>NC_073630.1:19715000-22215000 GCF_029407905.1 Bubalus kerabau | reverse complement strand
TTTGGATTCTTTTGTTGACTATGAAGGCTACTCCATTTCTTCTAAGGGATTCCTGTCCACAGTAGTAGATAAAATGGTCATCTGTATTCAATATGTTGTGATAAATCATAATGAGAAAGAATATAAAAACTAATGTATATATATATATATATATATATATATATATAGAACTGAATCACTTCGCTGTATAGCAGAAATTAACACAGCATTATAAATCAACTACACTTGAATAAAAAAGATCAATGGATGACTTTCATGGTAATTAAAACACAGTTTTAAGGAAACTGTGGAAGGAAAACACAGTTGAAGAAGGAATTAGTGAATTGCAAGGAAGTCTAAGACAAATGACTCAGAGTGCAATTAAGGGAGGCAAAAGTGATGAATCCAAAAAAAAAAAAAAAACAAACAAAAAAGCAAACAAAACAAAAAGATATAGTAGAAGACATAGATTGTTGAAAAAGTAAAACCTAATTTAGCTAGAATTGGAATCCCATTGGGAGAGGTGAGAAAGAAAGAGACAGAAGTACTACTTAACAAAATAACAGCTGAGAAGTTTCTAGATGTGATGGGCAACACTAATCAACAGATTTGAGAAACAAAACATCTCAAGAAAAATAAATAAAAAACCAGTTTTTAACTAGAACATGGTATCTAGACATAACTGCATACAATTGTAGTCTGACACCTATAGCACAGGAAAATCTTATACATGAGAGTAAATGAGGTATAAGACCTACATTAATATTGTGAACTGCCTTCCACCTGAAAGCGGGAGGGCCTCTGATGCCCAACCTCAAGTTCACATTTCCATGGTGCTCCTGCACAGAAGACCCCCTGCCCCCAGCCAACAGCCTTGTTTTTCACAGCAACCAAGCACAGTGCCTGCTTTTCCCTGACGCTGAGCTTCAGTTCCCTGACAGCCCATGGAATTATTCTAACTAGACAATTACATTCTTCCACAAGAATAAGAGGGCATTGCATGATTCTGTTACTACAAAATTTGCTGCTGATGATCTCATCTCATCAGCATCAGTGCCTTGCATTCAGCCATCCCCATAACCTAGAACAAGGATCTCTCCTTCATTAACAGGTTGAATTATCTATCAAAACAGTAAGCTTGTTGCTGCTTATTGCTTTGTTTCCAGCACCTAATATAATGTCAGGCATATTATAGGCTAAAAAAACAGCAACAACTAAATAAGCATTTTTTTGTCAGGGTATCACCAAACTGAATAACCTAGTTTAGGTTCGGAGTGAATAGGAAAGGAACTTTCAGTTTTTCTGACACCTTTACAGTTTTTGAGATTTTTAAATGATTCATCTCTTGTTCAGTTAAAGGAACACTGAAAACATTTCCTTTAAAAAAAAATAATCCATCAGATATTGGTGGTTGCCTAGTTGCATCCTTTCTATGCCTCTCTATCTTTTATTTTTTAAGACATGATTTTATAGACATCCATCCTTCTTGGTTTAAGCAAATAATGGCAATCATGTTCCCTTCACACATAATCGATTTATGATGAGAGTACAAAGTGGAACATGACCTAATTCTGGTCAACAAAATGTGAGTAAGCATACTCTGGGAAATGATTCTGTGCCCATAATAGCTACATAGGGAGCAATAATCTCTTGTCTTTTTTACCTGGTACACCAGTCCTGTTATTAAGATGAAAGTTAGACTGAAAATAAAATAAGATGGTCAGAGAAAAAAATGGAAAGGATTTCAGTCCTGGATGTTACTGAGGCACTGAATTATCCAGTCTAAGATCTACCATACTTCTGGGTACTTTATTATTATAATTTCCAAGCCACTGTGCATTTTTCACTATAGTTGTTGACATTACTTGCAACCCAAAACATCTAAGTAATACATGTGATTTACATGTTATATTTTCTAAGCTCTTGAATGTGTTAGATATTGTTATATCACAGTGTATAAAAGATAACTGTTTAATTAGATAAGAGCACTCTTTCAAAAAAAATCTCTGATACTATAGATGTTGTTCCAATTGTCTTCTGATAAGGGATAATTTTTAGAATTCTAAGATTAGTCTGATTTCTATTCATTTGTGGGGAAATAGAATCTTTTGTCTTTTCCTAAGGAGTTGTGGATTATATTTGTCTTATATATTTAAAATTTAACTAGAATATTTTAGTTGGATTTCATTTTGAAATGGTTTGTTTGGAATTTTTTTTTTAATTTTATTTTATTTTTAAACTTTACATAATTGTATTAGTTTTGCCAAATATCAAAATGAATCTGCCACAGGTATACATGTGTTCCCCATCCTGAACCCTCCTCCTTCCTACCTCCCCATTCCATCCCCCTGGGTCGTCCCAGTGCACCAGCCCCAAGCATCCAGTATCGTGCATTGAACCTGGACTGGCAACTCGTTTCATACATGATATTTTACATGTTTCAATGCCATTCTCCCAAATCTTCTCACCCTCTTCCTCTCTCACAGAGTCCATAAGACTGTTCTATACATCAGTGTCTCTTTTGCTGTCTCGTACACAGGGTTATTGTTACCATCTTTCTAAATTCCATATATATGCGTTAGTATACTGTATTGGTGTTTTTCTTTCTGGCTTACTTCACTCTGTATAATAGGCTCCAGTTTCATCCACCTCCTTAGAACTGATTCAAATGTATTCTTTTTAATGGCTGAATAATACTCCATTGTGTATATGTACCATAGCTTTCTTATCCATTCATCTGCTGATGGACATCTAGGTTGCTTCCATGTCCTGGCTATTAGTTAGCCATTTAAAACTGTGTTCTGTGTAGGTTTTAATAATAAAAATGATTCTTTTTATTGCTTTGTCTTTGCTTTTTACTTCCTTCCCAATTTTCCTAGTAGTTTCCTAAAGACTGCCAATGATTGTTAGGTTAAATTTCCAATCTCTATCCTTGTATTCATTGTAGTAGATTCCTTTGGTGTCCTTCCCAGGTTCCCTTTACTAGACCTTGTACCGATTTCCCAAGTGCTATGAGTATTGGCTGCTGATAGCTAACCGCTGCCCCCTTCTCCTCAGATCACCTTTGGCTCACCCAGAAAAGCGTAGGATCTTGTTTGGGTATACAAAAAGCCAGCCCCTTTGCCATAAGCTGGGACACATATCATTTACCTTCCAAATTTGCCTGTAGGATGCACGGAACCTAGTCTGGATTAACCTCTTTGTCTGACTGCTTCCTTCACCTAATTTTGCTGTACATGTCTCTTTTCCTCTTAACAGGACATAAGTCATATTAGATTTGGTGTCCACTCTATCTCAATATGACCTTGTATTAACTTAACTAATTATATCTACAACAACTCTATTAAGGTTGTTGCAAATAAGGTCACATTCTGAGGTAATGGGGTTTAGGGCTTCAATATACATTTTGCAGGACAGTTAAACTTATTATAGTATCAAATTTTCTTCTAATTGTGATTCTATTTGCCTAGAATTTTTTTTTCTTATCCACAGTGCTTAGCTCCCTGACACTTTAAAATAGTGAAGACATGAAAACCTGCGATTCATTTTTGTACATGATATTTGCTCTTCTAAAAGTGAATCCTCTTTCTGTCACTACCTATGGTGATTTAATTGGGAGACTTATACCTCCCATGTTAAAAGGGAGCACCGCTAGTTTACCCTTCATTTACTTCTTGACAAGTGGGTTTTTTTCCCCCAAAGAGGCAGGAAGTATTAGTAAGGAAATAGAATGCAACACAAAAGAAGAGATGGTCAGAAAGCAACATCTACAAGATTGTTGCTGGGTTGTTGACATGTTTCTAAACACTAGGGACAGATAGGGGTAGGAAAAGCTACTTTTCAGTAAACCAAATGTTATCAGAAAGAATAACAAGTCTCCCAGCGATTGTGCCTTCCAGTTTATATCCATCTGCTTTATCACTTTTGGATGGTCTTCTTCCCAGATTTCAGCTTTGAAATATTGACTCTTAGTCTTTATTTTGACTTCAATATGACTTTTCATGTTTTCTTTATATCAAGAGGTTGTACTCTTTCTGAGACAAGAAGCATTTTAAATTTAAATGACACTCCTTGCTTACCAAATTAAATCACAAGTCCTTAGCAGTGTATGAGGAAAGATACTTCCTGACATCGCTTCAAACTAGTTTTCTACTCATATTAACTTAATATCGCTACACTAACCTGACAGGAGAGCTTACTTTTGGAACCAAAGGCATGGAGTTATACTGAATAATTCATAACATTTGCCATGCACTAAGTAAGGTACTTTACATACTTTATTTCAATCAGTCCTCAAACCAACCTGATGAGAAGAGTATTATCCTCATTAAACACTTAATGAAAATGAGCACAGAGAAATCAAATCATTTATTAGCAGCCATACAGCCAGTAATTAATGAAACAGCATTTTGCCCTTTGTTGAATTCCAAAGCCTGTGGTATTACCCACAAACTGTATTTTCCCTCAATTTGAGGAAACCAAAAGGACATGATAACTCGTACTCAATGCAAGCCACCTTTGATATTCTAAGATCTGTTCTGTGGAAGGGAAGTATATTTTTTTCCAGTTGCTATTGTGGCAAATCAACAACATGTATGATGAATTAAAACAATGGAAATATACTGTCTTCTAGCTGTTGAGGTCAAAATTCTGAAATGGTCTTCATTGGGCCAAAGTCAAGGTGACAGTGCAGCTGCATTCCTCTGAGACTCTAGGCTGAAATTTATTTCCTTGCCTCCCCCAGCTTTTAGAGGCCACTTGCATTCCTGGGCTTGTGACTTCATTCTGTCTTCAAAACCAGCAATGAATAGTCAAGTCTTTTCATGTTTCATCACTCTGACACCAACTGTCTTCCTCCTTTCACTTATAAGGACCTTCATGACTACACTGAGTCTCCCTGGATAATCCGGGATAATCTCCTCATCTCAAGGCTAGATAATTAGAAACTTTAATTACATGTTCAACATTAATTCCCCCTTGCTATGTAAAAAAAAATTCAAAGATTCCAGTGGTTAGAATTTGGACATCTGTAAGCAGCTATTTGTCTACTGCAAGATAGACAAGTGTCTTTACAGTGGTGATGCTCAGAGCTAGGCATTATGACAGTCGCTAATCTATTTGGAGTAAAATTCTTCCAACAAGTGTGAGTTCAAGGAAAGGGGCACAGCTTCTGGTTGAAAAACGCAACAAAAATTATATAAAGCATCTGATTCCCAGACAAGGTAATTCGGATTCAGGAAGGTATTCAAAATTTGTCTGTGGAGATGAATTACAAAATAGGAGATCAAGACAAAAGTCTTGTTATAGGATCAGGTTACAGAGTTGAGAGAAGTCTTCTCCAGAAAGCTTAATAATTTTACAGGAACTCATAACTCACTCCAAGCAATCTTGCCCAAGGCAACAAGATCAATGCCACATTCCACGTTCTGCTGGAAATAGTACTCAATATTTGTTCACATTTAGTCAGGATAATCTCAGAAAGTACATAGTATGGAGAACTTTGGAAGGAATCATCAATGCTTATAGCTAACAAAGGGGGAAAGGTGGCATTCTCTTCCATTTAGATGTTATCCATCCATCAAGTTTCAACTGAGAAAGCCACGTCTACCTTGAATCCTACCCCAAATCTCTCCTCAGGAATCATCTCTCCTGGGATTGCCAAGGTACTTCCTATGCTTATCCCGGTAGCACTCACAACTCGCCATCTACAATATCTGTGAAATGATACCTCCAGTAAAAACATAGAATTCTGCTTACCAGATTTTATCTTTTAATAGAGTTTTAATCCTGAAAACTGTAGCTTCTTCTTAACATTTTTATGTGAAACAATTGCCATTATTACTTGTAAATACACACAAAAATATGAAAATATTTAGTATATTATCTTGAGTATTTTCCATTCAAAGAATGGGGATGGATATAGCTACATAAATCTGTCATTTCATTTATGTTTTTGTTATCTATCTGTCTATCTATTTACCTACATACTGAGTCTGAAAGACAGCTGAACCTTTAACTAATCTTGCTCACCTGTTAGCACTGAAGAAAGTGCAGAAACACTGCCCAGTTTTGGTGGTTGTGAAAATGACAGCATAACAAAGCAGAACCCAAGGTGCCTGGCTAGCATGACATCCGAATTGAGGAAATTTTCTTTCCTTCTTGCTCTGCACCTCCTCCCCCCTTATTTGCCTTTGGGTAGAACATCTGCTTTACCTTTTCCAGGTTACTGTCAGTATTGGTATCAATCAGTTGGAGGAGGGTGTGGTTATGCAAATGCTCAGGACTCCTATGGGGGCAGCTCCCCATGATGCAGGCTTCTCACAGGTGAGTCAGCATTGGAGAATAAATGGGTTATTGTGTGTTGGCACCCATGGCTACATCCATAACATGCCAAGTCAAATCTCACTGGGCAATTATGCGATTCTCTTAATGCTTCTTAAGTCCTTTCTTTGGCAGACATCCCTCAGGTTATGACATTTTGCATGACATTAAAGGAAAAAAAAAAAAACCAGAAAAACATAAGTAAGATAGTAGCAATAATAGCAGATGGACTGTGCCAGTTAGTTTAGAAGATGAATGAGGTGACCGAAACAGCAATTGAGAAGTCCACTTGAAATAAAATGATCAAAAGCTGCAATCAGTCACCCTCTGAGTGATGTTGATACAAGCTTAATGTTAGTGAACTAAAACCTGGGTATTGAATTGATGGTTTTGATGGTTCTCAAAGGACCATGGCGAGACTAGTCACAGTCTAGACAGTACTGAGAATGACACAGCCGTAGAGACAGAGCATGAACTGTATTCCAAATAGGAACAATGAGTGCTTGAAATATCATGCAACTGGAATAGATTGGAAGAGAAAAACATGCCAGGTTCCCAATAGGAGCTCAGGGATTTAGGTTGGTAGTAAACAGGATGATGATTCAGTGAGTTGAGAAAGGTATTGCTGCAAAACTCCTTTTTTTTCTCAAAACTCTAAGAATTCTTCTGCATTGATAGGTTTAAAAACTATTGTTATATATTTATATCTGTCAATGTTAATTTTTTAAAAGTTTGTTTAGAACATGATATTGGAACTCCTAGTTTTGTTCTCTAAAAAGTTCTTAGGTAAAGCTCATGCATGTTTATTTTGTTATATACTAATATAATGTTTGAAGTAATTTTTTATACTCTTGGTCCAATCCTTAGTAATCACAGAATACATTCTTAAAAAATTCACAAATGCAACTGTTTGTTAAGTATGTTTTGGTATCTAACAGGCATCTTTACATTTTCAAAGACAATAATTAAGTGAGAAGATATTTGATTTATTGGCTCTTCCTCCCTGAGCTATGCTGTTGGGCTATTTAAGTCATGAATCTCGAAGGGCAGTTCAGAGTAGAATTTGGCTAGGAAATAAAGCAGTTGTTTTTATTATATACTCTGTGAACAGTTTAAGAAGGATCACATTTACATAGCTGTCTGTTATGCTAATATTATAGTTTCCTAATTCCAATTCATATAAAATTATACCAGATAGTAGCAATTTCCATTGATTGATGATGAGCCTGTCATGACTCATTCCATTCCCTTCCTTTCAACAAACATTTACTGAGCATATAATAGATACTGGGTACTTTGCTAGATACAGATGCTACAGAGAGAACTACAAAAACAAAAGCCCCACCTCTTTGAGTAGAAAGAAAGATACAGTACAAGAGAGAAAAGAAATCAGAAGCTATAATATTGTGGGATATGATATAAGGTTGCATAAAGTGCTGAGGGTACCAGGGGCAGGTTACTTCTGCCAGAGAGGAGGTAGGGGAAGAGGTATTTATTAAAAACTTTCAAAAGATCCCCCACCAAGGTTCCCTGATAGCTCAATTGGTAAAGAATTCACCTGTGAATGGAGGAGACCCTGGTTCAATTCCTGGGTCAGGAAGATCCACTGGAGAAGGGATAGGCTACCCACTCCAGTATTCTTGGGCTTCCCTTGTGGCTCAGATGATAAAGAATCTGTCTGCAACGTGGGAGACCTGGGTTCAATCCTGGGTTGGTAAGATCCCCTGGAAAAGGGAAAGACTATCCACTCCAGTATGCTGGCCTGGAGAATTCCATGGACTATAGTCCATGGGGTCACAAAGAGTCAGACAGACTGAGCAACTTTCACTTTCACTTTTCAAAAGACCCTGCCTGAATTATGATTGGAAGGAAGGGAAGAAACTTGCAATCCAAAGAAGGGAGATCAAAAGTCCCTTCCAAGTAAGAATCAACAAGGGAAAGACCACAAAGCAAGAGAAACCTCATTGTGTTCAGTTGTCCAAAAGAAACTAGTGTTGCAGAGAAGGAAAGGCAGGTAGTGGAGAAAGTGACAAGGCTGTAGAGATCACAAAGTGTCTTAGATTTTATTCTAAGAAATTTTGATTTTTCTTGAAGACCACAGACAGAAAAATGTAAAAAAGTTTCAAGCAGAGAAGTGACCCTGTAGCAGATAGCATTTGAGTTGTCTTTCTTCCAGAGTCACTCTCTTCAGGTTCACTACATGACTCTGACCATGCTCACCCCTGCCATAATTTGATATACCAGTGGTCTGTCCTAATCAAAGTTGAGGCAATTGTGTTATCTCTATTAGGGAGTTGACATTCTAAGTTCTATGTAACATAAAAGACAGATGCTATAGAGTGGTACTATCTTTGGAAAAGCAAAGATCATGACTCTGGAAAAGCAAAGTCATGATCTACAAACTATTGACTGAATGGTAGAATTACTGCTAAGAAAATGAAAACTGTAATTATGACCAAATTGTGAATGTCAAACCTTAAGGATGAAAAAGGACATAGTGAGCACTACAGATGCTGATAGAGTTCGGGCTGAAAAGCAAAACTATTAGCCAAATTCCAACATAAAAAATGAAAGTAGAGACAGAACTACCAAATAACTGTATAGAAATAATGAGGATGTGGTAATACTACAGCCAACTGATAGCCTTCAAAAATAATTTTCAGTAGAATTTAACATAATTGTATATGGCAGCACCACAGAGAATACTTTATGAAAAGGATACAGTATTCTGAATCCTTCTGAAATGAGAATTCTCAATTCTCTCAAAATGAGAATTTCAGAAGGCACGTTGGAAAAGTTTGAGGAAAGGAAGAAATTAGATTAGGAAGAAGAAACAAAATGCATTAAAGTTGATTGTGTGTATGTGTGGTGGGGGTCATCTCACCTTGTGTAATGAGGTTGAGGGCATGTATCAAGAGTTACATATAAAAATCACTCCTAAGTTGACAGGAAAACATAAATAACTATGAAGTATTTGTAAGCAAGTGTTCTTGCACATTTTAGTTTTAATACTATATGACTTGTATGAAAATATATGAACAGCATTTGAACCAGTGAAAATCCAGTCTTCTTATGGGTGGGTTATGGCATCTGGTCCCATCACTTCATGGGAAATAGATGGGGAAACAGTGGAAACAGTGTCATACTTTATTTTTTGGGGCTCTAAAATCACTGCAGATGGTGACTGCAACCATGAAATTAAAAGATGCTTACTCCTTGGGAGAAAAGTTATGACTAATCTAGATAGCATACTGAAAAGCAGAGACATTACTTTGCCAACAAGGTCCATCTAGTCAAAGCTATGGTTTTTTCCTGTGGTCATGTATGGATGTGAGAGTTGGACTGTGAAGAAAGCTGAGTGCCGAAGAATTGATGTTTTTGAACTGTGGTGTTTGAGAAGACTCCTGAGAGTCCCTTGGACTGCAAGGAGATCCAACCAGTCCATTCTGAAGGAGATCAGCCCTGGTTGTTCTTTGGAGGGAATGATGCTAAAGCTGAAGCTCCAGTACTTTGGCCACCTCATGTGAAGAGTTGACTCATTGGAAAAGACTCTGATGCTGGGAGGGATTGGGGGCAGGAGGAAAATGGGATGACAGAGGATGAGATGGCTGGATGGCATCACTGACTCGATGGACGTGAGTCTGAGTGAACTCCGGGAGTTGGTGACGGACAGGGAGGCCTGGCGTGCTGCGATTCATGGGGTTGCAAAGAGTTGGGCACGACTGAGCAACTGAACTGAACTGACTGAACTGATAGAGCAAATTAAAAATGAGAATTTTATCTTTCTTGAGGGAGATGGACTATTCTAGAGAAGCCTTGTTTCTGGATAGAGGACTGCCTCCACGGGGTGGAAATGTTGCAGTGAAATCCTGCCTGTGCTGAGTTGAATCTGGGAATCCATCAGGTAACAGATACCAGATTCCTTCTGAAATGGTGAAGTCTATATAAATATTAGTGTCATTATTGTTAAAAAGCTTTTGTGCAGATGCATGATGAGATTCTTGGTGGTAAGACAATAATTGCCATTTACTGAACACTTTCTATGCTCTCACTGTGTAAGTATTTACAAGGTGATTTCATTAAATTCTAACAAAATTGTGCAAGTGGGTATGATTAAGCCCATTTTATTGATGAGGAATTAGAGGACTACATGCTTAAATAACTCGCCCAGTTTCCCACAGGTAGCTAGAAAGAATTAGAGCTGAACAATTCCCAATCTGTGGTGTCTCTGCAGAATTACCAGCAAATCAGTGAGAAGTTTTCTGTATATCATAGGTTCTATACTGTACACATTTGATAATTCAAGATTGCTCTTCCAAATGCTATTGCTATTCTGTTTTTTCCAGACATTTATCCCTGAAATTTAGTAAACTAAAATTTTAGTTTTAATGCCTTTTAATTATCCTCCATGTAGCTAAGGGATTCGGCCTGTTTTATAAAAGGTGACCTTACAGTCTAAATAGTTAGGATTTGCTAGGAATGAGGTTAATTGCATTAATAATCAGCCTTTCCCCTCAGTTTAAGTATTATGTATGCTTGTGTACTCAGTCATTTCAGTTGTGTCCAACTCTTTGTGTCCCTATGGACTGTAGCCCACCAGGCTCCTTAGTCCATGGGATTCTCCAGGCAAGAATACTTGAATGGGTTGCCATGCCCTCCTCCAGGGGCTCTTCCTGACCCAGGGATCAAACCCACGTCTCCTGTGGCTCCTGCCTTGCAGGCAGATTTGTTACCACTGAGCCACCAGGGAAGCCCCTTAAACAGTATAAATATATGAAAGTCTTTGTTCACTGAAACATTATATTTGATGTCGAAACAGAATTTGAGTGGAGGTTTGGGTGCACAAGATTATCTTTCATGTCAATTTTCACCTGTGTTCCTTCTTTTTTAAATTTAATTATAGTCTCAAACAGAGTATCATGAAGTCAACCTGAAATTTTCCTTAAGGTCAAGATTTTACCTAGGACATTAAGATTCAACTTGTTGCCTCAAGTTTCAACTTGTCTTTTCTGTGAACTTGATATCAAAGGCCTTGGAATTGTTCTCAGTATAACTTTTTATTTCCTCTTAATTATTTCTAATATAAGCAGAAAAGTAAAGGTGCTAATTGGCCTCTTCAGAATTACTTTTTGCTTTTTAATTCTCTTACATCTTCCCTGAAATTTACAGGAGATGGAAAAAGTTGCAATATGAATATGTAGAAAGCTTAAAATATAGTCTTTCCCAGGTAAGAGCAGCTTTGCCAGGCAGCTTCTAAGATTGTTCAAATATCTATGATGTTTTCTCTCCATCTATCTTCAGCTAGTTTCTTTATTGCCTTCTACCAGTCTGAAGAAATTTTACTTCATGATCCTGAGAGAGTGCTTATTCTTATAGAAGTGAGTCCCATTTTTCTTAGACAATTATAAGATGTAACTTTAGAAAATACTGAAGCAAAACATTCAAGTTTTCCAAGTATTTCTTCAGTAGCATAATTTTACCACAGAATCTAGTGAATTCCTTATAAAACCACAATTCTAAATTCAAACTCTCAGAGGTTGCTATTGTTTTTAAACTACCTAAAATTGTCTTCTTTTGTCAACATGCATTGCCATTTCTAATTTCTTGGTTTTTAAGTGTATCCTTTGTATTGCATGTCCTATGGCAACTGAGAATTTCCTGGTAACTTGTGTCAAGTCTTGTGTTTTTCTCTCATTTAAAAGCAATACTGGATCTTATGCCTTAGAGAATCTTGTTTTTATGATGAAATAATTTTTAAAATCTAAATGATCCCGTATTAGGTTTTCAATCCATTCCCACTTCTTGAATCTGTTCTTTACTTTCCCACTTTTTGCTCCTAAATTCCTGCTTCTAATTCTAAATATCCTACCTGTTCATAGCCTTTAAAATAGATGAGTTAAATAATAAATTACATAGTTTTTTCTTTTTATACAGAAAAAATATAGAGAGAATAAATATATAGATATTACAAAAATGTCACTACAGCTGTTACTTAAATCTTAACATATTCTTAATACATATACAAAGTAGTAGGGGCATGTTCTTGTCACATAGGAGTTAAGAGTTTTTTTCAACTACACAGAGACCCAAACTCAAAGAGAGAGCATGAAAAATTCTATCTCAGCTTAGGATTCTACAGCTTTAAAAACCTGATTGGACAAACATCATGGAATGGAACATATGTGCTTGAATTGTTGTCTCTGAAGTCTTTTAACATTCACTGCAAAGTCACTTTAACGCCCCTTAGAGATACAGACTACTTCTGCAATCTTCAAGCAATACTGCTTTAAGGAAAGGAAGTAAAAAAGATTTAAGTTTCATTAGCTTTGCTATTGTCTGGCTCAGACTTTGTTTCCTACACTCATGTGACTTACTTATGATACAACAGGGAAACAGACAACAAATCATCACTCTCTGGTCTCTCATTCCCAATTTCTTGATGGGTTCCTTTCCAGTACCCATTCCACGGGGCTAGTTTCTTGCCTTATTCTCCAGTGTTTCTAGAGACCAAAGCATTTTCCTTGGGCCAAGTGCTATTGGACCCGCCCAAATGTCCTTTTGTGTAGATGACATTCTGCTGAAGACCTCTCTGATGTCTTGCTCGGTTTAAATCTTTAGAGCTTTGCCTAAATCCAGTGTTCCCTGAAAATGACTTTCTGACTGTCCATAACGCAACTGATTACCTGTGCTCCCCTTTCAGAGCAGACTGGTCTCCCAGACCTGACCATCCTCTCTCTGATCCATTGTCATTTTCCTAGGATATTCTTTATGATAGTGCAGGAATGTTTCTGAAATTCCAGTCACACTATATGCTCTTAATCACTTAGCCAGTGATTAGTTGTTTTTTCAAAGGAAGTATGCTCAGTTGCTCAGTCATGGCCAACTCTTAGCGACCCTGTGGATTGTAGCCCACAAGGCTCCTCTGTCCATGGAATTTTTCAGGCATGAGTCATAGAAAAATGGTACATAAAATAAAAATTTAAAACTCAAAGCAGAATTGCTATAGGAGAAAAATGAAGTAGTTTAAAAGGGAAAGAAAATGTAGCATTGTAACTACATATAGTAATATTACATTATTATGGTCAGCATTTAGATTTTTTATAAGGATGCCATGGTAAGGATGAACATCAGCGAGTGTAGTGAAATGAAAATAAAACCTAGATATGTCAGTGATTGCAATGTGAGTTTAATTTGAGGGGGGGATATAACCTACTTGTCACTTATCAAAAATTATTTTACAAAATAAATTGAACTGAGACTCAAACATATATGTACATTCATGTTCACAGTAGCATTACTCACAATAGCTCAAAGATGGAAGCAATCCAAGTGTGCATCGATGGATAAATGGATAATCAAAATACACTACATGCTACATGAAAGTGGTTTAAACAGTATCTTTAGAAGTTTATTCTTCAAGAAGTCAGATCACTTTGATTATATAGGTTTATACTGTTCTGACATCTCCTTTACATAAAATCAAGATGTTTTTACTTTTGTAAGAGGCAATAGACTCTTTTGATAGACTAAACTTTCCCAACTCATTCTTTTGCACCTTTGCTTAAAAAGATTTAATAGCCCCCTACCAGCTCTGAAATAAATTCTTGATTATCTAGTTCCATTCAGGCATTTTTGTTTCCTTACAGCCACCTAACACAAACTTTCTATTTCAATTGATAACATCTTCATCAAAAAATGCACCCATTCTAACATTGGGCTTATGCTCAGACTATGATTCTGCTCCAGAAGGCTCTTCACTGTTTCCTTTCTTATCCTGAAAATACCAAACATCTGTTAACAGAGTTTCTAGCTCTAGAATTAAGAGAATAACTAGTGCTGGATTTACGATCTATCTATGGCTAAGAGCAGGCTAGACTATAAAAGGTGACAATCTGAAGGCAATGGAGCACAAGCAAGCAGGATTTGAGGAGCTACAATCCAGAAAGAAGAAGAGCAGAGATATTAAGATGACATGCTGGTATTCTGCCTGCCTACCAAAACAAAGCAAAAGTATATCTAAATAAATCCAAAAGAAAAAGAAAATGTTAACCCTTTTAGATTAAGACAACAACACTGTGACATTCTTTAATTTTTAATCCTCTGGCTTGAAATAACATGTTATGAAACGTGTTAAAAATACACAAGAACACAGTAAGCAAAAATCATGAGAAAAGCAACAGACAATATAAATGAACTACAGGGCTGTACAGATGTTAGCTTTATCAGACAGGGAATTTAAAATAATTATGGTTAATATATTCAAAATTTAGAGTAGTATGTAGAATTTCAGCAGAGACCTCGAATGCATTAAAAAAATTGACAAATGGGAATTCTGTACCTAATATTAAATACTGAATTGCAGATTCATTTAATATCAGACTAAACATAGCAGAAAGGAGGATTAGTAAACCAGAAAATAGACCAATAGTATCCAGATTGATCCACAGAGATGAAATAAATGATAGATTGTACAGAAAGTATAAAAAATATATGGAATATAGTAAATATCCAATGTATGATATGAAAGAGAATATGAGACAGTCAGCGTTTGAAAATTTTCTTGGTCAAAATTTCTGAAAACTAATGGTGGCTCAGCTGGTAAAGAATCTGCCTGCAATGAGGGAGATTTGGGTTCGATCTCTGGGTTGGGAAGATCCCCTGGAGAAGGGAATGGCTACCCACTCCAGTATTCTGATCTGGAGAATTCCATGGACTCTATAGTCCATGGGGGTCGCAAAGGGTCAGACACGACTGAGTGACTTTTACTTTCACTTTCAATGAAAGATACCAAACAATATGACCTATGAAGTTCTCTGTTCCCCTGTCTCTACTGTATGGGAAAAATATATATTTGGGATAAATGATAGACTTCAATAAGAAAGAAGAAAACACCCTCCGAAAGAAAGAAGAAGAGTCTGTCTTCCTGACCGTGGAGTTGAGAGAGATGTTTTAGACAGATTACAAAAGTATTAGCTGTTTATGGGTAAAATTGGCATTATTAAAATCAAAAATTCTGTCTTTAAAAGGTACCTTAAAGAGATTAAAAGACAAAGTTGCAGACCAGGAGCAGAAGACATCTGCAATGAATTATTTGACAATGGAGTCACATCTAGAAATTTTAAAAAAACATAAATAAGAAAACACAACTAAAATTAAAAAATAGACAAGACTTGGAAAAAGTTCACAAAGTATGGTATCTAATTGGTCAAATAAGCATATGAAAAATTGTTCAACATGATTATTCATCATGGAAATGCAAATTAAATCCACAAGGTGATATCTTTATAATCACCCCAAAGGCTAAAACTACATAGACTGATCACATGCAGAGTGGCAAGTGTGTGGTCAGCTGGAACTCATATATATTACTGGTGATAGTACTATAGTTGGTACAACCATTAAAAAAAAACTGTTTCAAATACATAGTTAACCTGTACATACATATACCATTTAACCCAGAAAGTTTACTTTCTTATATATAGCTAAGAAAAAAGTTCTTAATATCCACAAAAGGAATATATATATACACACATACATATATCTGCTTTATTTGTCATAATTAAAATTGCATATAATAATTAAAATATCTAGCAACAAGAGAATGGCAGTGAACAACAATAATATTAAATCTCACAAACATGGTATGGAGAAAAAGAATCAAGATACAGAAGAATATGTAGTTTATTATTTACTGTATGAAAATCAGAAACAGGTTGAACTCATATATGATGACAGAAGTCAGATTGGTGATAACCTAATGGGGGAAATTTGAGGTGGGCATAAGAAAGCTGTTGGGATGCCAAAATTGATCAAGATCTTTATACAGTTGGTGATATATGGATTTTTATAGATTAGAAAATCTGAATCTATAAGATATGCCAGTAAAATGATAAATATACATCTTGATACATTTTCACAAAGTGAATATAGCCCCTTTATCTGATAAAAACATTATCTGCCTCTAAAAGTGCTCTTCATATCCCCTACTAGTATCTTCCATCCCCAGGGATAACCATTTTCCTGACTACTGACACTCTAGATTACTTTTGCCTGGTTTTGAACTTCATAGTAATTGGATTGCTTATAGTTGTTGTTTATTTAGTTGCTTTACAGTATTCCATTGAATGAATATACCACAATTAATTTTCATTCTTTCATTCTACTAGAGATGGTATTTATGGTTTTTCCAGGGTGATTATATGTAGTCCTTCTAAAAGCATTTTTGTACATGTTTTTGATGAACATAATTATGTATTTCTGTTAGATAAGTTCATCTGAGTAGAATATCTGGGTCTACCAAGATGTATTTATTTCCCTAAGGTGAAGCATAATTATCATTCAGTGCAAATTCCTTTCAGCACTTAACAGTCATTAAGTTTTACCATCTCTGAAATCCAGAAGCGCTTCTACATAATCAGTTATTTGTGCACTTCATTGGTCTTCCGCCTCGCTCAACTACTTCTCATGTTTATTTCTTGTTTTTCCCAATGGGAGTATAAGTTCTCAGAGAAAAGAAAATTGGATCTTCCATTCTTTAAAAACATGGTTAGGGAGCTTTCCTGGTGGCTCAACACCTAAGGCTTTGAGCTCCCAATGCAGGCGACACTGGTTTGCTCCCTGATGGGGGAACTAGATCCTGCATGTTGCAACTAAGAGTGGGCACTGCCAAACAAGAAGTACATTTTAAAAATGCGATTAGTCCCTTCCTCTTCTCTTTGGCAGTAAACACTCCTCACCCCTAGTTTCTTTTGCACCTGCTTAATATTTAAGTCTCGTCTTCCAAATTCTCTATTTCCCTAGTTATCTGTTTTTGATTACTTTTTTTTTTTTTGAATAGTACTATACTTTCTTTGATTGCTCCAGTGAGCACCTGTTCCTCGGAATTTGGTCATAAGCACTAGCCTTTGTTTCCCAGGCTCATGTTTACCTAAGATTTATTCATTTATTCTTTGTTCCTCCTTTGCTCCATGACTCATTATCTCAGAGCGTCCCAGAGGAAGGGGAGTTTAGACATATATTTTAAGTACCTATAATTTTAACAGTATTAAGGTAGCCTCAGTGAGGGATACAAAGAAGATGACAACAAGATACACATCTTTTCTCACAAATTAGCCTAGTTAAGAAGATGCCAAGTAAATTGAAATAATGAAGTCTGATTAAGACCATTACATATCATTAGTTATGAAAAAGTTATAAGGCCCAATCTTATCCAAAATAAAATACAAAGGCACAAAGTAACTGAAGGAAATCCAAATAAATTTCACTTTTTCTATGATGACACCACCAATTAAAAACCATATATAGGAACTCCCATGGCTGTCCAGTGGTTAAGTCTCCATGCTCCTACTGCAGGGGGCATTGGTTCTATCCTTGGTCTAGGAATTAACATCCCACATGCTGGGCAGTATGGCCAAAAATTAAAAAGATAATTTAAGAAACTAAGGAGAGAATTTTATATATATATATAAATAAAATAAGTTAATATATATAGCATATTTATATATAATTATGTTATATTTATATATAAACATTATATATATAATATAATTCTCTCCTTAGTTTCTTAAATTGTCTTTTTAATTTATATATAAATGTAATATATTTATATATAATTATGTCAGAGAAAGGAATGGCAACCCACTCCTGTACTCTTGCCTGGAAAATCCCATGGATGGAGGAGCCTGATAGGCTGCAGTTCATGGGGTTGCGAAGAGTCAGACACGACTGAGCGATTTCATTTTCACTTTTCACTCTCATGCGTTTGAGAAGGAAATGGCAACCCACTCCAGTGTTCTTGCCTGGAGACTCCCAGGGACGGCGGAGCCTGATGGGCTGCTGTCTATGGGGTCGCACAGAGTCGGACACGACTGAAGTGACTTAGCAGTAGCAGCATATATAATTATATATATAGTATATATATGTCAACTATGAAATCATTAAAATGAAAATTCTTATTGTTTTTATATACCTGTGTACTAGCCCAGCTTCCCTTGAAATTATAGACAAAAGCAAACACTTCTGCACTCATGCTCTTTTGGGGAGTGCAGAAGTTGAGGCAGAAGAACAAATATAAGACATCATTGCCTACTAGACCACAGTTTCCTGGTGATCTGATTGCACTGTCATTCAGAATGTTTTCTTAGAGACCATATATAGTCACTGCAATTGCAAATAGTCCATGATGGTCGAGGAGGAAGGGAGAAAAATCTATCTGTTGAGTCCCAACTTCCACTGATACATATTTCCCCATGAAGCATCTACTTCCCAAACTTCTGGGTTGCATACGCAACTTCTGTTTGCATATGTGTGCATATGTATGGATGCCAAGTGGGTGCTGAGCCATCTCATGCCACAGTAGTATTAGGGAAACATGGAGGGAGCCAGGAACCATTCAACCCTGGATGTGAGCAAATAGGTGTAATTAGGAGCTGTCTGTAAGACAGGGTATAGGTCTGTGGAGGTGCTAGTGGGCCAGAAGTAATCTGGCAGCTTACACTGGAATCGTGTAAGCTGTTACTGAGGCCTACTCTGACCCTAGGGCAAAGCCAGCACATGAATCTGGGGTGTCATATAAACAAGGAACTCCTTTTCAGATCCATTCATGTCTAACAACATCCTTGTCTCATCTAAGATACTCCTCTCATTTCTTCCTCATATAGAAGTACAAGTCTGATTCATCAGGGTGGTCAAACATTTTAACTTTCCAGAAAACCTTAAAAGGGATTGGCAAGGCAGGCTCCAGAACCACTGCTACAATTGGTTCCAGTCTAGAAGTGGTACTCCTCGCCTCCCTTCACGATCTCCCATGTGAGATTTCTCTCGCTCTCAGCTAACTCTCGCTCACCTGCACTGCTAACCCAGTAGGATGATCCAGATCTTCATTCCCAAGAGGTTTGAGCCTATAGTTGCCCTTATAAGGGTGTGGTTGTTACATTTCCTCAATTACATTTGACATAGGAGTCCCAAAAGACACCATGGTTAATTCCCTGCATTCAAAATATTCCTCCCAGTCTTTGCTGTGTAGCAATCAAGTCAGGCTTGGTTACCCTCCCCACACCCTACCCCCAGGAAAGTAACTCTTTTCTTTGTTTAAAAAGAAGCCAGATGATACCTGCAATCTTGAATTTAGTGTAACCTATATTGTGTTTCCTTGTCCTCCTCCCTTTAGTACAGGATTGTGCACCCAAAGAAAACCTCCCCCAGCCCCACAGAGTGCTGGCCTCAACTTGGACCTCAGCTGAGCCCTCAGAAGACCTTTCCACCTTTGATCGGGCTGGCTATTGCTGGATTATGGGGTTCATGATAGGTAAGTGAAAGCATTAATTGCTCAGTTTTGTCCCACTCTTTGTGACCCCATGGACTGTAGCCTGCCAAGCTCCTCTGTCCATGGAATTCTCCAGGCCAAAATACTGGAGTGGAAGCCATTTCCTCCTTCAGGGGATCTTCCCAACCCAGGGATCAAACCCAGGTCTCCTGCATTGCAGAGAGATTATTTACAGTCTGAGACACCCGGGAAGCCCAATAAGTAAGTTGATGTTATAGTCAGGAGCCCATGTTTGTATGTCCTTCACTTTAGAATTAGTACATTGGTCAAAGATGGCGTGTAGGATACTGTTTTCACAGAGTAGGCATTCTGTTAGCACTTGAACGATGGTGCAGTGAGGCACACTGCAGATGGGGACTGGAAGTCAACATTCAGTAGGAATGCTCTGCTGCTCCTCCCGAAGTGGAGATAGTTGACCTGCCGCCAAGCGGCTAACCAGCCTCCCTGAGGAACGAAGCCTTGTTGAGGGCCTAATGTTGATATACACTGCCCGCAGGTTGAACATTCAACGGAAGCAGGAGTTGAATCAGCCTTGGCGAGGGAAGTGCAACTTGTCAGGTCTGTGCTGAGTCTACAGCTTTGCCTGTCTTCTTCCATTGCTTCAAGTCTGCCCCATGAGATCTGCGTGTGGGCAAAGAGTAGTTTCCACAGCATCTCATGTCTATAACAGGAAAACTCAAGACATGAAGTGAGAAGCACATGGTATATATTTGAAGCCTGTGTCAGGAAGAAGTTGCTAAGCTGAGCTCCAGATTTATAGTGGTATAGGAGTAGTGTATGCTGGTGCTAGGACTCTTTTGGCCTAAATGCAGAACAGATGTGTAGATCATGGGGCTGTGCAAACTCAATATGCTGTGTCCTGATTTTTCTGGTGCCTTAAGCAGATACTTATTTGCTTGTTTGTAAGCCCCACAAACATAATAAAAGGCAGAATATTTCATATACCAAGATTAGGACTGACATTCAGCTGGTAAGTCTCGGTGTGGTAAACTGCCCAGTGGATCTGATGAGTCAGGTTGCCCTCTGATAAAATTCGAGAAGGCATAACTGCAGGTTAAAGAAAAGATTTCTAAAATGGCATCAATAAAAGAAAGGCAGAAATGTTAGAAATAGAATGCATCATGTTGGGATCACTAGTCAACTCACTGTTTTTTTCTTAAATGATAAGTTAAAGGGAGGACCCTAAAAAGACTGGAATGGAAAACAAGAAATTTAAAAAATTTGATAGTTAAAGGAGAGCTGTCAAAGCTTTTATGAGGAGCAACAAGATGATCAGAACTTGGCTTTAGGAAAAACAAGTCGGTAGTATTATTTTGGAGAACTGTAAGGGTTTGGAGAAAAAAAAAATGACTTTAGCCTTAGTTGAAGCACAGTGAGACTTGAATTTCACTAACATTAATGAGAATGGTGGGGGGACAGCGCAAAGCAAGACACCACTTATTAGGCTTATGCATTAACTGGATGGAGGAGGGGAGTTAAGATATATTAAAGACAATTTGAGATGTCAGCCCTAGCTTATTGACATGGGAGTAGAGTCATCTTTAATTTTGATGACATTGAATTTGAGGTGTTAGAATACAGATTGATTTAACAGTTTTTATATATACATATACATATATATATCTACACACATACACATATACATGTATGTATGTACTTCTGTGTTCATATATATATGTGTGTGTGAGTGTGAAGTCGCTCAGTTGTGTCCGACTCTTTGCAACCCCGTGGACTATAGCCCACCAGCCTCCTCTGTCCATGGGATTCTCCAGGCAAGAATACTGGAGTGGTTTGGCATTTCCTTCTACAGGGATCTTCCCAACCCAGGGATCAAACCCGGGTCTCCTGCATTGCAGGCAGATGCTTTATCCTCTGAGCCACCAGGGAAGCCACACGTATATATAGATGTGTGCATATAGCTGTTGAGGAAATGAAGATATCCAGATCACCCTTCAAGGAAAGGCTTGATGGTTAGCAGCAGGGCACCTGGTTGGAAGTCAGCATCCACCTGTCTTCACTATCAGATTTGCCTTAGCTTCACAGAACTCCCTTGCTTGAGGTTACATCCCTCCTGGAGTAGCTTGCACCCAGTTTCCAAGAGATGCAGGAATGTAAAGCTCTGGCCTTTGTGACCTGGGCACGATCTTGTGACTGGTAATACTTTCTTCGGAGCTCCTTGCCAGTTCAACTTTTTCCTCTGCCTGTTTCTGCTGCTTAATCTTTCCTGTTTAGTTTTTGGTCCCTAATAAGCTTTATGCACCTAAACTGCATTTACCCAATCTATAACAGTAGTGGTGTATCCTTTGGGAGTTCTTTTAGATGCAAATAATGGAAAAACCATCTAAACATGTCTAAAAATATTATTGTCTCATAAAACAAAAAGGGTCTGAAACACGGCCATTACAGAGTTGACTAACAAATGACTCAATGATATCATCGTACCTATGAGCGTCTTTCCCTTCCCTTATGATAGGTTTTTGTTTTTATTTTTGTTTTTTTGCATGACTTATTTGTTTTGTTTTAATCAGAGAAGAAGCTCTCTAGGTCCTAGTGGCCTGAACTGGGTCATATACTCATCGTTTATAAGGAAGCTGGGATAGCAATTTCTAGTATGTTCAGCTCTTAGAGCAGAAGGCAATCTGCCAACAAGGATACATTTGGGAAAATAAATGATTTGGGGTGAGTAGCCATCGGTGTCTACCACAAAAATGTCTGAACTTGATACCATAAATGTAATATGGAATACCTGATTTTCATTATTCCCTTTAAATCAAATTGCATTAGACTCTAAGTGCCCATAGTTCTGGTGTGTAGGAGGAAATTTACTTATAATCCCCTGGTGTGAAAATTCTTGATATTATTTGATGCCAAAGCATAAAAAAAAAAAAAAAACAAGTGTCAGCAGCTGACACTTGTTGTCATCAAAGCACCCATCATTTTGTGCACATAGAACCTGCAGGTGTAATATTTTCACTGCTTCTAGGCCACTCACTGCTGACCCATGTGACTGGATAGTGGGGCCAGGAACTTTGCAATCATGTGTGCTACCCTCTAGACACACCTTTCTTCTACATCATCCTCTTCAACGTCTTACCTTATCATCCTTTTAAGACAAGTGCTCGCGAACACTGTGCTGGCTCCTTATAAATGCAAGACCTGCCATCTCTGATCTCTGTCATCTAAGGGAAATGTCTCCCTCAAGTCACTCTTCTGCCTTCTCCATCTTCTTTCTCTCGCCTCTTCTCTTTACACATCATGGATAATCTTTTCATAGAGTTTCAACAAGGAAAGTATATCCTGCAAAAATCCTTGAGACAAGGAAATGCTTAGGGCTTGATTATTGCTCCAAGTTATAGGAGATGGGAAAATGCAAAGATCAAAACATGAAAGAATAAAAACTGATCCCAGCTTCCACCCCAGGGTTGCCAGAATTAGCAAATTATAGTTCAGGAAGCCTAGCTCACTTTGAACTTCAGATAAACAATTAGCCTTTTTTTTTTTTTTTAAAGTATGAATTTGTCCCGTAAGTTTGGAACAAATTTAACTGGGCATCATGCATTTTTTCTAGCAACTTTAAACCACCCCCCTTCCCTATAAAAAACAGATGCCAACTAGTATAGTTGTTAATGTTGGTGTAAAGCTTAGAAGAGAGGTTGCTATTATAAACATAGATTTCAGAGACTTCCAATTAGACTACAGCTGATCCTATCTAAAATGACATAAACTTCAAGGAGGTAGAATGTACAAAGAGAAAAAAAGATTCTTTGTATTCTTCTTAAAGTCTTTTATAATGCTTGACATATATCAGTAGATCTCAACAAAATTTTCTGCTTAAATAATAGATCCTTTCTCCCCTGTTTTCATTATCCTTTTAGGAGATTATGTAATATAAACATATGTAGTAATTCCTGTGACACTTTACGAAGTCTTAAGAGTCGCCAGTCCAGGTTCGATGCACGATACTGGATGCTTGGGGCTGGTGCACTGGGACGACCCAGAGGGATGGTATGGGGAGGAAGGAGGGAGGAGGGTTCAGGATGGGGAACGCATGTATACCTGTGGTAGATTCATTTTGATATATGGCAAAACCAATACAATATTGTAAAGTTAAATAAAATAAAATTTAAAAAAAAGAGTGGAAGAGAGATTCATATTAGTATTATACTTTCATGATTATTCAGATTGTCCATGCATGTGACCTGGACATTATATTAATAAAAGATTCTCTCATAGATGAATAATTAGAATAATTATTTTGAGAAACCAATGTCTGTTTCTAAATGCTCTCAGACAGTGCATGTATCAATAAAACCTTAAATTTCAACTAATTTTAAAATGTACACAATAGACATACTTTTCAGGTTTCTTTAATGATTAACTTAAATTTGTCAGGCTGTTCATATGGCACTTCTTGGGAAGATTCAGAGCTGTTGTCTAGCAGTAAACATTAAGGACAATAGCAGACCAGATTCTAGAAAGTGTGAATCTAATTTTATTGGTATGATATACTTGACAATGTAGTCCATGTAACTGGCTTTTCCCTTTGGGATAATCAAGACCATAGAGAGAACGTACTACCTAGAGGCTGGGGAAGGACACCATCAAGCACAGTTTGAAACTGATTGAAACTGCAGCTGTGGAGACAGGGCCCAGGTGGCCTAGAGATAGTGTTGAGTGTGACTGGCCTTGCCTTCATCGCTTCTAGGGGCCAAGAACATCACAGGGTTCCAGGTAGCACTGAAGAGAGCCTTGCCTTTGCTCAAGCTCCCTACACGCATTCAGTGGCTCCCTCCAGAGCATTGAATTCAAATGCAGGGCTTGGACTCATCAGTTATTTTAGAATCACATTAACTTGGCAACATTTCCAGAAAATAAGAATACCGAGTGTCTAAATTGCCAGTGGAAATGGTTTTGAAATGAAGCAGGAGGAAGTTTCCTTGCATTAGAAAGATTGTGCAGTGACTTTGGTGGTGATTATTATTCCATCTGTTGATGTGATTATGGAAATTCTGGCTGAGACTGTGAAGTCTTGTGGACTCTGTCTTCCCTGTACTCCCCAAAGAATGGAGAGCTGCCAGCTATGCAAAGTGCTGGAAAGGGATAAAAGCAAATCACTGACCTTGAATTACTGTTCAGGAGTTCTTCACGCTTTTGATATAGGTGAGTTTGTTTCTGTATATTTACACAGCCTTGCAAAACTCTTCAGATGTTCTTAACCGAGGTATTTTTTTTATGCTGATCTCTGAACTCCACTGCATGGTACCCAGAAAGGCTGATGAAGCACAGAGGGGATGAAATGAAAAGCAGCAATAAGTTTAGTTTTAAAAAAAGGGGGATATTATATGCACATGGCCATGTAAGCAGCTAAGGAAAATGTGAGTGGACCAATGCTCATGCTACACAGCCCAAACCAAAAAATAATTCTTGTGAGGAGAAACAATTTTAAGGTATTAATAATTGGTACTTTCAGTTCTTATATATTTTGTCATTGGCCATAAAGATGGACAGGGGGTGTAAAGAATTCTTCTAGTTAAAAAAAACTATTTGATTTTGAGTCATTGATTCATTTTTAACAGAAAAGACCAAGACTGAGACTGTCCTTATAAACATCAGATTTCTCAGGGAGAGTAAAAAATGCCATGTCTCGTGGAGTCTTCCAGGTCTGAGGAACTCTTGATGTCACAGGGATTCGGTCTGGTTTCCAAGCTGCTCCTACCTTAATGGTTTGGATTCCTTAAGGTATCCTTTTCCACCATCTGCTTGGCTCAGTGCAGTAAGATGTTTTTCCTCTGAAAATAATAGAACGGGCAATTTCGTATGCCTCTTTAGGGTACCGACCAGGAGGTGCTTTCTAATTTTTGTGATTCGACTTCTCCAGTGAAACATAGGACCTGACAGCATTGTTAGGAAAATGAGTCCTCTGTGCATCTGAATTTGTTGTTGCAGTATCTTTAAATGTGAAGTGACTCATTTCAGCCTCTGAGAGACAGTCTTGGGTAGATTCATCCATGTTATTGTTCACCGAGGCTATTTATTACCTAGAAGTTTTGTTTTTCACTTCTACCTCATTATTCCTTCCACCACCCCAGGGAAGCAAGCCTGAAAGCATCCATGACGGTTGGAAGCAAACGGTGGACACCAGTGTGCATTGTCACAGATCCATCGGGGTCAGTTTAAGACGCCACACAACCAGAGCTGAAGGTCTTCAGTGCCATGCATCTCCTCACTTCAGAATCGCAAGAAGGAAAGTTCTACTTCATCTCTTTTGCCCAAGCCATTTCTTTGGTCATACTACGAGAATTCTAATCCTAGTCCATGTTTGAAAAATTAGAACGGCCTCATTAATCCAGGGCCTAACTAAAGCCAGAGTAGGTTTAGAGAAGTTAGTCTGGAGGCAAGTAAACCTGTTATTTTAAATCAAAGTTGAAAATATGAATGAAATTGGTAGCATTATTATTAATGCTTTTTAATGCTAGATGTGTGTTTTACAGGAAATATCATTGTGATTTGGAAATATGGACAGTGTTGTCAGACCCTTAATGAATTTAGGAAATGCTGTTGGCTAATTGCTCATAAACCAGTCTTTAAAATTGTTTCCTCTTTCTTAAGTATTTGCTTCTAAATATTCTAGAATGACATCTGCTGGGCCTGGGAGAGAAATGAGTCAATGGACTGTCCCATGGAGCCACAAAACCAATGAAGCAAGGGTACTTCACTTCTTTGGATAGTCACAGTTTCTTCAGAATTCTTTTTCCCTCTTTTTATTTATGAGTCCTAAGGTTCCTCATATCTGTTTCCCAAATATTGATAGTGAACCAGAGCAAAGCTGATCTTATAAGTAGTTGTTGTTGTTTAATCATTCAATCGTGTCCAACTCTTTGAGGCCCCATGTACTGTAACCCGCCAGGCATGGAATTCTCCAGGCAATAATACTGGAGTGGGTTGCCATTCCCTTCCTCCAGGGATCTTCCTGACTCAGGGATTAAACACATCTCCTGCCTTGGCAGGTGGATTCTTTACCACTGAGCCAGCAAGGAAGCCCTCTTATAAGTGGTACAGTTTACACTATTTGAAGATGTTCTTCTTATCATCTAAGTGACTATTAAGGGCCACTTTTATAGTCACTGTGGAAACATCCATAAAAAACAAACATCCCTGATAAAAGAAACATATAATAAACAAATAAATAAAATGTGTATTCCGTAGGAGATAATTGCTGCTGTGGTAGAAATAATGAAAGGAACTGGGGAATCCTGAGAGTAAAGGAGGAAACTTCAGCTTTAAGTAAGGTGGTCAGGAAAATCTTTACTGATGAAAATAATTATTTTTAACCAAAACTCATAATGGTGGTGGTTTAGTCACTAAGTCGTGTCTGACTCTTTGCGACTACATGGACTATACAGTCCATGGAATTCTCCAGGCCAGAATACTAGGGTGGGTAGCCTTTCCCTTCTCCAGGGGATCTTCCCCACCCAGGGATCAAACCCAGGTCTCCCACATTGTGGGCAGATTCTTTACCAGCTGGGCCACAAGGGAAGCTTTTAGGATACTATAAACCAGCTAGGCTTTACTCTCAGAGAGTTGGATAGTCATTGTTATGGTTTGGCTTAAATTCTAACAGTATCATTCAGCTGCTGGTTGAAAAGAGAATACAAAGGGGCAATTGTGGGAACAGGAGACCAATAAACAATCTACTATGATAAGAAAACTGGCAAACAATGACTGTCACTAGGGCCAGGCTGACTGATGCCCATGCTGATGGAATTTACAGCGTGACTAGATGTAAGACAGGAGAGGAAAAAAGGAGTCAAGACTCCCAACAGTTTGGTCTGAGCAATTGGAAACAAGAGTTTCCATTTACTGAGATGGGGAAGCTTGAAGACTCTTCAAGTCCTTGATATTTGTTCCTGAGTCTTGTCCTTTGGTCTGTTACAGTTCAGGCAGAGAAGCACTTCATTTCACTTCCTCTTTCCATTTCCCAACCATTCGAAGTTCTGAAAAATGTAAATCCTCTGGCATTCACCTTGTAACTCAGAACACGGACAACTCAATAACTTTTATGTTTTATCAACACAATTATTTTTCAACATTTTACAAAGAGAATAAAAGCATGTGTGTCTGTGTGAGTCCATTTTGTGGTGGTTGTTTAAACATGTTACTGTCTTGAAAGCGAGATTGTCAGATTCATCCCTCAGAATTTCACTTTGCCCCAGGCAGAAGGCCCTTCGAAAGCTTGAGTCACTTGTGCGGATGACTTTTAACTACACTATTGTTTCCATCCTGGACACTTGTTTATTTTAGGCCTTGTGACAGATGAGCTCACCCCGATCTTAAAATGCAGAATTTAAGGTTGTGTCAGACTATAATTTTATGCTAACTTTGTTTATTCCCCTCTTCAATTACTAAAGTTACCACCCTAGGCTCTGGAAAATAACCGGAGACAATGTTTGTTTGGTGGCAAATTAGAAGCTGACGTTCCAGCTCTCCCTGAGTGTGACTATGTATGCAACTTAATTATATTGAAACGAGCATCATGGTCTCTAGACGAACTTTCCTTAATTCTAAGACTGACTTCATGTTTGGGAAAAGCAAGGGAAAGTGGTAAATGTCTTCTAGAGTAGAAAACTTCAAACCCGAGCCACAGAGCAAGAATGCACATCTGTATATTTACACAGAGCATCATGATTTCTCCTGTCCTCACCGGAGATTTGAAGGCAGAGGAAGTGAGGACTCAAGTCATCCTCAGTTGAGTTAGAGGAGTGGATGGTCTCAGGCCTCTGTCTTTGGGCAAAGCTGTAAATCATGATTATGACTGACTGGGAAAACATTTTAAATGTAGAATAAGCTAACAGAGGACCCAGAACATCTACTTTATGGGCACTGTTTTATTTTCTGCATTTGTAAATCTATAGTTCTTTCTAAACAGAACAAAATGGTCAATTTTCAGAGGGGCTGTACTGGCACAATGGTACCAAGTGCTTAGTTTGGGAACAAAGTCATTAAAAATAACTATGTACAAAGAACTCAGTCATAAATAATGGGCCACAGAGGAGCCAAAGAAATCCAAAGGCAGTAAATGATTTACTTCAGTGTATTTGAAAGTCGGCTGCAGGCTCCTGGCCCTGCATATGGGAATCCCCAAGGAGCTCCTTCTATTCCTTACCTCTTTCTTTCTTTTCTCCTCTTTTCCTCCCCTTTCACCCCATTTTCCTCTCCCTGAAAGATGATGCTTACTTTCCTTCAGGCAATTAGTAAGAGAAAGAGAGAAAGAAAAGAAATATTAAAAAGTTCCTAAGGTCACTTTACCTTTCCACTGGGCTTCAAATTGTGATATAGCCTTTCTGTAATTTATTTTCTTCCATCAATACTATTTTTAAAATGCAGTTTTCTTTAGAACAATGTTTTAAAGAAAAAGAGGAAAATTGACATTGCTTGGAAGCTGAAATATAAAGACCATTTAAGACCTCCATGATCTTGCTTGCTTTTTACCTTATCTTTTTCCTCTTTCTTGAATTTTGTTCCTTCTAAATACTTGTGGCTTCCTCTTTGACTCTTCCTCCCCCTGGCAGACATCAATATGACAGGAAATTCTGTGTCTCATTCATGTGTCATTCATGTCTAAAGTGACCTCTTCTTGCCCCCTGCACAAGCCTGGACTTTTCAAACTTCCAAGACAGCTTACCCCGATCTCTCTATGGCTCACAGTCTTCTCGTCTGTGAAGACTTTCCTGACTCTCTGTCCTTCCCAAATAGAATTAGCCACTCCCTTCCTTGGGTCTCAATTGTATGTTATCCAGGCAAATATGATATTTAGTTGCTTAAAAAACACAACTGCTCTTCTCTCGCTAAATGAAGGCCAAGAATGTTTTTACTTTCTTTACTGTGTGTTCCTGTGTCTATCACATAATAGGTTCTTAAATGATCAACGGGTATTTATTATACCAGGCACCATCAATTGCTTTCTTATAGAGTGTCATTTAATCTTTATAGCACTTCTGTGATTATAAATATAGTGTTTGTTCCCTTTTCCTGTTTTTGATGTTTTGTGACTGAGAAAAACAAAGCCCAGAGGATGTAACTGGTGGGAAGTCACAGGTCTATTTACTGGTTGTAACAGTATTCAGCTGCCATAGTCCCTCTTTCTGTAGTTCTTTAATTTGAGTGTGCATCAGAATCACCAAGAGGTCTTGCTAAAATAGATTGCTGGGCCATATCCTTAGAGCTTCTGATATCTGGTCTGGGTTGGGGCCAGATACTTAGTATTTCTAAGAAGTTACCAGGTAAAGTTGATGCTGCGGATTCTGGGCCCTACTTTACAGACCCGTGCCTTGCATCATCTGCACATCCTAATCCGTGAGCAGCTGTGCTAAGAGTGGGACGGTCCATGGCTGAAACTTAGCAAGGAGTGTAAGACCTTATTTGTATATTAAGGATGTCAGTAAACTGAATAGTTCTAACAGTCCATCTGTCTTTCTAACTAACTGTCTGTCTCTCTGTCTGTCTATCTTCCTACCTACCTAAATTTTTAAATGCAGATAGATGCTGTTCTATCTAATTGTTTATTGTTGTTGTGGTCGTTCAGTCGCTAAATCATGTCCAACGCTTTGTGACCTCATGGATTGCGGCATGCCAGGCTCCTCTGTCCTCCACTATCTCCCAGACTTTGCTCAAATTCATGTCCATTGAGTCAGTAATACTGTTTAACCTTCTCATCCTCTGCTGCCTCCTCCTTCTTTGGCCTTCAATCTTTCCCAGAATCAGGGTCTTTTCCAGTGAATCAGTTCTTCGCATCAGGTGGCCAAAGTATTGGAGCTTCAGTTTCAGCCTCAGTCCTTCCAATGAATATTCAGGATTGATTTCCTTTAGGATTGACTGATTTGATCTCCTTGTTGTCCAAGGGACTCTCAAGAGTCTTCCCCAACACCACAGTTCAAAGGTATCAATTCCTTGGCACTCAACCTTCTTTGGTTCAACTCTCACATCTGTATATGACTACTGAAAAAACCATAGCCTTGACTACACAGATCTTTGTCAGCAAAGTGATGTCTCTGCTGTTTAATTCACTGTCTAGGTTTTTCATAGCGTTCCTTCCAAGGAGCAAGTGCCTTTTAATTTTAAGGCTGCAGTTACCGTCTGTGGTGATTTTGGAACCCATTGACAGTGCTTCCACTTTTCCCCTTCTATTTTCCATGAAATGATAGAACTGGATGCCATGATCTTAATTTTTTGAATGTTGAATTTTACGCCAGCTTTTTCACTCTTCTGTTTCCCCCTCTCAGAAGGCTCCTTAGTTCCTCTTCAATTTCTGCCATTAGAGTAGTATTATCTGCATACCTGAGGTTATTGGTATTTCTCCTAGCAGTCTTGATTCCAGCTTGTGAGTCATCCAGCCCTGCATTTTGCATGATGTACTCTGTATAGAAGTTAAATAAGCAGGGTGACAATGTAAAGCCTTGTCATACTCCTTTTCCAATTTTGAACCAGTAAATTTTTCCATATAAAGTTCTAACTGTTGCTTCTTGAACCACATACAGTTTTCTCAGGAGACAGGTAAGGTGGTCTGGTATTTCCATCTCTTTAAGAATTTTCCGTTTGTTGAGATCCACATAGTCAAAGCCTTTCAAGAGGTCAATGAAGCAGAAGTTGATGTTTTTCTGAAACTCTCTTGCTTTCTCCATGATCCAATGAATGTCAGCAATTTGATCTCTGGTTCCTCTTCCTCTTTGAAACCCAGCTTGTACCTCTGGAAGTTGTCAGTTCATGTACTGCTGAAGTCTAGCTTGAATGATTTTGAGTATTACCTTGCAAGCATATGAAATGAGCACAACTGTATAGTAATTTGAGCATTCTTTGGCATTGCCCTTTTGGGGATTGGAATGAAAACTGACCTTTTCTAGTCCTATGGCCATTGCTGAGTTTTCCAAATTTGCTGACATGTTGAATGCAGCACTTTAACAGCATCATCTTTTAGGATTTTAAATAGTTTGGTTGGAATTCTGTTAACCTTCACTACCTTTGTTCATAGTAATGCTTCTTAACACCCATTTGACTTCACATTCCAGGATGTCTGGCTCTGGGTAAGTGACTACACCTGCGAGGTTATCTGGGTTCAATAATCTACAAACTTATTGAAGTTCTCACCTTATTGGTGGGAGATTGTTATCATTATGTATTGTTTTCTTCCATGCATATTGGAAACCAATTGCTTTATGTGAAGAGAAAACATTTTTAACATGTTAGAGGGAGGTTATCATAAGGTTACAATAATTGGGTAAATAATTGGCTCAAATTTGTTGGAAAACTATGCGGCCACTAAAAAAAGATATGCTCAGATGTATTTATGGTCGGGAAAAGATGGTAAAGATCAAATGTAGAGTGAACATAGTAGGCTAACAAAGATATCATTTAAAAATCTTTGCATATTTTCATAGAATCTGTATGCAAAAAAATAATTAAAAAAACATGAACAGTATGTTTGTCTGATAGCTTGATAGATGATTTCTTCCTCCTTTTCCTCCTCCTCCTCCATCCTTTTCTCCTCCCTTTGCTCTTCCTCTTTTAGGTCTGTACCTTCTTAATTAACATGTTATTAATTTCTACAATAAATACTATTTATTTATAAGTAAATAATTTTCTATAATAACTATTCCTCATGTAATAGATATCTTCTCCAACAGAGGAGAAGCACCCTTCCAAAATACATTCTGTGTGGAGACTGACTTCTCAGTCTGGAAAGCTTTAGAAATCCCCTGGTTTTGGGAATTCTGTGCAGTAGAGCTCTCCCACCACCTATTTCTGGCTCCGTCTCCTTGAGGCCATCAGTATAGACATCCCAAGTTCAGAAAAGCACGGTATTATCCTGTCAAAATTCTGCATAAGGCAAGTCTAAAATCATCGCTCCTTTCTTTGTCCCAAAGAAGAACCCAGTCAACTTACTTCTTTTCGCAGCAGCAAGCCTGTTGACTTAAAGAATAAGAGAGTCTTGGTTCAGAGATTAGCATAAGTAGATTCTTTCACATTAAACAGAATAATAAAAAGGGGAGATATTTATGTTTCTGAGATTCACATACTAAAAAGAATTGCTAATACTTATGAAAAACTTTCTAAGCCCTGCGTTGCAGAGTCAGACACTACTGAGTGACTAACACTTGGACACTTGGACATTAAAAACATTTATGCTATGACTTCATTGATGATGTCACAATTCACCCAGCTTCTCAAACATGGCAATAATATTCCCTGTGGAGTATCTTGAAATTTCTCTTTTCTCTGCCTAGAAAGTTCTTTTCCCTGGTGTTTGCATGATTTGTTTTCTCAGTTCATTCAGCTTTCTGCTCAAATAAAACGCTGGAGCAGCTTTCTCTGACCTCTGTATCTAAAGCAGCATCTTGTCATTCCCTAGCCCCTCAGCTCATATAAGAGGTGCCCAATGCTGCTGCTGCTGCTGCTGCTAAGTCGCTTCAGTCGTGTCCGACTCTGTGCGACCCCATGGACTGCAGCCCACCAGGCTCCCCTGTCCCTGGGATTCTCCAGGCAGGAACACTGGAGTGGGTTGCCATTTCCTCCTCCAATGCATGAAAGTGGAAAGTGAAAGTGAAATCGCTCAGTCGTGTCCGACTCTTAGCGACCCCATGGACTGCAGCCTACCAGGCTCCTCTGTCCATGGGATTTTCCAGGCAAGAGTACTGGAGTGGGGTGCCATTGCCTTCTCTGAATTTTATCCTCATCACAACCCTATGAGTTGAATATGGACATGATCTGTTTTCAAGGCTTTGAGAGAATTGACTAAATTGCCCATTTGAACCAAGTTGTCTGACATGCTAGTGTACATTCTTGTTGTTGTTCAGGCACTAAATCGTGTCTGACTATTTGTGACCCCACTGACTGCAGAATGCCAGGTTCCTCTGTCCCCCACTATCTCCTGGCATGTGTGAATGCTAAGTGGCTTCAGTCATGTCCAACTCTTTGCGACACTATGGACTGTATCCAGTCAGGCTCCTCTGTCCATGGGGATTCTCCAGGCAAGAATACTGGAGTTGGTTGCCATGCCCTCCTCCAGGGGATCTTCTCAACCCAGGGATTGAACCTGTGTTACTTATGTCTCCCACATTCGCAGGCCAGTTCTTTACCATGAGTGACACCTAGGAAGCCTTACTATCTCCTGGAGTTTGCTCAAAGTCATATCCATTGAGTCAATGATGCCATCTAACCATCTCATCCTCAATCTCCCCCTTCTCCTCTTACCCTCAATCTTTCCCAGCATCAGGGTCTCTTCCAATGAGTTGGCTCTTTAGCATCAGGTGGCCAAAGTATTGTAGCTTCAGCATTAACATCAGTCCTTCCAAAGAATATTCAGGCTTGATTTCCTTTACAATTGACTGGTTTAATCTCCTTAATCACCCCATATTGGAATGTTCTTTTATTGACCGGATGAAGTCTATTGTCTTAATATTAAAAGCAGGTTCTTGAAAGAGCAGAGATGAATAGATAGTAAAATGTTGCTGATAATGAAATGTCCAAACACATGACAAATTACCAGGGGTATGAGTATGAAAAATGATGTGTACTTCTAAGCTATCAGCAAGCAATTGAAAATACCTTCTTTTATGAGAGGGTCAGGATGGTTTTATTTTGAGATCCGTACTTACTGATAAAATTGATTGCAGTATATGCAGGGAGAAATATTTCATTCTCCTTTATCTCTGACAGAATGTGAAAAGAGGAAACACTGAAAATAGGAAAATATGTGTGATATCTATAGAATAGCAGATACGTAACTAGCTGAGCAGCTGAAGAATTAAATCAGAGGTATGTTTTGGCACTTTTTACAGGCGCTACTCACTTCCCTTAGATTCTTTTTCTTTTTTATCATGTAGGCCTTGAATCTAGAGACCCTTTTCTGTCCCTGTGCCTGACAGTTACAGATTGTCACTAGCAAGCCTTTTTCTGATTATAGCAGGAAATCAGATGAACACTCAGAGAACCAAAGAGCAGGGAATCTGGGAATCCAGTGTAAGACTGAGCTAGCTGCCCCTGCAGAAGCTCTGAACCTGGTCTGAACCCATAACATTAGGGACTTAACCTGCCAGTGTGATTATTTCTTTGCTGTAAAACCTACACCTCTGGATAATAAATCAGTTACGTGGGAGGCCTGAAATTCTTATGCCCTTTCCTTCAGGACACTCTGGTCCACTCTCTTTGTCATTGCCAGGGGTAGACATCTGCCATGAGGAATTGCCCTTTGGTCTGTTCTCTATGCTCTTATAGAATCTGATTTCTATTCTTGTAGAGATTGTCTCTTAAGATAACATTGAACATCTTCAGATTTATCAGAAGGTTCTAGAAGGAGATGGGTAGCCTATAAGAGAAGCTTTGAAAAATTACATCTCAAAGTCTGCAGAGTAACTATCACTGTGTTTTGGGTGGATGACATAGTTTGGGGGGTGCTAAGGTTTCCCTCTAATTGCTACTCATTACGCTGGACCAAGACTCTGTTCCAAGCTCCAGCAAGACCTATAATGCTGTCAGCAATCTGGGACCACCCACTTTGCATATCCCAGTGTAACTTAAATAAGACCAGGAGAAGGTCATTGGCTGAATTACATGCTGGTGTCTGACCACAAAGGAGGCATGAGTATTAAAAGATTTCTTTATTTCTCATGGTCAGATTTCCTTTTCAAATTCTTTTCTTCATAAAGAGAAAAAAAATACTAAAACAAACAAAAACAGCTCATGATATTCTATTACATCTTCATAGGTATGGGAAATAAGCCACGGAGACCCAAGATACCATAGTGGGAATTATAGAATCAATTGAAATAAAAGAAAATAACACAAGTATTTTAAAATATAATTTATTAAGACTTTTCTGAAATAAAATACTATTTCAACATATATATTTAAGATGGATTCAAGGGAATTGTTCCCATCTGTTCTTGAGGAATCTATCTGTGAGCAAGATTTAACCAACCAAGAAATGATTGGAAAAGCCACAGCAAAGAAGTTTGTGGTGATTACTGACTCTATTTATCTATGAAAACAAATACTGAGGCAAATGTTAGGATTATGAGATTGAGTAAAAATGTATATACTATAATCTGCTGTAATTAGAAAATGAGCTGAAGTTAGATGAGTAAATGTTCTGATCTCATCTTCAACAAATAGTGAAGATACTGAGTATATGTAACAGTACCAAGGTGTAATAGATATACCTGTGTACCACTATTGGATTCTTAAGGAACCTATGAAGTATTTTTAAAGTTGTGAAAAGACAAAACTCTAAAACAGTAAAACAGACTCCAATATAAAAAATCTTAATTAAAAGTATAAAAATAAAGTATAATTTTTTAAAAATCCAAATAAATAAAATACTAAAATGGAATAAAGTCAGTCATATCAGTAAATGTAATTAGACTAAACACACAGTAGCACAAAAAAAGACTATTTAGATTTCAAAGCAAAATGCTATGCTAAAACAAAAGGGGGAAGTTATGCTGGGCAAATATTAACAGAGGGGAACAGTGCGCCCCACCCAATATGAGACAAGATTTCACTATGAAAGAAATAGAGAAATATGTGAAAGAATTTCCTTCTTGTCTACCTCTCCTAAGAGCATTGTACCCAGATCATTTCACCAGAGAATTCTAACAAATTGTAGTAATGAATCTATTCTAGTGCATTACAAAAGAATGGAAGACCTTAAAAACAGACACACACATTTGTTTACATTTGCAAAATACATTTCTGTAATGCTATCCAGGGAACACTAACACTGAAGGGCAGAATTGCAGAGCAGGAGGAGACAAGTGCTGGGGTTGAGAGATCTCTTCATTGTACATCCTTTACTACCAATAGGAAAAATAAATACAATTGGATAAAATTAACGTGGTCCATGGTAGTAGAGATGCTCATTTTGTCAAAGGGCTGCACCTTCACTAGATAAAAACTAAAGGAGGTTATATCTTTTTTCCAAATCTCAAAAGACCTGCTACAGTCCGGGCTTAACCGGCAGGACCAGTCTTGACAAGGAAGTGAGGAAGAGGAGATGGTGGTCTAAATGGATCAATTCTCTGAGTGCTATCCAGGCACCAACAGGTAGAGACAGCCTCACTGATGGCTTTACACAAAGCATCCAGACTGTCAGGGCCAAATATTCCTGGCAAAGGCCCTGGTAATCAACAATGCACCCAGAGTTGACACCATCCAAGTGAGGAGTGAATTTATTATGAAGCTAATGGAGTTTTCCTTTTAAGGACTCACCTTTATCCAGAGTATACTTGGGGACCATTTGTATGAACCATTTCTGGAAAATTAGCTAAAGTAAATCTTAAAGAGATCTGAATCTAATGATTTTGCAACATTTTATGATGTGTTTCCTCACTCAAAAGAAATATTTACCTCTGCACCTAATTATGTATTTAAAACTTATGATTTTCATATTTAAAAGGACTCTTACATTATGGAAGATTTAATCCCCACACAAACCTTGCCCCTGTGTATAGGCCTGCCCTTGACTGATGACAGAGACCTAGTTTAGGGATCCTCTTTCCTACTACTTTCTTAGCCAAGTTTAACAAAAGGATCACTGGGTTCATAGAGAATGTCAAGGTGCAGTGGAGGACAATGTGAGTCCATATGCTGTGGGCTCAGTGATTTCCTGTCCTTGGACAGTGAAAGGCTTATCTATACACTGATGGCTTTGGGGATGACCACCCTGTGGCCCCCATGAGGACTCTCCAGGCCTCTAGGATGAATTTATGACCCATTAGCAAGCAGCTAGGACAGTAAGGACCCGTAGGAATTTTTAACAGATCAAATTGGGCTTCCTACTGAATTGAGCAGGTGGGAGCACTGAGTCTGGGCACTCTGTTATATCAATTAAAGAATGAAATGGAGCCCTGGATTGGTGGGAGTTGGCCATCCTAGTTATACTGAATTCTGAAATTCCATTAAGCATGCTAAATTGAGTCAAGGTGCCCCCATGATACCTTGCAGCTTACTAAACATATGGAAGGGAAAGTGGATTTAATGGGATTCCAAACATCCCAGAAACCACTTTTTTATACCAATTTCCTGGCTTTTAAAAAATTCTCATACTGTTTCTCTTTCTTTAAATCCATAATGTTTTTCCAACCAGGACAAAGAGCTGCTCTTCTGTAATGATTATTCCAGTCCTCAACTACCTTTCAGGCCTAAGGATACAAAAATGTGAACTACCTACCTATTCTCATTTCACAGTGTTATATAATAGCAGAAAGGGTCCTGAACATATCACTATTTCAAAGAAAAATTAATTGAATGAAGAAAGAAAACCATGCACAATTTAAGTTCGATCACTGTTTTATGACAGTGAGTTCAAGTAGCAGTGTAATCATGGCAAACCTTTCCCTTATTGATCCGTTAATTATAAAAAGAATGTGTATCATTTCTTCCTATACTTAATCTTCAAACAGGAAATATTTTAAAATAATTGAAAGCTTTAGCAAGATAAATATTTAGTAGGTTATTCTCAGTGACTCATGGCAGGATGGCAGGTAAGAGAAATAGAAAAGGAATGCCAATTTTTTTTTTTTTTCTGATTTTTGAGGAATTTGTGAGAAAGCATCATTTTCTCCAAGCTTCTCCACTTTCAACCCCTGGCCGTCACCTCACGACTGGAGAACTGATAATTTTACCAGGCGCTGAGTGTCAGAGGAGGAGGCCAATGCCTTCTCTGGCCACGCAGGCAGGGTAACTCTCAGGTTGCTGTGCTGTGCTTAGTTGCTCAGTCGTGTCCAACTCTTTGCAACCCCATGGACTATAACAGGCCAGGCTCCTCTGTCCATGGGATTCTCCAGGCGAGAATACTTAAATGGGTTGCCATGCCCTCCTCCATGGGATCTTCTCAACTGAGGAATCAAACCCATGTCTCCCACATTTCAGGCAGATTCTTTACCATCTGAGCCACCAAGGAAGCCTAAGAATACTGGAATGGGTAACCTATCCCTTCCTCAGAGGATCTTCCTGACCCAGGAATTGAACCAGGGTCTCCTGCTTTGCAAGTAGATTCTTCACCAGCTAAGCTACCAGGGAAGCCCAGCTCTCAGGCTACATGACATGAAGCACAGGCCTCCCTGCCCTGTCACTCCTTTCCCCAATTACTTGGAGAGAAAATAACACTACAGGTGGATTCACCAGGTCCCTCCTTGCATACACATCTTGAAAAACTTAGGAAGGGGCTTCAACAATATGTCACCTGGTTATATGTTGTTTGCCAGACTTGAATAAATTTCCAGATTTCCCAATAAATTCCCAAACAATCCTACTCATTTACATAGAATTACTAAGTTGTGACTCTGAAGGAAACTTTTCTTAACTATCAATAATTAAATAATTCAATAATTAAAAGTTGATAAATGTTAAATGCACAACTAATTTATCTGTCAATTTTTTTTATAGAAAAGAGTATTATGAAAACTTTGTCATAGAAAGATATATTCAAAGATTTTTTGCAGATAAGTGTAGGGAAAATGTTATAGAAATATTTTCACTTGTTAACCATTAAGAATTATGTTAATTTTCTAGAGTTTTGTGATGTGTGTGGTATTGCACAGCTTTTAAAGAATATGATTTGTTATAAATTTTTTTCTCATTTTTAATGTTTACTTCCATATCAGAATTTGTAGCTATAACAGTGTTCCTTTTCTTACAGAAAGTGAAAGTCCCTCAGTTGTGTCCAACTCCTTGTGACCTCATGGACTGTAGCCCACCAGGCTTCTCTGTGCATGGGATTCTCCAGGCAAGAATTCTGGAGTGGGTAGCCATTCCCTTCTCCAGGAGATCTTCCTGACCCAGGGATCAAACCCAGTCTTTTGCAGTGCAGTCAGATTCTTTACTGTCTGAGCCACCAGGGAAGCTACTCCACAAGTTGTATATTCCTTAGATACCACAAAACCTGGATCCACTACATCAGGAGGGTCTGTTGCTGCTTGGATGGTGATTGGGAGTTCTTGCTCCTTGGTCAGCCTTGGTCCAAATCTTGCCCTCAAGGCTTTCTACCTATATGACTTTGACATTATCCCTTTACTTCTCTAAGTCTTGCTGGTTAAATTAAAATAATATTAGTATCTAGCTCACTGGATCAGTAAGACATTGTAACCCATGACACAATGCATATGAATGCTGTTGACAGTTCCCAGTACTTCTGTGAATGCTTGAATAGACATCAGCCTTTCTTAAACATATAAAGCCCAAATAAAGCTCTTCTTTGCTCCCTCAAACTGACCTCTCTCTTTGCCTTGCCCACCTACATTAACAATCATCCAATTTTCAGACCTAATACCAATGAGCTTCGTGCTGTATGTTTAGTTTCATTAATCAACTCTTTGAATTTATCTTCAAAAAATGACCCTTACTGACAATTCCTCATCTCTCTTCCATCTTCACTGCCCTAGTCCAAACCACTTATGTCTCTCTCAGTAGTTGTGCAGTAGCCTGCAATACGGCATCTTGCTCCCTGATTTGACTCATCCCTCCTATCCCAAGGCCGTTCTCTTAGCTCCCTAATGCCACTTTTAAGTCATTAATGGCCACTCTTCTTCTTCTGAGGCTTCAGTTGTCTATCTATACTACTCCTAATCAACTTTTTCCATCTGCTCTATCACTCATTCTATTTACTTTTATAAGTCTATCACCTATAGATTTCTCTGTCATTTTCACTTTCATGGGGCATATTGAACATGACTCGAGTCCACATCTCCAACTCGACTCTTGAAAACTCAACCTAGAAGCTGGTTCTCTATTTTTTGGCCTCTTCCACCCATTCCCCATGCCGCATGAGCCTCAAACAAAGCCATTCTACTTTGGGCTGACATGTTACTTTGGCCTGACATTTTACTTTGGCCTCAGGCGGAATCTCATCATTTAGAAATGGAAATACTTCAATCAAATTTTCAGTACTACAATCTGTGACAAAATAGATCATGTTTTCAGTCTGTCACCCACCATTTCTTCTCTCTGAGTCCACTGAGTCTTCTAACTCCTATACACTTGCCTTCCGTCCCAGAAGTGAAGTCACTTTTCTTCTTATCTAGTCTGTATCCCATGACATGTTACAGCAGCTTTTGCTAGAGAGAAGATCTGTTATCTCAGAAGGTGGTGGTGTGCTTCCTTGTCCTTGCTAGCGACACATTGAAAGAAATCATATAATCATGTAGACTGTGTTTCTTTAGTTTCAAAGTTCTTCTGTGGGTCTTTGATTGGCTGCTTTTATAGTTACCCACAATAGTTAATACAGAACTTTAGCATTTGTTTAGATCACCTTAACTCCTACTTTCTTTCACTCTTCAATAGTTAACCTTGTCTCCTTCACAAAGAAGGACTAAAGAATGGATATCTTTAATTCATTCAGCAAACAGTTATTAAGAATCTACTCTTCTCTGGGCACTGTTGTAGCCACTCAGATATGTCACTAAATAAATCAGGTGAAGTCCTTATTCTCGTCTTTAACTTCTCTCTGTCTATCCAAAACAAATTTAGAAACTATTGAACAAGTATTTTGAGGTATCTATTTCATGCCAGGAATTTCTCTTGGTGAAAAGAATACAACAATGAAGAGAATAAATAAGTCTTTCTTCATAAAGTTTTTATTTTAGTAAGGGGATAGAAAGAAAGAGAGTAAAAAATTAATTTAAAAGGTATGTACCTAAAATGTCAGATGAGCAAAGTAAGGGGTAGGAAGTAGTATGATATAGAATGTAAAGTTAATGAAATTATTCATTAAGTTATACAACTTTCAGAATTCACATGCAATTTGTAAAGAATGAAAATTGAATAACCAACCAAACTTCAGACTCTGTGCCCATAAGGTGTGTGTGCATGGTCAATCGCTTCAGTTGGAGTCTGACTCTTTGTGATCCCTATGGACTGTAGCCCGCCAGGCTCCTCTGTCCATGGGATTCTCCAGGCAAGAATACTGGAATAGATTACCATGCCCTCCTCCAGGGTATCTTCCCAACCCAGGGATCAAACCCGAGTCTCCTGAGTCTCCTGCATTGCAGGCAGATTCTTTACCTGCAGAGCCACCTGGGAAGCCATATACATAAGGAGAGTTGACCTAACTTAATAAACAGATGAAAAATGGGAAGATTGACTGACCCATCTCTCCTCTCTTCTTTATCCTTTCTATAAGGCCAAGGTTGAATAACAGCAGTGATGTTCAAAGGTCAGGGACCATCAGTTTTCAGGTTAACAAATATTCTAAAAGTTTTAGGTTTGCATAAAGTTTGTGATCTCTAAAGTTATCACTGGCCTCACACACATTTCTAAAACCTCCCCCATCTGGCCATCTGCACCTCCTTCTCCAGCTTTCTATGCTACCAAGCAAGAGAACACAACCATCTGTGTTCAGCAAGTACACTCAGTTGTGTTACTGACAGATTTCCATGAATTTCAAATAAAAAAAAAGGGAAAAAAAAAAAAAAGGAAAGCAATGAACTTAATATGTTTTTCCCAACACCTACTCATCAGCTTCTTTACTAAATGTCCTGAGCATATGTTTATTAGTTGCTATGTTTCATTGCACTATTATTCCAATTGAAAATAAAATTTTTCTTTAATTGTACATGTCTAAGTTTAAAAAGCTGTTATTTCTGAACAGAATTAAAACTTAACAAAGTTTTCTATACCTAGTGGAATTATGTAGAAGAATTATATTGATCTTTGGCCTCCTGGAATCCATTCAGCCTTCCTTAATGGTGCCCAGTTTTCCTCTGGGGAACCACTCCATTTTGTCCCAACCCTTAACATATGGGTTATAGTGAAGCTGACTCAGATTCCAGCCTCAACAGTGACCTGTGGTACAGGCCTGGGTAAATAGAAGTCCAGTAATGGTTTGGAGAAAGCTGTGTGATTCAGGCAGGTCCAGTAAGGTCTATGAGACTTTTACTTTGACTGCTGAGAGAGAATGAACTGCTCCATCCAACCAAATGTTGATGAGCATGAATTGCTACTAAAACAGCCCTATACTGCTGAATACAAGGTAAAAGGGTACAACATACAACACTTGAGAGAACTCTTCATTTTTAAGAGAGTCAAACAGGAACCTATCGTAAAACCTAGACATTCCATTCCTAATAATTTAGGAATAAAAAGAAATGAAAACATATATCAAAATTAAACACATCTGAATGCCCATCAATATGTGAGTGAATAACCAAAATGTGATACTTGCATTCAATGGAAATTTGCTTGGCAATGAAAAGAGCTGACTTACTGATAAACGTAACACACTGAATGTTCAGTGGGAAAAAAAAAAAACAACTAGATAAAAAGCATGCATGGTATATAATTTAATATATTTAAAAGTCTAGAAAAATGCAAGTTAATCTGCAGGGACAAAAGCCATATCAGTTATGAGTTGTTGCCTACAGCTGGGTATGATAGGAAATATCTGTGGAACAGGGGCAAGAAGAATTTTTGGGGGGTCATGGGAATTTTTTTTTTAATTGATGATGGTGGTAATTCACAGAGTATGCAACTGTTGGCATTTATTGAATTTTGCACTTTGAATATATGCAAATAAGTTATGTCAATCAAGTTGGCTTTAAAAGTAAAAGTTAGCTCAATAATATGGAGAAGGCAATGGCACTCCACTCCAGTACTCTTTCCTGGAGAATCCCATGGATGGAGGAGCCTGGTAGGCTGCAGTCCATGGGGTTGCTAAGAGTCGGACATGACTGAGCGACTTCACTTTCACTTTTCACTTTCAGGCATTGGAGAAGGAAATGGCAACCCACTCCAGTGTTCTTGCCTGGAGAACCCCAGGGACGGGGGAGCCTGGTGGGCTGCTGTCTCTGGGGTCTCACAGAGTTGGACACGACTGAAGCGACTTAGCAGCAGCAGCAGCAGTTCGATAATAAAATACATTTGAGATCAGTCCATTTTTATCACCATGTGCCAACAATCTAAATCACTTTTTGTCCATCTAAGTTTTAAACAGTTTCTCCAGTTATGTTGTTATCTGTATAAAAATTAATTCAGTGGACTCCTAGTTATACAGTTTGTTCCCAACTCTATGGACTTATTACAAACAATTGTTTGAAAGTAACTTTTCAAAGTCTTGAAATTGTCTGTGCTCACAGTTTGATCTGTGATTTACTGGTAAATGTGTTACAATTGGATTCCTGAAGAAATAACCTTATTTCTTTGGTATCTACTATACCTTCTGTGACTAATCTCAAGCTGCCAATGTTATGTCAATGACCATGAAATTGGGAAGAGCTGCTCACAGTAGCCTCTGCACCAGCGTGAGCCTCCACCAGCACAGCACTAGGTTGGATTATCCAGTGTCTGTGGTACTCCAATCACTATGTTTAAGCATTATACCTGATAAACATGATCCCACTGACTATTTAGTTAAGGATACAGAACTTCAGTTACTTCAGTTCATCTTTCCATTTGCAAATTATTATCTTAATTGTGCAGAATTTTCTCTTTGGTAATGCTTATTTTTATGTGTTACTTTTCTATCTTAAAAATGCTTAATGCAATTAAAAGGACTAACTAGTGTTTTCTTTTTATAACATTTAATTAATTTGTTTCCATTTGCATAATTACATATACAAAGTTCAATTAACTAACATTTTTACACTTATGGTTCTCTTTATGCATTATTAAAATTTACTTCATTTCATGAATGTTACTGAAAATAATTTTGTTGCATAGTAGATGGTGTTAAAATATCATCCATTCCAGGTACTCAGTATAAGAAATATAATACTGAGTAGATTGATTATGTAATTCTGGAAATGTCAGATATAAGCCAAATATCGTTTTAAATGAAAATTCCAAATGTGGACACAATTTTCTATAAAAATAAAAACCAGACTTCGTACTAGATATATAATTTCTAACATGCATAATTATTATGCCACCAAAAAATTAAACTTTAATGAAATTTGCTTCTAGTTTCTAATTCATACTGCCATGAAAACTTCTTCAGCTTTTATTTTTCAATAAAATAAATACATTGTAATTGACAACAGTTATCATCTGTTAGATTTAAAATTTTGAGCTACAAATGAATGTTATCATTTCATTTTCAGCCTTGACAAATTTTTGCAAAAAAGTTAAAATGATCTAAGGAACCAAACTAGAAAAGGCAAATTCATGTTGTATATCTCAGTCTCTAATGAAGCTCTAGACAATTTAATCCACAGAATTAACTGAATCTTCCAACAATTTTTACAAACTTAAGATGAAGCTGTCTCTTGATTTTCAAAAACCGTATTTTTTCTGGAACCCAATAACAATAGATAATGTAATATAGGTCACTGTGTTAATCATTATATTAAATCACCTCACCTGTTTAATATAATCAAAATCTTTTGATGTCTGCATTTGCAGATAAGGATACTTAAGTATAGAAATTTTAAATAACTTGTTCATGGTCACAATGTTAATTTGTGAAAGCAGAAAGCGAAAATCACTGTCTGTCTAACTTTAAAGCTCAAGTTAACATGAATGCTAATAACTCTGGCATTAAATATTAAAGTGCATAGGTTGTTTCTATTTCATTTTAACTTGTGTTTATAAACCCCAAACCTTCCTGGTAAGAGATTCAAAAACTCAGAAATGGAAATTTTAACATGAAAAGAAGGTTTGGAGTTTGCTATGATTCAGTCAAAATTTCCTACAAATAGTCTTCTGAACTCAGAAGCAAGTAGACTTATAATTAAGGTTACTGTCTTTTTTTTTTTTTTTTTTTTATCTCCATCCAGGTAATCAGTGTATGACAGAAACTTACCCTGAAAATGTCATTATTTTCTAGAGTAAAGAACAGCTCTGTCATGGCCATCAAATCAGAATACCATCACAATGATTAAAAGAAACTAAACCATTCATCTACTCAGTCCATTTTTTTTAAGAAAGAAAAAGACCTTGAAGATAGGTTTTCTTGCTAATGCTAGCAACTGCTGTGTGCTTCCAGTGTGAATAATGTTCCTAAGTCATTTTGCAGATAGACAAGGAAAAGGATGAGGAAGGCAGAGGACTGTGCTTCTGTGTAGAATTAATGTGGTTATGTAAAATTTATGTCACATTTAGGTACTGTTTTTATGCATAAAATCCTTGAATTCAAAGTAATTTTACAGAAAAGAGGTACGTGCATGGAATATTCATTTCAATGAATTAAGCATGTCTGAAATCCTTTTTTTTCATATGAGTGAAAAATACTAGGTATTAGATGGTGGTCTGCAGTTCTAGTTTATCATTCACTAGCTAGGAAATCTGGACTAATCTCTTAGCTTTGGTTTTTCATCTGAAAAATGGTGATAACATAGAGTTCATAAGCTTAGTGGTCAGCAAAGCACTCCTCAAAGGGCAGTAATAAGTATAGCTCTTATTCATCGTTTCATTACATGTTATTCTCTGCTCCTCCAGCTCTGAGTAAGCTCAATAATTTACTCCACGGTTTTGAGATACATGATGGAAATTCCTTATGTTCCTCCACTCTTCAACTACTACTTACATTACTTGTTAGTGTTTAGTCATATCTGACTCTTTAGCAATCCCATGAACTGTAGCCCTCCAGGCTTCTCTCCTCCATGGGCTTCCCAGGCAAGAATACTGGAGTGGGTTGCCATTTCCTTCTCCAGGGAATATTGCTGATCTAGGAGTCAAACCTGTACCTCCTGCATTGGCAGGTGGATTCTTTAACCACTGAGCCACCAGGGAAGTGCACTTATATCAGTTAATTCCTCCTTAAATGTGTTGACTTATTTAATATATCCTGATATATCTACCTTACCTTATCTATTATATAAATGCTCTTCAATGCACCTTTTGTTCATATGCTATTATTGTGGTATACATAGCTATTTATATATTTGCCTCTCCAATTTCACTGAAAACTTCCAAAAGCAAATACTGCATGTGTTTCATCTTTCCATTTTCATCATTTTAACACAGCATCTGTTAGCAAATGTTTGTTGAATTGATGAATAAGTATTTCTTTTTTCTTTATATAGTGGTTGCTACTGTATTCTAAGAGATATTTCAGCAATTTTGATGATCACAATAAAATGAAGGCTAAAAATAATAAGTTTGAGCAGTAGGTATATAATAGTATAGTAATAGAGCATACTCTAGTTGTTAGAAAATAAGTGTAAGTTTTAAGATCAGATCTTAAATGGCTTCATTGCCAGTGAGGTATATATTTTTCAGCATCTTTCTGTAAAGTCCTCACCAATCCTCTCCAAAAATAAATTCTGTATGTAAAATGATACTGGAGTTTAAAACGGTGAGGATTTCACACTTTACTCATGCAATTTAGTCAACAAATGGTTATTGAACTTAGTCTGAACCTCTTTGTGAGGGGCTCGGGATCTTTTAGTGGGTAAGAAGGAATCTCTGCCCCCACAGAGCTCGCAGGCCCCTGGAGAAGAGGGGCAAAGGGAAAAGTTGCTGACAATTACAACCTGCAATGAAGGCTATGAAAAGCAAGCAAAGGGAGCTGGTATGGCACGGTAAGGCCACAGCAGGCCTTCTAGAAGCTCTAGCAGTCACAGAAGCGCATTGTGATACTTGACTTCTCTCAAAGTGGGATCTCATTGCTTGTAATTTTCACTTTCAATCAATATTATCTATCTTAGCTCTGACTTACATTTTAATGAAATTGAATGCATCTTATGTGTGTGTGTGCTCAGTTGTGTCCAACTCTTTATGACCCCCTGGACTATAGCACGCAGGTTCCTCTGTCCATGGAATTTTCCAGGCAAGAATACTGGATTGGGTTGCCATTTCCTTCTTCAGGGAATCTTCCTGACCGAGGGATCAAACCAGCATCTCCTGCATTATAGGCAGATTTTTTACCCACTGAGCTACCTGAGAAGGCATCATGGAGGTTCCTAACTTATTAAGATTGCTGATTTACTGATTACTCAATTATAAACTGAAAAAGTAACATTTTTTGAACTGAAGATGGTTTAATCACTAAATCCAGTGTTCTTTAGATGAAACATTTTCATCCTGAATAACTTTAGTACTGAATAGGCCTATTAACTTTTAGGTCTATAACTTTAAGAACTATTGTTGTTATTTAGTCACTAAGTCGCGTCTGACTCTGAAACTTCATGGGTGGTAGCCTGCCAGGTTCCTCTATCCTTGGGATTTTCCAGGCAAGGATACTGGACTGGCTTGCCATTTCCTTCTCTAAGGAATCTTCCTGACCCAGGGATTGAACTTATGTCTCCTGCTTTGACAGGTGGATTCTTTACCACCAAGCCACCAGGTCAGCCCAAATTTAGGATGAGTAAGCTACAAAACAGTGAGAATTGGACATGGAACAATGGACTGGCTCAGAATTGGGAATGGAGTACATCAAGGTGGTATATTGTCACCCTGCTTATTTAACTTATATGCAGAATACATCATGCGAAATGAAGCACAAGCGGGAATCAAGATTGCTGGAAGAAATATCAATAACCTCAGTATGCAGATAACACCACCTTTATGGCAGAAGCGAAGAGAAACTAAAAAGTCTCTTGATGAAAATGAAAGAGGAGAGAGAGAAATCTGGCTTAAAGCTCAACATTCAAAAAATGAAGATCATGGCATCTGGTCCCATCACTTCATGCTAAATAGATGGGGAAACAATGGAAACAGTGGCAGACTTTATTTTTTGGGCTCCAAAATCACTGCAGATGGTGATTGCAGCCATGAAATTCAAAGACGCTTGCTCCTTGGAAGAAAAGCTATGACCAACCTAGACAGCATATTAAAAAGCAGAGACATTACTTTGCCAACAAAGGTCCATCTAGTCAAACTATGGTTTTTCCAGTCATCATGAATGGACATGAGAGTTAGACCATTAAAAAAGCTGAGCACCAAAGAATTGATGTTTTTGAACTGTGGTGTTGGAGAAGACTCTTGAGAGTCCCTTGGACTGCAAGATCAAACTAGTCAATCCTAAAGGAAATCAGTCCTGAATATTCATTGGAAGGACTGATGCTAAAGCTAAAGCTCCAATATTTTGGCCACCTGATGTGAAGAATTGACTCCTTAGAAAAGACCCTGATGCTGGGAAAGACTGAAGGCAGGAGGAGAAGGGGACAACAGAATATAAGGTGGTTGGATGGCATCACTGACTTGATGGACATGAGTTTGAGCAAGCTCCGGGAGTTGGTGATGGACAGGGAAGTCAGGCGTGCTATATTCCATGGAGTTCAAAGAGTCGGACTCAGTGACTGAACTGACTGAAAACACAAAAATAAGAAACATCACAAGACAATAAAGAAAAAAAATCCAGCCATATTTTTACATACAATCAGAAAGATTCCCCATTAGAATTGTTTCAGCAGATACCTACCCACCACTTTCCCTTAATTGAATGAGGCTGTATCTTCTTAATACCTTCAACTATAGAGAGCTTACACTAAAAAAGGTTGTTTTGTTGTTCAGTCACTAAGTTGTGTCCAACTCTTTGCGACCCCATGGTCTGCAGATCACCAGGCTTCCCTGTCTTCTGTCCCTCGAAGTTGCTCAGATTCATGTTCATTGAGCTGGTGATGCTATCTAGCCATCTCATCCTCTGCTGTTCTCTTCTCCTTTTGCCTTCAGTCTTTCCCAGCATTAGGGTCCTTTCCAATGAGTTGGCTCTTGGCATCAGGAGGCCATAGTATTAGAGCTTCAGCTTCAGTATCAGTCCTTCCAATGAATATTCAGGGTTGATTTCCATTAGGATTGACTAGCGTGATCTTGCAGTCCAAGGGACTCTCAAAAAGGTTATCATTTCATTTTTGTATACCTTTACTCATTTTAAAGATTTCATCGTATTACAGAAAAAAAAAAGTCTAATTTCCTCTGAAACTACTAGATAAATAATCTCACCCATCTTTTTACATGATAGACTCTCCTTTACTTGCAGGCAGCTGTTATCACTCTCTTAAACCTTCTTTTTTTTAGATGAAACTTTTCGGTTCCTTTATCTATGCCTCATGTTACAGACTGTCCATGGTTCATCAATTCATGCGTATTGACTGGAAGCCAGACCCACAGCGAGGCAGTAGAGATACAGGAGCAGTTAAAATATTCACCAATCTTCTCAGTCTTTGTATCTATCTCTTTTGGGTGAACTTTATTATGGCAATGTCTCACTTAAAATATATTTTGTTTGGTCATGCCAGTGAATAGAAATGAGGCTGAGATGGCCATATAAAAGTTATTTTATACTGTTTTCTACAATTGGATTTGTGAGAATTAAAATCTTCTGGGACATAATTGTTTTAACATGATGTATTGTTAAGCCACAAATCTTTTCTTTGTTAGCAATGAATTTTTTAAACTCAGTGTAATAAGCTTTTATATCTCTGTGAAATTTCATGTTGTGTATTTGGCCTATCAAACTTTGGTTGCATTTTCATTTAGAACCCAATACATCACCTGTTCTTCATAATTTTCTGCATCAAGTTTTTTTCTAAATATGCTTCTATGTCTTCACTTATGATGTAGATTGTGCTGTATGCTCAGTTGCTTTAGTCGTGTCCAGCTCTTTGTGACCCTATGAACTGGGGTCCATCAGGTTCCCTTTGTCCATGGGATTTTCCAGGCAAGAATACTAGAGTGGATTGCCATGCCCTTCTCCAGGGGATCTTCCCAACCCATGGATGGAACCCACCCCTCCTGCAGCTGTGCAGTGCAGGCACATTCTTTACCACTGAGCCACCTGGAAAGTTAAAACATATTAAAAGAAGGGCAACAACAGAGCCCCTATGCCATATCACCAAAGACTTTTTTATTTCCCATGATCTTTTGAGATAATTTTCCACCAACAACACATAAATCTACCTGAATCATTAAACATTAAGATATCAGAAATAGTTGTGTGAAATACTTGAGATATGTGGGCAAATACTTTTCTGAAATCATTTTAAAAATTAAATATGATATATATTTTTGGAAATCACACAGCCACCTCGTGATTACTACTCATTTTTAAGTGTTTATACATCACTGGTGATGGACAAGGAAGCCTGGCATGCTGCAGTCCATGGGGTCGCAAAGAATCAGACACAACTGAGTGACTGAACTGACTGACTGACAGATACATCATTGGAGAAAATTCCATTTTTAAATCTACATTGAATTTGCCTATTTATAGTTTCTGAAAAATATGTATAGATATGTTTCCCCTTTGAATGAACAAGGTATTTGTACTTTTGCAGTATCATGCTGCTGCTGCTGCTGCTAAGTCGCTTCAGTCGTGTCCGACTCTGTGTGACCCCATGGACTGCAGCCCACCAGGCTCCCCCGTCCCTGGGATTCTCCAGGCAAGAATACTGGAGTGGGTTGCCATTTCCTTCTCCAATGCATGAAAGTGGAAAGTGAAAGTGAAGTTACTCATCCGTGTCCGACTCTTAGTGACCCCATGGACTGCAGCCCACCAGGCTCCTCCATCCATGGGATTTTCCAGGCAAGAGTACTGGAGTGGGGTATCATAGGACTTGTTATATTTCCAATTATGTAGAATGAAAACTGGCATTCTACAACTATGCCTGCAGTTACTATTGCATTCTAGATATAACTTATATGAACTTTCACTCTCTACTTAAGAGAGAGTCATTGGATAGAAAGGTGAAAATACATGACTTCTAATGTCAGACCAGGTTAGGTCCTCACCTCAGTGTCTCCATTAAATACATGGGACATCTCTGAACAGCTTAATGACTTTCTCTTAGCCTTGATATTTCCTCTTTTAAAAGTAATGATACCTCTTAAATTTCTAGAAGTGCATGAGATGTGTATATAAAATTTCACTTGTGATCAAAGCTGTTATATCTTCTATTTACTTATTTCTATATACCCGGAGTCTGTAACAGAATGTGTAGTAAATTTCCAAAAAAGTAATTTTTTAGTAAAGTAGTTGTCCATAAACATAGGTTTAATTTCTTCTTCCTTGCCTGCCTTGAGCCTGACTTGTTCTTAGCGAAGTTCTACCCAGTACACTTTGAGGATCATTGTCTTTCATATGGAAAGTAGAAGTAAAATAACTGTTGACTTGTTCTCCTTTCTCCCTTTTAACACCACAGCATCATGGCCAAGACTAATCCTTTCTTTATGATCAGTTTTCATATAAAACAGAAAAACAGACCTTTTTGTTGTCCTCAGTTATATTTCACAAACTCTAACTTATTCTGGGTTTTATTTAATATTTTTTGTAATGAATTTCCTGGCTAGGATACTTCTTTATAGTCTTCCTTTAAATTGTGCCTTTTCTTGCATAATGTTGCATTCTTAGATAACTCCCTGTAGAGCTACCCTGATTTCTTTAGAAGTCACCTCCTTTTCCTTATTTAGGGGATTATTTATGATTGAATTGTCAGAATTTGTTTTCTTACAGATTCATATCCTTTTTGAATTACCCTCTTCTTTTATGTTACTGAACAGAGACTCCTGTTTTTTCATGAATGTTTTACAGCTGCTTTTCTAAAGCCCAGTGCAAACATCAGACCATACCCTGTATGTATCCTTCCTTTGATTTTATGCCAATGTTTATACACTAAAAATCAGATCTTCATTTTTTTGAAATGATTTTCAAAGTAGCAATCCCCATAGTTGTTTCCATCACTGTCTAGACAATGAATTTGTTAGTGAGAAGAGTCACTGATGTATCAGGTTTTCTACTTTAAATGGAATGATGATTTTAAAAGATGTCTTTATGTATAAGTACTTCAGTACACTGCTGTATGTCTTATATGTTAGTTACACTTTTGTATCCCTGTATTTTGATTGTACTGTCCAATTTAACTAGCTCATCTGTTAGCTTCTAAAATACCAGCTGCTAGTGCTTTTTTCCCCTGTCCTTTATTTTTCACTCAAATACCTTCCAAATGCATGCTTGCACAATAACCTCATGATTTTCCCTACAGTGGAATGCTACCATAACTTGAATGAGACTTGGTTGTGAGCTCTGTGAGATTCTTATCTAAAAATGTCAGCAAGAAGATGCTGGATAAGGCTGAAGTGACACCACCAGGATCCATCCAAATTTCAGGGCTGGCCATCAGGTGGGGATCAGATGAGCAGCTGAAGTTCACTACATAGTTTTGCTTGTAATAAACCAAGCTAGAGTTCATCTGGTGGAGAAAATACCACAGTGTTCATTCATACTATAGGTAGAAACTGGAATTCAGATAGACAGAACAGAGCCCTCTAGTCCAAGATAACAGAAATGACTGCTGAGCAAGGATGAGAAAATTAGAGGCTGAAACTCTAATACTTTGGCCAGCTGATGCAAAGAGCTGACTCATTGGAAAAGATCCTGATGTTGGGAAAGATTGAGGACAGGAGAAGGGGACGACAGAGAATGAGATGATTGGATGGCATCACTGACTCAATCGACATGGGTTTGGGTGGATTCCAGGAGTTGGTGATGGACAGGGAGACCTGGCGTGCTGTGGTTCATGGAGTCGCAAAAAGTTGGACACGACTGAGTGACTGAACTGAACTGAACTGTATCTTCTTACCTGTGCCAGCATGCCACCCTTTCTAATCAGTTCCACATATAAAGCTTTCTTTTCTGGGAACCTTTGAGCACTGTTGGTGGGATTATAAATTGGTGTTTCCACTATGGTAAAAAGTTTGAAAGTTTCTCAAAAAATTAAAAATAGAACTACCATATAATCCAGTAATTCTACTTCTGAGAATGTATCCAAAAAATGAAAACACTAACATGAAAATGTATCTGCATCCCTATGTTTACAGCAGCATTATTTACTATAGCCAAGACAAGAAAACAATCTAAGTGTCCATTAGTTCAGTTTAGACAGTTCAGTCACTCAGTCATGTCTGACTCTTTGCGACCCCATGAATCGCAACATGCCAGGCCTCCCTGTCCATCACCAACTCCTGGAGTTCACTCAGACTCATGTGCATTGAGTCGATGATGCCATCCAGCCATCTCATCCTCTGTCTTCCCCTTCTCCTCCTGAGCCCAATCCCTCTCAGCATCAGAGTCTTTTCCAATGAGTCAACTCTTCGCATCAGGTGGCCAAAGTACTGGAGTTTCAGCCTCAGCATCTGTCCTTCCAATGAACACCCAGGACTGATCTCCTTTAGAAAAGACTGGTTGGATTTCCTTGCAGTCTAAGGGACTCTCAAGAGTCTTCTCCAACACCACAGTTCAAAAGCATCAATTCTTTGGTGCTCAGCTTTCTTCACAGTCTAACTCTCACATCCATACATGACCACTGGAAAAACCATAGCCTTGACTAGACGGACTTTTGTTGACAAAGTAATATGTCTGCTTTTTTATATGCTATCTAGGTTGATCATAACTTTCCTTCCAAGGAGTAAGCATCTTTTAATTTCACAGCTGCAATCACCATCTGAAGTGATTTTGGAGCCCCCAAAAATAAAGTCTGACACTGCTTCCACTGTTTCCCCATCTATTTCCCATAAAGTGATGGGACCAGATGCCATGATCTTCATTTTCTGAATGTTGAGCTTTAAGCCAACTTTTTCACTCTCCTCTTTCACTTTCATCAAGAGGCTTTTGAGTTCCTCTTCACTTTCTGCCATAAGGGTGGTGTCATCTGTGTATCTGAGGTAACTGATAATTCTCCCAGCAATCTTGATTCCAGCTTGTGCTTCTTCCAGCCCAGCGTTTCTCATGATGTACTCTGAATAGAAGTTAAACAAGCAGGGTGACAATATACAGCCTTGACATACTCCTTTTCCTATTGGGAACCAGTCTGTTGTTCCATGTCCATTTCTAACTGTTGCTTCCTGACCTGCATACAGATTTCTCAAGAGGCAGGGCAGGTGGTCTGGTATTCCCACCTCCTTCAAAATTTTCCACAGTTTATTGTGATCCACACAGTCAAAGGCTTTGGCATCAGTAGATGAGTGTGTGTGTATATATATATATATATATATATATATTTGGTGTTCAGTCACTAAGTTGTGTCGTACTCTTTGTGATCCCATGGACTGCAGTGCATCAGGCTTCCCTGTTCTTCATTATCTCCTGGAGTTTGCTTAAACTCATGCCCACTGAGTCCATGAAGCCACTGAAGCATCTCATCCTCTGTCATCCGCTTCTCCTGCCCTCAAGTTTCCCAGCATCAGGGACTTTTCAAATGAGTCGGCTCTTTGAAATTGGAACTTCAGCTTCAGCATCAGTCCTTCCAATGAATATTTAGGGTTTATTTCCTTTAGTATTGACTGGTTTGATGTCCTTGCAGTTCAAGGGACTCTCAAGAGTCTTCTCCAGCATCACAGCACTCAGCCTTCTTTCTGATCTAGCTCTCACATCTGTACATGACTGTTGGAAAAACCACAGCTTTGACTTTATAGGCCTTTATTAGGAAAGTGATGTCTCTGCTTTTTAATACCCTGGTAAGGTTTGTCATAGCTTTTCTGCCAAGGAGTGTGCGTTTGTGTATGTGTGCTAAGTTGCTTCAGTTGTGTCCGAATCTTGTGACCCTATGGACTGCAGCCCATCAGGATCCTCTGTCCATGTGATTCTCTAGGCGTGAATAGTGGTGGGTTGTCATGCCCTCCTCCAGGGGATCTTCCTGACCCAGGAATCAAACCCAAGTCCCCTGCAGCTCCTGCATTGCAGGTAGATTCTTTAATGCTGAGCCACCAGGGAAGCCCCTTCCAAGGAGCAAGCATCTTTTAATTTCATGGCTGCAGTCACCATCCACAGTGATTTTAGAGCCCAAGATAATAAAGTGTGTAACTGTTTCCATTTTTTCCCATCTATTTGCCATGAAGTGATGGGACCTGATGCCCTGATCCTAGTATTAATTCACTTTATTTTGTTTTATTCACTTTTTGTTTATCCAATTTTTTTTCTAGTTTACTGACATATAATTGACATAGAGGACTGTATAAGTTTAAGGTATACAGCATAATGCAATGATTACTGCATTAAGTTTAATGAACATCCATCATCTCATACAGTTAAAAAAGAAAAGAAAAAATGACAATGTGATGAGAACTCTTATGAGTTACTGTCTTAATAACTTTCACATATAACATGTAGCAGTGTTAATTATATTTATCACACTGCACATTACATCCCTAGTACTAAATATTATCTGATACTGAAATTTTGTACGTTTTGACTTCCTCCTCCTGCCCCAAACCTTCACCTAGAGAAACCACAAGTTTTTCATTCTTTTTCTATAAATTTGTTGTTTTTGACATATAATTAACCTACACCATGTTAGTTTTTGGTACACAACATAGTGATTTAATATTTCTATACACTTCAAAGTCATCACCACAATAAGTCTAGTTATCATCTGTCATCATAAAAAGATATTATGCATTGTTGACTGTATTCCCCACACTCCACAGTTCATCCCTGTGACTCATGTATTTTGTAACTGAAAATTTGTGCCTCTTCATCTCCCTCACTCATTTCTTTCTTCGAAGTATCTCTCATGGGAAATAACTGTTTATTTATTGAGAAATAAGAATTGGATGTAAATTCTAATTTATAATGTGTGCTTCTTTGAGCCTAATCCTAATTGAAACATTAAAACTTATTTTGCTTTTCTCTACATATTTTTGCTTGAAAAGAACAGGATGAAAACCTTTGGGAATCATTTATAGTCAACTTTTAAAGCATTTTTAAAAGATCTAACTCTTTCTAACTAACTGTTCTTTAAGCATTTGTGTCACATGTTGACTTTTGAAATTTTGGTTATGCTATAAAAAATGTGTGCAATAATCAGTTAAGTGAATAGTAATTTTAAATATGATGATTTTTTTACATTTAAACATTGTAGCTTTAATATTAGAATAATATTTATTTTAAATTGACATTCATTTGTCTAGTTTTTTGAAGTAAGGCTTTCTGTAGTCCAAAATGGTAAAATTTAAAGAAATTGAATGTGGAGTCACAGGTATTAAATTTTTATAATCTTAGTTAACATTTCATTATTCCTACTCACTATTAATATAGAAGAAAAACAAGCCAGTGAAATGTACACAGTGATCTCCACCATGAATTAAAGCTGACAGTTAGAAAAGAGAATAAATATGGAGTGAATGCTGAAATACACTTGGGTTATCACCTTCCTACACTGCCCGTTAAAGTTGACATAGGCCCAGAAGAATGAGCTCCTTCTGATTAGAGGAAAAAGAAGACAAGATTTGTGTCTGGGTAGATAGTGATTGAATTTTTCAGTCTTCTGGAAAATTAAAGCATGACCCAAACATACACTTCTGTTTTGTTTCCTTTGAGACAGCCAAGAGTATGAGATAATAACTCCAAGCATTTCAAATACCAAGAGATGCTAAGACTGATGCATTGTTTCCTATTTCATGAGCTCAAGACAGGATGCTCAGCTCATAAACACATTTAGGGAGCTTTATGGGACACAAAATCACTTACACAGCACTGTGAGCCTTCATTTTTAATTCTCCTCCAAATTAATTTTTATGACTTCTCAGGGAGTCTTTCTAATTCCCTATATAGGTCATGAAGTCTTGATTAAACATTTAATGAGATTCCTTGCATAGATCCGTCTTATTTCCCAAGCTTCTTCATTCTACCATGTCTATTCTACTCAGTGGCCCATCCCTAAAATAAACTATTAAAGCAGAGTCACTACTCCTTCATGGTTTTACAACATACAGTTTTTCAGTCGTGGCCTCCATAGTTGCAAGTTGTTTAAAAATATGCCTTTAACTATTGTTGGGAGCCTCAAGGTGATAGTCACTGGGAAAGTGAAAGTGAAATCGCTTAGTCGTGTCGACTCTTTGCGACCCCATGGACTGTAGCCCACCAGGCTCCTCGGTCCATGGGATTTTCCAGGCAAGAATACTGGAGAGGGTTGCCATTTCTTTCTTCAGGGGATCTTTCCGACCCAGGGATCGAACCCAGGTCTCCCGCATTGTAGGCAGACGCTTTACCGTCTGAACTACCAGGAAAGCCCAGTCACTGTACAGCTCAGTTCAGTTCAGTCGCTCAGTCGTGTCCGACTCTTTGCGACCCCATGAATCGCAGCACGCCAGGCCTCCCTGTCCATCACCAACTCCTGGAGTTCACCCAGACTCACATCCATCGAGTCAGTGATGCCATCCAGCCATCTCATCCTCTGTCGTCCCCTTCTCCTCCTGCCCCTAATCCCTCCCAGCATCAGAGTCGTTTCCAATGAGTCAACTCTTTGCATGAGGTGGCCAAAGTACTGGAGTTTCAGCTTCAGCATCATTCCCTCCAAAGAAATCCCAGGGCTGATCTCCTTCAAAATGGACTGGTTGGATCTCCTTGCAGTCCAAGGGACTCTCAAGAGTCTTCTCCAACACCACAGTTCAAAAGCATCAATTCTTCAGAGCTCAGCTTTCTTCACAGTCCAACTCTCACATCCATACATGGCCACAGGAAAAACCATAGCCTTGACTAGACGAAACTTTGTTGGCAAAGTAATGTCTCTGCTGTTGAATATGCTATCTAGATTGGTCATAACTTTCCTTTCAAGGAGTAAACATCTTTTAATTTCATGGCTACAGTCACCATCTGCAGTGATTTTGGAGCCCCCCCAAAATAAAATCTGACACTGTTTCCACTGTTTCTCATTGTATTTCCCATGAAGTGAAGGGACCGGATGCCATGATCTTTGTTTTCTGAATGTTGAGCTTTAAGCCAACTTTTTCACTCTCCTCTTTCACTTTCATCAGGAGGCTTTTTAGTTCCTCTTCGCTTTCTGCCATAAGGGTGGTGTCATCTGCATATCTGAGGTTATTGATATTTCTCCCAGCAATCTTGATTCCAGCTTATGCTTCTTCCAGTCCAGTGTTTCTCATGTTGTACTCTGCATAGAAATTAAATAAGCAGGGTGACAATATACAGCCTTGACGTACTCCTTTTCCTATTTGGAACCAGTCTGTTGTTCCATGTCCACTTCTAACTGTTGCTTCCTGACCTGCATACAGATTTCTCAAGAGGCAGATCAGGTGGTCTGGTATTCCCATCTCTTTCAGAATTTTCCACAGTTTATTGTGATCCACACAGTCAAAGGCTTTGGCATAGTCAATAAAACAGAAATAGATGTTTTTTTGGAGCTCTCTTGCTTTATCCATGATCCAGTGGATGTTGGCAATTTGATCTCTGGTTCCTCTGTCTTTTCTAAAACCAGCTTGAACACCAGGAAGTTCACGGTTCACATATTGCTGAAGCCTGGCTTGGAGAATTTTGAGCACTACTTTACTAGCACGTGAGATGAGTGCAATTGTGCGGTAGTTTGAGCTTTCTTTGGCATTGCCTTTCTTTTGGATTGGAATGAAAACTGACCTTTTCCAGTCCTGTGGCCACTGCTGAGTTTTCCAAATTTGCTGGTATATTGAGTGCAACACTTTCACAGCATCATCTTTCAGGATTTGAAATAGCTCAACTGGGATTCCATCACCTCCACTAGCTTTGTTCGTAGTGATGCTTTCTAAGGCCCACTTGACTTCACATTCTAGGATGTCTGGCTCTAGGTCAGTGATCACACCATCGTGATTATCTGGGTCTTGAAGATCTGACAGAATGTGGTCCACTGGAGAAGGGAATGGCAAACCACTTCAGTATTCTTGCTTTGAGAACCCCATGAACAGTATGAAAAGGCAAAATGATAGGATACTGAAAGAGGAACTCCCCAGGTCAGTAGGTGCCCAATATGCTACTGGAGATCAGTGGAGAAATAACTCCAGAAAGAATGAAGGGATGGAGCCAAAGCAAAAACAATACCCAGCTGTGGATGTGACTGGTGATAGAAGCAAGGTCCGATTCTGTAAAGAGCAATATTGCATAGGAACCTGGAATGTCAGGTCCATGAATCAAGGCAAATTGGAAGTGGTCAAACAAGAGATGGCAAGAGTGAGTGTCGACATTCTAGGAATCAGCGAACTGAAATGGACTGAAATGCTGCTGTTGCTAAGTCACTTCAGTCGTGTCCGACTCTGTGTGACCACATAGATGGCAGCCCACCAGGCTCCCCCGTCCCTGGGATTCTCCAGGCAAGAACACTAGAGTGGGTTGCCATTTCCATCTCCAATGCATGAAAGTGAAAAGTGAAAGTGAAGTCGATCAGTCCTGTTGGACTCTTAGCGATCCCGTGGACTGCAGCCTATGGAATGGGTGAATTTAACTCAGATGACCATTATATCTACTACTGAGGGCAGGAATTCCTCAGAAGAAATGGAGTAGCCATCATGGTCAACAAAAGAGTCCGAAATGCAGTACTTGGATGCAATCTCAAAAAGGACAGAATGATCTCTGTTCGTTTCCAAGGCAAACCATTCATTATCACAGTAATCCAAGTCTATGCCCCAACCAGTAATGCTGAAGAAGCTAAACTTGAACGGTTCTATGAAGACCTACAAGACCTTTTAGAACTAACACCCAGAAAAGATGTCCTTTTTATTATAGGGGACTGGAATGCAAAAGTAGGAAGTCAAAAAACACCTGGAGTAACAGGCAAATTTGGCCTTGGAATACGGAATGAAGCAGGGCAAAGACTAATAGAGTTTTGCCAAGAAAATGCACTGGTCATAACACACACCCTCTTCCAACAACACAAGAGAAGACTCTATACATGGACTTCACCAGATGGTCAACACCGAAATCAGATTGATTATATTCTTTGCATCCAAAGATGGAGAAGCTCTATACAGTCAGCAAAAACAAGACCAGGAGCTGACTGTGGGTCAGACCATGAACACCTTATTGCCAAATTCAAACTTAAATTGAAGAAAGTAGGGAAAACCACTAGACCATTCAGGTATGACCTAAATAAAATCCCTTATGATTATACAGTGGAAGTGGGAAATAGATTTAAGGGCCTAGATCTGATAGATAGAGTGCCTGATGAACTATTGACAGATGTTCGTGACATTGTACAGGAGACAGGGATCAAGACCATCCCCATGGAAAAGAAATGCAAAAAAGCAAAATGGCTGTCTGGGGAGGCCTTACAAATAGCTGTGAAAAGAAGAGAAGCAAAAAGCAAAGGAGAAAAGGAAAGATATAAACATCTGAATGCAGAGTTCCAAAGAATAGCAAGAGAAGGTAAGAAAGCCTTCTTCAGCGATCAATGCAAAGAAATCGAGGAAAACAACAGAATGGGAAGGACTAGAGATCTCTTCAAGAAAATCAGAGATACCAAAGGAACATTTCATGCAAAGATGGGCTCGATAAAGGACAGAAATGGTATGGACCTAACAGAAGCAGAAGATATTAAGAAGAGGTGGCAAGAATACACAGAAGAACTGTACAAAAAAAACAAAAAGATCTTCACGACCCAGATAATTACAATGGTGTGATCACTGACCTAGAGCCAGTCACTGTACAGGAGGGTCATAAAGACAGGTATGAATAAAAATGGTGATTTTCTTCTCTCAAATAATTCACAATATAGTTGGTGATGTCAAAAAAGGTATTTGCAGTGTGAAAGTGAGATGAACATAATTTGCTGTGAAATACCTGGTGCACTCGTGAGTTTCTGGTACATCATTATTCAGTATGGTGTGGATATAAATTCACTCAGAAATTAACCTGGATTTCTCTGTTCAGTGCAGACAATACAATTAGTTAGTGCATGGTCTAATCATCTTCACTCTTCTACCAATAAGTGTGCTTATCACATATTATATATAAAAAGTAACTTTTGTTTTATAATATTATTATGGTGATAGGTATTAATATGGGCCTGGTATTCAGTATCTTGAGCATATACTACAGATATTAATGTTAAAATAAGGTAAAATAATGATGGAAGAAGAAATAAAAGCTTCACTGGTATAAGAATTATAACAGGGAACAGTGAGGAGGAAGCAATTAAATCTGCCTGAGGCTGAGGAATTAGGCAAGGCTTGACTGGGCTTCCCAGGTGGCTCAGAGGTTAAAGCATCTGCCTACAATGTGGGAGACCTGGGTTCGATCCCTGGGTCGGGAAGATCCCCAGGAGAAAGTAATGGCAACCCACTCCAGTATTCTTGCCTGGACGGAGGAGCCTGGTGGGCTACAGTCCACGGGGTCACAAAGAGTCGGACACGACTGAGCGACTTCACTTTCACTTTCTTTGACAAGGAAATCATATTTATAGTGAGACTCAAATAATAGACATATAGATAAACACATAGCCAGCTCCTTGGCTAGATAATTATATAGATAGCTGATTGATGGATAGGAGTTCATGGTCATGAAGAGATCGGAGAAAGAATACCCTAATCAATAAGAAGAGTAAATGTGTGAAACTGTGACAGAGGCCAGGGCAAATTGGGGTATGGTGAAAATTGATTTCTGCCAAAGGAAGAGAGTCTTTATCATGCAAACAATGGAGAGTTGAGAATGTGAACATCTTTCTCTTCTTTTGTCAGAGCTGCAAAAGGATTTAAGATTTGATTGAATGTTGAACAACTCTTGTTATTGCTGTGATTTTTGAAGGAGAAATGGCTGAAAGTAGACCTATTACAACACCCTTACTAAATATTTCACAGCCAAGAAGGTGAGATCTAGTGCTTTGGGGAAGCAGGAATGGGTTCAAGAACTATTTTAATTAGAAAGGAAGTGGGGGGGAATCCCTTGGTAACTAGATAGAAGGAATAAATAAGAAACAAAAAGGAAGACTTGGTAAGTGGAAAGTCTTGATTTATTCATTCAAAATAAAGAATAAAAGGACATAGACTTGTCCTTCCTTGGCAGTCCAGCGCTTAAGATTGAATGCTTCCATTGCAGTGGAGCATGGATTTGATCCCTGTTGGGAAACCAAGATCCTGCATGCCTAGTGGCTAAAAAAAGACATAGATTTTATGGACCACATGAGATTTTAAGTGTAACTATCTATTTATAATGCCTACAGTGCATCTAAACAGGAATATCCAAAAAGATATTATAAATATTAATTGGAGCACAAAAGATGGTTATAGGTTAAGTATAATGGCTATTTTGCTGTGATAACAGTAAGAATTATAATTGAAGCTGAAGAGAGTAGACTGATAATAGACCACAAAGCATTTTTTCACTAGCCTATCCTATGTCTATTGTTTTAGACCAAAATCACTTTTGGTAAATCAAGTTGTTTTAGTTATCTTATTCAAATAACACAGTATTAAAAGCTAGAAGATCATTGTTTGAAGAGTAGGACAGATCTTTTAATTTTCTCCATCTCAGTTTCCTGATTCACAGAATGTTTAGAATAATATTTGTTTTACTGAGTTATTGAAAAATTTGAGAAAATATAAGATGAGGAAAAAATACATAATTAAATGTGTCTAAAAGAGATCCAATTTAAATTTAAATCCAGATGTATTGAAAATAAAAGGATAGAAAAAACTATACTATACAACCAGTTAGCATACAAAAACTAGAGTGGCTATATTGATAATAGACAAGATAAATGCATGAGAAAATGTATTGTAAATAGAGATATTGCATAATGATAAAATGATGTGTTTTTCATGAAGACATTGCAATCTTATGTACCTACAAAACTGACATTCATAAAGAGAAAAATATAAACAAATTCAAAATCATAGATATTTTAGTATTCAACTCACTAATTGTTAGGATAACAAAAAAATCAGAAAAAATAGAAGATTTGATAACATTATCAATTATTTTTGAACTAATTGGCATTTATAGAACAACACTTTACCCCAAAATTATGAAACACACATTGTTTTTAAGTGGACTTAAAATGGTCACAAAATTAAATCATACACTGGACTGTGAAATAAATACTAATACATTTCAAAATAATGAAGTCATTAAGAATGCTCTCTCCCACACAGCAAAACTAAATTCCAATAATAACGTGATTGAATAACATGATATTAAAACACTCCCCTAAGTATGTTGAATTTAAATACAAATTTCTCAATAACTCAAGGGACAAATTAGAAGTCACAAAGAATTTGAAAATATTGTTCAACAGATAATAATAAACTACAGTATATCAAAATATGTAGGATGTGGCTTCAGAAATGAAGGAAAGTTTAAAATCAGTGTTGTAAGTGTCCATCTTAAGAAATGAGAAAAAAAAAGTGCATCAAACAAAATTAAGAAGAAAAAAGGAAATAATAAACAGAGAAAATGAATGACCCACAAATATGAAAAGTAGTTCTTTAAGAATATTTAAAAAATTAAATAAACACTAGCAGGATTGATTGAGAAGAGGGAAAATACAAATTACCATATGAATTACTGATAAAAGAGAGATTATCCTTCTCTTTAAGTAAGTCCATAGACATTCGACAATTAATAAAGAAATATTGTGAATAACTTAGGTCAATAAAACTGACAACCTAGATAAAATAAATTCCTTGGGAAAAAACCCACAACTTTCAAAACTGATAAAAGGAGAAATAATGTAAACAGCTTGATACATCTCTTAATACTAATGAGATTAAATTTTTTGTAAAAAATTTTAACCATAAGAAATTCAGATCCAGATGGTTTCATTGATGTTTCCTACCAAACATTTATTGAAGAAATAATATCAGTATTATCCAAACTCTTCTGGAAAATATAGGAAAAGGGAACATATACAAACTTGTTTAATGACACATGCTTAGCTCTATTACCAAAACTTGACAAATACACTAGAAAATCTAGAGTCCATTATATCTTATGAACATAGTGACAAAAATCTTTAAGAGTAGCAAAAATAATTCAGCAATATATAAAATAAATAATTCACAATTCAGAGATGCATGTCAAAAATCAGGGAATGTAATTCACCATATGAAAGAGGATAAAGGAAAAAATATCTAAATAAGTGTAAGGAAAGCATTGAACACAGTTTAAAACATATTCATCAAAGGTGAATTCAAATGGAATTTCCTCAACTTGATATTGAGCATCTGCAAAAAATACCTATAACACATCATATTTAATTGTAAAAGAAAAGAATATTTTCTCATGAAGATAGAGGAAGAGTGTTTGGTCTCACCATTTCCATTCAACGTTGTATTGGAGGTTCTAATCAATGCAATAAGATAAAGAAATATTAACCATAAAGTTTAAAGTTATTTACCTCTTCTCAATCAATCCAGCTAGTTTTATTTAATTTTTTAAATATTCTTAAAGAACTACTTTTCATATTTGTGAGTCATTCATTTCCTCTGTTTATTATTTCCTTTTTTTTCTTAATTTTGTTTGATGCACTTTTTTTTTCTCATTTCTTAAGATGGACACTTACAACACTGATTTTAAACTTTCCTTCATTTCTGAAGCCACATCCTACATATTTTGATATATTGTAGTTTATTATTATCTTTATGGTTATGGTTTCGGTACTCTTTAACAGGTACCAAAATTGTTTACATGCAAAATTTTAAAAATTAAAAAAACAAACTTACAGAACTCAGAAATAATTTTAATAAAGTCAGTATACAAAATCAAATGTGTTTTTAATACTAGAAGCAATACATTGGAAGGGAAAGGTTAAAAACCCATTTACAGTAACATAAAAATGTAAACACAGGATTAAATTTAGTGAAAGTTGTTAAACCACTGTACATTGAAAAATATAACACATGAGAAAAAGTAGAGAAATGAACTATGCTCAGGGACTGAAAAACTGTTGAAAAATAGCAATTCTCTCCATTGACCTATAGATGTAACTTAATTCCTATCAACATCCCAATAGACACTTTTGCCGAAATGTAACAATTGATTTTAAGTTTACGGAAATACAAAGGATCTTGTGTAACCAAAATAATTTTTAAGAAGAACTACATGATAATAACTTCACTGTCTGGCTTCAAGACTTTCTACCAGGCCACTTTAATCATGTTAACATGAAAACAAAGTGACCAGTGGAACAGGGAGAGTTATTTGCATTTTAGCAAAGGTGCCAAGGTAATTCAATTGGGGTAGAAAAATCTTTTTAGCAAATTTTGCTTAAATAGCTGGCTAATGCATGGAAACAAACTTAAACACTTGTCTCATGGAACACATACATGCAAGTGCAATTCTGGTCAGTCATAGACTTAAATGTAAAAGTTTAAACTATTAAATTTCTTAAAAGAATAATAAAAATACTTCACGAACCTGATGTAGGCACAGCTTCTTTCAAGATGACAGAGAAACACTACTAATAAAAAAAAAAATAAAAATAAATTGTACTACATCAAAATTAAAACCTGATTGACCAAACTTAGCATTAAAAAAAAGAAAAGGAAAGTCATAGCCTGGGAGAAGATATTTTTAGTACATGTGTCTAGCAAAGTCTTGTATCCTGAATATATAAAAATCTTCTGCAAACCAATTTGCAAAACAGCAAGCAATTCAATCTAAAAATATACTTTGTTCTAGTTTTCTATCACTGAGTAATAAGTCACCCCAAACTTAATGACTTGAAACAAAAACTATCATTTATAATATTTTGCTCATAAATCTGTAATTTGATCAAGACTCAGAGGGGACAGCATGTAACTGCTTTACGGGGGACAGCACAAGTGGCATGAAGACTGAGAGGAACTCAGTGCCTGGAGGTTGGAACAAATCATCTGAAGACTCTCTTATTTACATATCTGGAAGTTGTTTTTGGATGGAGATTGCTATCTCATCAGAGACTGTTGTGCATAACATGCTGCACATGTCCTGCCCATGTGGCTGCTTGGCTTCCTCATAGCAGAGCAGCTGGGTTCCCAGAGTAAGCATCCTAAGAGAATGTGGAAGCTTCAGGTTATTAAGGTCTATTTGAAAAATTGGCACTGTTGAGCAAGTGGCATCTGTTGCCTATTATCTGGAGTAGAATCTTGAACAATTCTGCCCTCCACATCTTTGTATAGAAGTTGCCAAGGAAAATACAAGACAGTCACGTCATTTGGAGAAGAGACAGAGCTCGCTCCAGAAGTGGGTGTCTGTCTCCCACTGCCTGTGGGTTCCTCCTGGAACCCTGTGCAGGGCGGTTAGCCTGCCCACATCCTTCTTGAGCTGAAGCAGAAGGGAATCCTATACCCTTCTGCCGGGGTCCAGCCCCAGTGGAGTCAGGGGTTTCGAAGGGGAGATGGCATCGGTGATCAGGAAACAACAGCTTATTTAAATGTTAATTAAAGATATTAAGAGTGGTTAAATAAGGATAGCTCAGTGAGGAAATTCAGTGGAGAAAAGAGGCTGAATAATTCAGCCAGAAGGTGAGAGAAAGAACGACATGGGGAGACCAAGCTTCCGTGAACAAGGCCCGCACTTTATTTTCCAAAGTAGTTTTTATACCTTAAATTATGCATAGAGGATAATGGGGGAAGGGGTAGAGTCATGCAGTAAGCCAGGCTTTCTTCCTGCAAATTTATCATATGCAAAAGTTTAGGTGATTTGCCTCATCTTCTGGCCTGGAGGCCTGTTAACATTTTAAGACCCTTTCTTCAGAAAACTTATTTTTCTCTAAAGGTGATTAGTCAGGTGCCACCCTCCAAAAGCATTAGATAAAGTTGCATTCCTACAGGGCAAAGGTGTGGTGGGCTATAACAAGAAAAAGAATTAACTCAAGGGTCCAAGGTTACAAACATTAAAGCTACTACTTACACCAATTATATTAATCAATACACTGCCAGGGACACAGTAGGTAAGGGATATGGAAACTTAGCAGCAAACATTGGCCCAAGAAGTGAAAAACTCTTTACCAATACAATTTCTAATCAATCTTTTAACTGCTCAAAGGAATCTGTATTTAGACAGTTTAGAACATCTCATGCCTCTCACAGTTGTGAGGCTCTGAACAATTCATGTGGCCGGAAGAACCTATTCAGGCAGGCTAGAGGACTTCCAAAGGAGTTTGTAGGCTGAAACACTGTCACACCCAGGAATTATTAACTGGAGTTGTAAGTTAACTCTTTTTTCAGAGAGAGGTAGTCAGGGGACTACCCCCATAGTCGGGGACAGCCCCCCATAAAGTCAGAGGTGTGGGTGAGAGCACAAAGCAGAAAATAGGCAGACTCTGGTTTGGGGGGTAGATGCTCGAGAATTTCCAGGGGGACCCCTGAGGCTCGATCCCGCCTTTGCGTATGCCGAGCCTCCTTTCTCATGACCTTTGCCACATGCGGAGTTCCTCACGCTGGCTCCCGGCACCCTTCCTGCAAGGGGCAGATATTGCAATGGGGTTGACCAGGTGCTGTAAGACATGTTTAAGCAGAACAAAGGAGTACATGCAGAGTTTGAAACAGGGACAGGACACAAGTTGAAAAGTGCAGCACAGGCTATGAGGAAGGAGGTGTTTGGTGAGGAGGTATTTTGGTCCCAAGGCCCATTTTTATGTGACTAAGTAAGGGTCGAAAGACTGAAGGTGCAAGACTCTTTCCCAAATGTCACAATGGGTTTGCCACCATATTGGTCAAACTGTCACAGAGCCTGGATTCAATGAAAGGAGCTATAGAACCTAATGAAAGAAGTGTTGATGAATTTTGGGATGGTGTATTAAATCTGCCACAGTCAACCCTCTAGACACAAATTGCTAGTATTCCTTTCCAACTGAAATACACTCCTGCATACATGTGTACTAAGTTGCTTCAGTTGTGTCCAGCTCTTTGCAATCCTCTGGACTGTAGCCTACCAGGCCTCTCTGTCCATGGGATTCTCCAGGCAACCCCAGGAATGCCATACCCTCCTTCACGGAATCTTCCTGATCCAGGGATGGAAGCCGCATCTCTTACATCCCCTGCATTGGCAGGCAGGTTCTTTACCACTAATGCCACCTGGAAAGCCCTTGAAATACACTTATGCCCTTCAAAAAACCCTTAAATACATATCTCATCCATTACTTCATCAGTCTTAATGTGAAAGTCCAGGATTTTGGCATCTAAATGAGATCTTGGTGGAGGCAAGGTGAATTTGTCCTAACTTCTAAATGGGGTTCATTTCAATATGAAAATCTGGGAACTAAAGAAACAAGTTACCCATCCTGTACTCCCATCCCCCCCATTCAAAATATACTAGTGAAAGAGGCAAACAGTAACTGAATAACTGCTCCAGACACTTTCAAAAGGAGAGAAAATTGGAGATAAGCATTAGTTCCAGTCAGTAGGAATTTGGAGATCCAGCTGAGTGTAGGGTCAAATACTGCTCCCTGGAAATGATTGTCTGTAACTCATTGTTTCATACTTTTTTCCTACTTAAAAGATTTTATGAAGCATCACCTTAGGTCTTCTTGAGTTCCTAAGAGTGGAGCTTAAGGTGTCAACCTGGGTCAGATCTTTGGCTCTGGAATTTTTTTCTTACTTTGAGTATTTTCTGCCATCTGGAGAGGCTGGGAATGAGGAACAGTTTTATTTTCAAATCCAGAAAGTCCTGGCTTCTTTACAGTTAATAGGTCATTCTTGAACTCCTTTCTTTCTTCTTACATTTTATCACAAATAAGAATACATAAAAGTGGACCTTTCAATATTTCACCTAGATATTTCTTTAGCTGTATGAGTTATGTACGTTCTATGAGATGATGTCTATTCTTGTTAACAAAGTCTTATTGTAACACAGTCATGCACACTTGTATATGTATTTTCTATGTTTGCTTTCACACAACAAAGGAATAGTTCAGCAGTTTTGATAGAGCTCCTTGTACATCCAGATAGCTGAAAATATTTACTTGCTGGCCCTTTAAGAAAAAGTTTACTGACCCCTGATAAACTGATCATGGAGTTCATTTGGTAAATTTGGCAAATTTTCTTTTTTCTGTGTTGCCTTAATTTCCAGTATTGCCACATATCTCACCAATAAATTATAAGGGTCCCCTTTCTTCCTGGTTCCAATATTGTCATAATTTTCACTGACAGCCTTCTCTCAAGCTTCTGTTTGAGGTCTTCAGGATTTTATAATATCTTTTGGTGTTTTTTCTCACCATTTAATCACAAAGTCATTGTCACATGTTTAATTTTTTTGTTATAAAGCAACTAAAATATATTCCAATGCTGCATAGCATTTCATTTTATAGCTTCGTGGCTCCAAACAAAAACAATCATTTGTTTTCCTCATAAATCTACAATGTCAGTGGAGACAGCTTTTCTCCATCCCACTTGGTGTCGAACCTGGGTCTCCTACATTGCAGGCAGTTTCTTTACCATCTGAGCCACGAGGGAAGCTAAGGCAATTCAAACAGGGCTAAATGACCTGCTTCCAATATGGCACATTCACATGATGCAACTTGGTGCTGTCTCTTCCTACCCATAGGGATCTCTCCACAAGGTGGTGGTGTGGGTTTTCAAACTGCACAATGGTTGAGTTTCAAGAGAGAGCATCCCCAGAAACCCAGGTAAGATACATAGCCTTTTATTATCTAACCTCTGAAGTTGAAGAGCAACACTTACACCTTACTCTATCAGCCAGGACAGGTGCTAAGTTTCACCTGTTTTTAAGATGAAATGACACACATGCCTAGTGGCAGAATGTCAATAATGCATTGTATGAGAAACATGTGTTATGGGAGAGATTATTGTGGCTAATTTTATTATCATTATTTTAGAAAATGTATCTGCAACGGATTTCAACAGATTCCTCACAAAAGAATAGAGACGAGGGGTAAGCACACTCAAAAAGAGATACTCAACGTCATTTGTCAACAAGAAAATACATACTAAACCACAAGACACCGCTGAACAGTTGCAACCATTTCATGTGACTAAAAAAGACTGGTGACACCATACTAACACTGACAAACATGTGGAGCAACCCAAACTTTCGTATATTGTTGGTGAGGACATAATATGGTACAACCACTTTGGAAAACGGGCAGTTTCTCAGAAAGTTAATAGAAATTCCACACCTATGTATTTACTCAAGAGAAAGAAAATATTGTCCATAAAAGACTTGTATAAAAATCTTTATAGCTGTTTTATTTATAAAAGCCAAAATACAGGATTCAACCCAACTGTCCATCAACAGGAGGATGGATGAGCTATTGTGGTATTGTGGAAGCCCCAAGGTATATCCATACAGGAATGAATAAATAAAAAAGTGGTAAGTAACTGATATGTGTGAAAATAGAAGTGTTGTCAAAAGCATTATGTTAAGGCAAAGGATCTAGATACAAAAGAAGTACATAATGATAGTCAATAATGATAGTGTACTTAAGAACAAGTAAGACTAAGGCAGTAGAGATTAGAACAGTAGTTGCCTTTGGGGATAGAAATTAATTTGGGGTGATGAATACAATCTCTATTTTGGTCAGAGTGGTAATTGCCTGGGTGTATACATTTGTCAAATGTTACCACAGATTTTTTTGCATATAAATGCCTCATTAAAATAGCTTTGAAACTCATTGAGTTGTACACATGATTTGTGCATTTTTCTTCTGTGTTAAAGTAAAAAACATTTTGAAGAAACTTTGAGATAAATCTGTGAGATTTTTTTAAGAAAAAGTATGTAAGGTATCCTTCTACCTATGAACCTGATCACCTCAGCCTTGTCTTTAAGAGCTATATGGTTGTCCCTGAGTTACTCTTGGTAGTTTTATATAACTTGAACTTTCTTTTGAGTTCCCAGTCTCTCTGTGATTCAGAACTCTGAACTCTCAGATTTCAACATCAACTGCATCCCTTGACATGGAAATCCCAGCTCTCTCTAGTGTAGCACTTTTCAAACTTTATTGTGCCCAGGAATCTTGTCAAACGACAGGTTCTGACTCAGGAGGTCTGAAGTGGGATTGGAGAGTCTATACTTTTAAGTTTTCAGATGATATTTCAGCTACTTATCTGGGGGCTGCCCTTGGAGTAGCAAAGCTTGCGTGCACACTGTTGTGTCTTTACTCTCTGGCTCGCAGTGCCCTGAGCTGTCTCAGGCAGGAACCTTCCTCAGTTTCTAGCACCATAAATACAAATTATGACACTACCCGCCAGACCACTTACTATGCCAGGCCAGCCCCAGGTCCAATACTAGGGCATTTTTAACCACTATCAACATGGAAAGTGTGTACGTATCTCATTTATCAGGGATCAACTTTTCCACTTCTGTTAATTTTCCAAATAACTGAAATTTAATCTATTCTACACTCAGAATTATTTTTATGCATCTAACTCTTTGTAAGACTCACTGCACTTCCCAAAGTCATATTCAGAGAACACTAAAAATGATTGAATCTTTCATTAGTAACTCAGAGACATTACAAGTTTGAAATGAGGTGATACTGTCTGGAGCTATTGAGATTGTTTATCCCTCTTAAAGAGGTCCTAGACTGTCATTCTTTCTAGGCTTTGGTGCACTTTTGGAAATAGTTTTTGTTTTCCTAATTCCCTGACAGACTCTCAGCTGTTAGTTCTTATTATTAGACTTCAGCTTGCCTGACTCTAGTAAGCATCTTTCTCTCTTCTAATTGCTGTTTTGATTGAATTATAAAAATTAAAATAAATTATCAAGCAATAGTATTATTAATTTGTTTAAAACAAAAGTAAAAAGGCTTAATGAGGACATAAAGCTTCTTTCTGTTAGAAGTCACTGGAGATTTAGTGTCTAGCTTTCACTAATTTGGTAACTTAGAAGCTAATTTTGCCTTCTTTTTGTTACGGGCTCTGTTCTATAAAGATGTTTATTTGTATTTAGTTTGTAGACAACTTGGAATAGAATCAGCTGTGGCACTTACCTAAAATTAAGACTCTAGGGTCCAACCTTAGAGATACTTACACATTAGATCCGGAGGTGGACCCAGGAGTCTGCATTCAGTAGACACCTTGGAGGCTTCCTGTGGCAAGCAAAATGTGAAAAACCACTCTTCCTGTATAAGTGCCACCAATCAGTTGAAGATCATGCTACCTTCTTTAAATTCTCTTTACAGTTTCTCCTTTTATCTCCCATCTTCTTGATTATAGCTGAGACTAAAGGCTGCATTAGAAGACTTGTTTGTCACAATTAGGACGTTTCTTACCACTTAATGACTCAATCTTCTCCATTTCTTCGGAGTGGAAAATCAGATGGGAATGGACTAACTTGCGTATCTGTCCTCTACACCTGGTCTGTGACCCTTCAAAGTTAAATGCTGACTGGGAGAATATCTCAGCTGCAAATTCACAGATCTGCCAACAAATACAAGTTTTTCCCAGGTGAAAAAATCAGATGTACAACTTAAAGCTTGAACTGAAGCTCACCGTGTGGATGTGGAAACAATTTCCTTCATTCAAAATATTTATCAGATACCTAACAATTACTAACTCTTGTCCAGTTTTTAAGAAGTCTTCTAAAAGTGACTCATCTTTCATTCTTGTCTGTCTAAAATTTCATAAGACATCAAAAGAAATCTACGATGTTGTCTAAAGTACAAAACAGACAAGAAAAGACATCTCTGAGCCAAATTCTGGTGGAAGAAAAGCCCTCGCCCTCTCTGTCTCTCTGTGCCTATCATCCAGAAATTGACAGCTGTAGAAGGAAATGGCATGCTCATGGTCACTACCCTCAACTTGGCTCCTGAATTCATGTGTGTGTGCTCAGTGTGTTCAACTCTTTGCGACCCCATGGACTGTAGCCACCAAGGTCCTCTGTCCATGGGATTTCTCAGGCAAGAATACTGGAGTGGATTGCCATTTCCTCCTTAAGGGGATCTTCCCAACCCAAGGATTGAACCGGAGTTTCCTGCATCTCCTGCTTTGCAGGGGAATTCTTTACCACTGAGCCACCTGGGAAGCCCCCTTAGTACATTTTAATAAGCATCTGACTTCCACTCTCTGTAAAAATTCACTTATTCCACAAATATTTATTGAACTTCTGTGAGCCAGGAACTGTGTTAGCTACTAGCACAGGATACAGGAACAAATAAGCAGATTAAAAGTTCCGCCTTTTTTGCCTTTTTTTTTTTTTACATTTACATTGTAGTGGGAAAAGTAGACAATAGAGTCAAGACAAAAATTAAGTGTATAATATGATATAATATATTATAATTGTAAGTGCTAAGAAGAAAATAATAAAGAAGTGGAGATAAGAAATGTTGGCAGGATAGGTGATATGTTAGTGTGACCAGGAAAGGCCTTTCTGAGAGGCAAGTTTCAAGCAAATCCTGAAAGATATGAAAAAACTACCCACTTGGATGTCCAGAGAAAGAGAATCCTAGGTAGAGGAAGTAGTGAGTGCAAAGGTCTTGCACTGAGACCATGGCTGTCCTTTCATGGCGGTCAGGAGCTGAGTGAACAAGGGAGAGAGGAGTAGGAGGGGATCTCACACTGGGAGACTGGGACGGGCAGATGTAAGTGACGTGGGGGACAACAGGTCTTCATTGTTCCCGGGTTCTTCATCTGAACCAGACAAGTCATTAGTGGGTTTGAGCAGAGTAATATGATCTGAATTGAGTTTAACAGGATCACCTGGCTGCCACATTGAGGATACATTGGTGAGAGATGAAGGCAGAAGCAGTGTGAATGGATTAAAGTTTCTTGCAATAACCTAGGCTAGAGATGAAATTATTTCTAAATTTTATACTGTTATCAAATTCCTAACATAGCCATTTCCTGCTCATTCTTAGTGATAATGCAGTCCACTGGTAGATGTAGAGAAAACTGATGGGAACTCCCTTGACTTCCCATCATGAACACCTTCATGTCTGCAATTGTGAACCTCTCTTCCTCTCTTCTAATCACCATGAAGGAAATTATCTTCCAATAAAAGAGAAGTAGTAAAACATACTGAGTGATTACTGGCTCTGGAAATAGATGCTTATAACATAGTTTTGTCTCCTCCACTTAAATTCTCTGTGACTTGGAAAAATTCCCTGTAGTTCTGTCCCTCAGTTTCTTCATCTGCAATCTGAGGACAGTGGTGAAGATTGCTTCAACAGATTGTGTGAGAACTAGAAAAAATTATGATAGTAGATTCCTATCATTGAGAACGGAGCCTGGCACATACTTACAGCTCCATGAAACTCAGTTTCAGCTTCCATGTGTGCTCTGGAGCCCCTGTTGCCTCTGTTCTTGAAAACCACACCCCAAGTGGGGAAAGAAAGTCTCTCTTTCTCCAGCATTCTCAGAATTTTCTTCCTGACAAGATCCTTTTCTTCAGTGATTAAATATGCCCATATCTCCCCGTCTTTAAAAAAAGGCCCAATGGACCCTTTTATTAGCTCGAGTTTAATATTAACTAGGAAGCCTGTTGGGCTCTCCCAGTGGCTCAGTGGTTAAGAATCCACCTGCAATGCCAGAGACCCAGGTTCGATTGCTGGATTGAGAAGATCCCCTGAAGGCGGGCATGGCAACCCATTCCAGTATTTTTGCCTAGAGAATCCCATGGACAGAGGAGTCTGGTGGGCTACAGTCCATGGGGTTGCAAAGAGTCTGAGGCGACTGAAATGACTGAGCACACACACAACCGGTAAGCCTGTTACAAAAACTGAAGCCTGGATGCCATATTTGAAAAGAAAAGTGAGGCAGGGAAGGCATGAAGCAACATAAAATGAGTATTTTCAAACAGCTTCACCATTAGCTCTTTCATCTGCAGAAGGTTATTCATCAGACATGACTGTTTGACTCGTGTACTTTCTCTGGAAAGGCTACAAGAAGAAAATGTGTCCCTAGTAGTCCCGAGGAGGAAGAAAAGTGAGGGAATAGATTTGCCTGATGGCTGTCTGGCTTTTGTTTCCCACTCTACAGTGCCTGGTCTTTGAGGAATGAATTTCTCTTCACTCCTTGTGGTCCAATGCTCTGGGATGCCAGAATCCATACTGGAATCTGCTAGTGCAGCCGTGATTGTGATCCGTGCAAGTTCAGAAGTGACAGGAGACGCCAGAAAATCCTCTGGTGTAACTGCTCAGCTTGGCTGTTTAAAGTAGCTGAGAGAGAGGGCCTGGTGCTCTTAGGGCAAGTGACTGGTCAGGCCCAGACAAGGAATGTGTGTTGGTCAGAGTTGTTCAGCTTCCACTGAGGTCGAACATCTGAGAGGCAAGCTGTTTCAAAGGAATATGTCATAAAGTATTTATGGCTAATACAGCCTCATAGCAGCAACTTCTGCTTCTTCAGTTCTTTACAAACATCTTAGAAAAAAGTGTCTAAATACTCTGGTTATATCCTATTAACTCTGAAATCAATCTTCACCCTATAGTCAACTGACTCCCATAATAACCATCAATGACTTCTGTGACCCTAAATCCAAATAACATTTTCAGTCCTTATCTTATTTGACTTTTCAGCATCTTTGTCTGCAAATTGATAATTTTCTTCTCTAGTCATTCTCTGCCCTTGGCCTCCAAGGACCTCATTTAGAGCCCCTCCTATCTTTCTGCTTGCTGCTTTCCTTCTCATCCACCGTGACTCTTTTTTTTTTTTTAATTTAAATTTATTTATTTTAGGAATTTAGAAAGATGCTAACGATAACCCTGTACGCAGTGACTCTTTTAAGTGGTTGAGTTCCTCGGGTGGCATTCCAGCTTATCTTCTCTCCTCTCTCTACATGCTCTTCCTTGATATCGCATCCATTCCATGGCTGTAATTACCACGTATAAACCAGAGCTGCTTTCTACGAATCTGTGTCTTTGACCCATTCCTCTCTTCTAGCCCCAGACTAACTACTGACTGTTTATTTTTATTTGGTGTTTTTATAGACACCTCAAACTAAACCTTAATCCATACTCAAAATTTAATACTCAGTGTGCTCAAACTTTAATCCATGCTCAGCCCCACAAAGCCTCTTTTGGTTCATTGTTTTTAGTAAACAACTTGATCACCCATTTGATAATTCAGACCAGAAATCTGGGAATCATCCTGTCTCCCACTCTCCCTGTGTACAAATAATCACCAAATCTTGCAAATTTTACTTTCAAAATCTTTCTTAAATTCATCTAGCTCTGCCCATGTCTGTCCTAGGTCAAGTCATTTTTGCGGTGTGAAAACGACCTTATTGTTCGTTTCCTGTGGTGGGCATCTCCAATCTATTTGCCACACTACTGCAGTATAAGTGAGTTTTTCAAAACTGTTTCCCAGGACCTACAGCCACCTCCCAGTAATAGCTTCCATTTCCTTTCTTCTTCCCAGCTGAGCAGAAAAATCTCTCATATGTACTTGCAATCTTCATTCCCTGTTTCCCACCTCCATATCATAATTGTCCCACTCCAAAAGAGTTTCCACCTCCCAGTAATTCCCTTTCTCTTCTCCAATTCTTCCCAGTTAAACTAAAAAATATGCTCTTATAATTGCAGTCTACATTTTCTCACGATAGTCCCCAATCTTCTGCTCATGCATTAAACCATTCTAAGATGACTTCCATCCACATTACCTATTGAAATGTTGCTAAATCCATGGGGCATTGTAAAGGCCTCATTTTACTTAGCCTTGTTGCAGCATTCCAGGGTGTGGGTCTTCTCCACTTTTCTTGAGACACTCTTCTTTTTTCTCTGTCAAGAAGTTTTAAACTTATTTTTTTGAAGTTCCTTTTCTCTTTGTAGACTCCTTATTCTTCACCCAACTATTAAATGTTAGAATTACTGTAGGCCCTTTTTTCCTTTTCAGTTTTATCCATTGCATTTACTTAAAATAACAATGTGTACATAACATACACATAAATTTACATCATCTCTAGCTCATGTTTTTTCTCTTATCTTCAGATAGATATATGCATGTGCTACTTATATCTCTTCTTGAAAACTCCAGAAAACCTAAAACTCAGCATCTTCAAAATCAAACTACAAGCTCCCTCCTAAAACCCTGTGTATTTTTATTGTTCTTTGTCGCTGTGAATGGCACCACTAGTCTTTGAATTCTGCAAGTAAGAGCCTTAGAGAAACGTTTTACTATCCTCAATTGTTAATTCAATCCTTCATTGGGCCATCTCAATATAACCTTCTACATATCCCCTTGAATAATGTTTTCTTTCACACAGCATCAGCAACTCACTGATGCTCAATAATTTCCTGAAAACTTTTGACCCTTATGATAAAGTTCAATATCCTTATCATGGCGGACTTCTGCATCTTTCTAATCTCATATAGCATTAAGTCCCTCTTGCTCATTTCTCTAGCCACAATGACCTCTTTTCCTCTCCCTTGAATGCAGTAAGATATTTTGGTTTCTGGGCCTTCACAGTTCCCAACAAAGTCTATCTTTGCTTATCTAAGATTGACTCATCTTCTAGGTCTTGAGTTAATGTCTAGTCCTCAGAGAATTCCAAATTACTAGAAGAGAATTTCTTTGTTATATATTTTCATTATATAATTTACATTTCTTTTGGTAACTCTAATTACAATTTTAATTAAATAATAATTGTAATAATTAAATATTTATAATTATGTTTCTGTATTTTTTGTGTTTTTAATTAAATCAGTTCTATGGACTAAATCACACCCCTCTTAAATTCATTTGTTGAAGCTGTAAGCCCCAGTGTAATGGTATTTGGAGATAGGGCCCTTGGGAAATTATTAGGTTTAGATGAGGTCATGGTTAGATAGCATCACTGAATCAATGGACATGAATTTGAGTAAACTCAGGAAGATAGTAGAGAACAGAGGAACCTGGCATGCTACAGTCCAGGGGTTACAAAGAGTCAAACATGACTTAGCAACTGAACAACGACAAGGTCATTAGATTCACACCTTAAGAAGAGACACAAGAAGCTGGCTCTTTCTCTCCTATCATGTGAGGATGTAGTGAGAAGGAGGACCTCCACAAGCCAGGAAGATGGTTCCCACCAGGAACTGAATCAGCAGTATCTTCATTCAGTCTCAAAAATTTCCAACCTTTACAACTGTGAGCAATAAATTTCTATTGTTTAGGCCACCAGTCTGTGGTATTTTTTATGGCTGTTTAATCAAACTAATACAATAAATAAATGTATATTATTAATCAAATAATTTGCAAATAAGGTATGCTTTCCCATCATAGATACCATGAGAGCAGGGACTAATCTGTCCTGTTTATTGTTTTATACCTGGCCCCTACACCAGTGATGGGCTCATAATAGGTATTCAATAGATATTTGCTGAACAAATGATTTAATCTTTTACAAACTGTTGCATTTTATTTGTTTGACTCTAGTTACTCTGAGACCTCCAAAACTGTTCACAAGTCTTGACCTCCAACTTGTTTTTAAGTCATGGGTTCATTTTGTGATGTTGAACCTTAATTTTTTCGTATTTTAAACCTACCATCTCTTGCTGGAGTTTTGGGTACAGAATAGGAGTGTAATCAGAAAAGCACTGGACCAAGAGCAGGGAGGCTGGTTCAGGGCCTGACACTCACCTAGGCAGTTTCTGAGACTTTGTTGTTCAGTTATCAGTCATGTATGACTCCCTGTGACTCCATGGAATGCAGCATGCCAGACTTCCTTGTCCTTCACCATCTCCTGGAGTGTGCTCAAACTCATATCCATTGAGTCAGTGATGCCATCCAACCATCTCATCCTCTGTCATGACCTGCTCCTCTTGCCCTCAATTTATCCCAGCATCAGGGTCTTTTCCAGTGAGTCAGCTCTTCGTATCAGGTGGCCAAAGTATTGGAGCCTCAGCTTCAGCATCAGTCCTTCCAATGAATATTCAGGGTTGATTTCCTTTAGGATTGATTGGTTTGATCCCCTCACTGTCCAAGTGATTCTCAAGAGTCTTCTCCAACACCACAGTCTTCTCCAACACCACAGTTCAAAAGCATCAATTCTTTGGTGCTCAGCTTTCTTTACAGTCCAACTCTCACATCCATACATTACTGGAAAAACTGTAGCTTCGACTATATGGACATTTGTTAGCAAAGTGATGTCTCTGCTTTTTAATATGCTGTCTAGGTTTGTAATTGACTTTATTTTTTTTTTCATTTCATACATGATATTTTACATGTTTCAATGCCATTCTCCCAAATCTTCCCACCCTCTCCCTCTCCCACAGAGTCCATAAGACTGTTCTATACATCAGTGTCTCTTTTGCTGTCTTGTACACAGGGTTATTGTTACCATCTTTCTAAATTCCATATATATGCGTTAGTATACTGTATTGGTGTTTTTCTTTCTGGCTTACTTCACTCTGTATAATAGGCTCCAGTTTCATCCACCTCATTAGAACTGATTCAAATGTATTCTTTTTAATGGCTGAATAATACTCCATTGTGTATATGTACCACAGCTTTCTTATCCATTCATCTGCTGATGGACATCTAGGTTGCTTCCATGTCCTGGCTATTATAAACAGTGCTGCGATGAACATTGGGGTACTCGTGTCTCTTTCCCTTCTGGTTTTCTCAGTGTGTATGCCCAGCAGTGGGATTGCTGGATCATAAGGCATGTCTATTTCCAGTTTTTTAAGGAATCTCCACACTGTTCTCCATAGTGGCTGTACTAGTTTGCATTCCCACCAACAGTGTAAGAGGGTTCCCTTTTCTCCACACCCTCTCCAGCATTTATTACTTGTAGACTTTTGGATCGCAGCCATTCTGACTGGTGTGAAATGGTACCTCATAGTGGTTTTGATTTGCATTTCTCTGATAATGAGTGATGTTGAGCATCTTTTCATGTGTTTGTTAGCCATCTGTATGTCTTCTTTGGAGAAATGTCTATTTAGTTCTTTGGCCCATTTTTTGATTGGGTCATTTATTTTTCTGGAGTTGAGCTGTAGGAGTTGCTTGTATATTCTCGAGATTAGTTGTTTGTCAGTTGCTTCATTTGCTATTATCTTCTCCCATTCTGAAGGCTGTCTTTTCACCTTGCTAATAGTTTCCTTTGATGTGCAGAAGCTTTTAAGCTTAATTAGGTCCCATTTGTTTATTTTTGCTTTTATTTCCAATATTCTGGGAGGTGGGTCATAGAGGATCCTGCTGTGATGTATGTCAGAGAGTGTTTTGCCTATGTTCTCCTCTAGGAGTTTTATAGTTTCTGGTCTTACGTTTAGATCTTTAATCCATTTTGAGTTTATTTTTGTGTATGGTGTTAGAAAGTGTTCTAGTTTCATTCTTTTACAAGTGGTTGACCAGAGTTACCCAAAGCAATCTATAGATTCAATGCAATCCCTATCAAGCTACCAACAGCATTCTTCACAGAGCTAGAACAAATAATTTCACAATTTGTATGGAAAAACAAAAAACCTCGAATAGCCAAAGCAATCTTGAGAAAGAAGAATGGAACTGGAGGAATCAACCTACCTGACTTCAGGCTCTACTACAAAGCCACAGTTATCAAGACAATATGGTACTGGCACAAAGACAGAAATATAGATCAATGGAACAAAATAGAAAGCCCAGAGATAAATCCACGCACATATGGACACCTTATCTTTGACAAAGGAGGCAAGAATATACAATGTAATTGACTTTAGTAGAGTGTTATACTAAATGAAGACTTCTCAAGTTTATTAGCATAAACTCATCCAACTGAATGCTTTTCTTTTACTTCAAAGACTGTGTACAAAATAAAATAAAATAAAATCCAGTTATTAGGTTTGTAGATTTAGTTATATGATCTATTCATCTGATCAAGGAGTATCTTACTTGTGGTTTCCCCAGAGAGAACAGACCCCTTCTTCTGCATGATCTTTGAGTTATGTTTCTAGTTAGCACCTACAGCGTAAGTAACCAAGGACAACCGATTAGACATACAAGAGAAGTTTAAAGATTTCTCTCAGAAACCCAGAGCAGGTAAACATTGTTTAGAGACACAGAGGCTTGAGAAGAGTTATCTTTCCAAGCAGATTTGGAATCAATAGAAGAAGTATCATTCGGCCTTTTGTGGAAACAAGAAAACAAAGTTACTGTAGAATTCTTTCACTAAGGCTTAGTGATTGTCTATGCAAATTACAGTATTGAATGTAGAAAATGTCTGTTCTGCTCTCTGAAGTAGGAAAAGCCTAGGCAGCCTCTGTGTGTGTGATTTTGTGTGTGTGTGTGTGTGTGTGTGTGTGTTAGAGAGTGAAATTGAAAACAGAACTGGTAGAGTTTCATGCTACATTGTACAGATTTAGAGACATTTTCCCAGGACCATATTATGTTTTAGTTGCAAATTTTAGACATTTTAACATTCTCCATTTGGCTCCCCCAGGGAGGACAAGAAAAAGATTTTTATGTGGGCTGAAGCTTATAAGAAGTGATGATCATTGTTAAGGAAAGGATATAAGGTATGAAGGCAATTATTCATTTAGAATGAGATAGAAAAAGCACAACAGATGATGTATTTTAAAAGTGAAAAAGCATTAAAAATGTCACAAAAAACACACTCTGTAGTATGTATTTTCTATATATTTTGGCTTTGTAATACTTGATCACTTCTTAATATGATGAAAAATTTTGTAAGACCATTTATACAGGGAGAAGAGAAAGATAATCAGTCTTTCTCCATCTGGGTTGAACAAAATTTGTTCTAGGTTAATTCCTAGTGGGAAAGAATCCACTTGCCAGTGCCGGAGACTCAAGAGACATTGGTTCAATCCCTGGGTCAGGAAGATCCCGTGGAGTAGGAAATTGGAAACCCAATCCAGCATTCTTGCCTGGAGAATTCCATAGAGAGAGGAACGTGGTGGGTTACAGTCCATGGGGTCACAAAGAGTCAGACACAAATAAGCATGCACACAGACTATATACCTGTGACTGCACACACACATATGCTTGATGCTTGTAATACTGATCCAAGAAATACTGGCAACCGGATAAATTCTATTTCTCATTATTCCTATCAGAAAAGGAAAAATTGCATGAATATATGGCATTTATTATCTTCCTGACAGAAGGGAACAAAAGGAACCATGTATTTAGCATGTGATTTGATGCATTTCATGATTAGAATTATTCACAAATTACTATTTGATGTTATATATTTCAGATATTGTTTTGCTTCCACAGTCCACACAATTCCAGCACCAAGAGCTATCAAGTGCATTCATATCATAGTCAGACATAGGCCTATCCCTGCACAACAGAAGGCCAATCAACTCAGTGACCAGTGAAGACATTTCTGAAAGACAGTACATTGAAGCAGCTAGCCATAAATTAATAATACATAAAAGTGACTGCAAACCACACAAAATACATACCACCAACTCTCAACTAAATTCTCAACTCAATTTTCTCCTGAGCAATGTCAGCATAATATATATTCCAATGCTACCCAGCCGAAGAAAAAAGGAGACAAGAGAAAGTAAGGCCATAACCCTAACTGATTGCAGTTAAAGCTTCTTCCTTTTATAAATTTTACAGCAAAAGCTTAATCACTACATGCAAGCATTGCTGGGTCCCACCCAGATGACCTTGAAATTGGTATATACAAGTGAAAATCTCTGAAGCATACATTTCATTAGCTTTGTGGTTAATCTGCTTCTGCCCCCAGATCTGTCTCTGGTGGAAGTTTCATCCATCATTCTGTGGTGTTTCATGCAGCATGAAGACTGTGGAAAGACAGTAGGTGGAGAGGAAGTCTGACTTCTTGCTGGGTAGAGGTGCCACGTGGCCTTTTAAGGTGCCATTAGTCCTGAGCCTCAGATTTTGTCTTCTAGAGCTTTGTCTCCTGGAATGTCATGGGGCCAGTATGCTTAGTAAAGCAAATGCTTCCATTTTTCATTATTTTCACCATGAAGAAAATCAACAGAAAGAATAGGCAGTGCTCTTCCAGTAATAGCCAGACAGGACTCTCATAGAGGCATGATATGTTTGGGCCACAGTGGATCAGCATCCAGCCACAATAGATCAGCATTCAGTTTTGTAGACCCAGAAACTCAAATTTGCCAGATCTAAAGAATTAAAACAAGTTAGTTTCATCAAAGAAGCTGGTTGGAGAAAAAACACAAATGCTAATTTACTAATTTAATAGAACATAGTTACTGCTAAGGAACTGAGGGTTGCCATATGGGTCAACTTGGTTTTTTTAGTTCCCCCACCCCACAAGAGAATTCTACTTGGGTGGCAAAGGTGAAGTTAGAAGTCTATTTGGGTAACATAAAACAAAACATGGTGTTATTAAACTGATTAGACAGAATGCCATCCTAATGGAATCACTCCTTGTCTCAAATTTGAGTGCTCACCAAAACACTTCTTTGGGCTTCTGGCAGCTGGTAAAGAATCTCCCTGCAATGCAAGAGACCCCAGTTCAATTCCTGGGTCAAGAAGGTCCCCTGGAGAAGGGTTAGGCTACCCACTCCAGTATTCTTGGGCTTCCTGCTGGCTCAGATGGTGAAAGAATCCACCTGCAATGTGGGAGACCTGGGTTCAATCCCTGGGTTGGGAAGATGCCCAGGAGGAGGGAATAGCACCACATTCCAATAGGGCTTCCTTGGTAGCTCAGAAAATAAAGAATCTGCCTGCAGTGTGGGAGATCTGGGTTGAATCCCTGGGTTGGGAAGGTCCCCTGGAGAAGGGAATGGCTACCCACTCCAGTATTCTGGCCTGGAGAATTCCATGGAGAGAGGATCCTGGCTAGCTCCATGGGGTTGCAAAGAGTTGGACGCAAACCACTTTCACAAAACACTTCAGCCAAATATAAAGGAAAAAAATCTAAACACTTAGAATATAATCATTACTTCAAGAGTTGGTGGCATTTTATTCTTGTTCTATAAATCAGGATGCAAATATAATGAATTTAAAAGGAATCATAAACAACTATTTAAGGCAGTTTGAAATGTTTGAGACTGAAGGGTTCAAAATCATGAAAACTAAATATATCTTTTCAATAATCCAAACTCATTGCCCCTTGAAAAGATCAAGATAGGCTTCATTAGCTGGAAGTTTGAAAATATAAATGGAATTAATGGAATTTGCATTTTAAAGTAGCAAAAATTCTGTAAAAATGAGTTTCTGAAATATTGTTGCTGCTTTTTAAATCTTTGTTTTACTGATGTCAAGAAGGCCTACAAGGAGTAAATTAGAAACACAGATTCTTAGAGCGAAGACTGTTGGAGTGGATACTGAGAGTGAGGAGTAGGAAAGGCAGCTGCTTCCTTTTAAGATAGCAAGCACATACTTATTTTTAAAAAAACTTCTTTTTATAATGATCTAAATCAATAATTATTAACTGAGAGTAACCATCAGAATTATTGGTGGGTGTGTGTGTGTGTGTGTATATATATATATACACACATATATATATTTCCCCCCCCCAGCCCATATATATACCTAGTCCCCACCCTGGACTTCTTAAATAGAAATTTTATGGTGAAGCCTAAACATATAGGTCTTTGAAAATTCCTCAGGATGACTCTAATATTAAGATTTATGGATAAACATGGACAAAACTGTCAGTGGTATAGTATCAGGCCAGTTGAGGATATAAGAATCCAAAACCTCCTAAGGCAGGAAATTTGGGTTCTATGGTTGGAAGTGTGCTCAGATGTAGCACTCATCTGCTTGTGAAATTCATTACTATGTCATTTCCTCCAACCAAAGTCTGTGTTTGGAAGAATGGGTCGAATTGTGTCCCAGCTTTGTTGTTCATCCAAGATATTTTTATCTTTAGTTATACAGGATAGGAAAATATTAAGCCAGTATTAGTTTAATGAAGTTGAAAACATTTATAAACAACTTTTATTTTGTGGTGAAATGGAAATAATTTATTTTGAGAAGCTTGGTACAAAATATTTGCATTTTGCTAAAATTGTTTGCATTCTGCCAAGATAAGGCATTTAATAATGGTTTTGTTCTTAATTACTAACACCCTGGTCTTGTGACTATTTGTATTACTTTTGAAACATATTCTTAATTTTCAGGAAACAAAAAAACTGTATCTTACTTTCATATAGAAAGTAATAGGTTTTTAAGTACTTCCATTCATATCATCTTTAATTTTTGAAATAACTCTATCAACTGGATAGTTTCAGAACTTAGAACTGGCATTATCATTTTATAGATGAATGAACTAAGACTCAAAGAAAAAGTTGTTTCTATCCTAGTGTCATGCAGTAGTACTGGATATGAGGAATGCCAACTGCTTTGGGTAATTTACATATGCAAATCTCATGTATTATTTTGATACGTGTCCATGCTCAGTCACTCAGTCTTGTTCGACTCTTTGTCATCCCCTGGACTGTAGCCCACCAGGTTCCTCTGTCCATGAGATTTCCCAGGCAAGTATACTGGAGTGAGTAGCCATTCCCTTCTCCAGGGAATCTTCCCTACCCAGGAATTGAACATTGGTCTCCTGCATTGAAGGCAGATTCTTTACCATCTGAGCCACCAGGGAAGCCCACCGGGAAGCTCACTTTTGAAAATTACTTTTTCTCCATTTTAAGAATGAGCATTAGAGGACTTGTCCTTAGTCATAGAGAAAATGACAGCCCTAAGACTGTCTGGCCCCCCAAAGCCCATGTTCTCATGATATACTAATTCTTTTCAGTAGAATGAAGATATCTATATAATCTCTAAGAACATATCTGGATGTCTTTCCTTCCCATCCACCTCTTGTGCCAATCAATAAGCCTTAAATTGGATAAAAAAAAGATTCCATTGCATTTTATTGCTGAAGGAAAAATGGAGCAGATAAATGTGGAGGAGAAAATAAGACTCAATATAAGGCCTTCCTGAAAGTTTGGGATCAGAACAGAGAACTCAATCTAGATGATATAAAAAATTACTCTTTGTGCATCAGCCTCTGTGATGATGGATATGAAGAATGCCAACTGCTTTGGGTAATTTACACATGTAAATCTCATGTATTATTTTGATATGTGTCCATGCTCAGCCACTCAGTCATGTTTGACTCTTTGTGACCCCCTGGACTGTAGCCCACCAGGGTCCTCTATCCATGAGATTTCCCAGGCAAGTATACAGGAGTGGGTGGCCATACACTAGGGTGGGTAGAAGATTTACTATCTAGTGTGAGAGGTTAATGATGTCTAAAAAGTGTGACTATTTTGATCTTATTAGGTTGGTTCAAAAGTGATTTTAGAAAGATGGTAACAATAACCCTGTGTACGAGACAGCAAAAGAGACACTGATGTATAGAACAGTCTTATGGACTCTGTGGGAGAGGGAGAGGGTGGGAAGATTTGGGAGAATGGCATTGAAACATGTAAAATATCATGTATGAAATGAGATGCCAGTCCAGGTTCGATGCACGATACTGGATGCTTGGGGCTGGTGCACTGGGACGACCCAGAGGGATGGAATGGGGAGGGAGGAGGGAGGAGGGTTCAGGATGGGGAACACATGTATACCTGTGGCGGATTCATTTTGATATTTGGCAAATCTAATACAGTTATGTAAAGTTTAAAAATAAAATAAAATTAAAAAAAAAAAAAAACAAAAACAAAAGTGATTGCAGTTTCACACTGTTGAACTTTGCTGTCTATATTGGAATACATTCTTAAATAAATGTGGTTATGTTATCCATCATTTTAATGAATATTTCACACTTTATTTTTTTTTGCCAATGACTTATTACTTGCTGTTTATTTTATATTTATTTTAGACTTGGGAAATGATGTTATACAAAAAGCGAATTTGAGTGATTTTCTTATTAGAGTTCAAATTTGGTCATAAAGCAACAGACAACTCACAACATCAACAACAAATCTGGCTAACAAATGTACAGTGCAGTCGTGGTTCAAAAAGTTTTGCAAAGGAGGCAGGAGCCTTGAAGATGAGAAGCTCAGTGGCCGGCCATTGGAAGTTGACACCGACCCTTTGAGAGACATCATCAAAGCTGATCCTCTTACAACTACAGAAGTTGCCAAAGAACTCAATACTTAACACTCTATGGTCATTTGGCATTTGAAGCAAATTGGAAAGGTGGAAAATCTCAATAAGTGGGTGCCTCATGCAGTTGTTCAGTCACTAAGTCATGTTTAATGCTTTGTGACCCCATGAACTGGAGCATGCCAGGCTTCTCTATCCATCACTATCTCCCTGAGTTTTCTCAAACTCATGTCCATTGAGTCAGTGATGCCATCCAACCATCTCATCCTCTGTCATGACCTTCTCTTCTTGCCCTCAACTTTTTCCAGCATCAGGCTCTTTTCCAGTGAGTCAGCTCTTCACATCAGGTGGCCAAAGTATTGGAGCTTCAGCTTCAGCATCAGTCCTTCCAATGAATATTCAGGGTTGATTTCCTTTAGGATTCACTCGTTTGATCTCCTTGCTGTCCAAGGGACTCTCAAGAGTCTTCTCCAGCACCACAGTTCAAAAGCATAAATGCTTCAGGGCTCAGCTTTCTTTATAGCCCAACTCTCACATCCATACATGGCTACTGGGAAAAACATAGCTTTGACTATATGGGCCTTTGTTGGTAAAGTGATGTCTGCTTTTTAAAACACTGTCTGGGTTTGACATAGTTATTCTTCCAAGGAACAAGCGTTTTTAAATTTCATGGTTGCAGTCACCGTCTGCATTGATTTTGGAGCCCAAAAACTTATATCTGATGCTGTTTCCACATTTTCCCCATCTATTTGCCATGAAGTGATAGGACTGGGTGCCGTGATCTTTGTTTTTTGAATGTTGAGTTTTAAGCCAGCTTTTTTCACTGCCCTCTTTCACCTTCAAGAGCCTCTTTAGTTCCTCTTCACTTTCTGCCATTTAAGTGGTATCATCTGCATTTGTGAGGTTGTTGATATCTCTGCCAGCAATCTTGGTTCCAGCCTGTGATTCATCTAGCCACCTAGCATTTTTGCATGATGTACTCTGAATATAGTTACATAAGCAGGGTGACAATATACAGCCTTGATGAACTCCTCGAGCTGACTGCAAATCAAAAACATTGTTACTTTGAAATGTCACCTTCTTTTATTCTACGTGACAACAATGAACCATTTCTCAATAGGATTGTGACATGTGACAAAAAGTAGATTTTATACAACAACCAAGAGTGACCAGTTCAGTGGTTAGACCCAGAGGAGGCTCTAAAGCGCTTCTCAAAGCCAAACTTGAACCCAAAAACATTCATGGTCAATGTTTAGTGGTCTGCTACCCGTCTGACTGAAGCGACTTAGCAGCAGAAGCAGCACCCGTCTGATCCACTACAGCTTTCTAAATCCTGGTGAAACCATTACATCTGAGAAGCATGCTCAGCAAATCAATGAGATGCACCAAAAACTGCAATGCCTGCAGCCGGCATTGGTCAACAAAATGGGCCCAATTCTTCTCCACAGCAATACCTGACTACACATCACACGACCAACGCTTCAAAAGTTGAATGATTTGGGCTATGAAGTTTTGCCTCCTCTGTCATTTTCACCTACCCTCTCACCAACTGATTGCCATGTCTTCAAGCATCTGTACAAAGTTTTGCAGGGAAAACATTTCCACAATCATTAGGAAACAGGAAATCATTAGCACAGATCTCTATGCTACAGAAATAAACATTTCTCATTGGCAAAAATGTGTTGATTGTAATGGTTCCTATTTCGATTAATAGTGGTATATTTGAGCCTAGTTATAATGATTTAAGATTCATGGTCTGAAACCGCAATTACCTTTTCTCCAGCCTAATAATTCTATCAAATCAAGATTTTCAAGTGAAAGTAATAAATATAATCCTCTATTGTTCAAAATAGCCTTCAGTAACAAAATAAACTTGAAATCTAAGTGGCTTAATAAAATAAATATTTATGTAAGACTCATACAAATTCAGAACAGGTCTGTGTTGTTGGAAATGGAGGGCTTTGCTTCACACAATTACCCAGGGACACAGACTGCTCCATCAGGGATACATGGTCTCAAAGGTTGCCATGGAAGGAAAATAAAAACAGAGGACTCATATGGGCTCTTCTAAGCATTGTCCTGGAAGTGACATGTTACTTTTGTGTAAAGCCTCTGTCTAAAACTAGTCACATAGCCTGCGTAATACAGGGATCTAGATATTCATTAAAGTCTTGGCTACAAATTTCAGCTGGTTTTGGCTAAAGTCAGGGTGGAGGGTATAGAATTTCATAATCTGAGAAATCTCTTCACAGTTTAGTAGAGTGTTGTTCTGAAATACAGCATCCAAGGGAAGACCAAACTGAAACAGCAGGTAGGTAGAGGCCATCCACTGGATCCTGGGAGAGAATGACCAAAATGAGAATGAAATAGACACAGAGTAAGCAGCAGTTTCTTGAATTCCTGGGGAATAGCCCCAAAGACATTAGTAAGGTAATTCTTTCACTGAGTTAATTATGTGTAAAGAGTGCTTTATTAAGAGGAATGAACCAGTACAGACACAATTTCTAATTTTAAGTTTATATGTTTCTGTGAAAATACGAGAGAGCTGTGCCTGTAGCTGGCTTTCTTTATTTGGAAAAAAATAAAGGAGAGAAAGAAACAACCCAGATTGTAGAGAATTAATTTCAACTTCCATTTGTCTGGAAGTTTGGAAGGAAGAAGTAAATAAATCACCTCATCATGCTTTTAAATTGTTTCAGATCTGGTCCTGTGAAAGATTCCTTTGAGTATTACGAAATGGCCACAGAGATGAACAATGCAAAAGGGATTTGCTAAACTGAAAATAAGAACTAAAATGGGTAGGGAAAAAAAGGAGCAAAATCTGAATAGGTAGCTTAGTTAAGCCGGATGGGACATATATAAACAGTGACAGCACGAAAATGCCATTCACTTTCATCACACTTTTGTATAAATATATCTGTAAAAAATCCTTGGCATATACTGCTCACTCATTTTTATTAGGTGTCATTTGACATAAAAAAAAAAAGAGTATTTCCCTAAGATACTATTTCTAGCACACCCAAAATAAGACATCAGAGCAGAAATCTTGGACATGGAGTATGTAGTAACAGCTGAGCTAAATGGAAAGTTGAGTAAATAATGAAGTACTTTATATTTGCCTGTTTATTTCTGAGTTCATTTAAATATTCCAGAATTCCAAGGAAGTAGCCATACCTGTGCTTCATTAGATATAACTCGATGATTTATCTTTCATTTATTGCCCAAAAGTTCTGGTAAAAATCTCATTTCTTTGTTAATATGATCTATATGATTAATGGGAAAAGACCCTTAAGTTCAGTTTTGTATACAAAAAAAAATCAATTTATGGCAATGATTTTCAGAGCTTCTTAAGGGAGATGAGGATGAAAAATGGTGATTGAACTTTTTAACAAGAGTGGTCCAACAGGAGAACATTTTTACAGAATAATAAACTGAAGTCATTTCAACTGTTGGATATGCAAATTCATTCACTATTTGTCAAGGTTACTCCTGAAAAATGATAACTTAAGAATTTGTTCTAAAATAATTTTTTGTAAATCTTATCTATGAGCTACTGTGTTTTTATGATTCCTCCATATTATGTCCTTGTATATCAAGAATTATGAGATTGAACCCTATCAAGTTGGTGTGAAGTGAAAGGACTGTCTTTATATGTTGAGGTGTAAAATTGTAATGAACCATTGAATATTCATTGGAAGGACTGATGATGAAGCTGAAGTTCCAATACTTTGGCCACCTGATATGAAGAACCCAGTAATTGGAAAAGACCCTGATGCTGGGAAAGATTGAAAGCAGGAGAAGGAGATAACAGAGGGAGAGATGGTTGGATGGCATCACCAACTCAATAGAGATGAGTTTGAGCAAACTCTGGGAGATAGTGAAAGACAAGGAAGCCTGGCGTGCTGCAGTCCATGGAGTTACAAAGAGTCCAACGTGACTGAACAACTGTAAACAACAATTGTAGAATGTAAAAGATATGTTCTTTGGAAGCTTTAAAAATCAGCTTGCCATGTCTGCTTTTTCATTTGAGGAGCAATAATATAGCATTAGCCTTGAGACACTAGGAATTGATTACTAGAAATACAGGAAGTTAGGAAGATATTTTACTGGCATTGTTGTATAATGTGTTAGTCATTCAGTCATATCTGACTCTTTGTGAACCCATGTGCTGAACCCATGAGCCCTCCAGGCTCCTCTGTCCATAGAATTCTCAAGGCAAGCATACTGGAGTGAGTTGCCATTCCCTTCTCTAGGACCCACTATTGATCCTCATATCCATTTTGGCTATGCAGGAGAGGGACCTAATATCTTTAGTACATGAGTCTGTTTATCTTCAACTCTTTTCTCAATACCTTCAGAAGATCCCCCAGTTACCATTTTAGATAGTGTTGAAAGTGTTAGCCACTCAATTGTGTCCAACAATTTTTGATCTCATGGACTGTAGCCCACCAGGCTCCTCTGTCCATGGAATTCTCCAGGCAAGAATACTGGAGTAGGTTGCCATTCCCTTCTCTAGGGATCTTCCCAACCCAGGGATTGAACCCAGGTCTTCTGCATTGCAAGCAGATTCTTTACCATGTGAGCCACCAGGGATTTCAGATAGGGAAGTAACAAAAATAATTTGTTAGGTTCTATCTATACCAGAGAAAGGACTGATATTTTTAAAAATCTGAAAAGTGGAACATGAAATAAAATCCTGAGAAAAAGAGTTGAGACTCTGTTTAATCTGCTCTTGACAATATTTTGGAACTCTTATCATCTGAATACTTTTTTGCAAAGTGGTTATCACTTTGGAATAATACAGCTTATTTAAAAATCTTAACAACATGAAAATATACCATTGATCTAAAACAACTTATTTCCGCCTAAATTACAAGTTTAAGGTTTGCTTGCTTTAATATACAATTTTCGAAGACCCTGGAATATGACTTAATGAGGCTGAGTAACTCAGTAGAGCCACCGAGGACTAAAGGAAGGAGGTGGGATTTGAACACAAGAGCTCATGCTCTTTGCCAGCTCATGATCACTTTTTGGTCTTCCTACTTCTTTAGGTTATTTTATTCAGTGACAAGCTGACAGAGAGGAAGAATCAAGTATGGAAAGGAAGTTTAATTTGGGGGTTCAATTATGATGACGGCTGAATAAATCTTTTCAGTACCACACAAGTTAACATACACTCATCAGTGTTGGAGTCTTCATTATACAACTTATTCAGTGTCAAAGAAGTCAATGGCAGACTTTAAGAAGTGCTTGTAAAGAGTTCTGAGATTGCTCTTGTGTGACCCCACAACAGCTTATCTTTCTGATTCAGCAAGGAATACAGAGGACAAATTGTGAAAAAAAAAAAAAAAGAAAAAGCATCTTTTCATCTCTCAGGTTAAGGTGGTTTAGGTCTCTTCCCAGGTTTTCTTTTATTAAAGCACTCTTAAGCCATAGATTATTAAGTAATTATCTAGCTTTCAAATAATTAAAACATTCAAGTAGGTTAGAATACAAAATGTTTTATTAATATTCTGTCAAAATATTAAATTAAACAAAAAGTATCAGATCATACAAAAACTTTGTTTTGTTTAAAGATAGAAATAATGTTTTGCTCTGAGAAACTTTTAAAGAAAAATAAACAATTATGAGATAAAAACCATCTGCAGCTCACTACCAAGAGATAAGCACTATTAATATTTTCTATTATATATATATGTATATATGCATATGTACATGTAAATGCGCAGAAACATACAACAAAATATCACGAATGTGTTTCCATATCCATAACAATTTCTTTGGTATTTTGTGGCAAAATATTCTATCTTATTTTTTAATAATTAATGTTGATAAATGTTTATAATAACATAAATCTTAATGAGTATCTTCATTTTTAGAATAAATTCCTAAGCATATCATTGCAAGTTCAAAGAGTATGGTTCTTTAATATAGGTGTATGTTGTTTTGGTGTATCAATAACTTTGATGTATGTTGTCAGGTTACAACCACCTGAAAGATCATACACCAAGAATAAGACAGTAACTTTCCTTAAATTCTTTTAAACTGGGACTTGTCAGAAAATATACCTAATTATATTGGGAAAGCAAAAAATAAAAATGTTCTATCTTGAACACAGTTATATTCTTGAACATCCATTTCTTTGTGATTTCTACTGAGATAAATATGCTTTTCCATTTGTTGGCCTTCTCTTTCTTCCATGATGATGTTATTTTGTCTGTGTTTAAGTTGCAGAGTCATTGTTTTATTATTTATTAGCAAGAGGTCTTTACATATGAAGGATTAAAATCTTTTTTATGTATTATTTTTTATAGGCATTAAAATTTGCCTTTTCATCTTATTGTGTGTTGAACCAAAAATATTTTACTTTCTATATAAGAAAACAAATCAAAACTTTCTTTTAAGAACTCTTCTTTTGGTTTTATGCATAAAATAGCCTCTCTACTCTAGTTACATACACCTATTTCTCTTTCAGAATGTTATAATTTTGATTTTTACATTTAAATTTTAACATATAAGATATTATTTTGGTATTTGAAGTAGATAGATAACTTTGATTTTTTAAGATGGTTAGTAACTTGTTCAGTCACTTAGTCGTGTCAGACTCTTTGATACTCCATGGACTGCAGCACACCAGACTTCCCTGTCCATCACTGATTCCCAGAGGTTGCTCAAACTCATGTACATCAAGTCAGTGATGCCATCCAACCATCTCATCATCTGTCATCCTCTTTTCCTCCTTCCTTCAATCTTTACCAGCATCAGGGTTTTTTCCAAGGAGTCAGTTCTTCACATCAGGTGGCTGAAGTATTGGAGTTTCAGCTTCAGTATCAGTCCTTCCACTGACTATTCAGGACTGATTTCCTTTAAGATTGACTGGTTGGATCTCCTTGCAGTCCAAGGAACTCTCAAGAGTCTTCTCCAACACCGCAGTTCAAAAGCACCAATTCCTTGTCACCCAGCTTTCTTTATGGTCTAACTCTCACATCCATACATGACTACTAGAAAAACCATAGCTTTGACTAGATGGACTTTTGTTAGCAAAGTAATGTCTCTGCTTTTTAATATGCTGTCTATGTTGGTCATAGCTTTTCTTCCAAGAAGCAAGCATCTTTTAATTTCATGGCTGCAGTCACCATCTGCAGTGATTTTTGGAGGCCAAAATAATAAAGTCCGTTACTGTTTCTACTGTTTCCCCATCTATTTGCCATGAAGTGATGGGACCAGATGCCATGATCTTCATTTTTTGAATGTGGAGTTTTAAGCCAGCTTCTTCACTCTCCTCTTTCACTTTCATCAAGAGGCTCTTTAGTTCTTCTTCACTTTCTGCCATAAGGGTGGTGTCATCTGTGTATCTGAGGTTACTGATACTTCTGCCAATCTTGATTCTAGCTTGTGTTTCATCCAGTCCAGCATTTCACATGGTGTACTCTACATAGAAGTTAAATAAACAGGGTGACAATATACGGTCTTGACATACCCCTTTCCCAATTTGGAACCAGTTCATTGTTCCATGTCTGGATCTAACAGTTGCTTTTTGACCTGCATACAGATTTCTCAGGTAGTAGGTAAGGTGGTCTGGTATTCCCAGCTCTAAGAATTTTGCACAGTTTGTTGTGATCCACACAATCAAAGGCTTTGGCGTAGTCAGTAAAGCAGAAGTGGATGTTTTTCGAATTCTCTTGCTTTTTCTATGATCCAGTGGATGTTCGCAATTTGATCTCTGGTTCCTTTGCCCTTTCTAAATCCAGCTTGAACATCTGGAAGTTCATGTACTGTTGAAGCCTGGCTTGGAGAATTTTGAGCATTACTTTGCTTGCATGTGAGATGAGTGTAATTGTGTGGTAGTATGAACATTCTTTGGCATTGCCTTTCTTTGGGATTAGAGTGAAAACTGACCTTTTCCACTCCTGTGGCCACTGCTGAGTTTTCCAAATTTGCTGGCATATTGAGTGCAGCACTTTCACAGCATCATCTTTCAGGACTTGAAATAGCTCAACTGGAATTCCATCACCTCCACTAGCTTTGTTTGTAGTGATGCTTCCTAAAGCCCACTTGACTTCACATTCCAGGATGTCTGGTTCTAGGTGAGTGATCACACCATCATGATTATCTGGGTCATGAAGATATTTTTTGTATAGTTTTTCTGTGTATTCTTGCCACCTCTTCTTAATATCTTCTTCTTCTCAGGTCCGTACCATTTCTGTCCTTTACTGTGCCCACTTTTGCATGAAATGTTCTCTTGATATCTCTAATTTTCTTTAAGAAATCTTGAGTCTTTCCCATTCTGTTATTTTCCTCTATTTCTTTGAATTGATCACTTGTAACTTGTAAAAAATTGCTAATGAAATAATCCATTCTACTCATCACGTTTACTATATGTTAAATTAGCCTATATCTACTCTCTCTACACACACACACATATGGGCAATGTATCTGTGTCTATGTATATATGTAGATAGCTATATATAGATTGTATTTGTACTTTCTGTTTTATGCTGTTGATCTCTGTAACTTGTTGCAATCACCACTGTTTCAACAAATTGTTTTACCTTAAAAGTACCTTCTCATCAATTAAGATGAAACTGACTCACCATATTACTCCTAGTTTTCCAATTTTTTGCCAAGCCATTTAAAAAAGTATTTCTTGGGTTTTGTCTTTATTTTTCTCAACTACAGGACTTATCTTTTAAATATACCTAATTTTCTATTATCAAGCTTTCTTCTAATAGGCATCTAATTTTTTTTCACGGAAATGCCTTGCAATCAGGCATCAAAATCAAAGAAATAAAAATATTGTTGCATCCTTGCAACAGTGATTTTAACCAACATCAGAAGTGACCATGTGTGCTAAAAACACCAGAGTTAAAACAGAACAAGGAGCAGGAAGTGAAGTAATGTGAAGTCTCCACTGTGAGTCCTTGGCCACACCCCAATTTATTTCTGGAAAATGCATGTAACATCTATTCACATACATTGCTATCTTTATAGTGTCCAGGATATGCTAAATTGAGTAACAACTCCAAAGGCAGTCTGTTTTAGAAAATTACTTAGAAGGGAGAGTAAAATTAGGTTTTATACACAAAATAGACACTTGGAGGCTCTTCTGGGACTTGGCGTAACTTGGGATAAAACAAGCTAGTGTTTTATGATGTTTTGATCAGTGACTTGTTTAACCACTCTTGTCATGAGTCCTGCCCAGCACCGTGCAGCCGTGAAATGTGTGTTCTCCTTATGAACAGGTAGAGTTGTAATTTGGGAATAGTTTTCTTGGTGGAGCAGATGAATTAGTATTGATCCATTGACACTCTTTTGTCCACAGGGCTTCATGCCTGAAGGTATATAAAAGGATGATTGGCTGAGATTAGATGTGCAGCCTGTGACTGGGGAGAAGTGTAGAATTACTTGGCACACACAGGGATTTTAGCCAGGACTGTGGCTGCTTTACGTGTTTTAATCAATTGCTGCTAACATCAAAGAGATCCCTGATACACTGAAGATCTTGCCTGATTGGTATTCTGGTCCAAGGACTTCATCTCTCTCAACCTCACTGATCTGTTACAAGAGCATTCTACCCACCCCAGCAGTGCCTTTTCAATCACATTTCCTAGAGAAGAGTATCTGTGGAGTATTATAAGTAATTTTTCCTTTTCCTTTATCAGATTCCAACAATAAGACTAGGAATGACCAGTGGGCATTCACATGATTTTACTTAATTCTATGAGAAATATCCTGAAAAACTTCCTTGGCCATTAAATAAGAGGTCTTTTCCCTTACTCAGAGCATGATCTACTTTCATAAAGTTTTTCATTTATCTCCATAAGGTGGGCTTCCCTGGTGGCTCAGAGGTTAAAGTGTCTGCCTGCAATGCAGGAGACCTGGGTTGGGTTCGATCCCTGAGTTGGGAAGATCCCTTGGAGAAGGAAATGGGCAACCCACTCCAGTATTCTTGCCTGGAGAATCCCACGGACGGAGGAACCTGGTGGGCTACAGTCCACAGGGTCACAAAGAGTCAGACATAACAGAGCAGCTTCACTTTCTTTCTTTCCAGAAGGTGGCCTTTACTAATTTGGCTTTCAAGTTGGAAAAAGAGAAGTTGATTCCTTGTGAATTCTGCTTTAAAATTTAACCCTCGGGCAGTTAAAGCCTCTTTATCCAAACAGAGTCACCCCTTTATAATCACTCCAAAACACACTTTCAAAACAAAAGTTAGAAAGCCTGTATGATCCATTCTCAAGAAAGATCTCTTTCTGTTCAAAACCCGTCCTGACCTTTTTGTTGAAGAAGAACAAAATAATGTAGTAACAAAAACACAAGTGGCTGCCAAAGGAAGAGGGAAAAAAAAAGAGTTCCTGTAAGGGACTGAAACAATAAATCTCCTCTCTGTTGAACTCCCAAAGGGAATGTGTGCATTTCCTCCCGTTCTTTATCAGAGCCTCCGAAATAAGTAGGAATGGGCAGTGGCTGTTCACATCTAGCACACCTTTTCCATTTGCTAAGGCCCTGCCAGGCTGGGAGGGTATTGTCCCTGCCTGACTCTGGAGAGAGGAGCCGCTGTGACCGTCCTCAGGCACTATGAAGCTGCTTCAAGGCACCATCTTTTGTCTTCTTCTGTCCAGTATTGCTAGCGGTAGTCAAAACACAGGTACCATTTTCTCTTGTTTTTCTGATGGTGTGGATTAGAAACCACCGGTCAGACGCTCTGAGCCTCAGTTTACGTTCAGGGAGTTTGCCCTGAAATGCAGACGCAGCAGTGCATTTGCTGAGTTGAGTGTGTGCGTGTGGCTGGAGAGTGCACGGAAAAGGCACCACAGAGAGGATGCTTGTTTTCACTGAAGGAAAACGTTTGCTGCAGCAGCGGCCTTCCAGTGTGTTCCATGGCATCCTAAAGGTGCTGAGTATGTACAGTAGCCTTTTTGGAAAGTCACAATCTGAGGATCATATGCTGGTTAAAAATGGGCTATTTCTCAAAAACGTACTCTTTTCAGATGTAAGTCTAGATATAAGAAGGTTGTCATGTATGGAGAAAGGCTGTAATAATCAGAAATGTTGTGTTGCAGTTGCTGGCCAATTATTTGTCCTAACTGTTTTCTGGCTCTGATAAATTGAGAGGTTGGATAAAGCTCCCTGGGGAAGTGAATATCTTGAGGGGGGAGGGTGAGAAAGGAGGAGAGTCACTTGATTAAAGTGTATAGCACATATCTACACATGTATGTACAATATTTTGCATAACATTTCAGGGAATTTATAGACATAAAAACCCTACTGATTGCAGATTCTGAAACTTAGATAAAGGATATATATATATATGCACCTATATAAGCCCTGACTATATTAATAACCAGTTGCAAGAAAGGATTACATTTGACTTTTAACCCTTCCAGAGAGATTTACTGTAAGTAATTAAATTTAATCAATATTTATTAGGCTCCCACCATGTACTCAGCAGTAAAATGTATGCAAAAATGAGTAAGACATTGTCCTTGCCCACAGTGGTAAATACACCACTGGGAGAAATAAACATGTAATTCTAACACAATATAGATTTAATAAGTGCAAAAACCATAATACAAAATGCTATCATAAAAGAACACAGTTGAGACACATTAATTCTGACTCTGAGGAGCCCTGGAAAAAAGAACTCAATTCTAATTTTATTTTTCCATGCCCTCCTCTAGGGGATCTTCCTAACCCAGGGATCGAACCCAGGTCTCCCACATTGCAGGTGGACTCTTTACCATCTGAGCTACCAGCACAGCCCTTAATTTTATTTTGCATGTGCTCTTTTCAAAAGTCCACTGATTACAAAATTCCAGTTAGCAAAGATTATGTAAGAAAAAAATAAACACACTCCTTCTTGAACAATATTTATCTTTAATTTTTCAAAATATGTGTATACATTTAGGACAAATACCCAAACACTACAAAGTCACATACAATTGATTACAGCCCATCTGGGAGCTTCCAGATTTAAGTTGCAGTGGGTATCAAGACCAAAAGTTAGCTTAGATGATTTACAAAGTTCTGATTTTTTCAGAACAAAAACTATTCATGAGGTGACACAGAAATCAGCACACTAGCTTATAAGTAACTCTGCAGTTTGCATGGGAGAGATTGATCAGAATTGGTGCCATGAGAAACACTGCTCACAAACACGTGTCAGGTCAATGTAAATTCTGAACGTCTGAGTTCAGCTTCTTGCCGTCCCAGGTCTGCAAACATCAATACATAAGTACACTACGTCCCTTGCACTGTTAAACTGTGAATGGATTACATGTATTTCTGAAAGCAAATTGGAATCGAATCCATGGAAGCAGGCTGCAAAACCTGACTGTAAGGAAGATGGAAATGTGAAGGATAACCCAGAGATTACCTGGCAGTTTGGTTTTTTTTTTCTATTATGGTCATGTTAAGAAAATACCAAGGTCCGTTAGCTCACTGGCAATGATACCAACCTCTCTGTTAGTAGTATCTTCTTTCTAAGGAATTTTAACCCAACTGAAATAATTTTTCATTTGAGCAGAGACAACAGTTACATAATGACTATCTGCTTCAGCCTCTGTCAATGAGTCTTTGTTAATTTAAGGCAAATGTCTATAAAATCTACCCCATTTATCCTAGAAAAAGAAGCACTAGCTCCAGAGAGCATAAATTGACCAGCTGAGTGCGGTCCAGAAGGAATTGGAAGAGATTTTCCCACCCACGTATATGATTTTGCTGCACCTGGTTCTGCCTGTTTTATGTTTTCCTTCCCAGATATGGTACAGGAAATGAAGCATTTCCTAAGCTGATTTATTAAGTTCTTTTCCTAATCCCCTGTACCGGAAACACATTGATTTCAAAGCTTTATATGTTCCCCAAGCTTAGAATACTTAACATATTTCATCAGCAGAGTTGATTATAGGGGTACAGAGGGAGGCATTTCATCTGCCTTAAATTCACAAGTTGTCAAGAAGGTCCATGCTTTTTTTTTTTTTTTTGGCATGGTAATTTATTCCTAAGTAATGATCTTTCAGAGAAATTGACTATTTTTCTTTTTCTTTCTGATTTTTTTGTCAGTCTCAGATTTAAATAAATACAATATAGTCTTTTTGTACTCTTCGTAAAAATCAAGGAAATCTTTCTGCATGGCAGTGAGTGACTTTTTCTATTACTTCGTTGGTTGTATAATATTTTACAATCTCTAATTTGGAGAGCTGTTCTATTGAAATATGTATGGGAGCTTCCTGAAAAGGAACTGTTATTCTTTTTCAAGATTTTCTAAATTGTATTTAAAACTGAACAGACCCCTACAGTGGCTTTTAAGCTCCTCTGGCTTTTAAGTCTAGATCGATGAATTTTTGGCTGTCAGGAATGAGAAAAATTAAATGAAGAAGGAGTCCAAGAAAAAGGAGGCCCTGGAAGTAATTTATTTTTCAAGTGTCATTTGCCTCTTTGAACTTTGCATTAACTTAGGAAAGATTAAAATGTTCAAGGCTTTTGCAAGCAGGGTAAACATCACATTATTGGTATCTAAAGATGAATTTAACTGCTTGTTGAAATTTATTTGTTAGGGGTTGAACATTCTATTTTACAGGGAAAAAACAGATTGAATACACTATAAGACAGATCCTATGCTAGATGCTGGGGTTTATAGAGATCAATAAGACTCAACTCTTGCCCTAGAAGGGGGGACGAGGAGGATAAGTCAAATAGTTGGCTCATCCTCCAACCCTAACTCTAATCCCAATTTATAAGTTTGATTATATTAGAAGTCTTAAGTAATAAATAATATTTATGGGGAATTCACAACTAGCTTAGTTTGGAGTGTAGGAATATCAACAAAAGCTTCACACAAAACTTGAAAAACTGGAGGTCCTGGATGGATGAAATGTCTTGAGTCGGAACTTTAAAGCACTATGCTCTAGTCTAGAAATATAAGGAGGTGACTGTTTGGACAGAGGTTAAGTGCTGGAAATATAGTCTCAGAATATGTTGAATGCCAAGGTTAGAAACATTGACTCAGATAGTTAACTATTTTAAAGACTCTAAATGTGTTTGAACATGAGAATTATATATTTGGGGCTATCAGTTGAGAAGATTAATCTGTCAGCAGGATAAAGATTAGACTATTATAGTCAGGATAAATAAAAACTAAAGAAAATGGTGCAAATGGTATTAAAATCAATAAAATGAAAAGAAAGGTCAATGAAGAGCTTTAAGGAGGTAGACAGTTTGTGATTTGACATTATTGACTGATTATGAGAGAAAATAACTGAGATATAAAGAGAAAGTTATTTGAATAACAGAAATAGGGAACTAGATTGGCAGCAGGGCTGGGGAAAGATAGGAGGAAATGATTTAGGTGAATCTGATTTTGGACATGGTGAGTTTGAAATCCTAATAAAATACTCAAATAGAGGTGGCCAAGGATAGATTAAATTTGTCTGGTGCATAGTTGACCACCTGTGCCTGGAGGTGATGGTGAGAAATGAGTGTTCTTTACACTTGTTTCCCAAGAGTTTTTAGTCTTGTCCTGCCCAGTGGAAGATTAGCAACATAGAGAAGCAATTTGCTTCTCTTCTGAATGTTGATATTTATAACTGACTTGTGGCACTTATTTTCATAGTCATTTGTGTGCATATCTCCTCTACCAGACTACAAGCACCTTGAAAGTAAAGGTCATATTTATTATAACTTGTGTAGTAACAGTTCTAAACATAATAAGGATATAATAAGCTGAATGAATACCTAAATGCATGACATATTATTCTTTTTTTTTTTCATTTTTAATGTCTTCATCCGATAATCACTTGTTTATGACCTTATTTTGTGAAAGGGCTTCCCAGTGGCTCAGATGGTAAAGAATCTGCCTGCAATGCAGGAGACCTAGGTTTGATCCCTGGGTAGGGAACATTCCCTTGGAGGAGGGCATAGCAACCCATTCCAGTATTCTTGCCTGGAGAATCCCCAGGGACAGAGGATCTTGGCGGGCTACAGTCTATGGGGTCACATAGTCAGACATGACTGAGCAACTAACCACACATCTTATCCTTGTGAAAAGGTTATGGACAGGTATGAATCACAGAACATAACATGAAAACAAGTGGATTATTTTGATTCCTGGCTATGTAAGTGAGCACCAAATATAAGGAAAGGGGCTTCTTATCAAAGTAAATCATTTCCAGACTGTAGCGGAGGAGATGATAGGGATAGGTAGATGACCTAGTACCAGCTGATAGTAATTTATAGCAAATCTGGAAGGATAAGCTACTCTGACCATAATCATTGGGAGAAAGAATATCTAAATAGAGCTGATTCTGTTGGGTAGGCCAAAAACTTCATTTGGATTTTTCTGTAAGACGTTATAGAAAAACCCAAATGAATTTTTGGCCAATTGAATGCTTTGTCTCTTTTTTGGATGTCAAATATTTTATGTAATATTTTCTTAGAGTTATAAATATTCAAGGAGAAACCTTGTTCCTCACATCTCAAAAATACAAAATGGCTTTTTTTCTTAAAGCAAAGTTCACAAAAGAGAATTTGGAAGAAAATCAAATAAATATCATATATCATTAATTCATATGTTATTTTAGGTAACATCTGAGTTACTTCTCAGATTATCTTACAGATTAAGACCAGATTATCTTACTTATTACTGCTTCTTAGACATTTACCAATAGAACTTAACTGAGATGGGTGACCTATTGTAAAAAGAGTGAACCAGTGTGGAAACAAATTCAATGGGAAAAGTATTCAGTTTCCAAGCCATTTATTTTGCATTTTTTCTTTACTCCACTTTTTTTTTTTTTCCATCAATGATCTCTGTCTAAAAATAGAAGTGGTCATTCTAGAATTTTTATTTTCAAGAGATTCATAACAGTTGTTGTCGGCAAATTGTCTGGCAGTTTTATCTTGCTGATCATAATTATTTATATATTGAGGGAAAAAAAGATAAACATCTGAAGATTTCAGAGAGCTTTTAATTTACTGGATAATTGCCCATCCTTTCCTTTTCATTGATGAAGTTGTATTTCAAGCTTCAAGGAAATACTTCAATTTGCGAATAATTGTCTAATCCAAGTTCTTTATATTCTTTTTGTCTTGGTCATTACTTTCCAACTTCCTCTTCACCTTTGAGAACAATTTGAGATATGCTTTTCTAAACACTGAATGTCAAAGCAGGAATTTACTCTAAGCGACATTCCTTTCAATTCCTGTGTAATGAATGTCTCCTTTCCTGTTACCGAATTCCTGTGGGTCACTATAGCTCTATCAGGTTAGGATAATAATGCCTGTGGAGTGTTTAAAGAAATTCTTTTAGTTGACAAATAAGATCTTTTTGCTACTGTTGCACACACATCAGCAGTAGCATAGGAAACATTAGTGATGTCAGTTACATTTAGAGAGGCCACTATATGATTCCACAATTTCAGCAACCACAAAAAAGTAGTTTTCTAAACATCAATAGAGATTTTGTGTCTTGTGGCATGACATATCAGTAGGGATAATCATAACGAGTCTCTAAATAGAAGCAGCCACCTACATCCTCTCTGGATGTGTTTAGTCTAACCATTGCTATGGCAGCCTTTCAGGTGTAGCTTGACAGTATCTTGTCTCACATGAATGAGTATCTCTTGCTTTCCTGTCTGCTGTTGTTCTGATCCTAAGGCATGCTTCACTTACAGAGCTCTGCCTGGCATGGTTGTGTATCTGAGCTAGACATATAAGAGCCTTAGCACTCTAGCCTTTGCCAAAAAGGAGAATGGGACCAGTGAATGCTTTCCTTTTCTATGGCTGCTCCAGTTTCACTGTTTTAGTTCTCTACTCTTCCTGAGATTACTTTCCTCTACAAACTGTACACAAACCCTTGTTTGGCTCTGCTTTTTGAGGAAGCCAGGATTTATAATTTTTTGATGGGAACATTTTGGTTTGGATGATAATGTATACAAATTACACCAGAATTTCTCTGATACTCTAATTGATATTCACTACCTTTCCTCCTCTTCACTTCAAGAAAAAAAAAAATCTAAAAAACTTTTGTTGAATAAGTTAAACAGTATTCCAAGCAGGTCCTTTTCTAAGGCAATCGTCTGTCTGTATAGTCAGTAATGAATTATATTGTAAGGTCAATAGTCAAAATGTCAATGACATTGATTTTTCTCTTAATGTTCAGTTCATCTGAAATGTGGCTACCCACTCCAGTATTCTTGCCTGGAGAATTCCATGGACAGAGGAGCCTGGTGGGCTACAGTCTGTGGGGGTCACAAAGAGTTGGACACGACTGAGTGACTAACACTTTCACTTTCATCTGAAATGTAAAATGATCTTTATTCTGTTTAATCAGTCATATTCTGGCCCCAACCTAAATTAGTTGTGTCAAAACCCAGAGAATGGTGATCACACTGGGTCTGGTCCAAGTTAACCCAGATAAATATTGTCAAAACATCTACTGACATCTCCTGTTTGTGGTGGCTGGCACTTTACATGCCTTCTATCACAACATTTCAAGGCCTGTTTTATTATTTCCCTTTTACTGATTATAACATTGAGGCTTGGAGAGAGTTAAAGTTATCATAGAGTGATAGTGCTTAAAATCAGACAACATTGTTCTTCAGCATTTCCCTTCTAGCTTGCTGTCCTCCATTGTAGTGGAACTGCAATAAGTTGAGTTTTTCTAACTGAAATGATTAAGGGTAGAAACTCACTACTTGAGGAATTTAGAAGCACTGCTGTCTCTCATAGCACCTTCAGGACTTGTAAACGTTAAACTAAGATGCAATGCAATGAAAGAATTTCTACTGAGTGATAATTAGCCTCTGAATATCCTGAATTCAATTAATTATTAATGATTGAGTTGAAAGAAATTTTAGGCATTTCCCTACCTACCCACTATTGTGTTGGTTGAAAAAAATGTTCTTTGTTCTAATATAAATGTCAGTGAAGCTAATATAGGACTTAAAAGAGAAGGAAAGAAGTGAAAAGGAAATAACTATTTGTAATTAATTACCTACTGTCACATTTATAATTCTTCTGGAGCCAGACAGTCTGGATTCAAATTCCAGCTCTGCCACTTACTTTCTGTGTGAACTTGGGCAAATTACTTAACCTTCAACTTTTTCAGCTATAAAACATGGATGAATACAGTCTTACCTCATGGGGACATTAGAAAGATCATGTGAGGTAATATACATAACACCAAGAATAGTATTCCAGTGTATAGTGACTCTATGTTTCACTGAACTTGAGAACTTAGAATCCTACATTTTATATTATCCCATTCCTTAGATAAACTACTTCATTGCCAAGTTGATTTCAATCTGGGATCAGCAAATATTTAAATATTTACAATGTGGATTCTCACAAAGAGAAAAATCAGCACATAAAAAATTTTCACAATGGAACTGATATTGAATTGGAATATGATTGCCAGTTATGTTCTTAACCACATTATATACAGGCACAATTTGACATATACAAACTGGTGTATTATCTAGTATCCCTTTAAGGTTTGTAAGTTATTTAACTCCATGTATAAACTAATCACTCAAATTAATAAGCAAAATTGTATATGTATTTAACGAAAATTCTAATTTTTCAGACTGAGATTGTCAACTTCCTCAAATATGATTTCCTGTCTTGAAGTATTGAGCATTGCTTACTCTGAGAGGTGGGATATGTTAGTGGAAGGAACTTTGGTCTTAATGTGAGAACCAACTTTGGATCCAGCTTCTCAGTATGCTAAAGTCGGCCAAGATCCTATATGCTTGTTATCTTCAGTTTCTATATCTAAAAATGAGAAAAACAATCATTGCTGACAGAATACTGGTGTTAAATGCTAAGTGTAAAACCTATTTTAGATGCTCATAAATCACTATTAAAATTTAGTTGTTAATATCCAACCTAATATTTAACTCATGGAATCAACAGATGAAGAACACATTTCATAAATTTGAGAATTCTTTCTAACTGGCTGGGCCTTTAACTGCCAACCCATTATAACTGTTTGAATCATATGTCTTTAAATATGTTTATGGCTGCTACACATTCAAATTACCATGTGTTGAAATCATACCTGAGTTATAAAAATCACACACACAAAACACAGGAAATCATTTGTATCACACATTGAACTTATTTTTAACTGAAGTGGGAAAATAAATGATTTTGTGTGTATATGTTTGTGTGTTTGTATATGTGTGGTTCGAACCATGAAGTCAGCCCTCCAGGGAATTTAGAAAGTGTCAGGACATACATACTGAACTCTCAGACACTTACCCTGGGGAGCTGAGGTCACTCCTGCAGTTGTCAGTTCAAGGCTATTGTGACTATCCCTCTATCCCACAATGAGACATCCCCTAATTATTCCTCCTTCCAAAAATCCAGTGGGTTCTTTTTCTTTAATTTTCTTTTAATTAATTTATTTTTTATTGAAGGATAATTGCTTTACAGAATTTTGCTGTTTTCTGTCAAACCTCAACATGAATCAGCCATCAGTTCAGTTCAGTTCAGTCGCTCAGTCGTGTCCGACTCTTTGCGACCCCATGAATCGCAGCACACCAGGCCTCCCTGTCCATCACCAACTCCCGGAGTTCACTCAGACTCACATCCATCGAGTCAGTGATGCCATCCAGCCATCTCATCCTCTGTCGTCCCCTTCTCCTCCATAGGTATACATATATCACCGCCCTTTTGAACCTCCCTCCCATCTCCCTTTCCATTCTACCCCTCTGGTTGATACAGAGCCCCTATTTGAGTTTCTGAGATAAACAGCAAATTCCCGTTGGCTATCTATTTTACATATGGTAGTGTAAGTTTCCATGTTACACTTTCCATACATCTCACCCTCTCCTCCCCTATCCCCATGTCCATAAGTCTGTTCTGTATGTCAGTTTCTCCATTGTTTTCCTGTAAATAAATTCTTCATACCATTTTTCTAGATTCCGTATATATGTGTTGGAATACAATTTTTATCTTTCTCTTTCTGACTTATTTCACTCTGTATAATAGGTTCTAGGTTCATCCACCTCATTAGAACTGACTCAAATGTGTTCCTTTTTATGGCTGAGTAATATTCCATTGTGAATAGGTACCACATTTCTTTATCCATTCATCTGTTGATGGACATCTAGGTTGCTTCCCTGTTCTAGCTATTGTAAATAGTGCTGCAATGAACAATGGGATATGTGTCCTGATTTCAGTTTTGGTTTCCTCAGGGTATATGCCTAGGAGTGGGATTGCTGGGTCTTATGGTGGTTTTATTCCTAGTTTTTTAAGGGATCTCCATTCTGTCTTCCATAGTAGCTGTATCAATTTACATTCCCACCAACAGTGCAAAAGTGTTTTCTTTTCTCCACACCCTCTCCAGTATTTATTGTTTGTAGACTTTTTGATGATGGCCATTCTGACTGGTATGAGATGATATCTCATTGTAGTTTTGACTTGCATTTCTCTAATAATGAGCACTGTTGAGCATCTTTTCATGTCTTTGTTACCCATCTATATGTCTTCTTTGGAGAAATGTCTGTTTAGGTCTTTTCCTCACTTTTTGATTGGGTTGTTTGTTTTTCTGGTATTGACTTGTATGAGCTGCTTGTATATTTTGGAAATTAATCCTTTGTCAATTGTTTCATTTGCTATTATTTTCTCCTATTCTGAGGGTTGTCTTTTCATCTTGCTTATAGTTTTCTTTCCTGTGCAAAAGATTTTAAGTTTAATCAGGTCCCGCTTGTTTACTTTTGTTTTTATTCCCATAACTCAAAAATTATGAGATGGGTCATAGAGAATCATGCTTTGTTTTATGTCCTCGAGTGTTCTGCCTCTGTTTTCCTCTGAGTTTTATAGTTTCTGGTGTTACATTTAGGTCTTTAATCCTAAATTTTGAGTTTATTTTGTGTACGGTGTTAGGAAGTGTTCTAATTTCATTCTTTTACATATGGCTGTCCAGTTTTCCCAGAACCATTTTTTGAAGAGGCTGTCTTTGCCCCATTGCATATTCTTGCCACCTTTGTCAAAAATAAGGTACTCATAGGTACATGGGTTTATTTCTGGGCTTTCTATCTTGTACCGTTTGTTTATATTTCTGTCTTTGTGCCAGTACCATACTGTCTTGATGACTGTAGCTTTGTAGTATAATCTAAAGTCAGGAAGGTTGATTCCTCCAGTTCTATTCTTCTTTCTCAAGACTGCTTTGGCTATTCGGGATCTTTTATGTTTCTATATGAATTGTGAAGTTTTTTGTTATAGTTCTGTGAAAAATGCCATTGGTAATTTGATAGGGATCACATTGAATCTGTAGATTGCATTTGGTAGTATAGTCATTTTCACAATATTGATTCTTCCTATCCAGGAACATGAAATATATATCTCCCTATCTGTTTATGTCATCTTCCATTTCTTTCATTAGGGTCTGATAATTTTCTGTGTACAGTTCTTTTGTTTCCTTAGGTAAGTTTCTTCCTAGATATTTAATCCTTTTTGTTGCAATGTTGAATGATATTTACTCCTTAATTTCTCTTTCTGATTTTTCATTGTTAGTATATAGAAATGCAAGTCATTTATTTGTATTGATTTTTGTATCCTGCAACTTTGCTAAATTCATTGATTAGCTCTAGTAATTGTCTGATAGTATCTTTAGGGTTTCCTATGTACTCTATCATGTCATCTGCAAACAGTGAGAGCTTTACTTCTACTTTTCCAACCTGGATTCATTTTATTTCTTTTTCATCTCTTATTGCTGTAGCTAGGACTTCCAGAGCTATGTTGAATAATAGTGGTGAAAGTGGGCACCATTGACTTGTTCCTGATCTTAGGAAGAATACTTTCAGTTTGTCACCATTGAGAATAATGTTTTCTGTAGGCTTATCATATATGGCCCTTAGTATGTTGAGGTAGGTTCCTTCTATGCCCATTTTTTGAAGAGTTTTAATCATAAATGGGTGCTGAATTTTGTCAAAGGCTTTTTCTGCATCTATTATCATATGGTTTTTATCTTTCAATTTGTTAATATGGTGTATCACTTTGTTTTATTTGTGTATATTGAATAATCCTTGCATCCCTGGAATAAACTCAACTTGATCATGGTGTATGAGCTTTTTAATGTGTTGCTGAATTGTGTTTGCTGAATGTTTGTTGAGGATTTTTACATCTTTGTTCATCATTGATATTGGCATGTAGTTTTCTTTTCTTTTTTTTGGTGTCTTTTTCTGGTTTTGGTATCAGGGTAATGGTGGCCTCTTAGAATGAGTTTGGAAATGTTCATTCTTCTGCAATTTTTTAAAAGAGTTTTAGAAGGATAGGCATTAGCTCTTCTCTAAATATTTGATACAATTCTCCTGTGAAGCCATCTGATCCTGGGCTTTTGTTTTTTGGGAGATTTTTGATCATAGATTCAATTTCAGTGCTTGTAAATGGGTTGTTCATAATTTCTATTTCTTCCTGGTTTAGTCATGGAAATTTGAACTTTTCTAAGAATCTGTCTATTTTTTCCAGGTTATCTATTTTATTGCCATGCAGTTGTTCATAATACTCTCTTATAATCCTTTGTATTTCTGTATTGTCTGTTGTAGCCTCCCCGTCTTCATTTCTAATTTTGTTGATTTGATTCTTCTCTCTTTTTTTTTTTTTTTTTGATGAGCCTGGCTAAAGGCTTGTCAATTTTGTTTATCTTCTCAAAGAACCAGCTTTCAGTTTTATTAATCTACTATGCTTCTTTTATTTCTTTTTCATTTATTTCTGCTCAGATCTTTATGATTTTTTTCCTTTTACTAATTTTTTTTCTTATTTTTCCAGTTGTTTTAGATGTAAAGTTAGGTTGTCTATTCAATATTTTTCTTGTTTCTTGAGGTAGGATTGTATTGCTCTTAGAACTACTTTTGCTGCATCCCATAGGTTTTGAGTTGTCATGTTTCCATTGTTATTTGTTTCTAGAAATTTTTTATTTCCTTTTTGATTTCTTCAGTAACCTGTTGGTTATTTAGAAATGTGTTATTTAATCTCCATGTGTCTGTGTTTCTTACAGTTTTTTTTCTTGTAATTCTTATCTAGTTTCATAGCATTGTGGTCAGAGAAGATGCTTGATATGATTTCAATTTTCTTAAATTTACTTTGTGGTTTGATTTGTGACCCAAGATGTGGTCTATCCTGGAGAATGTTCCATGTGCACTTGAGAAGAAGATGTATTCTTCTGCATTTAGGTGGAATGTCCTGAAGATATCAATGAGATCTGTCTTATCTAAGTATCATTTAAGACTTGTGTTTAGTTATTAGTTTTCTGTTTTGATGATCTGTCCATTGGTGTGAGTGCGGTGTTAAAGTCGCCTACAATTATTATGTTACTGTCAATTTCTCCTTCTATGTCTGTTTCTGTTTGTCTTATGTATTGAGGGTTTCCTATGTTGGTTGCATAGATATTTACAATTGTTATGTCTTCCTCTTGAATTAATTCCTTGATTAATTACATAATTAATCTACACAAGAATTAATTCCTTATGTAGTGTCCTTCCTTATCTCTTGACATATTCTTTATTTTAAGGTCTATTTTGTCTGATATGAAGATTGCTACTCCAGCTTTCTTTTGCTTTCCATTTGCATGGAATGTATTTTCCATACTCTCACTTTTGGTCTAAATATGTCGTTAGGTCTGAAGTGCGTTTCTTATAGACAGCATATATATTGGTCTTGTTTTTGTATCCATTTAGTCAGTCTGTTTCTTTTGATTGGAGCATTTAATCTGTTTACATTTAAAGTAATCATTGAGATATATCTTCCTATTGCCATTTTCTTAATTGTTTGGGGTTGATTTTGTAGATCTTTTCCTTTTTTTATATTTCTTGACAATGTAAGTCCCTTTAACATTTGTTGTAAAGCTGGTTTGGTGGTACTGAATTCTCTTAACTTTTCCTTGTCTGAAAAGCTTTTTATTTCTCCATCAAGTTTTAATGAGATCCTTGCTGGGTGTAGTAATCTTGCTTGTAGATTTTTCCCTTTCAGTACTTTAAATATATGCTGCCATTCCCTTCTGGCCTGCAGAGTTTCTGCTGAAAGATCAGCTGTTAAGCATATGGGGTTTCCCTTGTATGTTACTTGTTGCTTCTCCCTTGCTGCTTTTAATAATCTTTCTTTGTGTTTAGTCTTTGTTAGTTTGATTAGTATGTGTCTTGGGGTGTTTCTCCTTGGGTTTATCCTGTATGGGATTCTTTATGCCTCTTGGACTCATTGACTATTTCCTTTTCCATGTTGGGGATATTGTCAACTATAATCTCTTCAAAAGTTTTCTTGGACCCTTTCTTCTCTTCTTTTTCTGGGACCCCTATAATTCAAATGTTGGCATGTTTGATATACTCCCAGAGATCTCTTGAGACTATCCTCAGTTCTTTTCATTCTTTTTACTTTATTCTCCTCTTCAGAAGTTATTTTCACCATTTATCTTCCAGCTCACTGATTTGTTCTTCTGCTTCAGATATTCTTCTATTAATTCCTTCTAGAGTATTTTTAATTTCAGTAATTATGTTGTTTTTCTCTGTATGTTTATTCTTTAATTCTTCTCAGTTCAGTTCAGTCACTTAGTCGTGTCTGACTCTTTGGGACCACATGAATTGCAACACTCCAGGCCTCCCTGTCCATCACCAACTCCCGGAGTTCACCCAGACTCATGTCTATCAAGTCGGTGATGCCATCTAGCCATCTCATCCTCTGTCATCCTCTTTTCCTCCTGCCCCCAACCCCTCCCAGCATCAGAGTCTTTTCCAATGAGTCAACTCTTCACATGAGGTGGCCAAAGTACTGGAGTTTCAGCTTTAGCATCATTCCTTCCAAAGAACACCCAAGACTGATCTCCTTTAGAAAAGACTGGTTGGATCTCCTTGCAGTCCAAGGGACTCTCAAGAGTCTTCTCCAACACCACACTTCAAAAGCATCAATTCTTCGGTGCTCAGCTTTCTTCACAGTCCAACTCTCTAGGTGTTAATTCTTCTAGGTGTTTGTTAATTGATTCTTGCATTTTCTCCATTTTGCTCTCAAGGTTTTTGATCATCTTTACTATTATTATTCTGAATTATTTTTCAGATAGTCTGCCTATTTCCTCTTCATTTATTTGGAATTTTGTGTTTCTGGTTTGTTCCTTCGTTTGTGTAGTATTTCTCAGTCTTTTCATTATTTGTTTTTTAACTTATTGTGTTTGAGGTCTCCTTTTTCCAGGCTTCAAGGAAAGTTGAATTCTTTCCTTGAAGAAGGTTGAATTCTTTCTTCCTTGACTTCCCTGGTGGCTCAGATGGTAAACGTCTGTCTACAATGTGGGAGACCCAGGTTCAATCCCTGGGTTGGGAAGATCCCCTGGAGAAGGAAATGGCAACCCACTCCAGTACTCTTGCCTGGAAAATCGCATGGACAGAGGAACCTGGTAGGCTAGAGTCCATGGGGTCGCAAAGAGTTGGACACGACTGAGTGATTTCACTTTACTTCTCCTAAGGTTAGCACAGTGGTTTATGTAAGCTTTGTATAGGGTGAGATTTGTGTTGAGTTCTTGTTTGTTTTTCCTCTGATGGGCAAGGCTGAGTGAGGTTGTAATTCTGTCTGCTGAAGATTGGGTTTGCATTTTTGTTTTGTTTGTTGTTTAGGTGAGGCATCCTGCACAGGATGCTACTGGTGGTTGGATGATGCCAAGTTTTGTATTCAAGCAGTTGCTTTTGTGGGAGTTCTCACTAACTGATACTCCCTAGGGTTAGTTCTCTAGTAGTCTTGGATCTTGGAATCAGTGCTCCTACTCCAAAGGCTCAGGCTTGATCTCTGATCAGGAATGAAGATTCCATAAGTAGTTTGTTATGGTATTGCTTCTAAGTCACTTCAGTCGTGTCTGGCTCTGTGTGACCCCATAGATGGCAGCCACCAGGCTCCCCTGTCCCTGGGATTCTCCAGGCAAGAACACTGGAGTGGGTTGACATTTCCTTCTCCATGTTATGGCATTAAGTGAGATTAAAACAAATATCCAAAAACGAGAAACCAAAGATGAACCCCAGACAAAAGGCAGTTACAAAATCAGGCAAATGATAATTAAAATAATGGAATATATACATATACATATGCACCCATGAGCAAAGTCAAAATAGTCCAACAAAAATAAAGTACTGTAGGTAGACCAGGCAAAGAAATAAAAAATTATATTTACCAGTTAAGATGAAAACTAACTAAAGCACAAACTGGAAAAGAAAACTAAACAAGGTGCCAAGTGGGGAATAAAACAATGAAAACAATCTAACAAATATGCTAAGAGAAAAGAAAAGAAAGAAATAGATATCCAAAGTTAAATAGAGGTAGATAAAGAAGGTTTATATACATTAAAGATTAGCTGCAAGGGGGAAAGAATAGTAGGAAAGGCAAACAAAAGAATAAATGTAGAAAAAATAGGTTTAAAAATTTTTAAGTTATAAAGAGAAAAAAAAAAAGGAAAAGAAAAGAAAAAAGGGGGGGAAAAAGGAAAACTCCACAGAACTGCAAAGTGCAATATAGAGGCAGAGGTTTATAACAACAATAAAAAGTGTGACTGAATGTACACAGATAGATATACACCCATAAGCAAAATCAAAACAGTCCAACAAAAATAAAGTATAATAGATTGACCCAGTGAACAAAGGAAACCAAAAATTATATCTACAAGAACAAAACTAACTAAAGCACAAACTGGAAAACAAAACTAAAGCAAGGTGCCAATTGGAGAATAAAACAATGGAAATAAAACTAATAAATATATTGACAGGAAAGGAGAGAAAGAAAAGAAAGAATAGATATGCAAAGTTATACAGAAGTAGATAAAGAAGATTTATATACGTTAAAGATTAACTGCAAGGGGAAAACAACAGTAGGAAAAAAAAACAAAGGAACAAATGCAGAAAAAATAATAGTAGGTTTAAAAATTAAAATTAAAAAAAGAAAAAAAGGGAAAACGCCATAGAACTGCAAAATCCAACATAGAGGCAGAGGTTTATAAGAAGTATAAAAATTGTGACTAAGGAAAAAACAAAGCAAGCTCAAAAGCTTAATTGGATTTCTTAGTGCCAATAAAATTGAAAACTACAACAGAGGTGGGTGGGTAAAGGGGGACAAATCCAAAAGAATCTACAGAATAAGTAAAAAAATAAGAATAAAAAATGTTTTTATTGATTCAGTGCTGTCAGAGTCCTTTCCCTCGCTGGGAGTCACAGTCCAGCTCACCTCCCTAGGATGCCCTCCAAAACTGCACTGGTCTCTGGACCTGCTGTGGGGGCAGCTCAGATTCTAATCTGGTCCTACTCCTGTGTGTTCTTGCCGCCAATGTCCGCAGCTATCAAAACTAGTGCGTTTTCTTTTGTGGGAGTTCTCAATGTCCTTTTATGTATTCCATAGACACAGTCTGTCTAGTTGATCGTGTGGATTTAGTCTGCAGCTTGTACAGCTGGTAGGAATGTTTGGGGTCTTCTTCCTTAGCCACACTGCCCCTGGTTTTCAATTGTGGTTGTATTTCCACCTCTGCATGTGGGTCATCCACTGGGGTTTGCTCTCAGGCTGACTTGGAGGACTTGGGTTTGCTCCTGTGAGGGCCAGGCATAGAGATGGTGCAGCTGCTTGGGTCGCAGGGGTTCTGGCAGCACCAGGTACTCAGGGGGATTGGAGGCTAGGGCAGCAGAAAATATAGTGCTCTAGAAGAGTATGGGGGAGCCTAGTGGGCTGCCATCTATGGGGTCGCACAGAGTCGGACACGACTGAAGTGACTTAGCAGCAGCAGCAGAAGAATATGATGGCCAGAATTGGTCAATACACTCCAATATTCTTGCCTGGAGAACCCCCTCTCTGACAGAGAAGCCTGGCAGGCCACAGTCTACAGGATCACAAAGAGTTGGACATGACCAAAGCGACCATGTGTACATATACGCAAGACTTTTTTTTTTTTAATGTAGCAGCTCTGCCCCAGTGAGAGTTGAGAGGAAAGATGGCACAGCTGCTTGACTTGTGCGCCAAGTGTGCAGGAACACAGACTGACTCTGCCACAGGAGTTATGGCCCTATCAGAGTCTTTTTTTGAGCCTCTTGTAGCTGGTGAGCAGAAGGCCTCTTTGGCCAGTCTTTCTTCGTAGCTCTGCCCATTCAGGCACTTAGAGGGCTCTCTTGCCTGAGGTCCTTCTCTGTTGTTCGGCACATCAGGCACATAGAGGGACCCTCCAGGCTGGGGTCCTATTTTGTAGATCAGTGCTTCAGGCACCTAAAGGGGCACCCTGGGTGGGGTCCTACTCTGTAGTTCAGTGCATCACGTGTTTGATGGGCCAGCCTCTCTGTTGTTCAGCTGCCAATGCTGGCGTGTGGAGAGAGAGGCTATGGTGATGGCTCCACCCCTTACATGTGACTCAGCAGTATTGCCTTGCTTTCATGTCTGCTTGGCTTTCCTCCACTGGCATTTCCCACCACAATCTCCACCCTCACATCGCCTCAATCTGTCTCTCTGCAGTCAACAGCAACCCTCACCCTTGGATTGCTCCACAATCCCTTAACTCCAGCTCCCAGCTGCTGCACCTTCCAGGGGACCAGCGTTCCTGTCCAGTATATGTATGGCCGCAGGAAGGACTGTCTGATTCTCATTCCATTTAGGCTGCCACGGATCAGTTTTTTCACTTTCAGCCTTAATGTTTCTCCTCTAACTCAGACAGTTGCCCCTTTGTGGGGATCAGACCCCTGCTTCAGTTCCCCTACCCACCGAGGGCAGGTCCAGTCCTACTAACACTCCTGTTTTTCTCCCTAGTTCCTTTGTCCTACTGAGTTTTGCATGGTTCTATATATTCTTTTCCACTGGTCAGATACTCATTTCTGCTCTCAGCTGGTGTTCTGCATGCACTTCAGGAGATGTATCCATGGAGAGAGATGTACTCCATGTCCACCATCTTCATATCTCTGCAAATCCAGTTTTAAAAGTGAGAATCATCTTTTTAAATGCATAGAATCAACTACTTTAAAAGTTTAGTAATAGTAATTGCATTATTGGGATGAAGATAATTAAATTATATGAGTCAATAAGATTTTCCTTATTTTTCATTTTCTAACAGCCTCATTTGTTGGGTACAAGTTTTATATCAAAGTTTAAAACTCTATAGATTTGCAAAATAGAAGAAAGAAAAATGACAGTGCTATCTATTACTTAAAAACCTGTTCAGTTCAGTTCAGTTCAGTCTCTCAGTCGTGTCCGACTCTTTGCAACCCCCTGAATTTCAGCACTCCAGGCCTCCCTGTCCATCACCAACTCCCGGAGTTCACTCAAACTCATGTTCATGGAGTCAGTGATGCCATCCAGCCATCTCATCCTCTGTCATCCCCGTCTCTTCCTGCCCCCAATCCCTCCCAGCATCCGAGTCTTTTCCAATGAGTCAACTCTTCACATGAGGTGGCCAAAGTACTGGAGTTTCAGCTTTAGCATCAGTCCTTCCAATGAACACCCATACTGTTAAGACCTGTTAGTAGACTTTATTACAACCCAACAGAATATAGATCTCTTGGAAGCAAAGACAGCATCTATTAATTATGTTTTTTTCTGAATATCTGTCTTTGGGCACATGGGTGACGCTTACTAACTCGTTCTTGCTTTAATTTGAAAACCTACATTTCTTAAAAAATCAGCAGAGTTGAAAATACCAAGGCATTCCTGGATTTGTTTTCAGTGACTGAAGGACAGTATTTTTTTTATCCTTGGCCTGTGCTGGGGAGAAGCTGTGAGTGTCATTTTGGGATACTCTCTTGATTGGCTCAACTTGTTTAATTTGCTTTATGAAGCTGACCTGCTGTCTTTTTGTTGTATAAATAGCAGAAAGCGCCTGCCTTTAGTTTATATTGACTGTCCAAATCACAAAAGAATGGAGTGATTATCTGAATGCAAGTATTGAATCATTCTTTTGTCTTGCTCACAAGAAAAAATTGATATCCTATTATTCTGGGCACCGTTCATCAGGTACTCCTGAATCATTTAGGTCAGACTTATCCTCACCCCCACTATAAAATTATAGAAATTCAAGACACACTCATTACAGATTTCACCTTTCCATCTCTGAAGGCATCGTTCAGAATGCTGAATAAATAACTTTGTCCTAACTAATCCAGTTTAAAAGTAAAGTCATCCAATAATTCAGTTATTCCTAGGTTTTAAAATTATCACTGATCAATAAATAATCAAAAGCTCTGAGGGCACTTGACATGGGACTAACAGCTTTTTACTTTGTCAAGTAAAGACACAGAAATCCTACAATGTATATACTATTTGTGAGCGTATTTCATAAGGAAATAGTTGTTGTTGTTCCACCCCTTAGTCATGCCTGACTCTTTGGAACCCCATGGACTGAAGCATGCAAGGTTTCCCTATCCTTCCCTTTCTCCCAGAATTTACTCAGATTCATGCCCATTGAATTGGTGATGCTACCTAGCCGTCTCATCTTCTGTTGCCCTCTTCTTCTTTTGCCTTCAATTTTTAGAAAAGAAGCTTTCTTCATGAGAAAAGACCCTGATACTGGGAAAGATTGAAAGCAAAAGAAAGCCTACTTTATATATAAGTCTATATACTTGGAATTTAATACTGTTCTTATCCTTTCTTCTCATTGAACTCTGGCTGGTGTCACAGGCCAACTCTGTGCAGTCGTGAGGGGTGCACCGCCCTCTGAACCAAGACTCATTGGTTTTAGTCACCAGTGACCATGAATTCACTGCATGACTGAGCCAAGCAATCTTTTAACCTCTCAACACTTTCATTTCTCCATCTACAGAATGATACAGTTTCACTAAATGATACTGAAGTTCTCTTTCAGATCTCCAATTGCATGATCTTACTATAACATGCAATTTCTGTGTATTTAGCCTCAAGTTATCTTGCTTCATTTTCATTCTGTTATTGCCAGATATGTTCCTTCTGGAGCAAGATGTCCAATTCTGTTCCTTAATGTTTACCTCCTTTGGGAATTTTCAGCTAGGGCTGTTAGAACAGATCTGCTTTGCATGGAGAAGAGCCAATTCCCTGCCATGAGCAATATTTCTCAGAGTGCACAATATAAAAGACATTATCCCCAACATGTTTTTTTACATAGCATTATTTGTACTTGGTTTGGATGAGGGAGGGATATAAAAAAAAAAAAGGAGAGAAAGAGAGAGGGAAACATCAGAAAAAGATTGAGAGTAAAAAGGTTAAAAGAAATTTAGAAAGCGATTGAGACTTGGAGAGAGAGCCTTTTTGAAAGAGAGACTCTTCTCCTTGGAATGGAAAAAAGGTCAAGAATGACATGAATGAGACAGAAGTTCAGAAGGGAGGAGTTATATGTATACGTGAAAACATCTACTTCTGCTTTATTGACTACCCCAAAGTCTTTAAGTATGTTAATCACAACAAACTGTGGAAAATTATTAAAGAGATGGGAATACCAGACCATCTTACCTGCCTCCTGAGGAAACTGTATGCATGTCAAAAAGCAACAGTTAGAATTGAACATGGAAAAAAGGACTGGTTCCAAACTTGGAAAGGAGTACGTCAAGGCTGTATATTGTCACCATGTTTATTTAACTTATATGCAGAGTACATCATGAGAAATGCTGAGCTGAATGAAACACAAGCTGGAATCAAGATTTCTGGGAGAAATATCAATAACCTCAGATATGCAGATGACACCACCCTTATGGCAGAAAGCGAAGAGGAACTAAAGAGCCTCTTGATGAAAGTGAAAGAGGAGAGTGAAAAAGCTGGCTTAAAACTCAACATTCAAAAAAAGGAGATCATGGCGTCCGGTCCCATCACTTCATGCCAAATAGATGAGGAAACAATAGAAACAGTGACAGACTTTATTTTCTTGGGCTCCAAAATCACTGCAGATGGTGACTGCAGCCATGAAATTAAAAGATTTTTGCTCCTTGGAAGGAAAGTTATGACCAACCTAGACAGCATATTAAAAAGCAGAGATATTACTTTGCCAACAAATGTCCATCTAGTTAAGCTATGATTTTCCCAGTAGTCATGTATGGATGTGAGAGTTGAACCTTAAAGAAAGCTGAGTGCTAAAGAATTGATGCTTTTGAACTGTGGTGTTGGAGAAGACTCTTGAGAGTCCCTAAGACTGCAAGGAGATCCAACCAGTCCATCCTAAAGGAAATCAGTCCTGAATATTCATTGGAAGGACTGAAGCTGAAGCTGAAGCTCCAATACATTGGCCACCTGATCTGAAGAGCTGACTCATTTGAAAAGACCCTGATGCTGGGAAAGATCGAAGGCAGGAGGAGAAGTGGATGAGAGGATGAAATGGTTGGATGGCATCACCAACTCAATGGACATGAATTTGAGTAAGCTCTGGGAGATGATGATGGACAGGGAAGCCTGGCATGCTGCAGTCCGTGGGGTCGCAAAGAGTCTGACACAACTGAGTGACTGAACTGAACTACTATGTATATGTATAGCTGATTCACTTTGCTGTTCAGTAGAAACTAACACAACATTGTAAAACAACTATACTCCAATAAAACTTAGTTTAAAAAAAATGAGAAGGGGAGGGAGATTGATGGAGAGATGGAGAGACATTCTAAACACTCTTAATGATTTGGGAAGAACTTCTCCCATAGGCTCTCTAGCGACTCTTAAGACCTGAGACTTTGTTCTTTCTTATCATTAAATCTCTGGCCAGGTCCTCATTCATCCGTCCATTGCTTCTTTTAAATGCTGAATTTTTTCAAAACCTATCAAATATTTCATTTAATCTTTACCATTACCCAGGGAATTGGACAAAGCTAGTATTATTTGTGCTCATTATCAGAGGAGAAAAGCCTAAGGACATGCATTTTGTGACTCAAACCTCAATGTTTATTAGTCATAAGAATCACCCAAAGTATCTATTAAAATATTTTTTCCTAATGCTCACTCCCAGAGATATCCAGGCCACCCCCTTTCAGTAACACCCAGAAAAATATGTTTCCAGTAATTAACTGCAGATAATTGTGGCACACTCATACATTGACACACACTCCGGGAAATCCTGGAGTAGACTCAAGTTATGACTAGTCATCCGAACTCTTCTCACTGTCGCTTACCAGCAGAATAACCAAAAGTGTTTATCTTTCAGAAAAGTGCTAGGCTGTAGTGCCTTCAGGGAAAATTTTGGTTTTAATTCAGTGTAATCTACTTTTTTTTTTTTTTTTTATTTGCTTATGCTACTTTAGGATAACAGGAAATTTGACTTGGCCAAGACAAATATTAGTGGAAACATTGAGATCTCCCTAGTCACATAGACTCAAATTTCAGCTTTTTTAGATCATCTCTTTATAAGGAGATACTCTTCATTCTCAATTCATTGTAAGATCTTATTGCTTTCAATTCTACTATTAATTTCCCTTCTTTTTCATTGACACCAAAAGACTATGAGCTTCTGCTGAATAGGCTGCTCAAGAAAATTAGCCTCCTTGAATAATGGTTTGATTACAGAAACAGATAGAGTAATCCTATCCAAGTTTCAAGTGGGGTCAGGATGTGTTTGATAATCCATAGAGCCAGAGGAGTCTGAGAAAGTAGGGAGGATGAAATGACTAGCACTGGAGAATGAAGAGAAATGGAGAAGCTGTGAGGTTATGAATGTGGCCTAATTTTACAGGAAAAATTCTAGCATTAGAAAACAACAAACTGAAATCTGTAAACTGGTCATTATCATGCTCTTACTTTATAAATCAGGATAGGAAGAAGTCAACAGCCTCCGCTCCAGAGTTTCACAAGCTAGAAAAATCTAATATCTAACAAGCAGACATGTGTTGTTTGGCCACAATGGTTTATGGCTGCACACATGTGTGCTAAATTGCTTCAGTCATGTCCGAATCTTTGTCACATTATGGACTGTAGCCCGCCAGGCTCCTCTGTTCACAGAATTCTCCAGGCAAGAATACTGGAGTGGGTCACCATTCCCTCCTTCAGGGGATCTTCCCAACCCAGGGATCGAACCCGCTTCTCTTACATCTGCGCATTGGCAGGAGTGTTCTCTACCACTAGCACCACTTGGGAAGTCCATTTTATGACTACAGGATACTGTTTAAAAATCAGCAAGTTTTACAAAACAACAAAGAAATAAAGAGAAAGTCTTATTTTCAGCTCTTTTGGCAACTCTGGGTCTCGTATTTCCTCAGAGCAGCATTCGGCTAAACCGGAGTCACAAGTGCCTCCTTTAAGGTGGAAGATGGTCTCATTCCTACATACCTACATGCGCTTACACCCTGAGCCTCTCATTTACTGCTCTGCCAAACTCCTGTGGGCACCAGGTTAATCCCTTCACTTGTTTCCTGAACCTGTAGGATTTCATCTAAGTCCTAGGTGTGCGAAGTTATCACTGTGTGTATGGCTGTTCAATGGATTTTTTCTGGGACAATTTTCTACAACTAACTAGACTTGCCAATTCAGCCTCAGAATTTTAAAGACATTCAGGTCATCATTTTTAAAATTTTCAGTAAGGAATAATGCTTTTATTACTATATGCTGTAAATAATTAACCTAATGCTGATTGCTATTCATGTTTCATAGTGTTCAGAAAGCATAAAACTTAGAAAATAATTTAAAGAATTTAGAAACCACAAATCATAGAATGTGATTAAAATGCTACTTTATTTTATTTCCCATCCCATCTTTACAATTTATTTGATGAACATAAAATTCCTGCCCTTGATAAAAATATTGAAGGCCCATGATTTTTTGCAAGTACATAGCTGACATCAAAACCTGCTAGGAATATTATAGGAGAAGAATACTGTACCAGTTTCATTATTTTAAAAAAGATTTTAAAATCCAGTAAAATATTTAAAAGAGTCCTTAACTGTCCCCAAGTTGGGATTATATTAACAATATGAAATTGGTTTAACACTAGGACATCAAACAACATAATTTACTGCAATGACAGAGTGTGTAAAAAAATATATGATCATCTGAACACGTGCAGGAAAAGCACTTTTAAGAATTCAATATTCATTCTTTATTTAAAAAAAAAAAAACATTTAGGAAACAAGACTATAGGGGATTTTCTCAGTCTGATACAGTAGCTTCAAAAACTACAACAATTACCATGCGCAATGGAGAAATGTTAGCTTTCCCTTTGAGAATGAGAATGAAACAATCTTGTCCAGCAATGCTACTTTTATGAAAGTTGTTCTAAATATGCTAGCTAGTGCAGTAAAATAAGAAAAATAAAAATCAATAATTAGAAAAATAAAGGCAGCTATTATGTGTGTGTGTGTGTATATATATATATACACACAAATATATTTGAATCACTTTGCTGTACTCTTGAAACTAATTGAATTGAACTGAAAGTCACTCAGTTGTGTCTGAGTCTTTGCGACTCCTTGGAATTCTTCAGGCCAGAATACGGGAGTGGGTAGCCTTTCCCTTCTCTAGGGGATCTTCCCAACCCTGGGATAGAACCCAAGTCTTCCGCATTGCAGGCAGATTCTTTACCAGCTGAGCCACAAGGGAAACCCACTGAAATTAATACAACATTGTAAATCAATTATATTTTAATTTAAATAAATAAACAAAAGAAAGACTATCCTTTGTAAGTCATTCTTTCAAGTAAAAATGGTGATCTGTAGAAAAAACATAAAGTTCAGTTTGTAACTCAAATTGCATAAGTGCTTTTCCTCGAGACACCATTTTACTTGGTATTCTGCTGAAGAGTTTTATGAATACTTCTCATTTTGTCACAAATAATTATAAAAAAGATGTGTATTGATATTTGGCAAAACTAATACAGTTATGTAAAGTTTAAAAATAAAATAAAATTTAAAAAAAAAATAAATAATAATTAATAACTTTTACTGTTCACTACAGAGATTCTTAAGTGGGGGAAAAAAAAGAGAAAACCTTAAGAAATACCAAGAAAAAGGCTATGGAGAGAAATGTCAGCAACCTTTTGAAGCATTTTGTGACAAGCACAACCTTGTTTTAGCAAATAAATCTCTGTTGCCATTAATCATACACTGTTTGTGGGTTCTCCATTTCCCCTGAAACTCTGGAACACATCCCTTTATGAATAGGGAAGACACTGGATACTTGAAGTTCTACTTTAGCTGTTATTGATTTCCTCTCGGTCTCATTCTGTTACACTCTTAATGCAGGTGTCAGTCACCTTTCCTTATTTAAGGTCAGAGCCTTCCAAGTAAGACTTGCCTTTGCTCAGGTTTGTCCTCTTGCATTGAAGTAGCTTTTTGTAAAATGTTTTTACCTGGAATTATTAGGTTGGCCAAAAAACTCATTTGGGTTTTTCCCGTGATATCTTACAGAAAACCCTGAAGGAATTTTTGGTCAACCGACTATTTAGTAGTCAGAGGCATTCATCATATTTAATTTAATATAAGAGTTGATTTGTAAATCTACCCCACTAGACTGAAGGCTGACTTGACCCACATGTCATTGCACCTCAAGATCTCTGGTCTCCCTTGGTCCTCTTTGTGAGGCTAGAACTGCACTTCTGAAATCTAGATTGAAGCTTGCTGTATATGCTTCTCGGTGATTCAGACAGGCTGTCATGAAATGAAACAATGTTTAATCCTCTTTAGGACTTGCTGCTGCTGCTGCTGCTAAGTCGCTTCAGTTGTGTTCAACTCTGTGCGACCCCATAGACTGCAGCCCACCAGGCTCCCCCGTCCCTGGGATTCTCCAGGCAAGAACACTGGAGTGGGTTGACATTTCCTTCTCCAATGCATAAAAGTGAAAAGTGAAAGTGAAGTCGCTTAGTCGTGTCTGACTCTTAGCGACCCCGTGGACTGCAGCCTACCAGGCTCCTCTGTCCATGGGATTTTCCAGGCAAGAGTACTGGAGTGGGGTGCCATTGCCTTCTCCACTTTAGGACTTAATTTCATTCAAATTCAACTTTCTCTTGTATCCTTCTAATTCAGTGTAGGAGAAGTACTTTTAAAAATTTAACCATTTGTAAAAACTAATAAAACATTTAATAAAAGTATTTATGAGTGAAGCCATGTGCTTTGTTTTCTATAAAATCATTTCAGCATGGTACCACATCTGACTATATAACTTAACAACAATAATGCCATATTTGCTTATTTAATTAAGATTTTACAAAGTATTTTTTATATACGTTATCTCTATAAAACCCTAAAAGGCAGGCAAAATGATAGATGCTGTTTTCAATTTATAAACAGAATTTTAAATACTTAAGAGTTTTGTTGTTGTTTAGTCACTAAGTCGTGTCTGACTCTTTGGGACCCTGTGGACTGTAGCCCACCAGGCTCCTCTGTGCATGGGATTTCCCAGGCAAGAATACTGGAGTGGGTTGCCATTTCCTTCTCCATGGGATCTTCCTGACCCAGGGATCAAACCCGTGTCTCCTGCATTGTAAGCAGATTCTTTACCACTGCATCACTGGGGAAGCCCCTAGTTATCTTTGTACTTGAAAGTAATCCAGCAAATTTTGAGCAGTTTGGTAGCCAGCCTCCATGATGGCCTCCAATAATCCTTCCCTCTTGTATTCAAGTACTTGGATGGCCCATTCTCACACTTACTTAAAATTGAATTGTGTGACTCTTGGAAATCAGTGGAAATGTCGTGTAATTTCCAGGACAAGGAAGTAAAAGACATATGACTTCTGCCAAGGTCTCTCAGATTGCTCTCTCAGGGAGAAGCCAGCCATCTTGTTGTGTTGTGGGAACAGCCAGGCAGAAATCCCCAGTGGAGAAAACCTGACCTTCCACTGACAGCCAGCACCAAGTCGTCAGCAAGGGGAGTGAGCCACCATGTAAATGGATCTTCCAGATCCGTCAAGCCTCGAGCTGATGGCAGAAACTGTGAAGACAGTAAATAATTGTGGTTTAAGAGTTATGCTTAGGAATAATTTGTTGCACAGCAATGAATAGCTAATTCAAGTGTTATCCAATAAAATTTGTAATAAATTCAAGCTTTTGATCTAAATTTAATTGATATTTACATGAACAGAATGAACACCCTGTATCAAGTGAATTTTTCCCAATTAGCAAGGTAAATTCTTTTCTCTTAAGCTACATTCACAGTAAATGTTTGATTAATATTGGCTGCATTTATTTATATGATTCATTTTTTACTTGCTTCATAAATCCAGAAACATGTTTAGGATTATATGCCTTGACATATATCTCTTATATGCCTTAATGAATTAAATTCATTAAATCAGAGCTTTAATTTACCATTGAATAAATGGTACAGATAAAATGATGCTTTATGACCATTTTACAATACTATATTACTAACAAAAATAATAGTCGTAAATTTTATAAATATATAGTTTTTTCTATTCTTCCAACATAGATAAAAAGTTATGCATTGTAATTATGGAAGTTATCATGTTTTTTTATGGCAGATATATTTTACTAATTAATTTGGTTTATAGTTATCATTGTGTTTCCTGAGGTACTTATATGAAAATAATTTGTTAATGAACTGCATTTTACTAACTGAATATTAGTGAAAGAATTTCTGATTTTTTTTTTCATCTAGTGAAACAAAAAAGTGAAATTTTAAGGTGAAATTCTTTTAACTTTCATTCACATATTGGGAAATTAAGTTAAAGAGACAAATGATATTAAAGAAATAAATTTGAAAAAGATTAAGTTAGTTTCAGATATTGTTTCCTCAGATTAAACAGTGTATCATTCCAACTCCTTTTTCTTCTCCTCCCGGAATTCAGTTTACCTCTCTACTCACATTAGTTTCTGTTCTTTGATAATTTTGCTCCTACTTGTTTAGACTGCAGAGATGGAAATTGAATTCATGTTGTAATAAGAATCTAACCACTCTTAAGCAAAATAACGATAGTTACCACTGAGTTGTATATAATGATCTCACCATACAGTTTTATCTGCAAGCATAATTTTAAGATAAAATATCATACGAATTATTCACTTCTTGCTTGGGATTTCCTTTGCCTTTACACCTTTTCTTGATGTATTTATTCTGTACTGTTTACTAAATTTGTACATTTTTTGCTTTTGTTGTTCACTTTATATTTATTCCTACTAAACTTTGTCCTATAAATGAATAATAATTTATCTAGTTATTTTTCAGTGTACATTTCCTTACTATTATCCAAGATCTTAAAAATGTAGCTCAACACACTATCCTTTAAAAACCTGATTTTGATTTTAACTGGATTATGATAGGCTGTATGGCTCCTTTTTTATATACAGTTGATCCTTAAACAACAAAGGTTTGAGTTATGCAGGTTCACGTATATGTGTGTTTTTAAAATAGTAAGTACTATAGTCCTACAAGGCTTCTCACGTGGCTCTAGTGGTGAAGAATCTGCCTGCCAGTGCAGGAGCAGACTTAAGAGATGCGGGTTCGATCCCTGGGTTGGGAAGATTACTTGGAAGAGGGCATGGCAACCCACTCCAGTATTCTTGCCTGGAGAATCCCATGGAGCCTGGTGCACTATAGGCTCACAAAGAGTTAGATACAAATGAAGCAACTTAGCACGAACGCTTGCATAGTCCTACACAATTGGAGTTCAGTAGAATTGGTGGCTGCAGAACCTCAAATACAGAGGTTAAGGAGGAACTTCAGATCAGGAGGGAAGACTATAAATTATGTGCAGACAGTACAAAGGATCAGGACCCCTAACCCCCTCATTGTTTAAGGATCAGCCGTACAGCATTTTCTCCACATAGGCTTTCGGGTCGTTAATGAATTGTTGATCACCTATTCAGTCCTTCGTTTATACCTATATTATCAGTAATGAGCTTTGGGCTCTTTTGACCTTGATTCTTAAAGAAAGATGGGAATAATACATGATGGCATGAGGTAAAAAAAAGAAGGATAAAAATGGAGTCAAGGTTGACTTTCTGTCATATGGAAAAGCTAAAATTTAGTACATTCAAAATAATTTAAGACTTATTTAGTGGCTTTTAAAAACTTTCACCGAGAGCAGTATTTCCAGGTACTTGAGATAATTTTAGGCATCAGTGGAATTAAACAACACTAACTCAAATCTCCATGATACTTATAGTTATCTAGGTGTATGTTTGGTGTTACATTCACAAATTCCACTTTTCAATATAAGGAGAGCAGGACTCAAGCATAGAAGCATCATAGTCAATGATATCTTTATGGAATATGACTTATGTCATACTATTTATTTTTATAGTTAAGTTTTAAATGATTTGATTTTAAAGAAAAAAAGTAAAGAAGTAATAGTAGATAAAGAATATGAATAAGCTCATAAAGGTGGTACAGGAGTGAATGAAATTTTGAACACACTTTCCAAGAGATTAAAACTTAGGAGACTGCTACAGCCAACTATGGCATTTCCTTCTGTCAGTTTCTTTTTCTCCCTGCTGCTAAGTCGCTTCAGTCGTGTCCGACTCTGTGCGACCCCAGAGACGGCAGCCCACCAGGCTCCCCTGTCCCTGGGATTCTCCAGGCAAGAACACTGGAGTGGGTTGCCATTTCCTTCTCCAATGCTTGCAAGTGAAAAGTGAAAGTGAAGTCGCTCAGTCGTGTCCGACTCTTAGCGACCCCATGGACTGCAGCCTACCAGGCTCCTCTGTCCATGGGATTTTCCAGGCAAGAGTACCGGAGTGGGGTGCCATTGCCTTCTCCATTTTCTCCCTAGAAACCTGCTAAAATGGACAAGAGTTTTGAAGATACTTTGATAGTTGGTAAGTGACTCTTCTGAATTTAGCAAACACATTTCACTTCAACCTTTATCACCCATGAGAATAGGAAGTGTAATACTTTCAAATGTTACAGAAGTCTCACTGGAAATAATAAAAATGCCAAGAGCATAGAAAATGCCCCACAAATTTTTCCCAGATTTTGAAGTGACCTTATATTAGAAAAAACTCATAAATCCCAGTTTATGAACCATAGATTCAACACTGTTGAATTCACAAAAAAAGCAGAGGCATGTTTACAAATAGTAATAAAGCATAAAGGAATAATGATTTCCAAATAAATTTAAACCCAGAAATTTTATTTCAATATGAAGTTTCAATAGTAGATCGTATGTTCTACATAAATACAACCCACCTTTTATTTTCTTTTTTAGCAAATGGTAATCTATTTAAAGTGATAGATTAATTATAATAGTCTGAAGATTCTGGCTATTCAGGTAAAACTTAAATTTTGCATATAAAAAACTGCTAATAAGCACCTATTGTTAAGTATGAGTAGCAGGAGATACACAGATGAATGTTAATGTTATCTATTAGAATTGCTTGGAAATTGATTTTTCTTGTATATTTCACATAATGATTCTACACTAATTAAAAAAATGTTTAGTTATACAGAGCACTATATTTCTTAAGCATGTTGGATAAAAGAAACTAATTATATATTTATAATAATGACATAATACATCTATGGTTTTCTTCTATTAATATTGCTGTTAGGAAAGTAAAATTTAATTGTTCTGGCATGAATTCATCTTTAAAACTGGAAAAAACAAGTTTACAATAAATTCAACTGTAATCTAATGGTAACTTTTGTGCTTAGATAACACTTTATACTTAATACTGGTGGTATCTCAGATCTAAATAATTATCACTGCTGCATTGAAGCGCTTGCTCTATAGCTCCAAAGTCTATTTGTTCTGATTATCCATCTTGCCATATTTGGGAAGCAAACGATTTATAGCCAATTCTGGATTGATTTGCTACAGAACAAATTTACAATTATCTTTTGCCATAAACACCTAATTGTGACTCAGCAAATTTGATTCTGAGTCTAGTAAACAGCACTTAATAAGAATAATTTTATATAACAAGGATGGCTCCTGGATATATCCACCTTTAATATAAAAACATGCTCAGACTAAAGACTTACTTGCTGCTCTGGGAAAAAGTCCATTGCCCCACATTTCCTCAAATAATTCTGGGTGGAGAGAGGATTAAGTTTTCATGTTCATCTTTGTTTCCACCTTCCTGCTTCCACTGAATCTTGTACTCTGTTTGGTTCCTTGTGACTCTTTCTTCATCTTTGCATTGGCAACAACCAAAATGTAATTCCCCATGCTTTCCTGCATGCCCAGAAAGATCCACTTAACTAGAGTCTTGCTGGATATTTGCTGACTTCATGTGGAGTGCATGCCTGCATGCTGCATGCATAGGTAACTTTATGCATAGGGAGGGGGGCTTTACAACAGTGAGGTGCAAAGCTAAGGATAAGTTTTAAATACCTCCGTTCTTAAAAGGTTTTAGATGCTTCACCTTCTTTCTTGGCCTCTTCTCTCTTCTCTTCCTCTACATCCTCTGCTCTCTCACCCTCGAGGATTAAAAAGAACAAATCATTTCTGCTTTCTTGGGAAGAGCAATTAAGTTCTCACTTACAGCTCTTTCAGTTTTGGGCATCCTTCTGAATTTCCAAAATCACTTCTTACAAGTGTACAGGTGAATATTTGTTCTTGTGCTAGTGCTAAGTCGCTTTAGTCGTGTCTGATGCTTTGTGACCCTATGGACCTATAGCCTGGCAGGCTTCTCTGTCCAAGGGATTCTCCAGGCAAGAATACTGGAGTGGGTTGCCATTTCCTCCTCCAGGGGACCTTCTCAACCCAGAGATTGAACCCACCTCCCTTATGTTTCTTGCATTGGCAGGTGGGTTCCTTACTACTGGTGCCACCTGGCAAGCCCAAATAAGACAGAAAAACTTTTCCATCCTAGTCTTCATCTTGGCATTTGGGAAAGGAATTTGGAGAGGTTCATTCTTCTTATTAAATTTTAATGATATTATACAAAAGGGTACTACTTTTAAATTATAAGGTGAATGTGAGTCAACTGAGAAATAAGAATATATACTTTACTTCTTGCTATCCGTCTCTTTAAATATGGATGTTCTAATTTCTTCCATTGTCAGCAAAGCAGATACTTCCCAACCAAGCTTTGAAAACATATTCTGTAAACATGTCTGTTGCCCACTATTAAATAACAAAAATCTGTTGCAGTGTTCAATGTAAGCTCTCTCTCTTTCCAAAGGCTGCATCTGTCCCACAACATGCAGAGTTATTTTTAAATGTGTTAGATTTAATTAGCCCACTACAAGCGACTCTTTTGATGGCATCCTGAAGGAGTGTTCAAATATTTTTAATTTGGAAAAATATACCATATAAAAGCTAGAAAGCTAGTCTCCAAAACAAGAAAGTAGACACCATGACTTCTTCTCTGTTCGCATATAAATACATGATGGGCATCTACTGGGCATGTGGTTCCATCTGAGCAAACTGAGCAGTTTTTCCATCTCCAGTGTGGAAAACTGTGGAGAAACAGATTCACAGGAGGAAAGATATGCTTTTATTCTAGCACTTGGAACTGGTACATATTGGAAACAAAGGGCTGTAAATCCCCTGCTCTGTTAAGTCTTTGCATATTTGTTTCTGATTAAAAGTATGTCACGCGTGTTTAAAGACTGTCCTTCACTATTTGCAGGGAATGAATAAGACAAGGTATCAAATTCTGGCTCAGCTTGTAATCTTATATAAAACCATTAGTCAAATGAACAAGATTATACTGTTATTGATACACCATGATCCACAAAGTAGTGGTCCTCCAATGTTTTGAAAGTAAATCCTTCATTTGCATGAAAATTGTGAACTACCTTCCCAATAAGATAATAAATGGCACCCACTAGTTGAGAAAACAGAATGCCGCTAAATATTAGCATGCATGTGTCTGACTCTGCAACCCCATGTATGTGTGCTAAGTTTGCAACCACAAACATGACATTGCAGTTCTAAGACTAGCCAATGTAGAGGAAAAGAACATGAAAGATGGGCTTAGAACATCTGAATATAAACTAGGCTCTAACACCTTCTACTCTGAGTCTTGACAAGTCACAATCAGACCTCGATTTCTTCATCTATAAAATGGAGATAATAGTAGTGTCTGTTCTACTGTTCTATGAAATTGTTAAAATCAAGTGATATGAAAGCAATTATTATTACACATGCTTAATTCTTGGAATGTCTATTATTTAAAGTTGTTTGTCTATTCAAATCATTCTTTTTAGGGCAAGAAAAGATTGTCTTTGAAAAATCAAACAACCTTGATTTTTCTGAAGATAGAAATAAACTTTTGTCCTCTTATTTTACCCCTTAATAACTGAAATTACCATCTCTCAACAGATACAAATTAAATAGCATTTAAAATCAGCTAGAGAGTTTTTCTTTACATTTAGAGAAGTCAAAAGTAAGAGTTAATGAAATAATAAACATGACATCTCAAATTCAGGCAAATATCATTTTCTAGCTTCAAATGCAATACTGTAGACTTCTTACAAACTCAGCTGTCACTAATCGAAAGTAGACATGAACACACATACACAGACCTACACATACACACTGTTGAGAAGTTGTGTAGCTTATTGTATATAAGCTCTGTTCATTCATGTTGGTATCAGTTTTATCTATGTAAAATATTTCATCATTTGCTCTTCTATGTTAAAAAAGAACATTCCAACACAAAGTAATCCAAATATCTATTTCAAATTTTGTCTTTCACATTTTCTCTATTTCCAGGTAGACTAACACCTGAAGGGAAATATATTTTGACCAGGTAACATTTTCAGACTGCATATAGAGTTAGTCATTTTGTCCCTTGTAATACAGAAATCATTTGGGGACTTAGATTTCTCCCGGGTGATGAGTTTATAACTTCATGAAGCCTTTGTATATAACTTCTGAAGTACAAGCTTCCTTCTTGGTATGTAGTAATGCAATTTACATTTTATTATTTGCCATAATGGATATTTGCATTATAATTTAAACTTAGAAGTAATATAATTTTGTAGCTGAAGAAACTCTATTCAGCAGACACTTTTCATAGAGAGGAAACCAAGGCCCAAAGCGGCGAAGTGGCTCATGCAGCGACATCATTAGCTGATGTCACAACTGCAGAGTCCCTGTGTCCTTCTACTTCCCATGGTGTCATTTCTTGCAAGTCGCTCTTCTAAACTAATGTATCCTGCTGTAGGAAAATGTCTAGCAAGACCGTCCCTGTTGCTGAGGAAATGCCAGGAGGGCCTGTATCAAAGACCCAGGATTTCAGGTGGTGACAGTCTAAGCTCAGAGGAAAGCTGGGGGTGCCATTAGAGAGAGAGAGAGTAGGACTTTGCTCTCCATGGTGATTGCTGCCCCTGAGTGGAGCCCAGAGCTGGGACAGAGCAGCACTGTTCCTCCCAGGACTGAGGGGGTCTGTGGTTTTTCCCCTTCCCTAGACAAGCCCAAGAGACTTGCTTGTACAGTTTGCTGGAGGTGACCAGAATCTGCGTGTGAAGCCTAAGCATCAGGTTTCCCTGGAAGATTTCCGAATCACAGAATCACGGTTCTTCTCTGGAGTCAGAGCAGAGCACGGCAGGAGGAGTCTCGGGACGGTTGTCTTAGAGCCCAGGAGTATGGCCAGGTCACTTCTTTCCCTGAATACTCCCATTCTTATAAATATAAAAATATAACCTTTGCCTTTTTATACCTCAAAGAGCTGACACACCTCAAACCTGGTACAACATATAAAAAGTCCCCTTATAATAGAGTCTGCAATCATGGAGCCTGATCTTTAAAGAATCACAGTTGTTTTGTGAAGGAAAAATACCTGCAAACTCCCATAATTTCAAACCTGACACCTGGATGAATGGAGAAAATTTGCCTTGGGAGCCTCCATCCGTTTGTCAGCCAAAGCACCTCGGATCCGTGGGTCCGTTTTGCAGATATTATTGTTTTCTGGTTAAGAAACTCACAAGTGCAATGCTGCCTTCCTGTCCTCCCCAGAGGGGCCAGGTGGCTGAGACACCTGTCCATGCCGGCACCTGCCAGGCCTGGCGCTTCCTCCCCACCTCACAGATGGCTGGCCACCTGAGGAGATTCCTCTGTGGGGTAGAGCTCTCGCCCACTTATCTGCATGTTTTCTTCCTGTCAGAGATGAGATTTTCTTCTTAGCCCCCAAATTCATTCCACCTACGAAAGATAAGCATTCTCAAACCTTTTGCGTTCGCTATAGTATTTTGTTAGCCTTAATAGAAAAAATACTTTAAACTTCAAATCCTTTTTTTTAAGAGTTCCCACTAGTTCTAATGCTTTCATTTAAAATGAAATTTCCCTGTTTTTACCAAAAGATTCTACTTTTAAGTGTGTAATATCCTCCATGCCCCATTGCAGGCCTTATATTGTATAGTCTCTTTTTTACTTGGCACTATTGACATTCCCCTTCTTTTTGAATACCCTAATTTCTTTTTCTGCCATAAGACAATTTTTTTCTTTCCTTCTTGTGCAAAATTATCTGATTCCTCTTGAAATCTGTTCCACCAGGAGAAGGATTCTGTTTATCCCAGATACATAGAGACATAGCCTTACTTTGATTTCACTGAACTGGCATACAACAAACTAAACACAGTATTAATTATATAGCACCACTAAAAAATAATTTTATTGATTTATTTCATTATTTTAATGAAGGCCGCACAGGCCTTCATTGCTGTGCGGGCTTTTCTCTAGCTGCGGAGGGCAGGGGCTACTCTTTTGTTGCAGAACACAGGAGCTAGGGCACACAGGCTTCAGTAGTTGTGACTCCCAGGCTCTAGAGCACAGGCTCGGTAGTTGCGGCACATGGGCTTAGCTACTCCATGGCATGTGGGATCGTCCTGGACCGGGGACTGAACCTGTGTCTCCTGCATTGCCAGGCGGATTCTTTACCACTGAGCCACCTGGGAAGCTCCAGCAACATTTTTATACAGCACCTTGACATAACCAACATAACCTTACAGTTGTTTCATATATGTATAGCTTGGGTATCAAAATAAAGTCTAAATTCTTCTAGGAAAAACGTATTTTTAATTTTTCTTAAAATAGACAAATGTTTGTTGAGGTAAAAGTCTCATTGGCTAGTAGCTTACTTATGCACTTCATATAGAAAATATTGAAATTATCAGGCCAATGCAGATAGAAGAAATCATCATGTAATAATTGTTTTCTTTAAATTGAGGAAAAAAATTAACTGTATTTCATTTGGTTGGAAGTAGGCCAAAGTGACCTTTGCTGTGTCAAAGGGCAATGTGTTGATATGACATTGATAATTAAAAGGAATCAGTCCCTTATCTTTCATGAAGGTTCTGTTTTGATGAGAATATAGAAAGTGGTATCATATTTCATGTATTTATTGTTATATTAATATACAAATATATTTTACTTATCCATGTATAAATTTATAATATACTGTGTTATATAATTAATATTTTAACATATTTTCATGTGTGAGGGAAAACCGAAATTTTCCACTTAAACTTTGTTAATTCTTTGTTACTTCTTTTCAGACAAAGAAGATATAGGGTACAATATTGAGCAAAAATTATGCTAGCTATTACTGACAAAGTACTATGAAAAAGGACCTTATCACTATTTAAAACATCCAGATTTATGCATTGCCATCACATATAAATATAAGAAGTGGATCTGTATTCATTATAAGCTATAATACATAGTGAAGAAGCATCTGCAAGTGATAAATGAAAATTGACAATCATTTTATTTCAATATATAATCTGTAAAAGTTTCCAAAAGTCTAAGGGGTGGTATTTATAGGAAGTGGCATTGCATGAAGACAATATAAAATAGTAGAAGCAATACATTCTAAGTTATTGAAATATAAAGTTATCTACTTTACCTTCAGTTCCATAAAGCAATTAATCTAGTTCATTAAGTTATTACCTAATAATGGTATTTTGAAGGTTTATAAAGAAACCATTCTGTTTCCTTAAAGAACGTAAAACCTTCTGAAATTGTCTTTATGGTTAAAACTGGCTAAGAAAAAATATTTTCTCAGATAATTCAAAGGAAAACTTCAGCAGTGTCTCTGCACAAGTGCATTCCACATCCACAAATAGTAGAATTAGAGAAGGAATTTAATTAATTGGTGCCGTGATCTTTGAAACTCTCTTAAATTCATACATTTTCTAAGCTGTAAAATGTATGGATTCTATTACATTAGGATATTTTTTTAAAGTTTTTTCCAGGTTTCAAGTTATAGAATTTTAAGTTACCGTCATTCAGTGTTTGTGTTGATCTAGAAAAAGCGAGATCAATCTTTAGTAGTGGATTTTCAGTGGACTTTAGACACAGACTTGGTAGGGGAAAAGGTAGATGGGGAAACAGTTTTGAAACAAAGCAGAACCCTATGGTCCTTACTCCCCCACCCTCACCCCCTCGCCTGCCTTTTGTCTGTGGAAAAACTTTAGCCAAACAATAAGTTTAGTCAGAGAAGTGAGAACATGAAGAAACAAAGGAAAACAGTCCAATAAAATGAAATAATAATAGTTTAGTCATTCAGCATAGTTAAGGACCTCTAGTTCCTCCTCAAGGGCCATAGATAATATTCTGAGCCATATCCTGTGAGCTGTCTTATAGATACTGAAACTCCCACCAGGTAGAAAAAAGTTAATTATATTATGACCAGATTGTAGCCATGACATGTGGCAAGAGTGTGGCAAGAGGTGCCGCACTCTTGAGAACTGGCCTCAAAGAAATGAGAACAAACCAACCCTGGAACTGAAGACTAACTGTACTTAAAACAGTCCAGATGACACTGGTCAGACCACAGATGACCAATTTCAAGATGACTGTCCGAGTCAACCGTGCTGTTTCTGCATGTAGCGCCTTTCTTCCATCTATAAAAGTGCTTGCCCATTGATTGTCAGTGTGCAGGGAACCGGGGGGTGGTAATCGACCTTTGGACAGGAGTCCACCTTCCCCTCACTGTGGATTGTCAGCATCCAAGATAAAGCAAACTTTCCACCAACCTTGTCTCTTTATTGGCTTTTGAGCGGCGGGCAACTGGACCCCCTTACTTTTGGTTACAGTTGCTCATTATGAGGATGGATGAAATTCTAACTCTCAGAGATTATTTGTGAGTTACCTATAAATGTAATTACAAAACATGTTAAGAAGATTAGAGTCAATGATTTGATCATTTGAAAACAGGAGAAAATATGATACCTGGTTTCTAGCCATAAACTGAATTCTCAAACTTTGAGAATGACAACAGTGATTGTCATTAAAATCCCAATATTACTTCATTCTTTCATAATGTAAGGAAGCTGGTGCTTTGCATCCCTTGTGCTATCTCAGTGTAAGTGTATTGGATAGGGTGGAATGGGGATGGAGCACCATCTGTTTCTCTCAAGAGCAGCACTCTCTGGTTTGGCACAAGCAAAGCCATGAAGCACAGGTCTCCTTGTTAAATTTATCTTTAAACATTTTGGAAGTAAAGAGAGAAAAAATGCTACCTCACCATGTCCTGTGAAGAGAAAATACTTCATAAAAAACCATTTCCCTCAATAGTTTAGTATAAGATCAAATCAGACCTAGAATAAATTTACAGATAATAGAGAAAAAGCATAATTGATAGCTACTCATACCCTGGTTAATAAAACTTTAATAGCAGTGTGTATCAGTCACTCAGTCTTTGTGACCTCATGGACGGCAGCTTACCAAGCTCCTCCATCAGTGGGATTCTCCAGGCAAGAATACTGGAGTGGGCTGCCATTTCCTTCTCCATTAATGGTGGTAGTTAGAATAAATCTTTTCCATCATATCAGGAGAGAAAATTTCTATTTGCAATTTTTTTTTAAACTCAGTAAATCTCTTGTTTTTATTTTTCAATTTTAAACACCTTTAAAAGATTAGAAATATCCTTTGAAGCTTCAAGTCTAATATAGAAACATCTTATATGTTTGTTTATTTATATGTAGATGACAGTATGAATGCTTGTTATTAAAAAGAAAAAGTGAGATATTTTGTTTCTTTCTTCATCCTAAGCACATGGAGTCAAAACATCAGTGTGTCTACTCACTTCCACACTTTCAGTATGACACCTTGTCAGAGGCAGAAAGAAGGTAGAGGGGAGTGTGGCTTGGCATGAATCCACCACGCCATGGCCAGATGTGTGATGGTTAAGAGTATCTTCTCTGGAGTCAAGGGTGTCTGTACTGAAATTCCAACTGTCTTACTTCCCAGGGTACAATATGGGCAAGCTGCGTACCATGTTTGAGCTTCAGTGTCCTCACCTATAAGATGGTGATCATAAGAGTATGAGCATTGTAGGGTCTTTATTAGGATTAAATGAGATAATCCACAGAAAGTACTCACATGCTACCTGGAACATAGTGATGCTCCATATTTATATGGGTTATTTGTCAATCCTTGCCAAAAGAAGAAATGCTCTCTGTTGAACAATCTGAAGAAGTGGTAATGGAGACAGTAATGAGTGCTGGGAAATCAGTGGCCAAACGTGTAGAAGGAAGAAGATGAGGAAAAGCCTTACATTATATTGCAGTCTTCCTAAATGAACAGTGAAAAAGAGAAACAATAGAATGGGAAAGGTTAGAGATCTCTTCAATAAAATTGGAGATCCCAAGGGAACATTTCATGCAAGAATGGGCATAATAAAGGACAGAAACCGTAAGGACTTGACAGAAGCAGAAGAGATTAAGAAGAGGTAGCAAGGATACAAAAGAACTATACAGAAGAGGCTTTAATGACCCAGATAACCATGATGGCATAGCCACTCTTCTAGAACTGGACAACTGGAATGTGAGGTCAACCAGCCATGTAATTAAAAGATGCTTGTTCCTTGGAAGGAAAGCTATGACAAACCTGCTGCTGCTGCTGCTAAGTCACTTCAGTCGTGTCCGACTCGGTGCGACCCCATAGACGGCAGCCCACCAGGCTCCCCCATCCCTGGGATTCTCCAGGCAAGAACACTGGAGTGGGTTGCCATTTCCTTTAAAGAGCAGAGATAACATTTTGCCAACAAACGTCCATGTAGTCGAAGCTATGGTTTTTCCAGTAATCACGTATAGGTGTGAGAGTTAGACCATAAAGAAAACTAAGGGCTGAAGAATGGATGCTTTTGAATTGGAGTGCTGGAGAAGATTTTTGACAGGAGATCAAACCAGTCAATCCTAAAGGAAATCAACCCTAAATATTCATTGGAAGAACTGATGATGAAGCTCCAGTACTTTGGCCACCTGATGTGAAGAGCTGACTCATTGGAAAACACCCTGATTCTGGGAAAGACTGAGAGCAGGAAGAGAAGGGGGCAGCAGATGATGAGATGGTTACATAGCATCACTGACTCAATGGACATGAATTTGAGCACATTCCAGGGGATAGTGGAGGACAGAGGACCCTAGCATGCAGCAGTCCATGGGTTCACAGAGTCACTCAGTGACTTAACAGCAGCAAATATCTCAATCTTACTATGTTAATTATGTGGTAGAAATTTGTGGCTAGAAATTTCCCTACTAGTTTGCTTCAAACTATACATGTGAACTTACTGATTTCACATGACAACTTCAAGAGGGCCAACGACATTGGTAAACATAGAAATGGGAGCTTTTAGTTCAAGGTCAACTAGTGGCTTCTCATTCTCTGCCCTCCTCATTTCCCAATCATGTTTTCTACAGTTGAATTTCCTTTTGGTCTCTTCCCATTGCTCCAAACAGACTTGTAGGTAAAGTCCCATGTCTCTGGGTTGGTATTCAAAGTCCTTTATAATCTGGTCTCCAGAATTTTACCAGATACATCCACCATGTCTTCTCATAGCAATAGCAGTTCAGCCAAACAGACCTCTTTGCATGCCCTCAAATCCCTCTCATTCCCCCATTTCACACCTTCACTCATGTTCTTTCCTCTTTCTGTGTGAACATGTTACTCACTCTTCAAGCTCCAGCCCCTGTTAACTCCCTCATGAAGTATTCCTTCCTCATGCCAGAAGAGTAGTCATCGTCTATAAATTCTTGCCTCAATTTTTCTTGTCCCACAGTTTTCAAATTTTTAGCTGGAATCACTGTAAGAAATACATTTTGCACTGGCACACATTTCATTCAGACACACCACACACACACACACACATACATACACACACACACTCCTAAGCAAAAGCTTCATGAAACAATACTTGCTCTCATTATTTACAAAACTACTCTAATGTTGTCTCTTTTCTCTTTCATTTGGGGAAAAAGCTCTGACTGCAATGCATTTGTCTTTAACTGTTTAATAACCCAAAGTTTGAGAAACACTGTTATACACATCTCAAACAGAGTATTCTTTGTTATTTAATGTGTACAGACATACTCCCTATCCTATTAAAATCTCCTAAGTGTGATGCTGTTTGGTACAACATAAAGTCTTTCACTATTTAACTATGCTTTTCATATTGGCTACCAGTGTGTGCAGAAGCAAAAAGGAAAGAAGGAAGGAAAGAATGAAGTAAGGAAGGGAAAAAAGAAATATGAAAAATATCTCTGGAGTTGTGGATTATACTCAGAAATTAAGGTTGTTTTATATTTAGCAAGTCAAAGAGAGAAATCATTCAAGCTATTTACAGATGAAATTCCCATCCAAGTAGTATATGCTTCTGTGAATAACTTCTTCTTCAATATCAATTTAAACTTAGAAATTAGTATTATATCATGGACTCTAGGACAAAAAGATAGCAAAAACAAAATGACTAATTAATAGAGCAAAGGTAACTTCATATGTGCTGTGTTCCTTTTATCTGCTAGATATTGCAAGGCAGGAGGGGAGGGTAGTAAGACCAAGGGTGTGAATGCATCTCCAGAGGTGAAAAAAGCTTTGATTTGGTTTCGGTAAAGCCTGTGAAAAGGCAATGCTGTTGTTCCTGTGTGGACAGAGCTTGTCAGTATATGCTGAACATGTCAAGCAATTTCTGTGAGCTCTTTGTAAACAAAGTCAGAGCTGAGCACTAACACTCCCAAGCCCCTCAAATCTACAAAACGAAACAGGAAGAACACTCTTATCTCGTGACATCTCAAATATTACTTTTCACTGACTTTCAAGATTATTGCTTTTTCCTCAAATTCAAAGAGGAAAATTTTGAATGAAATTTAAATTTGACAAGTTATACGAAGGACATGCATTTACTGTAATGACATACCCAATTTGACTGGAGTTTGAACAAAAGTTTTTGTTATTCAGAGTCCACCCTCTTATCAACATTCGTTTCTCTGACTCTATAACTGACCTTTGAACAACATGTGTTTGAACTACTTGGATCCACTTGTGTGACTGTATGTTTGTGTGTATGTGTGCTCACTCGTGTCTGACTCTTTGTGACCGCATGGACTGTAGCCCCACCAGGCTCCTCTGCCCATGGGATTTTCCAGGCAAGAATACTGGAGTGGGTTGTCATTTCCCTCTCCAGGAGATCTTCACAACCCAGGGATCAAACTCGCACCTCTTGTGTCTCCTTCATTGGCAGGCAGATTATTTACCACTGCACCACCTGGGAAACCCCATATGCTTGTATAAATGTTAAAAAATTACAATAATATTGTGTGAAACAAATCTTTCCATAGATCACTGAGAAGCCCTACATGCTTCACTTTAAAAAATAATATTGCAATGGACGTTTTAAGAGTTACTATAAGACAGTGACTTTCTATTGCCAAAAATAATTATTAAAAATGAATATACAATATATATAACATTGTATTGTCTTCACTTCTGTGCTTTTGATTATTACAGTTGAGAGAAATAAATGATTTTAAAAGGCAGATTTATGGTGGCTCTATCACCAAGAATTTAGGCTTGTAGCAATTGTTGAATTTTTTAATCTATTGTCTACTAATATATTCCAAAGAGACAATCAATTTACATATATAGTTAGACACACACACATCTATCTATCTATATCTATATATGTATATACAGAGAGAGAGAGAGAAAAGGGGGAGAGGGGAGAAAGAAAGGAGAATGCTATGTTCCAGGTAGAAATGAATTACTACTGAGATTTTTTAGTATTTAGTAACAATAACTTGCTATAATAACACTTGGTGAACACTGCCCAGAGAGTATTTGTTTAATTATTTCACCTGACAATGTTACTTTAGTTGGCTTGTGTCAAACTTACACATGTATTCCTCACTGGTTTTGTAAGATATTATTTTCTTTCAGAACCACAGACTGCTCCTGCAATCATCTTAAAAATTCATGCCATTGGTGAGAAGCTGTTGGAGTGAATGAATGAATACTGAACTCAAGGTTGAATTCTTTTACAATTAGAAAATTAATTCCAAAACCATACATACAGGTTTATTTTGTTTAAATATACTAGAATGTTTCTCAGCAAAATAAATGTAAATTTTAATGAAACTACTTTAACACAATTTTTTTTTTCAGACGCCCCAGCAACAACCACTCCACCATCAACAACTTCTGAAATAAATACAACTCTACCAGCAATAGATACAAGTACATCACCAAATGATAAGAAATCAACAGGTGAACTATCTAATGAAGGTAGGATTAATTTTTCATGAAATTTACTCTAAATTTAACAATAAAATTATCACCCATATAATTTAATCATAGGAAAATTATTTGGGAATCTTGTATCTTTGGTATGAAAGTCTGGGTTATTCCCTTATTTCAAAATGTATGTGTTATTTTGGATTGAATACAGAGCCCTGAGATCATAGTGGACTTCTTTCTTTAGATCACTTCTTGTTTGAGAATGGTCTTATTGTGAGGGTTATGCATACAAGGTTTATTTTTAGAGAAGAAAAATTATCATTTCTCAGTCACAAAAATATCTTTCTAACTATTCCAGTTCCCCACGTAAGCAGCACAGCCTACATGGTGGAACTGTATTAATAAGAGACTGGTTTTGTTAGTTACATTGGGATGGTAATAGATGTAACCAGTAAATTTCAGTAGCAGTGGCATCGTTATGGTTACTGGACTGAGTGATGCCTGTATCATGTTTTATGGCTCTTGGTATTAAAGAAAATTACCTTATCATCCATGAAAAACAAAATGAGCCATTAGGACCATTCAGTTAAAAACTCAAGAGATCATTAACCCAGCACATAATGCATTGTCCATCCTGAAGAAAACATAAAATGAGGCATATCATTTGGGTCCAGAAAACAGTGGAGCAGGGGAAATAGAAATGTTTGTTGATTACCTATGGGCAGAAATACAGTTAGCATGCTAAGGTAACAGAAAGACCTAAAAATCATGTACCCTGATAAACGGAAATCTCCACTGCTGTCTTTCTTGCCCTCATATTCCTCGTTTAACTTCCATTCTAAGACATACGGAAGATTGATAAGGGCTAGTTCACTGGACTTGAATGTGATGGTGATACTCAAGAGAAAAGGGGTATTATGAATATAGTTCATTGTTTCCAAACTGTCTAATTCTAATGTGAAACCAAACCAACCCTTAGAACTTCTTTACCGAACCAAGAGAAAGTATTACATTACACATTGAGGGCAGCACAGAGGATTTATTCTCAAAATGTGGCACAATCTGCATTACCAACTAAGGGAAACTCCAAATGACAGTCAGGGAGCCAGGGACCATGAGGCCTTCAACCAACACTCCACAGGCTGAATTATTTCATTTTTTTATTTTAATTTTTACAAAGCATATCTCTCTCTCTCCATATATATAAATGTGTATATTTTTATATAAAGATATATATAATAAAATATAATATATATATATATATATATATACACACACACACACACACATGCTGCTGCTAAGTCACTTCAGTCGTGTCCGACTCTGTGTGATCCCATAGACGGCAGCCCACCAGGCTCCCCCATCCCTGGGATTCTCCAGGCAAGAACACTGGAGTGGGTTGCCATTTCCTTCTCCAATGCAGGAAAGTGAAAAGTCAAAGTGAAGTCACTCAGTCATGTCTGACTCTTAGCGACCCCATAGACTACAGCCTACCAGGCTCCTCCATCCATGGGATTTTCCAGGCAAGAGTACTGGAGTGGGGTGCCATTGCCTTTATATATATATATATATATATATATATATATATATATATATATATATATATAAAATCTCTATTTCCCTTCAATCTCTCTGAGTTGCCAAATGAGTCCTTGGCTTAAAATTGTTTGATTTTGATTAAACATATTACTTTTGCAAGCAACAGTGTGAAAACATTAGTCACTTGGTCATATCCAACTCTGCAATGCCATGGACTGTACCCCACCAGGTTCCTCTGTCCATGGAATTCTCCAGGCTAGAATACTGGAGTGGGTAGCCATTCCCTTCTCCAGGGGATCTTCCTGACCCAGGGATCAAACCTGCATCTCTCACATTGCAGACAGATTCTTTACCATCTGAGTCACCAGGAAAGCCCTTGTAATCAATAATATCCCCCCAAAGAACCAGGAAACAGAGAAGGTAAGTGCAGATGTTGCATGAAGTCCCAAAGAGCTAAAGTTCCACAGTTTTTCTGTTAACTACTTGGAACATATGCTTTCTAAGTGGGAAGATCCCTAGCCTGCCTACAATGGTCTATGATGAATAACACTGTCTAAATAATATGTAAGTGATCACGGTAAGTGATCATGAAAGGGTGGAGGTGGAGGTTTCACTGAAAGAATCCAGAATTGTAATTTGTGATACCAAGAATTCATCTTACCTTTTTCACTTGAAAGAGAAATTCTATACCTACTCATGTGAAACATAATGGGGGAGACCTTTACATCAACTTTACCTTTGGTGGCTCCTGTTGAGGGACACTTGATAGAACAGTTGAAATCATGTGTACACACACACACACACATTTCTCCTATTTCCTTTTGAGGGACATTTTTCAGATGCTTACTCCTTGGAAGGAAAGTTATGACCAACCTAGATAGCATATTCAAAAGCAGAGACATTACTTTGCCAACAAAGGTCCATCTAGTCAAGGCTATGGTTTTTCCTGTGGTCATGTATGGATGTGAGAGTTGGACTGTGAAGAAGGCTGAGCGCCAAAGAATTGATGCTTTTGAACTGTGGTTTTGGAGAAGACTCTTGAGAGTCCCTTAGACTGCAAGGAGATCCAACCAGTCCATTCTGAAGGAGATCAGCCCTGGGATTTCTTTGGAAGGGCTGATGCTAAAGCTGAAACTCCAGTACTTTGGCCACCTCATGCGAAGAGTTGACTCATTGGAAAAGACTCTGATGCTGGGAGGGATTGGGAGCAGGAGGAGAAGGGGACAACAGAGGATGAGATGGCTGGATGGCATCACTGACTCAATGGACATGAGTCTGAGTGAACTCCTGGAGTTGGTGATGGACAGGGAGGCCTGGTGTGCTGCGATTCATGGGGTCGCAAAGAGTCAGACATGACTGAGGGACTGAACTGAACTGAACTGAACTGACCTGTATACAGATTTCTCAAGAGGCAAGTAAAGTGGTCTGGTATTCCCATCTCTTTAAGAATTTTTCACAGTTTGCTGTGACTCACACATCCAAAGGCTTAAATGGCAACCTACTCCAGTATTCTTGCCTGGAGAACCCCATGGAAGGAGGAGCCTGGGGGGGCTACAGTCCACGGGGTTGCAAAGAGTCGGACACAACTGAGCGACTTCACCCACTCACTCATAATCAATAAAGCAGAAGTAGATGTTTTTCTGGAACTCTTTTGCTTTTTCTGTGATCCAATGGATGTTGGCAATTTGATCTCTGGTTCCTCTGCCTTTTCTAAATCCAGCTTGAATGTCTGAAAGTACTCAGTTCACATACTGTTGAAGCCTGGCTTGGAGAATTTTGAGCATTACTTTGCTAGCATGTGAGATGAATGAGTGCAATTTTGTGGTAGTTTGAACATTCTTTGGCATTGCCTTTCTTTGGGATTGGAATGAAAACTGACCTTTTCCAGTCCTATGGCCACTGCTGTGTTTTCCAAATTTGCTGGCATATTGAGTGCAACACTGTCACAGCATCATCTTTTAGGATTTGAAATAGCTCAACTGGAATTCCATCACCTCCACTAGCTTTGTTTGTAGTTATGCTTCCTAAGGCCCACTTGAATACACATTCCAGGATGTCTGGCTCTAGGTGAGTGATCACACCATCATTATCTGGGTCGTGAAGATCTTTTTTGTATAGTTCTGTGTATTGTTGCCACCTCTTCTTTTATCTTCTGCTTCTGCCTTGAGGAGATACCCCAGGTCCAAAGGCAAAGGAAAAGCTCCAGCAAGATGGTAAGAGTGGTGAAATCGTGATTAGAATCAAATCCCATACCCACCAGAGATGCTCCGAGGGCTCAAACAAACATTGTACACACCAGGACCAGACCCCACAGAGACTGAGACAGAACTGTGTTTGAATGTCTCCTGCAGAGGTATGTGTCAGCAGTGGACTGTTGCAGGGGCAGGGACTCTGGGTGCAGCAGACCTGGGTATGCATAAGCCCTCTTGGAGGAGGCCACCATTAACCCCACCATAGAGCTGCCAGAATTTACACAGGACTGGGGAAACAGATTCTTGGGGGACACAAACCTTGTGGGCACCAGGACCCAGGAGAAAGGAGCAGTGACCCTACAAGAGACTGACCCAGACTTGCCTATGAGTGTCCAGGAGTCTCCAGTGGTGGCGTGGGTTGGCAGTGGCCTGCCGCAGGGCTGGGGGCACTGAGTGTAGCAATGCATTCATGGGACCTTTTGAAGGAGGTTGCCATTATCGTCATTACCTCCACCATAGTTTGGCCCAAGGTAAATAACAGGGAGGGAACACAGCCCCACCCATCAACAGAAAATTCGATTAAAGATTTACTGAGCATGGCCCCGCCCATCAGAACAAGACCCAGTTTCCCCTCAGTCAGTCTCTCCCTTCAGGAAGCTTCCATAAGCCTCTTACCCTTCTCCATTAAAGGGCAGGCAGACTGAAAACCACAATCACAGAAAACTAATCAATCTGATCACATGGACCATTGCCTTGTCTAACTCAGTGAAACTATGAGCCATGCCATGTAGGGCCACCAAAGATGGACGGGTCATGGTGGAGAGGTCTGACAAAACGTGATCCACTGTAGAAGGGAATGGCAAACCACTTCAGTAGTCTTGCCTTGAGAACCTCATTAACAGTAAGAAAAGGCAAAAAGATAGAACACTGAATGATGAATGCCCCAGGTTGGTAGGTGCCCAATATGCTACTAGAGATCAGTGGAGAAATAACTCCAGAAAGAATGAAGAGAGAGCCAAAGCAAAAACAACACACAGTTGTGGATGTGACTGGTGATGGAAGTAAAGTTCAATGCTGTAAAGAACAATATTGCATAGGAATTTGGAATGTTAGATCAAGGCAAATTGGAAGTGGTCAAATAGGAGATAGCAAGACTGAGCATCGACATTTTAGGAATAAGTGAACTAAAATGGACTGGAATGGGTGAATTTAACTCAGATAACCATTTTATCTACCACTGTGGGCAAGAATCCCTTAGAAGAAGTTGAGTAGCCCCCATAATCAACAAAAGAGTGAGAAATGCAGTACTTGGATGCAATCTCAAAAACGACAGAATGATCTGTTTGTTTCCAAGGCAAACCGTTCAATATCACAGTAATCCAAGTCTATGCTCTGACCACTAATGCTGAAGAAGCTGAAGTTGAACGGTTCTATGAAGACCTACAAGAACTTCTAGAACTAACACCCCCCAAAAAATGTCCTTTTCATATTAGAAGACTGGAATGCAAAAGTAGGAAGTCAAGAAACACCTGGAGTAACAGGTAAATTTGGCTTTGGAATTCAGAATGAAGCAGGGCAAAGGATAATAGAGTTTTGCTAAGAGAATGCACTGGTAATAGCAAACACCCTCTTCCAACAACACAAGAGAAGACTCTACACATGGACATCACCAGATGGTCAACACCGAAATCAAACTGATTATATTCTTTGCAGCCAAAGACGGAGAAGTTCTATACAGTCAGCAAAAACAAGACCAGGAGTTGACTATGGCTCCAATCATGAACTCCTTATTGCCAAATTCAGACTTAAACTGAAGAAAGTAGGGAAAATCATTAGACCATTCCTGTATGACATAAATCAAATCCCTTATGATTATACAGTAGAAGTGAAAAATAGATTCAAGGGATTAAATCTGATAGAGTGCCTGATGAACTATAGACAGAGGTTCATGACATTGTACAGGAGGCAGGGATCAAGATCATCCCCAAGAAAAAGAAGTGTCAGATCAGATCAGAACAGTCGCTCATTTGTGTCCGACTCTTTGCGACCCCATGAATCGCAGCACGCCAGGCCTCCCTGTCCATCACCAACTACCGGAGTTCACTGAGACTCACGTCCATTGAGTCAGTGATGCCATCCAGCCATCTCATCCCGTGTCATCCCCTTCTCCTCCTGCCCCCAATCCCTCCCAGCATCAGAGTCTTTTCCAATGATCAACTCTTTGCATGAGGTGGCCAAAGTTCACATATTGCTGAAGCCTGGCTTGGAGAATTTTGAGCATTACTTTACTAGCATGTGAGATGACTGCAATTGTGCAGTAGTTTGAGCATTCTTTGGCATTGCCTTTCTTTGGTACTGGAATGAAAACTGACATTTTCCAGTCCTGTGACCACTGCTGAGTTTTCCAAATTTGCTGGCATATTGAGTGCAGCACTTTCACAGCATCATCTTTCAGGATTTGAAATAGCTCAACTGGAATTCTGTCACCTCCACTAGCTTTGTTCATAGTGATGCTTTCTAAGGCCCGCTTGACTTCACATTCCAGGATGTCTGGCTCTAGGTCAGTGATCACACCATCATGATTATCTGGGTCGTGAAGATCTTTTTTGTACAGTTCTTCAGTGTATTCTTGCCATCTCTTCTTAATATCTTCTGCTTCTGTTAGGTCCATACCATTTCTGTCCTTTATCGAGCCCATCTTTGCATGAAATGTTCCTTTGGTATCTCTGATTTTCTTGAAGAGATCTCTAGTCTTTCCCATTCTGATGTTTTCCTCTATTTCTTTGCATTGATCGCTGAAGAAGGCTTTCTTATCTCTTCTTGCTATTCTTTGAAACTCTGCATTCAGATGCTTATATCTTTCCTTTTCACTTCTCTTCTTTTCACAGCTATTTGTAAGGCCTCCCCAGACAGCCATTTTGCTTTTTTGCATTTCTTTTCCATGGGGATGGTCTTGATCCCTGTCTCCTGTACAATGTCATTAACCTCATTCCATAGTTCATCAGGCACTCTATCTATCAGATCTAGGCCCTTAAATCTATTTCCCACTTCCACTGTATAATCATAAGGGATTTGATTTAGGTCATACCTGAATGGTCTAGTGGTTTTCCCTACTTTCTTCAATTTAAGTCTGAATTTGGCAATCAGGAGTTCATGGTCTGAGGCACAGTCAGCTCCTGGTCTTATTTTTGCTGACTGTATAGAGCTTCTCCATCTTTGGCTGCAAAGAATATAATCAATCTGATTTCGGTGTTGACCATCTGGTGATGTCCATGTATAGAGTCTTCTCTTGTGTTGTTGGAAGAGGGTGTTTGTTATGACCAGTGCATTTTCTTGGCAAAACTCTATTAGTCTTTCCCCTGCTTCATTCCGTATTCCAAGGCTAAATTTGCCTGTTACTCCAGGTGTTTCTTGACTTCCTACTTTTGCATTCCAGTCCCCTATAATGAAAATGACATCTTTTTTGGGTGTTAGTTCTAAAAGGTCTTGTAGGTCTTCATAGAACCGTTCAACTTCAGCTTCTTCAGCGTTACTGGTTGGGGCATACTTGGATTACTGTGATAGTGAATGGTTTGCCTTGGAAACAAACAGAGATCATTCTGTCGTTTTTGAGATTGCATCCAAGTACTGCATTTCGGACTCTTTTGTTGACCATGATGGCTACTCCATTTCTTCTGAGGGATTCCTGCCCACAGTAGTAGATATAATGGTCATCTGAGTTAAATTCACCCATTCCAGTCCATTTCAGTTCGATGATTCCTAGAATGTCAACATTCACTCTTGCCATCTCTTGTTTGACCACTTCCAATTTGCCTTGATTCATGGACCTGACATTCCAGGTTCCTATGCAATATTGCTCTTTACAGCATCGGACCTTGCTTCTATCACCAGTCACATCCACAGCTGGGTATTCTTTTTGCTTTGGCTCCATCCCTTCATTCTTTCTGGAGTTATTTCTCCACTGATCTCCAGTAGCATACTGGGTACCTACTGACCTGGGGAGTTTCTCGTTCAGTATCCTATCATTTTGCCTTTTCATACTGTTCATGGGGTTCTCAAGGCAAGAATACTGAAGTGGTTTGCCATTCCCTTCTCCAGTGGACCACATTCTGTCAGATCTCTCCACCACGACCCGCCCATCTTGGGTTGCCCCAAGGGCATGGTTTAGTTTCATTGAGTTAGACAAGGCTGTGGTCCTAGTGTTATTAGATTGACTAGTTTTCTGTGAGTATGGTTTCATTGTGTTTGCCCTCTGATGCCCTCTTGCAACACCTACCGTCTTACTTGGGTTTCTCTTACCTTGGGCGTGGGGTATCTCTTCACGGCTGCTCCAGGAAACCGCAGCCATTGCTGCTTACCTTGGACAAGGCGTATCTCCTCACCACCGCCCTTCCTGACCTTCAACGTGGGGTAGCTCCTCTAGGCCCTCCTGCGCCCACGCAGCCACCACTCCTTGGATATGGGGTTGATCCTCCCGGCTGCCGCCCCTGGCCTTGGGCGTGGATTGCTCCTCCTGGCCGCCGCCCCTGGCCTCTGGCGTGGAGGCAAGATGGTTTTCTGAGGAGGCCTTACAAATAGCTGTGTAAAGAAGAGAAGCAATAGGCAAAGGAGAAAAGGAAAGATATATCCATTTGACTGCAGAGTTCCAAAGAATAGCAAGGAGAGATAAGAAAGCCTTCCTTAGTGATCAATGCAAAGAAATAGAGGAAAACAATAGAATGGGAAAGACTAGAGATCTCTTCAGAAAATTAGAGATACCAAGGGAACATTTCATGCAAAGATGGGCTCAATAAAGGACAGAAATGGTATGGACCTAACAGAAGCAGCAGATATTAAGAAGAGGTGGCAAGAATACACAGAAGAACTATACAAATTTTACCCAGTATCTATAGAAAGATTTTCACCTTCAAATTAGACTTATTTTTATTTATTCCTTGACCAGCGAGATGAAATTGTAACTAATAATAATGTCATCTATCTTATCAAATTAGGAACTTCCAGCAAGGAACCCGCACAAATGCCTCATCTGTTAACACCGTCTCCAGTAACCCCCAACACTAAAGGTGATGGTGAGTAATGGCCATTTGTTTTGCCACCAGTTTTCTTTTATCATTCACATACCATAATATTCAGTGAGTTTTAGTATATTTATAAGCTTGTGTAATCACCTGGAACATTTTCATCACCCCTAAAAAAAAACTCGACATCTATCACAATCACTCCCCATTCCACCCTTCCTTTAGTCCCTGGCAACCATTACCCTACTTTCTACTTTTACAGATTTACCTATTCTAGAAATTTCACATAAATGGAATCATATAACACATGATCTTTTGTGTCTGGCTTCTTTCACTTAGTATAATGTTCTTAGGTTCATCCATGCTATAACATGTATCTGTAGTTCATACTTTTTTATGACTAATTAAATGTCACTGTGTAAACAGATCACATTTTCTTTATTTATTAGTTGATGGACATTTGGGTTGTTTCTACGTTTTAACCTATTGTAAATAATGATGCTAAGAACATTTATGTACGTGTTTTTGTGTGATCATGTGTTTTCATTTCTTGGGTATTGTCCAAATTTTATAAACAAAACTTGAATATTTTAAATAGAGTTGATGGGCCAGAAGAGGGCCCTCTTCTGGGTCAACAGCAGAGCCCAATAGGAAGAATGACCCTCTTCTTTCCTGGCAATGACTCAATGAAAAGCCATACACTTTTGTTTACTATAGCCGTTCCCACTGCTTTTCCCCCTCTATAAAACTGTTGTTTCCTTGGTGTGTGGTAACTTGCACGTGGCTCAGCATGGTCGCAGACTCTGAATTGTAGCTCTCTTCTGATCCCAAATAAATGCATCTTTGCTGGAGAAATATCTGGCAGTCCGTTTGTTTCAGGTCAACAATGAACAGCTTGATGTGTAATTGTGGAGTCACATGGTAACACTATGTATAACTCTGAGGAACTGCTTTCCAGAGCAGCTGCATTATATTAATTCCTACCAGGAATGAATAAGGGTATCAGTTCTTCATTTTCTAGCCAATACTGTTGTCTCTCTTTTTTGTCATACCCATTCTATTGAGAGTGAAATGCTACCTCACTGTGGCCCTGATTCACACTTTCCTATGGACTGATAATGTTGAGTATCTTAGATGCTCATGGACCATTTATATACCTTGTTTAGAGAAGTATCGGCTCTGTTTGATTCTTCACTATATTTTCCAGCTCTTTATTAAACTTCTCACTGTGATTCACTCCCAAGTTCATTGAGCTTGTCATTCTTCTCCCAAGTTCATTGACCATCTTAATTATCATTACCTTGAGTTCTTTACAATGTAAATTACTTATTTCCACTTAATATCTTTAGTTGTGGAAAATCTTTTCTACTCATCATTCAGAGATAGTTTCTTTGTAAATAGTTGTAATTTCATTGTACCTGTAGACAGAGGTGAGCTCAGGATCTTCCTAATCCATCATCTTGTTCACACCTTAGGTTGTATTATCATTTTTAAAGATTATTTTAAAATTATTATTTAAACAGAATGAGTTTCAGAGAGGTTAAATGACTTAACACAAAAGTTCAGATTCATAATAACAATTTGCAATTTGAAAGTTAGTCTTTTAATTTCAATTTTTTTTCTCCATTGAACTAATTCATAATCAAATATTATCTGATGAATAAGTATTATTATTTTAACCTCAACTATTACACTTGGATATTAAATAATGAGCCTTTCAGGTATTAACTGCTTATATAGCATATTTTTCTTACAACACAAAATAGTCACATAATTTTATAAGATTTTACCTTTCTTTTCTGTTTTTGGTACATGTTCTGATTATGCTTATAGGATTCTTTTCCCTTTGGGTGAGATTGCCAACCTGCTATGAATGGTTATTTATTTTAGGTTGCTTCTTTAAGTGGATAACATGTATATACATACATAAATACACGTGACAAATTTATTAGAATTGTGTTTCTAAAAGGGTAAATAAGTTCAAGTAAAAGGTGATATTCCTGGGCATTGTGTAGAAATAGTATTAGCATATCAATTTCATAATAACAAAAGCTCTTATTATTTCTGCCTACTCTGATCTTGTTCATCTTACTTTTAGTGTGGACAGACAAGGTCTGATTTTCAGTTTAGTTCAGTTACTCAGTCGTGTCCGACTCTTTGCAGCCCCATGAATCACAGCACGCCAGGCCTCCCTGTCCATCACCAACTCCCGGAGTTCACCCAGACTCACATCCATCGAGTCAGTGATGCCATCCAGCCATCTCATGCTCTGTCATCCCCTTCTCCTCCTGCCCCCAATCCCTCCCAGCATCAGAGTCTTTTCCAATGAGTCAACTCTTCGCATGAGGTGGCCAAAGTACTGGAGTTTCAGCTTTAGCATCAGTCCTTCCAAAGAAATCCCAGAGCTGATCTCCTTCAGAATGGACTGGTTGGATCTCCTTGCAGTCCAAGGGACTCTCAAGAGTCTTCTCCAACACCACAGTTCAAAAGCATCAATTCTTTGGTGCTCAGCCTTCTTCACAGTCCAACTCTCACATCCATACATGACCACAGGAAAAACCATAGCCTTGACTAGACGGACCTTTGTTGGCAAAATAATGTCTCTGCTTTTGAATATGCTATCTAGGTTGGTCATAACTTTCCTTCCAAGGAGTGAGCGTCTTTTAATTTCATGGCTGCAATCACCATCTGCAGTGATTTTGGAGCCCCCAAAAATAAAGTCTGACACTGCTTCCACTGTTTCCCCATCTATTTCCCATGAAGTGATGGGACCGGATGCCATGATCTTCGTTTTCTGAATGTTGAGCTTTAAGCCAACTTTTTCACTCTCCACTTTCACTTTCATTAAGAGGCTTTTGAGTTCCTCTTCACTTTCTGTCATAAGGGTGGTGTCATCCGCATATCTGAGGTGATTGATATTTCTCCCGGCAATCTTGATTCCAGCTTGTGTTTCTTCCAGTCCAGCGTTTCTCATGATGTACTCTGCATATAAGTTAAATAAGCAGGGTGACAACATACAGCCTTGACGTACTCCTTTTCCTATTTGGAACCAGTCTGTTGTTCCATGTCCAGTTCTAACTGTTGCTTCCTGACCTGCATACAAATTTCTCAAGAGGCAGATCAGGTGGTCTGGTATTCCCATCTCTTCAGAATTGTCCACAGTTTATTGTGATCCACACAGTCAAGGCTTTGGCATAGTCAATAAAGCAGAAATATATGTTTTTCTGGAACTCTCTTGCTTTTTCCATGATCCAGCAGATGTTGGCAATTTGATCTCTGGTACCTCTGCCTTTTCTAAAACCAGCTTGAACATCAGGAAGTTCACGGTTCACATATTGCTGAAGCCTGGCTTGGAGAATTTTGAGCATTACTTTACTAGCGTGTGAGATGAGTGCAATTTAAGACCCTCATTATTAAGGCAATAGTTGTCTAAAATTGTTTGTAATTAGAAACATTTCCTCATAAAATCTTTTGAGAAAGTCCAAAACATGAATATATCAAACAAATAGAAGTTGAGCTGCTGAGTTTGAAGCCATGTAGTGGTGGAAAGCTCAGAGTACTGCTGGCTGTTTCTCTCTCTTACCATCAAAGACAGCCTGCAAGGCTTCCCTACAGAGCCCTTCAGGCTTTAGTGGTACAGTGAAAATTTACTGAGGTAGTCATTATTTTGTTTACTTAAATTCTATTTATAGTAAAATAAAAAATGAATCTGTTCTACAACTGGAAAGCAAAGCAACTCTTTTTCACCCATCACCTGACCTGGGAATGACCTCATTGGTAATCATGAATTAGAGTTTTCAAAAGGGGAAGCTCAAGTGTTGAGAAATTTTTAATGTCCTCATAAATATGATTGCTGCTTTTCATATATAACACCTTATGAGTAAATAAGATCAACAGATATGAAAAAATAAATAAGAAACTCCTATCAGTATTTGCTATGGCTCTAAGAAACATGGTTAAAATAGAATTTAAGGAAATAGAAAGTCACATCCATTTATCAGTGAAGTCTCTAAGAAAGAACGAAGAGATTAGAAAATTACGACATTGCTCCAAGGTCACCAGATATCTCAGCCCACTTGACTTGGGTGGTTGCTGTGTGTGCTTAGTCACTCAGGTGTGTCCGACTCTTTGCGACCCCATGGACTGTAGCCCACCAGGCTCTTCTGTCCATGGGATTCCCCAGGCAAGAATACTGGAGTGGGTTGCCACACCCTCCTCCAGGGGATCTTCCCAACCCAGGGATCCAATCCAGGTCTCCCTCTTTACAGGAGGATTCTTTACCATCTGAGCCACCAAGGAAGCATACAATGCAAAAAGCCACTCTAAGTAAGTACAGATATAAGTTTATTCCTGACCTAGGATCAGTCTCAAGTTCCTATAAGCACTTACCTTGGGAAATTGGATTAGAGAATAGAGAGATCTGGAGACACCTAAACACCCCATTAGGCCAGCCCTAAGCAACAGGGATCTCTCAGCCATCTGCTCAGCCTACTTTTCTAGGGTTACTGTAGGTGGTATTTGACGGTTTGGCAAGAGACATGCTAAGCACACCATTCCAATAGACCCTTAATGCCTACCTTAGTCCAGCCTCTAAATAATATAGACAAGAAAAAGGAAATATAATATTTACATAGAAATAGACGTTCTCCTCTTCTTGTATTCCCCTGGAAGCTTTATACATTACTTCCTTGCCACCATTCTGTGCTTCTCTGGAATCTTTGGGGACCCATCAGAGTCTAGTTTCATTATCTGAGTTCCTCTTCTAGGTACTGGAAGACATGCTACCATCTTAGGGTTTTACAGTGTACAATAACATTTATAAAAATTCTTGGTAATCCAAAGACATTCATTTGATGTTTTTTAAAAAATCTATGCAGCTCCTAGTAGTTTGACTATGGAAGTATTTTTTAACATAAACAAAACATACCAGAGTACTAGTATTCTATAACATATGTTTCAGTAAATGTTAACTGTCAAAAATTCACTGATCCCATATTCTATTTCTGAAGACAATGTGACCACACAAAAGATTTTGTTATGTGCATTGGATACTGTAAGTCAAATTATGTAATTTCAAAGGAATAAAGCTGCTTAATCCCCTTCCCTGCACAAGTTAACTCCATAAATCCTCTCTCTCAAGTCAGTCTGCTATAAACGCACCTTAAATTCCTAATATAATTAATGTCCACATTTATTGTTTACTCCCCCAGATTTAATCTCCCAAAACATACAAAATGAATCTCACATTGATAATACCAACACAGATTATAAAACAGCCCATATTCCTCACACTTATTCTACTTAGTTCTAATCAGTGGTCTAACATAAGACTCTGGTTGGAGTCTCTTCTCTACGCTTACCCTCTAGTACTGATAAGACTTTCTCAGGTATCTGTTATATTAGATTCTCTTTATCCTTAGTTAATTATTGTATAAAAATTTCTTATATTTTGTCTTCCATGCGTTCCACCTATTGCTGTTATTGTTGTTCAGTTGCTAAGTCATCTCTGACTCTTTGTAACCCCATGGAATGCAGCACGCCAGGCTCCTCTGTCCTCCACTATCTCCTTGAGTTTGCTCAAACTCATGTCCATTGAGTCAATAATGCCATCTAACCATCTCATTTTTTATCATCCCCTTCTCTTCCTCCCTGAAACCTTTCCCAACATCAAGATCTTTTCCAATAAGACGGCTCTTCGCATCAGGTAGCCCAAGTTTGGAGCTTAAGCTTCAGCAACAGTTCTCCAATGAATATTCAGGGTTGATTTCCTTTGGGATTAACTGGTTTGATAGTGCTGTCCAAGGGACTCTCAAGAATCTTCTCCAGTACCACAATTCAAAAACATCAATTTTTTGGCTCTTGGTCTTCTTTATGGTCCAACTTTCACAGTCATACATGACTACTGGGAAAACCATAGCTTTCACTATATGGATCTTTGTCGTCAAAGTGATGTCTCTGCTTTTTAATACTCTGTCTAAGTTTGTTATCCTTCCAAGAAGCAAGCGTTTTTAAAATTCCATGGCTGCAGTCACCATCTGCAGTGATTTTGGAACCCAAGAAAATGAAATCTGTCACTGCTTCCACTTTTCCCCCTTGTATTTGCCATGAAGTGGTGGGACCAGAGGCTGTGTTCTTCCTTTTTGAAAGTTGAGTTTTAAGCCAGTTTTTTTCATTCTCCTCCTTCATTCTCATCAAGGGGTCCTTTAGTTTCTCCTTGCTTTCTGTCATTAGAGTTATATCATATGCATATCTGAGGTTATTGATATTTCTCCCAGCAATCTTGACTCCAGCTTGTGATTCATCCAGCCTGGCATTTGTAATGACATACTCTGTATATAAGTTAAATTAGCAGGGTGACAATATGCAACCTTGATGTATTCCTTTTCCAATTTGGAACTAGTCTGTTGTTCCATGTCTGGTTCTAACTGTTGCTTCTTGACTTCATACAGGTTTCTCAGGAGACAGGTAAGGTGGTCTGGTATTCCCATCTCTTTCAGAATGTTCAAGTTTGTTGTGACAGACACAGTCAAAAGGCTTTCTCATAGTCAATGAAGTAGAAGTAGCTGTTTTTCTGGAATTCCCTTGCTTTCTCCATCTCCATGATCCAGCAGATGTTGGCAATTTGATCTTCTCTGATTCCTCTCCCTTTTCTAAACCCAGATTTGTACATTTGGAAGTTATTGGTTCTCATACTCCTGAAGCCTACTTAAGCATGAATTTGCTAGCATGAGAAATGAGTTCAAATGTATAGTAGTTTAGACATTCTTTGGAATTTCCCTACTTTGGGATTGGAATGAAAACTGACCTTTTCTAGTCCTATGGCCACTGCTGAGTTTCCCAAATTTGCTGACATATTGAGTGCAGCACTTTAATAGCATCATCTTTTAGGATTTGAAATAGCTCAGCTAGAATTTCATCACCTCCACTAGCTTCTTAGTGATGCTTTCTAAGACCCATTTGACTTCAGACTCCAGGATGTCTGGCTCTAGCTGAGTGATCACACCATCATGGTTATCTGGGACATCAAGATCTTTTTTGTATAGTTCCTCTGTGTTCTTGCCACCTGTTCTTAATCTATTCTGCTTCTGTTAGGTCCATACCATTTCTTTCCTTACTCATGTCCATCCATGCATGATTGTTCCTTTGATATCTCCAATTTTCTTGAAGAGCTCTCTAGTCTTTCCCATTCTATTATTTTCCTCTATTTCTTTGTATTATTCATTTATGAAGGCCTTATCTCTCCTTGCTTTTCCCTGGAAATCTGCATTCAGTTGGGTATATCTTTCTCTTTCTCTTTTGCTTTTCACTGTCTTCTTTCCTCAGCTATTCATAAGGCCTTCTCAGACAACCACTTTGCCTTCTTGCATTTCTTTTTCTTGGAGATAGTTATGGTCACTACCTCCTGTACAATGTTATGAACCTCTGTCCTTAGTTCTTCAGGCACTCTGTCTACCAGATCTAATCCCTTGAATCTATTTGTCACTTTCATTGTATAATTGTAAGGGATTTGATTAGGTCAAACATGAATGGCCTAGTGGTTTTCCCTACTTTCTTCATCTTAAGTCTGAATTTTGCAATAAGGAGCTCATGATCTGAGCTACCGTCAGCTCTAGGTCTTGTTTTTGGTGACTGTATAGAGCTTCTTCATCTTTGGCTGCAAAGAATATAATCAGTCTGATTTCGATGTTGACCTTCTGGTGAAGTCCATGTGTAGAGTCATCTCTTGTGTTGTTGGAAGAGGATGTTTGCTGTGACCAGTGTGTTCTCTTGGCAAAACTCTGTTAGCCTTTGCTCTGCTTCATTTTGTACTCCAAGGCCAAACTTGCCTGTTATTCCAGGTTATCTCTTGACTTCCTACTTTTGCATTCCAGTCCCCTATGATGAAAGGGACATCTTTTTCTGGTGTTAGTTCTAGATAGTCTTGTAGGTTTTCATAGAACCATTCAATTTCAGCTTCTTTGGCATTAGTGGTTGATGAGTAGACTTTGATTACTGTGATGTTGAATGGTTTGCCTTGGAAATGAACTGAGATCATCCTGTTGTTTTTGAGATTGCACCCAAGTACTGAATTTCAGATTCTTTTGTTGACTATGAGGGCTATTGCATTTCTTCTAAGGGATTCTTGCCCACAGTAGTAGATATAGTGGTAATTCTCTTAAGTAAAATTTTTGGCATTGTAGCACAGCTATTCCATTTTCTGCTCTTCTCTTTGTATTTTTATAAACTGGTAGCCCCTCTCATCTTTCTTAGCTACATATTCTTTTTTCCCCCATCACCAAGACTACTGAATCTGCTTCATATTAGAGAATTTTTTAGGCCATCAGGATAGCTTTTTCATGGTTTCCAATTTTAGCTCAGGAGAAGAATTCTCTGAAGAACTCCTGTTCTGATGTTTTTCAAGCATCTTCTCTTGTAGTTCTAGTGAAAAGCAAAATCTTTATCCCCATGTCCCTCCATCCTCAAGTATTGAGTTTCTGTACCTTTCCACTTCCATGCTATTGCAAAGATCAATTTCTGCTTTCCTGCTGTAAGAATAAGACATTTCTTTACTTCCTCAAATATTTCCCTCTTAATTTAATACTTTAAGATTCTTCTGAAGTTTGTGCCCATTTTCACTCATTCTTTCTCATATGCAGCATTAATCCTTAGCCTATGTTCGAATTTTTTCACTTTTCGTTGGAAGACACATTTACCCACCATCTGTGAGGTCTTTCTACAAACTATCAGCTTCTCCAGCATGAATCTCTCATGTGCAGTAAGAATTTGCAGTACACTGTAGATGCTTAATGCCACAGAATGAAACCTGATTGGCGCTTCTGGAAGGTACCCACAGTTCAGGCTTCCAGACCTCTTTGTGATAAAAATCTATTAAACTGCATTCCCCTCATTGCCAGCCAACACCATATCTAGCTAACAGTAACACTAGTCCTGTGCTGTACTTTGAAAAGCCTGGAGGTCATCGGTCATTTTGTTTTATAATATTCGTGCAAATATAGATGATTTAAAATATCCCAATGCTATTTTTGAAAACTCAGCTTATTTTTATTTGTTTCTTTGTTGTTAAATTTCCTTCCCCCACTCCCCAAAATGAACTAAATATAATTAAAAAGTTTATTCTATTCACTTACTGTCATCTCTTTCCTCCAAGCTACCCCACGTACCTGAAAATTCTCTCCTAGACAGCATGAGAGCCATGGTACCATTTTCAACTGCTACTACTGCCTTACCAACCCCTTTCTAGGGTAGCTGAGAACTAGTTTCACATCAGGAAAAATTTGGCTTGCTCACGTTTTGTGACCGTGGGAAAATTCTATAACTTTTCTGAGTCATACATAAAATTATGATCATATTTACTACTTAATTCATAAAATTACTATGTGATCAAATTAAATAACCTATATCAGACAAATAGGAGAGTCTAATCTCCCTTCACTTTAAAAAATGTAATTAACTGACTCACCAAAAGGTAGATATCAAAACACTGAATTTCTATACCTTGATCAGAAGACTTTAAGTAGCTAACCTTCAAGTTGTAACTGGATGTTTATATTAATATTAATGATACAGTCTAGTGATTGATTACACCCCTGATGACTACTCATTCTTTTTTCATAATTAGGAGCTAGCACCGAAAGCATCATGGAGACCAAGTTGAGTACTACAGAAGCAACAGTGATGAATCAATCACTTTCAAGTGCTGTTTCCACATCACAAAGCTCTGACTCCAAGAGTAAGTACAAGAATCCGTGCTGAAATGTTCAGTTCAGTTGCTCAGTCATGTCCTACTCCTTGCAACTCCACGAACTGCAGCACGCCAGGCCTCCCTGTCCATCATCAACTCCTGGAGTCCACCCAAACCCATGTCCATTGAGTCAGTGATGCCATCCAACCATCTCATCCTCTGTCGTCACCTTCTCCTCCTGCCCTCAATCTTTCCCAGCATCAGGGTCTTTTCCAATGAGTCAGCTCTTCACATCAGGTGGCCAAAGTATTGGAGTTTCACCTTCAACATCAGTCCTTCCAATGAACACCCAGGACTGATCTGCTTTAGGATGGACTGGTTGGATCTCCTTGCAGTCCAAGGGACTCTCAAGCATCTTCTCCAGCACCACAGTTCAAAAGCATCAATTCTTTGGTGCTCAGCTTTCTTTATAGTCCAACTCTCACATCCATACATGACTACTGGAAAAACCATAGCCTTGACTAGACAGACCTTTGTGGACAAAGTAATGTCTCTGTTTTTTAATATGCTATCTAGGTTGGTCATAACTTTCCTTCCAAGGAGTAAGTGTCTCTTAATTTAATGGCTGCAATCACCATCTGCAATGATTTTGGAGCCTAAAAAAATAAAGTCAGCCACTGTTTCCACTTGTTTCCCCATCTACTTGCCATGAAGTGATGGGATTGGATGCCATGATCTTAGTTTTCTGAATGTTGAGTTTTAAGTCAACTTTTTCACTGAAATGTTAAACTAGTATATTGGATAGAACTAAACTCAGAAAGTTTTCCAGCCCACACTTACAAAAGAACCATGTCTCACTTATATTCTTCCTTTGTTGTTATTGCTGTTGTTTAGTTGCTAAGTTGTGTCCAGCTCTTTTGTGACCCCATGGACTGTGGCCAATCAGGTTCCTCTCTCCATGGGATTTCCCAGGCAAGAACACTGGAGTGGTTTGCCATTTCCTTCTTCAGAGAATAATCCTGACCTAGGAGTCAAACCCACATCTGTTGCACTGGCAGGTGGGTTCCTTACCACTGAGCCACCAGGAAAGCCTGTGTTCTCTCCTAATCTCTACAAATAGGACAACAATTTGGCAACTTTGCTTTGTATGGTGACACTCTATCCCTCCATAGCTGCAAATAAGTGGATGCCAAGGAGGATCAGGTCAAGCCTGGGTGATAATCTATGATATCATCTAACAGAAAAAGGTAAGATTGGCCAAAGCATTAGACAACTTTGATGAAATAGGAAAAAAAATTAGAAAGGAACAAATTGTTAAAACTGACTCAAGAAGTTAGGAAGACTGAAAAGACCTAAAACAATTTAAGATTCTGCATTAAACATTTAAATAAAGAAAGTTCTAAGCAGAATGGCAAAAATTCTGAATTCTATAAAAATATTCTCAGAAGTAATACTAATTTTTCTCAAACTCTTTTGTGACATAGAGGAAACTTGGCACAAATAATTATCTGAGGCCAGTATTACCATAACACCAAAGATAGAAAAGAATGAAAAGAAAATGCAAATAAAACTATAGACCAATATCCTTCATGAACACAGACACAAATATCCTTAATACAATATTAGAAAAAATCAGTAACATATGAAAAGTGATAAAAACATGAACAAATAGGATTCACTTAGGAATGCAAAGTTGGTTTAAGATATGAAAATCAAGTAATGTAATATACCATCTTAGTAGAATCAACAAATGCAGAAAAAGCATTTGACAAAATAAGATTCCCACTCAATTAAAACTCTCAATTAGCTAGAAATAAGTAAAACTTCCTCAAACTGATCAAGGATATCTATGAAAAATATACAGTAAATGTTTTACTTAATAATGAAAGACTAAATACTTTCCTCTTAAAATCTGAAACACAACAAAGATGTCTACTCTCACCAGTACTATTCAAAATTATAACTGGAGGTTCTTTATTAAGATTATAAATAGGTAGATAGAGATAGAAACATTCATCCAGATTGGAAAGGAAGAAATAAAAGTGTTTTTCTCAGCAAACTACATCATTATCTATATAGAAAACCTGAAGATTTCACAATAAATCTACTAGAACTAATAAAGAATATTCTATACCATTCATATTATATTCTATACCACAGGAAATAATTCCATTCATAGTAGCCTCAGAAATAATAAAATATTTAAGAGTAAATTTAACAATAGAAATGCAATATTTGTACACTAGACTAGAAAACACTTCTCTGAGAAATTAAATATCTAAATGGAAAAATTTCCAAGCTGGTGAACATGTGAACATTTGTTCACAGGAGAGGACATGGAAGCATCACGTCCTTTCCCCATGCCTTGCCCTGTGCATCTTTCATCTGGCTGTTCCTGAAGTATATCCTTTTATAATTAGTGATCTAATGAGGTAACTGAAAGTGAATTATCAAGAAAGATTGTTTCCGTCAGTAGGGCTAGTGGAGACCAGAAGTAACAACTTAGCATATCTGATTCCTTGCCCTGTGTCCTTTTCTTTATTCCATGCTGCTATCTCCATAGGTTTTTTGTCGTAGGGCAAATAGTCACATGAGCAGAACTGAACTAAGTCAGGCTAGTCAGTGATACCTAGCACATCATCTGGAGGGGCTCTAGTGGGTTCTAGGACTCTAAAATGGACACATGGATCATTTCCATGCAAGAGGAGCAAAAGGACTAAGGGACCCCCAAAACCACAGCAGAGCTGAACCCCTTCTGATCACAATCTCTGAATATTCACACTGTGGAGTCTGGCATCGGAGTACATCTGGGAGACATGTCACATATGAGCCAGCAGGCCAGACACAGCAGGACAGGGAGGGGAAGGCAACTTGTGTGCTTTCACTGTGACGCACACATGATTTAAATAATTCATTTATTTTAGCATTATGTGAAAAGACCACTTGTTCGTTTTCATGATTTAGACAAGCCCACTAAGCATCAAAATAGAAAAATTTTCATTAGTACAATTACATCTGCTGCTTGAGCAAAGACATCAGATTTTGAAACATTACCACCAGTGTGAAAGTGCTAATGAGATGGAAAAATGACATCATTTTGACTCTGACTGTAGCCACACAAAGCCATTTTCAGGGTTCAAAAGAAAGAAGAAATTGTGGTGGGGGTGTGTAAAATGTGATTTCAGTTACTGCTGTATGTTTAAAAAATTTTAAAAGCCTGTGATATGTGTTTTGAACATTTTCTTATTTTATACTGTAATAATCTACCATCAATTTTCAAAAAAAAATATGTGTTTCTAAGTATATAACCATCAACAAAGACAGAAATAGAAAATAATTAAATGCAAACAGAAGACACTTTACCTAACCATATGTAAATTGTTAATAAAGCACACAAAAAATGCAAAAATAATCCAAGTTCTTTAAACAACACAGTCTTAACTGCACACCCTCTCCAGAAGAATGGATAAAGAGAGGGAGAGAAAAGAAAAACACTGAAAAGAAACCCTGAAATTCACTTGATGAGTTTGTTTTATTGAAATGAATATATTAGCTCTAAATACTTGGTATAAGTGAAAAAACAGATAAATGTGTTCTCAAGATGAAAAGGGGAGATACAAATACAGAATGGGGGAAAGAAAGTTAAACACTGCACTATCAGATTGAAACTTAAGGCATCAGCATAAATTCATGATTAAAATACAAAAATGTATGTAAAATTGCAAAGAATATAAAATAAACAGACATTACATGTTCATAGTTTGGAAGACTTTATGTTTTAAGATGGCAATTCTTCTCAAGTTGATCAGTAACTGATAAAATAGTCAATGCAATTCCTATTAGAATACCAGAAAGTTTTTTTTTTTTTCTAGAAATTGATAAGCAAATCCCAAAATATATACGGGCTTCCCTAATAGCTCAGTTGGTAAAGAATCTGCCTGCAATACAGGAGACCCCAGTTTGATTCCTGGGTTGGGAAGATCCACTGGAGAAAGGATAGGCTACCCACTTCAGTATTCTTGGGCTTCCCTTGTGGCTCAGCTGGTAAAGAATCAGCCTGCAATATGGGAGACCTGGGTTTGATCCCTGGGTTGGGAAGATACCCTGGAGAAGAGCACAGCTACCCACTCCAGTATTCTGGCCTAGAGAATTCTGTGAACTGTATAACCCATGGGGTTGCAAAGAGTCAGACACAACTGAGCAACTTTCACCTTCACTTTCAAAATATATATGGAAATGAAAGTGACCTAGTATAGCCAAAACACTTTTGAAAAAGAACAATGTTGGAAGACTCAACCACCCCCAACTTCAAAACTTACTGTAAAGCTATAGTAATCAAAACAGGGTATGGAGTTAATGAGTGTTAAGAGTAGCATTATTCATAATTGTCAAATGCTGCAAACAACTCAAATGTCCATTAATTGGTGAAATAGAATATCTCATTGGATTTTCCATTTGAAATGCATTTGGAATGTTCCAAAACATGGGATATCCATATAAGACAGTACCATTCAACAGTTTGAAGATACAAAATACTGACGCATGCTGTAACAGCATGAATCTCAAATACATTATGCAGTGAAAGAAGCCTTTCACAAACTACAACATATACAGTTCCATTTCTGTGAAATATCCAGGATATTTTTTATAGGGACAGAAACCAGATAAGTAGTTGCCTACACCTGAGGACCAGCCTGGGGACTGACTGCAGAAAGGCTCAAGGAAGTTTTTTATATTGAAGAAAATGTTCTAAAACTGGATTATAGTGATGGTTCAATGACTCTATAAATTTACAAAATATTATTGGGTTGTATACTTACAATGAGTGGATTAAGTGGTGAGTTTTCAGATAAATATTCATTTAAGAGCAAAAAGAAAATGTTGATCTAGGCCAATCAAATTTCCTTCCTGGGTAATCTGAACTGGACTAGAAAACCCAAACAAACCAAAAAGCAGGGGGGACTGGAGTAGCTCAGGGTTAGTAGAGAATCTGAGATGGCCATGGTGATTTGTGCGCTTGCCTCTGGCTTCAGGAGGCTTGAGTTGGCAGAGTCAGTAGAGAAGGCTACTGACTATAGATAGACTATGTGGGGAAATGGAGAGATCCCATGAGCAAGGTTAAGTTGTTCAAGAGACATGGAAAAAGTAACAGGACCTGGAGCTCTTCTGATTCCTGACAGATCTTTAGTTGCAGTCCACACGTATCTCCACAAGTACTTCCCTTATCCTGGCCTCCGTGATTTGAAGTAATCTGTGTGTTTAGTAAAAATATCCTGACTAGAAAAGCTACTAATCATCTATAAGAGCCTTATCAAATCCCACTCATTATACATACTGAATGCATTTTTGGCGTAACCAGAGTCCTTAAATGGAGAAGGGAATGGCTACCCACTCCAGTATCCTTGACTTGGAGAATCCCTATGGACAGAGGAGCCTGGGGGGCTACAGTCCCTGGAATAGCAGAGTTGGCCACCACTGAGCAACTGAGCACATAGTCCTTAAAAAGACATCGCTACAGGTGACTCAGTCTCCAAGTCTCTTCTTAGGAGACCTCTAAGCACTGTGGACATTCAAGGCTCACTCTTATCTAGAAGCATGTTGGTAACATCCATTTCCCCCCTTTCTATTGTAATCATCTTAGACATGACATGAAGAAGGTTATTTAGAAGTCTGATTCCACACCATAATTGTAAACTAATAATTGTATGTAGTTAGTCGCCATGTAGAGAAATTTGAAGAGGAGGGTCATTTTTCCTTCATAACAGGAACATTTCTCTGTGGCAGTGTTTTGGGTTCTGATAAGCAGAATTTATATGGTAGACAATATATGTCTGAAAAGTACCTTTGGCAAACCAAAACCTCATGCATTTTATAATATAAGTGCCCCAATACAAACAAGAATAAAAGCGAACTATGCGTCTGCCAAATGTGTAACAGTTGATGATTCATCTCCTTCTTAAGCATATGAGCAGTGGTTGCTTGAATAGTGACCTTCAGAGAAAGGCACTGTGGGGACATTATCTCAAATTCAGGCTTGATTTTAGAGTAGACAGGAGTCATGAGGTCTGTTGACAGGGAAAGACAGCCTATTGCTTTCTCCTTCTGGTGGATTCTGACTTAGCTAGAGAGAATATGTGTAACAAGATTATAGGTAGGAGACATCGAGATGGGCAAGTACCAGTACCTAATTCTACTAAAGCAACTGTGGGAAAATGAAAGTGAAAGTGTTAGTCACTCAGTCATGTCCAACTCTTTGTGACCCCATGGGCTGTAACACGACAAGCTTCTCTGTGGAATTCTCCAGGCAAGAATACCAGAGTGGGTTGCCATTCTCTTCTCCAGGGGATCTTCCCGATCCCAGGATTGAACCCGGGTCTCCCACATTGCTGGCAGAGGAAGCCTCAAGTGTGTGGGTAAAAATACTTCTAAACAATTTGCCGTGTCAGAGCCTCTGCTACCACAGAAGATATAATATTATAGACTTGAACTCTGAAGGGAAAAATCTGACTTTTGTTAATTAAAAATAAGTAACATTTATAAGAAATTAGTAGGTTATTTAGTCAAGGGTTAATAACATTTATATGTAACAAATAATTTATCATGTATGTTTCCCTTTTGCATAATCTATCCTAGTTTAGAATAGAGTTTGTTTTTAATACAAAAAGCATATATAATTGTATAAAGATCAAGTAACCACTTCAGATATACTACTGGTTGAACATGAGAATGGCTTCTGCACAAGCCTGTACTTTTCGAGGCACCACACCCTTCTTAAAAGAAATGGTCACTCCAATTATGCCAAGAGGAAGTTGGCTTATTGTTTACTAACAATGATTCTGAAATCAGATAAAGAAAGTGAAAGTGTTAGAAAACTTACTTAGTCGTGTTTGACTCTTTCTGAACCCATGGTCTGTAGCCCACCAGGCTCCTTTGTCCATGGAATTCCCTAGGCAAGAATACTGGAGTGGGTAGCCATTTCCTTCTCCAGGGGATCTTCCTGACCTAGGGATTGAACCCAGATCTCCTACATTGCAGGCAGACACTTTACCAACTGAGCCACCAGGGAAGCCCTTAAAATCAAATAGCTTAGATTCAAATAATAGCACAACCATTTATTTGGACTTTGGCCTTTGGTAAGCTGTTTAACTTCTCTGTGCCTCAGTTTCCTCATCTGTAAAATAGTTGTAATGACTACACTTTTACAGGATTCTTGTGAAGATTAAAAGAGATAAAATAATATGAAGCTTAAAACAGTGTCTGAAAAGAAAACAATACATTTTAGTTATTAATATTATTTCGGTACTGATAATCCTTACAAAAGCCAAGCAAAGATGGTATTTATGGTATCAGTTTCACAAATAAGGAAACAGGTTCAGAAAGATGAAATGACTCACCCAATGTTAAAAGATGTAATTCAAACCCTGTTTTTCTTGCCTCAAACTCCATAAATATCGATATACCACACTTTCTCTCATTACAACTATTTCACATAAAGTATCTAAAGGAATTAGAAAGCAGGTAGCTTTTAATTGGGTGCATCATATGCTTGACAAACAGAAGTTCAATCACTATAACACTGACCAACCGACTGAATAGAAACCTGGGATTCTCACCAGAAACCTGGGATTCTCACCAGAAACCTGGGATTCTCACCAAGGTGGTTCTCATGCTGTTGCCAACCATGCCAGATTTATTCCTGACCGTGTGACTTGTTCAACCTGTCTTCCTCATCTGTATGGTCATTCTTTCTTCCCCTTGTCCTTCCTCCAACTGATTATTAAAATTCTACACAACCATAAAGAACCTCTACAAAATATCACCTCAGTATTTCCCACACCTTAATGAAGTTTCCAGATATATGTACCATCTGCACTATTATTCATTTAGTACTTTCTTTAAATGGATGCACTTTTTAATTCTTAAATTTGTTTGAAAAGGAAACCATCATGAGTGAAAAACCAGTTTGAATTGGCAGAAGCAGAAGCTAGAAAGTCTCTGTGATGTAAGCAAAATAAAATAAAATTCTCGCTAGATTTTGTTGCTTACCAAAGGCTCTGAATTTTAGCCTTGCTTAATAAATAAATCAAATACTTACCTGGCAGGGGAGATACTGGGATGATGAAGGTGATTTTCACCTCCCCGCACCGCCGCCCCCCCCTACACAGCGTGGCTTATCTATCACACTTCGGATGTGCTGACCCCTGCAATTCCCACAGAACTTGACTGCATAATTTGTGGTTGTGGGGGACTGCATTTGCACTTTTCCCTGTGTGGTGGAAAAAAAGATAAGTACATTCTAGGTATTAATGACATATTTGCATCAAATTGAAATTTTGAAACTTCTTCATTGAAATAAACACAAAAAAACTGAAAATAATTACTTTCTCACTGAATGTTTCAATCTTATTTAACGCCACTTTCCAGTATAGAATCTCTCATATAATGCTATGCATCTCATGCTTTGGAAAAGTCTAATTTTTCTGATCACTCAGGCTCATTATTTCTTTTGTGAATGGCACCATTTATCTATGACATTTATCAGGGAACTTAATTGCAATGTTTCTTACATGCTATTTAATTAGTTTGTATCATTTCATGTGGGCAGATAAAAGAGGAATTCTCAGGATAACAAAGTCTTAGTCACACATCATGGTTTATCCAAACCAGAACTAATCTTTTGTATGATGACTCAGTCAATGCTTTGTTGGGGGGATGGGGGATGGTATGTATGAGGGGGAATGAGAAGGAAAATTTTAATTGGTCATAGTAAATTATTTTTAAGCAAATCAGTAAAGAATTATATATGGGAACAACTACATTTTTTTCCTGGGACTTTTAATGATAAATCATGTTCTGTAGGAAATTATATACAGCTATATATAGCTGGAAATACAATGGCTTTTGTAAGATAATATTTAGCAAAGTTACTTGTATTATTGCTTAAGCTTTCTATCTTAAAAGCTGATAGTTTAAGCAAGGTTTAGTTTGGGATTAAATTGTGGATTAAAGTTTAGCATTTTGAAGTTCATTTGCATTTCATAAGACTTCAGTTTCAAACTGAACCAAGAGATTTAAGTTGCCAAACACCCTGATTAAGGATTTGGTCTTGACTCAACAACTAAGTTTGAGACTAGGTTAATAGAATGTACTACACTCATTTCTATTTAACTTCCACTTACTCAGCAGATAAAGAATCTGCCTATAATGCAGGAGACATGGGAGACGCAGGTTTGATCCCTGGGTCGGGAAAATCCACTGGAAGAGGAAATGGCAACCCACTCCAGTATTCTTGCCTGGGAAATCCCATGGACAGAGGAGCCATGCAGGCTATAGTCCCAAAAAGTCGCAGAGTCGAACACAACTGAATGACTAAGCACACCTGCTTCCTCTCCAGATCAGAATTTGGCCTTTTCTTATAGCATATTTGCATTATGAAACTTAAACACACACACACACACACAGAGGAATAATTACAGATGTCTTCACTTTTCATTAGTTTCCACAACTTTAGCCATATTCCATAGCATTCATCTCTATTCAGATTTTATATTCACAAAACTGAGTCGAAATTTGAAAATAGAATGCTGTATGAAGATGTTTTATTATCTTCAAAATAATACATCCTTGATTTCAGGATAAAAAGTATATATTTCCCAGTACTAATTAAGTATTTAAGATTTACAGAATTTTTTTCTCAGAATAACAATATATTCATTCATATAGAAATATCTGGACCTCTGAAGACTCAAGAAAAGGGTTTTGAATTGCTATCTTTTTTTTTTTTTTTACTATTGCACTACTTCTTAAGGCATGTCATTTTTATTTTATGTAATATGTCCCTGAGAAGTCATTATGCATTTTTGAAGGATGAAAAAAATGCAAAAAAGAATAGTCAGGAGGCTTTGTCTGATATGAGTTTAAAATTGTTCGTTCTCAATAAAGTGTATCAGCAAGAAAGATTATGACCTTATATTAAAAGCAGGAAGAACAAAGGTTTTGATTTCGTTTGTATTCTAATCCTCTGGCAGCTGATAAATATTTTAACTGCATCCTCCAAGTACAGCATTATGCCATGTACAAAATTATTTTAACTAGTTATGAAAAGTAGAAATTAATTACATAAGCTTTCCACTGAGAACAGTTTATTGGAAAAAAAAGCTGTCTCTTAGTAAAAGAAGATGGACCTTAGAACCAACGGACCTGAATTATAATCACAGTCCTCCCTTTGAGAACATAGTTTCACTTCTTTCAACTATTACTTGCAGATCTGCAAAATGAAAATAATAACATCTTTCTCATAGACATCAATGATTAATATATGGAATTGATCAGAAGAGTTGCTTCAAAAATAGTAGCTATCATTATCCAACTAGCAATTTTTAATAACACATTCATTTTGCCTTAAAAATTGAATTCATTAGGTAAAATTAGTTTTTATTTTTATTATTATTATCAATTATTATTTTATATTATTATTTGTTCACTCCCTATGTTTTTACCAGAGACCTAGTATGGATAGTGTGGATAGACCTAGTATGAAGAAGGCGATGGCACCCCACTCCAGTACTCCTGCCTGGAAAATCCCATGGACAGAGGAGCCTAGTGCGCTGCAGTCCATGGGGTTGCTAAGAGTCAGGCACAACTGAGCAACTTCACTTTCACTTTTCACTTTCAGGCATTGGAGAAGGAAATGGCAACCCACTCCAGTGTTCTTGCCTGGAGAATCCCAGGGACGGGGGAGCCTGGTGGGCTGCCGTCTATGGGGTCACACAGTCAGACACGACTGAAGTGACTTAACAGCAGTATGGATAGTAGATGCTGAAATTATGACCCTGAGTAAAATAAGAAATCTCTGTCCTCCTGGACGTACATTCTAACAGTAAACAAAGCAGTTTAAAAAAAATAAATGTCCCTGGAGTGATAAACTGGTGAGCAAACAAAGAATGATGGTGGGCTGAGATAGAGGGAAATGAGAAGACAGCTTTCAATAAGGTGGTTGGAGAAGACTTTTCTGAGTGGTGACACCCGAACAGTCATGAAGGGTGAGAAGGAGCCAGTGTAGGCCTGAGAGGACAGCCCACAGGCTTAGGGCCAGCAGGCCGTCTGAGGCAAGGGATCCCTGGGACATTTATCTACCATGGAGACGCCAAGCAGGCTGTGACAGCGGGAGTGAATTGAGGAGCAAGGCAGGAGCCATGTCCTATGGAGAACCACTAGCTGTAGTGAGGAGAGGAATAAGGAGCCATTGGAGTAATGAAATGTTAATTAAAAAAATTTTTTTCTAGGTGGCTGTTACACGTACTAAGGAGAGAGATATAGGTGCTAGATGAATTGTAGTCAATTGAATGGTGAGGTGTATGTGAAATATATTTTGAAGCTAGGGCTGATGAGGTGAGAAAAAAATGAATCAAGAAAAAAAAAAGAAGAAAGGCCACTACTTTTTGGCTCATGCACCTGGGAGGCAACAGTACCATCAGTTCAGTTCAGTTCAGTTCAGTCGCTCAGTCGTGTCCGACTCTTTGCCACCCCATGAATCGCAGCACGCCAGGCCTCCCTGTCCATCACCAACTCCCGGAGTTCATTCAAACCCAATGTCCATCGACTTGGTGATGCCATCCAGCCACCTCATCCTCTGTCGTCCCCTTCTCCTCCTGCTCCCAATCCCTCCCAGCATCAGAGTCTTTTCCAATGAGTCAACTCTTTGCATGAGATGGCCGAAGTATTGGAGTCTCAGCTTCAGCATCATTCCCTCCAAAGAGCACCCAGGACCAATCTCCTTTAGAATGGACTGGTTGGATCTACCTGCAGTCCAAGGGACTCTCAAGAGTCTTCCATACTTTGGTTCAAAAAAGTGAAAGGGGAGGTGTGTTTGAGGACACAAGTCAAGAGTTAGGAATGGATAAAGAAGTGCGGTGTATAGATACAATGGAATATTGCATGCGTGCTAAGTCACTTCAGTCGTGTCCAACTCTTTGTGACCCTGTGAACTGTAGCCTGCCAGGATCCTCTGTCCATCAGATTCTTTAGGCAAGAATATTGGGGTGGGCTGTCATGCCCTCCTCCAGGGGATCTTTCTGACCCAGGGATCAAACACATGTCTTTCATGTTTCCTGCATTGGCAGATAGATTTTTCCCACTAGTGCCACCACATTCAGTTCAGTTCAGTTCAGTTGCTCAGTCGTGTCCGACTCTTTGCAACCCCATGAATCACAGCACGCCAGGCCTCCCTGTCCATCACCAACTCCCAGAGTTCACCCAGACTCACATCCATCGAGTCAGTGATGCCATCCAGCCATCTCATCCTCTGTCGTCCCCTTCTCCTCCTGCCCCCAGTCCCTCCCAGCATCAGAGTCTTTTCCAATGAGTCAACTCTTCACAACAGGTGGCCAAAGTACTGGAGTTTCAGCTTTAGCATCATTCATTCCAAAGAAATCCTAGGGCTGATCTCCTTCAGAATGGACTGGTTGGATCTCCTTGCAGTCCAAGGGACTCTCAAGAGTCTTCTCCAACACCACAGTTCAAAAGCATCAATTCTTCGGCGCTCAGCCTTCTTCACAGTCCAACTCTCACATCCATGCATGACCACAGGAAAAACCATAGCCTTGACTAGATGGACCTTTGTTAGCAAAGTAATGTCTCTGCTTTTGAATATGCTATCTAGGTTGGACATAACTTTCCTTCACAGACATAAAAATGAATGAAATAATGCCACTTGCAGCAACATTGATAGACCTAGAATATATCATGCTAAGTGGAGTCGGACAGAGAAAGACACATGATACTGCTTATATGTGGAATCTAAAACAAAAAGCTACAAATGAACTTATTTACAAAATAGGAATAGACCCCCAGACATAGAAAACAAAGCTGCGGTTACCAAAAAAGGGGAGAAGGGGGAGATAAATTAGGAGTCTGGAATTAAGATATATACACTATTGTATATAAAATAGATAATAATGAGATTTACTGTATAGCACAGGGACTTATGGGCTTCCCTGGTGGCTCAACAGTAAAGACTCCACCTGCAATTCAGGAGCTACAGGAGACACGGGTTTGATCTCTGGCTCAGGAAGATCCCCTCGAGGAGGGCATGGCAACCCACTCCAGTATCTTGCCTGGGAAATCCCATGAACAGAGGAGCTTGACAGGCTACAGTCCATGGGGTTGCAAAGAGCTGGACACGACTGAAGCAACTTAGCACTCAATATTTTGTAATAACCTACAAGGCAAAAATCTGAAAAACAGTATATTTAGATATAAAACTGAATCACTGTGCTGTATACCTGCAACTAACACAGCATTTTATATCAACTCTACTTCAGTTTAAAAAAAAAAGGGGGTTCTGTTTTGGGCATGTAAAATTTAACATGCTGTTAAGACAGGTGAAGATACAAAGGAAGCAAGTGGAGGTTTGGATTCACCATCATTATTGGGCTTCTATTTATCTCAAATATTTCTATATTTTTTCATGTGGAAAATCTTGACTCGTGGTGCAAACACTCAAGTTTCTTGAAATGATATTTGCTTATAATTCTCTCAAGCGATTTTACTTGTAGAAAGCTCTACTGAGCTCTATTCCCTTTACAGGAATTTCTTAAGTTTCAAAGGTATCTGTCTGAACCATCCTAAATCTTCCTCAGATCAAGAGATGTGCAATATCTTAGTAGGAGTATGACATATGGCAGTGCCACTCATGAAGCACCCACTGAAGTTTCTGTAGTCTTCTGGATTCTCTTGGCATATTCAAGAAGTGGGGTTGTACCAGATGCCCCAAAGGAGGATGCAGCGAACTTTGGATCACAGGCCAAATCCAAGCCCCAGTCTATTTTTGTAATTAAAATTTAATGAGAATATTGCCGTACCTATTCTTTAGATATTACATATGGCTGTATTCACACTACAATAGCAAAAGCTGAATAGTTAGTAGAGACTTATGGCCCACAAAGCTTAAATACTATCTGTCCCTTTAAGAAAGAGTTGACTGACCCCTGCTCCGAAGTTTCTTTTATTCAGGAAGCCTCATTATTTGGTGACTTGAGGAAAGTAAATCAGAAATGAACTAAAATCTCTATGCAACTACCACCTGAAACAATTGTGAGAGTAGATATTTGATATTCAACGTTTAATTTTAGCAATTTTCTTTCTTTTTTTTTTCTCTAAAGCTGAGACTCAGAGTTCAATCAAAGCAACAGAAACACCAGGTAAGTTCATTTTCTTTTCTCTGAGGATATTCCTGAGTAAAATCCCAAGAAGAAGACAAAGTAGATCAATCAGTTAGAGGACTGGTTGAAATAGTATAAAAGAAAATATTACATGGCAACTAAAATAGTTAGGAAACCTTGTGTTAAAAAAAATGCAGACAAGGAGAATATGCAACAGTGTGTCTGAGTGCTCTGGGCTTGGGTTAGCGGAACCAGCTCTGGGAAATGCATAAAGCTTGTGGAATTTTCCTCTCCCCACAACCTACTGTTCCTGGTCTGTTTGTGCGGTCAGCTTGCCCTCTCCCAGAAGTATAGGGTGTGCTTTTGCTGTCGTCTCTACTTTCTAACAAAGCCTGGTCCTGGCATCCAAAGAGATGATGTTATAAACCACAGTTAACAGTCTAAAATGCTATCACTTTGAGAAGCACTCATGCTTTGCCATCCTTAGTTTTAAGCTGAAAAAATTTTGGATGATGGAGCAACGGAAATTGGAGAAGATTATTGGCAGAGGAAAATGGTCATGTTGAATCTTCATACTGTTTCGAAATTGTAATTATTTGGAGATTTTTATTTTCATAACTCCCATCTGGTACATGTATAAGTGACATATCTCTTAGGTTATCAATATTAACCACCTTTGCTATATACTAAATGAGAAATATGTGAAATAAACCTAGGAGATCACAAAACTTGTTTGTTTTTTTTTTTTGGACCAGAGAAAGATTTACTGCAGAGCTGAGCAAGGAGAACAGGTGGCTAGGAAATACAGAGATCATGTAACTTTTTTTAAAAAATGGAAAAATAAAGCCATGAAAATTATGAGTGACTCTAATATTTTCACAGCAAATGTCCTAAATAGTCATCATGGTCTACCATCAAGAATTAGAAATGGAAGTTATATGCTTTTAAATTTAAATTATTTATCTTCTATATAATATATCAAATAATAAAGGAAGTTATTTTTATATTGTTAACTCTATTTCACCTCATCACTGTATTTTTTATCCTTTATTTCCATCTACACAGTCTAGAAATGCATTGGAAAAAGCCTTGGGAAAAACAAAACATAAAAATAGTGCATCCAGGCAAAGAGGGCAGCTTTGCGTTGGCTGATGCTTTACACTGTTCTGGAGAAATCCTGTCCCCTGTTTCATGGATTGGTTATCAAGGAGGAGTTACAGATGGAGGAGAATCGGGAGGCTGCCAAAATTGTCAGCTCTTTTTAAGGAGAGACCAAAGCATCTTTTATTTTGTTTAAAAGATAGTATTTACAAAATTCCAGCTTTAACTACAATTGATTTTTACATGTAATGAAAAGCACATTTAGATTTTAATTTTGAATTATAGAAACTAATTCTCCTAAAATAGATAATAGACAAACCATTGATTTGAACAGTGGTTTAGAAAGAAATATGGCCGATTCTATCAACTGCAAGAAAGGTCAGTCTTAAATTTCAGATATATGGTAGGGCTAAAGCCTAAATCCAGGTTCACTCAAAAAAAATTAACAAATATCCCCCATCTTCCTTAAAATAATTAGTATTTTTCTTTTAGGTAATGTTGAGGTAAATGTTTAGGTAATGTTGACAGACTGTGGTCCACTGGAGAAGGGAATGGCAAACCACTTCAGTATTCTTGCCTTGAGAACCCCATGAACAGTATGAAAAGGCAAAATGATAGGATACTGAAAGAGGAACTCCCCAGGTCAGTAGGTGCCCAATATGCTACTGGAGATCAGTGGAGAAATAACTCCAGAAAGAATGAAGGGATGGAGCCAAAGCAAAAACAATACCCAGCTGTGGATGTGACTGGTGATAGAAGCAAGGTCCGATGCTGTAAAGAGCAATATTGCATAGGAACCAGGAATGTCAGGTCCATGAATCAAGGCAAATTGGAAGTGGTCAAACAAGAGATGGCAAGAGTGAATGTCGGCATTCTAGGAATCAGCAAACTAAAATGGACTGGAAGGGGAGAATTTAACTCAGATGACCATTATATCTACTACTGCGGGCAGGAATCCCTCAGAAGAAATGGAGTAGCCATCATGGTCAACAAAAGAGTCCAAAATGCAGTACTTGGATGCAATCTCAAAAACGACAGAATGATCTCTGTTCGTTTCCAAGGCAAACCATTCGATATCACAGTAATCCAAGTCTATGCCCCAACCAGTAACGCTGAAGAAGCTGCAGTTGAACGGTTCTATGAAGACCTACAAGACCTTTTAGAACTAACACCCAAAAAAGATGTCGTTTTCATTATAGGGGACTGGAATGCAAAAGTAGGCAGTCAAGAAACACCTGGAGTAACAGGCAAATTTGGCCTTGGAATACGGAATGAAGCAGGGCAAAGGATAATAGAGTCTTGCCAAGAAAATGCACTGGTCATAGCAAACACCCTCTTCCAACAAACACAAGAGAAGACTCTACACATGAACATCACCAGATGGTCAACACCAAAATCAGATTGATTATATTCTTTGCAGCCAAAGATGGAGAAGCTCTATACAGTCAGCAAAAATAAGACCAGGAGCTGACTGTGCCTCAGATCATGAACTCCTTATTGCCAAATTCAGACTTAAAATGAAGAAAGTAGGGAAAACCACTAGACCATTCAGGTATGACCTAAATAAAATCCCTTATGATTATACAGTAGAAGTGAGAAATGGATTTAAGGGCCTATATCTGATAGATAGAGTGCCTGATGAACTATAGACTGAGGTTCGTGACATTGTACAGGAGACAGGGATCAAGACCATCCCCATGGAAAAGAAATGCAAAAAAGCAAAATAGCTGTCTGGGGAGGCCTTACAAATGGCTGTGAAAAGAAGAGAAGTGAAAAGCAAAGGAGAAAAGGAAAGATATAAACATCTGAATGCAGAGTTCCAAAGAATAGCAAGAAGAGATAAGAAAGCCTTCCTCAGTGATCAATGCAAAGAAATAGAGGAAAACAACAGAATGGGAAAGACTAGAAATCTCTTCAAGAAAATCAGAGATACCAAGGGAACACTTCATGCAAAGATGGGCTCGATAAAGGACAGAAATAGTATGGACTTAACAGAAGCAGAAGATATTAAGAAGAGGTGGCAAGAATACACAGAAGAACTGTACAAAAAAGATCTTCACGACCCAGATAATCTCGATTGTGTGATCACTGACCTAGAGCCAGACATCCTGGAATGTGAAGTCAAGTGGGCCTTAGAAAGCATCACTATGAACAAAGCTAGTGGAGGTGATGGAATTCCAGTTGAGCTATTCCAAATCCTGAAAGATGATGCTGTGAAAGTGCTGCATTCAATATGCCAGCAATTTGGAAAACTCAGCAGTGGCCACAGGACTGGAAAAGGTCAGTTTTCATTCCAATCCCAAAGAAAGGCAATGCCAAAGAATGCTCCAACTACCGCACAATTGAACTCATCTCACATGCTAGTAAAGTAATGCTCAAAATTCTCCAAGCCAGGCTTCAGCAATATGTGAACCGTGAACTTCCTGATGTTCAAGCTGGTTTTAGAAAAGGCAGAGGAACCAGAGTTCAAATTGTCAACATCCGCTGGATCATGGAAAAAGCAAGAGAGTTCCAGAAAAACATCTATTTCTGCTTTACTGACTATGCCAAAGCCTTTGACTGTGTGGATCACAATAAACTGTGGAAAATTCTGAAAGAGATGGAAATCCCAGACCACCTGACCTGCCTCTTGAGAAATCTGAATGCAGGTCAGGAAGCAACAGTTAGAACTGGACATGGAACAACAGACTGGTTCCAAATAGGAAAAGGAGTGTGTCAAGGCTGTATATTGTCACCCTGCTTATTTACCTTATATGCAGAGTACATCATGAGAAACGCTGGGCTGGAAGAAGCACTATCTGGAATCAAGATTGCCAGGAGAAATATCAATCACCTCAGCTATGCAGATGACACCACCTTTATGGCAGAAAGTGAAGAAGAACTAAAAAGCCTCTTGATGAAAGTGAAAGTGGAGAGTGAAAAAGTGGGCTTAAAGCTCAACATTCAGAAAACAAAGATCATGGCATCTGGTCTCATAACTTCATGGGTAATAGATGGGGAAACAGTGGAAACAGTGGCTGACTTTATTTTTTGGGGCTCCAAAATCACTGCAGATCATGACTGCAGACATGAAATTAAAAGACACTTACTCCTTGGAAGAAAAGTTATAACCAACCTAGATAGCATATTGGAAAGCAGAGACATTACTTTGCTAAGAAAGGTCTGTCTAGTCAAGGCTATGGTTTTTCCAGTGGTCATGTATGGCTGTGAGAGTTGGACTGTGAAGAAGGCTGAGCACCGAAGAATTGATGTTTTTGAACTGTGGTGTTGGAGAAGACTTTTGAGAGTCCTTTGGACTGCAAGGAGATCCAACCAGTCCATTCTGAAGGAGATCAGCCCTGGGATTTCTTTGGAATGAATGATGCTAAAGCTGAAACTCCAGTACTTTGGCCACCTGATGCGAAGAGTTGACTCATTGGAAAAGACTCTGATGCTGGGAGGGATTGGGGGCAGGAGGAGAAGGGGACGACAGAGGATGAGATAGCTGGATGGCATCACCGACTCAATGGACGTGAGCCTGAGTGAACTCTGGGAGTTGGTGATGGACAGGGAGGCCTGGCGTGCTGTGATTCATGGGGTTGCAAAGAGTCGGACACGACTGAGTGACTGAACTGAACTGAACTCAACTGAATACACATTTAGTCTTTGACTAGAACATTCATAGCTCTCACATTTGATATTTTCTTTCATATAATGCATCTGGCTTCAATTTCCATGAAAAATTATGTTTTTACCACTCTCTTCAAAAATTATTGTTAAGGGTGTAGAAATTGGTAATTGTTTTATGTAGGATCTTTTTTTGGAATTCAGAATAAGGCAACTGTATATAAAATGTGAATTATAAGCAATTATATGTAGATATGGACTTCTCTGTTGGCTCACATGGTAAAGAATCTGCCTGCAAGGCAGTGGACCCAGGTTCAATGCCTGAGTTGGGAAGATTCCCTGGAGAAGGAAATGTATATCCATTCCAGTATTCTTACATGGAGAAATCCATGGACAGAGGAGCCTAGCAGGCTATAGTCAATGGGGTTGCAAAGAGTCAGACACAACTGAGCAACTAATACTTTCTTTTTCTTTTCTATATGTAGATATGACATTCAATTTTATATAATAAACATACAAGAAAGGTAGTCACAGTTAGATGGACATGATTGATCAAGGTCAGAAGACATGTCCATTCATTTCATTCAATAGAGCAAAGGTTGTATGAATGGACAGCTGTGTTTAGTAATGCTAAGCATGAAGAAGAATTCATACCCAATATCTAAAACATGTGGGAGAGTAAAATTTCAACTGCCCACTGTAACATACCTGGTAAGATTCCAAGTTTAGTATAATCCCCTGCTAAATATACAGAAGGATATATTCAACCAATCACTGCTAACCGAGGCATTCAATCTTTGTTCTGTTCCATCACATATAGCACTAGCTAAGATTTTGAGTGATACATGGAGCCTGCCATGAAGGGTTACTAAAGACTAGTCAATATAATAAATAACTATAATAACTCCAGCAGTCATATAGGTATAAAGTGATGTGTCAGTGATAAGCCTCAGATAACCTTATATTAGGATCAGAGGAGGGAAAGAATTTTTTTCCCCTTTATCTGTGGTAGCATACACTGGGTGAGATAAAAGCAGTTTAAGAAAGACGAGAAATGGTTTCATGAAAAAAGTGGTCTTCTAGCTCCCAGATTTTTGTGCCTACTTGATTTTTTAGCTCTGAGTTCAGAGCTAATGAGGATATTGAAAGACCCACTAAAAAGCGATGAAAGACTGTTTATTCCCTGGAGATATATGCAGACATTATGTGGCCATTACAACAATTTAAAGCAATGATAGAATTCACTTTTGTTTAGCCTTATCATTTTCCGACAGGCAGGCAGAGCTAATAACTTGTCCTTGAAAATTAACCTTTTGATTTCTTTGTAAGAGATCTCAGCTCAAAGAAAAATGGACCAATGTGCCTCAATATATTGGGAAAGGAATAAACCATTTGCCCATAATTTCCTGAAAATACAACTATATTTGTCCAGGTTTTCCAGAGAAGCAGAACAAAGAGAATATACATATATAAATATGTATTTATATAAACATATGGAAATCTCTAAAGAGATGTATTATAAAGAATTGGCTCAACGCATTACAGAGTCTGAGAAGTCTTGAGACCTCAGTTGGCAAACGAGGTCCAGAAGCAGGGAGAGTGCATGTGCAGTTCTAGGCCCAGTCCAAAGTGCTGAGACCAGAAGAGCAGATGCTGTAAGTTCCAGGCTGAAAGCTGGCAAGCTCAAGATCCAAGAGGAGACAATAGCTCAGTTCAAAGGCACGGAAACACTGATATCCCAGCTCAAGGCAATCAGGCAGAAAGAATTCCTTCTTACTCCGGGAAGCCTTTCGGTTTGCGTGTGTGCATGCTCAGTCATGTCCATCTCTTTGCGACCCCGTACAGGCCTCCAACTGATTGGATGAGAGCCACCCTAATGGAGGTAATATATTTCACTCATCTACTGATTTGAATATTAATCTCATCCAAAAACACATTTACAGGCACACCCAGAATAATGCTTGACCAATACCTGAGAGGCAAGTTCAATCCCTGGGTTGGGAAAAATCCCCTGGAGAAGGAAATGGCAACCTGCTCCAGTATTCTTGCCTGGGAAATTCCATGGACAGAAGAGCCTGTTGGGCTACAGTCCATGGGGTCACAAAGAGTCAGGTAAAACTTTGTGACTAAACAACCATATCAAATATCTGAGAACCCCATAGCCAAGTCAACACAAAAAATTAATCATCACAGCATTCTCATTGTGACCAGCACAGCTTGCGAAAAATCTTGTTGTACACATCTTTCATTTCTCAACTGTGTTTCAGGACCTCGGTTGTTTTTTAGACATTAACTTTTTTATGGAAAATCAGAAGCTAGTACAGACAACTGCCATCAAAACTGACTACTGGCCTTTGGAAAGGAGGATTCTCTGTCGTGGTTCATTCATCATGCTTGAATGAACAAGCACAGGCATTCTTATGCAATGCCTGGAGTTGGTTACTGGTAAATTCATATAATGTGAAACATGAACTATTTTATACAGAGGATTACTTACCTGAATATTCTAACTTTGAATGACAGAATCTTGATACTATTGTTCAGTTAGTAACAGTTCAGTTAGAATGTACTCAACAGTTCAGTTAGAATGTACTCAAACTAGAAATATAGCCATAGTAAATGATATCCTGAGTTGTTTTAGTTACTTGGAAATTCTATGATGTTTAAAAATTAGTTGTGAAAAAATAACTCAGTTATGGAATGAGAAATAGAAATTAGCTTAGGGCCTGGCATAAGCTTCCACTTGGGAAATTTATATGAACGTATAAATCTAGGTATGGCTAAGTGGTTTCTCCTCTGGTTCAAGGATCTGATAAGTCTCTGAGAAGTGCTCAACCCTGTTCTTGAGACTCTCTAGTCTACACTGAATGGTCATAAAAACTCACAATCTTGGACTTCCATGGTGGCGCAGTGAATAAGAACCCACCTGCCAAAGCAGGGGCACAGGTTTGATCCTTGGTCCTGGAGGATTCCACATACTATGAAGGAACTAAATCCCATATGCCACAACCACTGAGCCTGGGCTCTGGAGCCCATGAGCCGTGACTTCGGAAGCCTGCACCTAGAGCCTGTGCTCTGTAACAAGAGAAGCCACCTCTATCAGAAGCCTCTGCATCACAACAAAGATTATCCTCCTCTCACCACAACTAGAGAAAGTCTGAGAGCAGCAAGGAAAACCCAGAACAACTGAAAAACAAACTAACAAACAAAAACCTCAATCTCAACTGATTGGCTAGCCAGTACTCACTTTAAGAACCAACACTTTTCAACAATATTGCTAAGGATGTGAGCTCCTCCACTAAACTCTACAATGTGCTCTCTATTAATACATTAGGAAGAATTCTCTCTGTCTCCTTGTATGTTTCTGCAGAGTCTGGTCTGGCCACTGAAGAAAGAGAGGTTTAGTTTCTCTTGGTATAAAGAAACCTCTTGATTGGAGAATAAATTGAAATAGGTGATACTGCTGCTAAGTCGCTTCAGTCGTGTCCAACTCTGTGCGACCCCATAGATGGCAGCCCACCAGGCTCTGCCATCCTTGGGATTCTCCAGGCAAGAACACTGGAGTGGGTTGCCATTTCTTTCTCCAATGAATGAAAGTGAAAAGTGAAAGTGAAGTCGCTCAGTCATGTCTGACTCTTCACGACCCCATGGACTGCAGCATGCCAGGATTCCCTGTCCATCATCAACTCGCAGAGCTTGCTCAAACTCATGTCCATTGAGTCAGTGATGCCATCCAACCATCTCATCCTTTGTTGTCCCCTTCTCCTCCTGCCTTCAATTTTCCCCAGCATTAGAGTCTTTTAAAATGAGTCAGTTCTTCACATTAGGTGGCCAAATTATTGGAGTTTCAGCTTCAACATCAGTCCTTCCTTCCAGTGAATATTCAGGACTAATTTCCTTTAGGATGGACTGGTTGGATATCTTTGCAGTCTAAGGGACTCTCAAGAGTCTTCTCCAACAACCACAGTTCAAAAGCATCAATTCTTCCACGCTCATCTTTACAGTCCAACTCTCACATCCATACATCACTACTGGAAAAACCATAGCATGGACTAGATGAACTTTTTTTGGCAAAGTAATGTCTCTGCTTTATAATATGCTGTCTAGGCTGGTAATAGCTTTTCTTCCAAGGAGCAAGCATTTTTTAATTTCATGGCTTCAGTCATCATCTGCAGTGATTTTGGAGCCCCCAAAAATAAAGTCTGACACTGTTTCCATTGTTTCCCCATTTATTTGCCATGAAGTGATAGGACCAGATGCCATGATCTTCATTTTCTGAATGTTGAGCTTTAAGCCAACTTTTTCACTCTCCACTTTCACTTTCATGTAGATGCTCTTTAGTTCTTCATTTTCTGCCATAAGGGTGGTGTTACCTGTGTATCTGAGGTTATTGATATTTCTCCCGTCAATCTTGATTCTAGCTTGTACTTCATTTTGCATGATGTATTCTGCATATAAGTTAAATAAGCAGGGTGACAATATACAGCCTTGACATACTCCTTTTCCTATTTGGAACCAGTCTGTTGTTCCATGTCCAGTTCTAACCGTTGTTTTCTGACCTGCATACAGATTTCTCAAGAGGCAGGTCAGGCAGTCTGGTATTCCCATCTCTTGGAGAATTTTCCACAGTTTGTTGTGATCCACACAGTCAAAGGCTTTGGCATAGTCAATAAAGCAGAAGTTAATATTTTTCGGAACTCGGTTTTTTTAGTGATCCAACGGATGTTGGCAATTTGATCTCTGGTTCCTCTGCCTTTTCTAAAACCAGCTTGAACATCTGGAATTTCATGTTTCACGTACTGTTGAAGCCTGGCTCGAAAATTTTGAGCATTACTTTGCTAGCATGTGAAATGAGTGCAATTGTGCAGTTGTTTGAGCATTATTTGGCATTGCCTTTCTTTGGTACTGGAATGAAAACTGACCTTTTCCAGTCCTGTGGCCACTGCTGAGTTTTTCAAATTTGCTGGCATATTGAGTGCAGCATTTTACAGAATCATCTTTTAGGATTTGAAATAGCTCAACTGGAATTCCATCACCTCCACTAGCTTTGTTCATAGTGATGCTTTCTAAGGCCCACTTGACTTCACATTCCAGGATGTCTGGCTCTAGGTGAGTGATCACACCATCGTGATTATCTGGGTCATGAAGATCTTTTTTGTACAGTTCTTCTGTGTATTCTTGCCACCTGTTCTTAGTATCTTCTGCTTCTGTTAAGTCCATACCATTTCTGTCCTTTATCGAGCCCATCTTTGCATGAAATGTTCCCTTGGTATCTCTAATTTTCTTGAAGATATCTCTAGTCTTTCCCATTCTATTGTCTTCCTCTGTTTCTTTGCACTGATCACAGAGGAAGGCTTTCTTCTCTCTTCTTGCTATTCTTTGGAACTCTGCATTCAAGTGGGTATATCTTTACTTTTCTCCTTTGTTTTTCACTTCTCTTCTTTTCACAGCTATTTGTAAGGCCTCCTCAGACAGCCATTTGCTTTTTTGCCCTTCTTTTTCTTGGGGATGTTCTTGATCCCTGTCTCCTGTACAGTGTTACAAACCTCCATCCATAGTTCTTCAGGCACTCTGTCTATCAGATCTAATCCATTAAATCTATTTCTCACTTCCACTGTATAATCATAAAAGATTTGATTTAGGTCATACCTGAATGGTCTAGTGATTTTCCCTACTTTCTTCATTTTAAGTCTGAATTTGGCAATAAGGAGTTCATGATCTGAGCCACAGTCAGCTCCCAGTCTTGTTTTTGCTGACTGTATAGAGCTTCTCCATCTTTGGATGCAAAGAATATAATCAGTCTGATTTTGGTGTTGACCATCTGGTGATGTCCATGTGTAGAGTCTTCTCTTGTATTGTTGGAAGAGGGTGTTTGCTATGACCAGTGCATTCTCTTGGCAAAACTCTATTAGCCTTTGCCCTGCTTCATTCTGTATTCCAAGGACAAATTTGCCTGTTACTCCAGGTATTCTTGACTTCCTAGTTACATATGAAAAAGCTTCTCGATGTTTTCTGGTCATATTATCCAAATTGTGAATTTAAGGTAAGACAATGTATATATTTGGGGAGAGAGATGAGAATAGTCTAAAACTTTCAGAATGCTGCAAAAATTTCATTAATCTCATTGCTAATTATGCCATTAGCAAGTAAAAGATGAACTCAACTCACTTAAAATCTCTTGGTTGCATGGCTTTATGGAAAGGAAACGGAAAGGGTTTTGAGTCATGCTTGCCTTATGTCTTAGCTCTTCCACTTCTTGTCAGATGTGTTACCTCATCTCTGTGAGCCACAGTATCTCTGTTTACAGTACAGAATAAAAATGTTTAAGAATAAGGTAAGTTAGTGTGTATGGAAGTAATTAGCATGGTCCATTTATTCTTTGTATATGTATATAATTTTCTGGAATATAATAACTATATTAAATCACAAAATAAAATATGTCCTCCTTCTACATATATTTCTATGGTTACTTAAAGTAAACAAATCTCTAGTTATGGTTACTACTGGGTTACAGGGTGCTGTTACCCCTGGTTAGTTATGCTGATGACCCAAAGCAAAATGAAAGAAATTTGAGATAAATTGTTTTTGCATAGCTTAAAGAATACAAGTAGGTCAGAATGTTAAGGTCTGATGAGAGAAAAAATTAATTTTTATCATGTAAAGGCGGGAAAGTTTCCTTTAAATATTTTGCCCATTGAGTACATGAGGTGTTCCATTAAGGGTGAAAATGCAGACTAGCAAGGACAAAATCTGGCTTAAAAGGAACCCTGATGAAAAAAAAAGACTTAAAATCTTAAAGCTAAAAGTCACCTCGGGCCAGGGGAGAAAGAGTTACTTCTGAGAATCACATACAGGCTATGCAGGTAAAGGAACAGCTGACTACAAAAGTAACATAATTTCAGAGAATCAAGAATAGAAGAATAGAGGAAATCTTTATTTTGTGAAGATAGTTTAACTCTGATATCAGAACTTGACATAAGTGACAAAACCACACACCAATTTTACCTACTACTCTTAGCATCAAAATCCTAACTTATTAAAATGCTAATTAATGATTTATGAATAGTTGCAGAGATATTTCCCATCTCTAACAAGGCTTAGCTTTGCTTACATTTTTGTTCTTTTAAAGTAAGTCAGGCTCTTCAGTATAAGAAGTGCTTGCTCCAGATGTTCTGTATATACAATGGAATATTACTCAACCATAAAATAATGAAACAATGTCATTTACCGAAACATGGATGGACCTAGGGATCATCATATTATGTGAAGTAAGTCAGATAGAAAGAGACAAATATCATATGGTATAATGTATATGTAGAATCTAAAAAAAAAAAAAAAAAAGATACAAATGAACTTATCTACAGAACAGAAGTAGAGTCACATATACAGGAAACAAACTTATGGTTACCAAAGGGACTAATGAAGGGTGTGGGGAGAGGTAAATTAGAAATTTGGGATTAACATGTACACACTCAGTTCAGTTCAGTCGCTCAGTCGTGTCCAACTCTTTGCGACCCCATGAATCACAGCACACCAGGCCTCCCTGTCCATCACCAACTCCCGGAGTTCATCCAGACTCACGTCCATCAAGTCAGTGATGCCATCCAGCCATCTCATCCTCTGTCGTCCCCTTCTCCTCCTGCCCCCAATCCCTCCCAGCATCAGAGTCTTTTTGAATGAGTCAACTCTTTGCATGAGGTAGCCAAAGTACTGGAGTTTCAGCTTCAGCATCATTCCTTCCAAAGAAATCCCAGGGCTGATCTCCTTCAGAATGGACTGGTTGGACAGTACTATATATAAAATAGGGAAACAAGGACCTACTGTGTAGCACAGGGAACTATACACAATATCTTGTAATGACCTGTAATAGGAAAGAATCTGAGAAAGAATATATATATATATTTTGTTTGTATGTGTATATAACTGAATCACTGTGCTGTACACTTGAGACTAACACAACATTGTAAATTAAACATATGTCAACATAAATAAATAAATGAAATTAGAGGAAAAGCATTAAAAAAATAAAAGTGACCTCAGGGATCATGTCAGTATACTGCCTCTCAAAACACAGGGTGGGACCAACTATACTCATAGCATTTATTGACTGAACTGCTGATGTGCCACTTACTTATATAATAGATCATATTCCACTCTTATAACAAAAGCCTAGACTAAACCGTGCTCTCCTTCCCTGAATGTTAGGATGCTCAGAATCAATTCTTACGGCCAACATCAGCAACCGTATTGATGCTTGGTATTAACTCTTAGAAGGAGCTTATTTGTTTCTTCCATTTGCCATTGCTTCAATTTCTTATTTCTATTTTATCCATCTTATGCTATATATCATTACTTAACTAAAATTAAAAGTTCGAGAAAGCCATAAGGGACTCCTCCAGCTCAAGTCCCTCCTCAGAGAAGTCCACAGTTCCCAGGGGGAGGATTGCTTTCATATCCTTGCCAGGCTCAATCACTGGCTGGGAGCTGCCTGCAGGAAGTATGAAACTAGTAAAAACACAAGGATGGAATTCAGAGAGCAAGTGGAGAACTTCAGTCAAAATTTATACTATCCGTAGTTCGACTTTGATGACGCGCATTCTCGTAGTCACCAGAGAGCCCTGGGACAGCAATAAGGTCTTCTGTCTTAAAAACTTTCCATAATTTATCTAATAAGTCGCTTCAGTTGTGTCCAACTCTTTGCAACCATATAGACTGTAGCCCGCCAGGCTCCTCTGGCCATGGGATTCTCCAGACGAGAATACTGGAGTGAATTGCCATGCTGTCCTCCAGAGGATCTTCCCAACCCAGGGAGTGAACCTGCATCTCTTTTGTCTCCTGCATTGTCAGATGGGTTCTTTACCACTAGTGCCACCTGGCAAGAGCCAAATGTGTACCATTCTCAGATGCCAATAGGGTAAATTTGGATATGCATTATTACAATAGACTTGCAGGTCTCTTTATTACAACAGAGTTTGTTCCAAGGGTCTCTGCCTCAAACAGCCTGCTCCAAGTTCTAGCTTGAAGTTTGCAAACTAAATTTAAGTCATAACATATCAATAATCTGATATTGAATACAGTCAACAAAAGTAAATGTCTAAGAGCAAATTTATATCATCTAAGAGCACCATACACTCACATTTAAGTGTCTGCAGAGTCATATACTTTTATACTTAGAAAATCTGAGAAAATTAGGTAAATTGACTTTGCTTGAAAGTCACAACTTTCTAGGTGCCTAATCACAATTGTACTTATACTATAAATATTATATTATTATACTGTTATAAAATAATATGGGCTTCCCTGGTGGCTCAGATGGTAAAGAATCTGCCTGCTAATGGAGAATCCTGTGTTTGATCCCTGGGTCAGGAAGATACCCTGGAGAAGAGAATGGCAACCCACTCCAGTATTCTTGCCTGGAGAATTCCATGGACAAAGGAGACTTATTGACTATAACCCATAGGGTTGCAAAGAGTCGGACAACACTGAGCAATTAACACTTTCACTTTCATAAAGTAATATATTAATATAATATAAATTAACATGTATATTAAACTTCTATATTAAGTTCAGTTCAGTCGCTCAGTCATGTCCGACTCTTCGTGACCCCATGAATTGCAGCACGCCAGGCCTCCCTGTCCATCATCAACTCCCGGAGTTCACTCAGACTCATGTCCATTGAGTCGGTGATGCCATCCAGCCATCTCATCCTCTGTCGTCCCCTTCTCCTCCTGCCCCCAATCCCTCCCAGCATCAGAGTCTTTTCCAATGAGTCAACTCTTCGCATCAGGTGGCCAAAGTACTGGAGTTTCAGCTTTAGCATCAGTCCTTCCAAAGAAATCCCAGGGCTGGTCTCCTTCAGAATGGACTGGTTGGATCTCCTTGCAGTCCAAGGGACTCTCGAGAGTCTTCTCCAACACTACAGTTCAAAAGCATCAATTCTTCGGTGCTCAGCTTTCTTCACAGTCCAGCTCTCACATCCATACATGACCACAGGAAAAACCATAGCCTTGACTAGACGGACCTTTGTTGGCAAAGTAATGTCTCTGCTTTTGAATATGCTATCTAGGTTGGTCGTAACTTTACTTCCAAGGAGTGAGCGTCTTTTAATTTCATGGCTGCAATCATCATCTGCAGTGATTTTGGAGCCTCCAAAAATAAAGTCTGACACTGTTTCCACTGTTTCCCCATCTATTTCCCATGAAGTGATGGGACTGGATGCCATGATCTTCGTTTTCTAAATGTTGAGCTTTAAGCCAATTTTTTCACTCTCCACTTTTACTTTCATCAAGAGGCTTTTGAGTTCCTCTTCACTTTCTGCCATAAGGGTGGTGTCATCTGCATATCTGAGGTTATTGGTATTTCTCCAGGCAATCTTGATTCCAGCTTGTGTTTCTTCCAGTCCAGCATTTCTCATGATGTACTCTGCATATAAGTTACATAAGCAGGGTGACAATATACAGCCTTGACGTACTCCTTTTCCTATTTGGAACCAGTCTGTTGTTCCATGTCCAGTTCTAACTGTTGCTTCCTGACCTGCATTCAGATTTCTCAAGAGGCAGGTCAGGTGGTCTGGTATTCCCATCTCTTTCAGAATTTTCCACAGTTTATTGTGATCCACACAGTCAAAGGCTTTGGCATAGTCAAGAAAGCAGAAATAGATGTTTTTCTGGAACTCTCTTGCTTTTTCCATGATCCAGAGGATGTTGGCATTTTGATCTCTGGTTCCTCTGCCTTTTCTAAAACCAGCTTGGACATTTGGAAGTTCACGGTTCACCTATTGCTGAAGCCTGGCTTGGAGAATTTTGAGCATTACTTTACTAGCATGTGAGATGAGTGCAATTTTGCAGTAGTTTGAGCATTCTTTGGCATTGCCTTTATTTGGGACTGGAATGAAAACTGACCTTTTCCAGTCCTGTGGCCACTGCTGAGTTTTCCAAATTGCTGGCATATTGAGTGCAGCACTTTCACAGCATCATCTTTCAGGATTTGAAATAGCTCAACTGGAATTCTATCACCTCCACTAGCTTTGTTCATAGTGATGCTTTCTAAGGTACATTTGACTTCACATTCCAGGATGTCTGGCTCTAGGTCAGTGATTACACCATCGTGATTATCTGGGTCGTGAAGATCTTTTTTGTATAGTTCTTCTGTGTATTCTTGCCACCTCTTCTTAATATCTTCTGCTTCTGTTAGGTCCATACCATTTCTGTCCTTTATCGAGCCCATCTTTGCATGAAATGTTCCCTTGGTATCTCTAATTGTCTTGACGAGATCTCTAGTCTTTCCCATTCTGTTGTTTTCCTCTATTTCTTTGCATTGGTCGCTGAGGAAGGCTTTCTTATCTCTTCTTGCTATTCTTTGGAACTCTGCATTCAGATGATTTTATCTTTCCTTTTCTCCTTAGCTTTTCGCTTCTCTTCTTTTCACGGTTATTTGTAAGGCCTCCCAAGACAGCCATTTTGCTTTTTTGCATTTGTTTTCCATGGGGATGGTCTTGAACCCTGTCTCCTGTACAATGTCAAGAACCTCCAACCATAGTTCATCAGGCACTCTATCTATCAGATCTAGGCCCTTAAATCTATTTCTCACTTCCACTGTATAATCATAAGGGATATGATTTAGGTCATACCTGAATGGTCTAGTGGTTTTCCCTACTTTCTTCAATTTCAGTCTGAATTTGGCAATAAGGAGTTCATGATCTGAGCCACAGTCAGCTCCTGGTCTTGTTTTTTTGACTGTATAGAGCTTCTCTCCGAGGCAGGGACGGCGGCCGAGAGGAGCTACCCAGACTTCTATATTAATTATATATATAATAAACATATTAGTATCAACACTTCTAAAGAATTTTAATTTATTTTTACTCATTTAATTTTCACAACACTATGATGAAGAAAAATTATAATCACCATGGTTTTATTTTGAAATCCAATTTTATTATTGATTTTTCTGATCACAGAAATAGCACATGCTCATAGTAAATATTTTTAAAATAACCTAGGTTTAGAGAAGCATATAATATTGTAAACAGTTAAAATACTCCATAAATGTTATCACTTATTCTCAGAATAATTTTTAACAATTTGATATATATCTTGCATATTTTTATATTTTTGGTAACATTACTAATATTGATATTTTATCAAATGCAAGATTAGAGTACATGTATTTTTAAACTCATATTTTTTCACTTCCGTCAGTTCAGTTCAGTAGCTCAGTTGTGTCCAACTCTTTGCAATCCCATGAATTGCAGCACACCAGGCCTCCCTGTCCATCATCAACCAGCAGAGTTCACTCAAACTCATGTCCATGGAGTCGGTGATGCCATCCAGCCATCTCATCCTCTGTCGTCCCCTTCTCCTCCTGCCCCCAATCCCTCCCAGCATCAGAGACTTTTCCAATGAGTTAACTCATTGCATGAGGTGGCCAAAGTATTGGAGTTTCAGCTTTAGCATCAGTCCTTCCAATGAACACCCAAGACTGATCGCCTTTAGAATGGACTGGATGGATCTCCTTGCAGTCCAAGGGACTCTCGAGAGTCTTCTCCAACACCACAGTTCAAAAGCATCAATTCTTCAGCACTCAGCTTTCTTCACAGTCCAACACTCACATCCACACATGACCACAGGAAAAACCATAGCCTTGACTAGACGGACATTTGTTGGCAAAGTAATGTCTCTGCTTTTGAATATGCTATCTAGGTTGGTCGTAACTTTCCTTCCAAGGAGTGAGCGTCTTTTAATTTCATGGCTGCAATCACCATCTGCAGTGATATTGGAGCCCAAAAAAATAAAGTCTGACACTGTTTCCACTGTTTCCCCATCTATTTCCCATGAAGTGATGGGACCGGATGCCATGATCTTCGTTTTCTGAATGTTGAGCTTTAAGCCAACTTTTTCACTCTCCTCTTTCACTTTCATCAAGAGGCTTTTGAGTGCCTCTTCACTTTCTGCCATAAGGGTGGTGTCATCTGCATATCTGAGGTTATTGATATTTCTCCTGGCAATCTTGATTCCAGCTTGTGTTTCTTCCAGTCCAGCGTTTCTCATGATGTACTCTGCATATAAATTAAATAAGCAGGGTGACAATATACAGCCTTGACGTATTCCTTTTCCTATTTGGAACCAGTCTGTTGTTCCATGTCCAGTTTGAACTGTTGCTTCCTGACTTGCATATAGGTTTCTCAAGGGGCAGGTCAGATGCTATGGGATTCCCATCTCTTGAAGAATTTTCCACATTTATTTTGATCCACACAGTCAAGGCTTTGGCATAGTCAATAAAGCAGAAATAGATGCTTTTCTGGAACTCTCTTGCTTTTTCCATGATCCAGCAGATGTTGGCAATTTGATCTCTGGTTCCTCTGCCTTTTCTAAAACCAGCTTGAACATCTTGAAGTTCACGGTTCATGTATTGCTGAAGCCTGGCTTGGAGAATTTTGAGCATTACTTTACTAGCATGTGAGATGAGCGCAATTGTGCAGTAGTTTGAGCATTCTTTGGCATTGCCTTTCTTTGGGACTGGAATGAAAACTGACCCTTTCCAGTCCTGTGGCCACTGCTGAGTTTTCCAAATTTGCTGGCATATTGAGTGCAGCACTTTCACAGCAGCATCTTTCAGGATTTGAAATAGCTCAACTGGAATTCCATTACCTCCACTAGCTTTGTTCATAGTGATGCTTTCTAAGGCCCACTTGACTTCACATTCCAGGATGTCTGCCCTAAACAACTTTTTAGATGTGGAAACTCAGACACAGAGTTGAAGTGCCTTGCCTAAGATTCCACAGCAAGTAAGTGCTCAAGTCACATTTGAGCCCAGGGACTCAGTCTTCAGAATCGTGCTCTCATCCATCCAATGCATGTCTCTTGTACCTCCTGTGCTGATAATGCTTTAGGAGTAATGTGGGATAATAAGAGTCTCAGTGAGATCCACAGAAGTCATCAGCTCTGCATGTATCATGGCCCCCTCCGTCTTAATTGCAGAAAGAATCACATTAAACTGACAGTTTATGAATTCAGCTAAGATCTGTCATTTTATCAGTGTGTTCATGTTAATGGACAGGGTTTCTCAAATTATAAGTTAATTCCCTTTAAGTGGGTCATGACTAATATTTTTTAAAAAGAAGTAAGAGTTTAGAAAACACAAGAAGTCATTCAGTGTAATATAGGTGAAGTGTGTGTGTGTGTGTGTGTGTGTGTGTGTGTGTGTGTTGATTTTTTAACTAAAGGTAGTGGTTATAAGAAAAAAATTAAATATTTATTCAAGGAGCCAACATATCCCCTTTTAAAAATATTAATTCTAGGGACTTCTGTGATGGTCTAGTGGTTGCGAATCTGCCTTCCAATGCAGGGGATTCGGGTTTAATCCCTGGTTTGCCAACTAAAATCCCACATGCCACAGAGTGGGGCAACTACTGAGCCCCTGTGCCATGTGCCAAATAAATATTTTTTAAAAAGGAGTTAACCCTATTGCCCACCTGTGGATCATTAGCAATAACAGCACTGGATACTACTACTACTACTAAGTCTCTTCAGTTGTGTCCAACTCTGTGTGACCCCATGAACTGCAGCCCACCAGGCTTCTCCGTCCATGGGATTCTCCAGGCAAGAACACTGGAGTGGGTTGCCATTTCCTTCTCCAATGCATGAAAGTGGAAAGTGAAATTGAAGTCGCTCAGTCGTGTCCGACCCTTAGCGACCCCATGGACTGCAGCCCACCAGGCTCCTCCATCCATGGGATTTTCCAGGCAAGAGTACTGGAGTGGGGTGCCATTGCCTTCTCCCAACAGCACTGGATCGTCAACACATTTTAAGTAGAAAAGCTTGGAGTTTCATCTGATCCAGATAGATTATACTCAGAACTGTAGCCACCACTTAGCCTGCCTATGAGAAGGTAATAAGGTAGAATGTGGAGTGTTGAAAATTAATCCTTGGGAAATCCCAGGAGGATTAATGCCTTTGGTTATTTAATCAGCCATCTTGTTCTCTACCAACACAACCAAAAGAGCATTCATCTTTACTAGAACACTTGACACTGGTAAAAGCAGCTAAGTACCAAGCTTTCAGCTATTTCCTACTCTTATCTTTAAAATCCCCTTTTCTGCCTGCTCAGTGCACTAGCCTGACATTTTTCTTTGTTCTTATGGGCATATATCTAGCTTCCTCCCACAGATCTCTTGCATAGAAAGAACTGTACATTTTTCTTCCCCCACGGATGTCAGAAATGCATAAGCATGCAGTGCGTGCTGGGCTGTGGGTGGCAAAGAGAGAAAGATCCCAGGCAGTCACAGGCAACATCTATTTCTTTTATGTACTTGTACATGATCTTCATATTCCTTCCCCCACGGATGTCAGAAATGCATAAGCATGCAGTGCGTGCTGGGCTGTGGGTGGCAAAGAGAGAAAGATCCCAGGCAGTCACAGGCAACATCTATTTCTTTTATGTACTTGTACATGATCTTCATATTCCTAAGGGGCCATAATTAGATGACTCTTACATCATCTGAGCAGTCAGTTATACTTTATTGCATACCCACTGTAGTCAGAACTCCATGTGAATGGTGGGAATGATGGCCCTCACACTCCAGGAACGTGCAATGCACTATAGAGACAAGGCAAACAGGTGTGATTAAAAGATACTACTTCATACTTGAAGAAAAATACAATGATTTTTCAAAATCTTTTCCAGATACAAATTACATTTTATTACAGATTCATGAGAATAAATGCTGTACACTTAGAAAACATTTAATTATCTATATTTCCTTGAAATTTATTGAGATTTATGAATTTTGAATAATGCATTTTTATTTATTATTTTTTTGTTTGAGTCATTCTGATGAAAGATGGCAGATACTCACCTAAGCCAACAAATAATAACAATCTAAAAATAATATTTTCCATGGAAAAAAAAAAGCAGTGGACATGCATCCAAGCAGCAGTCGCTCTGGAGAAAACAAACAAGTATAAATCACTGCTGAGCTTTCAAGATAAAAATGAAGGGATCTTCCATCATTTTTTCCCCCAGTTCTTCCAGTCAAAGCCTCCATTGCAGTCTTTCTCCTTGACCACTAAAGAACACTATAAACTGCATTTCTGTCCAGTTTAAGTATTTATAATAATAAAAAAAAAATCAGTATCACTCAAAGTTGTAATATCTAAAATGTGATGAATGCTTTTGCATTGATTTGCATCCCATCCCCTGGTGGCTCAGACAGTAAACAGTCTGCCTGAAATGCAGGAGACTGGGATTTGATTCCCCAGTCAGGAAGAACCCCTGGAGGAGGAAATGGGCAACCTACTCCAGTGTCTTGTATCTTGCCTAGAGAATTCCATGGACAAGGGAACCTGGTGGGCTACAGTCCATAGGGTCACAAAGAGTTGGACACGACTAAGGGCTTCCCTAGTAGCTCAGACTTAGCAGCAGCAGCAGCAGTAGCTCACATGGTAAAGAATCTGCCTGCAATGCAGGAGACCCAGGTTCGATCCCTGAGTCAGGAAGATCCCCTGGAGAAAGAAATGGCAACCTACTCCAGTACTCTTGCTTGGAGAATTCCATGGACGGGGGAGCCTGGTGGGCCCAGTTCATGGGATCTCAAAGAGTCGGACACGACTGGGTGACTAACTTTCAACTTTCACTTTTCAAGAGACTTACACCTCTTACAGTAGGTGATATGGGCTATAGTCTAAAATGAGAAACTTGTTCAAGTTTTATTTCTGGCCAGTTCTTGAAGATATAATACTAACACCCAGGCTTTGTCATGCCAAATTTAATCATCTATACAGGAGGAACACATGATTTAATGTACAGTTGTATGTATCCCATTATTCAGTGATAAACAGTTTTTACAGATCATCCAAAATGCCAACGTTTTGAATCTGCAAAGAAATCCAGAAAGAAAAGTAAATACTATAATCTGACTCTGACTCTAGATTTATTGTTTTCCTACAGTTAACACTTCACCACCAGAAGCATCATCTTTCAGAACCACTACATTATCCTCAATATCAGTTACAACTGCAGAAAACATCTCCCCATCTCAAGGTATGAATTCTGTGTGCATGAGTGGAAGCTTGCTTTGGTTGACTACTCCTCACCAAGAAACTGTCACCAATTTAAAAAAACAGACTACTGAGATATAACTGATATAGAAAAACAGACTGCACATTCTCAGAAAGGAAGGGGGCATGAGGAGACTTTTGGAGGGGATGGCTATGTCTGTTACCTTGATTGTGGGGATGGCTTCAAGGGTATGTGCTTGTGTCCAAACTCTTCAGACTGTATACATTAACTCCCTACCAATCTCGAGTCATAACACAGGACTCTTTCAGAATGAGATAAAATGTTTTCACTCGAAGCTTCATACCTATCCATCACAGAGGCTACCTAAATAGAGAGTGGGGAGGTGAGGAAGGCTTATGAGGACTAGCACACATTAACCTAAGCTGACATTTTTTTTTCTTAAAATAATAGGCCTTGAGAATGCAAAAAATGCAAGCGCTTCTATAACCAGCCCTTCTTATTCCAGTGAGTAACACATATATCTTCATTCAATGCAGTAAGTAGATCTGCAGAATGTTTGAATGTCACCAGTAAGGGAAAGGATTCAACTATAAACAGCCTTTTCTCAACTTTACTTAATCTGCAATCCCATTATAATCCCATATAACTGCTTTGAAAGTTTTCTTCTATTGAATCTTGTTTTAAAGAATACACTTTGAGCATTTTTTTCCTTACTTTGCTGCTGTGCTGCTGCTGCTAAGTCGCTTCAGTTGTGCCTGACTCTGTGCGACCCCATTGATGGCAGCCCACCAGGCTCCCCCATCCCTGGGATTCTCCAGGCAAGAACACTGGAGTGGGTTGCCATTTCCTTCTCCAATGCATGAAAGTGAAAAGTGAAAGTGAAGTCGCTCAGTCGTGTCCGACTCTTAGCGACCCCATGGACTGCAGCCCACCAGGCTCCTTCCTTACCTTAGTGCCAAGCAATTACCACCAGAGGTCATGGTGAATTGATGGGGCTAGCCTCAAATAAGCCAAAATGCACAGGCAGAGATCTCCATAAAAATGAAAATTCACCTTTACAGAACTTTATCTTAATGTCAAAAACAGTCTTTTAACAAATTCTCCATTTTAGCAAAAACATATATATATATATGTATATATCTTATAACATACTGTATATACTAACACTGAATAGAGAGGATATTCATGAATTTCCCTGGAAATTAAGAATAAGATGAATATATTATATGCAGCTGTGATGAAAAAAGATTGTCTTAGGTTTAGGTAAAGTCATCCCATTCAAGAAGTCAGCACCGCATTTATGGAGCTGCTGTGTCATGGCGTCTTCATTTCAGGAAGCGCTAGTGACCGCCTGCAAGATCTACTATGAACCCAGCAAGACCTGCTTAAAACAATTATTTAACCATAACAGTGAAGTGTAACCCACCCTACAAATGAATTGGAGAGCTATTCTCAACCCCTGATAAATATAAGCATTACATACGCAAGTAGATGAGAACACCTAACTGACTAGTAACTGTAACTTCTGTATCTCTGCTTAAATTCCTGTGACAGCTTTTTCCTTTCATCACTCTTGTTTTAACCTGGGAAATCACTGCCAGAAAAGAAGGCAAATTCTAAAACACACAGCAAAACCCCTCCATTAATAAGAACAGGAAAAACTCACCCTAATTACTATGGCAGCAGCCCCACACCCACAAGTAGATATTCATAAATACACACATATTTCTTAGGCCACGTTGTTGCACTGTAATATCCATTTATATTCAGTTATGTTCTAATTTTCAGATATTATTACAGAAAGATATTTGTGATTTTCTTAGGAAGTCAGCTTTATGACCAGAGTATTTTCAATAGAACCAGTAAGAGATATATCTTTTTTTCTTTTAGTTTTATCGAGATACAATTGACATACAACAGTGTATAAGCTTCAACGGTACTTACATCATAAAACTTATCACAATAGTAAACATCCATCATCTCATATAGATATAAAATTAAAGAAATATAAAAATATTGTGATGAGAATTCAAGACTTTGTTACTCTCTTAACTTTCATATATAACATTTGTTGTTGTCTTTCAGTCACTTAGTCGTGTCCGACTCTTTGTGACCCCATGGACTGCAGCACGCCAGGCTTCCCTGTCCTGCACCATCTCTCAGAGCTTGCTCAAACTCATGTTCTTTGAGTCAGTGATGCCATCCAACCATCTCGTCCTCTGTCATCCCCTTCTCCTCCTGCCTTCACTCTTTCCCAGCATCAGGGTCTTTTCTAATACGTCAGCGCTTTGCATCAGATGGCCAAAATGTTGGAGCTTCAGTTTCAGCATCAGTCCTTCTAATGAATATTCATACATACAGCAGTGAATATATAACATACAACAGTGTTAATTATTAATATATTTAGCAAGTTGTACATTATATCCCTAGTACTTTTCATCTTCTAATTAGAAGTTTGTGCTTTTGACTCCCTTCATCCAAGCTATACATTAGTAGCCTCAATATAAAGTAGCGAAGAATATAAAGCATGCATGTGGGTCTGGTTCTAAGGGACATCGTCTGTGTGGTCAGTCTCCCATTTCCTCATTCCTTCAGTCACCAAGAGAGTCTTCCTTAGATTTGGAGTTTTATTTCAGAAAGGCTACAAGACTGACATCAAGTGGGTACATCAGAAATAACAACTAAAGCATAATCCATGAATCAGATATATCTTCTTTGCTTAAAATGTAATGTTTTTAATAGAATGGTGTTTAAAGAAGAAAGGAAGCATGCATGCTTTTTCTCAGTTCATAAACTATGTGTTATGAGATTCAATACCCACTCTAACTGACAATGTCTCCAATACTTTTTAGGTATTATTTTGCCCATGGTTATTGCTTTGATTGTAATAACACTTTCAGTCTTCGTTCTGGTGGGTTTGTATCGAATGTGCTGGAAGACAGACCCAGGTAGGTAACCATGTTTTGTTTCATTTTGTTTTCCTAAAAGGAGGATATGGTTGCTCAGCCTAAACTTGAATTTAAACTCTTAGTGAGAGAGAGGAAATTTACACAAGAATGAAATGCTATATTGGTTGATCACAGAAATACAGAGAAAGGGTAGGAATCAATTGAGTGCTGGTGAATGTAAGGAATTAACTACTAATGGCAGGTGGGGGCTTCCCTGGTGGCTCAGATGGTAAAAAAATCTGCCTACAATGCCAGAGACCTGAGTTCTATCCCTGGGTCGGGAAGATCCACTGGAGAAGGGAATGGCTACCCACTCCATTATTCTTGCCTGGGGAATTTCACGGACAGAAGAGCCTGGCAGCCTACAGTCCATGGGGTCACAGAGTCGGACACGACTGAGTGACTAACACTTTCACTAATGGTGGATATTATCGGATACGGGCATGTTCTTTTTAACGAAAAAGCCCTAGTTTTGTGGCTGGTTGGGGAGTATGGTATTAAAGATGGCATAAAATGACATGCCTTAGCTATAATGAAGACTTGTTCCATTACCATGTAACAGAATAAAGAGAAATACTGGGACCCATAATTTCCCTGTGGGACCCATAATTTCAAGAAGAGTGTTTTGTGTCTTACTTCCCTCTTGGGGAAGACAGCTTCCTTCCTATGAAAGTGTCTTCCAGGACTGTTGTGTTCTACTAATTTAATTAGTTCTTCCAGATCAAACACTATTGCCATTTTTAGAGGGATTCTAGTTCCACAATTCTTTGTGATCCTCCTAAATCTCTCCATTAGCAATGAAAAGTCTTGCTTCTTTCATTTGAAATGACACTGCCTTCTTTTACATCCTCACTGTTTGTTTTCTTCTTTTTGCTGTTTCATCTTCTCCTCCCTGCCTCTTGAATATTTATGGCTCCCCTAATTGCATTTTATTTTAAAGTGTTTTTTAAAATAAACTTTTAAACTTAAGGATAGATTTAGGTTTACAGAAAAGTTGTGAAGATAGTTATAGAGAGTTTTCTTAATAATAATTAATAATACCTTTATTATTAAACTCTTACATTAATATGATATAATTGCCACAATTAACCAAAATTGATATATTATTAACTAAAGTCCCCATTTTATTCAAATTACTTTCAATCTTTATTCAGTCTTTTTTTCTGTTCTAGGAACTTGAGCACTCTTCATTGGATGCTTGTCTAAATCCCCTTTCAGTTCTCAGGAACTCGCCTATGTTACGTTAAACTTTAATCTGTCTTCTCATTTCAGACACCTTCCTGGTTGTATTAATATAATGGAGCTCTATGTATTCTGCTTCATCCATGTTATTCCTTCTCCTAGAATGTCCAGCCCGCTGCTTAACTTTTATAATACACCTAATCACCTTCTTATTCATTAGGATTTACCTTAAAAGCAGATTTAATCTATATTTTCTTAACATCTCATCTCTTTAAGCAGAGTAGAGTGTTTTGACTCTATAGAATTTGACTCTATAGATATTATTCATCACATTATAGCGTAGTTACTTCTGTATAAGCCTACTTCCTCTGCAAGTCAAACATCTTATTCTGTTTAGGCTGTTGTAACAAAAATGCTTTAGACTAGATGACTTAAACAACAAAAATTTATTTCTCACAGTTCTGGAGCCTAAGTTCAATCAAAGCTCCATCAGATTTGACATCTGATGAAAACACTCTTCCTGGTTTTTATACTTGCCTGTGTCTTCACGTGGGAGAAGGGACAACAGAACTCTCAGGGTCTTTTTAACAAGGGCACGAAGCCTTTCCTGAGGACTCTTCCCTCATGACCTAATTGCTTTCCAAAGGCCCAGCATCCTAATACCATCATATTGGGCAAAAAGATTTAACATATGAATGTTAGACTAGACTAGACTAAGTCTTTCAGTCGTGCCCGACTCTTTGCTACCCCATGGACTGTAGCTTACCAGGCTCCTCTGTCCATGGGATTTTCCAGGCAATAGTACTGGAGTGGATTGCCATTTCCTTCTCCCAGGGGATCTTCCTGACCCAGGGATCGAACCCGGGTCTCCTGCATTATAGACAGGCGCTTTACCGTCTGAGCCACCAGGGAAGTCTGAATGTTAGGGGGACACAAACTTTCAGTCCATAGCATCAGACAGCCCCTCCAAGTCACAAACTACATATCACTCACGTTGCATTGTGGGTAACACAGAGCAGAGAGAGCCTGACTGAATCTTGTAAATTGTAGTGAAATAAAACCTTTCCTTTCCTCACTTTAATTCTAAATAGTTCCCTAATAGAACTCTACCTAAGACTCATATACTGTTAAAAGAGTAAAAGTCACTCATCTTTATAACATATATGAGCCATGCCCTTTTTCGTTCGCCCTGTGGGCAGTGTGCCCCGGGACACTATGAACGCTGTCCTGAGGCCAATCCCTGGCCCTGCAGGGTGTGGACAGCTTGGCGCCTGCGCCTGACACTGCAAAGGGAAGTAATGAGATGAAAACAGCAGCATTCGTTTTAGCTCTTGCTGCAAAATAAGAAGAAAACAAATCAATGTCTTTCCCTTTGGGAGTTAAGTGAATAAACTTCTTAATAATGTCTGAACTGTTTCCTCACTCAGTTTCCAGAGGGGAAGTAGCATTTTTATAAACCAGTTTGATTTCTCTAAGTTCCTAAACCACCAATCAGGAAATCAACCAATCAAGTGGAAAACAGAGAGTGCTGAGTATATAGAATAGGAAAAAAATCTGTGGACTAAAGACATTTGTAAAAATACTGTGTACTGAAACACTGCTTTGCATAGGGAGATTTGTAAATAAATTATTTGAAAAGTTGGTGATGATGAACCATACCATTTAGGAAAAAAAACGTGTAAGATTCCTACCACTATGGAATTATTCTAAAGACAGGGAGTAGTTTATAACCAAATTGGGCAGTTGGACAATTAGCCAAATCCATTTGATTGTTGTCAGCTTTGTTTTTTACACAGAATTTACAGCATTGTTATCTTAAATTAGCACCATAAAACACCTGCAGTTAATCGCTCTTCAAGTATGTGGGTGAGACTTCATTAAGTTCAGAAAATTCGTAAACCCACTCTACTCTCTGGAAGCCAACATGTATGAAACTAAACTTACCTGGCGGAGAAGGCAAAGGCACCCCACTCCAGTACTCTTGCCTGGAAAATCCTATGGACGGAGGAGCCTGGTAGGCTGCAGCCCATGGGGTCGCTAAGGGTCGGACACGACTGAGCGACTTCAATTTCACTTTCCACTTTCATGCATTGGAGAAGGAAATGGCAACCCACTCCAGTGTTCTTGCCTGGAGAATCCCAGGGACGGGGAAGCCTGGTGGGCTGCCGTCTATGGGGTCACACAGAGTCGGACATGACTGAAGCGACTTAGCAGCAGCAGCAAACTTACCTGGATAATGCTGACGTAGTGTGACCCTTAACCCTATTGAGAATGGCATATATGCATAAAGTAATCTGCTGGTGAGCATCTGTCTGCTAGTGAACCCATATTACAGTCTTCTAAGGAAAAATATTAAAGCAAGCATACAAGAAAATATCTGTTCATCCTGCAACAAGGCTATGAGCATTACAGGTGATATCATATATAACAGTTATAGTGGGAATTTTTAAATATTGTTAAAACATTTAACTGATGGTAGGAAAGATGAAGTTAGATCTAGTTGGTAAACAGCGTATGTTGGAGTATCTTAGCCAAAGTGACAGAAATAGAAGTAGCCAAAACTTGAGTGGAAATCAAGGTCTTTATAAGACAATAATGGTCAAAGTCAGGAGAATGATATTCAAAGGCATATCCTGATGACCAGAGCTATTATAGATGTGAAAGGAAATCCAAGAGATAAGAACCAGTAGCCATGGAACAAATCGCAGTAAAATCAGGAACAAAGCAGGGACTTTAAGCAATTCCATTAACTATTTTGACTAATAGGCCATAGATTAATGCAAGTTTTGACCAGCACTTCCTGCTCCTACGAGGCTATGGTCCTATGCAAAATGAATCACCCTGTGTTCACAGTCTAACCAAATGCTTGTGGACCAGCCTGGCAAAGCGGGTGGAAGATTAGCTGCAGTTAGTAGCCTCAGTGACATTTTTCAGGGTACTTTTGAGAGGCTGAATCCATGGGCTTCAGATGCAATTAGAAGCAATATCTGCCTCATGGCTCACAACAGATATGGAGACTTGGGTCCCCAGAAAGAGCAACGTACAAAGAAAAGCCAAAAAATCAATTCTCAGTTCTGAAAAGGTAATTCAAGACTTTGAGGCTAATTTGTTTTCAGAGATATTGAAATAAATGGAGACAGTTTTTGGTGTCTGTGGAATGTGTGATAATAGATAATATTCCACACTGTGGTATGAACCTGTAAGGTTAAAATCAGTCCAGAACCCAGTTCAGTGGAGTTTGCCTGTTTGAGACTAGACTGTGAATGTATTAGCTATGACTGAGGAATGAGTGGTAATCATCTCCAGGGAAATGATCAGGGGGACAAGGAATAGGGGGAGAGATTAAAAAGTTCAGAATTGGCTTTAGAAGCATCTTTGCATAGAAAGTGGCGGGAGTCTCAGGGTTTTTGTAGCCAAGCTGTTAGCAATTCTAATAACAATTTCCTCGTCTCCTAGGCACACAGGAAAATGGAAATGAACAGTAAGTAACTCTGCATCATTTTTTTTTTTCTAGAAGCTCTATTTTTTACATAAGGAAAAGCATTGATCCTCTACTCATACTTTTGTTTTTTAAAGCATTTGGGTAGAAGGTACAATATCTGGGATTTGGCCACCTATTTGTCAGGGAGCTTTCTCTATTCAAAAGAAAAATCCCAACAACTAAAAGAGAAGATTCCTCTTAAGCTTGGATAAAGTAGTAAAATTACAAATAAAAAGTTGAAAAGGAAGATAGAGGAGTGAATACAACCATGAGGAAAAAAATCATAGACAAACATATCTAGATTTTTAAAATAGCTTTCCCATAGAAATTTTCAATATGCTTCTCACAATTAGGTAAAATCATGCCTACACCTTGAGAGAGCTCTGAGTGGCTTTACTTTAACAGTAAATGGTTACCCTGCTTGGGCTTTATTAAAACAAACAAAGCAGTCCTTAGCAATCCAGTCAAGTGCTACCCTCAAGATGCAGCAAAGAGGCACACTATTTTAATGTCAAAACCAAATTCTGTGTTTTCTGTGTTGATCTGTCTTTATAGCCTTACTTGTGGGTGTTTTTGTATATTCACTGGGTCATGAACTTTAAGAATAATGTCCCTATACCACCTGGCCTTCCAAATTTAAAGTATAGGTTCTTGAAATGTCCAAGGAGAGGAACTGGGGTTTGAAACTATTTTGAACTGAGAAGGGTTAGGTGGGAACTCTTGTTGAAATAGACAGTTCAGACACTACACTGCAATATCCATGACCCCATGAAAATGAATGTCCCCAGAACTCAGACCAGTCTAAAAAGTTTGGAAACTCTTCTATGTCTTCCTCCTCACAATTCAGAAATGAAGGCACGTGTAAAATGGACTCTGAGACAAGTGTTTCATATGACCCATTTTGACATTTAGTTTATCTGATGATCATCACTGTAACAGAATGACAGAGATTTATTGACTTGATTCCAGAAGTGAAAGTGCTATAAGTTTGTGTCTGTATATGAAGAGACACAAGTTTTGCAATAGAAACACCTAAAAATATATATGTACATGTATCTTTGTCTCTCTGTTTATATTATGTTTTCTTTGTTTCACAGATATGTAATACTAATTACTATGGTGTTAACTTAATATTTTCTGTTTCAAATAGACCTCAGTCCGATAAAGAGAGTGTGAAGCTTCTCACTGTTAAGACAATTTCTCATGAGTCTGGTAAGCTCCCAATATGTTGATTAGATGAAAAATGGTTATTTCAAAATCTAACTTGAATTTGTTTGTTACCACAATAAAAAAAGCATAACTTCTTTAAAAATAATTATTAACCCCAAGAAATAAAGAAATTCTCCTATGAAGGAAAAGTGAGCCCTAGAAATACCGTTTGGGATAAGATATTAGACTATCTGACTTTGATAGGTTGCATGTAGATGTATTCTAAAGAATGAGTGATGACTAGAGGCATTTTCTATCCTGCAGTGGTGGCAGAAAAAACATTAAGCATGCCACAGGGTTTTCTTTTAAAAGTATTATTGTTATTTTGTTATGTTTTTGGTAATGGCTGTGTATAACCACTTGGAACTTGGATTCATCAGTTAAAATGTAAATCATATCTTGTATCATTTCACATCATTTTAATTGAGCTTCTCAATGAGGACAAAACACAATTTTCTATTGATATAGTTTATATTTCTTTTTCCAGTTTCTTAGGTTTTTATTTTGTTTGGTTTGAAATGTAAAAAGTTTTTCAACATATAGATATGATTTGTATGAGTTATATTTGTATCAAGAATAATGAAAAGTGGGATGCTAGATAGCTTTTAAAAATTAAAAAAAAAAAAGGCAAATTCCTTTTTTGTACTGAGTAGACCAAATATTTAAAACTCCAATATTCCAAAACAAAAAAATAAAAAGTAATTTTAGTTTTACAAAACAATCTAGGTGGCTCTAACAAATATCAAGTTATATCCAAGATACTTAAAATATTCAATCACCCCAATTTTACCTATACAAAGTAGTCCCAGAATACATATGTTATGTTAAAGTGAAAGATATCAGATGATAAACATTGTAAACATATTGCAGAAAACAATTTTGTAAAACAAAACTAAATATAGTCCCAATTCAAGAGCAAGATATCAAAGACTGATAGGGGTCCCAATTTCAGGTAGAGGATTCAAATTAGAACAAATTACAAACAAGAACTGAGAAGCAAGGGCACCCAAGATCTGCAGAGACATGGTCAAATCCCTCATGTGAGCATTTTCTTGAGACTTTCAGTGTTGTATCTTTCTGTTCTTTATTCCCACATTGCTTTCTTAAAGGTAACCATCTGAATGAGTGAAAGAGTAAAATTCATTCACAGAATACTTGGAAACCACTCACCAGTTTCTCCTAGCTGTTCACCAGCTTTGACTAAGTAGCCAAGCCTATTCTGCTTGGTCAGGAAGGGACAGGCCAGAAGCCTGGATGTGAACTAATCATGAGTAAGCTCATGGGGATCTGGAGCGTGACCACACCGTTTATCAAGAAAAGTTCTCAGAATCTGCCTATATCTTGTAAGCTGCATCACAGTAATTTCATGCACTCTCCTTTATTTCCTGGGAAATTTAACCAAATTGCTCAGCAACTTCTGGGGCTCTCCAAGCTCTGAGCTAGAAGCCCCTAGAGGGAAGCCCATAGCTGTTCTGGGGATGAGGGGGCTAGGATCAGGACCACCTGGTCTACCAGGGAAATGATAATTGACACCAGAATCAAGACTTTTGGAAGGGGAAATTGCCAGAGAACCTTGTGCTTCTTGGTTGCAAATTTGCTGATTCTTCTTTAATGCCCAAGGATAATTCTGTATAAGCTGATATCACCCACTCTCATAGTAACTGCAATAATAAGTGGGTAAACCATGATGGGATGGTTCAGAAGGCCCTTAACTCTCCAAACTTCCTTTTCTTCAGAAGTAGCTTTTCTGGTCATAGGTCTAAGGAGGAAATATTACTATGGAAATAAAAATGTCTAGTCTTTGGTACTCTTATTACTGTCAATCTCAAGTTAGGAAGCACATCTCTTTCAATAAAATAACTTCTCAAAGCTCAACCTAGCTGATTATAGAAAATATTTGGTAATAGAGCTAAAATGAAATTGGTGACTCAGAGTTGATTTCAATAGCCTAGAACTGATCATCTAAAACATACTGCTTTTCAAATGCTTTTTGTACTACCACAGTTTTTATTAAACTTGATTAAAGTCTCTCCACCATTAACAGGACTTGATGGCTTCTGAAACATCTGAAAACAAATCTCTTTCCCTCTCTTCCCATCTTTTGAGATTTATTTGAATATTCTTTCTTTATAAAATTATTCTCACCACACTCAAAGGAAGTTACAGTATCATAATTATTTTTACCTAAATATCCCTTCCCTAATAGTTACATCTTTCCTAAAATATAACTAGAATAAGGTCTGAAATAATTATAAAAATAAAGTCTAAATTTCTATCTCATATATAAAAAATTTTAAATATTTAAAAAATATAGAAAAGAATTTGATAGAACAAATATGTGACTACCCACCATTCAGAATTTATGGTTATTACTTTTCATGGTATTTGCTATATGGCCTAAGAAACATACCAACAAACATTTGTTAATTAACACAGCAAGGTTAGTAACATGAAATTTGAGCTTCAGTGGTCTTAAGAATTAATTGGATTAGTCAAAGGTCAATTTATAAGCTCCAGTCTTATATCTCAAAATAAATTTTGCCATTTTAGAGGTCAATAAATCATGTTTCCAAGGAAACAGAGCTCTGTAGCAACCCACCTTCAGGGAAAATGCCAGTGATACTAAACTTCCTGGGTTTCTATAAGCCTCTATGCTTAATGGTTATTGTTCTGAATGTTTTCTCCAGATAAAGCAGTTCCTTGCCCCAAATCTTCCTCCTCTGATTGTCTTGATGTTTATCCATCCATATTTTCTGATTCCTCTAAGTCTGATCTTTCTCAACCAGATATTTTTGTTGAAAATGTAGTCCATAAATGTTTAAAGTTTGATTATTTCAATTGGGAGCTTTCTTTATTGTAAAAGAAAAAGCCTGAGTATACATGAGAATGTGCTTTCAGAAAAAAAAATAAGCACCAAACATAGCAGATCATGAAGCCCTGTATAAGAACATACAAGATGCCTCTCAGATTTAATTAAAAATCTTGGCAAGTTAAACATCACCATGATTGATTGCAAAATATACATGTGACATGAGGCATTTTAAACTGATTCCCACTTACACCATATGTCAGAAAGTTAACATAGGTTATCTCATTTTTAACATGTAAGGTTATAAAAATATGAACAAAATTGCCTAAATTAAGGAATACATGATTCCACAAAAGAAAGAAAACACAGTAACACTGAATTTAATTTCAAAGTATTACTTGATTTTGAACCTTTTGAAGGGAGAAAAAGCAGATCTGAATTCATTATAATTTTACTTTTCTTAGAAAACACTGATAAATTTGTATTATCTTATATTAAGTTCCAATGCTTCAGCATGCTTTCCATGATATGCCAGATTTCTCTTGCTCAATTTTTGAACCATTTAATATTAATAACACAAACTCTTCAGATGTCACTCACCTCCTATCCACTGTCCGCCTCACTGAACTAAGGAAAGACAGCACCTTGGTCTTCTTTGTCTTTCCCACCTGCCCCTCCTACCCATGGTAATAATGTGGTAATTACACATTATTTATATATTGTTAGTATACCAGCACTAGTTAGTATGTTATGGTAATTATTCATTAAATATACACTTTTCTGTTTATTTTTACAAATAAAAGTTCATTTATAAGTAGAAATGAACAGAATTGTAAAGATGAGCAAAAGATTCATAGATGTATAAAGCCATACAGAGATTCAAAATCTATCTTTTTAGCCCTTCAATTTTGACTCAGTCTCTGATGAAGGTGAAAGAGGAGAGTGAAAAAGCTGGCTTAAAACTCAACATTCAAAAAAGGAAGATAATGCATCCAGTTCTATCACTTCATGGGGAATAGATGAGGAAAGAGTGAAAACAGTGTCAGATTTCATTTTCTTGGGCTCCAAAATCAATGTGGACGGTGACTGCAGCCACTAAATTAAAAGACACTTGCTTCTTGGAAGAAAAGCTATGACAAACCTAGACCGTGTATTAAAAAGCAGAGACAGCACTTTGCCGACAAAGGTCTGTATAGTCAAAGCCATGGTTTTTCCAGTAGTCCTGTTTGAATGTGAGAGTTGGACTATAAAGAAGGCTGAGCACCAAAGAATTGATTCTTTCAAATTGTGGTGCCAGAGAAGACTAGCACCCTCTTGGACCCTCTTGAGGGTCTCTTGGAGAGCAAGATCAAACCAGTCAAGCCTAAAGGAAATCAACCCTGAATATTCATTGGAAGGACTGATGCTGAAGCTGAGGCTCCAATACTTTGACCACCTGGTGTGAAGAGCCAACTCATGGAAAAACCCTGATACTAGGAAAGATTGAGGGCAGGAGGAGAAGAGAGCAACAGAAGATGAGATGGTTGGTTGGCATCACTTACTCAATGGACCTGAGTTTGAACTAACTCTGGGAGATAGTGAAGGACTGGGAAGCCTGGCATGCTGTAGTTCATGGGGTTGCAAAGAGTCAGACACGACTTCGGGACTGAACAACAACTGCCTTTGCACTAAGGCTTCCTTGCCTGTCCCAGATGTACATGGTCTTTTCACTAACTGTTGATTTGGCAGGTCAGCATGCACTGCTGCCTTGGAATATTTCTTAATGGCTTCAATTGCCATTTTAATATTTGACCTCAATATGCATAATGTAGAATGGAGAAAATAGAGAATAGAAAAAATTAAAAATTACTTATAAGAGACAACCTGGCATCAATACTGGCATTTCCTTCCAGTTGTGCTTTTCTAGGTATAGTTGTATTTTGTTTGCTTTTACCATATATGTCATCATTATAAGTATTATTAGAATCATATAATTATTTAATCTCTTCACACTTTCTATTCCCAGCTAGACAGACTGTGGGAGTTATTAAGGGAGATATTAACAATTGTAGCAATTTTCATATGAATTGTTTATGTGACTTCTGGTGGATGATAGGGGTTCAATAAATGTTTCTTTTGTTTACTTCTTATTCCTGTACTTTATAGCCATGGATTCCAGGAGGTGCTGTGCCTTTTGTAAAATATGCAATAGTGAGCGAAGCATTGTGCTGGGCCGGGAGCTATGAGGGCTATTGCTCAGAGCCAGACATTTCTTGAAACACAAAATTTAAGGAGCTATTGAAGGGTAATCCCAGGTTTGTTCTTCTTAGATCTCTGGTACTATTATCCCCATGACAGTGCAGGTAAGAGATGAATCAGTCAAGTCCCCAGAAGATGGTCCTAACTGGCAGATAAAAGCCAGAGCAAAGCAATGACATTTATTCTCAAAGCTGGAGACCTTGACCGATATTGGTTTTGTAAAGCATGACTGATGTTGATACTTGAATCTACATGAAAGACACAGGTAATGTGAAAGGCTTTGACCACAGATCCAAGAGCACATGAAAATGCTCATGGTCTTTCAGCTTCGCATCATCCTAAGTTAATATTTATCTTTATATCGGATGATGGAAAAACACTGTTATTTTGAGTAATGTTCCCTGCATTGCTTTGTATGTCATCAAAATATTCATGTAAGCCTATAAATTCATTTTCACAAAACTCTCACTGAATTATTTAAACAGAGGAACCTTGAATGTTTTTCCGATAAAATAGCACTTTAAATATATGACATAGTTTTGCTTAGGCAAAGCCAGCTCATGGACCAAGCAAAATTCAATAACTCATTCTCTCAGGTGCCTCTTGCTATCACCTCTCAGCTCACATCATCTACCCACAGGGAGCGAGTCAGCATCACTCCTCTAGGGTAAAAATAAACAATGGCCAAAAAAGCTTATAAATCTTGGTGAAGGATTTCCAGGCAATAAATACCAAGAGGTAAATTGTGGCTCTGATGACATTCTTGAGGGGAAATTGGACTTTCCTTGGGAAAAAAAAAAAAAAAACAAGCTGAGAAACTTTTATTTTCATCCTTATTCACTCTCTGAGCAAAACATATCTTCTGTTTTTAGGGGAGCACTCTGCACAAGGAAAAACCAAGAACTGACAGCTTGATGAATCCTCTCCACACCTGGGCAATAAATATGTAAGTTTCCTAATTTCATTCACTGAGATACTCATTAATATCTGTTTTGTTAGCCTGCTGCAGCTCAGATTATTTTTATACTTTTATAACCTGAAAAGTTAATGGCTTGTGTCAGTGAAACCATCATTTTCTATTTGTCTAAAAACAAACACGAAGAACACTTGCCAGAGAAATAAATGTCTTGGGGGCTGTGGAAGATCTCTTCCAGTTGTCCTGCCTCCCTCAGGGACAATGCAGTCCATTCTTTCCGCCTTTTGGTAGTGCTCCCACATAGCTGCTGTTTGCCTCTGTGCGGGTCAGCATATGCACACTTCCAGTGGCAGTTAGACAGGGTTCTATTGCTGGGGAAGGATTGCAGGACCCCAGATGACTGTGCTTACAAATTTGTGATTTATTGTGAAAAAAATAAATTGACACCTCAGCTGCCGAAAGGTAAAGATGCACATCATTGTCAAAGGTTGGCTCAGGACAAGGGGTCCAGAGATGCCAGATGGGAGATGCAATTGTGCTTCCTCTGTAAGAACCACACCCAGCTGTGCTTTCTCTGTGGGACTAGGAACGATGGATGTGCACACAAAGCACCTCAAACAAGTGATCCAGAACATGCTCTCAGCTGGGAGTCCTTATACCTGGGTACTCAGGAAGGCACATTCTTGCTGCATAACTAGAGGAGTGAGAGAGCCTTCCAGATGTCTCAATGAGACCAGTGCAAAGTCTTCAATCTCATTACACTCATTGTTAATCAATGAATAATTGAAAGCTCTCAAACCTCTGGATATGAGCAACTGTCATTCTGTGTGAGCCATGCTTTGACCAGGAGTCCATGCAATGCAAGTGTATGTCTTACTGCAGTAAAACAACTCGGGCCAATTTCAGGCCTGCTGGAGTTGACCTTTCCAGCTTAGCATAGGATGGTCTTTTGCTTTCTACAGTTGCATAAGAAAATTTTCTTCTGACTTTAGTTTTCACAAGGAACATTAAGTACATGCCCTCACAGTGTCTTATAATTTTTAGAATCTGCAGAAAAATTTACTTTTTGGTAACTAATGGTGAAAAAAACAAAAGGACTTATAGGTATATGCCCTGAATTGGCCTGACCGCAATGGTAGTCACTCTGGGTAGTGTGCAGGGGAGGGGAGTATATCACTGTTACGTCCACTACCTATGTCTACTTCCTAGCACAAGTACAATGCTGTATGGATACTCAGCCAGTGTTTATTGAGTAAATGATGCTTCTTTGGCTAGGAGCAGGAGACATACACAAAGGAGTATCATCCAGACATATATATCACGGTTAGAACTTCATCCTTCTCTAGTCAGCAAAAGGTAGGTTAGGATGAGAGAGGAAGCTCTTTCAGATGCAAGATTCGAGAAGCTGAGAAGTTAGAAATTCACGGAGAATGTGTTCAAGCCCTCACTAGAGCATGGAAAGCTTCCTTCCATACCAGCTATGGTTCCTTTGCAATCCTGTGCCTATTGAAAAACCATGCCTTCCAGATTATTAACATGCTCAAATCTTGGTAACTAATTGTCCACTTTGGAAGAAGATGAAGTGTTCAGTTGGAAAGAAAAAGAAAGAAAAGTCTCTATATCGGAGGCAGCCTCAATACAGTCTCTGTACAGAAAATAAGGACGAGTGCTGATCCAAACGAGCTCAACAAAATGAATTATCACCCAATTCCTGTTCCTTTCCATTTTTGTACTTTAAAAATATTCCTAGCCTCTAATCTCTTGTCTTTGGATTTGCAGAGGTAAATAATTTCTGTTGCCTTTCTGAGTAATTGTGAAATTACATAACAATGTTCTGAAGAGTAAAGATGAAAGTAATGGGAAGAAACATGCTTGACATTGGTCAATTCTATTGTCTATTTGTCTTACCCTTTTTCATTTTATTTCTCTTGAATCATTGAACTTTAAATGTAGTAACCAGTAATTGCTTTCTAAAGTATCAACTAGAAATCAAATATCGGCTCAGAAATTCAAGATAAATAGGATACATTTGTGCTCAGGGGTAAAGAATCCGCCTGCAGTGCAGGAGACACAGGAGGCGTGGGTTTGATCCCTGGGTTGGGAAGATCCCCTGGAGGAGGGAATAACAATCCACTCCAGTATTCTTGCCTGCAGAATCCTGTGGACAGAGGAGCCTGGCAGGCTGCGTGTCACGGACATGCTTCAGTCGTGTCTGAGTTTTTGAGACCCCATGGACTGTAGCCCACTAGGCTCCCTTGTCCATGGGGTTCTCCAAGCAAGAACACTGAAGTGGGTTGCCCCGCCCTTCTTCAGAGGCTCTTCCCAACCCAGGGATGGAACACATGTCTCCTTCGGCTCTTGCATTGCAGGCAGATTCTTTACCACTGAGCCACCAGGGAAGACTGGGCTACAGTCCATAGGGTCACAAATAGTCAGACACAACTGAACCAACTTAGCACACGCATTTGAACTAGAAGTTGAAAAAAGAAGCTGAGAAGTCTTTGGATCTGTAGGTAACAGCAAACACTTATATGGAAACATTAACTCATATTAAAAATGTTCATCTCAGTATAAATTTCTAGACGTATTTAAAGCCTGCTGCTTCATATAATGATCATTTATTTAGTGCAGAGTATTATATTTAATGGAATTCCAGAATACCTTTCATCTATGATCATTGCCCTCTCTGTGAAGTTTGTCTAGTGAGAACATAAACTGCACACACAAGAAATAAGAAAATAATTAAGAGAAAAAGATTTAAAACTACATGGCATGATCGATACACTTCATCACTTCAGTCCAGTTCTAAAATCTGAGACCTTCATGTCAGCAAGAGAAAGGTCAGTAAGAGTTTCAAAAAATATTATCCTTTCATTGCATATTTATTGCTACATTTAGGAACCATAATTTTTCAGAATAAGAAAATGATTATTTTAGTTTAAACTTTCCCTATATAATTTACTTAGCTGATACCACCCTCAAAATGGCTATTAGTGCAAAACAACTTTTGTTAAGTTTCAAATTTTAGAAATATATTAGCTATATGTATTTCTATACATATTTGTGCCCTTTTACAGTGCAAATATGCTTTGTTATCTTCTTCTTAGATTGATTTTCTCATGATTAATTAGGAGTGACAAGGGTGACATAGCTAAAGGAATTGACTTGCTGTTATATAGAACTTCTACTTAGGTCAGAATTTCTACACAAAAATGCAGAGCAGGAAAGCAACATCTTTTTTCTTATTGATGCCAACAAATACTCTGAAAAAAAAAAACTGGTTAATAATGAGTGTGAAGGATCATTAGCTAATATTATTTATGAAAGTGAAAGTTGCTCAGTTGTGTCCAACTCTTTGTGACCCCATGGACTATACAGTCCATGGAATTCTTCAGGCCAGAATATTGGAGTGGGTAGCCTTTCCCTTCTCCAGGGGATCTTCCCAACCCAGGGATTGAACCCAGATCTCCCACATTCAGACGGATTCTTTACCAGCTGAGCCACAAAGGAAGCCCAAGAATACTGGAGTGGGTAGCCTATCCCTTCTCCAGTGGATCTTCCTGACCCAGGAATTGCACCAGGGCCTCCTGCATTGCAGGCAGATTCTTTACCAACTGAGCTATAATGTTATCTATACGTTGCTGTTAGTCGCTCAGTCGTGTCTGACTCTGCAACTCCATGAACTATAGCCCACCAGTCTCCTCTGTCCATGGAATTCTCCAGGGAAGAACACTGGAGTGGGTAAGCTATTCCCTTATCCAGGGGATCTTCCTGACCAGGGATCGAACCCAGGTCTCTGACACTGCAGGTAGATTCTTTACTATCTGAGCCACCAGGGAAGGCCTTATCTATATGGGGGAAATGTATAAAGAACTTAATGTAAAAGAAAGACAGTAGAAGAAAATTTAGTTAGGTTTTATTATGTGTCTGATTAAGAATTTTCAAACCATGAAACAATATAAGAAAATTCAATTTCCAAGACAGAAATTTCTACTACATCATGACTTAAAATTTTCAAAAATGTCATAAAGAAAACCATAAATTGGAAAACACTTGCCATAAATACGAGACCAATTAATTAATATTCTAAATACTCAAAGACATTTACACAAATTGGAAAATTTTTAAATGATCCAAGGCCATGAACAGGCAATTCATAGAGGAGAAAATAGAAATGGTAATATAAAATTATAACCTTCAATTTAATTGAGCTTTATTTTTCCAGTATTTAAAAATCATACTGGTGAAACAGATAATTTCATATGCTGCATTTGACAGCATAAATTGGATTAATTGGATTAATCTTTTTGAAGAGCAGTTTGGTAATATTAGCTAAGAGACTTAAAATCTTCACATTTGTCACCTAGTAACTTCACTTTAGGAAATTCTCATAAGGAAATTATTGAAATATTATTAGAAATTAGTATACAGAGAATAGCAGCAAATGTTTAGAAACAGTGTGTCTAATGGTATGGAAATTTCAAATAAATTATTTTTCATCCTATTGATGACATTACACAGCTAACAAAAACAAATCACTCTCAAGGTAATTTTTTAATTGCACATAAACATGTCTTTCCAACTGTGGTGTTGGAGGACTCTTGAGAGTCCCTTGGACTGCAAGGAGATCCAACCAGTCCATCCTAAAGGAAATCAGTCCTGAATATTCCTTGGAAGGACTGATGCTGAAGCCGAAACTCCTTTGGCCTCCTGATTTGAAGAACTGACTCATTTGAAAAAACCCTGATGCTGGGAAAGATTGAAGGAGGGAGGAGAAGGGGACAACAGAGAATGAGATGGTTGGATGGCATCACCGACTCGATGAACATGAGTTTGAGTAGACTCCTGGAGTTAGTGATGGACAGGGAAGCCTGGCACGCTGCAGTCCATGGGGTTGCAAAGAGTCGGACATGACTGAGTGACTGAAATGAACTGAACTGAAACAAACTGAAACATGTCCAAGATATAGGGCTGCCTGCCAATGCAAGAGACACAGGTTCAATCTCTGGGTTGGAAAGATCCCCTGGAGAAGGAAATGGCAAATCACTCCAGCATTCTTGTCTGGGAAATCCTATAGACAGAGGAGCCTGGCAGGGCTACAGTCCCTGAGGTCATAAAAGAGTCGGACACTACTGAGTGACTAAACAGCAACAGTGTCCAAGATAAATCTTAAATGAGAGGGAAAACAATTTTAGAATTGAACAGAAGTCCTTTTAATTGTTCTGAGACCAATCCTATGCTGTAGAAGGCAGGGGACTGGCTGCCACCTGGTCACTCCCTCGCCAGTAGTTCCCCTGTCCATTCTGCTGTGAGTCACCTACCCATTTAAGATATGAGGGGAATCTCAGATCAATAAAGAACCAGGAATAAGCAAGACCAGTAACTTGTATGAAAGTCTCTTCCCACAGATCCTCAACAAAATGGAATATTACCCGTTTCTACTTTTCTCCCAGATATAATTCACTGTACTTTTGTAATTTTCTAAATGATACCCTTGATAATCTAAAAGCATCTTCATGAACTTCCAGAAGAGCTTAATATGTTTTTCAATTATTTTTCTTACATTTAAAATGAATGATGAGGGCTAGAAAGAAAACATCACAAGTAAAAAGAGATTTATTTTCCAATCCTAGTCTATAGCCCTGAACGAATTTCTTCATAATGCTTTACACTGTGTTCAACATCTATAAAACCAGGACAGAAAGGTCTTTTCTCCTAAAACCATTGTGCTCCTCTGTTTATAAAGTAGTGTCAATATGGTTAAAGAATCTAACATGATACTTTATTATTAAAGCAATCATTAACTTTTTAAAGAATCACAAATATACAATATTTAGGGTTGTGAAAGATTCCATGACCATAAAGTTTTGTATTATCATTGAAGCTGGTACACTGAGTTTTAGAGGGATTATAATGTTGGAAAGAAAGTTTATGCTGGTATTGTATAGACATTCAAACTGGAACATCAACTAATGAATAAAATCATTAATGAAGCAAGCAAAATCTGTTTCTTGAGAAAGACTGTCAATGTGGAATACACTCTGATGAAAACCCCAGTTTGTTCCTATTGTTGATTTCTGATCTTTAAGGAGAAAAAATTATCAGTGCCACATTAATCCTGACCATTATCCTACTCACACAAATCAAAATATTTACCTAGGTGATCTATGGTGCAAACACTTAGCTTCACTTGGAAGCTCACTTACAGAGGATTATGGTTCAGTTGAAGAAAAAAGCGACAGAAATCTTACTCTGCTAAGTACTAGACCAGATATTAAGAGGAACATGACATGGTTGCTGTCCTGAAGAAGCTTAGACTCGTGGCAAGATATACAAATAAGATCATTTTAGCAGAATATGGTAAATAAGATAGTAAAGAATCTGCCCTCAGTGTGGGAGACCAGGGTTCAATCCCTGGCTCAGGAAGATACCCCAGAGAAGGGAATGGCAACCCACTCCAGTATTCTTGCCTGGAGAATCCCACGGACAGAGGAGCCTGGTGGGCTACAGTCCATGGGGTCACAAAGAGACATGGCTAAGTAACTTTCACTTTATGTAAAGATAACCATAGTACCTTGAAGTTTAATGATAAATTTCTCAGAGAATTTAGTATTTAAGTTGAGATTTACAGGATAAGAAAAAAAGTGACCTAGGTTTTTCTAGACACAGGGAACAGCATGTGTAAATGCAAAGAATTGTGAAACTGCATGGGGTATGGAAAATTTTATAGAAAACTGTTTACCCTAGAGCTGTTCTTTATGTATGTGCTGCAGGGTCAGTGAACCGTTGATTCTGTTCCACAATGAGATTAAGTACAGCCTCTGAGTGTAAGCATTTAAAATTGTTATAGCGATCTGATATTGCTTCAACATTTTACTCATGTGATTTTATTTTAAAAAATACCAGTTTGCAACTGATTAGAGATATTTAAAAAAGCCAACCTGGTCCATAGATAATGTGGGAAGCACAGTTCTAGAAGATAGAGCTCAGTGCCAGCAGGGCTGATGAGTGAGGGTGAAGCAGTTGAGGGTACCAGATCAAAGAGGGGTTGGCTAAAGCTACAGTGTACAGGACTCCACATGGAGAGAATGAAATGCTTTCTTTTCCTAAGCAGAATAAAATCAGATTATTTCCTTTTTATTAATGCCATCAAGAAGCCATTTATTCATTTCGGGAGACTCTCTGACCTTGAATGTAGAACACACCCAGGAAATTAGTCCAAAATCTGAGAGTGGGGACTGTTTCTCAGTCATCCCAGTAATCACTGTACTTCTTCTAGAATTACACCATGCTCTTGCCTGGGCTGGACCATCTGTCAGCCACAAGTACTCTGGAAGGACATTAGAAATGCCCTGCTTTACAGTCATTTCCGCAGACTAAGGCTTGACATGGACCCTCTGTCCACTCTTGGCTCTTCAAAGCATCCCCCAAACCATGGCAACTAGTGTCCATCTTCCTCCCAGGCAAGGCAGCAGTGCACTGGTTCCTACCAAAGGCCCTGCCTCCATCAACCACGCCACGAGGGAGTAAAATGCAAGTCTCCACCCTGGTCCCCCTGCCCACCCCCAACCCCACCGTGTCATTCTCCTGCCAGATTCCAGCAAACCACCGGCATTGCCACCAGCAGCATGAAAGGGCACCTAAGCCTTCCATGTGGGGGGCGTGCGCCCCTTTCCCAATTAAAGCACAGAAACTTCAGGCTTCTGTTCCTTTTCAGACCAACACAGACAGTTGTTTCTGTACTGCAAATGAGAAAACCCAAAGTAATAAACTAAAGTCTTCCTGTGAAGGAGAGGTGGAGAGTGCCCCTTCATTCTTCTCCCTGATAAATACACAGCAGCAAAGCATGAAAGTTGCCAATAAATTTCATAACATTGTTACCCCAAGCAACAGTCCTTGAATGATGTCCCGTTAGTGACAGGGTACAGCAAAGTGTTTTAATCAGAAGACGAATATGGTGAGATTTGTGCTTGAAACATATCACTGAGTATTTAATGTGGAAGATCAATTCAAGAGTGATAAGACTAGAAGCAGAGAAGTCAGAGGGCTATTGCAGTTCTGACTATCCCAAGTCTGTAGCTGGAATGGAAATGAAGCAGCAGTATGGAATAGAGAAGTGTCTGGAAAATCAAATTCTCCAGAGGTGGTGATTGTGTGAATGTAGGCATTGTGGGTGAGGACTATTAGGGGTATAGATTATGGCTGCACTTGTAGCTTGATTGTCTGCATGGATTGTGGAGGAAAGAGAAAAGGTTGGAATTACTGAGCAAGAGGGAATAGGTTTGGGAGGCGCTCTAGTGGGTTTCCTTTCAGACTTGTTGAGGTTGAAGTGCTTATGGGACATTCCAGTGACTCTATATGTGTGTGTGTTAGTTGCTCAGTTGTGTCTGACTCTTCGCAACCCCATGGACTATAGCCCACCAGCCTCCTCTGTCCATGGAATTCTCCAGGCAAGAATACTGGAATGGGTTGTCATTCCCTTCTCAAGGGGGCCTTCCCAACCCCAGAGTCGAACCCAGGTCTCCCACATTGCAGGCAGATTCTTTATTGTCTGAGCCACCAGGGAAGCCCTTTCAGTGACTCTACTGGGTGGAAAAATTCAGCTGGTCACTAACATTTCTTACCAAGCGATGGTCTTCCTCCAGCATCTCTACTTCTTCCCTTTCTTGTAATCTGAACTTGTTTGTTTCCCCCCAACAGGCTTACTCTTCAGCTTCAATGCTCCATGGGGAGAAAGCCCTGTGGAATCAATCCTGACTGCCAATCCTGCTCGCCAGTCACCTGTCCCAATGAAGTGATGTCCAGATGACATGCAGTAATCTAATAGAATCAGAAAGAATCATGCGGCTCCCCTATCCTTTAGGATGTGAAGAAGTGCATTACCGCATTTTATAGGAATACTATATTCCTAGGAGAGTGGATTTTAGGAGGGGCATCTGTGAGCAGTTAACCTGACAGACCAGCAGGTGGTTTCACTGATGAAATCTGTCCCTTCAATTTAAAGTTTTCAGAACCAACAGTTTTCATCCACGGAGACTTTTCTACTTTTTCATTGTTCTTATATTACCTAATGTTTGTATTTATTGTTTTCCACTATGTTAACACAGGGAAAATTTGCAACTGTATTATTAAATATTGGGTCAAAATCCTGCCTTGCCACTTTGTACATAAAGATATTTTATTTGTACTTTCATATGTTGCTGTTAATAAATAATTACTGTACTCAACACACTAAAAATATCATAATGTGACTGTGAAAATGGCAATAGTATTGTCTTCCCATAATTATGAGTATTTGGGGATTGATTATTAGAATATGAGAGGTCACTAATGAAAGGCATCTAAGAAGTGAGAAAAGGACAAGGGATTCACACACTACACCCTGTTCTTGGGAAGTCAATTTACCATCTCTTTGGTATTTCTCTTTGTAATTCACAGTATGTGACAAGGATGTAAGGGCATTTATGACACTCTGTACTGCATTCATTAAGAAGATAACAAGACTGAGACTTTTCATACATCATTTGATTGATACTCTCTCTGTGCATATTTTATTTCTTTTAGAAATATAATGATTTGTTCTAGCAGTCATTGTTAAATCTCCAGTTTATATCAGCATTTCATAAATACATAATTATGATATTATTTTTCAGAGTATCACTTTCCTAAAAATACCATATGATTATAGCTACCATTCCATTGGGGTATATTGTTCAGTTGAAAGTTGAAAGCTGATGGATTAACCTTGACCACTCCTTGGACACAAGGGATTGAAACATCATGTTGGTTGAAGTCCTTTGGAAAGCTGTGGAATGCACAAATTGACAGTGGCAGCTCTGTAACTTTTATGATTACATAAGCTGATTTCCCAATGCCTCAGCAGGTAAAGAATCCACCTGCTAATGCAGGAGATGAGGATCCCCTGCAGGAGAACATGGCAACTCACTCAATATTCTTGCCTGGAGAATCCCATGGACAGAGGAGCCTGGTGGGCTATAGTCCATGGGGTCACAAAGAGTTGGACATGACTGAAGCAACTGAGTACACAACAAGCTTACTTCAGCGTTAAATTATCTTAGTGATATGAGGACAATTTAGTGGAGAAAGAAGAGCCTATTTAAACCTACCTTTTACAATTGAGTTTTTTGCAGTGTATTTTAAAATGGTCAGCATTAAGGATTATGTAAATAATCATTTTGGTTTTCACCTCTCAATATCTGGGCAGCTTCTAATCAAGGAAATCAGAAAGCATATTTGTATTTCTGACTGGTGTCTCTTTATGTTTCTTTGAGAAGAAAAATGAAGTAAAAAAAGTAAAAGAAAGCAAGAGGGTATGCGTGTGTGCTAAGTCACGTCAGTTGTGTCTGACTCTGTGCAACTCTATGGACTGTAGCCTGCCAGGCTCCTCTGTCCATGGAATTCTCCAGGCAAGAATACCAGAGTGGGTTGCCATGCCCTCCTCCAAGGGATCTTCTCGACCCAGGGATCAAACCCGTGTTTCTTATGTCTCCTGTACTGGCAGGTGGGTTCTTTACCACTAGTGCCACCTGGGAAGCCAAATAGAGTACAGAAAAAGGCAAAGATCTCCAATGCATACACTTTCCCTTGAGAGGTGCTTTGCCCACGCTCAACTCTACTCTAGAAGTCTTCCAATGGGTGCAACAGTGGCTAGAGCATGCCAAGCATGGAGCATTTGTCTTTAAAAGGAAAATATTCCAACACCCCTAGAATGCTTTACAGAGCTCCTTAGCAAAAAGGTACAAATTCTCCTGCAATTTAAATTACTACAAGTGATATGTTATTCTGGCTTTTATAAAAATCATTTTCTTGACCTTTAATAAAGATTGTTGGGAGAGAGTTTATAAGGATCAGGAAAAGGGAAAGCTTTTTAATCATAATGAAAGGATGAAATTTATTCTAGTTCAAGAATTATACATAAAGAACATGATTTATACTTACAACTATAGCGTTAAATCTTTAAAAAGTCAAAGTGATAAGAGGATTGAGGAATTTGCAGAGATATTCAGGACGTTTTGTAATGTCAATCTCAGAGGTAATGTCTGCATTTTTATAAGTCAGCTTGAACTTCTGTTGAAATAGGATATTTGGTTTTCAAGACAAAATTATCTTTAGCCATATGTGTTTTAATTATATGATTTAGATCAAAGGCAAACCTTTCTATGCATTTGTTCTGCACGACAATATGAATATAATTTAAGTCTGTCAGTAGTCAAAACAGAAACAAGAGCTAATTAACTGCTGTCATCTGAGAATAAGCGGATGTTGTTGGCTGACACCCTGGTTGTGATCAGCCAGCAGAGAAAGACTTCTAAATTCCCCCTGACTGAGCTGAAATACCCCCTTGCAATCTGATAGATCTTGAGGATCATCTTTGGACAATGATAAACCGCATGCTAGCTTTTCCTAGTTTTTCTCTACAAAGCCCTTCTTGTGATCATTCGAGATTTTATGGGGTTCTAAAAAGAAAAGTGGATAAGTCTTTTAAAACTTGTGCTTTGAGTGACAGTCTAAGAACTATGAATTTGTTCATTATTGCCTAGAATTAAAGATATCCATCATTGGGATTAATTAACTAGTAGAGACCCTGAACTGAGAATATATCACACATTACCTACAAATCTTCCAGTCAAAATTTCCCCACAAACAAGACTTCTCATGTATCCTTGAATAAGTTTACTTTGTCCTTTCTTCATGGGGATTTATCCTATGGGCTTGAATACACATTTTTCCTGTTCTGGATACTTTTTAAAGGAAAAACAGTTTTGATAAATAATGGGAAAAAACCTATCTTGTCCATCAATATTACATTCCTAAACCTGAATTCAGAAGTCTACCCAAGTATCATTGGTTGGTGTCTGAGGCACTGTGCTAAAGCCTGTCACTGTGTCCAGGCACTGTGCTAAAACCTTCACGTTCATTATCTTGGGTAATAGAACAACAGTAGTAAGACACAATTTCTAATATTTAAGTATTACTTGTATTATTATTTTTTATCAGCATCATCATATTTGTGTTAGATACGTAGACACCAAGACAGAAGAATAACTTACCCTAGGTTGTACAACTAGTAAACGGTAAAAATTTGGATTCCACCCTAAATCCCAAATCCTTTCTCTTCATCACTTTACCACTCGGTTTTTCTAATCTCAACTTACTTATCTATAAAAGGAGTGAAAGCATTGTGCTCCTAGATATAGTTAAAACAGGGGCCACTTTATCATTCCTTTATAAACAAAGATGACAAAGTCATGCATTAATCCCAGCAGATATCCAAAAATGCTACCAAAATTAGGAAGTTAATTTGTGAACAGTTGCAGAATATAAGATCAACATACAGAAGCAACTGAATTACTTAGTAGCCAAAAAAATGAAAACTAACATATACCATTTACACCATTGCCAGAAATATAAGACTCTGAAGGATAAAGTTTACAAAATAAGTTCACTCCCTGTACACTTAAAGGAGAAGGCAATGGAACCCCACTCCACTACTCTTACCTGGAAAATCCCACAGATGGAGGAGCCTGGTAGGCTGTAGTCCATGGGGTCGCTAAGAGTTGGACATGACTGAGCAACTTCACTTTCACTTTTTCGCTTTCATGCATTGGAGAAGGAAATGGCAACCCACTCCAGTGTTCTTGCCTGGAGAATCCCAGGGACAGGAGAGCCTGGTGGGCTGATATCTATGGGGTCACACAGAGTCGGACATGACTGAAGTGACTTAGCAACAGCAGCAGCAGCTGTACACTTAAAACTGGCAAATTTCTAGGGGAAATTAAAGCATAGTAAATCATGGATTAAAAGACAATATTATTAAGATGTTCTATTCAAATTTATCTAAGATTTATTACAGTTTTAGAACAAATCTAGTTTTCTTCTTTGTAGAAATTGATGATTCCAATGTTTATATGGATAAATAAAATGGACTTAGAATAGTTAAAATATTTTTTAAAAGCATAAAACTGGAAGACTCACACTACTGGGTTTAAAGACTTATTTCAAATCAAGACAGTTTAGAACTGACCTATGAATTGAATTTAATCAATGAAACAAAATAGAGATTACAGAAAGAATTAAATGTATGCTTTCCCCGTATATACACATGAAAATATGGTCAACTGTTTTTGACAAGGATGCCACAATAATTCAATGGGAAAGGACAGTCTTCTCAACAAATTATTCTAGAATTCAATGTGCAGAAAAAGCAAAGCTCAACATTTACCTTATACTGCTACTCTAAATGTGTCATAACCTTAAACATTTAATCCAGACCTAAAACATTTGCATTCTTTAATGTTGGTAAAGACTTCCTAGACAAGGCCCCTAAGGCCCAAATTAAAGACAATATGGTAAGTCAACCTTTATCTAAACTAAAAATTCTACTCTTCAAATGAACATTAATAAGCTGAAAATGCAAAGCCAAAGAATAGGAGAAAATATTTATATTTTATATTTGTCTGACAAATGGCTTATATCTAGGACATAAAGGACACTCAAAAAAAAAAAAAAAAAGAAGAAGAAGAAGAAGAAGTCAATCTACTGAGAAACAGAAAAAAATTTTGAAAAGACAATTCACAAAAGAAGATAATACTATTTTCTGATAAGCACAGGAAAAGATACTCAGTATCATTTAATCATCAGAAAAATGCAAATTTAAAACTCCAGGGATAGAAACTAAAGCAGTACGGAGGGTAACCTCTAAGGAAATTAATAGATTATAACAACGTTTATAGTTTCTTTTCCAGCCTTGTGTGTTGGCTGATCGGTCGTGTCCAGCTCTTTTCGACCTCATGGACTATAGCATGTCAGTCTCCTCTGTCCCTGTGATTTTCTAGGCCAGAATACTGAAGTGGGTTTCCACTACCTTCTCCAGGGGATCTTCCCGACCCAGAGATTGAAGCCATGTCTCCTTTGTCTCCTGCATTGCAGGCAGATTCTTTACCCACTGAGCCATCAGGGAAGCCTTGTTGTGGCATAATTGACAAAATTTGTACGTAATATTTAGAGTGCATAATATGATGATATATATGTGTGTGTGTGTGTATGCATGTGTGTGTGTGTATAGTATATAGCGCTTTGGTTTCTGGTAAAAACACTTAAGATGTAATCTCTTAATAAATTTCAGTTATACAATACAGTATTATTAACTATAGTCACTATGCTGTATATTAGATCCCAAGATATATTCATCTTATGCCTTAAAGTTTGTACCCTTTAACCAACATTTCCCCATTTTCCCTACCCCATAGTTTTTGTAACCACCATTCTACTCTCTGGTTCTATGAGTTCAACATTTTCAGATTCATTATACAAGTGACATCACACAGTATTAATTTTTTCATTATCGTTTTTATCTAAAAAATAAATTTCATGGATTTATGACTAAAAAATAAAACTGCAGTAAGATATCGCTATATATCCATGAGGTAAGGAGGTAAGTCGCTTCAGTCGTGTCCGACTCTGTGCGACTCCAAAGACGACAGCCCATCAGGCTCCACCTTCCCTGGGATTCTCCAGGCAAGAACACTGGAGTGGGTTGCCGTTTCCTTCTCCAATGTATGAAAGTGAAAAGTGAAAGTGAAGTCGCTCAGTCTTCGACTTAGCGACCCCATGGACTGCAGCCTACCAGGCTCCTCTGTCCATGGGATTTTCCAGGCAAGAGTACTTGAGTGGGGTGCCATTGCCTTCTCCAAGGAATAGCTAAAATTACTAAGGCCGAAAATGCCAAGTGTTGATGGAGATATGGAGAAACGAGAGCTCTCATACACTGCTAGTGGGAATGTAGCAATTTGGAAAACAATTTAGCAGACTCTTCCTGAAAGAAAGTTTAAAAATTAAACGTATACTTCTCATATGACACAGAATCTCTATTCATATGTATTTACCAAAGACAAGTGAAAACATGTGTCCTGGCTATTCAAAGATCTGTAAACAAATGTTCATATTAGATTTATTCATAATAGCCAAAAGCTTCCAAACAAATTATGGTATGGTCACACAAAGGAATACCACTTAGAAATAAGATGGAACAATTTACTAATACAACAAAAGCAACAGAAAAAACATTATGCATTATGCTGTAAAAAAGAAGCTAGATATAGTAGAATGCATACTTTATGACTCCATTTATATAAAGCATTAGAAAAGAAATTAGATCAGCGGCTGTCTTGAGCCAGAACATAAGGGAAATGCCAACAAAGGGAATTTTTTGAGATGAGAGAAGTTTCCATAGTTTGATTATGGTGTTGATTATATGTGGATACATATTTTCCAAACCTCAAGCTGTAGACTTAAAATGGGTGTATTTTATATGTAAAATATACCTTAATAAAATAGACTTTATATTGTTTAATTATTTTTAATAATTAGCGATATTATGCATCTTTTCATGTGCTTTTTGGCCATCTGTATGACTTTTTTGGATAAATGTCTATTTAGGTATTCTGCTCATTAAAAAAAATTTTTTTATAATTGAGCTGCTGACCTGTTTGTGTATTTTGGAGAAAATTCCTTGTCGATCACATCATTTGAAAATAGTTTCTCCCATTCTGTGAGTTGTTTATGATTTCCTTTGTTGTGCAAAAACTTTTAAGTTTGATTCTATCTTAAGCAGACTTCTCTAGTATGAGGTTTTTGGGGTATCTGTGTGCCCCCTTGTTCAAGGCCTGTGTGTATGTCTCTGTGTGTGTGTGTGTATGTCTCTGTGTGTGTGTATGTCTCTGTGTGTGTGTGTGTATGTCTGTGTGTGTGTGTGTATGTCTCTGTGTGTGTGTATGTCTGTGTGTGTGTGTGTGTATGTCTGTGTGTGTGTGTGTGTGTATGTCTGTGTGTGTGTGTGTATGTCTCTGTGTGTGTGTGTGTCTCTGTGTGTGTGTGTATGTCTGTGTGTGTGTGTATGTCTCTGTGTGTGTATGTCTCTGTGTGTGTGTATGTCTCTGTGTGTGTGTGTGTATGTCTCTGTGTGTGTGTATGTCTCTGTGTGTGTGTGTATGTCTCTGTGTGTGTGTGTATGTCTCTGTGTGTGTGTGTATGTCTCTGCATGTGTATGTCTCTGTGTGTGTGTATGTCTCTGTGTGTGTGTGTGTATGTCTCTGTGTGTGTGTATGTCTCTGTGTGTGTGTGTGTCTCTGTGTGTGTGTGTGTCTCTGTGTGTGTGTGTATGTCTCTGTGTGTGTGTGTGTATGTCTCTGTGTGTGTGTGTATGTCTCTGTGTGTGTGTGTATGTCTGTGTGTGTGTGTGTGTGTGTGTAATAAAGGAGAGAGTTTCTTCAGTGTGTTGGCAATATACTATCAGAAGGCTTCTCATCCTGCTTTTATGATACAGCGCATTAATGTGTTCATTTAAATTATAAATGTAAGTACAGTTCAGGATTTATAGCATTTTTCTTGGAACTAAAACTAAAATAAAAGCATTTAAAACAAAAACTGTCAGCCACTACATTGCTATTCCCATTGCAATGCCATTTAATTATCTCAAAGAGCTTGGATGATTTGATTGATTAGAAGAGGCACAGATGAGATTTTTGTTGGCTTTGCAGTAGAACCCACTTATTTGCTGAGTGTGGTACCACTGTTTGTAATATGTGTGTTACAAGAGGCAGGTTTTAATTAATATGTGGATTATCCAAAAACTGTAGTTTAGGAAAGTATCGAACTTCACTTTGGCATCCCTGGCAGATGTGCCCAGTCTCAGCTCATTATTGTTTCTAGGATATGACCCACTTCCTGAGACTGGAATGTGTTTTTATTTCAAAAGAAGACTAGTTCCTAAAATCTGATAGCTGAGCTTCCCACTCTGTGGAGGTTCTGGGTGTGAAGTGTAGAAATGAAGTTGAACTGCCTGGATAGAAAAATGTGGGACGATTTCAAAGGTTGAAGTTTTAAGAAGTGTGTGTGGGAAGAGAATAGAAATTGAAATCACCTGTTAATACCAAATGTTAATAGTTATCATTATCATCATCATCCTCAATAAAGCTTTTTTTAACCACCTATTAGTCCAAGGTACTTTTTTTGACACAAGAGTTACCATAGACACCATAAGTGATAATTCTAGGTGCATATTGTATAGAAGGGTTCCCAAACTCCAGGATCTAATGCATGATGATATGAGGTGCAGCTGATGTAATAATAATAGAAATAAAGTGCACAGTTTCTGAAGTTGAACAGTTCAATGAGAACCTACAAGAACTTCTAGAACTAACACCCCAAAAAAGATGTCCTTTTCATTATAAAGGACAGGAATGCAAAAGTAGGAAGTCAAGAAATACCTGGAGTAACAGGCAATTTGGCCTTGGAATACAGAATGAAGCAGGGCAAAGGATACTAGAGTTTTGCCAAGAGAATGCACTGGTCAGAGCAAACACCCTCTTCCAACAACACAGGAGAAGACTCTACACATGGACATCACCAGATGGTCAATACCGAAATCAGATTGATTATATTCTTTGCAGCCAAAGATGGAGAAGCTCTATACAGTCATCAAAAAAAGACCAGGAGCTGACTGTGGCTCAGATCATGAACTCCTTATTGCCAAATACAGACTTATATTGAAGAAAGAAGGGAAAACAACTAGACCATTCAGGTATGACATAAATCAAATCCCTTATGATTATACAGTGTAAGTGAGAAATAGATTCAAGGGATTAGATCTGATAGACAGACTGCCTGAAGAACTATGGACAGAGGTTCGTGACATTGTACAGGAGGCAGGGATCAAGACCATCCCCAAGAAAAAGAAGTGTAAAAAGACAAAATGGTTGTCTGAGGAGGGCTTACAAATAGCTGTGAAAAGAAGAGAAGTGAAAGGCAAAGGAGAAAAAGGAAAGATATACCCATTTGAATGCAGAGTTCCGAAGAATAGCAAGGAGAGATAAGAAAGACTTCCTTAGTGATCAGTGCAAAGAAATAGAGGAAAACAACAGAATGGGAAAGACTACAGCACTCTTCAAGAATATTAGAGCTACCAAGGGAATATTTCATGTAAAGATGGGCAGAATAAAGGACAAAAATGGAATGGAACTAACAGAAGCAGACGATATTAAGAAGAGGTGGCAAGAATACACAGAAGAACTATACAAAAAAGACAATCATGACCCAGATTAATCATGATGGTGTGATCACTCACCTAGAGCCAGACATCCTGGAAATCGAAGTCAAGTGAGTCTTACAAAGCATCACTACAAACAAGCTAGGAGAGATGATGGAATTATAATGAAGCTGTTTCAAATCATAAAAGATGATGCTGTAAAAGTGCTGCTCTCCCAAGTTTTCCAAATTTGCTGGCATATTGAGTGCAGCACTTTCACAGCATCATCTTTAAGGATTTGAAATAGCTCAACTGGAATTCCTTCACCTCCACTAGCTTTGTTTGTAGTGATGCTTCCTAAGGCCCACTTGACTTCACATTCCAGGATGTCTAGCTCTAGGTCAGTGATCACACCATGATTATCTTGGTCATGAAGATCTTTTTTGTACAGTTCTTCTGTGTATTCTTGCCACCTCTTCTTAATATCTTCTGCTTCTGTTAGGTCCCTATCATTTCTGTCCTTTATTGTGCCCATCTTTGCATGAAATGTTCCCCTGTTATCTCTAATTTTCTTGAAGAGATCTCTAGTCTTTCCCATTCTATTGTTTTCCTCTATTTCTTTGCATTGATTGCTGAGGAAGGCTTTCTTATCTCTCCTTGCTATTCTTTGGAACTCTGCCTTCAAATGGGTATATCTTTCCTTTTCTCCTTTGCTTTCCATTTCCCTTCTTTTCACAGCTATTTGTAAGCCCTCCTCAGACAGCCATTTTGCTTTTTTGCATTTCTTTTTCTTGGGGACGGTCTTGATTCCTATCTCTTGTACAATCTCACAAACCTACTTCTGCTTTATTGACTATGCAAAAGTCTTTGACTGTGTGGATTACAACAAACTGTGGAAAATTCTTAAAGAGATGGGAATACCAGACCACCTGACCTGCCTCCTGAGAAATCTGTATGCAGGTCAGAAGGGAACAGTTACAACTTGACACGAACAACAGACTTGTTCCAAATCTGGAAAGGAGTACATCAAGGCTGTATATTGTCACCCTGCCTATTCAACTTATATGCAGAGTATGCCATGAGAAATGCTGGGCTGGATGAAGCACAAACTGGAATCAAGATTGCCAGAAGAAATATCAATAACTTCAGATATGCAGATGACACCACCCTTATGGAAGAAAGCAAAGAAGAACTAAAGAGCCTCTTGATGAAAGTAAAAGAGGAGAGTGAAGATATTGGCTTAAAAGTCAACATTCAGAAAATTAAGATCATGACATCCAGTCCCATCACTTCATAGCAACTAGATGGGGAAATAGTAGGAACAGTGACAGACTTAATATTTGGGGGCTTCAAAATCACTTCAGATGGTGACTGCAGCCATGAAATTAAAAGACATTTGCTATTGGAAGAAAAGTTATGACCAACCTGGACAGCATATTAAAAAGCAGAGACTTTGCCAACACAGGTCTGTCTAGTTAAAGCTATGGTTTTTCCAGTAGTCATGTATGGATGTGAGAGTTGGGCTATAAAGAAAGCTGAGCACTGAAGAATTGATGCTTTTGAACTGTGGTGTTGGAGAAGACTCTTGAGAGTCCCTTGGACTGCAAGGAGATCCAACCAGTCCATTCTAGAGGAAATCAGTCCTGAATATTCATTGGAAGGACTGATGCTGAAGCTGAAACTCCAATGCTTTGGCCACCTGATTCGAAGAACTGACTTCTTAGAAAAGACCCTGATGCTGGGAAAGATTAAAGGCAGGAGGAGAAGGGCACAACAGAGGATGAGCTGGTTGGATGGCATGACTGACTCAATGGACATGAGTCTGAGTGAACTCTGGGTGTTGGTGAAGGACAGGGAGGCCTGGGGTGCTGCAGTCCATGGGGTCGCAAAGAGTCGGACACAACTAAGTGAAACTGAACTGAACTGAAAGGGCACAATAAACATAATGTGCTTGAAACATCCTGAAACCCTTCCCTCCTCCCAGTCCGTTGAAAAACCATCTTCCACATAACCCATCCCTGGTACCACAAAGGTGTGGGACTCACTGCTGGATAAATGATACACATAGCTTAAGAGGAGAGCTCTTTATGACTTACTGCTAACGTATATGGGCAGGTGAAGTGAAGTGATTAAACTGCAAACTAAGTATTATGTGGCAATGCCTGTTCTCCAAGCTGTGTACACTGCGCACAGAGCACAGGCATGAAATGATGAGCTCTGCATGCGAGGGGAGCTGGGTTCCATCAGTTATCCCCTCAATTCAGAGATGGTGATATTAAGGTTTGGGAGAAGACTAAGCAAAATCATGCATGCAAATCATAGAGCACAAAAACTTCAAAACAGAATGAGATTAAATGTAGCAGAGGATGAATACAGACTAATAATTAAGTGTATGAAGCTGGAGCATAAATATAAGCCACTTTCTGGAAAAGTTTGGCCTCTCTTTCTATAGGCACTGAAGAAACTATAAATGTATTTAAACCAAGTAGAACCTTAGGGAGGCAAGAAACAGTTAAAGGGTGATGCAGCATCAGATCTTCTTATTTTGCTTTTTAAATAATTTTTTAATGCTGAAAGGAAGGAAAAGAGCACAGTCACAAGCATTTCCAAAAGAATATATGTGGTTTTGATGCTTAGAATAGCTCCTTTGAGTGACACAATTTAACCACACGAGATTATACTTCCTTTTCTTGATTTATTTTAGGGGATAGTTTCAGTCAAAAATTAAGAAAGGCTACCTTCTCCTTGCTGAGCCCAGTTAATTAATAAGGTATTTTACTAAAGAGATAAAAGGTTCACACCATTAGGATATAAACATTAATCTAAAGATCTATAGAAAAGGCCCCTTTATTTGCTATTTGACTCAGTATTAGTTAATAATCAACTACTACTCACACTTGATTCTCAAATTTCAGTCACTTGAGTCTCCCTCCTTAATTGTTTCAAAGGCCTGAGACTTACTGTAACTCACCCCACTTTACCTCCATTTTAAAGGGGGTGGATTTTTTAAAATTGATTCATCCAGGATCAAGATCAACTAGTCACTAGATATGTCCTTTAGGGTAATGGCAAGCTTCTTTTATCCCAAGGCAATAGACAACAATAATAACCAATTACAATCTGTACTGGCCCTTTATGGGCTTTGGGAAGGAAGTTCCCATTATTCTTTAAAAAACACTGAAAAGTTACTTATAGGCAAAAATTCTTATGAAAGTGCAAGCTATGATAACTTAAGGTCATCTTGTACTGTAATTATCATCTTATACATAAACTTGCCACAATAACCTTGGAGATCAGTTGGATTGCTATTACCACTTCCCCCTTTTTATGTATATGGAAACACATTGTCGAATCCCAGCAAAATAATTTATTATTAGAGAATATGCAATCTGTTTATAAGTGGCCAAGAAAGCTTTGGCGGTAATCCGGATCTTCTGACTTCTAGTTCAAAGCCATTTCCATCACAGAAGCTGAAATTTATCTTTCCCTAGACTTGAAAGATCAGTTAGCCTACTGACCTTGCCTGAAATGTAACTGTGACAGCTAGATTACCAAAATTGTCATTATGTCAACAAAAAGTTATTTGGTCAAAGACTTAAAGAGCAAATTTTCTTAACAAAAGTTTAGCTTCACAAGGGAAAAAAAAAAACAAATGTAATAGGTACTTATTTGGAGATACGTATAAGTGAAGAGGAACTAGAAAGGCTCTTGATAAAAGTGAAGGAGGAGAGTGAAAAAGTTGGCTTAAAGTTCAACATTCAGAAAACTAAGAAAATGGCATCTGGTCCCATCACTTCATGGGAAATAGATGGGGAAACAGTGGAAACAGTGTCAGACTTTATTTTTGGGGCTCCAAAATCACTGCAGATGGTGATTGCAGCCATGAAATTAAAAGACACTTACTCCTTGGAAGGAAAGTTATGACCAACCTAGACAGCATATTCAAAAGCAGAAACATTACTTTGCCAACAAAGGTCTATCTAGTCAAGGCTGTGGTTTCCAGTGGTCATGTATGGATGTGAGAGTTGGACTGTGAAGAAAGCTGAGCGTCAAAGAATTGATGCTTTTGAACTGTGGTGGTGGAGAAGACTCTTGAGAGTCCCTTGGACTGTAAGGAGATCCAACCAGTCTATCATAAAGGAGATCAGTCCTGGGTGTTCTTTGGAAGAAATGATGCTAAAGCTGAAACTCCAGTACTTTGGCCACCTCATGTGAAGAGTAGACTCATTGGAAAAGACCCTGATGCTGGGAGGGATTGGGGACAGGAGGAGAAGGGGACGACAGAGGATGAGATGGCTGGATGGCATCACTGACTTGATGGACATGAGTTTGGGTAAATTCCAGGAGTTGGTGATGGACAGGGAGGCTTGGCGTGCTGTGATTCATGGGGTCGCAAAGAGTAGGACACAACTGAGCAACTGAATTGAACTGAACTGATTATCAGAATGTTCTGGGCTAATAGAATGATTAAAGCTCACATATTCACTGACATCTAGGCAAATTATATCACTAGACTCACAATCCTATGACAGTTTTTCTATACTCTAAAGCAATACTATTCAATAGAAATATGAGTCATGTTATTTAAAGTTTTCTAGTAGTCACATCAAAAACTAGAAAAAGATGAAATCAGCTATTTATACATATATATATATATATATGTATATATATTTAACTATGAAAGAAATATGTTCTTTTCTTCAAATGAAGTCTTTGAAATCAGGTGTGGATTTTACCCTTACAGTCCATCTCAATTAAGACTTGCCACATTTCAGATGTTCAATAGCTACCATGTTTCATGGCTACCATATTGAACAGCTCAAGTCAACAGAGTCTAGGGCCCCCAATCCTGAAATCTAGTAACTCTAATACCCAAAACTGAACAGGGGGATCCAGGAGACAGAGCAAAACTGTAAAATATCAAATAATTCAGAACCAGTGCTTAGTGATGGAATCTAATGTTTTTCAAGATATACAGTTCTTCAAAATAAAGTATTGTCTATATGATCTTATTAAAGGAAAACCATGTTAAATTTTTTTATTAAAGAAAAACCATAAATCAGTTGCCTTATTGGATACTCCCATTCTTCAGTTTTCTTCTAAAAAACATTACAACTAGGTTTTTAAGTTTAACATCTTGTATGTGGACCCAGCAGATATCTCTGCTTGGTATCAGTAGCGAGATAACTACTAAGAATATAGTTAGAGAGGGCTTCCCTAGTGGCTCAGTGGTAAAGAATCCACCTGCAATGCAGGAACCGCAAGAGACACAGGTTCAATCCCTGGATGGGGAAGATCCCCTGGAGGAGGAAATGGCAACTTGCTCCAGTATTCTTGCTTGGGAAGTTATACAGAGAGAGGAGCCTGGTGGGCTATGGTCTATGGAGTTGCAAAGAGTGACTAAACAACAGTAACAAGGTAAGACCATTTTCAATTTTATCACCCACTCGGCATGTTGCAAATTCCTAAAGAGCAACCACCTGTGAATCAACAGGGACTTATCATTCTCTTGCTCTTAAACGATAATGCTTCCTCTTACATTGATCTATGTGTTCTGTGTTCAATTTTTTGTATCTGCATTGAATTCATGAATCTTTTGTCAGTGCATGCACAACTTAGGCAAACCAAAAAAGCTTTTCCAGTCAGTATCACTCTGGCTTATGATCTACCACCAGTCTGAATCCAGTACCATCCATGAATCCTAGGTGAAAATTATCATCAGTGACCCATGCATGGGTAACTGAACTTTCAAAACCCTTCCAGTTATTTTCCATCCTCCTATTTCAATCACAATTAACTATATGCAAATCTCTGACCATTTCAGACCACGGCTTTTACTATCTTCCCCAGAAGTGCTCTTTATTTTAGATCACCATCCTCCATAACTCTTAGTCTTTATTCTCTTAAGAACCAAACATAACTCAAATGTTGCTCTTTCTGGGTCTCATTGTACATTTTGTATAGCTCTATCATATCTCAAATTGATTGCCATTATTTTAATATAAATTATATTTGTATATTTAATCTGCACTCTTCATATTTACATATGTATGTACATATGTTTAGTCACTCAGTCATGTCTGACTCTTCGTGATCACATGGACTATAAGCCTCCAGGCTCCTCTCTGTCCATGGAATTTTCCAGTCAAGAGTACTGGAGTGGGTTGCCATTTCCTACTCCAGGGAATCTTCCTGACCCAGGGATTGAACCCACGTCTCTTGTGTCTCCTGCACTGTTCAACAGGTTCTTTACCACTGCACCATCTGAGAAGCCCTGATGGCTCATACAGTAAAGAATCATGTATACATAGCCACTTCCAAAACCTCATTCCTCATGGGACTGGAAGGAATTCTACCCTGGCATAGAACCAACCTAAATTAGCACATACAATGCATTCCAATGCATACATGTGGAATGAATGGTTCATCTTAATACAATTTCTGGCATATCAAAGTTCCCAGGTCAAGTCATTAGCCTATGTTACAGTTTTAGCCATCTTACTAGGCGGGGAAGAAATAAAATTGGCCCTGAGATTTCCGATTAAGTTAGGAAAACCTAGTTGAAAATTTCTCCTGGCTAATTGTCCTTGATACATTTTTTCCTAATACCCCAGTAATATAACAATGGTGACAGCTATCCACGTATTCAGTTCAGTTCAGTTCAGTCTCTCAGTCGGGTCCAGCTCTTTGTGACCCCATAAATTGCAGCACGCCAGGCCTCCCTGTCCATCACCAACTCCCGGAGTTCACTCAGACTCACGTCCATCGAGTCAGTGATGCCATCCAGCCATCTCATCCTCTGTCGTCCCCTTCACCTCTTGCCCCCAATCCCTCCCAGCATCAGAGTCTTTTCCAATGAGTCAACTCTTCACATGAGGTGGCCAAAGTACTGGAGTTTCAGCTTCAGCATCATTCCTTCCAAAGAAATCCCAGGGCTGATCTCCTTCAGAATGGACTGGTTGGATGTCCTTGCAGTCCAAGGGACTCTCAAGAGTCTTCTCCAACATCACAGTTCAAAAGCATCAATTCTTCAGTGCTCAGCCTTCTTCACAGTCCAACTCTCACATCCATACATGACCACAGGAAAAACCATAGCCTTGACTAGACGGACCTTTGTTGGCAAAGTAATGTCTCTGCTTTTGAATACGCTTTGTAGGTTAGTTATAGCTTTCCTTCCAAGGAGTAAGTGTCTTTTAATTTCATGGCTGCAATCACCATCTGCAGTGATTTTGGAGCCCCCCAAAATAAAGTCTGACACTGTTTCCACTGTTTCCCCATCTATTTCCCATGAAGTGATGAGACCAGATGCCATGATCTTGGTTTAGATTAATTATTTATTGGGAACCTAAGATATTCCAGACATTGTCAAAAGTAAAATGGCAAGACATAAATAGTTATTGCCCACTTAGAGGTCAGAGAAAAGAATAAAACTCAGACATTCACTGAAAATTAGAATTAAAATGATGAAATGGGACTGGAAAACGTCCCCCACACACATTAGGCTTCTGGAAAAGAGAGCAAACCTGTTTTTCTGAAAAGCAAGATAATGGAAAGAAAAGTATATTTTTATTCCCTCACTGCTTGTCCCACTCAAAAAGAGGATATGACCTAACTAAACACTGAGCATGAATCCTGCATCTGCGTGGATTCTATTTTTTGAAGCCAGCAAGATGGTATTCTCATGTTTTCTCTTCCCAAAGACATCTTGCCTCTCTTTCTATAATACCTCCCTATTCTCCATATAGAGATTGCAACACTCAGAGAACAACAGGCTTCTTAGGAGGAACAGGTCTTAACTGCATGCATAAAAAGAGTCATAGGAGTGGAATTTCTGAGTTTTCTCTTTTTCATCTAGTTTGTGGATTCAAATTATTACAGAAGGAATTTGGAGTGGGAAGCTGGAGGAAGGGTGTCACAGGATTAAACCTCAACAGGGTTCATCAGGCAGAAGGCTGCCAAACTCCAGAAATGGAAATGGGAACCATATAACAGTTTGTTCTCTTGTCATGCACATGAGAAGATTGAACAAACACTCAAGTACATGGTGAGTGAGAGGAAGTTGGCCTATATATTGGATGTGATTATAAAACCCAGGTATAGATACATTTCCTTCAAGGAAGAGTAAACATAAGCTAGTAAAATACAGCCTATGAAGAAAAGCTGCAGGACAGAGAACAGATGGTGAAGTAGGTGGCCGTGGAGTACATCTCCCTCCATAGATACATCAGGAATACACCTTCAGACACAGAAGTGCATGAAGAGCACCAGCTGAGAGCAGACAGGAGTACCTGACCAGAGGAAAAGAATATCTAGAACCACGCAAAACTTGGTAGGATGAAGGAACTAGGGGAAAAAACAGGAGTGTTAGCAGAACTGGACCTGCCAAGGGCAGGTGGGGCAACTGAAACAGGGATCCAGTTCGCGAAAGGGGGCAACTGAGTCAGACAAGAAACATTTAAGGCTGAGAGTGAAACAGCTGATCTGTGGCACCTTAAATGGAATGAAAATTAGAGTCCTTGCCACAGCCATACATACCCCCAGACAGGGATGCAAGTCCCCTAAAAGGCACAGTAGTTGGGAGCTGAAGTTTAGGGATTGTGGAGCAATCCCATGATGAGGGGTGCTATTGACTGTGGAGAGATGGATCAAGGGCATGTGAGGGAGGAGATTGTGGTGGGAAATGCCTGGGGATGAAAGCCAGGAAACCATGGAAGCAAGGTGGTACTGCTGAGTTACACATAGAGGGTGGAGCCATCAGCATAGACTCTCTCTCCCCACAGGCCAGTATCAGCAGCTGAACAATAGAGAGGCTGGCTGATCAAGTGCCTGACACAGGGAACTACAGAGTAGGACCCCACCCAGGGTGCCCCTTTAAGTGCCTGACATGCAGATCTACAGATTAGAACTCCTGCCGGGGGGGGCCCTCTATGTGCCTGATGTGCCCAACAGCAGAGAAGGACCACAGGCAAGGGGGCCCTCTAAGTGCCTGAATGGGCAGAGCTACAGAGAAAGACTTAGCCAAAGAGGCCTTCTGATCGCCAGCTACCAGGTGCTCAAAAAAAGACTGATGGGGCCATAACTCCTGCAGGTTAAGTAGTCCATGTCCCTGCACACTCAGTGCTGCCTTGGTCCCCGTGTCACAAGCAGCTGTGCCATCTTGATGCTCAACCCTCCCTGGGGCAGAGCTGCCACAGGCAAAAAAAAGTCTTACATCTATGCACACAGGGTCCCTTCAGTCGTTTTCAACTCTTTGCGACCCTGTGGACTGTGGCCTGCCAGGCTTATCTGTCAGAGAGGGGGTGGTTCTCTGCCCTCACAGCAGGTCTAGAGATCGGCACCGTGTTGGAGGGCATCCTAGGGAGGTGAGTTGGACTGTGACTCCCAGTGAGGGAAAGGACTCAGACAGCACTGACTCAAGAAAAACATTTTTTATTCTTATGTTTTGACTTGCTCTGTAGAGTCTTTTGGATTTTTTTTTTCCATTTTTTCTTTTTCTTTTTTTTTCCTTCTTTTTTTTTCCCCTTCTGTGGCAATTGTCGATTTTATTGGCACTATGAAACCTAATGAAACTTCTGAGTTTCTTTTTTTTTTAAGTCACACTTTTTATTGTTATAAACCACTGCTTCTATGTTGGGCTTTTGCAGTTCTGTGGACTTTTCCCCCTTCCCTTTTTTTTTCTTATTTATTTTCTCTCTTTTTTTTAATTTTAATTTTTTTAAACTTATTATTATTTTTCCTACATTTATTTCTTTGTTTGATTTTCCTACTGCTCTTTTCCCCTTGCAGTTAATCTTTAATATATATAAATCTTCTTTAACTACCTCTATTTAACTTTTCATGTCTATTCTCTTTCTTTTCTTCCTTTCTTTGCAATGTATTTGTTAGTTTTGTTTTCATTGCATAAGTCCCCACTTGGCCCCTTGTTTAGTTTTGTTTTCCAGTCTGTGCTTTAGTTAATTTTGTTCTTAACTGGTAGATATAATTTTTGGTTTCCTTTATTCACCGGTCAATCTATTGTACTTTATTTTTGTTGGACTGTTTTGATTTTGCTTATGGGTGTACATGTATATGTGTATATTCCATTATTTTAATTATTATTTGCCTGATTTTGTAACTGCTATTTATCTGGGGTTTATCTTTGGTTTCTCACTTTTGGGTATTTGTTTTAATCTCACTTAATGCCACAACAAACAACTTGTGGAATATTCATTCCTCACCAGAAGTCAAGCCTGAGCCTTTGGAGTAGGAGCACTGATTTCAAGATCCAAGACTGTCAGAGAACTAACCCTAGAGAGTATCAAATAGTGAGAACTCCCACAAAGGAAACCACTTGAATACAAAACCTGGCATCACCCAACCACCATAGCACTCTGTGCAGGATGCCTTATTTAAACAACAACAACAAAAACAAAAATACAAACCAAATCATCAGCAGACAGGATTACCACCTCACTCAGGTTTGCCTATCAGAGGAAAAGCAAATAAACAAACAAACAAAAAAAAACAAGCACAAATTTCATACTACAAGAAGCTTACACAAGTCACTGGACCAAGCTTAGGAGGGCAGAAACCAAAAGGAAGAAAGAATTCAACATTAAAGCCTGGTAAAAAGAGACTATAAACACAATAAGTTAAAAAAAAATGAAAAGGCAGAGAAATAGTGCACAAATGAAGGAACAAACTAGAAACACAGAAGTCCAAATAAATGAAGAGGAAATAGGGAAACTACCTGAAAAACAAAATCAGAATAATGATAGTAAAGATGATCAAAAACCTTGAAATGGAGGATGGAGAAAATGCACAAACTGAATGGAGAAAACACAAAAAACTGAATGGAGAAAATGCAAAAAATCAATTTAAAAAGACCTAGAAAACTTATGGAATAAACATACAGAGACAAACAATACAATTGCTGAAATTAAAAATATTCTAGCAGGAATCAATAGTAGAATATCTGAAGCAGAAGAACTGGAAGATAAAATGGTGGAAATAACTTCTGAAGAGCAGAATAAAGTAAAAAGAATGAAAAGAACTGAGGACAGTCTCAGAGACATCTGGGACAATATCAAATGTACCAACATTCAAATTATAGGGGTCCCAGAAGAAGAAGAGAAAAAGAAAGGGTACAAGAACATTTTTGAAGAGATTATAGTTGAAAATTTCCCCAGCATGGAAAAGGAAATAGTCAATCACGTCCAAGAGGCACAGAGTCCCATACAGGATAAACCCAAGGAGAAATATGCCAAGACACATACTAACCAAACTAACAAAGATTAAACACAAAGAAAGAATATTAAGGGCAGCAAGGGAAAAGCAACAAGTAACATACAAGGGAATTCCCATACACTTAACAGCTGATCTTTCATCAGAAACTCTGAAAACCAGAAGGAAATGACAGGACATATTTAAAGTACTGAAAGGGAAAAATCTACAACCAAGATCACTCTACTCAGCAAGGATCTCATTCAAAATTGATGGAGAAATAAAAAGCTTTACAGACAAACAAAAATTAAGAGAATTCAGTACCACCAACCCAGCTTTACAACAAATGTTAAAGGGACTTATATAGTCAAGAAATACAAGAAAAGAAAAAGATCTACAAAATCAAACCCCCAAAATTAAGAAAATGGCAATAGGGACATATATATCAATAATTACTTTAGATGTAAATGGATTAAATGTTCCAACCAAAAAACACAGACTGGCTGGATGGATACAAAAAACAAGACCCATATATATGCTCTCTATAAGAAATCCACTTCAGACCTAAAGACACATACAGACTGAAAGTGAGAGGATGGGAAAAATATATTACATGCACATGGAAGTAAAAGAAAGCTGGAGTAGCAATTCTCATATCAGACAAAACAGACCTTAAAATAAAGAATATTACAAGAGATAATGAAGGACACTACATAATGATCAAGGGATCAATCCAAGAGGAAGACATAACAATTGTAAATATCTATACACCTAACATAGGAGCACCTCAATACATAAGACAAACACTGACAGACATAAAAGGAGAAATTGACAGTAACACAATAACAGTAGGAGACTTTAACACCCCACTCACACCAATGGACAGATCATCAAAACAGAAAATTAATAACTAAACACAAGTCTTAAATGATACATTAGATGAGATGGACGTCATTGATATCTTCAGGACATTCAATCCAAATGCAGAAGAATACATCTTATTCTCAAGTGCACATGGAACATTCTCCAGGATAGACCACATCTTGGGTCACAAATCAAACCTCAGTAAATTAAAAAAAATTGAAATCATATCAAGCATCTTCTCCCACCACAACACTAAGAGACTAGATATAAATTACAAGAAAAAAAACTGTAAAAAACACAAACACATGGAGATTAAACAATACATTTCTAAACCAACAGGTTACTGAAGAAATCAAAAGGGAAATCAAAAAATTTCTAGAAAAAAATGACAATGGAAACAAGAAAACTGAAAACCTATGGGATGCAGAAAAGCAATTCTGAGAGAGAAGTTTATAGCAATACAATCTTACCTCAAGAAAGAAGAAAAATATCAAATAGACAATCTAACTTTACACCTAAAACACTTGGAAAAAGAAGAACAAAAAAAAAAAAAAACCCAAAATTAGCAGAAGGAAAGAAATCATAAAGATCAGAGCTGAAAAATTGAAAAAGAAATGAAATAAACAATAGTAAAGATTAATAAAATTAAAAGCCATTGAGAAGATAAACAAAATTGACAAAACTTTAGTCAGACTCATTAAGAAAAAAAGAAGAATCAAATCAATAAATTAGAAATGAAAAAGGAGAGGTTATGAAATGAAATGAAAAAGACAGTGCAGAAATACAAAGGATTATAAGAGACTATTATGAACAACTATGTGGCAATAAAATGGATAACCTGGAAGAAATGGACAGATTCTTAGAAAAGTTAAAATTTTCAAGATTAACCCAGGAAGAAATAGAAATTATAAACAACCCAATTACAAGCACTGAAATTGATGCTATGATCAAAAATCTTCCCAAAAACAAAAGCCCTGGAACAGATGGCTTCACAGGAGAATTCTATCAAATATTTAGAGACGAGCTAATGCCTAGCCTTCTAAAACTTTTTCAAAAAATTGCAGAGGAATGAATGCTTTCAAACTCATTCTAAGAGGCCACCATCACCCTGATACTAAAACCAGACAAAGACAACAAAAAAAGAAAACTACATGCCAATATCACTGATATTGTGCAAAAATCCTGAACAAAATTTTAGCAAACAGAATTCAGCAACACATCAAAAAGCTCACATACCATGATCAAAGTTGAGTTTATTCCAGGGATGCAAGGATTCTTCAATATACGCAAATCAATCAATGTGATATACCATATTAACAAATTGAAAGATAAAAACCATATGATAATCTCAATAGATGCAGAAAAAGCCTTTGACAAAATTCAGCACCCATTTATGATTAAAATTCTTCAAAAAATGGGCAAAGAAGGAACCTACTTTAACATAATAAAGGCCATATATGATAAGCCTACAGCAAACATTATTCTCAATGTTGAAAAACTGAAAGAATTCCCCCCTAAGAACAGGAGCAAGACAAGGGTGTCCACTTTCACTACTATTATTCAGCATAGCTTTGGAAGTCCTAGCTACAGCAACAAGAGAAGAAAATGAAATAAAATCAATCCAGATTGGAAAAGAAGAAGTAAAGCTCTCACTGTTTGCAGATGACACGATACTGTACATAGAAATCCCTAAAGATGCTATCAGAAAATTACTGGAGCTAATCAGTGAGTTTAGCAAAGTTTTAGGATTAAAAACTCAATTCACAGAAAACACTTGCACTTCTATATACTAACAATGAAAAATCAGAAAGAGAAATTAAGGAATCAATCTCATTCACCATTGCAACAAAAAGAATAAAATATCTAGGAATAAACTTACCTAGGGAGATGAAAGAACTGTACACAGAAAATTATAGGCACTGATGAAAGAAATCAAAGATGACATAAACAGATGGAGAGATATTGAATGTTCTTGGGTAAGAAGAATCAATATTGTGAAAGTGACTATACTACCAAATGCAATCTACAGATTCAATGTGATCCCTTTCAAATTGCCAATGACATTTTTCACAGAACTAGAACAAAAACTTTCACAATTCATTTGTAAACACAAAAAACCCTGAATATCCAAAGTAGCCTTGAGAAAGAATGGGGCTGGAGGAATCAACCTTCCTGACTTCAGATTATACTACAAAGCTACAGTCATCAAGACAGTACGGTACTGGCACAAAAAGAGAAATACAGACCAATGAAACAAGATAGAAAGCCCAAAAATAAACCCACGCACCTATGGGTACCATATTTTTGACAAAGGAAGCAAGAATACACAATGGGGCAAAGACAGCCTCTTCAATAAATGGTGCTGGGAAAACTGGACAGCTACATGTAAAAGAATGAAATTAGAACATTTCCTAACACCATACACAAAGATAAACTCAAATTTTAGGATTAAAGACCTAAATGTAAGACCAGAAACTATAAAACTCTTAGAGAAAAGCATTGGCAGAACACTCAGTGACATAAATCAAAGCAAGATCCTCTATGACCCACCTCCTAGCATAATGGGAATAAAAAGAAAAGTAAACAAGTGGGACCTGATTAAACTTAATACCTTTTGCACAGTAAAGAAAACTATAAGCAAGGTGAAAAGACAACCCTCAGAATGGGAGAAAATAATAGCAAACAAAACAAGTGACAAAGGATTAATTTCTAAAATATACAAGCAGCTCATACAACTTGATACCAGAAAAACAACCCAATCAAAAAGTGGGAAAAAGATCTAAACAGACATTTCTCCAAAGAAGACCTACAGATGGCTAACAAACACATGAAAAGATGCTCAACAGCACTCATTATTAAAGTAAAGCAAATCAAAACTACAATGGGATATCACTTCACACAGGTCAGAATGGCCATCATCAAAAAGTCTACAAACAATAAATGCTGGAGAAGGTGTGGAGAAAAGGAAACCCTCTTACACTGTTGGTGGGAATGTAAATTGATACAGCCACTATGGAAGATGGTATGGAGATCCCTTAAAACTTAGGAATAATTCTACCATATGACCCAACAATCCAACTGTTAGGCATATACCCCGAGGAAACCAAAATTGAAAGAGACACATGTATCCTATTGTTCATTACACTATTTACAATAGCTAGAACACAAAAGCAACCTAGATGTCCATTGGCAGATGAGTGGATAAACAAATATGTTACCTATATACAATGAAATATTCAGTTCAGTTCAGTTCAGTCGCTCAGTTGTGGCCGACACTTTGCAACCCTATGAATCGCAGCACGCCAGGCCTCCCTGTCCATCACCAACTCCCAGAGTTCACTCAGACTCACGTCCATTGAGTCGGTGATGCCATCCAGCCATCTCATCCTCTGTCGTCCCCTTCTCCTCCTGCCCCCAATCCCTCCCAGCATCAGAGTCTTTTCCAATGAGTCAACTCTTCGCATGAGGTGGCCAAAGTACTGGAGTTTCAGCTTTAGCATCATTTCTTCCAAAGAAATCCCAGGGCTCATCTCCTTCAGAATGGACTGGTTGGATCTCCTTGCAGTCCAAGGGACTCTCAGGAGTCCTCTCCAACACCACAGTTCAAAAGCATCAATTCTTCGGCACTCAGCCTTCTTCACAGTCCAACTCTCACATCCATACATGACCACAGGAAAAACCATAGCCTTGACTAGACGGACTTTTGTTGGCAAAGTAATGTCCCTGCTTTTGAATATGCTATCTAGGTTGGTCATAACTTTCCTTCCAAGGAGTAAGCGTCTTTTAATTTCATTCAGTTCAGTTCAGTCGCTCAGTCGTGGCCGACTCTTTGCAACCCCATGAATCACAGCACGCCAGGCCTCCCTGTCCATCACCAACTCCCGGAGTTCACCCAGACTCACGTCCATCGAGTCAGTGATGCCATCCAGCCATCTCATCCTCTGTCGTCCCATTCACCTCCTTCCCCCAATCCTTCCCAGCATCAGAGTCTTTTCCAATGAGTCAACTCTTCGCATGAGGTGGCCAAAGTACTGGAGTTTCAGCTTCAGCATCATTCCCTCCAAAGAAATCCCAGGGCTGATCTCCTTCAGAATGGACTGGTTGGATCCCCTTGCAGTCCAAGGGACTCTCAAGAGTCTTCTCCAACATCACAGTTCAAAAGCATCAAACCTTCGGCGCTCAGCCTTCTTCACAGTCCAACTCTCACAGCCATACATGACCACAGGAAAAACCATAGCCTTGACTAGACGGACCTTTGTTGGCAAAGTAATGTCTCTGCTTTTGAATATGCTATCTAGGTTGGTCATAACTTTCCTTCCAAGGAGTAAGTGTCTTTTAATTTCATGGCTGCAGTCACCATCTGCAGTGATTTTGGAGCCCCAAAAAATAAAGTCTGACACTGTTTCCACAGTTTCCCCATCTATTTCCCATGAAGTGAGGGGACCAGATGCCATGATCTTTGTTTTCTGAATGTTGAGCTTTAAGCCCACTTTTTCACTCTCCTCTTTCACTTTCATCAAGAGGCTCTTTAGTTCTTCTTCATTTTCTGCCATACGGGTGGTGTCATCTGCATATCTGAGGTTATTGATGTTTCTCCCGGCAATCTTGATTCCAGCTTGTGCTTCTTCTAGCCCAGTGTTTCTCATGATGTACTCTGCATATAAGTTAAATAAGCAGGGTGACAATATACAGCCTTGACATACTCCTTTTCCTATTTGGAACCAGTCTGTTGTTCCATGTCCAGTTCTAACTGTTGCTTCCTGACCTGCATATAGATTTTTCAAAAGGCAGATCAGGTGGTCTGGTATTCCCATCTCTGGAAGAATTTTCCAGTTTTGTGATCCACACAGTCAAAGGTTTTGGCATAGTCAATAAAGCAGAAATTGATGTTTTTCTGGAACTCTCTTGCTTTTTCCATGATCCAGCAGATGTTGGCAATTTGATCTCTGGTTCCTCTGCCTTTTCTAAAACCAGCTTGAACATCAGGAAGTTCACTGTTCACATATTGCTGAAGCCTGGCTTGGAGAATTTCAGCCATAAAAAGAAATGCCTTTGAGTCAGTTATAATGAGGTGGATGAACCTAGAGCTATTAAATAGAGTAAAGTAAGTCAGAAAGAGAAATGTAATTTTTGTATGCTAACACATATATACAGAATCTAGAAAAATGGTACTGAAATATTTATTTGCAGGTCAGCCATAGGGAAACAGACATAGAGAATAGACTTATGGACATGGGAGAAGAGGGTGAGATATATGGAAAGAGTAACATGGAAACTTACATCAGCATATGTAAAATAGATAGCCAATGAGAATTTGCTGTATGTCTCAGGAAACTCAAACAGAGTCTTTGTATCAAACTAGAGGGGTAGGATGGGGAGTGCAATGGGAGGGAGATTCAAAAAGGAGGGGATATATGTATACCTATGGCTGATTCATATTGAGGTTTGACAGAAAACAACAAAATTCTATAAAGCAATTATACTTCAACTAAAAAAAAAAATGAAAAGCTGCAGGACAGGAGAATAGAACATGATAAGACTCAGAGGAGAGCAAAGGTGTGAAACTGATTTACCCCAAGAATCAGGGCATAAGTTTGGAAAAGAGCAGGTCCCCCATGACACAAGAAACCAGCAGTAACTGAACAGTTAAGAGGCAATGAAAGCATGTGAGCACAGTGGTTTAAAGATTCCAAGGGAACCAGATTGAATAGAGGAATTAAAATTCTCTTTTGAGGCCATAAATTGTAGGGAAGATTAAAGTGCCAACACAACATTGTAAAGCATTTATTCTTCAATTAAAAATGTTTTAAAATTAAAAAAAAAAAAGAATATGGAAGAAAAAGGAACAAAAAGATAGCCTAAACAAGGAATGAGAAAAGGTCTATAATAAATACAGAAAATTATTTTTTATGAGAAAAGAAAAATCTGTACAATTCTATACTAATACATTTAAAAATTTTGATGACATTGATTACTTTATAGGGAAATATAAACAGCATAGATATACTCAAGAATAAATTTAACAACATGAAACTGCCAAGAATGGGATTTCTTCTCTTCTGTGTACATTCCTCCTGCATAACCAACTGGAGGCCAACACTGGTGTGAAGTCAGTAAGGAAAGAAGGCCTCCTTCTGTTCCCCAGCCCAGCAGACCAGAGTTCCCCAGTGAATGCAACACCAAGCCATGCTCACCACAGAGTGCTGCAATCTTGCCTTTGGTGCGTGTGTGCCTTGGTGCCTGGGGAAGAAGAGTGCTGTGATTGGAAGGAGGGTTTACCTCCTCCTGGGACTTCTTGAACAACACTCTAATAGCCCAATCTTGTTGTAAGTTATTAAAACATCCAAGTGCACTCTTCCTCCTTCATTTGTAATTATGTTCTGAATCCCCCCCCTCCTTCCCTCATTAAGATGAATTAGTTTGCTAGGCCTGGCATAACAAAATACTGCACACAGGGTGGTTTAAACAAGAATTTATTTTCTCACTATTTTGGAGGCTGGACATGCAAGATGAAGGTGTCAACAGGGTAAGTCTCCTCTGATGCTGCTCTCTTTGGCTTGTAGATGATCGCATTTCTTGCTGCATCCCTCATGTCTGTTTCTTTCTGTCTTTCTAAAGATACTAGTCAGACTAAACTAGGGTCCACCTAACAGCCTCATTTTAACTATAATTACCTCTTTAAAGACCTCATCTCCAAATACAGTTACATTCTGAGGTACTGGGGCTTAGGACTTCAAAATGTGAATGTTGAGAAGAAAAATTTTAGCCCATAACAGATGTTTTCAAACAATGTAAGTATTATGCGTTTAGGCTTCCCAGGTGCTTAACCTATGACCTTTCACTGGAGTATCTACTCCGTTTTCTCTGATCTTTGTTTGTTCACATGTGACTTTGAGCAAGTTGCCTATGGAGGTCAGATTTCCTCTTCTATAAAATAAAGGGATTTGACTAGATATGATTTATGGTCCTCAAGCCTCAACAGAATCAGGATCCTAAGTCACTGTGTATACATTCTGTCAGCTGCTATAACGAGAGGGTAAGAGGCTGGTAAGGAACGTGTCAGAGCTCAAAAGAAAGGTAGAGCCAAGTGGCCTCATGGAGAAGAGCCCTCCAGCCCTCTCCTCCCTCCAGCCCTACAGAGGTAGGAAGCAAGATAAAGAAGAAGGTACACCTCTCCTGCCTTGATCTCTAAGATCTCAAGAAGGCTGGCTATACCCAGCCAGATGTGGCTTCCTCATTTTTCACAGATATATTGAGCATGAAATTTCATTGCTGTCTACCAACCTACATAAATACATGCATAGAACTTCCTATGTATATTTACAGACTTTGCAGTATTTATTTGGCTAATGCCATGCTTGTTGTTTCACTTTTTCACTTTCAACAATCCCAGAAATAGGATGCATCTTAAAATCACTTTGGCCCAGCAGCAGTCATAATGGAGCTGTTACGGCCTGGGTGTGTATATACAAACTCTTGAGGGATGAGTATGAATTCTTCAAGAAATTCTCAGAGACAATAGTAGATCATGTTTTTAAGATGTGTTATCACCAATGCTCTTGACAGCACAGAGGGTATTTTAGGGGTGGGAGGTGGGGCAGAGGGAAAAAAAAACTAAACTAGATGTTAAAGAATAAATCTCACAATAATGGGAATGGATTTAATGCCACTGAAATACACATTTTAAAAGGTTAAGATGCTAAATTTTATGTGATGTATATAGTTCATCGGAGAAAGATATGGCAACCCACTCCAGTATTCTTGCCTGGAGAATCCCATGGACAGAGGAGCCTTGGTGGGCTGCTGTCCATGGGGTCACACAGAGTTGGACATGACTGAAGAGACTTAGCATGCATGCAAAAAGTTCATCACAATAAAAATAAAATAAACAGAAGAGATTCTGAATATGAAGAGGTTTAGGAAATGTATTTACCAATTTATCCCACTTTTCCTTTAAGTAGAAGAGTGATATGTGATTAAAAAAAAAAAAACCTATGTGTACACAAGACTGTATGCTCAGTCACTAAGTCATGTCTGATTCTTTGCAACCCCATGGACTGTAGCTCCTCTGTCCATGGGATTCTCCAGGTGAGAATACTGGAGAGGGTTGCCAGTTCCTTCCGGAGGGCATAAGCAATGTCTTCTATTAAATATAGAATAAACATGCTAAATGTTAAAAAAGCATCATGTCACAGTTTATTTGGAAGTTTTTTTTCTTCCTATCGGTAGATGAAATACTATTGTGTCTTATAATCAATGTATCTTCGATTTGAGATCCTATTATGTGTTGGGCACTGTAGTAAGAGCAGAGACTATGGAATGGACGCAAGCCCTGCCCTTCAGGAGCTTACATGATTTTAGTATACAGATATTAAAATATATGGTAAGAAAAATAGTTAAGAGAGTTGAGTCCTACAAGTCAGGACTACACATGCTCTTGGAGCATACATCAAAGAGATCTGATCTTGTCTGAGGAATCATGGAAACCGCTTTGGAGAAATGACACCTAGGCTAGGACAGAAAAACAAGAAGGAATTAGGCAGGAGTCAGGAAAGTGTATTCTTCACAGAAAGGGTAGCTAGCCCTGTTAACTAAGTTTATATAGTTATATAAACTAACTAACTTAGGCTGAACTAAGTCCAGCCTAAGTGAAGGAGAGATGATGGGAGGAGACAGAGCCAGTTTTGGCAGGGGCTGGATCACACCCAGGCCCAGGTCTTCCCAGGTTACCCAAGCTGTGGGTCTATGTGTTCAGAGTGGCAGCTTGAGGGGAGTTACACTCTGCACCTGCCACTTTGCTCGTAGGTTGTAGGGATCTCCTCTGGGTCTTTTTTAGTAAACCCTCTGTGATGCTTCACAAATTCCCCTAATAGGCAAAGGTGCTTTGTCTGGCAAGAACTCTGCCTTAATTGAGCTTTTTAAAAAGCTGCTGTCCAACTGATGCCTTAAAACTCCAGCACTTCAAGAAGGTCCTAATATTTTTTGTACGTTGGTCTATGTTGCGTGTACTGTCTTTTCAGTCAACTCATTATTCTTAAGTCATGTGGTGCCTAAACAAGATGTTTCTCTATGAGAAGAAATTTCCTTGAAATTGTAGTTGAAATTATTTCATCAGCCAAGCAGATTAGTCTTTGAATGAGGTGTGTGTTCTCCTAAGAAATTTAAAATATTATACACAGCATCTACATTAGCCATTTATACTTGGTTATATTTCAATGTTGATGTGATTGATTTATTTGCATAGATTTTGGCTCCATGAAAGAAGACAATGCAATAACAACAAAAATAACCATATTGTCTTGGATAGTTAATTTTACACAGCAACTTGACTGGGCTGCTGGGTGCCTAGATATTTGGTTAAACATTGTCCATTGGGGTTGCTATAACAAAAAAGCACAAACTGAGTGGCTTATAAACTACAGAAATGCATTTATCACAGTTCTGAAAGCTAGAACTCTGAGATCAAGACACTAGGAGATTCAGTGTATTTTGGGGGTATGCCTCCTAGATACCGTCTTTTTCCTGTTACCTCATATAGTGAAAGGAGGTAGGGATCTTTCCAGAGTCTCTTTTATAAGTGTCCTAAACCCATCCATAAGGGCTCCACCCTCAGAACTTAGTCATCTTTCAAAGAACCCCCCCAACCTCCTAATAGAATTACCTCGAGATTTAGGATTTCCACATATAAATTTTGTTGTTTTTGTTCAGTCGCCCATTCATGTCTGAATCTTTGGGACCCCATGGACTGCAGCACGCCAGGCCTCCCTGTCCTTCACCATCTCCCAGAGTTTGCACAAGTTCATGTCCATCGCATCAATGATGCCATCCAGCCATCTCACCAGGTAAGACAGGTAAGATGGTCTGGTATTCCCATCTCTTTAAGAGCTTTCCACAGGTTATTATGATCCACACAGTCAAGGGCTTTAGTGTAATCAATGAAACAGAGGTAGATACTTTTCTGGAATTCCCTTGCTTTCTCTGAGATCCAGAAAATGTTGGAAATTTGATCTCTTTGTGCCTCTGCCTTTTCCAAACCCAGCTTGGACATCTTTAAGTTCTTGGTTTATGTAACACGGAAGCCTAGCATGCAAGATTTTAAGCATGACCTTACTAGTATAGGAAATGAATGCAGTTTGTCCTATGGTTAGCACATTCTTTAATACTTCCCTTCTTGGGAACTGGGATGAGGATTGACCTTTTCCAGTCCTGTGGCCACTGCTAGATCTTCCAGATTGGCTGACATATTGAATGCAACACGTTGATAGCATCATATTTTACAATTTTAATTAGCTCTACTAGAATTCCATCACCTCCACTCACTTTATTGAGAGCAGTGCTTCCTAAAGTCCACTTGACTTCACTCTCCAGAATGTCTGGCTCTGGGTGACTTACCATATTAATTTTAGAAGCACATAAATAGTCTTTTACAAACATTATTTCTAAGTGTGTCTGGGAGAGTCTTTCTGAATGTCAACACTTGAGCTAGTAGTCTGAGTAAAACAGTTCACTCTGAATAAAATAGAAAGCTGATAAAGAGCGCTTTCTACTTGACTGTTTTTGATCTGGCACATCGATCTGCTTTAGACTCAGACTCAGGTTGAAATTTACACCATTGGCTCCCCTGGCTATCCATCTCTCTGCCTGCAAATCAAAGACTTATTTCGCAACTCTACAGTTGCATAAGGCAACTCCTTATAGGTCAAAATCTATTCTATTCTTTGCTACATTTATATAATTTGTTCTGTTTCTCTAGAGAACCAAGACTTGTTCAATAAATAACAAAATTTGAGCCCTTAGTAAGTCCCTGGTAGTGAAATAAGGTCTTTACAAAGTCCAATTAGCTTTGCAAACAACTGTAAGGTAGATACTAGTATTATCTCCATTTTGCACATGAGTAGAAATTAAAGCTTAGAAAGGTCAGGTAGATTTCTTAATGTCAGCTAGTTTATTCAAATTTTCAGAACCAATGCAGTATAATTATTTTACAAACATGAATATAGTATGTATGCTGAGCGTGGCTCTAAACATTATCCAAATAATGCTCATTTAAGACACACATACCCCATTTTTCACTGCAGCACTATTTACAATAGCTAGGACATGGAAGTCACCTAGCTGTTCATCAATGGATAAAGAAGATGAATGGATAAAGAAGTTGTAGCACATATATACAATGGAATATTGTTGTTGTTGTTCAGTTGCTATGTCTATTTCTGACCTCATGGACTGCAGCACACCAGGCTTCCCTGTCCTTCACTATCTCCTAGAGTTTGCTCAAACTCATGTCCATTGAATCAGTGATGCCAATCAACCATCTTATCCTCTGTCACCTCCTTCTCCTCCTGCCCTCACTCTTTCCCAGCATCCAGGTCTTTTGCAATGAGTCAGCTCTTCCCATCAAGTGGCCAAAATATTGGAGCTTCAACTTCAGCATCAGTTCTTCCTATGAATATTCAGGGTTTATTTCTTTTAGGACTTACTGGTTTGATTTCATTGCTGTCTAAGGGACTCTCAAGAGTCTTCTCCAACACCACAATTCAAAAGCGTCAGCTCCTTGGTGCTCAGCCTTCTTTATGGTTCACTATTACATCTGTACATGACCATTGGTAAAACAATAGCTCTGACTGTACAGCCCTTTGCCAGCAAAGTGACATCTCTGCTTTTTAATACACTATATAGGTTTGTCATATAGGTTTGTCATAGCCTTCCTTCCATGGCTGCAGTCACTGCCCACAGTGATTTTGGAAGCCAAGAACATAAAATCTGTCACTGTTTCCACTTTTTCCCTGTTTTCCATGAAGTGATGAGACCAGTTGCCATGATCTTAGTTTTTTGAATGTTGAGTTTTAAGCCAGCCTTTTCACTCTCCTCTTTCGCCCTCATCAAGAGGCTCTTTAGTTCCTCTTCTCTTTCTGCCATTAGAGTGGTGTCATCAGCACACATCCCTCTCCTGAACCATCTTGGGCAATGCCTCCACAATGGAATATTACTTAACCATAAAAAGGGACAAAATCAGGTCATTTGTAGTGATCTGGATCTTTCAGACAGTGTGACATAAGTCAGAAAGGAAAAATATTGTATATTAATGTGTATATATGAAATCTAGAAAAATGGTACTGATAAACCTCTTTGTAGGGCGGAAATAAAGACTCAGATGTAGAAGATGGACTTGTGGATGCAGTAGAGAAAGGAGAGGGTGGAATGAACTGAGAGTAGCATTGAGATATGTACACTATTGTGTGTAAAATACATAGCTAATTGCAAACTGTTCTCTGCCGGGAGCCGGCATATTGCATATTGAGTGAGGATCTGTAATAGCTCAACTGGAATTCTATCACTGCCTGGAGCCAGCGTGAGGCACTCCGCCCATGACAAAGGTCATGAGGAAGGAGGCTCGGCATACGCAAAGGCGGGATCGAGCCTCAGGAGTCCCCCTGGAAATTCTCGAGCATCTACCCCCAAAACCAGAGTCTGCCTACTTTCTGCTTTGTGCTTTCACCTACACCTCTGACTTTACGGGGGGCTGTCTCCCACTACCTCTCTCTGAAAAAAGAGTTAGCTTACAGCTCCAGTTAATAATCCCTGGGCGTGACAAGAGTGTTTTAACCTACAAACTCCTCTGAAGGTTCTCTAGCCTGCCTGACAGGCTTGTCCGGCCACATGTGATTGCTCACAGCCTCCCAACCATGAGAGGCACAAGATGCTTTAAACCTTCTAAAAACAGGTTCCTTAGAAAAGTTAGAAAATTATTAGTATAAGTATAATGGGCTGATTAGAAATCATATTGGTGAAGGGTTTTTCATTTGTTGAGCCAATGTTTACTGCTAAGTCTCCACATCCCCTGCCCTTATACACATTAATGAATATATAGAAGACATAAGTATTAACCTTTGATATTAATCACGTTAGACCTTAGGCTAAGTAAATTCTTTCCTTAACTAAAACCCACTACACCCTCACCCTATAGGAATGTAACTTTATTTGGGTGGCGTCTGTTTTAAGAATAATCACCCCTGGAGAAATAAGTGTCCTGGTTGACTGACCGCTGTCACAAGGAGAGGGTCGTAAATTGTCAGCAGGCCCCCTGGCCAGAAGATGATGTAACACCCCTAAGACCTCTGTATACATTTGTATGAAGCACCTGACTTTGATAAAAGTCAGGACTGCTGACCCCGCGTGACTTTTGCATAACACCTCAGTGTATAAAAGTAGACCATGGAAAATAAAGAATTGGGATCAGTTCCTCGAAAGACTGGTCTCCCCATGTCTCTCTCTCTCTCTCACTCTGGTTGAGTCTCCATCTGGAGCGCGGAACCCACCATGCTTACTAATTATGCCTGGGCTTCTAAGATCCGACCGGGGAGGCCTCAGTGTCTCCTCTCCTCCGGGAGAACGGAAGGACGCCTGCGGCCTACGTAAGTGGTGCAAGCTTCTTGTCTTGAAGTTTTATTGGTCCCCCGCGTAAACCAAGCTACTCAGCCTCTTTTCTCCACTGAATTTTCCTACTGAGCTATCCTCATCTTATTATTCTTTATATCCTTAATTAACGTTTAATTAAGCAGTTGTTCCCCGACCCTCGCCTAGCCGTCTCTCCTTCGAATACCCTGGATCAGCTGGGGCTGGTCCCCGGCAGTTCTCTAACACAGAGAGCCCTGCTTGGTGCTCTGTGATAGTCTTGAAGGTTGGGACGGGTCAGAGTGGGAGGGAAGTTCAAGAGAGAGGACATATATGTGTACATATAGATGATTCATGTTGTTATACCACAGAAACTAACACAATACTGTAAAGCAACTACCTTCCAATTAAAAAATAAACAACCACCACAAGCCCAAATACTAATCCTTTCAATGGTCCAACGGGGCAGACATAGAGGTTGAGTAATTTACCATGGAAGAGTAGAACCAGGATTCAAACCCAGATCATATGGCTTCAAGTTCTGAACCTATTCATGTTCTCAGTCATTAGAGGCCAGGCTAGCCAACAATTTCAATTTTATGAATTATCAGGTTGATGTTCTTGGTGTTCTGTGTGTGTGTGCTCAGTTATGTCTGATTCTTTGCAACCCCATAGATTATAGCCCACCAAGCCCCTCTTTCAACAGGATTTTCCAGGCAAGAATACTAGAAGGGGTTACCATTTCCTTCTCTGGGGGATCTTCCCGACACAGGGATCAAACCTGCATCCTGCATCTCCTGCCTTGGTAAGCGGATTCTTTACCGCACGCCACCTGGGAAACCTTTATGTTCTTGGTAGAATCATTTAATCAGAATTAAACTCTGAACCTAAATTTTCTAATCTATAAAATACCAACTAGATAGTTTTTACATGAGATATTTTAAAGATCAAATGAGATGATAATCTCATTATTATTTTAGTACTTATTGAGATCATGCTTAATCCACCACTTCATAACTATTATTATTGTCACTAATTATATTAATTATATGTTATCATTAATCTGATGATTAACACTCACAGTATGGGTTCTTCATTAAAAGTATTTCACATTGTTACTATTTTTAAGAGGCTCTGTGTAAAGGACAATTTGTCATCTATTACTGACTACTCTGGTTTGGCTCTGTCTCAGCACTCAACAAGAACAAAGAGAGAGAGAAGGACAAAGGGATCAGGGCAAGTGCCAAGAAACAAAGAAATGGCTTGGAAATCCATTCTGAGTCGTGGATGGCTCTCAAGAGGGGGAGCCAAGGTTTATATTGCCACCGTCCCAGATCCTTGTTCAAGAATCAAGGCCATTTTCTGCCATTTTTTCTTGAAGTTTGGAATAAAAATACCAAAGATGATCTAAATGGGTCCAGTCTAAATCCTTTCTTTGAGAATAGTATAATCAAGTGTAATATACATGTTCAGGCAAGAATATTAATAGTGACCTCAAGTACATAAAATATTAATCACAAAATACTGAAGTTCACCACCAATTAAGCATAATCATGGAAGTAAAATCTTACCATCTCACTTCAGCTGTAGAATACCCGAACATTTGATTGACTGACCTCATACCTGGGTTTGTTCTCAGAATCATGGGACCTTTATCAGCTCTGCTTCCCTTTTTCCAACTCCTACACATCTGGGAAAACTTCAAGGTATTTTTCTAGCTAAAGTCAAAACCTCAGCTGGCTGCATGCAACATTTTTTTTTCCTCATCAGCTCCCACTCCAAAAGGCCTTAATCCAAAAATGAGAGTTGCCATGGTGACTCATTGTAGTTGCTAGAAGGTTTTGCAAGATGCAGTCATCCTCTTGTTACATTTCCGTTTTCAAATTTCCAGCAACATGAACAATGAAGTTTTCCTTTGTTAGAATGGGAAATGAAGTGCTTAGTAAAATTTGTAAGCAAGTGGCAGAGATCTGGGGAGTGGGCACATGAGACACTGCTGCTGCTGCTAAGTCACTTCAATCGTGTCCAGCTCTGTGCGACCCCATAGATGGCAGCCCACCACCGTCCCTGGAGTGGGTTGCCATGTCCTCCTCCAATGCATGAAAGTGAAAAGTGAAAGTGAAGTCGCTCAGTCGTGTCCAACTCTTAGCGACCCCATGGACTGCAGCCTACCAGGCTCCTCTGTCCATGGGATTTTCCAGGCAAGAGTACTGGAGTGGGGTGCCATTGCCTTCTCACTGGATCCCCACAAAAGAGAGCCTTGAATGCTGATGGCAGGGCAAGTGTCTTTAAAGAAGATACCAATTCAGAGCACAGAGTCTCCCGTGCTTTTTAACTTGAAATGGACTTTCCAGTTTCCAGGGGCCTAAATAAATGACTCATTAAGCCAAAGAAGATCTTTCACATGAACTGAAAGATCAAGGGTCCACAAACCATGGCCCACAGGCCAATCATGCCCTTCCACCTGCTTTTTAAATAAAGTTTTATTGGAACACAACCATGTCCACTCTTTTATGTGTTGCCATGGGTGCTTCTCGGAGAAGGCAATGGCACCCCACTCCAGTACTCTTGCCTGGAAAATCCCATGGACGGAGGAGCCTGGTAGACTGCAGTCCATGGGGTCACTAGGAGTCGGACACGACTGTGTAACTTTCAAGTAGACAACCTGAGCGACTTCACTTTCACTTTTCACTTTTCACTTTTCACTTTCATGCATTGGAGAAGGAAACGGCAACCCACTCCAGTGTTCTTGCCTGGAGAAGCCCAGGGACGGGGGAGCCTGGTGGGCTGCTGTCTCTGGGGTCGCACAGAGTCGGACACGACTGAAGCAACTTAGCAGCAGCAGCAGCAGCAGCAGCATGGGTGCTTCTACTGTACAATAGCAGAGTTCTGTGGTTGCAGCAGAAAGCATGTCACCTATGAGCACAGAACATTTGCTACCTTGCCCTTTAAAAACTGTTGGCCAATCTCTGCTAATGGGCTGGGAGAGGCAAAGGAGTTGAGAGAGTGAGAGGGTGAACAAGCCCACTTTGAAATTCCATTTGAATGTTTGCCTCTTGTCCCTTGCAAGTGTGCTAAGTTGCTTCAGTTGTGTCTACCTCTTTTGTGACCCCATGGACTGTAGACCATCAGGCTCCCCTGTCCATGGGATTCTCCATGCCAGAATACTGAAGTGGGTTGCATGTTCTCCTCCAGGGGATCTTCCTGACCCAGGGATAGAACTGGCATCTCTTATGTCTCCTGCACTGGCAGGCAGGTTCTTTACCACTAGTGCCACCTGGGAATCCCCTTAATTTTTCCCTAATGCATTATTTACATTCAAATCTAGCGCTCTAAACCATGGAAGAAAATCTCTTTACCTTTTGTTTCAGCTCAGGTCCTCTAAGGAGCAGTTTGCCAACACAGTATTAGACCTGTAAGAGGTTCATTGGTGAAAATCCTTTGTGTAGGGCAAAGGGGAGGATGTTGGAGAAGCCAAGGAATCCTCAGGAGGGCATAGCAGGTCTGAGCCCTGTGAAAGGAGAGAGGAAATGAAGGAGTTCTGCTAGGAGGGGTCTAAGACCACAACACAGCTCCAGAAGTTCTGGGGCAAAACCTAAAGAGAGTCTGCAAGCTCAAGTCACCCACAAGGAGAGTCCTGCCATCACAGGAACAGCCTTGCCAAAAGCAAGCCCTGTGCAAACACAAGGGAGGATTTGGAGGGCAGCAGTGAGACAATGCATCCATTCCACTTCCCATGTTAGATCCATCCAAGCAGTGCATTTTCATGGACCTCACCCTGCCTCTTCCTGTTATTTCAAATCATATTTCCAACCTGCCCACAATTGTTGAGAGGCCGATGTGCCTACAGAGCACAACATTAAGAATTGTGATGGGGAAGAAGAACACAAAGGATAAAAAATTCACTAAGTTCAAAGCAGTGGGAAGATCACTTTTTGGAACTGTTGGCAGATGGACAATGCAATGATCTCTGGCTTTTCTAGCAATTGTTTGTTAGGTCCTCAGAGTATCTGAAAAACTCCCTTCCTGACTTAGGAGCGCTCTGACTCCTGGACCACAGAACACAGGGTCTGTATTATGTTGGCTCTCTGACGGCTGTGCCCTAGGCTTCTCTCCTCTGCTGTTTAGATAGAGCGCATGCTGACGGAGGAGAGGTAGGAAACACACGCAGTGGAACAAATGTCAGACTGCTTTCATGTTCCCGACTATTATTCCTGCTTTACTGGAAACAAGCAGAGACGAGAAAGGGATTTAAAAAAGATGAATCCCTGTAATATTATTTCACAAGGCAAATGCTTGGCAGCTTCATGTCTTTTCTTTCTTTCTGCGCCCAACTTCCTCTTGTTAAAATTTGACTGAAGAGTCGCTATGACCACCAGTTGAACACTAAAAATGATACAGCCCAGATTCACTCCAAGAATGCCATACTCTTGTTAAATAAACATGTGAGTGGACCAGGGTTAATATTTACAGCGTATTATTGCTGTCTCTTCAAGCAGCTTAAAAGGATGAGTTGGAGTCTCAAGAATTTGTAAATTACTGTTTTAAAAAGTAGAATTCTTCTGGAATACACTTTAGTTTCAGAATTAAATGACACCTTTCTTCCATGAAGGAAAGTCAACAGGTCAGTCTCCTTTCATTGTTTTCTTACTGATACCTTGGAGATCAAACCAACACACCCAAATGTTTGTTCATCTCAAACCTTTGTCACCTTTCTCAAGCCTGTGTCTCTCACTGCATTTGACAGAGCCCTGTTCGTGCTTCTCCCTCCAATTCTAATTGTAACTAGGAAAAAAATAGAGAAAAGGACAAAGAACTTTCTGTTTCCTGAAAGTTAACAGCCTGGTCCCTTTCAAAGGCTCCTATCTCTGCTTTATGATTTTCTTGTCTCAGCAACAACTTTCCTAATAATAATTTGCTGGTAGAAATTCTTGCTAAATTCTACAATAGAAAGAAAGCTCCAAGTATCCAGATTCTAATTTATCAACCATTATACAAAAAACAGTAAGAAGCTTTGCATTTGTAAACATGTTTTTAAGGTCAATCATACATACCTTATGTAAGAAGCAGAATTTACTGATAAGAGTAATTTGGTTAAAATGCATTCTAAAGTTGGACCTCCCACAGTCCACCACACACAGCACCAATCCCAGGAGAAGTAAGTGTGTGGAATTCAAATTTATGAAGATAAATAAAACATGAATAATTTTAAAAGATCATAATTAAAATTAATAAGTGATTACAGCTGTCAGTATATAGAGAACTCTCCCCTTAATTAATATATTTGATGTTATTTCTCACATACAATTTTAGAAGAAATATACATATCTGTAGGCTTCCCTGGTGGTTTAGTGGTAAAGAATCCACCTGCAATGCAGGAGACCTGGGTTTGATCCCTGGGTCAGGACGATCCCCTGGAGGAGGGCATGGGAACCCACTCTAGTATTCTTGCCTGGAGAATCCCATGGACTGAGGAACCTGGCAGGTGGCAGTCCATGGGTTCTCACAGAGTCAGACACAACTGAAGTGACTAATCAGCAGCAGCATATATATCTGTGCCCAAACATACATACAGTTGTAACTATTAATAAATTACTGATTAAAGAGAAATCAACAGATTCTTCTCCTATGCTGAATTCTCTCTCATTTGAGGTCAGTGGTTGACAAAATCTTAAATTCCTTCATGCTCTTGGAATTATTTTTCTTCTTTGTGCCCCATGTTTTGAAACCATCTACCAATCAAAGGAATGGACTTAATTAAATAAAAATTCATTTTTTTCCATTTCTGTTCACCAAGGAACATGTAAGTATCATCAGAGCTTTCATATAGCTCATTGATAGTAGCTTATCAACATGAGTTGATAAAATTTTAGCCCATAGATGAGAGACAACTTTTATGCAGTTGCTGAAGCAGCTTTACTGTCAGTAGGCTTACAGTTTCCATAAGGTAGCTTTAAAAAACAATGAACTCCGCCAGCAGGTCTTCATTACTAACTTCATAAATCCATTAAGAGCTCGGGACATTGTTGAGAACTGTTATTCCAAGACAGAGGAGCTGTTTTTCAAGCTTTTTCCCACTCCAATATCCAGGAGCCACAACCCACTCCTACAAGTAACTATTGATCACAGTGATAGATTATAGCCACGCCGTCCATGGATAGGGATGCACCAAAATCTTAGGGAGAAAGAGGGCCTGTTGAGACGAGAGAATGTGCAAGTTGAAAAAGTGTCATGAGTGACTCATACAACCTTCACGTAACCCCCTGAAAACAACTGCTTTTGTGGTTGCTGTTCAGTAGTTAAGTCGTGTCCAACTCTTTGTAACCCCATGGACTGCAGCACACAAGGCTCTTCTGCCCACCACCATCTCCCGGAGTGAGCTCAAATTCATGTCCATTGAGTCAGTGGTGCTAGAAGTGATATAATTTCTCAATAGAAAGGCAGTTTATATATTCAGTTATGAAAATTAAACCCTTTTTATGAATCTGAGATGAGGCTAGATTACTGTGGGAATTCATATGGCCTGAAACATTAGTTTTTCTGTATTTTAGAACAATGAAGTAACAACTTTCTGTCGCACACTGCTCCAGAACAGAGACTGAGTTTGGTGGGTAGAATATCTACCCCATTCTTAGCACTCAAATATTAGTCAACACCCTTTAAAAGTACAGCAAAAGGTCGGGTACTGCAGCCAAATTTCAACACAAGTTCCTCCAAATGCTCCTTTCCTTCCAGCTCCTGGGTGGCCTTTTGCTTGGGAAGCAGATGCTGAGACACAACAGCATCAGGACACACACTGAAAGTGGGGGGCAAATCTTTTTGTCCCCTTCCCTGTGATTATGAAAAAGGCCTCCCAAAGTTAGCATTCCAAATGAAACTGTAAACTTGAAATCCACCAATCTATTTTGAAAATGGTAGTCTCAGATATACATGAAACTGATTTTGTTGAACTTTGATAATCTGCCAGTGTCTTCATCATATTTTCCAGGGAGCTTATTATTAGCTGTACTCAAAGTACATGTACACCTTGAATACATTAGAGTAATCCCCATAGCTTTATCTTTCAAATGGTTTTGAGCTAAAGCTTTGGCTAATTTTATTTTCCAGTGGAAGTCTAACCCTGCCAAAGACTCAAAGTTGGAAGTATTCCCAAAACCAACCCTATTTATTTTCAATACATTATCTTACTTAGCAGAGTTTTGATAAACATAAGGATTGCACAGGGTTTTAAGCCTGTAGCTTATGAAATAAGTTTCAGGTTGTCAATACTTTGCATTCAAGAGGATAAGAAAGATATAGCATAGAAGGAGCTAAAAACATGCAGAAGATAGCATAAACAAGCTGACTTCCAAATTGAACAAGTAATTATGTTTACATCTAAATAACAAAAGGGCTGTTATTGAAATGTGTTATGTCCACTGGACTTTTACATTGGTATCCCCTGCATAGACGACATAATTATACAGAAATGCATTAGAATAACAGACTACAGGCCACATACGGCACTGAAGCTTCTTCATTAATCTGAAACTGTTTTCACACATAAGTAAATTGCTAAGACACTAGATAGTTAAATAATGGCAGATTGAGGACTTTGAGTTTGATTTCTTTCCATTACAAACTCTAATTCCATATGAAGGTCCAAAATGCTTTTGATCTTTGGTCAAAAAGTATGAGATTGGAATTTGGAGTAGTAAATCTGGGCTGGGAAGAACACAGAAGAACATAGAAAGTAATGGTATAGGCCGAGAGCTATTTATTGTATGTGCTGTGGTTGTACTACTGTGTGACTTGTCATTCTCCTCAATCTGGGAGAAGTTGTTGAACTAAAGTGCTTTAAAACAAAATATCAAATATTAGTTTTCAATAAAAGACTGAGCCCATGTGTTATGGAATTAAAAATGACATTAGCCACTCTGAGTCTACCTGATGCTCTTCCTCCACTTTGGAAAGAGAATTGAAAAGCATTTTCTTTAAAATCAGACATTTTTGGTGCAATGTCAAGTCCTCGATATAATTATATTTTAGAGATTTACTAAAATCTTATGAAGTTTATTTCATTTATTAGCGTGTGACCCAAGTCAATTCAAATGTCAGTACAACTGTGACAATTAACCCTCCAAAGAATGATGCTTCATTAAAATATGAATGGGGAGGGAGGAGAGAGGAAGGTTCAGGATGGGGAACACATGTATACCTGTGGCGGATTCATTTTGATATTTGGCAAAACTAATACAATTATGTAAAGTTTAAAAATAAAATAAAATTAAAAAAAAAAACTCACCAAAGAAAAAAAATATATATATATATTTAAAATATAAAAAAAAACAGTAAACCTAAAATACACTTTAAAGCACCTAGTACTAACTGCATTGTGCTGATATTGGTTTTTTATTTTTTTTTTATTGTTGGAGTATAATTGTTTTACAATGTTGTGTGAGTTTCTGCTGTACAACAGAGTGAATCAGCTATATGTTTGCATAGATCCCTTTAGAGCCTCCCTCCCACCCCCACCATTCCACTCCTCCAGGTCATCCCAGAGCACCAAGTTGAGCTCACTGTGCTTCCTACAAGCTAGCTATTTTACACATGGTGGTGTTGAAATTGGGTTGTATTAATATCCTCTATGAGTTCCCTGAGGACCCTAATAATATCTTATTTACTATTAACATTCACAGACCATTGTAACTCTACAATCTTAGATCCACATAATATTTAGTATAAAAATTTGTGTTCAATTGAACTGCATTCATTTATTCCTAAATGGATGCACAGGACTAGACATAGATCAGACGTATGCATTCCAGTGCAGAAATGATCAGAAAAGTAAATCAAAAGGGAATCTGTTGCCATTTTCTGAGGTCAGTGATGGCTCACATGGAGCGGAATTAACTGTCCAGTAAAACCTGCTTGAGTACAGAAGTGACACTGAGAAGCGGCTTCACAGGCACGGATCACATTTCCCAACCTCCGCTGCAGGTAGGTGGGAGAAGATGATTAACCCTCACAGGATTTCTCTGTGTGTGAGAAATAGCATCTCTTGCGCTGAGCAACTGAATTTTGGTGCTTTCAATTATTGCAGCAGCTACTCTGAACCTAATAGAAACCACAAAATATCCCTGTGCCTACAGGTCTTTTTAATGAAACTTTGTACACAAACATTGTTTTCTCCTGGATACACTGAGCTGGTAAGGTTAACCTTACATCACTCAGGAGTTGCAACACTGCTTTTGAAGGACTGTATTATGCAACAGGATTTGCTACTTTCGGCTGAATTCACTATATCAAAGTGACTGCTCTGACTTTTCTGCTGGTGGCAGATCTTTGAAGAGCTTATTCCAATCTTTAAAAAACATCATTATTTTCCTCTTCAATCAAGCACACATAGATGTCTCCTCACTTTCCTCTTTCTCCTCTTTCATTCTCCTTCTGTCACCCACCCCTACTTGGATTCTATAAACACTTACAGAAATGTCTTTTTCTCACCAAAAGCCCTAATTTAAAAAAAAAAACTTAATTTATTTATTTTAATTGGAGGCTAATTACTTAACAATATTGTGGTGGTTTTGGCCATACATTGACATGAATCAGTCACGGGTGCATGTGTCCCTCCATCCTTAACTCCCCTCCCAGCTCCCTCCTCGCCCCATCCCTCTGGGTTGTCCCAGAGCATTAGCAAAAGCCCTAATTTTGACTGTTGTTTTTGTAATCATTATTTTCTATATCTGATGAATTATTGACAATTGAAGAAGCGAGAATTTGCTTGGATTTTACTTACGATTATGTTGAGTTCCCCACTACATTTAAAACATAGGGGGATGATTTTTTTTTTAATTAAAAAATAAAACATAGGGAATGCAGACCTGTCAATGATATCACCTACTGGAAAATATTACTGTGGTGCTGATCTTTTAATGAGACAGTAAGTAGGCCGCCTTTGGAAACTGGAGTCATTCTTTGATGTTATAAAGATGTACAAATCAAATTTCCTTTGTACATATTCAGCACAAGTTCAGATTTATGCCTTTAATAAAGCACAGCAGTGATCTGGCTGCATCTGAACACTGACAATGTGCAATAGAATTTTCCCTGTGGGTGCTATTTGCCTGCAAGCCATAAGAGGAAACGGCTGCATGGTCCCCAGAGAATAAAAGCATTTTCCAAAATCCTGCTGGATAAGTCAACAGTGAAATGGACTTCTAATGAGGAATTGGGTCGTTAGAAATTCTGTGATCATTTTATCTGCAAACATTTGTTGTTGGCTAAATGCTATCACACCCAAGAAATGATAATATCGTTACTATTTGAAGGAAATCTGGTTCCCTTTATACTATGAAACTCTACCCAGTAATTCCCGTCTAGCTCTTCTAATCAATGAGCTGTGCCTAGCACACACAGCTATAGTACTAGCAGGGATCTAAGGCCCTGAACATCTCAAGGTAGATGATAAGATTCTGTGTAATTTTGGGAAAGCTTGCCTTTCTAGTTCTATCCCTCGTGACACATGCTTCCCTCCACTTTAGCACACAGACACATGTGCACACTGCTCTCCAAGTCTGTGAGCTGTGAGCACTTACTGAATATATTCTTTTTTTTAATATAAATTTATTTATTTTAATTGGAGGCTAATTACTTTACAATATTGTATTGGTTTTACCATACATCAACATGAATCCGCCACGGGTGTACACGTGTTCCCCATCCTGAACCCCCCTCCCACTGCCCTCCCCATACCATCCCTCTGGGTCGTCCCAGTGCACTAGCCCCAAGGATCCTGTATCATGCATCGAACCTGGACTGGCAATTTGTTTCATATATGATATTATACATGTCTCAATGCCATTCTCCCAAATCATCCCACCCTCTCCCTCTCCCACAGAGTCCAAAAGACTGTTCTATACATCTGTGTCTCTTTTACTGTCTCGCATACAGGGTTGTAGTTACCATCTTTCTAAATTCCATATATATGCATTAGTATACTGTATTAGTGTTTTTCTTTCTGGTTTACTTCACTCTGTATAATAAGCTCCAGTTTCATCCACCTCATTAGAACTGATTCAAATGTATTCTTTTTAATGGCTGAGTAATACTCCATTATGTATATGTAGCACAGCTTTCTTATCCATTCATCTGCTGATGGACATCTAGGTTGCTTCCATGTCCTGGCTATTATAAACAGTGCTGCGATGAGCATTGGGGTACACGTGTATCTTTCAATTCTGGTTTCCTCGGTGTGTATGCACAGTAGTGGGATTGCTGGGTCATAAGGCAGTTCTATTTCCAGTTTTTTAAGGAATCTCCACACTGTTCTCCATAGTGGCTGTACTAGTTTGCATTCCCACCAACAGTGTAAGAGGGTTCCCTTTTCTCCACACCCTCTCCAGCATTTATTGCTTGTAGACTTTTGGGTAGCAGCCCTTCTGACTGGTGTGAAATAGTACCTCATAGTGGTTTTGATTTGCATTTCTCTGATAATGAGTGATGTTGAGCATCTTTTCATGTGTTTGTTAGCCATCTGGATGTCTTCTTTGGAGAAATGTCTATTTAGTTCTTTGGCGCATTTTTTGATTGGGCCATTTATTTTTCTGGAATTGAGCTGCAGGAGTTGCTTGTATATTTTTGAGATTAGTTCCTTGTCAGTTGCTTCATTTGCTATTATTTTCTCCCATTCTGAAGGCTGTCTTTTCACCTTGCTTATAGTTTCCTTTGTTGTACAGAAGCTTTTAATTTTAATTAAGCCCCATTTGTTTATTTTTGCTTTTATTTCCAATATGCTGGGAGGTGGGTCATAGAGGATCCTGCTGTGATTTATATTGGACAGTGTTTTGCCTGTTCTCCTCTAGGAGTTTTATGGTTGCTGGTCTTACATTTAGATCTTTAATCCGTTTTGAGTTTATTTTTGTGTGTGGTGTTAGAAAGTGTTCTAGTTTCATTCTTTTACAAGTGGTTGACTGGTTTTCCCAGCACCACTTGTTAAAGAGATTGTCTCTTCTCCATTGTATATTCTTGCCTCCTTTGTCAAAGATAAGGTGTCCCTAGGTGCGTGGATTTATCTCTGGGCTTTCTATTTTGTTCCATTGATCTATATTTCTGTCTTTGTGCCAGTACCATACTGTCTTGATGACTGTGGCTTTGTAGTAGAGCCTGAAGTCAGGCAGGTTGATTCCTCCAGTTCCATTCTTCTTTCTCAAGATTGCTTTATATTTTTATGTAGAATTGTTTTAGTTCCAGGTTGACTGCCCTTTCCTCCAGAAAGCTTTCTCTCATGGGTTTCGTACTCTGAGAAGAATGACACAGAGATTACTCTGCCAGGAGATTTTTAGAGCATACTCTTAAGATCAATATGTGATGGAAGGAAGAGGAAAAAAACAAGATTGGACAAAAGGGGAATTAAGTAAGTGTGTGTGTGTGTGTGTGTGTGTGTCTGTGTTCAGTAGCTCAGTCCTGTCCAGCTCTTTGCGATCCTGTGGACTGTAGCCCGCCAGGCTCCTCTGTCCATGGGATTCTCCAGGCAAAGATACTGGAGTGGGTTGCCATCTCCTACTTCAGGGGATCTTCCTGACCCAGGGATTGAACCCACATCTCTTGTGTCTCCTGCATTGACAAGCAGGTTCTTTACCACTGAACCACCTGGGAAGCCCCAGGGGAAGTATAGCTATGATAAAATATCAGCAGAAACCTAAGCTGACTCCAGGGGGAGTTTTGAAGCTGACCCTTAAGTACTGCCCTGAGCTGGGAAAGAAGGTCAGGAATTTGTAGCCCAGGTCCACCAGGCACTGGACAGAGTCCCCAAGGCAAGAGGCATAACCTTAAGTGAGACAGCTTTCAACAGTCAAGGCTGTATATGAGGGGGGCTTTGTGCCTGGGGGGACTCTCAGCAATTGATGGGATCCATCATCATAGTTTGTTATGACCAGTGCATTTTCTTGGCAAAACTCTATTAGTCTTTGCCCTGCTTCATTTCATATTCCAAGGCCAAATTTGCCTGTTACTCCAGGTGTTTCTTGACTTCCTACTTTTGCATTCCAGTCCCCTATAATGAAAACGACATCTTTTTTGGGTGTTAGTTCTAAAAGGTCTTGTAGGTCTTCATAGAACCGTTCATCTTCAGCTTCTTCAGCGTTACTGGTTGGGGCATAGACTTGGATTACTGTGATATTGAATGGTTTGCCTTGGAAACAAACAGAGATCATTCTGTCATTTTTGAGATTGCATCCAAGTACTGTGTTTCAGACTCTTTTGTTGACCATGATGGCCACTCCATTTCTTCTGAGGGATACCTGCCTGCAGTAGTAGATATAATGGTCATCTGAGTTAAATTCACCCATTCCAGTCCATTTCAGTTCACTGATTCCTAGAATGTCAACATTCACTCTTGCCATCTCCTGTTTGACCACTTCCAATTTACCTTGATTCATGGACCTGACATTCCTGGTTCCTATGCAATATTGCTCTTTACAGCATCAGACCTTGCTTCTATCACCAGTCACATCCACAGCTGGGTATTGTTTTTGCTTTGGCTCCATCCCTTCATTCTTTCTGGAGTTATTTCTCCACTGATCTCCAGTAGCATATTGGGCACCTACTGACCTGGGGAGTTTCTCTTTCAGTATCCTATCATTTTGCCTTTTCATACTATTCATGGGGTTCTCAAGGCAAGAATACTGAAGTGGTTTGCCATTTCCTTCTCCAGTGGACTACATTCTGTCAAGTCTCTCCACCATGACCCGCCCATCTTGGGTTGCCCCACGGGCATGGCTTAGTTTCATTGAGTTAGACAAGGCTGTGGTCCTAGTGTGATTAGACTGACTAGTTTTCTGTGAGTATGGTTTCAGTGTGTTTGCCCTCTGATGCCCTCTTGCAACACCTACCGTCTTACTTGGGTTTCTCTTATGTTGGGCATGGGGTATCTCGTCATGGCTGCTCCAGCAAAGCGCAACCATTGGCCTTACCTTGGACGAGGGGTATCTCCTCACTGCCACCCTTCCTGACCTTCAACGTGGGATAGCTCCTCTAGGCCCTCCTGCGCCCACACAGCCATGGCTCCTTGGACGTGGGGTTGGTCCTCCTGACCACCACCCCTGGCCTCGGTCATGGGGTTGCTCTATACACGGACATCACCAGATGGTCAACACCGAAATTAGATTAATTATATTCTTTGCAGCCAAAGATGGAGAAGCTCTATACGGTCAGCAAAAACAAGACCAGGAGCTGACTGTGGCTCAGACCATGAACTCCTTATTGCCAAATTCAGACTGAAATTGAAGAAACTAGGGAAAACCACTAGACCATTCAGGTATGACCTAAATCAAATCCCTTATGATTATACAGTGGAAGTGAGAAATAGATTTAAGGGCCTAGATCTGATAGATAGAGTGCCTGATGAACTATGGAATGAGGTTCGTGACATTGTACAGGAGACAGAGATCAAGACCATTCCCATAGAAAAGAAATGCAAAAAACCAAAATGGCTGCCTGGGGAGGCCTTACAAATAGCTGTGAAAAGAAGAGAAGCAAAAAGCAAAGGAGAAAAGGAAAGATATAAACATCTGAATGCAGAGTTCCAAAGAATAGCAAGAAGAGATAAGAAAGCCTTCTTCAGCGATCAATGCAAAGAAATCGAGGAAAGCAACAGAATGGGAAAGACTAGGGATCTCTTCAAGAAAATCAGAGATATCAAAGGAACATTTCATGCAAAGATGAGCTCGATAAAGAACAGAAATGGTACGGACCTAACAGAAGCAGAAGATATTAAGAAGAGATGGCAAGAATACACAGAAGAACTGTACAAAAAAGATCTTCACGACCCAGATAATCACGATGGTGTGATCACTGACCTAGAGCCAGACATCCTGGAATGTGAAGTCAAGTGGGCCTTAGAAAGCATCACTACAAACAAAGCTACTGGAGGTGATGGAATTCCAGTTGAGCTGTTCCAAATCCTGAAAGATGATGCTGTGAAAGTGCTGCACTCAATATGCCAGCCAATTTGGAAAACTCAGCAGTGGCCACAGGACTGGAAAAGGTCAGTTTTCATTCCAATCCCAAAGAAAAGCAATGCCAAAGAATGCTCAAACTACCACACAATTGCACTCATCTCACACGGTAGTAAAGTAATGCTCAAAATTCTCCAAGCCAGGCTTCAGCAATATGTGAACCATGAACTTCCTGATGTTCAAGCTGGTTTTAGAAAAGGCAGAGGAACCAGAGATCAAATTGCCAACGTCTGCTGGATCATGGAAAAAGAAGAGAGTTCCAGAAAAACATCTATTTCTGCTTTATTGACTATGCCAAAGCCTTTGACTGTGTGGATCACAATAAACTGTGGACAATTCTGAAAGAGATGGGAATACCAGACCACGTGATCTGCCTCTTGAGAAATTTGTATGCAGGTCAGGAAGCAACAGTTAGAACTGGACATGGAACAACAGACTGGTTCCAAATAGGAAAAGGAGTACGTCAAGGCTGTATATTGTCACCCTGTTTATTTAACTTACATGCAGAGTACATCATGAGAAACACTGGACTGGAAGAAACACAAGCTGGAATCAAGATTGCCTGGAGAAATATCAATCACCTCAGATATGCAGATGACACCACCCTTATGGCAGAAAGTGAAGAGGAACTCAAAAGCCTCTTGATGAAAGTGAAGTGGAGAGTGAAAAAGTTGGCTTAAAGCTCAACATTCAGAAAACAAAGATCATGGCATCCGGTCCCATCACTTCATGGGAAATAGATGGGGAAACAGTGGAAACAGTGTCAGACTTTATTTTTCTGGCCTCCAAAATCACTACAGGTGGTGACTGCAGCCATGAAATTAAAAGACGCTTACTCCTTGGAAGGAAAGTTATGACCAACCTAGATAGCATATTGAAAAGCAGGGACATTACTTTGCCAACAAAGGTTTGTCTAGTCAAGGCTATGGTTTTTCCAGTGGTCATGTATGGATGTGAGAGTTGGACTGTGAAGAAGGCTGAGCACTGAAGAATTGATGCTTTTGAACTGTGATGTTGGAGAAGACTCTTGAGAGTCCCTTGGACTGCAAGGACATCCAACCAGTCCATTCTGAAGGAGATCAGCCCTGGGATTTCTTTGGAATGAATGATGCTAAAGCCGAAACTCCAGTACTTTGGCCACCTCATGCGAAGAGTTGACTCATTGGAAAAGACTCTGATGCTGGGAGGGATTGAGGGCAGGAGGAGAAGGGGATGACAGAGGATGCGATGGCTGGATGGCATCACTGACTCGATGGACGTGAGTCTGAGTGAACTCCCGGAGTTGGTGATGGACAGGGAGGCCTGGCGTGCTGCGATTCATGGGGTCGCAAAGAGTCGGACACAACTGAGCGACTGATGTGATCTTACCATCATAGTATTCATTACACAATTCCTCTTGCTTCACTCATATCCACTTCTTTAAATGATAGTAATTCATACCAAACTTCACGGAATGCAACTATATTGCCATGTAGAGAAAACTGTGTAGACTTAAATAAATAAGCTAAGCCTCCAGAACAAGAAGTTGGAAGATAAATAATTTCAAACAAAGAGAAGAGAAGATATTAACAAATGGAAAAGAAATATATAATGGAGAGGTTCTACAAAGTCACAAGTCATTGAAAAAGCTGTTAAATTAGGTTGATGGAGAGAGAAATAAATAACCAACTTCATCGTGAAAAAAGCTGACATTATTACAGATTTTATAGAAAAAATGTTTTAATTTGTAAGAGATAAATTCTTAAAACACTTTAAATAATTTGTAAAACATTTTAATATGGAATTATTCAGGTCAGTAATTTGAAACTTTCTACCACAAAAACTCCAGGTCCAGGCTGTTTCATTGCTGTGTTCTACCGAACACTGAGAATATATCTAATGTACATAGATTCTTCCAAAGAATTAAAAAAGTGTTTCAATTCTCAACTGATTTTAAGAATTAGCATTGCCTATAAAGAAAATCCAAGTAATGTCAGTAAAAGAGAAGAGAGTGACAGGCAATCTTACTCAAAAGCAAAGATACAAAAAATTCTAAAGTTCTCAACTCAGAAGCAGCAATATTCAAAGGAATACTATATCATGACCAAAGTGGGTATTATGTTCATCATAAATTTGGTTTAACATTGGAAAATCAGTTAATATAAATTTTTTATAAGTAGCCAGTAAAGATATAATTCATAACTTCTAAACTAGTTGAAGCAAATGAGAGAATTGTTTGAATCTTGATATATTGAAGAGGACAGAAAAGAGTGGAGGAAGGGAAAAGCATTGGAATAAAAGAAAACACAAAATAAAATTGTGGAAATCATTTAAAATATATCAGTAATCATTCCATATACAAAAGCACTAACTTGCCAGGTAAAACAGAAAATTTGTCAGATTAGAAAAACTGACAAATCAAGAAATAGTAGTACCAGCATATTGTTTAAGTATGTAGAATAACAATAAGAACTGAAAATAAAAGCCATACTAGTTGCCTCTGAAAAGCTGAACTAGGACTAAGAAGCAGTGGAAAAAGCAAGTTCCTTCCAGTGTAAATTTTTTTTTACTATGTGCTTGGAAATATCTATATGTCACTATTAATATTTATGATTAATTAGGTATCATCTACTGCCAGATATTTCAAATATTTTCTCATTTTAAAAGATTTTTAAAATTTGTTGCCTTCTTTTTAATGAGTTTGAGTTTTAGTCCTTCCAGGAAATGGCAACCCACTCCAGTATTCTTGCCTGGAAAATACCATGGACAGAGGAGCGTGGTAGGCGACAGTCCATGGGAGCGCAAAGACTCGGACATGACTGAGCAACTTCACAATTGCCTTATAACTATGGAAACATCTCCAGGGAGCTTTAGAAGAAGCAAAGTCATATTCCTCTTTGCAATCAAATTTCCTATAATGAATTGTTGTTTTAAAAATATGTTTTCCTTATTTGCTGACCAGGATCATATGTCAAAGACACTGAAGTTTCTCTGGTAATTTCAGAGACTCAAGCAAAAACACAGGTTAAGGGTCTCATTCTAAGTAAGCCCAGTGATAATCACTGAAGCCTTATATTTAAGTGAGTAGCTATAAATCAATTGGTTTATCTAAATATCCTATAAGAAACTTTCCAAGAAGTAGGATATAAAATGCAGAATATGAACAGAGTGAGGATTATGTATAAAACATATATGTTTACCAGTAATTTTTCCTGAATTGTGGGCAATTGGTTAGAGATACCTGATAAAAGAACTTTTATATTCTCTTTATTTAGAAAAAAAAAGTGTATATTTCTATCAGTAGAACATGTTATAGATGAAATATGATACATTTTAAACAATGATAAATAGAAAACACGTATAATGCTTTCTACATGCCATATCCTCTGAGCGTCGGACACGACTGAAATGACTTAGCAGCAGCAGCAGCATTAATATTCACAAAGTATGAAAAAGTTGCTAAAATTATACCCATTTTATAAATGAGTAAACTGAGAGGAGGTGTTAATAATATTTTTCAAATTCACCCAGGTGGTAAGAGGTGAAGCCAGCTTTGGACACAGGACTATGGCTGCAAAGTCTGTACTCTTAGCCACTGTGATATAAAGATAACACATTAACATTATGGAAAGCTAGAAAAGTAAAAGAAAAAGTCATCCATAATCTCTTATATAACTATTGTATATTTTGTAGTCTTTCTATCTTTTCTATACTCATGATTTTGTAACATAATTATTATAGTACATATTCTGCACTTGGTTTTCATCAGTTAACATATCAGAACTATTTTTCAATGTTTTGTATAATTATAATTCAGTTTGAAAGTGAAAGTGTTAATCGCTCGGTTCTGTCCAACTCTTTGCAACCCCATGGACTGTAGCCCACCAGGCTTCTCTGTCCATGGAATTCTCCAAGCAAGAATACAGGAGTGGGTAGCCATTCTCTTCTCCAGGGGATCTTCCCAACCCAGGGATCGAACCTTTGTCTCCTGCATTTTAGGCTAATTCTTTACCATCTGAGCAAGTTTATGCATTCATATTATTCAAATTCAGACTTAAATTGAAGAAAGTAGGGAAAACCACTAGACCATTCAGGTATGACCTAAATCAAATCCCTTATGATTATACAGTGGAAGTGAGAAATAGATTTAAGGGCCTAGATAGATAGAGTGCCTGATGAACTATGGAATGAGGTTCGTGACATTGTACAGGAGACAGGGATCAAGACCATCCCCATGGAAAAGAAATGCAAAAAAGCAAAATGGCTGTCTGAGGAGGCCTTACAAATAGCTGTGAAAAGAAGAGAAGCGAAAAGCAAAGGAGAAAAGGAAAGATATAAATATCTGAATGCAGAGTTCCAAAGAATAGCAAGAAGAGATAAGAAAGCCTTCTTCAGTGATCAATGCAAAGAAATCGAGGAAAGCAACAGAATGGGAAAGACTAGGGATCTCTTCAAGAAAATCAGAGATACCAAAGGAACATTTCATGCAAAGATGGGCTCGATAAAGGACAGAAATGGTATGGACCTAACCGAAGCAGAAGATATTAAGAAGAGATGGCAAGAATACACAGAAGAACTGTGCAAAAAAGATCTTCACGACCCAGATAATCACGATGGTGTGATCACTGACCTAGAGCCAGACATCCTGGAATGTGAAGTCAAGTGGGCCTTAGAAAGCATCACTACAAACAAAGCTACTGGAGGTGATGGAATTCCAGTTGAGCTGTTCCAAAACCTGAAAGATGATGCTGTGAAAGTGCTGCACTCAATATGCCAGCCAATTTGGAAAACTCAGCAGTGGCCACAGGACTGGAAAAGGTCAGTTTTCATTCCAATCCCAAAGAAAGGCAATGTCAAAGAATGCTCAAACTACCGCACAATTGCACTCATCTCACACGGTAGTAAAGTAATGCTCGAAATTCTCCAAGCCAGGCTTCAGCAATACGTGAACCGTGAACTTCCTGATGTTCAAGCTGGTTTTAGAAAAGGCAGAGGAACCAGAGATCAAATTGCCAACATCCGCTGGATCATGGAAAAAGCAAGAGAGTTCCAGAAAAACATCTATTTCTGCTTTATTGACTATGCCAAAGCCTTTGACTGTGTGGATCACAATAAACTGTGGACAATTCTGAAAGAGATGGGAATACCAGACCACGTGATCTGCCTCTTGAGAAATTTGTATGCAGGTCAGGAAGCAACAGTTAGAAGGAACAACAGACTGGTTCCAAATAGGAAAAGGAGTACGTCAAGGCTGTATATTGTCACCCTGTTTATTTAACTTACATGCAGAGTACATCATGAGAAACGCTGGACTGGAAGAAACACAAGCTGGAATCAAGATGCCGGGAGAAATATCAATCACCTCAGATATGCAGATGACACCACACTTATGGCAGAAAGTGAAGAGGAACTCAAAAGCCTCTTGATGAAAGTGAAGTGGAGAGTGAAAAAGTTGGCTTAAAGCTCAACATTCAGAAAACAAAGATCATGGCATCTGGTCCCATCACTTCATGGGAAATAGATGGGGAAACAGTGGAAACAGTGTCAGACTTTATTTTTCTGGGCTCCAAGGTCACTACAGATGGTGACTGCAGCCATGAAATTAAAAGATGCTTACTCCTTGAAAGGAAAGTTATGACCAACCTAGATAGCATATTCAAAAGCAGGGACATTACTTTGCCAACAAAGGTTTGTCTAGTCAAGGCTATGGTTTTTCCTGTGGCCATGTATGGATGTGAGAGTTGGACTGTGAAGAAGGCTGAGCGCCGAAGAATTGATGCTTTTGAACTGTGGTGTTGGAGAAGACTCTTGAGAGTCCCTTGGACTGCAAGGAGATCCAACCAGTCCATTTTGAAGGAGATCAGCCCTGGGATTTCTTTGGAGTGAATGATGCTAAAGCTGAAACTCCAGTACTTTGGCCACCTCATGCAAAGAGTTGACTCATTGGAAAAGACTTTGATGCTGGGAGGGATTTGGGGCAAGAAGAGAAGGGGACGACAGAGGATGAGATGGCTGGATGGCATCACTGACTCGATGGACGTGAGTCTGGGTGAACTCCGGGAGTTGGTGATGGACAGGGAGGCCTGGCGTGCTGTGATTCATGGGGTCGCAAAGAGTCGGACACGACTGAGTGATTGATCTGATCTGATCTGATGGATGAAATGGGGCTTCCCTGGTGGCTCAGATGGTAAAGAATCTGCCCGCAATGATGGAAACCTAGGTTTGATCCCTGGGTTGTGAAGATCCCCTGGAGGAGGACATGCAACTCACTCCAGTATTCTTGCCTGGAAAATCACATGGACAGAGGAGCCTGGTAGGCTACAGTCCATGGAGTTACAAAGAGTCAGATACAACTGAGCGACTAAGCACATATGGATGAAATAGTTCATTTAACTGCTCTATCACCGGACATCAGGTTGTTTCCAGTACTTTCCTACTGTATGTGTATATAAACCTACCTTTAGCATCTTTATGGATGCAGTTTTTGCCATGCTTCTAATTATTTCACTAGGAAATATATCCAGATGTGGAATTATTGAGTAATTAAGTGCAAATTCTATAATCTACCTTTAAAAAAATCTAAAATGTTTCTAATTTTTCTTAAGCACTCTGTGTTACTAGGTTGTTAATTCTTAAAATCACTGATAAACTAAATCCCACCATTTCAATTCTCCCTTGCAAATAGGTTACTGTCTATTACCCAGCAGCTCCACATGGAGCTAACAGATTAGAAATTCCAATTTATAAAGGTATTAAAAATCATTGATCTGAACATTTTTGAGTCGGGTAATAATGTTATCAAGTCACTTTATTTTTGGCACATAGACAGAAGAATACAATTTCTGCCAGCACAACAGAGTCCTTTTGTTTAACTAGGGAATATTGAAATTGATGATTTTTATCATTTTAAGAAGATTCTGTGGAGAGGTTGCCTAGCCATGGATGGACCAAGCAAAGATACTTTGAAACTATACCCATTTTAATTGTATTTGCTCTGTTCTAAAAGCGTAAAAGCTAGAACTCCAAAAAGCTAGGTATGTTAGCTAGTTTTTTTTTTTTTAATGTTCTGAATTACTGAACCAACACATACTCACACAGTAAACACCTTTTTGCTCTAGATCTAGTATTTTGTGAAATTATAGGAAGACAATTTTAGAATTGGAAAAGAACTTAGAAATATTCATTTTGTCCACTCATTTTATAGATGAAGAAAATGAAGCTCAGTAAGTTTAAAACGGTTTTTTGCTTTTTTTTTTTTTTTTTTTTTTTTTTCAGATTTACACGGGGGATTAATGGCAAAGTCAGCCTAGAACTGAATCTTCTTATTCCTGTTTCCTCTCTGTGTCTACTTTTGATATTGGAGAAATGATACAGTGAAGTTTGAAAGGATTAAATCTAGGAAAAAAAAAAAAAGAAAAGGTCTTTAATCACAGGAATCAGGCCCCATTTATATCAAGAATATAGGATATTAAAATCTTCAGTAGAGGAGAAAATGTAGGTTAACAAATTGTTGATGTGTCTTGGTCATCATGTGGCCAGGATCACAGGGCCATAATGTTAATTTAGGTCACAGAATATGGTAAGGATGGTCTAATATACAGTTAGTGATAACGGTCTTTTTCAAATTATGTAAGGTAGAGCTTATTGTTAAACTGTTTTTAAGTAATATTTTCTTCTCAAGGGAATACTTCATTAATGTAGGCATCAGCTAATCTTGTTAATTACTTAAAGTTAGGTAATATTATCTGAGGTGAAGACCTGTCTGAAAGTTTAAAGAGGCGGTACCATTAGTGGAATGAAGTACTACTGAGTGTAACCTGTGGACCAATAACATCGGCTTCACCTGGGAGCTTTTTAAAAACACAAAATTCAGCCCCACCTAGCATGCCTTCACAAGCTCTCCAGGTGATTCTCATGCATGCTAAAATTTAAGAAGCATTGCTCTAGTGTCATTTTCAACCTTTTTTGCACATTGGGATGACATCAGATCAGATCAGATCAGATCAGTCGCTCAGTCATGTCCGACTCTTTGCGACCCCATGAATCGCAGCATAGGAAACTTTAAAAATATTTATGCCAGACTCCCATCCCAGATTCATATTTAATTGCTCTGGTGTGTATCCTGGGTATTACCCTGGTTAGAATTGACACTCCAACAATTCATTTAGAGCATTTGTGTTGCTTCTTTCTTATAAAATTATTGAAAATAGACTCAGCCTACCCAGCTCCACCAAGTTTAGAACAGGTGTCTGCAAAATGACTGGATACAAGTAACCCCTGGAAGATAGGTGTAAAGTATTAGAACCTTTTATTAGTATTAGAAGATTTTATTGAAAATAAAATAATACTGTAAAATTAATAAATATCTTTACACATATAGATACATACTAAATAGCTTTAATTATCAAAGTTCATGATACAGAATGATGGTTTTTGAACTTCAGTATGCACAAAAATTACCTAGAGAGCTTCTGGAAACACAGATAAATTCAAATATCTTGAGTTTGAGTCCAGAAATCTAACACTATAAGCTATACCCCAGATGACTCTTATGTAAATACTCCATAGACTACTTTTTAAGGAACACTCATTTAGAGCCAGGCTTTGTTTCAGTTAGAATAAAAATAGAGAGAGTTATCTGGAAAGCTGGAACACACATTCAGGGCCTCAAGGGTCATAGGACTTCAGTGGGATCATCATATTTAAAGACATGAACCTCAGTGCTGAATGATATCAGCAACTCAAAGGGAATAGTTCCCTGGGGCCAGCAGTGGTTACAGAGATAGCTATGTAACCAGGAATATCAATGATGAGATTGAGAATGAGAAATATAACTCTTAGGCAGACTATAGTGGTTCTTACTGGTTGCATTATAGTCCTGCAGAAAACCAGTGAAATGAAAAATTATAAATTTGCTTCTTTAGCCTAGAATCATAGTAAGGAGAAATAATTATAGTTTGAAATTTTAACAGTTGCTACCTTCAAATATGACAGGTGATATACTGCCAAGAATATGGGAATAGTAAGATCAAATATAAATTATATAAAAACAGCAATTAAAATAGAGATTGTCAAATTGTACATGAACAAATCCAACTATATGCTTCCTACAGGAAACCATTTACAAATAAGAAAAATATGTAATAAGATGTAATGCATATTAATACTAATTAAAAAAAGCTGGAGTTAGACTGCTTTAGAACACTAGATTGCTATATGCAAAAAAATGAGCCTATATCTTTATCATACACCATATACATATAACTGAAAATGAATTATAGATGTAAATATAGTGGATTAAATTTTTAATCTTCCAAAATATAGAAAACAAATCTTCATGATCTTGAAACAGGAAGAGAGTTGAAAGAATGTAAAAAGTATGAAGTATTTTTAAATGTTAACTTATATCATTAAATTAAATATTTTTCCTCCTCAAGATACATCATTAAGAAGATGAAAAGATGAACCACAGACTTGGAAAAAATATTTGCAAAATCTATATCTGATAAAGATTTTATGTTTTAAATATACAGAGAATAATTAAAAGATAATAACTGAAAGACATACAACCCAGTTTTTGAAGGGGAAAAGATTTAAAAGGAAATTTCACCAAATAAATGTTTAGATGCTTAGCATCACTGGACATTGTTTTCTCTTTTTTTTCATTTATTTTTTTAATTTTAATTGGAGACTAATTACTTTACAATATTGTGGTGATTTTTGCCATACATTCATATGACTCAGCCATGAGTGTACATGTGTTACCCATCCCGACCCTCCCTCCCACCTCCCTCCCCATCCCATCCCTCAGGGTCATCCCAGTGCACCAGCCCTGAGCACCCTGTCTCATGCATCGAACCTGGACTGGCGATCTATTTCACATATGATAATATACATGTTTCAATGCTATTCTCTCAGATGATCCCACCCTCGCCTTCTCCCACAGAGTCCAAAAGTCTGTTCTTTACATCTGTGTCTCTTTTGCTGTCTCACATATAGGGTCATTGTTATCATCTTTCTAAATTCCATATATATGCATTAATATACTGCATTGGTGTTTTTCTTTCTGACTTAATTCGCTCTGTATAATAGGCTCGTTTCATCCACCTCATTAGAACTGATTCAAATGTATTCTTTTTAATAGCTGAGTAATATTCCATTGTGAATATGTACCACAGCTTTCTTATCCATTCATCTGCCAATGGACATCTAGGTTGCTTCCATGTCCTGGCTATTGTAAACAGTGCTGCGATGAACATTGGGGTACACGTGTCTCTTTCAATTCTGGTTTCCTCAGTGTGTATGCCCAGCAGTGGGATTGCTGGATCATAAGGCAGTTCTATTTCCAGTTTTTTAAGGAATCTCCACACTGTTGTCCATAGTGGCTGTACTAGTTTGCATTCCCACCAACAATCACTACTCATTGTTTAGTGGGGTAAGTTGTATACGACTCTTTGCGACCCCATGGACGGCAGCACGCCAGGCCTCCCTGTCCTCCACTGTCTCCTGGAATTTGCTCAAACGCATCTCCATTGAGTCGGTGATGCCATTCAAACATCTCATCCTCTGTTGCCCACTTCTCCTTCTGCCCTCAATCTTTCCCAGAATCAGGGTCTTTTCAAATGAGTAGGCTCTTCATATCAGGTGGCCAAAATATTGGAACTTCAGCTTCAGCATCAGCCCTTCCAATGAGTTTTCAGGGTTGATTTCCTTTAAGATGGATTGGTTTGATCTCCTTGCTCTCCAAGGGACTCTCAAGAGTCTTCTTCAGCACCACAATTCAAAAACATCCATTCTTAGGGCGCTCAGCCTTCTTTATGGTCCAGCTCACACATCTGTATATGACAACTGGAAAAACCATAGATTTGACTATACAGACCTTTCTGCTTTCTAATATGCTGCCTAGGTTTGTCATAGCTTTTCTTCCAAGGAGCAAGCATCTTTAAGTTTCATGGCTGCAGTCACCATCTGCAGGGATTTTGGAGACCAATAAAATAAAGTCAGCCACTGTTTCTACTTTTCCCACATATTTGCTATGAAGTGATAGGACTGGATGCCATGATCTTCATTTTTTGAATGCTGAGTTTTAAGCCAGCTTCTTCACTCTCCTCTTTCACCTTCATCAAGAGGCTCATTAGTTCCTCTTTGCTTGTTGCTGGAAGAGTGGTATCATCTGCATATCTGAAGTTGTTGATATTTCTCCCAACAATCTTGATGCCAGCTTGTGATTCATTCAGTCTGGCATTTCATATGATGTACTCTCCATGGAGGTTAAATAAGCACTGTGACAATATACAGCCTTGTTGTACTCCTTTCCCAATTTTGAACCAGTCCTTTGTTCCATGTCTGGTTCTAACAGTTGTTTCTTGACCTACATACAGGCTTCTCAGGAGACAGGTAAGGTGGACTGGTATTCTCATCTCTTTAAGAATTTTCCAGTTTGTTGTGATTAACTCAAAGTCTTTAGTGTAGTCAATGAAGCAAAAGTAGGTGTTTTTCTGGAATTCCCTTGCTTTTTCTATGATCCAACACATGTTGGCAATTTGTCACTAGTCATTAGGGAAATGCAAATGAAACCACAACTAGACATATAATACACAATATAATAGCTGAATTTTAGAAAATTAACAATACCAAGTACTATGGGCAAAGATGTGCAGCAACTTATATTCTCATATATCACTGATTAAAAGGGAAAATGGTACAACAACTTTGGAAAACAGTCCAGCAGTTTCAAATAAAATTAAATACATATTACATGACCCAGAAATTCTACTCTGAGTTATTTCCCTCCCCATGAAAATAACCATACATTAAACCAAGACTTGTCACAGACATTCATACTAGCTTTACTCATAATAGCCAAACATTGGAAACATTTCAAACTTGTCAAATACTGATGGAAAAGCAAATTGTGCCATATCCATAGAATGGATTACCACCTAGATGTAGAAAGAAAGGAATTATTGGGTTGGCAAAAAAGTTCATTTGTCTTTTTCCATAAGATACTACTTACATAGGCAGCAGCATGAATTAATCTGAAAAGCATTTAGAATTCTAAATAAAATGAAGGAGACATAGAAAACTGTTTGATTTAATTCATATGAAATTCTAGAATATGACAAAGCAGTAGTGACAAAAATATATCACTGATGGACAAGAGCTGGGGCTGAGGATCTGACTAAAAGACACACAGAGGAACTTGCTGAGTGATGAAATGATTTATACCTTGATTTGGCAGTGGGATGTTTCATAATAGTATACATTTATGAAACTCATCAAATGGTACAATAAAATGGGTGAATTTTATCACATGTAGATTATACTTTAGTGCGGTGTAAAAGAAAAAAAACTAAAAAGATAGTTGGCATGAGACTGGCCGTTTCTTATGTGCCTTTCTTTTGGCCATAGAGATTGTTTCATGAACTGTCCATTTTATCTGAGACAATTGAATGAATATCAGTCCTGCCTTTATGTCACTGTGAAGGGGAGCCATCCCGAAAGGAAGCCATAGTCTATGATCTCACACTTAATCCTTACAACTATCCTAAGAGATAGATATTATTATCCCACTTTATAGATAAGAAAAATGAGGGTTAGAGAGATTCATTTTCCTAGTCATGTAACTAGCATGTGGTAAAGCATGGCCTCTGCTTCAGTTCAGTTCAGTTCAGTCGCTCAGTCGTGTCCGACTCTTTGCGACCCCATGGACAGCACGCCAGGCCTCCCTGTCCATCACCAACTCCCAGAGTTTACTCAAACTCATGTCCATCGAGTCGGTGATGCCATCCAACCATCTCATCCTCTGTCATTCCCTTCTCCTCCTCCCTGAAATCTTTCCCAGCATCAGAGTCTTTACAAACACGTCAGCTCTTCACATCAGATGGCCAAAGTATTGGAGTTTCAGCCTCAACATCAGTCCTTCCAATGAACACTCAGGACTGATTTCCTTTAGGATGGACTGGTTGGATCTCATTGCAGTCCAAGGGACTCTCAAGAGTCTTCTCCAACACCACAGTTCAAAAGCATCAATTTTTTGGCGCTCAGCTTTCTTTATTTTTTTTTTTATTTATTTATTTTTTTTTTAAATTTTATTTTATTTTTAAACTTTACATAACTGTATTAGTTTTGCCAAATATCAAAATGAATCCGCCACAGGTATACATGTGCTCCCCATCCTGAACCCTCCTCCCTCCTCCCTCCCCATTCCATCCCTCTGGGTCGTCCCAGTGCACCAGCCCCAAGCATCCAGTATCGTGCATCGAACCTGGACTGGCAACTCCTTTCATACATGGTATTTTACATGTTTCAATGCCATTCTCCCAAATCTTCCCACCCTCTCCCTCTCCCACAGAGTCCATAAGACTGTTCTATACATCAGTGTCTGTTTTGCTGTCTCGTACACAGGGTTATTGTTACCATCTTTCTAAATTCCATATATATGCATTAGTATACTGTATTGGTGTTTTTCTTTCTGGCTTACTTCACTCTGTATAATAGGCTCCAGTTTCATCCACCTCCTTAGAACTGATTCAAATGTATTCTTTTTAATGGCTGAATAATACTCCATTGTGTATATGTACCACAGCTTTCTTATCCATTCATCTGCTGATGGACATCTAGGTTGCTTCCATGTCCTGGCTATTATAAACAGTGCTGCGATGAACATTGGGGTACTCGTGTCTCTTTCCCTTCTGCTTTCCTCAGTGTGTATGCCCAGCAGTGGGATTGCTGGATCATAAGGCAGGTCTATTTCCAGTTTTTTAAGGAATCTCCACACTGTTCTCCATAGTGGCTGTACTAGTTTGCATTCCCACCAACAGTGTAAGAGGGTTCCCTTTTCTCCACACCCTCTCCAGCATTTATTACTTGTAGACTTTTGGATCGCAGCCATTCTGACTGGTATGAAATGGTACCTCATAGTGGTTTTGATTTGCATTTCTCTGATAATGAGTGATGTTGAGCATCTTTTCATGTGTTTGTTAGCCATCTGGATGTCTTCTTTGGAGAAATGTCTATTTAGTTCTTTGGCCCATTTTTTGATTGGGTCATTTATTTTTCTGGAGTTGAGCTGTAGGAGTTGCTTGTATATTCTCGAGATTAGTTGTTTGTCAGTTGCTTCATTTGCTATTATCTTCTCCCATTCTGAAGGCTGTCTTTTCACCTTGCTAATAGTTTCCTTTGATGTGCAGAAGCTTTTAAGGTTAATTAGGTCCCACTTGTTTATTTTTGCTTTTATTTCCAATATTCTGGGAGGTGGGTCATAGAGGATCCTGCTGTGATGTATGTCAGAGAGTGTTTTGCCTATGTTCTCCTCTAGGAGTTTTATAGTTTCTGGTCTTACGTTTAGATCTTTAATCCATTTTGAGTTTATTTTTGTGTATGGTGTTAGAAAGTGTTCTAGTTTCATTCTTTTACAAGTGGTTGGCCAGAGTTCCCAGCACCACTTGTTAAAGAGATTGTCTTGAATCCATTGTATATTCTTGCCTCCTTTGTCAAAGATAAGGTGTCCATATGTGCGTGGATTTATCTCTGGGCTTTCTATTTTGTTCCATTGATCTATATTTCTGTCTTTGTGCCAGTACCATACTGTCTTGATAACTGTGGCTTTGTAGTAGAGCCTGAAGTCAGGTAGGTTGATTCCTCCAGTTCCATTCTTCTTTCTCAAGATCGCTTTGGCTATTCGAGGTTTTTTGTATTTCCATACAAATTGTGAAATGATTTGTTCTAGCTCTGTGAAGAATGCTGTTGGTAGCTTGATAGGGATTGCATTGAATCTATAGATTGCTTTGGGTAGTATACTCATTTTCACTATATTGATTCTTCCAATCCATGAACATGGTATATTTCTCCATCTGTTAGTGTCCTCTTTGATTTCTTTCACCGGTGTTTTATAGTTTTCTATATATATAGGTCTTTAGATTCTTTAGGTAGATATATTCCTAAGTATTTTATTCTTTCCGTTGCAATGGTGAATGGAATTGTTTCCTTAATTTCTCTTTCTGTTTTCTCATTATTAGTGTATAGGAATGCAAGGGATTTCTGTGTGTTGATTTTATATCCTGCAACTTTACTATAGTCATTGATTAGTTCTAGTAATTTTCTGGTGGAGTCTTTAGGGTTTTCTATGTAGAGGATCATGTCATCTGCAAACAGTGAGAGCTTTACTTCTTCTTTTCCAATTTGGATTCCTTTTATTTCTTTTTCTGTTCTGATTGCTGTGGCCAAAACTTCCAAAACTATGTTGAATAGTAATGGTGAAAGTGGGCACCCTTGTCTTGTTCCTGACTTTAGAGGAAATGCTTTCAATTTTTCACCATTGAGGATAATGTTTGCTGTGGGTTTGTCGTATATAGCTTTGATTATGTTGAGGTATGTTCCTTCTATTCCTGCTTTCTGGAGAGTTTTGATCATAAATGGATGTTGAATTTTGTCAAAGGCTTTCTCTGCATCTATTGAGATAATCATATGGTTTTTATTTTTCAATTTGTTAATGTGGTGTATTACATTGATTGATTTGCGGATATTGAAGAATCCTTGCATCCCTGGGATAAAGCCCACTTGGTCATGGTGTATGATCTTTTTAATGTGTTGTTGGATTCTGATTGCTAGAATTTTGTTAAGGATTTTTGCATCTATGTTCATCAGTGATATTGGCCTGTAGTTTTCTTTTTTTGTGGGATCTTTGTCAGGTTTTGGTATTAGGGTGATGGTGGCCTCATAGAATGAGTTTGGAAGTTTACCATCCTCTGCAATTTTCTGGAAGAGATTGAGCAGGATAGGTGTTAGCTCTTCTCTAAATTTTTGGTAGAATTCAGCTGTGAAGCCGTCTGGACCTGGGCTTTTGTTTGCTGGAAGATTTTTTATTACAGTTTCAATTTCCATGCTTGTGATGGGTCTGTTAAGATTTTCTATTTCTTCCTGATCGAGTTTTGGAAAGTTGTACTTTTCTAAGAATTTGTCCATTTCTTCCTCGTTGTCCATTTTATTGGCATATAATTGTTGATAGTAGTCTCTTATGATCCTTTGTATTTCTGTGTTGTCTGTTGTGATATCTCCATTTTCATTTCTAATTTTATTGATTTGATTTTTCTCCCTTTGTTTCTTGATGAGTCTGGCTAATGGTTTGTCAATTTTATTTATCCTTTCAAAGAACCAGCTTTTGGTTTTGTTGATATTTGCTATGGTCTCTTTTGTTTCTTTTGCATTTATTTCTGCTTTAATTTTTAAGATTTCTTTCCTTCTACTAACCCTGGGGTTCTTCATTTCTTCCTTTTCTAGTTGCTTTAGGTGTAGAGTTAGGTTATTTATTTGACTTTTTTCTTGTTTCTTGAGGTGTGCCTGTATTGCTATGAACTTTCCATACTTAAAATGATGAAAGAAAATAACCTACAGCCCAGATTATTGTACCCAGCAAGGATCTCATTCAAGTATGAAGGAGAAATCAAAAGCTTTTCAGACAAGCAAAAGCTGAGAGAATTCTGCACCACCAAACCAGCTCTCCAACAAATACTAAAGGATATTCTCTAGACAGGAAACACAAAAATTGTGTATAAATTCGAACCCAAAACAATAAAGTAAATGGCAACGGGGTCATACTTATCAGTAATTACCTTAAACGTAAATGGGTTGAATGCCCCAACCAAAAGACAAAGACTGGCTGAATGGATACAAAAACAAGACCCCTACATATGTTGTCTACAAGAGACCCACCTCAAAACAGGGGACACATACAGACTGAAAGTGAAGGGCTGGAAAAAGATTTTCCATGCAAATAGGGACCAAAAGAAAGCAGGAGTAGCAATACTCATATCAGATAAAATAGACTTTAAAACAAAGACTGTGAAAAGAGACAAAGATGGTCACTACATAATGATCAAAGGATCAATCCAAGAAGAAGATATAACAATTATAAATATATATGCACCCAACACGGGAGCACCACGGTATGTAAGACAAATGCTAACAAGTATGAAAGAAGAAATTAACAATAACACAATAATAGTGGGAGACTTTAATACCCCACTCACACCTATGGATAGATCAACTAAACAGAAAATTAACAAGGAAACACAAACTTTAAACGATACAATAGACCAGTTAGACCTAATTGATATCTATAGGACATTTCATCCCAAAACAATGAATTTCACCTTCTTCTCAAGCGCACATGGAACCTTCTCCAGGATAGATCACATCCTGGGCCATAAAGCTAGCCTTGGTAAATTCAAAAAAATAGAAATCATTCCAAGCATCTTTTCTGACCACAATGCAGTAAGATTAGATCTCAATTACAGGAGAAAAACTATTAAAAAATCCAACATATGGAGGCTGAACAACACGCTGCTGAATAACCAACAAATCACAGAAGAAATCAAAAAAGAAATCAAAATTTGCATAGAAACGAATGAAAATGAAAACACAACAACCCAAAACCTGTGGGACACGGTAAAAGCAGTCCTAAGGGGAAAGTTCAGCTTTCTTTATAGTCCAACTCTCACATCCATACATGACTGCTGGAAAAACCATAGCCTTGACTAGACGGGCCTTTTGGCAAAGTAATGTCTCTGCTTTTTAATATGCTGTCTACGTTGGTCATAACTTTCCTTCCAAGGAGTACATGTCTTTTAATTTCATGGCTGCAATCACCATCTGCAGGTATTTTGGAGCCCCCCCAAAATAAAGTCAGCCACTATTTCCAGTGTTTCCCCATCTATTTGCCATGAAGTGATGGGACTGAATGCCATGTTCTTAGTTTTCTGAATGTTGATTTTTAAGCCAACTTCTTCACTCTCCTCTTTCACTTTCATCAAGAGTCTCTTTAGTTCTTCTTCACTCTCTGCCGTAATAGTGGTGTCATCTGCGTATCTGAGGTTATTGATATTTCTGCAGGCAATCTTGATTCCAGCTTGTGCTTCTTCCAGCCCAGCATTTCTCATGATTTATTCTGCATATAAGTTAAATAGTCAGGGTGACAATATACAGCCTTGACGTACTCCTTTCCTGATCTGGAACCAGTCTGTTGTTCCATGTCCAGTTCTAACCATTGTTTTCTGACCTGCACACAGATTTCTCAAGAGGCAGGTCAGGTGGTCTGGTATTCCCATCTCTTTAAGAATTTTCCACAGTTTGTTGTGATCCACGCAGTCAAAGTCTTTGGCATAGTCAATAAAGCAGAAATAGATGTTTTTCTGGAACTCTTGCTTTTTCAATGATCCAGCAGATGTTGGCAATTTGTTCTCTGGTTCCTCTGCCTTTTTTATAGCCAGCTTGAACATCTGGAAGTTCACGGTTCATGTATTGCTGAAGCCTGCCTTGGAGAATTTTGAGCATTTCTTTACTAGCGTGTGAGATGAGGGCAATTGTGTGGTAGTTTGAGCATTCTTTGACATTGCCTTTCTCTGGGATTGGAATGAAAACGGAGGTGCCAAATCTCATGCTTATAGCTATTACTCAAGGGAAAAAAGAACACAACATAGACATATAATTTTAGATTTTTCATATACTATTGAAAATATGTTACTGTGACAGCCAGGACAATAGCTGTATTCTCAATATATATAACTAAAAAGACAATTTTAAAATCACATGACACTTGTTCTAAAACCATAGTATATGTTAATATAAATCACTATTGTTACAGGTTATACATGCATATTTACTGAGCTCTTAAAGATCATTTAAATTGCATCAATAATAATACAGATTGAGAAAATAGTTGCAATGAAGCAAAAAGAAATCAGGAAAACGGACTACTTTGTTTCACATAAGAATCTCATACACATAAACAAGCTCAAACACACATAGTCATTTGAGATGCCCTGCATGGATGGTGACATGAAAAAATTGGAAAAACAGGACCCTCCTCGGGTATGTTGAGGGAGAAAAGGATCACAGTGTGTTATACTTAACTAAGGCTCCTGACTGAGTTAGTTTATGGCTATATTCTGAATGTCATAATGATTTGAATGTCATTGTTATACAAAGGAAAATGCTTTAAGTTTAGCTGTACTGCGGCCATTATGTAAATATGATCCTTCTGTATCTAGCCTAGTTTAGTTTGCAAAATTAAATATGCCCAGCCATGTTTCTGAAACTCACTAAATCATTCTACAGTAAATACAAATCCAGAATTACTGAGAGAGAAAAGCTGGAAAAAATCTAATGTCTGAAGCTGAGAAAGCAAACTATCCAATGTAGAAATACATTTTCTTCAAGAGAATGGCAACACTGTAAATAATCATGACCAAAAGACACATTAGAATACAATACCTAGGTATATATGTGGACATTTTTGACCTAAAGAAACCAACCCATTGTGTTCCCAAAGCAAAGAACTTTTGTTCTTTTACATTTAAAATATTAGCATTATTAGAAAATCTCTTATTTAGAAACAAGGAAATTAGAAATTCCTTATTTCAGGTTGAAAAGCAATTTGCACTTAACCGAAGTCATTCATCTTTATATACTCAATAAAGTATTGCAAGGCTTCAAACAGTACATGAACTGTGAACTTCCAGATGTTCAAGTTGGATTTAGAAAAGGCAGAGGAACTGGAGATCAAATTGCCAACATCTGTTGGATCATAGATAAAGAAAGAAAATTCCAGAAAAACATCTACTTCTCCTTTACTGACTACGCCAAAGCCTTTGACTGTGTGGATCACAACACTGTGGAAAATTCTTAAAGAGATGGGAATACCAGACCACCTGACCTGCCTCTTGAGAAATCTGTGTGCAGGTCAGAAAACAACGGTTAGAACTGGACATGGAACAACAGACTGGTTCCAAATCAGGAAAGGAGTACGTCAAGGCTGTATATTGTCACCACACTTATTTAACTTATAAGCAGAGTTCATCATGCAAAATGCCAGGCTGGATGAAGAACAAGCTGGAATCAAGATTGCTGGGAGAAATATCAATAACCTCAGATACGCAGATGAAACCACCCTTATGGCAGAAAGCAAAGAAGAACTAAAGAGCCTCTTGATGAAAGTGAAAGAGGAGAGTGAAAAAGTTGGCTTAAAGAAAGAGAAAGAAGAGAGTGAAAAAGTTGGCTTAAAGCTCAACATTCAGAAAATTAAGATAATCGTATCCAGTCCTATGACCTCATGGCAAATAGATGGGAAAACAGTGGAAACAGTGGCTGACTTAATTTTTGGGGGCTACAAAATCACTGCAGATGGTGACTGCAGTCATGAAATTAAAGATGATTCCTCCTTGGAAGAAAAGCTATGACCAACCTAGACAACATATTAAAAAGCAGACACATTACTTTGCCAAAAGGTCTGTCTAATCAAGGCTATGGTTTTTCCAGCAGTCATGTATGGATGTGAGAGTTGGCCCATAAAGATGGCTGAGCACCAAAGAACTGATGCTTTGAACTGTTGTGTTGGAGAAGACTCTTGAGATTCCCGTGGACAGCAAGGAGATCCAACCAGTCAATCCTAAAGGAAATTAGTCTTGAATATTCATGGAAGGACTGATACCGAAGCTGAAACGCCAATACTTTGGCCACCTCATATGAAGAGTTGACTCATTGGAAAAGACCCTGATGCTAGGAAAGATTGAAGGCAGAAAGAGATGACAACAGAGTATGAGATGGTTAGATGGCATCACTGTCTCGATGGACGTGAGTTTGAATAAGCTCCGGGAGATGGTGATGGACAGGGAAGCCTGGCGTGCTGCAGTCCATGGAGTTGCAAAGAGTCAGATACGACTGAGTGACTGAACTGAACTGAATTTATTGCATTTTCAGACCAGATCAGATCAGTCGCTCAGTCGTGTCTGATTCTTTGCGACCCCATGAATCACAGCACGCCAGGCCTCCCTGTCCATCACCAACTCCCGGAGTTCACTCAGACTCACATTTATCGAGTCAGTGATGCCATCCAGCCATCTCATCCTCTGTCATCCCCTTCTCCTCTTGCCCCCAATCCCTCCCAGCATCAGAGTCTTTTCCAATGAGTCAACTCTTCGCATGAGGTGGCCAAAGTACTGGAGTTTCAGCTTTAGCATCATTCCTTCCAAAGCAATCCCAGGGCTGATCTCCTTCAGAATGGACTGGTTGGATCTCCTTGCAGTCCAACGGACTCTCAGGAGTCTTCTCCAACACCACAGTTCAAAAGCATCAATTCTTCGGCGCTCAGCATTCTTCACAGTCCAACTCTCACATCCATGCATGACCACAGGAAAAACCATAGCCTTGACTAGATGGACCTTTGTTGGCAAAGTAATGTCTCTGCTTTTGAATATGCTATCTAGGTTGGTCATAACTTTCCTTCCAAGGAGTACACGTCTTTTAATTTCATGGCTGCAGTCACCATCTGTAGTGATTTTGGAGCCCAGAAAAATAAAGTCTGACACTGTTTCCACTGTTTCCCCATCTATTTCCCATGAAGTGATGGGACCGGATGCCATGATCTTCGTTTTCTGAATGTTGAGCTTTAAGCCAGCTTTTTCACTCTCCACTTTCACTTTCATAGAACAGTTATCATTTCTTGACCGCATAGCATGTTCCAGGCCTTATTCTAAGTGCTGTATGAATTCATGTAATCCTCGTGATTTCCCTTATGAGTTAAATAGTATTATTATCCTCCTTTACAGATGAAGAAACTGAAGTCCAGAGAGGTTAAGCTGTCTGGAGTCACACAGCTGTCAGAAGTTAAAGACAGGATTTGAGCACAGGCAGCCTGGTTACAGACTTCCTTGGTGCCTCAGGTGGTAAAGAATCCACCTGCAATGAGGGAGACTTGGATTCAATCCTTGGGTTGGGAAGACCCCCTGGAGATGGGCATGGTGACCCACTCCAATATTCTTGCCTGGATAATTCCATGGATAGAGGAGCTTGGCGAGTTACAGTCCATGGGGTCACAAGGAGTTAGACATGACTGAGCGACCAACACATACACAGGCAGGTTACAGAGATTTCACACTTTATAACTACTCTGGGCTAATTCTTCCCTAGGTATGATATTGTGTGTCGGGGCGGGGTGGGAAGGGGGCATGCCTTATGGGTATGTGGGAGTACTTTGACAGTTCAAAAAATTTTTACAAAAAATTTACCACCATAACCATTTTCAAGCACACAGCCCAGCGGCATTAACTATATGCATATCACTGTGCAACCATCACCACCCTCCACCTCCAGAAATCTTTTCATCTTGTGAAGCTGAAACTGCATCCATTCAATAACGACTTCTCATTCTTTTCCCCTTCCCTCTGACCCCAGCCACCACCATCCTACTCTCTTTCTATAAATGAGATCACGGTAGGTACCTCATAGAAATGGAACGGTACAGTACTGTTCTTTTGTGACCAGCTTATTTCACTTAGCAAGATATCCTCAAGTTTCATCCATGTGACAGCATGTGTCAAAATTCTTTTCTTTTGAAGACTGAATAATATTCCATTGTCTGAATATTCTACATTTTGCTTATCCAGTCATCCATTGATGAACACTTGGGTTACTTCCCCCTTTTGGCTATTACGACTAGTGCTGCTATGAACATGAGTGCACAGATATCTTTAAGCTTCTGTTTTAAGTTCTTTTGTATATATAAGAAAAAAATTTTTTTTGTATATATTTTTTTTGTATATATAACCAGAAGTCCTATTGCTGGATCATATGGCAGTTCAATTTTTAATTATTTTGAGGAACCATGGCATTGTTTTTCATAGCAACTGCACTTATTTTACATTCCCAACCACAGTGCGTAAAAGTTCTAATTTCTCTACATCCTTGCCAACACTTGATATTTCCTGGTTTTTTAATAGAAGTCAGCTTAATGGGTATAAAGTAGGGTATGTTTTTAAGTTCTTGGAAGTTTCTAGATTCTGCATGTTGAGTTATGATGTATGCTGCAGAGAACTGTATTTTGCTTTGAAGGTTTGCCATGACCATGTCCTCTGCTAAGAAAGAGGTAATAGACATAACACACCATAATTTGTACCAGATGGACCTTCAGGCATGGTGACTCCATGCTTTGTATATGTGATCCTGCTCATCTGGCCACAGCTGATTGGGCCAAAGAATGGCACTTGAGCCACAAATGGACCAGGTGTTTTGATGCAGAAGAGGTGTTCAGAGGGCATTGAACCACGTCTCCTCTGTCAGTTTCTGTCCCACAGTCTGTCTCAGTGACTGTCTCCATTTACAGGATTAAACTCACAAAACTTGAGGTTCGCAGGCTCAATTGGTCCCTCCTGGCAGGAGAAGCAGAAGCAATAGTAATAGAGATGAGGTATTTGAGACACCATAGTAATGGAACATTTATAGGCACAAGCTCATAAAATCTGACTAATGACCAGGTCAGTTGAGCTTTTTAGTGATTTTTAGTGATTTTGCATAGACTTCAACATCCTTTCCCCATAAACACTGTGATCTGTGATACACTAAGCATGCTTCTCTTGTTTGCAACCTGAAAATGGCCAGTATGGAAGTTTTAAACAAAGAAATAAACATATTCATTAAAACAAAAAATGCTTTGAGTTTTATAAGGTCATTCTTTTATTAGATTTATTATTATATCTATAATTATTTATAAGGTCATTCTTGATTTTTAAGTAACTTAAAAAAAAACACAACTTTAATGAGGTCTTTCTGCTTTGCACAACTATGTTTCTGTTTGGTGTTGTTTTGATGCGTATCTCAAGATTTCTCTTGTTCATACCTAGGAAAATCAGAAAGAAGTTGCAAGCACAAAGTAACAGAGAAGAAAATGAAAGCAGGATTCGTAACTCTGAATTAGAATTAGCAAAAAAGCAAACAGATCATTTCCAAAATGAATAAATCCACAAACACCAGCCACCATACACTTAAATGACCAAGAAAAACATTCAGTTCAGTTCAGTTCAGTTCAGTCGCTCAGTCGCATCCCACTCTTTGCGACCCCATGAATCGCAGCACACCAGGCCTCCCTGTCCATCACTAAGTCCCGGAGTTCACTCAAACTCATGTCCATTGAGTTGGTGATGCCATCCAGCCATCTCATCCTCTGTCGTCCCCTTCTCCTCCTGCCCTCAATCTTTCCCAGCATCAGGGTCTTTTCCAACGAGTCAACTCGTCACAATAGGTGGCCAAAGTATTGGAGTTTCAGCTTCAGCATCAGTCCTTTCAAAGAACACCCTTCTGATCTCCTTTAGAATGGACTGGTTGGATCTCCTTGAAGTCCAAGGGACTCTCAAGAGTCTTCTCCAACACCACAGTTCAAAAGCATCAATTCTTCAGTGCTCAGCTTTCTTCACAGTCCAACTCTCACATCCATACGTTTTCTTCAATTCTAAGCTCCAACTTTCAAAATACAATTTCAAGAAGTCAAATTTTAAACTGAAATACTATCCAGAGATATCCAATAGCCAAGGGTGAACATGATTTGCTGTAACCACTTTTTACAGTATGCCTAAAAGTTAAAATAGAGATACTTCCCCATAACTCAGACATTTCCTCCTCCTGGCATACGTGTGTAACCTGTTGCTGTAGCCACATCCTCCTAGCTAACTCTTTCCATTAAAATAAGGGAAAAAATATGCCATTTAAGTGTGTCTCTCTCATCCACTAGTATAACAACAGCAACAATAAAACAACAACTAGTTCTGCAACAGCAGTTTTAACTGGTGGCAAGATGAAGGGAGGTCAGAGTTCAAGTTACACAGGTATTTAACTATGCAATGAACATATTGAGCTATCGGGACAAATAGGAACAAATAAATCCATGCTGGCAACCAGAAGTTGCAGTCCACAGCTTGATTTCTTAGCAGAGGTAGTGTATGTTCCCTCTGCTGCAGTCTGTGAGCCACACTGACAGACAAAACATATACCACCCTTTAATCCCAATGGGGGATTAAACAAGACCACAGAAAAGTCACAAACCCCTTTCCCAACTAGGCTACGAAAGTAAAACTGTCAACCTTACCAGGCTCACTTTGTTCATATTTAAGGTTGTTGGAGAGACATGGGAATAAATATTGATATACCTGTCAACTAACTATGATAACATCCTGGTTTTAACAGGTCCTTTCTCATTAAGGAATCAGTAATAATATCAACAACCTTTTGCTGAGTAATTATTGTGCCAGCTGCTTTGTGCATGCATGCTAAGTCACTTCAATTGTGTCCGACTCTGCAACCCTATGGATTGTAGCCTGCCAAGCTCCTCTGTCCATAAGGATTCTCAAGGCAAGAATACTGGAGCAGGTTGCTGTGGCCTCCTCCAGGATATCTTCCCAACCCAGGGATCGAATCCCTGTCTCCTACATCTCCTGCATTGGCAGGCGGGTTCTTTACTACTGGCACCACCTGGGAAGATGCTTTGTACACACTCTCTAATTTAATACCACAGCAATCCTATGAGGTAGGAATTATGTTCTGCATTTAAGACATGAAGTTCAGCTATTTGGCCAAAAACACAAAGCTAGTAATTGACAGAATAGGTATTTATGACCCATTTTACCAAACAGGAAAACTCACATTTTTCTTTTGTATCACTATACTACTTGTCCTGCTGCTGCGGCTGCTAAGTCTCTTCAGTCGTGTCCGACTCTGTGCAACCCCATAGACAGCAGCCCACCAGGCTCCCCCGTCCCTGGGATTCTCCAGGCAAGAACACTGGAGTGAGTTGCCATTTCCTTCTCCAATGCAGGAAAGTGAAAAGTGAAAGTGAAGTCGCTCAGTCGTAGTAGGTACTAAATACAGAGTAATGAATAAAGAATTTAACAAACATCTGCTGAGTAAAATATGCCAAAATCTCTGGTCACAAAATATGACAGGTTCAGTGAAAGATGCCATGTGTATATCTTTAAGACTTGGATCCTGGCTTAATGTGTGCAAACAGGAATTTAAGAGGCAAATGAATTCTGTCTACCGTTGCTTAGCACATATTACTCTGTTTTCAGAATAGAGCAATTTCTTTACCTCTTTGTCTTACTTTCTCTCTAATAAACTGTTAATTCCCTTGTCTAGACCCCAGGCACTCTTTTCCTAGACAGCAATAACCTCTTTCCCGTTCCCGCCAGTCTACTAACACCAAGGCCAAAATTATTTTCCATGCCTGCCACTCTCACATCCCCCTTTAATAGGAAACCCCCAGGTTTCCAATGGCTCTGCTAATTACATTAATGGGGGCTGTTCCCTTCAAGAACTCACTCCACCCTACCTATCTGTTCCCTCTGCTGCTGTATTCTGTATTATTGAGGGTGGAATTTAGGCTCCATCCCAGACAATCCCTCCAGTCCTCCTCATCCTAACAGGTCACACAAACTGCTCCAAGTCATATTTGCAGCATGGGCTGCCAAAGAAGAAAAGTAATGTTGCCAAAAGGCCTTCTTGCCTTTTACAAGAACAGATCTTAGAACAGATCTACTTCACCGTTTACCCGAGAGAATCCCTCTTTATAATATTATTGAACTTGGCGATCAGACAGAGGCTGAGAGGCCATTCCAAAAGGATTTGCTAAATCAGCTGTTCTGAGGCAGACAAGTGATGCTGCATTCTAGCAAGAAGAGTGTTCCATTTAAAACAGAAGCTGGCCTTCAGTTTGCCCTACTCAATCTATGTTAGCATCCTTCCTTGTTTTCAAGTCTATACCACTTCAAATAGAAGGAGCTCCAATTAAGGATGAGGAGATGGTACTCCTGTGAGCCAGGCAATGTTTTTTTTTTTTTTTTTTTTTCTATTCACAGCCACCCCTCGGTCAAACCTCACTGGTTTTGTCATTTATAATATGTGACTGCCTTGTGTGACAGCCAGGGAAGTCACCTCAGATTCACCCAGCAGTTCCCCACTGAAGTAACATCATGACAGGGGTTAGGACACTTGCAGTATCTCTCAGGCTTTTTTTTCTGGGATTGCAGTCTGCGAAGCATCTATAAACCAGAACTGCGAGGGTCTGTACTTGTCACCTTGTGGAAAGGACTTGCCTAAAACGGAAAATAAAGAAGAGCCAAGAGGAGAGAGCCCTGCCAGAATCCTGTGAGCTCTTGAATTCAACCATGCCTGAAAGCAGAATCATTATCCCTTGGACTTTCTAGTGATGGAAGCTAATAAATTCCTATGCTTTTTAGCTTCAGCAAGGTTAGCTGGAATATTTTTGTCACTTGCAAATGCATGAGCTCTAAATAATAAACAGTGTGTAGCTGAGGGAAAGATGACTGCATGAGGTATATTTCCAATAGGAAACAGATGGTACTCTCAAATTGGAAAATTTCAGAGGATTTTTTAAAATTAAGCTTCTATTTACAAAGCTGTAGGTGGGATGGATGGGAACCACAAGAGTTCGTTAACGCAGAGTTGGGTAGAAGAGAGCTGTTATCACCCGCAGGCCTACGAGGACAAGGGAAAGACTAGTTACCAGATTATGAAAGAAGAGACTCATGTAGAAACAGTAACCTTGAAATACACAGTGATGTGGAGTCAAGAGACACAGCTAGTTCAAAGTGAACTTTTAAGAAAGGAGCCAAGGGAATCAACACATTGACCTCCGTCTAGTTCTGATCTATCTACGATCCCTGTTGGCCTTATTAAACTGAACATCAGAGAGACGTGTGATGTAGCCACACAAATCAATCTCCCTGGGCAGAGATGGAAATTCAGAAGGTGGAAATTTGATCTCCAGTTTCACATGAGAGTTATTCAGCACAGCCTATGTGTTTTGCCGGTTACTCATTCCTGTCCTTCATCTAGCTAAAAAATACATATTCTCATCTCAGGAGACACATGAAGTCCCATTGGCAGATGTATTTGCATGGAGTGATAATAGCTCCATCATACTGTCTTTCAAGGTTCCCACTGAGTGTGATTGTCATGCAAAGTCTGTCCTTCAGCTGATGCCAGCAAAGCATAGGATCTATCCACAAATTAGACCCATGCTTTTGCTTCCACAACTCACTAGTCATTTTGAACTCTCCATGAAGTCATAGATGTGAATGGGTAAAAGATAGTAAAGCAGTAGAGGCAGGTACAATATTGAGTCTGAGCCACCGACTTCTGCAGTTGACTGAATATGCTTGGGACTAGACTTGTATATGCTATTCCAATTTTATAGTATACTATTATTGTTTATGTCCAATGTTAATTTCTGTGTATCAAATAATACTTCAGATATAATGGAAATTTCAGATTTCATAGTCATTTTACTTTGCATGGTAAAGTATTTAGTGTCTGGTAGCAAGCCAGAAGCTGCTTTTCAAATGGAAAATAGTTGTCAGTAAAGAAGGACATGGCCTTATTCCAGAGCCCTGGGTATATAGGCTGTTGATCTTCCTATTGAATTTGCCAGAGGCTTAAAGAACATCTCCATCTGCCATAAATTCTTCCTTTATTTATAGTGTCCCATATCATGAGGCCCAGATAGCAGAGCAGCCTGCATTACCGTCTAGACTCACTACAGAGCCCATTCTTCCTATAAGTTTTCCCCCTCAAAACTTGTAACTTTAAATCCAAAACTTGGATTATACCAAAACAAATGTGTTGCCTGCAAATTCCTAACTGGTCCTAGGTATAATATCTTTTTCTAAGTGATGAGTTCCATGTAAGGTGTAGCAACTTGTGCCTTTCTTCAGAAAAAAGGTCACATTATGTCTACTGGACCACTCATATTTCAGACTCTGAAATTTCATAGTTTTTATTCCTGCCTTTTAGAATGCAGCCTTTTTATGATATCTAGACTGCTTGCTGCTTCTACTTACTAGACCCAGTTAACAATGTCATCTTTATGTAGTAGATGAGTGAGATATTTAGTGAAAATAGCAAGATGATCAAGGTCCATCTAGATTATATTATAACATAGAGCATGGTCCACATATCACCTGGGCCAGGTAGTAACTCTATCCTATAGTCCCTGTCATGTAGATGCTTCTGATTTTCCTCACTGATTGAAATGGAGTGATAAGACAGCTGCAAATAAAATCAGCACATGATTATGTTTGCTATTGTTGGTGCTGTTTAGTTGCTAAGTCATGTCCAACTCTTTGTGACCCCATGAACTGCAGCATATAGGCTTCCCTGTCCTTCACTATCTCCCTGAGTTTGCTCAAACTCACTCCTATAGTTTATTAGTCTCCATGATATATACCAGCCAAATAGACATGTTCAATAATACATGGTAAGTATAACTACCATTTCATTTCTCAAAATTGTGATAGTGACACTAACCTCTATAATACCCCCAGGAATGAGATACTGGTTTTGGTTAATCATCTCATTAATGGAGGCAGGGAGCCCATTTCAGGCATTTCTACTTGACCTTTTCTATCATAATATTGCCCACTTCATAGGTAAGGGTACCAATATAGGGATTTTTTTTCTCTTCTTAAATAAATTAATCATCTTAAACTTTCTAGATAAGGAATTAAAAGTAGTATTTATCCCCAGTCTTTCAAGAACTACTATTAGATGTGAGCCAAGATTGCATCTATTAACTGGCTTCTATGAGCCCCTGCTCACTAGGACACAAAGCTATTTAGTCCTAGGGAATTGCTTTAGTTTATAGACAATGTCTAATAACTCCCAGAAAGTGTGGGCATTTATCATTTTTTTAGCACACAGTCACCATAATAAATGGTTTCAGAGTTCCCAAGGAAGTCTTGGGAAGAGACTTACGGGATTGATAAATCCATATGACGATGTCTTTCCTTAAAGAGACCTGGAGGACTTCCCTGGTGGTCCAGTGGTTAAGACTCTACCCTTAACTGCAGGGGGTGTGGGTTTGACCCCTGGTGGCGGAATTTCCACATGCAGCATGATGCAGCACCTCCCCCTAAAAGGAGAACCTGGACTATTCCTCAGTTCACAGACTTTAGGTGTATGAATCAGTTTAGATTTAGAACCTGGATAGGAAGGCATGAAATTCACCTCAAAGATTCAAGTTAGGTTTCTGTGCTTTGGACGAATAATTTTTCCACTTATATATGTCAAATAACCCATTAATAGAATGCTTTCTAGAGAACTCCCACAACAAACAAGTATTGTCACAGACCCCTTAGGTCCAAATTCTGTGCTTATCGTTCAAATCCTATAATTTCTTATAACACTCAGCTCGTCTCTGACAGTTAATTGCTATTAAACATAGTCTACAAATCTAAGACTTCCACTATGCACGCTGCGGTCAGTGAACTCCTTACACTGCATCATCCTCTCAATCCTCTCTTTCTTTTTTTTTTTTTTTTTTGAAGTTTGAAGACTATAATTTAGGAAAAACCTTTTTAGGAATTTGTACCAGTTTAGAAATGTATTTCGGAGAAGGCAATGGCAACCCACTCCAGTACTCTTGCCTGGAAAATCCCATGGATGGAGGAACCTGGAGGGCTGCAGTCCATGGGATCGCTAGGAGTCAGACATGACCGAGCGACTTCACTTTCACTTTTTACTCTCATGCATTGGAGAAGGAAATGGCAACCCACTCCAGTGTTCTTGTCTGGAGAATCCCAGGGACGGGGGAGCTGGGTGGGCTGCCATCCATGGGGTCATACAGAGTCGGACATGACTGAAGCGACTTAGCAGCAGCAGCAGCAGAAATGTATTCAGTATTTGTGTGGTATAAGTTTTTACCATTTACATTAAATAACTTTTTCAGTTCAGTTCAGTCACTTAGTCATGTCCGACTCTTTGTGATCCCATGGACTGCAGCATGCCAGCCTTCCCCGTCCATCACCAACTCCCGGAGCTTGCTCAAATTCATGTCCATCCAACCATCTCATCCTCTCATTCCCTTCTCCTCCTGCCTTCAATCTTTCCCAGCATCAGGGTCTTTTCCAATGAGTCAGTTCTTCACATCAGTGGCCAAAGTATTGGAGTTTCAGCTTCAGCATCAGTTCTTCCAATGACTATTCAGGACTGATTTCCTTTAGGATGGATTGGTTTGATCTCTTTGCAACACAAGGGATTCTCAAGAGCCTTCTCCAACACCACAGTTCAAAAGCATCAGTTCTTTGGCACTCAACTCTCTTTATAGTCCAATTCTCACATCCATACATAACTACTGGAAAAACCATAACTTTGACTAGATGGACTTTTGTCAGTAAAGTAATGTCTCTGCTTTTTAATATGCTGTCTGGGTTGGTCATAGCTTTTCTTCCAAGGAGCAAGGTTTCTTAAAAGTTTATTAAAAGCTATTTTGCTATACTCATAGCAAAAAGAAAATTCAAGTTTTCCTTTTTATCACCAGCCATCCTGTCCCCAGTTTCACTTTACATAGGTAGCCGTTATTAACAGTTTCTTCCAAAATCATTTAGAATATATCTATGCATGTACAATATGTACTTAAGGCAAATGAGATCATAATTTACATACTGTTCTGCCAATTTACATTTTTATTTAAAAGTATATCTTGGAACTCTTTCCATATTAGTACTGTACGTTTCCATCATTCTTAATATTTTTCAGTTTTCCATTTATATCAAAGCTCCATAATTTATTGAACCAACGCCCTACTGATGGGTATTTAAGTTATTTCCAGTTTTCTTGCTATTATAAACAGTGCTACTATTTAAACCTTGTTATAATAATGTTATAGTTTAAAGAATGTTATAAACATTCTTTTTGCACATTTTTGTGTACTCATGCAAGAATACCTTAGAAAGCAAGTTTCTAGGTGAAATGGTAAACAAATGTTACTCTCTCTTTTTTTGGCTGCACCACACAGCTCACAGGATCTTAGTTCCCTAACCAGGAATCAAACTCAGGCCCAGGCAGTTAAAGCACAGAGTCCCAACCACTGGACCACCAGAGAATTCCTTGCTACCTTTTTTTAATAATTGCCAACGCTGTCTTCTAAAAAAGATCACACAAATTTATGCTCCCACCAACTGTGCAGGAGTGTTTATTTCCTACACCCTCGGCAGTACTGGGCACTGTAATCGTTGCCAGTCCAGTATTTGAAAAGTAATGTCCACCTGCTTTTCTTTAATTATGATTAACAAGTGTTTATAGGTCATTTGTGGAGAGTTACTGCAAAATGTCTTTGCCACTCCCTTTTTGTCTTTTTTTTTTTCTTTTTTTATTTTATTTTATTTTATTTTTAAACCAGAAACACTGTGTAATATCATGTATGAAACGAGTTGCCAGTCCAGGTTCAATGCACGATACTGGATGCTTGGGGCTGGTGCACTGGGATGACCCAGAGGGATGGTGTGGGGAGGGAGGAGGGAGGGGGGTTCAGGATGGGGAGCACATGTATACCTGTGGCGTATTCGTTTTGATGTTTGGCAAATCCTCTCTTTCTTAAAAGGAGCCGTCATAGAACTTCTCAAGCATCTGCTGTTCCCACATCAATGCACTTCTTACTCCTTTGGTGAATGGTGTGTCCTTTGGGTCTTCCCAAAGGGTTTGACTAAACAGACATCTGCTGACAGAGATAGGTTGACTCTTCTTTTCTTTTCTATATGCTGTTTTCTCATGGAGTCAGGTCTTGAATTTCTCAAACTGTGCTATGTGGGAAAATAACTCTCATTATATAGGTCTAGAAGGAATGAGAGTTGGTAAGGTTGGGTCCTAAGAGAAATCAGCATCAGATTATGAGTCAACTGTCTTAGGTTAAATCCCTGAAAAATTTTTATGCAAAGACTATTCAGAGGGAGGAGATGGAGCAGAGACTACCTCCTCAGGCAAGAGAATTTCAAGAGAATTTAGAGGATCAGAGTCCTGACTCATGGGAAAAGACTCTGATGCTGGGAAAGATTGAGGGCAGAAGGAAAAGGGGGCAACAGAGGATGGGATGGTTGAATGGCATCACCAACTAAATGGACATGAGTTTGAACAAATTAGGTTCTAGGTATAGGGCTACATGCTCTTCCTTCACAATGCCATCTCTGTATTTTTTGCTGCCTTTCCCTGAAATGCTCCTTCACTAGATCATCTCAAAGTGACCTTCTATATTTGTCTTTCAGGGAAGCCTAGCATGCTGCAGTCCATGGGATCACAAAGAGTCAGAAATGAATGAGTGACTTAACAACAACAAAATCCTCAGCCCACCGTCTGCTCAAATGTCCCAATCCCCTGCCTCAGATTTTCTACCAGCTTCTTTTCAAATGAGAAACCCGGAGACATACTTGAGAATTTGATGGATGCTGCAATCTCCCACCTTTTATAATCACATCCTGGGTTTGTGCCTTAGCCAAATAGCAACAGTGGGAGATGAGGAACTCCTTCAAAGCTTCCACTGAGGCCTTCTTGTTTTCCACATGTGTTATATAAATTTGTATCTCTTAATTTCTTTTTTCCCTAAGTAAGCCCCTGAGGGAAAGAAGTCAGCTTATTCTGCATGCTTTATAATCTCTGCTGTTGCCATAGTGATCTCCTACTGCAATGCTCTCCATCTGTAAATCATTCTCTACCACCATCATGACACTCTGGGTAATAGAAATATCTCTGTACCCACTTTTCCCAAGTAGGATGATTATCCTGTGATCCACGAATTTAGGAGAAACTTAATGTCAGAATCCCATTGGAAGGTCTATTTCCAGTGGCCACTTCCAGTACCAATAAATGCAGAATGTAAAACTAATTATTGCATTACTCAGGGTCACAACAGGAAAGAGATAGCACATTCAAATTAGAATAATTCAAAGGAAGCTTATTACAAAAGGACAATTTACTAAAATGAGATTTAGGAAGAACCACAAGTGATAATGTATTTTTCCAGACTTTTATTACAACCCCTAGTTGAAAGGTGGCAATGAGGGGAGAAAGTAGTTAGCAGAATCTAAAAGTTGAAAGACAAATATAGAAGGTCACTTTGAGATGATCTAGTGAAGGAGCATTTCAGGGAAAGGCAGCAAAAAATACAGAGATGGCATTGTGAAGGAAGAGTATGTAGCCCTATACCTAGAACAGAGGGTGAGAAATGAGAAATGAGGACAGAGAGGTGAGGAAAGTTGCACATATTATAGGCTATTGTAGGTTATTGTAAGGGTTTTGTTTTAATGTCCATATATTGGGAAGATTCCAGAAAGTTTGATTCTGATTTACATTTTTAAAGGATCACACAGACCACACAGAATGGTGGCGACCACACAGATCACACAGAATTACAACAATCTAGATGGGGACTTCCTGGTGGTCCAGTGGCTGAGATTCTGTCCTCCCAATGCAGGGGACCCAGGTTCTATCCCTGGTCAGAGAACTAGATCCCACATGCCTAAATTAAGAGCCCATATACCACGATGAAGGTCCTACATGCTGCAGCTAAGACCCAGCCCAGACAAAAAAATTTAAAAACAATAATATGGTTGACGGGCAATGTTGGCCTGGACCAGCTCCAAGTAGTTGTGTTAGCACAAAGTGATCAGATTTTGGAAACCTTTTTTTTGAAGTAAATCTGATAGGAATTGCTGAGACGTTGAATAGGGATTGTGAAAGAAGGAAAAAAAATCCCATGTTTTTTGATTGAGTAACTTAAGGATGAAGGTGTCATCCATGGAGTTGGAGATGGCTTTGAAAAGAACAGGTTTAGAAGGAAAAAGACAGGAATTCTATTTGGACATGTTAGGTTTGAGATGCTTTGGAGGCATAAAGCAGGTGACTGGAAATACAATCTGAAGTTTAGAAGAAAGGTCCAGGCCGGAGATATAAACATTGGCGTGTGAACACGCAGACGGTACTTAAAACCTCAATACTAGATGAGATCACCTAGGCAGTGAATATCAATAAAGACAGGACCATAAATTTGAAATATGAATCAGTCCCTGAGCAAATTTTATTCTAAAATGATTGTTCTGAGGAGCTATAATATCATGGAGGGTCGAGAGACTACCCTGTCTCTCAGTGGAATTTTGTAACATTCTTATTTAAGGGTGTAAACATCATGGTTACCTTGATGAAGAAGAATATGGTTATGAGAGATATGCAGTCTCTTTAGACTTCCATTTCTTTATGCCCTCAGGTTACACACATTTAAAACACATCAGAAATGCCTTAGGAAAGGCCTCCTAGGGTTTCCAGAAGATGAACAAGGCACATCCAGCGCTCGGCTGTGGACCTTGTGTAGGAAAACCTTGTGTCTGAATTGATGCCAGTTTCTCAAGCTTTTCCTCAGCAATCCTTTGGAGGTCGCAGAGGGAGAATTAATATGTATCCACCTGCGGAAGTAGCTACACCCATAGCAGGACCCCTAGGAAAACCCCCTAAAGCCCCAAAGCAGCAGTGAATGAAACTCTATGTACCACATCCACCTCAGTACCTTAGACTGTATCCATCTGTGGGAAGCTGAACCCTTAAATCCAACCTCCTCACATGTCTATGTGAAAATTGCTCATGCACAGATTGCTTCAGCTTATGTGGTGACTGCTAGAAACACAGAGCCCCGTGCCATTGCTGTCCTGATGTTCACCCTGATTTGATGTCCCGATTTGGAAGACAACGAAGTATGGATATTAAACGGCTTATCAAGAGACACAGAGCAAGTTAGGAATTGGTTGTCTTCATTCCACTCCTTGATTTACCACCTGGTCTTTTCAGCTCACAAGATAACACAAGATAATTTTAAAACCACACAATCACCCCCAAATGTCAGTTTTACACACCCTAATATAATTGGGAGCAGTTCTGAAGCCAGTTTTATTTTGAACCCCGGTTCTTAGTGACCCCATAGCCTTAACATTTTCATATTGCTCTCCCAATTTTAAAAGATAATGGAGAAAGAGCACAGAAATAAACCCTGGCTGAAAATAAAATTTTTAAATTATATCAAGCAATACACAGCTGTGAAATCATTTATGAGAGAGCTGTCAGGAGATATACCCTATATTATTTTGTGACCCATTCAGAAATAATCATTTCTCCCTGGCTGGTCTCATTGGCTGTGGCTCCTAAGAGTATAGGCAACATTGAACTAGGTGACTGGAGGGCTTCTGGGACTGCTTTCCTTCCTGTGTATAACCTCAGGGAAAACTCCAGTTTCCTCATTAGTACAGCCAGGTTGTAACGCTGACTCTGTCTACCTTACAGGTGTTTGTAAAGACCAGGTAAAGTATTGCACTATAATGTATAAGCACTAAACAAATAAAAATAAAAGTGATAATAGACAATATTAAATAGCACTCCGCATAAGCCACTGCTCCCAGTGCTGGTCTCGCTTCTTCACAGCAGCCTTGCAATACAGGCAAGCTTTATTTGTATTGATCTATTTTGTATCTAATAATGAGAGTGCAAGGAATGAATGACTCATTGCTGTTCTTCTGGATGTTGAAACTGCATCAAGATTTTCATACTGAGGGAAGTCAGTCAGAGAAAGACAAGTATATGATATCGCTTATATGTGGAATCTAAAAGAATGGTAAAATTAATCTATTTGCAAAACAGAAATAGAGACACAGATGTAGAAAACAAACTTATGGTTGCCAAGGGAAGGAGGAGGAAAAGGATAAATTGGAAGGTTGGGATTGACATATACATTCCACAATGTATAAAATAGACAGGGACCTAACTGTATGGCATAAGGAATTCTATTCAATACTCTCTAATGACCCATAAGGCAAAATAATCTGAAAAAGAGTAAATATACGCTTAACTGATTAATGTTGCAGTATAGCAAAAACTAACACAATATTGTAAATCAGCTACATTCCAATAAAAATGAATTATAAAAAATTTTAGAAAGAAAGCTATGGATAGCCACTGAAAAATTTTAAGCAGAAATGTAGCATCAAATACAATAAAATTTGTGTTTTATTTTAAAAAAACTGCAAGATCACCTTCTAAATTTTGACCCAAGCATGCATGCTAAGTTGCTTCAGTATCTGACTCTTTGTAGCCCCATGGACTGTAACTCGCCAGGCTTCTCTGTCCATGGGTTTCCCCAGACAAGAATACTGGAGTGAGTTGCCATGCCCTTCTCCAGGGGATCTTCCCAACTCAGGGATCGAACCCATGTTTCTTACCATCTCCTGCATTGGCAAGTGGGTACTTTGCCACTGGTACCACCTGGGAAGCCAAGAGGCCAAGAAAGGCATTTGCAGACTCACATCTACAAGCTGATTGTGACTAGGACTCTGGCCAACCCAAAACTGTAAATGGGGATCTAGCAATATGGTTAAGGCAGAATCAGGCGGTACAGTGTGTTGTTAGGAAATTAGTTTTGAAGCTTTGTTTGCATAACAATCACATTGCATTTGTGTCTACTGAAGAATACATACATAATATACACAAAATGTATGCAATGTATATAGTGAATAATGTATCAGTTCAGTTCAGTCTCTCAGTCATGTCTGACGCTTTGAGACCCCATGAATTGCAGCACGCCAGGCCTCCCTGTCCATCACCAACTCCCGGAATTCACTCAGACTCACGTCCATCGAGTCAGTGATGCCATCCAGCCATCTCATCCTCTGTCGTCCCCTTCTCCTCCTGCCCCCAATTCCTCCCAGCATCAGAGTCTTTTCCAATGAGTCAACTCTTCACATGAGGTGGCCAAAGTATTGGAGTTTCAGCTTTAGCATCATTCCTTCCAAAGAAATCCCAGGGCTGATCTCCTTCAGAATGGACTGGTTGGATCTCCTTGCAGTCCAACGGACTCTCAGGAGTCTTCTCCAACACCACAGTTCAAAAGCATCAATTCTTCGGCGCTCAGCCTTCTTCACAGTCCAACTCTCACATCCATACATGACCACAGGAAAAACCACAGCCTAGACTAGACAGACCTTTGTTGGCAAAGTAATGTCTCTGCTTTTGAATATGCTATCTAGGTTGGTCATAACTTTCCTTCCAAGGAGTACACGTCTTTTAATTTCTTGGCTGCAGTCACCATTTGCAGTGATTTTGGAGCCCAAAAAAATAAAGTCTGACACTGTTTCCCCATCTATTTCCCATGAAGTGAGGGGACCGGATGCCATGATCTTCATTTTCTGAATGTTGAGCTTTAAGCCAACTTTTTCACTCTCCACTTTCACTTTCATCAAGAGGCTTTTGAGTTCCTCTTCACTTTCTGCCATAAAGGTAGTGTCATCTGCATATCTGAGGTTATTGAGATTTCTCCCGGCAATCTTGATTCCAGCTTGTGCTTCTTCCACCCCAGTGTTTCTCATGATGTACTCTGCATATGAGTTAAATAAGCAGGGTGATAATACACAGCCTTGATGTACTCCTTTTCCTATTTGGAACCAGTCTGTTGTTCCATGTCCAGTTCTAACTGTTGCTTCCTGACCTGCATACAAATTTCTCAAGAGGCAGATCAGGTGGTCTGGTATTCCCATCTCTTTCAGAATTGTCCACAGTTTATTGTGATCCACACAGTCAAAGGCTTTGACATAGTCAATAAAGCAGAAATAGATGTTTTTCTGGAACTTTCTTGCTTTTTCCATGATCCAGCAGATGTTGGCAATTTGATCTCTGGTTCCTCTGCCTTTTCTAAAACCAGCTTGAACATCAGGAAGTTCATGGTTCACATATTGCTGAAGCCTGGCTTGGAGAATTTTGAGCATTACTTTACTAGCGTGTGAGATGAGTGCAATTGTGCGGTAGTTTGAGCATTCTTTGACATTGCCTTTCTTTGGGATTGGAATGAAAACTGACCTTTTCCAGTCCTGTGGCAACTGCTGAGTTTTCCAAATTTGCTGGCATATTGAGTGTAGCACTTTCACAGGATCATCTTTCAGGATTTGGGATAGCTCAACTGGAATTCCATCACCTCCACTAGCTTTGTTTGTAGTGATGCTTTCTAAGGCCCACTTGACTTCACATTCCAGGATGTCTGGTTCTAGGTCAGTGATCACACCATCGTGATTAGCATGCTAATTAAATGTAGCCAAATTTTCTTAAAATACTTTTATTTACACTCTACAAGAGCTGAGAAAATCCCATTTGTCTGTGTCAAAGTAGAGTGAAGGCTATTGGTGATTTTAGGGGTATATTATGCTATTTGACCCACTCCTTTAGGGTGACTCCTGGGCTGGACTTTGTTCAGACAGTTGGTGTACAGGGATGAGCCTTCTGGTGTCCACTTACCCTCTCTGCTTTCTCCCTTCTAATCTCTTTTATCTTCCCTCTTCTCTCTCTCATCTCCATTTCTCTCCTCTGTCTTCTCTTCTCTTCGGTTCTTTCTCCCTTCTCTCTCTCTCTCTGCTTACCTTGCTACCTCTTAATTTCCCTTTTTTGTCTCCCCACCTTCTTTTCTCTCATTCTCTCTCCCTCCCACCACCCTTTGCTCACCTCCATCATGTGGTTTGGGCTTCTGCCTCAACCTGTTAGGCCCAACCCCATTTCCTACTGACCTGACAGCCTTTCTTCCCATTCTACCTAGATTTTGCCAGAGCCTTCCCTGCTCCAACAGCCTGACTGGCTTCCTCACAGGACTACATGTGTAAGTGGAGCCACAGTACAATCCTCCTGTCTGGATTCTCCCTACATTGCCCCACTCCACACAGCAGGTTGGGATTGAGGAGTCCAATCTGTGTCTGACCTCCCAGTGTCTCTGTGGCATGGAGCACTGGCCAGCTTCAGTGACATTGTGAGCCCAGATCAGCTTCCCCCAAGTCCATCACTTGCCTCCTAGAGGCCTGTGTTACTAATGTCTGATCTGGGGGGATGAATCTGTGGTGAGAACTCATGACCAGTGAGTAAGAGTCATGGTTCTCAAAGAGATTTTCCAGGTTGACAAAGATCCTAGTTAGTAATCAAAGAGCATTGTCATCCAAGGGACATTTATTGAGAATTTAATGATGTCTTAGCATGTTAGGTATGCCAAGATGAATACTTTGGACCTTATCCTTAGGAACCTGAAAGTCTAGTAGGGTGGGAATGGGATGGGTTAGAAGTAGGATCTTATTATGAATATATATACAAATAAGAAATTAGAATTCCACTTCCTGTAAAAGAATAAAGGAAGAAAATTTACCTACCCTGTGGACTGGGGGAGCATTTCTAGAGGGATCAACCTGTGACTTGAGCCTTTTAAGATGTGGAAGTTCCATTGGCTAAGACATCGTAAACAGGAGTATACTATGAGCACAGTTCTAGAGACAAGAAGAAGGTATAAAAAAGAAGCTGTATTGCCGGGGTCCAGCCCCAGCTGATCCAGGGTATTCGAAGGAGAGACGGCTTAGGCAAGGGTCAGGAAACAACTGCTTAATTAAACGTTAATTAAGGATATAAAGAGTAATAGAATAAGGATAGCTCAGTAGGAAAATTCAGTGGAGAAAAGAGGCTGAGTAGCTTGGTTTACGGGGGAGACCAATAAAACTTCAAGAGAAGAAGTTTGCACCACTTACATAGGCCGCAGGCGTCCTTCCGTTCTCCCGAAGGAGAGGAGACACTGAGGCCTCCCCGGTCGGATCTTAGAAGCCCAGGCATAATTAGCAAGCATGGCGGGTTCCGCACTCCAGATGGAGACTCAGCCAGAATTTGAAAGAGAGAGCGACATGGGGAGACCAAGTTTCGGTGAACAAGGCCCGCACTTTATTTTCCAAAGTAGTTTTTATACCTTAAGTTGTGCATAAAGAATAATGGGGGAAGGGGTGGAGTCATGCAAGGACAGCAGTTCCTGGTCCTAATCAAAGCCAGGCTTTCAAACTTATCATATGCAAAAGTTCAGGTGAATTACATCATCTTCTGGCCAGGAGGCCTGTTAACATTTTAAGAAACTTATTTTTCTCTAAAGGTGATTATTCCAAAGTCAGGCACCAGCCTCCAAAAAAGCATTGGACAAAGCTGCATTTTACATTTCTATACACCCATTATATCAATCAATACACTGCCAAGGACACAGTAGGTAAGGAGTATGGAGACTTAGCAGCAAACATTGGCTCAATAAGTGAAAAACCCTTCACCAATACAATTTCTAATCAATCTTTTAACTACTCAAAAGAATCTGTGTTTAGACAGTTTAGAACATCTCCTGCCTCTCACAGTTGGGAGGCTCTGAACAATCAATCACATGTGGCCGGAAAAACCTATTCAGGCAGGCTAGAGGATTTCCAAAGGAGTTTGTAGGTTAAACACTGTCACACCCAGGAGATATTAACTGGAGCTGTAAGCTAATTCTTTTTTCAGAGAGAGGTAGTGGGGGACAGCCCCCCGTAAAGTCAGAGGTGTAGGTGAAAGCACAAAGCAGAAAGTAGGCAGACTCAGGTTTGGGGGGTAGATGCTCGAGAATTTCCAGGGGGACTCCTGAGGCTCGATCCCGCCTTTGCGTATGCCGAGCCTCCTTCCTCATGACCTTTGTCATGGGCGGAGTTCCTCACGCTGGTTCCCGGCAGTGATAGACTTCCAGTTGAGCTATTCCAGATCCTGAAAGATGATGCTGTGGAAAGTGCTGCACTCAATATGCAATATGCACTCAATATGCAATATGCCGGCTCCCGGCACTGTATGTTGCTAGAGGATGAGTAATCAGAGCAATTCACAAGCAGCTTTGCTAGCTAAGAAGGAATAAGAACCAAAGGCCAGGAGAAGAGACTGGCTGGAAAGGGTCAGGTTCTGAATTGGCTCAAGCCCAACAGGACACTACAGGGCAGAGTCCCAGGGGGCAACAAAGAGATTAGGGTCACAGGGGCACCCAGGGACCCACGCCAGGCACTTAAGGCTCAGAAGAGCAGAGTAATTCCTTATACACCTGCCACATTTTGTGCTTATTGGTGGCAAGTGAGTCCACACCTTTCAGAACTACCTGTCAATCTGCTGAACTGGGGTCTGAGGAACTATAAATATACTTTAATTGGCTAAAGAAAAATAGCCAATAGTAGAAAAATAAGACTGGAAGTATAAGTGATTTCCATATTCTGAAAAGTCTTGTTGACCAACCTTAGAAGCTTATTTTTTTTCTACAGACAAATGAAAGTTCATTTGCCACTGCATGCACGCTTGCATTCTAAGTTGCTTCAGTCGTGTCTGACTCTTCGTGACCCTATGGACTGTGGCCCACCAGGCTCCTCTATCCAGGGGATTCTCCAGGCAAGAATAGTGGAGTGGGTTGCAATGCCCTTCTCCAGGGGATCTCCCCAACTCAGGAATTGAACCTGCTCCTCCTGCAACTCCTGCACTGCTGGCAGATTCTTTACCACAGAGCCACTGGGGAAGCTCCATTTGTCACTGACATTGCAACAAAATCCAGAGCAAAGAGCCCTGGATTGAAACTTCTACCAACGATTCTAGTCTAAGAAATGTAGTTTAGGCACATCATACTTCCTTAGGCAAAGCATACGTGAAGTTGAATTTTCAATTAAAAAATAAAAGGAGAAATAGTACATTTCATGAGCACTTTCACTATAGGATTTCTTTACTTTGCCAGTTGTATCAGAACTGTCACCTGCGTGATGTGTGAACACCTGCTTAGGTGCCATTTTCAGGAACAGAGCTGTAGCATGAAGGAAGGGACCCTGTGCTCAGCCTTCTCCACTTTGTAAACAATAAAACTACCATTTCCACATTAAATCTCAGGGCTATTTTTAAATTAAAGGAAATAAGAAATCCAGAGTGCCTTGAATTGCTCAATAGAAATGTGCTACAAGAATATGAAGTCCATAAATTTTATGTGTCTCCTTCTCTGCAGCCTAACAGCTGGTCCAGAAGGGAAAATGTTGGTTTAGACCCAAGTTGCAGTTACCAAGGGCAGCAGTGTGCTCATCTGACTGGAGGTTACAGAAACCTTACTAAAGGGGTCTGAAGGCAGCACCGCCCCCATTCATGTAGGTATCAGGATACAAGCAGAAAATGGCAGCCATGCCTGTTTTGTTGCACTCCTGCTGGAATGCTTATGGAGAATAAGATAATGTTGTAAAAGCTTTATGACCCTGTGGTGAAGGAGACCATCCTAAGTGTTGGACTGTTACTCACAGGATTGCTATAACATATGCAAATAAAACACAAGTACTTCACATACCTTATACAAATAATTATATATTTACATACTTAATCTTTATACTTCTGCAAGAAGTAACCTACATGAGAGCGGGACTCAAGTCCATATCATCAGCATTATATCCTAGTTTTCAGTATAATACCTGATACATAATAGGTTATCAGTGAATATCAGTTCAATGATATCTTAGTGCCCTGCAATGTTATCACCTTCTCCTTCAAGAATGAATAAATGAACAAGATCATTGACGTTTATACGCTCAAGTATTAAATCTTATTAAGCACATTCTGTACCTGAAACATGACAGGCTCCAGGACTAATTGAATGGTTTGATTTCTCCACTTGACTATAAACCCCATGAGATCGGGGATCATTTCTTGCTTGCAGCACTTAGCATGGCTCCCAGAATATGTAAATGCTTTCTACCTCCCTGGTCAGCTCAGTCAAACATGGCAGACCTCCAAAAGTTTCAGAAGCAGTGCAGTTTGTAAGAAATTATACCAAAATAAGAATGTCAAGTCCTGGTTTAAATTTCAACTCTGGCACCATAAATATAGGCATGTATTGAGACTTTCTGCCCTTCCTTTTTCCTTATCAGTCCAGAATATAATCTTTAAATTTCCCTTCTCTCCATGGCCTCCTGAAAGGCCCCTACTAATCAGAATTTGTTTAGGTATCTAGTCGGAGAGACAGAGAAAAAAAGAGATTACATAACTGTTTATGTACATAGTTTATATCATATTGCAGGCTCTACATTCCAGAAAAATGATTGCCTTCAGTAGAAATTTATGTCATATTAAATATTCTCAAGAATGCTCAGCCTAAATGCCACCCTCTCTGAACTTCTCATTTAAAGCAGGCCTCCTAGTTTGTTCAGGGCTTCACCACAGGGCCTAGGACAGTGTCTGGCCAGTAACAACATTCAATAAATAAATGTTGAATGAGAGGAAAAATGAAATACATGGAGGTGAGAGGGGGAGAAAAAGAGAGAAATGCTTTTGATTCAGGTTCTGAAAACCATCAAATAAGCAAATGGAGCATATAAAGGGAATGCAGACTATATATTGGTAGTATTGTTTGAGATTAAAAAAAAAGTATCCGCTACATTACTGACTTGCTTTGCTGACAGAAGGCTAAGGCTGTGATAAAAGGGATGAAGAAAACCACTGGTAGATATCATTTAAAGCCAAATTTATTAAGTGATAGTTAAATCGCACAATTGTAGCCAGTGAATTTTTACTTCAAGTACAAAAGAAAAAATAATACCCTGAGGCTAGCAGAACTAAAATCTCTCTCATCTCTTAACAGAAAAGCATTCATCCCAAAGCCATTTCTTTAATGCCTCCTGTCGGTTAGATGTCATTTAGCTCTAATCTTGGGAAGTAATTATTACTGCCCTCAATTTACAGGTAAAAAACTGAGGCTCAAAAAGACCAAATGACTTGTCTAAGATCATTCAGCTAAGGGCAGCATGAGATTAAAATCCAAAGCTACTGAATTTAAAGTCTAGATATCTTCCTTTATGAAATAAAAAAGTATCCTGCCTCGAGGGAATAGAATTTTCTCTCAAACTATAAACCATCCTATGAGATAGAAAAAGCCTAAAAACCTTATCAAAGTCTTACACATAGTATTATTGAAAAGTTGCTTTCAGAATGAGATGCTTTCATTTTAATCCTATTTTCCAAGAGACTTCCACTATAACATTTGAAAGCACATTTCCATAGGAATAAAAGAGGCCTAGGCATAATAGAAACATTCTTACTCAAACAGAACTCTTATAAAATCATGTTCCAGATAAAGTTAATGTATAATGATAAAACATGCATGTAAACCAAGTCACCCAATTCAAACAAAACACAGAAATTTTGTGTCTGACAATGGTTCAATGGTCTAAAAAAGAAAACAAAGGATAGAAGCTAACTGCCTTAAAAGTTACTCTTCTATGAAATCCCCCTGCTGAAATTTCACATGCAGATCTTGGTAGCTGATAGAGTTTTGTTTCAAAGCTAATTTAGAAGCTGCTGGCTTCCAGAAATAAACAAGTGGAGCTGGGCTGCAGTGGAAAGGAGACAGAAGAAATCCAGAGACTGATTTTCAAAATAAGTTGAAAAAGGACAAAAGAGAAAATTGATTTCTAGAAACACACAGCCAAGAGCATCTGAAATGTAACTGCTAGGAGTCCTCAGGCAATAGCTCAAGTTTGCTTTTTGTTTTATAAATTTATAAAACTGCTGCATTTTAATGCCTGGAAGCAAGTGAAAGTCTTCACTGTTTATTTTTGATGCAGAATAGATGTCCAGAAATGTCCAGCAACTCATCCAGTGGAGCACAGCTAGTCAAAGAGTATTTTGAGCCATTCCATGAAGGTAACTAACATAATATTGTAAAGCAACTATAATCCAATAAATATAAATAAATAAAGTATCTTGTGATAAGATTTGCTTTTTCAAATTACAAACTATTTCAATTTGCCTAAGCACATTGGGCAAATTAGTACATTAATAAATTATCAAATACCACTATACCACAATACCACTATAAACATTTTTTAATAATTATCTTTCAAATTGTTAACAGAAAATGGTATTTAATAAAAACAGCTTTTTGCAAGCCTTTGAACTCTTTGGACTCACGATGTTTGGTGATAAACAAATTGAACAGAAAATGAACCAGTTGAGCTCATATTGGCAAGGTTAAATGATAGGATTTAGAACAATCACCGTTATGCACAGATAGGACAGAAGACGCTGTGGAGAATTCAAAACAGCTAGGATATTATTAGCAAAATATTTCTTTAATAGAAGTGTGCCAGTTGACACAGTATACACAGGGACCAATTTGGAGTGGAAATGAGAGAGGATCAAAGTGCTCTTGAAAATAGGAGACCAGGAGGAGGGGCTGAGAGAGGTGTCTGCACAGCTGGGCATGCTCCCCAACCTGGCAGCCCTGCACGACCAGCAGAACACAGCTCTGCCAGCAGACTTGTCCAGCATGGGTTGCTTCTACAGCTCTGCCAAGCTCCGTTTAAAAAAACAAAAACAAAAACAAAAAACTTGAAACCACTATGACAATACTCTTGGGAATGTGAGGCTCCAAGAGTCAAGAAAGCACAGAGCTGAGGTTTCTGCTTCTGCCCTTTCTCTGTGTTTCCTGTACAGACCAGGCACAGAGACACTGTTCAAAGACCACAGAGTAACCCAATATGCTTTACACGATGTTCCCCACATTTGAAAGTGTTTTTTTATAAACACCGTTGGCAGCATTTTTCATTATTATTTTAATCATTTGCAGTTTCACATTGGACTTTACCATAAAGCCGTTTTCCACGTTTGTTGCCAGCAGCAGAACTTGGTCAGCTGCCACTCGGAACTAGCTCCACACTATCTCTCCCCACTATCTGTAATGTGACCCAGTTTTGGTGAGAGAAAAAGAGTTCCTGATCCTTAATTGCTGCAGCCTGCCAGGAGCTCTTTGCTGGACATGGGAAGTTTCTGACCCTCACCAGAGCCTCACAATGTGTAGGTCAATTGTCTGGTCCTTAAGAGTGTTGGACACAGGGAAAAGTCTTTTGGAAGATCAAATTAAAAGGAGAGCACTGCATTTGCTGATTAGTGCATCAGACTGGGACCACACACAGCCCAGGCACAGCTTCCTGTGCCACTGGGGGGTAATTAGGAAGATAGAGGGAGATGGAGCCTCCACAGTGGGACTGCGCTGGGGCCCAGTAGCACCACTCGCTAGCCTTGTGAATGGGACGGAGTTCATCTCACTGAGCCTGAATTATAGCATCTAAATGTGGGAATAAACATTAATAAGCTAATTAGTAAACATTAACCATGTTTGTTAGGAAAGTATGAAAAAGTCTTTGTGATCTGTACTATGACTTACAGAAATTAGTTATTAATGTTACCATGAAAAATCATTTCCTTTTATCAGTGTATACACACACACATGCAAGATACAGAGGAAATAATTTCAGTTAATTAATTACTACAATATATTTTGATTTCCTTAACTTACATAACTTGACTCAGTGTTGGTCAAGGGTTAGGCTGGCAGGGTAACGTCTGCCGAATAGAATCTAATTTAAATAAAGATGGGTTGTCCAGACCATCTTACGTTTTCAGTGCTGACCCACTTACAAGGCCTTCAGAAATAAATTTTGATGGTATTAAGTTTGACCTCTCTCGTGATGACAGAGCTGGAAACTGAAGATAAGTGCAGGACCAGTTTGGGGAGTCCAGTTCTTCTACTTAATGCTGTTAAATCCATTCAAAAGGGAAAACATACATTAAAAAAAAAATATATATATATATATATATATATATCATATGATTCCACTATATGAAGCACCCAAAATAGTCAAATTCATAGAGATGGAAAGTAAAATAGTGGTTACCAAGGGCTGGGCAGATGGGGAGTTGTTTAATAGGTACACAGTTTGGTGAAGAGAAACTAAAGAGCCTCTTGATAAGGGTGAAAAACGAGAGTGAAAAAGCTGTATTGAAACTCAATATTCAAAAAATTAAGATCATGGCATCTGGTCCCATCACTTCATGGCAAAGAGATTGGGGAGAGGGGGAAACAGTGACAGATTTTATTTTCTTGGGCTCCAAAATCACTGTGGACGGTGACTGCAGCCATGAAATTAAAAGACATTTGCTCCTTTGAAGGAAAGCTATGACAATCCTAGACAGCATATTAAAAAGTAGAGACATCACTTTGCCAACAAAGGTCTGCATAACCAAAGCTATGGTTTATCCAGTAGTCATGTACGGATGTAAGAGTTGGACCATAAAGAAGGCTTCACACCAAACAATCGATGCTTTGGAATTGTGGTATTGGAGAAGACTCTTGAGAGTCCCTTGGACTGCAAGGAGATCGAACTAGTCAATCCTAAAGGAAACCAACCCTGAATATTCATTGGAAGAACTGATGCTGAAGTTGAAGCTCCAATACTTCGGCCACTTGATGTGAAGAGCTGACTCATTGCAAAAGACCTGGATGCTGGGAAAGATTGAGGGCAGGAGAAGAAGGGGGTGACAGAGGATGAGATGGTTGGATGGCATCACCGATTTAATGGACATGAGTTTGAGCAAACTCTAGGAGATAGTAAAGGACAGGGAAGCCTAGTGTGCTGCAGTCCATGGGGTCACAAAGAGTCTGACATAATTTAGTGACTGAACAACAAGGACTGGTAGATGGGGAGTTGTTTAACAGGCACACAGTTTCAGTTTGGGGTGACGGCAAGGTTCTGGAGATAAATGGTGGTAATGATGGTGCAACAATGTGAATGTACTAATTAATACTGTATACTTAAAATGGTGAAGTTTGTTACAAGTATTTGACCACAATAAAAGAACAGGGAAATTTTATTTTAAATATTTGCATCACTTCATAGTTGATTTAGTGGAGGTTTTTAAGGAATTCTTAAAAGCACAGAACCAAAAGATGTATATCACATTCTATCACAAATCAGTAAGTAAAGGAAAACAGTTATTAGGAGATCTTCCAGGTTCACTTCCGGATTGGCATGAATCCAAAGCAAATTTTTAAAAAGAAAGAGGAAGAGAGTCACACTGATTGAATTGCCCATATTTTATTAAAACATGGCTTTGCTACATCTAAGTATACTCTGTACCCTGAAAAAGAATGGAGATAATTTTATCAGCTATAATTGAGAGATAATTCATAGAGAGAAAAGTCATGAATAGGATGAATAAAGCAATAGGGGGCCCAGAGCAAAAAGAATACTCATATTACACCACTATATGTGCAAGAAACACCAGATGGAATTCATTGTGAAAAAGTTTGATAGTCACAGTAAAAAGGAAAGCAAAGGGAATTTTTAAGTAAGATATAAGGACAGTAAATATGAAGGAAATTTCAAAACCATATGTAAGTGATTAACTTTGTATCATCTTTATTAGAAATTAGAAGACAGATAAAAACATAGATGACATCCTTTTTACTGTTCAAAGAGCTATGACAACCGAACTAAGTTAATACAGTCTGTATCAAAACAGGATATTTGTGTAATCACAAGTGTGATTTTCTAACTAGAAGGGGAAAAAAAGAGAAAATTCATTCTAATTAAGTCAATTCCTTGAGAAAGAAGTCACTCATTTACTATGTCCTTGACAGCAAGACCATTCCCAATTTGATCGTCATCACAGTAGATTTTGAGAATGACTGGCAATCTCCAATGCCCTCACTAATAAATGGAAGTGTCAGATCATTTCCTCTTGCAAAACAGAGACTCTGGTATAACTGTGATATAAGCAGTTTGTTTATTTTAATGTCAATCACTGCCTTGGAGTATTTTCTTTTTAATGAAAAATGTCTTATCCAAATACTATTGGATTTTTTATCTGAAAACTGGACAAGAAGTTATAAATGATTTCATCTGAGCTAGCAAGCTCCTAAGGCCTCTTGCCAAATTTGAAGAAGTATGGCAAACCAGAAGAAAGAGATTGTATCTTTAAGCCCTTGGGGGCTTTAAAGAGCCTTCGGAGGACCAAGAGTAACTAAGATGCTCCGTGTCCACAGGACACGCGTGCTTCACAGCAGCCTCCCGGGGAGCAGGTGGATTTGCTCCAATTCTTCACAACATACATGACTCTGCCACCTAATTTTTGTTTCACTATTTTCTTCTTACTGCCGCTTTACAAACATGGCATCTTGGTCTCAGAGGAGTACAGTTTCATTTCTTTTCTAATCTTTTCCCCCCGTTTACACCGTTTTCTGCTTTGTTTTAAAAAATAGTTAATTCCTTTGGTTGTTCTCTTGTTTGTTACCTTATAGTAGAAATTGGATTTATTGATCCAGTGACTACCCAAAAGCCAGACAACAAAACCCTGAAAGTTTTATCGCTTTTTCATTTTCCTCTGATATTACTAGAGATTGTTTTATACTTCATTAAGAATTTAAAATTCAAAAATTCTTATTTTCTTACTAGTATAACATTGTCTGAAACAATTTCTGTAAATTTAATTATTTTAGTTTTCATGATTGCTGATTATGTCACTTGGTCAAAACTGGATGTACATTGCCATATCCTAAGATATACACACCCTCATCCACACAAGCACATATACATGCCCCTATTCACACACACTACACACCCTTCTTGGCTTGAGTCCTCATCATACTCTGAGGAAATTCTAGCAGGACTTTCCATTAATACAACCCAATAAGTTATGCCTAACAAAAGACAATGTGTTAATATAAATACACATCTACAAAGCATTATGAACTCACTTATGGGGCATTCTTCCTCATAAACAACCATATTCTGTCTTAGCATTTGTTGCTGAAATGTATAATAGTAGCAGACACAACACGCAAAGCCTAAAGGAATGAGAACATTTGGCCCATGTAAAGAGTAAGCAGGTTTTTCAAATACACTATTTTTCAAAGAAATAGCCTGGAATGTGAGAAATGAATGGAAAGAAGCATGGTTATTAATGCATTTTCTTTTTCAAAAATCCTGAAAACCAGTCATATGTTCTACATTATGAATATGCAGATGGTCTCAATGCAGTTATTTTTCTCTAATTAAAGCCATCAGGGTAAAATAATGCAGTCATTTAGGAAGCTGATTCAGCTGGGTCTTTCTTCCCTTCTCCAGAAGAGCACCAAAACCTTTACATGTTTATATAATTTGGGGATCCTTGCTGGTAAATGAAAGAGAAGCGAGCAAACCAGCGGGAAGGGTGGCTTTATTCTTCTGTGCTTTGTGGTAAATTGTGTGCTTTATGAAGAAAATGCATTTCACAGATGGGTTTCTCCTAGATATTTTTGTTCAGACCTTACCTTTGGCATTTTGTAAGCAATGGCTTCTCTGAATTCAGCATCCTTGCAGTGTCTGCCCTTGATCCAACAATGATGTTGAAATCAGGCATATCAAGTTAACCTGTCAGCCTTCCTGCTTGTCCCCTTAATGACAGCTCTAAGCTGAGCGTGTCATCTGGGCCTGATCAGATTGCTCAAGGCAGCAGATTGACTTCTATTCTAAGGTGCCTTCCACTCCTCTCTGATGAAGACGGTGGTTGATGATAGACGGCACATATAGGAACGAATTCTATCCTTGTTCTTCATTTGCAAACAACTCTGAAAAAACAATTCTATCCCAGACTCTTTCTATCCCTCAAATATTAGTTGTACCTCTCTCCCTTTAGCAACCATAGACTTATCCAGTTTTCAAAGCTGCTGTTAGGAAGGTAGCCTTATGGAGAAACAAGCCTTATGAAGGTAAGCTTAAGCTAAAATTCATAGTTACCTTGGTTGACATCATCATTATGATGAAACTCTTTTGCCTTAAAACATATATACATTGTTTTTTAAAAAGCATATAGGGAAAGACTTCCCCGGTGGCTCAGATGGTAAAGTGTATAGGGAAAGGGATGGATGGGGAAGATACCACTCTTATAGAGAGCTATGTGCATGCTAAGTCACTTCTGTCATGTCCATCTCTTTGTGACCCTGTGGACTATAGTCCTCCAGGTACCTCTGTCCATGGATTCTCCAGGCATGAATACTAGGGTGGGTTGCCCTGCCCTCCTCCAGGGGATCTTCCAGATTCGGGATCGAACCCACGTCTCCTGTGTCTCCTGCATTGGCAGATGAGTTCTTTACCACTAGTGCCACCTGGAAGCCTGTGAAGAGCTATCACAGAACCTAATTTCCTTTCTGCCACTGAACCTATAGAGCAGAACTCCCATTGCTACAGCCTGGGCCACCAGAGTAATTTGGGAGGCATGGAACAGCTCAGTGAGATGCGGCAAGAAAAAATACACACCCACTCCTTGGAGGGTAACCTTCTCATGGGAATTTTGAATCCTTTCATACAAAATTTTTTTCATTTAAAATGAAGTGATAGGAATTTCCCTGATGGTTAAGACTTCACTTTCCAATGCAGAGGGTGCAGTTTCCATCCCAGGTTGGGGAGCAAAGATCCCACATGTCTCGAGGCCAAAAAACCAAAACATAAAACAGAACTATTGTAACAATTCAATAAAGACTTAAAAAATTGGTGCATGTAAAAATCTTTAAAAAACAAATAAATAAATGAAATGAAATAATAATCCTTATCTTAACTGAGCAAATTTTATAACTGTACTAAATGTACTAAATGTAAACTTTATCAAATTTTGCCCAATCACTGACACAAGCACAACTCCAAGCTGGAGAGAAGACAGAGAGAGAAGTCTGACGTCTGATGTTTACTTAAAAGTTTCCTTCCAGGAAGCACTCATAGGGAAAGTTTATATTCTGCACAGTGAGCTATTCCCTCCCCTTTAAAAACATGTGTGCATCGAAACATTTCACACATCTGAACCAGAAATATGTATCATGTAAATATAAAGGTCATGGGTTAAAATGAAGCTACAAATATTCTAAGTCTACTTGGAAAGGTCATGTTAGCTGAGTCTTCTGAGGGTTTGTATGACCATCAGAAGATCTGCCTAAACAGATCCTGTTGGCTACTGCCAACGCCACTGGGAGGACAGAGAGACTTGAGACATGCTGTACATCTCTCCTAGTCTCTTACTGCTCTGCTTGTGAAAGCCACTAAGCTCTCCCTCCATGCGCACCTTTTTGTACATCATTCATGACTCTAGAATGAGGATGCAATAGCCCACAGTGGTACTCTGCCAGCTAGATGCCTGCTAAAATCTGCCTCTGGGGAAGATGCCAAGGGGAAGATGGGAAGACTGGGGAAGGGAGAGGGGCTTGCCTCGTTTTGTCTGCTTCCTGAATCTCCTTCTCCTTGAATCCTTGGATTCTTCCTTGAATCCGTCTCCTCTTGGCCTTTGGCTTTATTGGCATCACTGAACAATACTTCTGCAAACCATCGGTAGCAATCCCTTCTAGCAGTAGAAGTCTGAAGTTCTAACGTTGACGCAACCAGCTTCATGATGCCACCTCAGAGATTCTGACCCCACCTTGGCATTCCTTCCAAGACTCTGGTGTGAGGCAGCCAGCACCCATTCTCAGAGGTTATGCTCCAGACTCTCAGGGTCTATTCTCTGAACTCAGAGACACCACTGCTAAGTGGCATCCACACCTCATAAATTTTTTGTTTCATCATCTCAGCCTCTTCCCTTTGTTTCCCATGCCTAAAGGTCATTGCCTTTTCCTGCAGGTGGGATGAATTACATAATTTGTCGAGTCCAGTGAAAAATGAAAATGTTATACCCTTGTTTAAAAATTATTAAGAATTCCAAGATAGCAACAGCAGAGCATTAAACCAAGCATGCATGCTCTATCGCTAAGTCACATCCAACTCTTTGCAACCCCATGGACCGTAGCACACCAAGCATGATGCCCTTCTAAATGAAAGACCTCATGGAAATGCAGAGGTCACACACACATGAAACCAGCCTTATGGACAGGGACTGCATTAGTGTTCATTTGGGGCATTCTTAGTTCATTGATGTATGAACTAAGGCTTCCCTGGTGGCTCAGACAGTAAAGCGCCTGCCTGCAATGCGGGAGACCCGGGTTCAATTCTTGGGTCGGGAAGATCCCCTGGAGAAGGAAATGGCAATCCACTCCAGCACTCTTGCCTGGAAAATCCCATGGAGGGAGGAGCCTGATAGGCTATAGGTCCATGGGGTCGCAAAGAGTCAGACACAACTGAGCGACTTCACTTCACTTAGTTCATTGATACCAAATTAGCAATTTTTACATATTTATTTTTGGCTGTGTGGGTCTTTGTTGCTGAGAGGGCTTTTCTCTAGTTGCAGAGAGCAGAGGCTACTCTCTAGTTACAGGACAGGGCCTCCTCATTGCAGTGGCTTCTCGTTGCAGCTCCCAGGCTCTACAGCACAAGTTCAATAATTGCAGCCCAAGGGATAAGTTTATCAGAGGCATGTGGGATCTTCCTAAACCAGGGATCAAACCTGTATCCCTGGCATTGGCAGGCAGATTCTTTACTGCTGAGCTACCAGGGAAGCCCAGCAATTCTTCATGTTAAGTTTTCTCTGTTAAAACAAGCAGTTTAGTTTTGGTCTCGAAACTGGAGCATAGCTAAGATCCTATTCTTCTGCTCTTCGCAGTGAAAGGGTGATGGGAGTAGGTCTCCACAGTGACAATAAGACCTCTTTTACTGTACTCCTTCCTAACAGGAAAGACAATTTGGAATCCATGTTCTAAACTTTATTTTGGGATTCTCCAGAACAAGGTTCAGAAGTCAGTAGTTCAAACCCTTCCAACACATTTCATTCATGTCAGTTTCCTAGCAATATATCCACCACTGGTGTGACCATTCCGAGTCCTTGAAACATGGCAGTACATACAGGTACAAGTGACCTACCTACATATGGCATTCAATCCCCCCAATCATTAATTTAAATAGAAAAAATATATACTACATGAAACTACTTAGACGTTTAAATTCCTCTAAGTCCTTGGCAAGTTGGAAAATTAAATCATGCAGTGGTAAGCATTACCTTCAATAATCATTTCCCAATGTGATAAAACATTGCATCTGCCTCTCTTACCTCTTCTAGGAACAGAGAGGGAAATTCCTTTGGGCAGCAGAGAATAACAGAAGGGCTATCAACTGTTAAATTGAGCTCCCTCAAGGACAGAGCCCTTTAGTGGAGCATTCTCAACAGAAGACTCTGCAGATTGGAGCACCCTCAAGTTCCAGTTATTAAAAATAAAACATACTTGACTCAGTAGTGGGCGAGAATAGCACCAAGCGCTCATGCCAGAGCTGTTGTATGATTGAGTGCAGTTATACTACACTAGCCCAAAGCTTTGTCAATGGCCCAGGTGTGTGACACACCCGGCAGCTACCATTGTTGAACCTTTATTATGTGTCAGATCCAGACACATAATAATGGTAAAAATCATCTCATTTTAACACAGATTCTTGTTTAACCTCATAACAACTCCAAAATTGGTATGGTTACACCTATATGACTTAGGAAGGAACCCAGGCTCAGACCGCCTAAGAAACACTCACGGTCAGCTTTCATAGGAAGCCCAGGTAACAATAAAAATTATCCTTGATTTCTTCTAGAAACAAAACCAAATTTCTGCCAGACATTTTTATATTATTATAATCTCATAATTATATTATTATTATATAATAATTTTTATATTATGCTGCTGCTGCTAAGTCGCTTCAGTCGTGTCCGACTCTGTGCGAATTGTTAGCAAATTATTTTCTGGGAGAAATTGTTTATCTTTTGAGATGAAATTAACTTAGTAGGGCCATTCTTTAAAGTGGTAGCATCAAGGTGAGTAGATAAGTAGAGACCACCTAGTGCTAAATGCTTTTAGGTCATCCGCTAACTTTCCTCTATCTTCTTGGGTCCCACACACAGAAGACAGCACCAGAGACTTCCAAGAGCTAATTTAATTATTTACAGTCCAGTTTATCCCTAAATGATATCACATGTCAGATAAAACCTAGAATACTCAGTCCATTATGCAGATATTTTCACCTATCTGGTTATCTGATACTATGGAGACAGGATGTCTGACTATTTATGTGAGGTCTTTGTTTTTTATTCAGGTATTTGGCATTTGCCTATTTTTGCCCTGTGACTACTTGTCAGGCTCCTTAGTCACGGCATGATTTTATGATGCAAAAAAAAAAAGAAAATTATATAAGTATATATTATATATATATATATATATATTCCATTTCTTCTTACTTTTCTCTTGCCTTGGCTGACCCTATGCATGAAGGATCCATAATTCTGTTTCTGTAAATATTAATATTAAAAATAAAAGTAAACATATAATTTGGATTTATATCTATGAGTAAGCATAGAAAACATAACTGGATGTTATGTTATGTTATGTTGGTGGGTGCTAAATTATCTGGTTAAGTGCAGTAGGTAGTCTGCAGACTCCTAAATCTGCAAATCTATTTAAAACCCAAAGTGAAAAAGCCACATGTCCAATCAAGCACAGCAAGTACAATTTGGAGCATCTCTCTACTAAACACACACACTTTAGAAATATAAAAAGGGTAAGGAAAAAACCTGCAGAGTTTCAAAACTTAGGGAAAAGGTCCATGAAGGTGAGTCTTATTATGCAGACTGATGGCAACCAATGGGATCATTAAAACTATCTCAGTACATGCAGGAGTCTTGTTGTTTTCCAGAGAGCTGTAAATATGATCAATCAGATGCAACTCAGTGTAAGGCTGATTCAGCAAACAATTCTCCCTATCATTCACCCATTAATTGTATATATTTGCACTACTTTTGCATCAGCAAACCTTGCAATCTAGAATGGCTGTTTGAGATATGCAGTTCTGCTTATACCTTAATAAAACACCAAAGTTGCCTACAGTAAAGCCCATACTGTGTTATCAGAACATTTCTTTAATGCAGTGACTGCATTTCTAATCACTCCTTCATATATTCTACTCCCAGTTATGAGCAGGGTCATCAAAACTTCTACAATACTCTTGATACAAGAACTTTCTCATCAGTATTAACACCTACTCTAGAGAAGTATATATGTAGTGTTCTTTGAGGTGCATATGCCTATATTTACTCATGCTCATCTCAACCACATAACTGATACTCAAGAACATACCAAAGAGCATATCATGGGGAGAGAGGTAGGAAGGGAGAGTCAAAAAGAGGGTTCTAGAATAATAACAGCTAGCACTTATATGGTATAACTAGTTCCAGGTACTGTTTTAAGCAGTTAAAACATTACCTCATTTAGTCTTTACAGCAATCCTAAGAGGTAAGTACTATTGTTATCCCCATTTTACAATCAAGGAAACAGAGAGTTAAAACAACTTGCCCTTGTCCACACTATTGAGAAGTTGTGGAATTGTGATTCAAACTCAGGCAGTCTAACTCCAAAGTTCATGCCCTTAATTATAATGTCATATGCGTTTTTGTTACAAATTAGCATATACTATTTTGAAAAATTATTCCAGAAGGCCCAAAAAGGTGAGTGACTATCCTTCTACTAAATTCTATAATCAAGCAAGAACCAAAATGACAGTTTTTTAAACCTGCTGCTGACTATTTCTCATATAAATAGAAAGATTGACAGACAGATAGACAGACAGACAGATGATGCTGTGCTAAGTCACTCAGTCATTTCTGACTCTTTGCGACCCCATAGACTATAACCCTACAGCCTTTTCTGTCCATGGGATTCTTCAAGCAAGAATACTGAAGTGGGCTGCCATTTCCTTCTCCAAGACAGATGATAGATAGATAAAATATATAACATGTATATTTAGATACGTAAAATAAACTGTCGATACCTTCATAATTCCTAGGAAAATAAAGTCAGAAACAGTAAAACAGTAAATTTTGATAAAATTTTTAAAATTAAAAAAAATTCTCTAATCAAGAAATTATGTATCAATTGGAGAAGGCAATGCTCAAAAATAATTTCTAAAAATGGAGAATTCAATAAAGAACCACAGAAACAGGCTGAACAACTTAAGTTCTACATACTCAAAATTCAGGCAACATTTTTTATAGGTTCAATTCCTTGAATATCCCCATTATTTACTTGTAAATATACAATTTCAAAATCTCATTTTTATAACATTCCCGTAATTGGGATTGTCTCTACTATCCATCTTATAACCCCATTGTCACTTGTAATCAAAAAAAGACAAAAAGGCTATTTCTATGTATTTTGCATAATTATATTTGACTAACCAGTCAGTCCTAGAGGAAATCAACCCTGAATATTCACTAGAAAGATTGATGCTGAAGCTCAAGCTCCAATACTTTGGCAATCTGATGTGAAGAGCTGACTCACTGGAAAAGACTCTGATTCTGGGAAAGATTGAAGGCAGGAGGAGAAGGGGATGACAGAGGATGCGATAGTTGGATGCCATCACCGACTCAATGAACATGAGTTTGAGCAAGCTCCAGGAGATGGTGAAGGACAAGGAAGCCTGGTGTGCTACAGTCCATCAGGTCGCAAAGAGTCAGACACAACTTATCAACTGAACAACCATTTGGGAGCCTGTGGTATGGGCAAGCATTTTGCCTGATGTTATGAATATGACACGTTTCCAGAGCTTTCTTAGCCCTTCACAGCTGAGAAGGCAAAAGACAGATATACACCAAAGAACTCTAATAAGAGGCAATCTCTAAGTGCTAGTCTGGAGGAATAGCAGAAGGGACATGAGAGCTGAGAAGGGCATCTGAAAAGTTTAAGGAAGAGTTGAGATTTGAAATATTAAGATATCAGGGACAAGAGACATAGGAGGAGGGCATCTGGAATAGACAAGTCAGCCCCAGCCAACACACATGAGGTTCAGGGAGAGGGAGGAGGTCAGCACAGGATGCTGAGATGTTGGTGAGTCAGGTGGGTGAATTGTGGAGTTGTCAATAGGGCTGAAGAAATTTTAACACAGTTTCTTGTTTAACCTCATAATTCAGAATCCACTTTCTAACCCTCATCTTGGGATTCTCTGGAACAATGTTCAGAAGTCCATAGTTCAAACCCTCCTGACACATTTCATTCATGTCAGTTTCCTATCAATATATCCACAACTGTTCTGAACATTCCAAGTCCCTGAAACATGGCAGTACATACAGACATGAGTGACTTACCTAAGACAAGACTAGAAGAATCTGAGTTCTTAGCTAAGTAAGGTAGACTTCCACCCAAAACCAGAAGAAAAGGCCAAGTTGCAAAAGCATGTGGTCGCTTCTAGCCATTTAACTCCTTCTTGAAACAGAAAGATCTATACAAAAGCAACAGCAATAAGCATGCAATTCTTTCTTCACTGATCCCACATAATTCGATGTGGGAAAAACTGATTCCTAGTATGTGATGTAATGGGCCTGGAGTCAGTAGAACCAAGTTCTAGCTGTAATTCCTTAAACTATGCACAATGTGACCCTGGACTACTCACCCCAGGGATCCTCTGAGACTCAGCTTCCTAATGCCAGGCAGATGGATTTGCAAATGGTCCTGCTAACTGTCTCCAATCCTATGAAGTGACTCAGGGGAGGTTAAGAAGGCAAGGCCTTCCTTTCACCCTCATACGGGAAAGCTTTCCTCTGTATACCAGGCTTCTGCATCAACTTTCAATCAAAAAAAAATGTCCTACTGTTTAAAAACATTTGAGAAACATCTGACTGTATCACCTAAAAGGTTCCTTTGGCTTTTATGTCCTAACACTCTTTGGTATCTCTTCGTCTGTATCATTTAAGAGTTCTCAATAATACCCAAACTTGTCCCATAAATATGTCTGCATGCTTTCACGAATGCATTTGGTAAGTTCTGACATGGGTTCCAGTTTTGTTCCTTTGTAGAATGGGCTTTATGATATATTTTCTTACATGTGTTGATAGGCATATATAGTAGGCAGATAAATGCAGAGCACATTAGTGATATAAAATAATGCAAACCACGTAGAACTCTATGGAAAATGGGCTTGTCGTTGTCCCAGAAGTTTTCCATATCCTGGGAAATGCAGAAGAATATCCAGCCTGCTAGGTGCCAAATTGCCAAATCTTCTGTTTTGCTCCATTAATCGTCAACGTCCTGAGGAGCATGGTTCATAGAAAGTTGCCTTGTCAATAAAATGGCCAGCATACAGTGAGTGAGCCATAAACATTAACTGACAAGGATAAATAATTCTGCTTGACTTCCTGAGCATTTTAGCCACTTGGGTAAGGTCTAAAGGGGGAATCACTGGATTCTCTAATTATAAGATTTGATGTCAAGCAGCAAAGGTGGAGATTGCCTCTCCAGGCAGCTGAGACAGTCCTCTTGGGCCCATTTTTCTTTAGAAGTACTATACACATTTATACATCCCCTCTTCTCAGGGCAAAATCCAGCCAACCCAGGTTCATTTGCTTATGACTGTTCTCGCCTAGCTTTTAGGCAGGAAATGTGACCAATTTATCTGTGTCTAGCTTTAAGGTATTAGTTGAATCTTGTAGCATACCCAGGAAGGAATTAACCTGGCAAAGACAGCATCATGTGAAATGTTTCACCAACTAGTTCTGCCCACCCTGGAGACATCAGAATCTTAACGGCCAGCACGGCATTAATAAGATCTGGTAATTTTATGTTGGACTTAGTGAGTAAGAAAATCAAAATGGATTAGTCCAAAGAGATTGAACAGAAACTAGAATTAGATATATATTTATCTTATTATACAGTTAATTTAGGCATAAATGAATTTAAAAATTACAAAGGATGCACAGTAGGGGTTTTGATGTAAATTTCTAGTTCTTCCTCACCATGATATGATGACAATTATTTGCTGGATATAGCTGAGAGAATGGGTTCTGTTCTGATTTGGTCTAAATTTACCTTCACCTTGTATTGTCACATTCTGTTAATTCTCTGGCCAAGGCCATCTGCTCCTGTTCTACACCGCTCTGCCATAGAAAGGGCTGCATTCAGATATCAGTGCTTCCCAGGTGGCGCTAGTGGTAAAGAACCTGCTTACCAATGCAAGAGACAAGAGACCTTGGTTCAATTCCTGGGTTAGGAAGATCCCCTGGAGAAGGAAATGGCAATCCACTCCAGTATTCTTGCTTGGAGAATCCGATGGACAGAGGAGCCTGGCGGGCTACAGCCGATAGGGTTGCAAAGAGTCAGACGCGAATGCAGCCACTTAGCACCACCAGCACCATTACCAGACATAGTCTCCGCTGCTGCTGCTGCTGCTAAATCGCTTCCGTCGTGTCCGACTCTATGCAACCCCATAGACGGCAGCCCACCAGGCTCATCCATCCCTGGGATTCTCCAGGCAAGAATACTGGAGTGTGTTGCCATTTCCTTCTCCAATGCATGCACGCATGCTAAGTCACTTCAGTCATGTCCGACTCTATGAGACTCTATGGACAGCAGCCCACTAGGCTCCTCACCACAGGATTCTCTAGGCAAGAATATTGGAGTGGGTTGCCATTTCCTTCTCCCAACATAGTTTCTGTATTTGCTCAATGTTCCAATTTTAATAGCAATCTCTTTGTTAAGAGGTTTTTGTTGACTTCCATATACAGTCCTCGCTGTTACTTACTTTTCCCAAGAATGGCATAGTTTGATTACAGTGCAATGCACACACATCTGCACATTTCATTTGCCAACTGCCTTCAGCTTGCTTACTCTGTGATCTTCCTGGTTAATATTACTGCCACCCTGAGGTGGTGGTGGGAATTAGAATTGACTTGTTTTGATAAAACATAAACTTTCTATGTCAAGGCATGCTTTTGAAAAAATGGATTCTCCTCCAGAGCAGAAATGATGAAACCACAAAAATTTTATTATGATTATGTGAAAACTCACTGTCTAGAAGCTTCTGTTTAACATGAGCGACCCCTGAGCTCCTGACTCCATGTACAATTGCCTCCTTGAGACTCCAGATGCATATTTAAAGAAGCTCAGAATCACAGTTCAAACAAAAGTTCTAGAATTTCATCTCATTTATCAAGACTGGTTCCTCCCTTAGTCCTTTCCCCATCTCTATAAAATGACACAAATGTTCAAAGAGTGACTAAAGTAAAAAATCTAGGAATATATCGGTTCCCTTTCTTTCCCATTTGCCACATCCAATCCATCAGTGAGTTGTAGGCTCAAACTCCAAAATATTTCTCACCCTACTCCTTTCTCTCCATACGGAGCCACTATCCTGGTTCCAGCAGCTGTCACCTCTGACCAGAACTGGGCTATGACCTCCTGCCTGGTTTCCCTACTCCTACACCTACAACATCCACAAATCATCCTTATTAAAATAGAGTGATGTTTATAAACCATAAATCCTTTGACTACCCTGTGAAAAACGTTTCCCACTGCACTTAGAATAAATTCAAACTCTTACTGTTACATGTAAAGCATGGCCTTTCCACTCTTTCAATTGTTCAACTCTTTCCCAAACTTCAGTCACAAAGAGTAAGCTCTTCCCCATTCTCTGCCCAAGTAACTTTTTTCTTTTTTAACTTGCTGTACTGTGTTCTGTGCTCAGCTGCTCGGTCAAGTCCAGCTCTTTGCAACCCCATGGGCTGTAGCCCACCAGGCTTCTCTGTCCTTGAAATTTTCCAGGCAAGAATACTGGAGTAGATTGCTGTTTCTTACTCCAGGGAATATTCCTGACCCAGGGATTGAAACTGTGTCTCTTGCATCTCCTGCATTGGCAGATGGATTCTTTATGGCTGTGCCACCTGGGAAGCCCCCTCCAACTTTTTTTTTAACCAGTTTATTATAATATTATCTAACTGAGGAACAGCCAGATGGAAGAGACACACGGGGCAAGGTGTAGGGCAAGGTGTGGAGAAAGGGGGCAGAGCTTCCATGCACTCTCCCCATAGAACTTCTGCTGGCAGTGGTTTCTCGTTCTTTAAATCTCACTTCAGCTGCCACTGACTTCTCAGCCATATTATCTAGAAGTAGTCACAGGCCTCCCTTGACCCAGTCAGACTTCATTATATTATACTAGCTGTTAGCTTTCTTGCTTTTATTATTGTCTGATTTATGATATTTATTTACTGGTGTACAGCCTGTCATCCAGTTCTTGAATAAAAGCTCGGTAAAGACAGAAACTCTTCCAATTCACCCATTGCTCTATCTCCTAACACATGGCAGTAGAGGGCTTAGACCCGTAATAAGTATTGGATGACATTGGGTGGCTACTGGATTGGGATACTGGCTCTGCCAGTTGTTACTAACTCTGTCATCTTTGTAAAGTTACTTAATCTACATTTGCTCAGTTTCTTCATCTATGAAATGAGGAAAACAATAGTGTCTGGAATCTAAAAAGTACAGCACACTAGTGAATATAACTAAAAAGAAGTTGTTGCACATATAGAGAATGAATGGATGGTTACCAGCGGGGAGGATGGAGAAGGGCAACACAGGGGTGAGGTAGTGGGAGGCACAAACAACTAGGTGGAAGACTGTATTGTACAACATGGGAAATACAGCCAATATTTTGTAATAACTAAATGAAAGTAACGTGTAAAAATTGTATTAATTTTTTTTAACTTTTTAAATAAATAAGTGGGGAAAACAGAGAATGTCTAACTCAACCCAGTTTTATACCACAAGAGCTAGATGAGATTCACTTCAACCTATATAAAAATACTGCTGCTGCTGCTGCTGCTGCTAAGTTGCTTCAGTCATGCCCAACTCTTAGCAACTCCATGGACTACAGCCTACCAAGCTCCTCCATCCATGGGATTTTCCAGATAAGAGTACTGGAATATGTTGCCATTGCCTTCTGCAATATAAAAATACAGAGCTCCATAAAGACTAGCAGGAAGTAGGCTTGGCAGCGGGTCTTTTCATTTCCACTCAACTAAGTTCCTCCTAAGCTAGGTCCTAGGAAAGTACTAGATGCTGAAGGCACCAAGGGGCACTGGGAATAAAACATAGCATTGCTCTCAGAGAGTGGAGCATGCAGGAAAAGTGACCCTGTAAACAAAATGAGCGAAGTGATGACTCCAATGAGGGAGGCAAGCAAAGGTTGCAGAGGTGGGTGGGCTGGGCTGGGGGCACTTATGAACTCCATCTGGAGTGGGTGGGAGGTTTGTTGAGGAGGGCTTCCTGATCTCATCTGCTCTGACCCACAGACTGGTCTTGTGGTCAGGCGCACTTCCAAGAGATCAGGAGAGCTCTGAAACTAATCTAGGGTTTTGGATCTTTTAGAGGTAAACCTAAACTGACCTTGACACACTCAAACCTCAAAGAAACTCAAACCCCATGTGTTATCTTCCAACTTGTAAGTAGACCCTAAGCCTGCCTGTGCTTCTCGGAAGTCATCTAAATTGGAGATCTAGAGCCAGAATAAACCACTAGGTTTTCTTGGAATGTCCATTGCCCTTGCGATCACTTTTTATCTGCCTGCAGAAATGCATACCTCATTCAAGGCCAGCCCAAGTCTCCTCTCCCCCAAGGATCCTTCCAGCCCCCGCTGCTAATCACACCCTGCCCAAGATGCATTTTCTTTAAAGTCACAAAACCCATCACATTTTTCTCTTACTAATTATTTATGTTGTCACATTTTACTTACTTCTCACAATGTAGACCACTATAATAGAGCTATGTTCTTTTTAAAAAATGTTTTACTCTGTTTCATTTTCCTTTTGCATAGAGTAGCTCTACTCATTCTACACTTATATTTTGAAGAGAAAAAAAAAAGACCCTAAAATGAAATGAAGGCAGTATTTAAAATGGAACAAATTTAGTATTTAGAAGAAAGGACAAAGGTGGACGGGATACAGGTACATCTCCATAGTGCGATTATATACCTAGGGAAGGACTTCTCATGTGCCATGTCAAGAGGCCTGACAGTCCCTGTGCTCCAGACTCTATGTGGAAGGAGTAAACAGAGCTGCTGGAGGCAATGGGTCAGGCATAGGGACAAGATACATCAAGATGGCAAGTCATAGGAGCAAATGACCACATCCCAACAGGACAATGGCTATCTCAAAACTGCCTAATTGAGGGATGTATACAGGTGACCTTAAACAGACAGTTGGACACTGAAAACCCTGAATAGACTGAGATCAAGTTACAAGACCTTCATGGAGTGGAATCTAGAGATTAAAATTAGTGGCTGTATAAAAATGGAAAGCTTTATGGTTGTACACCTTAGCTTGTGACCTGACATTCATATCTACTTTGCTTGTTTCACAACCAGTTCTTAGCTGCCAGAAGTGCTTTTCCATCATCTGAGCTGTTCCTGAACCCCCTTTTTCCAATTTAAATTCCTGTACTTTTGTTAAGCTTCAGTATCACTGCAAAGATTTTTTTTTTTAAGGGAAAATCAAATCACTACAAATTTTGCTTTTATTATTTTGAACCTGTGTCCTGCTGTGAAGTGGCCTTCATTTGATAAGCTGCAAAAAAGATTAAAAGGACAGCAATTATGATGCTTCTCAGATGCAGGAACTGAGCTGGGGCCCCAGCGACTAGAAATCTGTGTGTCCTGGTGCTGGCGGAGCTTTTAGCGGTTCTGCCTGGAGTCCCTCTTTGAAGTGTGGCCAAGTGGGACTTTGAATCGCAAACACTATCCGCTCCACACTTCTCAACAAGACTGAGAAACATACTTTTGTTTGATGGCATTTCATCTAAGTTGGCTTTTAGCTTTCAAACAAGAGAGATTACTCAAGCTTCAAAGCTAGTTGTTTCTTGGCAAAGGGTAACACAATTCTTGGAGGAAGGGAATGATGAAAATTCAGTTTCCCTCATTCCCTTCTAGGGTCCCCTTTTTAGGTTACTTTCACCAATTAGCTCCTCAAGATCCTCGCTGACAGCAATTTATAGATGAAAATCCAAACCAAATGAGCCCCAGCTGTGGGGCAAAGGCTTCCAGGGTAAAGGAGGGAACAGATTAGAATCTGGCTCAAAGAATACACTAAGTGTGGGAATTTAGCTCAGGAACCCTGAGGAGATTTGGGCTCCAGAGAATAAGTTCTGAGTCAGTCCAGCTATTTCCCATCTCTATGCGATCAGTCGCTCAGTCGTGGCTGACTGTATGCGACCCCATGGACTGTAGCCTGCCAGGCTCCTCTGTCATGGAATTTTTCAGGCAAGAATACAGGAGTGGGTTGCCATTTCCTACTCTAGGTCCCATCTTTACATTTTTATTTATTAAGTACTACATGGCCCCATCCTGGACACTGGCTTCACTTTCTGTGTGATACATTGAGTCACCTTGGCCTTGAAGACTGAGTGTGTGTTTAAGATTTTAAGGCCCACTTCTGGGTCTGTTTCTACCAACCTCCCACCATCTGGATGGGTACACTATAATTTTGTCCTCATAAAAAAGAGATGGAGAATGTTACAGGCAGAACTTGGAAGGAAAACTCACATAAATAGAACAATAAATGATAATAAATGAAAAGTGCTTTCAGAGTGTGTCCTAGGCAAGGTTATGCATTGTTTGGGAAGAACAGATTTTTTAATAGATAGAATGTTGTACACTACATGCTTTTCAAAATGACTGGTTAACCCTGTGATAGCCAGCTTTTTGGTCAAGAGAGAAAAATCATATTCTTCACATGAATTTGCTAGTTCTTAATTCTCATAGAAATAATACTGTGCCCAGGGCATCTGAGAGCAGACCTGAATAATCTCCCTAAACAGCAAAGGGGCCGGAAGGTAAGCGCAGTACCTACAAAACATTAGGAGAAGGGAGAGTTAGGAAAACAAAATAAATGCAATCCTTATACCCAGTCTGTATAAGTCTACTTGGGCTTCCATAGCACAATACCACAGACTGAGTGGCTTAAACAACTGAAACTTTTTTCTTACAACTGTGAAAACCCAAAGTCAAAGATAAAGACATCTAAAGGCTTCGTTTCTTCTGGGGCTGCTTTCCTTAACTAGCAGAGGAACCCCTTCTCCCTGGGCCCTCTCTTAGGCTTTTGTCTGTACTCACATTGCTGGTATCTCTTTGTATCAGAATCTCCTTTTTCTATAAGGACACCAATCAGATTGAATTGGGGCCACTCTGAAGACCCAAATGTAACTTAATCATGCCCTTAAAGGCCTTATCTCCAAGTACAGTCACATTCCAAGGTAAGGGGGAGTCATGTGGGGGAACACAATTTGGCTCATGAAGTGAACTGAAAGTTGCTCAGTCGTGTCCGACTCTTTGTGACCCCATAGACTATATAGTCCATGTAATTCTCCAGGCCAGAATACTGGAGTGAGTAGCCTTTCCCTTCTCCAGGGCATCTTCCCAACCCAGGGATCAAACCCAGGTCTCCCACATTGCAGGCGGATTCTTTACCAGCTGAGCCACAAGAGAAGCCCAAGAATACTGGAGTGGGTAGCCTATCCCTTCTCCAGGGATCTTCCCGACCCAGGAATTAAACCAGAGTCTCCTGCATTGCAGGCTGATTCTTTAACAACTGAGCTATTAGCGAAGCCCTGGCTCATAATACACTAATATTTAATATTGCTGAACATTATAGGAGAAATCTGTATGTTTGAGTCTTGAAAGAAAGTGGGACACATAGATAACAACATTCATTTAATGAATAACTATAATTTTATTGATGTTATTAAATATATTTTCCCTTGTATACCACAGAGTGTACTCTTATTCACCACCCTCCCCCAACACACTGAAATCTGTGTCTCCCAATTAGCAGACTCTGTCTTCCTCTGGTGAAAGTTCTCTGATGTCTCTTCTTATAGGGACACTAATCCTATCAGATCAGGGCCTCACCCTATGACATCAATTAACTTTGCTTCCTTAGAAGCCCTCTCTCCAAACAGAGCAACGCTGGAGGGGGGAGGGGAGGTGGGTTAAGGCTTCAACATGTGAACTTGGGGAGGACACAAACATTCAATTAGTAAGAAATGCCTTCTAAGCAAGAAAGATTTTTTTTTTCTTCAGAGATAAAAGAAAAAATAGAGAGGTGGATTGCACCTTGGCAAGGCCCAGAGTTGCTACACAACTGAGTACAGTTCCTGGGACACAGGAGGAGCTCCATGAATTTTATTGAGTGAAAGGATAGTGAATTATTCTATTACCTTTAGGTTGAGGTCTCATACAAATATATGAGGTCTCATACAAAAATAGATGCTTCTAGGACAGTTTATGGGTAATAGCCTGTCTCAGGGAAGGATAGATAAGCTGCTTCTCTTCGAAATAGGCCGCCTAAGAGTTCATTGAGGAAGTTACCTGTGATTATATGAATGTGCAATTATACAGAAATATGTAAGATGTACATGCATGCATGCTAAGTCATGTCCAACTCTTTGTGACCCCATGAATCATAGCCCACCAGGCTCCTCTGTCCATGAAATTCTCCAAGCAAGAATACTGGAGTGGGTTGCCATTTTCTACTCCAAGGGACCTTCCCAGACCAGGGATCGAACCCACGTCTCCTGTGTCTCCTGCATTAGCAGGCAGATTCTTTACTACTCAGCCAGCTAGGAAGACTCCTTGTAAGATGTATACCAGGTGCTAATATGAAGTATCTGGAGCAAAAGTGAATGGACAGTGTGAATGGAGGAGGAGGGATGAGGAAAGAGCAGTCAAGCAAACTAGCAAAAGCAAGATGACACTAAAATCTGGATGATAAGATTTCATATATGCATTTATGGAAAAGAACATATTAAAATTTAAATGACAAGGACCATTTACCTAGAAGAAGTATATGAACATTTCTTTCCACATATAAGTCGCAAAATAAACAGAGGTAAAATATCACTGTGATGGAGATGATCAAATCTTCAATTGGAAATAGCAAACCTGACTGCAAGACAGAATTAATCAAAGATAGTTTGTGAGTTCATATAAAGGGCTCCTCAAAAGCCCACATGGGCTTATTTAACAAAACTATGCCAAACTGGTCTCACTTTCTCTTTTGGTCAAAATGCTAGACTGGAAAATCAACAGAATCCTATAGGCATAGTACATTTGATTTTCAGCAAAACAGCTGAAAAATTATTCAGTAACAATTTTGTGGGTAAGATTAAGAAATAGCTAGCTTAAACCTATATATCCAGAGTATTAAATAGATCCTGTTATTATGGAAATAAAGGTTTATAATAGTTTGGCATAGATTTTCTCAAGAACTCTGTCCACGACATTTTACCAACACCTTAACAACTTTTTTCAATTGTCGGATTTCCAAAGATGAAAAGTTGGGACTGTTCACTAAGATATGAATTATGATATTGATAGGTTAGGATAACGACTCTAAACTGAAAAGAGAAATTTAATCGAAAAAAATATGAAAGTCATACACATAGGTTAAAAGAATAGAGTTAAGCAGATTTTGTTGAAGTATGTTTTGTGTGAAAGAATAAACAAAAGTAACTCGTGGGTTTGGTTGACAGCAGGCTCATTCTGAGTCATGTGTCATTCAACCCTGGGAAGTTAAAGATCTTTTTGACTACACTGCTGAACATGTAGGCTCAGACAAGATAATGACCCATGATATTAATGGGATGCTGGTTGAGTGTATCTGAAATATTGTGTTTCATTTTGGGCATCATATGTTTAAAAGAGATTCCGACAAACTGAAATGCATGTAAAGCAGAAAATCAAAGTAGTAGAGATTCTGCAAGTCACAGCCCGTGGAGAATGGGGAAGGAATGAGGCTTTCAGTGCTGCGTGGTAACTTTCATCAGTCAAACCCACCTCTACAACACAAGACAAAGCCTGCCGGCTTAGGCTTGTCTTGGTCCTCATCCTGCTGTTCACCTTCCCTCCTCCACTTTCTGATTTTCCCAGCTTCTGACCTCATGGGAGCCCTTGTCCTTGGGAAAGGAAATTGTTTATGCGCTCATTAATTTAACATTTTTGATCATCTACTATATGCCAAGAAACTTTTCTAAGAATTTCAAGCATCAGTGAACCAAACAGACAATAACCTGAGCCCTGTGTGGGGCTAATGTTCTAGAAAGTGACAGACAATAAACAACAGATATCATAAGTGAGCAAATTATAAGGTAAACTGAAAGTTGAGAAATTCTATGGAAAGAAAAGAAGGAATAGAACAGTGTAAAGAAATTAAGGGTACTGAGAATAAGGCGGAAGCAGCTACACCCCTAAGTGGTGTTGTCAGGGGGTTGGGGGCTCATTGAGAAAGTGGCATTTGAATAAATCTTGAAGGAGTGAAGGAGATAGCCACAGGGATACACAGGGGACAAAAACTGTTCCAGTGCAAAAGCTCTAAGGATGGTTTGCCTAGAAGGGAATAAGACAAGGAGGGGTAGCAGGAAATAAGCTAGAAAGGTAATGGTGCAGGTAAAGACTTTAGGTTTTCATCTAATTAAAATGGGAGCCCATTGGAGGGTTTTGAGCAGAGGAGCAACATGATCTGACTTATATTTCTAAAGGAGTTCTCTAGCTGCCTTGTGAAGGACAGATTCTAGAGGAAAAACATAGGAGCTGAGATACCAGTTAAAAGTCTATTGCAATCTTCCAGGTGAGTAATGATTCGGTTACATCAGCATTATGGCAATGTAAGGGGCGAGAAGGTAGGGCAAACAATACATCTTGCATGTTTAGATGTGAGACGAACAAAAGACAGGAGTTTAGACTAATTAGGGTTTTCAGCCTGAGTACCTTGAAGGATGAAGCTGCCATGGACTGAATTAGAGTGGGAGAGAGGTGCAGTTGTTAGGAGAAAGATCAAAAGTTCAGTTTTTGGATACACAAAGGTGGAGCTGTCTTTTAGAACTTCACATGGAGATTTCAAGTAGAAAGTTTAATATAGGAGAGATGAATGTCACATATAAATGCAAAAGTCTTTGGAAGACAGATGGCATTTTAAGTCATGAGCTTAAGTTAGAGCATCAAGGAAGTAAGCATAGACAGAGAAGAGGATCAAGATTGAACTCTGGGGCTCTCTGATTGTGGGAGGTCAAGGACAAGAGAAAAAAGCAAAAAAGCAGGAGAGTCTAGCATGTTAGAAAAACTACTAGGAGGATGTGGTGCCTTAGAAGCCAAGTGAATAAGATGGTTCAGGCAGATGAGTGTGATCAACTGTATCAACTGCTCCTGACAGGTTAAAATGAGAATCCATCCTGGGCATTAGCACCATGAAGGCATTAATGACCTTGACAAGAGCAGTTTCAGTAGTGTGGTCTGGGAAAGTCAAATTGGAGTGGGTTGAAAAAGGAATAGGGAAAAGGGAATTTAAAATGCTTGCTACAAAGGCTGCTGCTGCTGCTAAGTCGCTTCAGTCGTGTCCGACTCTGTGCAACCCCAGAGACGGCAGCCCACCAGGCTCCCCCGTCCCTGGGATTCTCCAGGCAAGAACACTGGAGTGGGTTGCCATTTCCTTCTCCAATGCATGAAAGTGGAAAGTGAAAGTGAAGTCGCTCAGTCATGTCCGACTCCTAGCAACCCCATGGACTGCAGCCTACCAGGCTCCTCCGTCCATGGGATTTTCCAGGCAAGCGTACTGGAGTGAGGTGCCATTGCCTTCTCCATGCTACAAAGGGGCAGTAGCTAAAATAAGAAGTGAAGTCAAGGGGGGATTATTTTTAAAGATGTGGGCAATAACAGAAAGTGTGATTGCTGCTAAGAATCAGGAGACGGTAAAAACTTGATCACAGTGAGAATTAGCAGTGATTTCTTTTGCTAGATAGTTGACGGGATCCCGTAAAAAAGTGGAGAAATTACTTTTAATTTCGGGCACAGAAGTGTATCTATGAAAGAGGTGGGGAGGCAGCCCATGACAGTACAGATGCTCTTCATGGTTAGATGGGTCGTGGGAGTCTGAGAAAGTTCTCTTTTGATTATTTCAATTTTCCTCAGACAGCTTTGCTTTATTCCTCGACCATGACACAAATCTCTCAACCTGAATGCTGTTAGCATCACCAGAAAACACCTTCACTCAGCAGCTCATCTGCAAACTTAAGACCTCCCTGGGAACCCTGTGGGGCAACATCCTTGCCCAGTCCACCCCGGCCACCACAAGAGGGACCCAGAACACACACACAGCCAAGAACAGAGGAGACGCAGCCGGAGAATCTCGAGCTGCATTTTAGTATTTGCGGCACTGCTATTTTCTGCAATTATAACAAAACAGATTAACTGTGGAAAGCCCCAACTGTGAAGTTAAAAACTACATTGCTCAAACTCTCCTTTCTTTCTGTGAGAATTTGGGTAAGTTAACCTATTCAGTACTCTTTTTTCATCTGTGGATAGTAGGAGTCTACACTTCCCTCTGTCCGTTCTGGCTTCCCAAATGTGGAGATTTGAGCTCCTCTTCTAGTCCATTAGATGTCCAAAGATACGCAGGGCCTGGGTATTGCAAGGATGCATGTTCATGGGGGAAACTCATGAGGTCTCAAATCATCGGCAAAGAGCAGATCTCCTCCAATAGTGAAGCAGCCAGACACAGTCACTCAGGGCTCCTGCTTTCAGCCCCCACATTGGATGTTTTCACCATAGCCCCCTTCCTAGGCCTTGGCTCCAGCTACTTCCTAGCCCAAGAGCAATTCTTGAATGGTTTCAGGAGGGGCACACCCATTTGATATCTGGACCAAAGCCCCTTTATTTTTCTCTTCCTCATATTCCTTAGTTTCCCTGGTTTAATTTAAGCACAAGAGTGGTACATCCCTCCACCACTACCCACAAACTTGCCATATGGTCCCTACTGTGCTGCCAGGGCAGAGAAGCAGAGCAGTGACAACTAAGCAAATCACAAAGCTAGAGATTCCACTCTCCTCACCAAGACCTGCCCTGATGCTTCTCCTTGTCCATCTTGATTCAGACATGTGAATTATTCGCTTTCTTCTGAAAGTTTTTTAAAATTAATTAATTTATTTTAATTGGAGGCTAATTACTTTACAATATTGTGGTGGTTTTTGCCATACATTGACATGAATCAGCCACGGGTATACATGTGTCCCCCATCTCGAACCCCTCCTCCCACCTCACTCCCCATCCCATCCTTCTGGGCTGTCCCAGTGCACTGGCTTTGAGTGCCCTGTTTTGTACTTCAAACTTGGACTGGTGATCTGTTTCACATATGGTAATATACATGTTTCAATGCTATTCTAGTGTGAATTATAATGGAACATTTTGAATCTGCTTAGAGCCAAGTCATCTGATTACTCCTAATCAATAATTAAAATGCAAGAATGTTAATCACAGGTCCTGGTTTTCTCTCTGCTCAACCCACATCAAAATGGTATTCAGCTATTCTTTACATATACAGAGTGGAGAAGCAAAGTCACTGATCACTAAAGTAGTATGATTAAAAGGAGATCTAAAGGCTTCTCAAAAAATACCTCCTCTGTTTTCCTGAACATTGTTTTGTTAATGAGAGCTATATGGGTTAAGGCTTTATAGCTCCAGAAAAGTGTTAGTTGCTCAGTTGTGTCCGACTCTTTGCAACCCCGTGGACTCCACTGTCCATGGGGACTCTTCAGGCAAGAATATTGGAGTGGATTGCCCTCCTGTATTGCAGGCAGACTCTTTATCATCTGAGCCACCAGGGAAACCCATATCTCCAGAAGGTCTGTATTAACAGGAAAATGCACAACCCTGGAATAAAGTCCATTTTATTAACCAATCAAATCAAAACTTTCAAAGGGTTGGAAAAGAAAGGTCAGAAACATGAAATGAAATATGGGTTGTACAGTGGGCACGTGAGGATGCTGGACTCCTGATAAGGGTTGTATCTCGAGGACCTGGAAACACGAGGCTCCCAAACTTAACTCTATAATTCCAATTCACTGTGCAATAAGAGAGGATGCTTCACTGATGATGATTATGATGATGATAATAAGATAGCTTTAGCACAGAAAATAGAATCTCAAACAACCTTCTCTGGTGTAAACTACAGAATCCCCAAAGAACTAGCCTTAATTACTTGCTAAGCACCTGAAAGAGAACTATATACTAAACTCTCCATATCTAAGGCCCTAAACTTTTATTTACAGTAAACATCAAGTGACAGAATGATTAGGCTGAGAAATGAAAGGAAATTATTATTTATTATTCTGGATGAAATCACTTTGGTTGGTGCTGCTTTCAGAAGAAGGCAGATTCAATCTTCTCAGCAACTTGCTTCACCCTTTTTCTCCCTGGGCAATCTCATCCATCCCTGTGACTTCTCTCAAGCACTCTGTCTGTAATTCCTGCAGCCACCAGCAGGTTGGTGGTGGACCATTGGGTGAGATTTCTCTGCCATGATGTCCCAGGACCCTAACATACTGAAGTGTGAAGCCAGAGGAAAAGAAATAGATGGTGGTCTGACCTATTCTTAAGAAATGTAGCATAACACCAACCTAGTTGATCCATCCAGCAAAACTTCAAAACTAAAGGATGCATTGCCTGCAAACTCTGAAGGGAGTGGAAAAGGGCATGTTCAAAAAGCTAAGCCTTTCACTTGTGAAAATCTGCTAGTTTGCCCTGAAATATGAAAACTGAGAAGAAAGATTAATGTGTCATAATCAATTGAAGAATATTTTTACCTAAAAATACAACCAATACCCAAACAAAGAATATAGTAAACTCATTTCTAACTGGTAGGCACAGCAAAGACATAGCAATTAAAGTTTAAAATTATAAATTTCCAATATAAGTCAAGAATTTTTTTCAAGTAAGTGCTATTGTTATTTCTAGTTTTCATTCTTACACTGAAGAAAACTTCAAAGTTCCACATTTTACAAACTTCAAACATTCATTATGAATGTTTATAAATTCCTGGCCTTAAACTGTGTACTATTTTTTTCTTCTCCAAAACTTAACTGCTTCCGAATAATAGCATAGGCATTTAACCACTTCTTTGCAGTTAATTGGGCTTCCCAGGTGGCACTAATGGCAAAGAACCCACCTGCCGATGCAGGAGATTGAGACACAGGCTCAGTCCCTGGGTTGGAAAGATTCCCTGGAGCAGGGCATGGAAACCTACGCTGGAACATGCACTAATTTGCCTCCTTACACTCTTGTTGCCTCGGCAAGCACCTCACACAGCTCCTTACCAGCCATCTGTGGCAGCATTTTCTACTTAGATATCTGACATTCCTCCCATCAGGTTTATTTTTCCCAATCCCCAAACTCCCTTTTCCCTAAGTTCCTCTTTCAGTTCTAGACACTATCCCTAGATAATATTGTCCAAATTGCATCCTTATACAAGGATGATGCCCAGATATGTAAATCACACCAGGATTCCTACTGTCCAGACCCTCACCGCCAACTGCCTGTGAACTACTCCCACTAGACAAGCCCATCCCAAGTTCAATAAGCTCTGGTGGGAATTTATCCTATCCATCTCAAAAGATGTTCTTGTGTGATACCTATTTCCAAAATACTCTCTCAAAATCTTGATATCATCTTTAAATCTCTTCTCGTTGTCCATGGTAAATACATTTTCATGCCCATTAATTTTTTTTCTTCTCAATTACTCTTGATAATCCTCCAACTTTTCATTTACATGAACCCTGCCCATATTCAGACTCTTGCTTCTCAACTATAATCATAGTCTAACTGATTTCCTGCCCCCCTGTACATGTCCCTTTCTGAATGACCTTTCCCTCCGATCTCAAAATTAATTTCCTTTCTCACTCTTACTAAACTTCCCATGCATAAAATTAAAATCTACCCTTTGTCATCTAGCATACCTTGGCTCCAGTCTTTTATTCTAGGTTATTCTCCTACCACAATCCCACATCCTTGTCACTTGTTGAAATAATAACTACATCTGTATTAGCCAGAAAGGACAAAATTATGTTACGGTAACAATCCTAAAACCTCACTAGCTTTCAACAAGGGTTTAGGTCTTGCTTATGATTCCAGTCTTTGGAGCAGACTGCATCTTACTCCATGCTGTCTTTATTTAAGTAAGTAAGTGTTAGTCACTCAGTCATGTCCAGCTCTTTGTGATCCCATGGACTGTAGCCTGCCAGGATCCTCTGTCCATGGAATTCTCCAGGCTTGAATACTGGAGTGGGTTGCCATTCCATTCTCCAGGGGATCTTCCCAACCCAGGGATCAAACCCAGGTCTCCTGCATTTCAGGCAAATTCTTTACCATCTGGGCTTCCCTCATAGCTCAGTTGGTAAAGAATCCGCCTGCAGGGCAGGAGGACCCTGGTTCAATTCCTGGGTCAGGAAGATCCTCTGGAGAAGGGATAGGATACCCACTCCAGTGTTCTTGGGCTTCCCTTTTAGCTCAGCTGGTAAAGATTCCACCTGCAAAGTAAGAGACCTGCGTTCAATCCCTGGGTTGGGAAAATCCCCTGAAGAAGGGAAAGGCTACCCACTCCAGTATTCTGGCCTGGAGAATTCCAGAGAATTCCAGAGAATTCCAAGGATTGTATAATCTATGGGGTTGCATAGTCAGACAGGACTTTCACTTTCACTTTTCTTTACCATCTGAGCCTCCAGGGAAGCCCTGTCTTTATTTAAGATTCTGGATAAAGGAGCCCTGCCTGGAACTTGACAGTCTTAGGACAGAGGGAAAACAGGGATGACTCTTTAAGTTTCTCCCCATATTTCATTGGTCAAGGCAAGTCCAATGGCTGTGCCTGGTATTAATGGGACAAGAGTTATAATTCTCCCACATGGAAGGTCCCAACAGAGAGTGTCAGCAAATATTTTGGACAAATAACACAATCTACCACACCATCATTAAAGTACAACATAAATCCCACCATGTTTTCAGTGTTTTTCTTCTGCTAGGCCACAGTATCTCAACAGCACCACTATTAACAATTTGGGCCAGATAATTCTTAGTTGTGGGATTTGTCTGATCATTGTAGAATGTTTAGCAGCATGCTTAGCCTCAACCTACTCCAAAAGTAAAAGTGTTAGTTACTCAGTCATGTCCAACTCTTTGCAGCCCGCCAGGTTCCTGTCCATGGGTTTAGCCAGGCAAGAATACTGGAGTGGGTAGTGATTCCCTTCTCCAGGGCATCTTCCTGCATTGCACACAGAATCTTCACTGTTTGAGCTGCCAGAGAAGGGAAAGCCCCTACCTACTCCCAACTTAGCTCCAAACATGTTCACCCACCATGCCAATCAAAAATGGCTCCAGACCTTCAGAAAAGTTCCCTGGAGGGGTGAAATCACCAGCAGTCAGTAACCACTGGTCTAGTCTATGAGTCCCTAAGGAATACGAACTGTATCTTAGCTGTGACTTAGCATCCTCATGGCACTAACTCCTATGGTACATGTTTAATCACTGTCATCAAAATAGAATTACAATTTCAGGACAAGATTTTCTTTATTAAAAAATCAAAAGCAATATTTGTCTCTCAGGTTTCTTTAGGGAAAAAACATAAATTTTAGAAACATGAAGGCCAAAGCTTCTGGCTTCAACACTCCATAAGATTCTGGGAAGGCTGCTTAACCTCAGTTTCTTCATCTTCAAAATGGGCACAGCAGCATTCCCCTTGCAGTTTTGTGATGACGAGTGGATGCAAATTGCTTGGTGTTTGGTGTCTGCTCAGTAAATGGCAGCTATCGTCATCATCGCCATCAGCACAGCATCCCTTCCTCCATAACACCCTTGAATATGAGATGTTTAAAAACCTATTTGCCCTCTTGCATAGAAATGCCAAATGTTACTCACAGAAAGAGAACAGCATGGTCCCACGAAATACCGCCTATGTTTGTTTCTCCATAAATAAGACTTGTTGTCAAGAAACTTGAGCTCAGTGCTCGTGGCTCTGCCACGAAACACATAAGCTTGGATATGAGCAACAGGTTTTTTTGCAGCACTTTCCTGGATGTCAGCAGAATCTCACAAATCAGGCAAGAAAAGTCCAAAACATATGCCCTCAGCAACCTGCCAAAAACCAATAAAAGGAACTGTGAGTAGAGCCAAAATCAAGGAGGCAGGCAGCAGTGTGGGGCTGCAAACTCCAATACATTCACATGGAAATGCATTTCCTTTCAGTAAAAACCATTTCAACTGATGAAAAGAACCTTCATGCAGCTACCTATCATATAGGCAGGAGCTTCAAAATGACAAATGTCCTGCATTTTTTAAAAAAAATACAACCATTTGGAACAAGACATGTTGACAACTAGTGGTTTTGTGGATAGTAAGTATAACTCAGCATGGAAGAACTGGCCTTTTATAATGAAGTAACATATTGTGATGTTATCAAGACTTAGGCATTTTTATATCAAGTGAAAAACATCTCTTGTTTTCTGGTTAAGAAATGAACGCATGGCATGGCAATCAACACAAGTTTAAAATACAGGAAAAAAAAAAAATAGCAGAGGTCTCAGTTTATAAAAGATAGGCTGTGTGTTCTTTTTTCAGAAGACTATGATCCCCTGGCTGGCCAAATGAAATGTAGAGGGTTTGCGGTTTTGTGTGTTAGATTTTTTTTTTTTTAACAATTGTGAGACTTTCAAGCTGGTAGGATTTCAACCGAAGGCCCTGGGGACTTAAACGCTTGAATTCCCAGCATTAGGAGCAAACGCTGCAGCAGCATCAACAGGGAAAGCTCCTGTTCCATCAGAGCTGGGATTTCAAACCAGAGGCTGTTGTGATTCAGCCTGTTTCTTCAGTGAAGCTGGGGTCAGCCGGCTTCAAAGATTAAGCTTGTTTGACCCTGCACATCACGCTGCCTTGGCCACGGGGTCGCAGCGTCCTAGTCCCTGCTGGCTGTAAGAGGATCCTAGACGCCCGCCCCGCCTCGCCCAGCACCGCATCTCCTCCTCCACCCCGGGGTACCAGACTGCGCTGTAGTAACCAAAGGAGTTTTCGGCAACAACCGGCTCCACTCAAAACTGTTTCCTTCACTTGCAACACTCAACCTTGATGATTTAATGAGCCCCAAAGGGAAGCCTCTGCATAGCTTACTGAATTCTAATTAGATAATTAAACCAGATAGCAAAAGTCTTTACTTTTGTAGGGGTGAAACGTAGGCTGATGTTTTATCGTGTGCAACTAACATTCCACAAGCAAAGCATTCCCAAACGTTTTTCAAAATAAATAAACATTCAGTTCCAAACTCAGAAATTAATACTTGCTTTCCTCAAGGTTCTGGGACTGTCATATGATATATTTTTAAAAGGACTGAGAAAGAATAAATACAGAGATCTTCATACATGCATGCATTTAGTCAGTAAATATTTATTTATTCAACACCACTCTGTGCCAGCCACTGTTCTGAGCTCCCAATAGGGAGAAACTTCTAAGGTCTCCTTTAAGTGGGGATTTAAATATAAACTAATGATAACCACAACAAACATTTATGTCCATAATTTAGGCTAAAAATAGAAACATTTCAGCCTTTATTTTTCATGTTCATTTACCTCGACCTCACTATTCCAACATGAGTAACCAGCAACTCACATGTATTGACTCGTGTACTTTTCCCTTTATATACTTTATGACTCTTCCAACTGTGGACGATTTGCAAAGTAAATGAAAATTACTTCTCAGGAAGTAGTTTTGACATAAAAGCAAAAGTAAAGGCCTAACAATATGGCTCTTTCTTCAGTGCTAATGCACTTGCATAAGGAAAGTGGTTTTAACTGAAAGTAAAAATTACTGACAGGACCTCATTGCAATTGTATTCTGGAAGACTTTGAAGGAGAATGAGACAACTTTCAGTTGTCAAAAACTTGGGAGGGAGTAGAACATTGAGACAAAAAACCTTAAGGAAAACATTTTTAAAGAGGGAAAACCTGGTTTATTCTTTTTTCTCCTTTCTTCCATCCACCCTAAAAAAAAATACAGAACTTTATTATTCAGTTTTCCATTGCTTTTGTACAAATGTTTAAAAGATTGCTCAAATTACCTTATATGTTTTTAATTTTCCCTTATTTTCTTTCTTTGCAAATCCATGTTGCTTGTTCTTTTGGGGAAGAGGACTAACAACATTTTTTTCTGAGAAAGTAAGTCAGAATTAGATATTACCTTTTTTTCTTCTTTCTTCATTCCTAATTGATTTCTTCAGGAAATTTGTGGACCCTATTGATATTCTCAAAGCAAAATTTTGACCAGTCAGTGCTAACCAAAAGTATCACAGAATAACACTAGGCTGTTCTGCACAATGGCAGACACCAGGTAGAAACGCAAAACATTCAAGCATCTGAAAATTTCCCAAATAATTGTTTCACATTCTATGTGAATTCTATGAATGATTAGATATGAACTTTTCACTTTTAAGCTGAAGGTGTGTTTTTATAACAGTTGTAGGGCTAGAAATAAAATTTTGATGATCCTACAATGACTTCTTGAGTTTCGCTTTCTCCAAAAGGAAGACATAAATGAATTACAGTTGACTGAGACAATGACGTCATAACAGGAACTATTTTGGTGTTTTCCACTGTGGCAGGCTCGAAAGAGAAGTGGGATCCAAGAACAAACGGGATCAAGTCCCCTTTCTGGGCCATTCTACCACGTTTCCTCTTCTCTAAATATCATTAGCCATTTTAGACTGACTGACACGCACACGCACACACACAGCCCTCAGAGATGTGTTTAAGTCAGTTGTCAAGAACAGAACATTATCTTATTTTATTTAGTGACGATTTCCACTATAGAATTTACCAAACTATCTTTTGAACTGTATATTGGCCTAAATGGGGCAACTTTTGCTTTAGAATATAAACAATAACTCTCCTTTCAAGGTTTAATTTGATTGACATCAAAACTCACTCTAATGATGATGAGAATCCACACTGAGAAGCTCTCCATGGAAGACCCTGTATCCAACTCTCAGAATCTGAGTGTCAGAGAGAACACAACACAGACCTGAGACAGGCCAGGGCGGAAACCTGAGCCCTGAGTCACAGATCTGCACGCTGAGCAGGGTTGATGTAAGTGATATAGGAAGCCAGGTGCAGTCCGGGAGAAAGGGGCTGATAGAAACAAAACTCAGGAAAGCAGATTGCAAAGTAGGGTTAAAATTCAGGCCTAGAAGGGAAATGCAATGAGAATGAGAAACCCAGGCAAAGGCAAATGAGGCAGACACTGTGAACACTGGATAATTAGGCTGCAACAGGAGGCAATCGTCTCAGGGGCAGCAGGAGCTGCGTTCAAACCGAACACCAGAAATATCTGTTTCAAACTATTTCCAGACCCCACTCACTGATCAGAACACAGCCCCTGGGGTCCTGCCAGTCCAACTCATCAGTGGTTCAAAGAGCAGGCCGGATTTTAACTGCAGCAGCAGACTCTCAGTGCAGCCCCACAGCCTCCTATCTAAAACCTTTGGGCCTATGTGTTTTGCAGTTTAGAATTTCTCAGATATTAGTAAGCATGAAACAACTCGTATGGATAGCCAAAGGAATTATGCTGAGTGAACAAAGCCAATCACCAAAGACCACATAACGTACAATTCTATTTATCTAGCATTTTAGAAATGACAAACTTGTAGAGGTGGAAAACATACACGTGGTTGCCAGGGGCTAGGGAGAGGGCTGGTGAGGGAGGTATCTGTGTCTATAATAGGGTAGCACAAGAGATCCTTAGGATGAGCTGTGTTGCATCTGACTGTGGTCGTAGCCACACAAATCTATACATAGTAGAATCGCAAGGAACTAAAGGGAGTGTATGTAAAACTGATGAAATCCATATAAAGCCTATATGTGCTCAGTCGTTCAGTCATGTCTGATTCTTTGCAGCCCCATGGACTGTAGCCTGCCAAGCTCCTCTGTCCATGGAATTTTCCAAGCAAGAATAATATACTGCAGCGAGGTGCCATTTCCTACTCCAGGGGATCTTCCCCACTTAGGGGTCGAACTCGTGTCTCTTGCATCTCCTGCATTGGCAGGCGGATTCTTTACAACCAAAGCCACCTGGGAAGCCCAATAAAGTCCATGGATTGTATCAAAGTCAGTCTCCTGGTTGTGATGGTGTACTACAGTTACAAATGTGACCATTGGGGGAAGTTAGGTGAAGAGTATACTACATGTATTCTTTCTTACAACTGCAAACAGATATACAAGTCTCAAAATTAAAAAAAAAAGAAACATTAAGAAAGCAATAAAGTACATATTCAGAATATTAGGTAACACTCCAAACAATGTCAAACACATGAATATTTATGCAGAAAAGTGTGTGACTATTCACACCAAGTGAAATGCAGGTTATAAATCGACTTCAGTCAGCTGGGGTCAGGTTTTATGACCACATGAGTTTGGTCAGGTATTGCTGCCATATCAGCCATGAAAATACTTTGGTTTTTCAGAGCTTTTTGGATTTGGAGCTACAGATAAAGAATTATAACTGCAAGTCTCACTCTGGTCTCATGGAGAAAGGCAATGATGGATAACATCGACTGGTCTGTTTTTTATGCCCTGTTTCCCTTCCTCATTTCATATTCTCTGCTCTGTGCGAGAAGAACTGGGGGGGATTGAAAATTTTAATATAATGCTTCAATCATAGAAGGTTTGAGAAAAAGTTATTTTGTTGTATCCATTTGAGAAGGCAGTCAGCAATTCCCAGAATTGAATATGAGGGCTGGAGCTATGTGGGAAAGGCAAGATCAGCATGGAATAGAACATTCCTGAGCCTGTCCTAGGGTGTCTCCTTAGCACCACTTTGTCATCTGTTTGGTAATGAATTTTCAAGACTTTAGAAGTTCCTAAATTCAAAAATAGCATATATATATAATCAATACACATACATGTAGAATTAACTGTTGCTGCTGCTGCTTCGTCACTTCAGTTGTGTCTGACTCTTTGTGACCCCATGGACTATAGCCCACCAGTCTCCTCTGTCCGTGGAATTCTCCAGGCAAGAATACTGGAGTGGATGACCATGCCCTCCTCCAGGGGATCTCTCCAACCCAGGGATCAAACTCATGTCTCCTGCATTGCAGGCAGATTCTTTATTGCTGAGCCACCAGGGAAGCCTGTAGAATTAATTAATTGACATTATTTACCACTTTGTATTATACATTTCTCTGCTCCTTCACTAGGTTCCCTCACTGTGTTCACTCACTGGGGTGGAAAAGAGAGATTTGACCCTATCTGGAATGTTTGACCACATGTAGATGCCTCATAGGTATGCAGCTTTCCAGCATTCCATAATGATAGGCATTCAAATTTTATAGTGGATCACATTCCAATTAAATTGGAATTCAAACAGTATGGTAGAAACCTAATTCATTCATCTTAACCCAAGTCTTCAGATGTTACTCTGCTCTGTGCTATCCTCCACACTACGGTCAATTTATTCTGTGAAAATACAAAGGTAACTACATTGCTGTCTTTTGGGGCCCTTGCTGCTTACAGAATAGTGTCTGAGCTTCCCAGGGTGAAGACAGAAACCCTTGATGACCTGGCAGCAGTGGACCACAGTCGAGAGTCACCTCTCCCTGTCCTGCTCGTTCCAGACTGTGCCTCTGCCACATTCAGGACTTCCCATTTTCTGAATAAGTCAACACTTCCTCACCTTTTGCTTTTGCACATGCCCCTCTCTCTTTGAAAGAAAATAGTTTTTAATTGAAGTGTAGTTAATTAACAATGTTGTGCTAGTTTCAAATGTACAGTGAAGTGATTCAGTTATATATACATATACATATATATATATTGTTTTTCAGATTCTTTTCCATTATAGATTATTAAAGATATTGAGTATAGTTCCTTGTACTATATGATAAGTCCTTGTTGGTTATCTTTTATATATATATATATATATATATATATATATATAGTGTATCTATGTTAATACCAAACTCCTTATTTATCCCTCCCCCTACTCTTCCTCTTTGGTAACCATAAGATTGTTTTCTATGTCTGTAAGTCTGTTTCTGTTTTGTAAACAAGTTCACTTGTATCATTTTTTTTAGATTCCACAAATAAGTAATATCATATATTTGTCTTTCTCTGGATATTCTTCTCTTAAACACCATTCTTCCCATTTATCTGGCCAACTCTGTCTAGAAAGGTGCCATTTTCTCCCAGAAATATCCCCTTTCCTCTCCATCCAACCTTGTCTGGATGAAGAGCACAGATGCACCTCTGTATCAAAGCACTCTTCATGCTACATGGATCGTTATGCACCTCAATGTGGGGAACTGAATAGTTTTTCTTTCCCAGAACTTAGCCTACTGCCTGACACTGAGTAACTATTCAATCACTCAAGTAAGCAATCAACAAACAGTAATTTTTGTTTACTATTTTTGTTTATCCACTTACTAATGGATAAACATTGGCCTGCTAGGCTCCTCTGTCCATGGGAGTCCCCAGGCAAGAATACTGGAGTTGCCATTTCCTTCTCCAGGAGATCTTCCTGACTCAGGGATCAAACCTGCTTTTCCTGAACTAGAAAGCAGATTCTTTACTACTGAGCCACCAGGGAAGCCCCTTAGTAAATGTACACATCATCAAAAAACATCAAATAAAACGCCATATAGCTTGTTTAGCTTTATGACTAGCAAGCTACTTAAGTTTTCTGTAACTCAGTTTCTTCAGCTATACAACAGGAATAACATGGTTTTCATCCATCAGATTAAATTTGTTAGTGCATATGAAACAATGATAACTCAGCTGATCATGTAGGAAGCACTCAGCAAATATTAAAGTTACGAAGTGCAGGAGTATATTGTGGAAAACTTTAAATATACTTTCTATTCTCTAAGCCAGGGTGAGTGTGAAATGTTCTTCAACTGTAATACATTAAAGAAGCATTATTATTATAACTACAATATACAAATGTCAGCATCAAATTTCTTACAAATTATTAGATGTCAAAGTACATTGTGTTTTACTGTCAAGTATTATTATTTTCTTATTTTACAAAACCTATAACTCCTATAGTTTTACTGGCCCTCAGGTAAGAAGAATATTCAATTAATCATTGAGAGTCTGGCTCTCTGGTAATTGTATGATTGCTTGGCTTCCCCAGTAGCTCAGAGGTAAAGAATCTGCCTGCCAATGCAGGAGCTAGCTGCAGGAGACTCAGGTTCAATCCCTGGATGGGGAGGATCCCTTGGAGGAGGAAATGGCAACCCACTCCAGTACTCTTGTCTGAAAAATCCCATGGACAGAGGAACCTGGTGGGCTGCAGTCCATGGGGTCACAAAAAGTTGGACACAACTGAGCACGTACACACCAAATTCTTTTTAATATTTTATGCCTTGTAGTTGAACAAAGTTTGTGTCATTATTCACTCATTCACACATCATATTTTTTGATCGAACAGCTAAGTGTCAGGCAATGTTCTAGACACTGAAGAGTCACTGGTGAGCTCCTGTCCTCATATTGCCTGTCCTCATGGAACTTACAGACTGAGAGGTGCATGAATGTAAGAGTCCTTCCTGGGTGAAGAGTGAGGTCTCACCTGGAGAAGCCCATCAGAAAAGAATCAGGGAGAAATTAGAGCTGAAGAATCCATATTTTACTAGGAATTGCATTCAGCTGCAAATCATAGAAACCAGACCACAGTAGCTTATACATATTAGGGTTTTATTCTTTCACATAAAATGATGCCCAAAAGTAGGCAATCCAGGGCTCAAAGGGTAACTCCACTAGGTTCAACAGGGACCCAGCTTCCATCTATCTTTCTGCTTTGCCATCATGACTTCCAGCCTCAAAGTCACAAGATGAGTCCTGAAATTCCAGTCATCACATCCACTTTCTAGCAAGAAGGCCTGAAAGGGCAAAATGTGTGAAAATCCCCACCCAATAGCCACTTACTGGCCACCCTGATAAGAAAGAAAGGGAAACAGGTGTTGGATAAATAGCTAAGGTACCACAGCTCAAGAACTGAGGGTCAGATTATTCACTGCCCCTCAATAGGCATCATGATTCTGTCAGTACAACTAGATTGGGATTAAAGCATGTGTCTCAAAAGAGAAAGCAGGAAAAAAAAAGAGGAATGATGGTTTTGGGTGGCTCAAGTCATGAAAATTTGGGGGTTTTACAAGAAAGGGTGTTTGATTCCTGTCCAGCAGCAAAGTGAAATTCATTAGTAGACCTGGTTCTAGGGTGAGGAAGTCAAAATGATGATGGAGAACCATGTGGCAGAAGGATAAGCTTTGAGATGAGGGAGACTAATCAAAATGCTTATGAGACTGCATCTGCCCTTCTCGTGTAGAGAAAGGCTAGCAAGGTTGCTGACTGTACTCCCACGCTCCTGGCAGCCCTGCTAATTACCTAGCACAGCACTCAGTAAGCATGTGTTGAATGAATCAGTCATGGCACACTTTCCCTCTGATGCCAGCCGTGCCCTCAGAATGCCTCTCACACATGTCTCCTGGCAGTCACGACCAATGGATCAGAGATGTGATCAGAAACAAACCTGCCATCCTCACGCTGAAGTGAACCTGGGCTCAGCAGCTTGGCTGTTCCTTCTGAACTTCGGTATGGATTAATCTCAGTTCTTACTTTTTCCTTAGAAAATGCTTTTTAGGGGGAAAATATCAACAAGGCTAACAGTAAATAAAAGAAGGGAATTTTTCCCTCTTGGCATAAAGAGGGAGTGTGGGTAGTTAATGCCTCAGAACTAAGTATGGTACAGGAAACAGGTTTCCTTCTGTGAGAAAATCCCAAATTTAATTAAAACTTGAGGAATTATGAAAACATCTGCCTTCCCCATATGTGCTTTCCTCCTGTAGAGTCTGTGTGTGTGTGTGTGCATGCGTTCATGTGTGCGTGCATGTGTAGTTTGAGATCAGACTTTCTTTACATCATAAAGCTCCATTTGCCACTTGTTCTAGATAAATGAGTCTACTGAAGATGAAGACTGAAGACTCTCTGAGAAGAGAAAAAAGAACCAAGTCGCCCACAACATCAGCAATACAGGGAGGATATTCGTTCAGTTAACATTTACTAAGTGCTTCATCTATGTGCAATACGAGTGTGCAGTTGCTGTGATAAGCAAAGCTGTCGTGGCCTTTACTCCACAGCAAAATAGGAAAGAGGACATTAATCAAATTACCATATTTATGTATAATTATAAACTGAATTAAGTACCCTGAAGGTACCATGATATCCTGGACTAACAACAATAATAAAACCAATTTTATGTGAATAGAGCATTCATTTGGAGGTACAAATGAAAGGTGTCCCAGGAAGGGAGGAAGAGATGTGAGCTATCTAATGTGGGAGTAGCATATTCAAGGGCCCTGAGGCAGGAAGCAGCATAGCAGCTCCCACAGTCTAGAATGCCAGTGTGGCCGGAGTGAGGGCAGAGGGCAAGATGTTCTTAATGAGGCTGAGAAAAAAGCAGAGGGCATTAGCAGGGACTTGAAGGCCATGGAAAGAACTAAATTTCCATCTTAACTGCCATGCGTATGCGCTAAGTCACTTCAGTTGTGTCCAACTCTGTGCGGACCCTATTAACTGTAGCCCGCCAGGCTCTTCTGTCCATAGGATTCTCCAGGCAAGCATACAGGAATAAGTTGCCATGCCCTTCTCAACTGCCGTAGGAATCTATTAAATCGTCTTAAGAAGTGAAGTAATTATGTTTATGCTTCCCAGGTGGCTCAGTGGTAAAGAATCTGCCTGCCAATTTAAAGAGATGGGACCTCCCTGTTGGTCCAGTGATTAGCACTCTGTGCTTCCAATGCAGGGGGCCTGGGTCCAATCCCTAGTCATGGAACTAAGATCCCACATGCCTGTGGCACAGCCAAAAATATATAGGGCTTCCCTCATATCAGTAAAGAATCTGCCTGCAATGCCAGAGACCCAGGTTCGATCCCTGTGTTGGGAAGATCATCTGGAGAAGGAAACGGTAACCCACTCCAGTATTCTTGCCTGGAGAATCCCATGGACAGAGGAACCTGGCAGGCTACAGTCCGTGGGGTCCCAAGAGTTGGACACGACCTAATGTCTAAACCACCAGGAGATTCCAGTTCAATACCTGGGTGAGGAAGATCCCCTGGAGATGGAAATGACAACCCACTCCAGCATTCTTGCCTGGGGAAATTCCATGGACAGAAGAGCCTGGTGGGCTCCATTCCATAGGATTGCAAAGAGTTGTACACAACTGAGCACACACACACAGTGCTGCATAGACACCTGTGTGGCTTGATGCTAAGAGGACACTAGAACATTAATGTGGCAAACTGGGGTTTCTGTTGTTTGCCTAAGTCATGCCTGACTCTTTGTGACACCATGGACTATAACACACCAGGCTCTTCTGTCCTCCACTGTCTTCCAGAGTTTATTGAAATTCATGTCTATTGAATCAGTGATGCTATCTAACCATCGCATCTTCTGCCACCCCCTTCTCCTTATGCCTTCACTCTTTCCCAGTATCAGGGTCTTTTCCAATGAGTTGGCTCTTCACATCAGGTGGTCAAAGTATTAGAGTTTCAACTTTAGCATCAGCCCTTCCAATGAATATTCAGGATTGATTTCCTTTAGGATTGATTGGTTGATCTCCTTGGAGTCCAAGGACTTCTCCAACACCACAGTTTGAAACCATCAATTCTTTGGCACTCAGCTTTCTTTATGATCCAACTCTTACATTTGTACATGACTACTGGAAAAACCATAGCTTTAACTATACAGTTCTTTGTCAGCAACGTAATGTTTCTGTTTTTAAACATGCTGTCTAGGTTTGTCATACCTTTCCTACCAAGGAGCAAGTGTCTTTAATTTCATGGCTGCAGTTACCATCTGCAGTGATTTTGGAGTCCAAGAAAATAAAATCTGTCACTGCTTCCACTCCGCCCCCCCCGTACTGCCGTCTATTTTCCATGAAGTGATAAAACCAGATGCTATGATCATAGGTTTTTGAATGTTGAGTTTTAAACCAGCTTTTTCTCTCTCCCTCTCACCCCCATCAAGAGGCTCTTTAGTTCCTCTTTACTTTCTCCATTAGAGTGATATTATCTGTATATCTGAGGTCTTTGATATTTCTTCTGGCAACCTTGATTCTAGCTTGTGATTCATCCAACCTAACATTTCATATGATGTACTATACATATAAGTTAAATAAGCAGGGTGACAATGTACAGTCTTAACATACTCCTTTCCCAATTTTGAACCAGTTCATTGTTTCATGTCTGGTTCTAACTTGCTTCTTGACCCACATACAGGTTTCTCAGGAGACAGGTCTGGTATTCCCATCTGTTCAAGTATTTTCCATAGTTTGTTGTAATCTCAAAGGCTTTAGCATAGTCAGTGAAGCAGACATTGATGTTTTTCTGGAACTCCCTTGCTTTCTCTGTGATCCAAAGAATGTTGGCAATTTGGTCTTTGGTTCTTCTGCATTTTCCCCATTACTGTGATTTGCATTCTCCCTTGGCTACCTTGACTTTGGCCTCAGGATATTCTAGTTAGCCAAACCCCTCAGGCACAGCATATGAACACATCTGGAGTTCACTCCACCTTTGAGTGAAACCCTTCTCCTTTCAGGTAATTTTGAATGATTTCATATCACCTTGTTCCTCTGATCCTGTTTAAAATTAAAACATGATTAGATGTCAGTGTCTGTATGTCTTAACTTCTGAATAATTTTCAATCTTCAAAAAATTTTCTTGGCTTAAATACCACCAAATAAAATCCTGGCTCATGCATTTTCAAGTCAGTTAAGGCCTAGAGTGGGCTGATGGTTAATATACATCACATTTCTCTAAACTTTCAACTTGAATAAAAGTAAATAAAAAATGAAGACTTCTTTGCAATCTGGTAAAGCATCCATGGTGAGCCACCCAGAATAATAATGGATGAACCCAGTTATAAGAATTATATGAAATTACTTGGTGCTTTAAGGACTAGGTAAGCTCAAAGTAGATAGTATTCAGAAGGCTCTTTCATTCCCACTGAGATTCCAAAGGAGATCTTAAAACAGAGGGGGAAAAAACACTTCGTGCAAGAAAAGGCAAGACTGCTTTTAAAGGTTCAAATCATCTAATTTCATTCCTATTCTCTCCTTTCCCCTATCAATCACCCTTATGCAGAGTGCAGCAAATAGGTATCATTTGCCTTTTTAATAATCTGAATCTTAACAATGAACACACTGAAGAAAGACCACATGGTCTTCTCTGTATTCAGTTAATTAAGAGTAAGTATTCTGCTGATTTGCAATTTTGCAGAACAACCAACCAGCTGTTTGACTGCATTTTTCATTAACAAACAGTGAATTTGGAGTTGTAAAAACACATCTTAAGGCTGCATTCAGTGAAGTAATTATCTAAGGCAACATGGCTATTCAGAGGTGAAAATAGTAACAAACCATGCTTGGAATTTGGGTTTAAATCCTTAACTCATTTTAAATTATTCTAATTTATATTATATCATATATTAATTATTAATTTATATTATATTCTATAATAATTTCATAGATGATAATAGACCTAAAGAAAAATGTTCTAAATATTAATAATACCTGAAAATAAAGATGAGAAATTGAATAGGCAAGAAGAAAATTTCTTGCTTAGCGGAAAGTTCCTCCACATTTCCCTGTAAATCAAGATTGAAAAGCAAGGCATACTATCTACAGCAATAAATGCCAGATAATTGCTTCTGAGGCCATATTTTCCCCAACAGAAAGATCCTCTCAGTAAATAAATGTCCAAAGTTATGGTTTTTTTAAACTAGCATTTATCTTTCTACAAACAGCAAGCTAATTGCAAGGAATTCAGAGTTCACTGGCTCAATGCAACCTCCTAAATGGAAGGCCTTTCTGGGCCAGAATTAAGACTCTCTACTCCCAAGATAGCTTGCTGCTTTCAAAAAGGGAAGGATGTCATACTCCCCATGATCCCAACTCCTAAGAAGAAAGATACATGGACTTCTTATCTCTCTTGCATTATTAGTACAAATTCTGACCATCCCTAAACTGAACTTTCCAAAGTGAATGGTGGAATTGGGAAAACAGAAAGTCAAGCTATGGACATTCTATCAAAGGAGCTCCTAAACAAGGAGGACTTCGGGGTAAAGAGGAAGGCTTCCCTTGTAGTTCAGCTGGTAAAGAATCCGCCTGCATTGCGGGAGACCTGCATTCAATCCCTGGGTTGGGAAGATTCCCTGAAGAAGGGAAAGCTACCCACTCCAGTATTCTGGCCTGGAGAATTCCAAGGACTCTACAGTCCACAGGGTGGCAAAGAGTTGGACGTGATTGAGCAACTTTCACTTTCACGGAAAGGGCAGGGGCACTGGGTGCTAAGTTGCTTCAGTAGTGTCCAACTCTTTGTAAACCTATGGACTGTAGCCTTGCCAGGCTTCTCTGTCCATGGGATTCTCCAGGCAATACTGAAGTGGGTTGCCATGCCCTCCTCCAGGGGACCTTCCCGACCTAGGGATAGAATCCATATCTTCTGCAGCTCCTGCACTGTAGAGGATTTCATTACTGCTGAGCCACAAGGGAAGCCCAAAGGGCAGGGGGATGGAAGGAGCTGGGAAACTGGGATTAATGCATAAATACTATTGACAATATGTATAAAATAGATAACTAGATATCTTATAGATAATAAGATAATAATATTATAGATAATAAGAACATATTGTATAGTGTAGGGAACTCTACTTAATGGACTGTGGCAACCTGAATGGGGAGGAAGTCCAAAAGAGAGAAGGGATATATGTATATGTATAGCTGATTCATTTTGCTGCACAGTAGAAAGTAACACAACATTAAAAAGCAATGATACTCCAATAAAAATTACTTTTGAAAAAGGAGGAAGGCTTCTGACTGACGTTCTCCTTCATGTTCTATCTAAATCTGAATATTTGAGGATTGTATATGCAAAGTTGGCCTTTGAGAATTTTCTAACCAAGTTCCTAATTTTTCTTTCAAGTCACCAGGTCTGTGTCATCCACTAATTCGAATAAATATTGACAACCAAAATGCCTGAGGTCTTCAGTGATCATTCTTTCAGACTCCCTCCTCTCAGAGGTGAACTATAAACCCCGAGTCATATAGGGAGTTTGTTGGTGACATATTCAAAACCAGAGAAGGGGCTCACTAAGTGATTTTGATCATTCCTCCCAGTTCTTTCAAAAGCAGTTTTTCCTCCCCAGTGTGCTGAAAGCATAGGAGCCACCAGAGGAATTAGTTCTTCACCTCCAAATCCTTCCAGACCAGTTCGGCTGGCTGGTTCCCCCAGCTTCCTTAACCTAACTTTTCCTTCCCTCATTTGTCTCCTAAGAATGCTCTTTCATCGGGGCCTTGCCTCTTTCCCAGGATGTGACTGTTCTGTTTTGCTCCCTCTGGCCCACCACACACACTGTAGTGGTGTTTCAGAACCACCCCATACTTCCAAAGTCCCAGCGGGGCTCTGTTCCAGAAGGGCTGTGACCCCCTGCCCCCACCTCATCTTGCTCCTCTCTGCTTCCCGTTAAAATACTTGTAACTGAACATAGCCAGATATGAGGCTGTAGTTTTACCACACCGTTTTGACAAAAATACTGGATACGTTTCATGTTTTCATACCATAAAATTGAAATTATCAGCCATTGTGCTCAAAGCTGAGTGCCCTCGACTTTGCAGACATTTTGCCTATAAAACAGGAGTTCTCTTCTGGCTTCCTGTGTGTGGATGAAATGCCAGTGAGGTCATGATAGAAGCCAGAAAGGACTCTTAGAAACCAAGACCACTGCATCAATAACACCATTGCTGAAGTGAGAGGGGGAAATTATACAAAATCCAATAAAAAAAATAACTCAGATGTACTGTCATGCCTCTAAAGAGGAATGCCTCAGGGCAAAAATAACACACACACACACACTTACATGAACAACCCAGGCTTAAAGTTCAGTCTTTGTCTGCATTGTGTCTCTAAAGTTTCCACTTCAAACAGAGCAGAATGACCTGAAGTGTCTTTTCTCATTTTCGTGTAATTTCTTTCAGCTTTTCTGTCAATAAGAAAACTGGGTTTTCAGTCTGTTCACCCTCCCACAGCCTGACCAGCTGAAGTCAAAACCACCCCTACCATTTTCCTCCTCTGTGCAATGAACCTCACATTGGTTCTTGTCTTGACAAATGTCCCTCAACAGCCTACATACCAACCTTTAAAACAATTCAGTCATTCTGTCCTTTAGGCACCCTAAGTTATTCACACTTTGTTCATTTCCAAGTGACTCCCAAACACTTTGTTCTCATCTTCCTCCTTCCCCAAACTAAAAACTCAAGGTTATTACAAAATATACACAAATGTTCTTATCAAATGTGACAAACCACTCTGAATGGCTCTAGAAAGGATAGCCATGTTCATCAACAGATATAGAACACAGAATCATAATCTGTTGTATTAAATAGCCTTTATTTAGTGACTAGGGTAAATATTACTAATAATAATGCTTTAAGAACAACTAAAATGGCTCTAAAATGTTTTATTTATGAAAGTGAAAGTTGCTCAGTCATGTCTGACTCTTTGCAACCCCATGGACTATACAGTCCATGAAATTCTCCAGGCCAGAATACTGGAATGGGTAGCTGTTCCCCTCTCCAGGGGTCTTCCCAACCCAGGAATCGCACCCAGATCTCCCTCATCGCATGCAGATTCTTTACCAGCTGAGCCACAAGGGAAGCCCAAGAATACTGAAGTGGGTAGCCTATCCCTTCTTCAGCAGATCTTCCTGACTCAGGAAGCAAACCAGGGTCTTCTGCATTGCAGGCAGATTCTTTACCAACTGAGCTATGAGGGAAGCCCAAAGTGTCTTAGTCATGTTTGACTCTTTGTGACCCCGTGGACTACACAGTCCACGGAATTCTCCAGGCCAGAATACTGGAGTGAGTAGCTGTTCCCTTCTCCAGTGGATCTTCCCAACCCAGTCATCGAGCCCAGGTCTCCCACATTGCAGATGGATTCTTTACCAGCTGAGCCACCAGGGAAGCCCTTTTATTTGTAAAGCCTGCTATAAATTACAATAAGATTTTTTTGGTTTAGTCAACTAAAACATCATCTACTATAGAGAATCCCCCATGTGAAATACTAAAATTTTACCCAGAAATGTGGTAAATAAACAGCTACCATTTACTTTGCTCCTGCTGTATATAAAAACCAAGCAACATAAACTCATTTTTTCCCTTACATTCATCCAATGAAACAGGGGTTATTGGCCGTATTTTGTATGACTCAGATAAAGATGTGACCAAAGGTCACAAAGCTAGTAAATGACAAGATGGAGACTTAAATCTGGTTCTCTCAGATGTTAAGTTCAGGTTTTTCAACTAGGCTTACTATTTCTCAAGGGTGCTTGGCATCTTCGAACAGAAGAAGAGGAAGCTTTAAAGGAGAAATGACATTAGGATATTGGTGTGTGGTTAATCACTCAGTCATGTCCGACTTTTTGTGATCACGCGGTCTGTAGCCCGCCAGGCTCCTCTGTCCATGGGATTCTCCAAGCAAGAATACTGGAGTGGGTTACCATTTCCTTCTCCAGGAGATTTTCCCAACCCAGGATCGAACCAGGGTCTCCTGCATTGTAGGTGGATTTTTTTTTTGCCACTGAGCCACCAGTGAAGCCCTTAGGATATCTGCCTCTTCCTTATAAGTAGCATTAAATCCTACATCAGAGTCCTGAAATCCTAAAAGTTTACAAATTCAAGTATGATTTAACCTACCTGTTCATACTGCTTTAGAAATTTGCTGTGTAAAGATTTAGTGTGCATCTCTGCCAAACCCCAAAATATGTGTTGCATGGCTTAAAACAGTTATCACACTTCAACTACAGTAGCTATAAATGATTGATACAGAACTCAGGGTATTCAGTCTAGTAGATGAAATAAATGTGACTCAGTTAAAGCCCAACATGTTTCAATTCTACAGAGTCCATTTTCTTGACTGTATGTAGAGGTTTTTGGCTAAGAAAGATGTACACGTTTATCAAGCCCTGGAGAAAAGCAACACTTGCTCTGGAAAATGTGTATAGGGGCGTTTGAGGGATGAGCTGGATGGATGAAAAAGTCAGGCAATCAGTGTGTAAAGCAAGTTAACTCAGAGGAGTTGCCACTTTATGTATAACACCGATTTCTGCAACAGAGACAAAAGAAAGTCCTGACTGATAGAAAAGCATCTGGCCTAATAGACCGTGAAGAGGAGCTGAATTTTGTCTCTGCAGAGCTCTATGTTTTTTGTTGACTTATCTTGCACTCTTAGGAGTGAGACTACCGAATTTCAAAGACTAATTTTGTCTTCAGTCTCTAGGAGCTCACTAATAGACACACTTTTTTTTCTCTCCTTGAATTCTGAATTTGTATTTAGAGGTAGAATTGTTACCACAGTCTTATAAAAATGTCCCATCCAGGGAAAACAAAAACATGTTTATACAATAGCTTCCTCTGGATCTTAAAAAATTAAAGGTGATTTGATACGGAACATCTTTAGTAAGAATTAGAATTTCTCTCATGAAATTACTTACCATTTTCTTAATTGGATGTATTTACCCCAGTATGTCAAGTCCTGTGTTTGAATGGTTTCCTGTGACTCTTCAGAGGGAACGCTTTAATAACAAGACCCTGTGTGTGTCACTTTATATTTGGTGAGAGGATTGCACTGGGTCTAATTATATTATAAATGGGACAGCTTCATTAACCAAAGTGGCAGAAATAACAAAAGCATCTAATACTTATTCCACCTGGACATTTCACAAAGCTGAATGACGCTTCCCTATTCAAAAATGCCTCTCTAGTGCATTTATTAAAATGAGCTTTCAACAAAACCATTGACTAGAGAGAGAAGATAGCCTCAGCTGTGCTAAAACTTGATTTCCTCTGAGTACCAAATAGCTTCATAAATATTTCAGTACAGATATCAGGGGAAAGCATTTAGAAATTAGAAAGTATGGCAGTGTTTGCAGATGTAGGAATAGCCACAAATGATTCATGTCAGTTCTGACTTAAAGACCACCTACTATATACTAGACCATGATCAATGCCAGTGATGCAGAAACAAATGAGAATGGTTTAAAGAGTCCATGGAGCTTCAGGGTGAAATAAACATTTAAATAAAAATTTAAAGATAGCATGGCAGGTATTCTGAGAGAAACATGGAAATAAAAGCAGCTTCAGTGTCCCTCTTCTGAGCCTCTGCCTCCTGTCCCTGTGCTGTGTTCTCATCCATGTTCTCTCATTTAATCCTCACAACTAATGATGTGATCAGGTGTTATGAGCTACTGTGGATTTATTCACTCAACAAGGATTTATTGAGTACTTACTTTGGGCTGAGCACTATTCTATGTGCTGGATAACAGGGAACAAGACAAAAATCCCTACTTTCATGGAGTTTCCATTGTCTTGGGAAGAAACAGAAAATAGAAAAATCACTAAATGTATATAACATTTTAAAAGGTGATAAGTTCTATGGAGAAAATTAAAATATGAAAAGGAGGGTGATGGATATAGTTACAAATGGAGTGGATTTCAGGAGGCTTCACTGAGAAAAACACATTTGCGCAAAACCCTAAATAAAGTGAAGTAGCGAGCCATAGTGAGAAGCAGGAAGGAAGGAAGTTAGCCACACCCATGGAGCAAAGAACTGGCTATGCTGAGAAAGGGAGGAAGACGGCCTTACTCACCTCTGAAGAAAGAGAATTGCAGACAGTTGTAAGGTACGTGTAAATACCTTAAGGAAATACAATCCACTCAGCAGGTTTAGTGAAAGCAAGGAATGTATGAAATAATGTCATTTCTGTAAAATTATGTGTTGTATATTCAAGGAGACATATGAAAAAATGTTCGGAGATAGCAATGGAAATTTATCTGAGTGGTAGAATGTCAGTTCAGTTCAGTTCAGTTGCTCAGTCGTGTCCAACTCTTTTCGACCCCATGAATCGCAGCACACCAGGCCTCCCTGTCCATCACCAACTCCCAGAGTTCACTCAGACTCACATCCATCGAGTCGGTGATGCCATCCAGCCATCTCATCCTCTGTCGTCCCCTTCTCCTCCTGCCCCCAATCCCTCCCAGCATCAGAGTCTTTTCCAATGAGTCAACTCTTTGCATGAGGTGGCCAAAGTACTGGGGTTTCAGCTTTAGCATCATTCCTTCCAAAGAAATCCCAGGGCTCATCTCCTTCAGAATGGACTGGTTGGATCTCCTTGCAGTCCAAGGGACTCTCAAGAGTCTTCTTAATACCACAGTTCAAAAGCATCACTTCTTCAGCGCTCAGCCTTCTTCACAGTCCAACTCTCACATCTATACATGACCACAGGAAAAACCATAGCCTTGACTAGACGGACCTTTGTTGGCAAAGGAATGTCTCTGCTTTTGAATATGCTATCTAGGTTGGTCATAACTTTCCTTCCAAGGAGTAAGCGTCTTCAGGGGCAGCAGCTGGGAGGACCAACCCCACGTCCAAGGAGCGGTGGCTGCACGGGCGCAGGAAGGCTGAGAGCTATCCCACGTTGAAGGTCAGAAAGGGCGGCGGTGAGGAGATACCCCTCCTCCAAGGTAAGGAGCAGCGGCTGCACTTTGCTGGAGCAGCTGTGAAGAGATACCCCACGCCCAAGGTAAGAGAAACCCAAGTAAGACAGTAGGTGTTGCAAGAGGGTGTCAGAGGGCAGACACACTGAAACCATACTCACAGGAAACTAGTCAATCTAATCACACTAGGACCACAGCCTTGTCTAACTCAATGAAACTAAACCATGCCCTTGGGGCAACCCAAGATGGGCGGGTCATGGTGGAGAGATCTGACAGAATGTGGTCCGCTGGAGAAGGGAATAGCAAACCACTTCAGTATTCTTGCCTTGAGAACCCCATGAACAGTATGAAAAGGCAAAATGATAGGATACTGAAAGAGGAACTCCCCAGGTCAGTAGGTGCCCAATATGCTACTGGAGATCAGTGGAGAAATAACTCCAGAAAGAGTGAAGGTATGGAGCCAAAGCAAAAACAATACCCAGTTGTGGATGTGACTGGTGATAGAAGCAAGGTCCGATGCTGTAAAGAGCAATATTGCACAGGAACCTGAAATGTCAGGTTCATGAATCAAGAGTATCAGTTACGTGTCTCCAAATTTTCTGATTTGTGCGAATGGTTTCCAATAGAAGTATATTATTCTGTCATCAGGGGAAAAAAAATGCTTTTTTACCTTTTTGGAAAAAAAAATTGAATTGGCCTACATTCACTCTTGAATTTAGTGACTTAGATGGTTAAATCCATCTCTACCCACTTTTTCTAAGTAATAAACATTCTGATTTCAGGGCTCATTAACAACTAGTTTAGCCACAACCATTTTCCCCAGACTTTTCTCTGGCTAGCCATGGCCATATGGGTAGGTTTACCCTATGGGTTGTACATGAAAGAAGTTGGGATGATTCTAAAGAAGTGGCCTTAAAAGAAGGGGCATCATGGACTTCTTCAGCTCTTCTTCCTCCTGCTGGCCTGAAATCAGACATAATTCCTGATGCACATTTTCTTAGAATGTAGGAACAATTTTCTTGATGTCACAGATGACTTCATAAACCACACAACCAGCCCTTGACTCGCACCTTCAGATTTCATAGCAAGAATAAAATTAGGAGTTTGGGATTAACACACTACAATACATTAAGTAGATAACCAATAAGGACCTACTGTACAGCACATTATACTCATTATTTAACTGTTGCTTCCTTATCTGCATATAGGTTTCTCAAGAAGCAGGTCAGGTGGTCTGGTATTCCCATCTCTTTCAGAATTTCCCACAGTTTATTGTGATCCACACAGTCAAAGGCTTTGGCATAGTCAATAAAGCAGAAATAGATGTTTTCCTGGAACTCTCTTGCTTTTTCCTTGATCCAGTGGATGTTGGAAATTTGATCTCTGGTTCCTCTGCCCTTTCTAAAACCAGCTTGAACATCTGGAAGTTCACAGTTCATGTATTGCTGAAGCCTGGCTTGGAGAATTTTGAGCATTACTAGAGTGTGAGATGAGTGCAATTGTGTGGTAGTTTGAGCATTCTTTGGCATTGCCTTTCTTTGGGATTGGAAGGAAAACTGACCTTTTCCAGTCCTGTGACCACTGCTGAGTTTTCCAAATTTGCTGACATATTGAGTGCAGCATTCTCACAGCATCATCTTTCAGGATTTGAAATAGCTCAACTGGAATTCCATCATCTCCACTAGCTTTGCTCGTAGTGATGCTTTCTAAGGCCCACTTGACTTCACATTCCAGGATGTCTGGCTCTAGGTGAGTGATCACACCATCGTGATTATCTGGGTCGTGAAGATCTTTTTTGTACAGTTCTTCTGTGTATTCTTGCCACCTCTTCTTAATATCTTCTGCTTCCGTTAGGTCCATACCATTTCTGTCCTTTATCGAGCTACTGAACTGAACTGAAAACGGAAAAGAATCTAAAAAAGATTCTTTTCAGATGTAAAACAGAATCACTTTCCTGGGTACATCTGAAACTACACAATGTTGTAAATCAATTATATTTCGATTAAAAAGCCATCTTGTAATGTTTAAACGACTCCACGTTTTCTGATATGTGGACCTGAACCCAATCCTAGCTGATATGGCATATAAAGCAGAGTCCAGCTCCTGTGTGCTCAGTGTAACTTCGGAGCTCATTTTGTTATAACACAGCCGCCCCCTTGCACAAGGGAAGGAGTTTTGCAGACAACTGAGCCGAGTCTTGCGGGCTGAATCAGAACTTGAGGCAGTCATATACTGCTGCCACGAGCTAGAAGAAATCTTCAAAAGAGTATGGATAAATTAGAAGCAATTGGATCTAATAGAGTTTATTAACAAGCTAAATTAAGCTAAAATATCTCAAAACCAAAGCTTTCCTTTATACTAAATATACCTAGTTAGAAAAAAAAAAAAAAAAAAAACTCAGTAATAAGAGCAACAAAATGGATTTAAAAACACATAAAAATAAATAAGAGGGGGACTTCCCTGGTTGTCCAGTGGTTAAAACTTCACCATCTAATGTAGAGGGTTCAGGTTTGATCCCTGGTCAGGAAGCTAAGGTCCCACATGCTTCAGGGCCAAAAAACCAAAACACAAAACAGAAGCAATATTGTAACAAATTCAGTAAAAACTTTAAAAATGGTCCACATCAAAAAATCTTTTAAAATAAATAGCAAACTCTAAGAGTATTAAGTAAATAATAAATAAATAAATAGGACATAAATATTAAAATAATAAATAAATAAATAAAATAATAAATAAATAAATAGGATGTAAATAATAAATAATTTGATTTATAAGAAATCAAATTTATAAGAAAAGACACAACTTTAACAACTGTAAGAGATGACTTAAATAGATGCCCCTTACTTGAGAAATAATCACCATAGAAAACACTTGAATGTTATGAAAAATAAGAATAATAAAAATTATTTTTATTAGTTATATTAAAAATATTTAAATTTATTAATAATAAAATATACTTTTATTATTCTTCCCTACAGTAACAAAAGATACATACAGGTTACAGTATGTATTGATGCACAGTTCTGATGCAGAAATAAACAAGAAAATACAGTCTTGAAACTTATCCCTAAATACATAGATATTTAGTATATAATAAATGCAGAATTTCAAATTAGTGGGAAAAGAATGGACTATTCAATGATATTTAATGGCAATAGGAAAAATATCCAAATGGAAGAAAATAAAACTAGATACTCACCTCACTCCAAATAGTCAGATAAACTTCATATTGCTTAAAGTTCTAAATGTTAAAAAAAAATAATAAAGAACATTAGAAATAAATACAGGAAAAAAAATTACAACTAGAGGACTTTCCAAGTAAAATGGATTTCCAAACAAGACAATAAAAGGCATACAAGGAAAGCCATTAATGAAAAAATTGCAAACAAGAGTATATAATCCTTAATTCTCTATGCCAAAGTTGTCAAAAATATAGTCAAAGAAAAAAAAAATCAAACTGATGAAAATACTTTAAAACTGAAATCGACAAAAGCTAATTTCTCTAATATATACAGAGTTTCTTCAAATCAATATGGAAAAAAACAAAAGTAAAGAACGTAAACGTAATTTTCTCAGAAACAAAAATTCTCGAACTTACTAGTAAATACACAAGACATGAAAACTAAAACAATACAACAATGTTTACCTATCAAATAGGCAAAACGTGAAATTGCAGGAGCTGTATTCGTCCCATTTTCAGATCCCTTTCCAAGGGAATTATTCCCTGTGCCATTGTAGACATATTGTGCCTATGGAAAGAGGTGAGTTTAGGACCTTCCTCCATCTTCAACCCTTTCATTTTAAAAAAACTTTTTAATTTCTAATATTGGTGTTGTGTAAGCTTGGTTTCAAGCCAACCTAACTCTCAATGTCACTTCTAATCACAGAGCATTTATTGGCTCGTCCTCCAACAACAAAGGATCCCATACAATTGTCATTTCACTGACAGATCATAACAATGCTGCTGCTGCTGCTAAGTCACTTCAGTCGTCTCCAACTCTGTGTGACCCCATAGACGGCAGCCCACCAGGCTCCCCCATCCCTGGGATTCTCCAGGCAAGAATACTGGAGTGGGTTGCCATTTCCTTCTCCAATGCATGAAAGTGAAAAATGAAAGTGAAGTCACTCAGTCGTGTTCGACCCTCAGCGACCCCATGGACTGCAGCCTTCCAGACTCCTCCGTCCATGAGATTTTCCAGACAAGAGTACTGGAGTGGGGTGCCATTGCCTTCTCCATCATAAAAATGCAGTCCCGACTAAAGTAAGAACAGCATAGATCCTTCTGCCAGGCTCTCAAATTCAGACCCTAGTCATGGATGCTTGTTAAACTTTCCTGAAACCAATTTTTCCTTTATGTATAATAGGGATTTATTCATTCTTGACTTTGTATTTCTATTTTACTATTCACAGTTCAGTTCAGTCACTCAGTCATGTCCGACTCTTTGCAACCCCATGAATTGCAGCACGCCAGGCCTCCCTGTCCATCACCAACTCCCGGAGTTCACTCAGACTCACGTCCATTGAGTCAGTGATGCCATCCAGCCATCTCACCCTCTGTTGTCCCTTTTCCTCCTGCCCCCAATCCCTGCCAGCATCAGGGTCTTTTCCAATGAGTCAATTCTTCGCATGAGGTGGCTAAAGTACTGGAGTTTCAGCTTCAGCATCATTCCTTCCAAAGAAGACCCAGGGCTGATCTCCTTTAGGATGGACTGGTTGGATCTCCTTGCAGTCCAAGGGACTCTCAAGAGTCTTCTCCAACACCACAGTTCAAAAGCATCAATTCTTCGGCGCTCAGCTTTCTTCACAGTCCAACTCTCACATCCATACATGACCTCTGGAAAAACCATAGCCTTGACTAGACGGACCTTTGTTGGCAAAGTAAGGTCTCTGCTTTTCATACTCCTGCTTTATTCAATTTCAAATCCCTGTGGAATTATTGATGAATAAAGAAAGAGGCGTAGAAATAGAAGTGATAAGTAGAAGGTAGGGGACAACAAAAAAAAATGGATGTTTAAGTCAAACTTTCTTGATTTCCTTGGAGATACTAACCTAAGGAATTAAATATTAAATGATAAAAACAATTCTGTTATCAACTTATGACCTCTCCCCAAAAGTGTGCTCATGTGAAGCAGGAACACATCCACAATTTAGGGCTTAAAAATAACCCCTTTCTGGAGTCAAAAGATGGAAAACCATCTATGTCTTCTATACAAACTATGCTAAGTTAATACTTTTGACTTGAAGCATCTCCTATAAAAATATTTTTTGCAAAATAAATACATACGTTTTATTGATGCTGATGCTAAGACCTTTGGCTATTGTAGGCATCAAAAGCAAGAAAATGTATATACATCTATACACACACATATTTATAATCAATTATACTGCACCAATAACTAAAAAGCCAAAGAACCCCTCTTCTTTTCCCACTCTAAATATGTGTAGCCAAACTCTGGCTTTGACTGAAGTCATTGTTCCATGATCATGCATTATTCATTTTCTATCTAAGTCTGTCTCAGAATCTTCTATCTTGAACTACACAACAACTTTGGCAAAAAAATAAAAAGGCCTGTCCTACCGTTCCTCGTGCAAGTGATAAGGATCTGCTTCTGTTGTGCACTGCTTGAGGTTTTGCTTAAGGAAGAAAGCCCTTGTAGTGCCCTTTTTATGTAATTCATCCTGGGGATAATCCCCCAGGAAATGTCTGGATAGCTTCACTGGGTTATGGGAAATGAAAATCCTATGTTGTTTTAGCTGAGTATGTCTTAGACCTTATTGTTGGAAGTGAGCCTTACCTGACATTTGATATTAATCACAGACATTGGAGAAACACCTCATGGAGCTGGAATTGTCATCTGTGACCAATCAAGTCTCACTGGACAACACTCACTGCTCAGTGTTGCTTTAACTTACTGTGCTGAGATGTCACACCTGTCAGCCAGCTTGCACATCTTCCCAAGGATTTGCTAGGCTTAGTTTTCTCCCTGTCTATAAATGCAACATAAGTTAGCAACATTCATTGACAGATTTCAGCAGTGTTTTTCCCCTAGTTGAGCTGTTAGCTCCATTGTGAAGTACAGGAATTTCTTCTCAGTCTTCAAAGAATTTAAAACCACAATCAGAACTAGGGGGAAATAGCAAAGCAGATTGACAGCATATCCATCAAGATCGTCTAGCAGTTGCTTAGCTGTTTGCCAACACTGCCGGCCCTCCTCTCATCTCTCCAGCAAGTGGAATGCTGAAGAAATATACCCGGATTTTTCAGATATAGACAACTGGAAAACACCAATACAAATGTGGCACAGGGGTAAAAAACCCACTTGCAATGCAGGAGACGCAAGAGACGAGAGTTTGATACCTGGGTAAGGAAGATCCCCCAAAGTAGGAAATAGCAAACCCCTCCAGTATTCTTGCCTGGGAAAATTCCATGGACAGAAGAGCCTGGTGGGCTACATAGTCCATGAAGTTACAAAGAGCTTGATGCAACTGAGCATGGACGCACATTCATTCAATACAGATGAAGTAGTGGTTAAATCAAAGTTAATTTTTAATTGCTCAAATAATTGGGGCTTGTAATTCTTATGGTTTATACATATCCTCTTCATGACCCCCACCACATGCCTGGGCTCTTTCTAAGAGAGCACAAAGATTGGTCAGTGAGCAGAGACAACATAAAACCAAGAACCAGATGGAATTTGGAGGTGCTCCCTAAGAAGCCTTCTTCAGTTTATTAAAGCCACATAGTTCAATATAAGCAACGGTAGAGAAAACTGTACTTAAGCATAGATGGAAAATTTAAAAGTTCAAGAGGTTTTTATTTTTGAAGAAAATTGTGAAAAAAAATGGAGTGAGAGAAATTAGGGGTTGGGTAAATTTTAGTTGTTAAATATTTAAAGTAAAAAATGCAGGACATGAGGCTGAGTATTATTTGTGTTTCCTAAGACATTTCCTTGAAACAGTTTCTTCAGTCTAGATGTATACAATGTTCAAAACAATTACAGCTATGGAAAAGGAAAGGAGATAAATTATCCAGGGGCACCAGCAGAAATACTGTCCAAAATGGATAATTTTAATTACAAGCTCTTTCCTAAAGAGGCATTTCTATATTCATGAGAAAATGAGACCACGTCTGGTGAAGTCAAGGTCTCTAATTATCCAGAGCAGTGTCGACTTCTGTAGTCCGGGCCATGACCGTGACCAAATGGGAATGAAATACAAACCTTTTGTCCATCAGGATCTGCTTCAGCCTTCCCTCTGAGGCTGCAATTCACACTTAAAAAAAAATAACACTAATCATGTTGAAGACCTTTTGAGGTTCCACCTGTGTTAAATCAAGAGCAAGGAAAAGATTTAACACTTTCTTCCCCATCTCAAGCAAGCCAGAAATGCTCACTACACATTACTACATATTGCTAATCACTTCATGTCCTGTATGTGGCAGATTTATCCACAATGGAAAATTTTGACTTTTTTTAATAAAAATATTAAAGTAAAATAGATAAGATTAATAAAAAGGAATTTTTAATATAAGAACATTTTTATGTATTTACCTCTTAGGTTAAACCAAGGGATAAAATCCTTGACACAACATCATTTTAAATAAAATTGTTATTGATTCATATAGCTGACAAAAAATTGGACATGAATTATAGCATATTATGCTGGGTCTTTCGAGGAGTATAGTAATTTCATAAACCTCTGCTGCCACATTTGCCTCATGTCCCTTGTATTTTGTACACTCATCTACTATTAACACCTACCTGAAATAGAAGGAGTAAAGTTGATCTCTTGGTGAATGACTGCATTGGCCCAAATTCCCTGGGATCCTGTATCTGGCCAGTTCTTGAGGCCACATGCCCTCAGTCTAGTCATACCTGGCAGGCTAACAGAACATATTTCTTATGCACAGGGCATAACTATAAACCCTCAAGGACAGCAAAACCCACTCCAGTTTCAGCCTTGCCTCTGAAATGTATCCATCACTGGAGAATGAGTGCAGCATGACTAATGGTGATTAGGAGGCCACATGGTATGATGGAAAGAACTGAGCTTGGAATCAGAAGGCAAGTGCTCCTGTTTCAATGCTAACCCTTATTAACTGGGTGACTTACGCCAAACCTTTTTAAATCTCTGTCCTCAGTTTCTCCTTTGTAAACATGGGCAGTGATAATTTACTATGTCAGTTGTTTGTAAATAACATGTGAAAACATTTTGTAAATATTATACACATAAAATATTACATGTATTAGTTCAGTTCAGTCGCTCAGTCATGTCCGACTCTTTGTGACCCCATGAATTGCAGCACGCCAGGCCTCCCTGTCCATCACCAACTCCCGGAGTTCACTCAGACTCACATCCATCGAGTCGGTGATGCCATCCAGCCATCTCATCCTCTGTCGTCCCCTTCTCCTCCTGCCCCCAATCCCTCCCAGCATCAGAGTCTTTTCCAATGAGTCAACTCTTCACATGAGGTGGCCAAAGTATTGGAGATTCAGCCTCAGCATCAGTCCTTCCAATGAACACCCAGGACTTATCTCCTTTAGGATGGACTGGTTGGATCTCCTTGCGGTCCAAGGGACTCTCAAGAGTCTTCTCCAACACCACAGTTCAAAAGCATCAATTCTTCAGTGCTCAGCTTTCTTCACAGTCCAACTCTCACATCCATACATGACCACTGGAAAAACCATAGCCTTGACTAGACGGACTTTTGTTGGCAAAGTAATGTCTCTGCTTTTCAACAGGCTATCTAGGTTGGGCATAACTTTCCTTCCAAGGAGTAAGCGTATTAATTTCATGGCTGCAGTCACCATCTGCAGTGATTTTGGAGCCCCCCCAAAATAAAGTCTGACACTGTTTCCACTGTTTCCCCATCTACTTCCCATGAAGTGATGGGACCAGATACCATGATCTTCATTTTCTGAATGTTGAGCTTTAAGCCAACTTTTTCACTCTCCTCTTTCACTTTCATCAAGAGGCTTTTTAGTTGCTCTTCACTTTCTGCCATAAGGGTGGTGTCATCTGCATATCTGAGGTTATTGATATTTCTCCCGGCAATCTTGATTCCAGCTTGTGCTTCTTCAGCCCAGTGTTTCTCATGATGTAACTATAAGCAGGGTGACAATATACAGCCTTGATGTACTCCTTTCCTATTTGGAACCAGTCTGTTGTTCCATGTCCAGTTCTAATTGTTACTTCCTACCTGCATATAGGTTTCTCAAGAGGCTGGTCAGATGGTCTTGTATTCCCATCTCTTTCAGAATTTTCCACAGTTTATTGTGATCCACACAGTCAAAGGCTTTGGCATAGTCAATATAGCAGAAATTGATGTTTTTCTGGAACTCTCTTGCTTTTTCGATGATCCAGTGGATGTTGGCAATTTGATCTCTGGTTCCTCTGCCTTTCCTAACATCTAATACATAAAGTATGTTAGACTAGTAATGGAATCATGCCACTAAAGATACATGGGTGATTATTGGATGCAATAGCTGAACAAGTTGAGAATGATCAGACCCAAAGAGTGGAAAATGAGATGGTGAGAAAGAAAACAAACTTTAATGTTATTTGACTTTAAAGACTGTGTACAATAAATACCTCAATATAAATAAAAATTAAACATTAACAACATACTAGAGGAGACTATACAACAGACTAAAGTCACATCATTTTGGTGACAAAGGTCCATATAATCAATGCTATGGTTTTTCCAGTAGTCATGTACAGATGTGAGAGTTGGACCACAAAGAAGGATGAATGTCAAAGAATTGATACTTTCAAACTGTGGTACTGGAGAAGACTCTTGAGAGTCCCTGGACAGCAAGGAGATCAAATCCATCAATTCTAAAGGAAATCAACCCTGAATATTCATTGGAAGGACTGATGCTAAAGCTGAAGCTCCAATACTTTGGCCACCTGATGGCAAGAGCCGACTCATTGGAAAAGACCTTGATGCTGGGAAAGATTGAGGGCATGTGGAAAAAAGGAGGGAACAGAGGATGAGCTGGTTGGTGGCATCACCGTCATCAATGGACATGAGTTTGAGCAAACTCTGGGAGATGGTGAACAATAGGAAAGCCTGGCATGCTGCAGTCCATGGGGTCGCAAAGGACTGGACACTACTTAGCGACTGAACAACAGCAAAAACCTGCCTTGATCTGAAAGGAGTTAAATGCTGCCCCTGCTCTTCCCTTGGAATTCTGAGGAAGCACCACCCCCACCCAAAGTCATCTTTACATAACCTTTTTCTCAATCCCATAGTACATTCCAGACAGTACTGAAACTAAAACAGCTTCAAGGTCTTCTTATTTCTTTTTAGTTGTGATTAAGAAGTGACATGGAAGCTTCTGGTGAAAAGATATTATCATTGTGTTTTAGGTGTCATTTTGAGTAAACGATTCAGAGCAATGTTACTGCAATGTTGCTGGTCAAGATCAGTTGTGGGAAGCCCTGCTTTTACCTTCTCAAGTTCAATGTGGTCAGTTTCAAAAGCCATCACCTCTTGTGATACTGCTGTGTTACCTGGTAAGCTATTCACACTTCTGAATTTATGCACTCTAAACGAAAAGCAAAATGGCATACCAGTCTTGAAATCCTGCCTGGAGATACATAGAAAATGTGGCGTATCCCCAAGGTAGTTGGTTGCTAAAAGGAAATGTCCTGAGTCACTACTGTCTACTCAGGGTTTGAAAGCACCGCAGATGTGCCAACAATTTCTTCTTTCACCTTTGCCATCCTGATGTAATATTTCCACTCCAGAAAGGATAATGAAGAGCAAGCATTCACAGTGGGTCACTTAGTATGAACACAGCTTTGGCCCACTCTGTCCATCCAGCAAATGCAATAGAAAATAGACTTGGGCAGGTAACACATGAAATGAGAGTAACAGACTTTGTTCTAGGAGATATCACTTAGGTTTCTCCAACCACAGAACCCCAACCACCATGGCAAACATCTCAAAAGTTCACACCTCTGAACACTCAAGAAACTGAGAATACAATGTCTGTGGCTTGCTCTCATTATTATTAGGAAAACGGCTTCCAGTGTAAATCCTATTAAAATGGATGAGTTTCCAGATCAATTTTCTCTAGTCTACAGAGTGTGTTTATATACATATTTCACTACTGAACAGAATTTTTAAAGATAGCCCATCGTGTACCAAATGCATATTTCCCACTCAATCTCTGCCAATTATGCAACACCTCTAAAGGCAGGATCTTGCTTCTTCCAAAAGCAACTCTCCTCTGTGTACCACTGAGAATTAAGGAGATCTTTCTTTGTTCTATGGCTCAGTGACTGCCACCCCAAAAGCCTTTTATTCCTCTGGAGTCATAAAACAAGGAACAAATGGAAGCTCTTTTCCACATTATAACCCTTAAAATGTTTGATGGCAGCTTCCATTTCTCCCACCACAAGTTTTCTTCTTCCCTGTACTCTTTCTGCCACATCTGCCCTACAGCTTCTATAGCCTTTTCTCGTATACCACAGCCCTAATTCCTTTCAATGGGCAGGGTACTCTGTAGAGCAGTGTCATGTGGGGCTTTGAGCAGGGGCATCAGACTCAGAAAAACTAGGGTTTTAATCTTGCATTGCAAAAGAGTCAGTCATTACTTAGCAACTAAATGACAATAATCTTTCATCTACCCTATATGTACAGGACTTGGACCAAGTAAGGTGTCTAAACCTCAGTCTCTTAATCCATAAAAAAGTGGCAAGAATAATACTTATTTCTTAATGACATAATATAGGTAAAATCTGATCAAGTTGCTGAAATACAGTAGATTTCAAGAAAATGCTACATTAGTATTGTTTGGTCCAGTGTGCAAGTGTTGTGATCTGTCCATCCTCTGTAAAGGGACATGCTCACGTCTCAACAGATTATTCTGAGCAGGATCCAGCCAGCATGGAGCAGTGTCATAATCTTGGACCACTGGGCACAGCTTTCATGACTGACAGGTTGCTCTCACTTATTTACTCACCACTGCATCTTTAAAAAGGTATTAATTTCAACTAAGACCACAGAGCAACCTCATCCTCTGCAACTCTCCATGTCTGGCCCTGAACAAGAATATGAATAAAGGAAATGCTGGAGTGTGTGTGTTTTCCATTCTAAAGGATCTCTCCTTAGAGTACAAAGGGAAAAATGGCAGTGCAAGAAGGTAGAAGGGAAAAGGAATAATAAAAACTGTTAGAATCCCTTTTGGGGTCCAATTCTAGCAATTTAGGATGCCAAAATAACCCTGAAAATAAAACTCCGGATATCCAAGATGGAGCAGTTATAGATTAGACAGCAGTGCTAATGACAACTGGACATCAGAGGAAATCTGTAAAAAAAAAAAAAAGAATTCCTGGCTATCTTGGAAAAATAAACAGTTTGAATTGAGTTCCGTTCAATTTTAGGAAAAAAGTTTCAATAACTACATGAGATCAAACAAATAAATCAATGAATGTGTCCATGGGTTCTTTTTGCATTCTATGGAAATAGCTCTCAGAGAAAAGAAATTCATGAGGTTCTTGAGTTTAGGACGGAAGAAAGCACAGTAGAAGACAGCAGGGCTAAAAGCATGACTGTTTGATAAGGACAAACATTAGTGATATATAAATTGTGTGAAATGCATATGCATTGTTTTTTGTAAAACAGAGACTATTGAATTTTTAATTTTTTCTTTTGCAGAACAATCAGAAAACACAGAGGCAAAAATAAAAATAAAAAACATGAAAAAATCTCCCATAATGCTACACCAGTGAAAAGTGAAAGTGCAAGTTGGTCAGTTGTATCCGACTCTTTGTGACTTCAGGGACTGTCCATGGAATTCTTCAGGCCAAAACACTGGAGTGGAAAACCTGGAAAACCCCATGGACGAAGGAGCCTGGTGGGCTTCCAAGGGTTTATGAAGAGTCGGACAGGACTGAGCGACTTCACTTTCACTTTTCACTTTCATGCTTTGGAGAAGAAAATGGCAACCCACTCCAGTGTTCTTGCCTGGAGAATCCCAGGGACGGGGGAGCCTGGTGGGCCTCCGTCTATGGGGTCGCACAGAGTCGGAAATGACTGAAGTGACTTAGCAGTAGCAGGGGAAGACTGGAATGCTGCAGTTCATGGGGTCACAAAGAGGTGAACACAACTTAGTGACTGAACAACAACAATAATTGCATAATGTCAATGATCCAGAAAAAAAGAAAAACAAATTTTGTCAGGATATTTCCAGACGCAACTATAATAAGCATACTTTGTAGAAATCAGGCAAACCCATTTTAGTCTTCCCTTTATAAACATAATAGAAGAATCAGGAGATTAACCTGAGAGTAAAATTCTATTTATTGAATAGTGGAATGGTTCTGGAGAAAGGTGGAAAGGAAGTGCCCAGTGAAACCAGTTTCTTGCAAAAGAAGCTATCTGGTAAACTCAAGTTTTAAAGGGGTTTCCCTGCTGGCTCAGTTGGTAAAGAATCCACTTGCAATGCAGGAGAACTCAGTTCAATTCCTGGGTCAGGAAGATTTGCTGGAGAAGGGATAGGCTACCCACACCAGTATTCTTGGGCTTCCCTTGTGGCTCAGCTGATAATCTGCATGCAATATGGGAGACCTGGGTTCAATCCCTGGGTTGAGAAGTTCCCCTGGAGAAGGGAACAGCTACCCACTCCTGTTTTCTGGCCTGGAGAATTCCATGGACTGTATAGACCATGGGGTCACAAAGAGTCAGACATGACTAAGCAACTTTCACTTTCAAGTTTTTAAAATGATAAAAAGATAAATGTGTACCCAAAGAAAAATGCAATTAAAAAACAATGGATTTCAACATACAATAGATGCAGATAAATACTGTTTGATTCCACTTATACAGGGTATCTAGAATAGTCAAATTAATAGAGTCAGAAAGTACATTAGCAGATGCCACGGGTGGGGGATGAAAGAAGGGAGGACAGGGGGACTTAGTGTTTAATGGGGACAGAGTTTCAGTTTAGAAAAGAGAAAAATTCAGGAAATGGATGATGGTGAGGATCAAATAACATGGTGAACGTACCACTGAACTGTACAGTTCGTGTGTTCTCAGTTCCTCAGTCGTGTCTGACTCTTTGCACCCAATGGACTGTAGCCCGCCAGACTCCTCTGTCCATGGAATTTTCCAGGCAGGAATACTGGAGTGGGTTGCCATTTCCTTCTCCAGAGGATCTTCCCAACCCAGAGATCAAACCCACATTTCCTGTCTCCTGCATTGGCAGGCAGATTCTTTCACCACTGTGCCACATATGTGATTTTTATTGCAATAAAAAAAAGATAATAATAGAAGCAAAATAATGTCAGAAAAGCTAAAATTCTAAAGTCAAAAGAACTAAAATAAAAGGGACCTTGTAAGTTACATTTAAAGCAGATAAAATCAGGAAGATAAATATCCCTGATTGTAGAAGATGGTGTTATGTTAACAGATGCTTGAATGAAGATAGAAGTCTTTCTTTTACACTCTTTTTCCCCCAAGGAGAAGAGAATGTTCTTTATATTAGAAAGTGTAGATGATCACTCCAGTCCCTTCTAACTTGAACAGAAGGGTTTTAGGGATGTTTCACTTTTTAGCAGATTGCTGGAGTTTTGGGTAAATACCACCAGACATATGATTTCAGATCCAAAAAACCTCTGTGAGTTTCATAACTAAGAGGCAGCTTTTCACAGAATAATGAATTAGATATCAAAAGATTGAAAACATTATATTAGGAATATGGATATGTGTGCCTATAATATGACACATATATACAAAGAATTACAGTGCTACCTACAGCTGAAAACAAAACCTTATATTTGGAAGGCTAATATTAAGGAGTATAACCTTTAAAAGCATTTCAACAGCAGGCATTCTTGTTTCTCAGATTTCTAAAATCAGATTGTTTAAATACATATCATGGATTTTATTTTTCAGAATATTAACATAAAAGTAAAGTAATTCAGATAATATTTTGAGTTGCATTCGTATTATGTTCTGAGTTGCATTCAGAAGGGTAAGTTAAATTTCTTTTCCACTCAAAATATTATCAATGATTTTCCATATACGTCAACATGCTATGATCACTCCCTTACTGTTTCCCTAGAATTAAATGACAAGCGAGCATTGAATTTATGAACAATACCAAGACAAGTGTAAAGATAATTTAACTCACATTACAGGGAAACAGCTTACACAGTTCAAACAATATGTTAATGGCTGTATTCATGGCTTCATGAAGTTGCTTTTAAATTGGCTATTTCTTATACAATTCTCAGAGCTGTAAATGGAATACAACATCGATGGTTTTTTTTTTCATCAATCAGGTAAAGAACAACAACAAAAAAAAAAACCTTTTAAAATAAATAATTAAAAACTAAATATATGGGTGTGCCCATTTATCAATTCAGTTCAGTCACTCAGTCGTGTCCAACTCTCTACAACCCCATGGACTGTAGCATGCCAGGCCTCCCTGTCCATCACCAACACCTAGAGCTTGCTCAAACTCATGTCCATCCAGTCGGTGATGCCATCCAATAATCTTATCCTCTGTCATCCCCTTCTCCTCCTGCCTTCAATCTTTTCCAGCATCAGGGTCTTTTCCAATGAGTCAGTTCTTCACATCAGGTGGCCAAAGTATTGGAGTTTCAGCATCAGTCCTTCCAATGAATATTCAGGACTGATTTCCTTTACAATGACTGGTTGGATCTCCTTGCAGTCCAAGGGACTCTCAAGAGTCTTCTCCAATATCACAATTCAAAAACATCAATTCTTCAGCACTCAGCTTTCTTTATAGTCCAACTCTCACATCCATACATGACTACTGGAAAAACCATAGCCTTAACTAGACGGACCTTTGTTGGCAAAGTAATGTCTCTACTTTTTATTGTTATCTAGGTTGGTCATAACTTTTCTTCCAAGGAGTAGGTGTGTTTTAATTTCATAGCTGCAGTCACCATCTGCAGTGATTTTGGAGCCCAAAAAAATAAAGTCTGCCACTGTTTCCACTGTTTTCCCATTTGTTTGCCATGAAGTGATGGGATCAGATGCCATGATCTGTTTTCTGAATGTTGAGCTTTAAGCCAACTTTCTCACTCTCCTCTTTCACTTTCATCAAGAGGCTCTTTAGTTCTTCTTTGCTTTCTGCCATAAGGGTGGTGTCATCTGCATATCTGAGGCTATTGATATTTCTCCAGGCAATCTTCATTCCAGCTTGTGCTTCATCCAGCCCAGCATTTCTCATGATGTACTCTGCATATAAGTTAAATAAGCAGGGTGACAATATACAGCCTTGACGTACTCCTTTTCCTATTTGGAACCAGTCTGTTGTTCTATGTCCAGTTCTAACTGTTGCTTCCTGACCTGCATGCAGATTTCTCAAGATGCAGGTCAGGTGGTCTGGTATTCCCATCTCTTTCAGAATTTTCCACAGTTTATCGTGATCCACACAGTCAAAAGCTTTGGCATAGTCAATAAAGCAGAAATAGATGTTTTTCTGGAACTCTCTTGCTTTTTTGATGCTCCAACAGATGTTTGCAATTTGACTTCTGATTCCTCTGCCTTTTCTAAAACCCGCTTGAATATCTGGAAGGTCATGGTTCATGTACTGTTGAAGCCTGGCTTGGAGAATTTTGAGCATTACTTTGCTAGCGTGTGAGATGAGTTCAATTGTGTGGTAGTTTGAACATTCTTTGGCATTGCCTTTCTTTGGGATTGGAATGAAAACTGACCTTGTCCAGTCCTGTGGAATTTGCCCCAAATGGGAGAAGAGCTTTCTAATGCTGAGGCAAACCAAGGTCAAAGACAGGCTATCCCCACTCACTCTGAGGATTCAGGTTAGAGATGACCTGTTGCAACATCTAATGGGTGTGTGGTCACTTCAAACTGTGAGGAAAGTGTAGACAGTGGGAATGAAGAGCTGAAAATTCTCCTTTTCCAAATCATCCTTGGTGACCACAGGGCACATTCAGCTGTTGAGAGTCTGGGGTGAGGGGAATGGTAGGTGCTTGACAGCAGACTCCTCACAAAGGATTCCATAGAAAGAACTATAGAGCAGATCCTCAAATTCAAGGCTAAATGTGACTTCTCATCAGATGTGAGAGCTAGGTGATTGATAATAAGTCAGCCTCATCTTCAAGGCTGCAGGGACCCAAGCCATGTGAGAGTTACACTGGCCACAAACTTCAGTTGTGTGTGACAGCGGGACAACCAGGAACATCTAGTATGAGGCTCCTGAATCTTCCCCACCTCCTCAAAACCATGGAAGCCACAGCCCTTCCATGCACCTTAGAAACAAAGCAGAATAAAAGGAGTGAGGGATGCCTCTGTCGTTGACGGGCACTTTTATCCAAGAAAGACTATTTTCTAAATGGACTATTTAAATTCCCAGATCCAATGCAGCTTTAAACCACATAGAACATTTGAATGTTTTTCTTGGCAATTAGTAAATAGGGATTTTGGAGGAAGGCCAATTAGTTATGACTATAATAAACAAATTACATTTATACTGTACATTTTAATTGTGAAGTGAATTACATTTGTGAATCTGCCACCTCTAGTTCTGCCCACTCATGAAAATCTTAATTCAAATTGTCAGCAAGTTCCATCCCCACAGTGGGTTCTTTATATTGAGATTTTGTGGTTACAACCTAAGAAGTTCTGAAAAAACAGTAAATCTATGCACTGCAAAAATAACAGCAGAATTGCCTTAGGTATAAATGTATAAAAACATCTACAGAGGATACAGAATTAAGTGCTCACACTTCCTTTTCTCCTCCAAAGGAAGCAAGGAAGAACCTCTAGCTACGGCTCCTGGGCTTCTCTCTCTTCTCTAGTCTCACTTCTTCCTTTTATGTTGCCCGAGCTTCTCCTCTGCACCATCCAGGTTGTCTTGTCTCATGTCCTAGGGGTTGCTTTTTCAGGACCTTTTTTTATTGTTTCTCTAACATACTTGCTCTAAGCACCCCCATGTGAAAGTGGAAGTGTTAGTCATGTCCGACTCTTTGTGATCCCATATACTGTAGCCCTCCAGGCTCCTCTGTCCACAAAATCCTCCAGGCAAGAATACTGGACTGGGTAGCCATTCCCTTCTGCAGAGGATCTTCCTGACCCAGGTATCGAATCTGGGTCTCCAGCATTGCAGGCAGATTCTTCACCAGGGAAGCCCCACGCCCCGCAAGTACCCTCATGGATACACTCTATTCATTAAATCTCGGTAGAATGGTCTCTACTAATGAATCTCTACCAAGGTTTTCTGCTTCACACATGTACCAACACACTGTGCCTTCCTGCTTTATAATCCTGAGTTTACCTTGAGTCACTTGCCAAGCCCTAAAAGTTCTCTTTTTAGCAGTAATGCTCTCTGTCCTAGCCTCTGCATGAGTGAACTGGGCATGAAAAACATCTTCAAGAGTTATTGAAAATGGTTTTTGTCAGAGTCAAGCCCAAGGATGCTATGAGAATTTCTCTGCAACATCATTAATCACCCCAGACTCAGTCGTGTATAGTGTATACACTTTACCATTAAAAGGTATCTTAAACATTGCATCGTTCCTGCACATTTTCCTCTGGATTTATGCTTACAGTTACATTTTTGGCAGCAGTAGTTTTCGCATTTATCACTTGCTGCTTTGGATGAATTGCTTGAATTTTTAGTTTTTTTTTTTTTTTTTACTACTCTTCTGAATGTCTTAAACTTTTACAGTTACATGAGTACATTGCTTTTGGTTAGTCAAACTAGAGTTTAGAACTTAAAGAAGTTATATTTAATGAGATTGTAAGAAAATTTTTCTTGGGGACATTTCACAGTCTAGTAATTAAAATATGTATTCCTCTGTGAAATCAAAGGATAATCTCTCTCTAATGCAGTCAAATTGTCATAAAAAAATAGAAGGAGCATCTTCTTTTCTGTTCTGCTCATATATAAACCCATTTTTAAATCCAGGTATTAAATGGAAAATAGGAAAATAAATATTTCATTTCCATGAGATGGGCACTGAAACCAACAAGCAGCATATTGAGGAGATCAAAATGAACTGTGTTTTCTTGTCTCATGTCCTAGATGTGGCTTCCTTTTAACAGGACCCTATTGGCAAGCCTCTGGCCAGGTTAACATAGACACAGGAGAGAGAGAGAGCCCAAGACTTGCCCCTCCATGTGGGACCTGCTACTTCTGGAATCTGGGGTTAAAGAAAGCAATGCAAAATGGAGGGGATGCAATTGGCTAATGTGAGAGCATTTTCCCTAAGATATTATCTGTACGCATGCAATCCAGAAATCATTGACTCCTATTTTATACCAGGTATTGAACTGTGTTTTCTAGAAATAAGGGCACAGTTTCCACTTTCCAGGAGTTCATAGCCTAGAGGGGAAATAAGATATACACAAATGATCCTAGTAATCAGGAAGAGAGTAATGGCTGCAGTATACAGTACCAACCAGAATGCTGAAGAAGTGCAGAGGGTGAAAGAGACTGAGGTGTTTGGGAAAGGGTTCAAGCAGAAGATGGCTTTCAAGCTGAGCCTTGAAGTTCATGAGTACGATTTCCCAAGGTAGGCATGAGGACTGTGGCTTTTCCAGGGGTGGAGAGGTAAGATTAAAATGTAGAGAGAGAGAAACCACAGGTCTATTCATGGCATAGAGGTGAAAAAAAGAGCAGAAATAGGACCAGGATGACAGAGGAAAGGGAAGCCACTGAGAGAAGAAAGCAAATTTGCTTCATAAAGGAGGAAAGGCAGGAGATTCTTAAGCCTTTCCTCCAAGCCCCGCTCTACACTCCCAAGGCGCTGACAGAAAATCAGAACCGTGTTCAAAGACTGCATAACTAAGGGAGATAGGTTTGTTCAACAGACAGTAAAGTGGGCTATTGGAGTGCATAATCCCCTAGAACAAGGAGGGCTGACTGTGTTAGGGAGCATCGCCATTCTGCTGCATTATTAGTTCCAGTTGGCTGATTTAACAATCGGTGCCTCATTAGAAGTAAAAATGTAAACCAGATCAAACAAAATTTACATGAAATGTTTTATTCAGCTGAGTTTTCCCTGAAATTCAAATTAGCTAGATAAAAACAAAAACAGTGGAAGATAGTTAACAAAGTCAAATTTTCCTAAGATCTCTGTATATTTCAGGCATAATTCTGCAGTAAGGCTGGCACTAGAATAGGGGACCATTTGCTTATATTCAATCAAAAGTACTCCATCTAGAACAGAGATATTCTGTGACCCATTAGACTTCTAACAGGATTATTCTAAGAAATTTGGAGAATTCCGTACATAATCATCTAGAAGTCTGTGATGAATGTGAAAGCAAAAGAAAATCTTCGGTCAAATAAAGGGAATACAGAATTTTCATTTATTAAGGATGAACTCACTCTACGATCCTATTTCATGTTTCTGAAGACACAACTCTCAAAGAAACAATTGAGGGCATTAGACATGCAATTTCCAACTGTCCAGGGAGCAATGTGTGTGGCTGCAGTTTATGCTCATTAGTCACAAAACCGTTCTTTGTGAATGTGTCCTTTAATTTGGGGAAGGATCCAAGCAGCATGATGATTCTAGAATCATCACCATTTAATATGAATTAAGAGGCTTTCAAAGGAAGACACTGCTTGATAGGACCATCCATATGAAACAGTTAATCATATATAGCCAATAAGACCTTGGTATCTAAGGGAAAGGGGCAGAATCAAAGACGGCAAAGGGGAGAAAGGGGCCACATAGCTTACCTGGACTTTGCAAATCTTCCTCATTTTTCTGTGTTATCTGACTTAATGCAAGACTGAACCAGCCATTTTCCTCAATAAATCTACTTTAAACAGCTGCTTAGAAAGAAAATGTAACTAGGTCAATGCACATTAAAAAGATGACCTAAATTTTTCTCCTAATGATTTAATAAATGCTTGACTAGAAACAGAAAAAAGAGATTTTTAAGGGAAAAGATGAAGTAACAGCTTATCATACTTCAGCAAATTTACACTCTGAGGGAAAACACCTATCTTATTTTCTATAAAGGTGCTTAGTCAAATACAAAATTACTATACAGACAATCTAAGTAGAGACTAAGAAAATGAACATTTTACCAAAATGATGCCAATAAAAAAAGCCCACATCTCCACCTGCCTTTAGAAAAACTGACTGATTAAAAAGTGTTCTAACCATTAATCCTACATACTAACTTAAAATAACACAGGTCAGCATGGAACAACAGAAGGAGAAGGAATCCTTGTGATTTTAGGTGAGGTAGTAAAGTTTGCTTGGAGAAAGCAATGGCACCCCACTCCAGTGCTCTTGCCTGGAAAATCCCATGGACAGAGGAGCCTGGTGGGCTACAGTCCATGGGGTCGCGAAGAGTTGGACACGACTGAGCGACTCCACTTTCACTTTTCACTTTCATGCATTGGAGAAGGAAATGGCAACCCACTCCAGTGTTCTTGCCTGGAGAATCCCAGGGACGGCGGAGCCTGATGGGCTTCCGTCTATGGGGTTGCACAGAGTCAGACACGACTGAAGCGACTTAGCAGCAGCAGCAGCAGTAAAGTTTGCTAATAATTCAACTGCCAAAAATTGCAAATTTGGAAAGGCTGGGAAATCTGTTTTAAAGACAAAATAATCAATTGTTTCAACTGACACAACCAATCAGGTCAACCATTAGTTCTTGGGGTGTTTGGATTATTGGGTTTCTCTCCCATCTCTAGTCTCGCTTCTTCTTTTCATGCTGTCTGAACTTCTCCTCTGCACCATCCAGGTTTTCTTCTCTCATGTCCTAGGTGTTACTGAAAACTCAGGATTACTGAACACTTACTGCTTCCCAGACATTGTATAGACCACATAGAGTTTGGTGAAACAAAATTGAGGAAGACACAGTCTCTATCCTTAGTACAGTTCAGTCGCTAAGTTGTGTCTGACTCCTTGCTGCCCCATGGACAGCAGCACACCAGGCCTCCCTGTCCATCACCAATACCAGAGTTTACTCAAACTCATGTCCATTGAGTCAGTGATGCCATCCAACCATCTCATCTTCTGTCGTTCCCTTCTCCTCCCATCTTCAATCTTTCCCAGCATCAGGGTCTTTTCCAATGAGTCAGTTCTTCACATCAGGTGACCAAAGTATTGGAGTATTGGAGTTTCAGCTTCAGCATCAGTCCTTCCAATGAATATTCAGGACTGATTTCCTTTAGGATGACTGGTTGGATCTCCTTGCTGTCCAAGGGACTCTCAAGAGTCTTCTCCAACACCACAGTTCAAAAGCATCAGACCTTCAGTGCTCAGCTTTCTTTATAGTCCAACTCTCACATCCTTACATGACCACTGGAAAAACCATAGCTTTGACTAGACGGACAATTGTTGGCAAAGTAATGTCTCTGCTTTTGAATATGCTGTCTAGATTGGTCATAACTTTTCTTCCAAGGAGTAAGCATCTTTTCATTTCATGGCTGCAGTCACCATCTGCAGTGATTTTAAGTGAAAGTGAAAGTGAAGTCGTTCAGTTGTGTCCGACTCTTAGCGACCCCATGGACTACAGCCCACCAGGCCCTCCAACCATGGGATTTTCCAGGCAAGAGTACTGGAGTGGGGTGCCATTGCCTTTTCTGGCAGTGATTTTGGAGCCCCCCAAAATAAAGTCTGCCACTGTTTTCACTGTTTCTCCATCTATTTGCCATGAAGTGATGGGACCAGGCGCCATGATTTTAATTTTCTGAATGTTGAGCTTTAAGCCAACTTTCTCACTCTCCTCTTTCACTTTCATCAAGAGGCTCTTTAGTTCTTCTTTGCTTTCTGCCATAAGGGTGGTGTCATCTGCATATCTGAGGTTATTGATATTTCTCCAGGCAATCTTGATTCCAGCTTGTGCTTCATCCAGCCCAGCATTTCTCATGATGTACTCTGCATATAAGCAGGGTGACAATATACAGCCTTGACATACTCCGTTTCCTATTTGGAACCAGTCTGTTGTTCCATGTCCAGTTGTAACTGTTGCTTCCTGACCTGTATACAGATTTCTCAGGAGGCAGGTCAGGTGGTCTGGTATTCTAATCTCTTGAAGAATTTTCCACAATTTGTTGTGATACACACAGTCAAAGGCTTTAGTGAAGTCAATAAAGTAGTAGATGTTTTTCTGAAACTCTCTTGCTTTTTTGATGCTCCAACAGATGTTTGCAATTTGACTTCTGGTTCCTCTGCCTTTTCTAAATCCAGCTTGAACATCTGGAAGATCATGGTTCACATACTCGTGAACCCTGCTTGGAGAATTTTGAGCATTACTTTGCTAGCGTGTGAGATGAGTTCAATTGTGCGGTAGTTTGAACATTCTTTGGCATTGCCTTTCTTTGGGATTGGAATGAAAACTGACCTTTTCCAGCCCTGTGGCCACTGCTGAGTTTTCCAAATTTGCTGGCCTATTGAGTGCAGCACTTTCACAGTATCCATCCTTAAGAAACTCACTACCTAAAGGTGAGGGGAAGGAGACCAGATATAAATAGAAAAATTAAAATACAATATGGCAAGTGCTATTTTAAAAAGTATGGAGTAAGCACTGGTAAGATCTAGATGTCAGAATACCTAATTCTGCTACTTTTTCCTCCTCCTTAAATCAAAACCCTTAAAATTCTTCTCTCACCCACCACCCTTCAAGGACAACCTAAATGTAATCCTGGGTACTCTGAAAAATCAACCAACATGAAAAGCAAATCTTTTCATTTAAAAGAAAGAAGCAAGTCAGAGCATCCCACTCCTAAATTGGGATGTAAGAATGAGTCTTTGCTAGCATTGTTTCAGCTTCCCACAGGGTGAGCAAGAAGGTCATATTCTTGCAAAGTGTCTTTTCCAAGAAATGGGTCTTCAAAGAGCCTGTATCCATTCCATCACTAGGGCCATAGACAGGTTACTTAACCTGTCTGAGCCTCAGTTTCTCCATCTGTAACATGGTCAGAATTATAATCCCTACCTCACACAGTTGTTGTCAAAATTAAATAAGATTTCAATGCTAAAAAAAAAAAAAGTGTGTGTTGGAGGGGAGAGAGTGGGCGAGTAAAGTGCCTGAATTCTTTAATTAATGCTCAATAAGTAGTCACTCTGATTAAATAAATCAACTTCTGAAGATGCTGCCTATTGTATATGCATGAGTTCCCAAAAGGCTTTTTACAGCTATGGGGCAGGCAGCATAATGAATTTCATTTGGATCTGGGGAATATATTTTGCTCCGTGTACATTGTCTTGAAGCTACATTGCCAACATTAGGTTTTTAAATGTAATTGCTTTATTGTACCATAGTTTTCAGTCTTTTGAGTTAACATATAATTTCATCTTTAACAGTTATTATAAAGCTCAACACTGAAAAAACTGGCACAGCTGTAGGACAGAAAAGTGATAATATTGGTAATGCATGATATCCAGAAGGAATGGGAGGAGAAAATTTGAGCAGAAAGTTTTTCAACAGGGAAGGTTCACTGAAATGTAGCTTTACTGGCTTCAGAAGCCTGAGTGCCTTGAATGGAGGTTTCACGCTGGTGAAGTCTTTCAAGTGGACAAAGGTTTTCAAGTGGAAAACTTAAGCACAAATTAAAAAAATATTATGAAGAAAACCTAGCCTTCCAAAGCAGTGCCGTAACCTTTCCAACCAGCTGCCCTACACTTCAGAACTGAGAAGAGGGTGAGAGAACTTAGTTGTTCAGATGTATGATCTGAACACATTTGGCTTTTAAGAGCTTTAAGCGATCCTTTTGCAAAAAACTGCTTGTGCTCACAGAATGCACATTTAACCTGCAGCTTCCCAAACACTTTTTGTTAACCTTTCATCCCTACTGCTTAGCTCTTACACTTTCTAGCCTGGGAATGCTCCCTGTCCCATCTCCCCTTTCTGCCTGTTTCAACCATATTCAATAAGTAAGACTTATTCAAAGGCCATCTTTTCCAGGGAGTCCCCTCAGCATCTTTGGTTGTGATTTTTTTTCTTGGTCCTCTGTATTTTTATGACATTTGATTTTTGTCTTGAAGTGAAGTCTCTCAGTCATGTCCAACTCTTGGCGACCTCATGGACTGTAGCCTACCAGGCTCCTCCGTCCCTGGGATTCTCCAGGCAGGAATAGTGGAGTGGGTTGCCATTTCCTTCTCCGGGAGATCTTCCCAACCCAGGGATTGAACCCAGGTCTCCTGTATTGCAGGCAGACGCTTTACCATCTGAGCCACCAGGGAAGCTTGATTTTTGTCTTGATCACACATAACTACACACTAGGGAGATGCATGACCCACGTCCACCTCTTCTGGGTGTGAACTCTTTAAGCTTCAGGACTCTGACTTCCACATCTTTGTACACAGTGCAAATACCTATGGCCCTATAGCCTAGGTTATTTGAAAATCTCTCTGAGCTAATTGACAAAACAAAAAATAAATGGCTTAAAGTTACAAAGTGCGCTATTTATGACTTCATAGCAAGAGTAATAGCAGATACTGTGCTGGCCAAAAACCCATCTTTTTCTGGAGAACCGCCTTCACTCACTATCAGTAACATCATAGGGGCCTCAAGAAATTACTGAACCGTAATCCAACGCCTGGGCTTCCAGATGACCTACATTTTAAGCTTAAGACCAGTGAACCATTTCATAAATTGAACTGGCAAAACTTTTACAAACATGCTCCTGGGATTCAGCCTTTCTTGGAAGAGAATTGCCTGGGTGGACTCAGGATTATTGGACTCATCCCTGTATTTGGAGCTCCTTTTACCAAAGGTTAGCATTTGGAGGGAAAATAAGAACATATATGACCATTTCCTCCTTGCCTCCTTCACCTTCTTCCTCTTTTTTTTTCTTAACAAAGTGCTTAACACTTTTAAAAATATTATCTCTTTCATCTATTACATATTGACTGTTTATTGTCTATCTTCCTCACTAGAATGTAATCTCCACAAGCAGTCTTTGTTTTGTTCACTGATGTACTGATGGATCCAAAGAGTATCTAACAATGCTTTGCACACAGCAGACCCTCAATAAATTCACTGGAGAAATGGATAAATAAGTGAATAACAGTCTACCTCCTAACAAGTATTTCTTTGCTGATAAGATAGGCAAAGGGCCAGGGGTGGAAGTGCTGAAGATATAGGAAGATTGAAGAGATTTAATATGCCAAGGAAAAGGGAATATATATGAGACTGTGTGTGTGTGTGTGATTACAGATAGTCTCAGGTAAATAATGTGGGGAGAAAAACCAAATGCTGAAAACTTAGCTATGCCCACAATGTCTGAAAAGTGGAAGTGTTAGTCATTCAGTTGTGTCCAACTCTTTGCAACCCCATGGACTCTAGCAAGCCAGACTCCTCTGTCCATGGAATTCTCCAGGCAAGAATACTGGAGTGGGTTGCCATGCCCTCCTCCAGGGGATCTTCCTGACCCATGGATTGGACTTGGGTCTCCTGCATTGCAGGCAGATTCTTTACCAGGTGACCTGCAATGTCTAGGAGAGTCAAAAGTATAGTTAGCAGGAAGAAGACAACGTGCCATTGGCTGGTTTTGTGTGAGCGTGCAGAGGGTGCTCAAAACATTACTCTTTCTTGCTGAATCCCTCCTCAGATGGTTTTGAGCAGGTTTTTAACCACTGTTGACATCTGGGGCTGCCTGAGTCTCTATTGGGGAGCTGTCCCATACATCACAGAGTAGTTAGCAGCACCTGGCCTTACTCACTAGACACCAAGTTGCAAGTAGCCAAATATGACTCTAGAAAAGGCCAAATGATTGCCAGATGAAAGTGGGGCAACTTACCCCTGTTGTAAAGCACTGGTTAAGAGTCTGTCTGGGATAAGTCTTACAGTCTTTTTCTCTCTGGTCTCTCTTCCTCTTCTCTCTTGCCTCCATCATCCACATCAGCATTTTCAACCCCTCTGATCTCTCCCCAAGGCCCGAGCTCCATCCTGGAGGCTTTTCAAATTCAGACTGGCCACCATTCCTGGATTTTTCCTGAAAACCTGGTGATCCTTCCTGGCCATTGCAGTTTACATCATCATTCTTCATAACCAAGCATCTACAAAAAGCAAACATACAGAAAGGAAGCAAATTCACCTGGCTAATAGCAATCACCTTTCAGAACATAATTTCTGAGCACTGTTAGAAAAATCACTACTATACCTCTGCCAGAGGAAAGAGAAGGGACAAGGAGGAAGAGAGAACCTTCTTTGCTACACAACTATTCTCACACCCTGTTTATCTCAGAAGTGGGAGTAAAGATGTTCCACAATGACGAGCACACAAAAACTACAATCTTTTCAATAATAGATTTAAGTTAGACTGACTTTCACTTCTGGTAACTAAGACAGAGGCTAAAATTTATACCCTCCCCCAGTTTTTTGGGCTCCAAAATCACTGCAGATGGTGATTGCAGCCATGAAATTAAAAGACGCTTACTCCTTGGAAGGAAAGTTATGACCAACCTAGATAGCATATTCAAAAGCAGAGACATTACTTTGTCAACAAAGGTCCCTCTAGTCAAGGCTATGGTTTTTCTAGTGGTCATGTATGGATGTGAAAGTTGGACTGTGAAGAAAGCTGAGTGCCAAAGAATTGATGTTTTTGAACTGTGGTGTTGGAGAAGACTCTTGAGAGTCCCTTGGACTGCAAGGAGATCCAACCAGTCTGTTCTAAAAGAGATCAGTCCTGGGTGTTCTTTGGAAGGACTGATGCTAAAGCTGAAACTCCAGTACTTTGGCCACCTCATGCAAAGAGTTGACTCATTGGAAAAGACCCTGATGCTGGGAGGGATTGGGCAGGAGGAGAGGGAACAACAGAGGATGAGATGGCTTTATGGCATCACCGACTCGATGCACATGAGTTTGGGTGAACTCCAGGAGTTGGTGATGGACAGGGAGGCCTGGCGTGCTGCAATTCATGGGGTCACAAAGAGTGGGCCACAACTGAGCGACTGAACTGAACTGAACTAGTGGTATGGGAGTAAGATTCTTTATTCCATTAGTTCTGATGTTTTTTCCAATTAGTTCTTAAGCATCAAAATCCACGTCAGAGTCCAGCAGAAGCCAGGAGTGGTAGAGAGAGGTATTTAGAAATAGTTTAGCCTTCAGTCTTGATTTGTGCCTAAAAGAATGTTTTTTAAAAGGCTGCTTTAGCCTTTAAAGTTTTGCAAGTCACATTTCATGACAACACTGTCTAGAAAAAATGTACTGTGAGCCCAAGGCACCAGCACAGAATCAAAACACCCACTATAAATATCATGGTGAATCAGATTCCACTGGGACAAACTAACTCCCCAGGAGCAAGTTTGAGATTTTCCAGGAAGCCTTGATTCTTTCAGGGCATTATAGGGATCATTTAAAGTGCAAAAATTTATGAGATCTCTAAACACACAGCTACACAGCGCACACCCACAGTACAATTAAACTGGGAGCTCATTTTCCTGAATTCACAGCAAGGATATAAAAAGCAGAGACAGAAGGTTGATCTAAATTAGATACTGTTTCCTCCAAACCTTTAAAAACCTTGTACATTTTTTCCTCCCGTACAACCAGCTTTCCATACCTCCAGCTTATTTACTTACAGATTTTTAGCTTTGAATGTGATACAACTAAAAAGATACAAGTCTCCCTTAGGCCACATCCTCCAAAAGACCAGCTGAAGGTGCTTTCAATTGCAATCAGCCCTGAGAATGTTTGGCTTAATCTCCACTACAGCTTCTGCTTTCAAACTACAGTGGCCCAGAAGAAGGAAGGCCGAGGGAACAGGATGGAAAAGGAGAGACATCAAAAGCACTGCAGAGCAACCTCTGGGTGCTGTGAAGTGAAAAGAGAATAATTATTTCAGGGGAAAATCAGACAAGCAAACTAGACACAGTAGCTCTCTTTTTAAATAAATGAATGGACTATATAGTTAAACATACGGAAAACATTTTCCTAAAAGCTGATGCAATGTAAGAAGCTGAAGCTGAACGGTTCTATGAAGACCTACAAGACCTTCTAGAACTAACACCCAAAAAAGATGTCCTTTTCATTATAGGGGACTGGATAGCAGAAGTAGAAAGTCAAGGAACACCTGGAGTAACAGGCAAATTTGGCCTTGGAGTACGGAATGAAGCAGGGCAAAGGCTAATAGAGTTTTGCCAAGAGAATGCACTGGTCATAGCAAACACCCTCTTCCAAAAACACAAGAGAAGACTCTACACATGAACATCACCAGATGGCCTACACTGAAATCAGATTGATTATATTCTTTGCAGCCAAAGATGGAGAAGCTCTATACAGTCAGCAAAACAAGACTGGGAGCTGACTGTGGCTTTGATCATGAATATTTTGGCTAATATTGCCAAATTCAGACTTAAATTGAAGAAAGTTGAAACCACTAGACCATTCAGGTATGACCTAAATTAAATCCCTATGATTATACAGTGGAAGTGAGAAATAGATTTAAGGGACTAGATCTGATAGACAGAGTTCCTGGTGAACTATGGATGGAGGTTTGTGACATTGTACAGGAGACAGGGAGCAAGACCATCCCCACGGAAAAGAAATGCAAAAAAGCAAAATGGCTGTCTGAGGAGGCCTTACAAATAGTTGTGAAAAGAAGAGAAGCGAAAAGCAAAGGAGTAAAGGAAAGATATACCCATTTGAATGCAGAGTTCTGAAGAAGAGCAAGGAGAGATAAGAAAGCCTTCCTCAGTGATCAGTGCAAAGAAACAGAGGAAAATAATAGAATGGGAAAGACTAGAGATCTCTTAAAATTAAAGATACCAGGGGAACATTTCATGCAAAGATGGGCTCGATAAAGGACAGAAATGGTATGGACCTAACAGAAGCAGAAGGTATTAAGAAGAGGTGGCAAGAATACCCAGAACTGTACAAAAAAGATCTTCATGACCCAGATAATCACGATGGTGTGATCACTCACCTAGAACCAGATATCCTGGAATGTGAAATGGGCCTTAGGAAGCATCACTACAAACAAAGCTAGTGGATGTGATGGAATTCCAGTTGAGCTATTTCAAATCCTATAAGATGATGCTCTGAAAGTACTGCACTCAATATGCCAGCAAACTTGGAAAACGCAGCAGTGGCCACAAGACTGGAAAAGGTCAGTTTTCATTCCAATCCCAAAAAAAGGCAATGCCAAAGAATGCTCAAATTACCACACAATTGCACTCATCTCACATGCTAGCGGCTTCCCTAGTGGCTCAGATGGTAAAGCAGCTGCCTGCAATGTGGGAGACCTGGGTTTGATCCCTGGGTTGGAAAGAACCCCTGGAGAAGGAAATGGCAACCCACTCCAGTACTCTTGCCTGGAAAATTCCATGGACGGAGGAGCCTGGCAGGCTACAGTCCATGGGGTCGCAAAGAATGGGACATGACTGAGCAACTTCACTTTCACTTTCACATGATAGTAAAGTAATGCTCAAAATTCTCCAAGCCAGGCTTCAGCAATATGTGAACCATGAACTTCCAGATGTTCAAGCTGGTTTTAGAAAAGGCAGAGGAACAAGAGATCAAATTGCCAACATCCGCTGGATCATCAAAAAAGCAAGAGAATTCCAGAAAAACATCTACTTCTGCTTTATTGACTATGCCAAAGCCTTTGACTGTGGAAAATTCTGAAAGAGATGGGAATACCAGACCACCTGAACTGCCTCTTGAGAAACCTGTATGCAGGTCAGGAAGCAACAGTTAGAACCGGACATGGAACAACAGACTGGTTCCAAATAGGAAAAGGAGTATGTCAAGGCTGTATATTGTCACCCTGCTTATTTAACTTCTATGCAGAGTACATCATGAGAAATGCTGGGCTGGATGAAGCACAAGCTGGAATCAGGATTGCCAGGAGAAATGTCAATAACCTCAGATATGCAAATGACACCACCTTTATGGCAGAAACCGAAGAAGAACTAAAGAGCCTCTTGATGAAAGTGAAAGAGGAGAGTGAAAACGTTGGCTTAAAGCTTAACATTCATAAAACTAAGATTATGGCATCCAGTCCCATCACTTCATGGCAAATAGATGGGGAAACAGTGTCAGACTTTATTTTGGGGGGCTCCAAAATCACTGCAGATGGTGACTGCAGCCGTGAAATTAAAAGATGCCTACTCCTTGGAAGGAAAGTTATGACCAACCTAGATAGCATATTAAAAAGCAGAGACATTACTTTGCCAACAAAGGTCTTTTTGCCAACAAAAGTCAAGGCTATGGTTTTTCCAGTAGTCATGTATGGATTTGAGAGTTGGACTATAAAGAAAGCTGAGGGTTGAAGAATTTATGCTTTTGAACTGTGGTGTTGTAGAAGACTCTTGAGACCCTTGGACTTCAAGGATTTCCAACCAGTCCATCCTAAAGGAAATCAGTCCTGAATATTCATTGGAAGGACTGATGTTGAAGCTAAAAATCCAATACTTTGGTCACCTGATGTGAAGAACTGACTCATTGGAAAAATCCCTCATGCTGGGAAAGATTGAAGCTGGGAGGAGAAGGGGAAGACAGAGGATGAGATGGCTGGATGGCAATACCGACTCAATGGATGTGAGTTTGAGTAAACTCTGGGTGTTGGTGATGGACAGGGAGGCCCGGTGTGCTGTAGTCCATGGGGTCACAAAGAGTCGGACACGACTGAGCATCTAAACTGAAGTGAACTTAATGTCAAGTACAATAAGATTGGAGTAAGATAATCTCATGCATTTTATTCCAGGAAGGTGAATTTGTGTTAGATTTAAAAGAAAATTAGAAATGGAGCTTATGAGGAAGAATGGGAGAGAATGATGTTTAAAAAATGATCCGTATAATAGGACATCTAAAGCCCCAATGTTTATAATAAATATTTAAAGCTATTACTCTTTATTGAAATAAAATATGTCGTATCAATTATATTAAAAGTTAGGTTCTGGTTCCCATTCTGTCAGTAATCAATCTCTGTGACCTTATGTATACTTCCCTTCTCTTTATCTCTGTTTCCCAGCTTTTTAAGTCAGACAATTAGACTAGATTATGTCTTGTATGTGTGCGTGCTTAGTCACTTCAGCTGTGTCTGACTCTTTGCAACCCTATGGACTGCAGCCCACCAGTCTCCTCTGTCCCTGGGATTCTCCAGGCAAGAATACTGGAGTGGGTTGCCATGCCCTCCTCCAGGGGATCTTCCCAACCTAAGGATCAAACCCACGTCTCTTGTGTCTTCTGCATTCTGTATATTATGCATACATAATCTGGGAAGACCCCAGATTATGTCTTAAACACTACTGAAGTGAATAGACAAAATTTGTGTAGTTTCTGGGATTCTTTTAGTCCTGAAGACTCATCTGGAAAATATGTAAAGGTAATACAACATTTTCTTTTCCTTTGCTCTTTATTTTGAAAACACCCAAACTGCCTTAGTTGCTCAGAACTCTCTTCAAGAACAAGGAACATCAACATACCCATAAAATGAATTCTAGGTATTTGTGGAATAGGCAGTTCTTGAAAGAATGTGGAATAAATGGCCTGTAAAGGCCCTTCCCTCTCATCTTTTGAACTGTTCTAATTGTTTACCTTTCTAACTAGACTGAGAATTATATTACCCAAGAGAGAGAAAAATATAAGCAATCTAATGCATTAAAAGGAATTACAGAATATCCCATGGGTGGTGGCCATCCATTATTGCCTAAAAATAAGAGCACTTAGTGATTGGAACTGAGCCAAATAGTTTTTGTAGGGGGATTAAGGGACAGGGGAAAAGTCTGGAGTATGAGGCATGGCAGAGGAGGGCAAAATTGACCTATAATGAATAAGCCAGGGCTTTCAGCTAAGTATCTGGGAAAATCCAGTTGTGCTACAGGAGCTGGGTGGAAGTGAGTAAAAATGGTCAGGTTGGATGGTGAGGAAGGGAGGCTGGTCACTGAAAGTAAAATTCCCTGCTTCATAGTTTCACCAAGGGCTCTTCTTGTCCAGTGGAGAAGGAAATGGCAACCCACTCCAGTATTCTTGCCTGGAAAATCCCATGGACAGAGAAGCCTGGTGTGTTACAGTCCATTGTGTCTCAAGAGTCAGACACGGCTGAACACAGCACAGGTCCTTGTCCAGGTACAAAGTATATGTTTAAGAATGTTGCCATATGAAAAGAGATGATTGGGCAGGTCTCTTTATCCCCAAATGAACAAGTACCAGATAAGAGTATTGGCCATCTCGTCTGCTTCTCACGACTTCAAGGTATGTGTGAGGAGACCAATCGTACCACGCCAGACCAAAGCTCCCCAGCTAGAAGAGCCAAAGTCCAAGGGGACTACCTCCTTTTACCAATTTAATTTCTAGAAAAACTCTAATTATCAAGCACTGGATTTCTTCCAGAAATTAGGAAAATGGTGACTTCATTGCTGAGTCAACTTGTCCTGTCAGACTGTCAATCATTGATTTTTCTTTTTTTTTTTTTTTGCTCTTTGCTTTTAACATTTTTAAGTGGCAACAGTCGTGTATGAGGGAATGCATGTGTCAGCTCAATTGGTATCATGGTTCCTTGACCTTTGTGGCCCTTTGACCAGCCCTGGAACTCAATGAAAGTCTAATGCATAAAAGGAGGCTCCCTTCTTTTTCTCCTTGTCCAAAGTGAAGCCACTTTATACAATTCCATAAAGTACAATTTCTCCTTTTTTCCAGATTTAAGAGGGTTAACCATAAAATGGGACTGTAGGAGATTTTTTTCTTAACTCTGAATCAGCAAACCAAAAATTAGAATTTATTGCATTCCTAGTACAGAGGTCAGGACACCAGAGCAAGGACTCAAGCCAACACAAAGACAAGAATTCCTTTTCCTTCCAGAGGGGCCTACTGCAATAATTCTTTGAAGTAGTCTAAAGAAGTTTTCATCCCATGAAAAACCTCCATCTGAAAAACATTTATTTTTTTAAAAGGTAGATATATACACAGTCATCTTGTGAGAAACATTTTATAAGCAATGCATAATCTAAAATGTTACTAATGAAAGGAAGTAGAATCACATAAATCTAATAATCCTGAAGAGCCATAAAATCTCTGATCTGCCTCTGGAAAAGGACTGGAGCTTATACCATTCTGCTGGTCAATAAACATTCCCAATTCCACTCAGAAAAATGTTGAGCTATGAGTCCAATGTTCTGAAAATATGTGGATGTAGAAATCAATTCTGAGCAAGACTCTCCTAATAAGGAGTTCTAAGTCTTTGTCTACAATGCCTTTCTAACGTTTTCAAAGAATTCACAACTGACCCACCATTGAAGAGACATGTGCTTGCTCTGTTTTGCCCACAGAGGTCATATACTGATGGTGAAGAACTCTGCTGCCTTTCCCGGCTCCTTTGCTAGGGTTAAGAACATAATCTCCTGAATTAAAGGAAAAGCTCTCAAGAACACACTTCATGCCAATTGATTATCCATATTGATATACTCAACAGATGTCATTTACATGCACAAAACCCCTCCTTACACAATGAATGCATGCTAAAAATTACCCTTTCTGCTCCCACTCATAAAGAAGAATTGTAATGTAATGGCTATATGCAAGAAAAATTTTGAATTTGAGTTAACTTTTTTAAATTAAAATGTTCATAAAATGTAATACTTTATATTTCATAATAAATCATTTGTGATATATCCTTACTATAAAATAGGATACTTCTCTGTGTCACGGTAGCATATAAAGTAATAATTCTTAATAAATTTTTCTGACCAAAGGACAAAAAGAAAATGAATATATTTCAGTAAAAAAAAACAAAACAAAACAAAACTATACACAATGGATAGTTTGTCAGGAAGCTGTAAATTCACAAAAGGAAGCTTTCCCTGATTATTTGGCTCAGGGGTAGAAAAACTCTCTTCAAGCAAAATACTTTTCCACTAGAATATAGTCTTTGTCATGTTTAAGTCATGTCAATTGAGTTAAGACCATATTCTTTACTACACCAAGTAAGATGAAAGAGCTGAAGGTAGGAATTTAAATTGTGAGAGAATATGGGTCACATTTAAGTGAATTCAATTTGCTCCTTCACATGGCTTCCTCAGAACTTGAGCTGTATCCACTCTTCCCAATATCATTCCTGACACCACTTATTCTCCCACTTCCTCCCACCTGCAACCTCCCTCCGTCATCATTACACACTCCACTATTCCGTATCTTCCCTACAAATAGTCACACACAGAGTAACACTGTTCAAATCCCAGCTCTACCACTTACTGCCTGTGTAACCTAAGGCAAGTTTCTAAATCTCTGTGTTCCTCATTCCTCATCCTCAGCCCTAAATTAGGAATGACACCACTCAATTCATAGGGTCGTTATAAAGATTACAAGAAATTGTTCCTGTGGAACACTTGGGAAGTGCCCACTGGATATTGGCTGTCAATAGTATTAATTTCTCTGCCTATAACATTTATTCCACTCCTCACCCCTTTTCGTATATTCAGTTCCTGCACATCTTTCAAATAGCATTTTAAACAGGAAATCAAATAACCACAATCTTGACTAGGTCAATATTCTTTTTGTTTATACTATGTCCATTATCAAAGGACTTCATATCCCCTGCTGCTGGTTTCTATGTACTGCTTTCTCCTACTAAACTGTTAGCTCCATGAAGGCAAATTCCACATCTACACTGTTGCCCATATCACTCCCACCCCTCACCAACGCTTAGTACATGTGACCTCAGTTGCTTCAGTCATGTTCGACTGTTTGCAACCCCATGGACTGTATAGCCCACCAGGCTCCTCTGTCCATGGGATTCTCCAGGCAAGAATACTGGAGCAGGTTATCGTGCCCTCCTCCAGGGGATCTTCCTGATCCAGGGATCAAACCCATATCTCTTACATCTCCTTCATTGGCAGGTGGATTCCTTACTGCTAGCGCCACCTGGGAAGCCCATTTGCACAAACCAGGCCCTCAAAATAATTTGTCAAAAGAATGAAAGAATTAATGAATGAAAGTTGACTGGTAAGAGAAACTCACATTTGCTTGAATTTTAATTGTGTTTTAATTTTATTTCAAACATGGTTATGATTTCATCTACATGTTTATTTTTTTTTTTATTTTATTTTTAAACTTTACATAACTGTATTAGATTTGCCAAATATCAAAATGAATCCGCCACAGGTATACATGTGTTCCCCATCCTGAACCCTCCTCCCTCCTCCCTCCCCATTCCATCCCTCTGGGTCGTCCCAGTGCACCAGCCCCAAGCATCCAGTATCGTGCATCGAACCTGGACTGGCATCTCATTTCATACATGATATTTTACATGTTTCAATGCCTTTCTCCCAAATCTTCCCACCCTCTCCCTCTCCCACAGAGTCCATAAGACTGTTCTATACATCAGTGTCTCTTTTGCTGTCTCGTACACAGGGTTATTGTTACCATCTTTCTAAATTCCATATATATGCGTTAGTATACTGTATTGGTGTTTTTCTTTCTGGCTTACTTCACTCTGTATAATAGGCTCCAGTTTCATCCACCTCACTAGAACTGATTCATATGTATTCTTTTTAATGGCTGAATAATACTCCATTGTGTATATGTACCACAGCTTGCTTATCCATTCATCTGCTGATGGACATCTAGGTTGCTTCCATGTCCTGGCTATTATAAACAGTGCTGCGATGAACATTGGGGTACTCGTGTCTCTTTCCCTTCTGGTTTTCTCAGTGTGTATGCCCAGCAGTGGGATTGCTGGATCATAAGGCATGTCTATTTCCAGTTTTTTAAGGAATCTCCACACTGTTCTCCATAGTGGCTGTACTAGTTTGCATTCCCACCAACAGTGTAAGAGGGTTCCCTTTTCTCCACACCCTCTCCAGCATTTATTACTTGTAGACTTTTGGATCGCAGCCATTCTGACTGGTGTGAAATGGTACCTCATAGTGGTTTTGATTTGCATTTCTCTGATAATGAGTGATGTTGAGCATCTTTTCATGTGTTTGTTAGCCATCTGTATGTCTTCTTTGGAGAAATGTCTATTTAGTTCTTTGGCCCATTTTTTGATTGGGTCATTTATTTTTCTGGAGTTGAGCTGTAGGAGTTGCTTGTATATTCTCGAGATTAGTTGTTTGTCAGTTGCTTCATTTGCTATTATCTTCTCCCATTCTGAAGGCTGTCTTTTCACCTTGCTAATAGTTTCCTTTGATGTGCAGAAGCTTTTAAGCTTAATTAGGTCCCATTTGTTTATTTTTGCTTTTATTTCCAATATTCTGGGAGGTGGGTCATAGAGGATCCTGCTGTGATGTATGTCAGAGAGTGTTTTGCCTATGTTCTCCTCTAGGAGTTTTATAGTTTCTGGTCTTACGTTTAGATCTTTAATCCATTTTGAGTTTATTTTTGTGTATGGTGTTAGAAAGTGTTCTAGTTTCATTCTTTTACAAGTGGTTGACCAGAGTTCCCAGCACCACTTGTTAAAGAGATTGTCTTTAATCCATTGTATACTCTTGCCTCCTTTGTCAAAGATAAGGTGTCCATATGTGCGTGGATTTATCTCTGGGCTTTCTATTTTGTTCCATTGATCTATATTTCTGTCTTTGTGCCAGTACCATACTGTCTTGATAACTGTGGCTTTGTAGTAGAGCCTGAAGTCAGGTAGGTTGATTCCTCCAGTTCCATTCTTCTTTCTCAAGATCGCTTTGGCTATTCGAGGTTTTTTGTTTTTCCATACAAATTGTGAAATTATTTGTTCTAGCTCTGTGAAGAATGCTGTTGGTAGCTTGATAGGGATTGCATTGAATCTATAGATTGCTTTGGGTAGTATACTCATTTTCACTATATTGATTCTTCCAATCCATGAACATGGTATATTTCTCCATCTGTTAGTGTCCTCTTTGATTTCTTTCACCAGTGTTTTATAGTTTTCTATATATAGGTCTTTAGATTCTTTAGGTAGATATATTCCTAAGTATTTTATTCTTTCCGTTGCAATGGTGAATGGAATTGTTTCCTTAATTTCTCTTTCTGTTTTCTCATTATTAGTGTATAGGAATGCAAGGGATTTCTGTGTGTTGATTTTATATCCTGCAACTTTACTATAGTCATTGATTAGTTCTAGTAATTTTCTGGTGGAGTCTTTAGGGTTTTCTATGTAGAGGATCATGTCATCTGCAAACAGTGAGAGCTTTACTTCTTCTTTTCCAATTTGGATTCCTTTTATTTCTTTTTCTGTTCTGATTGCTGTGGCCAAAACTTCCAAAACTATGTTGAATAATAATGGTGAAAGTGGGCACCCTTGTCTTGTTCCTGACTTTAGAGGAAATGCTTTCAGTTTTTCACCATTGAGGATAATGTTTGCTGTGGGTTTGTCATATATAGCTTTGATTATGTTGAGGTATGTTCCTTCTATTCCTGCTTTCTGGAGAGTTTTTATCATAAATGGATGTTGAATTTTGTCAAAGGCTTTCTCTGCATCTATTGAGATAATCATATGGTTTTTATTTTTCAATTTGTTAATGTGGTGTATTACATTGATAGATTTGCAGATATTGAAGAATCCTTGCATCCCTGGGATAAAGCCCACTTGGTCATGGTGTATGATCTTTTTAATGTGTTGTTGGATTCTGATTGCTAGAATTTTGTTAAGGATTTTTGCATCTATGTTCATCAGTGATATTGGCCTGTAGTTTTCTTTTTTTGTGGGATCTTTGTCAGGTTTTGGTATTAGGGTGATGGTGGCCTCATAGAATGAGTTTGGAAGTCTACCATCCTCTGCAATTTTCTGGAAGAGTTTGAGCAGGATAGGTGTTAGCTCTTCTCTAAATTTTTGGTAGAATTCAGGTGTGAAGCCGTCTGGACCTGGGCTTTTGTTTGCTGGAAGATTTTTGATTACCGTTTCAATTTCCGTGCTTGTGATGGGTCTGTTAAGATTTTCTATTTCTTCCTGATCGAGTTTTGGAAAGTTGTACTTTTCTAAGAATTTGTCCATTTCTTCCTCGTTGTCCATTTTATTGGCATATAATTGTTGATAGTAGTCTCTTATGATCCTTTGTATTTCTGTGTTGTCTGTTGTGATCTCTCCATTTTCATTTCTAATTTTATTGATTTGATTTTTCTCCCTTTGTTTCTTGATGAGTCTGGCTAATGGTTTGTCAATTTTATTTATCCTTTCAAAGAACCAGCTTTTGGTTTTGTTGATTTTTGCTATGGTCTCTTTTGTTTCTTTTGCATTTATTTCTGCTCTAATTTTTAAGATTTCTTTCCTTCTACTAACCCTGGGGTTCTTCATTTCTTCCTTTTCTAGTTGCTTTAGGTGTAGAGTTAGGTTATTTATTTGACTTTTTTCTTGTTTCTTGAGGTGTGCCTGTATTGCTATGAACTTTCCCCTTAGGACTGCTTTTACCGTGTCCCACAGGTTTTGGGTTGTTGTGTTTTCATTTTCATTCGTTTCTATGCAAATTTTGATTTCTTTTTTGATTTCTTCTGTGATTTGTTGGTTATTCAGCAGCATGTTGTTCAGCCTCCATATGTTGGATTTTTTAATAGTTTTTCTCCTGTAATTGAGATCTAATCTTACTGCATTGTGGTCAGAAAAGATGCTTGGAATGATTTCTATTTTTTTGAATTTACCAAGGCTAGCTTTATGGCCCAGGATGTGATCTATCCTGGAGAAGGTTCCATGTGTGCTTGAGAAGAAGGTGAAATTCATTGTTTTGGGATGAAATGTCCTATAGATATCAATTAGGTCTAACTGGTCTATTGTATCATTTAAAGTTTGTGTTTCCTTGTTAATTTTCTGTTTAGTTGATCTATCCATAGGTGTGAGTGGGGTATTAAAGTCTCCCACTATTATTGTGTTATTGTTAATTTCTTCTTTCATACTTGTTAGCATTTGTCTTACATACTGCGGTGCTCCCGTGTTGGGTGCATATATATTTATAATTGTTATATCTTCTTCTTGGATTGATCCTTTGATCATTATGTAGTGACCATCTTTGTCTCTTTTCACAGTCTTTGTTTTAAAGTCTATTTTATCTGATATGAGTATTGCTACTCCTGCTTTCTTTTGGTCCCTATTTGCATGGAAAATCTTTTTCCAGCCCTTCACTTTCAGTCTGTATGTGTCCCCTGTTTTGAGGTGGGTCTCTTGTAGACAACATATGCAGGGTCTTGTTTTTGTATCCATTCAGCCAGTCTTTGTCTTTTGGTTGGGGCATTCAACCCATTTACATTTAAGGTAATTACTGATAAGTATGACCCCGTTGCCATTTACTTTATTGTTTTGGGTTCGAATTTATACACAATTTTTGTGTTTCCTGTCTAGAGAATATCCTTTAGTATTTGTTGGAGAGCTGGTTTGGTGGTGCAGAATTCTCTCAGCTTTTGCTTGTCTGAAAAGCTTTTGATTTCTCCTTCATACTTGAATGAGATCCTTGCTGGGTACAATAATCTGGGCTGTAGGTTATTTTCTTTCATCATTTTAAGTATGTCTTGCCATTCCCTCCTGGCTTGAAGAGTTTCTATTGAAAGATCAGCTGTTATCCTTATGGGAATTCCCTTGTGTGTTATTTGTTGTTTTTCCCTTGCTGCTTTTAATATTTGTTCTTTGTGTTTGATCATCTACATGTTTAATTGCCTACTTATAGGCATCACTTCTCTTCCACTCCCCAAAACTTCTGTTGCTACTGAAAGAAACAGAATTATGGCAGTTGCTCAATGAGAACAAGTTGAAAAATTATTTAAAATGGAAGCCATGAAAATTGCAAATCCTTCCTTGAACTTTTTCCTTTGTAAACCTCAACACAGAAGGCTGCTTCTATACCCTAGTGTCTGGACCATATGGTCTGTATGCTGCTTACTGCTCTAACTTGCTATTTGCTTCACCAAAGTATATTTAGCTGATTTTACTTTTTAAAAAAGGAAAATATATAACATTGAATTCTTTATTTAAATCTATTATATTTAATCTGTAAAAGCTAAGTAAAACATCATTTTATTTTTACTAAAATCTTTGTTTCATGCTAAGGCTAAACTTAAGTTCTAGTTTTCCTCAAAATTTTAGGTTGTTCAATTCACATTATAAGGTTATGTATGGAAATGCTAACTCCACAGTGAAAGTTATTATGTTTGCAATTATTTAATTCTGTTACAAAATAATGTTTTTTCAATACCTATTAAATGTGTCTGAAATGTTTTCCTGTTCACGGTAAGAAGTTTGCACAAATATCAGGTAAGTAATTATCGGTACGGAGAAGGCAATGGCACCCCACTCCAGTACTCTTGCCTGGAAAATCCCATGGATGGAAGAGCCTGGTAGGCTGCAGTCCATGGGGTCGTTGAGGGTCGGACATGACTGAGCGACTTCACTTTCACTTTTCACTTTCATGCGTTGGAGAAGGACATGGCAACCCACTCTAATGTTCTTGCCTGGAGAATCCCAGGGACAGGGAAGTCTGGTGGGCTGCCATCTATGGGGTCGCACAGAGTTGGACACAACTGAAATGACTTAGCAGCAGCAGCAGCAATTATAGGTAAAATGCTCACAATTGCATGATGAATAATGAATAATGACAATCATTAAATCCTAGGGATTCATGTATTTATTCAGCCAATATTTATTAAACATCGATAAGGTGTTAGACATTGTGCTAAGCAATAGGCATATAACAGCACAGACATGGACTTGGCCTCTTAGAAGAGAATGCTGGCATTAAAGAAAAAAACCTCCAAAAAATGTAAATTATACTTACGGTAAAATCTATAAATAAAAAGGATACCAGCAGAGTTAATAACTGAGGGGACCTAATTTAGATTCAAGTGTTAGGAAAGTCTTCTCCAAGGATGCAGTATTTAAAATAAAACTAAGAAAGAATTAACATCAATTCTATACAAACTTTCTCAGAAAATATAAGAGGAGAAAGTACTACATGAATTATTTAATAAGACCAATATTTCCCTGGTACCCAAATCAGACAAAGATAGTATAAGAAAGAAAACTCCAGAAAACATTCCTTATGAAATAGAAGCAAAATCTGTTAACAAAATGTTGTTATTCAGTTGCTCATTCATGTCCAACTCTTTGCTACCCCATGGACTGCAGCATGCCAGGCTTCCCTGTCCTGCACCATCTCCCAGAGCTTGCTCAAACTCATGCCCATTGAGTCAGTGATACTGTCAAACCATCTCATCCTCCTGCCACCCAATTCTCCTTTTGCCCTCAATCTTCCCCAGCATCAGGGTCTTTCCCAATAAAATGGCTCTTCACATCAGGTGGCCAAAGTATTAGAGCTTCAGTTTCAGCATCGGTCCTTCTAAAGAATATTCAGGGTTGATTTCCTTTAGGATGGACTGGTTTGAACTCCTTGCTCTCCAAGGCACTCTCAAGGGTCTTCTCCAATACCACAGTTCAAAACCATCAATTCTTTGGCACTCAGCCTTCTCAGAGTTGCAACTCTCATATCCACACATGACTACCAGAAAAACCATAGCTTTGAGTATATGGAACTTTGTCAGCAAAGTAATGTCTCTGCTTTTAATACACTGTCTATGTTTGTCATAGCTTAGCAAAATACTAGCAAATTCAACCCAAGAATATGAAAGCAATAATACATCATGAGGAAAGGTAAGGCTGGTTCAACATTCTGAAATCGATAAATGTAATTCACCATATCAACAGATTAAAGCAGAAGACCACATAATCATCACAAAAGATGTAGAAGAATGTATGTAACAAAATTTAACATCCATTCGTAATAAAAATCCTTTTAGCAAACAAGGATTAATAGAGAGTTTCCTCAGTGTGATGGAGAGAATCTCCAAAATGTCTCCAGCTAACATCACAGTTCACAGTGGGAACTGCATGCTTCCCTGAGAGTAAGAACAAGACAAGGATGTCCTTTCTCAGCACTCACATTCAACATCCCACCTGAGGTCTGCTCAGTGCGATAAAGGGAAAATTTAAAAAATGAAACAAAAGCAGATTGGAATGAATGGAATAAAACTATCTATTTGCGGACAGCATGATTTCCTGTGGAGAAAATCCCAAAGAATTTATTTAAAAGTTAGTAGAACTACTAAGTCATTTTAGCAAGAGTTAAAAAACAGGTCAATTTTCTTATATCTTGTATTTCTGCATTTTTATAGTATTTCTGTATTTCTATTGCATTTCTATATGCTACTGCTGCTGCTGCTAAGTCACTTCAGTCTTGTTCAACTCTGTGCGACCCCATAGATGGCAGCCCACCAGGCTCCCCCGTCCCTGGGATTCTCCAGGCAAGAACACTGGAGTGGGTTGCCATTTCCTTCTCCAATGTAGGAAAGTGAAAAGTGAAAGTGAAGTCACTCAGTGGTATCTGACTCTTAGCAACCCCAGGGACTACAGCCTACCAGGCTCCTCCGTCCATGGGATTTTCCAGGCAAGAGTACTGGAGTGGGGTGCCATTGCCTTCTCCTCTCTATATGCTAGCAATGAACAACTGGAACTTGAAATTTTAAAATAGTATAAAATGTAATATGTATAAATCTAACAAAATATATGCAGTTTCCGTAAGCTGAAAACTACAGATGTTTAAAAAAGAAATCAAAGACCTAAATAAATGGAGAACTTGTATCATGTTTATTATTGGAAAACTCAAAGTTGAAATATAAATTGTTCTAAACTTATCTGTATTCAATGTATTTCTAATCAAATCCCAGAAGACATTTTCTTTTGAAATTAACGAGCTGATTCTAAATTCATATGAAGACACAAAGGAACTAGAAAGCCAAAATAATTTTGAAAGAGAAGAACAAAATTAGAAGATTCACATTACTTGATTTCAAGACTTGTGATATTGGTAAAAGGCAGGCATATAGAGTAATAGAATACAATAAATACCAAAAATAAAGTGGCATGTATATAGTCAATTGACTTTTCATAAAGATGCAAAGGCAATTCCATTAAGAATATTGTTTTTCAACAAATGGTGCCAGAGCAACTGGGCATCTATAGGTAAAAAAAAATAATTTCAACCCACACCGTCTATCACATATAAAAAGGAGCTCAAAGTAGATCATACACATAAATGTAAAACTATAAAATTTCTAGAAGAAAAAATGAGGAAAATATTTATAATCTTGAGTTATATAGAAATTTTTAGATATGACACAAAAATATGACTCATAAAAGTACTGACAAATCGGACATTATCATAACTTAAAACTTTTTTTCAAAATACACTGCTAAAAGAATTAAAAATCTACACACTGGTAGAAAATGTTTGCAAAGCATCTATCTAATAGGGGACTTGTATCTTAAATTCATAAAGAACTCTCAAGCCTCAATAATAAGAACTCTCAAATTCTCAATAATAATAAAAAACTCTCAAGCCTCAAAAAATCCATGAAAAAGCCATGGGCAAAAGATTTCAACATATATTTCATCAAGTAATATATACATATGACAAGCTCATGAAAAGATGTTGAACAAAATGAGTCATGAAGAAAAAAAAAATTAACACCATAATGAGATACTATTACATTCCTATTAGAAGGACTAAAACTAAAAAGAAAAAAAGCAGAGGAATGACAGTATCGTATTCTGGCAAAGGTGTGGCACACCTGGAATACTCATATTAATACATTGCTGGGGGAAGTACAAAACTGGAACCACTTGGAGAAACATTTTGGCAACTTCTTATAAAATTAAACAAACACCATATGACTCAGCAATTCCAGTCTCTTGGTACTTATCTAAGAGAAATGATAATGTATATTAATATACAAGTCTGTAAGCAAATATATACACTGAGTTTACTCATAATCCTCAAAAACTGGAAAAAAAAACAAATGTCCTTCAACTGCAAATGGATAGACAAAGTGTGGTTCAGTTCAGTTCAGTTCAGTCGCTCAGTCGTGTCCGACTCTTTGCGATCCCATGAATCGCAGCACGCCAGGCCTCCCTGTCCATCATATGCAGTTGAATAGTACTCAGAAATAAAAAGGAAAGAACTACTAATACAACAACTTGGCTGAATCTCAAATGAATTATGCTAAGCAAAAGAAACAAGACTCAAAGTCTAGACTGTGAATCCATATATGTAACATGTTTGCCCAGGGCTGGGCCTCAGGCAAGAGGTTGATTACAAATACTCACAAGGTAATAATAGTATTTTGTTGTGATGGAATTGTTTGTATTGATTGTGGTGGTAATGGTGGGTACATGACTGCAAGAGCTGTTTAAAATTTGAGAACACTACACTAAATAGAGTAGGTTTTAATGTATTTAAAGTATATCTCAGTAAACCTGATCCCCCAACTTAATAGTTACCATTTATAGAGTACACTTTTAAGAATTTTCAAACCCTCAAGAAAACAGAATATAAGCATATGTATAACCAAATCACTTTGCTGTATACCTGAGACTAACACAATATTGTAAAACAACTATACTTCAAATAAAAAAAAAGAATTTTCAAATCCTCATTTATATGCAAAGAAGCTACTATGCTTCCTTTTTTAAGGCAAAGTGGCGAAGATCTAGAATAGTATTGCCTTGTATTTCTTAAGGTGAACAATGACTGCAAACCACATATAGTATTTTAATTTTCTAGTAGTTATGTTAGAAAAATTTTAAAAAGAAGTGAAATTAATTTTGATAATATATTTTCTTTAATCCAATATATAAAAATCTTACTACTTCAACATGTAACAGACATAATATTGTAATTATTAATGAGATGTTTTGCATTCTTTACATTCGATTAAATCTTTGAAATCTGGTTTGTATTTTATACAGCTCACTTTGGACTAGTCACATTTTATTTATTTTTTTTTAATTTTTTTTTTATTTTTAAACTTTACATAATTGTCTTAGTTTTGCCAAATATCAAAATGAATCCGCCACAGGTATACATGTGTTCCCCATCCTGAACCCTCCTCCCTCCTCCCTCCCCATACCATCCCTCTGGGTCGCCCCAGTGCACCAGCCCCAAGCATCCAGTATCGTGCATCGAACCTGGACTCACTTTGGACTAGTCACATTTTAAAGTGCTCAATACAACATGTGTGTAGTGGCTATCAGTTAGAGCAGACCTAGAACACTCTCAAACCTGCACTTGAACCCATGATCTCTTCTGTACGCAATAGTTACATCCACAGACATCTGATGTACCAAATTGCATTTAACTGAATATTCTGCTGCTGCTAAGCTGCTTCATTCGTGTCCGACTCGGTGCGACCCCATAGACGGCAGCCCACCAGGCTCCCCCGTCCCTGGGATTCTTCAGGCAAGAACACTGGAGTGGGTTACCATGAGCTATAATAAAGTTATAATTTTGCAGTGGTTAAAAAAGGGAAATGTTATTGAATTATTTGAACAATGAAATAAAATTACCAGCAATTTGTAAATTTTATGTTTAAAAAGATGTCTTTCTCTTTTTAAATGAAGATTTTCTCCTTAAAAGAAACCAAAGGAACTTTGGCCTCAATAAACACAGCAATGTCCTTACATAACCAAAATACATAACCATAACATTTGATTGAAAATTCAGTACAAATGGAACTGTAGAAGAAGAAAAAAAAACCTTTGCTGCCTTAACTGACCAATCAGTGAAGTTATAATAATCATTGTAGATACAGCCCTAATACTTTTCCAAAACTGGGAATTAGGAAAACTATGATATATTTCTAGTTTTTCCTGAGAATTGTGATTAATACATTCCACTTACAGTTTCTCCCTTTTCAAAATAGGACAATACATTTCCTGCCATGAATGAATGAAATTGCAACTCCCAGCCAATAGGTTTTCAGGGCATGTTAAAACTATATAAAAAGGCATGCTGCTGCTAAGTTGCTTCAGTCGTGTCCGATTCTGTGTGACCCCATAGACGGCAGCCCACCAGGCTCCCCCATCCCTGGGATTCTCCAGGCAAGAACACTGGAGTGGGTTGCCATTTCCTTCTCCAATGCGTGAAAGTGGAAAGTGAAAGAGAAGTCGCTCAGCTGTGTCCGACACTTAGCGACCCCATGGACTACAGCCTACCAGGCTCTTCTGTCCATGGGGTTTTCCAGGCAAGAGTACTAGAGTGGGGTGCCATTGCCTTCTCCGATAAAAAGGCATATTAAATGCTTAAAATAGTTATGAAGTGAACAAATGTTAGAGAGCCTGTGAGAAGAGAAATTCTCATACTTTATTGGTGGGTCCCCAAAACTGTACAACCTCTGAAAAAGATAATTGATAAAGATCTTTCAAAACTATATTTTGCATATTTGTCTTTGGTTCAAAAGCCCCTCCTCTGAGAATTTATCTTAATCTTTCCCACATCCAAAGTGACTTATGAATAAGATTATTCATTACAGAATTGTACGTAACTGCAAAATATCTATCAATAACCAAAATACCCCTTGTAATGTACACATGAGATGAAAATCTATAAGGCAGAACACTACTACTTTATAGGCTAGAGAGAGTAATTATAAGTTCATACAGAAAGAACTCTTAAGCTATATAGTCAGTGCAAAAAGGCAATGTGAAGAACATATAGTTTTCCCTTTAGGGTAAAAAAGAGTGAAAATGAGAATATATATTAGTATGTGCTTGTATTTCCATAAAGAAATTCTAGAAGAATGCATAAAAACTAATAAAATTGGTTACTTCCAGGCAGGGGGTACAAAGAATGGTATGAATGAGAAGTAGCAACAGGAATTTGATTTTTCACTTTGCAGCTTTTAAATTGATTATAAAATGAAAGTCAATTATACTTTATTAACTTTGTTATTTAATCCATTTTGAGTTTTCTGGACCTGCCCCAGTAATACTTCCCCTAGGTTACTTAAGAGTAAGATAAAAGTGTAAAAATCATTGTTTTAAAACTAATTTTTACAATTAAACTTGTTAGATTCTATCTACATAATTTCTTACAAGGGTTATATCTTTATAATGTGTATTTAAAATGGTTTCCTGATTTAGAAAATACAAATACATTTCTTATTTATGGAGTGTTCATAGTAACTGTGCACTGGAAATGGAACTCTTACATTAGATATAAATGCTAAAAGTAGAGTGTCCAAGAAAGCCACATTATGATGTATAAATTGAATGAAACAAAAAATTAATGTATTTTTAGAAGTATAACTATAACTAAGCAATATTGCTGCTTTTTTGTTTGCTGTTTAGCTTAGTATCTGATATTCATGCTTTATTCCACCAAGAAGTAGGTCACTTTAATTTCAGTCCCACTTCCCCTCACCATACTCACCCTCCCACTCCATAGACCCAATGCTTATGTCAAAGATGGTGAATTCTGTGCAATGTTGAGATTCCAGGAGTGGGGTGGGGATGAAGGCAGCCTCCCTCTAGTCATGGTTTGCCCACAACATGTCCATCACTTGTGCCATTAGCATCTATCAGATCTGGCCATTTCCTGCTGCTCTGAATGGTCCTCAGGGTGCAGCGAGAATCTTTTTCAAATACGGGAACTCTGCCCAGTTCCTCTGTAGTGTCTGCCGCCTCCTAGACACTGCCAAAAAGTCAGACCTTAGTCTCTATTGCTCTGGAATCCATAAATAACTCTCTCCTCCTCCCGGCTGGGTGAATCTCTTTTTAGTTTTTCAATACTTCTGGGTGATTCTGCTAACTTATCTTGTGCCCAAGTCAGAGACCAAGTCTGTGTGAAAGCTATATGTGGGTCCAGGTCTCCTAATTCTCCCACTAATATACCCTTTATTATCCATTATCTGCAAAGTAAAATTTACTACATCCTGAAAAACCCAATGGCACCCCACTCCAGTACTCTTGCCTGTAAAATCCCATGGACAGAGAAGCCTGGTAGGCTGCAGTCCATGGGGTCGCTAAGAGTCGGGCATGACTGAGTGACTTCACTTTCATTTTCACTTTTATGCATTGGAGAAAGAAATGGCAACCCACTCCAGTGTTCTTTCCTGGAGAATCCCAGGGACCGAGGAGCCTAGTGGGCTGCCGTATATGGGGTCGCACAGAGTCAGACACGACTGAAGTGACTTAGCAGCAGAAAAACCCAACACAGCACATGACAAATTATTTGCTTAAATAGAATGTGCTTTTACTTACATGTGCAAATTCATATAAGCCATGTGCATTTAGAATGGCCACCTTTTACTGAGCTCTTCATATGTATAAATTGTGTTGCCAGAAATGTAACATATGTTGTTTCATTGAATGTTCTACACTACAGATGAGGAGGCTGACATTCAAAGGATTTCAGTTAATTTCAGGATGCCTATCTGTGGCAGATCCAGGATTTGAAGCCTAGCCTGACTGAGTCACAGCCTTTAGTCAAATCACTGAGGTCTGCTGTTCCCCTCCACATATGGAGGTGAGCACTGTTTTGCTTTTAGCATATGGACATCTAAATCTACGGCCAAAGTAATTATCCATTGCTATAAATAATTTTCTAAGTACCATTTATTGCTCAACTTGATACAATGCATCAATAATGTCACACAACTGAATGTACTTCAGTGTGGGTACAGGTATATTGACATCTCCCAAAAGGCTGCTTCAGCAATTTATGATTTAGAACCTCTGTTACTGTATATCATTTATTAAAATAGTTCTTAACCACAGCACAATATTTCAAAAAACCAAGTCAATGTTTTAAAGTATGTTTTATGATATGATTACAGAAGAAGAGATGAAAACTTGCATAACTGTACTTATCCTCTCCAGTAAATTTGGAGGTAATAAGACATATATCTTACTATACTACTCCCCTCCTTCCAAATTTGTTGTTTCCAAATTCAACATTCCACCCATCAATCATTTTAAATACATTTTATAATGTAAGCCCATTCCTTTTTTACATAACTGGCTTCCATTTCATCAAGATTAAAAACAATTTAGAGTTTGATAGTGTGTCAAGTTTATTAAACAGGACCAGGACTGTTCTCACATAACTGTGTCATTTCTTGAGGCAAGCCCAAGGCCATGATGGCCAATAGGAGCTATGGAGACGCCACAAACATTTGCCCAGCTGGGAACCACCTTTCATCAAGGCCAGGCCTTATTGTAGAGTAGGAACTCAAATGCTTTTTATTAATTGGCCCAGAAAAAGTTTTACAAACACTTAGATCATCTTATTGTTTTGTTTATTCTTTTTAATTAGAAGTACAGCTTCCTGGGACTTCCCTGATAGTCCAGTGGCTAAGACTCCATGCTCCCAAAGCAGGGGGCCCAGGTTCTATCCCTGGTCAGGGAACTAGATCCCTATGCCACAATTAAGAGTTCATATGCTGCAATTAAAGACTTCACATGCTGCAACTAAGACCTGATACAGCCAAATAAATAAATACTTTTTTAAAAAAAAAGCAGAGCTTCCCAGAATTTAATTGCATACCATATGAATCACCTAGGAATCTTTTTAAAAAGCAGATTGTGTTTGACTTGGATTGAGGACTGAGGTTCTGCATTTCTTAGGAGCTTAAGTGATGTTCATGCTACTGGTCCATGAAACAAGGTGAATAGCAAGGCTATAAAACCTCCTTCAGAACATATTAGTGCTTATATCATTGCACTGCCAAAGTGCACTGTAGCTCCACTAACTTGGCTCGTTAATTGTCATCTTGTATTTATTTGTCTGCACTTCTTTCTAAACTACAATCTCTAGGATATAGAGACTCTTGCATTCTCTGTGCCTAGCAGAGAATTAATATTCAATAAATACTTCTGAATGTCAGCCAACCAATGAATGAATGTGTAACAAAGATACACTTTTATACACGGCTTAAACAGATGCCACACTCCTCAAGCTACCTTTTCATAACAAGATCACCAGGGCATTGGGATTTTTCAAGATCAGAGCAAAATACAGTTATAATCATGGCTGATGTTTATTGAGTCAGCCATGACTCAACTGAACATTTAATCCCCACAAAGGCCCTTCATAAAGTACAGTTATTACAATTTCCATTTTAAAGACAGAAATGGAGTCACAGAAACGTTAAAGACCTTACTGATGTCTATACAGCTAGTCTGTGTCATTGCTGGGATATGCACCTAAATAGTCAGGCTCCACAGTCCACATGTTTAACTACTACACGATAAATATCAAAAACTGGAACCTCTCTGTGACTTCGTCAAGTTTTTTTTCATTTTTATATACTTGACATCTGCAGAATGGGGATCAGATATATTCTAAAGGCTACTCTGCAGAAACCCTATCTAGTCCATTGGGCATTCTTGGGATTTAATTCTCTTCTCATACTATCCCCCAAATTTATGCCATGAAGCAAATTATAACTTTTCTGGGAAACAAATGTGAATAACAAAAGCTGTACAAAGCTTGTCTACCAGAATAGGACACTATGCTGGCAAAGGGAGGGGGAACAATGAAGGACCAGCACCTACATGAATGTATAGCTTTATTTATAAGAATTCCAAAGAAATGGTATGACATTCTGGTATTCTCAAATTTGGGGCTTGCCAAGGTTTTAAGTTGCATCCTAGAAAAATGTCAAGGACCTACTCCACATTCTTGGCTGACATTCCCTTACGTAGGCACCTGAATTAGAAACTTTTGCATAATTAAGGAAAAGTAGAGACTGTGTGCATTTAAACATATCAGCTTGCTTTATCTAAAAGGAGATAATACATATCATTGTTTATTAGGATAAAAAAGTCATACAACTATTTTAAGAGATAAGTCACTATGGGAACCATTTCTCTGCTTGAATTTAGAGAAGTGAAGCCTTCTGCTACTGGAAAATTCTCTCAGCTTTTAGCAGCAGTAGATATTATATTATTTTATATTGGACCTTTTATTGCCTTATACTTAATAAGGTCTCCATGGTACTTAATGGAAAATCTTTCAATATATCATAGAATAACTCATATTGCATATTTAATGATGAAATGGAAATTTTATTGGGTGGAACATCCTCAAAGACAAATAAAAATAATGATGAAATATCTCATCCAGAATGTCATACTTATTTTGACACAACTGGATGGTTTTATAGTCAATGATTCTAAATGTCTATAAATTTAATTTTTTTCCAGGAAACCATTTTCTAGATTATCAAGCATTAATCAGGTAACTTTTTATCCACAATATTTTCTTACATATCATTGGGAGATCTCCTTCACCGCTCCCCAAAACAGTTATGCACATATTCTAATAAAAACGGTTTTCCTAATCAGTGGCAAATATTTTCTAGATTTCCTGAAAACATTAAAGACCATAAATTGTGTTCTATTAACACTTTAGCAATACTTCTCTAACCCCATGTAGCCCCTTTAGCATTGACTTCATTGAACCAGAAAACTACAATTTCAAGATAACAATAAAAGCAACAATGACTATTATTTATTAAGTACTTGCTGTGTAACAGGCTCTGTTCTAAGACCTCACATGAGGATTAGAATTTAGCACAACCAAGGAGAGCCAGAGACAGTGTGAAATCAAAGGTCTCAGATTTGTTTTATTAAAAAAGGGATAATATTTTAAATTGATTATAAGGGTTTCTCTTTTAATCCTCACAACAACCCTATGAGTTTGATAAGGAGCTTTGGATATTGCACAGATGAACTTTCATGTTCTGTAAATCCTCCCTGAATCCATTGTACAGATTAAGAAACACAGTCATTTTCCCCTCTGGGGTCATAGTTAATGAAATGAAATAAGCAATGCACTGAATGTAAATGTATTAATAAGAGCTCAGGAACAACAGTACACATTGGATAAAAAGAGAAAACGGGCTGGCAAAAGAAGTAATAAATATTCAACACTCTAAATCACAAATGCACAAGACACCAGTGTTTCCTATAACAACACATTAAAACATCATACGGAGAAGGCGATGGCACCCCACTCCAGCACTCTTGCCTGGAAAATCCCACGGACGGAAGAGCCTGGTGGGCTGCAGTCCATGGGGTCACTGGGAGTCAGACACGACTGAGAGACTTCACTTTCACTTTTCACTTTCATGCATTGGAGAAGGAAAAGGCAACCCACTCCAGTGTTCTTGCCTGGAGAATCCCAGGGACGGGGGAGCCTGGTGGGCTGCCGTCTATGGGGTTGCACAGAGTCGGACACGACTGAAGTGACTTCGCAAAAAAACATCATATTGTCTATGTTTTTTACAAAATCACTGGTAGTTTAAATTTGCACTTTATGTAAGCAGTGATATTATAAATACTATATTTATACATGAGGAAGCATGGAACTTAAATATTTGTGTATGCATCAGATGAATATACTGTTGCCATTCATTGCTGTTATTTCTCTTTTTTGTGGGAAGACGGATGAGTAAATTATAGTAATAAAAAAGCAAACGTGCTTAAGTTAAAGTCCTTGCTTCTGATTTTGGTAGCTTGTTATAGTACACTGGTGTATGAAAGTTAATTATTTAATCAATTAGATTTTCTCTTCATATACAATGGTTATTTCCAGTAAGCACCCTCACTATCTTTATAATGTTAATTAGAAAGAATATAACAAACCAGCAATGAAATAAACTTCATCACTGTATCTGGTAAACACCTGAGGTACGCCAATGTGATCAACTTTCAGTTATAAGCAATTAAGTGTATTCCCAACAGTACAAACTCTAACACGTTATCTTGTGACAAGACTATTGTGGCACTTATTAATCGTTTTTCCTAATTCTGTTCTATAGTTCCTTTGGAAAAATCAGCTCTGTTCATTTAACCCTGAAAACATGCAAACCAGAGACAGAATGGATTTTTTACCTTTTTAAGTAGATTTTTAAAAGACAAACTCCACTCATTATCCCAGGAACTGTGCTCTATATCAGTAATTTATGTTCTATAATTCCTGAAAGCAAGGCCCTTTCAGCTAAAAAATTACATTATTCATCTTTCATACATAAGTAAATTATTTTCTGTGGTAAAATCCCCAAGGACTTGGCAAAATTTCAGTTACTCAGGTGAGCTGAGAGTAGCTGCTACTTTCTATAAGGTTCAATAATCTTTCTGGCCCTTTGGGAGTACTTAATTTATGCATGCGTGCTCAGTGACTCAGTGTCTTGATTCTTTGCAAACCCACGTACTATAACCCTCCAGGCTACTCTGTCCATGGAATTCTCCAGACAAGAATACTGGAGTGAGTTGCTATTTCCTCCTCCAGGGGATCTTCCCCACCCAGGAATCTCTAACCAGCATCTCTTGCTTGGCAGGCAGATTCTTTACCACTGAGCCACTTGAGAAGCCCTATGCCTAAATACCCTAAGGAAGCTGAAATGGGTCATTTCTTTACTTCAATAGCATAGGTTCACATCACCTTTTATATCAATCTGAATTACTCTCCTTAGAAGCAGGTGAGCCTCATTAGCACTGCCACCCAGATAAGGAGGGTAGTGTCCTGACCCTCCCCCCAGCCGCCAGGCAGCTGCCCTCCCCAACTTGACCATCCATTGGTCCTGACCACACTTGACACTGCAAGTGCTTGGCTTAAATGGGCTTGTCCATTTGCCCTTTTCTATTGCTGAAGTAGAAGTGGAAATCTGCCTGGCATCTCCTTCCTTGGCTCCCTGACCTTCAGGCAGCACAGCTGCCTGAGCCGAGTTAAAAATGGACTGTTGAGCTGGCTTTCTGCTGCTCTGCCTCCCAGTGTCCTTCCACTGATCTGTTTATCACACCTTCCTAACCCCTTCTGCTGTTATTTTACTTCAGAAGAGTTTTTAGCCTGGCCAGCTGAAACTCCTTCTCAAGGCCCTAACCTACACAGATCCTTGTAGGTTACAGGATTGAGAGCCAAGGGTAGCACCTCCTACTGGTACAAAGTCTTCTCCCTGAAGCATCCCCTCCCTTTCCTCTCCTGACCCACCACTGTCATTGGGAAAGCTCACTCTGACCAGATCATCTCCTACTGGCACACCAGAGATTGAACAGGCAGGCTTAGACACTCTGGAAGAACACAGAACGTGTAGCTTCTTGCTGATGGCTTGTGCCAGGGTATTGACCCTGCCCCACTCCCCTGCTCCACCGTGCGCTCAGGTTCAGAACAGGACATCAAGCTTCACAGGGATATAAAACACTGTATCTTCATTACCTCAAGCCCCTCAAGACTGCCCATTCCCAAGTTCCTTCCCCTAATGGGGCTGGCCAGGAACTTCTGTCTCTGCGAACCATGACTGCTCCCAGAAACCCAGATGGGTAGTGGAAGCAACAAAAACCCCACTAATTTTTTTTTTTTTAATTGCAGGAAGGGCAGAAGACCTAAACAGACATTTCTCCGAAGAAGACATACAGATGGCTAATAAACACATGAACAGTGTGCTCAACAACATTCATTATTAGAGAAGTGCAAATCAAAACTACAATGAAGTATCACCTCACACCGATTTGAATGGTCACCATCAAAAATATATACAAACAATAAGGCTAGAGAGGGTGTGAAGAAAAGGAAACCCTCTTGCATTGTTGGAGGAAATGTAAATTGATATCGCCACTATGGAGATTCTGTTAAAAAAAAAAAAAAAACTAGGAATAAAACTACCTACTAAAGGTTTTGTTTAGTTTCTTGGCAAACTCCCCTTCATTCAAGCTGCTGGCTCTCTGGAGCCAGGTCTAATTAGAAGAGTAACAGGCTCACCCTTCTCCCGGAGAAAACGCATTAGTCATAGATGAAACGCTAGGAAGGTGCAGAGAAGACCCCAGGCTGGGAGCCTCGGATGCGGGAAGGCAAGCTAGAGCTGACCGCGTGCGGGAAAGGAGGGTACAGAAACCTTGGGACGCGACGCGAAGTAGAATGAATTCCGTCAGAGGCCAGCACTAAGTGCATAAATGGTGCCCGTTGAACAGTTAAATATATTCAAGCAAAGTGTTCCGCAGGTCAGAGCAGAGACTCGGGTCACTGTCATAGACAAAGTCAGAAAGCTTCCCGCCTCCCCGGGACAGAACTTCACCAAAGCCATCAGGATCGTGAGTGTGTGTGCACACGCTGGGGAGAGGGGCCGCACCAAAGAATCCAGGTTGGTGGCGGAGGCGAGCGATCACTTTGGGGAGAGTCGTGCACCCAGGATTGCACTCGTGGTGACCCGTAGCCCACCCAAGAAACAACAGGTGTCAACCCTACCGCAAACTTTTCCTCAACTCCCAGCGGCTCGCCTGGGGCTGCTGGAAATGTGCGGGTGGAGATGCAACCGGACCCCGGGGAGGCGGGGCCCGGGCCCGGGGCGGGGCGGTGCAGGTGGGCGGGCCGGGGCCCGGGTGAGGAGGCTGGGCATATAAAGTGCTCGCCACCCCCGCGGCGATGCAGCTTAGTGGAGCCTGAACCGCGGGGCGGGACGAGCAAGGTGCCGGTGGCTGCTTGGGCCCGCAGGTCACTGAGCCCCCGAGGGAGGGGGTTCCTGAAGACCAGGCCGGCCTCGATTTACCCGCTGCTGGACCAGCGAGCACGTCGGCCCCGGCGCACCCCCAGCATGTGAGGCCGGGGGCTGCCTGGGTGGGAGGAATGGGGGCGGGGGTCTCCGCTCCTCTGGGCTCAGGGGTGAGCTCCGCGGGGCGAATCGGTTCCAAGTTTTGCCAACTTTGAGTTAGTTGATTGTGGCTGTTAGTTGGGGTCTTTGCTCCCGGGGTTTTGTGAACCAGAGTTGCAGAGGCCGAGTCCACCCTTTTGGAAAATGAATGCCTCTCCTTGTTCGCTCCGGGGACGCTGGGCATTTTAGGAGCTCCTGCACGTCTTGCTTGCTTTTGCAAATCGGTCTTTCTTGCCTCCTTTTTCTAGCGCCCCGGAAAGGCCGTTCCGCCCCGCGAGGGAAACAGAGCCGTTGACCATGGTTGCAACTGGCAGTTTGAGCAGTAAGAACCCGGCCAGCATTTCAGAGTTGCTGGACCATGGCTTCCACCCGGGGAGCCTGCTAAATGGTGAGTTTCCCAACCGCCTCCCTTTCTTCCCTCCAAAGGCCGCCTTCCCTGGATGGATTGAGATTGGCGGGCATGCCTGTCGACCCTCTCCTTGAATTTTGGAGATGCGATAAAATCCATCTTAAAGAGATTCTTTAAAACAGCATCTTCTGTCTATGATAGTGAGAATCAAAAGAAGCAAAAAATAAAATCCCAAGGGGTACCTGGTCTAGTCTGTGGCTGATAGACTCCTTGGGATTAAAAACTATACAGGTCCCTACCCTACATTGTTGTGAAGTTATGATGAATTTTAAGTATACAGTTATGTGTGTTTTGACAAATGCATTCACCTGTGTAACTAGTACCATCACCTTCTGCCCCCAAAGCCCCACATACCCATTTGCTGTACCCACTCTACCTCTCCCCTGTCTCCAGGGAAACACTGATCTGCTTTTTGTCACTATAAATTACTTTTACCTCTAGGACTACATGCAAACGTATCATGTAATATGTACTCTTTGTATCTGGTTTCTTTCCCACAGCCTAATGATTTTGAGATCCATTTCATGCTGTTGATTCTATCAGTATGTGTTCCTTTTGGTTGCTGAGTAGTATTCTATTTGTGGATATACCCGTTATTTCATTTTTTAATGCCAAAGGGAAGCTTTAAAACTGCAGTGATGCTGGACATATTGTCTTGTAATTTTAAACAGTTTCTAAATTAACATGCTGTGCTGCCACTAAGGATCTGTGTGGGCATAGATCAATTGCTTAAGATCGTTTGGGCCTTCCTCATTTAGAAGGTGAAGTGGTTGATAATCTAATTTTATAAGCCAAAGCTCTAAAATTCTCTGTCTTCAATATAGATTTAAAAAAAGAGCCTTATAATTTGGAGTGCATTTGTTTTATTTATTTAAACACACACACACACACACACACTGTGACCTAAGTGTATAAGTGATATAGTAGCCAACAAAGGTGCAGAAGACTTCAGGCAGGGAGCCCACAGGGCATCTGCCTGTGACCTGCTCAGTTGACTGTGTGTGTGGTGTGGCATCCTGCCAAGGGGTAGGATTAATTTGGAAGGTAGGTGACCAAATGCAGAGCTATCTCTTTTCCTTTGAGCAAATCTAATTTTGTTTTCCTAGGACTATTTTGTTTTGCTTGGCTCCAAAAAAAAAAAACCCACCCAGCCAGTTATAAATATCCTTGCGAACCTCAGAAGTCTTCTCTGTGGGCAATTTTTAATCAAAGAGGTTGAAGCTAAAATAGGGATCTACAGGTCATTCCAGTAAAGACTTTTAAAGAAAACACAAATTTAATTGATGTTTAATATAGCTCATCATCAAGGTCATTTTAAGTTCATCACTAAAGAATAATAGCAAAAAAAGAAAAAACTGTTTTACAAGAATAAATGAATGAATTCTTAGAAAGTAATAATCCTTAGTCCAAAAATATTATTAACATTTTTAGTCCAAACCTAATGCATAGTCTCTATAAAAGGAAACTTGAAACCCCCCATAAGCAAATCAGGGAGCAGGATAGAAAAGAAAATCACTAGTATTCGAAAATAGCCATGAATAGATTTGGTTACATAGTCTTTAAGATTGTGTGTGTGTATACACATATAAGTTTATTGAAAAATGGTTATGGCCTACCTACCCTATTTATCAAAACCTTTATTTCATAGATGAACTTTCAGTCTCAGGTCAGTTGATTTGCTTTATTACTCAGAAAGTTAACAGCAAAGTGAGATCAAATGACTTCCAAACAAATATTAGAACAAGTAGATCTGATAGATAGAAATAAACAGTGTTGCCAAATCTGGGTGTGTTTTTCCTGCCCCTGGGTTGGTTTGTTTGTTTTAATCTTAAACTTCCATTTTCCACAGATTTTGACTACTGGGATTATGTTGTTCCTGAGCCCAACCTCAATGAGGTGGTATTTGAGGAGACAACTTGCCAGAGTTTGGTTAAAATGCTGGAGAACTGTCTGTCCAAATCTAAGCACACCAAACTTGGCTGTTCCAGAGTCCTTGTTCCTGAAAAACTGACCCAGAGGATTGCTCAAGACGTCCTGAGACTTTCCTCCACGGAGCCCTGTGGTCTGCGGGGCTGTGTTATGCACGTGAACTTGGAAATTGAAAATGTATGTAAAAAGCTGGATAGGATTGTGTGTGATTCTAGCGTGGTGCCCACCTTTGAGCTCACCCTTGTGTTTAAGCAGGAGAACTGTTCATGGACGAGCTTCAGGGATTTTTTCTTTAGTCGAGGTCGCTTCTCCTCTGGCCTCAGGCGAACTCTGATCCTGAGCTCAGGATTCCGACTTGTTAAGAAAAAGCTTTACTCCTTGATTGGCACAACAGTCATTGAAGAGTGCTAAAAGGGAAGCACTTGAAAGAGTCCTTTTTATGGTTGGGTAATAAAAACTTCACAGCTGCCCAAAGTCATTGTAGTTTGCCTTGCCTGCTCTCCGCAAGGCACACCAAACTGAAATCATCTTCCTTGGGTTTCATATTCACAGCCACCCCAACTGAAGGGCTTATTTGGGGCTATTGAGAGATGACCAGCGAGAGAATACATTGTCTGAATTTACCACAGTTTTTATAAAATGGAATGGAATAGAATAAGAAAAGAAGCAATACACTTTAGTTTTTTATTTGACTCCACAAGTTTTCCAGGTAGTCTTGCTAATAGACTGTAGAAACCCACTTTGCCTAGTTTGATTTTCATATGGCTTTTTTTCTATAAGTTTTCAGTGTGATCCTCTCAATCACAGAATCTTACATGAATGCTTTTTAGCCCATCGAAATTTCCAAAAGCCCATACTACCCATTTCCTGCCCCTACTCAAAGTTGAAGAGTTCTTATACAGGAGTATAAAATTAATCAAGTGGGTGAGCTTAATTAGATCCTAACCTCATGCAAAAGTGAATAAGGAATCTTGCATTGGGAACAGAGTCACAAACTTCTGTTTCTTTGCATCCTCTCCACTCTTCTGTTTCAGAGAGGTGGCAAAAACTTGAACTACCATTTCAGTAACCACAGTATTGTTTTAAATAATATGGTACAATACCTGCTCAGTTTTTCTAGTTCATAAGTATTTAATTTTATCTTTAAACTAGAAAAATGGAAAATGCTGATTTTTTTGCATGTAGTTGATTTCTCTTCTATTGAGTGAATGGTGAATGTATACAAGGATAAGTGAGTTCAGGTTCCTTTCACATTCACTTGATAATCTAGCTTCATTTTACTTTTACATATACTTAATCTCAGATATCACCATCTCACCATATCAGTGTTATCTCATCCTTGGCCTTTCCTGGGAACTGAAGGAAACTTCCTTAACCTGAAAATTCAAAGATAACTGCACACCATTACTTTCAATTTTTAAGATGGGCCTATTTACAAGGTCTCCTTTGGCTATGGATATCTGGTCTATGGGGCTCCCAGGTGGTACTAGTGGTAAAGAACCCACCTGCCAATGCATAAGACATAAAAGACTTGAGTTTGATACCTGGATTGGGAAGATCCCCTGGATCATCCCACTGGCATGGCAAACCACTCCAGTATTCTTGCCTGGAGAATCCCATGGACAGAAGAGCCTGGCAGCCTACAGTCCATGGGGTCACACAGAATTGGACATTACCAAAGCGACTTAGTGCACACACACATCTAGTTTATAGTACAGACTAGAGAATGAAAATTGTGATCTAGATAACCAGTGCATGCACACCCAGCTTTCTTCATCCTTGGACACCTGTCCCCAGGGAACAATAAAGGCCTTTATTTTTTTCTCTTGTTCCAACTAGCTAGATCTTTATCTTTTAATGCTAAGGAGAAAGCATAGCGTCCACATTATAATGTTCGTTCAGGAAGACCTTCACATCCTTGCTGTCGGTCATGTATAAGGAGCTTATTTAGGTCTCCTGCCCAAGCTATTGGCAGGAGTTTACATACCTGAGGCCGGCATTGTAGGGACCATGGCTTCAACCTAGTGTAATTCAAAAGCAGGTGTGATCCTGTTTCTAATCCCATAAATGATCTAAAATTTCACTATTCAAATCAGCAAGTGTTCCAACAAACAGAACTCTTCAAGTGCTTGGAAAGATAGCGCAAAGCCAATCTTACCGACTGGGCCAAGATCTGTTGAGTTGGTACTGCATGTCTGTTATTGCCTAGGGCTCTGAAGGTCATTGTGATTCTGTGGGTGAGGAATCTGGCCTGCATGTAGAATTGTTGTCCTTTTCCCACTAACAGTTGTCTTTGACTCTTGTTTTTTATACTCACAAAATAGTGATGGCTTTATAGAGATCCTTAAATTAATATTCCTGTTAAAGGAAATTAAGTTTGTCAATTTTGACAATAAACAGCATATATTTTTAATTCTCTTGTCCACTTTGTCTTTTCTGAGTTATGCAATGACCACCTTAAAATATATTTGACAGTATTTGAGGGAAGCTTTTAGAACAAGTATTTATCTCCATTTTGACAAAGGCTATTTGTACCCTTTATTATAACATTCTAGTTGTAAATTGCATGTGCTTATGTGTCAGACTTTATTCTTTTGGGCTCCAAAATCACTGCACATGGTGATTGCAGCCATGAAATTAAAAGACCCTTACTCCTTGGAAGGAAAGTTATGACCAACCTAGATAGCATATTGAAAAGCAGAGATATTACTTTGCCAACAAAGGTCCATCTAGTCAAGGCTATGGTTTTTCCAGTAGTCATGTATATATGTGAGAGTTGGACTGTGAAGAAGGCTGAGCACCGAAGAATTTATGCTTTTGAACTGTGGTGTTGGAGAAGACTCTTGAGAGTCCCTTGGACTGCAAGGAGATCCAACCAGTCCATTCTAAAGGAGATCAGTCCTGGGTGTTCATTGGAAGGACTGATGCTAAAGCTGAAACTCCAATACTTTGGCCACCTCATGTGAAGAGTTGACTCATTGGAAAAGATTCTGATGCTGGGAGGGATTGGGGGCAGGAGGAGAAGGGGACGACAGAAGATGAGATGGCTGGATGGCATCACCGACTCGATGGACATGAGTTTGAGTAAACTCCGGGAGTTGGTGATGGACAGGGAGGCCTGGCGTGCTGCAGTCCATGGGATCACAAAGAGTTGGACACGACTGAGCGACTGAACTGAACTGACTAATGTATCAAAGAGTCATTCACTTCATAGTTCTTCAAATACAATAATACTTTTCACTGGAAGACATTAATAATTTAAGCTCCTTTGGCTACTGTCTTAAAAAAAAAAAAAACTCACTGTGTATAGGCTTTTTCTATAGTTTTCCTAATAGCCAGATACAAATACATCAGATGGTAAGACCAGTACATATTTTAATTTTTACCAGAATATCCTATTAGAGCAACATATCTCTAATTCCACAATTATTCATCAATTTGAATTTTTAATCTTGTCCACCTATTTTTTGTCTCCTCAAGTATATGTCATTAGTTCAGATTTCTGACACTATATAACCCACATTTAATAAGACTTGCTACATCTAGGCTGCCTAACTGTTTGAGGTGCTTTACATAAACCATCTCATTTACTCCTCATATCAGCCCTATGGAATGAGATCATTATCATGTCCATCTTATGGCTAAATGAGTAGACACAAAGAGGTTAAGTAACTTGCCCAACAGCAAGTTATGCAAGAGAGCCAAGGTATAAAGCCAAGCTGCTTTGCCGGACTTCTCTGGTGGTCCAGTGGCTGATCAGGGAGCTGGATCCCGTGTGTCACAGCTAAGAGTTCCAAAGTCCCAGCCGAAAGATCCCCGCAGGCTGTAACCAGAGAGGATTCTGTGTGCCACAATTAAGATGAATTGCAGACAAAAAAAAAAAAAAAGCTGGTTTCAGAAGCTGTGCTCACAATGCTGCCTCCAACTGCTCTAGGCAGCATAGACATCTTATCTGTATCAGTGAAGGACTATAAAAACAACATCAGAAACATTTGCCCTTAAGTTCAAAGAATTCTTAATGTGATTTCTTTTCAGGTAGAAAAGAATGAGGAAACTCCTGACAGTATTCACCATTCATTGGAACAGAGCTGTGCCTAGAATAAAAATCCTAAATATTTGAAAGACATGCGTTTCAATCCTGGCACCGTTAACACCTGTTTTTTGCAGTTGACCTGGTTACTTTCTCACGTACCTTCATGCACTTGAGTCTCAATTGTCTGTATCGGTTTAAACAAGTGATAATAAAACCAAACGTCCAAGGCACACTAGGAGCAGATGAGGAGGGAGAGATACACGAAAATGCACTGGGAGGAGGATCATGGGATGTTTAAAATCCCAGACTCCTGCCTAGACTCTGCCATTGATTATGGACTCACAGTGCTCTACTGGGTCCTCCACACCTGGCACAAACTCGAGATGAGAGAGACTATGAAGGATCTTGTGAGAAACTTGGGGCCAGGTGTGGAAGTCATGTATATAACATCTGTCTACATCCCCTATAGAACTCAGTCATATGGCCTCATTCAATTGCAAGAGGGGCTGGGAAATGTGGTAGCACAGTATGCCCAGAAGGAAATAGGCTTTAACTGAAAACAGAATTTCTGCTACACAGAAAGTGATGAGTTAGTCTGTAAAACAATAGCCCAGACACAGACCTACACATATGTATTTGCAAAGCTGATTTATAACAGAGTTGGCACTTTAGATCAATGAACAAATAAATGATGGTGTATTCCAATAAAGGGAACTATAATAATTATCTATGTGAAAAAAAAATGAAATTGAATACATACATGGCAAGTATGAAAATCAATTCTAGGTTGATTAAATAATTAAATGTGAAAGGGAAGCTTTAAGATGACAATATATTTTTATGATTTTTGAAGTAGAAAAGGATTTCTTAAGATTCAAAGAAATCCTTCAAACTTTTTGTCTGTCACATAACACTGCTGCTAAGTCACTTCAGTCGTGTCCGACTCTGTGCAACCCCATAGACGGCAGCCCACCAGGCTCCCCCGTCCCTGGGATTCTCCAGGCAAGAACACTGGAGTGGGTTGCCATTGCCTTCTCCAATCATGAAAGTGGAAAGTGAAAGTGAAGTCGCTCAGTCGTGTCCGACTCTTAGCAACCCCGTGGACTGCAGCCTTCCAGGCTCCTCCATCCATCGGATTTTCTGGGCAACAGTATTGGAGTGGGGTGCCATTGCCTTCTCCGTCACAGAACACTAAAAAAGAATAAAAATATAAGTCATGAATTGAAAGTATCTTGATACTATACATATAACTGAAAAGAGGTAGTAGCCAGAATGTTAAGAATTATTTCAAAGAAATTAGAAAAACACAAACTACTCAAAAAAAAAAAAAAAAAAACTATCTGAAAAAGCTTGAATGGCACTCTATAGAAAAGGAAACCTATACGGTAATAAACATATGAAAAGATGCTTAACCTAATTAGTAAATAGGGAAATCCAACTTAAAAGCACAATGAGAAAAAAAGCACAAGACACCAATGTATACACATCCATATTGATTCAAAAAAAGATTTGTTAAACTCTGAAAATTCCAAATCTTGATGAAGATACAAGGGAAAAAACCTATTTCAACATGCCAATATGTGTATCTATGCAGCCTGGCACTATTTTGTAAAGCTGAAGATAAACATACTTTATGAGTTAGCAATTCTATTTTTAGTTATCAAATCTAGATCAGTGTTCTTCAAACTTTTTTTGCTTGTGATACATCTAAGAGAATTTTGGAAAAGTACACCCTCTGCTATATTTTTCTAATTGCCATCCAAAATTTTTATCCTAAGCTTAAAAAGTTGCAAATAATACATGTTTGTTATGTGGTGAATATGATCTTTTTAAATGAAAGATTACATCACCTTGTTGAATGTTTCCAATGGAATGTAAATGTAAAACTCACCAACAACTATTTAGAAAACACTAAATTACTTACTTATTTCAACAATAAAATTTTTCAGAATTACTTTTTCTTTTTTTCCTGTATCTTCTTAAAGTCTACTTTTTAAACTGAATTTTACCTTCATATATTTTAGACTTGGAAGTCTTTTATTAACATTCCTTCTTAAAATATAATCAAGATTATAATTTTGAATTATAATTTCTAAAATTTCCTGTGACAATAAGTCTTTAAATGTTACTTATATGATTGAGTTAACCTTACATAGTAATAGTACACAATAAAAAACAACATTGAATATGTTTGAATTAGCTACATACTATTAAGAAAAAAATAATATTATCTCAGTGAAACGATTTTTTTTTCACCCTGAATTTGGAATTTTTATTCAATTTTGTGTTTCACCTTTTATTATGAACATCTTTCTTCTTACAATGAATGATCATTGTATAAAGACCACTTTTGATGACTAAGTAATAGTCTATCTAATTGAGTTACCATAATTAGCCTAATAGTTTACAATTTTGGATTTGTAAATTTTTCCTTTTCTTACATTTTTTTATTTAAGTATAATTGATGTACCATATTATATATTACAGATGTACAATATAATCACAATTTGTAAAGTTTGTATTTCATTTATAGTTATTTTAAAATATTGGCTATATTCCCAGTGCTCTACAACATACCTTGTGGCTTATTTTATACATATTAGTTTATACTTTTTTAAATTATTGAATCAATTTATTGATATCGTTTTTGCTAGAATTAGAGAATCAATTTAGTTTATACTTTTTTTAATCTCCTACCCCTATGTTGCCCCTCCTCCTAATCTGTCTCCACTGGGAACTACTAAGTAGTTTGTTCTCTATATTTGTGAGTCTGCTTCTTTTTTGTTATATTGACTAGTTTGTTATATTTCTTAGATTCCACATATAAGTGATATCATATAGTACTTGCTTTTCTCTAACTTACTTCACTTATCATAACATCCTCAAGTCCATCCATGTTGTTGCAAATGACTAAATTTCATTCTTTATTATGGCTGAGTAGTATTCCATTGTGTGTTTCTATCTATCTAACTATCTATACCACATCTTCAATATCCATTCATCTGTGGATGGACATCTATAGGTTGTTTCCATGTGCACGCATGAATGCTAAGTCACTTCATTCCTATCCAACTCTTTGTGACCCCGTGGACTGCAGCCTGGAAGGCTCCTCTGTCAGTGGGGTTTCTCCAGGCAAGAATACTGAAGTGGGTTGCCATGCTGTCCTCCAGGGGATCTTCCTTACCCAGGGATAGAACCCACATCTCTTACATCTCCTGCATTGACAGGTGGATTCTTTACCACTAGCACCACCTGAGAAACCCTGCTTCCATATCTGGGCAATTATAGATAATTCCATTAGGAACACTGGGATGCATGTATCTTTTTGAATCACTTTTCTTGTTTTATTTAGATATATACCCAGGAGTGGGGTAAAGAATCTGCTTGCAATGAAGGAGACCCTGATTTGATCCCTAGGTCAGAAAGATCCCCTGGAGAAGGGAGAGGCTACCCACTCCAATATTCTTGCCTGGAGAATCCCATGGACAGAGAGGCCCTGCCAGCTACAGTCCATGGGGTTGTAAAGAGTTGGACATGACTGAGTGACTAACACTTTCACTTTCATACCCAGGAGTGGAACTACCAGCTCATATGGTAGCTTTATTTTTAGTTTTTTGAGAAATTTCCATACTGTTTCTCTCAGTGGCTACACCAATTTACATTCCCACCAACAATGTACAAAGTGGGAACACTTGTCACCACACCAAGAATAGTTACTTGTGCTCTTTTTGACAATAGCCATTCTGATAGCTGTGAGGTGGCATCTCATTGTGGTGTTGATTTGCAAGTGAAATGATCCTTTTAAATTAGTGAATTAATTTATTGATATTGTTTTTGCTAGAATTAGAGAATCAAGCACCATTTCCTATGTTTTGTCTTTACAGATGTAAGCTCTGAGAAAATGTATTAGTACCAATAAGTAGATGGGACTACAAAAAATTTGCCAATTACAATACATAATTGTAATCAATATTTGAGCTACTTTCAAGATATATGCCAAAGTCATATGAATATATATTTCCAAAAATTATTTCAGATGATTTAGACAGAGATGGTTCAATAAGATTATATTTCCTAATTGTTGAGATCAAAATTAAGAAACTGTTCCTAAGAGATCAGTGCAAAGAAATAGAAGAAAACAATAGGATGGGAAAGACTAGATGTCTTCAAGAAAATTAAAGAGTCCATGGGGTCACAGAATCGGACGCAACTGAGTGACTGAATTAACTGAAATCAAAGGACTAAAGACCACCAGATTTGCAGAACTTCTTACTGGGTGGCCTGAGCAACAGAAACCTGCTTCCTCACAGGTCTGGAGGCTTGAGGTGTGAGACCAAGGTGCTGGCTGTGTTGCTTTTTTCTTGAAGCTTCTCTCCTTGGCTTATGGATGGCTGCTGCTGCTGCTGCTAAGTCGCTTCAGTCGTGTCCAACTCTGTGCGACCCCAGAGACAGCAGCCCACCAGGCTCCCCCGTCCCTGGGATTCTCCAGGCAAGAACACTGGAGTGGGTTGCCATTCCCTTCTCCAATGCATGCAAGTGAAAAGTGAAAGTGAAGTCGCTCAGTCCTCAGTCGTGTCCAACTCTTAGCGACCCCATGGACTGCAGCCCACTTGGCTCCTCCATCCATGGGATTTTCCAGGCAAGAGTACTGGAGTGGGGTGCCATTGCCTTCTCCGTTATGGATGGCAGCATTCTCCTTTTTTCTTCACATCATTTCCCTCTGTACCGTTTGTGTAATCTCCTCTTCTCATAAGGACAACAGTCATATTGGATTAGGACTCACCCTAAAGACCTTGTTTTACCTTGATTATCTCTTTATAAACTCTGTCTCCAAATATAGTTGCAGTACTAAGGTACAAGGCATTAGGACTTCAACATATGGATTTGAGGGGTACACAATATCACTCATGATGCCAGACATTCAAATAATTAGCTTTCTCAGTACTATCCTAGACCAATGCTTTCAACTGTCCTACTGTTTGGTACCTGAGAGGTTATTATGCCCCTGAATAAGGCATTAAAGTAAGATGGGCCAATAGTGAGCAGCACGTCTTTTGTGAAGCGAGGTAAGAGGCTTGTTACAGGGGAAGTGAGCAAGTCAGACCTGCATCTCAGGCAAGTTCTCAGGGAGATTAATTTTAGGAAGGAGCATACATAGAAGCAAAGGCTTTGGAAATTGGTCACCCTAAAACTGTGTTTCACACACCTCAGGGAAAACATTTTATTTATCCCTGTACTCATTTCCCGGTTGTAAGATTACTGCTTTTAACTCTCTCACCCATGTGCCAAGAGACTGGCAATTTATCATCACACTGTTTAGAAGAATAATGTGGAAACAACACAAACGTCCATCAGCTATAGAATGGATACATGAATGGTGCTGTACTCATAAACTTCAGGCTATAATAGTGAAAACAAATAGAATTTAAGTTATAAAGGATCTGGATGAATCTTTAGGATATAATACCGTATGGAGCTGATTATACAGAGTGAAGTAAGCCAGAAAAAAAAAAAAAAAAAACACCAATACAGTATACTAATGCATATATATGGAATTTAGAAAGATGGTAATGATAACCCTGTATGCGAGACAGCAAAAGAGACACAGATGTATAGAACAGTCTTTTGGACTCTGTGGGAGAGGGAGGGGGAGGAGGATTTGGGAGAATGGCATTGAAACATGTATAATATCATATATGAAACAAGTTGCCAGTCCAGGTTCGATCAGGATACAGGAAGCTTGGGGCTGGTGCACTGGGATGACCCAGAGGGATGGTATGGGGAGGGAGGTGGGAGGAGGGTTCAGGATTGGGAACACGTGTACACCCGTGGTGGATTCATGTTGATGTATGGCAAAACCAATACAATATTGTAAAGTAATTAGCCTCTAATTAAAATAAATAAATTTAAATTAAAAAAATAAAAAATAAAAAAAAATACCAAATGCAATAAGAAATCAGAAAAACTTTTAATTTTAATTAGGTCCCATTTGTTTATTTTTGCTTTTATTTCCAATATTCTGGGAGGTGGGTCACAGAGGATCCTGCTGTGATGTATGTCGGAGAGTGTTTTGCCTATGTTCTCCTCTAGGAGTTTTATAGTTTCTGGTCTTACATTTAGATCTTTAATCCATTTTGAGTTTGTTTTTGTGTATGGTGTTAGAAAGTGTTCTAGTTTCATTCTTTTACAAGTGGTTGACCAGTTTTCCCAGCAGCACTTGTTAAAGAGATTGTCTTTTCTGCATTGTATATTCTTGCCTCCTTTGTCAAAGATAAGGTGTCCATAGGTGAGTGGATTTATCTCTGGGCTTTCTATTTTGTTCCATTGATCTATATTTCTGTCTTTGTGCCAGTACCATACTGTCTTGATGACTGTGGCTTTGTAAGCAAGGTGAAAAGACAACCTTCAGAATGGGACAAAATAATAGCAAATGAAGCAACTGACAAACAACTAATCTCAAAAATATACAAGCAACTCATGCAGCTCAATTCCAGAAAAATAAATGACCCAATCAAAAAATGGGCCAAAGAACTAAACAGACATTTCTCCAAAGAAGACATACAGATGGCTAACAAACACATGAAAAGATGCTCAACATCACTCATTATCAGAGAAATGCAAATCAAAACCACTATGAGGTACCATTTCACGCCAGTCAGAATGGCTGCGATCCAAAAGTCTACAAGCAAATGCTGGAGAGGGTGTGGAGAAAAGGGAACCCTCTTACACTGTTGGTGGGAATGAAAACCAGTACAGTCACTGTGGAGAACAGTGTGGAGATTCCGTAAAAAACTGGAAATAGAACTGCCTTATGACCCAGCAATCCCACTGCTGGGCATACACACCGAGGAAACCAGAACTGAAAGAGACACGTGTATCCCAATGTTCATCACAGCACTGTTTATAATAGCCAGGACATGGAAGCAACCTAGATGTCCATCAGCAGATGAATGGATAAGAAAGCTGTGGTACATATACACAATGGAGTATTACTCAGCCATTAAAAAGAATACATTTGAATCAGTTCTAATGAGGTGGATGAAACTGGAGCCTATTATACAGAGTGAAGTAAGCCAGAAAGAAAAACACCAATACGATATACTAACGCATATATATGGAATTTAGAAAGATGGTAACGATAACCCTGTATGTGAGACAGCAAGAGACACAGATGTATAGAACAGTCTTTTGGACTCTGTGGGAGAGGGAGAGGGTGGGATGATTTGGGAGAATGGCATTGAAACATGTATAATATAATATAAGAAACGAATCGCCAGTCCAGGTTCGATGCAGGATACAGGATGCTTGGGGCTGGTGCACTGGGATGACCCAGAGGGATGGTACGGGGAGGGAGGAAGGAGGGGGGTTCAGGATGGGGAGCACGTGTATACCTGTGGCAGATTCATGTTGATGTATGGCAAAACCAATACAATATTTTAAAGTAATTAGCCTCCAATTAAAATAAATTTTAAAAAATCAGAAAAGAATAAATAGGCTATTTTCGCTTACTTAATGATGTAAAAACATAGAAAACTAAAACGTTTAGAGATACCAATACATGTGAATTATCTATTTTAAAAACCCAGGGTTTCATAAGCATAAATTTCAGGAGAGTAGATATATCTGAAGGAATAAGACTATAAGTGGAAATAATGAGGGGCTCACAGAAAACATCAACAGTGCTAGTAGAGACAGTACAAAAGATATATAAAATATATATAAAGCATAAGGAGTCAGGATTCACAATATATGCATGCCTACCTCCAACTTGTATAGAAGGATCTCGACTATCACCTTTAATTTTTTCTGTGAGCTCCTCATTATTTCCACTTACTTTCTTGTCACTCCAGATGTATCCACTCTCCTGAAATTTGTGCTCGAATCCCTGGGTTTCTTAAATAAATAAACCACATATATTGGTATCTCTAAACATCTTAGGCATGCATATATTGTTGAATCCTGACTCTTTATGCTTTACATGTACTTTATACATCTCTTTCTGTACTTAATAATAAATAAAACTTTTTAAAATTTTAAAAGGCTTTAGGCAATTTAAAATTTAAGCAAAATTCAAACTATATATCTACTTTAGAATTTTCTATGCTTCCAACAAGTATACTTTCACTGAACCAGCTCTAAGAGATATGAAAATCTGAGAATTTATTTGGACCACTAATTTTTCCTAGTATAAATACTTTGAGCAAACTGCAACAATTATTATAGGCAGCATTCAATTATTCTCTCCATAGGGGGCAACCATGGAATAAATAATGAAAACACTATAAAATGCAAAAGTCATTACTATTTGACCATGGATTACATATTATTAGTCTTGTGATACATTTACTTTTGCAGAGAATAATATAAAATGATGTTTATTGCCTGAACACACAATATGTGAAAAAATATGACGGAGCATGCTGAAGAATGCAGACTATTTGGAAGAGGCTGCTGAGGAACTTGACCATCTAGATAACTAAATTCTGAACTTATTTCTAAAGAACAAATATTTAGGTCAAGTTATTTACATAATAATATTAGTTAATGATTTTCAAATATATATTTTAAAAAACTTAATAAATCCATTCAAAACATGCTGAAGAAAATGGAAAGGCAGACAGATCAAATCTCAAATCAAAAACCATATTATGGCTCATTTGACTTTGCTGGGAGAAAAATGAGAGATGTTTTATAAACTTGTTTCAAGGCTAAAATCCAGACTAAAACCACTTCGAGGGTGTATAAAACACAACTTTGCAATGTTCTGTCAGCAATAGAATAAAGATAATCAGTCAACTCTTACTGTGTTTCAGAGAATTCTCTAGCTAACTACAACATAAATCAAATAGAACTTGCTATAATAGGCCCTGTGGAGTAGGAAAGAAGTAGTAGCAGCAGCAATGCAGACAAGTTGTAACATGAAAGGAAGAGCTCTAAAGAGTCTAAGATGAACCCTACTTTAGAGGTAACGTATTAGCCTGCCATAGTTTCATGGATACTTGTAGAAGACACAAGACCCCCGGGATAGAGACAAAGGATTTTCTCGTATTAGCCTGTGACAATTTCATGGCTGTTTGTGGAAGACTTAGAGAAAGAGACTTCTCATGCAGCATGAGAATCAGCATATTTGCATCAGTCCTCTCATCCCTGCCAAGGCCCACAGTATCAGTGGTGTTGAAACCAAAGGATGCCTATTCATGGTGTTACAGGAGTGCAATCCTGAGCTTAGGGAACCCAAATCTTTTGTAATGGATATGCCTGCCCTTTGCTCCAGAAGAATATACTACCTATTTCCCACTGTTGATCACTATACAAACATCCTTGAAAAGATAGTTCAGACCAGAGGGCAATCACTACCTCACTTATAAGAGATGGAGAGACATAAAGAACCCGCAGAGAATTGTCTCCCAACAGCCAGTGTTAATACTTGCCATTTGTTGCTAAAAATCAAGCACAACAGGACTTCCCTGGTTGTCCAGTGGATAAGAATCTACCTGCCAATGAAGGGGATATGAATTCGAACCCCAGTCCAGTAAGATTCCACCTAAAGCCTGTGTACCACAAATGCTGACCACGAGTCACAATAAGAGAAGCCACCACAGTGAGAAGCCCGCACACCCGCAACTAGAGAGGGCAGCAACAAAGACCCAGGGCAGCCAAAAGTAAATAAATAAAAATAATTTAAAATCCCTGAAAACATCTTAAAAAAAAGAAGAAGAAGAAATAAAGTCCAGCACAATAAACAAATGACTTTTCTTCCCTGATTATAACATATGTACCCAGTATCATAGTACGTACAAATTCATTAAATTAGAAAGTTGAGGAGCTTATAACCATAGTGAATAATGTTAATATACTTCTGTCAACAACTGAGTGAAGAAGGCAATGGCACCCCACTCCAGTACTCTTGCCTGGAAGATTCCATGGATGGAGGAGCCTGGTAGGCTACAGTCCAAGAGATCACAAAGAGTCAGACACGACTGAACGACATCACTTTCTTTCTTTCTATAGTTCCTTTTGGAGAAGGAAATGGCAACCCACTCCAGTGTTCTTGCCTGGAGATCCCGTGGACAGAGGGGCCTGATGGGCTGCAGTCCATGGGGTTGCAAAGAGTCAGACACAATAAGCAACTAACACATACACACACAATTGAGATCAATCCCAAAGAGAATTAAAGAAGTGAAAGATGGAATGACATCATACATACTATATTTAGTAACCATGCATAGAACTATAAATCCTCAACTTAGAAATACAGATTACTTCCATGTCCACAGGAAATATATCCTCAAATTTACCACATTAGCAAACATTAAATTAACAAAGACTATAGTGTAAAATAAATAATAAAAGCATGAAAACAACCATAACACTTCTATACATTTGGAAATTTAAATACAAATACAAACACTTAGGTCAAGATAATTTTATAAACTTAGAATTTAATGATAATGAAATTGCTACATAGAAAAACACCTAGGATGCAGGTAGGTGTTTAAGACATAAAAAGAAATGTATAGCCTTAAATATTTATATAATAAAAGAAAAAAATGAAAAATGTTTTTGGAAATGAATGAGATCTAAGAAAATTATACAGGAGCATCTCAAATGAATTATTGCTCAAAAACCTAAAGATAAATAAATAGGTTTGAAAACTGCTAAAACCTAGTATACAGGGTTTTTTTTTTTTAATAATTCTCTATATTTTTCATTGTGCTTTAATACTTTATGTATTTTTAAAAGGATCAATATTTGTGAGAGAATTTATTCAAGGGAGAGCATTGCACATAGAAAGAATGAGGCAACAGCAGAAGTTTTGAATCATTCTGAGCAACTTTAAGGCAGACTTGCATATTCAGTAACTACTTATAAAATAGATTAGTAACTATTTATAAAAACTCTATTATAGATTAACTATTTATAAAATAGATTATAAATTAGATTAGAATGAATTAGAAAAAAATATATGGCCCAGAATGCAGAGGCCTTTCGGATGTCACTCTAAGAAAGGCAGTTTCTACACAGTTGAGCTATTTCATGTTTATAAGCAGTGAGGTACTATTATAATGTAGGACTTGGGGGAAATCAATCAGTAAACATTGCATATAATAAAGAGTTTAAGAGTGATTAAAAAGGCAGGAGGCAGGAGATCAGTGAAGAACTGAAATAGCCAAGGTGGGAGGCAAGAAGAGTCTAAATTAGACAAGAAACAACTGATGTATATTAAATATAATAAATATAATAATGACAGTGATGGTAATTAGCTCAAGAGTCATTGAAAAGAGAAATGATCAGGTTTTGGTGGCTGCGTATAAGGAAGAGAACTGTGGTGCTGGAGAAGACTCTTGAAAGTCCCCTTGGACAGCAAGGAGATCAAGCTAGTCAATCCCAAAGGAAATCAACCCTGAATATTCGTTGGAAAGACTGATGCTAAAGCTGAAGTTCCAATAATTTGGCCACCTGATGCAAACAGCCAACTCATTGGAAAAGATTCTGATGCTGGGAAAGATTGAGGGCATGAAGAGAAGGGGATGATAGAGGATGAGATGGTTGGTTGGCATCACTGACTCAATGAACATGAGTTTGAGCAAACTCCAAGAGATAGTGAAGGACAAGAAAGCCTGGCGTTTTGCAGTCCATGGGGTTGCAAGGAGTCAAATACAACTGAGTGACTGAACGACAATGATAAGGAAGAGAAAAAGGAGGGCATTGATAAACTTCCAATATTCTGGATTTTATGCTGCTTGTTTAATGCAGAAGTTCATCCAGATAGAGTTATGAGAGAACTTACAGAAGCATCCATGAGATAAGATGACCACACACCTTACATCTGGCATCATTTCTGCTTTAATAACTACTTTAGGTGGAGTTCCCTGGAATAGACTCTGAGATGGAGATTCGCAAGCAGAAGGCTTATGCTCTGTGATCAACAACCTAGTGGAGAGAAGGAAGCAAAACAGTCTGAGCAAAGGAGATACTTGAACTGTTGACACGGTTTCACTGTTGACAGGGTTTCACAAAAAGTCCTCCCCTGATCTCCCAGAGTTAGATGCCCTTCCAAGTTATTTCCCCTGGGGAATCAGGGTCTGCCTTTATCCTCACCCTCACTGACCAGGCTTTAGAAACAAGCTGCCGAGGACAGGTGTACATGTGATTTTGGGCCAAGCAGCGCTCATCAGTTGAGGCAATTCCTGAGGTTTGACATTCCCAACAGTTGGGGAGATACCGGCCTCAGATGTTAAGAGGGTATCTGGGGTCACATTGCAGCATCTACCTCAGTCTATCACTCATGCCACTCAGATTCATTTGTGTGAATATAATAAATTCTGCGTCCAGCTCTCGCATGATTCCATTTGACCTCTTTTCCTGTGGAAACTGACAAAGGTGAGTGGGATAAGCAACAGGACTGCCACTGCAGGTGGTCTCAAAGCCACAGCGGAGCATCATTCCCTTGTCTGCCACCATTCTAGACTCTCTGCTTCCTCTTCATCACCTCTGCTGGTCAGCTGACTTGCTAAAGGGGTGACCCAGACCCCCATGGTTAAGAGAGGAGTTCTCACCCTGTATATCAAGTCGCCAATATATTCTGCCAACTACCAAATGTGTCCACTGGAATTACACTCGTAGGGACCAAGGAAATGACCATGGGGTATACCCATGAGTCCAGCAGACACACAGTGAGCTGGAGCTGGACCAGGACTGTATTTATTACTTGGAGGTTATGATGACGCTTGAATTCCAGGTCATCAATGTCAACTCGGACCTCATGTTTGACACACCTTGAAATGATGTATTCTCCATTTTCTATTGTAAAAATATCCAAATAAATGGCTGTAGGTCACTTTGGGGAAAGACTAAGGGGGCAGGGAGATCATCAATTTTGTATACACTTGGCATGGGTTTACCAGCAACTTTTCTCCAGGAATTTTGAACTCTCCTTCAGTAAATGGGTTCTAGATTAGAAACTGGCTTAGTTTTGAAAACTGAATGGAGGACTGTGACTTTTTATTGGAATGGCTGCCTCCAAGAATGGCTTTGGGTGAGGGCAGTGTAAGGAGAGGGGTTGGCTGAAAGTTGTCAGCCAACAACACTCTGAGAAGCCAGGGGAGTGAGCATCCCAAACCTGGATGCTGCAATAGGGTATGGAATCCACTACAGCAACCAGTTCTTTCACAGTGTATGTTGAAAGGAGGAACTAAGAAATAAAAGTTCAGTTGAAATGATGGAAAAAAGAGAAATCTAAAACTCTTCTAAACTCTAAATTATCAAACTTCCTGTTGAACTTAACTCTGTGTCAGTCTCTGAGGGTAACTCACATATACTGTTATCACACTCAGGTCGAATAATTCTGATATACCAAACACAAATGGGACTAATACATTATGCATCTATAATTAAACTAAGGAAGTGTTTACCAGTGAAAAAGTCTTTACTGGGGTCTTGTGTATTTGTAGTAGGTGGACAGAACAGCTGCAAAGTTCTGACCTGACTCACTAAAAATGGCAGAAGAAAAACTCCCTAATTGGCAGTGTTAGCTCTCAGAACTTTTGAATGCCCCAAACTTCTGCACTTGGGATCTTAGATATGCCAAACCATAAGAAATTCTCCAGTGTGAAGTAAAGGCCCCGAATAATATTGTATACAGCCATCCCAGATGGCCTCTTCCAGTTTATGTGGGGACAATAAGTACTTTATTGCTGGAGTTACCAACATATTGGTGTGCACTACAAGAGACCTGGGCTTCCCTGGTGGTTCAGATGGTAAAGAATCCACCTGTAATGTGGGAAACCTGGATTTGATCCCTGGGTCGGAAAGATCCCCTGGAGAAGGGAATGGCTACCTGCTCCATTATTCTTGCCTCAAGAATTCCATGGACAGAAGAGCCTGGCAAGCTATAGTCCATGGGGTCACAAAGAGTCAGACATGACTGAGTGACTAAGCACAGGAGCCCAAATTCAAGGCTGCTCTTGATGCAAAGCCCTGCAAAGTATTGCTTCAGTTCTTCATGATAATCAACCCAAACTGACTGCTGTGCATTCAAATCCTCCCATCGACCCACATGTAAATAATTGGAAGGAGTAGAGTGTTATTAATATAGAACAACTATTTCTTATTACTGATTGGTATATATTGGGTTTCTCTTTAATAAGCAGAGAAACTAACAATAAGTCCAGCTGAATGTTGATATAAACTATGGGATTTCTGGTTTCAGAGGTGTAACTAGAAGAATAATGAACAAGGCTTTTATGGAAGAAAATTGCTGGACATTAAGCATTACCATTATGGGTTGGTTTAACTTTATTACTCTGAGTTTACAGAATATTACACAAATTACACAGTTTACAATAAATCTTTTATGACAGTCTTATAATGTGCCTTTTCTGTATTTTAGCTCAAGCAGGAAAAGTAAACAAAATAAAATCCCCACTTTAAAATATTCAGGATTAGACCAGGAAAGCAAGCCAAAGCTAACACAAACAAATAAACAACAACAACCTCTAAATGTAAGGTACTTTTCTGCTTAAAAGCATATAAAGCTTCTATTGACAAGTACCCTTTTCCCCACCATCTATACCCTGTCCTTCATCTGAGCCTCCATCTTCACAAGATTTGCACAAAGCATTTGTAAAGCAGTATAAAAATTCACTTAGCCTGCCTGCATCATTTACAGAGAAAGCTTTTGTTATTATCTCATATTCGATAATTCATGTACTATAATAGAAATAGAGCAGGTCCTTTGGGCAGGCTGCTTGGCTTCATGATTGGTGCAAGTGGCTAAAATGAAGTTTGAGAAGACTTGCCTTAAAAGGAACACGGCAAATAAAACCAGACAGTGAAGGATCCCATGGACCAGGACAATTTAAATCATGAAGGTGATATAGTTGCAATTAATTATTTTTAAAGGGGTCTTTAACTGAAGGCAATACTGTGTTAATGTTGAGGGGAGGAGAAAGCATGACTATTCTGTACCCCCTTAGGGCACAAAGCTTCCCTAACTTGTATAACATAAGAATTACCTGAGTCACACGTTAACAGATTGCCAGAACCATCCCCCGCTGGAGATTCTGAATCAGATCTGAGGTGGATTCTGAAAACTGCATATTTAACAAGACTCTCTGGGATTTGATATGACTGAGCAAGAGAAGGAATTACCCTTGCTTCTTCTCTAGCCCAACATAGTATTCCTAAGAAACTTCCTTTTTTGCTGAACAGCACTCTAAAAATAACAGTTTACAGAAAAATAAGACTTAAGGAAGGCCATGCAAAACCTGTGCAATGTCGTAACCAGGGCACTAACAAAAAAAGTAACAATCCTAATTAAAGAAAAAACTACAACACTAAAGAAAAACTACAGTAAATACAAGATTCTCTCATTTTATCTAATTTTAAAAATGTAAGAGTTAGCTTAATGAAAAGTATGTAAAGAAGGATTAGACTGTCAAATCATGGCCATGAGGATGAAAACTAGAACACAATATCAGAGGACCAAGCATCATGTACTTTGAAGAAAGAGCATGTGGTCAAATAATTCTAGAGGAAGGCCAAGAGGGAAAGGGGTCCAACACACAGCATTATACTCTTCTGTTGCTTGCTACCTCTCCTTGTGTTAGAATAACCTGCATTTAGTTTTGTTTTATACCCAAACCAAATTCCACATTATACTGAGATCTTCACCCTGTGTGTGTGCCTACATGTATCTGACTCTTTTGCCACTGCATGGACTGTAGCCCACAAGGCTCTTCTGTCCATGGGATTTCCCAGGCAAGAATACTGAAGGAGGTTGTCACTTCTTACTCCAAAAGATCTTCTCAACCCAAGGATCAAACCTGCATCATCTCTTGAGTCTCCTGCATTACCGTGTGGATTCTTTACCACAATGGCACCCCACTCCAGTACTCTTGCCTGGAAAATCCCATGGACAGAGGAACCTGTTAGGCTGCAATCCATGGGGTCGCTGAGTCGGACACGACTGAGCAACTTCACTTTCACTTTTCACATTCATGCATTGGAGAAGGCAATGGCAACCCACTCCAGTGTTCTTGCCTGGAGAATCCCAGGGACAGGGGAGCCTGGTGGGCTGCCATCTATGGGGTTGCACAGAGTCGGACACTACTGAAGTGACTTAGCATAGCATAGCATAGCACCACCTGGGAAGCTCATATTTAACAATAACATCTTCAACCCTCTACCCTTCTATTCAAGGTCTAGGAAAGCCCACACACTATCTGCAAGGGAGGCTGGGAAATCTAACATCTGGCATGTCTTTCAGCTTCTATAGTTGAGGGTGGAGAGGAGTCCTAATATAGAAAGAGGATTCAGATGCTGAAAGGAAAAGTAGAAAGCCATATCCTTTAAAGATATTAATTTTATAGCAGTAAAAATTGCAATTTTATCAGGTAACTTGGCAATTAAGTTATCATACAGCTAAATACTCAAAGGATTCATATACCAGCACGGTTTTGAAAGGATGATTTAGTGACTTGGGAAATTCTTATCTCTATTTCCTGTTATTATATCTCTATTTACTGTATATTTACAAAGAGTTTCCCAGGTGGCTCAAGTAGTAAAGAATCTGTCTGCCAATACAGGAGATACAGGTTCACTCCCTGGATCAGGAAGATCCCCTAGAGAAGGAAATGGCAACCCACTCCAATATTCTTGCCTGGAAAATTTCATGGACAGAGGAGCCTAGGGGGCTACAGTCCATGGGGTTGCAAAGAGTTGGACATGACTGAGCAACTAAGCATGCACATATTTACTAATAAAAAAGACTAGAAGGATACAAAGTAAATTGTGTTATCTGTATTTACTCTCTAGCTTATGAAATTATAGGTAATTTTTATTTGATCAAAAAGCAATAAATGCATTTTTTTAAGTGGAATTTGTTTGAACCTCCAACAAACAATACCTAACAGAGGCTAGGTTGTAAAACAAAGCTTAAAAAAAAGGAAGAAAATAATCATAAACATAATCCTGTCAGTATTTTTTTAATAAAATAGTAAATAAATGCATAATTAAATTATTGCATGTTTCTTTCATTGCATATACGGTAAATGATCATCCATTGATCATTCTTGATAAATTCACCTCTTATCAATTGCTCTCAAAGATAAGGACATCTTAGGGCCTGATTTTTTAAACTTAGAGTTGCCAACTATTTAAAGATTGCAACAAGTACTTTCATCTTATCCTGTGCAGCCATCTGAGGCTTAGTGTAAAGGCTTAGCTGAGATTTTTAAGGCCTGGCTGGGAATTACTCAGTTCCTACTTCCCAATGATGACTGTCATGATAAGAAGTGTCATTTGAACACTTCTTTTGTGTGATCTACTGCGCTAGACACTTTATATATGTTGTTTGTTAATCCTCACAATTCAATAAGCAAGGAACAATTTCTCCATTTTGCTAAGCATAAACCTCAAAGTGAAGTTGCTCAGTCGTGTCCAACTCTTTGCGACCCCATGGACTGTAGCCTACCAGGGTCCTCTGTCCATGGGATTTTCCAGGCAAGAATATTGGAGTGGGTTGCCATTTCCTTCTCCAATAAACCTCAAAGAGATATATAATTTGTTCAAAGTCTTACAACCATGAAGTTGTAGATTCCAAATGCAAACCATGTGAGTTTGAAGTTTAGCAGAGCCAGGCCAACATGAGGCATTAAATGCTGGAAAGTCAAGTCAAATCAGGTCAAGGTTCAAATGTAGAGGGGACCAAGTACAAACACCAAATTGTACACTCAGAGCAGATGGTAATTTCAGAGCCTAGAAGTAACATGGGATGAAAAGAGGAGGAGAGCAAGGCAGGTCAGAAACGAGCAATAAGAATTCCTTGGCCATTGCATGGACACCCAAGAGAACTGGCTGCTGTCTTTGCAAGCTGATAAAGAGATGGTGTGAAGCAGAGGGGAGATAAGGCTGGCTGCAGGCCAAACAAGGGCAGAGAGTAGATCACAGTCTCTACTAAAGTGGGCATTTTTCACAGTCCAGTTCCAGTCTGTGAAGGAATATTAATTGGTTGTGAAGACCCCAGGGACCTAGGCTGAGCCATAGGAAAGATGTACACATCCTGAAGCGAATCCCCTGGGTCTGAATCTCTATTCTATTACCAATTAATTGTGTGTTCATGGTTGTGTTTCTTGTGTTCAGTTTCTTTGTCTCTAATAAAGAAGGCTAGTACTTTACAGAGTTATTGAGAGTATTTAATGACAATACACATAAAGCAGTGCTTGGAACTGGGCACAGTGCAAACTCTGGATGTAGTCTGTACCACTGGATTTTAAGCATGACCTTTATAGTCTAAAAGAGACCAGCCACATACACAGAGGGAATTAGGGAGAGAGGATATAGTGTATAAAGCTCAAAAAGTCACCAAGGGGCTAAATTCCCTCAACACCAGGTGTGGACACAACAAACTATTTTAGGATCTCACTCACTAAATCCCCTGCCAGCCATGTTCTCATGGGCTCAGGGACTTGGCAGGAAGGACCCCACAGGTGGCAAACCTTAGAACTCCTCACAGGGTAGACCAGAGAGTGACAGCCTCCAAACAATTGAGCCACGCTGATTGGTTTAAGGCAAGATTCCAGGCATGTTATTAAAGTGGTAGTTATCATTCAGAAGATGGAGAAGTGGAAAGTAGAGACCAGCCTACACTCACCATCATATATTCATAACAGACTAAGAATTTATTTCTTTGGCTTACCAGCCCCTAAATTTAGGTATTAGCTTCAAATATTTGAAATACCGCTGTGTACATGTATACAGATTACATTTGTTCATAGGACCCTAAGATCCAAGGAATCAAAGCTACTGAAAAATAGATCTCATTTCATAAAAGAGACTTTTCTATCAGTCTGAACAAGAGGCTGCAAACTACCTACCAATTTATCTGTGTGCAATCTTCTGTTTGGTTCACAAATAGACATACTACATACACTGTGTATGCTGAACATTCACAATTTGTGCAGTTGTGCAAAGTGGCCCAGAAACTTTCACAGTAGCATCTAGATTTCTGTCTTAAGAAATCCCATGACGTGTGTAAGACCTGGATTCCTGCAAAGTAACAAGATACCAGCACCGAGTGGAAGTCTCTTCTGTGGCTGGAGGTCTGCATTCCAGGAGGCCACTGTCCCCACCTGACCCAGACACTACTTTATATCACCTGTCTGAAAAGCACTTAAGATCTCAGATGATCTTCTTAATAAATGCAAAGAAAGTTCCCCTTCATCATTGATAAGATTCCCCTCATTGATAAGGTTCTCTGATTCTCTGATTTTCTGAGTCTAAAAGTCACTCAACAATCTCCATGTGTTGTTGCTAGTCGGTTAGTTATAAAACTATCAGGCCCTGTGTGTCCTTTTCAATTAGAATCTAGCACCGCTCTCTGCTTTAAACATAAGTCCTATTTGGTAGCTCTTTGACCAGCAGCTGCAATGCTTCTGTCTCTCAAATTTCAAAGCAACTTTAAGAATAAGGACTGGAAATTTAAGTGCTTCAAAAGAACTCTTTCATTCTTTCCTGCAACCAATAAATACATGCTGAAGAGTCAATTACCATAACAGCTATCTATTTTTAAATGACTTCTGTCCCATGACTTCAATACATGCTGCGATTAAATGTATTGAATTTCTTGATATTCTGCTACATTAAGACCTCCTCCGAGAACTCTGCAAACTTGATTGATTTATACTCTTCAGAAAGAAAAAAAAAAAAATCACAAAAGGAATGGAATTTAATTGAAGTGTTAAGGCAGATACGCTGTTTTCATAAATGAGAAAAAAATAGATTCACAGTAGCGTAGTTCAAAATAAAATGGTGATTAAAAACAAAAATACAAAACCTAGGCAGGGTTTGTGGGTATTAGGTAAAGAAAATAAAGCTGTTTTAGCAAAAGCTAAAACTGTTAGCTAGCACTTAGATGTAGTAACATGTGGGAGGTTATTTCTAAATATAATGTAAATTGATCCTCTTGGTTATTAGATATCAAGCAGTCTTACTGTCCTTAAAACTCAGAAACAGGAAAATTCTCAGGGAAATTCTCAGAAGAAATAAGATATTAGTTTTTACAAACATGTCTGCTAAACATTAGCAAGTAAAATAGTCATTTCTGTGATGAATATACAATAAGAAAATATAAAATAAAATATGACTTGATGACTTTTTAAAAAATGAAAAATCCACTGCTAAAATGTTCTGTTGCTTAAAATTGTTAAGAAACATTTAACACTAAAAGCAACCTATTTTATTTGTTTCCATTATTTAAAAAATAGGTTTGATTTCTACTGAAAACTTTTAGAAAACTAAAATATTTTGAGAGATTTATGGGGTTTCCTGATTGAAGACCTCTAAACACCTGTTCCTGAAATTTTTCTAGCTCCATTTTAAATAAGTAAATTCTGAAAAAGTATCTGATTCAAATATTTTTGGTTCAAAGACATTGTAGACATGGTTAATCCTCTATGAGTTTATACTATTTTGAATAAAATGAAGCTCAGTCAGAATGGCCATCATTAAAAAGTTTACAACAAGGGTGTGGCTAAAAAGGAATCCCCGTACACTGTTGGCAGGGATGTAAACCGGTGCAGCCACTATGGAGAGCAGTGCAGAGGTTCCTTAAAACTCTAGCCTTACCAAATGATCCGGGCTTCCCTGTTGGCTCAGTGATAAAGAATCCAACTGAAGTGCAGGAGATGTGGGTTCGATCCCTTGGTCAGGAAGACCCCTGAAGGAAATGGTGACCCACTCCAGTGCTCTAGCTTGATAGGTCCTATGGACAGAGAAGCCTGGAGGGCTACAGTCCATGAGTGGCATGAAATAAGACTTAGTGACTAAATAACAACACAACCATATGATCCAGAGATCCCACTCCTGGGAATATAGTCAGAGAAAACTGTAATTCCAAAGGATACACATACCCTGAATTTCATAGAAATACAATTTACAGTAGCCAAGACATGGAAGCAATCTAAGTGTCCATTAACAGATGAATAGATAAAGAAAATATAGTCTACACAGTAGACTATTACTTAGCCATAAAAAAGAATGAAATAATGTCATTTGCAGCAACATGAATGGACCTAGAGATTATCATACTGAGTGAAGTAAGTCAAACAAAGACAAATATCATATAATATTGCTAATATGTAGAATCTAAAAAATTACATAAATGAACTTATTTATAAAAAGAAATAGACCCACAAACATAGAAAACAAACTCATGGCTACTGAAGGTAAGAAGGGAAAAGGGATAAATAAGGACTTTGGGAATAACATATATACACAGCTATATATAAACTAGATAACCAACAAAGACCTACTGTATAGCACAGGGAATGATATTCAGTATCTTGTAATAACCTATAATTGAAAAGAATCTAAAAAAATAATAACGGAATCACTTTTCTGTACACTTGAAACTAACACAACATTGTAAATTATTAATAACTATATTTCAATAAAAATTAAAAACAATTAAAAATTTTTCAAATCAAGCTTATTTCAGGATCCAGGCAACCTGGATCCTTGCCTCTATTTTCTTTTCAACATAGACTGTCTGTCTTGGGTGGCAGGGTCAAGCCTAAGGAGGAAAACGTAGAATTGTTCTAATTATGGACAGCTGAGTGAAAATTTACAAGGACTGAAATGAGTAGAATCATTACAGGAGGAAGTGACAGTTGGTGGAGAATTACAGTAATGGGAGGAATGTGGGTATTTGGAGGAAATCAGTTTTCTGTGCCTCGAATGTAGGTTACAGTAGAATAATATGGTGCTAGTAAAAGCATGCCTTTGAAACCATTTGGGTCTCAGTTTAAATCCTGATTCAGGTATTAGTAAAATCTTCTTTCAGTTGAAAAAAATAATCTATGCGGCAGTAGGCAATAGATCTGGCTTAACAACAATTTGTATGAAAATATCATACAAAAAATCACATCTATTCTATGCTCTATATTCTGGGGGAAACATTGGCAACCAGTAGAGAACAGTTAAGAGAAGAGGTTGTTTGATTTGAAGAAGGCACTTTCTTTGAATATTTGAAGGACTTTCCTATAAAAGGTAAAAATTACGTGATCTTTCCAAGAATGGTATTTTTTTTGAAAGGGCATGTCAATCAGACTAACAGAGCACTTTATAGTCCTAAGGACTGCCTTATAAATATTCAAAATCTCTTTAGAAAGAAATGGCAGATAACCATCCAGCAGAGATTCTGTGGGTGAGATTCCTGTGGCAGGTACTGGACCCCTTTTGGCTTTTAAGAGCCTTTCAAATTCTAAGATTCTATTGTTTTATCATTTCAAATGTTGGCTTGCCAAAGTCAAGGCAGATCTCACTGTTCTCATTCCTCTCTTTATTCATAATCAGTTTTGAAATCTGTTTTTTATTCTGCCTTTTCCCTTTTCATTGTATTAAAATTCTACTTGGGTCACTTTCTTTCCTCATCACCCTATCTAATCTACTATATTGGTATCCATAATGATATGAATTTATTCCCCCTAAAATATATATTTTCATCAGCTTAAAATTGCATTTCACCACTCCATTTCTATCATTATCATCACCATGGAAAAACTAGAAGAAAAAAACAAAACAAGATTTATTTATACAAAAGCAAATGGGTTATGGAAAAGTAATGACTGGCAATGACTTCAAACTAAGAAAGATTAAATTATACTTTTTTAACATTAGAATAATCATGATTCAGTACAAATATGCAGCACAAGTAGAGTGTCTTGGAGGGACAAGGAGATTTTGTCCTTCATTACATAATCATCCAGCAGTCTTGCAGAGTACAAATTATTATCTCCAGTCGTAAGCGAGGAAGGTGAGGTTCATTGTGGTTAAATAACACATGAGAGTTCAAAGAGCCAAGAGAATTGACTTAGAACTAATGCTCTAATTCTGAAACCTGTATTTTTTTAGGCTATACAGACTCTCTTCCCTTAGTAAAAGCGAAATGGCATTTAGAATAGAGGCTGTGTTTTTTAAATATTTAAGGAAATAACAGCAAGCAAGACATTAAGTGAAAAGCTATAAAGTTTGGCTCACAGCTTCCAGATTAAGAGATAGAGCACAATAAAGCTATGCATGTGAAGATGTTACAAGACAGGTGCAAAAACTTAGCCTGGCACAAAAACTAAAGTGGCACAGTGTTGGTAGGTATCACCTAAATCCAGAACACATTTCCTCCAAACAATTGAAATTAGCTAGAGAAGCTCTCAGAGAAGGCAATGGCAACCCACTCCCAGTACTCTTGCCTGGAAAATCCCATGGGTGGAGGAGCCTGGTAGGCTGCAGTCCATGGGGTTGCTAAGAGTAGGACACGACCGAGCAACTTCACTTTCACTTTTCACTTGCATGCATTGGAGAAGGACATGGCAACCCACTCCAGTGTTCTTGCCTGGAGAATCCCAGGGACGGGGGAGCCTGGTGGGCTGCCGTCTATGGGGTCGCACAGAGTCAGACACGACTGAAGCAACTTAGCAGCAGCAGCGGCAGAGAAGCTCTACTGCTAGTATGGAGTTGTTACAGAAGTTGTTTAAGGCATCTTTAACTTCAGTGCAGCAAGTGCATGAGCCGTTTTTCAGCGGTATCCGCCCATCACATACCAGAACACTTTGCACGGGCTAGCACATTAAAAGTAACATGAGGCAAGTTTGACTGATTGAATGGATGAATGCATAAAATTATATAAAACCAAATAATGGGGACAGGTACAAAAATGATACATATAACAAAAGGTTTATCTATACAGAACACTCCATGCTTAACAGATCTCCATCATGTTTGCCAATTTAGGGTTTCCTGGTTACTAATAATTACTTAGTATTTATCTAGCATTTTCTCTGTGCCTAGTACTGTGCTAAGTATTCCACATGGATTTTCTCAAGTAGTGCTCACAAAATTACTCTGAGACAGTTTTCAGCATGAAGGTTGACAGTATAAACTCTGAAACCAGACTACATGGACCTGGTTCCACACATCAGTAGTGTCAGCTTGAGCAAGATACTCAATCTCACCAAGCTCAGTTTTCTAACCTATGAAATGAAATAAAAATTGTTTCTATCTTATAGGATAAAGAGTGCTAGAGTCTATCATACAGAGTGAAGTAAGTCAGAAAAAAAACAAATATCACATAGTAATGCAATGTTTATGGAATCTGGAAAAACTGTACAGATGAAGTTATTTTCAGGGCAGAAATAGAGACCCAGAGAATGGACACATGGCCACAGGGTGGGGAGGGGAAGGTGGGAAAAATTTGGAAAGTAGGATTGACATATATACATTGCTGCTGCTACTGCTGCTGCTAAGTCACTTCAGTCGTGTCCAACTCTGTGTGACCCCATAGACGGCAGCCCACCAGGCTCCCCACCATATGTAAAATAGATAGCTAGCGGGAACCTGCTCAATTACACAGAGAGCTCAGCTCAGTGCTCTGTGATGACCTAGAGGGGTGGGGTGGTAAGTTTTAGAGGGCGGGGATACATGCATGCATATCGCTGATTCGCTTTGTTGTACAGTAGAAACTAACAACAGGTAAAGCAATTATACTCCAGTGAAAAAAGTGTTCACTGTTATAAATATCATCAGAACTAGAGACATACTGCTGGGGTTCTAACCCTACTTTTGCCTTTAACTAACTATTTAATAATGAACCAGTAAGTTAATTTCTCAGAGACATAATTGTGTTATCTCCAAGCAGATTACAGTAATACATCCTGAGGTTATTTATTGATTCCATAAGTTAATACACAAGTGCTTAGAAAAGTGCCTGGTGTACAGACAACAATAAATGTTGTCTATAATAATCCTCATTTTATAGATGAGAAAACTGAAATTCTCACATGCCCTGTGAGTGTGGTCCAGGACTCAAACCCAGATAAACTGACTCCAGTGTCCTAATGCATTTTAAGGGATCTCAAGTGCTAAAGAAATGCCACCAAAAAATAATATTTTAGATTACAACCTAAATATTTTGGATATACAATTGGACAAGACCAATCTGTGTTTTACTCTGATCATTTCACTAATAACCCTTTAATATAGGGATATGTAAAAGTTTTGAAGGCAATATGATGAAATGATCAGGAGTACATCCATTCCTATGGCAATAATACTTGGCATGAGCACTCTCAGAGAATCTTTAATGTCTGTCTCTCTCCTTCCTCACTGCTTCTTTCCAAATTCCAACTACTTCAAGTCTCTTTATATCGTCTGATTTCTGATTTTCTTCTTGCCCTGAAAGACCATGGGCTTACCCAGTGCTGGATACTGTGCATTAGAAAAAGCATGGGTTTTGTATTTAGACAAACATTGGTAAACTAATGTAACAGAGGATCTCACATTGTGAATATTAAAACGATGTTCTTAACTTCCCCCTCTAGGTCCTTTCAGCTTTTCTTAACGAATTTGAGCCATGGATTTATTGCTATGGGGAAGGAAGAAGCCTAGAACAAAGACAGTATAGCTCAACTTCGATTCTCAGAGGTGGCTCTTTGAACTGTTTAAGGGAGAAAGTGGACCTGAAAGCAAGGCTGTTAAGACAAAGAGAGACAAAGATGTCTACTTCATAATGCACCACTTTAAGCACATGGAGACGCAGGGCTGGTGCGCCAGATCCCCAGGATGTGGCATTCAGGAGGTGGGAAGCCCACCTTCCCAACCTGGGTGAAGAAAAGCAACCAAAAGTATATGAGATATGTGTGTCCTGCTCTCCTATCTCAGGGTATTGCGTTTATGGAAATTCCTAAAACACAAGCATTTTATCCTCCTTTACGTGGGGCAGATGGGGTGGGGGATGGGGATGGGTGGTGGCAACCAAGTAAAACTATAGTAGCATCATGTGATTAGGCAGAGAAAGGGTCTTAGCTGAGTTCTCCTAAAATAGATGTTCCCACTTGACTCCAACATGGCACACAGAAGGTCAACTCATAGTCTGACTTGGCTCAGAGTCAGAGTCAGTGACAAGGGCAAAGCGTTCCAAGAATAAATGGATGTCACAGAGATCTAAGGAGCCTCTTGATGAAAGTGAAAGAGGAGAGTGAAAAAGTTGGCTTAAAACTCAACATTCAAAGAACTAAGATCATGGTATCTGGTCCCATCACTTCATAGCAAATAGATGGGGAAACAGTGAGAAATTTTATTTTTTTGGACACCAAAATCACTGCAGATGGTGACTGCAGACATGAAATTAAAAGACATTTGCTCCTTGGAAGAAAAGCTATGACCAACCTAGACACCATATTAAAAAGCAGAGACATTACTTTGCCAACAAAGGTCCGTCTATTTAAAGCTATGGTTTTTCCAGTAGTCATGTATGGATTTGAGAGTTGGACTATAAAGAAAGCTGAGTGCCAAAAAATTGATGTTTTTGATCTTTGGTGTTGAAGACTCTTGAGAGTCCTATGGACTGCAAGGAGATCCAACCAGTCCATCCTATAGGAAACCAGTCCTGAATATTCATTGGAAGGACTGATGCTGAAGCTGAAACTCCAATACTTTGGTCACCTGATGTGAAGAACTGACTCATTGGAAAAGACCCTAATGCTGGGAAAGATTGAAGGCAGGAGGAGAAGGGGATGACAGAGGATGAGATGGTTGGATGGCATCACTGACTCAATGGACATGAGTTTGAGTAAACTCTGGGAGTTGGTGATGGAAAGAGAAGCCTGGCGTGCTGCAGTCCACGGGGTCATAAAGAGTTGGACACGACTGAGCTACTGAACAGAACTAAACAGAACTGACAGAGATCTTAAGGCTAATCACCACACAGCCATTTGGCCCTGATCCTAAATGTATAGAGAATAGACAACAACCTCAGCCTCTAACAGAGCAAGCAGTAGTTGTAGGTAAACAAGAGGCATTTCCATAGGGACCAGAGGACAGTACACAGTCTTGAAATACATCTTAGAGACCATCTGTTTCCCTTCACCAGTGGGTGCCCCTCCAGTGTACCCAGACACCATGTTGGAGAGAAGGAGGTTGAGAAGGAGGAGACCAAAACACTGAGGTTTAGACCAAAACTATTAGGTTGCCTAAAGACTTAAACTGTTAGAGCAGGTTGCCATTTCCTTCTCCAGGGGATCTTCCCAACCTAGGGATCAAACCTGTGTCTCCTGTGTCTCCTGCATTGCAGGCAGATAATTTACCCACTGAGCCATCAAGGAAGTCCAAAACTATTGGATTAGATTAAAATTATTGAATTTAGAATAAATTGTTCCACTTTGCAACTTAGTAGATCAGACCCTTGAAAGAAAGAGCAAATAAGTGAGGGAGAATATAAACTCTATATTCTTTTTACATCTGTGTATATAAATTTGTGACTCTCTTCGTACTATTAAAATTTTCTTTTTGATAAGGACCAATAGTTTTCAGAAATTTTATCAGTGCAAAAGTCAACCATACAGAAAGAAATTAGCATTTATTGTTGGAATCTTTGCATATCATGTAACATAAATGCTGAGGACACTGAGAATCAAAAGTAATGACAAGCATACCTTGAGCTGTGCCAGCCACTGTGCTCAGTACCATGCGTGTATTATCTCAATTAGACTTCATGTAGTAGGCACTAATGTTAGTCTATTTTTACAGATGAAGAAACCAAAATTTTTGAGGTTAAGTAATTTCATCAAGCTGAGGGAATAAAGGATTAGAATCCAAAGCCATTTTACTCCGGAGTCTGAAATCTTACCTGCTACCTGATCTTCCTAGAAGACAAGAACAGAGCAATCTGTCCTTATGTTGATGCTAGAACTGCTAGGTGGAAGAGATCAAGCAATAACCCTCCTGTACGTGGAAAGGCATTCACAGAGGTACTCCAGCTGAAGAATAAAAGTGAAAAGGAAGGTCAGAGTGATGTGTGATATTTATTTCAGATTTATTCCAAAAGATACATTTTAGCAAGAATAGACTGCTTCTTTAAAAGAGAAAATAAAAAAACAACAGGTAAAGCCTATTCTTTTTCAGACTGAAGAAAGTTCACTGTGGATAAGTTAAAAAATAAATAACTTTCCAAAACAAATGGAAAATAGGCAAAAAAAGAAAGGAAGGGAGGAAGGAAAAAAGAGGGAAAAAAAAGAAAGAGCACTTTGCACAGCAAGAGCTGTTGGTTTCATGTAACATTTCTACTTACTTTGTAGCAGCATTGGCCATGCTTACAGAATTGATTTGATACCAGAATTTTTCTACCTAAAATTGAAAGTGAATATTCATTTAAATAGACAAATGAAATTTACTCTATGAAGCATACACATGAGTAATAAATGTTAAACTATTAAAATTTCTTAATAAAATTGTATCAGGAGAAAAGGGCAAAGGGGGTATAAATTTATTAAATAAAAATTAACAACAAAGTATATCTATATATTTATCACTTCTAAACTTTCTCATTTCTCATTTCTATATAACTTAGTAATAGTATTTTAAAATATTTGTTGAAGCTTTTAATCATTTTCTAACATAAATTTGAGAACAAATTTCTTTTGACTTCTACAAGTTATTTTTGTACAGTGGGAAATATATTCCTATTTCTTGTAATATGAAAATTCTTATGAAAACTTATAATCTGTAACATCATTAAAATTTCATGTCCCCCATTTTTTTCACTTAGTCTATACTTTCACTACTTCCATACTATGCAAAAATATTTTAAAAATCAGTTGAGGATCTAGACGAGTGGTTCTAAAAGTGTGGTACCCAGACCCCTGGAAACCCCTGAGATATTTTCAGGGAGTCTATGAAATCAGAGCTATTTTCATAGCAATATTATGATGCTAGTGTCTTTTTCCACAGTATCGGCATTTGTACTGATGGTGAAAAGCAGTAACAGGAGAAACCGTTAGTGCTAAGCACAAATCAAGGTAATGCCACTGATGAGCTAATAGTGTAGGTGAAATAAAAATACTAACGATGATGACAGTAATGTGAATGGCGGTTTCACTCACTGATGCTCTTCATGAAGCAAAAGAAATGTTAATTTTAAAATATTCAAGCCTTAACCACTTCTCTGCTCTGGGGTGTGGTTTCCAAGGTCTCCTCCCATCTCCTGGCTCCTCCACAGTCCCCAGCTACTTTGAGTTCCCAGAATACTTTCCTTTCCCTGGAAGGACAGTGACTTCTATATGACCCTCACCCGCTGGCTAGTTCTTTTCCATTCTTTGATAGTTTTTGCAGGTGTCACTTCCTCTGAGAAGTCCTCCTTGATTACCCCTTCTTCTGCCCAACCTCCCATTGCTATTCAGTGGCTGAGTTGTGACCGACTCTTTGTAACCACCTGGATTGCAGCACTTTGGGCTTCCCTGTCTTTCTCTGTCTCCTGGAGTTTGCTCAGGCTCATGTCTCTTGAGTTGGTGATGCCACCCAGCCATCTCATCCCCTGTTGTTCTCTTCTTTTGCCTTCAGTCTTTCCCAGCATCAGGCATTAGCCCTTGAGGCAACTGTCCCCCTGCCCCTATCCTCCCATCCCCCAGTTCCTTGAGGGCAGGACCTGTTTTATTTACTTTTGCATCTCTAGTTACAAGCCAGGCCCTGGAGAATGGGTGTCCAGCCAGTGCTTGCTGAGTGCAGCCACCTTCCTGTCCCTTCTGCTCTCACCTATGTTTCCCAGGGCAGGCCCTCCCTCCTCGTGAACCAAAGGTGAGACTCATAAGAAATGATTAAGTCAGGAGACAAGAACTGGAAAATGATCAGGTTTACGGAAAGGAATTGGTCTTGAGAAGTGGTCCCCAAACTTGATGACACACAAATATCACCTGAGGAGGTAAAATGCAGATTCCCAAGCCCAGACCTCAGGTCCTGCAGGGTTCTGCATTTTCACTGAGTACCCTTGGACATTCTGATGCAGGAGAGTTCTGAGAAACATCCAGCTGAGAATCTTGGGGAGAGGTTGGGGGTTCCAGACCACTTACCTTTGATTCTCTTTCACAAGAGGTACGTAATCAGTGCCACAGTTAAGATCTTGAGAACAGCGCTGGCCAGTGTCACCTTGATCACAGCTTCATTGCTCAGGAGCCAAGCCTCTGACCTCCTTACCTCCTCTGGGACCCAGAGCTTAGCTGTGGTGGTGGCCGCATTGATGGCTGCAGTGGTGGTGAGGTCCAGGATGGTTGTCTTGCTGGCTGGGAAGACTAGAGAAATATGCAAATTATCTGCCAAGTGACTGGAAATATCTGGGTGAACCTGTTACATCTTGTTTCCTAGTTTGGGAGAATGTAGGAAGTGGGGAGCAGGTCTCTGCAGCTCTCTCACAGGGAGGAGAGTAACAAGGGGAGATGCTAGAAGCTCTAAGTCATCAGCTGTCCATTTAAATCCTGACTGTGTCCCCAATCAGTACTGTGACCTCAGAACCTCATTTCATCATCTACAATTAGGAAGAAGTAAATTACTGGAATAAAAAAATCTAAAAAAAACTTCAAGTCCTAAGTTACACATCTTTAATATTCCGTGTGCAGAAATGGAGCACACAATTAAAGCACTTGTTTTTGTTGTTGATATATGTGACATGTATCAGTTTTAGGTGTACAGCATAATGAGCCAATGTTTTTTATAAATTGCTAAATGGGCACCACAGTTAGTCTTTACATCCATCATCACACAGAATTACTAATTTTTTTCTTATGATGAGCACTTTTAAGATTGACTCTCTTACCAACTTTTAAAGCACTCTGCTGCATACCATGTTGATCTCAAAGAAAAGCACTTGGGCCACTGTTTAAGTTCTAACCTGAAATGGCTGCTATTTTCATAGAAAATTATTTTTACTTGAAAGATGAGCTGACAATATTGATTGTGATTATTCAGACTTTGGTGTTGGCAGATATTTTCTCAAAAAAGAACAATGTTACCTTGTTACTTCATGGGAAACAACTAATTGAATCTGTTGCCAATGTTGGATTTTAAGCTTTCAACAAAAATTAGCAGTTTGAAAAACTCAGACCCAACCCTGAGGTTGACAGTTTCGAAATACTGCAAGGCTTTCCTATGGGAGGGATTCCCTGATAGCTCAGTTGGTAAAGAATCTGCCTGCAATGGCAGGAGACCCTGGTTTGATTCCTGGTTGGGAAGATCCCCTGGAGAAGGGAAAGGCTACCCACTCCAGTATCCTGGACTGGAGAATTCCATAGACTGTATAGTCCATGGGCTCACAAACAGTCGGACACGGCTGAACAACTTTCACTTTCACTTCACTTTCATTTTCTATGGGATCTGTGGTGATATTAATGAATGTGATTTCATCATATAAAATGGTAAATAAAAAGTGTTAACATTTGGAAAATATGCATAGCTCAGTGAACCAATATTTTCCAAGTAACCAATGCATGATGTTATAAAACCAAACACAGTTAAAAGATTCAGTCCCATTGCAAGACAGACAAAAGGATTCAAACACAACAGCACACAAAAATTTCACTGATACAGCTTCAGCTTTAAGAACTACTGATTACCTAGTTGTGGTGTAATATCAAAAAAGATTGCTCATAATTTATTGGAAAAGACTCTGATGCTGGGAAGGATTGGGGGCAGGAGGAGAAGGGGCTGACAGAGGATGAGATGGCTGGATGGCATCCCTGACTCGATGGACGAGAGTCTGAGTGAACTCTGGGAGTTGGTGATGGACTGGGAGGCCTGGCATGCTGCGATTCATGGGGTCGCAAAGAGTCGGACATGACTAAGTGACTGAACTGAACTAAACTGAACTGAAAGCTATTTAAACAACCTTTTCAAACTACATATCCATACATACTTCAACCAGAATAACATATTGCAACAGATTGGATTCAGAAGGAGATTTGAAAACCCAACCATCACGTACTAAGTATGAGAAATTTCAAAACTGTGAAACATTGTCACTCTTCTCACTGTATTGTCTTTTTTATTTTTAAAAAGATAAATAATTTTAGTAAAAATGTTGTTTGCATTACATGTAACTGGTTTATTATTTTAGAATCTTAAATGAATCTAATTTCTCAGCTTCGATTTCTAAACAGTGACGTTCATACTTATAGGGCTTCCCTGATAGCTCAGTTGGTAAAGAATCCACCTGCAATGCAGAAGACCCTGGTTCGACTTCTGAGTCAGGAAGATCCCCTGGAGGAGGCATGGCAACCCACTCCAGTATTCTTGCCTGGAGAATCCCCATGCACAGAGGAGCCTGGAGGGCTACAGTCCATGGGGTCGCAAAGAGTTGGACACGACTGAGCGACTAAGCACAGTACATTCATAAGCCATGTAAGCAAGAACTCTTTAAAAATCTCAGTAATTTTTAAAACAGTAAAGTAGCTCTAAGACCAAAAAGTTTGAAACTATTGACTTAAATGTCACCAAGCATTCAGACATTTAAATATAAGATATTCACAAAATAAAATATTCACTCCAGATACATGAAGTGGCCACATTTGAAACTGGAACACTCCCCTCACTGTTTCTTGATGGAGTTCTCCCCACAACATGAGGATCCACCACTCCTTTCACTCTGACCCTCCTCCAAAGACACAATTACAGTTCTTAGGACCACAGAGACCCTTCAAAATACATAATGTCAACTCAACCTCCTCTACCACACAAAATTAGAAGTTAATTTGGCAGGAAAAATGAAGAAAAAGAAAAGAGTAATCAAATCCACAACCAAAATACTGAGCCTCTCAAATTACTTGTTTCATATAAATTCTCCTAAAAATTGTTTATGGATGCAAATAGAATATAATAAACTTGCTATCTAATATACTGAAGGTTTTGTGCACATTGCAAAAAAAAAAAAAAATGAAGCAAAGAGCTTTCTTCCACTACCTGTCCCTTGCTTTCTGGGGACACTGGCCACCCAGAGATGACTAATCCCATCAGTTCAGTTCAGTCGCTCAGTTGTATCCAACTCTTTGCAACCCCATGGACTACAGCTCTCCAGACTTCCCTGTCCTTCACCATCTCCCAGAGCTTGCTCAAACTCATGTCCATCGAGTCATTGAGGCCATCCGACCATCTCATCCTCTGTTATTTCCTTCTCCTCCTGCCTTCAATCTTTCCAGCATCAGGGTCTTTTCCAATGAGTTAGTTCTTTGCATCATGTGGTCAAAGGATTGGAGCTTCAGCTTCAGCATCAGTCCTTCCAATGGACATTCAGGACTGATTTTCTTTAGGACTGATCCCATAGGATTCAGCATATTCCAGAGGTTTCCCATGAGGCTCTCCCCAGTTTTGGAGGATGGCGTTCTGTGCTGAGGACCTGATGCTTGTCACATATAAAGCTGCAGCAAGCAGAGTTCCAGAATTAACCCACAGTAAGTATTCCATGGTGTTTTCTGAAATTCTTTCAAAACAGACACAGTTTGGGAAACCAGTCTTTTACTGCAGGCCACAGTATATTTCTAAAGTAATCATTTCAGACCTTTGCAGTGATCCATACACTTCCGTCTCTTAGGCAAATAGATGTGTACCAACAGAGCAACTGCAAAACAATCCAGGTCAAAATAATCCATATTCACCTGAAAGAGTCAGATAATTGAGACAGTAGGAAATTGTTCCAGGGGTTTCATTTGTTTGGGGATTGGGCGTTAACTTGAAATACCTGGAAAGTGGCTTAATTCTCTAATTTACTTTCTGCATGCTGAAATTGTGAAATGCTGTCCTTTCTACCCAGATGATCAATGAAAAGGAAATTATCTAAATATTTTGAAATTTGAGGGAGAGACATTAAAAAATAGAGTGAGAGATGAAAATAAGCCTCAAAATATCCACTGAGCAGCAAATTTTCCCTCAATTCGTTAATTGTTAAAGCTATGTATCTTAAATGAAATACAATGGTTCCTCTCTCCTTTTCCCTTTCATTTGATTATATAACTATCCAACTGAAGTTTTTGATGGATGAGTGTATGGGACAATTGCAAACAGAAAAACTGTTCCATCTTATGACCCTGTTCAGTTATCAGGGGATCTCTGAGCTCCAAACTGACTGCGGCATGACATCTATTATTAAAGAGGATTTTTCTAAAAACAGATTCCATTGTTAGAAGCTTTATTCAGTTCAGTTCAGTCACTCAGTTGTGTCTGACTCTTTGCGACCCCATGAATCGCAGCATGCCAGGCCTCCCTGTCCATCACCACCTCCCGGAGTTCACTCAGACTCACGTCCATTGAGTCAGTGATGCCATCCAGCCATCTCATCCTCTGTTGTCCCCTTATCCTCCTGCCCCCAATTCCTCCCAGCATCAGGGTCTTTTCCAGTGAGACAACTCCTCGCATGAAGTGGCCAAAGTATTGGAGTTTCAGCCTCAGCATCAGTCCTTCCAATGAACACCCAGGACTGGTCCCCTTTAGGATGGACTGGTTGGATCTCCTTGCAGTCCAAGGGACTCGCAAGAGTCTTCTCCTTACCAGACGTTGAAATCAAAGATGGAAGCGTTGGGTGGATCATGGGGTTGCACCCTGGATCATGGGGTGCAAACATAATTAAATACTAACTTAATTTATGTTAAAAATGTATCAGTTGGTTATGAAGACCATGCCAGGATATATAAAAGGCATACATAAGAATAAGTAAAACAAATGAGATTAAAAAGTAGCCAAGTGATTAAAGCTATTTTATATTTGTTGTCATTTTTAAAAACTATGTTTAGGGGGAAAAAACAGAGAGAAATTACTATATACACAAAATGTTGAACATTTTTTCATTAAGATGGTGAACATTTGCAATTTTTTATCTTTTCTATATTTTCAAGATTTTTGATATTGTGTTGGTACTAGATTCAGATGTTTTAAAAAAGTAAGTGCATACATGTGTATTAAGTCACTTCAGTCATGTTTCAGAGAGTTGGCATGCCCTCCTCCAGGGCACCTTTCCAACCCCAAGATCTAACCTGTGTCTCTTATGTCTCCTGTATTGGTAAGTGGGTTCTTTACCACTAGCACCAACTGGGAAGCTCCAAAAATAAGCCCTATTGGCTTTCAAGTCCAAATTTCTTCCTGATGCAGGCCCCTTGGACTGGGGAGCCTGCCATGAGGCTCAGAACTCTCATTCCTGTAGGAGAACCTCTGCAGTGTGGCTTTTCTCCAGTATGTGGGTGAGCACCCCCAGCTACTCCCACCCCAGGGGATGTGAGACTCAACTGTATCACAACTCTGCCCCTCCTACCCTCCTGGCTGTGGTTCCTTCCGAATGTCTTTAGTTGTAGATTTTTTCTGGTAGGTTCTAGCTTTTTTTGTGGATGGTTGTTCTGGAGGTAGCTGTGATTTTGGTGAGCTCAGGGTTTTTCTACTCCACCGTCTTGGTCGATCTCCTATCAGGGAAACCCTTTCATATCCCTGCTCCCCACCTCTCTGTGCTACGCACACACACAATCCATTCATTCTACAATTTTTTTAAATACCTACTAGTAAGGAGGTCTATGCTAAGTGCCCCAGACTCAGCAGTGTGGAAATCAGACATGACTTCTGACCACATGTTGTTTAGCAGTTGTGTTAGCTTGCTCCCTGACCACCACTGATAATCCAGAAGTGGGGCCCTACCTCAAGATGAGCCCATCATCGTATTATTCCTCCACTGCCACAGTTAACTGATCCAGATTAGCGTCCCTGACCCACACTGAGCCAAGCCTTGGTAGTTCTAGAATTCAGAGGGTTGGCAGTCTCTTTGCTGTGCCTGGATTACAAAATACAAGCATAAGAAACTCTCAACATGTGACGTGGAGAATAATAGAAAGCTAGTCTGAAGATAAGAAAATGAAAGTGTTAATCGCTCAATAGAGTCTGACTCTTTGCAACCCCATGGACTGTAGCCCACAAGGTTCCTCTGTCCATGGAATTCTCCAGGCAAGAATACTGGAGTGGGGTGGCCATTCCCCTCTCCAGGGAATCTTCCCAACCCAAGGATTGAACCCAGGTCTCCTGCATTGCAGGTGAATTGTTTACCAGCTGAGCCACCAAGCTAAGGTAAGAAGAAAGCAAAGGAAGACAAAAATGTGAAAAACTAGAGGGAGACTCCTGGCAGGGTTGGATTCCTTGACTCCTCTTGTTCCTGAAACAGCTGCTGTCCTGCCATTGAATTTCATCAGCTAATCAATCAAAGTGAAATTAAACTGGGTTTCTGTCACTTACAACCAACGGAATCCCAGTATATTGACTCATGCACACATTGTTAATAGTGGCAGCACTTGAAGGGCATTCTCACAAGACTTATTGAGGCACTGTAGGAAGTTAAGAATAAGAGCAAAATCCAAAGAAATGGTGAAGCTTAAAAAGGGTGTCTTGGTGAACTTACACAAAACATGCCTTGGACTTTTCTAGAAACACTGGGATACAGGAAGCTTCTACAAAAACTAGAGATAGTGAAATAATTTGTTATTGTTGCCAGTTATCAAGTCCTGACTTATATGGCCTGAAGAATCAGAAGTTACAGAATAGAAAACTTAACAGCATTGCTTTATACAATTTATTAATTTTATTTGTTACTTATTATAGCCCAGGCAATTTTATTATAAAGAACCTTTATTCACCGAAGAGCTCTTCAAGAAAGAACTGTATATTTCTAATGAAAATTTTGATTCAACTAGATATAGCTTCATCCTTCCTCTTCTGTCCTTCTAAGGGACATGGCTCTTACAGTTTAATTCTCTTGTCATTTTTCACTTCCAACTCAACGTCACAGTTTGATGAAGGCTGGTGGCTAGCAGCTCTTGGAAATGGTCAAAACCTCACAGTCACAATGGTGCCTGTATCAGACAGTCCAAGGTTCTTTCTTTCCATTTCCAGTTTAATGTTTTCCCATCTGTTAGACATCTAAACCAGATCCAGCTGCTTTTCTTGACACCTGTCGTGTTTATTTAGAACCTGTTTTTACCAGAATCATTTCAACACAATAAAAATACCAGATCTGGTTTCCATGGGCTTTTCAGAGAAGGAAATAAGCAAAACAAGAGAAATAAAAAAGAGAGAGAGGCTGCCAAGCAAACAAAGCCATGCAAGTCAATTATCAAACTGTGTATACAATGGCTTCTGTCAGTAAAAAAGTACAGAAATCATTTTATTAATTTTGACTTGATTTCCCACCCTCCTTTTTCACAGGACTGTTCTATGAAATTAAAAGTAACTCCTATTTTTGTGTGAAAGCCCATGTTTGCAATTAACACACTATGGACCTTGTCAGATGATGAAAAGTAAAGACATGTTGCTTGTATGTGTAAAGCATAATTATTCACATAAACACACACATTTTCCTTTCTCACAGATAGCGAGCAGCATGCTAATTTATATACACATTTGTTTCCATTTAACCCTCTTATTCAAGCAAAAAGGGGTTATTAATAATCTGACATTACAGTTCAGTAGTCTCTTTAATTTTGCTCAGAAATACAACAGTGGAAATAGAAATCAGATTGAAAGAAACATTTTCCACTTAATTTCTCTGTTGGAGGCAAAAAATAAACAAATAAACACTGCCTTATAACCAAACAGAGTTTAAGTTTTAATGAGCAGAGTGCAAGTTTCAATGCCTGGTCCATCCTAACAGAAATACATCTGTTAGGAAAGTGATTAAAATCCAAAAAAGCCCAAGGGCTTCTGCGGTATAAACACAGCTTGGGCTGCAGAGCTCTTGGCTCTGGGACTGAGCCAAACCTTCCAGAGTGCTGGCAGAAACCCCACTCAGTATCTCCCTCCAGACCAAAGGAAGAAGTAGTAAACAAACCCATCAATCACCAGCAACTGGCAAGTGCTGAGAGCCATAAGTTTCAGCCACCAGTATAGGAAGAAACTGATAAATTGCCATCCATCACTCCTGCTAAGCAGGCATACAGGTTCTCACTTAGCTACACACTTGCTGAAAGTATGGAGCCCAGAATAATCAGCAGAAAGAAGATAAAGAAGGTTCTACCTAGGGAAGAATGTCATTAGCAGGATTAATTTTGCTTTTTAATAGAGCTTATGGTACTTGCTTTTATTTTTGTACTTAAAATTTCTAAAAAAGTTCCTATTTATTATTCTTTGGTGATACAATTAATACTGTCACCTGAGACACAAGATTAATTGTTCATTCACTGATTTATTCATTCTTTTAAAAATATTTATCAAACACCTACTAGATTCCTGGCACCATTTGTATTCTGAGGAAAGATAAAAGACTAGAGACATAAAAGATACAGTCCCTGTTTTTAAAAGCTTGTCATTGAAGTGCATTGATAGGGGATTTTTGTATGTCAAAAAAAAAATTTAATACTGTAAGATAATACATAGAATTGAATAAAAAAAAGACAAGAGAGTTTATAATAAATAAGAAGTTCCACTAGTGGTTACAAACTAGGTACTACTGATTATTTGTTTTCTAGTAATACTTTTGGGGGCTATTTTTCCCCTTATCTGAAACACAGTGAGGTTTTATTGAATAATTTTCAATAGTATTTTTTAAGTCAACTTCTGACTAGATAACTGAGTGATTGTGAATTCAAGGGTCCATTCCCTGACAAGCATCTAGGTGTGGCTAATATGTGCTTTGCTTCTGATTAAAAATGAAAACTGGGAAAAAAACAAAAAAAGATGAGATGAATGAGAATATACAAGGCCTGCTCCTGTGAAGATCCTTGAAGATCAAGGCATCACAGTGGAGTAACCCTCTGCTTGGACCACACTTTAGAGTCACTTAGGAGGCTTGTTTTCTTCTTCTTTTTTTTTAAATCAACTTCCTAGGCTCTGCCTCAGAACAATTCAGAGTATCTGGAGGTGAGGGAGATTTTCTTAAGCTCCTCAGGTAACTTATCAATATGAAGGCAGATTTGCAAGCCACCACCACAGAACATAACCACAATCACTAGAAGCCCCACATAATCTTTAATCTCGAGCAATATAACCTCCTGATGTGTCCCCTGAGGCTTACTGATTACAAAGAATACACTAGGTAATTAACAAACTTATTTGCTCTATGCGGGATTATTGTCCAAAATCCTATTAAAAACTGAGGAACATCGGTCAAAAATTATGATTGCAAACATAGAGAAAAAAAAACATGTGGACATGGTGGACACAGGGGGTAGGGGGAGAGGGTGGGACGAACTGAGAGAGTAGCATTGAGACATATATATTACCATATGTAAAATTAGACAGCTGGTGGGAATTTGCTGCTTGATGCAGGGATCTCAAATCCAGTGCTCTGACAACCTAGAGGGCTGGGAGGTGGGAGGGAGGTTCAGGAGGGAGAGGATATGCATAAACCTCTAAGTGATCCATGTTGATATATGGCAGAAACCAACACAATATGGTCAAGCAATTATCCCCCAATTAAAAATAAACTAAAAAGCAACACCACCAACAAAATTATTATCACCTGTCCTTTTTGAAGTTTTGGTCCATGTCTTGTCTAATATTAAGGCACTACAGTTCTGACAATAAAGCCATGTCACATATATGAGCGATTGTCTTTTTATTCTCTGTTTCGTGGGCACACACACAGAGCTCATCTAAGAGTCGAATCCTTGTGTATCCAGTACAGAGAGTTAGAAGATCAAATCACATCACAGTCGTGTCCAGCTGTAAATTGCTACCCAATCCATCAAAACACCTGCCTGGTTTGACCTCAAAGTAATATTGAGGTGCTACAAGAGCCTCGGTAACGAAGGCTCGATATTGAGGTCATGAAACTGGTTCTGACCTTTTCCTGCCTACAGAGACTAAGCATGAGGAAAAGTCAATAAAAGCCACTAACTGTCTATACTTGATCCTAACAGATTCCTCCATGTGCCAGTAATAAAGAGAATGACTGTGCCTAATGTCCTTTTCATTCTTTATGTAGCTGCAGTAACTCCCATCCTGGCAGCATATCCAGTTAGCCAGGGTTCTCACTCAAAGGCACACAAGTTCAGGCCTGATCCCTTGAGATTATGGTTTAATAGTCTGTTTAGTATGGTTTTATGGGTGGGACCCAGGAATCTGAGTTTTTAATAAGAGCCTCCAGGACATTCTGGGTAATCTCTCATGAAACCATTATCCTGAAAAACACACAAACAAAAAAGAAACCAAGGCTTTCAGTTTATCAGCATGATAATTGGCATATCTTTTCAGTGGAATGTCACACTAATAATCACATAGCTGGAGAGCAAAAGGTTTTCTCATTTACTGTGAGGTAGATTACCCACTGAGTTTAGTTTTATTTTTCCCTGTAGCAGTTTTCACAAACTGACATTATTTTACATGACTGTTTGCTTATTTTTAAAATACTGGTTCCCCTTAATAAAAGGAATGCTCCATAGGGCAAGAAGTTATCTATTTTGCTCACTGACCTATCCTCAGATCTCAGAACAGTTGGTAACACATAGAAGTTACCCAGCAAAAATGAACAAATGAGAAAGTGGGTAAACAAGTGAGTGAACATTTAGGAAGTGCTCAAAAAGTTGACAAATTGGCCAGGAAGAGAACCTATCAGAGCAGGGGCAGGAAGTCCTCCCAGCTCTTTCATTTAATCTGAGGATTTTGTTTTTATTTTTTTATTATATTCCCAATATACAGAGGAGAATAGTAACTTAATCAGCAAGTCCCCTAAAATATAAAAGTTCAAGAAAATTGAATTGATTGTGTAAAGCTCAGTTAGACAAGCTTCAGTGTCTAGTAGGCTTGAGTCTACACAGCCCTCATTAAGTAAATAAATACAATCAGTAGTTATATCTCAGAATCTGCTCTCATTATTGTATCTGATGATCAAAACTGGACCTTCTCCTACCTACCAATGTATTACACTTGAGTTTTTTCAAGTAGTACACTTGAGTTTTTCAATCTTATAATAAGATTTAAGTGGGATAAAAAATCCCCAGTTGGCCACTTCTAATTTTTATTTCTTTTATTGCTTTATTAATAATCATCTGACCAGAGATGATTAGCAGCTTAGTTGCCTTCGTCAAGAAAAACATTAAGATGAATGACACATTTGTCTAGAAAAGTGAGGAATTGGTTTTAGATTATCGGCAACTGACTTAGGGTTGATGACATGAGAAAGTACTCCATGACTGTAAGCATGTGAGGCAATTTTCAAAGATCATCATATTGGACGTGTCACCAGCTGGGTATGAATGCACTGTAGTCTTCTATTATTTACAGCTGCCTGACATTCCCCGTTCAGCAATGAGGGCAGATGGGACTTGGACAGAAATATTAAGGATTAAAACGAGAGAGAAATGACAGTCTTGGTCCCAGCTTAGAATAACTGCTGTGAAAATGATTTTGAGAGAGGAGTTCAACCATAGGATTCATGGTAAATGGGTAAATTACACCCAGACTTCTACCATGTACTGTCATTCAATACTAGGATCCATTCATACATGAGTTTAGTGAATAATGTTCCCCTCAGATCAACCTTTTAGGACTATCAATGGTATTGGAGAAGTCTCTTGACAGTCCTTTCGACTGCAAGGAGATCAAGTCAGTCAATCCTAGAGGAAATCAATCCCGAACACTCACTGGAAGAACTGATGCTGAAGCTGAAGCTCCAGTACTTTGGCCATCTGATGCAAAGAGCCCACTCATTGGAAAAGACCTTGACGCTGGGAAAGATTGAAGGGAAAAGGAGAAGGGGGCAGCAAAAGATGAAATGACTGGATGGCATCACCGACTTGATGGACATGAGTTTGAGCAAGCTCCAGGAGATAATGAAAGACAAGGAAGCCTGATGTGCTGCAGTCCATGGGGTCACAAATAGTCGGACATGACTTGGCAACTGAAAAACATACTCATCTGCTAGCAATGTGACTTAAGGTCCCATCTCTACCCATCCTCGATCCTTGTACACAAATAATATTTGAACTTCATAAAAGCAAATGAGGAGGACCTATTGATTACAGTGTTTTTCTTCACCCCACAGCCAGCCAGGCCCTAGGAGAAGACTCTTACTCAAGAGGTTTACTTCAAGAAAAACACTGGATCTAAAGAATTACAGCTGTTGATGTAGGTTAGCCACTGCTAAACCACTACTCCCATGGAACAAACTGACCTGAACCTGGCAAATCAGCAATGAAATAGGAGATATCACTTTGAATAAAAGTTAATAAATAAAAGGAGGCACCAAGGTTGAGTGATCCACTATAAATAAAAGAAAACAGGCAGCATAATATTGAAGTCATAAGCAGTACATTAGCTGAAACAAAATTTTTAAATTATACAATTTACAATACAAAGAGGACACAATGTTGTTTACATGCCAATGTCAAAAAATAATTTATGCATATAGTCATTGAACAAATGTCTATTGAGTATCTGCAATCTGCTAAGCATTACTAAGTAGAGAGACACCAGTGACTAGATTGATTCTCACATGATGGACACATTTCTCACAATCATTAGAACTTGTTATATTTCAGCATAGAAGGAAATAGTCAATAAACAAAGAAATATATAATAAAGCAGGATGAGAGATGAGAGGATGGTACTGAAAATTATTTAAGAAATGATTATCGCAGAGGTTCTCTCTTGGAACTTCCCTGGAAGTCCACTGGTTAAGACTTTGCCCTCCAATGTAGGGAGTGAGGGTTTAATTCCTGGTGGGGGAGCTTAGATCACACATGCCTCACAGTCAAAAAACCAAAAACCATAAAACAGAATCAATATTGTAACAAATTCAACAGACTTTAAAAATGGTTGACATAAAAAATATGTATTTTAAAAAAGAGCTATAAAAGGGGCAGGGGGCTCACTCTTAAAAAGTGCTATTTAAGCAAAGAGTCAGATAAAGCTAGAAAGCAGTGTGGGGCTCTGGAGGCAGCAAACTGCAGGAGGTGTGAGGAGCAAGCATGAAGACCCTAAGGCAGGAGCAAGCCTTCAGGGTTCAAAGAGCAGTGAGAAAGTGGTGTGGCTGGAGCTGACCACTGGGCAGAGCAGGACACGCCTGGAGGGGAGTCAGGGCCAGACCAGGGAGGCCTTGTGAGCCACAGAAGGGAAGCTTTCCTTGTTAAGAAAACTGGAAATCACTGGAAGATTTTAAGCAGTTATTATCTGTAAAAGATCACTCCTACTGCTGCTCTAGAGAACTGACTGAAGGGAGAGAAAAGTGAAAGCAAAGAAGAGGAGTTCCAAGAGGTTGGTAGCAATCAAAAAGAGAGATGGTGGTGTTTCGGGCCAGTGAAGTGCTGAGAAGTAACCACATCTGGGTTATATTTAAAAGACACGAGAGTGGTTTTGCCATCTACAGCCACAGGGATGGACTTGGAGGGCATTATGGTAAGTGAAATGTCATGAACAGAGAAGGACTTATACTGTATATCACTTGTTTGTAGAATCTAAAAAATACAACAGACTAGTGAATGCAACCAAAAGAAGCAGACTCACAGATACAGGGAACCATCTAGTGGGGAGAGGGAAGGAGGGGACAGTGGGGAAGTGAGAGGCACAAACTGTTGGAAGTAAGATAGGCCCAAGGATGCACCGTACAACACAGAGAATACAGCCAATATTTTTAATAAATATAAATCAAAAGTAACCTTTAAAAATTGTATAAGAAATTGAAAAAAATTAAAAGCAGATAAAAAAAAAAGATGATTGATGTGGAGTATGAGGAAAAGAGAGAAATCAAAGATAACCCCTGGATTTTTGGCATAGATAATTAGTTGTGATAGTGTCACAGAGATGGAAGACTAAGAAAGCAGCAGATGTGAACAGAAAAACCAAGAATTCTGTTTGAAATACCTATTAGACATTTAAAGGGCAGAAAGTTGATTTATAAGCCTACAGCTCAGGGGAAAAGCCAAGACTTGAGAGACTAACTCAGGGGTTGTCAATATATAAAGACTTGTAACACGCTCCATTGAGAAAACCAGAAAAATCTTGTATACAGAGATGATAAATCGCTCCAAGCCCTGGAGCACTCCATCATTTGGGCATGAAAAAGAAGAGGGGCGCTCAGAAGGAGACCAATAGGAACAGAGAGGGAGGCAAAGGAAAATCAGGAGAGTGAGGTGTCCCAGAAGCTAAGTGAAGTATTTCAAGGAAGGAATGATTATTTATAATAAAAATGCTGGCCGGTAGTTGAAGGTGGGGACAACATGGAGGTCATCAGTAATTTTAAAAGAATAGTTTTGGTGAACTAGAATGACCAAGTCTAAGAAGAATGGGTTCAAGAGCAAATGTAGAATGAGCACTGGACATGATGAATATTTCAAGATAGGAGAGAAAGGGCACAGTATTCTGGGGAGTCAGGGGGAGGTAGGGAATCTGAGAAAGGCTTGTGTTTTTATGGGACTTTTACAGTCTGTGTGTATGTGGATGGGAATGATTGGTAAAAAGGAAAAGATTAGTGATGCTGGAGAGAAGGAAAGAGAAAGAAGACTTGCTAGAAAAAAAACAAAACAAAACAAAACAAAACAAAAAAAAAGAAAAAGAAATCCATGAGTAGAAAAGTAAATGAAGGATAGAATACAAAAGCAAGAGGTTGCTCTTGAAAGAAGCAGGGATCCATCATTTTAAGAGAAGGCAAGGAAGAACATACAGGTACCATGCAGATACTCACCAGGTGAGTGGGTAGACCTGGCAGAGACAAGAGTAGGAGTGCTTAAAATTGAAACCATTTTGTTTATTAGTAATGACAGTTTTTAAAAGTATTGGTAAAGGCTGAGAGGGTGGCTAAGGACAAGCAGAATAAAAAATAATTGATAATAAGAGAAAAAGGTGTTGAATGGTTAATCTACAGGAATGCTGAAATCATCAAGAAAAAGAACTGGAGTAGTGAATAGTGCTGAGATCTTCAACGAAGGAAAAGGACTGAACAAAATATTGACAGCAGTCGTGATCATGGTGAAGGATTTCAATATGTCTCTTCAGAACCATATTAAATTGATTTTATTAAAATCAAGCAGAGAAAACATAATTAAGGGTCTAAAGAAATGTAATTCACAAGGAAAAAAATCTACTTTGATAGAAATGTCTAAAACTATGTACCATGTTAACCAAGACTACACATTGCTCTCTTGAATCTATTAAATGTTTATAACTGAATCATGTACTTAACCACAAAGAAAACTTTTTTTTTTAATTCCAATGAATGAAATGAGAAAAAAGCAAATTATATCACTTTTACAGAGAATTTAAGGAAATTACAAGGAAGGTAAGGAAATGTATTGGAATATTCATGGCAGGGTTGAAAACAGACGCTTCATCTTGTAATGAGATCACTAACCTGCTCTCTTCCACTATAAAGTTGAACTCTACTTGTCCAAAAATAGTGTAATATATAGCCTAGTTTACAATAGAAAGTGGGGCTTCCCAGGTGGCGCTAGTGGTAAAGAATCTACATGCCAATGCAGGAGACTCAGGGTCTATCCCTGGGTTGGGAAAATCCCATGGAGTAGAAAGTGGCAACCCACTCCAGTATCCTTGCCTGGAAAATTCCATGAACAGAGGAACCTGGTGGGATACTTACAGTCCATGGGGCCACAATGAGTAGGACTGAGCACATTATAGAAATTATTTTAAATGTAATTGGTCATTGATACCTTGCCTATGTAATTTCAAACATCCAGATACTTTATTGCCCAGCCTCATCTTTCACTAGCTCCCATGTTTCCACTTTGCAAACACTGTACAATAATTACAGCTACCTCATTGCTTGTGGAAGAATTAGAGCAATCTGAGACACTGTTTGAAGAGCTCTTTGACTGCCTTAGACCAAAGAAGCTGTAGAAATGTAAAGTAAATGGTATTATCATTCCATCTACTTCAAATAAATCATTATAATTCAGGTGCCACAAATATATGTTGTACTTCAACATCAGTAGAAAAAGACAACAGATGCTTGTCCTCCAAACCTATTACCAATCCGTCAAAGATATAAACAAAAAGGGCCCCAAATTTAGAATATCAATGAACAAATGCTTAGATTTACTAGTTTTACATCATGAGGGCATCCTGGATATGATATTAAAGACATTAAAGTTTGACTAATGTACAAAAGTGCTTTTTTGGCATCACAAATTGCCCTAGACCATAGAGACCATGTCCTTAAGGAGTTGGGAAGAGGAAACTGTGCCAAACAATACTGTACGTGTCAACTTTTGTTGTGGGAACAAACAGCCCAAATCTCTCAGTGGCTGATGACAAGCCCCTGCTTTTTCTTCCTGTTAACTTGGGCCCTGCTGAACTCAGCTGGACTCACGTGTCTTCCCATCCCCAAATCCAGATGCCAGTATCTGAGACTTCCTATCCTTATGGTAAAGGTGGACAGAAAGGACTCAAGATGAAGAGCTCAGTTAAGCTTCAATTGGAGGAGACAGCTATCATATTCATTCACATCTCACTAGCCAAAGCACAGGGCAGAGAATAAGCAACTGGGGATAAACCTACCTGTCACGGTACTATGCTGCAGTGATATCCCCCATCCATCCAGTCCAGTTCTTCACACCACAGGGGCTCAAGCTCTATATTAAACTTTCCTACAGCTTCCTCTTCCAGAATTGTGTGCAACTATTTACAATACTTTGTGAGTGTTTTGGTCCTACCATGGGAAACTCAGATGTCCTTCCTTCAAATAGTCTTCTTATTGGCCTTCTTGGGGACTTTAGGGAAGCTTGTGCTGTTCAAACTCAGATGGATTGTTGTGACAACCTATAGACCTCCTATGACTGGTACGAAGATTCAACAGTAGATTTATTTTTAATCCACTTCATTGTTTAATCCTATACACAAATTAAAACACAGATTTTTAAATTAATTTTCATTTCTTCTCCAGAGGACATAATATCCAAGTTAGAGTAACAGTGAACTAATAAGCGCCCATATATAAAGTAAATGCTCTTAGCACAAAACTGTCGAGGCTATTTAAGAATTGATTTTTCTCTCCTCAAAACTTACTTCATAAGTATTAAGGCTATACTAAGGCTAATACTAAGCATTTTAAGAACCCACCTGCAATGCAGGAGACACGGGTTTGATCCCTGGGTCAGAAAGATCCCCTGGAGAAGGGAATGGTTACCCACTCTGGTATTCTTGCCTGGAAAAATCCCATGGACAGAGGAACTTGGAGGGCTACAGTCCATGGGGTCACAGAGAGTTGGACATGACTTAGCGACTAAACAGCAGCAACAAAGCATTTTACATGTTTACTCCTTAAAACCACACTAGGTAAGCATCATTATCATCCCAGTTTCACAGATAAGAAAACTGGGGAACAAAAATGTAACACACGAGGTAATTGGCAGAGCTGGGGTTCAAACCCAGATAGTCTAGCTCTGGGGTTTAATCTGTTACCCATAACATTATGCTGCCTTGTCCGCTTCCCTCAGAATTTTTCCTGTTCTGCAAGACTGTGTTTAATTTCTCCAAGCAAAGGTCTCATTTCCTGTGCTGTTTTGAACTTTCAATCCCTGCATTTTCTCAGACTCCTCATTAGAAGAATCTATGTAAACATGATGGAGTTTACATTTGAACCACACCTCACAATTAACCATGCTGAGACTCAAAGATATCAAAAGGGACTTTTCCAGAGTCATGTACCTAGCATATGACATTTTGAATTTCTTGAAGACATGAATCTATATCAAACCATGTGTTAACTGCCTAGTTCACCTTGCGCTGTATCCAAGGCAATGAATCCCCTTAGAAGTCAGTTTTTCTCTGAACCAACAGCTCCTCCCTAATTGATGGTCATTTCTATTTCACATCCTTAGCATTTGCTAAACTTGTTCCTTTTACTCTCTTTTTCAATACACTGCATGAAGCTGGATATGTTTTAAAATAAAAATACATTCTGCTATTTTTAAGGAAAATAGTCAAATAAATGAAATTCACATATGTGAACACCCTGTTAAAAATTATAGTTTCAAATGTCTCCTTTTTCAAATATCTTATACAAGTGGCTATCAGAGGTGAACTAGTAAAACTTCAGTTATAGATGAGAGCTAACTCCCTGGGTGAGGAATTAACAGATTATAGAAGGATTGAGCAGCAGAGGAAGAAGAAAAGGAGAAGCAACAATATAGCCAGATAAGTGATAAATTATGCAATTCATTCCTGTGTAATCAAAAATTGGCTTTAGGTGGATACAGTTAGTAACTTTCTTGGCACATGAAATGGTTTAGTGAGATTAACAAGAATATATGTACATTCTGTTTCCAGAATTATGCCAGTTTGGATGCAAATTATGTTCTTTGATCCCTAATGCCCCTCCTGCCAAGGCAGGACAAAGCTCTATGACCTTGAGACCCACTGGCTCTGAGCAGGGATTTTGCTGGTCTGCTTTGGATGCACTCATGTGGTGCTTTGACCGACCTTCCTCAGCTGGACTCTCACAAAGCTCTGTACAACTAGTGCAAACTTGTTTTCCTATTTTTATTGAGACCTTTTTGTTTTATTTCTTATGCGGGAAATTGTTTTCTTAAAAGAGACCATTTTGCCTTTAGGGAAAGCAAGTTAACAATTTTATTTTAGACATCTACTCTGTGTGAATCAATTGCCACTTTCCTAATTGAGTAACCAAATAATCACTTCCTACACAAATTGCCTAGGGGTATATTTTCATGCTAACAGATATGGGTTAGGTGCATAGCACAGGAAAATTATTTTTGGTAGTATTTGTGGCATACTGTTAAAATAATTACATGCTAGCTTATATAATGGTTTATGTGTATCATAAATATTTTCTAAAAGTATTGAATAAGATAATCCTGCTTACAGGGCTTATGAATTTCACATGTGCTCATGAAATTCAAAGATAATATCTTTTGTCATACTTGTAATAATCAATCATGGCTATCAACTCCTGAGTTTTATGATATACCAAACACAATGCTAACTACATTCCTCACAGTAACCCTATAAATTAAGTACTATTGCATCCATTTCACACACGACAAAATGAAGTTAAGAATGGATGAGTAAGTAGCCCAAAGTCACAGAAAGTGGTGTTGCCTAAATTTAAACCTGTATCTATATGATTCCCATGTCCTTGCTATTACTCACTGTACTATAGAGAGCCTGTGCCCCAGAATAGAGGCTATCTCTGTTTTTCTGTATTTTGCAATAAAATACAAACATGGTAAACTTGCTAATAGATTTTTTTGGCCTCCATAAACACTAGTACAATTCCTCAAAATTGAATGAGATTTAATAAGGAAGATGAATATAGGTGAGATGTTTCTACTTTTCCATCTCCCATTAAAACATTCATGACGATAAAAGGAGACAAAAACTGACAATAGCAAAAGAAAAAAAAATTGTACCAAATGTTACATGCAGTTTCCCCTGAATACATTGTCAATAAGGATAAGTTGAAAGCAAATTACGGGACCTTATGTCTTAATTATCTGACCACAAAGCAAAAGATGTTCACCAAAGAAAAGAAAAGGAAAAAATCTCTGACTCATTTCCTTTTGGTATACCTAACTCCAGAATATGATGGCTAGACTCTGTAGGAAAACAAGTAAGTAAATATTTTCATAGACCTGTCATCCTTTTATGTCACTTTCATCATCTCTTTTCTCTTTTTATTTTTCCGTTCCATTAGTAGGAAGTAGAGAGGAACATTAAGATAGCATGCAAGGGGTGTTTTGTGTTTGAAAAAGGAAAAAAAAACACAAAAATTTAAAGAGACAGAAGAGAGCCGGGACTGCTGAGATGAGTGCATTTCTTTGCATATGACACAGTTCAGAGAACTTCAGATGGTCGCCCAGTGCAGCCCGAACACAGCGTCACTCCAGTCCTGGTACAGTTATATGTGATGAGTACCCGTCAGGCACTACAAACAGAAGAAAAGTGAAATGCCACATTCTGACCTTCAGGCTTAGATTGAGAAGAGGAAAGTTGCCTGGACCAAGTGAAGAAAAGAGTGAACAAAGGAGACAAAGGAAACCGAACTTGGTTGGAAAATGCCATCCTGGATAGCTCTTCCCCAGTCAGTCAGCGAAATGAACAACGGAGCCTACTAAAACATAAGGGAAAGAAAACATTTGGAAGAGAAGGAAAGATTTCCCTAAAGACCCAGGGAGGTCATGGCTCTGAAAATTCTTTTCTTCAAAATTACGTAAGAATTTTGGTCTCAGTGTCCTCACAAAGATCTCAGAGACTCTATAAAACCAGAGCAGGCATCTCTACAAACAAAAGTGCTGACATAAAGGCAGATTTACAGAGGGTGTTGGCTGAAATTAAGAAAAAAATGCAATAGCAAAAATGAAAATTGGCTTTGGGTACAGTAAAGAGCAGAATAGACACTGCAGAGAATTGAGAAAATTATGTTGAATAACAAATTCGAAAAGCCCAGGTAGGACATAGAAGGAAAACACAAAGAGATTAAACATCAGGGAAAACATTCCAAGATTAAGTTGTCTGTGAAGCAGAAATGAGAACACTCTGAGTGAAAGAAGCTTAAATGAGGATACTCTAAGATGAGGCATTCGTCGTGAAGTCGCTCAGTCGTGTCCAACTCTTTGTGACTCCATGGACTGTAGCCCACCAGGCTCCTCCATCCATGGAATTTTCTAGGCAAGAGTACTGGAGTGGGTTGCCATTAAGACACTGAAAAATGGGGCAGAAATGAAGAAAAAAAAAATGATTCTTACAGGGTTTGAAAGTGTTTATTATGTTACAGGCTTGATTATTGCTTGTGTAAAAAGCCATGTAAAAGCATTCTAAGCTATATTCTTTCTGTTAACAGATTCCTACTCAAATATACCTATGTAGATAGGGAGAGTTAGCAATAAGATATTTAGTTAGGTATCAAGCAGAATAACGAAGATGGGAGAAATCATGGAACTATCTGGACATCAGGAATAACTATAACCTCAAATGCAGTCAGAATTCCTACTCCATCCTCATGTCTGTGTCTCTTAGTATTTTGGGCTCTATTGTTCTCACAGAGTGCAGAATAACTTTCTTCATGTGGCAAAAAACTTGGCTGCCTGTAGTCACGAGAAAGACATCGAATTCAAGGACAACATCAAAAGCCACAGAGATGAACTCAGTTTGCATCAAGTGCTTGAACTCGTTGCCTGAACTCGTTTCACCAGAAACAAGTACATATAGCAGCTCCCAAGCAAGCATGACTGACAAGTTGTAGAGTCAATTCCCAAAGAAAAGGAATTCTCATCCCAGAAAAGGTGATTGGAAGAAGACATCCAAATCAATGAGTATTCTCACAAGACTTTAACATACCACAGGTGGAGCTAGTGGTAAGAACCTGCCTGTCAACGCATGAGATATAAAAGATGCAGGTTCAATCCCTGGGTTGGGAAGATCCCCTGGAGAAGAAATGTCAACCCACTGCAGTATTCTTTCCTGGAGAATCTCATGGACAGAGGAGCCTGATGTACTAAAGTTCATGTAGTTGCAAAGTTAGACATGACTGAAGTGACTTAGCACACACCCACCAGCTTTATAACAGCTAAGAGTCAGGCACGACTGAGCTATTTCACTTTCACTTTTCACTTTCATGCATTGGAGAAGGAAATGGCAACCCACTCCAGTATTCTTGCCTGGAGAATCCCAGGGACAGGGGAGCCTGGTGGGCTGCCGTCTATGGGGTCGCACAGAGTCGGACATGACTGAAGTGACTTAGCAGCAGCAGCAGCAGCAGCAGAGATGTGAAAAAACAATGAGAGATGTGAAAAAACAATGAAAATCAGCATTATAAAAGCTGAGATAGAACTTAGGAGGAAAAAATTTAAAAGAAAAGCAAAAATTAATCCAGAAATAATGACTAAATAAGGGTAATAAGAATGAATGTACATAGTAATAAATGCCTTAAGAGTAATAGAAGATAAAAATAAGAAAAGTTTTAAAATCAAAAGATGTAAAGGGGGACTTCCCTGCTGGTACAGTGGTTAGGAATCTGCATGCCAATGCAGGGAGCACAAGTTCAGTCCCTGGTCTGGGAAGATTCCATGTGCCATGGAACAACTAATCCACAACTACCGAAGCCAGCACGCCCCAGAGCCCATGCTCCACAGTAAGAGAAGCCACCGCAAGGAGAAGCCTGAGCACCGCAACTAGAGAGCAGCCCCCGCTCACTCTAACTAGAAAAAGCCAAGGGCAGAAACGAAGACCCTATGCAGCCCTAAAAGATAAATAAATATTTTTAAATGATATAAAGAAAGACAAAATGATTCAAAAGAAAATGGCAAATACTGAAGTTAGACAAAAAAATCACAGTGATAATCAGTTCAGTTCAGCTGCTCAGTTGTATCTGATTCTTTGCAACCCCATGGACCACAGCACACCAGGCCTCCCTGTCCATCATCAAGTCCTAGAGTTCACTCAAATTCATGTCCATCAAGTCAGTGATGCCATCCAGCCATCTCATCCTCTGTCGTCCCCTTCCTCCCTCCTTCAATCTTTCCCAGCATCAGGGTCTTTTAAAATGAGTCAGTTCTTCAAATCAGGAGGCCAAAGGAGTTTCAGCTTCAGCATCAGTCCTTCAAATGAATATTCAAGACTGATATCCTTTAGGATGGACTGGTTGGATCTGCTTGCAGTCCAAGGGACTCTCAAGAGTCTTCTCCAACACCACAGTTCAAAAGCATCAATTCTTCGGCGCTCAGCTTTCTTCACAGTCCAACTCTCACATCCATACGTGACCACTGGAAAAACCATAGCCATGACTAGACAGACCTTTGTTGGCAAAGTAATATCTCTGCTTTTTAACATGCTGTCTAGGCTGGTCATAACTTTTCTTCCAAGGAGCAAGCGTCTTTTAACATCATGGCTACTGTCACCATCTGCAGTGATAATAGAGTCCACTAAAAAGGCGGGGAGGGAGACAAAACAAATACAAAAAACTGTGATTCACGAACACATCCCAGAAATAAAATAGAGTTTAGTTTAAATTATATTTTGAAAGTGCATACCATGTTCTTTATAATATTAAAGCAATCACCCCAAGACATACTTTAGTAAAGTTACAGAACATTAAAAATAAGGAAATAATCCTTTGAGCATCTAGGCAAAAAGAACAAATGACTTATAAGCAAAAGAAAAATAGACTTTTTTCAAAAGCAACACTTTATGCCAGAAAAAAATGGAATAACATGTTTGAGATTATTAAAGAAAGAAAATATGAGGTACAGATATTTTACCCAGAGAAAATAGATTTTCAAAAAAGGATACAGAGGAATTATCAACATTCAAGAGCTCAGAGACTATTCTCATGGGCCATTCCTGAGGAACCTACTAGAAAACAGGCTTCAAAAAACTAAAATAACTCACGATATCAATATAAGAACTGGTGGATAAGGTTAAAGTTAACTATGTATAGAACTATGGCAAAAATGAAGGTAAACAAGGAGGTAATGTTGTATGTAATAGTCATGTGATTTTAAAAATGCAGAAAAGGGACAACCCATAAAGGGAGTGATAAGGAAGAAACATATACGAAGTAACTGAACTTAGTAATTACATTGCTGTGGTAATATTATTGTTATTCTGAGACCACTATGTGAAACAAAGTAAATGAATAATTATGGGATCTTCAAATTCTATTATTCCCTGTGTCCTTGAGAGCTAGGGGTTTTGATGGTGGAAGAAAGGGAGATATCAATATAAAACAGAAGAGGTTAAATTAAAAGCCCTATAGCTTTTATCTTAAGCCCTGAAATCTTTGAACTTGTAAGGTCTTTTTAACGTTAGTGTGTATGTGTTTATGTGTGCATGTGTTTATGTGTGCACATGTGTGTGAGTGTTATGTATTTGTTAGCTTTGTCTACTAAACAGGTCTAGAAATAAGAACCCTACCATGTGGACACCCTGATTTTGAATTTCCAGTCTCCAGACTGAAAAATGTTTGTTGTTTTTAAGTCACCAGTCCATGGTATTTTGTTACGGAAGCCTGAAAGGACAGAGGCAATTACCAGTTTTTAATAGCTTCTATACATCTGTTGGAGAAGGCAATGACACCCTACTCCAGTACTCTTGCCTGGAAAATCCCATGGATGGAGGAGCCTGGTGGGCTGCAGTCCATGGGGTCGCTAAGAGTCCAACATGACTGAGTGAGTTCACTTTCACTTTTCACTTTCATGCATTGGAGAAGGAAACGGCAACCCACTCCAATGTTCTTGCCTGGAGAATCCCAGGGACAGAGGAGCCTGGTGGGCTGCCATCTATGGGGTCACAGAGTCGGACACGACTGAAGCGACTTTGCAGCAACTTAGCAGCGTACATCTGTCAAGGTAATTTTTAAATTTTATTTTTAATTGGAGGATAATTGCTTTGCAATGTTGTGTTGGTTTCTGCTGTGTAACAATGTTAATCAGCTGTACATATACATATATCGCATCCCTCTTGAGCCTCCCTCCCCACAATCTGATTGTTAATAGCTTCTCTTTGTCACCTTAGAGAACCCTCACTAATATCCAGGAAACTGATTGAACCAACTTTTAAGTAGAAGTTTGAAGGGGCGTTCTTCCAGTTAATATTATTTTTCATCCATGCTAATAAGAACATTCTTTTCCCTTTTAATATCTTAGTCACAAACTCTTGAAATAATATAACAAATGTAAAAAGATACTTAATAAACAAAAAAAACAGCTTTAAGTGAGCTGGAACTGATTTGTGTTTCAAAAAAACATTTATTTTCAGTAAGAAATTCTTAAAATGTCACTTTTATTGAAGAATTTTGCAGTGCTTTGATGGAATTGATAATGATGATGATATAATAAAGATGATAATGATAATGTGGGTGGTTAAAATTTTAAGTCTCTATGGTATTTTCTTGATGTATTTCTTATTAGTATCTGGGGGGAAAAGTGCTGATAAGCTGAAGAATGACCAGAACAAATGAATCTAAGTACTAACAACCCCATTATTAGTTCTATACCAAATATTCTTGCATGGAAATGACTGATTTTGTAAAATATTGGTCAATGAATTTAAATGGAATTTTCACTTCAGGATGAGGATTAGTTGGGAGATTTACCTTGATAAATTTATGTAATTGGCTGTGTATCTTTTATGGTTGATTATTTTAATATTTTATGGCACTATTCCCAGCCTTGGATTTTTACCAGTGTGGAAGTACAATTTTCCATTGAAAAGAAGAAACAGTACCTGATTTGTGACCATGTTTGTTTCATGTAGGGCCCTTAATCTGAATCAAAAAAAGTAGGTCAGGATATAAATCTACATAATTAACTTTCACTTGGTTTTTAAGAGAAAATTGCTATGAATGCATGAACATTTTGCTAAGTATCTCAGTCATTTTCAAAATATTCACAAGAGCTTAATGAGATTCTAACTATGAATGTAGGGATAATGGCCAACAAAATTATATCTCTCAGTTGCACCAATTATCCTTATCCACCTTTATATGAAAGAATAAACACTCCAGTGTTAGTTTTTAAAAATTTGAATTCAATCACCAAACTTTTATTTAAAAGCAACAAAAGAAAACCCACAAATAAATAACTACAAGCTTAAAAATGTAATTTAGTTTCTGTAGTTAACTACTTACTAAGTCTTGAGGAAAAAAAAGTCTAGGAAAAAATATGGCATTTCCATTCTATCCACCTGGTTTCATTTCTCCCACACAGGATTTTTTTTTTAATAGTTAGGCAGATTATTTCTTCATCACATCTGAAATAGTGTGGCCTTACTTCTCAAAATGTGAGAATTGTTCCACTGAGAGAAATCATCTTACCAATTTTTTAAAATCTTTCCCACTTTTCAAAGACTGAACTTAGCACAGAGTTACTTGCCCAATTTCATTGTAAAACTGAGACTTGAAAGCAAATCGTACTTATCCAGGAGAGATGCCAAGCAAATAGGAGTCAAGAAAGCTATTTTAAAGTCTGTTCATTCAGGAAAAACATCCCTGGAAGCAATCTAAGAGATTTTAGGTTGGATTTAAATGATAAAATTGCATACAAACTTTAAAAATAAAATTTAAAAAAGACCAAAGAACACAGCCTGATCCCTTGTCTCAGTACAGGACGTATCTGATGGCGTCTCAGCATCTGAGATCCTCAGAGGATTGACAGAAGGCCTCGGTGGCAGCTGCATTGCTGTTCAACCTCTGCCTCTGCTCAGTCCTGTATACACTCCACACAAGTGTATCCGAAGGAGAGTGCTCTGCAATCAACCGTGGCAGCAAACCTCCATCTCAGAGTGTGTTTCCAGGGAACCAACCTCAGACACAATCAATAGGGTAAAAAATGAAAACGAAGGGGCACTGACTCCACTTTACAGAACACAAAGAGGCTTTGGCTAGAGTACCGTGGTTATTGCAAGTAGTAACTCTGACGCAGATCTGACAGTTTGGTAAACATTTGTGTCAGCCTAGGGGAACTTCCTGTGGTATGCTGTTAGGAGAACTGGGATTCACTTATACTTCCTCCCCCACCAAGTCCAAAACTGAATTTCTCCTAATTACAAAACTAAGACTTGTTCATTTTAGAAAATTTACATAATAAAAACATAAACAAGAATGTAAAAATCATCTGTGATTCTACCACCAATATAAAATCATTGTTAAAATGGCCTTCCAGATATTTCACTATGGTCTCATCACACACACACATACTTCTCTTTAAAAAAAAAAAAAAAATATATATATATATATATATGATATATATTCTGTTCTTTCCCCATTTAGCCAAATAAAAACATCACTTTTGCTGCTTGTTTAATATTTCCTTTTATGACTTACATAGAATATAACTCAGCCTTCTACTGATACACTTAGAGTTCTCTAATTTTTCAGTATTCTAAATTGTGTTGAAATAGTATATATCCTATTCTCTCTGATCAGATTAATTCCTTTGTATTCTTTCCAAGAAGAGAAATTACACTTCAAAAATGAATGTGCATTCTTTGGCATTTTGCTACCTATTGTTAAATTGCTTTCCAGGATATTTTCATCAGTTTATACTCCTACTAATACTTTATGAAAATGGCTCTTCCTCTGACACCTGTCTCATTCTTGTACTTTTTTCTAATTTAACACGTAAAATGCAGCCTCATTACTTCAACTGACATTTCTATTAGGCACAGAAGGCATGTTTATCATATCAGCATCTGCCACAATTGTAAGAAAATATGCTTTTGATGGCAAAAATTAAGATTCAAAAAGCTTAGATCGTGCTGGAACACTAAGCTGAACAAATAAAATGAGTTTTAATAGGGGTCAGAATAAGGTTTCAAGATAATACTTTTCAATTAACCACAGAAAACTGGGATGAAGGAGGTTTTCTTAACAAAGTCAGGGTGAAAAAGACCTCAGTATTTAACTGAATGAAAGTTCAGACTGAGCTGATGATGAGATGTGGCTATCAAACTTCAAGCGAAAGCTTGTTTCTGTTTATTCAAAGCACAGCATCCAAGACAAGGATGGTCCCTCACTATTTTGAAATGGCTTCCTAAATGTGAAATATTTTGTTCTGGCCAACGTTTCAAAAGCTTATTGACCAACTGTAATGCCTCCAGAAGCCAAGAGAATAAAGTATCTATAAAACAGGTCATACAAAGAATAGATGAAGAATAAAATCAAAGATGCCTTGGGACAGGTTAAGAATGGACCGGAGGCCATAGAGATGTAACTTGGCTGTCTTTAAATATTTGAAGAGTTGTCATTCAGAGGAAACACATGACTTATTCTACACCATACCAGAAGGCAGAACTAGAAGTGGTGAATAAAGGTATGCACGGGCAGGTTTTATTTCAGTATTAGGAAGAAATGCCTAATGATTAGAGCTGCTCAAATGTGGAATAAAATTGACAGGTCAATTTTTCTTCTCATTAAACCACCACTGAGCCTTTTTTAAGTCCTCGATCATTCAAGTATCTTCTAAGTCTCTACTGTGTTCTCAGCCTGCACTGGGACCCTTGTGAGTAGGAGAGGGGAGTAGAGGGGTCTACAATCCACTTCTTTGCTTGTATCCTCTACCCTTGGCCCTTTTACTATTTCTCTCCCACCCCAGGAAATGTGATTCAATTTCTGTTTAATACTCTGCTTTCCTACTTTTTCTTAAGTATCCTGTTTTTTAAACACTCCGCTGCTGCTGCTGCTAATTCGCTTCAGTCGTGTCCGACTCTGTGCGACCCCATAGACGGCAGCCCACCAGGCTTCCCCGTCCCTGGGATTTTCCAGGCAAGAACACTGGAGTGGGTTGCCATTTCCTTCTCCAATGCATGAAAGTGAAAAGTGAAAGTGAAGTCGCTGAGTCGTGTCCGACTCTTAGCGACCCCATGGACTGCAGCCTACCAGGCTCCTCCGCCCATGAGATTTTCCAGGCAAGAGTACTAGAGTGGGGTGCCATCACCTTCTCCGTTAAACACTTTACTTCATGACCTATATAACCACAATGGTGTGATCACTCACCTGGAGCCAGACATCCTGGAATGTGAAGTCAAGTGGGCCTTAGGAAGCATCACTATGAACAAAGCTAGTGGAGGTGATGGATTTTCAGTTGAGCTATCTCAAATCCTGAAAGATGATGCTGTGGAAGTGCTTCACTCAATATGCCAGCAAACTTGGAAAACTCAGCAGTGGCCACAGGACGGGAAAAGGTCAGTTTTCATTCCAATATCAAAGAAAGGCAATGCCAAAGAGTGCTCAAAGTACTGCACAATTGCACTCATCTCACACGCTAGTAAAGTAATGCTCAAAATTCTCCAAGCCAGGCTTCAACAATACGTGAACTGTGAACTTCCAGATGTTCAAGCTGGATTTAGAAAAGGCAGAGGAACCAGAGATCAAATTGCCAACATCTGCTGGATCATCAAAAAAGCAAGAGAGTTCCAGAAAAACATCTATTTCTGCTTTATTGACTATGCCAAAGCCTGTGACTGTGTGGATCACAACAAACTGTGGAAAATTCTGAAAGAGATGGGAATACCAGACCACCTGACCTGCCTCTTGAGAAACCTGTATGCAGGTCAGGAAGCAACAGTTAGAACTGGACATGGAACAACAGACTGTTTCCAAATAGGAAAAGGAGTACGTCAAGGCTGCATATTGTCACCCTGTTTATTTAACTTATAATATACACTGACTTCTAGGCAAATCCACAAAAGGCTTTTTTTTTAGACTAATTTAAACTTGAATGTGTTGCTAGTGTATGATAAAATTTAAAATAATAGTTAACATGTTTCAAACATGGAATATATGCTCATTATTACCACATTTAAGCTTCAGAACAATATCATGAGTTAAATACTTATTATTGTTATTAGCAGCAGCAGCAGCTCTAAGAAGCAGGAAAACTCAAGCTTGAACTACTAATTCTTGGTGATAGGTCCCAAGACAGGCCTTTCAAATGCAGAAACCCATCATTTTAACCACTGATCAGTACTGCCTGCAACCCACCGACTGTATGCAATGTTTCTAAGACAAGGTATCCTGGGTCCCCAGGGGAGATGCCAAGAACCCATCACTTCTATAGCCCTAAAGCAGAATGTGGATTCTATCTGTGCCCAACCAGCTCCCTGTTGAGCAAGAAAATGGGTATTCCTCTGTTCTGAGCCAATTAATTGTGGAGAAAGTGATAGGGAAAGTGCAAGGAGAGAGAAGTATCTCAGGCTGCCAGGAGGGAATCTGCAAAGAGGGTGCTGAGACACGGGGCCAGCCAGGAGCACTCCCAGATGTCCATTCAAAAGGAAACTTACAAACCCCATGGGTGAAGTTAAATCAGACACTGTGTGTGCTAAGTTGCTTTAGTCATGACTGACTCTTTTGACTGTAGCCCTCCAGGATCCTCTGTCCATGGGATTCTCCAGAAAAGAATACTGGAGTGAGTTGCCATGCCCTCCTCCAGGGTATCGTTATGATCCAGGGATCAAATCCACATCTCTTCCACCTCCTGCATTGGCAGGCAGGTTCTTGACCATTATTGCCACGTGGGAAGTCAGACACTGCCTGGTATTAAATACGCTTTAGGCCTACCTAATGCTTCCTGTTAGACTGTGCCTTGACTTCATGCAGGTTACACTCCATGTTGTAGCTAGTAGAGGACTCAAGGAGCCTTGGGCATTAGGTGCAGCTGTAACATTCATTAGGCGTGTACTGCTGGTCAAATCTCTTCTTTGAATCTCCATTTAAATAGAGGAAGTTTGGAGAAGAAAATTATTTCTAAAACCTATTTTTTTTAATTGAAGTATAGTTGATTTACAATGTTGTGTTAGTTTCCGGTATACAGCAAAGTGACTCAGTTATATACATTCTTTTTCGTAGTCTTTTTTATTATGGTTTATTACAGGATATTGAGTATAGTTCCCTGTGCTATACAGTAAGAGCTTATTGTTTATCCATCCTACATATACTAGTTTGAATCTGCTAACCCAAACTTCCGATTCAACCCTTCCTTCCTTGCCCCACATTCGCCTTGTCAACTGCAAGTCTGTTCTCTATGTCTATGAGTCTATTTCTGTTTCATAGATAAACTCATTTGTCATATTTTAGATTCCACTTATAAGTGATATCATATGGTATTTGTCTTTCTCTGGCTTATTTCACTTAGTATGATAATCTCTAGGTCCATCCATGTACCTTCAGATGGCGTTATTTATTCTTTTTTATGGCTGAATAACATTCCATTAGGCTTCCCCCATGGCTCAGTGGTAAAGAATCTGCCTGCAATGCAGGCGTTGCAAGAGATGCAGTTTCGATCCCTGGGTTGGGAAGATCCCCTGGAGGAGGGCATGGCAATCACTCCAGTTTTCTTGCCTGGAGAATCCCATGGACAGAGGAGCCTGGTGGGCTACAGTCCAGAGGATCACAAAGAACTGGACATGACTGAAGTGACCTAGCATGCACGCAATATTCCATTATATACATTTTGACCAGAATGAGGTAGTACCTTGTTGTAGTTTTGATTTGCATTTCTCAAATAATTAGTGATATTGAGCATCTTTTCATGTGCCTATTGGCCATCTGTATGTCTTTTTTGGAGAAATGTCTATTAATATTTAGGTTCTAAGATCCATTCTAAAAGGGTTTTAATTCTATCTAGTCACCTTCTTAAATAGCCCTGCTAAAATCCAGGAAACATAAGCCACAAGCACAGAATGAACTAGAAAAATTAAGAGTGAGGGAGGAAATTTAAAAGTTTCTTTTCAGTCATGCCTGCATTGACCCTGGAGTAATCTGGAGGTAATTTTTAGGCTTTTTAGACAATCACAGCTGTCTTTGCTTCACCTACTACTACAAGGCTTCTATTCAGATTGAAGCATTCTTGCCTTTAGAAAGTCCAAAATTCATATAGCTGTAAGCAAAATATTTAGAGGAGAAGTTTAGAGGAAATAATGTTAATATTTGAAATCAATTAACGTTCCTGTCTACCCACCAGTAATGGAGATTTCACCTGCTGTGAATGTCCCTGTGGGTTATAGAAGCATCTTTGTGTGAATGCAAAGAGTTTGAGGGAGAATGATCTGTTAAGAGCAATTCACACAGAGAAAACACAACCAGGGGGACTCATGAATATGGATGAGCAAAGTCAGAGGTGTCTGCACAATCCAAATGAGACCCTTCCCTCCTTAAACTTTGTAAAAAGGAAGGCAGCCAAAAAGGATTCTTCTACAGCCTGATAAGTAGCCAATCCTTAATTAAATAAGCAGGGCAAAGTAGAGAGCAATTGAAAAATGGAAAAATATAGAGCATAGAGAATTAGCATGCCAGCTTCTGTGATCTACTGAAGTTCCTCATGAATGAGAAATGAGACAGACTTAATGACATTTGGCTTAATTTGTTAATGCTTTACCACAGGGGTATCCTCTGTAAAAGCATATTTTCCAAACAAATCATGGATAGGAATCAACAGACAACAAATGGTTGAAATATTCATTTTTCTCCCAGTTCAGTAAAAAGAGCATTCTTTTTGCAAAAATATTATTTCCTCAGATCAATATCCTTATTTAATGGAACAAATAATACATTTTCTGAATAGTCCTTAGTACTTAGATATGGGAGATTCTTCTGCCCCCATTTACTCAACAAGCTTTTGTTGAGTATCCTGGACGAGCCAGGCATTTGGTAAATAAAGCTCCCATCAAATAAAAACATGCTATGCACTCATTATATATATTACATTATATAATCATCATGACAGCTTGCAAGTGAGACATAACAGTTCCTCTTTGTAGATGAGGACAGTGAAGCTCAGAGAGGTTTAACTCCTCCACATTCTCATGCTTACGTTTACTGGTGATCGTTATTGCTTAGTCTCTAAGTCTTGTCCAACTCTCTGTGACCCCATAACCCACTAGGCTCCTCTGTCCATGGGATTTCCCAAACAAGAATACTGGAGTGGGTTACCATTTCCTTCTCTAAAGGATCTTCCCAACCCAAGGATGGAACCCACATCTCCTGCACTGGCAGATGGACTCTTTACCACTGAGTCACCTGGGGAGCCCAGGAGCCAGGCGTTAAAAGGTAAACTGAGACACACTTATAATGTTAAGAGTTTATTTGAGCAAAAACTGATTCTAACAGGGCAGCCCCAAACTAGAAGTGGTTAGGAGCACTCCACCAACATGAGCTTGGGGAGAGGCTTATCTAGAGAAGTTGTGGAAGCAAAGAAAAAAAATTATAGGGTGTGCTATAGCTTAAAGCCAAGTTGTCAGATTGTGATTGGTTGTCCTTAGATTTCCATCTCATAACCTTGAGGCATTTACAAGCTTAGTTTTTTGCAGTTGCTTACAGGCTGCCATAGTATTAGAGCAACCTCAGTCTAATGGCCAGGATGTTTAATTAATCTAACACAGATTTAAAACCTAAGTTTGATTCCAAAGTCCATGATCATTCCATGATACCAAAGTGCTTCCCAAAGACCATGAAGATAAATAGTTCTTGAATAGTCCTACTGGTATTCAGACTTTGCTCAGGGAGTTTATTTTCCTAGTGGAGCTGGGAATGTATTTATAGCAGAGTTTGACCTTATAGCTTTGAAACCACAGGCACTGATCTCTTTAGGGCTCAGTTTCTTCATGTATAACATGGGGATGATAATAAGCCTGTGGCCAAGTGGTAGCTGTAGATTAAATGAGATAATTTGGAGTTTAGTTCTCATTTCACAGTTCAGTAATGACAAGAATTCAATTTGTTATTCTATTCCTTGATGCATGGAGACCCCTCCCCATAGGATTTTATGTGAGAGTGTCCATCCTAGGCTGTTATGTCTGCATGTTGAAAGAAGAAATATGTTATTTTTATTTCTTTGTATAACTTCCCTTATGAAGCACTGTGTTTTCTTATGGCTTGATATTCAGGGTACAATTTTCATAGGATATAAACTCAGAGAGGAAAATATAACTCTCTCTTTTAAATTGACTTTAAATTTTTCTATAGATGGATTTACTTCTTTCTCAGTCCCCAATTTTTCCCTGATGGCAGAAAACTTAATTCACTCACTTCTGGATAAAACTCAGACAAATTCCTTGATGTATTAGTCAAATCAAGGTCTCAGCAAATCTCAGTCCTTTGAGGTTCCATCTGTCCTCGTGTCCTTGTCTGTGGTCCAGACATCTTGGGATCTTGACTTTTGATCCCTGAAAAGTCTTTTCTCTCAAGTGATTATCTCTGCCTTGCATTTGTGAATGTCTACTTGATAAGTTCAAACACTAAGACTTGAATGTTTTTCCTCCTTTAGATTTCTGACAGTGAAACCCTATCCGATGGATATGGAATGTGGCCTTCCCTGATGCCTAAATAGGGAGAAAGAATAAGAGGTCCTGAGCAAAAACAACACCTTAGTGACTATGTCACAAGACTGAAAACCGCTACACAAGACTGAAAACCTACTCAAATTAACAAGTAAAACAGGAAAAGAAAGTAGCTTACTTTTAGGATACAGGGATTTCATGGACTTCAATATCAAGACGCAAAAGAGGACTTCCCTGGCGGTCCAGTGGTTGGGAATCTGCCTAACACTGCAGCGGACTCTGGTTCAATCCCTGGTCCGGGAAGATTCCACATGCAGAGAGGCAACTAAGCCCACGTGCCAAGACTACTGAGCCTGTGCTCTAGAGCTTATGCTCCACAACAAGAGAAGCCACTGCAAAGAGAAGTCCACACATCGCAAAGAGAGTAGCCTCCCTTGCTGCAACTACAGAAAGTCTGCAAGCAGTAATGAAGACCCAGCACTGCCAAAATTAAAACTAAAAAAAAAAGAAAAGCGGCAAAAGAAAGCTGAGCTTCTTGAAATGTCAACAACAAAAAACTCAAGGTTCAGATTCATTGTTTCTGTTCTCTTCTTTCTCTCTCCAGGACTCGTGGTTTTCTCTCTTCTGCCTCTTTCTGTGAAACTGCACCATTCTCTCTCTGCTTCCTTTGTTTAACCATCTCTCAAGTAGGCTCTAAACAATTATCCTAACCCTGACTCTATGTGACTTTTCAGCTCAAACCCTGTAGCTGGTTTATGTTGTCACCGAGTATCTTAACACACAAGTCTCACCAGGGAGACTTGGTCAGGCTCCTGTGTTAGAGTTAGACCTCACAGGACGCTGAGCAGTTCGTGACCTAATGGCTTTTGGGTCCTTTATCCATTTCTAGTTCAATAAATGATTGCTATGGCAGGCATCCTGAAACACATCTTTAATACTATCTGATATAGAAGAAAAGGTATCAAAGATATTACATGCTAATAGTAAACAGAAGAATGAGTGAGACTTGTTCCAAATAAAAATTGCTGTTTTACAAGACTATGGAGGAAACTACCTTTGACTGCCCCAAGAGCAGTTCTGTAAGCTTCCTAGGTCATAAATCTACCCACATTACTTCTATCTGCCAGTGTCTTCCAGTGTTGGAATATCTAAGAAGAAGGTAATATGTATGTAAATATGTCTAGTATTTTATTATAGATTCCTTCTTGGAGATTAGAAACAAGGATTTTAATTTATTTTTCCCTTAAGTAATATTTTCTGCACAAAGATATTAGCTGGGTGGCCTGGAAAAGCTGTAACTGTCAGAATGTCACTGGAGGAGGAGAGATGAGACAGCAGAGGAGTTAGGGGAAGCTAAGAGGCTCTTAGACGACTGTAAAATCTTTTTTCGTATTGACTCAGCCTGAGAGCAAGGGCTCTCAAAAGCTTTTCATGATCGTATCGGGGGCCTCTGAAATAGGATATTTGTCAGAGGTTTCTGTTATACAGGAAGTAACTTGAAAGCAAGGATAACACATTTACGAGGCATGAAGAGGAAATAAAGTTTTTAGGAAAAAAAATTATCTTAGAATTTATACAACTTTTTAACTAACTGGGTAGTGTTTGTGATAAAATTACTTTTACTGTCTTATGAAATTGATGGGATTTGTACTTAATGAAGATCATGCCAGAATTTCTCTAAAAATTCAACTTATAATAATTAATATAGCAATATTTTATTTCAGCAAGAAAGACTAAGGAAAGGTAGAAGAGAGACTAAATGGAATTAGATTCTAGTAAACCTTAACTTCATTATTTTTAAGGAACTTTATTTCACAGAGCAAACCACAGTAAGCAAATGGATAAAATCTTAAACTAGGAGTCTTAAAATGCTATGTAAGCATCTTCTTACATAGCACTTCTGATATAGATCTGAGAATCTTCCAAGGTGGCTACACGTAGAACCTTGATGACTAATTGTATCAGGAGAGAAGAGAGGGAAGAAGAAGCAGATGAAACAGGAAGGCACTGGCTATAAGCAGTTGAACCATCTTCAAGCTAATTCTCATAAGCAGTTCATTAAAGAAGAAAAGAAATGTAGTGGACATGAAAAGAGAAATGGAAAACTAAAAATAAAATTCTTCCTTGAAGAGAGGAAAGAAGAGTACATGCCAAGATCTGACATCAAAGTTGGTCAAGTTTGTATTTTAGAGAAGATAGCTTTTCGAACACTACCGCCTATGCTTTAAAAACAAATGCTCTCCTCTTTTGTGATTGCATGTTTCATCTGTAAAAATAGTTGTAGAAATGTGTTTGCAGTACTACCACAACTGGTCATCTTTATGTAATTCCTATATGTTAATAACATTCACTGATAGTATGCAAGCCTTAAATAGAGCAAGAACTCTTACCTGTTAGAAAGCATGCTATCACACAGGTATGCACCATCTGGATTTGGAGTGATGGATCAGTGAGCAGAGTGACTGAGCGAAATGAGAGACCTGACCTTCTGTTATGAAAGAAATTAACTTAGAAATGGTACAATCTGAGATACTTTAAAACCTCAGTGGCATTTGAGTCAGTGGAGTCCTTGTGTGATCAATATATATTTAAGGTATGTGCCTAGTCTTATGTGGAAGAAAAATTCATTAAAAAGTATCCTTTTCCTTCCAAAAGAACTATCCATAATTAGCAGAGAAAGTTAATTGTAAGATAACCTGGCAGGTGGTTATCTTACATGGAATTCCATGAAATTCTCCAGGCAAGAATACTGGAGTGGGTTGCTATTTTCTTCTCCAGGGGATCTTCCTGACCCAGGGATCAAACCCCGGATCTCCTGCATTACAGGCAAATTCTTTACCCCTGAGAGAACAAGAAAGCCCAATTTCTATATGTAAGATATATATATATATATATATATATATATATATATATATGTCTCTTACGTTTATACATTTATATATACATATATACATCTCTCTCTCTCTCTCTCTCTCCACGGTAAGTGGTGGTTCCAGATTTTACCATGTGATTCTTTTGCTAAAGGTGACTTCTGGAAGACAATCTGAAAAGTTAAACAGAGGAAGGGTTTTTGTTTTGCTTTACTTTGTTTTATTAATGGGCAAGTCTTCAATCATTATTGGTTGCCAATACCATAATGCTCTCCTTAGCTTAAAAGAAAAATTCAGCTGAAAAAATGTTCCATCTTTCTTCCCAGGTACAAAATACATGTACACACATTAAGCCATAGGACTAATATCAGTGGAAATACTAGGGTTGATCAAGAGTAGCACAAACAGAAAGTCTTCAAAACTAATGATACCTTAAGTGAATTCCCAGAACCCAGGTTTAGAGACAAATAAAGTCCATGGAATAGGAAGCAATAATCAGACTGTGCTCTGGATGAATGATTTTCAAAATACACCAGTCCCTGAGCCAGAAGCCACAGCATTTGTTAGAAGTACAAATGCCCCAGGATCCCCCCTGAGGGAAGGGCTCAGCAAGCTGTGTTTTAACCAACTTTCCAGGTAATTCTGATCCATAGTAATGTTTGAGAACTGCTACCCTAAATGAAGTCTAGAGACAGAGGTGGGGAGAGGAAACACCAAATCTTGTGTGGCTCTACCCACTTTTAGTGAATTCTTGCTAGAATGTTTTAGGTTAAGGTTAAGAATCGATTGGCTAGCTCATGTCCTTCAGACAGGCCATGTCTGTGGAAGGTCACTGACAGTCTACATGAAGATCTTTCTGGGACGGGGTCCCCATTCCTCCTCCCACTAGACTTGACCTTTGGGACAGCGGCCTATGCCATAGGCATGACCATAAACTGCTGAGTTTATACAGGCTAAATTTCCCAAGAAAACATGCAGGCCCTGAAATATAGTTAGTTGGTGGTACCCTGAAATATGGTTAGTATTTCAACAAATTAATATTTGTTCCTTTGATGATTGTGTTGCATAATTATAGGAATTTGCTTAACTTTTTGATGACTGACTTTTTTTTCCCTGTAGATGGTCATTTTTCCCACTAATTTTGATTGGAAAGCATCTGCTCAGCTATAGGACTCCACTTACAGCTGAAATAGGCCCATTGCCATTTCCTTCCTTTAGACAATTTTGTCATCTTCCCAAATCTCTAAATACTACCCTCAAAACATGTATCTTACTTAAAGAAATGAAATCCATTAGACTTGACATCTTCCATGCAGACGGGCAGAGCAACCTAGCAAGTGTGTAGCAGACACAGGGCTTCCCTTAAACCCTGGCTATTGTTACTTTAATGGAAAAACCCTTTAAAGTGGATCAAAACGTAATTTGTCAATGGAAGTATAATAAAACCCCTAAACTGGAAAAATATCAAAAAGCAAGGCCTGAAATTGACTGCTTCACATGTAACGTTTGTGTTTTATTTTCACTTTAGAGCAATAAGCTGATGGAGATTACTTGTCAGGTCTTGTGGGCTTTCATCAGATCCTTCCCTTCTGGACCTGAGCAGCAGCACCTGAAAAGACAGCTACTCCTTCAAGAAAGGTTGCTAACACAGTATAAGACGGACCAGATATTGTCCTGGTGCACAGCCTTCTCCACTGGACCACACGGGAAGCAAGTGGCTGGAGGCTGCAACTCACCTCCTGTCTTTCTCTGGACCTTTCTACACATCAAACACCCTCTGCTTCTGTTCCTATTTTATGAGCAGAGCTAAGTTTAATTGTCTACACAGCCTGCTTGATTAAGTTCACAATGAGGATAATCAAAGTACTTGGTAACTGCATGGTCCTTTACAGAGCATTTTTACAGGCATTATTATTATTACTATCATTACAGTGGACACCATTTTATTCAGCAGTTGCTCTGTGCCAGATATAGCATTAAGTGCTTTCTATATGAAATTTCACTTACAGATTTGGTATCCACAATGAGTTGTGAGATATATGGATGAATATCATTTTCCAATTTATGTGGAAATTCAGATTAAAAGAGGTTTGTGAATTGCCCAAGGCCACAGAATCAGCACATAACAAATTATAATTTGACTTCAATTCTTTGACCTTTAATTATTCCTTTAAAACTTCATTTATAACATCCATTGAATTCCTATTAATATAATGTTCCAAACATGTGCTAGGTGCCCAGGCTACAGAGATAAACACCATGGACGTGCATTTGTTTAGGAACTACAGCCTGGTTCATTAGTTTTCTTAAGAAATAATTAGAGTGCTTAATGAATATCAGCCCCCCTAGAAACAACAATGAATAAGACAGTCCTTCTCTGCATAAAGCTGTTTCTTTCCTGCAAAAAGTAAAATGGTTCTTAAATCTCACTGTGCATGAAAATACCTAGGGAGTTGGTTTAAAATGCAGATTCCTGGGTCCAATCCCCAAAGCCAAGAAAGTATCTTTTAAACTAGTATCCCAAGTAATTTCCATACAGGTTCTCTACAGACTACTCATGGAGGAACCCAGTTATGATGAATGAGACAAAGACAGAGGCCATGTGAGGAGAGTGGGAAAGATGCTACTGTTGACTTAAAAAATGGTCACAACCTAAAAGCTGAGAGTTGTTTTGTTCAGTGGGAAGGTTTTAGAGAAGTTTGCAATGAAGGGCAGGTAGTCTGACCATCAAAAGTATTTTTGTGAATTAAACCAGATATCTCAAGCTAAGAAATTTAGTGCTTTTCTATGTGTGGGAAGATGCAAGAGTCTGGGCTCACTGAAATCATTTCTTTCATAGGCATCTCGGCTATCTGGGGCCCGTATCCTGCATTTTCCTCAGTGCTCACCTTAAGGAGTGGCTGCAGCCTGATGGTTGCCAGATAGCAGATATTGTTCTTTCTGGTTGCCCTGGAGGGCTAGAATCACTGATGACTGGGACATACTTGTTTATTGATATGGTAGGAAATACTCCATTTCTCACTACAATGAGAATAAGTCCTCAGTGCTGACTGCTGGCTTAGCATAGAATAGGGGTCCCAGCCCAGCTGGGGAGAAGGTGAGACGAACAAAGGACTTGAGGCTGTGTTAACACAAGTTCGTGTGCCTAATACACAGAGAGACCAAACAAATTGAAATGTTGGAGTTTGAAACAGAGAAAGGTTTATTTCAGGGCCATGTGAAAAAATGAAGTGGTTCATGCTGTGAAAATCCTTGAGCTCCAAGAATGGTTTCAGCAAAGCATTTTTTTAAAAAGGGCAGATGGTAGGGAGGCTGCAGGGTACAAGATCAACTTACACACAGTATATCCCAGATTGGCTAATGGTGAGGCAGCAGGGTGGTGTCACAGAGGTTAACATTATCAACCTTAGTGTCCAGGAGGCCTGGGAGCATGTGCTCACGGTCATCAGGGAATTCTTCCATTTGGTGGGGGTGGTTTTCACATCTGTAAAACAACCCAGGAAATCAGTATCAAATACTTTCACTCACTATTATCTAGGTGCTTCAGAGAGGAGCTGAAGCAGAGGATATGGGGGAACGCCTGTTCTGAGAAGGCCCCTTAGGGTCTTGCTCAGTTACAACCGCAGCTAAAACTCAGCCTGTCAGTTCAAGCTCTAATCCCATTTACTGGCAGAATGAGTCTTAAGGAATAATGACTGTCTCCTTTTGGAGACTGACTCATATAGAATAGGAATTTTGAAATTAGGCTTAACTAAATCCAAGTTGCATAAACTTCTCCCACAAAATTGTCTGAAGACAATTTACTTACATTCTCTGATTCTTAGTTTCTTTATCTCTTAAATGGACATGATGTTTCTTAGAAGATCGTTATATTAGGTAGTTGCTATCGTTGTTCAGTTGCTAAGTTGTGTCCAACTCCATGTGACCCCATGTACTGCAGCACACTAAGCTTCCCCGTCCTTCACTATCTCTCAGAGATTTCTTACACTCACATCTGTTGAGTTGATAATGCTATCTAACCATCTCATCCTCTGTCACCCCCTGTAGTTAGGATAGGAAAAAGGAGTCCAAAATGGTAGAGAAAGTGGGGCCTAGAAGGCAGACAAAGAAAGGGAAAAGATTGAGAAAAGAGACAAAGGAACAAAATCCCAGGACAGGAATGGGAACCTCCAGAGGAAAAAACATACCATATATGCTCCCTTCCTGATTGGTAGTGGGTACAAGCCCGATTTTACAAAGGGCAGAAAAACAATGCTTCCCAGGTGGCATTAATGGTAAAGAATCCTCCTGCCAATGCAAGAGACACAGGAGACACAGGTTCAATCTCTGGGTCAGGAAGGTCCCTAGAGGAGGAGGAAATGGCAATACTCCAGTATTCTTGCCTGAGGAATCCCAAGGACAGAGAAGCCTGATGGGCTATAGTCCATAGGGTGGCAAAGAGTCGGACATGACTGAGTGATGGAGCAAGCACATACAAACAGGCTCCAGGAAGAGGAGATAAGAAGTATAAACACAAAAGTCAAGATGGGTCAAGGCCACTCCTACAGAGTCTGCCCACTCTTATGTCTTGGGGTTGTACTATTCCTGCCTGCTTAATAAAATTCTGCCTGTTTAAGCTTGTCTGTCCATTCAAATCTTTGCTGCAAAAACCGAGGAAAAAACTGACTTGACAATTATAAGAATCAGAAATAAAAGAGAGCTATTGTTAATATTATTTCCTCATAAATTTAAACATTTTTCTATTAAAAAAAGAGAAAAATATTTTGTCTCTTTTGAAAACAATTTTAACATTTAAAACAGTTAAAGTATTTTGGCTTATAATACACAATGTAATAATGATAAGACTGAATTTATAATCCAAAACCATGAGAAGATTTCACAATCCTTAGGATTCTAAGGATGCTCAGGAGGACCATCTTGAAAGGCTTGGTGTTCAGAAACATGTTCTGGTAAAAGCCCAAAAGATGCCACTTTAAACCTTTCCTTTTACATAGGTAACAGCATCCAGGCTCCACTACCACAAGGGATAGAGCAAGGAAAAATGAAAAGCTGGCAGGCAGGTCCCATGTTTCTTCCTCTGGTAGGATCTCCTGAACCAAAAAGGAGTCTTCTAAATTGTCCTAGAGTGATTTTCCTGCATTTGATAGCTGAATGTTTTAACATATATGGAGTGTGACAGCACAAGGTGGGAATCTCACTGCCAAGCATTTCTGGCACACAGCATGGATATGCACAGTTGATAAGCAAAGATATTCATCACAGAGTTTAACATTTTATATACGCCTGCAGAATTGTTATTGTTGATGTTTTTCAGTTGCTAAGTCATGTCAGCTCTTTTTGACCTCATGGACTACAACTTGCCAGGTTCCTCTGTCCTCCACTATCTCTTGGAGTTTGCTCAAATTCACATCCATTGAGTCAGTGAGGGTATCTACCCATTTCATTCTCTGCTACTTCCTTCTCCTTTTAGCTTCAGTTTTTCCCAGTATCAGGGTCTTTTCCAGTGAGTCTACTCTTCGCATCACGTGACCAAAGTATTGGAGCTTCAGCATCAGTCCTTCCAGTGACTATTCAGCATTGATTTCCTTTAGGATTGACTAGTTTGATCTCCTTTCAGTCCAAGAGACTCTCAAGAGCCTTCTCCAGCACCACAATTCAAAAGCATCAATTCTTTAGCACTCAGCCCTCTTTATGGTCAAATTTTCACATCTACACATGACTACTGGAAAAAAAAAATAGCTTTGACTACACAGACATTTGTCAGCAAAGTGATATCTCTACTTTTTAATATGCTGCCTAGGTTTGCCATAGCTTTCCTTCCAAGGAGCAAGCATCTTTTAATTTCATGGCTGCAGTCACAGTTTGCAGTGATTTTGGAGCCCAAGAAAATAAAGTCTGTCACTTTTCCACTTTTTCCCCATCTATTTGCCATGAAACAATGGGACCAGTGCCATTATCTTAGTTTTTTTTTTTTTTTTTTAATGTTTTAAACCAGTTTTTTCACTCTCCTCTTTAGCCTTCATAAGAGGCTCTTTAGTTTCTCTTCACGTTTGGCCATAAGGGTGGTGTCATCTGCACATCTGAGATTATTGATATTTCTCCCTGAAACCTTAATTCCAGCTTGTGCTTCATCCAGCCTGGCATTTTGCTGGATGTACTCTGCATATAAGTTAAATAAGCAGGGTGACAATATACAGCCTTGACATAGTCCTTTCCTGATTTGGAACCAGTCTGTTGTTCCATGTCCAGTTCTAACTGTTGCTTCTTGATCTGCATACAGATTTCTCAGGAGGCAGGTCAGGTGGTTTGGAACTCCCATCTCTTGAAGAATTTTTCACAGTTTGTTGTGATCCACACAGTCAGTCTTAGGCATAAGCAATGAAGCAGAAGTAGATGTTTTTCTGGAATTCCCTTCTTTTTCCATGATCCAACATTTGTTAGCAATTTGATCTCTGGTTCTTCTGCCTTTTCTAAACCTAACTTGTACATCTGGAAGTTCTCTGTTTACATACTGCTGCATCCAAGCTTGAAAGATTTTGAGCATGACCTTGCTAGCATGTGAAAAGAGCACGATTGTACAGTAGTTTGAAGATTCTTTGGCATTGTCTTTCCTTGGGATTGGACCTTTTCCAGTGCTATGTCCACAGAGAATGGGGGAAAATACTGAATAGTTGTTAAAATGGTAGGTAGATTTATAATTCTAACATGAAATAATATTTGGAACACATTAAATTTTAAATATGTTTCAGAAGAGTAGTTAAATTGAATCCTGTTTGTGTACAGGGAAAAGGTTAGACCTATTGAGCAGGAACAACTAACTTTTCACTAAAAATGTTTATTCCCTTCTTCTTCCTGGAGCTGTTCAAAAGGCTTTCTGTGTTTTATACAATTAAGTTAATAAACAGCCCTAGGAATAGGTACTCATTATCTCTATTTTATGCATGAGGAACCTGAGGCACAGAGATGTTAAATAAGTTTCCCAAGGTCACCCAGGGTAGTGAATGGTGTAGTGAAGTCATATAGTTCTAGCCAGTGAAATGTGAACAAAGGTGTAAACGTGCTCTACTCCCAAACAAAGCCCATAAAAATCTTTCCTCATTGTCTCCTCCATGACCCTATCCAGTTGACCTGGCTAAAGACCATACCTGCCAGAGATGCTCAGAGGGCTCGAATGTACCTGTGTGCACCAGGACCCAGAAACCACACAGAGACTGAGACAGAACTGTGTTTGAGTGTCTCCTGCAGAGATACAGGTCAGCAGTGGACTGTGCAGGGGCAGGGGCTCTGGGTGCAGCAGACCTGGGTGTGGCATAAGCCCCTGTGGAGGAGGTCACCACTAACCCCATCATAGAGCTGCCAGAACTTACACAGGACTGGAGAAACAGTGTCTTAGGGGCACAAACAAAAGCTTGTGTGCACCAGGACCCAGGAGAAAGGATCAGTGACCCCACAAGAGACTGAGCCAGACTTGCCTGTGAGTGTCCAGGAGTCTATGGCAGAGATGTGGGTTGGCAGTGGCCTATTGCAGGGTTGGGGGCACTGAGTTTAGCAGTGTGTGCATGGGACCTTTGGAAGGAGGTCACCATTATCTTCATTACCACCATGATAGTTTGGCATCATGTCAAATAACGTGGAGGGAACACAGCCCCTCCCATCAACAGAAAATTGGATTAAAGATTTATTGAGCATAGCCCTGCCCATCAGAACAAGACCCACTTTTCCCCCAATCATTCTCTCCCATCAGGAAGCTTCCATAAGCCTCTTATCCTTCTCCATCAGAGGGCAGACAGACTGAAAACCTCAATCACAGAAAACTAACCAATCTAATCACATGGACCATAGCCTTGTCTAACTCAGTGAAGCTATGAGCCATGCCATATAGGGCCACCCAAGACAGACAGGTCATGGTGGAGTGGTCCACTGGAGAAGGAAATGGCAAACCACTTCAGTTTTCTTGCCTTCAGAACCCCATGAACAGTATGAAAAAGCAAAAAGGATACTGAATGAAAAACTCCCTAGGTTGATTGGTGCCCAATATGCTATGGGAGATCAGTGGAGAAATAACTCCAGAAAGAATGAAAAGACAGACCCAGGGCAAAAACAACACACAGTTGTGGATGTGACTGGTGATGGAAGTAAAGTCCAATCTGTAAATAGCAATACTGCATAGGAACGTGGAATGTTAGGTCCATGAATCAAGGCAAATTGAAAGTGGTCAAACAGGAGATGGCAGGGGTGAACATTGACATTTTAGGAATCAGTGAACTAAAATGGACTGGAATGGGTAAATTTAACTCAGATGACCATTATATCTACTACGTGGGGAAGAATCCCTTAGAAGAAATGGAGTAGCCATCATAGTCAACAAAAGAGTCCTGAATGCAGTACCTGGATGCAATCCCAAAAACGACAGAATGATCTCTGTTTGTTTCCAAGGCAAAGCATTCAATATCACAGTAATCTGAGTCTATGCCCTGACCAGTAATGCTAAAGAAGCTGAAGTTGAACAGTTCTATGAAAACTTACAAGATCTTTTAGAACTAACAACCAAAAAAGATGCCCTTTTCATTATAGGGGACTGGAATGCCAAAGTAGGAAGTCAAGAAATACCTGGAGTAACAGGCAAATTTGTCCTTGGAGTACAGAATGAAACAAGGCAAAGGCTAATAGAGTTTTGCCAAGAGAATGCACTGGTCATAGCAAACACCCTCTTCCAACAACACAAGAGAAGACTCTACATATGGACATCACCAGATGGCCAACACTGAAATCAGATTGATTATATTCTTTGTAGCCAATAATGGAGAAGTTCTATACAGTCTGCAAAATACAAGACTGGGAGCTGACTGAGGTACAGATCATAAACTCCTTATTGCCAAATTCAGACTTAAACTGAAGAACGTAGGGAAAACCACTAGACCATTCAGGTATGACCTAAATCAAATCCCTTACAATCATTCAGTGGAAGTGAGAAATAGATTCAAGGGATTAGATCTGATAGACAGAGTGCCTGAAGAACTATGGATGGAAGTTCGTGACATTATACAGAAGGCTCTTACCAAAATGACATTATACATCAAGACCATCACCGAGAAAAATAAGTGCAAAAAGGAAAAATGGTTGAGGTCTTACATATAGCTGTGAAAAGAAGAGAGGTGAAAGGCAAAGGAGAAAAGGAAAGATATATCCATTTGAGTGCAGAGTTCCAAAAAATAGCAAGGAGAGATAAGAAAGCCTTCCTCAGTGATCAATGCAAAGAAATAGAGGAAAACAATAGATTCGGGGAAGACTGGAGAACTCTTCAAGAAAATTAGAGATACCAAGGCAACATTTCCAGAGAAGGCGATGGCACCCCACTCCAGTACTCTTGCCTGGAAAATCCCATGGATGGAGGAGCCCAGTAGGCTGAAGTCCGTGGGGTCGCTCAGAGTCAGACAGAACTGAACAACTTCACTTTCTCTTTTCACCTTCATGCATTGGAGAAGGAAATGGCAACCCACTCCAGTATTCTTGCCTGGAGAATCCCTGGGACAGGGGAGCCTAGTGGGCTGCTGTCTATGGGGTCGCACAGAGTCGGACATGACTGAAGTGACTTAGCAAGGCAACATTTCATGCAAAGATGGGCACAATAAAGGAAAGAAATGGTATGGACCTAACAGAAGAGGTGGCAAGAATACAAAGAAGAACTATACAAAAAAGATCTTCACAACCCAGATAATCACTATGGTGTGATCATTCATCTAGAGCCAGACATCCAGGAATGCAAAGTCAAGTCGGCCTTAGGAAGCATCACTACAAAAAAGCTAGTGGAGGTGATGGAATTTCAGTTGAGCTATTTCAAATCCTGAAAGATGATGTTGTGAAAGTGCTGCACCCAATATGCCAGCAAATTTGGAAAACTCAGCAATGGCCACAGGACTGGAAAAGGTCAGTTTTCATTCCAACACCAAAGAAAGGCAATGCCAAAGAATGCTCAAACTACTGCACAATTGCACTCATCTCACTAGCAAAGTAATGCTCAAAATTCTCCAAGCCAGGCTTCAACAATAAGTGAACTGTGAACTTCCAGATGTGCAAGCTGGATTTAGAAAAAGCAGAGGAACCAGAGATCAAATTGCCAACACCTTCTGGATCATCAAAAAAGCAAGAGAGTTCCAGAAAAACATCTATTTTTGCTTTATTGACTATGCCAAAACCTTTGACTCTGTGGATCACAACAAACTGTGGAAAATTCTGAAAGAGATGGGAATACCAGACCACCTTATCTGGCTCCTGAGAAACCTGTATGCAGGTAAAGGAGCAACATTTAGAACCGGACATGGAACAACATACAGGTTCCAAATTGGGAAAGGAGTACATCAAGGCTGTACATTGTCACCCTGAATATTTAACTTATATGCAGAGTACATCATGAGAAACGCTGGGCTGGATGAAGCACAAGCTGGAATCAAGATTGCCAGGAGAAATACCATTTACTTCAGATATGCAGATGATACCACCCTTATGGCTGAAAGCGAAGAAGAACAAAAGAGCCTCTTGATGAAACTGAAAGAGGAGAGTGAAAAAGTTGGCTTAAAACTCAACATTCAGAAAACTAAGATCATGCCATCTGGTCCCATCACTTCATGGCAAATAGATGGGGAAACATGAAAACAGGGACAGACTTTATTTAGGGGGGCTCCAAAATCACTGCAGATGGTGGCTGCAGCCATGAAATTAAAAGACGCTTACTCCTTGGAAGATAAGTTACGACCAACATAGACAGCATGTTAAAAAACCAAGACATTACTCTGTCAACAAAGGTCCATCTAGTCAAAGCTATGGTTTTTCAAGTAGTCATGTATGGATGTGAGAGTTGGACTATGAAGAAAGCTGAGGGTTGAAGAATTGATGCTTTTAAACTGTGGTACTGGAGAAGATTCTTGAGAGTCCCTTGAATTGCAAGGAGATCCAACCAGTCATCGTAAAGGAAATCAGTCCTGGATATTCATTGGAAGGACTGATGCTGAAGCTGAAACTCCAATACTTTGGCCACCTGATGCAAAGAACTGACTCATTGGAAAAGACCCTGATACCAGGAAAGATTGAAGGCGGGAGGAGAAGGGGGTGACAGAGGATGAGATAGTTGGATGGCATCACCAACTTAATGGGCATGAGTTTGAGAAAACTGTGGTAGTTGGTGATGGACAGGGAGGCCTGGCATGCTGCAGTCCATGGGGTCTCAAAGAATTGGACACAACTGAGCGACTGAACTGAACTGAAAGACCACTGTTCTACAAATTTGAAATGTATGTATTAGAAGTGGTAGAGCTTCCACCATCCTAAGTGCCTGAGAGACTGTTTGCAGTTTAGTCATGTTACATATGCAAGAAATAAATTTCTCTAATTTGGAGCTATTAAATATTTGGCATCTATGTATCACCAGTATTGGTGTACCTTAACTAAAACATGTATATATCATAATACCATGAGCTAAATTTAAACTGCTATGGAGTGAATGTTTCTATTCCCCCAGATTAATATATTGAAATCTTAACACCCATATGATGGTATTAGGGATGGAACATGTGGAAAGTGATTAAGTCATGAGGGAGGAGCCCTCATGAATAAGATTAGTGTGCTTATGAGAGAGGAATCTAGCTCCCTAGTGCTCTTCACTTTAGAACACAAAGCGGGCTTCACCAGATACTGAATCTGCTGTGCCTTGAACTTGAACTTCACAGCCCCCTAAAACTGTGAAAAACAAATGTTTGTTATTTAAAATGTCCAGTCTATGGTAATTTGTCACAGCAGACTGAACAGACTAAGACCTAAACTAAATGAATGATCTTTTTGGTCAGTGTTTTTCATTGCGATAATTTCAAGACCAAGAATAGTGCCTGGTGTTAATAATTAAAAGGCATTCAATAAATATTGATATTTGTTAAATATGTATGTGTTACTTTTTGAGAATAGAACTTGTGTGAGTAGGATAGAGGGGGTGGGAAGGTGAGGGACAGGAGACTTCTTTTTTTCTCCATATACTTCTACGGAGTTTAATTTTACAAACCAGAAGATATTAATTTTATCATAAAAAATTTAAAAAATAGGTTAAAGATGATGAATATATGCCTCAACTCTTAAAGAATCACATCACAGAGGTCAAAGGCCCTGCTCTTGAGAGATAGAATACCTTGCTGGTTGGATTACTGGCCTGATCCACTTAGCAGCTATTAGGGCTCTGGAGGAATTGAAACCATTTACCTCAGATAGGGACTTGAACCCATGTGGCTGGGACTCAGACCCAGCCAAAACCCTGCTTTGGACTAGAACCCACGTGACTGGGACTCAGACCCAGCCAAAACCCTGCTTTGGACTTGAACCCACATGGCTGGGACTTGAACCCAACCAAAACCCTGCTTTGGACTTGAATGCACATAGCTGGGACTCAAACCCAGCCCAAACCCACAGTACCTGGTTTTAGGACATAAGGAAGCTCAGGTTCTTGATGTCTCATTGCAGAAAGAATTCAGTGAGAGACAAAGTGATAGGTAAAAAGTGGCTTTATTCAGATTCAGAGAGAAGCACACTCCATAGACAGAGTGTGGGCCATCGCAGAGGGCAAGTGCAGCCTGCAGTATGTGGCGTGATTAGTTTTTACAAGCTGGTAATTTCATATGCTAATGAGTGGGAGGATTATTCCAACTACGTTTGGAAGATTTCCAGGATTTGGGCCACTGCCCACTCCTTGGTCTTCTAACAGTGCACTGCCACGGGGCCTCCGGGTTTGTCATTTCACTTGCTGATTGAGGAGCAAGGTCTAGTCTTGTCTGCAGTCTTGGTCCCATTTGATTCTAATTGGTTTATGTTGTGTCCTTGGGCTATGTCATTCTTTCAAAAGTTGTGCCCTGCCCCTTTCCTTTCTGTTACAAAATCACTATTGTGATGATCACTTTTTGTCAAATTCCATCTCGGTGGCATAACTGATAGAGGTGTCTGCTGCTCTAGCTCTGCCCCTGTGTGGATATATTGGAGTTAATCACCTCCAAGCTTCAGTGCAAACCTCCCCATCTCTCCTACAACTCCATGGGAAGGCATGATCTAAAAGGGAAACCTGTAGGTACCTATTCTGTGAAGCTTAGCATCAAAAGAAAGGGCACCCAGATAACTGACATTTTATTTGTTCATATTTCTATGGTCATATCTACTGAACATCAAGTAATTATTCAAAAGCTGAAAAGTCCCTTGTGGCTTTCTGTGTGGTGCCAAGTCTGCTATTATATTTGTAATTTTCTGGATTGATAAGTATTTTGGTCATGCAGAGATACAATTGATAGTAATATTTGCTCCGTGCAACTAAAAAATTTTCATAACTATTGCATTTAAACAAGTGCTGGAATAGGAATCCGAAGATTAAGTATCGGCCACTTATACACTGTATGATCTTTGGGTAAGAGTTGCCTGAAATCCCTGCTTAGCCTGAGGGAAGCTTTAAATCCTCTCTTAGTCTTCTTAGCATCTATATCTGTTGTGACAGTGATTAAATAACAAGAAAACCTTTGAAAAAATTTTAAATGCTGTAACAGTATATTGGTCAGGAAGCTCTCCTGAGGAGGGTATGACAACCCACTCCAGTATTCTTGCTTGGAGAATCCCATGGACAGAGGAACCTGGCGGGCTGCAGACCATAGCGTCACAAAGAGTCAGAGACAACTAAAACAACTTAGCACGCAACAGTATATCATTAAGAATCCTCAGCCTGATTGAAAATTAAAAACACTATATGTAACTCCTTTTGTATAATAAGAATAATATCCTAAACTAGAATTTAAACTCTGGAAAGAAGGTCAATACTTCCCTGGCTCCCCATTTTTGTCTCTAAAGCCCAGCCCAGTGTTTGGTACATACAGACTGTATTGGTGGTGAGTGCCCCAGAGAAGCAGACCCATGATGAGTGCTGTATAATAAAGGCACTCATTGTCTGCTTTAGATGTGGAGCCTGAAGCTGCAATAGGTAAGCTGGAACAGTAGTTGAGAAGAACAGCAAGAAGGAAAGCAGGGGGGAGAGAGAATATAAACAGGAGCCCGCGTCTATCTTTCATCACCTCCAGCCTCCGTGACGCAGGTTATCTGCAGGAGAAGCCAAGGCCGTTGACACGAAGCCACACGTGCACTCACCCAGGGAACAGAGTCGCTGCAGAAGATGACCCGGCTAGAGCTGGAGAAGCTGCAGACCCAGGTGCAGCCCACCTGGCCACCAAGGTAAGCCAGCAGATCTGTGACAACATTCACAGGCTGCCACAGCGCCTGGCACCCTGCACCAAATTTCAGAGCAGTAAGACAAAACAATGGTTGTGCTTCTTTTTTGTCTTCCAAATACCATGCAAATTTCTCTCATGGACAAATCTAACCCTGAAACACACATGCAAGAGAATTCTGGAAACTAGTTTCAGTTTAGTAAAGCTGACATAGTACCAAGCACCCATATATTAAGCACCTATATATTAAGTATAGACACTTAATAACTTTTTCTTAAATAAATTTAATATATTTCATCATGTAATTATTTTAAAGTGAAAAAAATCCTCTTCAGGGGATCTTTCCGACCCAGGGATCAAACCCAGGTCGCCCGCATGGTGGGTGGATTCTTTACTGTTTGAGCTACCCAGGAAGCCTGCAATGGTATGGTTATAACTAACACTAAAAGTTCAGCCCCTGAGACCAGGAGCCCTTTCCTACTGTTCTGCCCTGTTGGCGTCTTCTGGACTGGAGAGCAGAACCCTTGAGGAGGGATTAATCTATGTAACACCTGGCAAAGGTGGTCAGGTGGACACAGAATGGAGACACTGGAAAATTTAGTAAGTTTCAAAATACTCCCCAAACTAGAAACAGAGAGCAAAAAGGTTTTACACTGACCATCTCAGCAGGGACTCAGGATATATAGACTTGGGTGTAAAGATCCTGGTGTAAAGAACTGACTCTACCATGTCCCAAGCTTCATCAACTCATCTCTGTTGTTGTTGTTTATTTCTTCCTATTTTTCTGTACAGATTAACAGTAAATTCCTCAGAATGGAAACAATTCAATTGGTTTTATTTGAAGGAGGAAAAAAGTGCTGGGAGCAATGAATCAACCAACCAGCCAATTTTTCATTCAGTCTAGTATGTCTTATTCCTTTTCATCATATTTTATTTTTAGATTTACATACAATTTATGGTATATAAACTTTTTACTTATTCTTTCATATCTTAACATGACTTTTCATTGCATGGAGAGTAGTCAAACAAGAAAGGCAGTTAGGAGAAAAGACTAAATATGCTTACTTAACTCATAAAAGTAGGTCACCATCATAAATTCTGCACTTATTTTCAACATTCATAATATTTTTATCACAATTAATTGGTTTCAGTTAAAAAATATACTTTTAACCTACTATATACATGAAAATGTATCAGCCCGGAAAGTGAAATATCCAATTTATGAAACAAACATTATTGAGCCCCTACTGTGTGTAGGCACGTGTTAGATGTTGTGACATCATTGCATGCTCACAAAAGCCCTGAGAGGTAGCTATTTCTATTTCCATTTTTTAGGTGGAAAACACTATTATAATAGATCCCCAATGCTTTGCCCAAGAGCACTTAAGTGGGCAAATTAGAGTTTGAACCTATCTCTGTATGATTTTAAAATGCATTATTTCTTCCACTAAGCCACATTGCTTTAGTGAAAAAAAAATTTACAAATATACAAGCACAGTATGTGACATTTATCTACGCAATACACAGTCCTGTTAAGATGCAGTATCTGTGATTCTATTACACGTGAGAACTGCTGCAGTTTCCAAAATCAAGATTTCCAAATTGCTTCTTCCCAAATTCCATACAAGATTGTCTGTAGGATATGTGAATAAACCTTCACTGACAAACAATTATTTTTCTAGTGTCTTTAGAGAAAATAGCCTTCTCTTCCTGTGAATGTAAGTGGCTTATTGAAAAAAAACTTAAAAGACACCAAGGAAGCCTCTCAAGATCACTGTAAGTTTTTGAAAATGACATTTTCCTTCTTTGTAATTTTTATTTCGTGTCTGCCACAAGACATTCTGGGCAACAGGGCTCCAACACTTCTCTGCCTTTTGCTTTGTCCCTGACAGCAGCCAGGTTTACAGAAACCCCTCAGAAATATGCAGCCTGTGGAGTCTAATTCTCTAGTAAAACTCGTCCCAGGAGGAGCTCAGGCACCACTCTGACAGGGCTCTCTGCCTGATCATTACCTTCTTTCCTCTTCCCAGCTCTTCTACAGCCTAAGAAATATCACAAAGCCTGTCTTAGAAACAAAATTTTGAAAGGCATTTGACTTTGGAATCCTACTTAAAGATCAATATTGCACTTGAAACCTAAAAGACAAGCTGGTCTTTCTGATGGACCTAATATAAGAGATGGGCTTCCCTGGTGACTTAGATGGTAAAGAATCCACTTGCAATGCAGGAGACCCAGGTTCAATCCCCGGGTCAGTAATCCCTTCTCCCATGGAGAAGGGAATGGCTACCCACTCCAGTATTCTTTCCTGGAAAATTCCATGGACAGAGAAGCCTGTCTGGCTATAGTCCACGGGCTTGCAAAGAGTCAGACACAACTGAGTAACTAAGCATACAATATAAGAGATATAACATCTGGGATAGTCATATGCTGGTGACTAAGGCGTCTTCTGGTACTATTGATATGTCTGTTAGATTCTTTTGTTTGGAAAGACAGTTATCACCTGCCAAGGAGTCTACGAGTGAAGGCATTCTTATCATCTGCCAGCTTAGACATACAGTGACATAAGCAGCCCCCGGTGTACAAATGGGCTACATTCCAGATTAACAAGTCAAGCTCTAACAAATTTTCTATTAAAAGCCATTATCAATGTCACTCTTCTCAGATTGGCCCACAGACTTCATATAAAATATAACTGAAAAAGTGAAAGTGTTAGTCACTCAGGCATGTCTGACTCTTTGCCACCCCATGGACTGTAGCCCATCAGGCTCCTCTGTCCATAAACATCCCCAAGGAAGAATATTGGATTGGGTTGCCATTTCCTTCTCCAGGGGATCTTCCCAACCCAGGGATCAAATCTGCGTCTCCTGCGTCTCCTGCATTGGCAGGTGGATTCTTTACTACTGAGACACCTGTGTGGAAAGCAAGAGATGGAAAGAATAGGAAAAGAAGGGAATGGTCTTATTCAGCAATAGTATAGAATTTACCCTCCCTTTCTCCCACATCAGGCTTCCCTTGTGGCTCAGCTGGTAAAGAACCCACCTGCAATGTGGGAGACCTGGGTTCAATCACTGTGTTGGGAAGATCCCCTGGAGAAGGGAAAGGCTACCCACTCCAGTATTCTAGCCTGGAGAATTCCATGGACCATATAGTCTATGGGGTCACAAAGAGTCGGACACGACTGAATGTCTTTCACTTTCACTTTTCCTCCCACATTGGTTTTCCCCTCTCCCCTGGTCTCTGACGTGACCAGCTTCTGGATAATGATAAGGAAATAGTGTCATGAGAAAGAAATAGCAGCATCAGGGCAAAGTTTGGGGACCCAGGGAATGCTCAGTGAGTCTTCTTAAATGTTAGTGTCCAAAGGGGTCCCCCAGGATGCTTATTAAAAGTACAGCCCCAGTTCATCAGCTGTGGAACACAAGGAGCCCGGGTGATTCTGAAACAGGTCACGCTTTGAGGAACAGCTTTTTCTAAATATAGAAAGGAAGGAAATAAACTAGCCTTACATAAATGCCGGCCCTTGGTAATCTGAACAAGCACAACATGAACTCTTGCTCATAACATGAAGGATAAATAAAAGTCTGCTCTAGTTTTATGTCCAACTTCCCCTCTACGATGTGTTCAGTGAAGAAAGCTTTCTTTGCTGAAAATGAACCCCTTTGATGGTTCATTTTTCTCATTCCCAGGAAGCTTCCCCCCTACACATGCACCCACAGATTTGTGAACCCCAGCTTGGCTGACCCTGCTCCTGAAACTCCAGTGTATCTGCATATCACCTGGAGATCTTGTTAATACGTGGGTGATTTGATAAGTCAGGGCGGGGCCTGAATTTTAGCACTTCTAACAAGCTCCCAAGGAGTGCTACTGCTGCTGCTCCAGGGACCACACTCTGAGCAGCAAGAAGTGGAGGACAGAAAGAGCCAGGGTCTTCATTGCTGCGCAAGGGCTTTCTCTGGTTGTTGCGAGCAGGGGCTACTCTTTCTTGCGGTGCATGGGCCTCTCATTGCGATGGCTTCTCTTATTGCAGAGAATGGGCTCTAGAGCATGCAGCTTAGCAATTGTGGCACACGGGTTAGTTGTTCCATGGCATGTGGAATCTTCCCAGACCAGGGATTGAACCTGTGTCCTCTGCATTGGCAGGCAGATTCTTATCCACTGCTCCACCAGGGAAGTCCCGATAATGTTATTTTATTTTTTAAGCAAAGAGATAATCAATACAGAATTGAGGACAGTGATTACCTCTGATTGGGTCACAGATTTAGCTCCAATGACTTTGAAAATGTTCTACCTATAATGTGGCAGGTTCACTAAGTGCTTATATTATTATTGTGCATTTGAAGAGATTCAAAACACACAACCCCAAAATATGCTGCTTTGGCATATTGATTATTTTGATTTAGAGGAAACTGAAAAACAGCAGATGCAAAAAGGGCGCTTTGACCTTTCTTTTTCCTTCCCAGTAGCAGGATATGAAATTCCCATATGAAGGATGCTGTCCCTACACCAGGAGGAAGGAGATGAGGAATCAAGGCCAAGAGAAATGGGTACAAACAGACCTTGTTAAAATAATTCTTATCTTCTTTTAGTCTCCCCAGATTTTTTAGTTTCTTTTCCACAGTCACCACTCTTTGTTCATTCAACCTAGTATATAAGCACTTAGGCCCAGCCACATCTTTGAGTCTTCATTTTCCTGTGGGGACACCCTGCACATGTAAAATGTGATAAAATGTGTATGCTTTCCTCCTGTTAACCTGTCTCATGTCAGTCCTAGCTGGAAACCAAAAGAATGTAGAGGAGAAACCTTACCTCCCTTATACATTATGACCTATATTTTAAGATTTATTTTTTATCTGTTTAGTGTTACATGATAAAAAGGAATTTCAGGTATGTAAGTATATGTTATTAATTGCTATGTAACAAACCACCCTAAACAGTGATCTAGTCTCACTGCCAATTTTGTCAATTTACTCGGAAGTGCCTCTGCCCCTTGTGATGCTGGCGGAGTCACTCAGGTAACCACCAGCAGGTGGAGCTGCTGGGCTGGAAGCTCCGAGAAGCCCTTCGTCTATGTAGGGGTTGGTTGTGGCGCTGGCTCTTGAAGGGGCATTTTGGTTCTCCTTCACATGCCTTTTCTTCCTGCATGGTTTCTGATCATCGACGGCCTTTCCTCAAGACCTTCCTCTTAGGCAGAATAGCCTAGGGTTCCTTATAGCATGCCAGCTGGATTCCAAGACAGAAAAAGCAGAAGCTACCTTGCTGTAAAGGGTGAAGCCCAGAACAGGCCATGCATCATTTCTGCCCCTAAACCTATTGGCTGAAGCCTGCACAAACCTATTGGTTCAGGGGAAGGGAAATAAAATCCACCTCTTGATGGAAAAAGTGGCATGTGCATAGATAAAGGGAGGATTTGTCAACAGCTGTCTTTGAAGAGTATCTGCCACAGTGAGCCATGGACTATCTTTCCTATAAAAGAAAGGATGGTGATCTGAGTTATAAAAACTGATCTATAGACAGGAATCTGACCTTAAGGGAATTTGACCAAGTCCACCTGTCCTTACTTACTAGTATTTTGATTAGGTATAAGCTTTCATATGCTAACATCAACAAAGAAAGATTATGTGGTAAATAAAATGGTCTTAGTTCACAGAGGAACAAATTTGTGTGAAGATGGGTTTTGGTGTCATCAAATTATCTATAGCTAGCAAACTTCTGTTGTTGTTTAGTTACTAAGTCATGTCCATCTCTTTGCTGCCCCATGGACTGAGGCATGTCAGGTTCCTCTGGCCTCTACTGCCTCCCTGAGTTTGCTAAGATTCAAGTCCATTGATGCCGGGGTCCAGCCCCGGCTGATCCAGGGTATTCGAAGGAGAGACGGCATAGGCGAGGGTCAGGAAACAACTGCTTAATTACACTTTAATTAAGGATACAAAGAGTAATAGAATGAGGATAGCTCAGTAGGAAAATTCAGTGGAGAAAAGAGGCTGAGTAGCCTGGTTTACGCGGGAGACCAATAAAACTTCAAGACAAGAAGTTTGCACCACTTACATAGGCCGCAGGCGTCCTTCCATTCTCCCGAAGGAGAGGAGACACTGAGGCCTCCCCGGTCGGATCTTAGAAGCCCAGGCATAATTAGCAAGCATGGTGGTTTCCGCGCTCCAGATGGAGACTCAGCCAGAATTTAAAAGAGAGAGCGACATGGGGAGACCAAGTTTTGGTGAACAAGGCCTGCACTTTATTTTCCAAAGTAGTTTTTATACCTTAAGTTGTGCATAGAGGATAATGGGGGAAGGGGTGGAGTCATGCAAGGACAGCAGTTTCTGGTCCTAATCGAAGCCAGGCTTTCAAACTTACCATATGCAAAAGTTCAGGTGAATTACATCATCTTCTGGCCCGGAGGCCTGTTAACATTTTAAGAAACTTATTTTTCTCTAAAGGTGATTATTCCAAAGTCAGGCACCAGCCTCCCAAAAAGCATTGGACAAAGCTGCATTTTACATTTCTATACACCCATTATATCAGTCAATACACTGCCAAGGACACAGTAGGTAAGGAGTATGGAGACTTAGCAGCAAACATTGGCTCTGTAAGTGAAAAACCCTTCACCAATACAATTTCTAATCAATCTTTTAACTACTCAAAAGAATCTGTGTTTAGACAGTTTAGAACATCTCCTGTCTCTCACAGTTGGGAGGCTCTGAACAATCACATGTGGCCGGAAAAACCCATTCAGGCAGGCTAGAGGATTTCCAAAGGAGTTTGTAGGTTGAAACACTGTCACACCCAGGAATTATTAACTGGAGCTGTAAGCTAATTCTTTTTTCAGAGAGGTAGTGGGGGACAGCGCCCCATAAAGTCAGAGGAGTAGGTGAAAGCACAAAGCAGAAAGTAGGCAGACTCTGGTTTTGGGGGTAGATGCTCGAGAATTTCCAGGGGGACTCCTGAGGCTCGATCCCGCCTTTGCGTATGCCGAGCCTCCTTCCTCATGACCTTTGTCATGGGTGGAGTTCCTCACGCTGGCTCCCGGCAGTGATAGAATTCCAGTTGAGCTATTACAGATCCTCACTCAATATGCAATATGCCAGCTCCCGGCACATTGAGTCACTGATGCTATCCAATCATCTTATCCTCTGTCACTCTCCCTTTTCCTTTTGCCTTCAATCTTTCCCAGCATCTGGGTCTTTCCAAAGAGTTGGCTTTTCACAAACCTAGCAAACTAAACACTCTCAAAACTAAATATTTGTAAGGAGGAACACTTGACTCCAAAACTTTTTGCAAAAATGAAAATTCAACAATAGTTAATTCTACTGGTGCCAACTTAAGAAAGTAAGGGAAAATTCAATGTTCCTTTGCCCTAAATGGGCATCCTCCTTCTCCTACTCTATTTCTGTTAGTAGAATTATTCTTCCTCAATCAGCAAAACTCAAATTCTCTAAATGTAGTGGTCACTGTTCTTTTCTTCCTCCTATCAATTTTTCCTTCAAAGTATTTCTCATTTTCACCCTTCCTTTCTGGGACTCTATCGACAATATAGCCCAGATTTTTATAGCATTTAAACAAGCTGACTGCAATCTCCTTCTGCCTCTGATTTCATGCCCATCCTAACCTAGGACACTTGAACAAGGTCATTCCAAAAAGGCTTCTTCCTATTTCCCTGCTCCCAGTCAAAACTTTCATTGACTCTTCCTTTTTCCTTTCCTTCCTTCACTGCCCTTGGTGGTGGCTGGGAAAATGGTTTTCACAATTCACTAAGAGATTTTTTTCCAAAAATGTGTCTCTTTGGAGATTCTAGGTACATGACTACTCTCTGCCTGCTCGCTCACCATTCTCCCCAACATGTACTCAAGAAGAGAATAAGAATTACTAGTAGGAGTGGATCACATTTGTTATGTGTAGAGTAGGGGAAAAAGTTGAGAACCACTGGACTATAAGATAGTCCAAATTCCTTGTCAAGTCCTTGAACTCCAATACAACTTATTTATCTTCTTAATATTTTTCCCACTACCTTTGGCTGAAAACCAATTGTTGCTAGAAAGAAATTAAAACTGGAACCTTGGTCCCCATTGTCATAAAGCTTACTGCATAATAGGAAAGAAAAGCAGTAAACAAATGAGCTCATTGTGTTAAGGGAAGAAGCAGGGAACTAAAGGCGGGGAGACTGGCAGGCTGCTGGCTCCAGAGCTGACCAGAGAGCTCCAGCATCCTCGGTCATCCCGGATTAAGGAGGAGAGCTTCTCCATTAGAGTGATGTCTAACCACTTCCTCTCTATGGAAATAGCAACAAAAGCAACTGCTGATTCTCTTATTCTTGGGCTCACCTCATCCAAACAAGGGTGTGGGTTAGGAAGCCAACTCAAGATCCAAAACAACATAACAGTTTTCTGACAGATCCTGAAAACAAGTAAGATATATTCTGGTAGATTTTGTTAACCACCGAGTGTGTCTAAAATGGGAAAGAAAACAGAATAAAACAGAAAAAAAGAGAAGCTGTGGGTATGTGTTGTCTGTTCATATTTTGTGGCTTGTCCTCCTGTTTGTTTTGTCAGTTATTTTTATTAATAAGGAGCAAAACAGAAAAACAGAGTGAGTCACAAGTAGAAGATGCAACTTCAGGGTCTCTGGCTAAGTATCAGAAGATGACCAAAAAAAAAAAGTAAGTAACTAGGACTGAGGGCTCTCTTGAAACCAAGAAGGCTGGGGTCTCATGCCAAGGGCATTGACTGTCTACCTTCCACTAGGGGAGTCTGTCCTGGGCAAGCAGGTCAGGCGTTTGGCATGATCTGCAGGAGGAACTTGGGCCTGGAACGTAAAAGGAACAAGCTTTGAGGCCAAAGTTATGTTTGATTCCTGGTTCCAACACTTTCCAGCAATATAAGCCTCAGTTTCCTCCTCTTTGAAAAGGAAAAGATAAAGCCTTTCTGGCAGATATTTTGGTGAAAATTAACAGATGATATAAGAGAAGATGCAGCTTCCCTGGTGGCTTAGATGGTAAAGAAAACACCTGCCAGTACAGGAGACAAGAGTTCAATCCCCAGTCCAGGAAGATCCCCTGGAGAAGGAAATTGCAACCCACTCTAGTAGTCTTGCGTGGAGAATCCCATGGACAAAGGAGGCTGGTGGGCTACAGTTCATGTGGTTACAAAGAGCTTGACACAACTTAGTGACTGAACTATAGCAACAATATGAGAAGATACTGGTTCACAGTAGACTTTCAATAAATTATAGCTGTTATTTTTGCGAAAATAGGCCAAGCTCAACTATTTAACATAACCATGTACCCCAGTGAAAAATACAGTGAGACCACCTGTGTGAACAAATCTTCCCAACAGCTTAAGGAACCATCAAAACTCTCTGGCTGTCGGTTGATAGGCAAAGGTAGTTGACTGCTCTAAATGTGCCCCTCATACACATGGGGTTAGTAAAGTCTAAGCATTAAGAGAAATTGTTATTTTAGAGTTTAGGTCAGATCAATGCATGGCACATAGCACCCAATAAATGGTGAATGCTTTTTATTTTTTTTAATTACTGTTATCTTTTTATAAACTGAAAAATTGAATACTGCTATTTTAAAAATTCTGAATTTCCAAGCATCTTACTTACCAAATGCTATCACTTCCTATCACCTACAAGCCCAGATGATATTAACTAATGAAATTAATTTTGCCTTAGAATTTTCCTTCCTAGTTTTTTTTTTTTCTTTTCCACACTTTTACTATCACAAAGGAGGCCTCAACGTTTTTAGAAAGAGTTCTACTGGTTTTATCAATTTTTTAGGCACTATTGAGAGTTAATTTTAAGGTCTTTGGTGGAGAGATGGTAACATAAGCACAAAGAAATTTCATCATTGCCATTTTCTCCTAAGATGAACATGCTTATTAAGCTTTCAATCATGGGCAAGTGACTTAAAATTATACAACATGTATTTCTGTCTTTACTACTCTGACTCTTCTCCCTCAGATTGTAGAAGAGTTGGGCCATTTAAGATGCCACATCTCGCTGAAGAAGCTGAAGTTGAATGATTCTATGAAGACCCACAAGACCTTTTAGAACTAATACCCCAAAAAAGATGTTCTTTTCATTATAGGGAACTGGAATGCAAAAGTAGGAAGTCAAGAAACACCTGGTTGCTGCTACTGCTAAGTCACTTCAGTCGTGTCCAACTCTGTGCGACCCCAGAGACAGCAGCCCACCAGGCTCCACCATCCCTGGGATTCTCCAGGCAAGAACATTGGAGTGGGTTGCCATTTCCTTCTCCAGTGCATAAAAGTGAAAAGTGAAAGTGAACTCGCTCAGTCATGTCCGACTCTTAGCGACCCCATGGACTGCAGCCCACCAGGCTCCTCCGTCCATGGGATTTTCCAGGCAAGAGTGCTGGAGTGGGTTGCCATTGCCTTCTCCAAGAAACACCTGGAGTAACAGGCAAATTTGGCCTTGGAGTACAGAATGAAGCAGGGCAAAAGCTAATAGAGTTTTGCCAAGAGAATACACTGGTCATAGCAAACACCCTCTTCCAACAACACAAGAGAAGACTCTACACGTGGACATCACCAGATGGCCAACACCAAAATCAGATTGATTGTATTATTTGCAGCCAAAGATGGAGAAGTTCTATACCATCAGAAAAAAACAAGACTGGGAGCTGACTGTGGCTCAGATCATGAACTCCTTATTGCCAAATTCAGACTTAAATTGAAGAAAGTAGGGAAAACTACTAGACCATTAAGGTATGACCTAAATCAAACCCCTTATGATTATACAGTGGAAGTGAGAAATAGATTTAAGGGACTAGATATGATAGAGTGCCTGATGAACTATGGACGGAGGTTCATGACATTTTACAGGACACAGGGAGCAAGACTGTCCCCAAGAAAAAGAAATGCAAAAAGTCTAAATAGCTGTCTGAGGAGGCATTGCAAATAGCTGTGAAAAGAAGAGAAGTGAAAAGCAAAGGAGAAAAGAAAAGGTATAGGCATCTGAATGCAGAGTTCCAAAGAAGAGCAAGGAGAGATAAGAAAGCCTTCCTCAGCAATCAATGCAAAGAAATAGAGGAAAACAATAGAATGGGAAAGACTAGAGATCTCTTCAAGAAAATTAGAGATACCAAGGCAACATTTCATGCAAAGATGGGCTCGATAAAGGACAGAAATGATATGGACCTAACAGAAACAGAAGATATTAAGAAGAGGTGGCAAGAATACACAGAAGAACTATACAAAAAAGAGCTTCACGACCCAGATAACCATGATGGTGTGATCACTCACCTAGGGCCAGACATCCTGGAATGTGAAGTCAAGTGGGCCTTAGGAAGCATCACTACAAACAAAGCTAGTAGAGGTGATGGAATTCTAGTTGAGCTATTTCAAATCCTGAAAGATGATGCTGTGAAAGTGCTGCACTTTAGGTCAGCAAATTTGGAAAACTCGGCAGTGGTCACAGGACTGGAAAAGGTCAGTTTTCATTCCAATCCCACAGAAAGGCAATGCCAAAGAATGCTCAAAGTACTGCACAATTGCACTCATCTCACACGCTAGTAAAGTAATGCTCAAAATTCTCCAACCTGACTTTAGCAATACGTGAACCATGAAATTCTAGATGTTCAAGCTGGTTTTAGAAAAGGCAGAGGAACCAGAGATCCAATTGCCAACATCCGCTGGATCATTGAAAAAGCAAGAGAGTTCCAGAAAAACATCTATTTCTGCTTTATTGACTATGCCAAAGCCTTTGACTGTGTGGATCACAATAAACTGTAGAAAATTCTGAAAGAGATGGGAATACCAGAACACCTGACTTGCCTTTTGAGAAACCTGTATGCAGGTCAGGAAGCAACAGTTAGAACTGGACATGGAACAACAGACTGGTTCCAAATAGGAAAAGGAGTTCGTCAAGGCTGTATATTGTCACTCTGCTTATTTAACTTATATGCAGAGTACATCATGAGAACACTGGGCTGGATGAAGCACAAGCTGGAATCAAGATTGCCGGGAGAAATATCAATAACTTCAGATACTCAGATGACACCACCCTTACAGCAGAAAGTGAAGAGGAACTAAAGAACCTCTTGATGAAAGTGAAAGAGGAGAGTGAAAAAGTTGGCTTAAAGCTCAGCATTCAGAAAACGAAGATCATGGCATTCGGTCCCATCACTTCATGGCAAGTAGATGGGGAAACAATGGCTGACTTTATTTTGGGGGGCTCCAAAATCACTGCAGATGGTGACTGCAGCCATTAAAATTAAAAGACACTTACTCCTTGGAAGGAAAGTTATGACCAACCTAGACAGCATATTAAAAAGAGACATTACTTTGCCCACAAAGGTCCGTCTAGTCAAGGCTACAGTTTTTCCAGTGGTCATGTGTGGATGTGAGAGTTGGACTATAAAGAAAGCTGAGGGTTGAAGAATTGATGCTTTTGAACTGTGGTGTTGTAGAAGACTCTTGAGGGTCCCTTGGACTTCAAGGAGATCCAATCAGTCTATCCTAAGGGAGATCAGTCCTGGGTGTTCATTGGAGGGACTGATGTTGAAGCTGAAACTCCAATACTTTGGCCACCTGATGCAAAGAGCTGACTCATTTGAAAAGACCTTGATGCTGGGAAAGATTGAGGGCAGGAAGAGAAGGGGAAGACAGAGGATAAGATGGTTGGATGGCATCACCAACTGAATGGACGTGAGTTTGGGTAAACTCCAGGAGTTGGTGATGGACAGGGAGGCCTGGTGTGCTGCAGTCCATGGGGTCGCAAAGAGTCAGACACGACTAAGCGCCTGAACTGAACTGAACTGAACTGAAGTCAGAGTCATTTTACCTTCACAAATCTTTAGGATCTCTTCATGATAAAACTAGAGGATGTAATACTTTGGAATGAGGCATATTTCCTATAAATATATAATTGTTGGATGACTATTAATAGACAAATACATTTCTCTGTTAATAACTTGGGAGGAATCTAAGAGCGTCTTGTGAGTTGGAAGTGTCCAGGTTTGGTTTCTCATTTTAAGCTTTCCTTTGGAGGGCAGACTGAATGGAGCCCACTTGAGTGTAACGTGTGCTGCATGGAGTGTGGGCCACCCACTGTGGGCCTAGATACACTTTTAAGAACCTCATTGAACTTGGGATCAGCAATTCTGGAGTCTACTCTGCTGCAGGCCCTGGGCTGGGCCCTGTGATGGAGCTGATTAAAAGAGACCCTTATGTGTTTTCCCTGTTGCTGAATTTTCTGTGGATTGACACACTTTGTGCCATGCTGTGAACCTGGTCATTTTTCTTTATTTGTCACGTCACCCTTCGTTTGGAGTCTGGTAAGGAATCGTGAGTTTCTCTTCTGCAGTAATTCATCAGGTCACCCTCCTCCTCTTTCCTTGATTGACTTTATGCAGACACAGCCAGTCCATGTCATTCTGGTGTAAATAACACATTTCCCCCAACAGTACTGCTTTCTTTCTTATCCTAAATGTAGCACATGAGGCCCTCAATAGAACCTCCAGTAGCCATAAAGCCTGATGGATAAAAGGTATTTAGTAAGTATTTGCTTGATTAAATTTGAAGTTGAATTTTATTATCCAAAAAAGGGCAACTTCACCTTTTGGATTTGGTTATGTACTTTGAAAGCTTCAGGTAGACCTATGAATGGAGGCCTTTGCTCGGTAAAATGGTAAAACCAGAAAGCTGGGGGATATGGGACAAGGAGCCCAGCACACAATTTGCATCCAGATAGGTGCTATTGGCACCGCCCTCCTGATTAGCAGTAGAGCAGTAGACAGGCTAATCTCTCTAAATGTCACCTCCCTGATCTGCGTGTTTGGAACAATAATCCCAACCTCATGAGGTCATTTTGAAGATTAAATAATATAATAAATGTAAATGAAAGTGTTAGTCTCTCAGTCGTGTCCGACCCTTTGTAACTCTGTGGACTGTAGCTCACCTGGCTTGTCTGTCCATGGGATTCTCCAGGCAAGAATACTGGAGTGAGTTGCCATTCCCTTCCCCAGAGGATCTTCCCGTCCCAGAGATCAAACCCACGTCTCCTGCATTGCAGGCAAATTCTTTACTATCTGAGCCACCAGGGAAGCCCCGATGAATTTAAAAACCATGTACTATATGTTAGATATTTCATAAGTGTTTGTTTCCTTGTTTCTTCTCCCCTCGCAAACATTTAACTTTGACATGAAAAAAGGTGCCCGAAGTTGCTCACCACTTCAAGGACTATAAACTGTGTCTTATTCACCCAAGTATTCAAGATGTGTCAATCATTTACAAACTCCAAAGGAAATTAAATGCTGTTCCCCTGCCACCTAGTCTACCCACCAGCGCCCCAAAGCACAATAAAATAACATTAGAACAATGATTTAAGCTGAAAATTCGGCTGACAGGGAAAGCACGAAGCCCCACTCCTTTGAGGCTTAGCCATACCTATGGGCACAACCACAGCGCAGCTTCCAGGCTGCCTGACGTCACAGCTTAATGAGGTTTTTGACTGGGGCTTCCGGGCATCTTGGGAAGGGGCGGGAGGTGTGGGGGATGCGGCGCCTCTGGTGGTTGGAAAAGCCCTCTGGGGACCCCCAGTGGTCATTAGGAGTCATAAGTGTCTCTGCAAAAAGAAAGCCTGTGGCCTTGGGGAAAATATCTGAGCTTCAAGTATGTGTATGTCCTCATCTCTCCCCCGTGATCAGGGTTTCTTCCAGGGAAATTAGTGGTGAGAAAGTAAATGCTTTGGGGCCTCCGATTTAGAAATTGGAGTTCTGTTTGGCATGGACAGCAAAAGAGGGCTTCGAATAGGGAGACAGAGCTGGACCATTCTTTGTCATCCTCAGCAGGGAATGCAGGAGACAGGGCAAGCAGGTGGGGCATGAAGGAAACAGCAGCTCAGCCCTTCTTTCCCGAGGACCGCATCGCTGAGACCGCTGGCGAGGGTCCTTCTTAGAGCCATTCCGGCAGACGCTGGGGAAGAAATAGGCAACAGTAGAGCTGTCCTGCTCTTAAACAGACTGCTGTAGCTTTTGCGTTTCTGCTTCCTGAATCTTTATTCCCCTAGTTCTGTTGCAAATAAGCAGTAAAGGTTTTATTATGCTGGGGAATAAATAATGAATGATTCAGCCTGCACTCCAGGCGTAACTGGAGAACAGAGATGGACCAACAGGGATTTGTTTACATGAAGTACCAAGACACCCCTAGGTAGGTGTCTTTCTCCTTTTGGGGAAAGACTGGGGGAATAAAGACAAGCTTGTCTCAAAGAAGGGTGGGAGTGTAATTTTGAACACAGCATAGTTTTTGTCACTCAGATTCATCTCCAACTCAGCCTTCCAGCCTCAGTTCGTTTCTTGCAACAATGAGTCCCCAAACTGATTCCTCCTGCAGCAATTAGAGGCTTCTGGTGGCTCAGACAGTGAAGAATCCATCTGCAGTGCAGAAGGCCTGGGTTTGATCCCTGGCTCAGAAAGATCCCCTGGAGAAGGGAATGGTAGCCCACCTCAGTAGGAGGAGATAAAGAATCACCAGGCTTGACATCTGCTAAGAGACAAGTCACCACAGCTTCAGCAGTGTGCAGAGACAGCCGCCTGGGCACGGCCACATCTTTAGACACCGGCAACCTTTGTGTCTCTGGCTGTCCTGCTGACGTCCCTGACCTAGTCACTGGGATGATAGCTGTCATTTTGGGCATCCGCGGTGACAGGAAACATGACCCCAAACAGCCAGAGCGGAAGAGGAAAATGGCAGACACCACAGGCAGCCAAAGGGCTGGTAAGCTTGTTCATTTATGCCTCCCTCAAGCGCGATGCTGCAGTGGCTTGAATAGTGATTCGCCAGATACATGTCTGCATCCAACCCCACCCAAACCTCTGAATGTGATCTTATTTGGGAAAAGGTCTTTGCAGATGTAATTAAGTTAAAGATCTCAAGATGAGATCATCCTGGATTATCTGAGTGGGCCCTAAATCCAAAGAGAAGAGACCTTCTTGCCTGGAAAATCCCATGGACGGAGGAGCCTGGTGGGCTGCAGTCCATGGGGTTGCTAAGAGTCAGATACAACTGAGCAACTTCACTTTAACTTTTCACTTTCATGCATTGGAGAAGGAAATGGCAACCCACTCCAGTGTTCTTGCCTGGAGAATCCCAGGGATGGGGGAGCCTGGTGGGCTGCCGTCTATGGGATCGCACAGAGTCGGACACGACTGAAGCGACTTAGCAGCAGCAGAGAGACATAGAGAGCAAGGAAAAGGCCATGTGAAGACAGAGACAGAGAGTAGCAACAACGAGGAATTAGGCAACAATGAGGCAAGGAACACTGAGGGCCACCTTTCCCAGACCCTTCTGAGGGAGCAGAGCTCCTCCAACACTTTTATTTCAGACTTGTGGCCTCCAGAATCGTGAAAGAATAAATTTCTGCTGCTTTAAGCCATCCAATTTGTGGCAATTTTTAAAGGCAATTCTGGGAACAAATACATTTGCCAAAAAAAAAAAATTTCCTGAGCACATTCACTATGCCAAACACCATGCCAGGTACTGGGGACATAGTAGTAAACAAAACAGACATTACAAGAAGGAGAGAGATAAGGCACTGGTGAATGAAACAAGGCAATTTCTGAGAATAAAATGTCCTACAAAATAAATGTCAAATATGGTGATATGGTAAAGAGTACTTGAGAGGTGCTACCCTTTACCAGACTGCATAATCAGGGAAGGTCTTTTTAGAAGGTGACAATTTAGCTGATGACATTCAAAAATGTCCAGAAAAAAAGTATAAAGAATCAGAATGGGGCTGAACTTTTTCCAGAAAAAGTCAGAGTGGAGCCAGAAAAATGCTATTTTATAACTGTTATTGTGCCCCTTTTTCCCCAAAATTGCTCTTCCAACATCACTGCTTGGAGCTCTAAGGTGTTCTGTTAAAACCCCTCTTGGAGTCACAACTGGAGGGAGATTTGGAAGGGATTCAGGCAGGATTGTCTACCTCTGATGTCCCTGCCAATAAGAACAGCTGTGTGGGGCCAACTTGATACACGTATGACCTCCAAGTAAGCTTTTATTTGATCAAGTAAAGTGTCTGCCTGCAATGCGGGAGACCCGGGTTTGATCCCTGGGTCAGGAAGATCCTCTGGAGAAGGAAATGGCAACCCACTCCAGTAGCCTTACCTGGAAAATCCCATGGACGGAGGAGCCTGATATGCTACAGTCCATGGGGTCGCGAAGAGTCAGATAAGACTGAGTGACTTCACTTTCCTTTTTCTTTCCTTTCCACAGATAAATGGATAAAGATGTGGTGCATGTATATAATAGACTATTACTCAGCCATAATAAAGAATGAAATGATGCTATTTGCAGCAAGATGGATGGACCTAGAGGGCTTCCCAGGTGGCTCAGTGGTTAAGAATCTTCCTGCCTAAACTGATAAAAATGCATTTGATTACTAAATATTAAAAATTTAAGTCAAAGCAACATGATTTGACTATTTTAAGGATTTAAAAATAACTAAGAAATTATTTATTTTGGAACTTAGCAAAAAAAAAAAGTACATAATAAATTAGAACTGAATTATTTAAAAAAGAGAGAGAGAGGGAAAAGAATCTGCCTCCCAGTGCAGGAGACAAAGGGGACGTGGGTTTGATCCTTGAGTTGGGAAGATCCCCTGGTGGAGGAAATGGCAACCCACACCAGTATTTTTGCCTGAAAAATCCCATGGACAGAGGAGTCTGCTGCTGCTGCTGCTGCTAAGCCGCTTCAGTCGTGTCCGACTCTGTGCGATCCCATAGACTGCAGCCCACCAGGCTCCCCTGTCCCTGGGATTCTCCAGGCAAGAACACTGGAGTGGGTTGCCATTTCCTTCTCCAATGCATGAAAGTGAAAAGTGAAAGTGAAGTCACTCAGCCGTGTCGGACTCTTAGAGACCCCACGGACTGTAGCCTACCAGGCTCCTCCGTCCATGGGATTCTCCAGGCAAGAATACTGGAGTGGGGTGCCATTGTCTGGCAGGCTATAATTCCTGGAGTTGCAAAGAGTCGGACACTACTGAGTGACTAAAAATGCATGCAAGGATGGGCCTAGAGAATATTAAACTTCAGTGAAGTAAGTCAGACAAAAACAAAAATGATAAAAGTGAACTTCTTTACAAAACATAAATAGACTCTCAGAGAAAACAAACTTATGATTACCAAAGGGGAAATTCAGGGAAAGGTAAATTGGAAATTTGGGATTAACAGATATAGACTATTATAGATAAAATAGATAAGCAAGAAGATCCTACTGTACAACACAGGGAACTATACTCAGTATCTTGTAATAACCTATAACAGAAAACAAGCTTAAAGAGAATTTATATATATTTATATATTCAGCTGCTGCGAAGTCACTTCAGTTGTTTCCAACTCTGTATGACCCCAGAGACAGCAGCCCACCATTCTCCAGGCAAGAACACTGGAGTGGGTTGCCATTTCCTTCTTCAACGCATGAAAGTGAAAAGTGAAAGTGAAGTTGCTCAGTCGTGTCCGACTCTTAGCGACCCCATGGACTGCAGCCTACCAGGCTCCTCCATCCATGGGATTTTCCAGGCAAGAGTACTGGAGTGGGGTGCCATTGCCTTCTCTGATATATATTCAGATATATATGTATATACATATACACACACACATATATATAAACACAGTTTGCTGTATACCTGAATCATTGTAAGTCAGCTATACTTCAATTCAAAAATAATAATACTAATAATAAAGTGTTCCATGGCTTACAGAAAATCTGAAAAACACTGCCTCAAGCTGGTGTAGCTGGTGAACATGAAATTATACTGTGTAGCATATGCTTTGTCCAGGGCTTTCTACCTTCTAAAGTGCAGCCAGTAGTTCATGGGATCTCTCTACACTAAGCAAATGAAACTTCCTCTCTGTTCTCTCAGGTTCTGTCTCCCTTTTGATTGACATACATTTCTCCAAAATATCCTATTTCCTTCTCAGGAAAGGAGGTCTTACTTAACTGAAGGACATATATCAATTATGTGAAATATTTTTAAACTTCATCATACCATGGTTCAGTCGTCACACTTTGCCTAAGTATTTCTAAGGATCTTACCCTGGTGAGATACTTCACAGCAATGCTAAAATGAAGCCAGGGGCAACCACTTGAATTTCCTGTTAGCTAGACATCTCTTCCCTCTCTAGCCAGTCATAAAGACGTAAGTGGCAGTAGAGTACACAAAACTGAAAAACTATGGATTTAGCTAGGCCAGTTCTAGACTTCTGAAACCCTGAAGCTATCTTTACAATTATATCAGCTGTGATGAACAGGAAATAAAACTGAATAACAGTGGCTTACACAAGAGAAAATGGTATATTTTTTTTCTCTCCCCAGGAGTCTAGGTCATCAAGCTAAGTCTAGTGTGACGCTCAGAAGTATTAGGTACTCAAGTTCCTTCCATCTTGTAGCTCTGCTATACATAGGACTTCTATCGCAAGGTCATTTCGTGTTTCAGAATGGCTACTTTATTCACATTTCTATCCATAGGAAGGACAAAATGGGAGGAAAGAACATGTCTTTTTCATTTTAAATAAACTACTTGGAAGTTGCAGTCAGTACTTCTTCTTACATCCCCTTGGCCTAAACTTAGCCACAAGAAAGCTGAGAAATAGTCTTTTTACCAAGTGGTGATGTACCAACTTAAAAGTTGGGATTTTCTTATTGCCTTCTTCCTACCTCCGTAGCCTCCCCTTGCTCTCTGCTCATCCCCTCTCCTCTGAGCTCTGCTTCATGGACCCACTCCTAGTCCTTGAACAGATTCGAGTCCCTTCCAACCTAATGTTTTTCATGTGCTCTTCTCTGGATCACTCTCCCCCTGCACATCCCACTCTTCTAACCTATTCAGTTCAGTTCAGTTCAGTTCAGTAGTTCAGTCATGTCTGACTCTTTGCTATCCCATGGCCTGCAGCACACCAGGCCTCCCTGTCCATCACCAACTCCTGGAGTTTACTCAAACTCATGCCCATTGATTGAGTCAGTGATGCCATCCAACCATCTCATCCTCTGTCATCCCTTTCTCCTCCCACCTTCATCTTTCCCAGCATCAGGGTCTTTTCAAATGAGTCAGTTCTTTGCATCAGGTGGCCAAAGTATTGCAGTTTCAGCATCAGTCCTTCCAATGAATATTCAGGACTGATTTCCTTTAGGATGGACTGGTTGGATCTCCTTGCAGTCCAAGGGCCTCTCAAGAGTCTTCTCCAACACCACAGTTCAAAAGCATCAAGTCTTCTAACCTATTCAATTTTCGTTTATTCTTCAGGTCTGACTTGAGCCCACACTCCCAGCCCTAATCAGGGTCCAGTGCGCCACTACACAACCTCAGAGGAGTGTGTGCTTCTCATTGCACCTATCACAGTCACATTTTGACATTTTTTGTGAGACTGTTTGATTCATGGTTAGCTTCCCCTTTAGAAAGTAAGTCAGTTTGTCTATTATTCACTCTTTACCCTAGTATTCCTAGTGTTTCTTGCTTGTTATCAGTACTTAGAAAATGCCCAATAAATAAGAGTTAATTCCTTTAAAATTTTCTGCTTTACAAACATGGTGTGAGCATTCCTGAAAAACTATTTATGTTACAGACATCATATATTATTAATTATAAATTTTTTTCCCTTACACCTGCCTAAATGATGGTTTTATACAAAATAAAAATAAAACATAAATTTTTCTTTCTTTATAATCTGGAAAGTCCAAGTCATTTAGGGAGGATGGTATTTATATTGGTGAATTTAGGGGTGGGAGAGTGGAGGGTGTTGTTTTATTTCTATTTTTTCAGTTTTCCCGAGAGCTTGAGGACCGGGTAATCTCTCAGTCACTCCCAACTTCATGTGTATCCAGCTTTACATTTTTGCATTGAGTCATCCTTGACTTTATTTCTTGAATATACTCTGCTTGTAGTAGCAGCCTTGCTTTAGCATTTGAGCCAATCGGATCTAATTTTAACAATATAGATGACAGTGTTGGTCCTCTACCTTGAAGAATCCCCTATCTGCAGCTTTATTGAAAAAAAAACCCCTGGGGTGCAGTCACTAGCACTCACTGCTTAAGAGTTGAGGTGGAGAATATACAAGCAACTCCTACAGCTCAACTCCAGAAAAATAAATGACCCAATCAAAAAATGGGCCAAAGAACTAAACAGACATTTCTCCAAAGAAGACATACAGATGGCTAACAAACACATGAAAAGATGCTCAACATCACTCATTATCAGAGAAATGCAAATCAAAACCACTATGAGGTACCATTTCATACCAGTCAGAATGGCTGCGATCCAAAAGTCTACAAGTAATAAATGCTGGAGAGGGTGTGGAGAAAAGGGAACCCTCTTACACTGTTGGTGGGAATGCAAACTAGTACAGCCACTATGGAGAACAGTGTGGAGATTCCTTAAAAAACTGGAAATAGAGCTGCCTTATGATCCAGCAATCCCACTGCTGGGCATACACACTGAGGAAACCAGAAGGGAAAGAGACACGAGTACCCCAATGTTCATCGCAGCACTGTTTATAATAGCCAGGACATGGAAGCAACCTAGATGCCCATCAGCAGATGAATGGATAAGAAAGCTGTGGTACATATACACAATGGAGTATTACTCAGCCATTAAAAAGAATACATTTGAATCAGTTCTAATGAGGTGGATGAAACTGGAGCCTATTATACAGAGTGAAGTAAGCCAGAAAGAAAAACACCAGTACAGTATACTAACGCATATATATGGAATTTAGAAAGATGGTAACAATAACCCTGTGTACGAGACAGCAAAAGAGACACTGATGTATAGAACAGTCTTATGGACTCTGTGGGAGAGGGAGAGGGTGGGAAGATTTGGGAGAACGGCATTGAAACATGTAAAATATCATGTATGAAATGAGTTGCCAGTCCAGGTTCGATGCACGATACTGGATGCTTGGGGCTGGTGCACTGGGACGACCCAGAGGGATGGAATGGGGAGGGAGGAGGGAGGAGGGTTCAGGATGGGGAACACATGTATACCTGTGGCGGATTCATTTTGATATTTGGCAAAACTAATACAGTTATGTAAAGTTTAAAAATAAAATAAAATTAAAAAAAAAAAAAGAGTTGAGGTGGAATTGATTCAGGGAATCAAGGTTGCACAACTCCCACATTGATCTGTCGTAGAATTCAGTCACATCTTTCTGTATCTTCTTGGCTAGAAATAGCCTTGGAAAAGGAAATGGCTATGAGACAGAAAAGAATCACATCAACTGTATCACCAGTGTTTTCTAATTATCATCCTCTACATGACTCCATTGTTAAATGCCTTTTTCTCACATGTTATTTTTACAATATTGAGATGATAGTAGTAGCTCGTATTTATTGAGTGTTTACTATATGCCAGGCAAAACAGTAGGTTAATCTAATAACATAAAACTAAATACAGCAGGGCCCACTGTGTTTGAAATTCACTGTGTCCAGAAGTATATGTGTATTTACAAATAGTACACAGAGTACTCTACCCATAAGTTGGTTGAAGATTCAACTCATAAGCCTTTTGCTTGAGTGCTTTCCTTCCACATTCAAATCTTGACATATATCATCGTTACCCTCTCTCTTCACTTGGGTTTCAGATAATTAACTAAGCTACCTCCTTAGGTTTCCAGTGATTTGTGTCTTAACTGTATTTCCCTCCCAAAGGTTGATTAGGTAAGAAACTAATACACTGTAAGCAACCCACAGCTGCTAGCTTTTTGCAGCCTTCCCCATGTTTTCTCTTACCTCCAAGCCCCTATACATTCTGTTTCCTCTGTATGAAACCCACATCTTCATTCTTCCTGGAAAATTCTGAACCATCCATCAGATCTCAATTTTCACCTCTCTCTAAATCCAGGTATTCAACAAGTGCTCCTATTGTATAACATTAATCAAACTACATTATAAAAGTTCAATTTATTTTTCTGTATTTCTCAATGGACTACAAGCTTTAAAACAGGCTTCTATTGGCTTTTTTTTTTTTTCACAAAATGCAGATAAAATAAGTATCTGTCAAATATATATGTATGTGTGTGTATATATATATATATATATATATATATATATAAATACTTATACTATTTAGCTCAGTTTCAGGCAATGACCAAGGAGATATGTCTTCAACATAGCTTAAGGACCAGCTCTAAGTTTCCCAGTTCTCAAGCATAAACATTTTGCATCACAGATTCTTCTGTTCTTCAAAAGCAACTGCTACCCAAATGAATATAAAGAAACACATTCACCTACACAAATCCCCAAACAAACACTTCAAGGTTCCTTTCCCATCAAATGTATCTTTAATAACTAACTGATGGAAAGATCGGAAAAATGATGATAGACATTTTATTTTTTAATTAACTTATTTATTTTAATTGAAAGATAATTACTTCACAATATTGTGATGGTTTTTGCCATACATCAACCAACATGAATAAGCCACAGGTATACGTGTGTCTCCCCTATCCTGAACCCCCTGCCACCTCCCTCCCCACCCTATCCCTCTGGGTTGTCCCAGAGCACTGGCTCTGGGTGCCCTGCTTCATGCATCAAATTTGCACTGGCCATCTATTTTATATATGATAATATACACGTTTCCGTGCTATTCCTTCAAATCATCCCACTCTCACCTTCTTCCACTGAGGCCAAAAGTCTGTTCTTTACATCTGTGTCTCCTTTGCTGCCCTGCATGTAGGGTCGTCATTACCACGTTTCTAAATTCCATATATATGTGCTAATATACAGTATCTTTCTATTTCTGACTTACTTCACTCTGTATATGTTCCAGTTTCATCCACCTCATTAGGACTGACTCAAATGCATTCCTTTTTATAGCTGAGTAATATTCCATTGTGTAAATGTATATGGTAGACTTTTTAATGTGAGAATTTATCCAAAGCAATGGTTAGACTGATCATGCTCCTTAACTGCTCCAAACTTTCAGTGGTGCCCTAATATCTGTAAATCTGTAAGAACCTGTGTGTTTGAGGCTGGCATTCAAGGCTATCCACAGTCTTGCTCCTTCCTAACTTCCAAGCCCCTTCTCAACTTTTCCATGTTCTATATTCTAGGCAAGTTAAGTTGTTATTTTCCATATTAGCCCAATATGTATAATCTTTGGGGTCATAAGGTATCTAATCCTCAGAGAGTCTTTATTATGGGCTAGACTCTCTTCTAAGTCCTTTCCATGTGTTAATCATTTAATTCTTACAGCAACACTGTTGGGCAGGTGTTATGATCCCCGTGCTGGAATGAGGTAGTTGACACACCCTGATCAAGATCAGACAGCTAATAGGCCGCAATGCCTACCTGCAATGTCATAACTCCAGTCCACGTGCTTGGTAGTTTTGTTCATAGTAGGCCTTTAATACATAGTTTTGGAAATTTGAAGGAGAAAGAGGCAATTGATTTAAAAAAAAAAAAGTAGGTGGCAAATGGGTTATTCTGTGATATTTTATATTTCTCTTTTTAAATATCAGATTCAAAGCCAAGGAAGACACGTGTCTAAGTAAAAGAAATTCTAATAAACTGAGAACTTCCTCAGACTTCATTTCTTGATGACTCTGTGCTATTCCCCTCCCACCATTGCCCCCCTCAGTCTTTGAGGCAAAGATGTACTCATTCTTCAGGATGGAGTTGAAATGTCACTTCCTGGCAAACTTTGCCTAAAGCTCCTCATGTAACAACACACAATGATTAAGAATGTTCCTTCTGTCCCCTCAGGCGCTCTTGCACGACTGTTACAGAGCTCATCTCATAGTGTGGATGGCTGTTACTTGACTTCTCATTAAGCTGGGAGTACCGACCATGTCCTTCATCTTTATGTGGCTGGAGGCACATAAAGTCACCCTCTCCCCATACCCGTAGTCCCCAGTCAGAGGAAACTCCACTGCTGATGCTCCCATCCCTTAGTGACAAAAAAGTCGCCGTTCGGCATTCCGCTGTCCGTCACTGACTCACCGGCCAATCAGGGCAGGCTTCTCACCACTGTTTCTCCCTCAGTATCAGTTCAGACTTTACTGTCTCTGAGAACAAAATTAACGTTTGTTTTTGGAAGGTGTTGTTGACTTTATAGTTGAGCCAGTAATGGAATCAGCAGGCCTGCCATTTTCCTGGGGGAATGTTAGGACAGAAACTCATGTCTGCTGGGCTGCTCCCCACAAGGGAACCAGAGCCCACCTCACCCCACAACTACATCCACCACCTTCCCCCAAAGGTAAGCTTTCCCTGAGATGTTGCACAGGCTAGGGGTTGAGGAGCGGGTAGTAAAATTTTCAGACTAAAAAGCCTGCTTTTAAAAGGATAGTTTTTATGGAAACATGATCTAAAAATAAAAACTAAAACACTCTGAGGGTAGGCGAGCCATCCTCTGGCAGCTAAGGTTGATCAGGTGGTCCTGACATTTTGAGAATCTTCCTTCTGAGAGTCAAGGCAAAGCACCGTTGAGCGAAAGGGTCTCTTCAACTTTGTAATTTCCTCTGCCTTCACCCGGTGATTCAGACCCTCCTAACCTCACTGCATTCCCATGTCCATGGCAGCATTACTCACAATAGTTCTACATATGGAAACAACCTAAACATAAATCGACAGATGAATGGATAAAGAAGATTTGGTTTATCGGTTCAGTTCAGTTCAGTCGCTCAGTCGCGTCCAACTCTCTGCGACCTCATGAATCGCAGCACGCCAGGCCTCCCTGTCCATCACCAGCTCCTGGAGTTCACTCAAACTAACATCCATCAAGTTGGTGACGCCATCCAGCCATCTCATCCTCTGTTGTCCCCTGCTCCTCCTGCCCCCGATCCCTCCCAGCATCAGGGTCTTTTCCAGTGAGTCAACTCTTCACATGAGGTGGCCAAAATACTGGAGTTTCAACTTTAGCATCATTCCTTCCAAAGAAATCCCAGGGCTGATCTCCTTCAGAATGGACTGGTTGGATCTCCTTGCAGTCCAAGGGACCCTCAAGAGTCTTGTCCAACACCACAGTTCAAAAGCATCAATTCTTTGGTGCTCAGCTTTCTTCACAGTCCAACTCTCACATCCATACATGACCACTGGAAAAACCATAGCCTTGACTAGACGGACCTTTGCTGGCAGATTTGCTGTATATACATAGTGAAATAGTATTCAACCACGAGGAAGAAGGAAATCCTGTCACTTGGGACAACATGGATGGACCTTGAGGGTAATATTCTAAGTGAAATAAGTCAGAGTAAGACAGATATTGCATGGTATCACTTACATGTGGAATCTAAAATAATGAAGTCAAACTCATACAACAGAAAGTAGAAAAGTAGTTGTTGGGGACTGGGGAGAAGGAAGGGGAGAAAAATAGGAGAGAGGTTAGTAAAAGGTACAAACTCAGCTGTAAGATGAATAAGGCCCAAAGATCTAGTGAAAAGCATGAAGACTGATGTAGATAACACTGTATTGTATAACTGAAAACTGCTAAGAGGATAAAATTTAAATGTTCTCTGAATGGTATTAACTCGATGGGGGGAATCCTTTCATAATGTATACATGTATATTAAATCACCTTGATGTATACTTTAGGTATCTTACAATTTTATATTAAACCTCAATGAAGCTGACAAAAATAAAATTTATAAATAATTTAAAAATTTTATTGAAGTATAGTTGACTTATAATGTTCCAGGTACACAACAAGTATATTAGTTTTGAAGTTATTTTCCATTATAGGTTATTATGAGATATTGACTATGGTTCACTATGCTATACAGTAAACCTTTGTTGCATATCTAGTTTTTTAATTAGAAATCTAGCATTCTGTTCATACTAAGTCAAACAAATGGAATCAAAATGTCATAAACTTTTTGGTTAGGCAAAAATTGATAAGTTTTCTAATATATATATATTATACTTATTATTTATATATATGTAGACAAAAGCTTTTCTACTATGTTTAATAAAGGCTTTAGAAAGAACATTAAAAAAAAAAAAAGAAGAGATGGAGAAATTGGAAAACCTAAACTCAATTAAACGGGAGCACTGAATATGAAATAGAAAAAATGAAACTAGATAAAAGTAAAAGATCATTCTATAGTGCAGTTGTTTTTAAACACGACAAGGCAAACTTTTTCTTTTTTTAAAGAGATTGTGTGATGATTTTTAAGAGAGCTTTTAGCTTCAAACTCTGATATCTAAATATAAAATAACTAACCTCCAAGTTTAACAAGAATAGAAAGAAAAAAAGAAATTCCCGATCTCATGTAATGTTTTAGGAATGCTAAATTAAGAGAGTTGTTAGAGGAAATGAGTTTGTTCCCCACTGTATGCTGGGCTCCAGTGCAGAGGTGTTGTTCAGTCTCCCAGCCATGTCTGACTCTTTGTGACCCTATGGACTTCAGCACGCCAGACCTCTCTGTCTCTCACCATCTCCCAAAATTTGCCCAAGTTCATGTCCACGGCATCAGTAATGCCATCCAGCCATCTCATCCTCTGAGGCCCTCTTCTCCTTCTGTGCTCTTTCCCAGCATCAGGGACTTTTCCAGAGTCAGCTGTTTGCATCAGATGACCAAAATACTGTAGTTTAAGCTTCAGCATCAGTCCTTCCAATGAGTATTCAGGGTTGATTTCCCTTAAGATTGACTGGTTTGATTTTGCTGTCCAAGGGACTCTCAGGAGTTCTCCACCACCATAGTACAAAGGCATCAATTCTTCAGCTCTCCACCTTCTTTATAGTCCAGCTCTCACAACCGTAGAGGTGTTATCAATGCACTAAATACATGGGAGGAGTATTCTAAGGCAGGTGTCTTAACAGTAGAGTAATACCAAAATTTCAGATTTCCCCAAAGGAAAAGAAAGCACAACAGTCTGAGAAAGAAAGATTGGATATAGAAAAACACCATTGAGACATTTATTCAATAAATGTTTGGTACTAATGCAAAACCCTAAAGAAATATATCTGCTATTCTTACGAAAGTCAAAGATCTAAAAATGTAGACACTTTCTTTATGTGTATGTGTGCTTAGTCAGTCAGTCGTGTCTGACTTTTTGTGACCCCACGGACTGCAGCCACCAGGCTCCTCTGCCCATGGGATTTCCCAGGCAAGAATACTGGAGTGGGTTGCCATTTCCTTCCCCAGGGTATCTTCCTGACCCAGGGATCAAACCTGCATCTCCTGTGTCTCCTGCACTGCAGGCATATTCTTTTACCCAGTGAGCCATCAGGAAGCCCTCACTTTTATTACATTTAAGAAAAATATACTGAAAGGGAGGCTTTTAGTCACATGGTTGAGAACCAGGCTTTAGGCAGTGTTGTCCAATACAACCTTCTGTGATTATGGAAGATTATGGATTATGGAATATAGCTGTGCACTCCAATGTGGTAGCCCCTGGCCACATGTGGCTAGTGGCCACTTAAAATATAGTTAATGTGATTCAGAAGCTGAACTTTAAATTTTAATTAATTTAAATCGCCACTTATGCTTATTTGCTAGCATATTAGACATCCCAATTCTATAGTCATGTTGACTTATGTTCGAATCCCAGTTGTGCCTTTTTATAATCCATGTAACCTGAGGGAAAACAAAACTTTCTAAGCTTTCAGAGTCTTCAGGTAGAAAATGCAGACATTAATGACACTCACTCTTTGGGGAATGTTGACAGTTAAATGAGATAATGTAGATAATAGAGTTATCTGCTTAACAGAGTGCCTAGTACAAATTGAATGCTCAATAAGTATTACCAAATTATTAATGAATATCAAGACATGATAAGAATATGAGATATAAATCTTTCCAATTGAAATAAAAGAAAAATTGTCATCTTAATAATGGAAGAGTTGTTCTTTGCCCTATTGCCGTATCTTATTTTCTTCATAGCACTACCACTCTCTAGAAATCATATTATTGATTTGTTCATTTACACAGTTTTTATGTTTACCTTGCAAGAGCATGAAGTCCATGAAGGTGGCTTGTTCGTCAATGTCGTTGTTTTTAATAAGTCCAGTATCTTGACAAGCACCTAGCCCATAATCAGTACTTTATGAGCTGAGACTGAGTAGATTAATGACTTAACAAACTAACCTAATCTCAGACTCTCCCAGGAACCTGCTTATCAAAAGAGAAAAGACACTTTTTTCCCATACAGATAGTTTATAGGGGATGATTAATAATCGGTATATGGTGATTTTATAAAATAGTATGGATTGATTAAACCAAAGTTAATGCTACTTTTTTAATAAGATTTAGAACTTCAACTCTTTGGATTGTTTTATTACATAGTTACTCAAGAATTGCTGAGTGCTTTAAAGTACTACATATAAAATTTGCAAATAAAAATGATATTCCATCAAAATTAATTGCCTTTATTTTTGCTAAACTTGTTTTTAAAGAAAATTCAGTCAAAATATGAAGATGTTTTCCTGAAAATAAAGTTCAATTAACATAAACAAAATGGAGATAATACACTTTTATTCACTTATTTGTTTCAAATGCATTTTGCATGATTTAGTATTCACTTAAAGTACAGTCTAAACATTTTTTTAAAACATTTAAATCATCTCTAATTTGCAGTACCACCACAGTTAAAATATATTAAGTTAATAAAGTTATAATTTACATAATATCACTGACACCAAAGTATACTAATATAAACTGAACTAGATTATAATTTGCTCAGCAGAAAGCTCCACTAATTGCCAGAGTAGTATTCTGAACAGTGATTGACATGTAGCAATCCGAAATACAGTCAGGATTTATAGTCTCAAAGGATCTATAATCTAATATTTCAGATTCAGGTGGGAAAAAAATGAGAAAACACTCTGCTACAGTTAAGAAAAGTGGTATCTTTGGTTTGCTTACTTTGCTCCTGTTTTAAATCATTAGATATGACCATCACATCTAAGGACAAAGAAGTGAATAGGTTTACATCAGATATTCAAATCCAAAGTAATAATTCTTATTATAGCTAAAAATTACACAGTATTTACCATCTGTTCAACATTGTTACAAGACTTTGTATAAAATACATACTGTCCTTCCATCCACTGGTCAGACAACACAAAACATTTCCAAATGAAACTCATTACCTTTCCCACAAACCTGCAAATTGTTTGAGTTATTTTCTTAACTATTATTTATTGTTACCAATGTACGCTCTTTAAGGACACCTTAAAAATCAAAATTTGGAGACCCAAAACAGATTATTTAATTTTTATTTTCTATTTATTCATTTGGCCACACCCCTCAGCATGCATGTGGGATCTTAGTTTCTTGACCAGGGATCAAATCCTTGTCCCCTGCTGTGGAAGCTCAGAGTCTTAACCACTGGACCATGAGGGAAGACCCAAAACAGATTATTTTAATATTGGATATGTTGAAAATATATGCATGGAAAATAACATAGTTAAAATGCAGCTTTACTTTTGGGTCCCCAGCCTCTCTTTAAAACACATTCAGCTGAGCTAAATGTTAAATATCCAGTCTCATGTAATAGTTAGAACTCCAAATTTTAATCAGTTTCCAAATAATTTTTTGTTAATTCTGCTTCCCCCAGTTCTGGCTTCAGGCTGGATGTCTGCAATAAGCAAGTCACCTGGGTCGCTTCTTTTTGATTTGTTCCTGTTGCTTCCCCACCTGCCAGATGGGTAGCTCCTGGATTTCTGGGCCTGGTTCAGAGAAGGGAGGAAGGGAAAGGAAAAGAAGGAACTAACTCATGCCAGGCTAGCCCCTGGTCCAAGAAGGCAAAGGCAGTGCCCCCTCTCTGGGGTGATGGGGCTTCAGTGGATTCCTCAATGCTTTACGATCATGCCCCTACCTCCTCCCATTCCCTTGACCCAGAGGAATCATTTATCTTCCCAGTAGTCACTTACAACTCCTCTCTCAAGTGAACCTCCAGGCTCCTTCTGCAAAGGACTCCTCCCCATGTCAGGCCTATCGGACAGATGTGGAACTCACACTGGATTGTTGACCTGCAACCCACATCTGGGGAGACCCTCAGGCACCTCCACCCTGACAATGGCTTGGAAATAGGCCAAGCTGTAAAGCAGGAGCCACTACCACCGAAGCGATTCATCAGCCTTCATCTTCTCTCCAGACGCTCTGGCAAGAATCAGACCCCAGGGTGTGGTTCCCTTAGCTTCTCAGACAGGAGACAGGCACCGTCTATTTATTTGGCAGTCAGCCAATCCCCAGTAGCTAAACTGCCTAGCTGACCTGAAACTGACCAAAAATCCATGAGAGATTCCAACAGAGATCAGAAGAGCTACCCAACGAGTCTAGTCTAAATTGTCGACCAATGGGGGTTGGATGGTTACTCAGAAATAGATAATGAATACCAAGTGACCAAGTTCTCACCAGTATCATGTGAGCAGAACTGACACCCACATGTTTGGTTTCACTAGCTTTCTCCTTTTTTTGTTGTCGTTCAGTCACTAGTCGTGTCCAACTCTTTGGACTGCAGTATGCCAGGCTTCCCTATCCTTCCCCATCTCCCGGAGTTTGCTCAAACTCCTGTCCATTGAGTCGGTGATGCCATACAATCATCTTATCCTCTGTCGGCCCCTTCTCCTCTTGCCCTCAACCTTTCCCAGCATCAGAGGCTTTTCCAATGAGTCAGCTCTTTGCATCAGGTGGCCAAATTATTGGAGCTTCAGCTTCAGCATCATTCCTTCCAATGAATATTGGAAGGTTGATTTCCTCTAGGATTGACTGGTTTGATGAACTATAAATAATTTAGGAATCAAATTCTTGCCATCTTGATGCTTGGGATCCTCTAGGATAGTGGTTCTCAAACCTGTTGTCTCAGAACCCCCTCATACTGTTTTTTTCCTCTTTCTTTTTTATTTTTTAATTATGAAAGTATGATAACACATTTATAGGAGACTTGGAAATGCAGAACAAAGTTACCTATGGTTTCACTATATATTAGAATTATTTTTTAAGTTAAGACTTTTGGTTGGAGTTTCAATAGCAAACTCTCAAAAATTATTAGAATGAATACACAGAAAAGTAGAAGGGTATAGTAGACCTGCAAACCACTATGAACCAATTCAACATAACTAAGATTTATACAATTTTCACACAATAGTGGGATACAAATTCTATTCAAATTCCCATAGACTATAAACTAGGAGATACTGGAACATATCCAGGGACATAAAACAAGGTGCAAAAATTACATGGTCTAAAGATATGTAAATAGTACAGTCTGTTCTTTTATTCCCTTTATACTCTTAAAAAATCACTGAGAACCCATGAAAACCCTAAACACTGACAGCACCAAATACTGGCAAAGATGTGAAGTATCAGTGCACCTCAGGAGGCAATGTTCCTCTACCTTAAAAATCCCAGGGCCAGTGACTTTCTTAGTGGTCCAGTGGTTAAGATTCCACACTTCCATTGCAACAGGCATGGGTTCAATCCCTGGAGGGGGAACTAAGAACCTACATGCTGTGCTGCACAGCAAAAATAAAAAATAGAAATCCCAAGACCCAGGTGCCAGACAACAAGGGGCCATCCTTGTAGCTTCAAACCCCCCAAAGTCATTCAAATGAGCCAATTCTAAGGTGTTTCTCCTGCTCTGCCAATATAGTGAGCGAAAGTAACAGCAGCTTTATCCACTATTAGCTCAACATAGTGAAAAAGACAAATAACAACTGAATATTATTATTAAAATAGTTTTGACCTCTCAGACCCTCAAGAGTATCTTAGAGAATTTCAGGAGTCTGCTGTCCTGGAATTCTCTCTACATCTGCATGGTCCAGGTTAAAAAGTGTAAAGTAAAGTGAAGTCATTCAGCTGTGTCCGACTCTTTGCGATCCCATGGACTGCAGCCTGCCAGGCTCCTCTGTCCATGGGGTTTTCCAGGCAATACTGGAGTGGGGTGCCATCCAGGCTAGGTGACCTCCACAGTCAGCCTCTTTAAGGAGAAAGCTGGCCATGCCAAACGTGTAGGTGTCACTTCTGCTCACAAGATATTGGCAAGAACTTGGCCACTTGGTATTCAGCTATTTCTTTCTTAATGCTTATTTTTATTTATTTATTTGACTGTGCCGGGTCTTAGCTGTGGCACACAGATCTTCGATCTTCTAGTTGTAACATGCAGGAACTTTAGCTGCAGCATGCACACTCTTAGTTGCAGCATGTGGGATCCAGTTCCCTGGCCAGGGATCAAACCCAGGCCCCTTGCATTGGGAGTGCGAGTCAGCCAGTGGGCCACCAGGGAAATCCCCATTAGTTATTTCTGAGTAACCATCCAATCCCCATTGGTTGATAATTTAGGCTAGACTCGTTGGGCAGCTCTTCTGGTCTCTGTTGGAATCTCTCATGCATTTTTGGTCAGTTTCAGGTCAGCTAGGCAATTTTGCTACCAGGGATTGGCTGACTGCCATGTGAAGGGATGATGTGACTAGTCATGTGTCATTCACCATTCAGCATGCTAGCCCAGGCTTGCTCACAGACAGCAGCAAAATTCCAAGACTGAGTGATGAACTGACAAAATATCATACCCACTGCATTCTATTAACCAAAGCAAGTCATAAGGCCAGCTCATACTCAAAGGGTGGAGAAATAGACTCTACATATTGAAAAGAGAAGCAACAAAGTCACATTGCAAAGAGTATGGAAGCAGCAAAGAGAATCATTGCAACCAGTCTGCAAGAACTCTACCACACATGGCTAAAGCTAACCACCAAGAAAAGTGAGAGTCTTCAATTGCAGCCATAAGCTTATGAGTGTGTGTGTGTGTGTGTGTGTTGCTCAGTTGTGTCCAACTCTTCACGACCCCATGGACTGTAGCCCACCAGGCTCCTCTGTCCCTGGAATTCTCCAGACAAGAATACTGGAGTGGGTAGCCATTTCCTTCTGCAGGGAATCTTCCCAACCCAGAGACTGAACCCAGGTCTCCTGCATTGCAGGCAGATTCTTTACCATCTGAACCAACAGGGAAGTCCTAAGCTAAAGAAAAGCAAGCTAGGAACACCTGCCCTTGCAGATGTCAAGACAAATTGAACGGACGAGAAGCCAGAAACAAACCTACACACAGGTTGAAACTCAGTTATAAATTAGTGTGTATTCTATATCTGTGGAAAACTAAGGACTAAAGACCTCAATGTGAAAGCCAAAACAATTCTACAAGGCACTAGAGAATATCCTTACAATCTGGAAGAAAAGAAGGGTCTTTTGTGTAAGACCCCAAAGTTACCATAAGCAGGGAGAAAATGCCACATTTGACTGTACTAAGATTTGGACCTTCTGTTCATCAAAAGACACTATAAAGAGCACAATAAGGTGAGCCGGTGTGGAAAGCGGAGAGGAATCGGTAATTACATGACAAGAACAGAACAGCAAGGCAGAAGTGGCTAAAACTGGCCAAAGAACCATAAACTGGAAGGCAATTTCTGTAATGCAAATAACTAATGAAAGGATATTACCTGGAATTCATGAAAAACTACTACAAAGAAAAAATGAAAAAAGGGCATAAGCATTTCAGAGAAGAGGAAACAATTGTGATGAATAAATATATAAAAAGATGTCCAGACTCACTCATAATAAGGGAAAAAAATTGAACCCAGATGGCATTTTATGCCTCTCTGATCTTGCAAATACTAAAGTATCTGACATGCCAAATGTCTTCAGAGTGAAAGTATTTAGCCTCAGAAAGAGTTGTGGAAAACAACTTGACCAAACATAATCAAGTTGTACATGGCACACTCTCTAGCCCAGCAATTTCCCTCCTAGGTCCATGCATTACAGAAAGTCATGAGGAGCCATATATACAATATTCATAGAAATATTGCTCATACAAGCGAATGCTAGGGAAAAAACAAATATCTAATCAATATGTAAGCAGATATACAAATTATACTTTCATATTTTGGAATTCTATATACAGTACTTAAAAGTGAATGACTCAACAGAAAGAATCTCAAAAAATGATGTTAACCATATTAATAATAACAAAAGACAAAGCAAATCATAAAAAAAAATATGGCACGATTTCTACTGTGATAAAAATATAGCCCAAGCCAAACAGCATATTGTCTTAGGAGTTTATTCTGTCGCCAACTTGACTGAAGCTAGGAACTACAAGTCCCAGAGTTTCCTTCCTTCTATGGTTTGAGGTTAGCCTTAGTTAAAAGAGGAACTTGAGCAATACATTGGAGGCAGAGGAGAAGCTGCAGACATTTTCTTTTTTTTAATGCTTCTTGTAAAGTTTATTTGCAGCCATTGTGTGTGTGCGTGTGTTTTACAATTTTTGAAGATTACACTCCACTTACTGTTATTATTACAAAATACTGGCTATATTCCCTTGAAGCCTATCTTATAACCAATAGTTTGTGCCTTTCACTCCCTCTCCCTTATATTGTATCTCCCCAGACCCCTACTACTCCCCTCTGGTATGTTCTCTATATTTGTATATAGAGTATGTTCTCTATATTTGTGAGTCTATTTCTTTTTTGTTATTCACTACTTTGTTGTATTTTTTAGATTTCACATATAAGTGATATCAAATAGTATTCATCTTTCTCTGTCTGACTTATTTCACTTAGCATAATGCCCTTGAAGTCCATCTGTGTTTCTGCAAATGGCAAGACTTCATGCTTTTTTTTTATGGCTGAGTAGTATCCACTGTGTATAGAAAGGTGTGGGCAGTCAGATGCAGTGGGCAGAACAGAGGTGCCAAGGAGTGCCAGCTGAACTTCCTCTCCTCATCCCTCAGCCCCTTTTCCCCACTGCTGGCTTTGGACCAAGACAGTGGGCAATGGCCCCCAGAGGGCAGCGGTGCAGAGGCGGTCACTTCCACAGTCCCCTCCAGCTCCCTCTTTGTGGCCCCACCCCACTGCTGGAAGGGCTTCCCTGGTGGCTCAGAAAAATGGTAAAGAATCTGCCTGCAATGCAGGAGACCAGGGTTCGATCGCTGGGTGGGGACGATCCCCAGGAGAAGGGCATGACAATGCACTCCAGTATTGTTGCCTAGAGAATTCCATGGACAGAGGAGCCTGGTGGGCTACAGTCCATGGGGTCACAAAGAGTCAGACACACCTGAGTGACTAACACGCTTTCTATGGCTGGGGACATGTTTCAATACTTAGATTCCCCTGCAGGTCTGTCTCATCCAAGACCGCAATGCCTCAGGAGGCTGCCTAGTGTTTTTTTCTGCACTTCTCCCATGGCCCCCTGCAGATTTTCACTGAAAGATCTCAGGTATAATTCCTATAAGAAACCCCTCATCCCACATCGCTCACAGTGGCTCTGCTTTCCTGATGAGACCCTAACTGATAGAGCGAAAACTGTATAGACGAGCACAGAGACACCTTACACAAAATTCAAGGTACTGGTTTTCTCTTGGTGGGTGGGTGTATAGTAGGAGGACAGCATTAAGGAAGGGTACCTGGTGGGTGGGTGTGTAGTGGGAGGACACCATTAAGGAGAGGCACATAGGGGACTTCTGAGGCAATGGTATGTTCTTTTTTCTAAGATATGTGGTGGGTACATGAGTATTCATTTCTTTAGCATTATTAAATTGCACAAAATATATACTCCTGTATGTAATACAATTTATAATTAAAAGTTAGAAATAAAAAAGCTATAGTGAGAGGTTTCAAGCCAGAGGGCCCCAATCTTTAGGGAAAGTTAAGATGCTTTAAAGGGGAAGGAGAACACAAATCTCATGACTCAAAGAGAGAGGCAGTGGTGTTAGCTCCCGGGACAAGGTCTCTGTGCAGAGAGAGGCAAAAAAGGCAGTCAGATCCAGAGGCCTGGAAGGTGAGATGAGAGACTCAGGGTGCAATGAATATTCATTGCATATATATTGGTTCTGCTGGATACTGACTTGAGCTATATGACGTTGGGCAAATGGATTTAGGGCACTGGGACTTAGTATAAATCTAGATGACCAGAAGATGGGACCTCCAAGAAAAGAAATCCAAACCTGGATTCCAGAAGAATGTATCTGCATCTCAAATAGAGAGACACAATCCAGGGAGTTTGTCCTTGAGACAACAATAAACTGCTACTGCCTAAACAGCCACCAAAAAGCCAGGTTAAGGAGGAGGGATGAAAAGAAACCAGGAGATGCTTGGCAACAGTGTTTTGGGAAAATATTTCATGGACGCTTGCTCAGAATCAAAATTCCACAATGTTTATATACTATTGTATGATGGAACATCTTAATGTAGCAAAATGCTACTAACTCTGTGTACTGTAGTTTATCTATGTTCATTGAGGACTGATAAAATGTGAAACCACAATCTGTGATAAAGATGGAAAATAAGGTTTTGAAAATGTAGTTTTGCAAATCCAGAAAATGAAATGGCCACAGGATGGCAGTAAAAGGTAAGAGATAAGGCTAGGCCGTGTATTTTATTAACCCTTAGCAGCAGCCCTTGAGTATTTTAAAGATATATAAAACTTCCAGTGTTTACAGAATATAACCTGTAAACTATTATTAAACTGGGTGTACAAACAAACAAAAATATCCTAAATACTGGAGTTCTTTGACTAAAATTTGTTTCTTCAAGTAACATTTTACTTGCCCAATTTATGATCATGACATCATATAGATACTGTGCTTCCTATACCTCTATCTTCAAGTGCGAACTAATATTATTACAAATAAATTGTAATTCAGTTATATTTTAAAGGACATTCATAAGCATAAGGCAAAATTTCCATCTTGGTTTCCCTTGAGTTCTCATTGCTCGATACTCTTCCTCTGCCCTTATCTCATTTCCAATCAAAGTCATTGATCATCTCAAAAAATATTTTTAAGGACTCCCCTTGTGGTTCAGCTGGTAAAGCATCCACCTGCAATGCGGGAGACCTGGGTTCAATCCCTGAATTGGGAAGATCCCCTGGAGAAGGGAAAGGCTACCCACTTCAGTATTCTGGCCTGGAGAACTCCATGGACTCTATAGTCCATGGGGTTGCAGAGTGGGACATGACTGAGTGACTTTCACTTTCACTTTTTCTGTTCACTTTGAAAATGATCCTTGAATTCAAAGTCTTGTTTTCAGTGATCTTCTTGGTGAATTCTTCAGACTCATAAATGTAAATAGAACTCACTAATATATTTCCAATTTTAACTTCTACAGCTATCACTTCAAAGTGAATGGGCAAATAGCCAATGAAGGAGTTTTAATACAAGTGCAGTTTCATCAAAGGGATATCAAGTATATGTTGTATGTGTCAAACACATTCTGGATTTCAGAGATTTAGTATGCAAAAAATGAATATAAAATGCATCAATATTTTGTATATTGATATAGAAACTATAATATTTTATATATACCAGATTAAATAAAAACATAATTTTTAAAAATGTAAAGGAATATCAAGGATAACCATGATTAAGAGAATCATGCATTATGGGACAAAACTTTGGAGCATCATGCATATTCCCTAATTTGTTCTACATTAATCTGTTCACATGTGCAAGGTACCAGGCAGTATAATATGTGCTGGATATCACAGCAGGAGATAGACATTGCCCTCAAGGAACTGACAGTCCAGTTTGGCCAACAGACAGACAGATAGGCAGGCACCATGCTGATGACCACTGCCAAGGGTGGAAGTCAAAACACAGTAAGCGCTAGAAGCTGAATCTGTGAAAGTGAGGATTTGGGTCAGTTTTGTTCATTACCTCAGAGCAGGAATGGCAGCATAATTTATGAGGCCCAGTACAAAACGAAAATATGGGGCTTCTTGTTTATAAAAAAAAGAAAAAATGTTAAGAATTTCAAAACAGCAACAGCAGGGCCTGCGGCCAAATGTGGGGCTCCGAGGAGCTCAGAGCTTAGGAAGCCACTCTGGTCCAGGCCTTAACCTGTGCCTGGCATCCAGTAGGCTTTCATTAAATGTTTGTGACAAAAAGAGGGGACTGGACTTGCTAAATCAGCCAAGATTCCCTGAGCCCTTCTAGTTAGGTTGAGATGGGAAGGTCAATACCCCCAGGGAATAGTGTCGAAGAGAAAGTACACGTGTGAAGTCCCACAGCAAGAGGGAGAACCTGGCTCATGGAGGAACTAGGGGTCATAAAATTAATTGAGTAAGTATTAATCTGGGCTTCCCAGGTGGCACCAATGGTAAAGAACCTGAGAACCTGCCTACCAATGCAAGAGACATAAAAGACAAGGGTTTGGTCCTTGGGAAGGACCCTCCTCCAAGGGAAGACCCCCTGGAGGAGGGCATGGCAATCCATTCCATTGTTCTTGCCTGGAGAATCCCATGGACAGAGGAGCCTGGCAGGGTCGCAAAGAGTCGGACAAACTTAGCACATCGCCCAAATTACCCCCACATTGTTAAGGAAGAAAAGAAAAAAGAAGGGGAAATATTTAGTGTATATCTGCCATTTTTTTCCATAAAATTTTCTCTGTTATATCCTGTCTATGTGTGCATGTCTGTATACTGCATCACAGTGTAAAATACTGAAAATTATTTGCTGGGTTAAGGTCACAAAGGCATCAAAGGCCCTAGGCTACAGCAGAGGAGAAGGAGTCTGGGGTGAGCAAGAAAGCGCAAGGGGGAGATGGGGACAGTGAATCTCAGATGAGCCTGGAAAAGTAGCAGGATTAAGTTCAAGCAGGGCTTTGCACACCTTATTAAAAATTTAGATGCCATTCGGATGGCATTAAGAAGTCACTAAAACTTTTAAAACGAGAGTGATGTCATCAGATTGCGCTCACAACTTAGCTGCCATTTGGAATGAATTCTGCATTCTGCAAAACTTGATTGCCTTCCAGTAGCCCTGAGAATAAAACACTAAATCTTCCCCTGGTTTACAGGATCCTTCTAGATTTGAGACTGAGACCAGACCTCACTGGGACTGACTCCCGACTAACTCACTTAACCCCAAAATGCCAGTCCTCTCCTTTCTCCTGGGTACCATTTAGCCTCTCCCTGGCTGTGCTAGGAACCTTCTTGTTCCTCTGCCCTCTGCTGGGCCTCTGCTTGGCAAATTCTTCCTCATCTTTCTGGCCTCAGGTTAAAGACCCTCTGGGCATCTTGGGCTGCCTTTCTCTGAGCTCCCACTTTCCCTTCCCCTGGAATAAAATCCTGGAAGCCCTTATCGTGCTGAACATTTGAATTATTTCTCATTTAAAGACTCTGTTACCACTAGGCTATAACCTACAGAGGCAGAGACTGTCTGAGGGGTTCACTGCAGCATCTAACTAGTGAGCAGCCCAAAGGGACATGGATGACATACAGTAAGCTCTGAGCGGACATAAACACGTGGAAGAAAACACAACTCCTGGAGGCATGGCTTACTATCAAAAACTGTTACAACAATGCATGAGATCAAAGAGAGGAGCGATGGAGAGGAATGGGCAGCTGCAAGAGCTCTTGGAGATGTACAGTTGTACAATGTACAATACATTCTCATGCTCAGTCATGTCCAACTCTGTGACCCCAGGGACTGTAGCCCACCAGGCTTCTCTGTCCATGGGATGTCCCAGGAAAGAATACTGGGGTGGGTTGTCATTTCCTACTCCAGGGGATCAAACCCGCATCTCTTGAGTCTGCTGCATTGACAGGTGGATTCTTTTTATCACTGTGCCACTTGGGAAGCCCCATGAACAGTTGACGGGATGCTGATTATATTATATGCTGAGATAACTGCATTTTACCCGGCCACTGGGCACCCTCTCTGACATAGGCTTCTTCCTACAGAAAGTGAAACTCCATTTATCTAATGCCAGGAGAACTGTGACCCTACAGAATGTATGAACCGGGAGCTACTCAAGACTGCAGTGCCCGCTCTATAACTCTGGTAAGCCCCCAGGCAAGAAGGAATGGAATCAAGAGCTAATTCCCCTACTTCAGAAAAGAGGAGCAGCTCAGACTTGGATGGGGCTGGGTGTCTTTTTTCTTAAGAGACTATTTCCTTTCTCAATATCTCCCTTGAAATGTAACATCTGTCCTTGAGAAGTTTCCTGCTGAACTTATTGGTTCATATAATTAGAGGAACCAGCATATCAGTGGTCTGCAACTAAGGGAATACTGAAAAAGGATTCCCTCCAGTCCTTAAGCTTATATAGGTCTTCCTCCCCACAGTTCTGAAAAAGGAGCTCCAGTCTTTACCTGTGACTCCAGGAAAGACACTGTGAGCATCTTAGTTGTAACTCCCAGAAATGTTTCTCAGATTGGCTTTGCTCCCACGTTTCCTAGCCTCCTCAAACTACATTTTCTTTCTTATCCAAATTCCTCCAAACTCTCTTTAAACTCTCCACTTATGTGACCTTTTTCAGTTTCTCGGCTCTTTGTTATATATACTTTGCTTCTGTCACTAAGAATCCGACCCCTCTCTTTTTAATTCAGGGGTCCTGTTGAATGTGCCTCAAGAATGCCAACTTGGCCTTCACTTGACGAAAACATTTCATTTACATATTAAGTCTATTTAATGGAGTGGAATCTGTACACCACACGAGAGCACCAGCTCAAGTTCTACAGCAGGTGTGGATTTCAAACTTGGACTCCACTCATCGCACCCAAGTCAGTGGGGCTTCCACCTGCCATGGGGTTCTTTACCAATGATCTGTTCAGAAGCAGCCCCTCCTCTGGAGTGTGGGTGAGAGAGCAGAGGTAAGTGAGCACACAGTTCTCCCTTTTGGGGATGAGACAGGAGGAAGGCAGAGAATACTCACGAGTGAATTGTACACAAAACTGAGTATAGACTCCTTACACTTATAGATTTTATGTGATACTAAAACCAAATTAAACTTATAAATTCTATTTTAAACACTAAAAAATATATGTCCAAATTTATCACATTCACTTAATGTGACAATTAAAAGTGTTTTGTTGAATCTGCCATATCACACCTATCAGTACGCGATGGCTTTGAATTTGTGATATTTATAATTCTGTACTAGCTGAGGATTTAGTTTTATCACCACTATTCAGTATTCAAACTACAGTTCTGCAGACCTAGTATTATTATTTGTAGAAGCACCACTTTGCGGTATTCAGGATCTTAGTATCCCTGACCAGGGATCAAACCCGTGCCCCCTGCATTGGACTACCAGGTAAGTCCTGCAAAACAGTTATTTCTGCAAGAATGCCAACTTAGCCTTCACTTGACTTCATTTACATATTAAGTCTACTTCTGTTTTTTCTCCCCACCTTCTGATGATAAAAGTGAAACTTTTTGGAACCAACATAATTATGAACATAAATACAAAAGGAGGCAAAGAAATTGAGTTAGACCTCAATTAGAAGATGATTTAGGGGATCTCAAATACTATTTTTTATACTAGCATCAAAATGAAAATATTTTTCAGTTTCTTACAGATAACAATGACTTTGCAAAGAAATACAGCTCTAAAATATTGCTGGGTGACTACCTTCCCTAATACTCACATAACCCTCTTTCAGTCTCCTCCATTATCACTCCCTCAGTGGTGAGAGTAACCAAGCCTTATCCAGTTGCAACAGCCAGCTTTTAGAGAGGTTTATCCTATACTATTCCTCCCAAAGTTCTAAAGTCCCAGGTGGTCTCTCCTTCCTGTCTCTGAACTCAGAGTATTTATTGACCATAACAATTGGCAATTCACCATTGAAACTTTTTCTGTTTATTTTATTATCTTGTTGTTGTTCAGTTGCTCAGTCGTGTAGGACTAGGACTCTGCAACCCCATGGACCCAGGCCTGCTGAGGCCAAGTTGCAGCACACCAGGATTCCCTGTCCTTCACCATCTCACAGAGGTTTGCTCACTCATGCGCATTGATTCGGTGATGCCATCCAACCATCTCATCCTCTGTCCTCCCCTTCACCTCTTGCCTTCAATCTTTCCCAGCATCGGGGTCTTTTCTACTTCTTTTTATATTATCTACTTTTATAATTTAATAAGTTAATGCCTGGCTTATACTAGATTTGATCTCTGCTACTCCTTCCTGGAGCAGGAAATGACAACCCACTTCAGTATTCTTGCCTGGAGAATCTCATGGTCAGAGTCTGGTGGGCTACAGTCCGTAGGTCACAGAGTCGGAAAGGACTGAGACTGAGCGTGTACGCATGCACCCCTTACAAACGGCAGTAACCAACATCTTGTTCTCAAATTTATTTGCATCCTTACAGTATCTACAGCCATAAAACCCTTGCTGACTGATAGGAAAGTTTGTCCTTTTTGATCATTTTGTGCTCTTTATAAGGCACCCACACAGTCCTCCTCGGGTTCTTGTGTGATATTGTTCTTTAACTCCTCTTGACTCTGCCAATGAGAATTAGTCACTTGCAACGTGTCAGTTTGGATCCTCTGAGAAGCAGATGCCAAATGAAACAAGAAAGGGTGCAAGGGATTTATTAGAGGAAATGTCTGCATCGAGAAAAAAGCAAGAGAAGGCAGAGAGCCCTCAGACCCTGATATATGTCTGATATTTGCATAGATAAAGAGGTATTGGGCAGGAAGAGCCTCAGACAGAAGCAAAGTCTCAGCTAGCCAATGGGGTGTCCCCACACTGAATCTGAGCTGACTCTGTGATCCGTGATTTGTGGACAGCAGCCCGGGGGAAGTGTGGCCTCACATCTTGCCACAGTGGATCCAAAGGTGTAACAGCTGGGCTATCAGTTCACTATGTTCCCAGCTGCAGATCTCTTAAAGGGACATTGGCGTGGCGCACCTCCACAGCCACCATATAGAGCTTAATGTAAATATAACAGTATGAATATAATTCAAAGTGTTTCTCCTTCCAAGAACGTTTGCATATAAACTCCTGCACACATATCTGCATTTTGAGCTTTATGCAAATTATAAAATAAACATTGTATTTCAGAAATCACTGAACATGTAAGAAATCTGGACAGAGGAAATTAGAGGCTTTGATCAATTTCTAAGACTCTAAAGTCTTCGGAGTCGGACACGACTGAAGCGACTTAGCAGCAGCAGCAGCAAAGTCTTCCAAGGAAGAATGAAAGCATTCTGCATATGCTTCCCTTCCCAGTCTTGAAGCACCTCTGGACTATGCCCAAGGCATCTGCTCTTCTCAGACTCTTTATACAATAGGATCAAGTAAACCTCTTACCTAAACAGTACCTCTCTTGCAGAGGATGGGGTTTGGGAATAGATTAGTCAACTTTTTTTTTTTTTTTCCTCACACACACAAATTAAATTTACAGAATAAGGTCCATGCTTTAACTCCAATTTGCTGCATTTATCAGGTACAAGTGAAATATGTTCCCATATGCAGTGACACTAAACAACTTCAGAAAACTCAGTCAAATCAACCCAGCTTCAAGTAAAAGCCGAATTTCTCTGGCACATTTATGTACGTATGTGGTATGTATGTATGTATTTGTGCTAGAAATTTAAATAATAAGAATTTTTGAATGAATGCTTGAAGGGAAATATATTAAAAACACACATTTTGTTTGTTTTCTTTAGTTTGTTTGTTTTCTGAGAATATCCCAAGGGGAGAATGGGATAGTGTGTTAACTATTTATGGCTGTGATAACAGAGTACCATAGACTGAATGGCTTAAACAGTAAGCATATATTTCTCACAGTTCTAGAGGCTGGAAGCCTGAGATCAGGATAGAGTTCTTGGTGAGGACCTTCTTCATGGCTTATAGACACAGACACATTCTTGCTGTGTCTTCTTGTAGTAAAAGAGAGGGAACAAGCTCTCTGGTCTCTTTCCTTAAGCACACAAATTCCATAAGAGGGCCCCACATTCATCTATACCTAATTACATCCCTAAGATCCCCGTCTCCAAACACCATCACAGTGGCAGTTAGAGTTTCAACATATATGTTAGGAGGGACACAACATTCTGTTCACAGCAGGCAGGAACAACACAAGAGGCATGGAAAAGTCTTAATATTCTAGATCTCTTGGTGTGCATGTGCGCTCAGTCACTAAGTCGTGTCCGACTCTTTTGCGACCCCATGGGCTGTGTAGCCTGCCAGGATCCTCTGTCCATGGGATTTCTCAGGCAAGAATACTGGAGGAGGCTGCCATTTCCTCTTCCAGGGCATCTTCTTGACCCAGGGATTGAACCTGAGACTCCTGTGTCTCCTGCATTGGCGGGCGGATTCTTTACTACTGCCCCACCTGGGAAGCCCCCAGATCTCTTGGAGATGAAGGCAATCCTAGGCCAAACATGAAGCAAATGCTTTACTCTCAACCCCCAAACTGTCACAGTTATTGAGGCTGCTCTATTTTCTGTTTACCAACAGGAGCCAGGAATGTAAGTAAATGAGTGAGGAAGGCCTAAAGAATTGTATCTGACTATAAGTTGGGAGGAGTAGAGACTGACAAATTAGAGACAAATCTGGCTGCCTTAAATAGGACAATAGTGATCTGAGCCCAACCTTGTAAGAATTTAGTTTTGCCACATCTTCTGTTGTTTAATAGTAATGGACTTTTTTTTTTCCTGTGAAGTCTCTTATTTATGATCAAATGTTGGTTCAAAACACTATATATATATATATATATATATATATATATATATATAAAAGACACTCTTTAGACCAACAAATGTGCCTACAATCAGTTTTATTTCACAGGCCACTAAATTTCAGCCTCTGTCTTAGTGTGATGCCTTCCCCAGAAACGCTTATACTATAATGCTTGTATAATGCTTGTAAACATTTAAAGGAAAAAATTCTGGCAAGTTAGACTTTTAGACTAAAAGAAAAGGAGGAGATTGAACACTGTACCTTCCCTGAGCCCCCTAAATCTCAGGTGTATACAACTACCCTTCTAACAAGGTCTAAGACTAATCTTGTTGGAAAACACAGTCTAATTAAATACTTTGATTTTCTATAAGAATCACATCCATCTTCCATAATAGGGTAATTTCATCACTCGTGAAAAAGCATACAGTCTTTATTTTGGTGAGTACTCTAATTTTATTTAAAAAACAAAAACCTTAGCTTAAAGGAGCTTTTTTCCAGCTGATGTATTATATAAATGACAAGCCTCCCAGGTTTGCCCTAGACCTCACATTTGCCTGGTCATGGTCTGTATGTGCTATCAGTCACCATCCCTAATTTAAAAGGTATCTATTATAAACAGAAAGGTAATTATCAGTTCAAGGCCTGATTTTATAGCTTAAATGCTTGAATGGCTCCCCAAAATACCATTGGGAACCACAGGCCCAGAAGTGCTAGAGCATCTCATCTTTTTTGTTGAAAAGTTAAAATAGGGCATCTCATCACCATGGTTACAGAGTTCTGTGAGTAGTCTTGGTCTCTTACCAACCAAAAAGATCAGCTAAGTGACCAACAGGGAATCTGAACTGCAGCTGTGCTGACATGCTGATCACAGCAGAGGAACTCAGGCAACTTGTGGCATCTGGGAGCGGATGTATGCCTTCAAATAATAGATCCACACAAGGAAAAAAAATTGGAATGTTTTCCAATATTCATAATTGTACAAATCAGTGTGAACTTGGGTTTATTAAAAAAAAATAAGGGCTTGTATTAATATTTGCATTAATATCATTTCATATGTATAAGATCAACAAAATTAAATTGAACTGATAGAAGCAACATGCATTGTATTCCCTAAAATATATAAGTATATACATGAATATGTCCATGAATAACTAACTTGTATTGGGTATTTTCTATGTAATAGACATTGGAATGGATGTTGTAGGTGATATAAATAAAGCAGGCAACCTACTCTCCTTCAAATAGCCCAGAAGCTAATTAGAGATTTGTAAATGGAAACACGATTACCCAGCATAGTAAGTGCTATGTAAATGTTGTCTATGCATTGTTATGGGACCCAAGAGTAAAGAATAATTGTTTGGGGAACTCCAATGAAGTTTCCTAGTGGAAAGGGCATTTGGACTGATTCTTTACAACAAGCAGGAAGATACAGCCTGTGCAGAGCCCAGCTGGGAAAGAGCGCCACCTGTAGTCATGAGGGTAAGAAAGTCTTTGTGGCTGGAGCTCTGGGGGCGGATGCAAGCTGCAGGGGCTGAAGCTGAGGCAGGGGAGGTTATTTGGAGCCAGAATAAGCAAAGGCTTTCATCCTGGATTTAATATTGTAGGCAGTAGGGAGCCAGTGGGACTTTAATCAGAAAGCAAGATGATCAGATTTGCTCTGAATGTATCCTCAACTGTCATATGGAGAAAGAACTAGCATAGTTAGAGGCCCACTATAAATGTATAATGAGCATACTATTCTGATGCACCAGTCTCTTTGCTGCTCAAAGAACTTTTATTCAATATGTATTCATAAGAACAACTGAAAATATACATATCATCTTTATAGTAAAATATATCCATATCTCCAAGGATTTTGTGGATGAAAAAAGCATCTCATGTAACTTTGTATAGTCTCTAATAAGAGAATTGTTTTAATGAATCTCTTTCTCAAAATTCTGAGACTGAAAGATTTGTTTGTTTGATTCTCATGCATTTTGCATTTCAGAACCTTGAAAATATGCCTCTGCATAAAACTAAAAGAGGCTAGAGGTTATTTTAAAGGGAAGTTCCAAAAGGAAAAAAGCAAAAAACACAGCACTCCCTTGGAATAAATTAACTCTGATATCTATAATGTATTCTTAGGAAAAAAAATGCAAAAAAGAGAAATAATGCTACAGAATGAAAAGAGGAGAAATAAAGAGAAACAACAAAAAGAAATCCAAAGAGAGTTTGAAACTGTGTTTTGCAGCAATCCCTGGGTAACAGTAAATATTTTCTACCTTCCTCCTGCACCACCACTGATGAGTCATGAAACCTAGACAACACTGAATCACAATTACATTCACCACAAATCATCAATAGACATAACTCCAGCAGCTTCTGTCAGGCCTGGAAGCCTGAGTCAAAAAGAATCCTCAAGAGTTACAGGAACATGACTTCACTCATAGCCCCATAATATTTTCTTGCTGATTCCACAAGAGAAGATTACTGAATCTAACTTGGCAAAAAAGACAGATGATGACAGTATCTCTAGTAATATGCTAATCACACACAGTATCTATAATCAATGATAATTATCTATAATCAATACATTAGCTATGGTAGTGATATAACGCTGCCATTCTCCCATTTTACAGATCAGATAACAGTCCTTTAGAAGCGGAGCAATGTTTCTAAAGTCACACAGTTGGTATGTGGCCCAGATAGGATTAAACCCATGACTTCTTGATTCCAAAGCTTGTGCTGTCAAACAAGTAACCAGTATAAGAAGGAATGGCAAGTGGCAGTTGGGTAACACAGTTACCCAATTCCATAGTTTTGGGAAGAAGGAACCCCCTCTGTCCTGAAGGGTCAAGGAAGTCTTCCCAGCAAGGGTGGCACTTGATCTGAGTCCAATGTACTGGATGGATTAAAAGATGAAGAAAGCCCATTCCATTTAATAGCAAACGTGAAGAGATGTAAATCTTAAGTGATGTAAGATGTAAATCTGTACATGATTAACCACTCAGTATGTCTTATACACCTATCATGTGTAAGGTACCATGCTGAAGATACAGTGGTGAATAAAAAGGTAAAGAGAGGGAAACATTCTTTGAAAATTGTTTTAAGTATCGCTGCCTTACAAGGTTACTGAGTCAACCAATATAACTATAGCAAGAAGATGGTAGAGAAAAAAAGTAAGACAAGGCTGTCAAAATAATTTGGAGTAGATATTGTAGACTAATATATTTGTAATTGTGATGACAATTTTTATGTCATATCTCAGTATAAAATTGTTTTGAAGTGGCTTACAAAGATATTGTGGTGAACATAATAAAATGTAAAAATCTGAGGAAATTGTAGTGAAGAAAAATAAATCTAAAAAGTAAGATGAAACTTGGGTAAGGTCAATCATAAGTTCAAATACCTGCTGGAAAGGGCTTAAATTTGGCTCTATACTTCCTACCCCCAACAATAACAACAACAAAAATCCTGTTATATGGTCCCATAAGACAAAATAAACTAGGAGTAACAATGATGATGGCTAGTGTTTATCAGTTATCATGTACATCTATAATATGGGGCTTGATTAATTTATATGTATTTTCTTATTTAGTGGTCACAATAACCCCATAGATGAGTACTATTATAGTCTCCATTTTACAGAGAATAAAACTGGGGCTTAGGGAAGCTAAGCAAATTTCCCAAAATCAGCTCACCTGTAAAGGCTGGCAACCTCCAATCAAGCAAACTCCTTGCCTTCCTCAAGCCTAGGAATATAACCACTAAGGTATATCTGAAACAAATTGTTCATGTAAGTCCTAAAGAAAATAAACCAAGCAGCGAAGAACAGTCCATTTCAAACTTCAATGTGCATATAAAGCACCCAAGGATCTTAAAATACAGATTCAGATTCAGTAGATCTGGGGTGGGGCTTGAAATTCCGCATTTCTCCCCAGCTCCCAGGAGATATTAATGCTGCTGGCTCAGACTGCAGTGTGGCTGGCAAAGCTAGGGAACAATATCCCAACAGAGTCAAGGGTTCTATCTTACAGAATCCTTCTAAGGAAGGAGATGGCCTAAAACAAAGTATTTCAGTAAAAGTTTCTTTCTTTTTTTAGCAATTTTTAAAATTTTGCTTTTGAAATTTATTAGAGATGATTTTTTTTAAATTCATCTTCTGGTTGTGTGGCCTGTGGGATCTTAGGAATCAAACCTATGCCCCCTGCATTAGCAGTACAGAGTCTTAACCACTGAACCGCCAGAGAAGTCCTAAAGCATCTGCTTTTAAAAGCTAATCTATACAAGGTATGTAATACTGGAGTGATTTATCCTAACCCAAGAATTTAAAGTATATAGAGAAAAAATAGGTATTCTATTGATAATACACATACCTTATGCTCATAGTAATCTACCTTTCAGTTCAGTTCAGTCGCTCAGTCGTGTCCGACTCCTTGTGACCCCATGAATCGCAGCACGCCAGGCCTCCCTGTCCATCACCAACTCCCGGAGTTTACTCAAACTCATGTCCATCGAGTAGTTGCAACAAAATTATAACTGACCATTTCAACTAGAGACAGGTACTGATGACAAGATGTCAATGGAGCGAGGGGGTGGGGTTGGGGGCGGTGGTAATCGCTAATTACACACGCGACTCGGAGTGAGCGCAAGGAAGTAAAAAAGGCCAAAGCAGAGGGAGATGAAGAGGGGGGAGGAAAATGGCCTCCTACTTTAATGCCTAGAAGACAGATTTTTCTAAAATAATGGCTACATAACAGCATCTGAAATAAAGAACTTCTCTTTTCAATTAACAAAGGATGGGAAAGAGCTTCTGAGACTGCTGCTTCAGAGCCCACAATATTTTAACAAAAGTGCATATTTTCAATCACTGTTTTGCTTTTCACTTAGAATCGGTTGCCAAGGAAACATCTATATCAAAGTACATTCAAGGTAAATCTTTCTTCCTCTGGCTTTTGAAGTGAGTCGTTTAGCAAGGTAGCAAGGAATTACACAGATTAGTTAATCCAACCGTTAGTTGGGTTTAATGCCAATCTCTGTGTCCTTGATAAGTCAGATGGACCTCCTTCAGCCTCAGTTTTTTCTCCCAGAAAGTAATTCTCTCCAGTTTAATTCTGGGGCATGGCAGAGTTTGTTATCTCATTATGTATGGTCAGGAATCTGTAGCGTCAAAGTCTTCTGCTTGATTATGCAGGGAAAGAAGGGGACTAAGAACCCCCATTTTCTCCCTCAGAAATGCAAAGCCAATACTTGGCTTGCTAAAAGGAACTGAACCAATGGGAAGAGTGGAATGAAATTTTTAAAAAATCTCAGCCCAGGGGAAGGGTAGTCAGGGAGTTTGGGATGGACATGTACACACTGCTATATTTATAATGGATAACCAACAAGGGTCTACTGTATAGCACAGGGGACTCTGCTCAATGTTATGTGGCAGCTGGGGGGGAGGGGAGTTTGGGGGAGAATGGATACATGTATATGTGTGGCTGAGTCCCTTCACTGTTCACCTGAAACTATCACAACTTTGCTAGTTGGTTATACTCTCAGTTCAGTTCAGTTGCTCAGTCGTGTCTGACTCTTTGCGACCCCATGGACCGCAGCACACCAGGCCTCCCTGTCTATCACCAACTCCTGGAGTTTACCCAAACTCATGTCCATGGAGTCGGTGATGCCAAATCTAGCCATCTCATCCTCTGTCATGCCCTTCTCCTCCTGCCCTCAATCTTTCCCAACATCAGGGTCTTTTCAAATGAGTCAGCTCTTCGCATCAGGTGGCCAAAATACTGGAGTTTCAGCTTGAACATCAGTCCTTCCAATGAACACCCAGGACCGATTTCCCTTAGGATGGACTGGTTGGATCTCCTTGCAGTCCAAGGGACTCTCATATAAAATAAAAAGCTTTTTTTTTTTTTTCATTCCATCACTATAAATACAGTCATCCCTCCAGGATCCACTGGGGTTGGTTCCAGGACTCCCATCCCCACAGACACTGCAGTCCACAGATGCTCATCCCTTATATCAGTTCAGTTCAGTCACTCAGTCGTGTCCGACTCTTTGCGACCCCATGGACTGCAGCATGCCAGGCTTCCCTGCCAATCAGGTTTCCTTGCCAAGGGAGAATCCATGGATACAGAAGCCATGACAGAGTGCTGACTTATATTTAGGTTTCTCAGTTTTGCACTACTTTAAAACTCACAGACAAGGAAAGTAACAAACAGAGGTGTGCTAATCAAGGTCCTTTTGGGCCATTTGGCAGATGATCACAAAGGGGGTCAGATCCAAGTAGTGTGCCTCAGAAGCCTGTACAATATGAGGGCTCCCTTTAGAAAAAGAATCACAAACTTGTGAATCCAAAATTGAATACAGATGTATCAGGGAATTAAAAAAAAAAAAGAAAGAAATCACAACAAATAAACTAAAAACTGACACATACTGTGAGCATCCAGAAAGAAATAACAATGGTGTTAACTTCCTGACATACTCCTATTAGCCTTTTTTCCTATGTTTTAGACTTCATGCTTTTTTAACACTTTTTCATAGGACAATTATTTTAAAATTTCTATAGAGAGAATAGAAGGACTTTGGTATCTCTGTAAGTAGGGTTTGCAAATTTTATTTTATTGATAATTTAGGAAAACTTTCAGTTTCACAGCTCATTATTGGTAACTTCATATGAATTTTGGGGATTATGATCAATATTGGAAAGGCTTTTACCAAATTTATATAACATGAGCCCTAAGGTTTAAAAGAATTTTCTACTTGTTGCATCTAGTTTATATGGCTGCATATCAAGCTATGTCCTCCTCCACCACCCACGTATTTCTGAGACTGGCTCCTGCACAAATATTCAACAGCTTGACCACACCTCTGGTTTTGCACCTGCACAAATCACAGTGAGCAGTTGGAAGTTTTCCAGAAGCCATTGCAACACCAAGACAGCTAGCAGTAACTCAACTATAGTGGAAATATGAGATATATCCCCCAATCCCAAACTAAGTAAGCAAGGAATTGTTAGTCACTCAGTTGTATCTGACTCTTTGTGACCCTGTTGATTGTAGCCCACCAGGCTTCTCGGTCTGTGGAATTCTCTAGGCAAGAATACTGGAGTGGGTAGCCACTGCTTCTCCAGGGGATCTTCCTGACCCAAGATCGAACCAGAGTCACCTGCATTGCAGACAGATTCTTTACCGTCTGAGCCAACAGGGAAGCACTAACCCAAACTAAACATATTCTCAACTCAACTTCCCACAACTGAAATCCAGAAATGCCTGCAGTCCTCTAATGCTGGGTTATGCCAGGGCAAATGTGATAGAGAAGAAGTCAAAATGAGAAGTGAAAGTGATCTGAGTCAACTCGGGTTAAAATATCTTATTCTGAGTACATTTGTGAGGGGTTCCTGCAAATGAGGACCTGAGGCTTAGTTTCATTTGCTTCACTCTGACAGAAAACGACTACTCTCTCATTTTCTCATACCAGACAACGTTTATACCCATCTTCAATACAGTTGCTTACTTTATGCAAAGCATTGTGCTTTTTAAACATTAGCTCATTTAATCCTTACAGTGACTCTATGGGGTAGTTGATATTGCACAGCTGAGGCAACTTAGAAAGGTAAATCCACATGTTCAAGACTGCAAAACTCATGCAATTGTTTCCAAAGCTGGTGCACACACGTTTGGTCTCCTGCCTCCTTGACAGAACAGCATGAATTTAGAGTGGAAAAAGAACAAGAGGAGGACTTAGCATGTTTACTTTGGCACAAAAAGAACATTCGTAAATTTCTAAGTCATATTAAGAATTTAAAACGCATCAATAGTTTTTGCAGTAAGTTGGATCCTAGGTGAAAAAGTTTATTCAGATATTAGTACTGCCTTTGGGTTACCTGGGTGAGCAACTCACCAACAGTTTAATTTAGTTTTTAAAATATGCCAAATACTAATTTTTAATAAACTTTAAAATACATTGTTTCCATTTCTAAATCCAGATTCAATAGACACAAACAAGTTCTCTCTCTGTTCCTCTTCCCCTCTTCCTCTTTATTTCTTGCATTTCTCACTTGACTCTTTCTCCAACTCCAGGAAGGAAAGGTAGAAGTATTGCTTTGGCTTCAGGGGATTCCTGATCCTTCTCACTCTCCAGTTTTGCATGAGGGATTTAGCTTCAACCCTAGAGGACTGGCAGGTCATGCTCTATTTAACACTCTGGCATAAAGGTCAAAAGTGAAGGGGTTTTAAAGTGAGTACATACATAGTCTTTCTAATTGTAGTTATGCCTTTTCAATTAGTTTATTACTTTATTTCAGCAACAATGAACTATTAAAAGACATTATCTTCAACCTAGATAGCATATTGAAAAGCAGAGACATTACTTTGCCAACAAAGGTCCATCCAGTCAAGGCTATGGTTTTTCCAGTGGTCATGTATGGATGTGAGAGTTGGACTGTGAAGAAGGCTGAGCACTGAAGAATTGATGCTTTTGAACTATGGTGTTGGACAAGACTCTTGAGAGTCCCTTGGACTGCAAGGAGATCCAACCAGTCCATTCTGAAGATCAGCCCTGGGATTTCTTTGGAAGGAATGATGCTAAAGCTGAAACTCCAGTACTTCGGCCACCTCATGCAAAGAGTTGACTCATTGGAAAAGACTCTGATGCTGGGAGAGATTGGGGGCAGGAGGAAAATGGGACAACAGAGGATGAGATGGCTGGATGGCATCACTGACTCGATGGACATGAGTTTGAGTGAACTCCGGGAGTTGGTGATGGACAGGGAGGCCTGGCGTGCTGCAGTTCAGTTCAGTTGCTCAGTTGTGTCCAACTCTTTGCGACCCCACGGACTATACCCTACCAGGCTCCTCTGTCCATGGGATTTTCCAGGCAATAGTACTGGAGTGGATTGCCATTTCCTTCTCCAGGAGATCTTCCCAACCCAGAGATCGAACCCAGGTCTCCCGCACTGTAGACAGATGCTTTACCGTCTGAGCCACTAGGGTCACTATAAGAAATACTTATATGTCTTTGAAATACAACTTTAAAATGAAATACACTGAAATGAGTATCAGGGCTTCCCAGGTGGCTCAGTGGTAAAGAATCTGCCTACCAGTGCAGGAGACACAGGAGATGAGACTTGGATCCCTGGGTTGGGAAGATCCCATGGAAAAGGAAATGGCAACCCATCCCAGTATTTTTGCCTGAAAAATCCCATGGACAGAGGAGCCTGAAGGGCTACAGTCCATGGAGTAACAAAGAGTTGGACACAACTTATCAACTGAGTACGCAGAAAGTGGGTATCATTGTGAAGGTAAAAAAAAAGGCACATTTACAAGATGGTTGAAATTATCGTCCTCGTATTATTCAAATGGAATTCGTGGCTCAGGATAAATTTTTCAGAGTTATTAATATACCTGAAACAACATAGACTGAAGTGAAGACTGCGTCCTCTGGAAAAATGTAAAGAAAACTTGAAGTGTTTCTAGGAATAACAGAAATACTTAACAGAGGTTCAAGTGAAGAACTTAGTTTATGAATTTTGGATTTTCTACATTGAAGAGTTTTAAAGTGCTTGTAAAATAATGAAAAGCAGGAAAAAATAAAATATTTGACCATTTTTATCTTCATCCTTTAAATGTTTATATGTTCAAGTCTGGACAAAGAGACTGCCTGAGATTCAGTCATCCTGAACGTGCACCTAGTATAAACTCGACACTTGAACTTAAGGGCAAAACAAGTATCTTATACACAGCTTAATTATGTTATTGAATTCTATTGTAACACTTTTGTCATTCTTACATTATGTTTCTGAATTTAAATTCCCAGGAGAGAATCATGCTATAATCTAAATGCAATAAATGCAGCTAGCTATATTGAAGATTAAAAATACTACTTTAAAACAATATGAATATGTGGCTTGTGCTCAAATAATACAGTTAGAAAACGTGACTGAGTCATTGGCTAAGGTAAGTCCTCATTGTGTACTAGTAATAGAGTCATGTACCTGCCCTTGGAGCATCTTTGAAGTTCTTAGGAATGAGATGTTAATAATTTAAGGGAGAAGTGTTAGTCAAACTAGTTAAGAAATTCAAACCTATTTTACCAGTCATGCTATGACTCTGCACATATTACTTCTCTACATCTGTTTCTACATCTATAAAATGGGAATGATAATACTACCCACCTCATAAGGCTTTTATCCAAATTAATACTAACATACTTGAAAGCAGTTAGGAAAAACCATACACATGTCAGGAGCTCAATAACTCTGAATTCTTCTACTTTAGCCTTTTCCCCTCCTAGTAACAATATTCACGGCCTTCTTATTTTTCCCCATAAAGGCCTTTTTGTAATACAAAAAGCGAATACAATAAAATACCATAGAAACCTAATCGAGCAGAAAATTGAAATGTAGAGATGAAAACGAGTTTATTTTAAGCAGAACACCACATGTCATAGATTAGGCTAATGAAGAGTTTATCTCCTTCACCGTGGATGTGTGGGTGCCAACTCACACATCCAAGAAGCCAAGTCTCTAGTGTGACAGGTTTCTTCCTTCCCTCCCACCACTGTGTGCAGTGCTCGCTGACTTGAAACTTAACTGAGGTGAGCAGTCATGCAAGCAAAAGAAAATACCTCTCCATCCAGAAGAGGTCAAACTCCGACCCCAGGAAAACATATAGGCAACACCTTGCCTTACAGCAACAACGCCCAGCCTTGAGATCTAATGCCTGGTGATCTAGGTGGAGCTGATGCAATAAGGAAAGAAATGAAGCACACAATCAATGTAATGTGCTTGAAGCTTCCCGAAACCATCCCCCGCCCATCCCCTGGTCCGCGGAAAAAATTGTCTTCCAAGAAACCAATTTCTGGTGCCAAAAAGGTTGGGTACTGCTGCTTTAAAGGACTTGGAACAGCAAATTGAAGATGCAGCAGCATATAAAACTGTAAGTAAAATCCACTTCCACTGACAGTTCCACAAAACACTGCAAGGCCACAGTTGACAAGAGACACACAGACCCTGCTTCAGAAAAAGCATGCATGACATGTGTTAATGTTTATAAAAAACTCCCCACTCTTTTAGTTGGCAAGGGCTTGCTTTTAGTCCAAATAATATTCTCCAGAAGTTCCTGGGCCTCTTGGATCCCCTGTCTTGCAGCAACATGAAGGAGCATCTCTATGTCCCTAGGAGAGAGAGTTACTTAGTAGAATCACAAAGAAAGAGTGAATTCAAAGAACCTGCATGTCCAAGTGTTTAGGCTAAGGGCCAGGTTAACACCTGTTTAGACTCATTCTAAGGTACTGAGTGAAACACTTGCCATTTCATCTGGGTTTCATCATGAGTGTCTTCATAATAAAATCAAAAACTACCCAAAGAAACAGTCTTACAACATCAGAGTCCAGCTGGATACTTTTGCCCTATTTAGAAAATTTTTTCCAGCCAAGACTCTTAGGTAATGTCTGAGACACCCCTTTCTTACAAGCAAATTCAAATTTTGGTTTGAGAGTGGTAACTGGAGAGGGACTCCATTCAACCTGCTCATCAGTCAGTTGTAAAACTGCCCACCAGCAGTTGTGAAAGAGAATACTGACTGCACTGTATGATTTGGCTGCCTCCCATTGGTCATTTCAAAATTTCATTACCAAGTAATGCGTGAAACCGATATCTCTGAGTGTTATACCAAGTCCCTAGACCCACCCCATCCTTCAGGCTCGCACTGAGACTCCCTCTTTCTGAACCTCGTCTACTCATCAGCCTGAGCTGGATCAAGGTCTACAATTGGGGGGTGGGAATTACACACAGAACGTGGTAATGGAATACATGTCAGTTGCATTTCTTAAAACAAGCTGAAAATTGAAGTTTATTTGGGGAAGGCCTATGATGTTTCTGACTCAGAATCTCTGCATGAAAATATCACAGATTATGAACTACTCAAAAACTTTAAGAAAAACTTCTCCAGAGAAAAAAGTAGTATTTCTCTTGGGACTGTGAATAATCAAAAGGGGATTCATCTCATAAACACAAACAGAATTTGTGTCCCAAAAGAGCTTTCTACCTTATACTCATCCATGTTCTATTCTGTTTATGAGAAAATGCTCTACGGCTGTAAAGATGGGACTCCTAGGAACCTTAAAAATTCACAGGAGACTCTTAGGATCATGAAATAACCTGGCCTTTCATTTTGGACTCATCAGATAACTTACGAATTTATTCCATGGGCTCTATGCACATACATGAATCTTAGATTCTTTTACTTTGTGACTTTTATCATAACTCATAGCACTGTAAGTAGATAAAAAGGCAAGAGTGGGAAGTGCACTATATATAAAATGCTTTCATCTGTCAATTTCAGGTAATGTATGGGGGCAGGTTTAGAAGGAATGACATTTCAGCTGGAAGGGAAAAGACTGCTAATTTTCATTACCCTACTGCCATGGATCCAGTTATGTTTTTCAGTTTTCCTACTGCAAGGTTAAAGGAACCATGAGGATGGTCCTGCTGGGAGGCTCGTCTGAAAAAGAGAGGAAAAGAAAATGGAAGTGGAAATCGGATTGGAGAGGAATATGCAATGAAAAACAAGGAAACAATGCTGTGAAAATGGATTCCTTTAATAAAACCAAAGGCACTGCTAATACAAATATGTAACCATTACTGGAAATCATGGGGCTTCCCAGGTGGCACTAGTGGTAAAGAACCTGCCTCCCAGTGCAGGTGACATAAGAGAGGCTGGTTTGGTCCCTGGGTCAGGAAGATCCCCTGGAGGAAGACATGGCAACCCACTCCAATAGTATTGCCTGGAGAATCCCATAGACAGAGGAGCCTGGCGAGCTACAGTCCATAGGGTCGCAGAGTCAGGCATGACTGCAGGACACTCTGAAAAACCATTACTTCTGTCTTTTACATTGGGACAAATGTTAATAAGCCTCTTTCATTAAAAAAAAAAAAAAAAAAAACGAAAACTCTTATTTGAAACAAGCAAAGCATTAAAAAAAAAAACAAAAACTGATGTTGTAAGACTATTTCAATCACTTATTTGTTCCAAACTCATTCATCAGCTTCTCCAAACATTAAAATAATTACAATCTTCTCTCCAAAATATATAGGAAGTCAAAATATAGGAAAGGACCATCTGGGAATATTGGGAATTCAGTAGCATGTAACCTGATTCTTAAGCACTATTTCCAGTTGCTGAAATATGTAATGTGCCAATACTTTCCAACAGAAATTTGTACAAAGATGACAATGTTTGGCATCTGTGCTTTCCACTACAGTAACGATTAGCTGTGTGTGAGTATTAAATACTTGAAATGTAGATAGTGCAACTGAGAAACTGAATTTCTTTAGTTTATTTAAATTTAAATGACTACATGTGGTTAATGGCCATCATATTGGGCAGTGCAATTTATATAATTATTGCCTTGCTACTTTGCAGTCCTTTTCATTTATTTATGATTAGGTGGGAAAGTCCAAAATACAAGGAAATGTACAAAAGCTTTCTATCTCTAATGCATAAACATTTTGAAAAGTAAGCAGGAAAATAACAACATCCAGTGGGAAAGTGAGCAGACTGCATGAATAGACTTTTCACGGGGAAAAAAATATTAAAATTACAACATGCTGTGTGTGCTTAGTCATTCAGTCATGTCCAACTCTTTGTGACCCCATGGACTGTAGCTCGCTAGGCTTCTCCCTCCATGGAATTCTCCAGGCAAGAATATTGGAGTGAGTTGACATTCCCTTCTCCAGGGGATCTTTCCAATCCAGGGATTGAACCTGGGTCTCCTGCATTGTGAGTGGATTCTTTACCATCTGAGCCACCAGACATTTAGATAAGAAAGCTTCACAATTGACAAAAAGAAAAATTTAATGAGGCACTAATTTAATAAATAAATTTAATGAGTCATGAACCATAAAAGATATGTTTAAAATATGCTAGGAAAAATCTTGCCTTTGTAATACTTTTCCCTTCCCATTCCTGACAGTGGACTCCATCACTGAAAAATAGAAAGGTTTTTGAAATTGGCTTTTAACTGTATGTCCCATGTAAAGAAGGTCTGGTTTACAAAATATTATTTAGGGCAACACTTCTAAAATTTTAATCCATGTACTAGCCACCCCAGAATCTTGTTATAATGAAGATTATGAATCTTCATTCATTATAACAAATGAATCTTGTTATAATGCTTCAGTAGGGCTGGGTTAGGGCCTCAAATGCTGCATTTCAAACAAATACCCGCCTGGTGATACCAGTGCTGTTGGTGTGTGGCCTAGGTCTCAGTAGCAAGGCTTCCAGCCAAGCAGAGTTAAATACCAACCATGCTTACCCATTCCAGAGCCATGTCATTCCCTTCCTGATTCTCAAAGGTACTTCTTCTGTTGGCAGGTGAATTTGGCCAGAATATCCACTTTAAACTTTGTGTTGAAATGTGTTACTGAAATGACTTCCTCTGCTGGTTCGTTTTTACTTTATAAATCAATGTGGACTTCTAGAGCAGTGGTTTGACCTCCCTACACATTACACCTAACCAGGATGCTTTTCAGCACAACTCAGTCAGTCTGGAGTTGGGCATTAGTATATTTCAAAAGCTCTCCAGGGGACTCTAATATGTAGCCAAGCTTGTCATCCACTATTCTAGCAAGAAGACAAAAAGCATCTGAGAAGGATGATCTCATCAATACGAGGGCAATGGCAAAGCCATGGCTGTGCTCACTGCTCACTCAGATAACCGAACACTTCTCTGGATCATAGGAGACTCTGATCATCAATATTATCCTATAGAAATAAAATGCATGCCATGGTAATTTTAAATGTCCTGATAGCCACATCAAAAGTTTTAAAAGGAATAAGTAAAGTTAAATAATATATTTTATTTAATCCTATATATCCAATATATTATCAATGTATAATCAATACAAAGAATTGTTAGTGAGATATTTTACATTCCTTTCTTCATATAAAGTCTTGGAAACCCTGTGTGTACTTTACATGTATAGCACATTCTGTTCACACTAACCACAATTCAAGGGCTCAGTGGCCTATGTGGCTAGTCACTGCCATATTGGACAATATCACTTTAAAGAATACTATGGCAAAATTCCATTTTCAGGGGTTTCTACTTTTGATGAAATTGAGACTTCATGAACCCTAAGCCAGTTCTCTATATCAAGTGACTTTGACCTTAGTCCTAACTTGTCCTTGTTTTCTACCACAGTCTCCATGTAGAATGGAGTTTCTAACATCTCAGAGCCCATTTAGTCCCATTGCCTAACCCTTAGAGTGTCAGGTAAAGCATTCAAGTCTTTGTTTCCAAAGTTATTATTACCTTCTCAAACTGCAAATATATATTATTCTGTGGGGACTCATCAGATCAATGCTATACAATCAGAATTATAAAAGCTGCCCATGGAAACATTTGTATATTGAATGGAATTTAGGCCCAAAATAGAATAAATACATAAATGTATTTCTACTTTTAAATTCAAATGAATCTGTCTCTAGCTGTCAAGAGTTCAAAACTTTAATAAGCAAGGTAATGCTAACACAGTGCTGGTTAATAAAATGATTGATGTTCTGGATCTTGATCTAGAATGGTACATATTCTCCAGTTTAGCTCTTTTATTTTTTTTTAATTTAATTTAATTTTATTTTTTAACTTTACAATATTGTATTGGTTTTGCCATATATCAAAATGAATCCGCCACAGGTATACATGTGTTCCCCATCCTGAACCCTCCTCCCACCTCCCTCCCCATACCCTCCCTCTGGGTCGTCCCAGTGCACCAGCCCCAAGCATCCAGTATTGTGCATTGAACCTGGACTGGCGACTCATTTCATATATGATATTATACATGTTTCAGTGCTGTTCTCCCAAATCATCCCACCCTCTCCCTCTCCCACTGAGTCCAAAAGACTGTTCTATACATCAGTGTCTCTTTTGCTGTCTCGTATACAGGGTTATTGTTACCATCTTTCTAAATTCCATATATATGCATTAGTATACTGTATTGGTGTTTTTCTTTCTGGCTTACTTCACTCTGTATAATAGGCTCCAGTTTCATCCACCTCATTAGAACTGACTCAAATGCATTCTTTTTAATGGCTGAGTAATACTCCATTGTGTATATGTACCACTGCTTTCTTATCCATTCATCTGTTGATGGACATCTAGATTGCTTCCATGTCCTGGCTATTATAAACAGTGCTGTGATGAACATTGGGGTACATGTGTCTCTTTCCCTTCTGGTTTCCTCGGTGTGTATGCCCAGCAGTGGGATTGCTGGATCATAAGGCAGTTCTATTTCCAGTTTTTTAAGGAATCTCCACACTGTTCTCCATAGTGGCTGTACTAGTTTGCATTCCCACCAACCGTGTAAGAGGGTTCCCTTTTCTCCACACCCTCTCCAGCATTTATTGCTTGTAGACTTTTGGATCGCAGCCATTCTGACTGGTGTGAAATGGTACCTCATAGTGGTTTTGATTTGCATTTCTCTGATAATGAGTGATGTTGAGCATCTTTTCATGTGTTTGTTAGCCATCTGTATGTCTTCTTTGGAGAAATGTCTGTTTAGTTCTTTGGCTCATTTTTTGATTGGGTCATTTATTTTTATGGAATTGAGCTGCAGGAGTTGCTTGTATATTTTTGAGATTAGTTGTTTGTCAGTTGCTTCATTTGCTATTATTTTCTCCCATTCCGAAGGCTGTCTTTTCACCTTGCTTATAGTTTCCTTTGTTGTGCAGAAGCTTTTAAGTTTAATTACTTCCCATATGTTTATTTTTGCTTTTATTTCCAATATTCTGGGAGGTGGGTCACAGAGGATCCTGCTGTGATGTATGTCGGAGAGTGTTTTGCCTATGTTCTCCTCTAGGAGTTTTATAGTTTCTGGTCTTACGTTTAGATCTTTAATCCTTATTTTTGTGTATGGTGTTAGAAAGTGTTCTAGTTTCATTCTTTTACAAGTGGTTGACCAGTTTTCCCAGCACCACTTGTTAAAGAGATTGTCTTTAATCCATTGTATATTCCTTCCTCCTTTGTCAAAGATAAGGTGCCCATAGGTGCTTGGATTTATCTCTGGGCTTTCTATTTTTTTCCATTGATCTATATTTCTGTCTTTGTGCCAGTACCATACTGTCTTGATGACTGTGGCTTTGTAGTAGAGCCTGAAGTCAGGCAAGTTGATTCCTCCAGTTCCATTTTTCTTTCTCAAGATTGCTTTGGCTATTTGAGGTTTTTTGCATTTCCATACAAACTGTGAAATTATTTGTTCTAGCTCTGTGAAGAATACCGTTGGTAGTTTGATGCTGCTGAGTCACTTCAGTCGTGTCCGACTCTGTGTGACCCCATAGACGGCAGCCCACCAGGCTCCCCCATCCCTGGGATTCTCCAGGCAAGAATACTGGAGTGGGTTGCCATTTCCTTCTCCAATGCATGAAAGTGAAAAGTGAAAGTGAAGTCACTCACTTGTGTCCGACCCTCAGCAACCCCACGGACTGCAGCCTACGAGGCTCCTCCATCCATGGGATTTTCCAGGCAAGAGTACTGGAGTGGGGTGCCATTGCCTTCTCCGATGGTAGCTTGATAGGGATTGCATTGACTCTATAAATTGCTTTGGGTAGTATACTCATTTTCACTATATTGATTCTTCCAATCCATGAACATGGTATATTTCTCCATCTATTAGTGTCCTCTTTGATTTCTTTCACCAGTGTTTTATAGTTTTCTATATATAGGTCTTTAGTTTCTTTAGGTAGATATATTCCTAAGTATTTTATTCTTTTCGTTGCAATGGTGAATGGAATTGTTTCCTTAATTTCTCTTTCTATTTTCTCATTATTAGTGTATAGGAATGCAAGGGATTTCTGTGTGTTGATTTTATATCCTGCAACTTTACTATATTCATTGATTAATTCTAGTAATTTTCTGGTGGAGTCTTTAGGGTTTTCTATGTAGAGGATCATGTCATCTACAAACAGGGAGAGTTTTACTTCTTCTTTTCCAATTTGGATTCCTTTTATTTCTTTTTCTGCTCTGATTGCTGTGGCCAAAACTTCAAAAACTATGTTGAATAATAATGGTGAAAGTGGGCACCCTTGTCTTGTTCCTGACTTTAGAGGAAATGCTTTCAATTTTTCACCATTGAGGATAATGTTTGCTGTGGGTTTGTCATATATAGCTTTTATTATGTTGAGGTATGTTCCTTCTATTCCTGCTTTCTGGAGAGTTTTTATCATAAATGGATGTTGTTGTTTGCTTACAAGTCTACAGTGTAGACTGCTTTTAAACGCACCACACACATCACTTCCGTCACTAATCCTACCTCACCATTGAGTGGAAAAAGAAGTTACCAACACTTTAAGAAAGTGTACCTTATTTTTGTTTTAGGGAAGAAGTGCCAAAATCATAAGATTTTATATCTTAGCACTTCCTGAAATGACAGCTCTAGGGTTTTGCTTTTGGTAGGGGTTGTTTTTCTTACCTAAACCAGTGCATTGCCATCTCTTGATCCTTCACCACACCAGCTCCTGGGTGAAACCAAAGGGTATAAGAGAAAAAAGGGACTCAGTCAATTATTAACTAAAATCTTGTATAAACCTAGAGATACATAAACAAATTCTAACCAGCAAACGCCTCCCCTTCCCTTTCCCCTAGTATAATGAACACAAGATGAGCAAAGGAGTTACCTTTCAGGTATCTCTGGCCAACAATATGCTGGGCACTGGGGTACCCCAAGTGAGCATAAAGATGTGCCACATGGAAATGGAAGCTCTGGGAATACAGCCAGATGTAAAGCAGAGAGACCATGCTTCCTGATATGACTAGGAGCTAGAAAAATAAAGAGGAACAAGAAGAGAAGTGTGGGGATATACTTATGGCTCAGACGTGGGAGAAATGAATATATTCTAGAGGAAAGGCATTTCAGGATGAGATTCATATGGTTTACAGATGAAGGATGTTCCGCATAGGTCTCTGTTTATAGGGGAACATTATCACTAGTCTTTTATTTTTAATCATTCTAGGTGGTATACTTTTAATTTTCTGGGTGATGTAATATAACTGGCTTGGGTAACTACTTAGGATAGCATACTGACCAATAGGATCTTAGGGAAAAAAAGGAGGGAAAAATGAAGGCAGAAACAAAAGAGGAAGCAGAAAAGAGAATTAATATGTTTGCTGTTTGGGCAGAAATATTGTGGTGAGGCTAAGGTGGGAGGGAGGTTCCTGCCCTGTTCTGCCAGTCTGAAGGACCCACAGCCCTGGTCTCCTCTGACACTTCTGGCTGCAATGACAGAATTAAAAGACCTTCAGATGGCACTTTCAGCTCCCTCCCTAAAGAGGTCCAGGTGAGCCAGCGGGTCTCCAGAAGATGAGAAAACCCACAGCTTGCTAGGGCTGACATAACCAAATGTGACAAACTGGGTGGCTTACACAGCAGAAAGGAATTTTCTCACAATCTATAACCAGATGTTCCAGATCAAGGTGTCAGCAGGATTGGTTTTTTCTAGGCCTTCCTCCTTGACTTATAAATGACTGTCTTCTCCCTATAACTGCCTCATCTGTCCTCTTTACATCTCTGTGACCAAATTTCCTCCTCTTATGAGGACACCAAAAGCCCATATTAATGAACTTATTTTAACATAATTACCTCTGTAAAGACCCTGTCTCCAGATACAGTCACATTCTGAGGTATGGTGTCAGCGGGGAGGTTAGGACTTTAACGTATGAATTTGGTGGAGGACAAAATTCAGCCCATACCAGTAGCCTCATCTGATGGTGGAGGATACTTTCTAAAAGAGCTAGTGGATTAGCAGGAGCTTTGACATAATTTTTTTTTTTTTTCTTTTTTGGCCATGCTGCATTGCTTGCAGAATCTCAGTTCTCTGACCAGGGATCAAACCTGGGCCATGGCAGTAAAAGCCCAAATCCTATCCACTAGGCCACCAGGGTACTCCCAACATCAGTCTTCTCTAGCAACTTGAACATACCTGTAAGTTCCCTTCAGGAAGCTCTACAAAGTGAGGTTCTTCCCATATGAAGCTTGTACTTCAGCCATGGGTTGATGCTCAAACAAGTTTACATTGTCCATCAATGGAATCAATGTGGCCATTACTGTTTTCAGAAATATGGCAAGCACCTTCTGAGATGTTGATTCATGCAGAGGTCAGTGGCTGAGAGGGAACTCAGTCCTGTGGGGCAGCCTTGAAATGCAGCAAGACCATGAAGAGCTTCACCAGCATGGACAGCTCAGGGCCCCATACCCTTCTCTTACCCTCACCTAGCTGGATTCTGAGGAGGACCTCAGACTCTGAGAAAAATACAGTGTGATTGACATCTTCCCTCTCAGGTATGATTTTTCTTCTAGGAGAAGAAAAAATGTAGCTTCAAACTTAAAAACTCAATTCTCTATAGCTGCCATGAAAGCTATATATCTATTACTGATTCCAAGATCAAGAGCTTAAAAATAGACTTTTTCACTCAAGTCTTTTAACCAAACAAATCAATCAGGAATTGAAAACTTGGAGAACAAGAGATGGTGTTTTACAGACTTTCATTTAGAGTTTTTATAAGCACAAAACAAAGATAATTAAATATATTTAATGGTCATATTGAAGATACACTAGAGAAAAAATAATTAGCATAGTCCAATATGAACAAAATGATGAGTTATAATTATAAATATTTATACTTACACAATAAGCTATATATTACTCTAATTTCTATAATGTAACTTCAACTTTGATAACATATCTCTTTCCTCGTTGGTTGGTTATTCACAATAATGTATTGAAAAGTCTTTGTTTCAGTCTTTGTGTGAGTGCATTTGTGATAGTGGTGATGTTTCTTATTGTTTAAGTTTTGGTGTTTTTTTTGGTCTGTGTGAATATGTGTGTGCATTGGATGAGATTTTAATTTTTTAATCCTATTAGGGCATCCAAAGTCATCTCTATTGATTCTGCTTCCTGAACAAATGCTCTTTCACATATTTCTATATGTCACAAGGTTTCACAGAAGATGAATGTCTGTTTTGAAACTCTTCAAATCCTTTTTGAAATTATGTCATTAATTCAGTATTTTGTTCAGACACTGTTATGATCACTGTGAACAAAACAAGCAAAATTCACTGACCAATTGTAGCTTAAATTATAGTTGGGTTAGAAAATGAGTGAACAGACAATAAATTTTTTAAAAAGTAAAATTTATATTGGATGATAATAAATGCTATAGAGAAAGAATAGGAGGATAATAGGGAATAGTGTGAAGCAAGAGGTACAAATTTCAAAAGGATAGATGAAAACAATGGGCAAAGAAAAGTAGAAAATGATGCATGATGGTGGCCCTGTGCAACGGAGTGAACTCTAATGAGCCTCACAGAATGTCCAGAAAGATTTGAGAGAATTATATCAGCAAAGATACTCATAGGGACAGAGAGGGTGCAAAATAAAAAGAGGTCATTGAACCCCTGATTTTCTACTTACAGGAAGTAAGCTAAGAAAACTCACCTGCAAAACATGCTTCCTGTGATGAAGAAAGGGAGGATGAATCAGAGAGTGAAGCCAAGGGCTCAGAGGATGGAGCCAGAAGTCATGGAGAAGGTCCAGAGTCATTCCAGACCTTGGAATCCAATCAAGGAACTTCCAGTCTTTGTCTGGGGCTACCCCAGAACTGCTCTAGACTGAGAACTCCTTTGTGACTCCCACTTTACCCATTTTTGAACTGAAATGTCTATGGCAGTTTTCCTATGCTGGTTCCAACATCATATGTTGGGTGTGTGGAGTCCGATGACTTGTCTCTGTAGTCTCATGGGTCACAGGTAAACAGATATTGCATTCAAGGAGTTGTACTTGAGTTGTATGTGGTGAGCCTCACCCATACCAAGGATTTCTGGAGCCACTAGAAGCTGGGAGAAAAGTATGGAGCAGAGCCTCCAGAAGTAACCAACTGCTACTGCTGCTGCTGCTGCTAAGTCGCTTCAGTCATGTCCGACTCTATGTGACCCCATAGATGGCAGCCCACAAGGCTCCTCTGTCCCTGGGATTCTCCAGGCAAGAATACTGGAGTGGGTTGCCATTTCCTTCTCCAATGCATGAAAGTGAAAAGTGAAAGTGAAGTCATTCAGTCATGCCCAACTCTTAGCGACCCCATGGACTGCAGCCTACCAGGCTCCTCCGTCCATGGGATTTTCCAGGCAAGAGTACTGGAGTGGGGTGCCATTGCCTTCTCCGAGAAATAACCAAACCTGCCAATAACTTGACCTCAGATTTCTGGCCTCCTGAATTGTGAGAGAATAAATGTCTGTGGTTTTCAGCAGTTTATGGTATTTTTGTCACCTAGGAAATAAACACACCCTCCAAAGCAAAGGTTAGTCAGGCTTCCTGTCTGGTATAAAAGATCAGGATTCCCCCAAATCAGGGTTCCTGTGATGAAATTCAACCTGCTGTATGTGAACTGTCACCTGGCTCACCTGATTTCACCCTCTGGGCACTTGGTTTTGAAAGCCAATAGGGCTTTCTTTCAGGGCTTCCCGGGTGGCACTAGTGGTAAAGAACCCACCTGCCAATGCAGGAGACTTAGGAGACATGGGTTCAGTCTCTGGATCAGGAAGATCCCCTGGAGGAGGGCATGGCAACCCACTCCAGTTTTTTTGCCAGGAGAATCCCATGGACATAGGAGCCTGGAGGGCTACAATCCTATAGGGTCGCAAAGAGTCAGACATGACTGAAGCAACTTAGCTTGCACGTATGTATACACATCCACATAATACAGTTTGTTAATTTCATCTGCAAGCTTCTAAGTATATAATTCATTTGGACCAAAAACTATATATAGGCTAACTTATTAAGAACATCTAGGCCATTTTCCACAATCTACATACCCAAATGGCAATACTGATAAAAAAGTAAAGGTCAAATTTGTTACTGTCATCTATAATTTTATGCCATCAGCTCAAAGCAGTGAGTCTATGTCTTCCTCCAAATCTAAAACCATTTTTATTCTTTTCCAGTTTTAAGGAGCTTCCATTTTCTTCCTATAAGCTCATAAATATTACTTACTTATATTTCCCCTTTATTGATTGCTGCTTGAATTTTTTTCACATATCCTTCTTTTATCTGGGTTCATAGGCAAATGCAGTATGTAAATATCAATCTTTTGAGAGAATGCTTTATCTTCTTTCTCTTTAGACCATTTGTTCATTAAAAAGAAATGAGCCAGGGACTATGCTAGATACCAGGTAGTGATCAAAACAAAAACAATATTGAAAACATTATTGCTTATGATATGGGAGATAAATACTAATAATAAAATATGCAAGTAAAATTACAACTGTGGTAAGTACTAGAATGAAACTGTATAACAAGAAAGCTCAACTTTTCATTTCTTTGTATCAAAGAGCAAGGGTTAGTTTGGGGAAGATGAAGCTGGAGGAGACAGTGGGAAAATTAAGAAAAGTTTTGATCAAAGGCTATGTTAGGATTTTGGTCTTATTTTAAGAGCAATAGGTAATCTCTGGAGTGTTCATGTCTATGGAAGAGGGGGAGAGGGACATGAGTTAGGGGGGAACATGATCATTTTGAGTTTCAAAACTGTCACTCTGATCACAATATAAAGCCACAGCGGTCAAAGTGAAGTACATAAGATGTTCCACTGGGGAGTAAGGAAAATATTCGAACTTCTATGAACATAATATATTTAAAAATTTAAGCTCTACTGATATTTAGCCCAGGGATTCATTTGGTCTGTGTGTCAGATGATCATGGATTGCTTGGGGGAGCAGAGATAAGCCCAGGATAACAAGACTGTTCCACAGCGCTGCCTGGGAACCCTCATTCGTTCACATGCTTTCACTCATTGACTGTGGCCCCGTTTGTGTATGTTTGAGCTCATGGACTAATGCCAGTTTACTTACAACCTTGATAAAGTGGACACGGTTTTAAAAAGACTCCTGTAAAGAAGCCTGGGATGAAGTGAATGCTAACATTGCAAGCCTTAATGACCAAAAAAAATTGCCCTGGGCTTCTGACTTGCAGTGACTCCAATCACTGGATTAAGAGGCCCAGATTAGGATGCACTGAGTGGGAGAGGAGGCAGAGGTGGCTGACTTTTGTTTGGATCACATTGGGCTCAAGAAGAGTGGTACAGCAGGCTGCTGACTATGGGTGTTAGGAATTTTACAGATGTCTAGATGTCTGAGTCATCTGAATAAAGGTGATAATTTAGGGTTTATAGGCTTCAATGAAATAGTAATTTTAAATATCAAAATTTCAATTGTTAAAATTCTCATATCATTTATGATCTGTCTTCCCTTATTGTCAATAATTGAAATTCTGTGTTTAGTCTGATGTTTTTAAAGTTATCCTTTCTAAAGTTAAGGGCAGATGTTTTCAATCAGTATTTAGAAGAGAATTTCACAGTATTTTTTTTTTTTTATCATGAGTAAATGTGTTAACTTTTTAATGGGTATTTGTTTTAAAAAGGCATTTGAAATCAGCCATTTCACTTTTAAAGTATGAAATTTTAAAGCATTCAGAAAATAAATTTGATTCCCATGTACCCACTAGCCATATTTAGTAGGTTTATATTTTGCCATATTCACTCCAGATTTTTTTTTAAAGAATTAAAGCACTGTAAAGATAAAAACACACTCATTCTCATCTCTTACCCTCTCTTCTTATAGAAGTAACAACCAAGCCAGCATTAAAAGTTCAACATTGTGCTGAATTTTTAAGCAAGAATGAGCTAAAGTTAGCTACATCACCAAGCATTAATCCTAAAAATCAGCATGAAGGGAAAAAAGGAAATTCCAAGCTATTTCAGTATTTCATAGGACAGGACTGAGCAACTGAGCGCACACACACACATAATATTTAACTACAGTAGCACTGCTAAAGCTAACCAAAACATCAAGTTGCTTTACTTTTGATTGGAATTTTTTAAGGATTATGGTGTGTTTATATCAGCAAGGATCATAAGCCAGAGATTATTTTTATATTGCAATTTGCTTAGTAGAAGTTTATTAAAACACAAAATTCATAAGAGAAAAAAGAGTTTTAAGTGCATCCTTTGTGATAAAAGACTGAAATCAGTATTTCAGTCCCTGGCTATAGTCAGTTCTATAAATCTGAGGACATAGTTTGTGCTACGCTCTGTGGTTACAAAGATAAACATAGGACCTGGGCCTTGATTTCAAGCATTTCAAAGTTGTGGGGGGAGATATAAACAAGTTGCAAAACAGGATGATAAGCTCTTTTATAAAGATGCAGACTACATGGTTCCAGGGGAGAGAAGAGGATGGTTCTTGTCCAGAGTTAAACACCCTGTCTTCTCCCTCACAGCTCACCCCTCCTCACCTCCCTTGCACAGGTGCTCAGTCTCTCAGTCCTGTCTGACTCTTTGCAACCCCACGGACTGTAGCCCGCCAGGTTCCTCTGTCCATGGGATTCTCCAGGCAAGAGTACTGGACAGGGTTGCCGTTTTCTTCTCCAGGGGATCTTCTCGACCCAGGGATTGAACTCGTGTCTCCTGATTGGCAAGTAGATTCTTTACCGCTGAGCCACCTGGGCAAACCCCTTCCCTTACATTCAATCAATTCCAAGTTCTGTGTCATCAGACTCCTGTCTTTCATATATTCACTCTTCTCCTTCCCCACTGTTGTGGACTCACTTTAACCACCTCCATTTCACCTGAGCTCTTCAGGATGGTTAGAGGACCCTCCTTTTCTTCCATAGCAATGGGTATTCACCTCTGTTACAGCATCAGTGATACCACTCCCAGCCCCACTCACACATAAACCCACATTGTATAGGCTCCAAAAAAGAAAGGTTGTTCTGCTTATTTTCATTTTTCTTTGTATACCCAGCTACCTGCCTCATACACTGTAGCTTCTTTAATAGTTCAATGAATGAGTCTAAGTGGAGCAGGACTTGAACTTAATTTACAACATTTACTGGTTATCTCTAGCTTGTCCTTAGCTTCAGTTAGGGAAAACCCATTGAATTCATTTATTGAGAAATAGGAAACCATAAAATACACTGGTAATTTACAAAATGAAAATAGCTTTAATTACCAAAAAAAAGGAAAAGAACCTGAGATAACAGTTTTGAATTTGCTTTTACAGTACCTCAGTGGTTGTTACTAGTCCAACTTGACAGCCAGGCTCACAAGCCACAAATAGGCTTCAATCTAACAGTCTGTTTGCTCAGCTTTATGGAGGGAAATGCGGGAGGAAATACAGGTGGTATAATCTCTGCATTCATCCGGGGGCCTGGAAGCCACCCCTCCACCACAACTTGCAGGGTGGCCACAGAGCAGGTGTGTGTGGTCCCTGGGCTTCCGTGAGGCTGCCCTCAACTTTCCACCTGTGTTTTAAACCGTTCCAGTCAGGTCAGCCTAAGGCCTGCATCACTGCTCACTGCACCCCAGCTGCACAGACCAAGGGTAAATAAAGCAAGATAGACACAACATTCCACATTTTATCTTCACTCTGCTGTGGCCAAGGAAACAGTACCATGAGGAGACATTTCGAGGCAGGCCTGGATCAGCCCAAACTTGCTGTTAACCATTTCCTCATGGCCTACTACCCTTTCATGCCCTCAGTTGCAATAAATAACTGATCAACAGGTAAACTGTGGTGGGGGGAAAGAGGGGTTTCCCAATGGCTTAGTAAAAATCCAATGCAGGAGATGCAGGTTCGATCCCTGGGGTGGGAAGATCCCCTGGAGCAGGGAAAGGCTCCCCACTCCAGTATTCTTGCCTGGGAAATTCCATGGACAGAGGAACCTGGCGAGCTACAGTCCATGAGGTCACAAAGAGCCTGACATGACTTAGCAACTAAACGAGGGGAAAGATACTCTCTGCTGCTAAGTCACTTCAGTCGTGTCTGACTCTGTGCAGCCCCATAGATGGCAGCCCACCAGGCTCCCCCATCCCTGGGATTCTCCAGGCAAGAATACTGGAGTAGGTTGCCATTTCCTTCTCCAATGCATGAAAGTGAAAAGTGAAAGTGAAGTCGCTCAGTCATGTCCAACTCTTAGTGACCCCATGGACTGCAGCCTACCAGGCTCCTCTGCCCATGGGATTTTCCAGGCAAGAGTACTGGAGTGGGGTGCCATTGCCTTCTCCAAGATACTCTCTAATAAATTATAATAAAATAAAACCTGAGAGGAAAAAAAAGATAATAAAACTTATGGCTTCTTCAATTAAGTGTGTGACTCATCTCTCATGATTGCTGCATGTCTCCTATGCCATCTTACGTATTCACCCTTCCTGTGAGTGTTTAGCCCAGGAATAATCTTTGCACCTATTTCCTGAATGACAGATCTGGTCCTCATGTTGGAGGGGAAGCTGGCAGCAGCGCCTGCAATCCACATGTATGTCTATGCTACAGAAAAAAACTAGTCCTGGTTAACATTAGGGGAGTGAAAGCTTGGGGAACATATAAAGAATATCGAAAGCTACTGTTAGCTAAAAGAGAACCACAATAATCAGTTAAAGGAGCATGCATTCTTGAATGTCCCTTGAATCATAATTATCTGTGTAGAAGGCTAAAAATATAAGCTCAAACTAGGATAAAATCTGGCATTTTCTTCTCCTATATATAAATCAAGCAACTGTAGTATTTTTTAGTAGTAGTAGTATTTAGTAGTAGTATACACTACTATTTTTCAGTAGTAGTAAAAATGACGTTTGTATTTTGAGTGTTGGGTGTTTATATGGCCAAGAGAATGCCATATAATGCCATATAATCGAATGCCACTGAAGTTTGGGACCAGCTTAACATTATGGACAAGATAAAGATTTCATTCAAGGGATTTTTTTTTCTCCTACTTGGGAATAATTTCCCTATCCTAAACTTTTTGGATGCATTTCTAGACTAGTTAATAATTAGTCAGGCATCCTCATAAGTTTTCATGTAAGGCAATTTCATATTTAAAAAATAAAAAGGATAATGCCATATCAACTACCGGTTTAATACTGGCCACTAAGGCTTAGCCTGGAGAAGGAAATGGCAACCCATTCCAATATTCTTACCTGGAGAATCCCAGAGATAGAGGAGCCTGGTGGGCTGCCATCTATGGAATCGTACAAAGTCGGACACAACTGAAGCGACTTAGCAGCGGCAGCAGCAGGGCTTAGCCACTAGCTCTTAGGGAACAGTTAGTTAACTGCAAAACTTCAGTTTTTTCACAATTGTCAGACTTGTGATTAAATATCATGCAATAAATATATATTCATGTATTCAGTTCAGTCGCTCAGTCGTGTCCGACTCTTTGCGACCCCATGAATCACAGCACGCCAGGCCTCCCTGTCCATCACCAACTCCCAGAGTTCACTCAGACTCATGTCCATTGAGTCGGTGATGCCATCCAACCATCTCATCCTCTGTTGTCCCCTTCTCCTCCTGCCCTCAATCTTTCCCAGCATCGGGATCTTTTCAAATGAGTCATCTCTTCATATCAGGTGGCCAAAGTATTGGAGTTTACTCCCTCCTGAAACCTCATTAAATTGACAGGAAACCAATGAGAGAGGTGGGGGTGGTGGGAGAGAGAGAACAGCAAACAAAAAGATAAGAGGATTAGAGCATCTTTCCAGGAAATCTGATTTCCAAATATAAGAGTTCCATAAAGAAATGAGTAAAAATGAAGAGGAGAAAATTATCAAAATCAATTTAAGAAAATTTCCCGGAACTCAAGGACAGGAATTTCCAGACTGAAAGGTCACACTATAACTGAAGGTGATGTCCAGCACTACAGGAAGGAAACAAATCACATAAACAAGTATCACTGAGACACTTCAGAGCACTGGCTAAAGAAAAGGGATTCTAAAAGCTCCTGAGGGTCGGGGATGAGAAGAGAAGAGGGAAAAGGAAAGGGACGTCACATACCAAGAAGCATAAATCAGAATACTTCAGATATCTCAGCCTCAAAGCTGCTACCTGCAGCATGGTAGAACAAACCCTGAAAATTTTAAGAATAAAGCCCTTGAAATCTAGAATTCTAGACACCCAGTCTAACTATCACATAAGTTAATGGTAGACTTAGGACATTTTGCTGTTCAGATACAGAAATGTCTCCACATCTACCTCTCACCCAGTCTTGTAGGAAATTACTAGAGGATGCACTCCATCAGAAAAGGAGAGTAAACCAAGAAGAGGTACATCTCAGGATCCAAGGATGAGGGATCCAGTACAGGAGGAGGGCAAAGGGGATTTCTGGGATGCTGTGATGGGCATTCCAAGAAGGCTCCTGAGAAGCAGGTGGTGAGAACAAATTTCCAGATTGGAGCAGTAGGAGGGAAGGTGTGTCTTAAAGAGAAAAGGGAAATCCAAGATTATCCAAAGTGTTCAGTTCAATTCAGTCGCTCAGTCGTGTCTGACTCTTTGCAGCCCCATGAATCACAGCACGCCAGGCCTCCCTGTCCATCACCAACTCCCGGAGTCCACCCAAACCCATGTCCATTGAGTCAGTGATGCCATCCAACCATCTCATCCTCTGTCATCCCCTTCTCCAGGGTTTTTTCAAATGAGTCAGCCCTTCGCATCAAGTGGCCAAAGTACTGGAGTTTCAGCTTCAACATCAGTCCTTCCAATGAATACCCAGGACTGATCTCCTTTATGATGGACTGGTTAGATCTCCTTGCAGTCCAAGGGCCTCTCAAGAGTCTTCTCCAACACTACAGTTCACAACCATCAATTCTTCGGTGCTCAGTTTTCTTTATAGTCCAAATCTCACATCCATACATGACCACTGGAAAAACCATAGCCTTGACTAGACGGACCTTTGTTGACAAAGTAATGCCTCTGCTCTTCAATATGCTGTCTAGGTTGGTCATAACTTTCCATCCAAGGAATAAGCATATTTTAATTTCATGGCTGCAATCACCATCTGTAGTGATTTTGGAGCCCCCAAAATAAAGTCAGCCACTATTTCCACTTTTTCCCCCATCTATTTGCCATGAAGTGATGGGACCAGATGCCATAATCTTAGTTTTCTGCATGTTGAGCTTTCAGCCAACTTTTTCACTCTCCTCTTTCACTTTCATCAAGAGTCTCTTTAGTTCTTCTTTACTTCCTGCCATAAGGGTGGTGTCATCTGCATATCTGAGGTTATTCATATTTCTCCCAGCAATCTTGATTCCAGCTTGTGCTTCTTCCAGTCCAGCATTTCTCATGATGTGCTCTGCATATAAGTTAAATAAGCAGTGTGACAATATACAGCCTTGACGGACTCCTTTTCCTATTTGGAACCAGTCTGTTTTCCCATGTCCAGTTCGAACTGTTGCTTCCTAACCTGCATATAGGTTTCTCAAGAGGCAGGTCAGGTGGTCTGGTATTCCCGTCTCTTGAAGAATTTTCCACAGTTTATTGTGATCCACACAAAGCCTTTGGCATAGTCAATAAAGCAGAAATAGATGTTTTACTGGAACTCTCTTGCTTTTTCAATGATCCAGTGGATGTTGGCAATTTGATCTCTGGTTCCTCTGCCTTTTCTAAAATCAGCTTGGACATCTGGAAGTTCATGGTTCACATATTGCTGAAGCCTGGCTTGGAGAATTTTGAGCATTACTTTACTAGCATGTGAGATGAGAGCAATTGTGAGGTAGTTTGAGCATTCTGTGGCATTGCCTTTCTTTGAGATTGGAATGAAACCTGACCTTTTCCAGTCCTGTGGCTACTGCTGAGTTTTCCAAATTTGCTGGCATATTGAGTGCAGCACTTTCACAGCATCATCTCTCAGGATTTGAAATAGCTCAACTGGAATTCCATCACCTCCACTAGCTTTGTTCCTAGTGATGCTTCGTAAGGCCCAGTTGACTTCACATTCCAGGATGTCTGGCTCTAGGTGAGTGATCACACTATCATGATTATCTGGGTTATGAAGATCTTTTTTGTACAGTTCTTCTGTGTATTCTTTCCACCTCTTCTAGAATATATTAAGAGGAAGGTAACGCTTTGTATAGCAACACAGGATGAACTAGACATAAGCATATGGAAAATTAATCCAAAAAATAAAAGATGAAAGTATAACTGTCTAGACAACAAAATTATAGAAGAAAGTAATTGTAATCATTGTATTGATGGAGCTCAGAATAGGAGACCCCAAAATATGGCACCTTGGCATATTTAATATTTTAAGTTGAAAGAGTCTGAGAAAACTGAATAAGCAAGAGGGTCTCTTTGACCTTCCCCTGCCCCTCTCCCCTGAAGCAGGTCACATGATCTCACCTGTAGAGGTACCCTCCCTATACCTGTAAGAAAGGAACATCCTTTTCTCTAGGACCCAGAATCCGGATGAACAGGTCTTGCTAAGTTTTCCCTGTCACGTCACTGACTTCACACCCTTTGTCCTATCACATTTCTTCACAGCTGTCCATTCTTCATCAGACCTAGCAAAAACATTCAGGTTTAACCACTTCTTCAGATCTTCATTTCTTTATGAAGGTCCCTATGTCATGTAAAAACATGTCAAATAAATTATGCTTTCCTCCTCCTATTAATCTGTCTTTGTCAGTTTAACTTTCAGATTCAATCAAAAGGGTCAAGGAAAACATTTTTCCTCCCCTATAATATACTACATGGGTCAGCTGTAAATGATATTTAAATGGGCATAATAATAAACATTGAATATTGGTTTAGCAAAGAGGAAGCTGTAGCTATACTAGAACAAAGAAAGGGTAACTTCGTGTTTGAAGGACAGGAGTGCAGAGGTTAGAAATAAGAATTTATCAATATTAATACATTGAACAAAATAGTACTACATGAATGTTATTTATAAATACCAGGAGAAAGATCTAAAAGTTGAAAGTAGTTTTTGAGGAACAATAATCAGGAGAAGGAAGGAGGAGAAGACTGCTGTTTTTAAATGATAAACCTTGTGAAATACTTGATTTAAAAAAAAAAGTCTGTTTATAGCATTAAAATAAAATTTTAATTTAGAAGGTAGAAAAAAGACTTTTATCCTCAGAGACTCAAATTTAATTTATAAATAATGACAAACGAACATTTTAATGATGGTTGACCTAGGAAAATAAGTATTGAAAAGGTTTAGACTCTTGTGACTTCCTGCTGGCACATACCAAGGGCATAAAGATTTATAACTAGCAATACAATTAGGATACTTTCTGAGGTATGAGATGCTCATCTTGAATACCATCACTGTGTAACTGTTCTGCCAAATTTGAATGGTCCTATTTGCACCCAGCAGTCTTTCTTCCCAGGTGGCTCAGTAGTCAGGAATCTGCCTGCCAATGCAAGAGACACAGGTTTGATCCCTGGGTAGGGAAGATCCCCTGAAGAAAGAAATGGCAACCCCCTCCTGTATTCTTGCCTCGAGAATTCCGTGGACACGGGAGTCTGGCAGGCTAAAGTCCATGGGGTCATCAGACAGGACTCAGTGATTAAACAATAACAACAATTTGCACCCAGCAACCCACCTGTCGGACTGCTATGTGGACCAATTTAGATGGCAGCAGGGAGAACCAGAGAGTGTTCCCGTCATTAACTGTCATCATAGCTTGTTTGTCATTCCAATTTAATCTCACATTTATTGCAATGAGAACTAACACAGTGCTGGCATTTATCTGCTATAAATATCAAAACAAAACTTTGGCATTATAGGAGCCATGGATATTTTGATAAGGACTTTCTGCCATACCATTTTAGTAAGTTTTAAATGGTTGCAAATTATAGCTATTTTGGTGACATCATCAATTTTTTAAAGAGAAAGCTCTATTGCTGAATTATTAATAATAGGTATTTTATATAAACAAGATAGTTGTATAAATTTATCAGTACTCTGCAAGGAGGAAGATGCATAGCTTCTCTCTGTTTTGTTTTTTGTTTTTTTTTTTAATTAGTGTATTTTCAGGTGGCTGGTGATAATTCACCCAAAACAGATAGGAAAGCTTGGTTATAACAATAAAAAACAAAGAGTAATCTGTCTCTTTTTACAGTCCAGGTCACCCATATCATTCAAACTATACAAGTAAATCACACTCATTTTATATTTTCGTTTGGATAGGCTGTAATTTCTTGGCAATGAACTAATGAAATAGGGCCCATTAAGGGAGGACAGCTTCCTAGGAGTTGTCTATTTATCTTGAGAGAGAAAAGAACTCACTCTAAGGCAGAATGGGGACCATGCCTGGCACAATCAGCAAACTCTCAGTTGTCTGGACTGATGTGGAAGTCATTTCCATGTCAGAACCAAAGACTAGAATTTCCACTTTGCTGTTTTAAGTCAATGGAAAATTGAAGTTCTTAAGTGTCAACCAAGAGACAAAATAGAGCGTTTGAAATTTTCCACATAACATCTCTGGACAACACCCAAGATATCTTAACTGTAGTTGCCTCCAGGGGGTAGAATTTGGTGGGTGAAGGTTAGGAGTGATGAAGTAGGAGTTTGTGATAGGGGATTAGTGGCTTCCTCTTACTATAATTCTTGAATTTTGCACTGTATTCATATGGTACAAAAGTTTTTTTAAAACTAATTTTTTAAAAACCCTATACATAAGAAAGTATCTGTAGTCTTAAAATATTCATATAATTGCTGTTATTCAGACTCAGTATTGCCTGATAGCATAGCAGTTACAATAGTTTCTGTTCAAGAACATTCTGTAAAACTAAGTTCTACCTTAATATATTCCATAGCTTTTTTTCTTATGCATACATCACAGCTTCTCCCTAAATTCCTTTGGTTTCTGGTGTGTGTGTGTGTGTGTGTGTGTGTGTGTGTGTGTTCACAGCTCAGAGTTGAATTCTTATGCTCCTTAAGGGTCCTTCCAGTCTCATTTCTTTGAGGATTATCAGGCGTGCAATGTCCATTAGCCATCAGCTAAGAGAAAAGAGATGCACAGAGATAAAGTGGTAGATGGAAGGGGACTTGTGAGAAGCGGTACAAACCAAGACCAGCACCATTAAAGTACCTAAAGTTGCATTTCTAGCTGTAATAGATGTCTAAAAATGTGTACTTTTTCATTAGTTCATAAATACATTTTCTTTGCCATCACAAAACCACTAGCATCCCCCCTCCACCACCTCTGCAGCCCCCATCACCTTTATTTACCTGCATGAAAATAATCCAGTTTCCAATACCTCAGAGTTAGAGGGTGTTAAAATATGAATGAGCTGACAACAGTAATAGCAAGCTCGTCTCGTAGTAGATTTTTATTTTCCTCACACAGAGCTTCAACTTTTTAAAAGCTCTGTTTGACACCAAACAAACTTTCAAAACATAAAAACATTAACTGAAATTGATATTAGTCCTCCAACTTTTCAGCTAAGTGCATATAAATTAAACTATGTTTATATGATTTCTATCAGAGGATTAAAAAATGGAAAAATGTGAGGCTAGCTATCTGGTGTCAAATAATTAGCTACATTTTAATGTGTTTTATGAGTTCTTTGTTTACAGGTTTTTAAATAAACTAACTGGTTAAGTCAGGAAGTCCAAATTTGTGTGTATACATAAATTTTGAAAAAATTTTTGATGCATATAATCTTGACTAAATGTGTCTTCAATATATTCTCCAAGAAAACAAATATTTCCTCTATTAATTCTTAACTGCAGCATTGTGGAAAAATACAGTGTGGTCCCTATGTTATGTAACCATGATTTACAATTAGCACATTTCTCCCTCTTTTCCTGTTTGGTCTCATGCCCGGGAATTGAGCCCTTACCTCCCATGTACTCCATGAATCGCTGGTGTGCGCCTTGTACTTCCGGGACAGAATTGTTCCCAAGGCATGTGTGTCACTCGCCTGGGATCTTCTTTTCTGGTTATGAGGCATCAAAGGCGTCATCATAGTCTTCCCTAGTCAGTGCCTCTGTTCTGTCTGTGCTCACCGGTGTGTTTGTTGTGTTTAGCCCAGTGGACTCTCCAGGGGTCCTTTATTCTTCCTTTCTCCTTCTCTGGAGGCTTATTCCCTTTCATCCTCCCTCCAGGCCCAGCTTTGCTGGGTAACTGGCTTTTCTCTTCTGATTTATGCCTGGGGTAAAGCAGCTGTCTTTTAAAGATAAGAACCAGAGAACAGTCTTATCAAAAAGACATGAAGAATAACCTAGGAAAGACAAAAAGCCCCTGTCCCTAAAAATGTCTTTGTCATTAGCTCTTTTTATGCTGAACACCCAGATTTATTTCCTCTTGTCCCTCAGTTTGAACAAACCAAGTTAGTCAAACTGGCTCAATCTGAAGAAAAATAAAACAGGGAAAAGGCTGTTTTTGCCAAAGTAATACAATATAAAAAGTGACTAACTTGAATCTTCATTTTTAGTAACTGTTAAAATTAGAGTATTATAATAAAAAGGAAGTGATTTTGCTCTAAAAGAAAGTATAGGATGAAAAGATGAAGCAGAAGAAAATAAACTGTAGGAACACCAAGGAAAATGAAAAGCAAAGTAAGGTAAGCTTAAAATCATGAAGCAAAAGTAACACATGGTTATATTATATTAATAAAGTTAACCCGTACATCTGGACTCACAAAATGGAGGCCACCTCAGTGGCCAGGCCAACATCACAAATCTAAACCTAAGCTATACTGCACTTATGGAAAATCCCTGTCAAGAAAATTAACATACACCAGTCATTGTCTTCCATCTCCAACTCAGCTTAACTAGCTCATCTTAGAAAACAGGGCCTGCTGGCCTTACCAGGAAATCCTTGACCTCCTGTTTCCTAGTTTCTACTTCTAATCTATACATGCCTCAGATCCCTCATTTATCAAATGGGAATACAAGTACTTACTCCTACCACTGTGGGCATATAATGAGGAATACATGCATAGGAATAGCAAATGTCCATTAACTATTCATAAAGACAAGTAATAAAATAGGGTTCAGGATTCCGAAATTGAATTCTATGCTCTAGTGCGCACACAATTAAATGTAACTAAAGCTGGGTTTTAATTCTAAATGCTAACTGAATATTATGACGATTTCCCCAAATGAGATAGTCATTTAAAAATGAGTAGTTTCAAAAGGACCATCCATACCAACTGCCTAGCTAAGCAAGTCCACTTTCCTGGAAATGGGTTTCCTTATCTGAGCCTAAGAGCCACTCAGCTAATTTCCTTTCCAATTCTAAGTTTTTATTTTATGGTATTTGCTACAAAAACTGGTACTCATTCCCTGATTAATTTGGAATATCACAAATTAGATGACATGATGGCATAATTCTTAGTCTTTCTAATTTATGAATATTTTAATTTAGAGGGAAGAGAATAAAAAGGGAAATATGACCAGACTAAGAGGCAAAACCTAAAGGAGGGACTGAGTGGAATCCTGCAGATCTCTGATTTCATTCCTATAACTATTAGATCACTAAGGCTGTGTGCAATTAAATGTGTTAAGTCAGAAATTCCTAAACATCATGGTGCATAAAACTCATGTGAGCCTCTGGCTTAAAAACATTAATTTCTAGGACCTCATCTCTAGAGGTTCTGATTCCGGAAGTGAAGGATGAAGCCCTTGAATTTGTGTTTATAACAAACACTCAAGGAAATTACTCTGCAGGCAGACCACATCTGAGAAAACACTGTGCTAGGTGGTATTTCTTATGTCAAACACAGCTTGATTATTGCATATTAGATCGTATAATGTATGGGAGCTTCCCAGGTGGCACAGTGATAAAGAATCTGTCTGCCAATGTAGGAAACGTATGTTCAATCCCTGGGTTCCTGGCAACCTGCTCCAGTATTCTTGTCTGAAAAATGCCATTGACAGAAGAGGCTGGTGGGCTACAGTCCATGCAGTCACAATTGGGCACATGCAAACAGATCCTATAATATGAAAGTATTTTCTACTCACAAATAACTACCCATAATGGGTTTAGAAGATCCCCTGGAGCAGGGCATGGCAACCCACTCCAGTATTCTTGCCTGGAGAATCCGCATGGACAGAGGAGACTGGCAGGCTACATCCATAGCGTTGCAGAGAATGGGACACGACTGAGTGACTCAGCACATACACAGCATGCCCGAGTGTTATACACAGGTAGAGCTACTGTCATCTGGGAAAATATAAATATGTTTCTATTTTGGTGTAAGTTCTGTGTTGGACATGCTAAGCAGCAGTTAAATAATTTAATGTTTATGTTTCTCTTTGTCCTTAACCACAAAACAGGACTGATCTGAAACACTTCTTTTAAGGATTGCAAGAAATAAGTATTTCCAAAACTCTAAAGCAACTTTAAACATAATGTTGATGATCATACTTCTTCAGTTCATGATTCTTTAAAAGTGTGTAGGGTTCTTGAGAGCAGGGACTGCGTCTTGTAAGTTTCTTTTAGTGAGCAGCTATTGTTTATCTTCCCTGGTGGCTCAGTGGTAAAGAATCAGCCTGCAAAGCAGGAGAATTGCAGGAGACTGGATCGGGAAGATCCTCTGGAGAAGAAAATGGCAAGCAACTCCAATGTTCTTGCCTGGAAAATCCCATGGACAGAGGAGCCTTGTGGGCTACAGTCCATGGGGTCTGTTGGACATGCTGCTGCTGCTGCTACTAAGTTGCTTCAGTCGTGTCCGACTCTGTGCGACCCCATAGATGGCAGCCCACCGGGCTCCCCTGTCCCTGGGATTCTCCAGGCAAGAATACTGGAGTGGGTTGCCATTTCCTCCTCCAATGCATGAAAGTGAAAAGTGAAAGTGAAGTCCCTCAGTCGTGTCTGATTCCTAGCTACCCCATGGACTGCAGCCTACCAGGCTCTTCCATCCATGGGATTTTACAGGCAAGAATACTGGAGCTGTTGGACATGACTGAGCTACTAAACAACAATCTGCCTAATATCCCTTCCCATTTATTTTGGTAACAGAATCCTGATTTTCCTTTGGGAAACCTCTGTTCTTGCATTCTCTGCTTCTGCTTCTGCTGCTGCTGCTGCTGCTGCTGCTAAGTCACTTCAGTCATGTCCGACTCTGTGTGACCCCATAGATGGGAGCTCACCAGGCTCCCCCATCCCTGGGATTCTCCAGGCAAGAACACTGGAGTGGGTTGCCATTTCCTTCTCCAATGCATGAAAGTGAAAAGTGAAAGTGAAGTCCCTCAGTCGTGTCTGATTCCTAGCTACCCCATGGACTGCAGCCTACCAGGCTCCTCCGTCCATGGGATTTTCCAGGCAAGAGTACTGGAGTGGGGTGCCATTGTTCTTGCATTCTCAGGTCATGTTATTAGTGCAGAGGAAAATGACTCCATTCTGGGTCCAGTTGAGTGCCTATGACTGAACAGGCAAGTCAGAGCATCCCATTCCTCCCTGCCACTGTGATTGGTTCAGAAATTTGTAAGTATCCAAGACCAGCCAATGAGAGCCAGCCCCAGAGATTGTGCTGAAACTATGGGATAGACACCTTTCTTTTTTTTGAACTAGCTAAACCTCCAACTAAATGCAACCTGGAGTGATGTTCACCATCACAAAAGAAATCCTAGCTGAAAACAAAGTCAATGAAAAAGAAAAGAGAAAACCAAGAGTTTGAAAGACTTGTCTGATGACATTGTTAATCACACCTAGACTTTTCCAGTACAAGAACCTGCCTCTGGCTCTCTCTCATTCCTTGGGCAATTATCAAGCAGTTGGAGGTTTTCAAATGTTGACTGATCTGTTTGCTAGTGAAATAAAAATCCTTAGTCACAGACTACAAGGCAAAATTGTTGCTCAAATTCATCGTTGCAGTGTTTTGGCTATTCATTCAAAAGTAACGCATGCATGTATGTAACTGAGAGGTTTTTCGATTTAATCAGCAGAGCAACCCCAAATGTCTTGTATAACTACTAGACAGTAAAATTAGGCACGATCCATAAATTATTCTTCTTTGTACAATTAGCCAAATAATTCCCTTACTTGTTACCCAAAATCGTTCAATTTGAAGGATGAGTCACAGCCTGATTGTCTAGTTTTATTTTAAAATCTCGGAACTCAGAGCTCTCTTAGTCCTTGCTGTTTTTGAAAGCTGGAAACCGTCATTTACCCTCAGTTCCTGCATCTGTAAAAATAAACTAGGATAAAGGTTTCACTAAGTAGGTAGATTTGAGGTTTTTCTCTTTGATCATATAGATGTTTTTAAGTTAAAATGATGGCTTGAAGTGAAGGACTCGTTATTCCTTTAACATACTGCCATCGTGTGGTTACTTCGCTCATTCACATTCAAGTCTTTCCAAGATAATGTTTACAGTGACTCCTTTATTCAGCAACATGTAAAGCAGGAAGCCCTCAAAGAAAAGGAAAATGAATAGAACACATTCTTCCCATGAGCTTAGTGCAGAGTATGGCATAAAATAGGTATAACTTGCCAAAGATGTGAAATATACATGCAATTTGCCGAAGTCCAAGATGGAATATGGTAGGAACCTAAAAAACTTAGACTAAGTGCAAAGGAGACTCAGGTGAGAGTCAACTGTCTTAAACTACAATCTATTTTAAAACCTTCAGGCCATAATTTTAATAAAGCTATTTAATAACATTTGGCATTAAGTGTTTATACTATTAATTCTTTGCAACATCTCTGCAATCATCCTCCTTTTATTTCTGAGGTGCTTGAGACCCATAAAGTATTTGCCAGATGTCTCAGTAACCTAAAAGCAAAAGTGAGGCTTTACTCATAGTTTGGTTAAAATACCTTGGACTTGTAGAGCTTTATGTAGTTTATACTATTGTTTTTGTGTCCTTTGAGATAGATAAGACAGAAGAATTAGAGAAGATTCCATCAAAATTTTCTGGCTTTAGTACATTTCTTTACTGCATTTTGCTTTAAATTTAGGTGCTCCAAAAAGTTGGTTTCATTCAGTTGGATGGATCCATATGAAAATACTGGTGAGTTTTGAGATTTTGTATTGATCTATGATTTCCTATAATCAAAGGAAAATTCAGTAAAAATAGCAGGATTAAGTTCTATTGTAATATTGTCAAATTGTTTTCAGAATAAGTTTTAGCACCTATAGCAAATTAGAGAAGTTGTGCTTTTAAGTCTCTCACACACACAAAATGTTTCTAGTGCTGCATACACAGGACACATACCTACCAAATTCTACATATATGTAATTGCCTAGATCATGTCTGCAAATTATTCTTTTAAAACATCACTCCCATAGATTGCATACTGAGAGGTCTTCTCAGGTCTGTTCATGTTTGGAAATGCCATTATCTCAGACTCCTGGCCCTTGGCACTACCATCTTCTCAAATTAGAAACCAATACAGCCAAAGGAGTCTTTTACAGTCTCCTTTCCTCCTCTCTTAAACACAAAATTTTATTAAGATTAGCAACGGGATTAATGTTGATTGTGTCCCTCTCAAAATTCAAACGTTGCAGTCTGCATATGTAGCACACCAAATGCGACCGTATTTGGAGATATGATCTTTATAGAGATAAGCGAGTTAAATGAGGTCATTTGAATGGGCCCTAATCCAGTATAACTGTTGTCCTTATAAAAATGATAAATGTGGATGCAGAGACACCGACAGAAGGAAAACGAAGTGTAGACACCAAGAGAAGACAGCCATCTACAAGCCAAGGAAAATCCCATGGACGGAGGAGCCTGGTGGGCTGCAGTCCATGAGGTCGCTAAGAGTAGGACATGACTGAGCGACTTCCCTTTCACTTTTCACTTTCATGCATTGGAGAAGGAAATGGCAACCCACTCCAGTGTTCTTGCCTGGAGAATCCCAGGGACAGAGGAGCCTGGTAGGAGGCCGTCTATGAGGTCGCACAGAGTCGGACACGACTGAAGCGACTTAGCAGCAGCAGCAGCACAAGCCAAGGAGAGAAGCCTGGAAGAGAGCCTTCCCCCTCAGCCCACAGAAAGAACCAACCCCGCAGATACCTTGACCTTGGACTTCTGGCGAACCTGGACTGCCAGTCTCCTGGATTGCAAGAGGTTCAGATCTGTTGTTTTAAGCCACCCAGTTTGTGGTACTTGCTTGTAGCAGCCCTAACAAACTAGTGCAATTAGCCTGAGGAAAATGAATTATATTCACTTTGTAGGCCATGTGTATCTTTATGGCTAGCCCTAACTTAGTTGTTGAAATTCCAGAAGACAGAAAAACAATAAATTTGTCATTTTCATGGAGAAATTGTAAATGTATTAAATCATTTTTGAGAAAAAGTAAGCAGATGGAAAGAGACTGTATAATTTTAATATCAGAGTATTGTGAAGAAAGGATTACAAATTGGTACTTTTAGGCATAAACTCTGGCTTTGCATAAATTTTGGCTTTGGCAGCTATTTCTTTACCTGTAACCTCCTCTTTCCTTTCTCAGCCAAACTCTGACCAAGTTATGCAAAGAGGGGACCAATTATTTTCCTCTTTAGCCCTCAACATTTCAGGCCAAGAGAAGAAATAATGTATCAGATTGATTTTCAAGTGGTCATCTTTTGAAGATCTCTGCCCAGAGAAGAAAAGCAGGTGAGAATTGCTGATGACTGTCAATCTTTTTGGCCATACAGAATCTAAACACCCTTCCAATGATGGAGCCTTCCCCATTTTATTATTTGAGCCTGGCTTTGACTATAGAAGGTGAGCATGCCTGATACTGGCTTCCATAGCTTCTCTCGAGTTCGAACATAGACACCACAACCAGATCATGGACCAAACAAAGCTTAGACAAACTAAATCAGATGCTATGGTTCCAAAGATCAAAGGAGTGCTCTAAATTTAAGCTAGAGAAACCAGTATCAGCCACATCCATCTTCTAGGATAAAGGAAGAGCGGTACCAGCAGTGGCCCCCAGGGTCTATTATCAGTAGTGATCAAGCCATGCTCAGTGACTGTGATAGACTCAGAGTTCTGTTACTTGACTCAAACCACTATTCACAGATCAGTAACCTAGTTAAATGCCTGCCACAGATTCTAGAGCTGTTCCATTTGTGTTCAAATCATCCATCGTTTCTATTGCTTCCAACTAAAACCTCTGACACACAAAAAATTTTGTATCTTTAATTTATCCTTTAATAAATGTAGAATCATGGTGATTGCAGCCATGAAATTAAAAGACGCTTGCTCCTTGGAAGGAGAGTTATGACCAATCTAAGCATATTCAAAAGCAGGAGAGTTATGACCAATCAAGCATATTCAAAAGCAGAGACATTATTTTGTCAACAAAGGTCCATCTAGTCACGGCTATGGTTTTTCCAGTAGTCACATATGGATGTGAGAGTTGGACTATAAAGAAAGCTGAGCACCGAAGAATTGATGCTTCTGAAGTGTGGTGTTGGAGAAGACTCTTCAGAGTCCCTTGGACTGCAAGGTGATCCAGCCAGTCCATCCTAAAGGAGATCAGTCCTGGGTATTCATTGGAGGGACTGATGTTGAAGCTGAAACTCCAATATTTTGGCCACCTGATGCAGAGAGCTGACTCATTTGAAAAGACCCTGATGCTGGGAAAAATCGAGGGCAGGAGGAGAAGGGGATGACAGAGGATGAGATGGTTGGATGGCATCACCGACACAATGGACATGGGTTTGGGTGGACTCCAGGAGTTGGTGATGGACAGGGAGGCCTGGCATGCTGCAGTTCATGGGGTTGCAAAGAATCAGACACAACTGAGCAACTGAACTTAACTGAAATGTAGAATCATTTTTTAATTGATTCTAATTAAATCTAATTATTTTTTCTTTTTACCCAATAAGGAAACAGATCACAGAACTGTGCTCAGTAAATAGATATACTACATACATATACTTAAAATCTTACAAACAGTTAAGAGAGAGAAGGAACAGAAATGAATAGGAAAAAGAAGACAGAGAATGAAATGCTGAAGGGAAGATGATCAGCAGAAATTCTTTCAAATCTTTTCTCTTTAATTATTTTAAGATTAAAAACCTTCTGTTTTGACTTCTGACCATTACTTGGCTTTTATTTTACAGAATTCAAAATAACCTGATCAAACTTGTCTTTATGATACCTATATAGAAATATTGGCAAATATATTAACAGATACTTAATAAAAATGGAAAGACGAATAGTCCTTAAACACATGAAAAGATAGCCAACTGCACTCACAGTAAGAGAATACAATTTAAAACAACGAGATACTGTCTTTCATCTATCAAATTGGCAAAACCCAAAAGTTTATAATTCACTGTGTTGGAATGAGTGTAGGGGAAACAAATCCTTTCATATTGCCTGTGGGAATATAAATAAAAGCAACCATTATTTTAGGGGGTGAAATTTAGAAGCATCCATCAAGGTCACACATACATCTGCCCTTTGACCCAGCAAGTCTATCTCTAGAAACCAGTCTTATGGATGGATATATACATGCACAAATCAACAAAGGTAAAAGAATATTACTTGCAACTGCAATAGAAAACTAAATAAGCCAATTCTGATACACCCAAACACTGAAATACTATAAAGCTGATTAAATAAACGAGGAAGCTCTTCAAATGCTGCTATAGCAATCAGAGCCAAGCCTTATTGGTAAGTGGGTGAAGATGCTTTATTACGTAATATGTTGCCATAGGGGAAAAACAATTATAACAATTTCATAATTATAGCAGTCTTTATATTTATGACTATATTCATGTGTGCATGAATTCATGTGTGATTGTGCATGGATAAAAATATCTCTAGAAGGTCTCATTAAAAATAAAAAAAAAACTTTGGCTCCTCCCTGATGGTCTAGCAGTTAAGACTCTTCATTCCTAAAGTAGAGGGTCTGGGCTCAATCTCTGGTCAGGGAACTAGATCCCACATGTAACAACTAAGACTCAGCACACCAAATAAATCAATAATTTTTTAAATGCTAGTATAAGTAGTGATTCCTTCCTAGAAGGGAAAATAACATCCAGAAAACAGTGAACTGTAGATGAAATGGTATGTATGCATTCTTGTATCTTCTCAATTTGATAATCTGTTTCTGTATTAATCTATTTTAAAATTATGTAAAAATACTAAAGCATACACATGAATATGTATATAAAAGATAGTAAAGTCATTTTTGCTTAACTATAAAGTCCAAGTATAAAAAAAATCAAAACCATAAAAATAAACCAAAAAAATATAAAACAAGTACTTTATCAAGAATTTTATTGTTGTTGTTTAGTCACTAAATCCTGTCTGACTCTTTTGCAACCCCATGGATTGTAGCCCGCCAGGTTCCCCTGTCCATGGGATTTCCCAGGCAAGAGTACTGGAGTGGGTTGCCATTTCCTACTCCAGGGGTTCTTCCTGACGCACGGATCGAACCTGCGTCTCATGCATTGGCAGGCAGCTTCTTTACCACTAAGCCACCAATTAAGAATTGAAAATGAAGTGCAATGTTAGTCACTCAGTTGTGTCTGATGCTTTGTGACCTCATGGACTGTAGTACACCAAGCTCTTCTTTCCATGGAATTCTCCAGGCAAGAATACTGGAGTAGATTACCATTCCCTTCTCCAGGAGATCTTCCCAACCCAGGGATTGAACATGGGTCTCCTGCACTGCAGGCAGATTCTTTGCCATCTGAGCCTCCAGGGAAGCCCTAATCAATCATCAAGAATTGGATTCATGCCAAAAAATCTCCTTAAGCTTGTTTCTGATTAAATAACTCAAGTCTGTTGTTTTCTCCTGACAAGATGTTCCTTCCATACATCTTTCCCTCTGACCCTAGATTTCACTTTAGGCCTGGGAAGATCTGAGAAAGCAGGAATGAACTTGTCCAAAGTCAAAGAACAAAAAAAGCTTGCACATGTTCAGGCTTGTACCTGTACACGACATGGTTAGAGAGGGAGAGGAAAGGTTTTGATTCTAGGAACCACAGTCACACACTGTGACTGTCCTGGCTGTCTCCAGGACTTGGGGAGAAATATCTTTCAGATAAAGAAACAAAAGCAAGGATAAAGAGGGCTGCTACGGGCAACGGCAAAGTGGTGCAGAGCTACACCGAAAGCTGACATTTCGAGCTGAAAAGATATTAGATATCATATGTAATCCATGTAACTCTTTAAATTTTACATATGAAGAAACCAAAGGCTGAGAAGGCTGTGACTAGTTCAGTGTCACACACTTTGAATGCAGCAGAATTAAGATAATAATTAACGTTTCCCAACTCCAAGGCCAGTGGAGTTGCTTCCCTGCACCTCCACCTTCATTCATTCCCTGCCTCCCCATACTTGATTCTTTTACACATAGCTGCTTCCATTTTCAGTACAAGAGACAGAAAATTGCAGTACTTTCTTCTATTCCAGCAATTGTGTAGTCAATGCTTCCACAATTCTTGATCTTTCAGTTTGAGACAGCTCCTTATTCTGGCCTCCAGTCCTGTAGACTAGGGATGAGTAAAGTCAGCCCTAGTCGGGTTAAGGCCATGTTCTAGTAACAGCTGTTTTGGGTGCAAAAACCAGAAACCCGCTTGCATTAGTTCAAGTACAAAGAAAGCCAATACTGGCGATACAGGAGCACTCTTCTTGGTTTTACATAGTCTAAGGACAGGGAAGAAGTTAGGACAGATTTCACATGAAATGAAAAGTTGGGAAACAAAAATGGTTTTTATACACTTTCACTTTTGCATCTGACAGGACAAAATCTACAAAGAATAGATTAAATTCCTGCAGTTGAACCTTAAAAAGCCACTGGGGAAAACGGAACGGGGGAAATATAGCTCAGCCACCAGCTATTGCAAAGAAAAAGAAAAGTCAAGATTTTAACTAAAACTTGAATATGAACTAAGGACATGTTAGGGCTTCCCAGGTGGTGCTAATGGTAAAGAACCCACCTGCTGATATAGGAGACGTAAGAGATGTGAGTTCAATCCCTGGGTCAGGAAGATGCTCTGGAGGAGAGCACAGCAACCCACTCCAGTATTCCTGCCTAGAGAATCCCATGGACAGAGAAGCCTGGCAGGCTACAGCCCATGGGGTGGCAAAGAGTCAGACACGACTGAAGTGACTTAGCACACATACATACAGGGACACATTAATAGAGGTATTGGACCTAGAATAAAGAAAGTGATTGTTTTCCTTATAATTCATACCACATCTGGAATACTCTGCTCTATTCTAGATACCATGAGAAAAATAGAAAAACTGAAAATGTCTAATGCACAGTGGTCAAATTGGTAAAAATTTGAAAACCTAGCAAGAGGAATTCACTGTTTTTGTCAAATATTTGAGGGGCAGTTAGTTAGGAATATTCTGTGAGGCTTTGAGGAACTAGGATTGATTAGTGGAAGCTGTGAAAATGGAATAGTCTGTGGTGTGACATTCAGTGTCAGAGGGGTAATGTGCAAGCTGGATGGATACCCATATGCTTATCGAGTCTTTTTAGCACATGGCCCAGTATGGAGGGAAAAAGCTCATAGGTTACATTTTATCTCAAAGTCGTTTTTTTTAATTCCATTGGGGAAATTTTTTTACAACTTAGATGGCATTCCTTAACAAACAGCAGAATGTTGGGAAATTTTGACACTTCTGTGTAGGCATTAAAATGTTAATACATGGACCTGTTTGCAAAAACTTTTTAATCCTATACTCTGGTGCAGCCCTTGAATTCATAAAATGCTCTTACATGAATTATTTTATTTTGGAAACATCTCTACAAGGTAAATATTACTATCACCAGAAAACAGGCTTAGAGAGACAAAATGACTTGCCAAAGATTCTAGAAAATGAGGATAATGTTCAAGCAATACCTAGTTCTTTCCATTCAATGTAAACTTAAACGATCAAGATGGGTTATTAAATGAGACACAGGTTCAATAAAAGACTAAGACCCAACCATAGGGCTGTAGAATACATCCCTACCTCAGTAGCTGGCCACCATATTGCTAAAGGTCTATTTATAGCAAGTTCTTTTCACTAACATATATTGTCCAGCTAAAAAGAAAAGGAATACTAAATGAACCCCCAAAGGGATCTACACGGAGAGAGAATTCACTTAACATTTAACATTGGGAATAATAAAGTTGGAGGATATTTACAAGAATATTGTAAGTCGTGGTGGACAGATTATTAATAGCCCTGAAAGTCTGTTTGAAGAATTTGGACATTACAAGTTATAAAATTCTCATTATGCCTCTATTTTATTCTAAGCATTATCAAACAGGCTATATGGTGTCTGTTTGACCAGTCTCACTGGAGAACCTTTAATTCATTAATGTATCTCAAGAATTTCAACAGCTTCAGAGATGGGAATTAATATATGGAAGTAGAAGCATGTGATAATTACATGCAACTGCTTTTGCCTACATTCTTATTTGATTTTTACAGCATCTTTGTAGGAATTGGACAGTATGAAATCATGTGTCATTGTCCCTTTATAAACTCTAAAACATAATAAGAATTAAAATATTTATGTAGTATTAAAACCACCCTATGAAGTAGGGCAAAGCTTGTGTCTTAACTGCACTTTACTAACCTGGAAACTGAGACCCAGAGAGATTAACTGACTTTTCCAAAGTCACAAGGCCAATGGCAGAGTCAGTACTATTAGTAGAGTGTAGTAGGAAGAGAACCAGTTTAGAGGTCAAAAAAGTGAGGTTCCAAAATATCTGTGACCTTTGGAAAGTCAGTCATTCCCCTTCTGAGTATTAGTCTTTTAATTTGTAAATTGCAGTTCATTGTAAAACTATGACATTACCTCACAGAAGCTGTGAAAGCTGTGTCTTTGCTCTTCCGTGCTCCTTTCCTTTCTCCACTCTCCTTAACCTTTTCAGTTTTTCTGTATCCAATAATCTGAGCAGACACGTGGGCTGTCACTTTCCAGCTCACCTCTTGGGATTGCCTGGTATGGTCTTTCTTTTACAATTTCCCTTATATCTAAATCAGTATTAACATTCTCTAGTTCAACATCCCAAGTGAGGAAATATGATTGGTTTAAGTTAGGGGGAAATACACCCAAAGACATTAAAGCTATGCCTTGAGAAGTCAGAATGAGGACATGGACTTTAAGAAAGAAGGGGAAATGGGAGAAACACTTACTGCGGAAGCGCCATACAAACTAAATATTAGTCACTGTTCTGATTTGTAGTCTAGGTGCCTTCCAATGGTCCATATATCAGGAAAGACAAGCCACAGTGGGAAATTACCTTCTGGGAAATTCCAACAACTGATCTCTGATGTAAGTCATAAACAGTAAATTCGTTACTTAAGGATTCCATATGCCATTATTTAAATTTTTCTACCAGTTGAGAGAAAACCAGATCTTATTCTTAGACTTGTGCGGTATCTTGTCAGTGAAGATTTCATTTCTAATCAGTCTCTTTTGCCCCATTGGGCAAGTTCCAACATAAAATACTTTATCCTTTAATGACTTATATATACTTTAAGCTTAAAGTATACACTTGAAGCTCTTCCTAAGAGATTGGAAAAAAAAAAACCTCATAATCTTCTTTAAGATACAGAGTTTTAGAGTTCACAGTTATCTTTGAGTTACTTTAGACCACCTTCCTATTTTATAAGGGCTTCCCAGTTGGCCCTAGTGGTAAAGAATCCACATGCCAATACAGGAGAAGCAAGATCTCTGGGTTAGGAAGATCCTCTGGAGTAGGAAATGCAACCCACTCCCCGATTCTTGCCTGGAAAATTCCATGGACAGAGGAGCCTGGTGGGCTACAGTCCACAGGATAGCAAAGAGTCAGACACAACTGAACAACTAACACTTTCACTTTCTTTTCTTTTTCCTAATTTTTTTATAGCTGAGGAAGCAAAAGGTCCTAAGAGGTTCAGTGACTGCTCTAAGATACAACGGCTGGCTGAAGGCTGTGAGTGTCGGACCCTGCATTTGGCTTGGTTCTTATACAAACACTAGCACTTTATTTTCTAATGATTCTAATAAATAAAATGAAGTTTTCTCCACACACAAATTTTTCAGACAACGAAAACTTAAGGACTAAATAATTGTCAGTCGTTTTTCTGAAATCAGTCCTAATGTGTATATTTCATATTTTCCTTCCTGTAAAGACAAAGTAAGTGGAACTTCACTTTGCCTTTCAAGATGCCTCATTTAGCATTATGATCGTTAATTACTGGGTTATTGTAAATGGAAATCTTTTTTTTATTTTTTTTGTAAATGGAAATCTTAAAAGACTATTGGAAATATGAAAAGCTTGGTCAGCAGTGATTCTCTGTGTCTTAGTAGAAGCTCTAAAAATATTTGTTAGTGGATTGGTTCTGCACTTTGGCTATCAAATTCTTTGTTGTTTGTTGTTGCCACGGACTGTAGTCGGCCAGTCTTCTCTGTCCATGGGATTTCCCAGGCAAACGAACACCAGAATGGTTGCCACTTCCAGGGGATCTTCCCAAACCAGGAATCAAACCCAGGTCTCCTGCACTGGCAGGACTTCCAATACTTTTACTACTGCATCACCTGGGAAGCAAAGGGACTCAGTCATACATAAACATGTATCCATTCTCCCCCAAACTCCCCTCCCATCCAGGCTGTCATAGAACACTAAACAGAGTTCCATGTGCTATACAATAGGTCTTTGTTGGTATATATACAGCCTTGTGTTCCTGTCCATTCCCAATTCCCTACTATCCCTTCTCCCAATCTGTCCCCCACTCCCTGCAACCATAAGTTTGTTCTCGAAGTCTGTAAGCCTCAAAATTAGTTATTTGTAATTTTTCTTTAAGTTTGAGGTTTTTAAAAACTATGCTTGTATATTTTAAAACTTAGCTCTTCCTGACTCAAAGATCACCTTCTCAGTGAAGTTTTCCATGACAATCCCTTTAAAACTGCAACCTCTGCCCAGCACTCCCCATACCCCTATACTGACTTGTTTTCTTCACAGTGTTGATCCTCAAACATTGTATATAATTTACTCATTTGTTCTCTATCTGTGTCTTTACCCCACTCTATCCCATTACAGAATGTATGTTCTTTGAAGGCAGGACTCTGTTTTTGTTCACTGTTATAAACTAGTGTTTAGAACAATAGCTAGTATAGAGTGGGTACTTAATAAACACTTGTTAAGTCACTGAATATAGTTGGTTGTTTACTTTATAAACTGATGACTTTTTTGATCATCAAAAACAAACTGGTCTAAATATGTTAACTAAGGTAGGGGATTAAGGGTTCTTAGAACTCAATTTTCTCATCCCAACTTCTAACTAAAAATACAATTCTAGAAAAGCAATTAAATAGATCTCACAAGCTTGTAATAAAATTCATTGCTCTGTTTCACATATTAACATGTGGTTCATTTAAGATCATCCGTATCTTGTACATGGATGGATGAATGGATAAAGAAAATGTGATACATACATAGAATGGAGTATTACTCAGCCTTAAAAAGGGAAATAAATTCTGTTATTTGCAACAACATGCACGAACTTGAAGGGTATTATGCTGCGTGAAATAAACCAGTCACAGAAGGACAAATACTGCACAATTCACTTACAGAGGGCATCGAACATAGTCATACTCATAGATGCAGAGATCAGAGCACTGGTTACCAGGGGTAGGAGGCAGGGGGAAACAAGGAGTTGATAATCAATAGGTATAGAGTTTCAGTTATTCAGATAAAGTTTAGAAATCTGGTGTACAATATTGTGCTTATAGTTAACAATATTGTATTATACACTTAAATATGTTAAGACAGATCACATGTTACAAGTTCTTGCTATAATAAAATAAAACAAAAAATATTTTTTAAATATATTCCTTGCTTATATTTAGATTTTTGTCACACAGTTCTCGATATATACTACTTCCTGAATATTAATTATTTCTTGGTAGTCCACAGACCACTCTTCATTAAATCAAAATTTTGCCTTTCTAATATTTATGGATTTCACTTGTATTGAAATGGTATATTGACTCAGAAATTTAGCAGCGCTATGCATATTTAAGCTTACTTTGAGTAACATTCTAAAAATTGCCACTTAATTAGAAATTAACATCAATAATTTACATCAACTTTAAACCTTGTTGGTTGGTAGATATGTATTTTTAATTCACTTGCTCAAATATCAGTGATCACTTTGGCATTCAAGACATTTTGAAACATCTGCATCTCCACCCATCACCGCACAACTCACAAAATAGAGATTTGAATTTTTACGCCCTGGAAATATGTATCTTTATTAAGAAATAGGGTTACTTATTGATAACACTGCACATCTATAAGGCAATTCTAAATCCAGGGCAATGCAGTAGTTTCTTGGGTAAGGAAATATTATTTTCCAGTAGTGCTTAGTGTCCACTTTTTCATGCATGTTCTGTTTGTGGTTCTAAAACTGCTCATAAATTAACATGATAATCACCATAATTGCATATGGTAGCCGAGAATCAATTTTCAATATGGTCATTCATATTATAACTGAGCATGTAAATCTAGATATGGCATCAGTCATGTGCTAGAATTGATAGCACATGACTGATGCCATATCTAGATTTACATGCTTTACATTACTATACAGATTTAGATATTGCCTTAAGAGACAGCATAAATTCCAATAAAGATGATGCCAATGAAATTTTAAATATTTTGTAAAATCTTATAGGGTAACAATAATTTATGATATGCAAACCTACTATAATACTTGATATGTAAAATTCATGATTCATTACCAGATCTAAGAATTGCATTAAGAATTCTATTAAAAATCTGATGGTATTGCCTCAGCAAAGTTTTGCCTGATTAAAATTAATTTTAAAAACTATCAGGGCTTCCTTGGTGATCCAGTGGTTAAGACTCCATGCTCCCAAGGCAGGGGACAAAGATTTGATCCCAGGTGGTGAAAGTAACATCCCACATGCTGCACTGTGTGGCAAGATTAAAAAACAAAATAAAATGCACACTGGTTCGTTAAAGCATTTTTAAAAACTATCAAAAAGTTCTACTGAATCAAAATGTATTGTCTAATTTGGCACACTGCTACAGATGTTGTATTAAAATATTAATCATAGCATAATTAATGACATTTCTAAAATGAAAGGAAGAGTAACAATTATTATTAAATAAATATATACTAATTTATTAGTTCCATATTCCTTTATATTATCCAAATATCACCGGTTCATCAACAAAAGGCCAGACATGCCAACCATAATTAAAATCAGTCATCCTTTACATTTTCTGACTTTGAGTTATAAAACAGTAACATAGTTCCTCACATTTTAAAATTTTTGTTATTATAAAAAAATAAAAATAAAAAAATAAAATTTTTGTTATTATAAATGTAATCCTTTCAGTGTAGGGAGATAAAAGATATTTAGCAATGTTAGCTTAATTTTTAACATGTAACCATTCAGGAATATAGTGTATGAGCCCCCACAAATGCAAGGGTTAATTTATTAAAAGTCATTACATAAATATATAAAGTATTGTTTCATTCCCAAAGATTTATACCTTATTTACCTGCCTCACTTACAGTTTATTGGTTGTTATAGTTTGTGATGCTGAAAAAGGATACCACCCATACTAAACAACCCCACTGAAGATTACAAAACAAAGACAAAATGCAGTAATAGGGTTTTTTCGCATCTGCAGTGCTTTCTCTTCATCATTGGTTGTCTGTGCCTCATCCGATGTTGTCTCAACCTGGGAATCAGAGTTTACTATTTGCGTGATCAGACGGTACAGAATGAATCTGGGAGGAGGAGTCCCTGCTGGTGCTCCAAGTGAACCACGTGTAGATATGCACAACCTTCAGTTTCCTGCCCTCTGGAGCTCACTGTTGGCAGTAAACAGACATTGAATGGACCATGAGAGATCCAGGATTGGGAGAGAATTTGACCAGAGCCCTGTGTACATCAGGGCCTACAGGCTGGTTGCAGCCTGATTTCAGTTTGGTTCAGTCCTGTAACAGGAATTTAAGCTGTGGAGTCGGAATGCAAGGCCTCTTGAGAAAGATGTACATTTACGGAGAAAGCATGAAGGTTTGGGTTGTCGTGTAACCTGGATGTCCAGAGTTGAAAAGCTTGTGGCTGCTTTGAAAAATGAATTATTATATTAAATTTTGGTTATGAAGCTTTTAACTTTGTAGCCTTCCTGTCTGAAGAAATAAAATACTTTAAATGAAAAAAAAAAGCAGTAATAGGATAATAATAGAAATTGGTTGCTCATTAAGACATTGACAGGCTTCCCTGATAGCTCAATTGGTAAAGAATCTGCCTGCAATGCAGGAGACCCCATTCAATTCCTGGGTCGGGAAGATCCGCTGGAGAAGGGAAAGGCTACCCACTCCTATATTCTGGGGCTTCCCTTATGGCTCAACTGGTAAAGAATCTGCCTGCAATGAGGGAGGCCTGAGTTCAATCCCTGGGTTGGGAAGATCCCCTAGAGAAAGGAAAGGCTACACACTCCAGTATCCTGGCCTGGAGAAGTCCATGGACTATACAGTCCATGGGGTCACAAAGAGTCAGACACGACTGAGTGCCTTTCACTTTCATTAAGACATTGACTTCTGTGTTGTTTTATTTCCAGTCCTACAAAGACAGTATACTTTGTTTACTTTATTATGAACTAATAAATGTAACCTATAGATACTAATAGAATTGTCATATATATCATGTCAGAAATTATTATTATGAGCTTAAGAGATTCTAACAGAAATATTAGAAAAAAGATTTATTATAGGTATTCTATTAAAAGGTATGCAAATCTATTAATAATCATTAGAGTTATATATTGACAATGTTCAGTCTCATTAAATATTTAAATAAATTAGTGTTGAAGATGAGGGCCTTGATCTTGACCCAGGTGCTTTTGAGACTCCCTGTTTCTAAAGTATACCAGCATTTCCAAATGTGAACAATTCCAGACGCTTTGATATTAAAAACATATTTGAGACAGATTTTATTATTGAAATATATGTAGGCAATGGCACCCCACTCCAGTACTCTTTTTTTTTTTTTTTTTTTCACTCCGGTACTCTTGCCTGGAAAATCCCATGAATGGAGGAGCCTAGAAGGCTGCAGTCCATGGGGTCGCTGAGGGTCACGACTGAGCGACTTCACTTTCACTTTTCACTTTCATGCATTGGAGGAAATGGCAACCCACTCCAGTATTCTTGCCTGGAGAATCCCAGGGACGGGGAAGCCTGGTGGGCTGCCGTCTATGGGGTCACACAGAGTCGGACACGACTGAAATGACTTAGCAATAGCAATATATATACATCATTTTATTGCTACATCTCTTTCTTCCCCAGAATATCTCTTCTACATCAAGTAACTTTTCTGTGGCTTCCTGGTAATGTATACATTTCCCATTTTAAAGATTTCTCTACTAGGTGAACCCTTCGGGCTTCCGTGGTGGAAGGGTGATAAAGAATCACCTTGCAGATGATAAAGAATCTGTCTGCAATGCAGGAAACACAGGTTCAATCCCTTGGTCTGGAAGATTCCCTGGAGAAGGAAATGGCAACTGTCTCCACTATTCTTGCCTGGAGAATCCCATGGACAGAGGAACCTGACTCCGTGGGGCGGCAAAGAGTCGGACACGACTGAGTGATTAACACACACACTACACTACGTTTTCCATTGTACAAGCAGTTTCAAATTAGAGCGTACAGGAGGGCATCAAGATGTTTCTGCTGGAGATGAGTGGGGAAGAATGGAAAGGATGCTTGAAGGGAAGGCTAAAGAAAAAGGGAAACCTAGAAGTTGATGGAGGATTTTGGAAGGAACAAATGTAGCTGTGGTCTGGAGAAATTTAAGGAAAGAACCAAGATATGTAAAGGGTGTTTTAAGGAGTTTGTTGTGTGCTTTATTTAAACTTACCTCTTTCACTTTATAGCCTTAAAGTGAGTTCGATTTGTAGGCTGTAGTCTTTTCTAATATCACTGAAAAGAAATTAAGGTAAAAACTTTTTCAAATCATTTGCTATCTGAAATCATCTCTATGCACAAGTTGTACACAGAAATGTGTGGAGAAAGCAGAGGGCTTAGGATGAAGCCCTAGGAAACTGCCATCCTGCAGTCAGGTAGCAAAGAGTCAATAAAGAGGGGACAGAGAGAGAGGAGAAGGAGCAACCACATGGATTCAGCAGATCAAGAAAGACAGTGTTCGGAGCATAGAGTGGTCATGCTGCTGAGAGGTAAGGAGGAGGCAGAAAACTGGCCCTTGGGTTTGGCAACGTGACAAGTGACATGGACAAGGACATTCTTGAGGCCTGATGGGAATGAGAGCCAGATATAAGTGGGTCAAAGAGAGACTTGGAGGAGGAAAAAAATGACAACCATCTACATAGCAAAACCTTACCAGAAGGTTTTCAGGAAAGGGGAACAAAGAAAATGTGGCTGCTGGAAGAAGGGCTACAGGAGGAGGAGGAACACTTTTTTACCTGCGACCAGAGAAAAGCAGGAAAGATGGCTGTGAGTGCAGGAGTGGGCATGTCTGATACTGATGGGAAGAGCATGGTTTCATGAAATGCGGGCAAGGACTGAGATGGAGGGCATGCAGGTGGGTTGAGTTAAAGATTCTTAAACTTAGCTTCACATTGGAAGCTAAGTTATGTGGCAGGTTTTAAATAGTCCTTATGTGTAGATCACATCCCCAGAGATTCTGATGTAATTGAAATGGGGTGAAGGCAGGAGATTATGAGTTTCTACATCTTCCCAGCTTATTCTAATAGCAGCAAATTTTGAGAATCACCAGGTAAGATGTTTGAGGATAGAGAACATATTAGGCATCAAGTTCAGACTGCCTGTTACGTGAAAACAAAAGAGATAGGGATCATTTCTTGCTTTCAAGGAACCTACAAATCCATAAGCCATTCAGAAATCTTCTGTTCAGGAAATCTGAAAATAGACAATGGCACCCCACTCCAGTACTCTTGCCTGGAAAATCCCATGGACGGAGGAGCCTGGTAGGCTGCAGTCCATGGGGTAGCACAGAGTCGGACACGACCAAGCGACTTCACTTTCACTTTTCCTTTCATGCATTGGAGAAGGAAATGGCAACCCACTCCACTGTTCTTGCCTGGAGAATCCCAGGGACAGGGGAGCCTGGTGGGCTGCCATCTATGGGGTTGCACAGAGTCGGACACGACTGAAGCGACTTAGTAGCAGCAGTAGCAGCAGCAGCATTTTAAATATATTAAAGAAAGCAAGGTATAAGTCGTATTCAATTATGCAAAATAGGGGAAATAAGGAATCAATTTTAAAGTTGATGGTTCAAGGAATGCTTGTTATAGGAGAATAACGAGCTACATTCTGAAGAAGTGAAGGGGGAAAAAAAAGAAAGATGTCTGAAGGACATTTCAGATAAAGACAGCAATGTGAACAAAAGCAGGTGATCAAAAAAATATGGGGGAAACATTTCTGGATAACTGGAGTACAGGGATGGGAGAGAGAATTTTCACTACATACCTCTTTTTTTAGCCTTTTAAGCTGTTGAAAAGTGTAAGCATTTAACCCCTTCAAAAACAAGTAGATAGATATGTAGGTAATTTTTTATCTAAAAAGATCAGTCTGGATTGAAAGACAAGAATAGTAAAAAGTGAGGGCCGTGAAATATAAAAGAGCCAGTTGATAAAGGTGTTAGAAGTATCAACAGTATCCATAGGAATATGGTCTGTTTTCTCTGTCTTTTCACCTGAATAATAGTTTAAGTACACAAGGCAGCACAGAACTGTAGTGAAGCGGGGCTTGGCAGGCGCCAAGCAAACAGCCACTGTGGAGCTCTGTATTTGATGAGCTGATCTAATCCTTCTACTGACAGAAAATGTAGAATTGGATGAAATGCGTTTCTTATTGCTATTCATTAGGAAAAGAAATCTTTTTTTTTGTTTGCTTGTTTTATAGTATTTGCAGCCCTTAAGTCATTAATTACTTGAAAGAGATACTCATGTTCTTTCGCGTGGTCTCTTCTGTCAAAGAGTGCTTGTGCTTACTCTCAGTCGCTCAGTCGTGTCCTGCTGTTGGTGACCCCATGGACTGTAGCCCGCCCGGCTCCTCTGTAGGGGGGTTTCTCAGGCCAGGATACTGGAGTGGGTTGTCATTTCCTCCTCCAGAGAATCTTCCCTGGCCCTTCCCTTCCTCCTGCATTGGCAGAGACAATAGGGCAAAAGGTTATATGTTTTCTCTTTAATTCTCTTTTCATGATTTACAATTATATTGTAAAACAATTTTTCATTAATGCAAGATGTTTAAGTGCCTTAAACAATTTAGAGAAAAGCTTAGTTCAAGGGCATAACAGCACTGAGTATTGACTGCAAATTGAAATTATAAATTACTGAAAACAAGTTAAGCCACAGTGGGTGTTACCGGTTGCCCTTCAGTATGGTACTAAATTTACCTGTAAGTTTTTGAATAGGTGGAACTGTATTAGGTGCTGAGGTAAAGCCAACACCAAGACTTGATATATTGAAGAAAAGCATAAAACAGTGAAACAGGTACATTATGAAAGTATCATCTCTTTACTCTGGCATCTTTTACTGGAAAACTTTGGTGTGCTTATTTGCTTTACTTTTAAAAATTAATTTAGGAAACTTTTCACTTTGGGAAAGTAAAACTAATCATTGAAATATTACCAGTATTCATTCTTCCTGCTAATAATGTAATAAGGGTTTCGAGTTGAAAAAGTACCTCCCCTAGCTCCTGCAGTCTTTACAATAACCATGTTACCCTTCCCATCTTGCCCAAGAGAAGTGCAGTATTCACAGAGATTGATGTGACCAATGTCTCCTAACTGGGCAGTATCAATGTCAGATCCACATGTCTGAATTCAATTTTCCTTTTATTCTACTCCTGTTTTATTGCTCCTTATCTTTTGTGGTTCACATTGGTACACTGTGAACTCTTGTACAAATTCCCTGTATGTTATTTTAGTACAGCCAAAGCAAAACAAAATTAACAATAAAAACATTTAGAGAGATAAACTTGTCTGTTAAAGACAGCTAGCAACATCAAACAATACAAGATCTTCACATGGTGAAACCAGAGTGGCTGAGGAGCCATCCTCATTTGTACAAATCGGATATTGGGGTTACTCTTTACAAAAAACAATATTAAAGGGCAAACCATGATGTAAAACAGTTTCAGACCCAACAAGGGAGGGGCCATGTATGTTGAACTTAAGCTTTGCAAGACTACAGAGCAAAGTTTACAATTTTTTCCCTTCCCCACCATGAAGATAACATTTGTAGCAGTTTCATTGCCTTCAAAAAAATTTTTTTTGAACTTTGCCTGAAATTTTCAAAATATAAATACCCAATTTCAGCAATCATCAACATTTTGCCAAGTTTATCTTTCCTGCATTAAAAAAATTTCTTATTTTGGTTGAAACATCTTAAAGCAAATTCCAAACATGTTTTCATAAACATTTTTGAGTATTTTTTAATAGAAACATGTTACCCTAAATATTTTAGTGTGCCTCTTTACAAATAATAAAATAAGGAACATTTCTTTACATAACCAATTGCTATTAATTTATTTAATAACATTAATGATAACTCATTAATATTATCTAATGCTAAGTTCATATTCAACTTTCCCCAATTATCTAAACATAAAAAAAGAAAAACAAAAACTAGGGACAAAACATCAGCTTGCAAAGAAGGTTCACACATACTATTGGGTTGTACTGTCTCTTTAATTCTTTTTTTAAATTTCTCAATTTAGAACAGAGTTCTTCTCTCTCTCTTTCTCTCTCTATCTCTCAATTTCTCCCTCTCTCTTCCCCTTCTCTTCTCACTACTATTTCCTTATTGGGAAAACCAGGTCAATTTTCCACTTCATATATGTGGCTAATAACGGTCCTTTGCATTGCCTGTCTGGTGTTCTTTGATTTCCAATGGCCAAGAAATTAGTCCTAAAGACTCAAATAGATATGAAAAAAACTACACAGCCTCATCTATAAATATTCTTTTACAAAGATTATTCCATGTATACTTAGAAATATTTTTCTTTCAATCTTCAGTGGAATATACTACAAAGAAAAAGTGGTTTTACCATAGATTTATGAACTTTAAGTGATTCATGTGAAGGTTGCAAAATGGGATTTTTTTTTCTAATTTTATTATTTCTTATGTATTTATTAACTAGAATTCTTTTGTTTAGAAGAAATTTTCCTCATTAATTAATTCAGTATAAACTGCAATATGGGCTTCCTTGGTGGCTCAGACGGTAAAGAAACCACCTGCATTGTGGGAGACGTAGGTTCAATCCCTGGGTCAGGAAGATACTCCAGAGAAGGGAATGGCAACCCATTCCAGTATTTTTGCCTGGAGAATCCCATGGACAGAGGAGCCTAGTGGGCTACAGTCTATGGTAGGGGCAGAGTCATACATGAATGAGCGAGTAACACATTCACTTTTCACTTCAAAATGGAATACAGTTCATTGCATAGAGATAAGATATACTGTTCACCTCTCCCCCTATAACTGTCAGTTTTTAGAGTAATGAGTTGATACTGTGGACACTTCCAATGGCATTCAATGGACTTTCTTTTCTCTTCTCTTTCTCCTTCCCTCCTCCTATCCCTTCCTTCCTCCCTCTCCCTTTCCTCTCCACTGTCCCATTTCTTCCCCTCTTCTCTGTCTAATTTGAACTCATTGCTTTTTCTCATTTCAATGTGTTGGGCTTACACTTACAGGTATTATTTCAATGTTCAAATTACCCCCATTTTGGCCAGTGGGAGAATCTTCAAACTTTTTTCTATGTCCTTTTTGCAGGATTCTGCTATCTTTGATAGTGTCCTTACTTTCTGGGACAATATAATATTATAATATCACAAACCCATCACATACATTTTTTGCCCCAGCCCTTGGAGTCAGTCACTTCTCCAATGACTGCTTTTAGTAGGAAGTGGTATTTAGAGACAGGGATCTTGCCATTATTTACTGCTAGTACCTGGTCATTGTTTCTAAGGCTTTTCCTTAGAGAGATTTAAGATAAAGAGCTTTGCCTTTTTGTTTTTTAAAGAACCAAGGAAAATTTATATGTTTTCACTGATATTCCCATTCAAATATAAGATTACAGGGTCTTTTTTCTGGTTTTATATTCATATCTCTTTTTCCCCTTATGCTAAATTACTGATACTTAAGAAAATTAACATACTTCCTTATCCTATTATATACTTGTAATAATTTTAAAAGTAACAATACTGATATTATTCCCAACATTGACTATTTAAAGAATTATAAGACTTCTTGGTATTTTTGTGTGTGTGTGTGTCTTTATAGTATATTCCAACTCATTGGAAAAGACCCTGATGCTGGGAAAGATTGAAGGCAAAAGGAGAAGGGGGCAGCAGAGGATGAGATGGTTAGATAGTATCACCAACTCAATGGACATGAATTTGAACAAACTCCAGGAGATAGTGGAGGACAGAGGAGCCTGGTGTGCTGCAGTCCATGTGGTCACAAAGAGTCAGACACCACTTAACAACAACAATAATATATTCCACTAAAGATTAAGAGTAATACTACTTCTAAGTTTACTTGGATATACTTTCTTCTCTCTGTTAGAAAATGGCATTAACTTAATATCCAGGCAGATTTATTTAGTTGTTTGCTTTTAATGTTTACAGACTACTTATTAAGTTTTGTTTTTTAATTATATAAAAAGATTTAAAACACACCAAGGTAAAACCTGTGAAACAAGTTTTGCTTCCATCCCTGTTCTCTTTACCCTCCCTCTTACTAATATAATTTTTATTGATTTTGGCTTATCAATCCACTATTGTTTCTTTTTTCAAATATTACCAAATATGCAACTTATACAAAACACAACATGCTAGATAACCTATTACGTACTTTCTTTCATATAATTTCCCATTACAGCTCCATCTTATTTCATTAAGTTGATGAACCATAGTTTATTAATAAGTTCTCTATTAATGAAGCCCCCTTGTGGCTCAGGCAGTAAAGGGTCTGCCTGCAATGCAGGAGACCCAGTTTCAATCCCTGGGTTGGGAAGATCCCCTGGAGAAGGAAATGGCAACCCACTCCAGTAAACATGCCTGGAAAATCTCATGGATAGAGGAGCCTGGCAGATACAGTCCACGGGGTCACAAAGAGTCGGACTGATCAATTTCACTTTCACTTTTCACTTTTCACTTTTCTCTATTAATGATCTTTTTCTGATGGGCAGGGCCATGCTCAGTAAATCTTTAATCCAATTTTCTGTTGATGGGAGGGGCTGTGTTACCTCCCTGTTGTTTGACCTGAGACCAAACTCTGATGGAGGTAATGAAGATAATGGCGACCTCCTTCAATAGAAAATTGGATCAAAGATTTACTGAGCATGGCCCCACCCATCAGAACAAGACCCACTTTCCCCCACAGTCTCTCCCATCAGGAAGCTTCCATAAGCCTCTTATATTTATCCATCAGAGGGCAGACAAAATGAAAACCACAGTCACAGAAAACTAATCAAACTGATCACATGGACCACAGACTTGTCTAACTCAATGAAATTATGAGCCATGCCATGTAGGGCCAGCCAAGACAGACGGGTCATGGTGGAGAGTTCTGAAAAATGAGGTCCACTGGAGAAGGGAATGGTAAACCTCTTTAGTACTCTTGCCTTGAAAACCCTATGAACAGGATGAAAAGGCAAAAGGATATGACACTGAAATATTAATTCCCCAGGTCAGTAGGTGTCCAATAGACTACTGAAGAAGAGTAGAAAATAACTCCAGAAAGAATGAAGAGACGGAGCCAATCCACAATAGTTGTGGCTGTGACTGGTGATAGATGCAAAGTCTGATGATGTAAAGACAATATTGCATAGGGACCTGGAATGTTAGGTCCACTAATCAAGGTAAATTGGAAGTGGTCAAATAGGAGATGGCAAGAGTGAACATTGACATTTTAGGAATCAATGAACTAAAATGGACTGGAATGGGTGAATTTAATTCAGATGACCATTATATCTACTACTGTGGGCAAGAATCCCTTAGAAGAAATGGAGTAGCCATCATAGTCAACAAAAGTCTGAAATGCAATACTTGGATGCAATCTCGAAAATGACAGGATGATCTTTGTTCATTTCCAAGGCAAACCATTCAATATCAAAGTAATCCAAGTCTATGCCCCAACCAGTAGTACTGAAGAAGCTGAAGTTGAATGGTTCTATGAAAACCTACAAGACCTTCTAGAACTAACACCCAAAAAAGATCTCTTTTTCATTATAGGGGTCTGGAATGCAAAAGCAGAAAGTCAAGAGATACTTGGAGTAACAGGCAAATTTGGCCTTGGAGTATAAAATGAAGTAGGATAAAGGCTAACAGAGTTTTGCCAAGAGAACACACTGGTCATAGCAAACACCCTCTTCCAACAACACAAGAGAAGATTTTACACATGGACATCACCAGATAGTTAATACTGAAATCCAATTGATTATATTTTTTGCAGCCAAAGATGGAGAAGTACATTCTGTATTATCAGCAAAAACAAGACCAGGAGCTGACTGTGGCTCAGATCATGAACTTCAGTTCAGTCACAGTCATATCTGACTCTTTGCGACCCCATGGACTGAGGTACTCCAGGCCTCCCTGTCCATCACCAATTCCCAGAGTTTACTCAAACTCACGTCCATTGAGTTGGTGATGTCATCCAACCATCTCATCCTCTGTTGTCCCCTTCTCTCCTGCCTTCAATTTTCCCATCATTAAGGTCTTTTCAAATGAGTCAGCTCTTTGCATCAGGTGGCCAAAGTATTGGAGTTTCAGCTTCAACATCAGTCCTTCCAATGAATAATCAGGACTGATTTCCTTTAGGATGGACTGTTGGATCTCCTTGCTGTCCAAGGGACTCAAGAGTCTTCTCCAACACCATAGTTCAAAAGCATCAGTTCTTCCACACTCACCTTTCTTTATAGTCCAACTCTCATATCCATACATGACTACTGGAAAAACCATAGCCTTGACTAGATGGACCTTTGTTGACAAAGTAATGTCTCTGCTTTTTAATATGCTGTCTAGGTTGGTCATAGCTTTTCTTCCAAGGAGCGAGTGTCTTTTAATTTCATGGCTGCAGTCACCGTCTGCAGTGATTTGGAGCCACCAAAAGTAAAGTCTGCCACTGTTTCCCCATGTATTTGACATGAAGTGACAGGACCGGATGCCATGATCTTAGTTTTCTGAATTTTGAGTTTTAAGCCAACATTTTCACTCTCCCCTTTCACTTTCATCAAGAGGCTCTTTAGTTCTTCTTCACTTTCTGCCATGAGGGTGGTGTCATCTGCATATCTGAGGTTATTGATATTTCTCCCAGCAATATTGATTCCAGCTTGTGCTTCCTCATACACAGAAGAACTGTACAAAAAACATCTTCATGACCCAGATAAACATGATGGTGTGATCACTCACCTAGAGCCAGACATCTTGGAATGCAAACTCAAGTGGGCCTTAGGAACCATCACCACAAACAAAGCTAGTGGAGGTAATGGAATTCCAGTTGAGCCATTTCAAATCCTAAAATATGATGCTGTGAAAGTGCTGCACTCAATATGCCAGCAAATTTGGAAAACTTAGCAGTGGCCATAGGGCTGAAAAAGGTCAGTTTTCAATTCCAATCCCAAAGAAAGACAATGCCAAAGAATGTTCAAACTACTGCACAATTGCACTCATCTGACACACTAGCCAGTGTTCTTTCCTGGAGAATCCCAGGAACGTGCGAGCCTGGTGGGCTGCTGTCTATGGGGTCGCACAGAGTCAGACACGACTGAAGCGACTTAGCAGCAGGAGCAGTGGCAGCACACGCTAGCACAGTAATGCTCAAAATTCTCCAAGCCAGGTTTCAACAGTATGTGAACTTCCAGATGTTCAAGCTGGATTTAGAAAAGGCAGAGGAACCAGAGATCAAACTGCCAGCTTCTGTTGGATCGTAGAAAAAGCAAGAGTCCCAGAAAAACATCTGCTTTATTGACTACACTAAACCCTTCTTATTGTGTGGATGACAACAAACCATGGGAAATTCTTAAAGAGATATCAGACCACTTTACCTGCTTCCTGAGAAAACTGTACGCAGGTCAAGATGCAACAGTTAGAACTGGACATGGAACAACAGACTGGTTCCAAATAGGGAAGGAGCCGAAGAACTGATGCTTTTGAACTGTGGTGTTGGAGAAGACTCTTGAGAGTCCCTTGGACTGCAAGGAGATCCTACCAGTCCATTCTGAAGGAGATCAGCCCTGGGTGTTCTTTGGAAGGAATGATGCTAAAGCTGAAACTCCAGTACTTTGGCTACCTCATGCGAAGAGTTGACTCACTGGAAAAGACCCTGATGCTGGGAGGGATTGGGGGCAGGAGGAGAAGGGGACGACAGAGGATGAGATGGTTGAATGGCATTACCCACTGGATGGACACGAGTTTGAGCAGGCTGCACGAATTGATGATGGACAGGGAAGGCTGGCATGCTACAGTCCATGGGATCTCAAAGAATTGGACATGACTGAGTGACTGATCTGAACTGATCAATGATCACCTGGGTTATTTCCAGTCTTTTGCTCTTACAAATACTGCCATGGAAAGTAAACCTGTGCATAAGTTATATTTTTACAATAACAGTCTTTTTAAAAGTATGGACTAATGGGGACTTCCCTGGTGTCCAGTGGCTAAGACCCTGCACTCACAATGCAGGGGTCCTAGATTGGATCCCTGGAAACTAGATCCCACATGCTGCAACTAAGAGTTCACATTCTCAACTAAAGAACCTGCATGCTGAAAATAAAGATCCTGCATGCTTCAACAAAAATCGAAGATCCTACATGCAGCAATAAGACCCAAAGCAGCCAAATTAATTAATTTTTTAAAAGTAGGGAATAATGAAAACAAGGATTCTTTACTAGGGAATGTTTGCCAAAACTTATCCTTCTATTTTACAGTATTGGCAAATGAAACCAGCATACTAATAATAATAGATTACACATACGTAGTTTGCACAGAGTTGGACACGACTGAAGCGACTTAGCAGCAGCAGCAGCAGCAGGTCTCTCAAAAACACCTCTGCCTTCACGTTTTGTGTCTGTAAGCTAGGCAATTAGTTAGGGAGGGCTAACTGCTGTAACAAACAACAAAATTGTGGTGACTAAACACAATACAAGTATTTGCCTGGTGTTTTTTCTTGGCAGGTGGCTTTTGTGAGATTGATCTCATGGTTTTAATCTCTTATCTTACTTGGAAGTCTCCTGCTTTGCATCCAACTCTCAATAGAGAAAAAGAGGGTGGAGAAGGCACATTTACTTTTCAAAAGCCCTGATATGGAAATGACACACACCACTTCCACACATCTTGACAAGAAACAGTCACTGGCCACCCCTTCTGCATGGAGCAGGAGTTCTGGTGGAAAGCTCAGGAAGAAAAAATGGATTTGATGAACAGTGAGCCAGTCTTGGTCATTTAAGGCTCTGGTTATCTGCTTCATATTCTTCAATATATTTGTTTCAATGTTTCTATAGAAACCTGTAACCCATAAAAAGATCATGTCAGTGAAAAGGTGTTGTGTCCCACTTGCAAAATAGCCTTTGGATATGTGTGAAGCAAATGGAACAAAAGAGCCATGACAGGTGCAGTTTTCTATGTGTCTGTATTTTTACATGAGCTATCATTCAACGCAAAGTTTCAGCACCTAGGAGTGACTTGGGGAGATTTGACCTACCTCCAAAATAAGCAGGCTGAATAAAAATGTGATGCCTTGTAAATGCAGTCTCAAGTCATGTTCCCCACTTTTGGGAGAAAATCAGATTGCCACAGACAACCAAGAGTAGAGCCTCAATATTTCGGATTCCATCTGAGAATTTTTAATATATCATTGGAAACAGAAACTGAACTATGGTTTAAATCAGCCACAAAGAATGTTTGTAAACCTACTTAATAGAGAACACAAAATACAGAAATCTCCAAATATATATTATAAAAGTTCTTGATCTTTGATACATTTATAAATCATTAATGCTATAATAAATTCTTTTTTAAAGCAAATCTACTAATACTGTTCTTGGCAAAATTATTTTGTGGTCACTTGGAGTGTTATATATGATCTTTCTAGGTGGCGCTAATGGTAAAGAATCCATCTGCCAAAGCAGGAGATGCAAGAGACATGGGTTCGATTCCTGGGTCACAAAGATCCCCTGCAGAAGGAAATCGCAACCCACTCCAGAATTCTTGCCTGAGGAATCCCATGGACAGAGAAGCCTGGCGGGCTACAGTACAGAGTCGCAAAGAGCTGGAGATAACTATATTTGTTCTTGGCAAAACTATTTACTGGTCACTTGGAGTTTTATATATATCCATATGTAAAAGTATTATACCTTTGCTATATGTTTATTTTTATACATATCATACATATATTTATTTATCAAGTGCTCTGTAATTTATAATATTCATTAATTTGAAACAGCACTTTCTGTAAAATTAGTAAAGTTTTATTACAAAATCAGTATTGTGAAACAGGTTCTACATTATAATAATATATAGTAACTCTTTTCTCTCTTCTTGTAATTTTTATAAAATTCCTGAATTGTCAGCTAAGTTTGGACAAAAAGTGATTTGTTTCATTTTTGAGAATTAAAATGAGTACACTATTTTACTTTAAAAACAGGAAATAAAAATCTAAACAAAGAGCCAGCATGTAAATTTCCATATCCTGTGGTGAAATATGATGAATGACCTGGCCAGCTCTTGCCTAGACTTGTTGGAATAATCTATTAATGGAGGAAGAGTTCATCTCAGGCTGCTTCCTGCTGAGGTTCTGAGCAGTAGAGAAGGCTTATCGAAGAAATTAATAACTTATTTCACAACACATCAGGACACGAGAAGATAATGAAAATGGTATTCATCTAGAAAGAATAACATTGATGTCTTCAAAATTGTTCAGAGATTGCATCTATTTCATTTAAGACAGAGAAGATCACAGGTATATATGGTCATGGGCACTAATCAAATTCTCTTCCAAGGTTTTTAACTCAGAAGTACGAAACTATAAAAGACCACAGAGAATGTACATTGGGTCTCTTTTATCCCTGAATGTCCCCTAAGTCTGTTTCTTCATCTTTTAAAATGAAGATAAGCCATGATCACGTCTACCTCAGACATGTTTAGGTTGAAATTTGACCTCTAGGTCAAATTTCATAGAAAACTCATAAAATGCCTTGTAAATGTACAGAATTTACAAGGCTCAAAAAGTATTTTGAGCAATTGATCTTGCTTAATATCATGCCTCAAATATCCTAAACCTAGTGATTCATTAATCATGATCTGATAGCCTTATCTATTCCTTTGAACAAAAGCATTGCTCTTTCATTCTCTGCCTGGGCCCAGACAGTGCGAAATCTCAATGAAAGTAATTCTATAGCAAACTGGGGAAAACTTAAAGCAGTTACAAAAGTAAACAAGATGATTCTCAGATAGATTGTTGGTTGGATTAGTTAGCTTTCACTAGGTTACTCTAAGCTGACAAATAATTCCAAGCAACCACTCCCATTCCTACACACACACACACACACGCATACATAAAGTAAAGTGAAGTCACTTAGTCATGTCAGATTCTTTGCGACCCTGTGGACTGTGTCCATGGGATTTTCCAGGCAAGAGTACTGGAGTGGGTTGCCATTTCCTTCTCCAACACACATACATAGCACCTACACAAAATAAAGCTGGGAAAGTCTTAGGGTATGGAAAAATGTTCAGCTTCTTCTCTGAGCCGTGATTATCCTATTGAGAGGCCTAGGGAGTCACACTTATCTGTGCAAGGTTTTAACAATAGATGTGATGGTCACATTTTTTATATGGTTTTCCCCTGGGGCTGAGTCTGTAGAGGACTGTGCAATATAAACTGAATGGCTTTAAACTTGCCTTTTTTTGTGGTGCTCCCTTAACTTCTCAGGATGAAAGTGGCATTTCGATTCCCAACAGTACTAAGATAGCCTTGTGGAATTTCTAATTTACAGCATTTACCAAATGGACTTTCCTCATTATCTTATAACACTGGGCAAAAAATATTTACTTAATAACCAAGAGTTTTGATAAAGGCATTTAGTTTCAGAATTTATGGCAACATCATCATCTTTGGTAAACAGAAGAGAGTGCTGCTGCTGCTGCTAAGTCGCTTCAGTCGACTCTGTTCGACCCCATAGATGGCAGCCCAACAGGCTCCCCTGTCCCTGGGACTCTCCAGGCAAGAACACTGGAGTGGGTTGTCATTTCCTTCTCCAATGCATGAAAGTGAAAAGTGAAAGTGAAGTTGCTCAGTCAGGTCCGACCCTCAGCTACCCCATGGACTGCAGCCTTCCAGGCTCCTCCGTCCATGGGATTTTCCAGGCAAGAGTACTGGAGTGGGGTGCCATTGCCTTCTCCAGAAGAGAGTAGTAAAGACCAAATACAGATTGTTCTTTACCTAGAGTGAGCAATATACATGTGGTAAACATCATCTTACAAGATGTAGTAACTACAGTTTTCTAGTTTAGTGTGGAATCATTACATCTAGTGAGACGCTACATTTTACTTCTCTAGATCTTTTTGACTGCTCTTCAGCTTTCAGTTGCATTCACTCTTTTCCTTGGTATTGGCGTCTGTGGTGTCAAATTAATTAAACAAGGAGGTTATTAGACTGAGGTGGCTCTAATGCTATGAAAATAGCCTAAAGTCTATACCTGTGAATGCCTCAAGGCTATGAAATCAAAACCTAGAGATGACCAATTGCTTTAAGTTAATCAGATCTTTTTAAGCCAATCAAATAATTTCCTTTCTTTGCTTCCAGACTTTCCCTAAAGAAGTCTTCTCCCCCAGCTCCTGTTGGTGGAGTGCCTCTAACTACTTCCAGCTTGGCGCTGCCAATTCCAATTGATTGCTTTTTTTACACGTTAAATTGATGATTTTTTTAAACATGTTTAATAACAAGAAACCTTAAGTAAATGTTACTCAGTCATGTCCAACTCTTTGTGACCCCATGGACTATAGCCCACCAGGTTCCTCTGTCCATGGGATTCTCCAGGCAAGAATACTGGAGTGGGTTGCCATTTCCTACTCCAGGGGATCTTCCTGACCCAGAGATCAAACCTGGGTCTCCTGCATTGCAGGCAGATTCTTTACCATCTGAGCCACCACTTTGTTGAATTACAAATTTTAAAATGGCTCACTTAATTTAAAAGTGGATCCAACCAATTTTTGCTCACATAAACTGTTAAACATGCCTCATGCTATCTTGTAACAGTGCTGACATCATCACCTAAAGTTTCTTTATTAGGTATGCTTCTTAGGATATATCTTTGAAAATTTTTCTTTCACAAACTCTTGCCCTCATTGTCAACATACTTACTAGAAAATTCCACTTGGATTCCCCGAATGTCAGCTTAAGCTTTTCATAACGTTCCTGGCTTTCCTCTTTCTTCTCTCCTCTGCTCATCCATGTCTGCCCTTTTGGCATTTTCATTATTATAGATGCTACTTCATATCCTAAACCATCAATCTAAAAAACCTGAGCATCTTCTTGTATGCCCTTTCTCATTTATCTACATCCTTCCTACACTTTCTTAAATGCCACACCCAGTTACTAAATATTACTCAGTCTTCCTTCAAGATTTTACATCCTTGTCTTGGTTTCAGTGTTACATGGTTTTAGGGTTTATACCTAAATGACATACATCAGCTTTACCAGTCTTCTCACAAAAATTTTCTCTTTTATGATTTGGCTTTTACCCCATGCTAAATTAGTACCTTAAAATTGAGGAACGCTGTATTCTCCCCTTCTCAGAAATACTGATGGGTTTCTCAGTGCTGCAGAGTAAAGTGTGTTTCTTTCCCCAAGATTTAGGGTGTTGACTTACTATAACAGTTAAGGTCCATTTCAGCAAGTGATAAGCAATCTAAAATTAAAGTGGGGATTTCCCTGGTGGTCCAGTGGCTAAGACTCTGCTATCCCAATGCAGGGGGCCTAGGTAGGTTTCAGCCTTGCATTACGGCTTTTTACTTTCATGTCAAAGGAAGACGGTGTGCTAGACAAGGGAAAAGATGTAGGAATCAAAGATACTTTATTTCATCCTTCCCCAGCATCCAATGTGTCTGCCTGCAATTTGGGAGACCTGGGTTCGATCCCTGGGTCGGGAAGATCCCCTGGAGAAGGAAATGGCAACCCACTCCAGTACTCTTGCCTGGACAGAGGAGCCTTGTAGGCTGTAGTCCATGGGGTCGCAAAGAGTCGGACACGACTGAGCGACTTCACTTCACTTCACTTCCGCATCCAATGTAGAGGACACCATCATTATTATCTGCTGCTATGTGATAAACACACGTTGGAACATACATTGCATACCTTCTCCTTTAATCTTTCAACAACTAGCTGAGAATAGGTGGTACTGTACTCTTTCCATACGGAGAAGGCAATGGCACCCCACTCCAGTACTTTTGCCTGGAAAATCCCATGGATGGAGAGAAGAGAAACTTGAAGCTCCTAAAAGTAACTAAGATGACATACTGAGAAGGAAGCAGAGCAGAGTTCTTGTCTACTTGCTCCAGAGCACATTCTCTTATCCACTGTTCAGTGAGACAACAGTGAATTCCTTTAGCTGGATCTCATAGCAAAGAGTACATATTATCCAAACTGGAAAAGGTATTAACGTCGGCTTCTAAATTACATATTAGGAAGCCTCTGCAGAGCTCAGATTAACTATTACATCAGGTTTCACAGTTTTAAAATGTCATTGTAACAATTCAGTGGGAGAACTGATTAACTCTTGCTACTGATTACAATGTAAAAATTCCTCATTTGTATGGGGAAGAAAATAACAAAACTCTCTGTCAAATTGTTGGGAACTTCTTCACTGAAACTTACTTATCTACCAGATATGGAGGGGTCCTCTAATTTGATAAAATCTTTCAAACTGAAACTCAAACTACAGTACTTAAGAATACATATATTAAAACTTTTTGACATCAGAAATATATTTAAAATGTAATACACTATTAAATGCTATAAATATAAAAGATTTAGATCATTACTGTCTTCAAGCAGCTGGACATGTACACAGGTGTTATTAATCTATTAGTTGGACGACTAAGCAGCTGGCATTATGATAGTACTGTGTGTACAGTACTATTTTTTAAGCCCATCATTTGCAACTGATTACATGGACCATCTGTAACTGTCTTTGAATCACGTTAGAAGTTACCCCACTGACATTTACCGAACATTTGTCATGTAGCAAACTGTTTAGCATAGAAAAGTTGACACAGAATAGCTTTGAGGTTTCATTAAATCAACTTTAGACACCAGGCTATAGGTACAACCCATTGATGTGTAATATCCAGAAAGATACGGGTTATGATTTGATTAAAGAATACCGTCTCGCTCCAAGCCCTCTAGGGGTAGACCGAAGTGTCTTTCTGACCAGCAAGGGGGCTTTCATCACCGTTTTACCCGTGAAAGTATCCCACTGGGGTGGGGTGGGGGGGTTAGGGCATTCAAAAATGGTGAGGAAAGACGAGGGAGTTAGAACTGAAAATGACGTGGGAGCAGTGGATCATGATCAGTCGGTGGCTCGAGACTCGCCCAGTGGGGTTAGAAGACTGAAATCACTATCAAGGATGTGGTCAGGGAAGGAACTGGGGCTCCTCTCACTGGACGCGTTCGCGCCACCTGTCAGACTGAAAAAGCTGGGCGATGCTGAGGGTATCAAGGAAAAGAGTACCCCGGGCCTCGGAAGAAGGCTGTGGACTGGTGGGTCTCTGCCTTGGAGGTGCTCATTTGGAAGGGGAGGGCAGGAAGTGGGGCGCGCTAGATCCCGCGGAGACTTCACGTGGTCTCCGGAATCAGGCTGAGACGAAGGCGAACGGGTGATGGTGGGGTGCGCGATACTGCGTGCCCCTCCCCTGAGCCTCTCAACTCCGCCTCTCGGACACGTGACCACAGCCGGGGCAGGGGGGGCCCCCTAGCTCCCGCAGCATAGCTAGCTCTGTTTCTTCCCTCCCGCCGCTGTGCCCTTCTTCTCCCCAGTTCCAATCCCTCCGCCCTCCCCCACCTCCTTCCTCATGCTCCAATAGAAATTCGAGCTGTGAAGCGCCCGCCCCTCCGCCCTTTTCTTCGCTTTCTCATTGGCTGAAGCTTCAAGGACGCGTCCCGAGGGCGGGTGGCAGCCATTGGTGGGATGAGCAATCCGAGTTCCCGGATGAGGGAACATTCTGCAGTATAAAGGGAGCGGGGAAGGCGGGAGACAGCGCAGTTTGAATCGCGGTGCGACGAAGGAGTAGGCGGCGGGTTCTCGCTGGGTGTCTGACTAGTCCTTTCTCTGCCTTGCTTGTTTGAGCTTCAGCAGAATTCGAAATGGTAAACTTGGTGGAGACGCTCGAAGACTCCGCGGGTTTTTGCCGGCGGAAGAAAAACCCGTTACACACGGAGATGGGGGTGAAGCGGCGACGGTTGGGAACGCGCGGAGACAGGATTTGGAAGAGCAGGGGGAGGTGTTTTGTCGGCGGCGAGCGGAGCAGCCTCGGATCTCGCGGCGGGCGGTGACGGTTGGGTGGCGCGCGCAGCGCCGCTAGGGGCCGGCGGGCGGCGAGCGGGCGGACCGAGGCGCGCGGCCGCGCCGAGCGCGCGGCGGGGGACGGGCGGGCGGGGTCGTCCTTGCGGCGCGCGGCGGGCCGGAGACCCCGGCTGGGCACGGGGCCGCGCTCGCGCCCGAGTCGCTGCGCGGTGGGGGAAGGGCGCGCTGCTCTGGTAATCCTATATTCTGCGTTCCTCCTTCGCTCGCGGGCGTGTGCGCGCCGCAGGCTGGCGGTAAGGCTGGGAAGGACTCCGGAAAGGCCAAGACAAAGGCGGTTTCCCGCTCGCAGAGAGCCGGTTTGCAGGTCAGTGGTGGTTCGTGCATTCTGGGAATCGTGGCGTTTTTCTTTCCTTTTCCTGTCTTGTTTATCATCGCTCTGGATTAGCGTTTCGTCTTTGCGTGGGTGATAGTGTCGCGACTTGCTTTACCGATGCAATAAATATCGGGGGGGGGGGGCGATCACGTGTGTCTGTGCTGGGGCGCGTTGCTGCACCACCGTCCATGCCCCTGCCTTTGGCGCGCGTATATTATCTTTGACTCGTCTATCTTTGTGCATTTATGTTTGTGTATGCTAAAAACGAAGTTCCCGGTGGGCCGTATTCATCGACACCTGAAATCTAGGACGACTAGCCATGGACGTGTGGGCGCGACTGCCGCTGTGTACAGCGCAGCCATCCTGGAGTACCTCACCGCAGAGGTAAATGGGTGTACGCCTATAATCTGGAAAAGGTTGGGAGGGGGTGGGGGGAGGCGGCGAGAGGGAAGGAGGAAAGTGATGCAAGAAAACTCCCAGGCTCTGAACGCGGCGAGAAGCTTCCGACAACGCTAGAGGGGGCTGGTGATCATGATGGGGATCCTCCTGAGCTTGAGTTTGCGGCCTTAGGAAATAAAATTGCGTGCCCTCTTTATGGCTTTTGCTTATCTTGCCATTCAGGTAGTAGGGGAGATGACAGTTGGTAGATATACCTTCATCATGAAGGTTTGATTCTTGTCTGGATCTTGACATTAATGTAAGTTGGAAGGAGATTGATTGCATTCTGCCTTCTAGGTACTTGAATTGGCAGGAAATGCATCGAAAGACTTGAAGGTAAAGCGTATTACCCCTCGTCACTTGCAACTTGCTATTCGTGGAGATGAAGAATTGGACTCTCTCATCAAGGCTACAATTGCTGGTGGTGGTATGTAAATATTAACTTATAAATTTCTCTAGAGAAAAGAATTTGCTTTTAAATTTCCCTCTAGTAATTTTCAGTCTATAAGAGGACACAGTATATTTTCATTGATCTGTAGTATGGTTGGATCATGAAATTTGATTTCTCAATGTATTTCTGAATTTTTACTCTGCACTTAGCCTCACATTGAGAGACATCTTCCAAGTTGAACATTAAACTCTTGGTTTTAAACTACTGTGTTATTTTATCCCTCTTCTAGGTGTCATTCCACACATCCACAAATCTCTGATTGGAAAGAAAGGACAACAGAAGACTGTCTAAAGGATGCCTGGATTCCTTATTATCTCAGGACTCTAAATACTCTAACAGCTGTCCAGTGTTGGTGATTCCAGTGGACTGTATCTCTGTGAAAAACACAATTTTGCCTTTTTGTAATTCTATTTGAGAAAGTTGGAAGTTTAATTAGCTTTCCAACCAACCAAATTTCTGCATTTGAGTCTTAACCATATTTAAGTGTTACTGTGGCTTCAAAGAAGCTATTGATTCTGAAGTAGTGGGTTTTGATTGAGTTGACTGTTTTTAAAAAACTGTTTGGATTTTAATTGTGATGCAGAAGTTATAGTAACAAACATTTGGTTTTGTACAGACATTATTTCCACTCTGGTGGATAAGCTCAATAAAGGTCATATCCCAAACTAGTTGTGTATAAAATTCGCTTGATTATAGTAGGAACAGTTTTGTTTTGAATAGGTATCTTACCTAGCAATAACTTAAGCACATTTCTTCCCTTGAAATTACTGTTAATTCTGTCTGTAGATCAACAAAGTTAAAAGGCCCAAGTATTTTTTTTTTAAATACTGTGTAATGAACTATTAAAAGATTTTAAAACTTCAGCACAAGTTGATGTTTTTTAGGCTCAGTTTAACCATCTCAGTTCATTAGCTTTGTTTGCTGTTTGTGATAGCGGCACTACACCAGAGCACTGGGGGCTTGGGTGGGGTTGGGGAGCAGAGACCAGTTAGGAAGGTCCTGCATGTAGCTACCTACACAGAAGGGACTTTTTAGTTTAGACTGATAATGTTTACAGTGTGCTACACGCTGTTTTGAAGGTTACTTGCATTAAATTGTTCAGTATATGGTAATATCTTTGGGGAACATACTATTCGCATTTAACAGAGAAGAATCAAGATTTCTTTGAAAGTCCTGAGTTACCATATTTGCTGCTATGGCAGACAATATCTTTACTGAACAATGTGTGAAAATAGTTACTTTGTAATTAGGTTAAGTGGATCATTTTGACACTTAGTTTCTGGCAAGTTCTTAATACCAAGCAAAAGGTGGGCCCTTTGCCGCCACTGAGGATACCAACATGGCAAGTATTTCACAAGGGTGATGATTAAAATGGGAGAAGGGAGAAAACCAAGTTTACTTATATGAGGTAATACATTGCCAAAGACCTGATTCCTGTCCTGTTCTGGTCATGGCTACTAGCGTTTTTATTTTCACCAGAATAAGGGCAAACTACAAATTAAGTGTTTGTACCTCTTGGGATGTACTAAGACAGTTTAATGGCCCTGAGTCAGAAAAATGGAGTATGAATGAATGAAGGCAATGAAACAGGAATTGGGGTCAAAGGACACCCTACTGGGTTCCTGAACAGCTGTGCCGGAAGCGGTGCCCAGGGACTGGCAGCCCGGTCCTCACCTGACCGAATTCTCCCTAGTCAGACCTAGGCCGAGGGGGGCCGGAGGTGGGGCCTTCGATCCCTGGGAATTTTCCTGAAAACGAATGTCCCCACCCCCACTCGTCGCCCGGAAGGCAGGCTGCCGCCTTCGCGGGCCGCGCTGGGGGTTGGAGGGCACCGCGTTGCTGAGGCTGGCGGCTGACTCCACGCCGCCACGGAACCCCTTCAGGGGAGCCCCTCCGGCGGCCAGCCGGTCTGCTGTCGCCCGCACGCCCCCTTCACCCTCCAGGTCGGTCGGCCCCGAGCCTGTCCGCGCCAGCAAGGACCAGCGAGCTGGTTCTGACGGCCCGGCGGTGGAGCCCAGTCCGGGGGCCAGAGGGATGCGGCTCGCGCCGTAGCGACCCGCGGGGGGCGGGGAGGCCGCCGTGAGGAGGCGGAGCTGCGAGCCCGCCAGTGCGCCCGGGCCCCGCCGCCGCGGTCGCCTGCGCTCCTCCCCGCTCGCCTTCGCACGCCCCCAGCCCCGGCCGGCCTTGCCTCCTCAGCGGCGGCGGAGGCTTCCGCCCCTCGTTGCTGAGCTCCCGCAGGAAACGGAAGAAGGCGCAAGCCATGGAGGGGAACCGGGATGAGGCGGAGAAATGTGTCGAGATCGCCCGGGAGGCCCTGAACGCCGGCAACCGCGAGAAGGCCCAGCGCTTCCTTCAGAAGGCCGAGAAGCTCTACCCACTGCCCTCGGCCCGCGGTGAGGCCCTCGGTCCCTTTCCTCCCCGCCCTGTCCCCGGGCCGCCGCGCAGTCCGCCCCCGCCCCCACCGTCGCCCCTCATGGAGCCGCGGAGCCCCCCACCCGCCGGACCCCGCCGGTCGGACCCCCAGAACGCTCCTCGCCGACACACCCCCGCTCGGGCCCTGAACATCCGGGCCGGGCCGGCCGTGGGCTCCCCGAGACTCCCTCCTCACCGGCCTACCTGCGAGATGCCGGCTCTGAGCCACCCGGCTAGAGTTGCCAGTTCGCCTATCGGTTTTCATGAATGTCCAGCTGTCATTCTCCCAGGAGATTCATCTGGTCCTGCCTTACCAGATGGGGCTTTATATCTGGATGTGTGGTTGTGTGACCCCCCTCCCTCCTCATCCTCATCCGCGATTAAGGCCTAGGTCCCTAGTGAAGTGAGAGGAACAGGGAACTCAGTGGTTAATATACAGGTCCCTGGTTCCACCGCCTCTGGGGTAGAAAACGCTGTTCCCAAAGCAAACATTTTCGAACACCTGAGATGACATTGCTTTTCCCTGGGAGAGAGTTCTTCAGAAGAGAGGACCACAAGAATGATAGAGTCAGTGAGGGTTTGCTAAATAGTATCTGATTTGATAGCACCATAATTATCGACAAATGAGACACATCCTTAGGAACAGAGCTCTGGACTTCCTTTAGTCGAAATCCTGCTCTTCTCTTGCTCTCTAGGCTCTTAAGTAATTATAGCCAGTACTTCGTGAGTGCTTGTAAAGTACCTACTATTTAATATGACTTATTTCATTTATTCCTCAGATCGATCCTAGAATTCATTTGACTTGGCTCACTCATATGGAAACAGACCTTTTGATGAGTGAATGAATGAATGAGTGAATGAATGAAAATATCTTACCCAAGGTCACACAGTAATTTGTAGCAAAGTCAGAATAGTATTTGAGCTCTCCAGCTTCAAAAGGCCTTTAACCACGACATTCCATTATCTAGTCCATAAGATACAGTTTCACTTGCGGTTCAGGATATTTCCACGTTAAGAAGAAAATTAGCAATTAAGTCAGTAAGAGTGTGGGGTTACCTGTTTCATTTTATTGTTTTCTTAGTTTTTTCCTACTTATTGAAGTCCTTGAATTTCTTTACTTTTCTTTGTCCTTTTTATTTCCCTGCTGTTGAGGAAAATGAAAGAGGGGAAATGAAAGAAAATAAGTGACTTTTTTTCTTAATGTGGCAAAAACAGAAGCTTACCAACTTAACCATTTTTAAGTATACAATTCCATAACGTTAAACATTTTCACACTGTGGTACAACAGATCTGCAGAATTTTTTGTCTTAACTAAAACTTTATGCCAAGTAAACAATTCCCTGTTTTCCCTTTCCACCCAGCCCCTGGTAACCACCACTGTACTCTTATTTTAAAAATGTGGCTACTTTGGATACTTATTATATAGTAAGTGGAATTATTTAGTATTTGCCATTTTCACTGGCTTATTTAATTTAGTACAATGTCCCTGAAGTTTATTCATGTTGTAGCATAAATATGGTAGTTCCTTTTTGAAGGCTTCATAGTATTCCATTGTGTGCATATACCACATTTTCAATATCCATTCACCATCTAGGAATAGATTGTATTGATAGTTTCCATATCTTGGAAACCATCACAGTCTATATTGTAAATAAGGCTACTAAGAACATGGGTGTACAAATACCTCTTTGTGATCCTGCTCTAATTGTTTTTGATATATACCCAGAAATGGGATTGCTGGATCATATTGGTAATTTTAATTTTCACATTTTTTGAGGAATTGCCATACCATTTTCTGTAAGAGTTACACAATTTTACATTGCTACTAACAGTGGGCAAGAGTTCTTGTTTCTCCACATCCTCATCAGCAGTTTTTATTTTCTGTTTGATTTTTTGTTCGTTTTTGACAGTACCCATCCTGGCAAGTAAGGTGATACCTTACTGTGGTTTTGATTTGCATTTCTCTCAAGATTAGTGATATTGAGGATCTTTTTATTTGCTCGTTGGCCATTTTTATATCATTTTTTGAGAACTATTCAAGTCCTTTACCCATTTTTAAATTAGGTTATTTTTAGTTGTCGAGTTATGCCGATGTGCTAAATCGCTTCAGTCTTGTCTGACTCTTCGTGAACTTATGGACCATAGCCTGCCAGGCTCCTCTGTCCATGGGATTCTGCAGGTAAGATTACAGGAGTGGGTTGCCATGCCCTCCTCCAGGGAATCTTCCCAACCCAGAGACTGAACCCACCACTCTTACATCTGCATTAGCAGATGGGTTTTTTACCACTCATGTGACCTAAGAAACTCTTACCAGATGTCTGATTTGAAGATTTTTTTTTCTCCCATTCTGTAGGTTGTCTTTTATTCTGTGGTTTCCTTTGATACATGGGAGTTTTTTCCTTTTGATATAGGCCTGTCTATTTTTTCTTTTATTGCCTATGCTTTTGGTTTCATTAGAGCTTCCCTGGTAGCTCACATGGTAAAGTGTCTGCCTGCAATGCTGTAGACCCGGGTTTGATCCCTGGGTCAGGAAAATCCCCCTGGAGAAGGAAATGGCAACCCATTCCGGTACTCTTGCCTGGAAAATTCCATGGATGGAGGAGCCTGGTAGGCTACAGTCCATGGGGTCGCAGAGTCAGACACGACTGAGCGACTTCACTTCACTTTGGTTTCATATTCAAGAAATCATTGCCAAGAGTTAAAACTTTTTGAATTTTTCTACTGTATGAATGCATGATTTCATTTAGTCATTATGCAGTCTTAGGGGGTGCTTCCCAGGTGGCACTAGTGGTAAAGAACCTGCCTGCCAATGCTGGAGATGAAAGAGATACAGGTTCAGTCCCTGGGTTGGGAAGATTCTGTGGAGGAGGGCAAGGCAACCCATTCTAGTCTTCTTGCCTGGAGAATCTTATGGACAGAGGGGCCTGGCGGGCTACAATCTATAGGGTTGCAAAGAATCGGACGTGACTGAAGTGTCTTAGCACACATGCACGCACAGACTTGAGGGACAGTTTTAACTTTAAGCATGTAACCACTCCAGACGGAATACCTTGGCTTTTGAAGCCTCGCCCGTAACTCCCTTGTAACCTTAATCTTGGGCAAGTTAAATAACCTATCTAGCTTGTAGCTTTTCTGTCTGCAAAATAGGACAATAATGTACCAATTTCATAGGGGTGGCATGAGGATTAAATGAGTTAATACATGGGAAGCATTTAATAGTGCTTGATAATTTTGGTGTCATTTCTATTTAACAAGTGTGAGACAAAGAGTTTTTAAACCTCTAGTCTGTAATTCTTCTATGAAACAAGCAACGTGAATCAATCTACTAAAGATACTGTAAGATATCAAAGCACAATACAGCCGTTGCTTTTAAAGACATGAACATTGGGAAAGTTAGGACAGTAACAGTGAAAGTTAATAGTACAATGTATTGTAAGGCAACATGTGATTATGACATAAAGTGAGTAGCTACAGTTGTGGTGTAGTCTGAAGACCTTATTCAGATACGGACTTTGCCTCTGACAGATTTGAGTTACTCTGACAGGGATGAGTTACTTATCATTGCCAAGCCTTGTTTAGTTATGTATAACATAAGGATTTCATCACAGGGTTGATGTTAGGCAAAATAGATCATGTGCAAATACTTAACAAAGTGTATTTTACATAGAATGTTCTCAGATGTATACTGGAATAATTTAAGAATCCAGAGGAGGAGGAAAAGATCTAGAACATTTGTATAAGCTCCTGATAAAATATTTAGTGTAGAAGGGAATTGAAGCTATTGTTTAAAATGAAATGAAAAATTGTTATCCCTGAATTTCATGTATTCTAGACCACTTTCACATCTTTATAACTCAGAGCTTTGGTTAAAAATATTCCTCTTGGATGTATTTTCATGCTAAGGTAGGCAAAATAAAACATTGCATTTTGATTTCTCTTGTTTTTATATAGTGAATGCAAAAATGTGAGACTAAATTCTAGCTAAATTCCAGAGTTTTTGTCCCCTTTACAATTTTATTCTTGCTAGGTAAGGAATCTGATTGATAAACCACTTAAAAAAATTGGCAAGAGTTTTCCTTAAGGAAAAACTGCATCCTCAAAAGAATCTAGGACATTGCTTGCTTTCTAAGTATTTAGTTGAGAATATTATTTTACAGTTTATTTAAATGGACTTCTAAGCGAATTGGATTTATAACTTTCAAATATTTTCATATTATAAGTTTGGTTTACATTTGAAAGGATTAATATATGTATATGATGCTACATAGGAAATATAAACTGGGAAAATATCAGCAAGAGGAAGTAAATTGCATTTTGATTTCTTAAACTTTATGTTTACTGGATTATTGATATGTTTTAGATTTTTACAGAGAGATACAGCCTCGTAGTTTTAAAGCTTTACATTGCTTTTTATTTTTTACATTGCTGTTTTAATACTTTAGTGTTTAATTCTAATTGTTAGGCAGTTTGAAGTATAGATTTTTTTCAGAGAAAAAAATTTTATTATTTTCAAGAGTTTCATAGTAATTTGAACCAAATGGCAGTCTACAGCTTCAAAAACGGCCATCCTGTGTCTACTTAATGAATAGATAACTTATATAATTTGCAGCCTCCATCTGTACAATAGCAAATTAAAATAGTCCTCTTTTTATTATTTCCCCTCAGGTGAGAGCTATGTGTAAAGATTTTTCTTCCTTTTTTTTTGCTACTTTATTTTATAATTTAAACCTAATAAAAAGTTCAAAGTTCTGTTCCCTTTAGTCTCACTTAAAATGATAAAACAGTTAAAACTGTCATTTCACATCTGGAGTATTATCCAGCCTATTCCTTTGAAGACAATACCATTTTCTTTCTGTTTCTGACTTAATCAGAATTTAGTGATAAGTGTAAATTATACATTCACAACAGTTATTTTGGTAGCACTAGTTAAATATTATAAAATGATTTCCACATTTCAGCTAATAACCAAACTGTTTCAGACATTATAGTTGAAGAAAGAATACTAAACTTAGTTTTGAACCTTAATTTAATGGTTTTGTTTATATCCATAACTGTCTTCTGAGCCTCAATTACGACATTTGTAGGATGCGGATATATTTATTCAACAAATATTTACTGAATCCATGCTTCTTTGTGGCAGGCACTCTTCTCAGAACTAGGGAGTCAGTGATCAATAAGACAGTTCTTGTCCTCTTGGAGCTTACATTTTAGAGAAATGAAATAGGAAATCTCTGCTAGACACAAAAATGGTTCCGTTCCTATCATTCCCTTTTCCTTTCCTGAGCCACAGTTTTCTCATCTGTAGTCTTCACAGGATTATTATGAGGTTAGTTTATTAAGTGCTATAAGAATTTAATGTATTAGTACAATGGCAAAAGTATTTGGATGAGTGCTTGGAGTTACTTATATAATATTTATCTCTTTCTATCATTTTTTATTTACCTGTTTAACATTAAAAAATTGCCTTAAGTTAGGATTAATCTCCATGTGAATTCAGGTACTCATTCTGTTCTTAGTTAATATGTAGTTCTCCCTGCTTTGCATTTATTCCTTGTATTATTTATGTATATAGCTCTTGCTCTCCTAGATTAAAAATTGCTCTGCTGTCAGGAACTATTTTAATGTTATCATCTTTTCTACCAGTCTTTTGCATATACTTGTGGCATCTATAAATCCTGGTTTTCTGGAATGATACCTGTTTAGGTAGTTTTATCTCTTATCAGTGAAGACAGTTTGTTTATTAATAAATGAAAAAGTTATCGCTGTAAGGCTTTTTGTGATAATATATTCACAAATGAAATTTTCCCACAATAGACAAGTATGGGAAAATGTATATAAGGGTTGTCATTGTAGCAAAAATTTGGAAAGAGTCCATCATTGGGAATTGATTAAATAAATTGAATTGCCTGTATACACTGTGCACTTAAAAACGATGATGTGTCTCAGTAATTTTCCATTCAGTGACCCACCTTACCGTGCTCATTAACTATAAGTTTCCAGTTGTCTTTACTGAATTCAGAGTTCAGCCTGCTGTCACTCCCCTATTGCAATAGTCCTGAATAAGGTCTTAAAAAATAAAGATGATGTGCACCTAGATTTATTGCTATAATATGATATATACATTGAATTATAAACCTATTAAGGGCATGCTACCAACATATGTAGATTATTCTCATTTTGTTTCAAAATATGTAAAAAAGCTAGACAGCTAGCCAACTAGAGTAGCTAGAGTTAAATATATCACAATGGTTGAGTGATTTTTTTTTTCTTGTGTGTGATTTATAGGAGATCTTTACTTTGTTATCTTTTTTAATGAACTGAACAACATTACTTTTATAATCACACAAATAAAAGCTATTTTCAGTTTGCCTGGAATGAAAAAATCTGTTTTCCAAATCATATGTTCTTATTTTAGGTTTTGTTAGTGATGGGTATTATATATAATAGGTGTGCAGCAGAACATTATGAAATAAAAATAGATCTTGGTTATTCACTTTTGGATTATCCACATAAACATTTTTAATACTATGTTTACTTTTTCACTGGTCCTTAATATGGGATATGTGTAAATTAAGTACAGATTACATTAATTAAGACATACAAGCAAAGCTGTATGTCTGGAAAGTGAACATACAAAATAAGGTTGGACAGTTTTAAAACCAAAAGTAATCTGGTTTATAAGGAGATATCTTATATCTGTTCAACTAATGTTTGTAATACTGCACATTATTATAAATGTGATCTCATATAATAGCTAAGACATGTAATAAGTCAGAAAAAGGTTGTGAGTTCCAAATTCTGGCAGTACTTGAACTGAACCACATTACCTTCTCAGGCATTGGTTCCAGTGATTGTTAATACAGAAAAGCTTGCTGATTCCATTTTTAAGATGATAAAACTGGATATTGGGACACAGAGATAATGGAACTTGTTCAAATTTTCACTGTTTGGAGCCAAAATGCTTAGTGTGAGTGCATATATATACATAACCATTGTTAAGCAGAACCCCTAGGCTCTGAAAGATTTTCAGTATCATAATAACTTGAAAATTTAAAGCAGCTATATGATCTTGCTTTAGCAATATCCAGCATCTAGCTGTTAGCATGGAAGATGTCTAGAAAAACTGAGAGAATGTGTTTGTGCAAAGAATGAAAGGGAATGTACAGATAACTTCTAACTAGCATGCATAGGGACTTTGTGGCCATCTGTAAATATAAATACATATAACCACTTTCCCATCTGGCTTCACAATTTTTTCAAAATAATTTATTCTTTTATAGGCTGAAATACTTCTGTAAAGAGACACTTCCCCCTCACCTATCTTAGGGTTACACAGTGGTACAGTTCATATAGGAAAGGCAAGATATGATAAGTGCTTGACTGCTTTTATCAGTTTTCAAGAGAAGAAATTGACTCCTGTTTTCCAAAACCAGATAATATCATTTTTTAGATGTGGCTGGTGGAACCTGTTTAGGTTACCTCCTGAGTTTCACAGACACATTCCTAATAGTCTTTAATAATTTTCTTTCTCTTTGGTATGACAGAAAGTTTCAGGTTTCTCTTATACATTCCCTGTACTAGATCTTGAATCAACCGTATCTCCAATAAGCCCTGGTTTCTTTTAGTGGAAAATGGTGTTTTAGTATCATGGTCTGGTACTAACGATGCTGTGGTTAATAGATTGTCGTTGTTTCTGGGCCTTTTCAGTGTACAGACTAGGGAATTTTTTTTTTTTTTTAAGTTAAAACAGCTTATACATTTATACTAGTAAATGAAATTTAAGTTAAGTATTTTGGGGTCTTTAAACTTTTCTTGCATATATTTCTGTCTTTTTCCTTCCACAGTAGTAATCCTGGTTTTCAAGGCCATGGCAAATGGTAGAATATGTCATGATTATTTATTTGCTTTATGCTACATGATATATGTAATAGTTTCAGTGTAACATTACCAGTACTACCTCACTGATAAAATTACTGAAAACAGTTAAATTTTCTTTGCATGTACTTTCTCAATTTTCCCTCTTCATTTTAGCTTTTTGAAAATTCTGAAATACTTTGAAGCTTATAGAAAAGTCTTAAAAATAGTGTACACTTCCTGTATACATTTCATTCAGTGCTTCCTATTTGATAAAATTTTACTGCATTTGCTTTATCATGCCCTTTCTTTCTCCCTGCTATCTCTCTTCCACCCTCACAGGTATACAGTTTGTTCTTATATTTTTTCCAGAACCAATCAAGAGTAAGTTGTAGACATGATATCCTATTACACCTAAGTAATTCAGTGTAGGTTTTTTAAGATAAGGACACTCATACATAACAACAGTATAGCTGTCAGAGTCATGAAATTAATGTAAGTACCTCATTCAGATTCTGCCAGTTCTCCCTGTTACGTTGCATTTATTTGCCATATTTTGTTACCTAGATACCATCTTTTCTCTTTTCCTTTTTTAATTTTTATTTTATATTGGAGTATAGTTGATTAACAATATTGTGTTGGTTTTAGGTGTACAGCAAGGTGATTCAGTTATACGTGTATCTGTATATTAAATTCTTTTCCCATTTGCACAGAGAGATCCTTGTTGATTATCTGTTTAAAATACAGCAGTGTATTTAACTCAAACTCCCAGTTTATTCCTCTCCCCTACACTTCCCTGCCTCCTTCCTTCTATAAGTTTGCAAGTCTTTCTGTTTTGTAAATGAGTATATTTGTATCATTTTTTTTAAGATTGCACTTATAAGCAATATCATAAGATACTTATCTTTCTCTGTTTGACTTGTTTCACTTAGTATGATAATCTCAAGGTCCATTCATGTTGCTGCAAATGGCATTATTTCATTCTTTTTAATGGCTTAGTAATATCCATTGTGTATATGTGCCACATCTTCTTTATCCACTCATCTGTGGATGGACTAGATTGTTTCCATGTCTTGGCTGTTGTAAACCGTGTTTCAGGGAACACTGGGGTGTACGTATCATTTTGAAACATTTTTTCTCTGGATATATGCTCAAGAGTGGAATTGCTGGGAGCTGTTTTTAGTTTCTTAAGGAACCTCCATATCGTTTTTCATAGTGGCTGTACCAGTTTGCATTCAGTCTCTTTTCTTTCTTGATCTTTGTGTTTTTGATGAATGCAGGCCAGCTATTTTATAGATTTTCCCTCAATTTAGGTTTGGCTGACATTTCCTTATGAATTTTTGGCAGGCATACCATAGAAGTGATGTTGCATTCTTAGTGTAACGTATCAGGGAACATGCTGATTTGGTCCTTACTGGTGAGGTTAACTTTGATCACTTGGTGAAGCTGGTGTTACCAGGTTTGTCTACTCTAAACTTACTTTTTTTCCCCTCTTGTAATTAATAAATATTTTGTGGGAAAATACTTTAAAACTCTGAATGTCCTATTCTACAACAAACTTCCAAAGCTCCTTTTAGCATTCATTGATGATTCTTTCCAGAATAAATTTCTGATGGTTGCCAAATGTTGGTTTTCTTATTCCATTATTCTTTCTACAGTTTATTAGTTGACATTCAACCTTATTTATTAACATGGATTCATGGATTCCTATTTAATCTATTATTATCACTGTTCATTTTGATGTTTAGATTTCCACAGATTTAATCAGTAGGAGCCCCTTCAAACTCCTCATCATTCTTTGAATTTCTTTACTTTCAAACACAAAAAAGTTTTCAAGCTCATTTCTCTGCCCTGGGAATCAATTCTTTCCCCAGGAGTCCTGATTCTTTTTAGTGGATAATGATACTTGGAAACTAAGATACAGACACTTGATAAGCTCATTGCTGCAAGTGTGTCATTGCCTCCAGATCCTCTTAGTAGACAGAGCTAAGAAATATATGTATGCATGATGCATGAATGTATGTGTATGTGTATCTGTGTGTTATATGCGTTTGTGGATATACACATACCTATAGTAATTTACTCTATTCAAATTTTGCAGTCTGTGCAAAGATTCACATACCTCCCTCTGAAGTCCATAGGGTTCTTGCCTTCTGCATTTTCATATTTGTAATTCCATTCTCTGACAGCCAAGAAATGTGGCTCTTGTTATCATCAGTTTACTTATTTGTTCATTTCCCCCTATATGTAATGAGTTGCCTTTTTGACCTCAGTGGTACATTCCCTATCAAGCTCAGTCATGCTTTAGGCTTTAAGTGTTACCTTAGTCCCAATAAGTTGTCTTGGTCCAGGCCTCAGCTGCTAAATTTAAAAGGAAGAGAAGACAGTTTCTGGCCTCCTCCCCACCTGCCACAGTTTAAAAAGACAGAGGAAGCCTACCATTTAAAAATTATTGAACCTATCTACAGTGTCAGAGCACATTATCACTACATACTATGTACTCTCTTTTAGTTGTCATTCAGTCTTAATACAGTGGGTCACTGTACACAATGCTTACCTTTGGTCCTTTTGTCATTGTATATCTGTTTATTTTGGATTCCTAAAGCCTATAGTAGATTTCTAGGAAGGCCTTGTGGGAACTGTGTTCCCTAAGTTCTGGGGAATGTTGAAAACAGTTCATCTGTGGGTCTTAATACTTGAAGTTAGTGATGAATACAAAATCTTTGACTCAAATTTTCTTTCTTTGGTTATATAAGTATATTATTGTATTGTTTTATACAAGTACTGCTGCTGCTGCTAAGTCGCTTCAGCCGTGTCCGACTCTGTGTGACCCCATAGATGGCAGCCCACCAGGCTCCGCCATCCCTGGGATTCTGCAGGCAAGAACACTGGAGTGGGTTGCCATTTCCTTCTCCAGTGCATGAAAGTGAAAAGTGAAAGTGAAGTCGCTCATTCGTGTCCGACTCTAGCGACCCCATGGACTGCAGCCTACCAGGCTCCCCCGCCCATGGGGTTCTCCAGGCAAAAGTACTGGAGTGGGGTGCCATTGCCCTCTCTGATACAAGTACTACTGATAAGCAAAGACTGACAATCCAATACTCTTTACTTTATAAGCCATTTAATCTTTTTGACTAGATCCCCAATTAATTTTACTAGAATATATCTTGATGTTGGTTTTTCTGGGTCAGTATTCTTAGATATATAATTTGCCCTTTCATTATTTGGTTTCAGATATTTTTATTTTTATATCAGAAAAGTTTTCTCCAGTTATTGTTATATTGGTTTTATTTCCTTTAATTTTCTTTTTCAGGACTCCTGTGTATGTTGGATCTTCTTTAACTATCTTCAGTATTTGCCATTTCTTTCTAATTTTTTGTCTTTTTCACTTAATTAAGACGTTTTCCTTCCTTTTTATGTTCTCTTTTACTTAGACAACATTATCTGTTGTGTTTATTAACTCTGTTTCTTCTAGTTTAGTTCTTTTTTGAATTGATTCTTCCTTTTATTACCCGCACCCCCCCCACCCCGAGTTTATCACTTAAGCAGTGGGTAGATAATTTGAGGTGTTGTTTTCATTCTAATTTATGTTGTTCTTTTGTATAATGTATAATTTTAAAAAGTCTTTTCAGCTTGTTTTGAAATAGTAGGTTATAATGTTTACCTGTTGGCAAGTCTTTGTGGTGAGCTTTCTTTCATTGTGTTTGGAGATCTGTCCTGTTTTCTTTTATCTTTTGTAACTTTGTATCAGATTTAACTTTTATCATTTTATTTATTTTTATGTGAAGTTAGCCTGTCAAAATACACAGAGATCTCCAGTTTCTGTGTAGCGTTTGAAAATATGTCACCTTGATATATAATATCTCTTTACTCTCTCCTTCCTTACTTGACCTGAATTTTCTGTTTTCTTTTCTCCATTCCCCTCTCCTCTTCAGTTTGGATCCTGTTCCTAGAAATTTCTTCTTTATGTGGCTTTGCTCTAGAGAAGAGCTTTGACTGATTAGTTTTAAGAGTTCTAGTGACTGGAGTACTCTATGCCCTTAAGACTTTATTGTAGATCCTTTGAATCACATGCTATTGTAGTGAGCAAAACCCATTACTTTTTATTCCCTTTTCTCATTTTTGCCTGCTATGTTTCATAGAGAGTCCTTGCTGGCTCTTTTGGAGTTATTTTCTTCTATGGGCTGGTAAAATGCCCTGTTACTGTCCTCTATATTTCCCCACACAGATACTAATACCCACATAGATCTTGCAACTGTTGGTGGTTTGTCCCAAAAATACAGCTTCTTGTATTTTGGAATTTTGTACATGATGTTTTGATTTTGTTATCTAATTGCTCTGATTTTATGAGATTTAAAATTTAAGCTTCTGCCTTCCCAGAGTTTCCACAAAACTTTTCATATTAGAAAGTTGTGAACCACTACCCCCTAGACCATGATGGCTTCTATTCTCAAGGTCAATATGATTGCATTAAATGTGAACTATAGTTAAAAATAAACTATATGTTATTATCTTGTTAAACTGCTAGGTAGCTACCTAATTAGGAGCCTTTCTGTACCATCTACAACTAAATTGTTATAAAAACTAAATATTTTATGTCTTTGGTGACCTCTTGAATGCATGAGCTATGAAAAAGATTCGGAAGAAAGTTCTCTTATATGTTCAGTTCAGTTCAGTCACTCAGTTGTGTTCAACTCTTTGCAACCCCATGAACTGCAGCATGCCAGGCTTCCCTGTCCTTCACCAACTCTGGGAGCTTGCTCAAACTCATGTCCATTGAGTCAGTGATGCCATCCAACCATCTCATCCTCTCGTCCCCTTCTCTCCTTCCTTCAATCTTTCCCAGCATCAGAATCTTTTCCAGTGAGTCAGTTCTTCTCATCAGGTGGCCAAAGTATTGGAGTTTGAGCTTCAGCAACAGTCCTTCCAATGAATATTCAGTACTGATTTCCTTGAGGATTGCCTGGTTGGATCTCCTTGCAGTCCAAGGGACTCTCAACAATCTTCTCCAACACCACAGTTCAAAAACATCAATTCTTCGGCGCTCAGCTTTTTTTATAGTCCAACTCTCACATCCCTACATGACTACTGAAAAACCAAAGCTTTGACTAGACAGACCTTTGTTGGTAAAGTAATCTCTGCTTTTTAATATGCTGTCTAGGTTGGTCATAACTTTTCTTCCAAGAAGCAAGCGTCTTTTAATTTCATGGCTACAATCACCATCTGCAGTGATTTTGGAGCCCAAGAAAATAAAAGTCTGTCACTGATTCCATTGTTTCCCCATCTATTTCCCATGAAGTGATGGGACCAGATGCCATGATCTTAGTTTTCTGAATGTTGAGTTTTAACAAAACTTTTTCTCTCTCCTCTTTTACTTTCATCAAGAGGCTCTTTAGTTCTTCACTTTCTGCCATAAGGGTTTTATCATCTGTGTATGTGAAGTTATTGATATTTCTCCCAGCAATCTTGATTCCAGCTTCTGCTTCTTCCAGCCCAGCGTTTCTCATGATGTACTCTGCATAGAAGTTAAATAAGCAGGGTGACAGTATACAGCCTTGACATACTACTTTCCCAATTTGGAACCAGTCTGTTGTTCCATGTCTAGTTCTAACTGTTGCTTCTTGTCCTGCATACAGATTTCTCAGGAGGCAGGTAAGGTGGTCTGGTATTCCCATCTCTTTAAGAATTCTCCAGAGTTTGTTGTGATCCACACAGTCAAAGGCTTTAGTGTATTCAATGAAGCAGATGTTTTTCTGGAATATTGAAAATAATTACTGGCAGTTCTCTGGTGATCTACTGGTTAGGATTCAGCACTTTCATTACCATGACCTAGTTTCAATACCTGGTCAGGGAACTGAGATCTCACAGGCTGTGTGGCAATGACTGCTGGATTTTTTTTTTAATATCTATATAGCAGCTTTGGTGGTGGTGGTTTAGTCACTAAGTCATGTCCGACTTTTGCAAACCCATGGACTGTAGCCTGCCAGGGTCCTCTGTTTGTGGGATTCTCCAGGCAAGAATACTGGAGTGGGTTGCCATTTTCTTCTCCAGGGGATCTTCCTGACCCAGGGATCGAACCCAGGTCTCCAGCATTGCAGGCAGACTCTTTACCAACTGAGCTACAAGGGAAGATATATAGTGCTTTATTGAGATGTAATTCACATATCTCACAGCTCATTCAGAGTATACCATTCTGTGGATTCACAGAGTTGTGCAGCCATTGCAACCATTAATTTTAGAACATTTTCTTCATCACAGAAAGAAATCTCATACTCACTAGCAATCACTTCTTACTTCTCCCAAAGTTCATCCTTCCCTCCCCTTGGCAACAACTGATCTTTCTGTCTCTAGATTTGCCTCTAGATTTTGTATAAATGGTATCATACAGTATATTGTCTCTTGTGACTGACTTTTTTCACTTAGTATGTTTTCAAGATTCAGCCGTATTGCAGCATATATCAGTACTTCATTTTTTTTTGATTGTCATAGTAGTCCATTGTATGGACCTGTCACATTTTATTCATCTACTCATCAGTTGATGGACATTTCAATTGTTTCCACTTTTTTCCTATTATGAACAATACTGTTATGAACATATGTGAACCAGTTTTTGTATATATGTTTTCATTTCTCATGGATGTACACTGAGAGATAGGAATATTGGGTCAGATAATAACTATATGTTTAATCTTTGAAAAAACTACCAGATCTTTTTTCAAAGCAAGCACCCCATTTCCTATTACCACTAGCAATATATGAGTGTTCCCATTTTCTTAGTAATACATCCTGGTCAACATGTTATTGTCCACCTTGTTGATTCTAGTCATCCTAGTGGGTGTAAAGTGGTATATCAAGGTAGTAAATATCTTCTAGTGAAATCTTAGTGATAATTTTCTCAGTGTTTGTTTGTTTGTTTGAAAATGTTTTTAATCTTATATAATTTCCAGAAAATTAGTGCAGAACTCCGGAGAAGGCAATGGCACCCCACTCCAGTACTCTTGCCTGGAAAATCCCATGGACGAAGGAGCCGGGTGGGCTGCAGTCTATGGGGTTGCTAAGAGTCGGACACGACTGAAGCAACTTAGCAGCAGCAGCAGCAGCAGTGCAGAACTCAAGTTGACAGTTATTCTCCCTGAGCATTTTGAAGCTATTGCTCAATTTAGCTGCCATTGTTGCTCTTGGGAAGTAAGTGTGTGTCTGTATGTGTGTGTGTGAAGTCACTCAGTCGTGTCTGACTCTTTACAACCCCATGGACTGTAGCCCACCAGGCTCCCCTGTCCATGGGATTCTCCAGGCACAAGTTCTGGAGTAGGTTGCCATGTCCTTCTCCAGGGGATCTTCCCAACCCAGGGATTAAACCCGGGTCTCCTGCATTGCAGGCAGATGCTTTATCCTCTGAGCCACCAGGGAAGCCACTAGGGAACTTGTTTCTTTGTAGATAATCTCATTGGCTACTTTAAGGATTATTGTTTTCTTTGGTATTTGGCAGTTTCACCATGATATTACAAATAAAGTATGTCATAAGAAATTAGGTGATAGTAATTTTGAGTTATTAACATTAAACTTAATATTCTACTTCTAAATAGTGATTAGTGCTCTGTGAACAGCTATACATAAGGGAATGCTTGCTATCTATTTAAAAAGGCCCTATGGTGTATCTTTCTGGAGTACACATTTTGTCAGCTCTATAACTTTCTTCTCAAGACCATGTATATATATCTTGATGTAAACAGATGGAGTATGCTTTCTATATCTTTCTACAGCACTGTTGGAAATTATCATGAAAAATGGAAGCACTGCTGGAAATAGCCCTCATTGCCGAAAACCATCAGGTAGTGGTGATCAAAGCAAACCTAATTGCACAAAGGACAGCTCATCTGGTAGTGGTGAAAGTGGAAAAGGCTACACCAAAGACCAAGTGGATGGAGTTCTCAGGTAGGAATGAATATGACTTATATATATGTCAGTTGTTGTTGATGCTAATGTAAGTTTAATGTTGTAACACCTAAAAAATGGGTTTTAATTACAATTCAGTAGAAGAACAGACATTGAGGAGTTGAACTCATGGTGTCTTATGCTTTATATTCTTTATAGAGTAGTGTAAATTACCAATTCTATTGAAATTTCCATCTTTTAAATATAAAGCACAAAACTAATTACCAAAAAAATTTTTTTTTTAGGAAAATTGCTTCAATTTTTTGACACAGTACAGTGAAACCTTCCCTGATGGCTCAGTGGTAAAAAATCCCCTTGCCAATGCAGGAGACGTGGGTTTTATCCCTGGTTCTGGAAGATCCCCTGGAGAAGGGAATGGCAACTCAACTCCAGTATTCTTGCCTGGGAAATCCCATGGACCTAGGAGCCTGATGGGCTATAGTCCAGGGGGTCACAAAAGAGACAGACATGACTTAGCAACTAAACAAACAAAAAAATAAACAACAACAACAAATGTATATATATATGTATGAAGGAGAATTTCATATGAGGAAAATATTGAGTGCGATTGCAAAGCATTTTCAATTTTCTACTTATATAAATGAAGGATAATTTTTTTTCTATTTATATTCTTTCTTTAAGGCTGTCTTTATATATAGCAAATACTATAGTCTTCTCCTTTTAATATTTTTTCTTACTCTCATTGTTCTGCTTCAGTGTTATATTTTTACTTCATGATACACCTCTACTTAAAGCAGGAAAATTAGGTAGAATTGGTAAATTATGAACTGGGTTTTGGAGATTTAACTTTATTAATTTTGTAATTAAGAAAATCTTTTCTGGAAAGAAAATGAACTAAGTATGAAACACTAGAAAAAATACTGTTATTATTTCCTTCTACACCTTAAGGAGACTGTATTGATGTTGTACTGAAATTGCTTTCTAGGGAATCTAAAGTATAAGGGTGAAGGACTCTGATTAATCAGATAATTCAACTTGGAGAGTGAATAGCAGGGAACTAGCTTAAGTGAAGAGTAGGTAAAGCTAGTTTTCTTTCTCTTTTGCCCTTTCTTATTATCCTCTTTTAACCTTACTTCCTTTTTTTTGTTGTTGTTTTTCCTTTTTTTCTCCATTCTTATTTTTAGTTAGTTCTTTTTAACTCAGCATTATTTGGAATTGAAGTTATTTTTAAATTAAGTATCAATGTATTTATATTTTACTTTTTTTCATACATATGCTAAAGTTTAAATGTAACATTTTATCTGTGTGTGACAACAATAAGGACAAAGACTTCCTAACTATGATGAAATCATGATAAAGGGTATTCGATTGGCCTGAATGGTAGTGAAGTCCTTTAAGAATTATAAATAATGTTGGTGACCACTTTTATAACTGTAGTGTTGGGTCAGAGGCTGAATAAGTGAGATAAGTGAATAAATGAGAGATTTGCTTTTGAATCCCTTTAAGAAAAAGCTTCTGCTAAACAGTGTGCTGAAATGTGTTCTAGGAAGCCATCTCTCTCCAAAAACCAAATAGTATTTTCTGCTAGAAATTACTTTTTACTAGGAGAACATATTCTCAGTAAAAGACCTAGAGTGAATTTTGTTATATGTGATTTTTATTTAGAATTATTTTATAATTTGTTTTTAAAGAAAGACTATAGAATCACCTATATATTGGAAAACATACCCCCTTCCCCAAATAATTGAAATTTTGGAGAATAGGAATCTCCTGAATCTGATATTATTTTTTAAAAATCTCTTTTCTTCATTTCTTCTACTCTAGCCTTGAAAGGAAAAGAGGAGTAGCTCAAGGTATGGTAGAAATAAAGAAAGAAGAGCAGTGTTTTGTTTTCCTCTCTTTTTCAGTAGCTAGGCAGGGGGACATTTTGAGAATAGAAGAATGAAAGATGGTGGGTGCAGATCCACTTTTGTATGTGGCCAGAATTGGGCAGATGGAAATAAAATGTTGAGAGAGATCCTGTCTGTTGGGTCTGTATTCTCTGAAATTAGAGATGAAGTTATCCTCTGAGGTTTAGAAGAAAGAGATGAGATTGAAAGCTTGAGAAGAATAGTGAAAGTATGGAATACTTGCAGCCAGAAAGGCAGACAGGAAGGCAGGATTGCTGGCTAGCACTGAGGAGCCAGCCAAGTTTCAGACTGAATTCTTAGTGAGTTACAAGAATTAGCTTACTTTTATGCCTGTGTTTAGAGATGGTTTCTCTGGTCAGTTTTAGCATACCTTTTTATTGTATTACATAAATGTAGTTTTGTAGGGGATTAATATGATCAGAACATTCTTTAATAGAATCCTTGGGTTATTCAGAGTATTTCATTTGCTACCTTATATAAGAGTTGCTTAGCTTTAGCTAATCATGTAACACTTATTCATCATATTAGCCTTCATCAGTGTTGCGTTAGTGAGGTAACAGATCACCAGCAAACACTTACATGCTGTGTGTTTTTGTTTTACCTGTACACTGGGGATTTTTCTGAAGAAAGCCATGTTATCTTGTTGGTTAGCATGATTATGCAAACAAGTTGCTCAGTGACATTTTGGCTCAAAGGGAGAAGCCATGCAATAATACTGCATCCATTGCATAAGTAAGAGCTAGCATACAGTAAGACTGAACAAGAAGTATGTAACTTTGTAAAACTCATATTCTGTGAAACTAAGCACTGTTTATTGTCTTCAAGTGTTGAAATGTGTTGAAAAATCACAGTGCAAAAGGTGTCCTAGGTCTTATTTGAGGAGATTTTTAATATCTCATTGGGAAAAAAGCCCATCTTTTTGTTTTAAAAATATAAGATCAGTGTGAAATCATTAACTGGCCATCATTATATTTATCAGTTAGGAACACTTCTGTATAACTGTTAAAATTATTTGAATTATGGGGATTTCATTAGGATTGGTTTTAAGCTATAGTTCTTTAAATGGAAACAAATCATTTTGCTAAATTTATAAAATAAATAATCTTTTGTCTCAGGAATAAAGAATTATTTTCCTAAATACCAATTAAATTTGGAGTATATTTAAAAATCATCTATAATAACAACAACAAAAAGTCATCTATAACATATGAAAAAAGAATAGAACAAGGCCTCCCTGCCCCAGCCAATATGCTTTCTAGCACATAAAGGAAGACATAAAAGTTGAGCCATGCATACTTCTCCCTTGTTGAGCTCCCAGACAGATCTTTCTGGCCTTGTCCACAATGTTTGCTTCCAGTGCAGGTAACAGTTTATCTCTTTTTAATTTATTTTCTTTTTCCTTCCTTCCTTTCTTTTTTAATTCTTCAATGAGAATGGAGAAGCAGGAGCAAACTATAAAAACTGTGACAAATGCATTTAGCTGGTGAAAAGGAGTATGATGAACAATATATGGATTAAAATTAATACATGAATGGTAATTTCTTGCTTAGGTGTGAAAAGTTAAGTAAATGAGTATATGTTTAGCATTACTTGAAATATGTAGTCTACAGTTTGTCCATTGGTGACATTGACTTTATACCTCTCTACTGGCTTCTCAAAGAATTTCTCCTCTTCCGGACACACAGTAGGTGTTCTGTACATGTCCTTCTTCCCTTTATTTCTGTCACATAGTTTCTTAACATATCTAGGAAAATGAGTCTCTACAAAGGTAGAGTAATCATTTTCTGTTTTGTTCACTAACTGATCTCAAGAGCCCTGGGATATAAATATTACTGACTCAGTAATGAGTCAAAAATATTAATTATTTATTGCTCAATAAATATTATTTCCTAAATAAAGGAAATGCCATGCTTATGAAATAAAATTGACTTGTTTCAATATTTATTATCTAAAGTAGAAAAGTCTAATTTTAATTATTATTACTATGAAGAAGACTGCCTAACAGATTTTTGTTGATGTGATTATAAAAGAATTCTATAATCTTTTCAGTGTGTTCTGTTTTTACCCTTGTTCATATAACAAATGATGAATGCTTTCATTACGAAAGGAGAACTAAAGTTCATTTATTCTGTAAATATTTACTGAGAACCCCTCATGTACCAAGCACTGTGATGACTAATAGGTTTAGTAGCGAAAAAAGGTCAATCTTTTCTCTTTTCTTTGAACACTTAGAGTCAGCCTTTGCAGTCCTCTAGCTGTCAATGAACAATTGTGCCTCAGATCCATTAACCTCTTACTACCTGTCTCAAGCCACTCATACATGGAACACATTTAAAATCATAAAGTACACACCAAAAAATATGTAAAATATATCAGTATTTTAGTGAAGGAAAATTATTAGGTCATGAGAAAATGTACGCATCCAAAAGGATTACTGTTCTTTGCTCCATTTGCAGTACTTCTTTTCCTAACCTACTTCAAAGACTCTGGGCTTAAATATTGCATATTTAGGATTATAAACTATATAAGTAGTCTTTTAAGAGTATGTTCATCAAAATGAAAATCAGGTGTAACAAATATGTTTGAGTCCCATAATGTATTTTATTATGAGATTTTATCTTTCATAGAGAGTGACACACGTGAACTCTCTTTAACATTGCCTAGCTGAATTCACTTGCTTTGACATTTAAGCCATGGGATACAGTAGTTGTTTTACATGCACTAAACTGTTGCTTTGCTATTTGGTTAGGTTTGCATTATGCAACAACAAAACTCTTGAAATGCAATGTCTGTTAATCCTTAGCTGTGACATCTTGAGAGGAGTTTTGGGATTTCTTGTGTATTTAAGAGTACTATAAAATTGTTCTTACTCTCTCATTTTAGTATGTGCTCTGTCCTACATCCACATTTGTTATGAGCTTCGCTTTACTTCTCTGTAGTTGTGATAAATTGTACAAGGACATTCTCATGGTTAATTCTTCTTAGAGAGGGGTTGGAAAAATGGTCTGTGGTTGAAAAGAGAATGGAGCAATGACCCTTAATGGATAAACTATCATTTGATATTGAGAAAACAATCCACAAATAGTTCTTTATACTATTCTGGTATTCATTGGAAGGACTGATGGTAAAGCTGAAACTCCAGTACTTTGGCCACCTCATGCGAAGAGTTGACTCATTGGAAAAGACTCTGATGCTGGGAGGGATTGGGGGCAGGAGGAGAAGGGGACGACAGAGGATGAGATGGCTGGATGGCATCACTGACTCGATGGACGTGAGTGTGAGTGAACTCCGGGAGTTGGTGATGGACAGGGAGGCCTGGCGTGCTGCAATTCATGGGGTCTCAAAGAGTCAGACATGACTGAGCAACTGAACTGAACTGAACTGAATCAATAAAAAATTAGAAGTATTACTCAAAGTTCTTCCTTGAAATTTACTTATAACACACTCTCTTGTTCACAGCATAAACAAATGTAAAAATTACTATGAAGTACTTGGAGTAACGAAAGATGCTGGTGATGAAGATTTGAAAAAAGCTTATAGAAAGCTTGCTTTGAAGTTTCATCCAGACAAAAACCATGCACCTGGAGCAACAGATGCTTTTAAAAGTAAAGTAAACCTTTTAAAGCAATTTTCTAAGCTCTTTTTAGAATTCACTTTATAGTATTTCAGATACTAAGTCCTACCTTTAGACTGGTGCATAAGCATTTTAGACTGGTGAGGACCAGCATAAGCATGGGTCCTCAAAATCCTTTAAAACTTAACTTGTTATACCAAGAGCCAAACAAATGCTGTTTGGCTTCACAAAAGCATCATGTCAGCTTTTGCAAATTTCAAAGTAACTTTTCTAGATACACAAACATGCTTTCTTGTTTACCACACAAGTAGTGTGATGACTATGCATGAGCTTCTAGCATTTTACCAGCTGGATCTAAAGGAGTTAAAAGTAAAATCTATTTTCTCTGAGTTTTTTAAATATTAGAGACTGTCTAGAATTGGCAAATTACTTAGAATCACTGTTTGTCCAGTGTTCTTCTATTTCTGTTAACTCCAGACAATTTTTTGCATTTTCATATGTAGTTCTAACATGATTTTTTTTCAAGAATGTTTGTTTCCTCTTAGCTACTATTCATTTTTCTTCATTTTCTTTATTACTTCAGCTTTATTTTGTCAATTTAGTAAACAAGTGTGAGAGAATTGATTTTATAATTTCATGTTTATTAACAATTTATTCATAGGAGTTATTTTCTGGTTAATAAGAAAATGCTTAAGTTATTATTTGTTTTTGTGAATTTGGCATTCATAGAGCCAACGTATGATGTTTATGGTGAATGCTGGGGTTTTGGAATAACAGAAAGGAGATACTAATTTTTTTAATTTTCCTAAAAAATAGATGACTCAATTGGTCATTCAACAAAATACCATTAAAATTGTTTCCAGAATGGTTTTATTTCTTAAAGGAAGTTGCCAATCTGCATACATTTGGGGATTATTAATATAGTTCAATAAAAGCAGCTGCCAAAGTGGTACTGGTGAAATTAAAATATCACTGTGACAGTGAGAACCTTCTCTGTTTGTTTCCTTAAATTAAAAGTAGCATACTGAAAGTACAGGAAAAGTTTCTTTACTCAAAAACACTAGCTTTTACCACATACTCCCCCCACAAAGGTAAAAAAACTTTTTTTCACATTCTGAATTAAAATCATTTAATTTAAAATTTTTTGTGTTTTTAAGATGTTTAAAATGTTTGGCAGTGAATTATTTGCATGTCTGTGATCTATTAGATGATTTCAGTATTAATTCTTCATTAATGCTAAGAACATGCTTCTTTCTCCCATTTCTGTATTGAAGTTGTGTTATTAATAGCATTATTGGTCTTAGAATAACAGTGAGTGGATCTACCAGTATTTTTACAGCTTGTGTTGTGTTTTGAAGAGATGAGCAACATAAATGTCACCCCACACAGACACTCAGAGAAGTTTTACAAAGGTGATGCTACTTTGATGTGGTACATTTCAGAATTCTAATCTCTGATTTGCAAAACTACAAACAATATTGATCAACATGCTGGGTGGTGACTCATCTGTAGAGGAAAGGTGCACATTATTCAATACACAGGTTATTTGTAAATCAGAATGCCAGTTTATTAATTCCAAAGAGGATCATACTAGGGTGGTGGTTGATGAACCCATTTTTCATTGAGTGGAAACTACATAGAAAACCCAGATTGTTGGAACTTCCCTGGTGATCCAGTGGTTACGACTGTGTGCTTCCATTTCAAGGGGCATAGGTTCAATCCCTGGATGGGGAATCCTGCATGCCACATGGTGCAGCTGTAAAGAAATAAAAGAAAACCCAGACTGTAAGCCACAGAAGATTAGTGAACAAAGGTAGTTAGTTAATTAGACAATATTACCGCTAGTGTGTCATCACAGAGAAGTGGCAAGTTTCCTTCATTCAAGTGGCAAGATCCTTCATAGGATCTTTTCATGACCTTCTGAATCATCTTATTTTCTCCTTAATCAATTGATCTTAACTTCTGTGTCTGGGATACCAAGCTATTTAGTCTAAATAAAGACTATAGTTTTTTGTTTGTATAAGAAGTAAGTATAGATTTATTGCTCTGTGATTGCTAAAATACTTTTTACAGAAGATGGAAACCGTTTTTTTGTTTTGTTTTTTTTTATTTCCTTCAAAATAGAAAAAGAGACAATTAGTTAAGGAATGAGATTAGATAGAAGATATATTTTCATTGTGTGTTTTGTAAAACTTTAAAAATAAAAGCTTACCAGCAAAGAGGGTAGATTAAATAAACTAAGTTCATGCAGCTCTTTGTCCTTTAAATAGGTTTGTGAACTTATCAAGGCAGGGAATATTTTATTTACATCTAGACAATAATTTGCATAATATGTATAAACATACCTTTAAAAATATTTGAAATGTATTCCTTTCCTTCTCTCTCATGTGGATATTTTCAAAATATGCCCTGTCTGCGTTTATCTTCAAAGACTCCAGGTATTTCATAGACTGTTTGAATAATACATGTGCCTGTTGACATATGCATGAATCTGATTACAAAGGGCACTGATTAACTGTTTGTATGTTTGTTTGTTAAATAATAATGGATCAGATGCTACTGCCTATGTCAGGTTTTGGAAGTTCAGTATTCTTTTTTTTCTTTCTTTCTTTTTGACTGTGCTAGGTCTTCATTGTTATATGGGCTTTTCTCTAGTTGTGGCAAGCAGAGGCTGCTCTCTAGTAATGTTGCATAGGCTTCTCACTGCGATGGCTTCTCCTGTTGCAGAGCCAGGCTCTAGGGCACATGAGCTTCAGTAGTTGTGACTTCCGGGCTCTCAAGCACAGGCTCAGTAGTTGTGGCTCACGAGCTTAGTTGATCCGAGGCATGTGGTGGGATCTTCCCGGACCAGGGATTGAACCTGTGTCATCTGCATTGGCAGGTGGATTCTTTACCACTGAGCCACAAGAGAAGCCCCTCAGTATTCTTAACATCTAGACTGAATTTCTAAGACTAGAGAAGTCAGTCTACCTTATGGGCTAGTTCTTCTAGAGAAATACAAGAAGGAAATATGAGATATCCTCTTATTAAATGAATTTGTAATTTATGAAGAGGAGACAAATCTCAGAACATTTGGAATAATAGTAATACCTAACATTCAACAAGCATTTTATAGTTTTTCATTCTCATTTTTAAAACTTTAATGCTATTAAAAATCTTCTGAAGTAAACAGGAACCAGTGTCATCCCTTTGCAAGTAAGAAAATGTGAATCTCAAAGAGATTAACTGATTTACCCAGGATCTCCCAGAAGACTGAATGTAATTAAAATTCAAAACATAGAATAACGATATCCAAAGAAAAGCCAGAAAGGTACAGTAGAGTTATAATCAGAGTAATTGGAGAAACTTACATATTATAGGTGGGAATTATGTATTCTCAAGATGAGTGTGATTTCTTTGGTTAGAGAAGATGGCAGAAACTTGGGTATGAGAATGAGGGAAGTGATTTAAAAGTCAGTGAGGACTTCCACTTTCAGGAAGACTTTTCCCTGTTATTCACACTAAAGTACAACTGAAAATTAGTTATAAAACAAAACAAATATAAGTTACTCAACAACATAGTGTTGGAAATTCTAATCAGTGCATTTAGGTGAGAGAAAAAAATGAAAGGCACATAAACTGTCCCTATTGGCAAATAACATGATCATGTATAAAATACCTAAGGAATGTACCAAAAGAAAATCCTAGAACCAATAAGTGAATCCTGCAAGATTTCAGGGTATAAGATAAACATAAAAAGATCGATTACTATTTAGTATATTTCTGCATACTAATGTATACTATTTAGTATATTTCTTCATACTAATATGTAGACACTGAAATTTAAAAATGCATTACTATTTATAATCACACACACACAAGAAATACTTAGGTGTAAATTTAACAAAACTTGTGTAAGATTTGTATGCTGAAAACTATATAATATTAATGAAAGAAATCAGAGAGTATCTAAATAAATGGAATGATATATCATGTTCATAGATTGAAAGACACAGTAGTAAAGATGTCAAGACTCCCCAAGTTGATACACACATTTAATACACTTCCTGTCAAAATCTTAACAGACTTCTTTGTAGATGAAAGGAAGTTTATTCTGAAAGTCATATGGAAATACAAAGAACCTGAATAAATGATTCATTAAACGAGTAGGAGAAATAAGTGTACCTGATTTTAGGACTTACATTATAACTGTGGTTAGCAAAATAGTATAGAATTGGCAGAAGGAGAGACACATAGATAGATCAGTGGAACAGGATGGGAACCCATAGAGATACGACAGAGGTGCAAAATCAATTCAGTGGAGAAAAGATAGCCTTTTCAACAGAATAGTTTTGGAGCAACTGGACATTCATACGCAAAACAAACAACAAAATTTAACCTTGAAATAAGTCTCATGCTTTATATAAGAATGAGTTCAACATGAATCTTATAAAGTATAAAACAGCGCTTCAACTTTTAGCAAAAAATCATGGGAGCAAATTTTTAGGATCTTAGGCTATATAATGACTTCTTAAAACTTAACACTAGACAGTTTATAACACAAAAAGTAGATAAGCTGGACTTGATCAAAAAAATTTTTGTTTGCTTTGCAAAGATGCTATGAAGTAGAAGAAAAGACAAGCAACAAGGAAGGAGAAAATATTTGCCAAGCACATACCTATCTGACAAAGGACTAGTGTCCATAATATATAAAGAACTCCCCCAAACTCCCAATTAAAATAGACAACCCTATTAGAAAATGGATATGAAACATGAAGAGACATCCTATTAAAGATTATATACACATGGCAAGTATGCATGTGAAAAAGTTTTTAGCATCATTCATTAGCCATTAGAAATATTGCAAAGTAGGACCAAAATGAGATTCTACTGCACACCTATCAGAATGGTTAAAAAAAAGTAGGAACACCAAATACTGGTACAGATGCAGAGTAACTGGCTCACTTACACATTGCTGATGGGTTATGAGATGACATAGTCACTCTGTAAAACAGTTTGGCAGTCTCTCACAAAACTAAGTATTTAACTAATAGACAACCCAGCAATTGCATTTCTAGGAATTTATCCTAGAAATAAAAATATATATTTACACACAAACCTATTCATGAATGTACATAGAAGTTTTATTTGTAATAGCCAAAACCTAGAATCAACGCAGACGTTGTTCATTGGGTGATTAGTGAAACAATGATACATCCATACCATGGAGAACTAATCAGCAATAAAAGGAATGAATGACTTACATAACAGCTTGCATTGATCTCCAAAGAACTATGCTGATTGAAAAAGGTCAATCTAGGAGATTTCATTCCATTTATATACTGTGTTATTCCATTGATTTAACATTCTTGTAATGTCAAAATTATAGAAATAGAGAAGACAAGTCGGTATTGTGGGCAGTTAAAAGGGAAAGGAGGAGAAGGAAGTAGATGTGGGTATAAAAGGGCAGCCTGAGATGGTGCTGGAAATGTTTTATATCCTGATTGTTATCAGTGTCAGTATCCTTGATATAATAATTTTATAAGGTATTACCATGGGGGAAATTGGGTAATGGGTAGAAGAGTCTATCTATATTACTCTTTACAACTTCATATGAATCTAAAGTTAACCTCAAAATAAACAGTGTAATTAAAGGAAAATTAATAAAATGGAATGTATCTTTTTGTGAAGTAAACAACACTGAGATGGAAATGTATTTTGTGAGCTTTGAATACCAAAATGAATTTTGGTTTTAATTTTTAAGATAATAACTGAAAAAAAGTCTTGATTATAGTTATAGCACAAGGTAAATAAATAGTAAATTAGTCGCAGTAGATAGACTAAATTGTCTTACATATACAATTATGAATTATGACAATTTTTCGCAAATGTCATCTAAAATATCATAGCATTTGGAAATTATTTTTATAGCAAAGCCTTAGAAGTAGAATTGAGTTGCCAATATATTAATAGTTTAAAAAGTAATAGTATTATGAACCTGAAATAGGTTCAGTGTATAGAGGTTAAGAATCCTAAAACTGTTATTAATACTGGAAGTACAACTTTGGCAGATATTGATAGGTATGCTTCTTTTTTGGGTATGTACCTTGGTGATGTTTATAAGTACATTACTTGGATCTCTGATTATGCTTTCCTATTAGAGCAACATTATAAATGATTGCTATATTTCTGAGTTATAGATCTATTTGGAAATCTAAAGAAAGTTCTGGGCCATCTCCTCAAGATAAATGGACTATTCATCTAAATTTTCATTCCATAGTGTTCACAGATGACTGGAAAGCTATCTCTGAATCAGAAAAAAGTTCCAGAGTATCTGCATATAATTAATTTCAATGTGATATGTAGTCATCCAGAAACAACTATCTAATGAGCATCTATCTATTTGCTTGTTCAGTACCTATGACAACCACCACATGGGATCCAGAAAGTATTTTTAAAATAATCCCATATGCAAGAGGCTTATGATCTAGTTTGAGAAGCAAGTTGTATTTGTGAAATGATTAGTTATTAGAAGTTTCAGAATAAGAATAGGGTAATTCCTGCTGTTAGATTAAAGCAGTACAGTTTTTGTAAATTACCTCAAGAAGACATTTTGGTAATTAATGTCCTCTTTTGGACATGGAAATGTGAGATAGGAAATCGAACTTTTTATGAATATCACAAAAGTAGCAAAGTAAGATAGGAAAACTAGAGACTATGTGGATTCATTTTTTTAAAAATTCAGACTTTATGCTAGACCATGGAGATATTGCAATGAAACACACAGTTCCTACCTTCATGGAGTTGACAGTTTAAGAGAAATAAATTGTTCAGGATTAGAATGAAGAATAGCTCACTCTGGGCTGGCATGTGCAAAAAAAAGTTTTATGGTGTAGGTTGCAGAGAGTTCATTTACTATGCTAAAATAAATTTGATCTTGAACAAGTCTCCTAACCTTTTTGAAACTCGGGGACTTCATCTGTAAAGTGGGGATACTAATGGATAATATAATAAAATATTTGGGTTCAGAGCCTGGCAATTGGTAGCTATTGCTGTTACTAGTGAGTGACTAGATTAGGATACTCAAAAAGGAAATCATAGCAGGCTATTAGGGGATAGAGCACAATAGTAAGAAAGCAAGATGGGCATTCCTTTATGTTCAAGGCAGTAGGGAGACTGTACGGTATAAAAAATTGTATTGGGAGGTAATACATATAATTATAAGCAATGTATATAATACCTTTAAAAGAAATTGTTACTGTTGTATTTTTTTTCTGATTAGCCTCAAGTCTTTTTTGTTGTTTGACAAGTAGCTTTTGTATGGTACAGTCTTTTTTAATGTAAAAACTATACAATGCTTATCAACTTCTCAATACTTTTTCAGAGATTGGAAATGCTTATGCTGTTTTAAGCAATCCAGAAAAACGAAAGCAGTATGACCTCACAGGCAATGAAGAACAAGCATGTAATCAGCAGAACAATGGTAGATTTAATTTCCATCGAGGTTGTGAAGCTGATATAACTCCAGAAGATTTGTTTAATATATTCTTTGGTGGCGGATTTCCTTCAGGTATTTTAGTGTTATTATAAATATTATATTTTATGAAGCTAGAGATCCTTACCACCAATTAGGCTATTTAGAGATTTATGTACCTCCCTCTGACATTTCTTATAGTATTATGATCCTGTGATAGTTCTTCATAAAAATATGAGAAAAATGTAGACTTATTAACTTTATTGTAAGTCTGTCTTTTTCCCAGAATATATTTTAATTTTAAAAAGGTGTTCTGTATTTTACATAAAGCTGAAGAAAGGATCTATAAGTAGGAAATCGAGTGGCAATGTCTTAGTTAAATGCTGTTACAACTATAGGAAGTAATCTGTCTATTGGAGGACTATTTGGCATGGGTTCTTTGAAGATCTTCATAGATATTTCATTAATAACATTATAGATATATTATGAATACATGTGGAGATATTTCCCATTGAAATATTAAAATGTCTGAATCATTGGTTCTATATAAAGTGGGTTTTAACAACTTACATTACATTAAGATAGAAATAATTACTTGGACTAGGCTATCAAAGTAAAGTGCTGTAGAAGTACTACTAAATAGACTTTATAGTACAGCATATGTAGTATTGAGTTTTACTTACATTTACTGTGAGTTGCTTGAGTGGAAATTAATTTTTTTTAAGAGTAGCTTCTCTAAGGTGTTTAAAATTATAGCTCTAGTCTTGTTTACCACAGTTTAAAAAGGTGCTGAGTTAAACATCCCATTCAAAATTAGGAGAGTCTTTATGAATGTAGCAGTATAATTTGGCCTGGTAGCACTGTCTGAATATTATTGAGAAACACTGTGGTCATTGATAAGGTATTTTGTAAAACATCCTTGAAAGAAAGAGGATATGTAAAACAAATTAATGACTGAAAATATAACCTTGACATATTAGGATATGTAATTCCCTCTCATAGAAAAATTATTCAGACTAATAATTTTGACTGAAAATATGCTAGGAACAATTAGAAATCTTTCAGGAAATAGTGACTTTCTGATCGTTGATTTGCAGTTTTTTTTGCTTGTCTTAACATAGTTTACTTTATCAGTGATAGCCCTTGCTCATTGGTCACCTTTTTTTGAAAACAGGTTGAATGTCATCAACAAGAAAATGTTGGAAAGTTGTGATCCACCTGTACGATAATTTATTATACAGCTGTTTTTTTTTTAATGAATGAAAGTAGTATCATTTGATTTCTAGAGATACTTATGATTCATTGATAAATGCAGAAGGCAGACTTTCAGATTAATGATCCCAGGTTTGTAACATCAACCAACCACACACAACAAAAGTCTTGTTTGTATGCAATATTAGAGAGGAATTCTTACTCAAGTTTTCATCAAGAAAGAGTTTCTCCTTTACTTTAAGGGAAACAAAGAAGAATCATTCTGGGTTTTGTCCACTTTTCGTTTACAGGAGGGCAATAAGAGTTCATTACTCAAATGTGCATTATTTTAGTAATTAAAAAAATAAAAATATAAAGGAAAATATAACTTTCTCCCTAATTTAACCTTGCTTTTAATTTTCTAGGTAGTGTACATTCATTTTCAAATGGACGAGCTGGTTATAGCAATCAACATCAGCATCGACATAGTGGACATGAAAGAGAAGAAGAAAGAGGAGATGTATGTTTATGATATGATTAGAAATCACAAAATGGCAAATTTCAGCTCAGGAAAAGGATAGAGTTGTCTGAAAACAGATCACATTGTTTTAAAAGGAAGTAATGAGTTTTCTTTTGCCAGAGGTGTTCAGCATAGACTAGAGAATCCCCTAGGGATGTTGGGGGACCAGGAGAAGAAGTCAGGGTGGCAGGTGGTTGGGCAATATGACACCTTCACATTTGATATTCTATGATTCTAATGAAGATAAATCTCAAATGTTCATGTTCCTAAGGTAAATTCTTATTGTTGGGTCTAAAGAGTTTAGAATTAATACTGAAAAACTTAAATTAGAAGTAACTTTCCTTGTTCTAATACAGTTATACTTCATTGCATATAGCTGTTAAATTACACGAAAGAGAAAGGTAAATGGAAAGAGCTCTAGACTAGAAATTAAAAGGTCTGGGCCCCAGCTCTGCCATTTTCATCAGTGTCCACGTTCCACCCTCAAATCCAAGGTAAAAATAGTTTTGCAACCTGCTGCATATTGATAGAGTATCTATGGAAAAAAAAAAAAAAAAGAGGGAGACAGAGAACTTCCTCATCTATGTAATGAGATCAGGTTATATCAGTTCAGTTCAGTTCAGTCCCTCAGTCGTGTCCAACTCTTTGTGACCCCATGGATTGCAGCACACCAGGCTTCCCTGTCCATCACCAGCTCCCAGAGCTTAGTCAAACTCATGTCCATCGAGTCAGTGATCATCCAACTATCTCATCCTCTGTTCCCTTCTCCTCCCGCCTTCAATCTTTCCCAGCATCAGGGTCTTTTCCAAGGAGCTGGTTCTTCACATCAGGTGGCCAAAGTATTGGAGTTTCAGCTTCAGCATCAGTCCTTCCAATGAATATTCAGGGTTGATTTCCTTTAGGATTAACTGGTTGGATCTCCTTACAGTCCAAGGGACTCTGAAGAGTCTTCTCCAATACCACAGTTCAAAAGCATCAGTTCTTTGGTGCTCAGCTTTCTTTATAGCCCAACTCTCACATCCATACATGACTACTGGAAAAAGCATAGCATTGACAAGACAGACCTTTGTTGGCAAAGTAATGTCTCTGCTTTTTAATATGCTGTCTAGGTTGGTCATAGCTTTTCTTCCAAGGAAGAAAAAACAAAATGAAAACCACGATTATGGAAAACTAACCAAGCTGATCACATGGACCACAGCTTTGTCTAATTCAATGAAACTATGAGCCATGCCATGTTGGGCCCCCCAAGATGGATGGGTCATGTGGAGAGTTCTGACAAAACGTGGTCCAGTGGAGAAGGGAATGGCAAACCACTTCAGTACTCTTACCTTGAGAACCCCATGAACAAGTTATATCAGTGTTTTCCAGATCAGTGTCAGGATCTCTAGGTGAAGTACCTAAAAAGTTGTGTGTTTAAGAATCATCCCAGGATATTGGTTTGATCAGGCAGATTTGGAAGCACTAAATCAGATGATCTCAAATGTCATTTCTGCCTCTAAAAATGTTTGACAACTGTTGGATTATTGACAACTACAGTTATATTGCAATTTGTTATTCTTTGATGATTTTTTACAGGGAGGTTTTTCTGTGTTTATCCAGCTGATGCCCATTATCGTATTGATCCTCGTATCATTATTAAGCCAGTTGATGGTCTCTAATCCTCCTTATTCCTTATATCCCAGATCGTAAGTAGCTAAGTGAAGTTTTACCCCCCAAAATTGTTGTTTTTTACTTAGATAACTTTAAAGGGCCCTGTGCACTTTTAAACTTTTAAATGACAAATCTTCTCTTACTTCATGTGTACCATTTAAAAATCTTTAATTTTAAAGATAGTTTACCTAAGCAGTAAGTTTGTGTTATGTTAGTTTACATTTCTATTCTATTGTGGATAAGGACAGAAGTGCTATATTCAAACTTGATAGCAATTTAATGTAATAGGTAATGGACTGACATCAAAGACAAAAACCTTCAGAAGACAAAAGTACTTTAAAGACAAGGTATGGGGAGGGAGGAGGGTTCAGGATGGGGAACACATGTATACCTGTGGCGGATTCATTTTGATATATGGCAAAACCAATACAATATTGTAAAGTTAAAAGATAAAATAAAAAAAAAAGAAAGAAAAAAAAAGAAAGACAAAAGTAGAATTGTGATTGATGCTACATACATAGATTTGTGTCATTAAAGTGGAAATGATGTTACTCTTCTGTTTATAAAATATTGATTAAATAAAAGCAAATACTACTTTTTATGTATTTTTCCACAATATATTGTAGTCTATAAGCGATTGGGACAAAGCAAATTTAATGCAGTATACATTCTAAAAAACTTTAGTATAATACAATGAAGATAAAGGAAACTTTGTAAAACCATATCACCAGTTCTTTTATAGTATTAAAATGATTGGTCTACAAATAATTTATTTCTTCCAAATAAGATTTTTGCTAACTAAAAATTGAGAGAACTTATAAGAACATAATGTATTAAAATATGATTACTTTTTTATCACATAAAAACGTAGCTTTAGGTAATTTGAAATTATATAAATACTTGATTACCAATAGTAACTTAAATTATTTTTAATTGTTTTTGTTAGCTTGGTTTGTAGAAGCAAATCAGAATGTACAATTTTAATTAAAAAATAATGATCAAACATTTCTTTTACAGTGGATCAGGACAAACAATTAAAATGCAGACAGAAAACTTGGGTGTCATTTATTATGTCAACAAGGACTTTAAAAATGAATATAAAGGAATGTTACTACAAAAGGTAGAAAAGAGTGTGGAAGAAGATTATGTGACTAATATTCGAAATAATTGCTGGAAAGAAAGACAACAAAGTAAGTTTACATTTTAAATGTTTAACATTTAAAAATTTATTCAGAGTCTTGGAATTGATTACTGAAGATTTCTTTACTCAAGGGATGTTCTAAAATTGCCTGGCACCTACCTGGAGCCTGGTACTTAAGTGAGACAATGTGTTTTAATGTACTTGCGGCCTTATAACAATATTTGGCACGTGGCAAAGACAATGGTATTTGTGTTATTGTTGTTCTTAGTAACTATAGGTGGAATAAGTAGATAGTATCAAATTTCATTGTATTTAAGATGTTGATGGTTGTAACATGCATCATTATTTTATGACCACTAAGAAAGAAAGTCTTGGCATAAACAATGTCATCAGTTTTAATATACATCCTGTTTCAGAATTAACTTTGAAACTCTTCATTAATTTAGCTTCAACAGGTAGCACTGTTCGTGTACAATGAGTTTTGTTGACAATTCATTTTACTTTACTTATTTTGTATGTAAGAAAGTTCTTGTGAACACTTAATTGTTTAGCATCTTCCAGCCTCAGCTTCCTTAATTTAGTTGTTTCTATAAAAAGATTGACCATAAGAATCTGCTGAAATGTTCCTTGTGAACTGTTTATTATAGTTTTTTGTCTGTTCCAAGTCATAAAGTAGATTATATAGTATAGACTTTGGAATTAAATAGACTGAAATTGAATCCTAGCTCTGAAATTTTTAGCTGAGTGAGTAGTACCAAATATTCTAACCTCATGTATAAGATGGATGATAATGATCAGTGGGAAGAGGAATAACTATAGTTTATATAATACCTATTTTCTCAGTCATTGTCCCAAGCACTTTATGTATATTAACTTATTTAAAATCTACAACAACACTGAGGTTGTTATACCCAATTTGCATGTGAGGAAACTGTGCCAAAGAGAGATTAATTAATAACTTGCCAAAGTCATTAAGGTAATCTGTGAATCAAAACCTATTTGCTTTCAGAATCTAGGCAGTGTGCTCTACAGTCTTCTCATTAATACCTAACTTTATGGGTTTGTTATGAAAATTAAATCAGGGAATAGCTAAAGTGTTTCACATGCAGTAAATACTCAGAAAATGGAAGCAGTTAACATTATTTCTTATCTACTAGGGAAAATTTGATAAACCATTACCTTTATATATTTCTCAGAGAGTTCTTATCTCTAGCCTTGGTTTCTTCTTCTATATTTTGATAATTAGAGTAGAAACCTCCTTGGTGTTTGAGTCTCTGAGTCTGTGAATCAGTATGTTCTCAATGTAGAGAAGGTTACCTTAGTGGTTTTCAACTGGGAATGATTTGCTCCCACCTCCCAGTGGACATTTGATAATGTCTGGAAACTTTATGTGAATCAACATGGGGTTGGAGTAGAAGAGATTGCTTCTAGCATCTAAATGGGTTAAGGCCAGGGATGCTGCTGAAACATTCTGCAGTGCACAGGACAGCCTCCACAACAAAAATTATCTAGCCCTATATGCCAGTATTGTTGAGGTTGAGAAACTGTGCATCAGCCAAATGTCTTAAGAGAAGTATTTACCAAATTTTATTTATTTAATTTTATTTCACTTAATTTTTTTATCTGTAATACCTCACACAACTGTTGGATGAATGAGTAATGGATTCATATGAATGAATGACAGGGCTCTGGTGTCTCAGATGGTAAAGAATCTCCCTGCAATGTGGGAGACCCTGGGTTAGGATGATCCCCTGGAGAAGGGAATGGCAACCCACTCCAGTATTCTTGCCCGGAGAATTCTATGGACGGAGAAGCCTGGTGAGTTACAGTCCACAAGGTTGCAAAGAGTCAGACACAACTGAGCAACTAATACTCACACACACATGAATGAATGCAAGGCCTACCTATTTTGTGCTAAAAGAATGATGAGTACATTACATATATCACTTTCAAATACAAGTTCTAGTCCCCAGCCAAAAACGGGTGATTTTTGAGTTTTGCATGCTTATATTCTATTAAATAATAGGGAAGTGACTGCATAAATAGAAAGGAAAGATAACTCACATTTATGGATGAAAGTGTAATGTTATGTTTAAAGTGTTGGCTCTGGGAATCCCTTGCAAGATCCTGGCTTCATCAACACGGTTACCTAGGCCAAGTTACTCAACCTCTCTAAATCTCAGTTATCTCATCATTAAAATATGGACCAGAACAGATAATATTTGTTAACACTTAGCATAATGCCTTGTACCCATATGTATTCTATATTACTGTTTATTATAATTTTGTTTTACTCTTTCCCTAGCATGAGCCAAGTGGGGTTTTTTTTTTTGCATAATTTAATCTCTTAATAGTTCAACAAGATCACTATCAATTGGTTTCATGGACCCTTCAGTCCATCTTCTGTCCACTATACCACATTGTCTACAGCTATATTGTACACATTTACATGTGTCTTTCAAAGTTACTATCAGAAGTTTTAGCTAAATCTGTTTTAATGTCATTATTTATAAAACAACTTGCTTGTGTTCAAAAATATCAATGAAATAAGACAAAGCTCTTAAAGACAAAGAGACATGACTACTGAATACGGTATGTGATCCCAAATTGAATCCTGGGTGGGAGGAAACCGTTATAAAGGACATCATTGGGACAATTGGTGAAATTTGAATATGGACTATGTATTAGATAATAGTATTATGTCTAATAGTATTATGTCATTGTTAAATTTATGGATTTGAAAATTGTATTGTGGTTATATAAGAGAATGCCCTTGTTCTTAGGAGAAACTTGCTGAAGTATTAGGAATGAAAGGTCATGATGCCTGTAACTTAACTCTCAAAAAGTTCTGCAAAATAATCGCCACCACAACAGTAACAGCAGCCTTTGCTGTAGAACGCTAAAGCAGATCTGACAGAATGTGAAAAATTAGTCAATCAAGCTAAAGGGCTTTAGAATGTTTATTGTGGTACTCTTTAACTTGTGTATATTTGAAATTTTTAAAATAAACTTCAGCAAATTCAGCCTCTTAATGAAAGTGAAAGTGGAGAGTGAAAAAGTTGGCTTAAAGCTCAACATTCAGAAAACGAAGGTCATGGCATCTGGTCCCACCACTTCATGGGAAATAGATGGGGAAACAGTAGAAACAGTGTCAGACTTTATTTTTTCTGGGCTCCAAAATCACTACAGATAGTGACTGCAGCCATGAAATTAAAAGACACTTACTCCTTGGAAGGAAAGTTATGACCAACCTAGATAGCATATTCAAAAGCAGAGACATTACTTTGCCAACAAAGGTTCGTCTAGTCAAGGCTCTGGTTTTTCCTGTGGTCATGTATGGATGTGAGAGTTGGACTGTGAAGAAGGCTGAGCACTGAAGAATTGATGCTTTTGAACTGTGGTGTTAGAGAAGACTCTTGAGAGTCCCTTGGACTGCAAGGAGATCCAACCAATCCATTCTGAAGGAGATCAGCCCTGGGATTTCTTTGGAAGGAATGATGCTAAAGCTGAAACTCCAGTACTTTGGCCACCTCATGCAAAGAGTTGACTCATTGGAAAAGACTCTGATGCTGGGAGGGATTGGGGGCAAGAGGAGAAGGGGATGACAGAGGATGAGATGGCTAGATGGCATCACTGACTCGATGGACATGAGTCTCAGTGAACTCCGGGAGTTGGTGATGGACAGGGAGGCCTGGCGTGCTGTGATTCATGGGGTCGTAAAGAGTCGGACACGACTGAGTGACTGATCTGATCTGATATATAGGTTAAAGGCTTGGATACTCTTTCGCCAGCATTTTTCTGTTTTGAAGTCACTTCTAATACTGTTATAGGTCTAGATTGGTTAAATGGGTGTTTTATAAAATACAAGCAGTAATCTGAGGTAATGGAAAGAATATTAGGCTAGGAGGTAAAGATTTGAATTGGCATCTAGATTCTGCCATTTACTAGCTCTATGAACTTTGGTTTATCTACCTCACTTGAAAAGAATCATCTGCAGATGGATTTTTTGCACAGAGTCGGACACAACTGAAGCAACATAGCAGCAGCAGCAGCACTTGTAAATAAAAGCAGTGGAATGATTTTGATTGATTGGTTAAATCCTGATTGATCATTTCTGAAGATTTTTACAAATAGAATATACACTTATCTTTGAGTTTATTTTGAATATCATCTTGATTGATGTCTTCTAATTTAGTCTCTGATATTGGTTACATCTTATTTAAAGTGCTCCCACCCTTTAGAAGTGTTAATAGTGAAATGGCTGAGACTACCAGGAAAATGACAAGGAATAAGTTCCCTGAAGAATGTTTGATTTCTAGTCTATATTTCTTTACTAATGTTACCTACATATTGAAGGAAGGCTCAAAAGTACTTATTTGCTAAATACCACTACTCTGATTGTATAGTAAGGTTTTTTTTTTCTTTTTTGTGTTCCTTCAATAAGTTTAGTATATATGGTTTCTAGAAATTATTGGTTTATTTGGCTGTGCCAGACCTTAGTTGTAGCACTTGGATCTCTAGCTGTGGCATGAAAGGATCAAACCTGAGCCCCTGCATTAATTCAGATAAACTCAGAACAAGATTATAAATTTTTCTACTCAGACCTCAATATAATTAATTAATCTGGAACTTTAATAAAGGTCACAGCAAAAACAACCACTGACAGTATTGAATAGCATGTGATATCTTTGGGGAAAGAGATCCAGAGGATGCTTTAGAGCAGTTGTTTTTAAACTTTTGGGGACAGGAGTGGAGGAGGGAAAGGGTTGATAGGATACTATTCTTATTTCTTTTCTAGAGCAACTTGTATTTATTTTATGTGGTAAGATTCTACATGGCTTTTAGGTCTAGTACTTGGATTTCTTTCAAAAAGAAAACAGCTAATAAGAGACTTCCCTGGTGGTCCAGTGGCTGGGACTCTGAGCTCCTAATGCCGGGGTCCCCGGTTCAATCCTTGGTCAGGAAATTAGATCCTACATGCAACAACTAAGAGTTCACATGCAAAAATTAAAGATTCCACATGCTACAGTGAAGGTTGAAGATCTTGTGTGCTGTAACTAAGACCTGGCCTAGCCAAATTTAAAAACAAAAAACAGTTAATAGAAATATTTTGAAGGGCTTCTATGAAGCATCATGAGTTTAAACAACTAGTTGATCTAAATTATTTACTTAGCAAAATATTTTTGTTTGTTAACAGAAACAGATATGCAGTATGCAGCAAAAGTTTACCATGATGAACGACTCCGAAGGAAGGCAGAAGCCTTAAGCATGGACAACTGTAAAGAGTTGGAGCGGCTGACCAGTATTTATAAAGGAGGATGAATGGGAATTTTATTTATACCTTTTAGAGTACTTTCTATTTTTTCTGTAAGTTTAGTTTCATCATGAGAGCTAAAGAAAAAGATTTGATATTGAAAACTAAACTGAATAGTTGATCCTGAAATCTTGGACTGTTTATGACCTACTGGCTCCTTTAAATAGTAAGAAAATGAAAACTAAAATTATTATTTAGTTATGCTTCTGTAATTATTTTTACTTTAAAAGCTTATATGATTCCTAACTAAAAATGTCTTGAGAAAGGATTATCATACCTGTAGCAATTTCTGGTTTTTAGATCCTCCATTTTTTTCCCTTGTCATGTAAATATTTATAGAATGATCATTTTGTGTATATACAGTTTATTGCCTTTTTATTTAAATTCTTTTGGGTTTAACTCCATGAGACACTTTAGTTTAAATTGACAGAATAAATGTTTTATGACAAAATTACATTTTTCTTGTCAGATGTCAAATATGTGGAGTTTACAATGAAACTATCAAAAAGAGAAGAAAAAAACAGAAGCTGTTTAACTTGTGTAAAATCTTGTAGCATTATCAGCTTAGAGAAAATTGATATTTTTAATATTGCCATTATATTCTAAAGTATATATTGAGATAAATGAACTGGTGTAAAGTATCATTTTGCTATTTATTTAGTTTATGAATTGCTAAGCCATGCATAGAAATGAAATGCTATACCGATAGATTTTAAAGAAAATATGAGGAAATGGCTATATAAATATTAACCAAAAAGGGTCTTCAGCAGTAAATTGCAGTTACATCATTTGCAATTCCAATAACTAAAAGGCCCCCACATGTTCATATGTACATCTTTGAAGGCTGCTAAAATTTATGAAGAAAAGGACCTACCTGTTTTACCCCTTGCCCCGTGGAAATCTGCAGTTTCTTCTTAGTGATCATTTAAGCAGGATCCAAAAGTAAATGGGTTCTTACTATTGTCTAAGTAATAAGAAAAATTACTACTAAAATGAAGCTTGTGCCTTTTAACCTGATTGCCAACTGTTAAACATATACGTAGATTACAGCACACTTACTTGATCAGAGCATGATCTGTTTGGCCATACGGACAGTAAACAGAAATATAGCAGCAGGTAGAATAGTGATTTATAGCAGGTTATCTTTACAAAATTGGAGCTCAGATTTATTCACCATTAAGTAATTCAATTAATCCTATAGGAATAAGCTCCTTACAGTTACATCCAAAAATGTAAATTGGAAAAATCAGCTGGAAATTGAAGTTTTTGGTGCCTATATATTAGATATGAAGCTATTTGATTTCTAGTCTTCTATGGTTTAACAAGTTGTAGTACTTTAATGATTTTGCTTTCATACTCATTTAACAGAACATAAACACATCTTTGGTTTTTTTTCTGTGTGTGGGAGAATGCTGGTTAGAGTGTGGTGTTCTTTTATTTAAAGTTTTTTTCCTGAGTATAATTTATATAGCATATGTTGAATAGAACTTCTGAAATGACCATTCTTTTTTAAATGTTCTCTTATCAATAGAAATGCCTTGATTGAATTAGTCGTTTAACTAAACAACATACTGTCCTAGAAAAACTGGACAGCTTAACCAACTTTCTTTAGAAATGTAACCTTAAAAAAAAAAATAAAATAGCGTGCCTAAAAGAAAATATAATCTAAAATGTTTTCTTCAGCCTATAGAATGAGTTTCTTAAAAAAATAAAGTAATAGCATTCTAATTAACTGAAAGTTTATATGCACCAAAAAACTTATAAAAATTTAAATGAAAAAATTCCATCCATTAATTTTCTGGTTTTAATGGGAAATTTACACTATTGTGATTGATGTTTATGTGAATTGAACTCTTGTTGACTGATTGTTTTTCCCTTAATCCTGATTTTAAAGGAACAGGTGAAGTTATCATGTTAAGTGAAGTTATATATTACGAAGTCATACATGGCTTTTGGACAGTATTATATTTCAGTTGCATTACATTAAATTTCATGAAATGTGTTTGATAAAATGTTCAAATGACTTTGGTAAAGGACTGATTGAGTGCCTGACAATTTAAGCTACATGTAAAGTATGCAAGTAAAGAGTAAGTCCTTAATGTCACCTATGTCATGATGTAAAGGCCCATCCAAGTAAGTGTCTTAGAATTTTGGGTTAATTCTACAAAGTAAAATGACCTAATCTATGTTTGTTTGTTTCTGTAATCAAAGTATAGTTGATTTTCAGTGTCAGCTATCTTAAAACGTAAGATTCTCACTTTTTCTGCTCTTCTAACAAAAATCCCAATGTTTTGCCATCGTATTTTTAGCTACCTGAGCTCTCCAATTTAATGTGATAACTTGTCCTCTTCATTTTAATCATTGCCTAAATGCTCTCAGTTTTTGAATATTGCTTTACTAGCTTCTCTGACTGGTATTTTAGAAGTTTGGAAACAATTATATTTATTAATGCTTTACATTTTTATCCCTTTTAAACACACACACAGACATCAATGTTCTTGCAGGAATTTGGGGGAAAGTAAAATAGTACCTTTTCTCCCCCTCTTTTGATTTTTTTTGTTTCCCGATAGATGTTAGTCCTTTGTAAGTTTTGGAACTTATTGTGAGCAAATCTGAGAATTTAATTCTTGACAATGAGAAATAATAAGTGAAACTATGTTTTGGGAACAGACTGCATTTGAATGCTTAAATAAGTATTTGTTTCGTAATCATTCCATTCTTATTTATGATCTACAAAGATTTGGTAGAGAAAAGTAAATCCTTAAGGTACATGTGTGCCAGTGCATTAGGCCTTTCTGCTTGTATGTCACCTCAGGTTTTATTGGTAAGAACAGGAAGGTAGAATTCCAGCTCTTTATTTTAATTGCACTTTAATGCTTAAGTGTTCTTCCTGTTGCATCTTTAGTTACACTATTATGTAAAATAGATCCTGAGAGAAATGATTAACCTCTTGACTTCCCTTTGTTGATCTGTAGTATTTTTAAATGCAGGTGTTATTTAACAGATGTGACATGTTAATATTACTTAATAATTCATTCAACAGATTTCATTTAAAAACTCCCACCTGTGTAAAGGCAGTGAAATATTCCATGATGTTGGCCTAAGGACCAATAAGCCGTCTTTTTAGTTAAGTAAGAATTATGTCAAAAGACCAAAAGATTCAAAAGGAGATTTGTGCACTTACTTAGCTTCTCCATAAGAAGCTTGTGTTCAGTATTACTATACTGTTGTCTGTCTTCATACTGAGTAACCAACTGAAAGGGCATTTATAATCTTTTTTTTTAAACAGAAAACCTTCTGAAAATGAATAATAGATCTTAATTTTAATCTGTACTAGATAGCTGAAAGATTTTGTCTCTTGGCCACATTGGACTACTGTTTAAAGTTTGTAAAATTCTCTATATAGTCTCATAATAACATCATAGTTTCCGGGTTTTTGTTTTTGTTTTGTTTAATTTTTAAAGAAAAAGTGCATAGAATGAGCATCTTCAGGAACTCTTGTACATCCCTTTAATCATCTGGCAGGCAATACAGTCCTCGAATTCAGGCTTCCTTTCTGGTTTTATTACTATTAAATAGACAGTTTCATATAAATGGAAACATTTTCCCTCAAAACACTAGTTCAGAACATATTCCTTATATTAAGGATTATGTAACCACATCTTTTGTAAATTCCTTGTGTGTAACTTTCCTGTTGGTATGTAATTTCTTTTCATTTAATTTTATTATCTGCTGGTTTTGGGGCCAATAGATTTGTGAATATTCTCTGGATGTGTCCATGTATAGATGTATATATATAGATAAATATATATATATATAAATATATTTTCCAGCTAATACCTCAAATGTGTGATTGTTTAATATATACCACATTATGTTTGCACAGTGCAGGGCTTCCATTAGCAGTGGATTTTCTTATTTCTAAATTTGAAAATCAGTCCATAGAATTTCATTGGTGTGAGTTCTTTTTGTTGATCTTTTCCATATTTTAACAGAGATTCCTACTATAAGGCCCATACTTCAAATATAATTGTATTTTCTATAGCAGTCTGGAAATATATAAGGGGTAAGAAGTGTTTTTTGCAATGTTTTAGTAAGTTTTCATTAAAAATTGGGATTACTGATTGCAAAACTGTCTGGTAATGCATAACAGATGACATCTGGCATGAATGTGAATGTCTTATTCACTTCAGTACAGGAGTTGGGAGACTCTAATCTGATATTCTACTTTGCCATTTAATAGTACCACTAAAATAATAGATTTTTCAGTGACATTGGAGTATTTTAAGCATCGATTTTAAAATGAATTGTTTTGGATTCTGGATGGATGTCTGTGTCAGTGAAAAGAAAGAAACTCACACATAAATGGTATTTTTGTAATTTATTTGTATTAAGAAATGCTTCTTACCTTTTTTGTTTTTTTTTCAGTTTTTGGATTGCTACATAAGACTTTTCTTTCCATATAAAGCTTAGATCATGTGTTTTTTTAAAAGCTGCAGGTAATTTTCAAGGTGTGATGGAATTTTAATGGAAGCCTTGTATAAGTTAAATGAAGTGAAATTGGTAAAGATCTTATTTGTCTATAGTGCATTCAAAATTATACAGTTAGATTTAAAAATGAAATGTCTGAGTTGTAAAATATTTAATGTTGTATCAGACTTACATAAAATGAAATTTTCTGTGTGAGAACTCTGTTAAAGAAAATACATTTGATTTTTAATGAATGTTCTGAATGATTTATGATGAATTTTTGTCTTTCAGTCTTTGCAGTTTATCTCAATATATGAATAAAAAGGTCTGTTCTCACTGTAAAGGATTTGTTCTTATCATGTTTTATATTCTTACTATGACTTTTCTTTCATTCATTCAACCAGTCAACAAACGTATGAATATTTGCTATGACCTAGGAAGTAATGTGGGAATTAATCACTGAAAAAGACCAAAATCTTCATGAAGTTTACATCTAGCAAGGGAAATAAATGTCAAGTAAATAACTACTTATGATAAATGCTATAAAGAAAATTACAAGGTACAATGAAAGCATGTATCTAGAAAACTTTTGGAGAAGGCATTGGCACCCCACTCCAATACTCTTGCCTGGAAAATCCCACGGATGGAGGAGCCTGGTAGGCTGCAGACCATGGGGTCTCGAAGAGTCGGACACGACTGAGCAACTTCACTTTCACTTTTCCCTTTCATGCACTGGAGAAGGACATGGCAACCCACTCCAGTGTTCTTGCCTGGAGAATCCCAGGGACGGGGGAGCCTGGTGGGCTGCCGTCTATGGGGTCGCACAGAGTCGGGACACGACTGAAGCAACTTAGCAGCAGCAGCAGAAAACTTTACTCTGGGAGGTTAGGGAAGTTTTCTCTGAGAATGTGAGTTTAAGCTGAAACCCATAAGATGAGATAAGTCAGAGTGAGGTGAATGCTGGATAAGTATTTCAGGCAGAGTGTGCTAAGTAGATAAGGTCATAGAAACTTTACAGAAGTGAAAACAAACTTGTAAGATTATGACCTAGGGACCGAGACCAAGTTAGAGAATTAAGGGCCAAATCCCATGAGGCTATATATATATATACATACATACATATATATATATATACACACATATATATATACATACATACACACACACATATATATAGTTCATCTAAATTTAGTTCATCTAAATTTGAGGTTATGTCAGGCAGGAAAGATGGCAGGGGTGTCTAAGATGTTGACAAGTGAGTAATTTCACTATTAGATGTAAGCCAGAGATCAAGGGAATTAGCGATCTCTGAAGTGACTGGTGCGTGACAATGGGTGAGAGTACAGTAGAGAAAGTTATTGTATAGATCTTAAATTGCATTTTCCACGGACTACATTCCAAACCACAGGCAGAATCAAAATTTATAAGACATTTTACAACTCAGCCAGTGTAAGTTATAAAATTTTTATTTTTGTATGTTGGAGAATCAGCAAGCTTCTCCTTCCCATTTAAGTTTGCATACCAGCTAGAATTTTTACACAGATAGTGGAACCAACCTAAATTCAGATGATTGTTTATTTTTTGATAGGAAACCAAAATTTTTTTAAAAAGTGAGAATTAAAAAACAATTTTTTTAAAGCTGTATTCAACAGCTGAGAGAAATTTAAGCTAAAGAGAAGCAAAAACAAAGGCTCTGATATAACAAAGTCAGAGCAGGTGTATGTTAACTATATAATGTACTATTATGCAAAATAGCAAATTTGTATAATGAGATAAAAATTTTATGTGCATAGGCATGCATACAATGTCTGTTTCTTTCTGAACCTCAGCAATCATCTGTTACATCCCACTTTGGAGAACTGGCATATCGTGCTGATTATCTTTTAGGTCAGTAAATATTTCCCTTAGTCCTGGACTAACAGCAGTGTTATTGATGGGTAAATGCAAACAGATCAGTCTGAGTACATAAGGACTTCTACTGACGTGCCATAATTTAGAAACCACCATGCTTGGAAATTAAAAATCTTACTAGATTTTTCAATTTGCAGACGTTAGTGGTGGTATTTGGTATCTGAAGATCTTGGAAAGCTGTGCTCTCCCTTTTTGCCACTCAAGAGGAAGAAAAAAATCAGCAATGTTTTCCAGGTCAACTACTATGTAATAATGTTATTAAGATGTATAATTTTGTTAAAATGAAAAGTAATGCTTCCAGAAATTAGAAGTCTTGCTAGAGTTCATATTTTTATTTGACTCCAAACTTAGGGGCAAATGAAGGGGAGAAACAGTGGGGAAATGAGAAATGAGTTTTAGTCAGGGTCAAGACTAATGACTTCTCGTAATCACTCTCATTCTACAAATGTTGAATGCATACCTACACAGTGCAAGAAACAAGCATTGTAAGAAACTGAAAAAAAAAAATTGAAACCATGACCCCTCCTAGACCTTATGGTCTCATTGGATAAGCAAATTAAAGCTATGACACATAATTATGCACAAATAAATATCAGTTGTTCTTGGTAATATATAGGAACTTTCAAGAGAATATGATGGATGAGAAGGTGTTATAAGGAAACAAGATTTAAATGGCTAAGGTAGAAAATGAAGGGGTTTAAAACATGTCACCCTGAAATACGCCACAGCAAATGCATGAAAGGCTCTCTGACCTCCCACCTTCACTTAAAGGCTTGTTGTAAAACTTCCCATGAGAAATGTGCCCTCCTTCTACCAGAAAGAGAAAAACATACTTATCACCAGAGATGGGACTGACACTGATATGGACCTGTATAAACAAACCTACTAAAATAACCCTTATCTTCCATTAGTTTATTCCATTTAATAGTCACCGTCATACAATTTACTGCTCTTAGCCTAAGCCCCTTGTTTTGTCTCATCCTCACAAGTTTATTGTTCTTTGTGTAAAATGGCATATAAATTTTTGGGCCTAACGAAGTTTTGGATCTTCATTTTTCTTCTGAAGACTCTCATGTACATGTTAAAGTAGTAAATGCATTTCTGTGTTTTGCTCCTGTCAATCTGTCTGTCAATTTCACTGTTAGCCCAGCCACAAAATCTAATAAGGTATAAGGAAGTTTTTCCTCTCCTACAGGAGAAATAAACATTTCAGATTAAGGAATTTCCACAACTGCCTGGGACAATAAGAGCCATTTTGATGGAAGGGTGAGATAATCAATTTGGCTGAAAAATAGGATTCACATTAGATTGCATTTACAAGTAAAATGAAATGATTAAAGACTATGTCAACTATTGTCTGCAATGGTATGTCACCAAAGATTAGTTTGGTCAGCAATAATGTACATTGTTTTAGAAACGTTTAACTGGCTACTGATGTAAGCCTTGCTGAATACAGTAAGGGTTGAATGAAGAGCTGAAAAAATATAAATGTAAAAAATCGTTAAGTGAGAAAAGGACATGAGAAAGGAAAGAGAAAACATGATACCTGACAGAATCATGGAACCAACAAGGACATAGATCAGGAAACAGGTTTACTGGAGTTTTTAGTACCTTTGGGTTAGAACTGACAGAGGTATGTAGAAATATTCAATATCCAACCAGCAGCTGAAAATATGAACCTCGAACTCAGAGGAAAGGTGCAGATTTAGGAATCACATTCGCAGGATACTGTGGAAAGAAAAACAGCAGAAGAATCGAAGACAAGCTTTAGGAGTGAGGAGATTGGGTGAGGAACTAAAATAAGTGCGGTGTTCTAGAGGCTAAGAAATCAACGGAAAAGAAGTGGTCTTAAATGATGTCAGTTGCTATGGAACTGTCAAATTCTCTTATAATGACAAGATCATTTTTAACAGCTAGGTGCTTTGTAGCTTACCATTTCATCCTCCTAAAGGTAACTAGCAAATTAGTATCTTTCCACCACACCTTGGTCTATAGCTGGTTCCTTTTGCACTTCTATTTTCAGGGATCCCTTGGATTTCAAGGAGCTCAAATCAGTCAATCCATCAACCCTGAATTTTCATTGGAAGGGTTGACGCTGATGCTGAAGCTCCAATACTTGGCCACCTTATGCGAAGGTGACATTTGAAAAGACTTGATGCTGGGAAAGACTGAAGGCAGGAGGAGAAGGGGACGACAGAGGATGAGATGGTTGGATGGCATCACCGATTCGATGGACAGGAGTTTGAGCAAGTTCTGGGAATTGGTGAAGGACAGGGAAGCCTGGCGTGCTGAAGTCCATGGGGTCGCAAAGACTGGGACAGGACTAAGCAACTGAACTGAACTTGATGATCTGTGGAAAAGAAGTTCCCCTAGACCTCATTTTCCTACCACTTACTGTAGGTTTTCCTTCAATGTGCAAACAAACAATGCACCAAAAAAAAAATTATAGACAGTCCTTAAAAGTACGGTCTTCTGAATAAAGAGCCAATGAAAGAAAGTTGCTCCATGTCTGCATATGTAAAAGCTTGATGTACACACAAAGGAGATCTCCAGAAAGCTCAAGGATCCTTGATTCAATCCAGACAAGTCACAGTACGAGGGTAGCTCCCAAGGGAAGCGAAAGGATTATTAAATTGCGATCAGAGACCGACGGACCTGGGGCTTGCTGTTCAGTATGTAACACCAACCCCTTTAAATTTATTCATCTACAAGAAGAGGTTTTAAGATAACGGACCCTAAGAAAAAAATAATGAAATTTATGCACCCTCCCCAAACAAATACTTTTTCTTGCTTGCGTTTTCTGGGAATCTTCAGGGTTCCGCGATCTCAAAGCAAAGGAAGCTCTACTCAAGTGCAGAGGTCTGGGACAGCCGGAACTCCGCACAGAGGCAAAAAGCACCCGCGGTGAGTGGGCCGGGGCTTATCGCGCAAATGCGCGCTCCCTTGTCGAAGTACCGCCCCGGAAATCCCGAGTCACCTAGCGTCGGAGTCTTGGGAAGTGCTTCCGGGAGCACAGAAGAGGTCACAAATCATGTGACTGCGGCTTTTAGAGGAACCTGTCCCAGAAGTTGTCCCTGAAGTGGCAGTTCAGAGAACCAGGCGACCCAGAAAGCCAGGTAACTGCAGCCACTTTGCCCGGTGGCTTAGGCCGCAAGTGGCCCGGGCGGTGAGACGGAAGAGAAGACGCCGCTTTCGCCTCCCGGTTGGGCTTGGATCTTGGGGGTTAGTGGGCTGTCAGGCATCTCGGTTACCCGCCTGAGTATTTGGGAACTCCGACTCTAATCAGCCTCCTTGGCTGGAGCCCTGGAACCGTGGATCCTTGCCTGACCCAGCGGAGAACTGACACTGCTTATTAGGTTGGGGGTGGGGAGGGAGAGGAAGTCTTGAGGGGAGAGTCACCCGGAGTTTCTCTTTCAGGCGTGGAGATTGATCCTGCGGGAGGAAAGGGTTCATCATGGCGGATGTGAGTTAACACCCCTACATAAGAGGAAGGAGAGAGTGGAGAGTAGGTTGAGACTGCTGGTTGGGGAGAGAGAGCGCTTCCCAAATACAAATGTGTTTCGTTTTACCGCTTCCCTCCAATTACTTTGTCTAGGATCTAAAGTCAGAGACTAATAGGAGTAATTTTCGGGGCCCTGAGTTTCTGCCTGGAATGGGGGTGGAAGACACTAAAGATGCCTGAGGTTGAGACAATTTTTTTTTCCCACGCCCCAGTTCTGCGGGCATAAGACAGGTTCTGCATATTTACCCATTCAGTTTGTAAATGATGGTTTGCTGCTCTGAATCTTTTTCCAGTTATGTCTCTTTGGGTTTACTGTAGCAATTTCAGATGATTTATAATCATTGCCTTTTTAACAGCAATATAATTAAAATTCTAAATTTAGGAAACTTTATTGTACTAGTTTCTGGAAACAACAGGGAATTAATATTGTTAATGTTTATATTTGTTTATATTTTACATACTGTTATTTTGCTTATATTGGAGAAGGAAATGGCACCCCACTCCAGTACTCTTGCCTGGAAAATTCCATGGATGGGGGAGCCTGGTAGGCTACAGTCCATGGGGTCACAAAGAGTCGGATATGACTGAGCGACTTTACTTTCTTTCTGTAATTCCTTTTGGAGAAGGAAATGGCAACCCACTCCAGTGTTCTTGCCTGGAGAATCCCATGGACAGAGGGACCTGGTGGGCTGCGGTCCATGGGGTTGCAAAGAGTCGGACACGACTGAGCAACTAACACACACACATTTTGCTTATATACACGCTAAATATTCTTTGGAACGTTGAACAGATACTCATTTAATTATTACAATAACTTTCATGAGATATGCACTGTTATTATTATCACTGTGTTTATAGATGAAGATGCTAAGTCACAGAAAGATCCAGTAACTTCCTCAGATTACACAGCTAGTTTGTTGCTGAGTCAGGATACCAACCCAGGCAGACTCCAGAATCCATGCTTTTAACTACACTAAATGATTATTCAACAATATGAATCTGATTTTTCTTCTAGATTGCAGGATTATGTGTTTCAACATTTAGCAACTTTTTATGTCTTTATCACTCCATTTTTGGGTGTCTTCCAGTATATTTTTGAGGCCCCATTCTCTAGGCATAATCAAATCGCTGAATTCTTTTGAGCATCTCCCTTGAAAAGATTGTTCTTTAAGGCCTGTAGGAGAAATAAAGATAACTAAGGTATAATTTCTCTCCTTAAGGATTTTTAAAGGTTAAAAAAAAGTACAGTAGGCAAGTGATCATAGATACGCATACATTATTGTGTGAAAATTCAGAGAAGAGAGGGATTACCTCAGTTTGTCTTTATCAGGGAAGCTTGTTTGGAGTATTTGGTGGTTGAGATTAGCTCTAATTGATGAGTAGCATTTTTTTTTAAGATCCAGAGGGTGTTACTATTAATAGTTAGAATGTAAGCATGAACAAAGTTAAAGATAGGAAACAGAAAGATGTGTGTTGCAGAGCTGTGAATAGCCCATTTCATCTGGGGCTGAGGAAATGAGGGAGTGGTAGGAAGCAGGACTATAAAATGTGTTGTAGCCCATCCATATTGTAGAGAGCCTCAGATATCTATAGGATTTGTACATAATTCGGTAAACAGTGGAGAGCCATTCATACATTGGTTCTTGATCTTGGCTGCGTGAAAAATCCTCTGGGGAGCATTTCCAATACAGGCGTCAGAGTTCTTTTTATACTCTGCAAGTGTCCGTAGCCAGGGTTGAGCGTCACTGCAATTGTCCATTTAGAGAAAGAGAATGATATGATTATTGGCTTTGTGTAGAAATGAGATAGAAGTGGTAGACCATCATACCAATTGGGAGGCTGGTGTAAGTCATAAATATTAAAATGAACCTAAATTGTAATGTCATCCAAAAAGGAGAGGAGAACATCAGTTTAAAAATATTTGACTTCACAAGTGGTTTTTAAAGTGACACATATGAGTTTAGGGTTATTATATTACCTCAAGTTTCAAAGCGAAGTAACAGGGAACAGTAGTGCCATTAGTGGACAGAGGAAGAGATTGGGGAAATCTAGATTTTGGATGAAAAATGATGAGTTTTGTGATTTTGTGTTTAAGATGAGAGCAAAAGTAAGCTGGTGGTGAGAGCATGGAATAAAATCAACATTCAGGTTTGGAGAGTAGTAGGAATTAGAGGGTCAAAACAACATATATCTGATTTACCTATGTAGAACTCATGATTGCTACCTGGATTGTCAGTGAAATTCCCCGATGAGAGAGTGTAATGAGACCAAGTAGTCATCTAATTTTTTTTAAGTCATAATTATGTTCCATGCTGAATGCTTGACACACGTTGTCATTTGTCTTTAGTCATGTAAGAAAACTGAGTTTCATGAAGTTAGTTAACTTACCTTGGATCTTAAAGTGATGTTAAAAAAGTCTGTGGATGTGGAAAAATATTCATAATATATTCTCAAGTGAACTCAAAGTTAGCAACAAGATGTACAGTAGTATGAGAAGTGTGATCTAATATTATAGCTAATATGTATTTGTGTTTCCACTGATGGATATGCTAACCACTTGACATGAGTGTTTTCAATAAACTTTAGTAACAGTCTTATAATGTAGGTTCTTTAATTATGCTTACTCAGCAAATAATGAAACTGAGGCTTAGAGAAAAAGATTAGTTGTTGCAAGTTACACCACTCCTTAAAACATCAAAAGCAAAACAAGAAAGACAAAGCACAAGCAAGAATGGTTGTGAATGAATACTTAAGGTACCTGAGATGTGGATAGGACAGTGTCTAGAGAACCAGTACTGGGCATATTATTATAATATAATTTTTATACTCTCTTTCAGGATCTAAAACGATTCCTGTATAAAAAATTACCGAGGTAAAAAATTACTAATTTGTTATTAAATAAATTCTGCTTAACATGTTTTGTTTAGTATTTTGTTTCTGTTTATCTTAGACTAATCCTGTGTTCTGCTGTTATTTAGCACTTTTCAAATAGCTGACATAATCTTAGGTAGCACAAGTGATACGGTTTGAGTTTGCAGATAAACAACATGATCCCCCAGGGAAGTTACATGACTTGTCTCAAATTAAACATCTGGTGAATGGTGAAGGGCTAGAACCCAGTTTCTTGCCACTTTAGAGTTCTTTCATAGCAGTTTACTGCATTAAAAAACCTAGGAACTTGCCTTTATTTTTAATACTGCTTTTAAGACCTAATTGCTGCATCTACATGGGGGTATACAGTATAGTGATTCACAATTTTTTGTAATGCAGGAGACTCAGGTTCAATCCCTGGGTCAGAAAGATCCTTTGGAGAAGGAAATGCCTACCCACTCCATGGCTACAGCCCATGGAGTCACAGAAAGTTGGATACAACTTTGCGACTAACACTGCCGCATTTTGAGTAGGCAGTATATTTATAAAGTTCAAGATGCAAAAGTTAATTGAAGGACACAGAGTGAGGAGCTTCTTATCCTTGTCCTCCAGCCACACGATTCCCGTCTCAGAGACATCCATTGTTACCATCAGAGATACGCTATGCACCTGCAGACTAAGTTAATAGTAATACTTCTCATTCCTAAGCTAAAATATTAAGCTAATACTTCTCTTTCCTAAGCTAATAACAATCATCCCTTTATTTGGAGATATAGTAGGAACAGCAAGCATTGCAGTTTGCAGATATTTTAAGATACAGGCATGCCTCAGAGAGGTTGTGGGTTTGGTTCCAGACCACTGCAGTAAAGTGAATATTGAGATAAAGCAAGTCACAATTTTTTCTGTTTCCTGTTGCATATAAAAGTTACGTTTACACTCTACTGTAGTTTGTTAAGTGTGTAATAACATGATGTCTAAAAAAACAATGTACATTGTTAGGTAAAAAATACCTTATTGCTAAAAAAGTGCTAACCATCGTCTGAGCCTTTAATGAGTCTTAATGTTTTGCTGGTGGAGGATCTTGCCTCAGTATTGATGGCTGCTGACCAGTCTGGCAAGTGTTGCTAAAGATTGGGTGACTGTGGAAATGTCTCCTGCATTAGCAAGGGGTTTCTTTACCACTGCACCATGTGGAAGCCCAGTATAAATGATGATTTGAATGTTTCCCCATTATAATTTTTAACATTTTGGGGCTCTAGGAATTCTCACTAATAATTTCATATTTAAATTGCAGGGACAAATTATGTTATTCTCAGGGTGTACAAATGACAACATTGATATTAATTCATATTTTTGAATATTAATCATGTACCCACCACCCTCCACTTTGCATGCATCATTGTATTAAACTTCACAGTAGCCAAAGGCTCAGCAGTAAAGAATCTGCCTGCAATGCAGGAGACCCTGGGTCAGGAAGATCCCCTGGAGGAGGACATGGCAACCCACTCCAGTGTTCCTGCCTGGAGAATCCCATGGACAGAGGAGCCTGGCAGGCTACAATCCATGGGATCACAGAGAGTTGAACACAACTGAAAGGACTTACACACACAGATGAGTACAAATATCCCCATTTTCATATTAACTGAGGCTTAGCGAGGTTTTGTAACTGATGCAAGGTAGCATAAACAGTAAACACCAGAGCCTGAACAGAAACTCAGGTCTTTCTAACTTCAGAGCTGTGGTCTTGACCATTCTGTTTACTTCTTGTGTAGGCGTGGTTGAGAGGATTGCCCTGTGACCTCCATTCTTTCTGTCCTCTTCTCTCGGCTTACAATGATCTCCCCACTCCGCTTTTCTTATTACCATAATGTCTCAGCTGAGGAACCACTTCCTCCGGGAAACCTTCCCTGACCCACCTATCTGAATCTACCCCTCCTTTTATAAGCTCTCTCGTGGCCCCACACATCTCTTAATGGCAGTTCTCACAGTTGTAGTTTTACATTTGTGTGAGGTGATCTGAATGATAGCCACTCTCCTTTTAGATTGTAAGTTGTGTGAAGGCAGCAACTGGGTCTGTTTTTGCTTTTTATGGTGGAAGAGTTTTGCAAACGTTATAGGAGCTTATATCAGTGATTGAGTCCTCATGGTTTTTCAGAAATATACATGAGAATTATTGTGATTTTGAAGGTACATATTTTGAGACAGTATTTTATCATATATTAACTTTTTCTTTCTAGTGTTGAGGGGCTCCATGCTATTGTTGTGTCAGATAGAGATGGAGTGCCTGTCATCAAAGGTAAAACGCCACAATTACATGTCAGTGCCATGTTTGCTTTTGAATAAAAATACATTTATATCTGAGTAATACAGAAAGCAAGCAAAAAATAACCCATTTCAATACATTCAGGACATAGTCTTAGTTTGGAAGAAAATGTTTGATTTTGTGTGTTGAAGGATAGGTTGGAATCTTATTATATATCAACTATTTCATGATAGCATGAGTTTAAGTAAGGATTTATTGAAGGCCCAGTTTCCCATTAAAGACATTTTATGTATAATGTAAACGATTAGTAGATCTGAATGATGAGAATGAGCATATATGCAGCTAGACATATTATACCCACGGACTCCCCCAGCATATATTTTTCATCAATATTGCTGGTGGTTTTAGGATAAACAGCCATACATTTGAATTAACATAAGTTTATTGTTTTGTTTACTCTTTCTTGTTCTTCCTTATTGGAAATAAGATTTTGAAAAACTTTTAACTTCACAGTTACTTTAGTTAACCAGAATCTAGCAAGAATTTTTGCCTAAAGAAAAGTTGGTTAACCTAAAAAAAAAGGAAAGAAAAGGTTTCTTTTTGCCTAAGGTTTAGCTTTTTTTTTTTTTAAGTATATGTGATATGACAGAAAGGTTAAATAATGTCCTGCATATTTTGTTTACAATATATTCTCCACCTGGAGTTATCATATATGTCAGATAATTTCAGACTTTAGAATTCAAAGTTTAGAATTTAGCTAATGTAATTCTTTCATTTTATTAATGAAAATGGTCAGGTGCAAAGAGTACATTGTCAGCTCCAAGTTGCTCATGAGTCAGTGACGAGATAGTCATAGAACCCATCATCTTCTGATATGTGATCCAGTTGCTTCCTAACCCAGCACAGAACATAGGTAGCCATGGGCAAATCACTTCCTTTTCTCAGTTCCATAATGAGGACTTTGAACAAAATAATCTCAGATTTTCAGTTCCAGTGTTCTTTTTGAGGATCTCTGTGTTAAAACCTTAAGCTCAGCACTTACGGTACAACCAACTCCACCTAGACCTTTCAGTGAGTGTAAAAAACTTAAATCAGTGGCCAGGTGTAGAATTATCATCATCTACAAATGATGTTTCTGTGGGTTTTGTAAGAGCAAAGGTTTATGAAGCTTTTTTTCAGTATTCTCACTTCGTTCATAGTTAACCAGAATATTTGATTTATTAATTGTACTGATAATCCTAACCTGTTTTAAGTTAGATATTAAGAAAATAGAGATATTTAGTATTCATTTGAAATTTTTTGAAAAATTGTGAGAACCAGCATTTATTCCCTTAGTTGTGATCCCTCAACTTCTGATTGAATGGTTTTTCTCACCTAAACTGATGAGACCCAATTAGTATTATGAAGTTCAGTGTTGTGAAGTGTAACTCTTGTGCTTCTTTTTTTCTATAAGTTTATGTTTTTGTTAAAAAAAAAAAAGCAAAAAACTACTGTAAATCTCTTCCCACTGTATATCCTGCATAATTTTTACTTAAATCACTTGTATTTCCAGTGGCCAATGATAATGCTCCAGAGCATGCTTTGAGACCTGGTTTCTTATCAACTTTTGCCCTTGCAACAGACCAAGGAAGCAAACTCGGACTTTCAAAAAATAAAAGTATCATCTGTTACTATAACACCTACCAGGTAAGTTCATAATTATCAAATGGTTTGCTGATGATTTCAACTATTATTATCTCTTCTTTGTAGAATAGTTTGTTTATATAATTCTAAATTTTGGTTTCCAAAGTGATGGAATTTTAACATCTTAACCTTCAAATTGGTTATGTTAAACTGTAGTGATTTTTTTTTTCACATTTTACTTCAGGAATTAATTATATGAGCAATTAGATTAAAGGATTAAATAGTAAAATATATGTCATCCTGAAATGGTTAAGTCAGGTCACTGTTACTAATACCTCCAGTAGATGGTGCCCTTAGCTTATTTAACAACTGATTTCTCAAATGACACACTTGTTGTTGTTGTTGTTGTTGTTGTTGTTGTGACAGATACAGGATTTTCCTTGAAAGTCAAATGATAGTTATTTACATTTGTTATTGCTACTAATCCCATCTTTTGGCTTGAAGTATATAAATATATAAAATAAATGAGGTGATTATTTGTGGGAGAGAAATTAGTTGCTACAGATCTCTTGATCTCCAGCTGTATTTTCTTTGAATAAATCAGTAACTTCTTCACAATAGTAAAGAATCTGCCTGCCAATGCAGGAAACACAAGACACTGTTTCAGTTCCTTGGTCGGGAAGATCCCCTGAAGTAGGACATGGCAACTTACTCCAGTATTGAGCAATTGAGCACACACACTGCTTTCTACAGAGCAGTGTTTCCCAGGGTATAAGTCATGCACTACCAATGATACATCTCTGGTATTTTTTATTTTAAAAGTTATATATTTTAGTGTCTATTAGGCAGAAGATAACCAGCTCATCTGACCTTTAATTTAGTCAGTAAATGTTAGGTTGAAACTAAACTTTTTAAAAAGATAGCTGATTTAAAGTTAACTTAAATGTAAGTTAATTTAAATTATAGTGGTACAGAGGAGGCAAAAGATTGAGACTTTATAACCACTTGAATGAGAAATAATGCCTTTAGCTCCTTAATTATCAAATATTTATTGAGCCCCTACTATGTAATTGACACTTTGCAGGGCTTTAGAAGATAAAAAAGATGAGGAAGAAACAGCCCCACCTAAGAAACTTTCCAGACTAAGTGGTATTAATGTCTCTAAGAAATAATTAGTAAGTCTGTTTTACGGAAATACTTCTTTTCAACTCTTTCACCTTTCATGACATAATACCATGATGTCTAGCTAGTATCTTACACATTTAAAGTTTTTAGAAAGATTAAGATATTTGATTTGAATTATACCGCCTTTTCACTACATAACAGTATACTTTAGATCTTGTTCTCTTTTTAGGTGGTTCAATTCAATCGTTTACCTTTGGTAGTGAGTTTCATAGCCAGCAGCAATGCTAATACAGGTATGTTTTAATCACCTTAAATACAGCTTTTAATCTTTATAATACCGGATCTGAATAGTCTAATATGATAAGAACACAGATTTAGAGTAAGAAAACCTTAATGCATGGCCCAGTGCTACCATCTATTCCTTGTTTTCTGGAAATAGAACTTCTCTGAATTGTTTATATATATATATGTATATCTGTATAATGGAGCTAAGAACTGCTTTCTTGATCTTGTGCTATTATTTTTTAGTTCAGATGAGATGATATATAGATAAGTATCATTTAAGATAGAACAGAAAATTAAATGTTATTTTCACCTCTTTAATACAGTATCTTGCTCATATTACAACAGTTTCAGAAAGCAAAAAAAAAAAAACAGTAGAGAAAGTAACCAAACAAAACATAAAAACGATCACAGATGAATTCAGTTCCATAAGGACCAGTCTATAAAATCTTGAACAGTAGTGGGCAAGGTAAATGTGTTTGGGAATTTAAAGAGTGTGACTAGGATGAATATACTCAGTTCTTTTTCAAAGTGGAAGAATTTGAGGACAAACACTTGGAAGCTGTACTTTCTAGAGAGCATTGTAAGATCTCATTATATCCAGTGGTCTTCACTGGCTATCTTTGTGTAAAATCATAACAGTATTCAGTTGAATTACAATTTTTTTTTTTACTCTGTTTTAGTTTAAGTGTAATTTTTTAAAGGTCTATCTCCAGATTTCACCACTGTTAGAACTGCTTTACTTTCCTTTTCTGTTTTTTTCTTTGCAAGATATTTGAGCCAGTTTTGTTTCCAGCTGTCACTGAAGCCTGTATTTAGATTGCTCATGTTTAAAATGTGGGGTTTAGATTTAATGAACTGTTGGGTGTCTTTCATTTCTAAATGTTTTCAAGCCATAAAATACTGTATGTGAAAACTCTTTGTAAATGTATAGGATAGTGGTGGTGTCGTTATTTTAAATATGTTAAACCTCAGTTGTGGTAAATCACTATCATACTATAAAATCATCAGTTATTATAAATTATGATAATCTCCAGAATTGTATTCTAGTACATAGAACATTTCCTTTTGAATCCCAGGTGCTTTGAATGCTGTGTGAGACAGGAAGATCTTTAGTTGAGCAAAAAACAAGCAGTATTTAAGATTATATAGCCTTCTACCCTAGGAAACTAACAAGCTGGATGTGCTGATTTCTAGATTAGCTTGCTGCTTTCAGTGTGTATTTTATAGTCCTATGAGGCATCTTTAAAATATTTTTGCCTTTGAAATATCCATTTGTGCCTTAGCTTTACTGAATTTATATAATAAGTATCTAATTATTCCTTTGCTATCTACCTATCTTTTGATAAATTTCATTAAAATTGGCTCAGGAAAAAAGTCTTTTTTTTTTTTTAGTAAAAATCATGTGTATTATTCCTGAATTGGTGCAACTTTTGAAATAATGAGGTATAAATGAATTGAAGTTTTTCACAAAACTCCAGCAAAATTATAGTACATATATAATTTATTTTGCATCTTCTAATGCATATCAGTGGTTTTATTTATTTACATTAATAATAGATGATGAAAGTAAACCATAATAAGTGTGGGTTTTCAATTATTTTGTTCAGAATTACAGTATTTTGTTTTAAGTGTAGTTATGGAGAATGAACTATGTCTCATTTACTTTTTAGTATACAAATTTTGATAAGCATTTTTCTAATGTTCAAATTTCTTAATCTCTTTGCTTTAGGACTAATTGTCAGCCTGGAAAAGGAACTTGCTCCACTATTTGAAGAATTGAGACAAGTTGTGGAAGTTTCTTAATCTGGAGTTTTCTTCATCATATCAGACACAATATCAATCCAGCAATCTTTAGGCCACAGTGACACTTGTATCCATGTACTCAAGGACCCCCTTTTTCCACTTTACTCTAGAAAAAGAGCCTTACAGATAGAATTTATGGACAGGTTGATGGTTATCTTTTTTTGTGTAGGGCTGTTTCTTATTTAGTGAGATCTGGGGATACCACAGAAATGGTTCACTCTATATCACAGCTCCTGTGGAGTTAGTCCAGTCACCAAATATGCGTGAGATCCTATTTGGTGGCTCAGAATCAAAATGATACTTTGATCCCCTTGAGCCATGAAGTGCTCCCTTTTATACCATGTGCCAGGCCTGCAGAATAGGGCAGACTCTTTTTATTGTGAATAATGAGGACATATTTTTCTTCATATTATTTTCTTTGCATTGAGTGTGAGGAAGATAAAGTGGCTTAGGAAAAGTGAATGAAACCAGTACAATCACTAACTTTCATTTGTATATATTGTTGTGCACTGTAGGTGAGTCTTACTAACGAATTTGTTTCTTCTTAGAGGGTGCTGCTCTTTAATGGAAATGAAGATGATAGCTAATGGTTTTTTCTTCCATTCTGCTTTCTATAACCAATCAGTGTTTTTTTAATGTTTGTTTATTCTTTGTAAAATTTAGGTGTGATTCATTATTGAATTGTTTCCAGTATTGGTATGTATGTACGCATGGTAGTATATCCCTTTTTTCATACATGAGGATAAATAGTATTTTTAAAAGTACAGGTTGAACACTATATAGATTCCCCCCCCCCCCAGACTGTTTTCAAATGTTTAAACTCTGTAATTTAATTCACTCTTTCAGCCACATAAATAAGTGTTTCTTGTCTAGTTTGGAGACTGTTTTACCTTATATAAGTTGTCAGTTGGAAAATAAACCTCATCCAGGAGCCTAATTTAATCTCTGTGTAATTGGTCTCTCAGTTCTAGCATGTGCTTTTCATGTTTAGGAATGCAGTCTATCATTCAAGGCTTTAATTTCCTCCTGGGTTCTTTGACAGTCGGAGTTCATCACTGGTACCTGGCATTGAGTAGCAAATGTGTGCTGTTCACTAGAAGTACCACATGCAGAATTCTAAGGCACACAAGTGTATGTCATATTTCTGTGCTCCAAGAATGCATTTTATGTGGCATATGAGTGAACACAGTCCCTCAAGTTGTGTGGTGAGATTGGCTAGGCATTGGGCCTGCCTCCTTCCTTCTTCCTCCCTCCTTTCCTTCTTCCTCCCTCCTTCCCTTCTTCCCTCCCACTCTCCTCCCATCCTCTACAAATAAGAGACTAAATTGTGGTACCTATCGTTAAAGAATGTACAGCTCAGTAAACAAAACAGGCATAGGAAGTGTTGCGATGAAGTGCTGTGCACAGGATGCTATAGAAAACAAGATGAGGCATTAAAATTTAGCAAGGACAACAGTCGTTACAAAGAAATAAGGACAAGAGAAATGTTTTACCTTCAGCAAGCTATAAATAGTTAGTTGTTACAACCTAATGAAGCATTAGACACATTGATAAAAATCTAGAATCCCCATTATCCCAATTTTTATTTAATTATGTCCAGGAAGTTTTTGCCAGTGCAGTGATGCATGAAACAAGAAAGTGTTTTGTAAATGAGGTGACCAAGATTGTGATTTTATTTATCTATATATTATATATTTTATACACACACACATATACACAATGTGCATACATACACACACCCCAGAAAAGAGAACTAATAAATGAAGATACTTAGGGGCTTCCCTGGTGGCTCAGCGGTTAAAGCATCTGCCTGGAATGTGGGAGACCTGGGTTCGATCCCTGGGTTGGGAAGATCCTCTGGAGAAGGAAATGGCAACCCACTCTAGTATTCTTGCCTGGAGAATCCCATGGAGGGAGGAGCCTGGTAGGCTACAGTCCATGGGGTCGAAAAGAGTTGGACATAACTGAGCAATTTCACTTCACTAACCTTTGCATAGTGAATAGTACTAATATTAAAATTTCCATTTTAAGAGGTATAATAGATTCTATAATTATTCTATAGTTCATTGGGAAGATAAAACTTAAGGAATTTTTGAAAAGATAATATAGAACTAGATTATTTTTGAAGATAGTATAAACCTACATCAGATGTATGACTAGACAGATCAGTAGAACAGAATGACCCAGAAACAGACTTTAGTACATACATATAAGACATAAAAAATTGTAACAATGACATCATAAGTCAATGGGGAAAGATTAAAAAAGCACATTTTTTATTCTCCACTGATGGAAATGTGAATTGTTATACCCGTTTAAATCGCTCAATTTGGCAATCTATACCAAGATCAAATGTGCATAATCTTTGACACATTGTATTAAGATTCTCCAAAGAAACAGAACCCACAGGCACAAATGTTTAATTTGGGCACCCAGTGACTGGTGAAGTTGACACAAAAGCCCCCAATTCCACTTCTAGATATTTATGTTGCCAGTCCATAGGGACGTGTGAGAAGTGTATAGTTACAAGTGTATTCATTGCAATTTAGTAACAAAGGATTAGAGACAGCTGAAGTATCTATCAGATAAGGTGACCTTTTTAAACGTCGGTTTATACCTGCTGTTCTTGGTGTAATCTTAGTGCTCCTTTCAAGTGTCCCACTTTAGATAAATTATATGTTCACTCTAATATAGAGGATTGGTTAGAGAAATTTCTACATTGGCTCAATGGAAAAAAAAGAATGAAGACGTTAGGTACTGAGGTGGAATGATCTCCAAAACATAATGTTCAATGAAAAATAGTGTTCAGTGAAACTGCAATGCTGCAGTTTATGTATAGGAAGAAAAAATACGTGTGCATGTTGATACTTGCTTGTATTGATATGATGGTGTCCGTGGAGATACACAGAATGGGGTGTCATTGATAACCTCCATGAAGTGGAACTGGATACTTGGGGAACAGAGATCCCAGGAATGACCCTTTTCACTGTAAACTTTATTGCACTTCTTAAATTTTTAACTATTCAAAAATAATAAAATATTTTAGCAAACAATAAAATATATAGTAAAATGATGAGGTATTTGGGAAAAGAAGTTGTATCACTTGGGGTTCACCAAAGAAACAACTAGTAGGATATATATGAACTACATTAATTTCAAGGAACTGGTTACCTGATTTTGGAAATTGGCAAACCTCAAATCTGTAGGGCAGGCAAGAAAGCTGGAAAATCTCAGGCAGGAGCTGAGCCTGCCATCTGTTTCTTCTCCATGGAAACCCCAGGTTTGCTCTTCAGGTCTTTCAAGGGCTTGAATGAGGCCCACACATGTTATGGAGGATAACCTCTTTTATATAAATTCAAGGGGCTGTAGATGTTATTAAGCACATTATAGCAACATCAAGATGAATTCTTCTCAAGAAGGCTCTGGTCTGTTTTACTTGGCAGTCCACTAGCCAGAGCTACTTGAGATGTAGTCCACAGAGTGGGCTGTTCTGTTTGTTAGTACATGACAAATTATAGAAGTTGAGAGTTAAGGGTATAAAAAAAAACAGCAGGTATACTACGTCTATTGAATTTTAAAAACTATTTTATCTATTTGGCTGCACTGGGTCTTAGGTGCAGCCCACAGAATCTTCCATCTTAGTTGCAGCGTGTAGGATGTAGTTCCCTGATCAGGGATTGAACCTGGGCCGCCTGCATTGGGAGCTCAGAGTCTTAGGCACTGGACCATCAGGGATGTCCCAAGTCTATTGAATTTAAAAAATGGATTGTGATAGTTGTATTTGTTTCTTCAGTTTTCTAGTAACTTAACTAGATTTTACAAAATCCCAGTGATCATAAATATCAAAAGAAAAAAAAAATCTGCCCTTTTCCACAGATAATTTAAGAAACTCCTGAATCCATGGTAAGCAGTGTGTAAGGCTGCATGTGGCTGGAAAGATGGGCAGAAATACAGGTTTGCTGCAGTTGACCTGAAGTAGCAGTAGAGGAGGGGAGCAGAATTTACATTCACCCTGTAATAATTCTCTTGCTCTTTCCTGAAACCAACAGTGTAACTCCCTAAGCTGCACTCCCAGCATGAGAGAGAGGAGAGGATCAAAGAGCCCACTTGTGGGTGCCGCCTGGCTGGATGAGAGGGCTCCGAGCACTGAGCATTCTGCCCAGCGGCCCTGGAATAAGGGCAGGTTTCTCTGGAGGCAGTTACAGCCATTCCCATTGTTGAGGGGGGCTCCCCTCATCCAGAGGCAACAGTGCTTCTGTGGGGCAAGATTTTCCCTGGAGGAATTTTGAGAACAACTGCTGATACTTCGGCAGGGTCTTGAGGTACTTCCTTTACAATGAGCGTGTACTGTTAGTGACAGAGCTTGACACAGACCGCTATTATCTCAAACAACCCCACTTGCCTGCCATTGGCACGAAATACCCTTCTTTGTTCGAGGCCCTTTTCCTGATCTCCCTCAGGAGGTGAAATCACGACCACTTTCCAGGGCTGTTGAGAGCAGGTAAACATCTGGATTATTACTAATTACATAGTGTGTGTTAGACTGCCCTTTTCATGTCAAAAGCCTCCCAAAGAATGATTTTCTCCATGCTGAATCCTAAAGGAAATCAATCCTGAATTTTCATTGGAAGGACTGATGCTCAAGCTAAAGCTCTAATACTTTGAACACCTGATACAAAGAGCTGACTCACTGGAAAAGACCCTTATGCTGGGAAAGATAGAGGGCAGGAGGAGAAGGGGATGACAGAGGATGAGATGGTTGGATGGCATCACCAGCTCAATGGACAGGAGCTTTTGAGCAAGCTCCTGAAGTTGGTGAAGGACAGGGAAGCCTGGCGTGCTGCAGTCCATGGGGTCACAAAGTGTCAGACGTGACTTAGTGACTGAACAACAGTCCTGCTAAAGCACACCCCATCATCTAGCTTTGCCTCACTTTCAGCATTTATCGTGTTTACTTTTATGCATTATTATGCATGTTTCTTATCTTGCCTATATTCAACTAAAAACTCCTTGAGGACGGGGACTATTTCTTCAACTCTGAATCCTTCAATCCTTAGTAACTTGTAGTCTAACCAAAGTGGATTCTTCGTTGCTATTTATGATATTAATCAATTGTATATCTTTTAAATTAGATACTAAAAACACTTTAATAGCAAAATATTACAGACACAGCAAAATCATGCTCTTTTTGATACAACCAAAGGATATAAATAACATATTTTACAAAAAATAGAAACAATGCTACCTACACAAACACTTCTGGATCTAAAACAAAACATGAAACTACATCTCAGTGAACATTTATGTCTAACTTCTTTGCAAACTTGACACAATACATTTTAACTTGACATTTGCTTTATCTCATATGATACAAACATTACAAAATACATTAAAAACCTTGTTGAAACATGTAATTTTTGAGAGATGTTCAAATAACAGAAGAAATGTATTCAATAACAAAGTTGCCCTTTGGACCGCAAGAGCAATGTCATAGCTTTGCCCCACAACATTTTTATTTGGTTTCTTCGTACACTTTCGTCTCCCTTCAAACTTCAGCCTATTAAAGCATTATTAATAAAGATTCTAGAAGGAGTTAGAATCTACTTAGGAGCTCTGGATGATGGTATCTTATCTCCCAATTTCAACCCCCTTATTCTGGCTTGAAAATGCTGTGTAACACATCCCAAAGAATGATTTCCTCCATGCTGAATCCTAAAGGAAATCAATCCTGAATTTTCATTGGAAGGACTGATGCTAAAGCTAAGCATTACACTCCATATGTGGATTAGTGTTGCTCCCTCAGTAGGCAAAAGAAGTTGCTCTTGAATAAGGTGTAGGATGCTCCTTGCAGTGCGGGATACATCTTATTTCTCTTGGGCCAGTACCTACTGCTCACTTTTTGGAAGGCACTGTTACAACACACTCTCCTTGAGAAGTCTCTTTCAGGCTATTTGAGAAGTGTGGGATGAAGAACTTAGTGCTTACAAGTCCTCTCTTATTGTTAGAATAATAATTATCATGATTATTATATTTAAACTAGAAATTACCTATGACTTTCTCATTCTTCCTCTATTTGTTTTCTCATTCTTTATAAGAATGAGAATATAAGAATATTAATAATATAAGAATTCTATATTTCCCCCAAAATGACTAAAAGAGATGATTTTTTAAGATTGTACCTCCTGTTATCTTTATCATTCTGCCTTATAGCCCACAGGAGATCTAGTTCTCACGGGTTTATCATTAGAAGGAAAACAGGACCCAGTAGATATCTGAGCTGTTTACAAAGAGAAAATAAATATTACAAATATTTTCCATTTTTGTTTTGGAAATTGCTTTGTTTTTTGTATAAATGAGGGAAAAAATTAAAAACAAAAACACTGCCCTCCCACCAATCTTGGACATTTGCTACCCCAATATACTTTCTGAAGAAGCAGTCTTACGCTTCAGGCTACATAAATAGCCATTTCCTTCCTGGTTAAACGCACAGTCTGAGACTCAGATGAGCTGACTATGATGCAGGGTGGGACTCCGGGTAACCAATGTCAACCAGCTTGGGGACGACAATGAGGGAATACAGAACCATCTCCTACTGCGTGTTCTAAGAGCCAGCACGCCTGGTTGCAGTGGTCTGTCCATTCCTGTCAGAACGAGGACGCTTCGGTAGTCTCAGGGAGATGGTAGGATCCTGAAGGGCAGCAGTTTTCCCTGAATCAGCAAATGTGGTGTCTTCTGGACGGTCCAAATCTGCCTCTGCTTTTGATTTGTTTCTACAGAAAAGCCCTCAGTCAGTTCTCATGTGAAATGTGCCGAGGACCCCAGCATTGGGAGCATTCCATCCTGCTCCTGTGTCCAGGGTCTCCCTCACTGAGGGGGATCTGTCTACTGAAAGATGAACGACCGAGATCGGACTGTGCCATCCCCTTGATGGAGCTGTTTTCTTATTTGAGACTGTAAGAAAGCACACCCACCTGTATGGACTATTGAGCAACTTTAAGATAACAAACTTTGGCTTTTAACCAATATTAAATACAAAATGCTGAATGGTAAGAAAACTATGCAACAACAAGTAATTATCATATCCCCTCTTCCCCAATTTTACTCTTGTTTTCTGTTTTTTTCTCAGGAGAAATACTATAAAGTGGTTGCTAAAACATGCACAAATTGGGAACTGGCCTAGCACTTTTAGTAATAGCAACACTAATGAATCAAAATGAAGATATAAATCTAAATGTATTCATATGGAAAAATGTACATTATACATTGTTAAGTGAGCAGATGAAGAACACTACAGAATGATTAAATTTGGTTTTAAATGTTTATATGCAAAGGGAGAAATCTGAAATGTTCATTTGCTGTTTTTACTTTAAATTTTATATAATGATTACATGTCACTTTCAAAGTTATCAAACAGAAACAATAAAAAATAATTCATATTTGAGCAAAGACTTCATAGGGCAAAGTATTTCCCCACTGAATATCAAATACATTGGAACTATCTCAAAAGGAGGGCTATAGTTCTTTGGATCTAAAATTGAAGACAACCAAAAGCAAAAATCCTAGTATTTAGAAAGGACTATTCAGTAAGGTTCTAAATATAAGCTAATTTCATTTTGAAAATTGGAGATTACTGTCTATAGCTGAAAACATCAAGGGATTCAAGGTGGTATTTATATGAAATTTGAGAAAGCTTTGACAAGTTCTTGGCTAACAACTGACTAACTTGCAAACACACACACGCACAAAAATTGCATGAGACTAGTATGTTCTTATAAGCACTTTGTCTTCCTCCCAGGAGGTATATGGAAAGCAGATAAATTAAAATACCTTTTGTCCTTGACCTGCACAAAGTAACGATTATACAGAACACTAAGCTAAGTCTTTCTGGCAAGACCACCTTCTCTGACAATATAAAAGGATTTTCTACTATAGAGTTATGTCTGTGTTCCTCTATCTGTCCTTCTGGTACCACACGTCCTCCTCCAGGCCAACTTGGACCACCCACACACTAACAGGAAGTCTGATAGACATCAGAAGTCTGATAGACACTAGGCTAGGCTCTGGCAATGAGACCCCAGTGCAGCCTCATTCTTCTGTCCTTACTCCTTTCTTCAACCCTTCCATGTTCGAGAAGAATGAACAGACTCTTCCACAAGCCTGCATGTTGACTTCCCGTAGGTTTTCAGGGGTTCCCTGACTCTTCCAGTAGAAATAAGTTTGAAATCATCAACATGTGATTTGGGAGTACTAGGCATTCAGAGACACGAATAACTTACCAACTTCCAGCGTAATATCTTGATCCACTCGTCAGCTTCTACTCCTGTCTTTGCACAGAGGTAAAATGTCCTGAATGGAAATACTAAGCTGATAAGACAAAAGAAAGAATGTAAGATATTCCAGACCATTGAACATCTTATTAGTTGAGCACTCATTAAAGTATTCCAAGTGGAAAAAGAATTGACGTAGAACCTGGGTAAGAACCTCAGGAGTTGGTATATAGAGAGCTAGGCCTGCTGGAAAACTGCAGAAATGTTGAGGATGTTGCACATTCACATTATTATTTTTACAGGTAGATTTGTATATTTTAATGAGTCCAAAGGGTGGGATGGAGGTGGGGAAGAGGTCCAGGTAAAACCCAGATCCTTCTATTGTTCATGATCTAGGCTGAATACACACATGTGTTTATTCCGCTGATTCATTAAATGACTCAGGACTTGTGCTACAATTCAAAGAACAAGCAACACAAATAAAAGAGTTTGCTGAAGGAATTCATTTGTGTTAGCTGGCTGCAACAAGGAAGACAGCGGCCTCTGTGGACGAAGGCAATTTTAACTTTTCAGAGCAGCAAAGGAGACAATAAATCTCATCAACTATTTACTTTTCCTCCTTCTTGCCATGAATTAATCTTTGCTGAAGGGAAGACAAACTTGCCTGCTGGCATGAAAGACTGTTCTAGGAAGAGAATTAACTCCTCCTTTGACTGTGTCTTGGGTTATAGAGTCAAAATCATTTGACTCATGGACTTCCCTGGTGGTCTAGTGGCTAAAACTCCCAGCTCCCAATGCAGGGGGTGCCCAGGTTCAATCCCACATACTGCAACTAAGAGTTCAAACGCTGCAGCTAAAAGATCCCACGTGCCATAAATAAGACCTGATGCAGTCTAATTAATTAACTTAAAAAATCATCTGATTTATATCTTTCCCATACTTTCTATCCTAACAGTTGAGACACAAAACACTAAAAAAAATTTTTTTGTCCTTTTCGTGAAAAAATAAAAAAAGCCTTGAACTGAAACCAGAAGGGTTTCTATACCCTAAAACCAAAGCGACATATCTTGTTTACACCAGTAAATAATGTTTAATAGACAAGAGGTAAGTCTCTGTGTATGAAAGGTAAACCTTGATGTGAAGTCCCCTTGGGCAACTAGTAGACAGAGGGGAAATTGGGGAGGGGGTGTGATATTGTGCGCACACTGTACAAAACTGATTGCTGGAATTGTCATTGTTTGGTACTCCTTGTGAGAGACATGATTAACTACCTGTTAATAGAGATCATTTTTCCTTTCTTCTTGCTAACAGAACCCCAGGCAATAAATTACAATTAGTTGGAGCCAATTATAATCATGTATGCATGCTCAATCACTCAGTTGTGTCTGACTCTTTGCGACCCCATGGACTGCAGCCTGACAGGCTCCTCTGTCCATGGGATTCTCCAGGCGAGAATACTGGACAGGATTGCTGCGCCCTCCTGCAAGGGATCGTCCCGAGCCAGGAATTGAACCTGTGTCTCCTGCATTGGCAGGCAGATTCTTTACCACTTGAGCCACCTGGGAAGCACAATCATGATCATACTAGTACCCTTTTCTAGCTTCCCTTGCTGCTGCCGATGGCCATTGGCTGCAGTCTTGGCCAATGAGATAGGAGGGGAAATATGATAGAAGAGTTTCTGAGGAAATGTCTGCTTTCCTGATAGGGCAGACCTGGCTCATCCCATCCCAGCATCTTTCTTCATGGCTTACATGAAAATATGAGACCTACAGCTGGACTATTTCTCTTGGACCCTGAAGTAGTAAGCATGAGGAAAAGAGCAAAAGAACTATATAGACATTGGACAGGACCCTGTCAGTGTAGCCGTCTGCCTCCCGATTGCTTGTTATATGAGAAATACAAACCCCTGTTAGAATGTACTGGTATCTTTATGTGAATTTAAAAAAGATTTCCATCATTGGCTGATACTATCCAATCATTAATTAACAATAGTTGATGTTAATTTTCTTAGGTGGGACAGTGATATTGTTCTATAGGTGATATTTTTATTCTTAGTAGATACAAATTTAAATATTCACGGGGAAAGTGCCATGATGCCTGCAACTTACTTTCAATTGGTTCAACAAAAGGAAGTGAATAGATAGAGATAAAGCAAATATGCAAAATATTAGTGATTGATGCATCTAGGTGAAGGGTATATGGGTATATAAGACTTTCAACTTTTTTTATTCTTTTTTTTTCAAACTTTTTATTTTGTATTGGAGTATAGCTGATTAACAATTTTATAATAGTTTCAAATGAAGAGCAAAGAGACTCAGTCATACATGTCCATATATCCATTCTCCCCCAAACCCCTCTCCCATCCAGGCTGGCACATAACATTGAGCAGAGGTCCATGTAAGTCTTTCAAATTTTATATGTTTAAAAACTTTTAAAATAAATGGTGAGAAATAAAACACTTTTCTCTTAAGACACTTTACTCCTCCCAGTTAGAAAATTATCATGATACACTAATAGTGTTAGAATAAAACACTTTGGTGCCATCTGCAAGAATTGTCATAATTACACAAATCACTCATTCTTGGAGTCAGCAAAGTTATAACTAAAATTGAATAAAATATCTCAAAGGAGTGAAAGCTGTCTAACATGTGACTGGCATCCTGCCATGTGCGTCATACTTGTTGCAGTGTGCGACGTAAAGAATCAGACCCAGCAGAACTCCTTATTTGTCTATACCGCTTTAAATGAGTATAGGGCTTCCATGTGGCTCAGTAGTAAAGAATCTGCCTGCCAATGCAGGAGATGTGGTTTTGACCCCTGGGTTGGGAAGATCCCCTGGAGAAGGGAATGGCATCCCCCTCCAGTATCCTTGCTTGGGAAATCCCATGGACAGATGAGCCTGTCGGGTACAGTCCATGGGGTTACAGAAGAGTCTGATACAACTTGGCGATTTTCCCAACCCAGGGATTGAACCCCCATCTCTTACTTCTCCTGCATGGCAGGGAGATTCTTTACCACTGTGCCACCTGGGAAGCCCAACTTAGTGACTGAAAAACAACAAATGAGATTGTATGTCACATTCAGCTGAAAGGACTCCTAATATGCATGTACCGCCTCAGATCAAAACATCTGTGTACATTAGACATACAATTTTTCATTCTGCTAAACTAAGTGTCTGGCAAGAAGATTTTAAAAAACATTTCCTCTATAAAACAACTTACCAGAAGCAGTTTACCCTTTCCTGTGAATAATCAAATTGTACAGCTGAACATTCCGTCAAATCTAGGATCCGAATTGGTTCTGGTGACTTAAAACAAAAGGACAAACTATGTCATCATAAAATACACGCACACACACACACACACACAAATCTGTTCATTGCTCATTCCCCAAACAAGTTTCCACTATGAGTGACTGTTAACTTTACTTCCACTACAGGAATTGATAATAGAAAAACTTCCTGAGGAAAGCCACATGCTTATCTGGGGATTGGCTTTTCATGAAATTGGACATCAAAAAGACACTTTCATTGTCAATTCAAATTTGGTGGAGATGGATTTTTAACACGTGGAAGGGAGGCATATTTTTCTCCCGTGTTTTTAGACATCCACTTTCTCAGAAATTTTGTGTAGGAAAAATAAGAAGAGATGAAATAATTTTGAATTTGCTTAGTGAGTTAGACGTGATAAATGGACATATTTTTAATAGAGGAGAACACTGCTACAGAGACAGTCCACCCAGTGTGGTAAGGGAACAATTCCACTGCTCTAAACATAGGGGGTGGCATGCCCCTGAGAGCTAGAGGTTAGCCAGACTGAGAACAGTGTCTGCTATACAGGTCTCATTTATGCAAGAAAGCTCTGCTCATATCAGGAATCAAGAACTCTCATCTCCAGTCATTTATAGGATGTTTCCTATAAATTTCAGGGATTTAAAAGGCAGATATTCTTTTCATTTAGAGAGCTTATTTTTAAAGGGAAAATATATGATCATGTTTCTTACCATCTGGTCTTTGAAGTACTTCAGTTCATTCCTGTGCAAAGTAAACCACCTTGTTTTCCAGGTCTGAAAAAAATAAAATAAAACATGTAGGCTTTGCATACACGATTATAATATCTGGACCATATAATTTCCTTTTGTTGTAAAAGTACCTACAAGATTAGATACAATGAAATATTCTTGTGGTGTTATTTCTGAGAAAAAAAACTTTCAAAGTGAGCCTTAAAATTTTAAAGTTTAAAAAATTAAAACGATTCCATGCCTTAAGCTCGTAACAGAGGCAAAGATATCATTAACATTTTTAAGCAAGTAAAAAGAAATAACCTATCATAAATATTTAAGGTGATTTACATTACAATAAACCACTAAAATTTCCATCTTAGTAAGACTTAATAATCTTAATAAAATTATGGTAAGAATAGATATAATTTTTGAGCACCTATTGAAAATTCATACTATCCTTGGAGGTTTATATACATTATAGACAGCCCTCATACAATGCCAAATATTATTATTCTTGTTTTACAAACAAACAAACTAAAGCTTAGGAACCTCAAACCACATGCTATTCTAAACCTTGCCTAGAAATTCCAGAGCATTGGTGGAAAAATGTTACCCACTGTCTTGTTACCCTCTGTCTCCTGGTTTTGTTTTTTTTTTGTCTCCTTCTTCTGTACTAACTGAACGCTCATCATCTTTGGTGGCAATGTTCCCAATTAAAGGAAGTAACAGTGGATTTAAAAATAATGCTACGAACATGAATACTTCCTCTTCCCAGGAACAATACACTTGAGTCGGGACAATATAACTAAATATTTAGGTTAAATTCAAGCAGGCCAGTACCCTTGAGAGATTCAGTGCCCTGACACTTTAAATGAGAAAGAACAGACACTCCATGAAGGTCTTCTTAGCCCATGAATATGAAACTGAGTACCTTTAAAGGTACAGTCACATAAACAGAAAACAGTTGAATACCTCCCACCTAGTAAAGTCCTAAATTTTGTTTTCTTTGGGATTTTATAAGATAGTTACATTAGTACCAGTGAGATGGTTGGCTTGTTGTTCTATTTTTTTGTCTACTGTTAGGTAAACATTTCATAAAATTTTGACTTTTTTTTTACCAAAAAAACTTCTTAAAAAGCAAAGGTATGTACTAGACATGGAACTCTGCTCAATGTTATCTGACAGCCTAGGTGGGAGGGGAGTTTGGGGGAGGATGGATACATGTATATGAATGGCTGAGTACCTCTGCTGTTCACCTGAGACTACCGTAACATTGTTAATTGGCTATATCCCAATATAAAATTAAAGGCTTAGAAAATGATTGAGATGGTAAAAAAATTATTGAATAAAAAAAGATATGTGCTAGAGTTAATTTGCTACTTTAATCCTCAGTTGTTGCATCAGAAGGATTTTAAGTTTTGAGTATTAATGATAGGTAGGCTATTTTCATACATGTCACTTTGCCAAAGAATAGTCAAGTGATTTTATAGAATTTTGACTAACATTAGCCATCAAGATGAATTCTGTAAACAGGTAAATGTTATAGCTGGGTCAAAATGAGTAGGCAGTTCTGCTTTTTAAAAGTAAAAGTCAAAATGAGAACTGAGCCCCCAGGATGCGTTCTCTCTCTTTCTGGCCGATGCTGGAGGCCACACGCTTCCTTACCTTGACCAGACCACCCTGTTTGGTGAGGTAGCCTTCTTTGGTGCCCAGCTGAAAAAGAAAGAAACACTCAAATGAAGCCCAAGACTATCACAACTTGAATTTTGTCTATTTCTGTCCTATTTTATTTATTTTTTTTTTTTAATTTTATTTTATTTTTAAACTTTACATAACTGTATTAGATTTGCCAAATATCAAAATGAATCCGCCACACTGTCCTATTTTAAAATGAAATGAATTTGCCTTTGATCTTTAGTAATTGCCTTTCCTTCTTCATTGAGGCACTTGAAAATCCTTCCCATGTGGTAAAGACTGTTTTCAGACCAGATTGTCCGGTGTGATTTTGCAGCAACAGAGAACAGTGCACAGATTCTCCTCTGACGTGAGTTAGCACTTTGCAGTCAACCAGGTTATATAAGCTATACCATTTATAAGAGCCTGCATTGGGCAAAGGGCGTCTGTGCATCCCAGCTGCTCGGATTGTTGCTGGGGTGTTATGTACATAAACACAGCCACACACACTGCCATAAGCTCAGTACATGGGCAACTTTGGATAAAGCAAAGAAGAGGGATTTCTGTACTTCCCAGAGTCTGTATTCTGCTAAACTGCTTTGTGAATTAGAAAGCGCGTTTTCTACAATTTATCATATAATTCTCCAACCCCACCCCTTTGTTTTTTCACAGACTATCTCTTGAGACCTATATTCCATGGGATAGACTCTCAAGAGTGCATATCTATTTAGACTTGATTCACCCAGAAAGGATTTAAAGTGAGAATGAGTCATTTCTTTTATCTCACCTATCAATAATTCAAGGGTAACAATATGACACATAGCTGGCACTTATGAAGTATAAGGAATGGTGGGGAACAGCATGAATAGCAATTTGCATAAAACCAGGACCCTCAGGTGAAAAAATGTCAAAATTCATACATTCCTGAAGAACTTAGATTCATGGTAGGCTATTTTGTTCTATGATATCATAATACATCTTATATTAGTAAGAAAAAAAATGAATAAAAATTGGGAAATGATTTGATTGATGTCAATGTTTTTTCATGGGAGTTTCCACAGTATTTGTTCCTGAGATGAATTCTCCCTACCAAGGAAAAAGAGGAACAGCAACCATCAAAATAAAGATTTAAAGCCAGAAATAACCTATGACTATGACCACTTCCTTTAAAATTCTTAGGACACTGAAGTAACAGTGAAATTCCCAGGTATTCATTTAAATAATGTTTGATAGCATTGGTGACTTTGATATTGAATAATCAATTTGATTCATTTTGACATTAAAAGAAATTGAACTGACTGAATTGAGTTTGGATATTATATTATGGAAACAGAAAAAATTACCATTTTGGATTATTGAGTCTACAGAGGCAAAATAAAGATAAATTATTTTGTAGAAGATACTGATAGAATTGAAATCACACTAAGAAATCATGCTACTGACTCCATCTTACCTCCATCCAAACAACATATGATAAATCTAGTATTTTTCTAAGGTTTTGATAGATAAGTGAAAGGCTGCAGAGAAAAGAGCTGAGCATACCAATTTTATTCATGGTCTTGGGAGGTAAGAAAGGAAATATCTATAAAGCAGCAGATTTATTTTTTAAGTCTTCTCATCTAGAAGAAGAGAGTTAACAGCCCCAAATTGGAAACAACCTAAATATTTTAAAATTAAAGCATTAGCCCGGCTATCATCCTTTCTATCTGCCTGCCTTGTGTGTGCTCATGCCAGTCATGGCCAACTCTTTGCAGCCCGATGGACTGTAGCCCTCCATGATCCTCTGTCCATGGAATTTTCCAGCCAAGAATACTGGAGTGGGTAGCCATTTCCTACTCCGGGGGATCTTCCCTGATTTAGGGATCGAACCAGCATCTCTTATGTCTCCTGCATTGTCAGACAAGTTCTTTACCACTAGCACCACCTGGGAAGCCCTGCCTGCCTTAATTTTAGTCAAAAGCCATCAGGTGGGATAAACTGAGGATGTGTTCCAGAATGAAGCCTACTCAAGAGGCGGGGCAGATAAAGGCAACTTGTGATTTTGGATTGGATCCTTATGCTCTAAGGCGCCTTACTAAGAAAACTGATGACTGACGCCTAAATGGGATCTGCGGATGGGAGTGTGGCACTGCATCAGTGTTAATTTCCTATTAGAATCTGGATTTTTATTCTTATGTTGATGATTGTCATGATCCCCCTACTAACAGTGTGAGCTCAATGAGGGCAGAGCATTTGCCTAATTTATTGCCAACCCTCCAGTGCTTAAAACAGTCCTCAGTGCATTGTAGGCACTTTTTTAAAAAATTTGCTAAGCAAATGAATTAATTAAATTTATCCTATCTCAGAAGCCCAACCCTATATTGTGTATGAAATATATAAACAATCATTTCCCCAAATGCAGTTGCCAAAGGATAGTAAACAGTTTTACAGATGCATCTACATTTCTGGGCGATAGGACACCTATTTTCATTTTCACTTCAAGCAAGAAGTTCTTTTTCCTGTAAATAGTACGTAATCCCCTTCCTCCACTGCCAGTGCTTGTGCAAGAAGGGCATCTCCACAAGAGCAGGCAGAAGCCCAGAAGCAAGCCCTCAATCAAAGCTGTGAACTCCTGCGTTCAGCCAGGGGAGAAGAGTCCCTGATAAGACGGTGACTGTTCCCCAGCTGGCTGGTCCATTCCATAGTGAGGTACTGTGACACAAGAATCCACTGGAAAATCTTTCTGGTTTTCTGTCCATATCAATGCACAACAAATGACATGGACTTATCATTATACAGTGTGAGTGAAGACATTTTCAACTTATCCACTCACCATTGTTTCATTTTTTTAAATTAGTTAATTTTGGCCTTGTCCCTGGCTTGCAGAATCTTAGTTGCTTGATCAGGGATTGAACCTAGCCTGGGCAGTGAAAACGGCTGAGTCCTAAATACAGGACTGCCAAGCTACTGGACCCCCAGGGAATTCCAGCACTGTTTTTAAAATGCCATTATGCAGAACCTTCTGTGTATGTTCATTGCTGGATCCTTGGGCAGGTGAGTCCATCTGACACCTGGAGTGGGCAAAGGAGGCAAGCAATAAAGCTTGCAGAATTTGATCCCAAGAAGGTTGTTTCTACCCAAGTATGCCCCGTGTCTCATGCTCACACCAACTCCACAAGTTCGGTCTTATCTGCATTCTACTATTGAAAAAGGACGCATGCAGTAGGGTCTGGTTTGATCGACCTTGAGTGGATATCTTTAGGGGAAGGTAACAGAGAAGAATGTAAAGTAAAACTGAGAGTACAAATGAAAATGATGGTGAAGTGATTGGTGGTGGGGTAGGATGGTGAAGAGGAAGGACAGAAAGAGTACAGTCGACCGGAAAACAAAGACTTGGTTGGATCGTGATGTGTTCTCTGGTCTGTTTCGACTTGAGACTATTTACTGTCTTGCGTTCCTAAGTTTCTCTAGTTCAGAGGTCTTCTACGTCCCTTTGTAAAAAAAAAAAAAAAGCTAAAACATCTTCCTCAGCCAATTTCCAGGATTTTTATTTTTGAGTGGACGTAGCATAGTAACAATGTAATGTGTCGTGAACCTGATTAGCCTATAAAGCTACTGACTATGATTCCAGTTCCGGGTAAAGTCTCAGGCTCCTGGGAAGGGTGGACTCCGTGCAGGTAGCCAGCCTCTTGTCCGATGATTCAAGGATAAAGGTGAGCAGAGCATGCACAGAGGACGGGGTGTTAGAGGAAGCAAGAAGGGGTCAAGAGGGCTTTCTGGAAGAGACTGATCCCAGATGCAAGCCTCTAAGCATGAGGGAACAGCAGAGATGTTGGCAGGGTTTCAGATGCAGGGAGGAGAGGAGGAGCATTCAGAAACGCGGGGTCCTCCAGCGTGAATGTGGGAGAGAAGCATAAGGTCAGGCCAGCGAGAAGAGGAGGATCCAGGCGGATGAAGACAGTGGCCATCCGCCGAAAACTGTTAAGCTGGAAGTCACGGTAAATCTGCTTCTCAGGAGAGATGTCTCTGGTGGCAGGGTAGAAGAAGTACGGCCGCAGAGACAAAAAAGTCATGCATGTTTTTATTTAATCTGTAGCTAAATAAGTATAATGATTGCTATCTAGAACTAGTGTTTGACATTTCATTTAGGTGTGATCCTGTTTATCATGAGGACACAGCCAGATACCTTATACGAGAGCATGCAGCCAATGAGAAAGAGGAAAGGAATCAGGGCGCCCTGGGCACAGTCAAGGGAAGAAGGTGCTGGAGAGGAGTCTTTGCAGGGTCACAGCTCACAGAACAAACGCCAGTGGACTCCAAAGAGAGCAATGAAAGCCCCCATTGCACTGAAAGTGAACAGTGGCTCACACGCTGCAAAGGAGTCCAAATGTCTTCTGTCTGGAACCTTCATTTAGTGAAGGAAAAACATAAGCAATAAAAAGGCCAGGGAAAAAAATAATATCCTGAGAATTTATAGTAAAGGTGGAGAATCTTTTTCTTCCAGAGAAAGTTGAAATGTAAAAGAACTTTTTTATTTAATGAATTTATAGAATAACCATTTAGACAACTGTGTGACCATAAACATCTTTCGCACATTCTACCATGAACTTGTTTGGTGAAGTAAGGACAGGATTTAAGTGCCATTTCTGAAATCTTTAAAATCCTATCACTATCGCATTTTAATTTTTTTTTGTTTGTTTTACACTTTACCCTGGACCACATGAGCCATAGGCTTAGAACTTTACGTTCCTTTTCCAGTTTTATATCCCAAGGTAGAATTTTATGTGAACAAAAGTACTGTAAAATGTGTGTAACTTATTGTATGTTATTGCTTTTGGACAGTGAGCCCGGTGGGCAGATGGATGGCCACTTACAGAAGGCGCAGTGGGCACCAGGTCATTTTCTGATCTTCCCGTCTGCATTGCTGTGTGAACCCGGACGGATTCATAAATGGATGGTTCTTCCACTTTTTTGGGATAGGGGTGTTTCAGAACAATCAGAGTGCCTGCATGTAGACCAAAAAAAAAAAATCGAATATAAGCCCCAAAAAGAGAGTCCAAATGCTAACACCAGATCACTGTGCCTGGATCATAAAGTTTCTTGTTTTACATGGATTCACTGACTCACTGTCTCAACATTTATCGAGTACAAACTACATTCCAGGCTGTTAAACTGGACACTGGAGATACAAAGCATTGTGAGATAATTTCTGCCCTTCTAGTCTAGGACAGAATTAGCCATGAATATAGTCATTTAACTGAATAGGGTGATGAGACCACCATCAGCAGTGTGAACCAAGCATGCTGGTTGTGCATGTGGTAACTCTGCTTTCTAGGAGAGATGTCTATAGGTGGCAGGGTATAAAAAGTACCACGAAGACAAAAAAGATCATGCATAAGAAGTGCAGTTCTATGGAATGCTTTAGAAATGTTTTCCTAGGGGAGGCGACACCATTAGACTCCATTAGACCTTAGCAATAACTGTTGGTTTTCCAGGCGGGCTTTATAAAAGTTGTGCAAACAAAACCACACAATGTACCAGGTATAGGAGGATTTATTCCACTGTTCTACTTTGTACTGTTTTCAGAACAGCTTGTAACAAATCCATGGACCTAAAAAATATGAGCTCATAGCATTTTCCCTACTGTCTCCTACCACCCCATTGACAGCTGAAGGAAAAGAAGGCTTTGCTTTTCTTTGGTGGATATGAAGTGAATAGGCTAAGGCCACTGTGTAATTACCTTCACTTCCATGTGAAGGAGGTGGTCCAGGCAGAAAAAGCCCACCCCACCCCCAGCCTGGGGGGGCCAGGTATTGGGGGCTGAGAGCTTTCAACTCATCACTGATATTTCCCCCTTCTGCATCCCTCCCTTCCCCTGATCAATCAGTCAATCAGAAACTAGAAAGTGACTACAAAAAGAATAAGTTAAGGGTTTTCTACCCTTTGCTCTGGCTTCTTGGTTGTTTTTTTTTTTTTATTTCACTTGGGTCTTTCATACGGAAGGTCCAGGATTGTACGAGACACTGGGTGAGATGCAAAGATTTCAGTAGTTGATTCAACACATATTTCCTGAGCTCTCCTGAGTGCCAGGCACTTGTGTAGGCCCAGGGGATATAGCAGCAGACCAAGGAGATACAGCATTCACTCTCATGGCCACAGAGACAGAAACATTTTGGAAAAAAAAGAGAAGTCAGGTGAGAGAATTGTTATGAAAACCCTAACAAAGCAAAGTGAAGGCATGAAGAGTGAAAAGAGAAAGGGGTCTGGGTAGCGTGGTATTTATATCAGGTCAGGGAAATCTTCTTTGATGGGGCAACAGAAAGCTCACAGAAAGTATAGACTTTGAATTGGAGTGAAAAAGACGCAACAAGGAAAGGAAAATACCTCTTCTGCAGTTTAAAAAGAAAAAACCAACATAATAATGATAAACCTACAAACAAAGCAAAATCTTTCTATGAGGTTTGAGTAGAGACAGTGAACTGACTGCAAAAACAGAACAATGTCTTCTGACACAGGGGCCCAGATAAGGCCCTGCTGGAAAGTGAAAGGGTCACTGAGAACAGCCAAAGAGGGGCACCCCAAACAGTGGCCTCCTCCTCGCTCTGCACCCAACTCATCTCAGGAGCACTGGGATCACAGTGAAAAGTGGCTTTTGCAGTTCTCAGAAGGCCCAGTCCTGCTCTTGCACGCTGCCTGCACTCCTTTCTGTTAAGGCAATTCTTTCATGAGAAAAGATCCAGTCATCTTGGGACGAGGGGCCAGTTACAGGTTTACAGTCATAGTGAAAGCAGCAATACCTAAACCCAGAGCAGCCGTTGTGCAGGGCCCGTATGGATGCAGCTGTGACATGGCAGAGGCTTGGTGAACTGGGGACTGGTTACTCAGGGACCTGCCTGAGAGAAACACTTTCTGGCAGCCAGCCTGGCTTCGTGGAAAGAGCCACCATGGCACTCAGCCCCTGTTGCTTTGGACATTCTATTCCAAGCTTCTTTCTTCCTCTGACAAGTGAGAATGATTACCCTTTCTTCATGAAGCTGTTTTAAGCTCCAAATAAAGACGGGCTTGTGAAAGGATTATAAAAATGTTAGATGTTGTTACGTTCTGATATATTTTTAAATGCTTAAGTGAAATTCCAGTGAGCGCCATCTTTGGGAACATGGATTTTAAAATTAGGTAAAGAAGACCTAAATGTAACTATGTGCTAAGAATAACCATGGCAGTAGTCTAGATAGTCACTGACTATATCACTCAGACAGACGCCTCTTAACACTTCCGTCTGACAGTGGAGGAGAAGACCGGAGCTCAGGTCTCAATGCAGCGCACAAATTAGAAAAGGAATGTGAAATCTTGTGCTTCATCTTCAAGTGACGTGAAGTCGCTCAGTTGTGTCCGACTCTTTGCAATCCAGGACTGTGGACTGCCAAGCTCCTCTGTCCATGGGATTTTCCAGGCAAGAATACTGGAGTGGGTTGCCATTCAAATTCAAAGTTGATGCTAAATTATTATCCTATTCATATGCTTAATATGAAAATAATATTTTAAATGATGCCCTAGAAAGATGCCCCTGGTCAATCCTCTGTCCTTTTGCATAGAACCAAACATCACCCAGGTATATACTTGCCTATACTAGTTTCCTATGATGTTGAAGCTGAAACTCCAATACTTGGGCCACCTGATGCAGAGAGCTGACTTATTTGAAAAGACCCTGATGCTGAGAAAGATCGAGGGCAGGAGGAGAAGAGGACAACGGAGGATGAGATGGCTGGATGGCATCACCGATATAATGGAGGTGGGTTTGAGTGAATTCCGGGAGTTGGTGATGGACAGGGAGGCCTGGTGTGCTGCAGTTCATGGGGTCGCAAAGAGTCGGACACGACTGAGCCACTGAACTGAACTGAACTGATTGCTGCTGTAACAAATCATCGCAAACGTAGTCACGTAACTTGACTTGATTATCCTACAGTTCTGGAGGTCAGAAGTCTGAAGTGGGTCTCATGAATCTAAAGGGAAGGTATTGGCAGAACTGCTTTCCTTTTGGAGGCTCTCGGAGACCATCCGTTCCCTTGCCTTTTCTAGCTTCTGTAGGCTGCCCGCGTTCCTTGATTGGCAGCTCCGTTCCTCCATCTTTAAAGCCAGCAGCGGTGGGTCAGGTCCTTCTCATGCTGCTGTCTTTCCAGGTCTCCTTCTCTGCTTCCATCTTATAAGGACCACTGTGATCATAGTGGATGCTCCTGGGCAATCCAGAATAAGCTCTGCATCTCAAAGTCAGATAATTAGTAGCCTTAATTCTATCAGCAAACTTAATTCCTTTTTGCCATGTAACCTAGCATTTACACTTCCAGGGAGGGATATGAACACCTTTGAAGTGGGGAGGCATCATTATTCTGTTTACTACAGTATCAGTTTCTGGGTGGTAAGCTTAGCCTCAGGGTCCCGTTGTGCTGCAGTGTAAGGATCTCTGGGCCAGGGTTGCTGCCTGAGCCTGCAGTCCTGTAATCACTTGGGACCATAAAGCCATTGCGTTTCCAACACACACATTTCCAAGCCCTGTGAGTCCTTTCAGAGCAGGTATGGTGTCAAATTTATCTTTGTATTCCTACCTCCTGATAGAGTTTCTGACATGCTGCTAAGTCACTTCAGTCGTGTCCGACTCTGTGTGACCCCATAGACAGCAGCCCACCAGGCTCCCCCGTCCCTGGGATTCCCCAGGCAAGAACACTGGAGTGGGTTGCCATTTCCTTCTCCAATGCATGAAAATGAAAAGTGAAAGGGAAGTCGCTCAGTCGTGTCTGACTCTTCGCGACCCCATGGACTGCAGCCTACCAGGCTCTCCGTCCATGGGATTTTCCAGGCAAGAGTACTGGAATGGGGTGCCATTGCCTTCTCCGAGAGTTTCTGACATAGGGAAAGCTTAATGAGTGAATGAATGAATGAACAAATGCCACGGTAATTCAGGTGTAAGGCAGGGAAGAACATGAAATGAACCAGGCTTCCAGGTCCACAGTTAACTTGGCCAGGGCAAGGACAGGACAGGACAACAAACCCAAGTTCAGCTCTCCATATCTCCACTGTGCTGTGCTTAGTTGCTCAGTCATGTCTGACTCTTTGTGACCCCATGGACTGTAGCCTGCCAGGCTCCTCTGTCCATGGAGATTCTCCAGGCAAGAATACTGGAGTGGGTTGCCATGCCCTCCTCCAGGGGATCTTCCCACCCAAGGACTGAACCCAGGCCTCCAGCATTACAGGCAGATTCTTTACCAACTGAGCCATCATGGAAGCCCAAGAACACTGCAGTGGGTGGCTTATCCCTTCTCCAGGGGATCTTTCCAAGCCAGGAATCGAACTGGGGATTCCTTCATTGCAGGCAGGTTCTTTACCAGCTGAGCTACCAGGGAAGCCCCATATCTCCACTGGGAGCACTCAAATTCTATTTTGAAAACTTCCTCTGAAGTTTAATCAATGAGTAGCTAAACTAATGTAAATGATACTGAGTCAATCAGGAAAGCAGAACTGACATATTAATTTTAACTACTAAGACTATGCGTGAGGCTAGTTTGAATGGTGTCATGAAGAAAATAACAAGCTACTTATAAAATTCAAGCTTCCACTGATACAAATCTGGTCTCCTGAGAGACATGTCTCCTTAGCCAACCATTCTGCCCAAGGAAGGGCCAATATATGGACTTCTTGGCATGGCTTCGAGGCTTACAGTGATTTCCTCTTTTCTAAACACCATCCCATCCTCTTACACAGAGGTAGACCCCCAGAGATCCTAGCTCTCCCCAATAAACACCTAACCTGGACTCACTCATTGGACTGACCCAGGGATCTGCTTAATCACTTCTCTGGAGAGATGGTTCACTAACTTCAGTTTCTGAGTTCACAAAGGAGACTGTTGTTTCCTGCCTTTGACATGAAAGCTGGTTTCAGAAGCAACTCCATGCAGGCACAGTTTTGAGTTGATCAGAGCATGAGGAAGGCAGGTATTTCAATGTGCTGAAAGCTTCAGAGTAGCCTCATGATCACTTGGCTGATTCCTTGTTGTCTCTTTCTGTTTCTCTTGCCCTTAAATTCTGAATGGGAATACGAATATCTTTCCAAAAAATTCCCACTTTTCTCCCTGTATCTTTTTTTAAAGAAGTTCAGCTGGCTAGGGTTAGTTTCTGTCATTGGCAATTGAAAGAAACTTATCTAATGTAGACATCACAGACTTATTATTAAGTTAGAAGATTCAAGGTTCATGACAGCGTGCTGACTCCATAAGAAAGAACTCTGGGTTAGTGATATCCAGACCAAACAAATTCCAGGACTTAGAAGATTCTGACAAAGGGCAACAAAAGGAGGCAGGGGCTGGTAGAGAGAGAGGAAAGATCTGCAACTACAGGTTGGAACCCTGGCTGTGTTTCACTTCAGTTTCCAAACTACATGAAGGAGATTGTTGTTTCCTGCCTTTGACATGAAACCTGGTATCAGAAACTCTTGGTGGGGGAATATTTTTGAACTGTAACTTACAGACACCTACTTAGGGTATAGTACTATGAGACTGCATTGAAAGACTCCTTATCTTATATTGCAGCAGGAATTCCGAAAATAAGTAAGGATAGTCTCAAGCCTCAGGCACTGGTTTGATATCTAAACTAGAGTAGAGTGCAGGGCACACATAGCTCCCAAAAAGGAACCTTTGTTTAGAATATTTCCTTTTTCCACTGATGTGAGTGCTGCCACCAGGCTCCCCACCTAGACTGGAAGACGGCTGGAGGGCAAGGACGATACCTGTTTCATCGCTATATTATCAGTGCCCAGCAGTGCCCAGCTCATAACTGATTCTCAATACAAATGATTAATTATGAATTAAATTAAAATAAGATCATATCCATCTATGTTTCATTATTGCCCTCAGGTTCAGAAAACAGGCTTTCCTGCTGCATATGCATGGCAGATTCCTCCATCTCCTCCGGCTAATACAGGATAACTTTCTAGGGGAGTTACAAGAATATTGAAGATCTTTCTGTTTCCTTCTTTGCTACCTGCTCTGCAAATGGACTTCAACTCATCATAAAATGGTGCTAGTAAAATCACGTTTGTTTACACATGAAGGAGTTTTAATATTTGATTTCTAGTCTCATAGGGAGAAACACACTGAGTTAAGAAAAGCAGACCTGACAGCCAGGGCAAGAGAAGATTCTGTTATAATATCCAAGGCAAATCAGTTGGAGTACTTGATTCTACCTTTCATATGAGTGCACTATGGAACTGACTTAAAATTTGAAGAAGACATCACAAAGATTTAATGAAAACATTAATCCAATTGTCCCTCAACCAATGCTTCATAATATGTCAAAAAATATATAGCTCTAGCGTATAACTCGGAGAAGGCGATGGCATCCCACTCCAGTATTCTTGCCTGGCAAATCCCATGGACAGAGGAGCCTGGTAGGCTGCAGTCCATGGGGTTGCAAAGAGTTGGACATGACTGAAGTGACTTATCAGTAGCAGCAGAAGCATATAATTATTGGAATGAATTACCATAAAAGGGCTTCTTAAAGTAACATTAATAATGATTATTTCTGCCATGCTAAGAATTATTATAAATATCATTATGTTACATGCCTAATCTCATTCAGTCTTCACAGCAAGTCATTAAGGTATCAACTATTACCATCAGCTCAACTTTATAAGATGATGAAACTGAAGCTCAGTGAGGTTACATAATTTGCCTGAAGACACACAGCTGGTACATAGCAAAGGCTGGAGTTAGACCTGAGGTTCACATGTTTACATATCATACCATCCATTTTTCTTAGCCTTAGTGTTAATCACCACCATGGAAACTCTCTATGGCATGTGAAATGTACTTTGGTTATTGTGGACAAGAGAATCACGTGTATCAATCAAAATTTGATGAAATGGATTCTTCAAGATGCAACTTAAGAAAAGAAAATGAGAGTTTTTACTTCAACGTTTCTCACCAGACCTCAGTTTCTTCATTTGTAAAGGAGTAATTAAATGGTCTCTGAGCTCCCTTCCAGTTCCAACATTGCATAAATCTAGTTAACTGCACAAGCCCAATTGAAGGTGAAGAAATATTAGGATGTGTAGTAACCAAATGTTTATCCTGTTTCAGTAAATGCGCAATATTCATCTGATATACTTCACTTCTGATGTCATTTTATTTTTGCCTCTCATTTTTCTTTTCCTCCCCCTTCCCTTCACACTTTAAATTTTATTTAACTTTACTGTAGTTACATAGGCTGTTTTATATACTTTCTGGAGAGGCATGCATGAGGGCCTAAGTATTTGGGGGATGTGTTCCAGTCAACTTTTTTTTTTAATGTATTTGATTATTTTATTTTTGGCTGCACTGGGTCTTTATTGCTGGTTCTCTAGTTGCTAGGGTGGGCTTCTCCTTGCGGTGGCGTCTCTTGTGGAGCGTGCATCCTAGCATGTGTGGGCTCAGTAGTTGTGGCATGCGGCCATAGTTGCCCCACGTCGTGTGGGATCTTAGTTCCCCAGCCAGGGATCGAATCTATGTCCCCTGCCTTGCAAAGTGTATTCTTAACCACTGGACCGCCCTAGTCAACTTTTTTTGTGTTTTATGATTTTCTAGAATAATTTCTCCAGTAAAAATTCATGTTAATAAATTAAGAATAACAATAAACCCAAAGTTCCAATTGAGTCATATTCTTTAGAACAAGGATTTTATATCATATCAGAAATATTACTATAGGCTTTAAGGAGACTGAGGACTAAACCATGTACTGTAGGCCTGCCATATCCTACAAGCATTTTGTGCATCACGTGGCATGGACTCCCCATCCTAATCCATTCAGAGCCATGCTGCGCTGCGGCAATGCTGCCTGTAGAGTCACTGGGACACCAGTTTTAGGAGAACACAAAGTGAGTGGAAAGCACACAGGCTTTAGAACCAGGTTAGCCTGGATTCCAATCTCAGCACTAATGTTTTCTATGTTTGCAACTTGGGCAAATACATTAAAATCTCTGAGTTTTTATTTCCTAATCTGAAAATAGGATGACTTTACCCATTATTGTGGGTGGTCCAGAAGATTAAATAACTTGGCATGTGTGAAAATATCTAATAGCATGCCTGGAACTTAGTAAAACTCTGCAAAGTTTTGTTTCCTTCTCTTCCTTGCCTGCTTTTTACTTTTCCAAACATGCCTCATCTACAAATGAAGATTTGTGTTTCTGGCAAACATAAACTAAAGAAGTGACTTCTGGGCTTCCCTAGTGGCTCTGTGGTAAAGAATTCACATGTCAATGCAGGAGACAACAGTTCAACCCATGATCCAAGAAGATCCTACATCCCTGGAGCAGCTAAGCCTGTGCACACAACTATTGAGCTTGTGCTCTAGAGCTCAGGAGTAAGCAACTACCGAGCCTACGTGCTGCGGCTACTAAAGCCCAGATGCCCTAGAGCCTGTGCTCTGCAACAAGGGAAACCACTGCAACGAGAAGCCTGTGCCCTGCAACTAGAGAGTAGCCCAAGCAGCAATGGAGACCCAGCACAGCCAAAGGTAAATAAATAAATATAAGTATTAAGAAAAAAAAAAAAGAGAGAAGTGACTCCTGGTTGTGGTTTGACAATATTCCAAGTTATCACCAATTATTTTCAGAAGTGTCACATAATTCTCAAATTAAAATTAATTTTAACTTAATTATTTTAAAATGTCGCCTGGATGAAATGGCCAGAGTCACAAAATAAAATAATAATAACTGTAGCAGTTATCAAAAGGTTGGGAATCCCCATATCAGAACAAAAAGAGAAGTGGAAATTTGACATTTAACAAAGAACCAGATAGGATCTTCAAAACTGAGAACCAATCACTATAAAGGGTAAGCACAAACACAACACTTATTCTTTTTTTCATGCTAGTCAGGTGATTAAAGTCACAGCACAGTAATTTCTATAATAAATTGTAGATGACAATTTCATGTACAAAAGTATTGCAATATAGAGAAAAGATAATGGAAAAGGCAATTTTTATTTTAATACTATTTGGACATGTAAGCATAAAGATAAATGCTGGGTACATTTTCCAAGACAAATCTTAGTCAAATACAAGCTGCTGCTGCTGCTAAGTCACTTCAGTCGTGTCCGACTCTTTGCAACCCCATAGACTGCAGCCTACCAGGCTCCTCCGTCCACGGGATTTTCCAGGCAAGAGTACTGGAGTGGGGTGCCATCGTCTTCTCTGGAGTCAAATATGCGAGGATTCATTAAAAATTAATAATGAACCAAACATGTCCATACTAAAAAAAACTCTCATATTTTCAAATCTATTTGAGTTGAATTTAGAAGCCATGTATAAATATGAGTAGAAGATTCACATAACATCTTACTATTACAGGGCTTCCCTAGTGGCTCAGATGGTAAGGAGTCTACCTGCAGTGTGGGAGACTCAGGTTCAATACCTGGATTGGGAAGATTCCCTGGAGAAGGAAATGGCAACCCACTCCAGAAGTTTTGCCCAGAAAATCCCATGGGCGGAGGAGCCTGGTGGGCTACAGTCCATGAGGTTGCAGAGTCGGACATGAATGAGCCACTTCACTTTACTATTACAAATGAAAGGCAGAGTCTGAATTTAATAATTACTGAGCATGCATACAACACAAATCATTTTCAAATTATGCTTTGTACATATTTTGGAAGTAAAAATTGCCAGCAGCTTGCTAGTTGTTATGTTGTCCCCAAAGCTGCAATGTGGACGTTGGTATTGGTATACTGTCCACGGAATGCTGTGGATCATGATTAACGTTTATTCTTTTAGGTGATGGGGCATAACAGGGAAAAAAAAGACAAGAATACTTCTTCTCATAGACTTTATATATGAGTGTGAAGATGTTTAAAAAATAAGTGGATTAAAAATAGTTCGGGACTTCCCTTGCAGTCCAGTAATTAAGACTTCACCTTTCGATGCAGGGGGTGCGGGTTCAATCCTTGGTTGGAAAGCTAATATCCCATGTGTCTCATGACCAAAACATGAAACAGAAACAATACTGTAGCAAATGCAATAAAGACTTAAAAAATAGTCCACATCAAAGAGTTGAAATATCTTATAAAAATATGTTAAAAGGTAAAAGGGCTACTAAATAGAGTAAAAGCAAATGGGTACATTGTATATCTCTATGATATACTTGGGAGATGATTGGGTTTTGAGAAGGAGAAGTATCTTAAGAGAGAAATAAGAAGAAATTACAGTGAATGGAAACTTTAATGGAGATTAGAGATATTACAGCAAGGGAAAAGGAGACTTAAGAATAATAGAATCCTGCAGTTATTAGGAGGGTTAGATCTTATTCACAAGAATCTTCATTCTTTATTAACAAAACAGAAATCCTGGGAGTTTAAAGAAAAAAAAATAAGAATAAAATAGGGAAAATAATCTTAAAAGAGTATATATCCCTATAGGTTAACACTTTTACCTATCTTGAGTGCAAATATTTTCTGATGACCCAGAACCAAGCATTCTGGTTTCACTCTACCGAAGACATTATACACACAGAAAACTGTAAAGCAAAAGCTTACAGGTGTTGGTTATTTGATTATCTTTCCCATTGCCCTCAAAGATAAAGTCTCTCTTAAATAAACTCACTCCCAGGCCCTACAGAGTGAGGCTGGCCTGAGTGGGCTCTGGGCTGAGAGGCCTGAAATACCCAGCTCTAGTCCTTCCCATTCCAGAGATTGGGATGTCAGGACCCTGACAGGGTCTCACCCACAATGCAGGAAAATGCTTCCCCAGGTGATCCTTAAGCAAGCAAAAATTTTAATAAGAATTTGCACTTCATCTGATAGTGAGCAAGGAATCATTAGCTGGAGGTCTCCTGGGTCACTGGAAGCCATTTCTTTTTTATTAATTTAAAAGTTTTTTATTGAAGTATAGTTGATTTATAATTTGTATTAATTTTTGCTGCACAGCAAAGTGATTTAGCTATATATATGTGTGTATATATATATTCTTTTTTATATTCTTTTCCATTATGGGTCTATATTCTTTTTATATTTTTTTCCATTATGGTTCATCACAGGACAAGGAATATTAGTTCCCTGTGATATAGAGTAGGACCTTGTCGCCCATCCCTTCCATATATAATAGCTTTCATCTGCTAACCCCAAGTTCCCAATTCACCCTTCTTCTGCTGCCCCCTGCCCTTGGCAACCGCAAGTCTGTTCCCTATGTGAGTCAGTTTCTGTTGCATAGACAGATTCATTTGTGCCATGTTTTAGACTCCATGTGTAAGTGATATCACATGGTATTTGTCTTTCTTTTTTTTGCCTTATTTCACCTAGTATGATGATCTCTAGTTGCATCTTTGTTGCTGCAAATGGCAATGTTTCATTTTTGTGGCTTAGTAGTACTCCTGCGTGTGTGTATGTGTATGTGTGTGTGATATACATGTATATCACATCTTTGTCCATTCATCTGCCAATGGACATTAAGGTTGTTTCCACGTTTTGGCTGTTGTGAATAGTGCTGCTATGAATATAGGGTACATGTATCTTCTTGAATTACAGTTTTGCAAGAGCCAGCCCTTAAATGAACAGGAGTTTGGTGTTTAGGAGATGGAATCCCAGTTTCTGTTCACGGTTGTTCATAGGTCACAGTGCTGACTCTGTGACTTCCAAGGATCATCGGGATTTAAGAGCCATCACAGCTTCTGCATGTGGTGCACGGTATCTTATTTCCTGAGGCCTATTACTCCCAGAGGACAAAGTAGGAACACTCATAAGTTATGGGTTTTGCCTCTTGTTCCCAGCTTTGGTGGCTTTGCCTTCAGCTGGCAGGGACAGATAAGAGGAATTTTTATAGTTCCTGGAATATAACTCAAGGGCTGGAAGCCAGACTGTCAAGTGCACATCTATCACCACCTGGAGTCTATAGCAGAGGTTTAAATAGTAGCAAATTCCCAACTTGGTAATGAATAGAAGAGAGGAGAGGCAATGGAGAGGATGAAAATCTCAGTTTCCCAAGTTTTATTGCAATAAATAAAATTAATATTATAGTGATGACAAGAGATGCAGCAAGCTTTAGATTTGGAGAAATCTACTATAGGAGTCTGGGTTACAGATCTTTATAATCCCTATTGTATTAGTCACAGACATTTATTCAGATGACTGTATTTGCTGGAAAAGCTTAACAATGTCCCAACATTGTCCCAACCACCTAGTGATTGGATCAGTGACAGGAGGTTCAGCCAGAAGGTACTGCAACACGTTCATTTCAAATAAAACACACACGTATGCACACAATGAAATACTACTTAGCCATAAAAAATGAAATCTTGCCATTTGCAGCAATATGGATGGAGGGCATAAGGCTAAGTGAAGTAAGTCAGACAGAGAAAGATAAATATTGTATATCACTTATATGTGGAATCTAAAAAATAGAAAAAAATAGTGAATCTGCCTGCAATGCAGGAGACCCAGGTTTGATTCCTGGGTCGGGAAGATCCCCTAGAGAAGGAAATGGCAAGCCACTCCAGTATTCATGCCTGGAAAATCCCATGGACAGAGGAGCCTGGTGGGCTACAGTCCATGGGGTCGCAAGAGTTGGACATGACTTAGTGACTAAACCACCACCATGGTGAATAAAATAAAAAAGAAGCAGACTCACAAATATTGAGAACAAACTAGTGGTTATCAGTGGAGAGAGGGAAAGGGGAGGCGCAGCATAGGGGTAGGTGGTTAAGAGGTATAAACTATATGTATAAAAATAAGCTTCATGGATAATTGTATAGAACAGGGAATATAACCAATATTTTGTAATACTATAAATGGAATAAAACTTTAAAATTGTGCATCACTATATGTACACTGACCTGCCTCTTGAAAAACCTATATGCAGGTCAGGAAGCAACAGTTAGAACTGGACATGGGACAACAGACTGGTTCCAAATAGGAAAAGGAGTACGTCAAGGCTGTATGTTGTCACCCTGCTTATTTAACTTATATGCAGAGTACATCATGAGAAACGCTGGGCTGGAAGAAGCACAAGCTGGAATCAAGATAGCTAGGAGAAATATCAATAACCTCAGATATGCAGATGACATCACCCTTATGGCAGAAAGTGAAGAGGAACTAGAAAGCCTCTTGATGAAAGTGAAAATGGAAAGTGAAAAAGTTGGCTTAAAGCTCAACATTCAGAAAACGAAGATCATGGCAATGGTCCCATCAGTTCATGGCAAATAGATGGGGAAACAGTGGAAACAGTATCAGGCTTTATTTTTGGGGGCTGCAGATGGTGACTGCAGCCATGAAATTAAAAGACGCTTACTCCTTGGAAGAAAAGTTATGACCAACCTAGATAGCATATTCAAAAGCAGAGACATTACTTTGCCAACAAAGGTCCATCTAGTCAAGGCTATGGTTTTTCCAGTCGTCATGTATGGATGTGAGAGTTGGACTGTGAAGAAAGCTGAGCACCGAAGAATTGATGCTTTTGAACTGTGGTGCTGGAGAAGACTCTTCAGAGTCCTCTGGACTGCAAGGAGATCCAACCAGTCCATTCTGAAGGAGATCAGCCCTGGGATTTCTTTGGAAGGAATGATGCTAAAGCTGAAACTCCAGTACTTTGGCCACCTCATGCGAAGAGTTGACTCATTGGAAAAGACTCTGATGCCGGGAGAGATTGGGGGCAGGAGGAGAAGGGGACGACAGAGGATGAGATGGCTGGATGGCATCACTGACTCAATGGACGTGAGTCTGAGTGAACTCTGGGAGTTGGTGATGGACAGGGAGGCCTGGAGTGCTGCAATTCATGGGGTCACAAAGAGTCAGACACGACTGAGCAACTGAACTGAACTGAACTGAACTGATATGTACACATATAGTATTATCCATCAACTACACTTCAGTTAAAAAAAACTTTAAAAAAATGATTTTTGAAATCTGCTGGTATGCAGAATATGTACCTTTTCCTAACTTGGAGAAAATCTAGACAGGAGCATGGAGAATGACCAGAGAGATTGAAAATAGAATCTAGAGGGAGAGTTTAAAAGAAGGGAGTCAGCTTTGCTTGGAGAGAGAAAATAAGGGTGAAAGCAACAATGATCCTGGCTTTGAAAGACACAAAGAGCTGCAGCTCATAGTCATCATTCATTCATTCACTCATTCACTCACTCAGAGTATCACTCACTGTCCCAGCACCTGGGGGACAAAGAGAAGGACAAAAATCAAAGTAGGTGAAACAGAGTCCTTAGCTTCAACATCTACTGCCCATTGCTAGTGCCCAAGAATTGGACAAAAATAAGTGCAGGTTGGGACACAAGTAGTTATGAAATAAGCCTGAAGGGAAGAGATTTAAGAAATTAAAAAACTTTCCAGGCAAGAGTGAACACCAACATCTTAGAAATCAGTGAACTAAAATGGACAGGAATGGGCAAATTTAATTCAGATGATCAGTATATCTACTACTGTGGGCAAGAATCCCTTAGAAGAAATGGAGTAGGCCTCATAGTCAACAGAAGAGTCCAAAATGCAGTACTTGGGTACAATCTCAAAACTGGCAGAATGATCTCAGTTTGTTTCCAATGCAAACCATTCAACATCATTGTAATCCAAGTCTATGCCCCAACCACTAATGCCAAATAAATTGAAGTTGAATGGTTTTATGAAGACCCCCAAGACCTTCTAGAACTAATATAAGAGGCGAGGGAAAAAAAAAAAGATGTCCTTTTCATCATAGGGGATTGGAATGTAAAAGTAGGAAGAGATACCTGGAGTTACAGGCAAGTTTGGCCTTGGAGTACAAAATGAAGTGGGACAAAGGCTAACACTTTTGCCAAGAGAATGCAGTGGTCATAGCAAACATTCTCTTTCAGTAACACAAGAGACAACTCCACACATGTATAGGACCAAATGGCCAATACCAAAATCAGATTGTTTATATTATTTGCAGCCGAAGATGAAGAAGCTCTGTATAGTCAGCAAAAACAAGAGTGGGAGGTGACTGTGGCTCAGATCATGAACTCCTTATTGTCAAATTTAGATTTAAACTGAAGGAAGTACGGAAAACCACTAGACCATTCAGGTATGACCTAAATCAAATCCCTTATGATTATACAGTGGAAGTGACAAATAGAGTCAAGGGATTAGATCTGATAGAGTGCCCGAAGAACTATGAATGGAGGTTTGTAACCTTGTACAGGTGGTGGTGACCAAAACCATCCCCCCAAAAAAGAAATGCAAGAAGGCAAAGTGGTTGTCTGAAGAGGATTTACAAATAGCTGAGAAAAGAAGAGAAGAAAAAGCAAGGAAGAAAGGGAAAGATAAGCCTATCTGAATGCAGAGTTTCAAAGAATAGCAAGGAGAGATAAGAAGGCCTTCTTAAGTGAACAATGCAAAGAAATAGAGGAAAATGATTGAGTGAGGAAATGGGAAAGACTAGAAATCTCTTCAAGAAAATTGAAGATATTTAGGGAACATTTTATGCAAGGATGGACATGATAAAGAAAAGAAATGGTAAGGACCTAAGAAGCAGAAGAGATTAAGAAGAGGTGGCAAGAATACACAGAAGAACTGTTCAAAGGTCACAGCGCTGACTCTGTGACTTCCAAGGAAGTCAAAAAATGTCCAAATACCCCTGATAACTACCATGGTGTGGTCACTCACCTAGAGCTGGACGTCCTGGAGTGTGAAGTCAAGTCAAATGGGATTTAAGAAGCATTACTACTAACAAAGCTACTGGAGGTGATGGAATTCCAGCTGAGCTATTTCAAATCCTAAAAGATGATGCTGTGAAAGTGCTGCACTCAATATGCCAGCAAATTTGGAAAACTCAGCAGTGGCCACAGGGCTGGAAAAGGCCAGTTTTCAATTCCAATCCCAAAGAAGGGCAATGCCAAAGAATGTTCAAACTACCACACAATTGTACTCATTTCACAAGCTAGCAAGGTAATGCTCAAAATCCTTCAGCTAGGCTTCAGCAGTATATGAACCAAGAACTTCCAGATGTACAAGCTGGATTTAGAAAAGGCAGATGAACCAGAGATCAAATTGCCAATATCCATTGGATCATAGAAAAAGCAAGGGAATTCCAGAAAAACTTCTGCTTCATTGACTACACTAAAGCCTTTGACTGTGTGGATCACAACAAACTGTGGACAATTCTTAAAGAAATGGGAATACCAGACCACTATACCTGTCTCCTGAGAAACCTGTATGCAGGACAAGAAGCAACAGTTAGAACTGGGTATGGAACAATGGATTGGTTCCAAACTGGGAAAGGATTACATAAAGGCCGTATATTGTTACCCTGCATATTTAACTTATAAGCAGAGTACATCATGAGAAATGCTGGGCTGGATGAATCACAAGTTGGAATCATGATTGCCAGGAGAAATATCAACAGCTTCAGATATGGAGATGATATTACTCTAATGGCAGAAATTAAAGAGGAACTAAAGAGCCTCTTGAAGAGAGTGAAAGAGGAGAGTGAAAAGGATGGCTTAAAACTCAACATTCAAAAAGCTAAGATCATAGCATCCAGTCCAATTACTTCATGGCAAATAGAAGGGGAAATAAGTGGAAACAGTGAAAGATTTTATTTTCTTGGGCTCCAAAATCACTGCAGATGGTGACTACAGCCATGAAATTAAAAAACTCTTGCTTCTTGGAAGGAAAGCTATGACAAACCTAGACAGCATGTTAAAAAGCAGACACATCACTTTGCTGACAAAGGTCCATCTAGTCAAAGCCATGGTTATCCAGTAGTCATTTAGGGATGTGAGAGTTGACCCATAAAGATGGCTGAGCACCAAAAAATTGATGCTTTTGAACTGTAGTGTGCTGGAGAAGACTCTTGAGAGTCTTTTGGACTGCAAGGAGATCAAACCAGTCAATCTTAAAGGAAATCAACCCTGAATATTCATTGGAGGGACTGAAGCTGAAGCTGAAGCTCCAATACTTTGGCCACCTGATGGGAAGAGCTGACTCATTGGAAAAGACCCCTATGCTGGGAAAAATCAAAGGCAAAAGGAGAAGGGGACGACAGAGGATGAGATGATTAGATAGTATCACGGATTCAGTGGACATGAATTTGAGCTAATTCTGGGAGATAGTGAAAGACAGGGGAGCCTGGCTTGCTGTAGTCCCATGAGGTCACAAAGAGTCAGACACAACTTAGCAACTGAACAACAGGGCCAAGGTAGCAACGGAAATAAATTCATCCCCACTTGCCCTTTATTTATGAGAACTACTGCTGGTTAAATGGTAATTTTCAGGGTTGATTAGGAGAATTTCCACCAGAAAAAAGAAAAAAAAAGATGATCGCTTCAGTCTTACGGTTTGGAATATTCTATTAAAGATCTTGCACGGTCAGTATAAGGTAAGGCAACTATTTTGTGGTTTCCGTCTCTGTTCAACACTGTATGATTCATATCAGGGTCTGTTCGGGCCACAGAAATAGCAGAAGAGGAAAAGGCAACCGTATCTCTCCCCAGAGTGGTTAACAAAAAGCCCGCTAACCAAGTTTACCATGAACATGAGTGTGTACAAATTCTCAGCAACTGACTGTTATTAATGCTTGAATTCCTTTTGTGCTTGATTCTTGGAATTGCCCAACTTTTGATTAACTGAGAATTATCATGATTTAGGACATACAAAATTGTGATTCTTTTTACACAAATACAAAGGAAGTCTTTTACATACTTTAAATAGTACAGACAAATGAGCTAGATCATTAAAAAATCAAGAGAGTGTATTTTGTTTTTAATTTGAATTTTCTGGTTTGACTCTAACCACCCAAAAAGGAAATTTCAAACTTTTTCAGGCATACTTAAGCCCCATTTACAAATTTACAAGAAACCAAGACTTAGGAGAACAATTTTTAGTCAGTATTTTCACTATTCAATGACCTTTGGGGAAATTTAAGTATAAATTTCATTTTTAAAAATGCTCAAAAACTGTTCAAAATGAACATTCTGTGTCTCCCAGATAGGCAAACTGCCCATACCTAAACTTCTGATGAATCAAAAAGTTTTTCTTTCCTCTAATCTTTGTTTATTGTATACATCATTAGGCCATTTCTTTTTTAATGTGTGCTTTTAGTCAATCCACTAAATAATATATCCTGAGAAAAATACCTATTTTGTATAAAGCACCTTGTTTTCTCCTAAGGATAATACTGAAATGTCTGTATATAATTTATTTATGTAGCATATGGCACAGTAATTAAAAAAAATGTTTCTAAACATACCCAATTGTATATAGTATGCACATAATCCAATAGAAGTGACAACCATTTACTTGAAATCCATTTTGTCCCACCTCCCTTCTGAAACAATATCTCTCAGGTCAACTATATGTGCATAGCTTACCTGTCTCACTTCCAATCAAAGGCTGATTTGCAAAATGCTTGACAAAATCCTTCAAAGATGAGAATTCATTAAAGCCAAATTTAAATGAATATCCAGTATATTCAACATGAAAGTGTTTGACTGAGTCTTTGGCTCTAAAAGAAAAAAAAATGAAAAAAAAAACTTAATGCTATTTAAGAAACAAGTATCTTTTTTGAAGGGAAACGTAACCTTACGCATTAGTATCACCATGAAGCCCTTCTCAAAACAGAGTTATGACACAATCACCAAAACCACTGGCATTTAAAGAATAGCACTCCTCTAATAATTAGCAGTGTTGAGAACCTTTTCATGTGCTTATCTGTATGTCTTTTTTGGAGAAACATTTATTAAGGTCTACTCACTTTTCAAATGGGTTGTTTGTATTTTGCTGGAGGCATAAGTGTAAGAGAGACAGGAAGAGAGATGATAGAAACGGCAGGCCACCCTCTCCCCACATTCTCCTCTGTGCCTCGTCCTCCTCCCTTACCAGGGAGTCAGTACAAATTCTGCCTCTTTTCACTTAATCAGTTATGTGAGCCCAGTCCTTTGCCTCCCACACCTATTTCACTCCCTGATGAATAAAACACCAACTTTCCTACATTGCCATTTTTGGAATAAGGCAGAAAATTAAATTTTATATATATCTATAACCATATACACATACACACTCACACACACACACACACGGCCTCACTTCCACTATTATTCTCTTTCAGGTAACTTTCCACCTTAAGCAAAAACCAGAAGTCAGAATTACCCAAAGGGTGCAAGTTTCTGGGCCTTACCCCCTGAATTCCTGTTCAGTAGGTCCGGGGCTGGGCCCAAGACTTGTATTCCTAACATGCTCTGAAGTGATGCTACTGGTCTGGGGACCACATTCTGGCAACTGCCATGGTCCAGCCAGCTGTGCTATTCTCCTAGGGGCCTCTGTCTTTGTCCCTTAGCTTGTACTGTTCCCTTCACCTGTGACTTCTTCTGCTTTGTTTTTGATTGTGTCAGTTCAAATGCCACTTATTCTATCAAATACTGCATGATATTCCAGCTTGAGTTACTTGTTTTTTCTCTTCTCAACAATCCACACACTTACCTTGCCATCTTTCACGTCATTTATAGCACTCTCCTTTGTAGTAAAGTATTTATATGTGGCCTTATTGCCCCTGTGAGGCTAGACTTCCTGAAGACAAGGTCTTTAAATCTCCTACAACACTTATCAAAGTGGTAAGCACAGAATGGACGCTCTGAAATATTATTAAGGAAGTGAATGAACAAATGAATAAAAACAACCATTCTCCTGAGCTGGTCTTTGGTCTTTCTCACTTTTGCTGGTGGTTATTACTTTTTAAAGCATTTCCAAGTGCTTGTAATGGAAATTAACAATTTATATTTTAAATTTGTACATAGATGTAATATATGTGTTATCTCTTTGTAAGCCTTATGAAACATGTAAAAGTGAAAAGTTAACTTTCTTTGAGCCAACAATTCCACAGGTTTGTCTGAGATTTTGGAGTGATCCATGCAATAAAGGATAAACAATCCAACCATTAAATATAATTTTAACATTTGCTCTTGATTTGAGAAAGCACAATTCCTGCTTCAACCCAGATTGAATTCCTACTTCAAGCAGAATTCCACTTTTGATTAAAAATTTTCCCAAAGATGTTGTTTAGAAAAATTTATAAACAAAATAAAACAATAATGGTTTGAGGTTAATGGATGGGTGGCCGAGGGCAATTTCATGGAGTCCTCGTATCCTAGCAACTGCCTGTGAACCCAGTGAGACTTGCTATATGTCAGTGGAAGCCAAGGTGACAGATGTTAACAGATAACCAGTGACTCCCCCTGATTATCAGGTGGCTAGGTCACCTTCTCTGAAAGGGAAGTCAGCCAGGAGAAAGTGTGAGAGAGAAACCCTGAAAGGGCTGGCCAATGACTGTTTTGAGCCAGGACTATCTGGTGGGGACTAGATTAACTTTCTTAACAGTGAGGGGAAATGGAACTTTGAGAAACTCTGTTTATAGAAAAAAAATTAAAAGTTGCACGTTGCCTGCTTGAGTTTGTGGTTATGAAAGTTGCATAGCCGCAAGTCATTTTGATTTTCCAGAGGAAGCAAATCACAGTGAAAATGGTACAGGGCCAGGCTCCAGGGATGAGGATTCTGGTGCTATTTCTAGCACGGTTTTATTGGGTGGAAGACACTTTACCACTTTAGTTTCTTCATCAGTTAAGCAAGAGTTTTGGATTAAATAATTCATAAAATCTCCTTCAGCTTTAACATTTTTTTTTTGGTCCCCACTCTAATAATATTTTCCCTGCTAATGGAAGGAATAGGCATGGGTTTTGCAGTCTCACCACTCAGAGCTTGGCATCCTTGGACCTGCTGATCTAACAAGAATCAAGCAAATTCCATTTTCTGGCAATCTGCATGTGATGCTGAAGTCAGTGCCCATATAAGTAAGAGATGGGGCCCCACTAAATGCATAGAGTTCTTATGAATCCTACCTCACAGAGAGGGAGTAGAGCCCAATCCTTTCATTGCTGTCCCGAAGAAGGTAGCTCCCATCACATCCGTTGGAGAGGAGCAGTGCCTCAGCAGCATGGCGGGTGAGGTTACCATGGTACCACCTGGGGAGGAGAGAGCAACACTTTCACTCAGAGTGAACTACGGGGGACTCTTCCTGCACTGGGTTTTCCTCTCAGAGATTACCTCAGCAATATTCTCCACCCTGGTAGCCCTGAGACCAAACTCTGAGCCAAGACATCAAGAAAAGGAAATTGCTGGATGAGGCTGAAGGGGAAAGGAGGGATTTGCCTTATCCCAGAGTGTTATGGGTTGAATTGTGTCCTGAACACTCTTATGTTGAAGTGCTGAGCCCTAGTATCTCAGAATGCTTCCTTATTTGGAGACAGGGTCTTTAGCAAGTTATAATGAGGGTCTTTAGCAAGTTATAATGAGGTTCTTAAGGTGGGTCCTAGGGGTCTCCTCCCTTGGTTGCTTAGATGGTAAAGAATCTGCCTGCAGTTCAGGAGACCTGGGTTCTATCCCTGGGTTGGGAAGATCCCCTGGAGACGAGAATGGCTACTCACTCCAGTATTCTTGCCTGGAGAATCCCTTGGAGAGAGGGGCCTGGTGGGCTATAGTCCATGGGGTCACAAAGAGTCACACACGACTGAGTGACTAACATTTCCATTTTCAAAGTGGGTCCTAATTCAATAGGACCATAAAAAGGGGACTTTTGGAGACAGACTTGTGCACAGGGAGAGTGCCTTGTGAACACTCTCCCTAAAGACAGCCATCTGTAAGTCAAGGAGGATGAGCTGGAGCAGATTCCCCCTCATAGCCCTCAGAAGGAACCAACCGTACTTGGGGTTGACACCTTGATTTGGGGCTTCTAATCTCCAGAACACGAGACAATCAGTTTCCTCTGTTTAAGTACTGCCATTTTGTGGTACTTACTCATGCAAGTCCTAGCAAACAAACACACATTACTTTGTAGACAGAAAGATTTTTAAAATTTCAAGTCAAAAATAACCATAAGAATAGGCTTGGGCCAATTATCTCTCTTTCTTTTGATCTAACACACTCTCTTTTAAAAGTGTGGTACCATGTTTTGTAATGTGTAAAACCACTGAGCTGTTATACCAGAGTCCATTGTCATGAGGGAAATGAAGTTGAACACAAGGAATTCAGACGTTTTATACAGAGATGCAAGCCCTGTTCACTATTGTTTAAAACTCACAAATACCTGCAGAGTTGGGGAAGTCCCACGGATATTCAGACTAATGTATGTGTTTAAAAAAATAAATAAATAAACTCCAAAAACACATTAGAAAAGGTAACATAAGGTATAAAAAAAACTATCTAGTTCAAAAGAAGGCGTAATGAAAATGAAGTCTTTTTCTCCCCTTTCACCCACATCACCCCTGTTCCTTTCCTCAGAGGACCCCAATGTTACCCATTTTCTGTGCTTCCTCCTGAGAGGAATCCTTTGTGTCCAGAGGTATCCAGGCATGTCCCCAGTCCCAGCTCTATGGAGACAAGAGCATCCCAGGCTCCCTGTTCTGCACCTCACTCCTTTTTCCTTTCCCGTTCTTTTTAATGAGTCAATAGAGGCAGTTCAGTGTGGTGATTAGGACCGTGGTCTCTGGTGTCAGTTTGCCGGAGTTCTGATCCGCGTGAAACCTCTTATGGCTGTAACACCTTGGGCAAGTTATATAAGCAATCTAAGCCTCGGTTTTCTCACCTCTAGAATAGAATAAATAACAGCGGTGCCTCATGGGCCAGCAGTAAGCTCTGCTTGCTATGGTCAAAGCGGTCTTGGCGAACAGCTGAGCTCAAAATGCAATAGTTGTCCCGAAGCCGTTGAGATCCCCAAAGCCATAACTTGTGATGTTGCCTCGGAGGTGTGATTTTCTTGTTGCTCAGATATACTTGTTGATTACTTTCAGCTTCTTTCAGATATGGGAAGCTAGGTCATGGTGGGGAGCAGCTGCTGTTAGGAGCTACAGTGCAGGGCAGCGAAGGGGAAGGAGACAGGAGCAGCTACACAAATATTGCTGATAATGTCAGTGAACTCAGCACTATTACAGAGGTGTGCATGCTGTACAAGGAAGTGCCTTTCTCTGAGAGGGATGGATCTGCTGGGATGTGCTGTGCTATGATATTTTAGCCTGATAATAAAAAGTAAACATAAGACCAAAAGCAGAGGGAGTTTCTACATAGGTCTCTGAGCTATGTTTTCTAAATCAGCATGTCCTAATGTCTGCTTCTTTAGCACATTTCTGTGGGGCAGAGATGCCTCCATCCTGAGTTAGAAATGTACTTGCTAACTAAAAACAATGGCAAGGAAAAGCATTTTTATAAGAAATCCCATTGAGTTATTTACCCCTTCATTGGACTAATTCCCAAATGTGCTCAAATCTTCTTGGGATCAAATTCTTTAAATGTTGGAACCTAACACGAATATGTTGTATGTCAATGATACTTGAATTTAAAAAAAATAAAAGGAAAATTGGAGGAGCTAAAAATGAGGCTATCAAAAACTTCAGGTTTGGTTACAGGCAGAATACGAATTTTTTTGATAAATGAAATCTTTATGAGGTCACAAGTTCTGAAATGTATGTTGCCAATAATTATATTTTGAATGGACATTTCAGTTTAAGTTAATAGATTACTTATCTGAAGCAACAAAATTCTAAAATGTAAAGAATTTGGACATTGGAATTCTTTTAAACAAGATCTAATGATGTCTGTTTAAAGCATTTATAGAATTCTGATAATTACAGCTTGATAGCAGTTTTTACTGTTTTTTTTTTTTAATCCCTTGGTTGTGCTGCAAGTCATGTGGGATCTTAGTTCCCCGATCAGGATTCCAACCTGCATCCCCTGCATTGGCAACATGGACTCTTAACCACTGGACCACCAGAGAAGTCCCAGTTGACAACTTTTTTATGGTAATTTTTTAAACAGTAACTATATATCATAAGCACATAAGAAATACTTAAATATAAAGCATTACACTGTGCTGTAATTTGGAACATTGCAGGGGTTGTTAATTCCTTGGTAGACTTGTTAATTTCTTGGTAGCAGCTTGGTAGAGTCAGCATGGCCATCACAGGTTTCACGGAGTCCTGGGCCCAGGCAAATCTAAGACAGAGCCTGCCAGGCAGCCACCTATACTTCACCATGTCTGCATGGCAATGAGGATCTTCATTCCCCAAACAACTCTTCCACAAATGCCCAAACTTCCTCTCTTCATTGAGTTAAGCATCATTTCCCAGAAACTTTAGATCAGGTTATCTTTTAGGGAAGTGATTATAAAGCCAAACAGCATTACATATCCTTTGTAGGAATGTGTCCATCTTTGGTAAGGATGGTTCAAGATTGTGTTCATAAAGAGTGAAAGGTTAGGGACTTTCCTGGTGTCCAGTGGTTAAGAATCCACCTGCCAACACAGGGGATGCGGGTTTGATTCTTGGTTCAGGGAGATTCCACATGCTGTGGGGCAACCAAGCCTGGGCGCATCAACTACTGAAGCCCGTGCACCCTGGAGCCTGAGCCCCACAGCAAGAGAAACCACTGCAAAGAGAAGCCCATGCACTGCATCTAGAGAGCAGCTCCTGCTCGCCGCAACTAGAGAAAACCCAAGTACAGCAGTGAAGACCCAGCACGGCCAAAAAGAAACCAACAAATAAATAAATAACAGTTTTTTCAAAAAAGATCAAAAGATTGAAAATATAGTCTTGGTCAGTCAGTAGTTTTCCCATAGCTAACCTTTTCTACTTTCTATCATTTGACTTTATAAATCTTTGTCTACTGAGTACTGCTGCTGCTGCTAATTGACTTCAGTCATGTCTGACTCTGTGCGACCCCATAGACGGCAGCCCACCAGGCTCCCCCATCCCTGGGATTCTCCAGGCAAGAACACTGGAGTGGGTTGCCATTTCCTTCTCCAATGCATGAAAGTGAAAGTGAAGTTGCTCAGTCGTGCCCGACTCTTAGCGACCCCATGGACTGCAGCCTACCAGGCTCCTCCATCCATGGGATTTTCCAGGCAAGAGTACTGGAGTTGGGTGCCATTGCCTTCTCCCTACTGAGTACAAATCTGTGCAAAGCATTATACTAGGCAGGTCAAAGGGAATAAAAACCCAGGCTGGGCTTCAAGAAACCATTAATCTAGTCAAGAGGGTGAGAGAAGTACTTTGTGAACTACACCCAAAACAGAGTAAAGATCAAGGCCATTTTTTGAAAGGCCCAACATCTAAGCAGGCCTTAAAGAACACACAAATTATTTTAAAACTGTGCTTTTTCTCTGGTAACAAAGCATATATAGTAAGAATTAAAATATGTACATATACAGAAGAGGAAATGAAAGTCATTCACAGAAGAGAAAACGTATTGCAAATAGTCTCACTATTAATCAGAGAAATGCAAACTAAAACAATAATGCAGTATGTTTTTTAATCCACCATACTGGTTAGTATTAAGTATTAGAGAATTTAGGGGCAATGAATATTATCATCTACTGTTGGCAGGTGTTTAAGTTGGAGGGGAACTTACGTATCTAGTATAACCGGACATGCCCACATGACCAGTGACTCCACTTCTGATGTCTGATTAGTGAAACACTCACAAGTACACAGAAGGAAGTGTGATTGAAGATGTTTACCGTAGAGCATTTGTGAGAATAAAAATTAGGAGCCATCCTAATTTTCCACCAACAGTGAGATGATAAAGTTGAGTGCTCAGAGGATGAGATTTTGTTAAAAGTTAATCAGATAAGGAATGAAACTGGGTCATTTGTAGTGATGCAGATGAATCTAAGTCTGTCACATGGAATGAAGTAAGTCAGAAAGAGAAGAACAGATATCTAATATTAACACACATGTTATATATGAAATCTCGAAAAATGGTACTGATGAACCTATTTGTAGGGAAGGAATAGGGATGCAGATGTGAAGAATGGACAGTTGGAACAGTGGGGAAGGGGAGGGTGGGGTGAACTGAGAGACTGGCGCTGACATATATACACTATCGTGTGTAAAACACACACACGATAGAGCCTGGCACTCTGTGACGGCCTAGACGGGTGGGATTGGGGTGGGAGTCTCAAGAGAGAGGGGATATATGCATCCTTATAGCTGTTTCACATTGTTGTACAGCAGAAACTAGCACAACTTTGTAAACAAATTATCCTCCAGTTATTTTTTTTTTTAAAGCTATGAAAAAAAAAAAGTTAATCAGAATTTGAAAAGGTGAGAGTGTGTTGGTCACCAAATGCTTGGGGCAGAAGGTCGGGTGCAACCAGCACTCCTTGAGGGAATGCCAAGATGCTTACCACCCTGTGAAGATTGATGTAGTTCTGAGCAACTGAGAATTGGCACGCTCAGAATGCCAGTTGCACTCCCATGGGAAAACACTGAATGCTTATGTCCACACATGTCAGAGCCGACAGATCCCAAAACATACTATCAGGTACAGTATGAAACCACTTAAAGAAAAACTCTCTCATCTACAAATAATACAACACATACACATATAAAAGTACATAAAAGCACAAAATGGGAAGCTGATAAAATATACTCCAAACTCATAAGAATGGTCCTTAATGGAAAGAACCATGATTGAGAGTATTGTTAAGAGTCCTTAGTTTGATTAACTTTTCCTAATTTAGCTTGTTCTAATAAAAAAAATACATATATTAATTGAGTAACTAAAATTTGAAAAAGAGAAGACAGTATTTCTGCCTTAATCCAACCTCCAGGGCCCTGGTAATGCTTATTGTATTTAATTATTTTATTTTATTTACCTATTCAACTACTATTTATTGAATTCTGGAAGTGATCTAGTACTTGGATGGAGAGGGGGAGAGAGAGACTTTCTCTATTTAAAGTCTGGTGGAATTTGGAGCGACAATTGTTCAGGAAGCTATCTGTGCAAAGGGAATTACAGGAGCAAAGGCCAGGAAGCAGGCAGACACCAGGTATGTATCAGGTCAGAGCCCTGTATAGTGGGGTGGGCAATATCCAGGTGAGTGTCCAAGGGCAGCAACCAGGCATGGTGAGATGAAGCTGGGAGGACATTGATGCTATCTTATGCTTGGCTCTGGATGCTGACTGTTCCTTGGCTGATGTCTACAGAGCTTTTTACAGCTTAAAATGCATACACAACAGCTCATTACATAGAGTACTAATTGCCTGGGCCAAAATTCCTGTAACTGGGGCTGTGTTTAAAGGGTTTTTATTTGATTATTCTGACTTCAGATGGAAGATTCAAATTTTAAGGGACTTGAAGCTTGTAAAATTTGGAAGTCTCTTTAAGAAAAATTAATATTAAATTATCAAAAGAGAAAAGTTATTTAGAGTAAGAGATCATAATAGATTGCAAATTTAAAAGCTGACATCAACAAAATGAAAAGGCAACCTGCTGAATGGGAGAAAATATTTGCAAATCATATATCCAATAAGGGGTTAATATTCAGACTAGATAAAGAACTCAATAGCAAAAAAAAAAAAAAAAAAAATCCAAAGCAATCCAATATTAAAATGGACTGAAGATCTGAATACACATTTTCCAAAGAAGACAGATGGCCAACAGATGTATGAAAAGATGCTCAACATCACTAATCATCAGGGAAATGCAAATCAAAACCATAATGAGATATCACTTCACACCTGTTAGAATGGTGTCATCAAACAGACAAGAACTAACCAGTGTTGGTGAGGGTGTGGAAAAAAAGGTTGGTGGGAATGTAAATTGATGCAACCACTATATAAAACAGATTGGAGGTTTGTCAAAAAATTAAAAATAGGACTGCTATATGACCCAGCAATTCTACTCTTGGGTATTTATCTGAAGAAAATTAAAGCACTGATTAGAAAACATATATGTTAAAAAAAAACCCATGTTAATTGCTGCATTATTTACAGTAGACAAGATGCAAAAATAACCTAAACATCCATTGATGGATGAATGGATAAGGGAACTGTTACTAAGCCATAAAGCGTTAAATCTGGCCATTTTCAACATGAGTGGACCTTAAGGGCCTTGTGCTAAACAAAATGTCAGACAGAAAAAAGACAAATACTATATGATATCACCTATATGGGAAATCTAAAATACAAAACAACCAACCAAACAGAACAAAACAGATTCATAGATCCGGAAAACAAATGTATAGTTTCCAGAAAGGAAAGGATTGTGTGTGAATCAGGTATAGGGGATTAAAGGGTACTAACCTCTGGTTATAAAATAAATAAGCCACAGGGATGTAATATACAGCATAAGGAATAATGGTGATAATATTGTAAGAACTTTGTAGGGGACAGATGGTTACTTATTGTGATGATCATTTCATAATGTATACAAATATCAAGTCACTGTGTAGTACTCCTGAAACTAACATAATAGTGTATGTCAGCTATATGTGTGTGTGTGTTCAGTTGCTCAGTCATGTCCAACTCTTTGTGACCCCATGGACCATAGCCTGCCAAGCTCCTCTGTCCATGGAATCTTCCAGGCAACAATAGTGGAGAATAAAGGGTGCCATTTCCTACTCCAGGGGATCTTCCTGACCCAGGGATTGAGCATTGGCAGACGGATTCTTTAGCACTGTGCCACCTATATTTCAATTAAAAAAGAATGAAATACACCAACATTTAACTATGAAAAATAAGAAAAAATTAAACAACAAAAAACAAACAAAACACCAAGTTCACAGATACAGAGAACAGATTGGTGAATGCTGGAGATGCATGTTGAGGGGGTAGTAAAATGAATAAAGAGTATCAAAAGGCACAAATTTCCTCTTGAAAGTTCTCATCACAAGAAAAAATGTTTTGTTACCCATGTGGTGATGGATGGTAACTGAACTTATTGTGGTGGTCATTTTGCAATATACATAAATATTGAATCATTATGTTGTACCCCTGAAACAAATATAATGTTATATATTAATTATATCACAAATTAAAAAAATAAAAAGCTGATAAACTGAGAAAACAACTTATATTCATTAAATACCTGTTTAACACACCTCCATACTTTTTTCTCTACACTTTTGGCCATATCATCTTTAGTTATTTTTTCATGTAAAACAATGTTTTACTGTAATTTTCTATAGAGAGAACAGAATAATTCAGTCTTTCACCTATAATTTTTTAAATTATTGATAGCAGAGAAAAGTTATTTTCAACTTCATAATGTGATGTTGATAATGAAGTTTTTAGGATTGTTGGAAAATTTGAGAACCTCTATCAAATTTCTTTCATAAATGAGCTGTAAGTGTATTTAAAATTTTAATGCTCAGGGACTACTCTTAAATATTTTTCCAACTGATGCATTTACTTTAACTGTCTCACTAGGGTCTGTGCAAGACAGAGGCCCTGAAGCTGAAGCTTCATTGGCTTCACAGTAAACTCACAGATTAAAAAAGTCACATCTGCTTTTTTTTTTTTAGAGTAAACAATTAAAATGTTTGACTTAGTAAATAAAAGCTACATTTAGCCCCTAATCGCCAACAGCTTGGTTTATATTTCTAATTTTTGTACAGTGTGTGGGCAAAGTCTCAACCCTAGTAAGATTCTTATCCAATCTTTGTTTACATATTGTTAGTAACGGGGAACTCACAGCTTGTACAGGCAAACCTGTACATACTTCTGTGATTTATGGCCAGAAAACTCTTGCCTACATCAGGTTACTGTTTCCTGATATACAGCTTTCAACAGATGGTCTCAAAGTTACTTCTTGGAGTTATATAGATGTCACTTACACAAACAGTTAAAAGTGTTTAAAATGTTCTCGCTTTTGTTTTCATCATCTTCAACTTCTCCTTTTATGACAGACTTTCAGTCCCTTGATCACCCAGAGAACTTCTCTCTTCTGAGTACTTTCCAAATATTTAAAATCTATCTTCAAGGTAAGATTTGATGTGCAAACCAAAAGCCCAGAGGATCTCCCTATTCCAGCTGTCAGGTACATGGCAAGGCAGCCCAAGATTGCATTCATTTCTTAATAGTTGCATCACGCTGCTGATTCACGCTGGACCTGCTGCTGATTAAAACCCTCAAATAAGTCCTGTTCCTCTGTGGCTCCCCCACATCTCCGCCAGCTGCATTAGATGATGTTTTTAGAATTTAGTGCAATAAAAAACCTTTTTACTTCTGGGAACTGCCAAGTGAAAAAGAATGCTAATACGCAGTCAACCTGGCTCACAAACACCCATGCAGTAGCCGTGAAAATTTTGTGAGGCAAGAGCACGCCTTTATCTCCACTCATTTCCTCAGCAATGAGTCCATCTGCCCCAATGACTTCTGACACACTGGTTGTGACCCCATGCAAGTAGCAACCTCCATCTTTCTCATCTGTCAAGGTGACTGATAATAACACCTGGTAGGAAAACTCTCTTATTTTCATGCTGGAACATTGACTTCTTTAACAAACCTCTTATATGATTCTTTAACTTTTGCAGAAGAGAGCAAGGTACAATCTTTGCAATTTATACAACATACTTGGGGCTTCCTTGGTGGCTTAGTGGTAAAGAATCCATCTGAGAATGCAGAAGGTGCAGGTTTAGATCCCTGCATCAATAAGATCGCCTGGAGAAGAAAATGGTAACCTACTCCAGTATTCTTGTCTAGAAAATCCCATGGACAGAGGAGCCTGGAGCGCTACAGTCCATAGGGTTGCAAAGAGTCAGACACAACTGAGCAACTGAACAACAGTTATGAATATTCTAGGCATTGTGTTGGTTGCTGGGAATACAACTCCTCTGCTGTTTGGGAAAATGTTCATTTTCCAGAAACTTAAAAAAACAAAATTTTGTCTCACTGTTCCCAAAGAAGTGAAAAAGAGCCAGAAACTACCCTTTACAACAACACATTTGAAGCAATGTTGTATTTTCTTTTCTCCCAAGGTCCACATGTTGTCATAAATGGCTCAAGGGTAATACCGTCAACAAAAGCTTACCAAACTTCCAAAGAATATTTGTACTGGGCTTACTAGCTTATCAAACCCGCAGCTGGCCTTAAAGGAAACTGTGGCGTTATCCCTTCCATGATACATTAACAAATTAGGAAACATCCACCCACTAAAGACTTTTCATAGCTGCCTCTCAGTGAGATACAGGAAATAAGCTCAACCACAGACAAAACAGATGAGCTCCATCCAGAAACCCCGTCCTCAGTTCCGCCTCTTCTCTCATTCCAGTGCCCTTTGTGCTAGAGCCTTCTGGGAAACTGCCCCACCGGACTGGAGTCTTCATGGTTTCTTATGCCTTTGAGTTTAATTGTCTTAACTTAATTTGTTGATACAATTATTTCTCATTCTGCTCTGTCCTTTGAAAGAGAAGCTTTCAAGCTCTTTGAATTAACCAACAGCATAAAATATATTTTGTATCTCTGTGTGTGTGTGTGTGTATACACAGTTACATTATAAACATGCATACAAAAATATCCAAAAAGTGTTATAGGAAAAAAATACTATCCTTTTAAATGCTGTTTACTATTTTCTTTTCTATTTCTTTTTAACAAATATTGACTGTGATCCCCTAAATTAACTTTAAGGACATGCTTGGGTTGTACCTGATGCTTGAAAAACAATGTGAAGTCTTTTGTCATTCAGAACCCTGAGATTTTGTTAGGAATTCACATTAGCACATTCACATTCCTAGACCCCCTGAATTATAATCTGTCTTCATCATGAGCTCTACATGATTGGTATGAGTTTAGAGTTTGAGAAGCACAGAGTTGAAGGACTCTTAGTCCAAAAACTTTAATTCACTTCAACAATCTTGATGGTTTGAGTGTAATGTATGTAGTATTAAAGAGGGAGACAAAGAGAGCAAAGAGTATACTAAGTGGCTTTACAGTACTTAGGAAGGAAAGAGAAGGGTCTGTGGCTAATTTAATTAAAAAAAAATCCCCAGATAGCTGCTATCTTAGTGATATGACAGTAAATGATATAGAAGGGGGAGCTCCTGAGGAAATGAAATGATCAAGGAAAGCTTCATGGAGGAGGAAGACCATGAGTTGAACTTGAAGAATAGATACAGAATTCATTAAATGTGAGAAAAGAGCATTCCAACAGGAGCAGTAGCATAAGCAAAGGCACTGGGGTTGACAGATGCATGGGTCTACAGAAAACACAATGCCTGCCTGGAACAGAGGGTCTATACTGAAGAATAATGCAAAGTAACACTGGAGGAACAAGTGGACACAGAAACCAGTCTTGCATGTTAAAACATGAGCCATACATCTGGTTTTGGTTATATACATCTTGGGGAGAAAATTTCTTCCTAACTCACGTCTACAGATTATTCACATATTTAAATATCTATTTTCCCCCTTCCTGCCAAAGAGAAGTGACATAGAAATAAGATTCTGTCCCTTCAGACTTATGAGGACATGTATTTTAACCCAAAGCATTAACAGAAAGTCCTGCTTGTATGAAAACAGCTTATAGGCTCTGGAGTTGAACGGCCAACAAAAGCACTCTTCTTTAGAGAATTTTCACTTTTTATTCATTTTCAAAATTACGCTCACTTTTTTTCGTGTTCATGACAAGCATTTTTTTTTTTAGACAAAAAGTAAGATGGCAAGCCTTCTTAATCAAAAGCTTAAATATATTATATTTGAGAAGCTTTAGAATGCAAAAGAAACAGTTCTGAAAATTATTCTCACCTTTGAATGGCACTGACATGCTTTCTGAACTCTCTAGACCAAAGATGGCAAATTCATAACATATGATGCACTCCCCTTTTCTTTCTTTTTTTTTTTTAATTTATTTGGCTGTGCAGGTCTTAGTTGAGGCGCTCAGGATCTTCAGTCTTCGTGGCAGCACCTGAAATCTTTAGTGAAGCACACAAACTCTTAGTTGTAGCATGTGGGATCTAATTCCCAGACCAGGAATAGAGCCAGCCTCCTGCACTGGGAGCGTGGAGTCTTAGCCACAGGACCACAAGGGAAGTCTCTGCACTCTCTGTCTTCTTCCTTGCTAAGTTTATGCTTGGCCTCAGAATCCTTCTGAACACAATGGTGATAGAACAACAGAAAAATGAATCTATTAGGCAATCGCAACCTAAGCCATCTTAACTCAGGCTACTTCATCCTCTGTGCTTGAGTCACTCCATGGGATTGCTTTTGTATTCATTTTTTCATGGGGTTGCGCAGAGTCGGACATGACTGAAGCGACTTAGCAGCAGCAGCAGTGTTAGATACTTTGATTTCCTGAAAAAATGAAGCACTTGGCCATCAGAAATCATGGGTTAAGGAAAAGGAAATGTCTTATCAGCTCAGAAGATATCAGTAGTGAAATTGGTACCATAGTCAGGCTATGGCGTATTTTATGTGACAATGTGGTATTGTCCACATGAGCATGTTGAGTCCGCTGTTCACAGATGTGGGCTCATCTTTCCATTGATTGTAGCAAAGGATCCCATCCAAATAAACAGAACCAAGCAGAGGCTTGGCAAAGAAGTTTGAAAGCTCTATGTATCATAGTGTGATACATGGGGCAGTTGTAGAAAGACTCACTACAGTCTTTCCAATCAGGAGGTTTCTGTGATGGAACCAGCTGGTCCAAGACATTGTCCATTGCCATTCTAAACGCCCACATTTACAAATGATAGTAGCAGAGCTAAGTGGGGCATACCTGAGTGATGACAGAGCCAGAGTATGTCTCTGGTCACACAGTGCACTGAAGGTGGGGCCTCCAGTGTTTTTTCGTGGAGCCAAGGCCCAGGTAAAAGGAAACAGACTGAACGGGTATGATAATTCTGTGGGAGTCGGAAACCAGGCCAAACCTGTTCTTGAAGGAGCCTGAGCAGTGAGACAAGAAGTCCTGAGAGGTGGAAACACAGAAAGAGAGCCAGAGACTCAGAAATCCAGAGACTCAGAGGGACACAAAGGGTCAGAGACACATAAGCCAAGAACTGTAGAAAGAGAGACACAAAGACCTGGAGACTGAGAAAGGCACACAAAGAGGCTCACACAGGTAGCCAGAAACACCTAGGGACTAACAGAGGCCCACCCAGAGTGATCCAGGATGCAGGACAGTGATCCAGGACACAGCAGTGGAGAACCCCAAGTGCCAGAAGGACACAGACCCACAGAGCCTGACTTGGGTCAGTGGACCCAGGAAGGTCAGAGACATGTGAGACCCTAGGGCAGAGCCACCAGGAATGGGGAGGGTGGGGGATGAGGGCAAAGTGCATCTCATCCCAGCGGAGATCCTGTCCAGTCCCCTGGTCCGCCTGCAGTGTGCACAGATGGCTGTAAAACCGAAAGAGCATCATTGTTCTCCCCGTGGCTGGGGATCGGGGAATGTGTGATTGGGATTGGGAACCAAATTTCAGAGACTGACTAGAAAAACTATTTCATGGATAAGAGCTTGAGGGGGACTTGAATGACTGGGCAGACATCCCAAACCAGAGGCTCTCTCAAGAAGGCTCATATCTGAGTGGAAGCAAGCTTGACTCTGCACTTCGTCTGGTTACCCTTACAATCTAAACATCATGAAATGCTGCTTCAGAGGGGGTAATTGTCCTCAGACTGTAGTTGTCATTGACAACCTACCATTGTGGGCTGGGACGGGAGACAGAGACTGTCACTTTCAGGAAGCTACATCTATAGGAAAAAGTCCCAGACTTTGGGGGAATGTAAAAAAAGAAAGATCCTTGTTTCATTATCTCCTGTCTATTTCATTGTTTAGGGGATGCCTCCAACTGAGGTCAATTTTTCCCAGCAGACAAACCATTTGTTAAGAGGACTGTGTGAGTCTGAGGGTAATATATACATCACCAGTGTTGGTGTGGAAAACTGAAGTCAGCGACCTTAAGTTCTTGTCTTGGTTTTGACCCAACTTGAGACAATTCAGATATTTAGACATCTGCTCTTTGTCAAGTGCTGGGCTTGGATGGAATAGACAAAGATGTGTAACCTACAGCCCAGCCCCTAGGTTGCTCATTGTCAAGAGGAGTACTCAGCGCTCAGCCTGGAGCAGATGCCGAAACCTCTGAGGGCCTTAGGACTGACATCATCTGGAAATGGTTCTAAGACTATGTGGAGGATTAATCCAAAACATAGACAAAACTGATGGTGAATCAGAATGCTCTGAGGAGTAAAATGAGACCCAGGAACCTTTAGATTTTTATAATGATAGAGCAAACAATAGATGAATTACAAGACATTCATGACATTAAGATTGTCAAAAATTTTTTGATGTCATTTTGAAAAACTATACAAAAGCAGAACTCATTCTTATTTGGATATGAATCCCTTATGTTTTTAGCTCAGAGGAATTACTGGCACCACCCCTGTTCCTTCCTTACTATTCCCAGATCCTCTCTCTAGTTTCTTATTCACAGATCTGTAAACTCCCTTACTCATTAGCTTTCTTGGCTCTGAATTTATTGCTATGCATCATGCTCAACTCCCAGGTTAATCTATCCCAAAACAAAGCATAGTGGCCACACAATTCCACGTTCCTGTAAATGTTCGATATTTCCATACTGTCAAATGAAGTTTGACCCAAGTCCAAAGTCCTAATCTATTTAAGGCTTTCTGGAATTTGGACCAGTCTAAATATTCAGATTTTAAAATAGAGAAACAGGCTGCCTGAGGAGAGACCAGACCCAGAATCCACTTTGAGAAAGAACCAAAAGTAGATGAAGAAGATATACGGTACCAGAAAGCCAGAGCAAAATGATATACATGGTATGACCGCAATTCTATCTGAGTGTATTTACAGAAAACTGCTTTTAAAAGACTGGAAAGAAGTTGAATAATATGTCATTTTGGGGGTCATTTTGGGTGCTTTTCTTTGTTCCCCAAATTTTCAATAATTAATGCATTTATTATTATTTTAAACTGTGATGAATAATATCAGATATATAAGAAAGTAGAAAAATTGTATAAATAATACCCACATATTTAAATACTATCCATATTTTAGGTAAAATAATTTTTAACTTTTTGCCATATTTTCTTCCTATGTTTTTGGGTGAACATTTAAAAGTAAATTACAGATATCACAGCACTTTAATCTTAAGTAATTCGGCACGTGCCTCCAAAAAGTAACCTTGTCTGACATAGCTATATTTTTCTCAAAACAAATTGAACTCTTGCCTTTATGCTTTTTAAACTTTAAAGATTTTTAAACAAAGCAGTTCTAACAAGAGACAATGGGAGCAGACACTAGTGGGCAGGGAGTTGGGGGCACAGGACTACAGGGAGCCTAGAGGTGATCAGGTGACAGCTAAGACTCAGCTACGCAGCTGCGGTGGGGTCCAGATCTGGCCCACATCAGGGAGCAGGAGCCGGAGTGTGTGGGCTCAGACCAGGACTTTATCCTAGCTGATGGGATAGTTGTGGGGAGGGAGTTGGTGGGAACAAGAAATTAACCCAGGTTTGGGAAAAAAAAAAAAAAGGGTAAGAAACCAGAAGAGGACAGCCAGGTGGAAGTCTTCTCAAAGAATGTAGCTGAAGGTGGGGTCTCTCAGAGGTGAAGGCCAGAGTCAGGCTGAATGCTGAGTAATGACCCTCCCAGGGGCTGGGAGGGTCCGAGTCCACGTGGACGGTTTTCATTTTCTGAATATCCACACGCTTTTCCTCTTCTACTGTGTTATTCATGCCATTTTCTCTTTAGAAAATGTCTCTCTCTCTGCCTTCACCTGACAGAAATCCTATGGATCTCCTTCCTGCCGGCCATCTGCCGCGTGCCTCGTGCAGACACAGTGAAGACCCCGGCCCCTCCACCCTGCCTTCTAACTCCACCCACACGGGCACTCCCTGTCCTCTGCCCTGTAAACTCCTCCAGGGGATAGCCACTTCTTGCTGCCAGCATCTCCCACACTGCCTTGCATAACGTCATCATTCAACAGATGGATCTATGAAGGAATAGAAGGGAGAATGAATGAAGCAAAGAGACCCCACTCAGTGTGGAGAACCTGTGTGGCCAGACTTCCACATATAAGTAGGAAGAAGTCACCGTTACCCATAGAGGAACAGAAACACAGCAAGAGAAGAGGAAATTCGATTGCTTCGAGCAGAGATCGAACTGTGCACTACAAGTTACGTACTCTTGCTCAGCCACAAGAGAATCACCCTCATTTTTACAGTCCGAGATTACAGAATTGTGCCAGAAGAGGAACAAGCTTCATTGCTCTACTTGGTATCAAGTAAACAGGTTCCTTTAAAGCTTTGACTCTACCATGTTTTTCTTAGCCTACTCAATTTGTCTAGCCTAGAAGAAAGGAATCTACCCTCAATTTTTAAAAGTTCTGATGAGTTAGCGTATTGATCTGGCTTTGTGTGCATATTTATTATATGAAGAATGTGAGAGAATAATGTCTTTTAGTAAAAAAAAAAAAAAAAATGTTTTGGTGGTAGTCATCACAGAACTTTTTTTTTCCTCTCAGTTCTCACCAGCACTAATAGTGCAGGTTTAATAAGAAGAGAGAAGTTGGACAGAAATTAGGAAGTTATATTAGTGGACAAAAATGTGTGCTCTGGAGCCAAACTCCTGGATTCGAAGCTTTGTGAGCTTGTAAACCTGGGCGTGTGATGATAAAAGCTCTGTCCTTCATTTCTCCGTTTGCAAACAAGAATGACATAAGTGGTAGTATCTATCCCACAGTGATGTGTGAATTTAATAAGTCACACAAGCAAAGGGCTTAAAATAATGCCTGGTATATGGTGAGCATCCAGCAATGACTAATTACCATGCTTAGAACATAAACGTTCTTTCATCTCGTGGAAGGAGTAGCAGCTTTGGAGCAAGTTCCTAGGCACTGTCAGGGCACCAACATCGAGGTCTGTGACCTAGAGACAGTTCACTTGACTGACTTGAAGTCACCTCCTGAATTTACGAAATGAGCATAATCACACTGTGCTGATGGTGGTATTGTGAAGGTCAAATGATGTGAATGGCCTGGGGCTGGCACGTGACTCTTAGAACAGGAGAACCACCTGGTTCCATGGGATAAGCATGGACTGGGGACCCAGATTCTCTAGGATGCCAGGCAGTCTGATTGCTCTGCTGATGAGTCTCCTTGGATGTAGAGCTGGAACATCAGTATCATTCAAAGACCGGAGTGAGCGTATGTAAAATGCCTGCCTTGCCATGAGAACTTGCTTTAGTGGTTATTACTCATTCCCTAGGTCAGCAAGTCATCATCCGAGGGCCAATTCCTGCCAAGGTACAAGATTTTGTTTCAACTGTGAGCCAAGTGGACTTCTATACTTAAAGAGTTGGGTGGGGGGGGGAGAATATTTTATGACTCATGAAAATCATATGAAATTCAAATTTTAGGGTAGGTCCTTAAATAACATTGTGTTTGCACACCATCACAGTCATTTGTTTTTGTGTTATCTATGGCTGTTTTTACCCCACAAGGGCAGATGCGAGTAGCTGAAGCATAAGTCATAAAGCCTGCAAAGTCTAAAATATTTATAACCTCGGTTTTGGACAAAAATGTTTGCTGACCCTTCATCTGGTCTAACCTTCTCTTAGAGGTGTGAAGTGAGAGACTTTTTAATTAATTTATTTTAATATCCAGAGCTTAGAATCTACTTTCTTGACTTTGACCAACACAGCCAAACACAGATACTTTCTTATCAAATTTGAGACTTGAGAAAGTATATATATAAAACAAAAGAATATTTTTTAAAGGAATATTTACTATATTTCTCACTTGAAAGAATATGTATGACTAGATAACTTGAATAATTTTTTCTTTTCTTTTTACATTTTTGCCCCACAGCACGTGGGATCTTAGTTTTGCAACCAGGGATTGAACCCACGTCCCTTGTAATCTCTGGACCACCAGGAAGTCCCCATGAATATTTAGTTTTAAAATATCCTAAAATATTTTTATTTCATTGTATCCCTTTTGTGTCTGTAGTAGTTATACCATTTGCAAGGGAGCATACTTAAACAAACTACAAACCTACACCATTCCTACATTATTTGTAGGAATTTTTGTTATAATAAAAGAATTGTGGGAATTTTAAATGGTTAAAATGAAAGTGAAACTGTTACTCGCTTTGTTTGTCTGACTCATTTCAACCCCATGGACTGTAGCACACCAGGCTCCTCCTCTGTCCTTGGAATTCTCCAGGCAAGAATATTGGAGTGGGCTGCCATTCCCTTCTCCAGGGAACTTTCCCGACCCAGGGATTGATCCTGGGTTTCAGGCATTGAAGGCAGATTCTTAACCGCCTGAGTCACCAGGGCAGCCTTTAAATGGGGAAGATCCCCTGGAGAAGGGAATACTCACTCCAGTATTCTTGCCTGGAAAATTCCATAGACAGAGGCGCCTGGTGGACCTAGTCCATGGGGTCCCAAAGAGTTGGACAACACGAAACTGATGAGCAATTCTAGCCTAGTTTGCTCCTTAGGTGGTGTCTCGAATCATCATTATTTGTTTCCTTTCCCCATCACTTGATTTTGAAAGCCTCACACAGCCAGCCTTCTGTTCCCTGTCCACCTTCTCCTTCACACGGACCATCCTCCACGGCCCTTGCCCCTCCCTTCCCACCTCCCCCCAACCCCCATTCGGCCAGTGTGTAAGTGAAGCTGATTGTGTTATTTCCCCTTTGCTTCTGGCCGCGTGAATATGTTTAGGGTGAAGAAAAAAATGTTTTTAGGCTGACACTTGACAAATGAGACGCAGAACTGCATCCAAGTTGCTTTAGAGAGAATAAATGCGTCTTCTGTGCAAGTCATGTGTGTCCTAGAAAGGCAGGGGATGGAGCTGCTGCAATTCAGGGTTTAATTTGAAGAGCTGATAGATTCCAGAGCCCGGAGGAAAATAGGGACCGAAGAACAAAAATGCATGACATGTCTTCCATTTAACCATCACCTTATCTGTTTGTCTATATCAAAAATACAAACATTAAGAATCTACCTAACTATTCAAATAATCCTTTTAAAAACAACTTTAAAATGAAGGCAATAAAATCAGCCCCTTTTTATCTACCAACTGCATTAAATCATTTTGTTTTTAGGGAGCATTTGAAAAACTGAATTAATTAGAAGTTTAGGGGTAGCCTTTCATTTTCCACTTTCATGCATCGGAGAAGGAAATGGCAACCCACTCCAGTGTTCTTGCCTGGAGAAGCCCAGGGACGGGGGAGCCTGATGGGCTGCCGTCTATCGGGTCGCACAGAGTCGGACTCGACTGAAGTGACTTAGCAGCAGTAGCAGCAGCGGATTCCAAGGTAGCACAGTAGTAAAGAATCTGCCTGCCAATGTAGGTGATGCAAGAGACACAAGTTAGACCAATCCTTGAGCCATGAAGATCACTTGGAGTAATATATGGCAACCTGCTCCAGTATTCTTGCCTGGAAAATTCCAAGGATGGAAGAGTCTGGTGGGCTACAGTCCATGGAGTTGCAAAGAGTCAGACATCACTGAGCCTCCACATTCTACTTGGGGGTAGATTCTACCTAACCAGTAGCTTATAGGTTCAAAGAAGAAGTTTCACTTTATTCAGAATTCTGCCAGAGACAAGAAGTCATTTTCAAGTTTTCTCAGATCCTATGACCAACGAGAAGTGTATCAGGATTGTCCTAGAGGGACAAGAGCTCAAGTCCATTATTAAATTGTCAGGGATTTTGTAAGCTTGTTGTTAAACCTTTGGCAGCTTGAAAATGCCCATGGCCAGAGTATTTATACCTGGGAAACAGGGCCATCCATCAGCCAGATGATATATTAACCCAACACTGAGTATTAAAAAAAAAAAATGCTCTTGTGGTTTCTTATCAGGATGATGAAAATGTTATAAAATTGGTTTATGGTGATGGTTGTAGCACTCTTTAAAGCCACTACAAATTATTGAACTGTACACTAGAAATGAGTGAATTCTATGATCTGTTAAATATATCTGTAAAAAACTGGTAAACAAAATGCTCCCAAACCCACAAATGAAATATCAGTATCTGTTTATTCATGGCTTTAAGATTCCTCATGTACATACTCAACAAATGAAAAACAAGGGCACATTGACTCAGTGCTTCTGACAGAATTTCTGTTCTGTGCAGGGATTCTCAACTTCAGTCTCCCTCTGGAATCACTTGGAAACTCTACAAAGAAAATGCTTGCCTCCCAAGACACTGATGTCATTTGTCTGGTGGGTGGCCTGGGCAGGGAATTTTTTTAAACTTCTTAGGTTATTCTAGTTCATGGCCAAGGTTAAGAAACACAACTGTAGAGCAATTTCCCCAGACAACTGTGGCTGGCCTGTTGCAGAAACCATCCTCCAATGCTAAAGACATATCCGGACCTCCTGAAATAGAGAGGTCTGGACATAAAAGCACTTTTTGGGGGTAATTGGGCATTGCAGTGGATGCCCATCTTCACATGTAGAGGAAAGACACCTGTTTCCTTGTGGGTTTTACCTGTAGTCATTTCCTGCTATGGGCACTAAGGTGAGGAGAAGAGACAGCATTAGCTCATCTTTGTCATTGAAGTGAGTGCCAAGGGCACTCAATCACAGAGCCTCGGTTCAAGGAGTGTTGAATTAAGGGAGCAGAGCTGAGTATTTCCTTTGTCTCTTCTCCTTTGGGGCTTCCTACCAGTTGTGGGCTGGGAATCTAGATAACCCATCGTGTAAAGAATGATAGTTTAATAAGTTAATAAAGATCTAAGTGAGAGCCCAGCTTCCCACTTTCGTGCTTCGTCTTTGTGATGACTGTTTTGGATGCTTAGGGGGCATTTTACCTCTGCTGTTTGGGGATTTGGTCCAGGAGGCTAGAAATGTCCTGGAGCTCTGACTCCACTCCCCTTAAGGGGAGTTTCCCTTACTGAAAAGTCTAGCTGTTATGTCTGATTTACCTTATGAAGGTAGAGTTCAATTCTGAGACCTCAAGTTTAAAATCTATTAATAAAGACAGGACTTGTTGAGAACTCTTATAGTAATACAACTCCAAAAGATACACTCTCTGTAGTCTTCATGGAGAGACAGTTCATCCCTACTTTAGTTTTTCTCTGATTAAGAACACAGACCTAGCAGATTGGAAACCTGACTCGTAATTGATTGGTGACCACTGGAACTTATTCAGTCCCTTTGGTGCTTCTTTCCTTCCTTTGTAAGATGGAGATGAGTGAAGGTCCTCTCTCCGTGGGTGTTTGTGAAGATCAGAGCTGTTTAGTAGGACAGCAGGTGCAGGGCTTGCCTCTCTGGAATCACAGGTGTCAAAACCAGCCTTGCCAGTCTATTCCTGGTGCATCTGGGGAAAGGAGCAGTTTCTCTAGGAAATCCCCTGCCCTTCTCTTGTGCAATACTTGCTTCTTTTATTGAGTATCCTGATGAACTGTATCATCTGGTCCCTTTCTAAAGACAGGACTGTGATGACTTCACCTACCTAAATGTACAGCCTGTTTGGAGCAGAAAGCTTATCCCCTTCCTGACTTGTTAGTATTTGAAAGGCTCAAAGTTGCCCTTCCAGACATACATGCATACAAGAGGTCACAAGTGCAGCGTCGGGAGAAAGAAACACATATGGGACACGGCTGCACACACTTCCTCATTCTTTCTCTTTTGAAAAAGTCCCTCTCCCTTACAGCAGGGTCTAGGCTTTCTGTTTATTTCACAGCTTGGAGCTCAGAACTGTTTAACAGCGCATTTATTTATAAACCAGATCAATAACAACAAGGAAACCCAGCAACATCAGTGACCATAGCCCAATTCTGTCCGTAATCTCAAAGAATTTCCAATATTTTATTTTTGTCCCATTTTCTCCACCTACTTATTTTTAGATCTACAAAAATGATATGTGCCTTCACAGTGGAATTGGCCCCACACAGAGATGAGTATCTACTGTCCTTTGAGTAAAAAGGACAGAAGATTGAGACTCAGAGAGAGACAGTACTAAGGATAATCACTCATCAAGCTGAGCATTCAGGTAGGAGCAATGAGTTAAGGTTCACCCAAGAAGCTCTTGGAGAAGGGGACCTGCCCTCTTACCCCAAGTCCTGAAGCAGCTCCGCTTCTCCATCCGACCTGCTCCACAGATCTGAAGGATCCTGGGTGCTCATCTTCCCTTCTAGAGATTCTGCTCTGCCCATTCACACCCCTCACGTCCACAAAGCCCCTGCCAAGGTGCTCTGGGTAAGAGGCAGAGAGGGACGGCTCTGCTGTTCCTCACAGTCTCTCCTCCTTGCTGAGACTCAAGCCGGCTGTAGCTGCAAGTCTCCAACCAGCAAGGAAGTGAAACTTGGTTACTCCTCCCACTGACACTCACCACCCCGGCCCCAAGGCATTGGCAGGAGTGTTGTGTCAGTCAGGAAACATGCAAAGTTAGGTAGCCACCCCTGAGGACACCCACACTGCCTCACGCAACACTCAGTTACTGTCAAAGTGCCGGGAGCAGGAGCTCCGCCCGTGGCAAAGGTCATGAGGAAGGAGGCTCGGCAAACGCAAAGGTGGGATCGAGCCTCAGGAGTCCCCCTGGAAATTCTCGAACATCTACCCCCAAAACCAGAGTCTGCCTACTTTCTGCTTTGTGCTCTCACCTACACCTCTGACTTTACGGGGGGCTGTCCCCCACTACCTGTCTCTGAAAAAAAGAGTTAAGTTACAGCTCCAGTTAATAAAGTTCCTGGGTGTGATAGTGTTTCAACCTACAAACTCCTTTGGAAGTCCTCTAGCCTGCCTGAATAGGTTTTTCCGGCCACATGTGATTGCTCAGAGCTTCCCAACTGTGAGAGGCATGAGATGTTCTAAACTGTCTAAATACAGATTCCTTTGAGCAGTTAAAAGATTGATTAGAAATTGTATTGGTGAAGGGTTTTTCACTTGTTGGGCCAATGTTTGCTGCTAAGTCTCTATATCCCTTACCTGCTTTGTCCCTGGCAGTGTATTGATTAATATAATTGGTGTAAGTAGTAGCTTTAATGTTTGTAACCTTGGACCCTTGAGTTAATTATTTTTCTTGTTATAGCCTACCACACCTTTGCCCTATAGGAATGCAACTTTATCTAATGCTTTTGGAGGGTGGCACCTGACTAATCACCTTTAGAAAAAAATAAGTTTTCTGAAGAAAGGGTCTTAAAATGTTAACAGGTCTCCGGGCCAGAAGATGATGCAAGTCACCTAAACTTTTGCATATGATAAGTTTGCAGGAAGAAAGCCTGGCTTACTGCATGACTCTACCCCTTCCCCCATTATCCTCTATGCATAACTTAAGGTATAAAAACTACTTTGGAAAATAAAGCGCGGGCCTTGTTCACCGAATCTTGGTCTCCCCATGTCGTTCTTTCTCTCACCTTCTGGCTGAATGATTCAGCCTCTTTTCTCCACTGAATTTCCTCACTGAGCTATCCTTATTTAACCACTTTTTATATCCTTAATTAATGTTTAATTAAGCAATTGTTTCCTGATCCTCGCCGAAGCCGTCTCCCCTTCGAATTCCCTGGATCCACCGGGGCTGGACCCCGGCATCAAAGGAAATAAAGATGGAAGTACTCCAACTGAGATTGACTAGTAACTCCGACTCTCCTCGGGAGGCCAAACCATCGTTTTTCTTAACGCTGTTTGCCTCTGGTTTGTAGGGGATGCATTCCATCACCTCTGCTTCTCTCTCACACACAAGGAGCATGGAGGTAGCTTCTAGGTCAGAAACATCTTTCAAGGAGGTAAAGAAATCAGATTTGAACCAGTAGCCTCTGTCCTGAAGTCTGATTTTTATCACTTTCTCAATATTGCTGCTTCCATCATTCAAGCTTTCCCACATACACTTGATGTTCAGGTTGAGCGTGATTCAGAGATAATGATTGTTCCTCCAGGGAAGAAGGATTAAGTGAGAACTAAGTAGAAAAGCTGCAGAGGCCAGCCAGGTGCCCAGCTCAGAGGACAGGTTAGAGCTCCCATAATCTCTGAGTTCCCCTTCCTTCCCTGGGTGACTCACACCTGGTATTGCTCTGTGTCCAGTCTCATGGGTAGAGAATGCCAGCTCCCTAAAAGTTCTAAAGGGAAACTGTCATTACTCTGAATCCTGGGGAAACGGACAAAGTACTGTAATAAGGGAACAAAGAACATATGTTGCTTCCCGCATACTGTCTATAGGAACCTGCAGGAAAGAGTCTCTCATTCTCTCCCTTCCTCATGTGACACCCGACTCAATCAGGGTTCATCAGGGTGCTCTACAAATCACTCCTCCCAGTGCTGTCTGAAGACAAGCAGCATCACCAGAAGCTTGTAAGAATGTAGCATTTGGATTCATCCCAGCGCTTCTGAACCAGTATCTACATTTGAACAATATCCCTAAGCTGACTCTGTAGTGCTTTAAAGTTTGAGGAGACTGCTTTATAGGAAATCAAGATAGCAAGAAGGGCTTCCCTGGTGGCTCAGTTGGTAAAGAATCCACTTGCCAATGTAGGAGATGCAGGTTCAATCCCTAATCCAGGAAAATCCCACATGCTGCAGAACAACTAAAGCCATGTACTGCAGCTTCCGAAGCCCTAGCACCCTACAGCCTGCGCTACACAAGAGAAGCCACTGCAGCGAAAAGCCAGGGCACCACGACTAGAGTAGCCCCCACTCACTACACCTAGAGAAAGCCCATGCAGCAGCGAAGACCCTGCACGGCCATAAATAAATTAATTAAATTATTTTAAAAAATCTGCCTGCAGTGCAGGAGACCCAGGTTCCATCCCTGGGTTGAAAAGATTCCGATCCCCTGGAGAAGGGCGACAACCCACTCCAGTCTTCTTTCCTGGAAAATTCCATGGACAGAGGAGCCCAAAAGGTTACAGTCCATGAGTTGTAAAGAGATGGACACAACTGAGTGAATAAACCACCACCAGCAAGAAGAGCTCAGTCTGTACCTGACATTATTCTAGCTTTTCCCCCAGGCCTTCCCTCTGGCCTCTACTCATCCCTGTTGTCTGAGATCTTGACTTACCCTGCCTGCCGGGGAGGGATTCCTGTGTGTCTAGAGATGGCCTAGTAAGCTCTGATAACACACGGGAATGAGTGATACATCCATATTTAAAATTCTTTTAGCTACAGTTTGTTAAGAGAGAAGCACAGTGTCCACTCGGAACAGAGGCCAGTCCTGGCCAGGGAAGCGCTGAATGCGAACATTGCAGAAATAGGGGACAGTCAAGCAGAGTTCCTGTTCTCTTTCTACTGCTCTTTGTTCAGGGTTTTAGTATCTATTCTGATCCCATTTTAGCAAATTCTGGTTTTCCTTTCACTTAATCTTTTTTTTTTTTTTTTTAATTTTTAGGAAAGTAGCAGCGTTCACTAAGATGACTGTCTTCCTCTTTTCACTCTTCCTTCCCCTCTCCCTTTCTCATCTTGCTGTCCCATCCGTTGCTCTTGCCTTTGATGTCATACTTTTTTGGGTCCTGTATCCCATGTTTTCCAGGACCCCTCATCCCTACCGTCCCCAAGCTCCACTGAGTTGGCATTAAGCATTGTAGGGAGACCAGTTCCCACAGCATCACTAGATGGTTTCAACAAAATGCTGAACAGTCATAAAATATTTGTAATTTTTATAATAAATTGGCCACATGCCATATATATATAGGCTTACATATATTTGTATATATCAGATCAGATCAGTCACTCAGTCGTGTCCAACTCTTTTCGACTGCATGAATTGCAGCACGCCAGGCCTCCCTGTCCATCACCAACTCCTGGAGTTCACTGAGACTCACGTCCATCGAGTCAGTGATGCCATCCAGCCATCTCATCCTCTGTCGTCCCCTTCTCCTCCTTCCCCCAATCCCTCCCAGCATCAGAGTCTTTTCCAATGAGTCAACTGTTCGCATGAGGTGGCCAAAGTACTGGAGTTTCAGCTTTAGCATCATTCCTTCCAAAGAAATCCCAGGGCTGATCTCCTTCAGAATGGACTGGTTGGATCTCCTTGCAGTCCAAGGGACTCTCAAGTGTCTTCTCCAACACCACAGTTCAAAAGCATCAATTCTTTGGCACTCAGCCTTCTTCACAGTCCAACTCTCACATCCATACATGACCACAGGAAAAACCATAGCCTTGACTAGACGAACCTTTGTTGGCAAAGTAATGTCTCTGCTTTTGAATATGCTATCTAGGTTGGTCATAACTTTTCTTCCAAGGAGTAAGCGTCTTTTAATTTCATGGCTGCAGTCACCATCTGCAGTGATTTTGGAGCCCAGAAAAATAAAGTCAGACACTGTTTCCACTGTTTCCCCATCTATTTCCCATGAAGTGGTGGGACCGGATGCCATGATCTTCGTTTTCTGAATGTTGAGCTTTAAGCCAACTTTTTCACTCTTCACTTTCACTTTCATCAAGAGGCTTTTGAGTTCCTCTTCACTTTCTGCCATAAGGGTGGTGTCATCTGCATATCTGAGGTTATTGATATTTCTCCTGGCAATCTTGATTCCAGCTTGTGTTTCTTCCAGTCCAGCGTTTCTCATGATGTACTCTGCATAGAAGTTAAATATGCAGGGTGACAATACACAGCCTTGACGAACTCCTTTTCCTATTTGGAACCAGTCTGTTGTTCCATGTCCAGTTCTAACTGTTGCTTCCTGACCTGCATACAGATTTCTCAAGAGGCAGATCAGGTGGCCTGGTATTCCCATCTCTTGAAGAATTTTCCACAGTTTAGTGTGATCCACACAGTCAAAGGCTTTGGCATAGTCAATAAAGCAGAAATAGTTGTTTTTCTGGAACTCTCTTGCTTTTTCCATGATCCAGTGGATGTTGGCAATTTGATCTCTGGTTCCTCTGCCTTTTCTAAAACCAGCTTGAACATCAGGAAGTTCACGGTTCATATATTGCTGAAGCCTGTCTTGGAGAATTTTGAGCATTACTTTACTAGAGTGTGAGATGAGTGCAATTGTGTGGTAGTTTGAGCATTCTTTGGCATTGCCTTTCTTTGGGATTGGAATGAAAACTGACCTTTTCCAGTCCTGTGGCCACTGCTGAGTTTTCCAAATTTGCTGGCATATTGAGTGCAGCACTTTCACAGCATCATCTTTCAGGATTTGAAATAGCTCAACTGGAATTCCATCACCTCCACTAGCTTTGTTCATAGTGATGCTTTCTAAGGCCCACTTGACTTCACATTCCAGGATGTCTGGCTCTAGGTCAGTGATCACACCATCGTTTTTATCTGGGTCGTGAAGATCTTTTTTGTACAGTTCTTCTGTGTATTCTTGCCATCTCTTCTTAATACCTTCTGCTTCTGTTAGGTCCATACCATTTCTGTCCTTTATCGAGCCCATCTTTGCATGAAATGTTCCTTTGGTATCTCTGATTTTCTCGAAGAGATCTCTAGTCTTTCCCATTCTGTTGCTTTCCTCTATTTCTTTGCATTGATTGCTGAAGAAGGCTTTCTTATCTCTTCTTGCTATTCTTTGGAACTCTGCATTCAGATGCTTATATCTTTCCTTTTCTCCTTTGCTTTTTACTTCTCTTCTTTTCACAGCTATTTGTAAGGCCTCCCCAGACAGCCATTTTGCTTTTTTGCATTTCTTTTCCATGGGGATGTTCTTGATCACTGTCTCCTGTACAATGTCACGAACCTCATTCCATAGTTCATCAGGCACTCTATCTATCAGATCTAGGCCCTTAAATCTATTTCTCACTTCCACTGTATAATCATAAGGGATTTGATTTAGGTCATACCTGAATGGTCTAGTGGTTTTCCCTACTTTCTTCAATTTCAGTCTGAATTTGGCAATAAGGAGTTCATGGTCTGAGCCACAGTCAGCTCCTGGTCTTGTTTTTGCTGACTGTATAGAGCTTCTCCATCTTTGGCTGCAAAGAATATAATCAATCTGATTTCGATGTTGACTATCTGGTGACGTCCATGTATAGAGTCTTCTCTTGTGTTGTTGGAAGAGGGTGTTTGTTATGACCAGTGCATTTTCTTGGCAAAACTCTATTAGTCTTTGCCCTGCTTCATTCCGTATTCCAAGGCCAAATTTGCCTGTTACTCCAGGTGTTTCTTGACTTCCTACTTTTGCATTCCAGTCCCCTATAATGAAAAAGACATCTTTTTTGGGTGTTAGTTCTAAAAGGTCTTGTAGGTCTTCATAGAACTGTTCAACTTCAGCTTCTTCAGCGTTACTGGTTGGGGCATAGACTTGGATTATTGTGATATTGAATAGTTTGCCTTGGAAACAAACAGAGATCATTCTGTCGTTTTTGAGATTGCATCCAAGTACTGCATTTTGGACTCTTCTGTTGACCATGATGTCTACTCCATATATAAGTAATATATAATATATATTTGGGCTTCCCTGGTGGCTCAGTGGTAAAGAATCAGCCTGCCAATGCAGGAGACATGGGCTCACCCCCTGGGTTGGGAAGATCTCCTGGAGAAAAAAAATGGCAACCCACTTCTTGCCTAGGAAATCCCATGGACAGAGGAGCCTGACGGTCTACAGTCCATGAGGTCACAAAAGAGTTAGATACGATTTAGCGACTAAATAATAGCAACAACATGTATATATATTTATTAAAGAAACTGTAACTTTTGCTTTCAAACACCTTCCAAACAAGCACAAAGAATATTTTTTAAAAGCACATAGCTCACTTCATAAAAGAAGTGAGCTATGTGCTCTTTTCAATGATGCTGGTTCATAGAACTGAATTCTTTCCACACTGTATTGGACATAGAAATGGGCACAAACAGTCTTGAGCTGTTTTGACAATTTTGGAACATCTTATTCTTCTACAGAAAATTATTTTCTTTATCAACCTTTGTCGGGAAGACTATCACATTTTAATCATCAATATTCTCATTAAGAGGATTCAGGGAGAGTTATTTTGTCCAGATTTGAATTTATTTATTAGAAAAATAGGTTTCTAACATTTGGGATTACTCTAAGAAGTTTTTCAAAAGAAACGACTCCATGTGGTTGAAGAAACTTTTAAATCTTTTCCTAATCTATTTTTCTCTATGGAAAGCTCAAATGTCACAATGCTGCTTTGCACCTGGTTACCTGGAAATGGCAACTCTACCCATGCTCTTCAGAGTGCAAGGGGAATGGTTTTTTGGTTCCTTTGGTTGATTAACTGTTACATAAGCATGATCTCTTTTTCTCCATCATTTATGTTGGTGGGAAATAAATAACACATTCTGGAAAAGGGAACAATATATGGGATTACCACAGACTGAGGTTACCATAGCTTGGGCTTGAGGGACTCTAACTCTATTTCTTACTGGCTGTTCTTCCCACTCATGAAAAAGAAGAAAGTATCATTTCATATAAAATTGGAAGAGAGGAACAGTAGACGAAAGAACTAACCATTGTTTTTCAGCTGCAGGCCAGCTTTCCAAAAGGAAGGCTTCTCACTCTCTTTTTAACCCTGTGGCAAGCTCAGAGCTGCCATATTGCTTTTAAAACTATGTCAGTTGGAGTTTTATTTCAAGCCACCATCTCTGTGTTCTCTGCCACAATTGTGTGATCAATATCAAAGGTCATGTGAATTAACTGGGACCCTTTCATTTTCTTCTCTTGTCTAGATAAGCAGTACCAGATTCTTTGTTGGATAAAGCTGTCTGTAAGTGACTATAACTCGGGCTTCCCTACTGGCTCAGCACCACCTCAATGCATGAGGCATAGGAGATGTGGGTTCGATCCCTGGGTCAGGAAGATTCCCCTGGAGGAAGGCATGGCAACCTCATTCAGTAGTCTTGACTGGAGAATCCCCATGGATATAGGAGCTTGGCAGGCTATAGTCCATGGGGTCATAGAGTCAGATACAACTGACACGACTGAGCACACACACATGCATGTGGCTGTAACTCACCAAGATCAAGGTATAAAATTCACTCTATCCCTTTCCTTTCTCAGGAGAGCAGAAACCTGGAAACAAATAAAAGGAGCTTTCTCTTGAAAGGGAAAGGAAGAATATAAACACATTGGATTTTAGTTTCCTAGTGCACTCCTAGAGAAAACATGGTTTCCTGGGTAACTTAAAATTCTGAAAAAATACGATCAGCAGACTCATGGTGTGGGCTCCAAGTTGCTTAGGAAATATTACATAGAGATAAATTTTAGTTGTTGAAAATTACCAAGCAGACAAGTGAAGATGTCAGCTAGGCATGTGATGGGGTGACTTTGGAGGGGAGGTCATCAGAAGCCTCACAGCTTCAGCCTGGTCTCTTCAAACACCCAATCTCCAGACATTCCTTCCAGAGTGTTCCCTTGTGGAACACAGCAGTAACACTGGGAGAAGCTATGCTTCCTGACTGTGCTCTGTTTACAGTCCCAGGAGACCCAACTCAAGTTATCTCAGTCCCAGTTCCAAATAGTTTTGATTGAAGAACCTCCAGATGACCCCAGCCTCCATCCAGCTGTCAGTCCCAGGGATCTGTGTGTTGCTAACTGAGTCCCAGATACTGAAGAGCAGAGATAAACCCTCCCCTCTACTCCCTGTTTGAATTTCAGATCTAAGGAACACACACACATGATAAGATGGCTGCTGTTTTAAGCCACCGAGTTTGGGGTGGTGTGTTACCCACTGATCAATAACTGAAACACTTGTTTGCCCTCTGGGCCACTGCCCAGAATGTGATCTCTGTCTTCATATGCATGTGAGCTATATATCTACGATGGTTAATTTCGTGTGTCAGCATGACTGGGCAACAAGTTGCTCACATATTTGGTCAAATATTATTCTGAGGATTTTAGTGAGTGAATTTTTTTTTAGTGAGATTAACATTTAAATTGGTGGATTTTGAGTAAAGTAAAATGCTTTTCAGAATTTGGCAGGCCTCATCTAATCATTTGAAGGTCTGCACAGAACAAAAGCAAGACAATTCTCCAGCTGACTCCCCTCAGACTTCATCCGTAACATCTTTCTCCCTGATTCCACAGCAGACAATCTTGAAACTCAAACTGGAACATCAATTTTCCTGAGTCTCCAGCCTGTCAGCTCATCCTACAGACTTTTGATTTTCCAGCCTCCAATATCAGGTGAGCCAATTCCTTAAAATAAATCGCTTTATATATATAGATAGTTAGATAGATAAATAGATACTGATATAGACAGATATATAGATATATACATACATATGCTATTGACTCTGTTCTCTGGAGAATCCTAATACACGGTCCATAGGCCTTAAAACTATGGTTCTCAACAGGGGCAATTTTGCCATCCAGTTTGGCAGCATCTAGAGATGGTTTGGTTTCACAACTTTGGGAACTACTGGCATCTAGTGAGCATCAGTGCATGAGACACCCCACCCTCCACACACACACACACACACATACACACACACAACACAACAAAGTATTGTCTCACCAAAACATCAAAAGGGTCCATCTGGTCTACTTCAAGCTCTTTTTTTTCTCACACCAAGAGTATCCTATAAACAATGATACCACAGATCCACTGAAGGTAGTTATGCAAAGTCACTTACCTAACAAGAGAGCTGAAATGCAGCCAAAAGCCAGCCCTTCTCACCTGCTTCTGTCCACTTTACTAACTGCCTCCAAAGAGCCAGATTGGCTTAGCCAAAAGCGGTGTTCTGGGGAGTAGGTGGAGTCCTGTGCTACATAGAGCAACCTTAAGGAGGACGAGGGCTAAAGGGCTTTGGCAAAACCCTTGGCACCAAGAGTAGAGCAGGAGACTTGGTTTTGCACATGTAAGCCGATGTTTCTGGAAAGTGAGAAATAACTGGGGAGGATGTGAGGGATAAAGGCTAAGGCCCCGCCTCTTCTAGGAAGAGCCTGAGTGAGTGATTAGAAGTGAGTAGACGTCAGGGAGCACTAACCCAGGATACTACAGTCACTCTTCCTTCTTGTCTACCATGTGTTCTGTGCCCAAGCCCATTCCTGGTGTTTCATCAGCTCTGCATGGTTACAGGAAGCCAATGTTCAATGTCAGTGAGGTCTGGTATAAAGGAACATTTTTATGCACTGCTCTGGGTATGAAAACTGGCCATTTAGCAGTTTATTTTTAATTTCCAAGCTCAGCTGGTAAAGAATCTGCCTGCAACACAGGAGACCCTGGTTCCATTCCTGGGTCGGGAAGATCCCCTGGAGAAGGGATAAGTTACCCACTCCAGTATTCTTGGGCTTCCCTGGTGGCTCAGATGATAAAGAATCTACCTGCAATGCAGGAGACCTGGGTTCAACTCCTGGGTTGGAAAGATCCCCCGGAGGAGGGCATGGCACCCCACTCCAGTGCTCTTGCCTGGAGAATCCCATGGACGAGGAGCCTGGTGGGCTACAGTCTGTGTGTGCGTGCTCAGTTGCTCAGTCATGTCAGACTCTTTGTGACCCCAGGGACTGTAACCCGCCAGGCTCCTCTGTCCATGGGATTCTCCAGGCAAGAAAACTGGAGTGGGTTGCCATTTCCTTCTTCAGGGGATCTTCCCAACTCAGGGATTGAACCCAAGGCTCCTGTGTCTCTTGAATTACATGTAGATTCTTTTTTGTTGTTATCATTAGTGACTGAATGAGCTGAATATCTATTTATTTGACTGTGTTGGGTGTTAGCTGTGGCTCGCAGTATCTTCATCGGGTCATGCAGCATCTCTCGCTGCGGCACACGGACTCTCTAGTTGTAGCATGCAGATTCAGTAGTTGTGGAGAGAGGGCTTAGCTGCTCTGCAGCATGTGGGATCTTAGTTCCCCAACCAGGGATCCAACTGGCATTGTCTGCATTACAAGGTGGATTCTTTTTTTTTTTTTTTTTATATATTTTATTTTATTTTTTTTTAATTTAATTTTATTTTTAAACTTTACATAACTGTATTAGATTTGCCAAATATCAAAATGAATCCGCCACAGGTATACATGTGTTCCCCATCCTGAACCCTCCTCCCTCCTCCCTCCCCATTCCATCCCTCTGGGTCGTCCCAGTGCACCAGCCCCAAGCATCCAGTATCGTGCATCGAACCTGGACTGGCATCTCATTTCATACATGATATTTTACATGTTTCAATGCCATTCTCCCAAATCTTCCCACCCTCTCCCTCTCCCACAGAGTCCATAAGACTGTTCTATACATCAGTGTCTCTTTTGCTGTCTCGTACACAGGGTTATTGTTACTATCTTTCTAAATGCCATATATATGCGTTAGTATACTGTATTGGTGTTTTTCCTTCTGGCTTACTTCACTCTGTATAATAGGCTCCAGTTTCATCCAGCAAGGTGGATTCTTAACCCCTGGGTCCACCAGGGAAGTCCCTGCAGTCAGATTCTTTAACCATTGAGCCATTGGGGAAGTTTTGTAAAAATTTCTTAATGATCTTTGACCTAGTATTTCCATTTCTAGGAATTTCAACCCAAATAATGGTTGAAATTTTGGTTCAAATTTGGTTCAACCCAAATTTGGTCTATATGGTAATAACCACATAGACCAAAATAGACAAATACAATAATAATACAGTAATCTTCATCTTATAAGACTGACAGGCTGGAAAGAGCCTAAATGCCTATTGTTAACAGAATAGTTAAGAAATGTATGGCCCAGCCATGGAGTGGATTTTTATATAGTCTTTAAAAATACAGTTTTCCAGGGAGTCTTTAGAATAGATATACAAATAATACTAATCATTTCAAGAAAAACTTAATAGAAGGAAATGTAGGAAATTTTCCAAAAGGTAAGCTGTAAACAGCTATGAATATGTGAAATTATATACAATTTCTTAAATCCTTCTTAATATTGTTTGTATATCTTCTAAGATATAAAATACCACTTTAATAATTAGGAGATAGGAAGTTGAAAATCCGTTTTTAAGAAATTAGAAAGAAGTGTGCTCTTAGTCGGACCTCCCTGGTGGCTCAGTGGTAAAGAATCCTCCTGTCAAGCAGGAGGCAGAGGTTCCACCCCTGGGTCAGAAAGATTCCCTGAAGAAGGAAGTAGCAACCCGCTCCAGTATTCTTTCCCTGGAGAATTCCATGGACAAAGGCGACTGGTGGGCTACGCTCCATGGGGTCGCAAGTAGTCAGATGACTTAGTGACTGAGCAGGCATGCATGTGCTCTTCAGTTCAGTTCAGTCACTCAGTCATGTCTGACTCTTTGCAACCCCATGAACTGCAACATGCCAGGCTTCCCTGTCCATCACCAATTCCTGAAGCTTGCTCAAACTTCTGTCCATTGAGTCAGTGAAGCCATCCAACTATCTCATCCTCTGTCATCCCCTTCTCCTCCTGCCTTCAATCTTTCCCAGCACTAGGGTCTTTTCCAAGGAGTCAGTTCTAATTGCATCAGGTATCCAAAGTATTGGAGTTTCAGCTTTGGCATCAGTCCTTCCAGTGAATATTCAGGACTGATTTCCTTTAGGATTTACTGGCTGGATCTCCTTGCAGTCCAAGCGACTCTCAAGAGTCTTCTCGAACACCACAGTTCAAAAGCATCAATTCTTTGGTGCTCAGCTTTCTTGATGGTCCAACTCTCACATCCATACATGACTACTGGAAAAACCATAGCTTTGACTAGACGAACCTTGTGGGCAAAGTAATATTTATGCTTTTTAATATGCTGTCTAGTTTGGTCATAGCTTTTCTTCCAAGGAGCAAGCGTCTTTTAATTTCATGGCTGCAGTCACCATCTGCAGTGATTTTGGAGCCCCCCAAAATAAAGTTTCTCACTCTGGTTTATCACTGTTTCTCAATTTTTATCCTTGGGGTTAGATCGCTCTCACTCTCTCCTTTACTCTGACTTTGTAGCTACTGATAAAACGATTCTTAATGTTTGGAGGAAATCGCTTTTAAGATTCCTTTGAACTTTGAGATTTTGTGACTTTCCCACAGTCCCACAGAGTTGCTGAAGCTCTCCTGCCCACGCACAGTACATATCATGCTTTGCATTGAAGTCAGGGACCATTGCATTGAACCAAATACTGCTTATCACAGGGATCAACATACCTTCAGATAGAGCGGTGTTTGTAATAATTTGAAGAAAGCACATGTCCGTGTGGTTTAAGAATAGTGCTTTGTTTTGCGTGTCTCCTGATTTCCTAGAACTGCAGTACGATCTTTTTCACAAGTGATACAGGCAGATTAAATGATATTAAGCTTTCTTCTGCAATGCCTGTACTTCAGCACTCACTGTACCTTATTAAAATCTCAAAAATAAGCAAATATCTGCATTTGAGGGTTAATATGATGGTGCTATTTGCTTGTGAAGGGTGGCGCCATCTGTACAGAAAGGTAGTGCTTAATTGTCTTTCCATTGATTGCTGAATAGAGAAAGCACGACTGAAATGAAATCTTGAACACACCAGCTTGTGTTTTTCAGTTTGAAAAATTAGCTGCTAACTCAACAAAATGAAACCATGTCAGGTTACACACCTTCAGATCTTGTGGACCTTATTTTAATCCTTTTTGTCTTCTTGGTCTGAGTTTACCTGAAAAGATTGCTATATGAACCAATAGGTGCAAATAGCAAAGAGGAAAAATTGTCGAACCAGCTGGCCAGCTGAGATATTTCTGAGATATTCTCGTTTCCCTGGAGGCTCCAGGATAGAACTAGGTTATGAAAAGGGGTCAGCCTTAAAATCACCCATAATAAGATGGGGGTGGAGCATGCAGAGGGAATGGAGCAGGTCAGCTAAAATTTCAAAACGTTTGGTCCCACTTAGGGAGGAAATGAATCAACAAGAGAGGTCTTAGAAATTTCATGCAGAGCATCTTAGGAGAGACTCTATTTCAACTCCCCTGTTTAACAGGCTGGGCAAGTGGGTTGGCACATCATAAAGTTCTTGGCCTAAGGTCCAGCAGTCGGACCTGAGCAGTCTTGCCTCAGTCCAGCCTGAGGTCAGTGGTGGAGCTGAGTGGATCTGACTTAGCTCATAGTTCTCTCTTTACCCATTCCAGGGATACAAAAGTCACGAAACTTTAGGGCTTTTTTTTTAAGTCACAAAGTGCCTTCTGGGCTAGAATTAAATTCATAGGCATTTATATTTTATAAATGTATATATTATACACACACACACACACACACATATATATATATATATGACGTATATTATTTGTCCATTTGGAGCCTGTATGAAATAAGATAAACTCCCTAAGAATGAAAATCAAGGTTTACATGTCCTTACATAACTCCCTTTAAAACTATATCAATAAAGACGTATTTCTTAAAATAGACCTTAAAATAGAAGCTGTAAGAGTTAACATGGTAGAAAGTTTAATTTTATTATAGTCACCTGATGCTTTTAGCTTGCAGATCAGCCCTGGAGTCTGGGAGCTTTCAGCACCCAACTCCTCGCCGTCCGCTTGGCAGGACGCTTGTGATGAGGATATTCTGCCACTAGGTGGCAGTCATACCGCACTGGTTAAGAGGAAGAAAGCGAAGTCGCTTAGTAGCGTCCAACACTTGCCGACCCCATGGACTGCAGCCTACCAGACTTCTCGGTCCACGGAATTTTCCAGGCGAGAGTACTGGAGTGGGTTGCCATTTTCTTTTCCAGGGGATCTTCCCGATCCAGGGATCAAACCCAGGTCTCCCGCATTGCGGGCAGACGCTTTACCATCTTTACCATCTGAGCCACCGGGGAAGCTCCAGTTAAGGGTCTCTGCTACTTTATTCAGAGTGGAGATTAGTTCCATTGCCTTCCCTCATCTGTAAAAGCAGGTATAAAGAAAGAACAGCTTTCTTTAAAGAGCTTGCCTGGTGGCTCAGAGGGTAAAGCGTCTGCCTACAATGCAGGAGACCTGGGTTCCATCCCTGGGTCGGGAAGATCCCCTGGAGAAGGAAATGGCAACCCACTCCAGTACTCTTGCCTGAAAAATCCCATGGATGGAGAAGCCTGGTAGGCTACAGTCCATGGGGCTGCAAAGAGTCGGACACGACTGAGCAACTCCACTCAGTATAGCTCTTCATTAAAGAAGCCGAATTTAAGGACTACTACCCAACACCTCATTTGTAGATTATTAAAAACGTTAAATGATTCAAGTATCGTTCGCTGTGTGTCTCATCAAGCTTTAAATGGTCTAATTCTTAATTCTGCTCTCCTTTCCTTTAAAGCGTTCTGACCTTTACCAAAAGTATTTGAATAAGTAAAAAGTGATCTGAATCTAGAATTTCAGTTTTTATCTCAAAATGATTTTTGTCCCTGCGATTACAAAATATTTTAAGAACTTACTTCCCCCCTCATTTAGTAAATATAAATCTTCAAAACATTTCATTTTTCATTTAAAATAAAGCATGTAGGTGACAAACTGCTAAAGCAGAAATCTTTTTTTTTTTTTAAGTGCTGCTGCTGCGGCTTCAGTCGCTTCAGTCGTGTCCGACTCTGTGCGACCCCATAGATGGCAGCCCTCCTGGCTCCCCCGTCCCCGGGATTCTCCAGGCAAGAACACTGGAGTGGGTTGTCATTTCCTTCTCCAGTGCATGAAAGTGAAAAGTGAAAGTGAAGTCGCTCAGTAGTGCCCGACTCAGCGACCCCATGGACTGCAGCCCACCAGGCTCCTCCATCCATGGGATTTTCCAGGCAAGAGTACTGGAGTGGGGTGCCATTGCCTTCTCCTTTTTTTTTTTTTTTTACTACTATATGTTAACTGTTAAACTACTAGAGCAGACTCCTTTCACTGAATGAAATTTCATTTAGTAAATATAAATCTTCAGAACATTTCCTTTCTTCACTGAGTGAAATCTCATTTCATTTCCAGTCCCATCAGTAACTGAGAACAGTGACAACACCTTTGAGGTTCTTAGTCTCACAATGAGAGCAATTTGAGAGCAGTCCCCCCGCCCTGAACCGCCTTGACAGAGAACATGATTTGGCCCCAGCAACGATTCTGAACTAGACTATGTGTCACTGCTCCTTCCTGGCCCATAAGTTAATCATATAAACATGGACTTTTTGATGTTTTAAAAATTCTAATGATAACAAAGAGAAGTTTGCTTTAACATGTAATTGTGTTTTGTGTTATTTTGTTTTTTTGGCTGTTTTGGTCTATATTAAGGGGACTATTATGAAGGTGAATTTTTTCTAGAAAGTTAAGTGGAGAGAGGAAGCAGGAGGAAGGGCGGAATTATGAGAAACTAGAAGAGGGTTTTAGGGGAAAAAAATGAAGGGATCCGGGAAACTAAAGAAGAGGGCCCTGGCTAAGCTGATGAAATAAAGTTTAGTCATTCAGTTGCGTCCAACTCTCTGTGACCCTGTGGACTGTACCTGCCAGGCTCCTCTGTCCATGGGATTCTCCAGGCAAGAATACCAGAATGGGTTGCTATACCCTTCTCTAGGGGATCTTCCCCACCCCGGGACTGAACCTGTGTCTCCTGCATTAGGCAAAAGGGAGGAACCTAAAGGGAATTTAAGGAGCCAAAGGCCATGTAGAAGGAAAACTGAAAGGCTCCCTCCAGAAGACCCTGGAGGGTGGAGAGCTTGTGCTCGCACACCGGATAACCAAGACCAAGCGCTAGAGCTGGGCTTCTCCCACGGTGTCCACAGCCTTAGAACCCCAGCCACACCCAGGACCCAGGACCTGCATCCTTGACTGTCACCCCTGGTGGTTCATACGCCCTCCAAATGTTGAGGACACTTGGAGATGATGGAAAAGCCTGCAGACCAAGAGTGATATGGCAAGAGATTTGGGGACTTCTGGGTAAAGGATGCATGCCATAAGCCTGAGCCAAAGAAGCTTGCCATGGTGTGACCTAACCTCCTGTCCGTGTTTACACCGGTCACCACTCTGCACCAAGGAAGGCTCAGGTATTCCCTGGAAACATCTGTTTGTGCTGGCTGGCAGTGAGCTGGGGATGGGGAGAAAGGAGAACTTCCAGAAACAGAAAAGCCCAGCTCTGTTTTCTTGGCGGCAGCTAACATGAACCCAAGGTCTCTTGTACCCACGTCTCTCGGCCATAGCGCAGCTGAATTCTGCAGGTGTCAGGACAGGTTGCCTCCCGATGGAGATCTTCCCCGTGTGCTCCAAGCCTTCCTGTGGGTCAGGGGTTACTCAATATCACTGGTAATTCTGGGGCCCTAAAGACCCGTGAAAAGGGATTTGAACTTTATCCAGACTTAGGGTTCAGACACACACATGCCTGACAGGGGCAGAAGCTGAATTTCAGGGGGTGAGAAAGGGGGTCCTCAAGGGCAGATGCAGGCAGGTAGCAGTGGCTTTTCTTGGCCTCAGCTCAACCTAATCTCTCTCACTCCTGCCCCTTTGTGTCCTGGAAGGAAAGGGCCCAGGGATACTCACTGTGTAACTGTTTCCTAGGTGATCCAAGTCTGTTTGGGGGCCACTCATTCCTTTAATTAAAAAAGTAATTGTTCCAGGCTTTCCCATCCCATCGTTGTTGTTCAGTTGCCAAGTCATGTCCAACTCTTTGCGATACCATTGACTGCAGAGTGCCAGGCTTCCCTGTCCATCACCATCTCCTGGAGTTTGCCCAAGTTCATATCCATTAATGCCATCCAACCATCTCATCCTCTGTCATCCCCTTCTCATCCCACCTTCAATCTTTCTTCCCAGCATCAGGGTATTTTCCAATGAGTCAGTTCTTTGCATCAGGTGGCCAAAGTGTTGGAGCTTCAGCTTCAGCATCAGTCCTTCCAGTGAATATTCAGGGTTGATTTCTTTCAGGATTGACTGGTTTGATCTCCTTGTAGTCCAAGGGACTCTCAAGAGTCTTCTCCAACACCACAGTTTGAAAGCATCAGTTTCTCAGTGCTCCCATCCCCTATTCTGTGACAAATCCAGTGATATCCCCAAGATTTCCATGAATTTGGAGCACTTACACTTTCATAGTTACTGTTCTCTTCCATTTTTGGCTTCCACTGAAATGTTCATCTCTTCTGCCTTCTAAGGCCAGCGACGCCTCCTCTCAACACCACTCCCACCCCCCTGCCCCTGACCTCTAGCAATACCCACTCCCCACCCCCCAACCCCACCCTCTGTCTATACATGGTCCTTCAAACCTCAGCCCTCCTGACAAAGAACTGGAGAAAGAAGACTTTACCAAAGATTTGCTTGGAGAAATGGAGGGAGGCTCATACTATGGCCTGGCTCAGGAAAACACCTTCATGCTGAACTCTAGTCTATGCTGAATGTCTTCTTCAGCACCACTACAGAGCATCACCTGGGGCTGAGCTGAGCCACATTCTCCACCATCTTGCACGAGGCTCCTTTCTTCTCCCACCCTTCTCAGTCACTGGTCTCCTCTCCAGAAAAGAGGTGGCCACTTGGAGGAAGATGTTCTTAACCTGAAAAAGAGGAGAGTATCTGAGACCACAAAGCAGATGGTAAGGCTCTCCAGGTTGACAGTAGAGCAGAGAGCAGCCTCTCTGGGCTCAGAGGTCCAGAACACATCCGCTTTCTCTGAGGGTGGTTGGAGACATGTCTTCAGCAGCATTAAAGCTTCAGGGATTGGATATAAAGAGTGCCAAACAGCAGCTGGAGTGGCAGGTAGAGTGTCTGTGAGGGAACCCCTTTCCTTTCCAGGACCCTCAAGACAGACACGAGAATGAGGAGTGACTGGGACCCCAACACTGGCGGGTGGAGGATGTGGATCCAGCAGGCATGGGGACAAACTGGGAAAGAGTTTTGCCTAGGACAGACAAGCTGATGGACCATGGAGACATTCAGGTAAATCTACCAGTGGATAGAATGAGGTCCACGTTCTTGTGTCCTCTTATCCCCTTTCAGCATCCAGAAACTGTTTGTTGCCTTTCCAACTTGCAAACCTAGAATAAGTAGGTCTACAATAAGGTGTGAGTCAGTGCTTCTTAAACTTTAATATGCAAATTTGTTATCTGTGGATCTTGTTAAAATACAGACTACAATTCCGAATCATCAATATTTCATTTTTCATCAGCCTCGCATGTGATGCTGATGTTGCCAGTACACAGCCAAAGTTTGTGAAGTGAAGATACAAGCAATCTGGTGCTCTCCTCGCCTCCCTGCAAGCCCTTACCTTTGCAAACAACAATCGAAACTATACACTCAGGGAAATAGACAATTCTTATCCCAAAGGGCTGATTGTAAAGCAGGGGTGGTGGGAGTTGAGCAGTGGGAGTAACTGTCCTGAGACTCCTCCATGGACATCCTTGATGAGAAAATCTATTTTAATTTCATTGATCTGGCCCAGGTAAAACACATTCATAAATTCCCTTCTCCAAAGCTTTTCCTTCTAAGGAGGCTTCTAAGACTGTGCTGTCTCCGAAGACAGTCCCCTGATTAGTCGGGTCAGGCTCTGACTTTAAAGTGCAAAGCACACACTGTGACTTTAGCAGGGGTGTTTATATTCTACATTTGACCTTTTAATTATGGAATGAAAGGCTTGAACCATTTTCAGAGAACGAGGTAAGGGAATTATTTCAGGGGACTCTCTGGTGCCCCTGAATCAGCTGGGAGAGGCAGCCACCTTTCCCCAAATCAATGGTCCTTCCATCTCCTTCCTTGCACAGGTCTCCTTCCGAGCACCCAGGAAAACACCACAGTGTATCCTGGTAAACTTTTGCCCCCAGGGTTGTTGGTTGGGGCGTTAGCTGTGGCAGCTGCATCCAGCCCCAAAGTGACATGTCTGTTTAATCCCTGCCAGTGTGTCTGGCCACCCGTCCAGCTCTTCTATAGCCCTGTGCAGAGCAACTCCCCAGAGAGTTATAATTAGAATTTTTAAAAGCACATCAACAAAATTCAAGCCAAAGATGTCTACCCACCCTACCCCTCTAGCTTCAGAAAAGCTCAAAGTCTCAGAGTAAAAGCTTTTTTTTAAAAGAATGTATAGGAAGAAAACACAAAGGAGTCAACTTGGATGGAAATAATAGTCAAACAGAAAAGGGGCCAACTCGTGGCAAAATAAGGCTATTTGTTTATTGCAGATTATGTTTAAAAGCAGGAGTGTGGGAGGCGAGAGTGGCTTTGATGAACTGGGAGTCTCGGCTTGTAGGTTGTGTCTCTGGAGAAATCCTTCAGCGAAAAATGGTCCCACTGAGTCCAGTGTTGATCGACTACGAGTTCACAGAAAACTGGGGATTTGGTAGCTTGGAGAAGCAGAGATCATGGCTTCTGCTTTGGGGAGAGGGGAACACGCACGTGAAGATATGCGGGGCCTCCAGTGGCAAACGTACCACCAGAGCCGGTTCCGCACAGCTGGCCCTCTCGCCTTCCAGCAAGGAGGGAAATTCATGTAAGTTAGGAGTCAAAAAATAAAAGAGGACATTTGAAATACCAGTGCAGAAGAGCGTCTCTTCCCTGTGTTTCTGGTAGTCATAAAGTAAGTTATTCTCTGGGTGTTACGCCATGGAACCGCTGACATTGTGAAACTAAGGCTGTCCCCAGTACTCTATTGCCGGTACCAGACCATGTTTTACAAAAGGGTTTTCGTTGCACTAAAAGCAACTGCGATGACCTAAACTGTTCAAGGGGATTATTTAGATGCTAAGCAAGGACTCCTGAAGGCAGATGAGCCAGACCCTTTGGTAATCACCCTGCTGATCTCATGGCCTCTGTTTGAAGGCTGGTATTATTATTTCAGAGGTAGAAACAGATAATCTGAGGCTTGCATCTGGAAACATCAGTACGCGTGAAACCCTGGTTCCAACTCTAGGTCTCTCTGGCTCCAAAGCCCTTCATCCCCACACTGTTCCATCACCCCACTGTACCCAAGGAGGTTGGAGCTCCCCAGGGAGTGGAGAAGGCACCTTGCTGGCCCAGCGGTGGGCTCACTTGGCCCTGCGTGGGGCTGACACCCCAGGATGCACACAGACAACTCCACGGGTGAGATGGACTGACCCTAAGAGCCCTGGAAGCAGTGAGCAATCACAGGTTGACAGAAAGAGTAAAGGACATAGTTGTCTGTTAAGACATTTTTTAAAAAGAAGAAGAAAAAAAATTCAACTTTCAACATCACTCCCCAACAACTCATGGCGTGTACCTCCTCCAATTTCCCAAGAATAACCCACCTCTTCTTCCTCCTCCTCACCACTACCTCTTTTCAGGCTGACTTTTCTAATGATAATACAATCAACCCTTGGAGTTAGACTCATTGAAGGTTTATTTTTAGGAGAGCTTTAAAAGAACTATGCAGCCCACCTGTGGCAATTAAGGATCCTAGAATGCTCCTATGAGTCTGGCAGCCCGAGCACTGGCTGTCCTCCAGTTCAGGTCACTATATTTAGCCTGACTCAAAGTTCTCCCCTGCCACGGAGCCCGAGGCTACGTTTTCACTTCCAGAGTTTGCCTTTGGGGTGACCTATTTCTTTGGGGGCCCTCCTGTCCTCTGAACCTGGCTCTGCCACTGCTCTGTGAGGGATTTTCAGACTGCAAGTCATTCAATCCTGGGGACTCAGCCTGGCCATCTATAGAGTAGAGTGATTCGTGGACCCCTGCCATGAAAAATAGTGAATTCCTGGCAAGTGACTCTGGAAGCCTGGAGTATTACATGTCAGGAGCGTCTTCCAGCGGGGAGGATGGGAAATAACATGTGCAGATGCTAAGTTTCCACCAGGCATAGGACCTGGTGGGGCTGGCAAATTTAGACAAGGTTCCACAAGGTTCCACTTGAGAGGCCACAGCTGGGAATGAGCCAGGAGGAGGCCTGGGGCAGGGAGGACTGGATCTGAGAGGGTATCTAAGGCTCTGAGAACCAGCCTGCATCTTCCATTCTGAATATCACACCACCCCTGCACCATGGGAATTTGCGTCATGGCTAGCCATAATAACCCAAATTCATTAGTGACAAGATGGCTTTGTTACAAATAATGTTTTCCCTTGTTTTCATCTGTTTTCCTTTGCTAGAGAAGTTCGTATCTTGAGAATGTTTGGTTTTAGGTCCAAATAAGGGGTAAAACTCATTCTTTGTTAAAAAAAAATCTTAATTATACATATATGTCTCTTTCTTTTGTAACAGAAACAGTCACAAAGAAAAAACCCCATGTCAGCTTTGTGGAAACTACCTAAAAATCAAAAAGAGGCGTAGTGAAATTCCTAAGCACATTTTCCCTTTCAGATGACATTTTCATCTTCCTCAAACTGTAAGGTAATGATACAGGACAGGAATCAAGAATTATTTTGGGGCAAAAATAGTTTCCCATATGACTAATTTATACAATTTTTCTTCTGTAAGTTGAGGCAAACCTCAAACATACATACACATGCATATGTACACACACTCACAATTACTTTGAAATCCAAGGCTATGAATGCTCCTTTGCAGGCAACAACAATCATAAATGTCAATTGCATCAACACACTGCTAAATTATAACTATGAATGAACTTATCAAAATGCTCACATCTGGGTACCAAATTTACTTTATGTTTTTGCTTTTGTCATTCAGGAATGTGTTTTCCAAACCATGTTTTACAAAAGCGTTTTGGAAGAAATGAAAGCAACTGTTATTACTGAAGTTAAGATAACTGTATAGATGCTGAGCAAGATAATTTCAAGGTATTAATTCTAGTAATCTGAATCTTTCCCAAGTTTTCAACCAATAAAAATGTTAATGATTGCTCTGGCAGTACTGGAGCACTTTAGCGTTACTCTCAGAAGAATCTGAAACTCTTCTGCATGAATTCTATCAAACTGCTTTAATTCCCGCTGCTCCTGAATAAGCTCTTTGGTCAAAGCGTGGCTTCTCCTTCTGTTCCTGAGGCAAAGCCTGCAGGCTACTCAGAACACAGGTGTGTTCCTGGGGGGCCACTTCTTTGGAGGTTCCTACGAACAGAGTTCCCCGCCTCAGGATCTTTAGGAAAGAGGAAGTTCTAGGATTGGATTCAGGAAAGGCATAATCCATGATAACTGGCCAAAGACAATTGCTTATGTAGATAAGGGTCTTAGTAGACAGAATTAAAATAAATGAACCTCATCCCATGCCTTCAGGCCAAAGGCCTGGTCTCCCCTCTTCAAAGACAAAAGATTATGACCTTTGTAGCACAGAGTTGGACACGACTGAAGCGATTTAGCAGCAGCAGCAGCAGCTCTGTTAACAAGATGTCCCATAATGTCTGCTTCTACACTCTGCTGAAGTTTTCCAGAAGAGATTTGACCTCAGAATATTTTCTTTCTTCTTGTTTTTAGTTTGGGAGATTCACAAGAAATGAAACTTACATTTATAAATATAAATATATTTATAAATATATTTATATTTCATATACAGTTAGCTTTCCAAACAAATAAATGAATGGAAAAGCAAAACATCACTCTAAATGTTCTGAAATTTTCTGAAATAGCAGCCGTCACCTCAATCAGGTCCTGTACTACACCATTTTGAAACTGCACTCTCCAGGCAGTTTAATCTCTGGTTCCTCTGCCTTTTCTAAATCCAGCTTGTATATCCGGAAGTTCTTGGTTCATATACTGTTGAAACCCGGCGTGGAGAATTTTGAGCATTACTTCGCTAGCATGTGAAATGAGTCCAACTGTGTGATGGTATTGCCCTTCTTTGGAACTGGAATGAAAACTGACCTTTTCCAGTCCTGTGGCCGCTGCTGAGTTTTCCAAATTTGCCGGCATACTGAGTGCCTGGCGTGCTGCAGTCCATGGGGTCGCAAAGAGTCGGACACGACCGAGCAACTGAACAGCACCACCACCTCTATCAAATGCTGTGAGAGAGTAAGCGAGTGTTTCTAATCAGCTGGATGGTCACTACCCTGACGGCCCCCTGGCAGCTGAAGACCCAGTGTATCCTTCAATGTCTTCTTTCACAACCTGGTTCTTGAGATTTCCCTCCTCCTCATTTACAACTATTTCATTCTCCCAGTTCCTGGATTTAAGTCAGATCCTTGGCCAACCTTCATCTACTCATCACTAGTTGTGATCTGGGAAACTCTAGAAGGTCTGTTTCTTTACTTGTGATTAGGTTGAGGTCCCAACTATCATCAGAGATGCTCATGAAAAGTGTGGTGGAGGATGGTATTCAGACATCAGCTCCAGGTGGATTCAGAGCCATGTTCTCTTCCTCTCTGGACCTTGGCCCACGTTGCAAACCAGCCTCTTTTTTAGGCCTTCTCATTCTCCCTGGACTAGGTCAGGCCTCCATCATCTCACTCTAGGAATAAGGTGATTGCTGGTCCTAACTGGCCTTTTTAATCTCCAGTCCATCATTACTGCTCCCTGTAGCACATGTAGGGTAGGGCAAAGTTAGTTCTTGCCTCCCATCTTAGGTCTGTTGAATGGGCCCCTTAAATTAGATTGACAGCAGAAGGTTGGGGTTTTTCTCACATCTGCTCTTTCTCAATTACCTTCAGTTCAAAACAATACATATGCTAAAGTGGCCTATTTTGGGGTAGCCTATGCTGCTATCTTTCATACACTAATATTTAAAAATCAGCTTGCTATATTCTCCTGCTCAAAACTTTCAGTAACTCTTTATTATTTGTATATATTAAAAAAAAAAAAATCTATATCCTTAGCCTGGCATTCAACTTCCCCATCATCTAGCTTCAACGCACTTTTAAAAACATATTTTTACATTATAGCCCTTCTAACCACACTGGGTTACTCTTTTCAAATATACCACGTGTTTGCATATTTCTGTACCTTTGTCTACATACTTCTGTTATGGTAGAATGTTTCCTTCCCGATCAGAATATTGTCTGTTTTGGCAAATACAAGTCGAAAGATACTTATGAGGTGACAGTACAGAAAATTTCCCTCAAAATTAATCATGTCATTCCCTGCCTCCTCTTGGCATATTCTGTGCGAGAAGTTGAATGGAAGTTGAATGCCAGGCTAAGGAGATAGATTTTTTTTTTATATACAAACAATAAAGATTTATGCAAAGTTTTGAGACTTATTCTCCCCTATAGAGCTACCAAAGATTTTACACTGTGTGAAGATTTAAGTTGCCTCATTCACTTTTTTGCACTCAGTTTTCCTCTCAAACATTTGGCAGGGAGCCTTGCACAGAGTAAATGCTCAGTAAACATGTTTGGACAAACTGAAAAAGTAATAATGCAGAAGTAAGTTATACCTTTGCCTGACTTCGAGTTACACAGGAGCTCAGAGAGACTCAGCATTGTTCCAGAAGTCACTGAACCCAGGACAGATAGTCTGGAATACTCTGTATTCCTTTGGGGACAGAATGTCAGAGTTAAATGTAGCCATAGACTGTGAGAGTTCATTAAGTACAGGTGTCCTCAGAAGCCATCTGTAGAGAAGATGATCTTGGGCCTGCCTCATGCTTTTTAATCCCTGGGGTTGCAGAGGAGGGCTGTGCCATTTTAAATCAGTTTGGCTAGCAGAAGCTTTGTTTAGACACCTGCTCCTCCTCAGTAACCAAAGGTAACTGATATCTGTGTGCTTGTACGTGCCCAGACAGGCTTCCAGTTCCAAAGAGTCAACTAAAATTATCCTTCTTGGGGGATCTATTTGAATCTGACATTTGCTCATTTATTTTCTTCAAAATCTAATGGAAAAGTCAAGAGACTACTCATTGCTATTCTGGGGATACACATCAAACGTCTTCTCTCACTTGACACACGTGGGCTTAAGTCTTCGTGTGTTTTCAGAAACTCATGGGGCAGGCACCCAGACATCTTGGAGGAAGGGAGGAAAGGACTGGAGGCTGGAGATTTTTCTTCTCCATTGAGATTTCCAGGAAAGATGTCCATGCTTTGCCTGTGCTGTTTCAGTTGACCATAATGCCCTCCTGAAACCATTTACCTCAGACTGACACTTGAAACCACTTGCAGGACTCAAATCCAATCAAAACCTAGTTTGGGACTTGAACCCACAAGGCCAGGACTTAAACTTGGTCAAAACCGTGCTTGGGATTTGAATCCACATGGCCGGGACTCAAACCCAGCCAAGCCCACGCTCTTCCAACTGAGATCACAGACCTGGTTTCAGGACCTAATGAAGCTCTGGTTCTTAATGTCTCGTCGCAGAAAGAATTCAGAGAGAGATAGTGATAGATAAGAAGTGGATTTGTTCAGAGAGAAATACACTTCACAGACAAGGGTGAGCCATCACAGAGAGCGGAGTGTGGCCTCGAAATGTGGTGTGGTTAGATTTTATGGGCTGGGTAATTTCAAAAGGCTAATGAGTGGGAGGATTATTCCAACCATTTTGGGGAAGAGGCGGAGATTTCCAGGAATTGGTCCCCCGTGTACTTTTTGGTCTTTGATGATTGGCCTTGGAACTGTCATGGCACCTCTGGCTGTGTCATTTAGCTTGCTTAAGTGTTACAATAAGCCTATACTGAGGATCAAGAACTAGTCGAAGCGGACTTATCTGCTACCTTGGACCCATTTGATTCTGATCAGTTTATGTTGTGTTCTCAGGCTATGTCATTCTCTTCAAAGGTTGCGCCCTGCCCCCTCCCCTCCTGGTTCACTCTTGCCTACATCATCAACCCCAGCACTCCTAAATTCAACCTAAAATGCTGCCTGTTTCCCTGAGGCCTACCCTGATCATGCAGACCGCACTTCTCCCTTTTCTCTGAACTGCTCTTACACTTCTCATTAGTACCACCCAATTTGCATTTTTGGCCTCTCACTGTTTTAAAGATGTTAGTTCATTTGATGTTTCCTGCCAGAAGGCAAGCATTTTTTAAGGCTGAGATTATGCAGCTCTTCTGCCTCCCACCATGGTCTCACTTGGCAAATACTTGTCAGAAGCTGCTGAAATCAAGTGAAATTAAGTCAAAAGCTTCAATGGCTGGAACAGTCTCTTGATAACTCTGATTCCTAAAAGTCCTTTAGAAACTGAAAAGAAAGCTGAAGTGTTGCTTACAAACATATTTACTTAAAGACCAAAAATATTTCAACAATGACTCTTATACCAACGACAGCTTAAATAATTTGTGGGCAGTTCATTACCCAATGTGAGTAACAGTTGTAGACTCTCAATGGGAGAGACTTTAGGGAAGATACAGTTTTTAATCTTGCAAGTCACACGATGGAGAGAAAAGTAGCCATCAGAGAAGTCCTTCCAAAAGGGCAGAATGAGGACTTCCCTGGTGGTGCAGTTGATAGCAATTCACCTGCTAATGCAGGGGACACAGGTTTGATCCCTGGTCTGGGGAGATTCCGCATGCTGTGGAGCAACTAATTCTACACCACAGCTAATGAGCTTAGGTTCTAGAGCCCGCAAGCCACAACTAGTGAACCCACGTGCTGCTACTACTGAAATTCCATGTGCCTAGAGCCCGTCCTCCACAACAAGAGAAGACTGCTCACTGCAACAAAGAGAAGCCCCTGCTCACTACAACTAGAGAAAGCCTGTGCAAGCAAGGAAGACCCATGCACCCAAAAATAAATAAAGATTTTTTTTTTTTTTTTTTACTAAGGGCAGGATGAGCTCAGGGCTTCTAGGATATATTGAAGATGTTGAATGCTTAAAATCATTCTGAAACTTTTCCAGGCCATTTTTTTTTTAATTTTAATACAGCCTTTCTGACTCTTGTCAAGTTTAGAATATGGTTCAACCTTCAGAGATTAAGAAATCTCTTACTGTTTATCCTTAGCAGCTTATTGAAGTATAATGGTTTTAGTTTTGTTTAGAATTTCTTTTCATGTAGAAAGCATGTTGCTGCTGCTTGCTAAGTCGCTTCAGTCGTGTCCGACTCTGTGCAACCCCATAGATGGCAGCCCACCAGGCTCCCCCGTCCCTGGGATTCTCCAGGCAAGAACACTGGAGTGGGTTGCCATTTCCTTCTCCAATGCAGGAAAGTGAAAAGTGAAAGTGAAGCCGCTCAGTCGTATCTGACTCTTCGCAACCCCATGGACTGCAGCCTATCAGGCTCCTCCGTCCATGGGGTTTTCCAGGCAAGAGTACTAGAGTGGGGTGCCATCGCCTTCTCCGAAAGGAGTGACTAAAGTAGTCAAAATTCCTTGCCTTCAGTAGAACTTATTCTAGCAGGGTGACAGACAATATTAAAATTGAAATATCCTATGTTGGAGAGTAACATGGGCTACAGAGCTTGAGAATGCAGCCAAGTAGGATGTGAGGAGTTGTAAATTTAAATCAAATGGCCAGGAAGGGCCTCACTGGAAAGGCTGTACCTGGGCCGAGTGAAGAGCCTGGGAAGAGCGCTTGAGGCAGAAGGCTCAGCAGTGCAGGGGAGGCCAGAGAGGGGGTGAGTGGAGGCCTCAGGACAGGATATTGGGAAGACGGGAGGGAATGTGGATCACTCTGGTGATGGGGAGTTTTAATAGAGAAGAGATGTGATTTGACTTCTTGGGGCCCAGGGCAGGTTGCCCCCAAATACACCACAATGGCATGTTGATTATTTTGACTTAAAGTTATTTAAGAAACAGCCAGTGCAAGAGGGACACTCTGACCCTCCTCCTGATCCTTGAAAGCAGGAGACAAATCTCTGCAGGGAAAGTAGCCCTCCCCTGTACGTGGAGGCAGGAAGATACCCTTATCACCAGAAAGGGAATTCTGGCTGAGAAACCTGTATAAACAAGCTTTGCATGCAAGTGTGCTAAGTTGCTTCAGGCATGTCCGACTTTTTGGGACCCTGTGGGTTGGTCCATGGGGATTCTCCAGGCAAGAATACTGGAGTGGGTAACCTATGCCTCCTCTAAGGGATCTTCCCAACCCAGGGATCAAACCCATGTCTCTTGTGTCTCGTGCAGTGGGAGGCGAGTTCTTTACCACTAGCACCATCTGCGAAGTCCAAATCAGCCTTGAAACTTCTTTAAAGTATTACCTCAAGCCCATGCTCTGTTTGCATTCTTCACTAATTGGGTACTGCAAACCAAAGTTTCTTGGTCCTTCAATTCCTCACAAGTATTGTTTCTTTGTCTAAAAAGTACAAAAGTTTCCTGCTTTGGCCACCTCTCAGGTCCCATTTCTGTGAGACCTCTGTGACATGAATTAAAATGTCTTTTTCTTCTGTTCATCTTTCCTGCATCAATTTTGTTATTAGTGCCACCATAAGAACTCACAAGGGGTAGAAATCCCCCTTCCAACAGACTCAGGGTTTATTTTGTTTGTTTTTTAGAATTCAATTACAGTTTCTATTTCCTTTCTTTCTTTTTCCATATCCCCACAGACTCATGTTGTCACAGGGTTACCCTGCTGCTCTCTTGAACAAAGTGAAGGAGGGTATATGAGTCTTCTCAGGCTGCTGTAACAAAGCATACAGATTGGGTGGCTTAAGCAATAGAAATTTATTTCTCACAGCTTTGGAGACTAGAGATCTGAGACTAAGGAGGCAGCACAGTTGGTTCCTCCTGAGAGCTGTGAGGGAAGAATCTAAGCCTCTCAATTTGGTTCAAAGAAGGTTGTCTTTTCCCTGTGTGATAAAGGTCATATGAAAAGTTAGAGATGAAATATTCCTTTAAAAAGTTATATAGGATTCCACATATATATGTTAATATATGATATTTGTTTTTCTCTTTCTGACTTACTTCACACTCTATGACAGACTCTAGGTATATCCACATCTCTACAAATGACCCAATCTCATTCTTTCTAATGGCTGAGTAATATTCCATTGTATTTGTATGGTAGAGGGAGCTCATCTCAGTGCCGTGATTACCTAGAGGGGTGGGATGGTGGAAGTAGGAGGGAGGTCCAAGAGGGAGGGGATATATGTATACATGTAGCTGATTCACTTCATTGTACAGCAGAAACTAACAACATTGTAAAGTAAACATACTACGAAAAAATTATATAGGAAATAAGGAAAATAAAGTCCATGAAATTATGGGAAAAGAAGGAGGAAAGTAAAGTGAAATACAGGGAACATGAGAGCATTTAGAAATTTTACTGGAAGCTCAAGAGGAAAGACCTGAATTAATTGCTGTCATTGTAAATTAGGAAGTATAATTTAAAAGTATAACTTTCTGTCTCACCTTAAAAAATCTGAAGATCTGGAGCCTAAGGCGTGTTCCCTCATGGAAGTGTGGGCCCTTGAGCCCTCAGGGAGACTCCATCACTCAGTGATGCAGCGCTTCTAAACCTGTACTCTGCACAGACCAGCCTCAAGCTTGTACTGAGCATGCGCCCCTAGAACAATGCGGTCTAGGACCCGTGGCCACTTCCATGCATCATCGTTTGCACCCTTGTGTTTCTGGCAATGGCATGTCTCACTCCCTTTTGTTCACCTGCTTGGTCCTCTAGACATTTGAATTTACCCTAATTTTGAGAAATTCATATAAAGAAGGATTAAAGAACATAATAACAGATTCTCCAACAGAAATGGGAGCTAAGATGTGGCAAAGAGGAAAAGAAATAGTCTTTAAAGTCAGAAAAATCAGGTTTGCTGTATGGTCTTAGGGAATTTACTTAACCTTGTCTATAAATAAATGGACATAAGTGATACCACCTGGTTTTGTTGCTCCAAAAATTAAATAAGATAATGTATGGAAACAGAGTGATGGATCAAAGCAAGCCATCAGTAATTGTGGGAGAAGTAACTTTCCTTTAGAGGGCTCACTCCTCACTTGTAAAATAAGGGTGGAAACATGCCTCATAGCTTCATTGTGAAGGTTAAATAAGACATTTGAAAAAGCACCCTCTCTTCTGGCCTAAGAGCCAATTGATAAGTTTTAATTTCCTTTCTCCTTCTCTAAAATAAATGCAAAAGTGAGTTTGACTTTGGAGTGTTTATGGTGTTCGTCCTGTTTATGATATAATGCTGCTGCTGCTAAGTCGCTTCAGTCGTGTCCAACTCTGTGCGACCCCAAAGACCACAGCCCACCGGCAGCCTGGTGGCTCCCTCGTCCCTGGGATTCTCCAGGCAAGAACATTGGAGTGGGTTGCCATTTCCTTCTCCAACGCATGAAAGTGAAAAGTGAAAGTGAAGTCGCTAGTCGTGTCTGACCCTTCGCAACCCCATGGCTGCAGCCTACCAGGCTCCTCCGTCCATGGGATTTTCCAGGCAAGAGTAATGGAGTGGATTGCCATCTTAACTATGTTACAGAAAGCATTCAAATGAGATCAGATATAACAAAAAGGTGACTGGAAATCAAATACCTCAGATCAACTTGCATAAAGAGAAGACTGAAGAATATAGCAGGAAACAGAAATATTCTTCCAAAAAAGAGTAATCATCATTAAGGTTCATGGCATTTATGTTCCTACAAGAATAGAGATTATGAGAGATGCTGTACTTTTTTTTCTGATCCTGCTGTACTAATAGAAGAACTTAGGTTCTCAAAGGGCTTCCTTGGTGGCTCAGATGGTAAAGAATCCACCTGCAATGCGGGAAACCTGGGTTTAATTGCTAGGTTGGGATGATCCCCTGGGAGAAGGGCATGACAACCCACTCCAGTATTCTTGCCTGGGGAATCCCCATGGACAGAGGAGCCTGGCGGGCTACAGTTCATGGGGTTGCTCGGACATGACTGAGCGGCTAAGCACAGCATCAGTCAGTTCAGTCGCTCAGTCTTGTCTGACTCTTTGCAACCCCATGGACTGCAGCAGGCCAGGCTTTACCATCCATCACCAACTCCCAGAGCTTGCTCAAACTCATGTTCATCGAGTCAGTGGTGCCATCCAACCAGTGTAGTTTCTCAAAAAGTGGTAATTTGAATAAAGGAAATGAGAGATGGAAAAAACTTATTGTAAATTAAGAAAAATGTAGGGACAAGAAGATATGAAAATATGAGAGGGAACATAACAAAATACTCAAGAGGATGGATTTTATAGTCTGAATATTAGCTCCATCTCTTATTAGCTGTGTGGCCTTAGGCAAGTCACTTAGCCTCTCTGTGCCTCAGTTTCCTCTTTCCTCCATACCTCATTTCCATCTTTAAAATGTGTATAATAATAGTAGATATCTTATTAAATGTTTCTGTATCGTAATTGAGTTAGCTTAATAAAGTATCTAGAACAGTGCCTAAAACATCATACATACTATGATGACATGCACACGTGGTCAGTCGTGTCCGAGTCTTTGCGACCCAACGCACTGTAGCTCCTCTGTCCGTTGAATTTTCTAGGCAAGAATACTGGAGTGGGTTGTCATGCCCTCCTCCAGGGGGATCTTCCCAACTCAGGGATCAAACCCACATCACTTGTGTCTCCTGCATTGGCAGGCAGATTCTTTACCACTGCACCATCTGGAAAGAGATATACATACTATATAGGCTATTACTGTAAGAGGGAAGGTCAATAGAATTCTGAATTAGTTTTTCTCAATATCAGAGACTGATACTTTAAAACATGCCAAAATTTTCTCAAGTAAAAGAATCAGTAGTGACCCTTTGGTGCAGAAAATTCTAAAAACAAATATTTCCCCAACTTCCAAACACAGAAGTGAAAAAATAGAAAAAATCTGAAGAGCAAGTCAAAGATAACTGTGGGGACCTAACAGAGCTGTTAAAAGAAGCAAATGGTCTCTGCCCCTTGGTGCCACACCCATTATTATCCTTGGAATGCAGACTGAATCTGTGACTTGCTTCAAACAATAGAATGTGGCAAAGGTGATAGAATGTCACCCCTTTGATTAGGTTACATTATGTGGTGAAAGGCACGTGATTGTGTTACATCATTTAAGACTTCTGTTTAGCAGACTTGAGCTAGAGACTCTCCTGCTCACAGAAATAAGTGGCCTTGTTGGAGAAGCCATGAGTCAAGGAATTGACATCTTAGACCTGAAGGCAGACTCCAGTCAACAGCTAGTAAGAAGCTGGGGTCCACAGTCCTCTTGCTGCAAGGAAAAAACTTCTTCCAACAAACTAAGGGAGTTTGGAAGCAGATTCTTCCCCTATCAAGCCTCTAAAGGAAAACGCAGCCCAGTCGATGCCCTGACGGCAGCCTGGTGAGGACTTGAGCGGTGGAACCGGGCTAAGCTCTACCTGGATTCCTAATCCACAGAAACTGTGAGATAATAATAATACCCACAATGCTGTTCTAAGCCACTACGTTTGTGGTGATTTGTTACATGGCAATAGAAAATTAGTACAGATGACCTGTTCTCACTCTATATATGAGGAAAGTGGAATCTAAGAAGTCAGTAACTTGTTCAAGACCTCACTGCTAGAAAGTGGTAAAGAGTGGGTTCAAGTATATGGCTGTGTGCTTAACCACTGTGCTCTCCTGCCTCCCAAAACAAAGGGTCCAGGGAATAAAGGAGCTTCAAGTCATTAAAGCTGTACAAGTGGAGGATGGTTTAGAGAATATTGATATGCCATTCAGAAGAGATGAAGGCAGCAGAAGAAATTCAGAAATCAAAACCTGAGGAAAAAATTCTGAGGAAGAAAGAGACTGATCAGAAGAGTTTTCAGGAAACAAGATAAAGTTGGTCATGTTATCTCTGGAGCCACATCTCTCTCCCAGTGGCCAAGTTTGACTGGGTTGTAAGGACCACGATCTATGGAGGGCATCTTATTTTGACCCCATAGTAGAGGACGGTTGGTGGCTCACGTACCCATGTGTAGGTCACCAGATGGTCGTACTCTTTCATTTCTAAGGCAACAGGTGACAACAAAGAAAGCAAGTTTTTAAAGTTCGTCACAAAGGTGTGTGTTAACCTAGGAGCTCTGCTAACAGAGAAAGGAACTTCTATGAAAGGATCCTAGGAGATGAAAGAAAGACAAGGGTGAAAATCAGGGAAATGTATCATAGAAAAAGCATTAGGATCCCAGCTATCATGACATTTTACTAAGAAGCCTTTCTTGACCACTGTTAGTAGGTCTGCTCTTTCGTTCTCCTCAATGATCCTCCATTATTTCCTTCCAGGCACTTAACCCAATTGCAAGAACATTTGTTTACTTTCTGCAGCTCCATATGGACTGGGATGATGTCTGTTTTGTTCATCATTGGATACACAGAGATAACACACCTGTGCCTGGCACATACTGTAAGCTCAACAAACAGTATTTGTCAGATGAATGAATGAAAGGAAATTCAAATACCTGCTTTATATGATACAAAGAAGAGCCTTAGAAGGGAGTGGACTTGAGGATGAGGCATGAGCTCAGGAAATAGATGGCTCAGACAGCAGAAATACATGGAAAACTCACATACCCGTCTGCTGGCTTCAGGCAATGAGGCCTTCAGGGCCAATAGCACACTCTGATCAAATGATGGAGGGGTCTGGGGGAAAGATGACCTTGCAAGGTCTCTGAATTCTGCGAATAAAAGTTGGTTAGATGTGAGCAAATTGGAGGAGGAAAGGACACACACAGAATCACATTTGCATGAATAAGGTTGTAAATCTAGTGGAAATGCCTAAATCAGAGATTTGTAAAGATCCAGAAGCGCCAACTGGAAGAACAGGACACTTTCCAGATGAAATAAAAAGGAAAGGAAAATAATGGAAACTTGAGGACTATGGCTATAGGAAATGGCTATTATACACCTATGGAAAGTTCTTAGTAATTGGGAAATGTACAAATATTGTCATTAAATAAATTTTTTGGTATTACAGTTTTCATATTTAAATCTGTAATTATAGTGTAATTTAATTCAAATTTAAATACAAGTTACATATTTAAATCTGTGTAAAGATGTATGTAGAATAACTTAAAGAACAGAAATGTAAGCAATTTATTTTTCTTTTAAATCCCAGTAGCACAAAAAACCTGTCATTAACGTGAGCACCCCCAGAAGGAGATGAAATCCCTTGCCGGCCGAGCAGCCTTTAGGCATGGATTATCTTTCTCACAGAAATACTCCAAGTGAAGCAATAAGGTACTCAGGAAAGGAGGGGCTCTGTAGAAGGTGAATATAATAAAATGAAGTGCAAATTGTCAACACATTGCTTCCCTTTTTCCTGAATCTTGCTTCTAATATTTTTCTTTTTTTTTCTGAACCAATTTTTATACATGGATGTTCAGTTCTTTTTCAGATACGCTCCATAACTATCCGAGTCAGTATTTATGAAGCTCTTAAAACAGTTCCTGGCACATAGTAAACAACTCCATAAATAGTTAATAAATAAATGCATGATACTAAAATGTCGACTCTCAAGGTTTGAATTTAACCCTAAATATGCTGTCCTTCATTATATTTGAAATCAACTTGGTTAATGATAAGAAATAGAACTCATGGTTTACAAAACCAGTGAAGATGGGTATGTTAAGGGGGGTGGTACACTTACAAAAAGAGCTAAATGCTTCGTTTTTTCATAATGATCTTTATGCTATGCTCCTCCTTCACATTCTCTTCTCCACTTGGTGTGATCTATTAAGGTCTTAACTAAACACAATGGGAATTTTATTCTGAGACTTTTAAACATCTCAGTGCTTATATATCTACAAAAGTAACCATTTTCTTTTCATTTGTGACAGGTAACTTCCCCCTCCTCATCCTTAAAAGAAACCTCATAATAAAGTTACCATTCATGTATCTATATTTACTTCACTGTTTTAGTTCTAGAAAATACAGGATACGAATGGAAGAAAATGGAGTCTGTTTTTCAATATTGCTTTGTCAGTGGATGACCCGAGACCAAATTCAACTCCAGATCTCTAAATGACTCCATTAAAATCCTTTTGGTGAGCTGCGGGAAGCTCAGTTTTCCTTCTCAGTTGGTGCTGCCTGAACTACATTTAGACTCTGCAGCCTGGGCCTCTCGCCTTGTGCTCCTCCTCTACCCAAATGTGGAAGAGCTGGACCGAAGGAGGCGGAGGGATGCAGAGGCAGGACCATCCTTCAGTTCAGTTCAGTTCAGTTCAGTCGCTCAGTCGTGTCCGACTCTTTGTGACCCCATGAATTGCAGCACACCAGGCCTCCTTGTCCATCACGGAGTTCACCCACACTCACGTCCATCAAGTCAGTGATGCCATCCAGCCATCTCATCCTCTGTCGTCCCCTTCTCCTTCTGCCCCCAATCCCTCCCAGCATCAGAGTCTTTTCCAATGAGTCAACTCTTCGCATGAGGTGGCCAAAGTACTGGAGTTTCAGCTTTAGCATCATTCCTTCTAAAGAAATCCCAGGGCTGATCTCCTTCAGAATGGACTGGTTGGATCTCTTTGCAGTCCAAGGGACTCTCAAGAGTCTTCTCCAACACCACAGTTCAAAAGCATCAATTCTTCGGCGCTCAGCCTTCTTCACAGTCCAACTCTCACATCCATACATGACCACAGGGAAAACCATAGCCTTGACTAGACGGATCTTTGTTGGCAAAGTAATGTCTCTGCTTTTGAATATGCTATCTAGGTTGGTCATAACTTTCCTTCCACTGCCCGCCCCTATCTGGATGGCAGGTCCTCCACTGCCTCTATCCTCACATCTCCAGCTCTGAAGCTTCTGCACCCTTATCCCTTAGCTTGTCTCTGGATGCCTGAAAGGTAGATGAGGGAAAGGGTGACAGCCGGGGTGGGGGTGGGAAGGAGAGATGGGGGACCCAGGCGTGTCCTGGGGTATAAGGAGAGTGCATAAATGTGCAGGTGTCCCACCTGTGTGAATCAATCATAGTGACTCTATCTTGGAAAACCATGTTACTTACTGTGTGGGACTTCCCTGTAACTCAGACAGTAAAGAGTCTACCTGCAATGCAGGAGACATGGGTCAGGAAGATCCCCTGGAGGAGGGTATGGCCATCCACTCCAGTATTCTTGCCTGGAGAATCCCATGGACAGAGGAGCCCAGTGGGCTACAGTCCATGGGGTATCAAAGAGTCAGACACAACTGAGCGACTAACACTGCTACTACTACTTACTGTAGGTGGCGCAAGCGGTAAAGAACCTACCTGCTGATGCAGGAGACCCTTAAAGAGATGTGGGTTTGATCCCCTGGAGGCAGGAAGATCCACTGGAGAAGTGAATGGCAACCCACTCCAGTATTCTTGCCTGGAGAATCTGATGGATAGAGAAGCCTGGTGGGCTACAGTCCATGCGGTCTCAAAGAGTCAGACAGGACTGAAGCAATTTAACATGCAGGCTATTCATTTACTGTAGGAAAAAATTTACACAGTACTTCACATTTTAACATAAAGTTGGTCATTGAATTAAGGAAGAACAATTAGTAATACAGGACAAAGGGAATTTATTTCAGAGATAACAACAGCAAAATGCTAAAAACTGTATTTTATTCAACAGTGAGTGAAAGGAAGTTCAGAGCTATTTGCTATTTTTATTATTGTTCTTTAGAATTATTATTATTTGAAATTACTGTGGCAATGTATCCAGTTCATTCTTTGGCAAGTTGATTGCTAATTCTCCTTTAAATTGATTGCTTTTCTCTTTTTAAAAGACGATGCAGGCTGTATCTCAAGATTTGAATACTAGCATAAGCAGCTTTTCAAGTGTCATTTAAATTCTCCGGATTTCAGCTTTCTCATTTGTGAAATAAAGAGTTTAGTCTAGATCAGGAGGCCTTGGAGAAGGAAATGGCAACCCACTCCAGTATTCTTTCCCGGAGAATCCCATGGACAGAGGAACCTGGAGGGCTGCAGTCCATGCGGTCACAAAGAGTTGGACACGACTGAGCGACTAAACAATAAGTAGATTAGAGTTGAGCCAACTTCTGTAAAGGACCAGAAAGGAAATATTTTCTCCCTGTTGTCTCCATAATCCATGTCACAACTTAACTCTACTGCTATAGCATGAATGCAGACAACGAGTGTGTATAGCTATACTCCAGTATAACTTTATCCAAAAGCAGGTTGTGGGCAGGATATGACCCACAGGAGGCATTTTTTGACCGCTAGTCCAGATCAATCATTTTCTAAGTGTTCCTCAGAGATTTCTGGGACCATCTCAAGGAAACAAAAAGAAGTGGAGAGCCTGAGCAAGCGAGATTCTGCAGCTTTCACCCCCATTTCAGCCAGAGCAACTCTTTTTCATATGTGGACTTTCAAGTAAGATTATTTTTAAAGCCTCCTCTAACTGAGACTGAAAGCATTTAAAGAAAACATAAGATCTCTATAGTCCCGGGAAAACTGCATGTTTCTAAGTAGTGTCAACCTCTCTCATATTCTGAATCCCACTGCCTTATCCCACACCCTGACCCCTGATGATCTGACAATTTCCAGATCTCCAATTCCAAATCAGAATCCTTCCTAAATTACAGTCCTATACTCAATTTCTTATCTCAAGCACCTCATAACCCAAATATCCAAAACTCATTGTTTTCACCCCAGACATGCTCTTTCTCTCTCTCTCTCTCTCTCTTTTTTTTTCTCCATATGAGTTAATGGCTCCAAGAAGCTTCCCTGGTGGCTCAGATGGTAAAGAATCTGCCTGCATTGCAGGGGACCCAGGTTCGATCCCTTCCAGCATTGGAAAAGACCCCAGTGCTGGGAAAGATTGAGGGCAGGATGAGATGGTTGGATGGCATCACCAAGTCAATGGACATGAGTTTGAGCAAACTTCAGGAGATAGTGAACGACACAGAAGCCAGGTGTGTTGCAGTCCTTGGGGTCGCAAAGAGTCGGACATGACTTAGTGGCTGAACATCAACACCTATGGCTCCAAATTCCCTCCTGTGAAGCAAACCAGAAACCTGGGACTTTCTTCTCTCTTGTCTTCGCCACTGAAAATTAGTCACTGACTCCAATAGATTTTCTCTTGTGATTACATGTTTGCTCCTTTGCACTAGTACCTCAGTCTTAGTCAAAACCTCTGCTATCTGTTATCCAGGCTATGACCAGATGGGAGAAAATAAGAGAAGCTGGAGATGAGGGGTAAAGTGGTTCTGGCCACCCTCTTCATCTGTGAGAATAGTCTGTCTAAAATCTTAGCTGGAAACTCACCTAGTTACAATTCTTCATTATTTTCCCACTCCAAGCAAGATGAAGTGCAAATTCTTCCACCTGGAGTTAGTAAAAAGTTGTCTGAAACTGACTTTCCTGATCGTTGGTGGAGCCATATGAAATTGTCATTTCTGTAGACCAAAATGCTTGGCTCTAGCAATGTTTTATGATTAATCTAAAACTTCTCTGTCTTCACCTACTGTCATTCCTTCATGTCTGAATCTTTGAGATCCCATGGAATATAGCCTGCCAGGCTCCTCTGTCCACTGAATTCTCCAAGCAAGACTATCAGAGTGGGTTGCCATGCGCTTCTCCAGGGGATCTTCCCGACCCGGGGACTGAACCTGGGTCTCCTGTATTGCAAGCAGATTCTTTATCATCTGAGCCACCTGGGAAGCCTGACTCACATGTCACACATGGGTAAATTACTTTGCTGGAATGTAGATGTCCACCTTCTCCCCTGGCCAGGTCAATTTCTACACATCTTTCATATTTTAGGTCTGGTAAACACTTCCTCCAGATATCTCTAAACTGTTCAGTCGCTCAGTCGTGTCTGGCTCTTTGCAACCCCATGGACTGCAGCACATCAGGCTTCCCTGTCCATCACCAACTCCCTGAGCTTGCTCAAACTCACGTCCATCGAATTGGTAATGCCATCCAATCATCTCATCCTCTGTTGTCCCCTTTTCCTCCTGCCTTCAATCTTTCCCAGCATCAGGGTTTTTTCCAGTGAGTCAGTTCTTCACATCAGGTGGCCAAAATATTGGAGCTTCAGCTTCACCATCAGACCTTCCAATGAATATGCAGGACTGATTTCCTTTAGGATGGATTGGTTTGATTTCCTTGCAGCCCAAGGGACTCTCTAGAGTCTTCTCCAACATCCCAATTCAAAAGCATCAGTTTTTCAGCACTCAGCTTTTTTTATGGTCTAAACTCTCACATCCATACATGACTACTGGAAAAACCATAGCTTTGACTGCTGCTGCTGCTAAGTCGCTTCAGTCGTGTCCGACTCTGTGCGACCCCATAGACGGAAGCCCACCAGGCTCCTCTGTCCCTTGGATTCTCCAGGCAAGAATACTGGAGTGGGTTGCCATTTCCTTCTTCAATGCATGAAAGTGAAAAGTGAAAGTGAAGTCCCTCAGTCATGTCCTGACTCTTAGCGACCCCATAGACTGCAGCCTACTAGGCTCCTCCATCCATGGGACTTTCCAGGCAAGAGTACTGGAGTGGGTTGCCATTGCCTTCTCCTAGCTTTGACTAGACAGACCTTTATTGGTGAAGTAATGTCTCTGCTTTCTAATATGCCATCTAGTTTGGTCATAGCTTTTCTTCCAAGGAGTAAGTGTCTTTTAATTTCATGGCTGCAGTCACCATCTGCAGTGATTTTGGAGTTCAAGAAAATAAAATCTGTCACTGTTTCCATTGTTTCCCTATCTATTTGCCATGAAGTGATGGGACCGGATGCCATAATCTTCATTTTTTGAATGTTGAGTTTTAAGCCAGCTTTTTCACTCTCTTGTCTTGTTCCCTTTCTGAGTTCCCATGGCAACCCGTGTGAGGCATCCAGTTGAAATGATGTGGTTGCCCTAGGAGACTTTCAAGGGTTTGAGAGCATTTTTGTCTCCCCTCTGCCTGGCTCAGCACATTTCACTTGTTGAACTGAGTGCAATGGAACAAAACTAACAGGTCCTTCACAAATAAAGATAACTTACCAATTAAGCTGACTTTGGATTTTAATGTTGTGTTTGAGTTTCAGAAGACTTTGGGGATTTCAGCCTGGCCAGTGTTTTCATATGCTAATAAATTTGATTTGAGACTGACTCATTAATTAAATGAACAGATAGTTTTGAGACTTGGAGGAAAGAATAAGCCAAAGGCTTGTACTTTTAGTCACAATATTTATATCACAGTAGATGATTTGAATAAAGGATTTCTGGAGTTGTATTATGGAAGAAAAGCATTTTTATGGTATAAATAATGTATACCTTCATTTCCAAGTTCTCTGAATGGGCAAAATTGCTTTTTCCTGAATCTCTGTACATCAGATATGCATAGATTAAGATGAGATATTTCAGCCCCATTTTCCTTAAAAAAAAAAAAAAAACTTCTAAGAAGAGATTGTAGGCAAATAGTAATGTTAATTTAGATAAAAAACAATTCTCTGTTATCATTACAGCAACCCAGCTGTGAAACTGTAAGTGGTGTGGGCACAGACATATATATTGGTCTGTTGGGAGAGATAAGTAATATTTTACTCACTCCAGGATAGAATGTTCCCCAATAGAGCTCTCCGGCCTGGCAGAGAAGTAGACAACAATCTAGCCTGCAGACATGTTTGCTCATCCGTCAGATAGTTGGGCAGGGTTCCTGGAGAGGACAGTCCAGAGACCAACAGAGCCTTTCACCCATGCACTCATCATGGGGGCCGGGACCTGCCACACTGTAGGCTAGAAACAGGTGACAGCTCCATAAATTCAAAGAACTGCAGTGAAATAACAACAATAAGAGCAGGCTTAACAGGGGGCAAATATTGAACACCTCTCCTAGATCCTGTACGGGATGGACCACTTGCCCAGAGAAAGCCTCACTGTGGCATCTCCCCTTTCCTTGAAATGTCCATCCTGAGTGGCAAGCCATCTTGCTCACCTATGTGTGTCTGGAGCCTTGTCTCCAGCACAGCAACAGCCATAGCAGCTAGTAAAGGTTTCTCAATAGTTAAAAGGGCCTTGCACAGGAAGACGAGGGAATGAAGTGAGGCCCTCTGCAAAAGCAGCGTGAGAACACCCAGCCTGCAACATATTCTGTGCTCAGAGGTGGCTTTGTGCCTGGATACTGAAGCCACCTCTCTGGAGGATGCTTATAGGATCCATGGCCCTTACCACCATCAGGGGAAAGTCTAAATATAGTGGATGCTATTTTTTCTCCTCTTCCTCCTCCTCCTTCCCTGTTGCTTGTGTGTGGCTCAGTAGAGGAAACAGGATGACCCTTCTAAATTCAGCTTCCTGGAGTTTGATTTTACTTCCATGCCAGGTTCCATATCTATAGTGATCCCATATACACCCTCATTTTCCTTCACCCCAAGTTCCTTGGTGAAGGAAAGTGGTGGCTAAGCGGTAAAGAATCCTCCTGCAATGGATGAGACTCGGAAGAGGCAGGTTCGGTCCCTGGGTTGGGAAGACCCCCTGGAAGAGAAAACGGCAAGCCACTACAGTATTCTTGCCTGGAGAATCCCATGGATAGAGGAACCTGGCAGGATACAGTCCATAGAGTCACACATGACTGAGCAACTGAGCACGCATGCACGCAAAATTTCCTCAAGTGTTTGGTTGATCTATCTTCCATCTTCTTTTCCGGCTCTCACTCATTATCCATGCAATGACCTCTAACAGCTTCCTCTAGGCCTGGACCAGGAGCGGCTTTCTAGCTTTTCACACAATGCCTTTTCTAATGATGGTAGTGGTGATGTTGATAATGGTGATGATCTGTTTTGTTTAGCCATTGTTTACTGAACGTCTATTCTATGCCATTTACACATCATTTACTCTCATTTACTCATTATCTGCTTTTATTCTCTGGACATCTTATTTAATAGGTGTGACCATCTCCACCTTTTAGATGAGGAAACTGATCATGAGAGAGATTTGGTCACTTCTGGTCATCTTACCATCGGTAACTAGCAAAGCTGCATTATAATTTATGTTCTGTGTGACCTCAAAGCTCAGGCTACTTCTACTTGACAGCTTTCATGGCAAATGGTGACATGTGGTTCTCCACTGTCATCTCCTTTAGTTCCTCTTCCATCTGAGTTGGCTTCATGGACTTTTGTTATCTGCTCTTAACACAATAAATGGAGAAGAAAACGGCAACCCACTCCAGTAATCTTGTCTGGAAAATTCCATGTGTTGTAGCCACACATTCCAGGAAACAAACTCACTCAGAAGGACAATGCAGATAGTGGAGTGCAGTTATGACACCAGCGGGCCCAAGGCAGAGTCTCCTCTTAGCCAAGGACCCCGACCAGCATTTGTGAAAATCTTTTATACCCCATGTGTATGTGTCTGAACCCACCACTCCAAATTCCTTGAGACTTACATAAACCAAGGAAAATACAATCCCAATAAGCCCATCATTCATGTGCTATGTGCTCATGTGCTCAGTCAAACAATTAGCCGATAATCAATAAACCCGAGGTTACACTCCGATAGATACAGAAAAATTTATGGCCTGTCTGGAGGAAGGGGTGATTAGTGTATGTTTATTCTTAGGCGATGAGTAACCTAGATATGATCTTCAAGGTTTCCCGGTCTGGAGGGGGTCTTATCCTTCTGTTGTTGTTTTCATAGGCGCTAAACACAGAGTTCAGAGTCCGTTGGAAAGGTGGCTGAGCATGATCAGCATGAACAGGCCTAAGATGGAGTCCAGGCCCTGTGAATTCCTTTTTCACATGGACAGAGGAGCCTGGCAGGCTACAGTCCATGGTGTCACAAAGGGTTGGACACGACTGAGTGACTAACCAACAACGACACAATTAAAAAAAAAAAAAAGTAATACTTGAGTCTACATAGATTTTTCATGGGGTGCAGATGTGCCCAGGTGCTGACTTATAGGAGCACAGCTGTTCTTTGAGCATCATTGATCTGCAGAGGCTAGGATTGGGAAGAAGAGTCCTCCAAGAATGAGGATCCCAGTGGCCAAAGACTATGTAGTTACTGGCAATGGAAGATTTTATCCAAAAAGCCAGGTAAGACTCGTTGCACCTCAGGGATCAAGGAACACCTGAGACCAGCCACTTTGCAGCACAGCATGGCACGATCTAGAGAATTCTGCATGGATTCATGTCTTACCCACCATCCCTTCAACCATGAGGTCATTTGAGCCAGAGTGCCCTCTCATAAATGTGAGGCTATCTTGAAAATGACCGAAGAGAAGAAAAGACACTAGAGAGACTAAGCAATCCTAATTATGAAATCAACTCAGACTCATTAGAGAAAAAAATTACAGATGATCTGGACAAAAAAAAGAAAACAACAAAATTCACAATCCCATACAAATGGAAAAGAACAGCTTTTAACATCTTGCAGCAGATACTTTTTTTGTCAAAATATTTTGCCCATTTTTATTGTTTATTTTCTTTTTTATTGGAGCATAATTGCTTTACAGTGTTGTGCTAGCTTCTGCTGTACAACAAAGTGGTGTAGTATACATCTGTCTCTACCTTCTGAACTCTCCCTTTCTCTCCCTCACTATCTTTTCTGTGGTTCTGCTGTTTACTACCCCTATGACCTTGAGAACATTCATCATTTGTAAAGTGAAAGTAACAGTAATATCTACTTGATAAAACTGTTTCAAATACAGTTTTCTATTTTAAATACAAAATACAAAACTTTTTAAAAACAGCTTAAATACAAAACTGTTTTAAATACAGAAGATGCATAGAAATGTTGGTATACATAAACACTGAACACATTTTAGCTGTTGAGTTTTTCTTTAATAGTGTGTAACATATATTGTTTTTGAAGTTAAGCATGTATAGTGAATATCTTTTAATTTCAGTGATACTTTTTCTATGACTTCCCTCTGAAGAGCTGGATAATACTTAAGCATATGGCTGGGCTATAATTGATTTAACCAATGCTCTGTTGTTGGGCATTTAGGTTATTTCTGACTCTTCATGCTTACAAATAGTTCTCACACAAATATTCTTAGAGGTGTGTATTTGGAACGAAGCTTTAACTGTTTCTTTCCAGAAGTGAAGTTTCTTAGTTGAATCACAGGCATATTTTAAAACCTTGAGTACCTATTTTCATATTGCTTTCCAATAAGGCTAAACTCAAAATTGAGATGCCTTTTAACAAATACAGCAAAACATATCTGAGTATGTATCATTTTTCTTCCTTGACAATGTTAAATGTGATTCAAGACAAGATAAAGTTCTGCTGTAAATCAAAGAAATGGAATAAGAGGTCTGACATTTATCTTCCCAGGTACAGTGAAATCTGTAAGAAGTGGGGAAGAAGGGTCTCACCTACTCCCTGGTCTTTGATTACCATATGTCATCATTTCTTTACAAATGCAACAGACACACCTGTCTTTTCTTTGTAAATCATTTGGTAAAGGTTCTTGTTTAAAACATACCTGCAAGTTTTAATACCTGCTAGCATTCTACATAATTGCTACATTATAACATTAAAAAGAAAAAGAAAAAAAAAAAAAAACTATTACACTGAAAACTTCTCCAGTCTTGAGTTTAGTTCTCACCCCCGCATGGATCATCATGGCTATAACTTCCTTAGGGCTTACTCACAGGAGTGAGAACAGTCTGCTTGGTGCATGGAAAGACTGAAATACACTAATCTACAGAATTTAATTTAGCAACTACCTGCCAAAGATGAGCTATTGAAGGTTAACTGATCCTCCCTGGAGACGGTTCTCCTGGCTTAGCTATAACTCTGCAAAGCCTTTCTTTTGCATCTGTTACACACAGGCGGCCAGAGAGAGAAAAAAGACCAACCTGAGACAAATAGAGTCAGCCCTTCTTCCGGATCCCTGTACTACTTAGGAAGGGAGTGTGGGTTCATCTCAGAAATGAATGCACACTTTTTCAGACAGATATTCACAGTCCTCTCTAGATTAAAGCCCCACGGGATAGTAATTATCAGACTCAGTCTATTTAACTGTGTATGACAAACCTTGATGCAGAAACATATTGAGCCATAAAATAATAACCTCTTGATCATTTGATTCAAATGTTTCAATATTAATTTTCTAATATTAGATTTCTTTTGTGATGTAAGATGTGCCTTGATAATTTTCCAGGCAAGAGTTCTGGAGTGGATTGCCATTTCCTTCTCCAGGGGATCTTCCTGACCCAGGGATTGAACCTGGGTCTCCTGCATTGCAGGTAGACGCTTTACCATCTGAGCCACCAGGGAAGCTTTGATAATATCAACATTCTTAAATGAATTAATTAGTTCAACAAGTTCTTCATAAACATCTCTGATGGACAGAGTACATTTAAGGAATGCAACTACTTTTCTCTCAAAAGAGCTAAGTCTGAAATAGGCAAAATGAAAACAAATTATTAAAATGTAGAGGATGCTCTTGCCACAAGAGACATATAGATTAAGTATGCCAGGATGTCAGAGGAGAGGGAGGTGGTATCCAACAGGATGAACTCGAGGAGAGTTTGCTGAAGGAAGAGGTATTCTGAATGGGTCTGGACATAAGCAAAATTGTTTACTAAGCACAGATTCCTTTTGAGATCCTTTCAAAAGCCTCACCTACTAGGGTTTCCTCCTTTTCAACTTCTCTGTGATATCACAGCCCCATTGACACCTCTTCCCCCTCTGCGCCCCCCCACCCCTTTCTCTTATTCTGTATCCTAATGGAAGGGTGGGGCAGGAACTGAATTTAAAAGTATCACTCCTAGGTCTTCATTTGTACTTTGTTCCTATGAGCACTTTTACCAGTCCTTTAATGTGGAAAAGTGGGCATGGAGCTGAATTGGAGAGCATGGACAAAAGAGAGTTTGATTGAATTAAGAGAGAAAAATCTAGATGAGAGCAGTAAAAGGACTCAATTCTGGAGGGAGTGTAAAAGGAGAAGAAATGGGAGGGGAGAGGGCTGTTCAGAATCCAGCCGCTGAGAAATTCCCAATGGAGGGCATCTAAATGATTTCTTAATTTAATTTTTAAATTTGAATTTTCTGAAAAATAAAACCATTTACATAATTCATAAATCAAAATGGCGTAGAGGACAGAATGAAATGTCTAGTTCAACTTTTGTCCCTATGCACCCACCTCCCCACTCCTACCACTCCCACTAGGCAATTCCTTTTTTACTTCCTAGTGTTTCTTTCCAATGTTTATGCAAATATAAACCAAAATTAACTTATATTTTATTTTCTGCCTTCCAAATATATTTTAATAGTGATGTCTAATATTCAAGTTATTTGAGCTGTGAAGCAAATTCTTGAAATTTGGTAAACTCTTCTTCACACAACAGTGTTGTGTAAGGGTGTGGTTGTGTGTGTGCATGTGTGTGTGTGTGTGTGTGTCAAGGAAAGGGACTGAGTTTCACATCTGGGCTGACATGATGTGGAACAGTAACAGGTGAGGGATGGAGAGGTAATCCATGGGACTTCCCTGTGGCTCAAATGGTAAAGAATACGCCTGCAATTCAGGAGACCTGGGTTTGATCCCTGGGTTGGGAAGATACCCTGGAGAAGGGAATGGCAAACCACTCCAGTATTCTTGCCGGGAGAATTTCATGGACAGAGGAGACTGTCAGACTACAGACCATAGAGTTGCAAAGAGTTGGACATGAGTCGCAAAGAGTTGAACAATTACCCTGACTTAACTCAGCAAAGGTGAAATGAAGCCAGAGGTAATTGTGGGAACAAAAACCCACCAAGAATTGGTAGGAACCTTGGGAAGGATATCGAATCTTCTGCAAAGTTGTGTAGTAGTGGTTGGAATCAATCTTATTCAGCTTTTAGGGAACAAAGCAGCCTTGGTTGATAACTGAATTATACAGTATTGCCTTCAACTAATCCCTAATCAATTATTAACTGATATACTGGGACTTGGTGATAAAGCAGCATCATTGCCAAGTTGAGAGGCTTAGGTATTTTCTAGAGGCGAATGAGAAGTCACTGAATGGTTTTGAACACGGGAATGACAGAATCAGACCTTTATTTCAGAAAGTTTAATTTGGCAGCAGAAAAACTAACAATGCTATTCCTGGATTGGGTACTGGCTCTCTATTGCTACATGATGGATTATCTCAAAATGTAGCATCTTAAATGAGTAAGTGTTCTTTGTCTCGTAGTTTCTGTAGCTCCAAAATCTGGATGGAGTTACAGGCAGGATTCAGCTCTTCATAGGCGTGTGGACTGGGAATCCTAGTTCCTTGATGCCATTGGCACAGAAACCTCCTTTATTCCCCCACCCCTGTGAGCCTTTCCATTGTTCTTGTATTAAGTTGCTAAGTCATGTTGATTCTTTACGGCCCCATGGACGGTAGCCGTCCAGTCTCCTCTGTCCATGGGATTCTCCAGGGAAGAATACTGGAGTGGGTTGTCATGACCTTCTCCAGGGGATTTTCCCAACCCAGGGATCAAACCAGCATCTCCTGCATTGCAGACAGTTTCCTTACCTCTGAGCCACCAGGGAAGCCTGAGAGCCTTTCCATAGGGCAACTCATAACATGACAGCCAGCGTCCATCAAAGCCAGTGGGAGAGAGCAAGAAAGGGCAAGCAGGATGGAAACCAGTCTTTTTTTGTAGCCTAATCACAGAAGTGATTTCCCACCCATGTGCCATATTCTGTTTACTATGTGTTATTCTATTCATTCAAAGTGAGTTGCCAAGCCCAGGCCACATGCAGGTGGAGGGGATTTTTCAATGGTGTAAATATCAGCAGGGAGGGATCACTGGGAGCCATTTGAGGGGTTATTTCAACCTAGTAAGCTAGAAATAGGGCAGCATTGCAGTAGGTGGTTTCTGTCAGGCAGAGACAGGGGAGTGATGTGAAAATGAAGACAAGGTTAAAATTGCCAGAACTTGCAAGCAGATTTGATGGGGGATGAATGGAAGAAAAGTATCAAGCCTGACTAATTGGGATGAATGCCAGGGGAGACACAGAGAGAAAGAATAAGAAGAAGCAGATTTGGGAGAAATGTCTATGAAGGAGAATAGATTTTAACAGACTCAGCCTTAAGGAATCAGAAGAGAAAGAAATGAGAATCCTTTTAGTTCTGTTCATTTGCAGTAGCTGGTGTTGAAGCAAGACTGTGGACTGGAGTCAGACATACAGGCTTCAAATAACGACTCACTCCATCATCACAAGTCCCAGCCTAGTGGACAAACTACTGTGAGTCTCAGCTGCTGTTACGTTAAATGTGGAAGCCAACTCCTAGCTCTTCTGTTTGTTTTCAGATCTACATGAAATCACCTCTTCAAAATTCCTAGTACAGAGTAGGTGCTCAATAAACAGAACTGAGTATGGTTCTCCTGCTAAGTCACTTCAGTCGTGTCCGACTCTGTGCGACCCTATAGACGGCAGCCCACCAGGCTCCCCCATCCCTGGGATTCTCCAGGCAAGAACACTGGAGTGGGTTGCCATTTTCTTCTTCAATGCAGGAAAGTGAAAAGTGAAAGTGAAGTCGCTCAGTCGCGTCCGACTCTTAGCGACCCCATGGACTGCAGCCCACCAGGCTCCGCCGTCCATGGGATTTTCCAGGCAAGAGTACTGGAGTGGGGTGCCATTAAGCAGGTATGAAAATTTTCTATCAGAATCATCTTACAACCATCAAATATTCCCTTCCCCTTGTATCGTATTACTCTAACTTGAACAACTGTATTCATGAAGTTTACTTCTAAATATCTGTACAGCTAAAAATCATTTTATAGGTATAGATTATACATATATATATATATATATATATCTTAATCATGTCATACAAATGCACTCAAGTGAGGGTACCTAAACATTTAGACTGTATCACTAGCTTATTATTCCTCATGTGCATAATTTACTGTATTGATTTCCTTCTCTTTCGTTTTTTTTTTTTTTGAAGTCCTACTCTAATCTCTAGGTATAATGTTATTTTTAATGGCCTCTCTTTTTATTCTATAGAAAGACAGCTTAATAGATATATATATATTTAAGACTAGGCTGCATTTGAAGGCCTGGGCTTGAATCCTGACTATCCTTTTCATCAACCACATATATTTTTTTGGGCTCCAGCTTCCTCATTTATAAGAATAGGGACAGTATACTGCTGCTGCTAAGTCACTTCAGTCGTGTCTGACTCTGTGTGACCCCATAGATGGCAGCCCACCAGGCTGTCCCTGGGATTCTCCAGGCAAGAACACTGGAGTGGGTTGCCATTTCCTTCTCCAGTGCATGAAAGTGAAAATTGAAAGTGAAGTCGCTCAGCCATGTCTTACTCTTCACGACCCCATGGACTGCAGCCTACCAGGCTCCTCCACCCATGGGGTTTTCCAGGCAAGAGTACTGGAGTGGTTAGGGACAGTATGACTTGCCTTATATCTCTACAGAGGAAATGGCTGAGAATTATGAAGGTGGAAATTGTCATCAACCTTGTCTTCATTGCAGCAAATCAGAGGGCTGGGCTGAATTATAATATCTGAGTACTTAAGCATCAGGGCAGAGTGAGTTTGGCAAGTGCTTGGTGTCGCCCACTGAGCAGTATGACGTGTGGTCGGGTGAAAAGATGCGGCCCAATCAGAGCTCATCACACACATCGCCGTTGGAATGCGGCAGGGAAGAAGCACATCACAAAAATGACAGTCATCATCTTTACACCATTTGATCAGTGTTTCCAATACTGTTTCTGACTTCCTCCCATTTTTAACATTTTCAAATAATTATACTGAGTTCAGGAGTTTCAGGACGGGCAGAAAGGAATAAAGTATTTGACCGATCAGTGGAGACAGAAATGGATACTGATGCAAATTTTATTCTTTCTTCTTGTACCAGAAATCTTGAGGCCTACAAAAATCCATGAGGCTTGGAATTTCACATGTAAATTTTGCTAAACAGGTTTTCAAGCACTTTTGTGTAAGTTTGCAGCTAATTGCTAACATTAAGAATTGAAACTGTGCTAGGTGCTGTACTTTACATTCATTACCTTGTCTAACCTCTGCAAGCACCCAGTCAGGTGGGTATCTCACCCCCTTTTACAGCTGAGAAAACTGAGGCATAGGCTGACCTTCTGGGAGTCTGTGGGCAGTGACAGAGCTGGGCATTGATATCTATGCAGCCTTGCTATGGAGCCCACACTCTTAGCCATTAGGCTAAATTTCAAGTTCCAAATAACTGTTTTCAAAGTGTGATCTGCCCCTTCTTGGCCTCAGAATTACCCACAAGTCTTCATAAAACACCAAAACATAAAAAATATAATGGAGTTGGTAGCCATTCCCTTCTCCAGACTGACACCGCACTTCACTCCTGCTCAGCTGGATTGGCATGCCTAGAGGTGGGCCCTAGAAACCTGTATTTTAGCAAGGATTCACATTATTTTGATGCAGACTAAAGTTTAAGAAATAATGCACAGCCTCACACTTTCTATGGGTCAGGAACCATTGTATGCTGGGTCCTGCTTATTTTCTCCACCATCAGGACCACTGATGGACCCTTGTTGAAAGCTCAGTCCATGCAGTCTCCCAATCTGTTCTGCAGATCTGATTTAATGGAGGCAATGGCATCCAGTCTTACTACCCCAGGTCTGCTCTGACTTTAGGCACCAGGGATATCACCATTTCTGCCTTGCTTTGTGACGTTAATTTCAAGCAGACTATTTTCCCCTTACTCATCTTGCGTGGTCTGAGATGGCTTTCTGAGAACCTGCTCTTCTCCTGGCAAGAAGCTTGGGGCTCTATATGAAGAGATGTTTGTCCAGACGTTGTGAGTTTAGCTCCTGACACTTGTTTGCTTCGTCTTCACTCTGGCATTAGCTTCTTGATACTCTTGTCTGAGGTCTCCTCTGCTCATCTACTGCCTCATCCTCTCAGCTCCTGTACTGCCTTGCCTCTCAAGGTCCCTCCCTGCCTCTCCTGGTCCTCCTTGTGCTGGTCACTTTCATGAAAATGACCGCTTCTGATATGAACAAACGAGAGACCTCCCGTCTTAGATGCTACCCACGTTGGCTAGACCTCCCACCCGATACTATTCTAGCCTCACGATTCCTGTCTGGAAGACTCCAGGGCTGCACCTTCCTTTCCCTCTCTTTGAGCTTTCCTGCCTCCTGAGGTTGCGGTCCTACCCCATTGCCCCATCTGAAACCCTGCACTGGGTTGCTACTCCCTTGTCAATCTTGCTGCCTCAGTGTGGCATGCATAGCTCTAGACATCTTTCAGCTGCTTTGGGGGACTGGTTCTTTCTTGCTCCAGGGTCATCTCTGTTCCCAGTGCTATACTCACGGTCTGGAATATTCTCTGCCTCCCTGTCTTTCACTTCCAACTCTTTCTTAGGCTTTGGTGCCATTGTTCTTCTTTTCACCCCTCTTGATCTTTAATTCTTGGTCAAATGTTCCCCTTAAGAAATCCCCACCACCCTGTGTTCTGTCACAGACCTCCTCACATTGTAGTGACCTTTTCACTTAGACACAGTCCCTCCTGAATTCTGAGTGCCATGATGTCAGGGAGTCAATCTTCGCATTGTAGCCTTAGTGCCCATAGTTCTTTTTTTTTTTTTTTTAAATTCAATTACTTTATTTTTTTTTCCTTTTCATTGGAGGCTAATTACTTTACAATATTGTAGTGGTCTGTGCCATACATTCACATGAATCAGCCATGGGTGTACATGTGTTCCCCATCCTGAACCCCCCTCCCACCTCCCTCCCCATCCCATCCCTCAGGGTCATCCCAGTGCACCAGCCCTGAGCACCCTGTCTCATGCATCGAACCTGGACTGGTGATCTGTTTCACATATGTTAATATACATGTTTCAATGCTATTCTCTCAAATCATCCCACCCTTGCCTTCTCTGACAGAGTCAAACAGTCTTTTCTTTATATCTGTGTTTCTTTTGCTGTCTCGCTCATAGTTCTTCAGTAAACATTTACTAAATAAGTGAATGATAACTATTTTCCCAGATGCTGCTCCATGCCCATTTGAATCAAATACTTCCTGCTCCGACATGAATCATGGCCATGTTTTGATGCCTGATCTGAGCCCTTGTGATACTACATGTGTGGCCCTCTACATTCTAGACATGACATGGCTGCCACCCCTTCCAAATGCTGCATCTGGCAAGTGGGTCGTCCCCTGAAGGACAGGAGTTGGTCTCCGTGTGGTGTGTTTGGTTCCATGATGTACTCCTCCCCCGTAGGCCCTTCCCTGTTCTAGTTACTGTCCTGTGTGTGGTAGGAGGCCTCCAAGACGGCCCTCGATGACTCATCTCCTGGTACTCATGCCTGTGTTATACTAAACAGAGCTGATCCCCTTACCTTTCACGGTTCTGAGCTGGAACAAACTTCTGACCCACTGAAGCATAATACAAATGCTGAAACAAGGTACAATTTTGCTCTAAAGGAAACACAATAAAACACAGGATTCACGTTTGGCTTTTCAGATGCAGGGCTAATTCTACACCTCAAGAAAATCCACTAGTCAATTGAAAAAAGAGAGGCAAGAGGACTGAAAATAGCTACAATAATAAAGGGGCACCTATATGAGTCAGATATTTCTCAACCTAGGAAGGTAAGGGTTGAAAGGAAATATAATGTAAGTCTTTAATATCCTACGGGAGCTGGACAAGTTAAAGAGGAGTTGTTCATCTGATGATAGTGTGAATGCTTAGGTCTTTAACAAGATGGTCTTTGTGGATGTCTTGTCCATATTTGGAATATAAAAAAAGCATCCACACCAAGAAATATATGTTTTTTAATCATACAGACGTTTCAAGTTGACAACATAAATAGATACGTGTAAAACTTAAACATATTATAAGCTTGGAAGACAATGATGTGAAAAGGTAATATCTCATGCTCTCATCAACTAACCCTTAGTCTTAGGGGATTAGAGCGTTCTTAAATTTTTGCAATATTCTCATCCACATTAGCCTTCTAACTAGTGCTCTCAGTTTCACCCGTGCCCCTTTTCAAGACAGCTGGCATGTTTGTTTTAAAATATAAACCAGATCACCTGTCCTTTGCTGAAGCCCTTCAGGGCCTTCTCCTTGTCCCTGCCATAAAGCACAGCCTCCTCACTGTGACTTACAGGTCCTGCAGCCTGGATCCTGCCTCTTCTCCCCCTTCATCCCCCACCCCCCGTCTCTTCCACGCACTTTCCTGTGCTCCTGTGTTCTGGCTTTGGCACTGGGAATGCCTCCCAGGGCCGACTTACTCTCCTCCTTCTAACACCTCCTAGAAAGACCTCCACCGAAAAATCCCATCGGAAGTATCCCATACAGGTTAAGTGCCATTCGATTACACAATTGTTCTCCTTCACAGCATTTATCTGAAATCTTTTTTCTTACTTGTTTATTGTCTGTTTACATCACCAAGCTCTGAGTTTCAAATGCCTTGTTCCTCACTGTACTCCGCAAGCCGTGCACACTGATAGACGTTTATCAGCATCAGCAGCAGAGTCACAAATGTGATGAAGTGGACGACTTAAATGGCAGATATTTCATGGAAAAATTCCATAACCAACACTATTTCACAAACTCTTCCCTGCTCTTTGTCTTCCTCCCTCTGTCCCTTTCCCAACACTTTCTGTCTTTCATTTCTTTATGGCTTGAAATGTGTCAAGTTTCAGCTTCAAACTTGGCTGCTCATAGAAAGTGCGAGACACTTGTATTCTGCTCTCAACTCCTGATGGAAAGACTGCATGAGGTTTACTACTGGCTCATCGCCTCCCTTAGTTTCCCTGTCAGTGTCATGAGCACGCATGCTCTTCTTGGTACTTCTTAGTGTATTTGGTTCAGAGGTGCTTTTCCTGTTGTGGAGTACTACTAATGCCTGACAGAAAGTGCTGAGGCGGGCAAGGGAGGTGCCATGGTCGGCAGTACTATTAATAGTCATTTGGGAAACAGAGCTCCACAGGGTGAGACTCACGTCCAACCCACCTGAGCCTTCTCGTAGCACTGCCATGGGAATGATATTCACTGAATTCTGTTCCCTTTTCCTTTTTCCAAGCTGCAGGTTGACATGACCCTAATTAATATAAATAAAACAATAATACTTTATTTATTTTATTTGTTAAATTGTGTTGTCTTTATTTTGGTAAGTTTTCATTCAGTTATTCTTTTCATGAAATTCATTATATGTAAAACTAAGGGAAAGAAGGAATTCATTTATACTTTTCTCATACACATTGCTGCTGCTGCTGCTGCTAAATTGCTTCAGTCGTGTCTGACTCCGTGCGACCCCATAGACGGCAGCCCACCAGGCTCCCCTGTCCCTGGGATTCTCCAGGAAAGAACGCTGGAGTGGGTTGCCATTTCCTTCTCCAATGCATGAAAGTGAAAAGTGAAAGTGAAGTCGCTCAGTCGTGTCCAACTCCTAGAGACCCCATGGACTGCAGCCTACCAGGCTCCTCCGTCCATGGGATTTTTCAGGCAAAGGTACTGGAGTGGGCTGCCATTGCCATCTCCATCTCATACACATTACCTGGGATAATAAATTTTGCATTATAATTAAATGTTAGAATAAAAATTAAGGCCTGAAAAAAAAGCCAATTGTGTTAACTTTGAAATTCGGAAGCCAGAAGAATAAATATTAAGAAAAGACTTTTTTTAAATAAAATTATCTCCCAAAGGGTTAAAAAGTGTTCTTACGCTTATTTTGCAGATTTTACTTACCTATAACTTGATTTATTAATGAATTATCATTAATCAGAATTGAGTACATATACACAATTACACAGTCTTCCCTGTGGCTCAGCTGGTAAAGAATTCACCTGCAATGTGGGAGACCTGGGTTCGATCTCTAGGTTGGGAAGATCCCCTGGAGAAGGGAAAGGCTACCCACTCCAGTATTCTGGCCTAGAGAATTCCATGGACTGTATAGTCCATGAGGTCGCAAAGAGTCAGACACAACCGAGTGACTTGCACTCCCATGATTACATACCCACAATTCTGACTTTAAAAGTGGTGTAAAAACCAAAAGAGTTTTTGTTTGTGTTTGTGGCAAACTTGTTTGGCAACAAAATCTTACCTGAACTTACGTGAGGCTGTTCATTATATTCATTTATTTCACCAAGTGTGAACAGCCAAACATTTTACTACAGAAACATTAATGTGTTTGATTGGAGAGTGCTGCCTCAGCCCCCTTAAAAGTGTTATTTAAAACATTTTATGCACTTTATTACCTTTGAAAAACAGAAACACTTGAATTCAGGAATGCACGCAATACCCAGATTTGCAGATAGAAGATCAAGAACCTGTTATCATGGAATCATCAGTAAATGTTCGTATTGGAAGGTGCATGGGTGCTCAGTCACTCAATCGTGTCCAACTCTTTATGATCCCACGACTGCAGCCTACCAGCCTCCTTTGTCCATGGAATTCTCTAGGCAAGAATACTTGAGTGGGTTGCCATTTCCTTCTCCAGAGGATCTGCCCAACTCAGGATCGAACCTGAAGCTCTTGTGTCTCCTGCATTGGCAGGTGGATTTTTACCACTGTGCCACCTGGGAAGCCTATGAGAAAATACATTCCAACCTCATTTTGTGAATGAGGACTCTGAGTTCAGAGACTGGCTGTAACCTGCCAAAGGTCTTACTACTCGGTTAGCAGCGGAGATAGAAATAGACTCCACTTCCAAAGTGCTCAAATCCTGGGCTCCTTCTACTCACAGCCCTTTAATGAGCTCCTGTATGGTGGCTGGGATTTCTAAACAAATGAAATATACATGAGTGCATCCTGTGCTCAAGACTCGCTATTGCCACGTGCAGGGAGACGCAGGATTGTGCACATACCTATGTATGAGAGAAACAATGTCCCTCTTCTCTTCCCAAATTGATCCTATAAAACTCATCTGCTAATCAGCACAAGGACAGTCGCCACCACAACCTTCCTGATTTGTTAGGCACCATTCCAAACTCTAAAACAGGCAATGTCCTTGACCTTACATACCATTTTAACTTCACTGTCTGACTGGTTTCTTTTAAAAGCATTTCAGAATGCATGTAAGCTTTCAGTCAATCACCAGAAATTTACTGGGTTTCTCCTCTGTGCTTAAGACTGCGAAGTGACTAAATCACTGATTTTCAACTGCGATGATCTGCCCTCCAGGGAATATTTGGAATGCCTGCTTGCATATTTACTTTCCACAGCTCGGAGAACACTACTGGCCTTAGTGGTCTAGTGGGTAGAGGCCAAGGTTGCTACCTAACACCCTATAATGCACAGGACACCCTGTGGCTAAGATCAAGAAACTCCAGGACTACATACACACTATCATCCTCTGCTTCAGAGAATTTATGCTCTAATTGCAAACCAGCAACCTAACACTCATGAAGTTATGAAAAATAATTAAATACTAAATTCAGTGCCCTGAAGATTTAGAGTCAGCAGGCTAAAGGTCAAGCCCCACCCTACCACCTACTTCCCCTGTGACCTCTGGAAAATCATTCAGCATTTGGGGCCTCAGTTTTCTTATCTCTAAAACAAGGCTATTGATAACTAACCTGCATACTTTGTCGGATTGCTGTGTCAGAAGAGATAGTGTTTTTGAAAATACTTTGAGAACTACAAAACATTATATAAATATAGCCCTAGTCCTGCCATTCTTTATAACACTGTCTTTTACCCACTGCAGACAGATGTGTTCTGCACTTACCAGTCTAGCTCTGAACTTGTAGAAATGCTCATTGTGAGCACAGGGAAGGGCCCATTACCCACTGGTGATCCACGTCAGGAACCCCGTATCCTTCTGATCCCTTTTTCCCCTCTCATTTCCCAGTCAGTCACTGAGTCTTGGGGCATCTCTCTCTCTCTCTCTCTCTCTCTCTCTCTCTATATATATATATATATATATTTTTTTTTCTTTTTTAAAGGGGGGTAAATGCAGGAATAAGAATCCTAATTAATCCAGGTACTCACTGATACAATTGCACTCATCTCACATACTAGTAAAGTAATGCTTAAAATTCTCCAAGCCAGGCTTCAGCAATACCAGAACTGTGACCTTCCAGATGTTCAAGCTGGTTTTAGAAAAGGCAGAGGAACCAGAGATCAAATTGCCAACATCTTCTGGATCATCGAAAAAGGAAGAGAGTTCCAAAAAAACATCTATTTCTGCTTTACTGACTATGCCAAAGCCTTTGACTGTGTGGATCACAATAAACTGTGGAAAATTCTGAAAGAGATGGGAATAGCAGACCACCTGACCTGCCTCTTGAGAAACCTGTATGCAGGTCAGGAAGCAACAGTTAGAACTGGACATGGAACAACAGACTGGTTCCAAATAGGAAAAGGAGTACGTCAAGGCTATATATTGTCACCCTGCTTATTTAACTTCTATGCAGAGTACATCATGAGAAATGCTGGGCTGGATGAAGCACAAGCTGGAATCAAGATTGCTGGGAGAAATATCAATAACCTCAGATATGCAGATGACACCACCCTTATGGCAGAAAGTAAAGAAGAACTAAAGAGCCTCTTGATGAAAGTGAAAGAGGAGAGTGAAAAAGTTGGCTTAAAGTTCAACATTCAGAAAACTAAGATCATGGTATCCAGTCCCATCACTTCATGGCACATAGATGGGGAAACAGGGCAAACAGTGGCTGACTTTATTTTTCTGGGCTCCAAAATCACTGCAGATGGTGATTGCAGCCATGAAATTAAAAGATGCTTACTCCTTGGAAGGAAAGTTATGACCAACCTAGATAGCATATTCAAAAGCAGAGACATTACTTTGCCAACAAAGGTCCATCTAGTCAAGGCTATGGTTTTTCCAGTGGTCATGTATGGATGTGAGAGTTGGACTATAAAGAAAGCTGAGCACTGAAGAATTGATGCTTTTGAACTGTGGTGTTGGAGAAGACTGTTGAGAGTCCCTTGGACTGCAAGGAGATCCAATCAGTCCATCCTAAAGGAGATCAGTCCTGGGTGTTCATTGGAAGGACTGATGTTGAAGCTGAAGCTCCAATACTTTGGCCACCTGATACAAAGAGCTGAATCATTGGGGAAAAGACCCGACTCATTGGGAAAAAGACCCTGATGCTGGGAAAGATTGAGGGCAGGAGGAGAAGGGGACGACAGAGGATGAGATAGTTGGATGGCATCACCAACTCAACGGACATGGGTTTGGGTGGACTCCAGGAGTTGGTGATGGACAGGGAGGCCAGGAACGCTGCGGTTCATGGGGTCACAACGAGTTGGACGACAGAGTGCCTGAACTGACCTCACTTATAAGCCTAATGTTAAATCACAGACTAGTGCCATGACACTTAATTATGCTTTTTTGTCTTCTTCCTAATCTTGCATCTTGCTTTCAGCCCCTTGAGATTTCTTCCCTGATTCTTTGGAAGAAAATATCTTCCTGGAGACTCTTAGAGAGGAAATCAGGAGGCAAATGAAGGCATGTGAGGTTGTCATTGGAAGTCTAGGAAAGGAGGTTAGACCTCTGGAATCTTTGAGGACCTCTCAGACATCTTTCTAGAAAACAAGAGCTAGTTGGCCAAGCTGGGAACACCTGCCATATGTGAAGAGAGCACCACAATCTATTACACTGTGAAGAACAGTTAATATTATGCACACCATGTATGAACTTTTTATGAGAAAAGATTTACAACAGTGTAATTACTTACCTCCTAAAAGATGTTTTTTTCTCTGAAATTATTTCTAATAGTGTAATTGAACCCAGGTCTCCCTCATTGCAGGTGGATTCTTTTCCAGCTGAGCCACCAGGGAAGCCCAAGAATAGTGGAGTGGGTAGCCTATCCCTTCTCCAGCATATCTTCCCAACCCAGGAACCAAACCAGGGTCTCCTGCAGGGTAGGCAGATTCTTTGCCAGCTGAGCTACCAAGGAAGCCCAAAGCGTAGTAGACTTGCACTGCATTAGTTGCTCAGTCGTGTCCAGCTCTTTGTGGCACAGGGACTGTAGCCCGCCGGGCTTCTCTGTCCCTGGGATTCTCCAGGCAAGAACACTGGAGTGGATTGCCATTCCCTTCTCCAAAGTGTAGTAGACAATCTCATAGCAATTAAAACATATTTTGATTTGTAAAAGTTTTAAAGGCACATCTCTTATGACATGTCAAGTGATACATACAGGAAGAAAGAAAAGGACAAATAGTCCATCCCTGCATGAAGAGAAGAATTGTACCTGTGTATATGAGAAAAGAGAAGGAAAATGACTTTTTTCAAAAACTGATAGGTACAGATCAGTTCATAGAACCAAATTCACCTTTTATTTTTTTTTAATTTTATTTTATTTAACTTTACAATATTGTATTGGTTTTGCCATATATCAAAATGAATCTGCCACAGGTATACATGTGTTCCCCATCCTGAACCCTCCTCCCTCCTCCCTCCCCATACCATCCCTCTGGGTCATCCCAGTGCACCAGCCCCAAGCATCCAGTATCGTGCATCGAACCTGGACTGGCGACTCGTTTCATATATGATATTATACATATTTCAATGCCATTCTCCCAAATCATCCCACCCTCTCCCTCTCCCACAGAGTCCAAAAGACTGTTTTATACATCAGTGTCTCTTTTGCTGTCTCGTATACAGGGTTATTGTTACCATCTTTCTAAATTCCATATATATGCGTTAGTATACTGTATTGGTGTTTTTCTTTCTGGCTTACTTCACTCTGTATAATAGGCTCCAGTTTCATCCACCTCATTAGAACTGATTCAAATGTATTCTTTTTAATGGCTGAGTAATACTCCATTGTGTATATGTACCACGGCTTTCTTATCCATTCATCTACTGATGGACATCTAGGTTGCTTCCATGTCCTGGCTATTATAAACAGTGCTGCAATGAACATTGGGGTACATGTGTTTCTTTCAATTCTGGTTTCCTCGGTGTGTATGCCCAGCAGTGGGATTGCTGGATCATAAGGCAGTTCTATTTCCAGTTTTTTAAGGAGTCTCCACACTGTTCTCCATAGTGGCTGTACTAGTTTGCATTCCCACCAACAGTGTAAGAGGGTTTCCTTTTCTCCACACCCTCTCCAGCATTGATTGCTTGTAGACTTTTGGATCGCAGCCATTCTGACTGGCGTGAAATGGTACCTCATAGTGGTTTTGATTTGCATTTCTCTGATAATGAGTGATGTTGAGCATCTTTTCATGTGTTTGTTAGCCATCTGTATGTCTTCCTTGGAGAAATGTCTATTTAGTTCTTTGGCCCATTTTTTGATTGGGTCATTTATTTTTCTGGAGTTGAGCTGTAGGAGTTGCTTGTATATTTTTGAGATTAGTTGTTTGTCAGTTGCTTCATTTGCTATTATTTTCTCCCATTCTGAAGGCTGTCTTTTCACCTTGCTTATAGTTTCCTTTGTTGTGCAGAAGCTTTTAAGTTTAATTACGTCCCATTTGTTTATTTTTGCTTTTATTTCTAATATTCTGGGAGGTGGGTCATAGAGGATCCTGCTCTATGTATGTCAGAGAGTGTTTTGCCTATGTTCTCCTCTAGGAGTTTTATAGTTTCTGGTCTTACGTTGAGATCTTTAACCCATTTTGAGTTTATTTTTGTGTATGGTGTTAGAAAGTGTTCTAGTTTCATTCTTTTACAAGTGCTTGACCAGTTTTCCCAGCACCACTTGTTAAAGAGATTGTCTTTTCTCCATTGTATATTCTTGCCTCCTTTGTCAAAGATAAGGTGTCCATAGGTGCGTGGATTCATCTCTGGGCTTTCTATTTTGTTCCATTGATCTATATTTCTGTCTTTGTGCCAGTACCATACTGTCTTGATGACTGTGGCTTTGTAGTAGAGCCTGAAGTCAGGCAGCTTGATTCCTCCGGTTCCATTCTTCTTTCTCAAGATAGCTTTGGCTATTTGAGGTTTTTTGTATTTCCATAGAAATTGTGAGATTATTTGTTCTAGCTATGTGAAGAATACCATTGGTAGCTTGATAGGGATTGCATTGAATCTATAAATTGCTTTGGGTAGTATACTCATTTTCACTATATTGATTCTTCCAATTCATGAACATGGTATATTTCTCCATCTATTAGTGTCCTCTTTGATTTCTTTCACCAGTGTTTTATAATTTTCTATATATAAGTCTTTAGTTTCTTTAGGTAGATATATTCGTAAGTATTTTATTCTTTTCATTGCAATGGTGAATGGAATTGTTTCCTTAATTTCTCTTTCTATTTTCTCATTATTAGTGAAAAATATGGAACGCTTCACGAATTTGCATGTCATCCTTGTGCAGGGTCCATGCTAATCTTCTCTGTATCGTTCCAATTTTAGTATATGTGCTGCTGAAGCGAGCACGCAAATTCACCTTTTAAAAGCTTATAGTATGATGGTTTAGTGTGGGTACAAACAAATAAGTGACATGATTTATTTTTATTTTCTTTCCCTTGGTGTTTTAAGCTCATGGTAATGTAAAATATCATCACACAGAAGTGTTTAGATGAAATGTCCTTCACAAATTCCCAGTGTCACTCAATGGGATATAAATGGTTGTGATACAATTAAATTATATTACTGGCTTGGTATTAAGAAAACCCTTTGAGGTTTTTTGTTTGTTTGTTTGTTTTTTTAAACTCCGTGTCTCTCAGAAGTGCTGTATTTTTCCCATGATATACACATTTTACTTATTACATAGGATCCTATACATCCTGATTTGGCCCCACCCTCAAAGCAAAGAGAACAATCTTTCCTGGTTGGGCAGTTGGCTCAGCCATCATGCCCCCAGCACACAGAGCCAGACTGGAAACTGCCTTTTAACCATAAACACTCAGTGACCTTTCTCTTTTCAGGCTGCATGTCTCTTTGACTCTAGTTTTCTCCATTTGGGAGACTGTAGTATGGTTAAGTGAGAAGCACGGAAGTGGGATGAGCTAGATGGTGGCACTCGGGTAAAGAATCCACCTGCCAATACAGGAGATGAAAGAGTCGTGGGTTCGATCCCTGGGTTGGAAAGAATCCCCTGGAGTAAGAAATGGCAAACCATGCCAGTATTCTTGCCTAGAAAATTCCATAGACAGAGGAGCCTGGCAAGCTACAGTTCATGGGGTCACAGAGAGTCATGCCTGACTGAACCTGAACACACATGTAGATAGACCTCACTTTATAAATTATGAGGACTCTGTTTGCTCATATACACTACACCCTGTCATATAAACTAAATTATTCTATTAGGTTTGATAACATTTCCTAAGGCCTTATATTTCACATTTAACAATTTTCTCTCTTATGTTCATGTTCGTGGGTTTGCACTGATGACATTAATGTCAGACAGATTATCTGCTGAGTTTACATTACTGAGGAGGTTTCCCCTGTAAAACCATATACCAGAGTAAAACTTGCCCCCTTCACACTTCTAATACTATTCCCAGGAAAAACCTCTTTCTAACACAGAAATAGCCTATTCTCTATTCTTTCTTTCATTGAGCTCCATCTAATGGCAAATCCATGATTTTCAACATGGAGGGAAATTCCTAGTCTCCAGATAAAGGGTAAACTCCCCTAAAGAGATCAAAGAAACTGAACATGGGCTTTTCTCAGTAACAATAAGAAGCCTTGGGTTTTCTCATCTGCTTCCTCAGGGTTGACCTGACTGGGCTGATTGCTGCTCTGAGCACAGAGAAAGCCAACACAGAGGAAAACAGATGCTTTCACTTAAAGCAACGCACCCCCAGTGCACAGCTCCAAGCAATGTTTGCCAGGGGTTGGAGCTATCCAACTGTTCTAAAGGCCAAGTCAGATCAGAAAATTGCAGACTTGAGACTGAAGACTGCAGGACGTCTCTCTAGCAGCACTTTACTGGGTTACTTTATAATAAGGAGACAATGTAGGAACATACAGAAAATGCACGCAGCGGTGGACATGCATGTCAAGACGGAAACAGGAAGAACAAAGACATGACACCTTGCCGGTCACTCTGCTGCTTAGAAGAGTGGAGAGACCCACAGCTGCAGCTCGCAGGGTGTCATTCAGTAGCTGCTGGAGGCACTCTCTGCTGAGTCACTGGTCTTGGCAACATGAATTGGCCAGACTGGGTAGGCAGGTGATGGAGAGAAAAAAAAAGCCAGCTCTGTAAGTAGCAAGACCCTTTCCTAGGACTTTTGATTTAGTCCAATCATTTCTTCTTTATGTTTCTTATATCTGAGCCATTCAGAAAATACTGTAAATATATTTATTTATAAACATCTCATATGATTGCAAATATGTCAGTCTCCAGGGAGAAGGAGGCTTTTTCTTCCCTCTCATTTTCCTTTCTCTCCAAACATACAGGACAAATGCATGTGCGCACACACACACACATACACATATAGCTGCTCAGAAAGGATTTATGGTTATGATTGAAAAAATTATTAAAGACTCCAACACCAGAAATGACATAATACAGAAAAAATGAGCAGGACTCCATCCTCAGCACCCTGGTCCCTTGTCTGCGACCACAGCATCTGATGTGCATAGAGGCACCCTTGTCCTCAGCAGGGACTCCGGTTTTGCCATGTGAGGTGGACCCCTCCGGGAGACTTTGCCAGCTCTCAGCTTGTGCCTTTATGCTTAATTGGAAAGACTTTCTATCCCACAAGTGAGCCAATAACTATTTCCGCTGAAAGACTGTGAAAGGTGGGAACGCTCCATCCGGAAGCAGCTGTTTGAGTTCCTAAACACCCATCAGGCCAGCTGGAGTCGCTTTATTATCTCTTTGTCATCAGGATGAGGTGGCTTCCTATAGAGGATCCTGGTTCCTCAAAGGCCTGCATTTCCAGTGTCTTTCTATATTTACCTGTAACAGTGGGACTCTGCTTCTCCAGGCAAAAGTAAATGATTGTTACAAAGATGATCTAAGCACTGAGGTGACTTCAAAGGAGAGGCAGGAAATGTAGTCGTGTCACTCCATTTCACTTCATTTAACATCAATCCCCTCCTCTAATCCAGTACTCCTCTACCAGGGGGTTTGACTTTCAGCTACAATTTGATAAGAAGGAAATTCTTGTCCCAGTCCACCTTCTCTCAAAGGGCATCGATAACAGTGTCTATAAGGAAATCTGGATTTAGAGAAATAAGAAATAAATGCCTTCTGTATCCTCCTGTGGACTTCCCTGGTGGCTCAGATGGTAAAGAATCTGCCAGCAATGAAGGAGAGCTGGGTTCAATCCCTGGACTGGGAAGAACCCCTTGAGAAGGGAATGGCAACCCACTCCAGTATTCTTGCCTGGAGAATTCCATGGACAGAGGAGCCTGGAGGGCTATAGTTCACAGGGTCTCTAAGTGTCGGATGTGACTGAGCAACTACAAACACACACATCCTCCTGTAATGATCATATTGCCTCCCTGGGAAGGACCAGATTGCTGCCCTGGAGGTGTTTCATAGCACAATGGGAACTGACCTTCATTTTGAACTTTATTTCTTGACCCTTCCCCAGAACACAGCCCCAAATGGATTCATTCACACATGGCTACTTTGCAACAAACGCCCACACTGTGTCTTTGGCCTAATGGTAATCATATGGGCCCATAATCCTCTTCCTTCCCTAAAACAGAGGAAGGTGTATTTCCTCAATTCTTCTCATTCATCCACCCACAGAGAAGATTTCAGGTTGGTAGGGAGATAAAAGGCTCAGGATATGAGACATCAACATTTAAGCCTCATCATTCTTCCGGCAGATAACTGCCACTCTTCAACTGGGCTTGCCTGGCTGTATTGTCAGAACTTCACTCAGCTGCAAGTAACAAAGAATTGGCCCCCAAATGACTTAAGAGCATAAAGATGATCTCCCAGAAATCTTTAGTTTATATTTTATTGCCCATGATGGTGTGACTCTGCCACACTTAATTCTGAGACTCCACAAAGCTGAGACTTTCAGTTCAACATGGTGTTGTTGTTGTTTAGTTACTCAGCTGTGTCTGACTCTGCAACCCCATGAACTGTAACCCACCAGGCGCCTCTGTCCATAGAATTCTCCAGGCAAGAATACTGGAGTGGGTTTCCATTTCCTTCTTCAGGGGATCTTCTCAACCCAGGGATCAAACCCACATCTCCTGCACTAGCAGGTGGATTCTCTACCACTGAGCCACCAAGGAAACCCCAGCACACTGTTACCTTGAACAAAATTAATAAGGAAGTAAGGGGCAAGACAACTGGATTTTGAGTAGGACAAGATTAGTGATGGCTGCAATCTCAGTGTCTATCATTGTGCCCAGAAGATAGTAAATTGTACATTTTTATTGAGTGAAGTCTTAATATGTTAAAAAAAAGACATGGTCTAACTCTAAAATCATAAACTCTTTTCAAGTGTCACTAATATTTTTGACTGTGAAAATTTCATGATCATGGAGATAAGCATACAAGGCAAAAATTGATTTAATTCTTTTTGAATCTTGCCCTTCTTCATGAAATAGAAAGAGAACTCAGAAGGTCCTTAACATACTTCAGCTCTCCCTTTAATAACTGTAACTATCAGAGTTACAAGGATCTTGACATCAGCTCTTCCCTCAATAATTTTTATGAATCCCAAGGACAATGACTCCGATAAGCCTCCCAGGTGGCTCAGTGGTAAATAATCTGCCTGCTAATGCAGGAGATGTGGGTTCAATCCTGGGTTGGGAAGATTCCATGGAGGAAGAAATGGCAACCCCCTCCAGTATTCTTGTCTGGGAAATCCCATGGATGCACAAACAGATCTGAGACTGTTTCTATAATTTTAAAGAAAATTGTCACAAAGACAGAATATCAAGTGTTAGCCTTATCTTGGGACTGTCTTTATTTTTTAGATCTTGATCATGGATGAATTTTCATAAAAAAGAGGTGTCCAAAGGTGTCTTTGACTTCAATAGAGTCTTGAAAATTCAACTCAATATGGAGTTACTTCCCCGGTATTCCAGGGACGGTGCTGGGCTCTGAGAATGCACAGAAGAATCATATACTTTTTCTCTTCTCAAGAAGTGTGTAGGCCAGTGTTGAGAGGCATTTCTGGTGTGTTGAGTGCTATTACAGATGGACAAACATGGTGCTGTAAGACGCTTGAGAGGATGGGACTAGATCCACCTGGAGAAGGGTCTTCAAGGTTGTTAGAGGGCTCTGAGTTGAGTGTAGAGTAGGACTTAATCAAGTAGAGGGATGTGGTGGAAAACTCTATCCTTTGCCCTTGGTTCATATTAAAATAATTACAATATGCACAAGGCAAGAAAGAAATTAAGTGTGAAAGACTCAGTGTTTGGTAGAGCAGAAGTTTGCATTTGAATTAATATTATACCTTTGGAGAAGGTTATTAAAGCTGTTCTAAGTTATAGTTGTGCTTAGAAGAGTGGACAGACCCCCAGCTGCAGCTCAGAGTATCATTCTGGCACTTCACTGCCACAGTCCCTGGAAAAAGGAAAAAGACCGGTAGGGATTTTGTAGGCTGCGTGAACATTCTAAAGACCAAAGAGTTAAACCCTTTCCGCCCCCCGACCTTCCTTTTCACTTGAGAAAAAATTTGGGAGTTCAAAGTCACAGGCAACTTTCCCTTAACTTTGTAATGGTGGGTTGGGAACTGCCGTTGGGCTCCTTGGAGAACAGAACATCTCTCAAACTAAGGATTCTCAGAGTATAGCACTAAGTGACTTCAAAATATTTGAAAGGCTATTTAAAAATAAATCAGACTCAAGGGCAGAGGGGGTTAGAGAGGGTGGGACGAATTGAAAGCGTAGCAGTAAAACATATACATTACCATATGTAAAACAGATAGCTAATGGGAAGTTACTGTATAACACAGGGATTTCAATGCAGTACTGTGAAAACCTAGAGGGGTGGGAGGTCAAGAGGGAGGGGACATATGTAGGGGACAGCTGATTCACATTGTTGTATGGCAGAAACCAAGACAAATATTGTAAAGCAATTACCCTCCAATTAAAATTTTTAAAAAGTAAGTCAGCGTAGCTATTTTCTGTAGTAATTAAAAACACCCAAATATTTATAGAATTCAAATTTGAAAGGCTGGAGAAAAGGTAAAGAGCACTGTGACAAAAATTTTTAGACTGAAATGCAGTCCCTGCTAGAAGGGAATAGCTGTTTCTCTGACAGCCTGAGAAGAAATTCAGGCTCCCTCCAGCCTCAACTGTCATTCCTTTTCCTCAGCTAAGGGAATGGAGCTCAGAAGTCACATAGAGGTGGATATTACAAATATCCCAAACTGTAGTCGATCAGGGCATCCCATAGGGTTTTAGGTGACCGATTAAACTGGAGTTTCAAATCAATGGGGTGCTTTGGCACTCTGCGTATACTAGCTTGATATTTTCTTCCTTCCTGGATGGGCTTTCCTGGTGGCTTGGTAGTAAAGAATCTGCCTGCCAATGGAGGTGATACAGGAGGTGGGGGTTCAATTCCTGGGTTGGGAAGGTCTCCTGGAGAGGGAAAGGGCAACCCACTCCCATATTCTTGCCTGGGAAATCCTTTCTAGACACTCCATGTTGTTTGTTGTTTTATTTATTTATTTATTTATTTATTTATTATTTTTTTTTTTATTTGTAAATTTCCTTATTTTTTTTTTTTTAAATTTTATTTTATTTTTAAACTTTACATAACTGTATTAGATTTGCCAAATATCAAAATGAATCCGCCACAGGTATACATGTGTTCCCCATCCTGAACCCTCCTCCCTCCTCCCTCCCCATTCCATCCCTCTGGGTCGTCCCAGTGCACCAGCCCCAAGCCTCCAGTATCGTGCATCGAACCTGGACTGGCAACTCATTTCATACATGATATTTTACAAGTTTCAATGCCATTCTCCCAAATCTTCCCACCCGCTCCCTCTCCCACAGAGTCCATAAGACGGAGCCTATTATACAGAGTGAAGTAAGCCAGAAAGAAAAACACCAATACAGTATACTAACGCATATATATGGAATTTAGAAAGATGGTAACAATAACCCTGTGTACGAGACAGCAAAAGAGACACTGATGTATAGAACAGTTTTATTTATTTTTTTAACTTCCATTAGTTTGGATTCCTCAGGGGTTTTTTTGTTTTGTTTTTCAAAGCTCTGGTGTGGGTTCCAAATGAGAGGCATCAAATTACCATGTGCTTTTCTTAAGAGGGTGTGCTTGCTGTGTTTTACAGCATATTTGCTGTGGTATTACTTTGCTTTAGTTGTGGTTATGACGTAGTATGGCCTGTTTTTTATGTTTAATTCAATTTTATTTTATTCTTTTGCTCTGGTCCTGCCTTTTTGAAGGAAATTGACACCCAAGCCAGGCAAATAGCTGTTTCCTCAGTGAGAGTAGCTCATACTCTCCTCTGAGAATGTACGAAATGGAGCAGCCCTTGTCTCTCTGAAAACCAGTCAGACATTTGCAGACAACCTGTGCAAAAAAAGGATTCAAGTCTTTTAGGTTGAAAAGTCTAAAGAAGTTGCAGCCGTGACTTTTTAATTAGAATCACTGAAATAGTCTGCCCTCCCTTAAAGTGTTAGCCACTCAGTCGTGTCCAACTTGTGCAACCCCTTGGACTATAGCCCACCAGGCTCCTCTGTCCATGGAATTCTCCAGTTAAGAATACTGGAGTGGGTTGCCATTCCCTTCTCCAAGGGATCTTCCTAACCCAGGGATCAAATCTGGGTCTCCCACATTGTGGGCAGATTCTTTACTATATGAGCTGCCAGCTAAGCCCTCCCTTAACTGGTTGCTTTATCAGAAGCTAATCTATCAGAGGGGTGACAGATTCAGGACAGGGGCCACCCCTGGCTCTCTCCAGCAGTCCCCTGGAGGAAGAACCCCTCCATGTGGTTGTTCAGGCACTTGAGCTCATCAGTACCTAAAGATTCACAAGACTACACCAGGCCAGGCTATAGTCCTGGCAACAGAGGGTGTCAGATAGCAAAGAGGGAATCCTTCTTGACAGCAGCCATCTCTTCTAGAGGCATCTTACTGCCTCTGGTGATGCGGACACTCTATTTTGTCATGGAGCATGTAGACTGCTCTTTGAAACACAGGTTTTCTCATTTATTGAGATTAGGAATCAGGTGTTCATGAAAAAAACTGAAATCCAAATCCCAAGAGGTGGTTTAAAGATTTATATAGCACAAAATTAATGTAATTTCAGTCAACATGGTTAGAAACCCACTCATTCTGAAACATTCAAACATTTGCTTGCTACAGAGATCTCTTGAATAGAAACATTTTGCATTGTATTTTCTTGTGATGTACAAAAATCAGATATGGATCAGATCAGACAACAATATGTTGCTACTCTATCTTAAATTGTTTATTTGAATCAGGATGGTATCTCTTTAGGAGGTATATTAGATTGCTAGGATGGCCATAACAGAGTAACATGGACTAGGTGGCTAAAAGAATGAACTTTCCCATGATTCTGGAGGCTGTGAGTATGCAATCAAAGTGTCAGCAGAATTGGTTTCCTCTCTCCGTGGCTTGTAGGTGGCCATCTTCTCCCTGGCCTTCACATCACCTTCCCTCTGTAGTTGCGTGTATCCTAATCTCTTCCTATAAGGACACCAGTCTTACTGGATGAGGCTGCACCCCTTATGGCCTCATTTTCATTTGATTACCTCTTTCAATATTTTATCTTCAAATAGTCTCCTTCTGAATTGTGGGGGTGGGGATTAGGACTTCAATATATGAATTGGGGAGAGTTGGTTGCGGGGGGCACAACTCAGTCCATAACAGGAGGTATTGGCAAGAACATATATTCACAATGTGCATGAATGTATTAAAGCATATTATGTGCCAGGCAATGGGACAACTGTTTTACATACATTATTTTTCATAGACGTCTCACAATGATCTTAAATCTAGACTGTTATGTATAATATCATGTATGAAACGAGTCGCCAGTCCAGGTTCGACGCACGATACTGGATGCTTGGGGCTAGTGCACTGGGACGACCCAGAGGGATGGTACGGGGAGGGAGGAGGGAGGAGGGTTCAGGATGGGGAACACATGTATACCTGTGGTGGGTTCATTTTGATATTTGGCAAAACTAATACAATTTAGTAAAGTTTAAAAATAAAATAAAATAAAAAAAATCTAGATTGTTAGAATCTCTATTTAACAAATGAGAAAATATGAGCTCAAACATTTTCCTAAGCTATAAGGAAGGAATTGTCAAAACCAAATCTGTACACTGTGTCCAGACACGCACAGGTGAACATTATGCTCCTCTGTGATGTGTCCAAGGTCACAGAACTGGTTGGCAGCAAACTCAGGCCTCCTAATTTCCAGGGCCATGTGCTATCACACTGACATGCAAATGATATTAGATTAATGCACGTTTTACTATTCTGATTATTCAGCATAAGGATATCATTTTGCCTTGCATTAGCTAGGCTGTTTTATTTTTCAAGGGATAGAAATATTGAGTATGATGAGAACTTAAAAACCACCAATGCTTGCTTATTAACTCAGTTAATATAGAGTATATACAGGTAGGTGACCTACCATCCTGGTTTGCCTGGAACTAAGGGCTTTCCTAGAATTCGTGTGAAACCTGAGATAGCCCCAGTTTTGGAAACAGAAAGCATTTAAGAAACAGAAAATACAGGGAACAGTCTCAGCAACCATAGAGTCAGATACTATAGAGAACCAGATTATCTGTTCAGACACAAATGCTAAAGATTTCCTGAGAGATGGAACATAAATGGACAATGGCCGGACCACCTATTAAAACAGACCCATGACTCACAGCCTGCAGCAACCTGCCCAGGAAACCAACCCCTTGTCTGCAATAAACAACCCAGGAAACCCACCTGCTAAAAATCACACTTGCAGGAAGCCTGTTGCCATCTCCAGCAACAGTTTAGGAAGCTAAACGATAACCTTTGTAACCATCAGCCCAACACGCCCGGAATCTGATTAATAACTGACAGCTTCCCTAATTTTTGTCCCTGCTTCCAATTTAAAACCAATTTAAGAAAGTCAAGTGTGCACCTCTAAGCAATCACACAGGATGGCCCACTTCTGTGAACAGTTCACCCGCGTACAGCTTCCCCATGCCATAGCCTCCAATCAGAGCCTAGCTGAAGCCTTTCTTTTTTCCACTGTGAGGCTGTCCCACTCCTCTGCCTGCCTTTGAGTATCTGCCAAAATGCAAGTGGCAGTGGCAAACTCCCTTGCTATAGCACGCTCAGAGTAAATACTGTTTGCTTGCTCTCATTTGGTTGTCCTTTGGTTACGTCCACATCCCATCAACAGGACACATCTCTCGCTGTCTATCCCAGCATTCCACCGTTTTGGTGACTCAGCGTTTTGTCTCTGCTGCCACTGACAGCCTCTACCATCCTGAGGTCTTAGGCGTCTATGTATCGCCTTACTTCTGCATCCTTCAAGTTCTCTTCCTTTCCATCTCTCTTTAAGTTAAAGTCCCTGAGACAGAGCATCTGACTGCAGTGTGCCTGGAACACCTAGAGAACAACCTTATCAGGTATCATTTTGGCTCCAGCCAACTCACAAGCTGCTGATCAGGCTATAGATGACTCTTTAGCTCAAAGGCCTGCCCTCGACCAGTTAGTTGTACTCATGCAAACACTGTCATGTGATACAAAGCATAACTTATGCATAAAGGATTATTTCATTCAAAAAAAGTCTGTGGTCATGGCTTCACTTAAAGTGTATAAAACTGGCCAGTAGCAACAATCTCAACAAGGGTTATATCTGAAAAAATGATATTCGATCCTTACTGAAAAAGTAAAAATTCAGATTGGGTTTAGAGAACTATCCCAGGAAAGAGGCCCTAGCTGAATAGGGGGCAGTTAGGCAGGACTTTGTGTATCACTCATCCTTCTGCTCAAGACGTCATCCTGTTTCAAGATTTCTATCATAAATTCAATCTGTATATCTTTTATGAGGCTTGAGGTAGAGTTAAGGAGAGTATTACTGTGGGCCACTGCTCTGTTCATGAAGATGTTGCTTATATAAATTCTCTTTTCATCCTTGGAGTGTGATAGTATAGGTAATCACTGGAAATTGCTGGGAGCTTTCACACTTCCCACCAGCTGCCGAATGACCAGATCAAATACATCAACATGTCTACAGGGAAAGTTCCAGACTGGGCAAGGGTAAGCATCCTAAGCAGTCCTAATTCTTTCCCTCTTGTACTTCACCTTTCCTGTTGCTATACTGCTGTCTCTTTCCAGCCTCCTGTCTAGGATGGCCCCTGCCATCTGCACAGGGCATCCCCAGCACATGGTACCCTCCTCTCCTCATACTCACCGTCACCAAGTTGGAGAATGACCTCATCTTTTAGTCCATCTGAGGCAGGGGTCCTCTTTGACTCTAGCATAGAATTGGCTGACACAGAAGGTGGAGATTTCTTTCCTTAATCTGACTAAAGCGAATCCCATGTGTCTTAGCTAGATAATCCAACTTTTAAAGTTTTTATTGTTTTTATTTTTAAAAATAATTCTATTTATTGTTTTTGACTGCGCTGGGTCTTCACTGTTGGCGTGGGCTTTTCCCTAGTTGTGGCGAGTGGGGAATACTCCCGAGTTGTGGTGTGCAGGCTTCTCGTTGTGGTGGCTTGTCATCGCAGAGCACGGACTCTAGGGCACGTGGGCTTCAGCAGTTGTGGCTCGCTGGCTCTGGAGCACACGCTCAATAGTTGTGGTGCATGACCTTAATTGCCCCGTGGCACGTGGGATCTTCCCAGATCAGGGTTTGAACCCGTGTCTCCTGCACTGGCAGGCGGATTCTTTATCACTAAGCCACCAGGGAAGCCCTCATCTTTTTCTTTTTGTCGCTGACCGCACTCCGAGTTGGCTAGGGTAAATTACACACATTTGGATGAGCCCTATTAAAATGTGGCGATCATCTCACCCCCAGTTGATTCCAAATGGCATCCCCAGGCTTGGGCCCCAGGCAGCCCGTCTCCCTGTCCTGGGATCTGCCCTCCCACTGGCCGCTGGGGCGGGAGGCGTTTCTCAGTGCGCCTGTGCCCCCAGCACTCTATCTGACGTCATCACCGCTACAGCAACTCCACTCGGCAAGGGCTCTGTGACCTTGGGGCCCTGGCTGTTCCACCTCAAGCCCTTACCCATTCTCTAGAACTTGAACGATTTACTTGACACATATTCACTAGACAGTGATATGCTAGGATTCATTTCACCCTCAAAATAAGCTTCTCTTCCTCACCTGCTATCCCAAGTTAGCATCAGGTCCTCATAGTATCGTCTATCTGCCTTTAATGACTGCTCGCATCTATTCTCGGCTCAAATCTCCATCAGTTACTTGTAACTAGGAAAAGCAGAATCTCTGTTTTTTCTTTTCTCTTCTGGGTCCCCACTAAATTCCCTATTTCCTTTCTAAAAGAGGCCTTTAAATCTTAGCTTATCATAAAAGAGAGGCTCTCAATGAGTGGCCAAACTCATGTAAACAGCTCCACTCCCTGCCCCAGGTTCTGTGGGGTGACTCATCACTGAGGAAACTCTGAGATGTCATTTTCTGGAATCCTCTAATCCCCACTGTTTTACAACAGCAAAAGGAATGATTCAGGAAAAGTAAGATCTATTTTAGAATAGATTTGACCTCTGGCACACAGTGCTGGCATCACTTAGACATTGCACCTATTTAGTGTTTTAATTTACCCACAAGCATGATCTATAATTATAAGATCTATTTTCTTTTGGAAAATTTATTTCTATGGTCACTTATGTTTTTGCAATTGTTTTAATTGAAGAACATTCTGTATTGCCACATTCTTTTCTTAAGAAAGATTAGAGGCTCCGTATTTTGAGGAGTCGACATAGCCAATTAGCCAGCCCCAAATGATTGTGTCCACCAGTGTCAGCTGTGATGAGGGCAGCCCTGAGCATGTGTGCAGTGCAGTGGTAGTCAAAGGAAATGTGTGGCATGCAAATGGTTAAGGGACGCTTTCTAATGGTAAATAACATGAGTAGCCCTCTTATTTCTGCATCAACAGATAATAGCTTCTGGGCAATACCAGCAGAACAGTCCTTTAATTTTACAGGAAACATGACTGTCTACCTTGGTTTAACACTTGGATTTTCTCAGGAAACACTGTGGGATGAATCAAACTGATTGTAATTGAAAATAAAGGGCATGGTCTGTTGAAGATCAGACAGGACAATGAATTTAAACCCTCTCCTTTACTCTGCTCTTCTTCAAACTTCAAAGTTCTTTTCACTTTACAATTTTTAAAATGGGAGTAAAGTGTTCAAGAATAGAGATTGTGGGATGGCGGAGGAGTAGGAAGGGGAGAACACTTTCTCCCCCACAAATTCATCAAAAGAGCATTTAAACGTCGAGTAAATTCCACAAAACAACTTCTGAATGCCGGCAGAGGACATCAGGCACCCAGAAAAGCAACCAACTCCTCGAAAGGAGGTAGGAAAAAATATAAAAGACAAAAAAAGAGACAAAAGAGGGAGGGAGGGAGTTCCGTCCCAGGAAGGGAGTCTTAAAAAGAGAGAAGTTTCCAAACACCAGGAAATCTCACTGCCGAATCTGTGCCGAGCTTTGGAAGCACAGAGGGCAACATAACAGGGAGAAAAAATAAATAAACAATTAAAACTCGCAGATTGCGAGCCCAAGGTAACTCCCCCAGCGGAGAAGCAGCGCAGACGCCTACACACGCCATTAGCAAGCAGGGGCTGGGCAGGGAAGCGCGGCACAGGCTGCATCGCTTAGAGTAAGAACCTGGCCTGAATACCCTGAGCGCTATCTAAGCGAAATAATTTGGGCTAGCAAACCAGACTGTGGGATATCTACCACGCGAAAAGCCAACCCTAACCTAAGACACCGCCAGGCCCGCGCACGGAACAAAGGACTGAACAGAGATAGCTGGCTGCAGACCTTCCCCCTCCGGTGACAGGCAGCCAGAGCTGGAAGCGGGCAATCACAGCCCCAGAGAGACATTATCTATAAAACTGTAAGCAGGCTTCTTTGCTAACTAAAACTTCTTGGGGGTCTGGACGGTCAACATCTCCCTGAGAAGGTGCGCCGGTTGTACACCCAGATAACCGAGTGGCGGGGAGGCGGTAAGTCGCAGCATTGGCGCTCGCCAAACACCTCATCACCTGAGCTGCTCAGACCTGGGAAGAGCACAAAACGCAGGCCCAACCGAGTCTGCGCCTCTGAGGACTACCCGAGTGCCTGAACCTGAGCGGCTTGGACCTGGGAGGTGCATGCGGCCCAGGGCCAGCCTCAGATGGTTCCCGGCGGAACAACCTAGAGCCCGAGCAGTGTGGGCAGGGAGGCTACACGCGCCGTGAGCGGGGACAGACCCAGTGTGGCTGAGGCACTGCGAGCGCACGCCAGTGTTATTTGTTTGCAGCATCCCTCCCTCCCTCCCCACAGCGTGACTGAACAAGTGAACCTAAAAAAAAAAAAAAAAAAGTGTCCTTCACCATCCCCTTTGTGTCAGGGCGGAAGCCAGACACTGAAGAGACCAGCAAACAGAAGAAGCTATAACAGAGGGAAACGCCTTGGAAGCTACAGGCAATAGATTAAAACCCTGTGGTTACTACGGACTACATAGGAAGGGGCCTATAGATCTTGAGAAATATAAGTCGGATCAAGGAACTACCCAAAAATGAACTGAACCCACAATACTCACAACAAAACCAGAGAAAGTCCTAGATATATTTTTACTATTTTTATGATCATTCTTTCTTTCTTTTTTTTTTTTAATTTTTTAAAAAAATTTTAAGTCCTCTATTGTTCCTCTAATTTTCACTTTTATAACCTATTACTTTGCAAAAAAAAAAAAAAAAAAGAATAGAGATTGTGATTCCTTAAGGAATGATATCCTGGGGAAATTTTTTGAAGGGCTAGAAATGCCAAAATTAAGATTAGATTTTCTTCTTTGTTTAGGCTGGTGGTTTTTAATCTTTCCATCCCTCCCTTCCTACTTCAATCTTTTCCTTTATTTCTGGTTTGTTTTTTTTTCTTTTCAAATATCAGAATAGAGCCCTGAAGAAATGAAATTAAATCTTGTGTGACTGCTTATTATTGAAAATAGATGAAATCAGGAAAGCTTCATCAAATGTGTGCTTCAGGGCAGAACCCTGTAACTTGCCTTGAGATGGCTCCGGAAGTGCCTCTGTGGCACCCTCTAGGATTCTTTGAAATATACATATAAACGGGAACTTCAGGTGATGAGGAGTCAGTAATGGATTTTTGAGCTGAGAAGGCAAGCTTTTTCCTAGCTGTGAGCCCTCTCTGGGGCTTATTTTCTCCTTTGTAATGGGGGGATAATAAAACCTTCCCGAGAGGTTGCAATGATTAGAAACAAAGTACTTGGTACAGTGCCTGGAGTGTAGGTATTCAAATAAATGTAATTGCAAAGTTAATAACCATGACAATGAGAATAAAAACAGAGGATGTCCACAGGCACCAAGTTACAAATTCCCAAACTTCTTATGAGATCCATATTTGAGATTGGGTTCTTGGCTGATTCTATACTCTACAGCCACTATGAGGAATCCCCACTGTGTACACTTGGCTAGTCCTGGGTACCTAAGGATGCTCTTCTACCTGAGGCCTTCCTGAGTTGTGAGATAAGCTAAGCTTAAAGCGGAGTCTCTGCAGGTTCCCTGGCATGCCTCCAGTCTAGTCTGAACCTAGTATACCTGAGGATGAAGAAGGATCTCCCTCCCCCCCACACACTCAGAATGGCTCAGCTCTAAGTATTTTCTACTCCAGATGGATCCCCACAGCCAGATAAGTCTATTCCAGCTTTGGAGCTCTAAAGCAGCTAGTTACACTCTTATCCTTAAGACTCCCAGATGTCATTTTTATAGATAAAATATTTTTGAATTGTGTCATAGCTGTGTGCATGTTATCTGTGGATATTTCCCTTTTGTGAAAGGGTGGACTCATTTACTGTTCATTTATTTATCATCAACACAACAGAGAGATGAGTGCCCAAGAGGTGCCAGGGGGCTTCCCAGGTGGCACTATGGTAAATAAAGCGCCTGCTGATGCAGGAGACATAAGAGACCCGGTTTTAGTCCCTGGGTCGGGAAGACCCCCTGGACAAGGGAGTGGCTACCCACTCCAGTATTCTTGCCTGGAGAATCCCACGGACAGAGGAGCCTGGCGGGTTATGGTCCACAGGGTTGCACAGAGTTGGACATGACTGAAGCAACTTGGTACATAGGCAGAAGGTGTCAAGCACTGGGTTAGGTAGGTATTGAAAATTCACTGACAGACCAGCCTGTCAAGTAAACATCACATAAATGCTAGTGATATGTGCATATAATATCATGCATATATCAAACTCAAAAGATATAGATATGTAAACTTAAGAAGATGTATTCTTTAAATGAATGTATAAGCTCAAAGGACATTCAGTGTGGAAAACCAAAGCCAGTATTTAAATGTGTTTGTGACTTTCCAGAGTGACTTAGGTGGCATGGCCAACGCCATCTGCTCTAGAGCAGAGAGACTACTTACCAGGCAAGAGCAGCTGCCAGCTGAGGCTTCTATGTACTCTTTCATTCCCTCCAGGATGACCTGAGGTGACCACCCTTTCTAGATAAAGAGGATTCTATCTCCATTTGACAATAAATCCTCAGCCTGAGGAAAGAGAGCTTCTGTCAGCCTGGCTGACTTGAAGTCACAGGGTGGTGGATTTTACAACCTAGTCCGCCTTGCAAAGGGCAGTCACTCAGACGGGTAAATCCAGCATGGTCTGTTTGGGATCAGATTGCTTGTTTCAGTGTTTCAGCACCACTGATGTGAGGGGGGATAATATTTCTGAGATATTAACATAGGTACTCTTTCCCTGATATTTGAGATGCACTAAAACACAGTGGTAAATCCTTATGATGGGAGCATGGACGGGGTGAAGGAAGAGGTGGGCTGGGGAAGGAAGGAGAGTAAGGTGTACTGAGAGGAAGGTTTTCTATTCTTGGAAAAAGAAGCTTTGAAATAAAAATTAACATTGCTGTAGGAAAACATTTTAAATCTCTTTCTTGCATACCTGACACTGTGGGAGGAGAGCTGAAATTGGCTCAGATACTTTCTTGGGATTTGGTCTGAAGTTGCAGTATCTCAGAGCTCACTGCTATACAACAGGCAACTTTGGTAAATTGCTTAATAATGAAGGCAAATGCAAAGTCATTGTAAGAAATTTGGGAAATAAAAAAGTCTAAATAAAGAAAAAGAAAGACTCATTTATAACATTTGTATCCATTTCCTTCTAGTATGTTCCTTCTGCACTTTAGAAAATATAACTGAAAGTATGCTATGCTAAGTCACTTCAGTCTTGTCCGACTCTGTGCGACCCCATAGACGGCAGCCCACCAGGCTCCCCCGTCCCTGGGATTCTCCAGGCAAGAACATTGGAGTGGGCTGCCATTTCCTTCTCCAATGTATGAAATTAAAAAGTGGAAGTGAAGTCGCTCAGTCGTGTCCGACTCTTAGCGACCCCATGGATTGCAGCCTAAGAGGCTCCTCCGTCCATGGGATTTTCCAAGCAAGAGTACTGGAGTGGGGTGCCATTGCCTTCTCCAACTGAAAGTATACCATATATATATACATACATATATATATATATGTATATACTTGTCTTACTATCCTATCTGACAATAAATACTGCATGTGGTGGGTTAGTTGCTCAGTCGTGTCCGACTCTTTGCGACCACATGAACTGTAGCCCGTCAGGCTCCTCTATCCATGGGATTCTCCAGGCAAGAATACTGGAGTGGATTGCCATTTCCTTCTCCAGAGGATCTTCCTGACCCAGGGATCGAACCCAAGTCTCCTGCATTGCAGGCAGATTCTTTACCATCTGAGCTACAGGGAAGATCTTAAATACTGCATAAAGAACTTTTTTTTTTTTCTGGGACTTCCCTGGTGGTCCAATGGCTAAGGGCCCATGCTCCCAGTGCAGGGGGGCCTGGGTTTGGTCACTGGTCAGGTAACTAGATTCATATGTCTCAACTAAGAGTTCTTATGCTGCAACTACAGATCCCACATGCTCAACTTAAAAAAAAAAAGGGGAACATTTTTTTTTGTCATTAAAAACACTTAAATATATTTTAAAATTAAATATGTTTTATTGCAAAATTAAATTAACCCATGTCTATTTGTAAAAAATTTAGCAAATATAAAATAAGCAGTCCTAACTAACCAGAGAAGAGAACTTTTAATCTAGTTGGCTCTGAGCCATAGACAAGTGTTCTACCTCTAAAAACCTCATTTTTTTATCTTAAAAATCTTCACTAATGATAATATTTTCCTTACAAGGCTGTTATAAGATACTTCATATAAAGATAAAATGTTTCTCATAGTGTCTGGCATATAAAAAGCACATACATATAACCTTATACTAATTTTAAACCAAGCAATTTCAATCTCTACAAATTGTTCTAAAACCTGCTATCTTAAAAAAGGCAAATAATATATCAGGATCCTTTTCATATGTTAACAAACATCAAACTGCAATATAATTTGAATAACTACATACTGTTTTTTTTTTAATATACTATGACATATGTATGAAACACTTGGATTACAAAGATGATTTCTAATGGTTGTATGATATTCCACAGTTTATTTGACACCTTATGCTGCCAACTGTATGCTGCCTGGGGAAAATGAAGCCATGTTAACAGTAATAAAATATGTTTCTCTGCCTCTCTTCCAACTTTCTTTTGCTGGGCTTTAGGCTCTCTTCAAAGACTCCGTGTTTCATTTCTAGGAGGCCTCAAGGGATTCATCTATTCATTCACTCAACAAATATTGAACACATAGCATGTACCAGGCAATGCCCTAAGGATGCAATAGTGAGGAAAAACAGGCATAACTGCAGCTCTGTTGGTGTTTTCAATCTTTTGCAGGAAACCAAACCTTAATTGTATAATCACCAGGGAATCAAACACATGCTATGTGAAGTGCCATGAAGAAAAAGCAGAGAGCCCTGAGAACAATGGCAAAGGGACTTGACCCAGGCTGGGGCTCAGGGAAGGTCTCTGAGGAAGATCCCGTTGAGATGAGATTTAGATGGGCAGAAGTTGGCTAGGTCTGGGGGAAAGTCTTTCTGAAGCAAGAGGGTCATCTCTGGTAGGAGGAATGGCAAGGTAGGAAGGGCCTCAGCATGCTTGATGAACTGAAGAAAGCCCCTGTGAGTGTATGCCATATGATGTCTTTTAAAACTGTTGTTGTTCAGTGGCTAAGTCATGTCCGACTCTTTGCAACCCCATGGACTGCAGTGTGCCAGGCTTCCTTGTCCTTCCCTATCTCCTGGAGTTGCTCAAACTTATTGCCATTGAGTTGGTGGTGTCATCCAACCATCTCATCCTCTGTCACCCCATTCTCCTCCTACCCTCAATCTTACGCAGCTTCCCTGGTGACCCAGGTGGTAAAGAATCTGCCTGCAATACAGGAGACCCGGGTTCAGCCCCTGGGTTGGGAAGATCCTCTGGAGAGGGGAATGGCAACCCACTCCAGTATTCTTGCCTGGAGAATCCCATGGACAGAGGAGCCCGGAGGCCTACAGTCTATGGGGTCACAAAGAGTTGGACACGACTGAGCAACTAACACTTTCACTTTTTAAACTGTGGATTTTATTTTCCAGGTATGGAGGAGCTGACAGATCAGGAGACAATTGCCATTGAAAAGATCGTTCCTTACACTCACAGATCCCAAGAGGATGGGGCACATGGGGAAGCATGAGGGTCAGAGGCTGCGGGAGCCAGGGAGGAAAGTGGACAAGAACCTTTGTCATGGTTTCTGTGGGAAGGAATGGGCAAGGAGGGTATGCAGCCTAGAATTGACTGGTTTGAATGGCCTAGCCCAATAGTGGGCTCTGGGCAACGGGGGCTGTCCTGCTTGTCTGGTACCTGATCCTGAGATGTTTAGAGCCAGTAAATAGTAACCCTGCATGTGCAAAGAGGTGGTCGATAGATTGACCTCTGGGTTGATTGATTTACATTTGAAAGGCACACTCATGCAAGCTGTTTGATACCTCTAGAAACTGCCTATGCCTGGGATAGGAGTCCCTCCAGGGCCAGCAAGCTCCAAGATGCCAAAGCATCCAAAGTACAGAGTGAAAGATATGATCACTACAGTACTACTTTGACACTGTGGCCTCAAAGGGGCAAAGTGGTTATGGGAAGGTTAGCAAGAGGAAGTAACAAGAAGGGATATATCTCAGTGTCTCGGAGAGACTTCCGTGAAAGCAGATCTTTTCGTTTTTGTAGTCCTTTTGCCTTTTGGGCACAAATATGCAGCTGGACTGAAGGTCAAAGCTAGGTGGCAGAAGCATCTGCGCTCAGAAGTGTCTCAGCAACTGAGACACCAGCTAAGCCTGGGTACTGAGTCTCCTCATCGGGGATATATTTTGGGAACATTATCTTTTCTTTTTTTTTTTTTTTTTTTGTCAAATAGACCCTAGAGCAGTGTTTCTCAGGTGCTGCTGCTGCTGCTAAGTCGCTTCAGTCATGTCCGACTCTGTGCGACCCCATAGATGGCAGCCCACCAGGCTCCCCTGTCCCTGGGATTATCCAGGCAAGAGTACTGGCATGGGTTGCCATTGCCTTCTCCTGTTTTTCAGGTGGGAACAGTTTTATTCCCCATGGGATATTTGGCAATGTCTGGAGACATTTTCTGTTGTCACAACGCGGTGGAGGGTGTTATTGGTGTTTAGAGGGCAAAGGTTGGGGATGCTGCTAAACACATTAAAATGCATGAGACAGCTCCCCACAACAAAGCATTATCTATCCCCAAACATCAATAATGCGTAGGTTGAGAAATATAGATCTAATATCTGCATCTGAGGAGAATAGGGCCAGGGTTTAATATCTTCCCTGGTGGCTCAGATGATAAAGAATCTGCCTGCAATGTGGTTGACCTGGGTTTGATCCCTGGGTCAGGAAGATCCCCTGGAGGAGGCCATGGCAACCCACTCTGATATTCTTGCCTGGAGAATCCCTGTGAACAGAGGGGCCTGGCAGACTACAGTCCATGGTGTCGCAAAGAGCTGGACACGACTGAGCTTAAGCTGTGGCCCTTTCACAACAGAATTTTTCATTAATAATTATGCTGCAGTCGGTATATTAGATACTAGTTCTATGAATCTTTCTTTTAGTCTCAAGAAATGTCTTACTTTTTATTCTCCCTGCTTTTTCTCTCCATTTCTGTTTCTGGGGAACAAGACCTATGGAGCTTATGTAGAAAGAGTTACTTAATCTATTACCTTGCAGCACAGTTCCAAAGCCCTTTCAATGACTGTCTTATGTTTTGATTATTTTTGAGTCTCCCGATGACTTTATGGGATCATGTCAGCTCAACAAGTCTCTAATGACTGCCCACCACATGCTTAGCATGTATTCCGTCTCTCTAAATCCAGCATAGTGACTGACACGGTGTGCACAGGGATCTGACTCGTGAGAATGTTATCTTAGTGACTTCTCCCAACAGCCCTGTAATGGAGAGATGAATATACCTCATCTTACACATGAATAAATAGTAGCCTGAGGGTTGAGTAATGCCTAGGTCACATGGATGGAACATAGTAGATCCTGGATTTGAACTCAGCACATGAGTCGACTCCAAATCCAATGCCCTTCTTGTGGAACTCAAGGACTACATCCTACTGATGGAAGCTGTAGACCACCATGACTCTTCATCCCCCAAGAACTGTGCTCCAGTTGGCTCCTTTAATTTAGAGAATTCTATTAAGCTCACTCAACTTACCCTCAAAGAATAAGCACAGTCCTGGATGAAAGGAAAAATATTAACCAAAGGAATAAAGAGCCCTCGTAACAGCTTGACTCTCCACCACCAGAAAGGCTGGCTTTCAAAAATTCCGACTCCTACTTAATTAGTACCTTAGTTGAATTGCTATAAGCTAGCAGAGATCAGTTAGGGATAATGACAATGCAAAGGGCTTGTCCTGATATTACTCAAGTTCTGTTCTACAGATTTCCCCCTGGAAAATTAAACATTCTCACTGAGACTGAAGTTAGCTCTGAATTTATAGATGGTGGTACAATTCATCACAGTAGGCCTATTTTTGCTCTTAAAAGGTATGTCTAATCCTCAGACGTCAGCTCCTTCCCCATCCCCTTGTATTTCCCACGTTGTCAGCAGTTTTTGAAAAAATTATATCCTTCTGTGTTGTATCCATGTTTTTTTTTCCTTTATGCCCCTATTACCTCTCTAAAGTATGACATGAGCTAGCTAGCTGAATAATTTATGGTTATTAAGAGAACTATCCACTGTGGTATAGCTTTAAAAATAAGATGCATAGAGCAAGTCACAGAACAGTATATAAGATGTGATTTCAACTGTGTTATAAAAAGAAAATACATTTTAGTATACATAAAATCTGTCTGGACTGAGATAATGGCCATTATGAGGAATAGAGGCTGAGGTGGTGGGAGAGTTGTTGGATGTAGGAGATATTTACTTTTCAGAGGTTTTAAAAGACCTAGTCTACCTTCCCAGGTGGAATTCTACATGGGCCAATATGCCACTCTGAAAGTGTTAGTCACTCAGTGATTCAACTCTTTGCGACCCAATGGACTGTAGCCCTCCAGGCTCTTCTGTCCATGGAATTCTCCAGGCAAGAATACTGGAGTAGATTGCCATTCCCTTTTTCAGGGGATCTTCCTGACCCAAGGACTGAACCCAGGTCTCCTGCAGTGCAGGCGGATTCTTTACCACCTGAGATACCAGGGAAGCCCTGCCACTCTGAAAGCTCCTATCATATTTATAATTTAAGAAACTAAGATCTTGATTTGTTTACTAAATGTTGTAATTTAATTACAGGTCATAGAGACTCCTTATAAAATAAATTATTAGTCTTTCACAAAACTGCTTTGCACACCAGGGATCCACACTCAGATTTCAGAATATCTATACCTCCGCCACGGAGAAGGCAATGGCACCCCACTCCAGTACTCTTGCCTGGAAAATCCATGGATGGAGGAGCCTGGTAGGCTGCAGTCCATGGGGTCACTAGAGTCAGACATAACTGAGCGACTTCACTTTCACTTTTCACTTTCATGCATTGGAGAAGGAAATGGCAACCCACTCCAGTGTTCTTGCCTGGAGAATCCCAGGGACGGGGGAGCCTGGTGGGCTGCCGTCTATGGAGTCGCGCAGAGTCGGACACAACTGAAGCGACTTAGCAGCAGCATACCTCCACCAACGGAGGTAGGGCATCTTTCTCGCACCAATGTATTACTCTTTTTAGGTCAGTGCCCACCCAGTTGGCACATTTCTATTGACCTCTAGTAATGCTAATTTTGCTGTAAACAGTTACAGCTATCGCTGGGCAAAGATGGCTTTGTGTGATTCATGTGCTGTTGCTACCTGACCCAAATGGGCTGAGCCATTCAGTGACTGATCATGGTTGAAAGAAGAATCAGTAAATCTTCCTAATATGAACTCACCAAGCAGAGCCCTCTGGCAGCACAAATGCACTAACCAGTTAGAGAGGCCCCCAGGCACACCACTCACTTCACACCCTCGACTATCTTTCTTCCTCTTGTCCAGCTATTTTTTTTTTTTTCCATGATCATACTGCAGTCTCTGCTGAAATTTAAGAAAGACTGAAAATCGGGGACACCTGTTGTAGCTGGAAACGGCCGTGTTGTCTGTGTTGTAGTGGCCACCAAGCCTGGCAGCTGCACAAACGCAAGGCCAGTCAGGGGCCACTTCAATACAAGTGTCTCCTCTGTTTGGAGGAAAAATGCCAACAGAACTTCAGATCCGGGGCTGTTGCTCTGGGTTTGTGTTTTTTTTTTTTTTGCATTTGTTTGTTCTTGCAGAAAGAATATTTTCTAGTCTATCTCTAGATACACACACACACACACACACACACACACACACACGTACATAGGTGGTTGGGCTAGCAGCCAATTGAAAAAGTCAAAGGGATGAATGATAAAAATAATATGCATACATATAAATATGTTGTCTTAAAACATAGATGTCTGTTTATTTTCCAGTGTCTAGTGGAAGGCCAGGTCCTGTTTTGAGTGTGGACACACTGTTTGAAGTTGTGTCGTTGCCTTTTATGGGTGAAACTCACTTTCCAAGGCACCATGCACAATTCCCAGGCTGAATTTCTTCAGAGTTCCAATTTTTTGGAACTCCAAGTAACTTACACCATCTGAGAGTAGATTCCATCTAGATGTTTACAAAGAAATAACTTGTCTACATGTAATTTCATAGCAATATTATTAGTGACTTTAAAAAGTCTTTCTAAATCATTCTCCTTAGTATTCACAGAAATACTTATGAAACTCATTTTACTGTATTTCACTGGCTTGTATAATATGCAATTAAAAGAATATAAAGGTGTGAAAGCTATGGTTTTCCCACATATGTATGGTTGTGAGAGTTGGACCATAAAGAAAGGTGAGTGCCAAAGAATTGATGCTTTTGAACTGTGGTGTTGGAGAAGACTCTTGAGTGTCCCTTGGACTACAGGGAGATCAAACCAGTCAATCCTAAAGGAAATCAGTCCTGAATATTTATTGGAAGGACTGATGCTGGCCAATACTTTGGCCAGCTGATTCGAAGAACTGACTCATTGGAAAAGACCCTAATGCTGAGAAATTGAAGGCAGGAGGAGAAGGCGACAACACAGGATGAGCTAGTTGGATGGCATCACTGACTCGGACAGGAGTTTGAGCAAGCTCCGGGAGTTGGTGATGGACAGGGAAGCCTGGTATGCTGCAGTCCATGGGGTTGCAAAAAGTTGGACATGACTGAGCAACAGAACTGAACTGAACTGAAAAAAAATACAATCAAAATAACAAGTATAATTGGTGCTGACTGGTTTGGGGACAAAATCCAACTGATCCTTGAACCATAAGCAGCCCAGCTGAAGCTAGTAGAGGGGTAGGTGGCTTGGGGAATAGTCACAAGTACTGCCTGGTTTCCACTGACCGCATCAGTCAACAAGTCCACCTTGACCCTGGGAGAAGCTCAAGCATAGGTTGGTTTGTGGAATGACAGCTATTCATTCACCTCTTTTGGGGCTTTCCAATGCATTTTAAGCAGCATAACCCTTCTTTCAGAGGCACTCTTACACAGAAGAAGAGAATGAAAGACAAGAGGGGGGATGCTCTGGGGGTTACCTCCTCCTTCTCTACATCCCTTCTCTTCCCCTGAGGTGGCCCTTGAAAAGCATCTGGAACCCCTAGGGCTCTACAAAGCACAATATGAAAACGTCCCACAGAGTCCAGTCCTTTCACAATAAAATGATAAGCTGAGATCTAAAGATACTGTGACCAGAACTCAGTCTTTCTGGTTCCTATGCTTGAACTTTTTCTGCTGCATTTTCTGCTTTACTTCCCAGGCAACTTGAGGCTGCCACTCATGGGGCCTTTCCGCCATCTGGTTTTCTTTGTATGGTGGCCCAGAGGCCAGGAAAGAACAGAGATCAATAGATTCAGAATGGACTTGCTTTCCTCAGGGCTCTCTGCACTTCTTGCCACCAAGATCTAACCCCTGTGAACTAGCAGGTGCGGCCATGATTTTCTTCCTCACCTTTCTTCAAGGTTCCACACTTTTGGGGCTTAAGAGGTATTTTCATTATTAAATGCACAGTCCCTGCTTTTGTCTTCAACACTGAGCTGGGTTTGGTCAGGAGGAAGGGGCGGGGGATGGAAGGGCCTTCTTGGCAGGGCAGATGTTGGACAAAGGCCTGGACTTGACTTGGACTAGTACAGTGTTTTAGAAGCAGAAAACCAGAGCAGGAGGTAGAATCATGAAGGGTTCTGTATCCATGCCAAGGACTCTGGGCTTTATCATGAGGGCAATAGAAAGGTATTAAAGGATTGCAAACAGGGGCATGACAAAATGAGACTTGTGATTGAGATGGGTCACCCTGTCAACACTAGCAAATGGATGGTGGTGGGAGGGGGGACAGAAAGCAGTGAGACCAAAGAAGAGGTGGCTCTAGGAATTCAGGCGAGAGATGACAGAAGACCTGCACTGAGGTGGTGACAATTTGAATGGAGTGTAGGAGATAGATTCCAAGACATTAAGCATGCCTGTACGTAGACAGGACATGACTGCTGACTAGAAAGCTAGATTGAAGTGGTCAGAACAATTTGGAGGGCATGAAAGAGTGTGGCCCTCACATGTGATCAAGCTTCAGATTCAATTTCAGGGACTCTTCCCAAGCTTCTAATTTTCCTATCAAGGCTACCAGATGTGGCTGGTAGGCTGTGCACTGAGCAACTCCGGGAGATGCTGCTGATATAGACCACAGTGTGTTAAAGCCTCTTGGAGTTGTGCCTTCCTGCTCCCTATGGCTGTGCAAACAAACATTTCTAGAGATAGTCTACACAGCTGCTTGAGAATACTCTATGAGGTATAAAAGTCCTACTAAATAGAAGAGGTGAAGGTAAGGCAAGATTCCGGATGGTTGCTCTTAGGATCTAATGCAAGACTGAAACAGTCCTTGCTTCACACAGGAGCTGAGAGAGAAAAGGAAGGCATACAGCAGTGGGCCCTCAGGTGGTTGAAGAAGGACAAAGGGAGGTGGTACAAGGCAATTGGCATGAGAATAGACCGAGGGAGGGCTTCCATCAATATACCCTGGCTGTGGAACATAAGAACCAGCCCAAACAAGGACACCTTGCCATAGTGCCCAATTCCAGGGCCCCAGATATGAGCCACGGAGAAACTTAGAAGAGTCTTCAGAATGGTCAGCCCTTCAGTAACATCTGCACCCACATACCCTGAGGTATTTCCTTTCCATTCTGTTTGGGAAAAGTTGAGGGTCCCACACCTTCCCTTATTTCACATTAGCCAATCAAGATGATAAGTCTTCTAGAAGTAGGTCTTTGGTTCATAAATTCATGGTGCATATGAAATATACAAGGAAGTAAATGAATATGTGTAATTGCCTTTCACTTTACCTGGTTGATATAATTCTGAGAAGTTGGGGTTTTACTACATACAAATCAAGTCAGAAGTCCGTAAGAGATGAAAATTGGAAATGAAAGTGCCACACACTGCTGATCACAATATCAGTGCCTAATGGTGCCTGGCACATGGTGCCTGCTCCCTAAATGTTCACTGAACTCACAGATAAATGAGTGATGTTAACCAAGTGCTTCTACACAAATTATCTCATCTGATCCTAACCAGTCTGTGAAGTAGATGTTGTTATCTCCGTTTACAGAAGAGAAAACAGAAGCTCAAAAAGGTTAACTGGCTTAAGTGCTCAAGGTCACACAGCTAATAAATGGTGTAGCTGGGACTCTAACTGAGGTCTCTTGATTCTTTCCACTGCTAACAGCTGTGTGTAAAAGCTCTGGTCTGTGCAATTCTGATTTAAAGGAACCTACTGAGGAATCCTTTTGTAAAGAAGAAAACCACGGTTAATGTATATATTGTCAGTTATTTTTTTAGGTGTTAGTTTGGATTTTCCTAGAGTGGACCTCTCATCTTGCAAATGCATAAATCCCTACTTTGCACTCTTTTTGAAGATGGAGGAACTGAAGCACATAAAGTTTACACAAATAGTTGGTAGGCACAAAAAGGAAAAAAAAGATTAAAGCAGAGTACAAGAAAAAGAAATTAAACTTCTTAACTTTTCCTGTTTGGTCCTATCTATCAGAATCTACCTCTCTCATATTTGGTAGCATTATCTATATGTTTTATTTCCTTTTCTATCCAGTTCAAAACTGAAAGATTTGTTTTCTAAAACTGGGATCCTAATTTGCTGGGTTGACTTGATAGATGAATAAAGTAGAAATTGGTGTATATGAAAAACCTCCCACCCCCTAATCACAAGTATTAAAAACAGTAGATGGAAAGAGTCATGAATCACTGAGGTTTTGAACTTTCTTTTATGTAAAAACTAAAGCGACTGAGCTCAGTGGTGAGGGAAGCTGATATCAGAGAGTGTCACCTCTCAGATTTCCGTGTCTCTCCCACCTGCATGCGGGCTTCATGGGCCAAAGTCAGTTTGAACCTTCACATCCTCTGGTGGTGATCCCCAGGGATCCTTTGGAGATCATGTTCTTGGTGCCTGTCCTAAACCATTGTTGAGCTCTGCACACTTGGTATGCTTTCTCTACTGATCTTTTTTTAGGTGAGAGTGAACTGAAGCCCAAGGATCAGGTGCTGGCTCCAGAACAAAGATCTGTAATTTCCATCAGGCTCAAAGGTGTACACAAACCAAAAATAAGGACAGTACCTTCACCACTGGGGGCTTCAGACAATAAAACAGAACACATTTTTATAATTATATCAGCGTCACTGCTCAGGAGAATCTGTCTATAGCAATGCAATGTCTTAATCTGATTAAACCAGTCCTCTTTTGACTGGCGGAAGTCTCATATCTTGGACACAGTAACCTGGTCTATGGTGATACTTTCAAGAATCCCAGAGACCTCAGCTTTGTCTGTGGTTAAGCTTCATTTAGTCAACCTTCCCTCATTCAGAGCCCTTTCTCTCAAGTTAGTTGATCTAAAGCGCTGAGCAGAAACTGATCAAATGTCAATTTTTAAAAGAAAAAGAGAATTTACTTAGCATTTTAATTGATAAAAAAGGGCCCAACAAGATCTAGATATGTACATGCATGCATAAAATTTTGATGGAGGTAGATATATTCTCCAGCAAGCACACTGCACGTTCGCAGCGCTGTTTACTGAAGTCTGCTATATTTAGAAAAGGCCTGTCTGATGGAGCTGGGCTTTGAGAAAGCTGCTTGATCCTCCCTTTCATCACTACGTGGTGGAGTGGACCTTGGCAAGCCCTGGGTGGGCAGAAATCACCACGAGGGCTTTCACTGCACGAACCTCCACTCTTGTGACCAAACATAGCCCTGTTGCTTCAGGAAGGTTTGCATAAAAGGGATTGATTTTCATTTGATTCTGCAAATGGATTCACTGAGTGAGCCTGGCAGAAAGGAAGAGAATAAGAAGGAAAAAAAAAAATCTTAGGCAGTTCTGGCCTGCTTCCAAATGCTTCATGCCGACAGCACAACTGGTTTAATCTGCTTCTTTGTAGCTGAAGACAGGCTTCACCTTTCAGACCAGAAACTTGGGACTTAATGAGCGAGCACCTGAAATTCTTATCTTTTTTTCCTGGCAAAATAACAAAACCAAAACACAAACTATTATGCTTGAACTAGCCATTAAATTTTTTTAAAATTGTAGTCCCTCTCATTCGCTTAAAAAATTATTTTAAAAATTGTAAAACTGCATAACTTCTTTCAGAATTATTTTGCATCTATTGCTACTACATGATTACACTAATACCATTTAAGACAAAAAGATATTCATCTTTAAAGTGAAATTAATTCAGTTGGATTGAAAATAATTGTCATTTATTTCCTGACCATTTACAATGGTCAGGTATTAATCTCAGGTTAGTTACAAAGATAAAGACCAAAAAATAAAAAAGTAATCACTTCTTTTCTAGAGCTTCACAGTCTGGCAGGAAAAGCATACAGTCACGGCTATGTAAAGGCATGTATTCTAATTTTCATATAGTGCAGCGAGTGTTATATAAAAGGGATGGGTATGATGTTGTGAAAACAAGCGAAGCAGTAATGAATTTGGCGTGGGATGGGACAGAAGTTGATTGTGGCTTCACATAGATATTAACATTTAAGCCAGGCTTTAAAGAGATACTATCCATCAAGATTTAAGAGTAAGGCCAGGACCAAACGAGGACACAGTGTTCAGCAATCACTCCCAGTGAGGCCAGCTCTGTCCAGACAACACGACTGGGCCAGAAACTGGATTACTCAACCGCTGTCACCTCTCACCTGAAATGCTAGGCTCCTACTTGGTCTTCTTCACCTCTCACTTGTCTTCAGACGTCTCCCCTCCACAGTGCATCAAAACTCATCCCTTTAATATGCAAAATCACTTATTTCCTTAACACATTTACAGAGCACCTACCTCACACCAGATGCTCTGCAAAATGCTTGGGAATGTGGGTTAACTAAACAGTCAGATAGCCCTGCTCTTTCTCCATCTAGCTATGGAGAGAGTCAGACAATGAAGAACACAATAAATAAGTATAAATAAGCAAATTTCATAGTGTATTAGAAAGTAGTAAGTACTATTTAACACCGTGAACAGTGAAAGGTCATCAGGGTGAAACAGTTCAGAGCAGGTTTACATTTTGACTAGGATGGCCAGGGCAGACCTCAAGTGTCAGACCTTGAGAAACTGACACTTCAGCGAAAACTTGAAGAAAGAGAGGGAACTAACTTTGTTGGGGAAGAGGATGACAGGCAGAGGGAACAGCCAATGTGATCCACAAAAGTGCAAAGTACCTCACATTTTTAAAAAACAGTAAAGAGGCCATTATGGCTGGAACAGAGAGTAAGGGAGAGAGAAATAAAGATAAATCAGAAAAATAAGGGAGAGGTCAGCTCATAAGGGTCTATTTGGGTATTATAAGGAACCTGGCTTTTACTCTTTTGGAAAATGGGTTTTGAGCAGAGGAATGACCTGCTCTGACTTTAGAATCTGGTTGCTGTGTTGGGGATAGATTGCAGGCAAAGGTCGGGAGTGGGGAGATTGAAACAGGATGAATGCTTAGGAGACTGCTTCAGTCATCCAGGGAGGAGATGATGGAGGCAAGAGGAAGTGAATAAGCAAGGAAAGTGGTAAGAGAGGTAGGGTTCTGGATATACTTTGGGGGAAGGGCCATAGGATTTGCTGATGGATATGGCCATAAGGTGAGAGAATGAGAGGATTCCAAGATGACACTAAGGATTTTGACCTGAGCATCTGTAAGGATGGAGTTTCCATCAGCTGAAACAGGAAAGGTTTCATGTAAAACAGATTTGAGGATAAGATAAGGAGCTCCATTTGGGATGTATGAAGTTTGAGATGTCTATTAGACACCTCAGCAGAGACATGAATATGAGTTCACAAGAGAAGTTAGGATGGAGATATTAATTGGGAAATCATTGGCATATAAATCATACTGAAAGTCCTGAATGGTACTGGGTGAAATCACAAGTGAATGTGTATATATGGAGAAGAAAGGACCAAGCACTGAGGGAAAAAAAAAACAAAACCGTAACAAGCACTTAGAAGGAGTGATCAATGAAGTAGGCAGTATACCAAGTAATACAGTTTCCAGGAAGCCAAATGAAGAAAGTTGTCAATATAATCAAGGGAGAAAAGATAGTTAACTCTTTCCAATGTGGCTGAAAAAAGATAAAGAGCTGATCTTTGTATTTAACCATGTGAGGCTTAATGTTAAAGCCAAGGACTCAATGCTGACTCTTAGAAGAGCAGTTTTGATGGAGTGGTGACCGTAAAGTTTGATGGGAGTAAATCATTCGCAGTCTCTGTTTCAGAACCAAGTTCCCCAAACTATTCCTGTTTCTGCCTTGCACCTTATTCTTCTGCTGGTCTACTCTGCTGTTCTCTCATTTCTGTCTTCATACCAAGTTTGGGCTTTGTGCTTGGCTCCATTTCCATGGTTACAATTTTGACTCCTTTAAACAATGACTATGTGTCCCTGCCACACTGTCTCTGTGCTCAGTCGCTCAGTGGTGTCCAACACTTTGTGACTCCATGGACTGTAGCTTGCCAGACTCCTGTCCATGGAATTTTCTAGGCAAGAATACTGGAGTGGGTTGCCATTTCCTCCTCCAGGACATTGCCTCCAGAAGCCTCAAATACAAATCTCTCCCAGCTCTCTGACCCGGACCCTTTCCACTCTGACATTATCCCCATGATTTATTACTACTGGAATTGGCCTGGTTTTGTACAAGCATGAAAGAGCTTACCATAGACTGGACTGTTGGCAAAGCTTCCCTGGTACATGAATCATATCACATTTCTTTTTTTTCTTCAACTCAGTATGTTCCATTTTTCCTGAGACTCACCACCCAGATGGAATAGTTGGCCCGACCTTTCCATTAAGTTGGGACCCTTCATGACTTAAGCTGGCACAAGGCCTAGCTTCTCTTCATAGTTATGTGACTTCTGTGGAGAGTTCTATACCCTTATTAGCCTATCTACCTGTGAATATCTTTGAAGCTAATTTGGAACTTACTCTTTCAATGATTATCTCAAATAAAAACATCCACAAAGTTCTTGTCACCAAGCAGAGCTCTATCTTGTGTCTTATTTGCATCACTATGTGGCAGAATATACTGTAATGCCAGGGACACAGAAATGAAAACAATGTCAAGAGGAGTCCTAATAGATACTTGTCATCCAAAAAAGCATCAGTTCAGTCACTCAGTCGTGTCCGACTCTTTGCGACCACATGAATTGTAGCATGCCAGGCTTCCCTGTCCATCACCATCTCCCGGAGTTCACTCAAACTCATGTCCATTGAGTCGGTGATGCCATCCAGCCATCTCATCCTCTGTCGTCCCCTTCTTCTCCTGCCCTCAATCCCTCCCAGCATCAGAGTCTTTTCCAATGAGTCAACTCTTCCCATGAAGTGGACAAAGGATTGGAGTTTCAGCTTTAGCATCAGTCCTTCCAAAGAACACCCAGGACTGATCTCCTTTAGGATGGACTGGTTGGATCTCCTTGCAGTCCAAGGGACTCTCAAGAGTCTTCTCCAACACCACACTTCAAAAGCATCAATTCTTCGGCGTTCAGCTTTCTTCACAGTCCAACTCTCACATCCATACATGACCACTGGAAAAACCATAACCTTGACTAGACGGACCTTTGTTGGAAAAGTAATGTCTCTGCTTTTGAATATGCTATCTAGGTTGGTCATAACTTTCCTTCCAAGGAGTGAGCGTCTTTTAATTTCATGGTTGCAATCACCATCTGCAGTGATTTTGGAGCTAAATCAAATCCCTTATGATTATACAGTGGAAGTGAGAAATAGATTTAAGGGACTAGATCTAATAGATAGACTGCCTGATGAACTATGGACGGAGGTCCATGACATTGTACAGGAGACAGGGATCGAGACCATCCCCCTGGAAAAGAAATGCAAAAAAGCAAAATGGCTGTCTAGGGAGGCCTTACAAATAGCTGTGAAAAGAAGAGAAGTGAAAAGGAAAGGAGAAAAAGAAAGATATAAGCATCTGAATGCGGAGTTCCAAAGAATAGCAAGGAGAGATAAGAAAGCCTTCTTCAGAGATCAATGCAAAGAAATAGAGGAAAACAACAGAATGGGAAAGACTAGAGATCTCTTCAAGAAAATTAGAGATACCAAGGGAACATTTCATGCAAAGATGGGCTTGATAAAGGACAGAAATGGTATGGACCTAACAGAAGCAGAAGGTATTAAGAAGAGGTGGCAAGAATACACAGAAGAACTGTACAAAAAAGATCTTCACAATCCAGATAATCATGATGGTGTGATCACTCACCTAGAGCCAGACATCCTGGAATGTGAAGTCAAGTCGGCCTTAGGAAGCATCACTACGAACAAAGCTAGTGGAGGTGATGGAATTCTAGTTGAGCTATTTCAAATCCTGAAAGATGATGCTATAAAAGTGCTGCACTCAATATGCCAGCAAATTTGGAAAACTCAGCAGTGGCCACAGGATTGGAAAAGGTCAGTTTTCACTCCAATCCCAAAGAAAGGCAATGCCAAAGAATGCTCAAACTACCGCACAATTGTACCCATCTCACATGCTAGTAAAGTAATGCTCAAAATTCTCCAAGCCAGGCTTCAGCGATACATGAATTGTGAACTTGCAGATGTTCAAGCTGGTTTTAGAAAAGGCAGAGGAACCAGAGATCAAATTGCCAACATCTGCTGGATCATGGAAAAAGCAAGAGAGTTCCAGAAAAACATCTATTTCTGCTTTATTGACTATGCCAAAGCCTTCGACTGTGTGGATCACAATAAACTGGAAAATTCTGAAAGAGATGGGAATAGCAGACCACCTGACCTGCCTCTTGAGTAACCTGTATGCAGGTCAGGAAGCAACAGTTAGAACTTGACATTGAACAACAGACTGATTCCAAATAGGAAAAGAAGTACGTCAGGCTGTATATTGTCACCCTGCTTATTTAACTTATATGCATAGTACATCATGAGAAACGCTGGGCTGGAGGAAGCACAAGCTGGAATCAAGATTGTCAGGAGAAATATCAATAACCTCAGATATGCAGATGACACCACCCTTATGGCAGAAAGTGAAGAGGAACTAAAAAGCCTCTTGATGAAAGTGAAAGAGGAGAGTGAAGAAGTTGGCTTAAAGCTCAACATTCAGAAAACTAAGATCATGATATCTGGTCCCATCACTTCATGGGAAATAGATGGGAAACAGTGGAAACAGTGTCAAAAAAGCATGGTAAGGAGTAATTCCTGGTGTCTTATGTTGGCCTTTATGTTTATTACAGTTTCATTCAATATCAAGATAGGACCATAATGATAATGCTGGCAGTAGATCCCAGGATCTAAACATCCTTGAAAAATAAAGGAATAATGCATTAAGAATGGAAGGTTATTGAATAATGACTGCTAAAGGATATCCAGAGAAGACATTCAAATGAGTTGTCTTTGTTCATGATCTTTAGTCCAAATATTTTATGAAAGCTTCCTCAAAGTAAACACGATAATACCTGAGAATGGTCATGGTCTTAAGGTTAAACATCTTAATAGAAACTGTGTGTAAAATTCACTATTTACTTAAGTTGACAGTGATGGGGAATTTTGGAAGAAGTCTGTGGCTCCAGCCATCCCTCTCTCCTAGAATTCACACTCTTGAGAAGTCCTTTCCCATATTGTAATCACTAGAATGAGGCAGAAGTGACAGTATGTGATTTCCAAAGCCAGGTCATGAAAGACATTCTGGCTTTTGCCTTGTTCTCTCACTCTTGGATCACTTGCTCTGGGGTAGCCATGTGCCATGTTAGGAAGATGCTCAAGCAGCCCTAAGGAGAGGTCCATGTGGTCAGGTACTAAGGCCTCCACCAACCACCAGTGAGAAGCTAGATTTCTTTCCCAATGGGTGAGTAGGCCATTTGGAAGTGGATTCTCCAGCCCCAGCTCAGCCTCGTGCATCTTCAGCTCTCTCCAGAATCTTCACTGAAACCTCATGAGCGATCCTCAGCCAGAAGACTTGGACTCAGCAACTTCCAAATTCCTAACACAGAGAAATGGTGTGAAGTAATAACCGTGCATTGTTTTAAGCCCTTAAGTTGTGGCAGAATATGTTACTCCACGATCGATAAGGAACACAGTGTCACCTAGAACTTGAAGGTACAATTCTCCCGCAAACCCTAGAGCGCTAATAAGTCATCAACTTTATTTGTCTGGTCTCATGTACAGTTGAATCCCCAGTTGAAAATATTCTCTGAGTTCTGAACTTTGTACTCCTTTACCTTGAGATTTACCACAGTTTAGCAATAGAGCTTAGTGATTCCAAAATTAGGTTTTGGAATGAACAGAGTTCAGTTAAATCACTGTTCTGATACCACTTACTAGCAATATGACCTTAGGAAAGATGTGCATCAGTTTTTCTGTCAGTGTCATGATTATAAAGAACTTAACTGATATAAGAATTAATTAGATAACACATATCAAACACTTAGCACATTGCTGGCTCCTAAAACCTGCTCAGTAAAGGGCATTGATGCTGCTGCTAATGATGATGATGAGAATGGTGGTGGCGGCAGTGTGAGGATGAGGACAATGCAGAAGGCAAAAATGTCCTTGTTTTCAACTTGCAGGTAAACTCCTTACAAGGTAAAAGATAAAACTTTTTCATTTCTATATTATAGTCATCTCAGTTATTATGCTATATTTCTTCTTGCCCACGTGTAGTTACACTGTAATAATCATTATTTAATTTTACAATTTGCCTATTTTTCTAGCTTTTTCACAACGTTTTCTATAACCCACAATATAGCAAGCATTTTGCAGGTATTCTCATGATAGAAGTATCATATTACTAAGTCAATTAGGGCAAAAGTTTAGCAATAAATCTAATTTTGGTGTTTATTTATATTCATATTGATTGCTCATTTTACAGGTAGGTTGCCTATTATTATAGATAATGAAAATGCATATATTGTTCAGCTATTCAACTCCTTGAGCTTCTCTTATAGCTCAGTCAGTAAAAAATCTGCCTGCAATGCAAGAGACCCAGGTTCAATTCCTGGGTCAGGAAGATCCCCTAGAGAAGGAAATGGCAACCCACTCCAGTATTCTTGTCTGGAGAATCCCATGGACAGAAGAGCCCAGTGGGCTACAGTCCATGGAGCTGCAAGAGTTGGACACGACTTAGTGACTAAACTACCATTCAACTCTTTATAGAGATGTATAACTATGGCTTTGGTCATGTGTCTGATAACTTTGTGGGTTTAGCTAAATCTTCATAGTAGGACTAATTGAAAAAGATACATGGCGTTCACATTCTTTAAAGAAGATTGGGCTGTGTTTCAGTCTCATGGTTAAGTGTGATTTTGATTCTCCGGTTCCCTTGGAATTGGACAAATGAAGAAAGAAGACCCACTTGTAGGATAGACAGTCATAGTCACAAGTGTTGATTACATTGGTGCTTCTCTTATTCTCAATTTTATCAGTTTTACACTAAGTAGGTTGAACTAAATAACCTATAGAGTCACTCTTCCTCCAGGTTTCTACTCACTCTCTAAGAAATCACAGCCTACTTCTGTTTCCCACTAAAGGTTTTATTTATTTATTTTTTTATTTCTTAAAGTCTTTACTGAATTTGTTGCAATAGTGCTTTTGTTTTATGTTTTTTTTTAATTTTTTTTTGATTTTATTTTATTTTTAAACTTTACATAACTGTTGTTTCCCACTAAAGGTTTTAAAAAATGAAAGATGTGGCTGAGTCTTTGTTGCAAATGGATATCTACCATTAAAAGTGAACTCTACCAGCCTTTTATATGTCTGGAGTATCTTGGATCAGTGAATGATAAAACTAGATGGTTCAATGCAAGGAAATAGAGGAAAACAACAGAATGGGAAATACTAGAGATACATTCAAGAAATTTAGAGATACCCAGGGAACATTTCATGCAAAGGTGGGCTCAATAAAGGACAGAAATGTTAGGGACCTAACAGAAGCAGATGACTTCCCTGGTGGCTCAGATGGTAAAGCATCTGCCTACAAAGCGGGAGACCCAGGTTCAATCCCTGGGTTGGGAAGATCCTCTGGAGAAGGAAATGGAAACCCACTCCAGTACTCTTGCCTGGAAAATCCTATGGACAGAGAGCGTGGTAGGCTACAGTCCATGGGGTCACAAAGAGTCAGACATGACTAAGTGACCTCACTTCACTTAACAGAAGCAGAAGATATTAAGAAGAGGTGGCAAGAATACACAGAACTGTATAAAAAAGATCTTCACGAACTAGATAATCACGATGGTGTGATCACTCACCTAGAGCCAGACATCCTGGAATGTGAAGTCAAGTCGGCCTTAGGAAGCATCACTATGAACAAAGCTAGTGGAGGTGATGGAATTCCAGTTGAGCTATTTCAAATCCTGAAAGATGATGCTATAAAAGTGCTGCACTCAATATGCCAGCAAATTTGGAAAACTCAACAGTGGCCACAGGATTGGAAAAGGTCAGTTTTCACTCCAATCCCAAAGAAAGGCAATGCCAAAGAATGCTCAAACTACCGCACAATTGCACTCATCTCACACGCTAGTAAAGTAATGCTCAAAATTCTCCAAGCCAGGCTTCAGCAATATGTGAACCATGAACTTGCAGATGTTCAAGCTGGTTTTAGAAAAGGCAGAGGAACCAGAGATCAAATTGCTAGCATCCACTGGATCATGGAAAAAGCAAGAGAGTTCCATAAAAACATCTATTTCTGCTTTATTGACTATGCCAAAGCCGTTGACTGTGTGGATCACCATAAACTGTGGAAAATTCTGAAAGAAATACTTTCACAATTTGTATGACAATACAAAAAGCCTCAAATAGCCAAAGCGATCTTGAGAAAGAAGAATGGAACTGGAGGAATCAACCTGCCTGACTTCAGTCTCTGTTACAAAGCTACAGTCATCAAGACAGTATGGTACTGGCACAAAGACAGAAATATAGATCAATGGAACAAAATAGAAAGCCCAGAGATAAACCCACGCACCTATGGACACCTTATCTTTGACAAAGGAGGCGATAATATACAATGGATTAAAGACAATCTCTTTAACAAGTGGTGCTGGGAAAACTGGTCAATCACTTGTAAAAGAATGAAACTAGAACACTTTCTAACACCATACACAAAAATAAACTCAAAATGGATTAAAGATCTAAACGTAAGACCAGAAACTATAAAACTCCTAGAGGAGAACATAGGCAAAACAGTCTCCAACATACATCACAGCAGGATCCTCTATGACCCACCTCCCAGAATATTGGAAATAAAAGCAAAAATAAACATAGGGACCTAATTAAAATTAAGAGCTTCTGCACAACAAAAGAAACTATAAGCAAAGTGAAAAGACAGCCTTCAGAATGGGAGAAAATAATAGCAAATGAAGCAACTGAAAAACAATTAATCTCAAAAATATACAAGCAACTCCTACAGCTCAATTCCAGAAAAATAAACAACCCAATCAAAAAATGGACCAAAGAACTAAATAGACATTTCTCCAAAGAAGACATACAGATGGCTAACAAACACATGAAAAGATGCTCAACATCACTCATTATCAGAGAAATGCAAATCAAAACCACAATGAGGTACCATTTCACGCCAGTCAGAATGGCTGCAATCCAAAAGTCTACAAGCAATCAATGCTGGAGAGCGTGTGGAGAAAAGGGAACCCTCTTACACTGTTGGTGGGAATGCAAACTAGTACAGCCACTATGGAGAACAGTGTGGAGATTCCTTAAAAAACTGGAAAAGAACTGCCTTATGACCCAGCAGTCCCACTGCTGGGCATACACACAGAGGAAACCAGAATTGAAAGAGACACGTGTACCCCAATGTTCATCGCAGCACTGTTTATAATAGCCAGGACATGGAAGCAACCTAGATGTCCATCAGCAGATGAATGGATAAGAAAGCAGTGGTACATATACACAATGGAGTATTACTCAGCCATTAAAAAGAATACATTTGAATTAGTTCTAGTGAGACGGATGAAACTGGAGCCAATTATATACAGTGAAGTAAGCCAGAAAGAAAAACACCAATACAGTATACTAACGCATATATATGGAATTTAGAAAGATGGTAACCATAACCCTGTATGCGAGACAGCAAAAGAGACACAGATGTATAGAACAGTCTTTTGGAGTCTGTGGGAGAGGGAGAGGGTGGGATGATTTGGGAGAATGGCATTGAAACCTGTATAATATCATATAAGAAATGAATTGCCAGTCCAGGTTCGATGCAGGATACAGGATGCTTGGGGCTGGTGCACTGGGATGACCCAGAGGGATGGTATGGGGAGGAAGGTGGGAGGGGGGTTCAGGATTGGGAACACATGTATACCCGTGGCAGATTCATGTTGATGTATGGCAAAACCAATACAATATTGTAAAGTAATTAGCCTCCAATTAAAATAAATAAATGTAAATTTAAAAGATTAAACAAAAAAGATTCTGAAAGAGATGGGAATACCAAACCACCTGCCCTGCCTCTTGAGAAACCTATATGCAGGTCAGGAAGCAACAGTTAGAACTGGACATGGAACAACAGACTGGTTCCAAATAGGAAAAGGAGTACGTCAAGGCTGTATATTGTCACCCTGCTTATTTAACTTAAATGCAGAGTACATCATGAGAAATGCTGGGCTGGAAGAAGCACAAGCTGAAATCAAGATTGCCGGGAGAAATATCAATAACCTCAGATATACAGATGACATCTCCCTTATGGCAGAAAGTGAAGAGGAACTAAAAAGCCTCTTGATGAAAGTGAAAGAGGAGAGTGAAAAGGTTGGCTTAAAGCTCAACATTCAGAAAACTAAAATCATGGCATCTGGTCATGGCAAATAGATGGGGAAACAGTGGAAACAGTGTCAGACTTTATTTTTCTGGGCTCCAAAATCACTGCAGATGGTGACTGCAGCCATGAAATTGTAAGATGCTTACTCCTTGGAAGGAAAGTTATGACCAACCTAGATAGCATATTCAAAAGCAGAGACATTACTTTGCCAGCAAAGGTCCATCTAGTCAAGGCTATGGTTTTCCAGTGGTCATGTATGGATGTGAGAGTTGGACTGTGAAGAAAGCTGAGCACCGAAGAATTGATGCTTTTGAAGTGTGGTGTTGGAGAAGACTCTTGAGAGTCCCTTGGACTGCAAGGAGATCCAACCAGTCCATCCTAAAGGAGATCATTTCTGGGTGTTCATTGGAAGGACTGATGCTGAGGCTGAAACTCCAATACTTTGTCCACCTCATGAGAAGAGTTGACTCTTTGGAAAAGACCCTGATGCTGGGAGGGATTGGGGGCAGGAGGAGAAGGGGACAACAGAGGATGAGATGGCTGGATGGCATCACTGACTTGATGGACATGAGTTTGAGTGAACTCTGGGAGATGGTGATGGACAGAGAGGCCTGGTGTGCTACGATTCATAGGGTCTCAAGCAATCAGACACGACTGAGCGACTGAACTGAACTGAACTGAACTGAGATGGTTCCAAAAAATTCAAACCACTCCCAGGATGCCTGTTGTCATGAGACGAGCAACAGAAGCCATACTAACAACAATGCAGAACTCCCTGTATACAGGCAGTATTTTAAGTACTTCACACATTTGTGCTTTACCTCTCTGATCCTCTTCCTCAGCATGTTAGCTATAGTTATCCCAGTTTTTCCAAGTTACCTGGTGTTCCATTATGAGGATTCTACATTCTCCACTCCTCAGACACTGGGTAGAGGACAGCGTTCTTATTTTCTCTGTGGAGTCTTCATCCTGGTCTTTACACCAGTAGCAATGAGAGTTCAACTTTAGAAAGTGCAGCTCTGCAAAGTGAGAACTGAAGAAACACATCCATTCTCAGCAAAAGGGTAAATATGTGGTCTAGAGGTGTATTTTGAGAGGTATAACTCGGCTTAGAGGTTGTGCAATCTGGTCCTCCCCACCCTCCACGTACACACACAGATATACACAACCTCAAAGCACTCACTTCAGCCTTTCAAATAATTTAAATTTGATTACTTATTACAATATTGGAAATGGAACATGTTTTACATTAATGGCTTTTTTAAAAAATTCAAGTACTACATCTAAAGTCCATCAAGTGAATGAATCATTTTATGGAAGAAAGGCAGGATAGGAATTTGGAAAGATCATGGCTCTGGCTGAGAAAGAAAAACTGCCTGCCTTCCTAGATAATCAGATGGCCCAAGTACTAGTTTCTTGTGATTATGTTGTTTGTCTAAGTAAGGTCGTTGATATTCCTGAAAACTTCACTTGGAAAAATGATCTCAGGTACATAGTTGGTTCCAAATAGGCTTATTTCAAGCACAGAACAGAAATCAAGGCTTCAGGTTAGTACTCAGAGGGCAAGTAGTACCTCTGATTGCTGCAGTAGCGATCCATCTTCAATTCAAGTAAATTTAATTTATGCAAATTCAACCACTCTGTTTGTGGGGGTGGGAGGCTGGAAAATAAAAATGTTAGCAAATGCTCTTCTGAATATATGCTCTTATTACATACTGAATAAACACGTGCACTTATAAATTATCTGTTGTACACAATCATGCAGATTCACGTATTATGTTACACAGGGTTGTATACTCAAAACCCGAAATCAGAATTTATGGGCAATTTAAGGGATTTCCTAGGGTAATTTTTAACTTATGTGTCTTTTTGCCTTGGGGCTTCCCAGGTGGCTCAATGGTAAAGGATTTTCCTGCCAATGCAGGAGACGCAGGAGATGCAGGCTCAATCCCCGGGTAAAGAAAATCCCCTGGAGAAGGAAATGGCTACCCACTCCAGTATTCTTGCTTGGAGAATTCCATGGACAGAGGAGCCTGGCGGGCCACAGACCCTGAGGTCACACAGAGTTAGGCACGACTGAGTGATTGAGCACCATGTACATCTTTTTACATTAAACACAATCTTAGAAGCCCAACCAGCCTGTGACTCTACTGTGAATTAAAATGGCCATTTAGTGAACGAGAAAGCCCAAGGGATGGATGTCCCCTGGTCCCAAGTTCCAATCCAAATCTCTCTGTATGTTTGATCAGTCTGTTAGATCTTATCCAGAACTGCACAGAGGTTGCTTTAAGATAGCTGGGAGAAAACTCAGGTGAGAAGAACTTTCAAAACCAGGAGAACATGGGTCAAAATCAGTGAAAGAATGTTGTGTGAACTGTTGTCTTGAAATTGTGTTGTGCTGACAAATGAACTTTATATATGAAACAGAAACAGATTCACAGATACAGAGAACAGACTTGTGATTGCTGAGTTGGGGGAGTAGAAGGGATGGATCCAAAGTTTGGGATTAGCAGATGCAAAATATTACATACAGAATGGATAAACAAGGTCCAACCTTATAGTACAGGGAACCACATTCAATATCCTGTGATACACTATAATGGGAAAGAATATGAAAAATAATATATATATATGTATGTATCACACAATAGAAATTAACACAACATTGTAAATCAACTATACTTAAATAATTTTTTTGAAGTGTGTTGTGTTAGAAGTAGTATTCTTTCCCATGAGTTTGCTTCCCCAGCTGCTAAGGGCTTGAGAGAAGACAGTTCACCAGAGTTATCCAGAAAAAGCCTCTGCACCTATTTCTATTCTTAGGGACTGTGAGCTTGGTAATTATAAAGAGACCAGTTTGAGTCTTATGGAAGGGGGTATATGTTTCCAGGACCGAAAATAGTAGCACATTAAAGTCAGGCAGGTGCTTGACTAGGGAATGTGAAACCATCTTCTCATAAGAGGCTCTGAAAGTTTTTATTAAATGTTTTCAGCAAAATAAACTGTTACTAGGAAAACATGTTGTTATAAATATAAGAAGGGTCTGCAGGCCTGAAATGTATCTGGCTGATTTCTCCTTCCTTTGTAATCCCACTAAGCCTAGATGCTCAGCAGTGAAAGATCTCCTTGCACTCTTCATCACCCATGGCTGCTGGCAGAAGATGGTCAGCTTTCTGAGCTTAAAGTAAACAGTGCTTCTTGATGAATGACCCCTGACCTTTTAAAGACGACCTTTTTCAGACATCTCTTTTGACCCAGGAGGCTCCTGCATGATATAAAGGGCCAGTCTACAGAGAGCAGAGAATTTTGCTGGAGGCAGTGACTGATTTAATGAAGGGCTATGAAATACTCCAAAGAAGCCTCTTCTGGATTTACCTGATCAACTGTTGAGCTGAGTTATATACAAAAGTCATTATGTTAGGATCAATTCATTATGAATATTCATTCTAAATATGTATTATTTGATAACCTTCTATTTAGAAATCTATGCTGCTTTATTTAGAAACTTTTTTTACAATGCAAAGTTGTAAGGCAAACAAGATAAGGAGGGAATTGAATACTAGCTTTTGAGTACTGAGTGTTTCTAAGGACTTTGGATGCAACTGTTTATAAACAATGTATTAATAATACCCAGAAATCATAGTGCTCTGATAAATTTATTATAAATCATTTTTAGCTATTCATTTAAGGAGGATTTTTTTCCTAAATAATGTTGCTAGCTTTTCTCCAATTACCCTGAAGTAATAATTAATCCATTGATTGATTGATTCAATAATGTAGACAAAACAGCATTTACTGAGTCCCTACTCTTCATTCAGCAGTCAACAAAGATTTGTTGTGTGCTTACTATGTGGGAGGACGGTTTTAGGCACCAAGGACAATATCAGAAAACAAAAAAGTAAAAGAGAAAAGAAAATCTATGACCTTGTGGAGCTTATATTTTCCAAGATGTTGGGTTTCAAGCAACAAACAAGTCAGACATGACCCCTGCCTGCAGAGTGTTTAAATTCTGATGGAAAAGGTGAGCCATAAATACAGATATACATTTTATAAAGATAACTGGATTGGAGTAAAATGGAATATACAAAGTAATGGGATCCATGGTCATTCTGAGGCCTACTTTATGTTTTTAATTTTTATTTGATATTAGAGTATAGCTGATTAATGGGCTTCCCTGGTGGCTCAGCAGTAAAGAATCCACCTTCAATGCAGGAGACATGAATAGACATCGATTCAATTCCCGGGTCAGGAAGATCCCCTAGAGGAGGTAATGGCAACCCACTCCAGCATTCTTGCCTGGAAAGCCCCATAGACAGAGGAGCCTGTCAGGCTACAGTCCTTGGCATGGCAGAGTTGGACACGACGGAGAAACTGAGCACAGCACAGCACATAGTCGATTAATAATGTTGTAAATAGTTTCAGATGCACAGCAGAGAGACTCAGCCATACATATACGTGCATCCATTCTCCCCCAAAATTCCCTCCCATCCAGGCTGCAGATGCCCACTTTAAATGTGATGGTCAGGGAAGATTCATAAGAAAATGAAGACTGAACTAAAATAAGGGATAAGGAGAAGCGAGGTAGTCAAACTCCAGGATGAAGGAAAAAGGGTTTGTCAGACAAAATGACACCCCAAGGCAGGAGTTAGTTTGTTTATAGAGGAGCACTGAGGGAGCTGCCCTGGAAACACAGGTTGTACGTTAGACTTTATTCTAGGAACATGGAAAGGTTTTAAGAGGGAGCAGCAGCACTGATTGGTATTTGCAAAAATTCATTCTGGCAGCTTGAGAATGAATTTCAAAGGGCCAAGAGGGAGCAAGGAGAGCAGTTTTCCTAAGCTTGTAAGAATGGTGAAGGGTTGGGCCATGGTGGCGGCTCTAGAGACTGAGTGTAGGGAATGGCTTTGGCATGTATTTTGGAGATTAATTTAAGAAGACTACCCATTCTTAAGTCCTCTTAAATTAATCTCCAAAATATATGCCAAAGCCGTTCCCTACTCTCAGTCTCTAGAGCCGCCAACATGGAGGAATGGGCAGTGGAGAAGGCACTGGCACCCGACTCCAGTACTCTTGCCTGGAAAATCCCATGGACAGAGGAGCCTGATAGGCTGCAGTCCATGGGGTCGCTAAGAGTTGAACACGACTGAGCGACTTCACTTTCACTTTTCACTTTCATGCACTGGAGAAGGAAATGGCAACCCACTCCAGTGTTCTTGCCTGGAGAATCCCAGGAATGGGGGAGCCTGCCATCTATGGGGTCGCACAGAGTCGGACACGACTGAAATAGCAGCAGCCAGAATGGGTAGTGGAGAAGGAAATGGCAAACCACTCCAGTATTCTTGTCTGAAGAATTCCATGGGCAGAGGAGCCTGATGGTTACAGTCCATGGGATCACAATGAGTTGGACAACACTGAGTGACTAATACTGTAAGAATGGGTAGAGATGAACAGCGTAAAAGGGAGGGTCCAGCTCTCAACTGATGGAAGTACCACTATTGAGATGGAAAATCCTGGGATGGAAATATCTGGGGAAAGGGAAGCGTGGTGTGAACAACCACAAGTTCCCTTCTTGACATTTTACATCTGTGATGCCTATTGGACATTCAAGGAGCCTTCGGGGTATACGAATCTGGAATTTAGGGATGATGTCTAGGCTGAAGGCATAACACTGATGGGCCCCAACAAATGTAACCTATTTATTTATTTTTATTTTTGGCTGCTTCAGGTCTTAGTTGCAGCATGTGGGCTGGATTCTCTAGTTAAGGTGCACGGGCCTAGTTGCCCCATGGCATGTTGGATCAAACCCGCATCCCTTGCACTGGAAGGCAGATTCTTAACCACTGGACCACAAGGGAAGTCCCAAATGTAAGGCATTTAAGACCATGGGCCACGATGAGATCACCTAAGAAGAGGATAATAATAGCAGATGATAAGTGAACAGGCAATGCCAAAGAATGCTCAAACTACCGCACAATTGCACTCATCTCACACGCTAGTAGAGTAATGCTCAAAATTCTCCAAGCCAGGCTTCAGCAATATGTGAACCGTGAACTTCCAGATGTTCAAGCTGGTTTTAGAAAAGGCAGAGGAACCAGAGATCAAATTGCCAACATCCGCTGGATCATGGATAAAGCAAGAGAGTTCCAGAAAAGCAACTATTTCTGCTTTATTGACTATGCCAAAGCCTTTGACTGTGTGGATCACAAGAAACTGTGGAAAATTCTGAAAGAGATGGGAAGACCAGACCACCTGACCTGCCTCTTGAGAAATTTGTATGCAGGTCAGGAAGCAACAGTTAGAACTGGACATGGAACAACAGACTGGTTCCAAATAGGAAAAGGAGTTCATCAAGGCTGTATATTGTCACCCTGTTTATTTAATTTATATGCAGAGTACATCATGAGAAACACTGGGCTGGAAGAAGCACAAGCTGGAATCAAGATTGCCAGGAGAAATCTCAATAACCTCAGATATGCAGATGACACCACCCTTATGGCAGAAAGTGAAGAGGAACTAAAAAGCCTCTTGATGAAAGTGAAAGTGGAGAGTGAAAAAGTTGGCTTAAAGCTCAACATTCAGAAAACAAAGATCATGGCATCCGGTCCCATCACTTCATGGGAAATAGATGGGGAAACAGTGGAAACAGTGTCAGACTTTATTTTTCTGGGCTCCAAAATCACTGCAGATGGTGACTGCAGCCATGAAATTAAAAGATGGTTACTCCTTGGAAGAAAAGTTACGACCAACCTAGACAGCATATTCAAAAGCAGAGACATTACTTTGCCAACAAAGGTTCATCTAGTCAAGGCTATGGTTTTCCAGTGGTCATGTATGGATGTGAGAGTTGGACTGTGAAGAAAGCTGAGCACCGAAGAATTGATGCTTTTGAAGTGTGGTGTTGGAGAAGACCTTTGAGAGTCCCTTGGACTTCAAGGAGATCCAACCAGTCCATTCTAAAGGAGATCAGCCCTGGGATTTCTTTGGAAGGAATGATGCCAAAGCTGAAACTCCAGTACTTTGTCCACCTCATGCGAAGAGTTGACTCATTGGAAAAGACTCTGATGCTGGGAGGGATTGTGGGCAGGAGGAGAAGGAGACGACAGAGGATGAGATGGCTGGGTGGCATCACGGACTCGATGGACGTGAGTCTGAATGAACTCCGGGAGTTGGTGATGGACAGGGAGGCCTGGCGTGCTGCGATTCATGGGGTCGCAAAGAGTTGGACATGACTGAGCGATTGAACTGAACTGAACTGAACTGAGTTAACACGTTTTTACTGTGGACTCACTATATATAAGGCATATTGCCTAGTCATTGTGGGCAAACAGATGTGTGAGACAAATCCTTTCTCCTCAAAAACATTACATTCTGAGTATGAGAAAAAACATGCAAGAAAGTGAAAATAAACATCAAAAGAAAGGACCATTTATTATTTCAGATAGGGATTGCTATGGGTATTGAGAACAAGAGTCACTTTGTAATAATGTTGGAGTCCAAAGACCACAGGTTGGGGGCTGGACCAGGGTTCAGGGGGATCGCAAACCCCCAGAATCAGATTGTTTGTATGTATGCACATATTTTTTCCCTAAAAGAGAGAAACTGTCAAATTGCAGTTGTCAAATTCTCAAAGGGTTTTGTAAAACAGAAAAGATGAGAAGCATTGCTATAGGAGATCAATTTAATCTGGGTCTTAAAAAACTGGTTAAATTATAGAAGGTACGGAGGAGCAGGAAGATTGTTTTGGGAAGTGGGGACAATGCAAATTTACATAAGCAATGAAACATTCTGAGATACAAAAGTGTAAGGCATAGCTGGGAATGGTTGTAGACTTGTATGATTGGGACAAGGGGTTAATATGGAAGAGTGAAGAAACTGAAGCTCGAAAAGAGATGGGGATGAAATGAAGAACAATCTTAAATGAAAACTAGGATATTAGCCTTTCTCCTATAGACCAAGGGGAAGCATTGGATTCAATTCAGGAATATTGAGCCTCTGATATGTATAAAGCAGTATGCGGTGTTCTTGTTGGGAGGTGGACATGGGAGACACGCATGTAGGTAGGGACGGGTTAACATTCCCACACAGCTTAACAAGATTTGGCAATAATTAACGTTTATCCCATACCTTCAACAGGCCAGGCCCTGTGCTAAGTGCTTCAAGTGGATTATCCAGTTTGATTCTCACAGCTCTATTGACATGTACCCTATTGGGGTAAAGGGAAGTTAAATTACTTGTCCTCAGTTGTACTGCTAGGAGAGGTGGAGCCATTATTCAAACTCAGGCAGTGTAACTCCAGTGCCCAAGCTTTGGAACACTCTGTTGCTTGGCCTAAAATATCCTGACTCCCTCCTGCACCCAGAGATGGCCATGATGCCTCACTTCTCATCAATACCCGGGTGCCCATGCCTCTGGAGACACCCTGGAGTTTGACAAGGGGTATGTGAAGGGACAAACAGTGCGTGTTTTGACAAACTACCACATTTTTTTCAAGATTTGAAAGTACATATATGAAATTATATATGAGTATACTATGGTTGTAAACATCACATCAATTTTTTGATGAACATAGGACTTCCCTGGTGGTCCCGTGGTTAAGACTGCACATCCAGTAAAGGGGGGGTGTGTTCAATCTCTGGTCAGCAAACTAAGATCCCACATGCCAAGGGTGTGGCCCAAAAATAAAAGTAAAATAATTAAAAAAATCTTTAAAGTGAACAATCATAAGGATACAGCTCAATATAGTTTCACAAAGTAAACATATCCATGTGATCAGCATGTGGATTGAAAAATAGAAGTTACAGCACTCCAGACCCTCATTGGCCTTTCTCTGACACTGTCCCCTAAGGGTCACCACCATCCAGACTGTTCCAACACCAGTGATTCAGGTTGTCCTGTTTCAGATTTTTAAATAAATAGAACCATCTAGTATATTCTCTTTACATCTAGCTTCTTTACTTAACATTACGTTTGTGAGGTACATCCATATTGTTGTATGTGGCTATGGTTTGTTTATCTAACCAACACTGATTTTGAAGGTAAAACATAACTCCACAATAAAATTATTTATTCTTCGGGAACATACTCCAATTGTTTGAGAATGTGATTTGGTTTCCTATTCCCTTCGGTTACTTTGAGGACAGAGTTTAAGCAACACAAGAGCAAACCCTGAATTTGGAGTCAGGAGAAATGGATTCCACTCTTTCTCTGCTACTCATTGCTGTGTGACCTTGGACAAGTCTCTTACAGTCTCTGAACTTCGTTTCCTACATTAATAAAATAAGGAAGTAAGGACTTCACTGATGGTTCAGCGGATAACAGTCTGCCTGCCAATGCAGGGGACGTGCATTTGATCCCTGGTTTGGGACGATTCCACATGCTGTGGAGCAATTAAAGCCCATGTGCCACAACTACCGGAGCCCTCACACCCTAGAGCCTGCACACTGCAACTGTTGGGCCCTTGTGATGCAACTACCGAAATCCACATGCCTAGAGCCCAGGCTCCACCTCAGGAGAAGCCACCGCAATGAGAAGCCTGTGCACTGCAACAGGGAGTAGCCCCCATTCACCGCAACTAGAGAAAGCCGACGCACAGCAATGAAGACCCAGCTCAACCAGCATTTAAATCAATCAATTAATTAAATCAAATGAGGAAGTAAAACTGAAAAGTCTCTTTGGTCTACTGCAGCCTGGGTTGTCTTTGTTTCCACGCTAAGCTGCTTGGGCTCAAGGAATGTTTATAGAGAAGTGAAATTTTTCCAAAATATTTTTTTTTTAAATTATACAAGAAAAACGTATTTCTTGTAACAGTTCAAACAATACTGAGCTGCATGAAGGAAGATTTAATCATACTTGTTCAATCTTATCTTCCTACATATACAAAAACAATTTTAGTTTGGTGTTATGCTTCTATCTATTTTCTGTTGATTCAACTATGAACTATAGGAACTATGTTCACTAAGTAAGTTTTATTATGGTTGTATTTGAAACAGAGTCATACTAGTACATTTTTATTCTGTGACTGTCTTTTCATGGCAATTCTTCAAAGATTAGAACGTATGTTTCTGTTTATTCAGTGTCTGCACAATGAGTCAGAGTATGTGTGCTCTGTAATCAATCAATCGTCCCCTACTGGTTGATATTTATGTGATTTCCAATTTGTTTTGCTATCAAAACACACTGCTATAAACATTCCTGTATATATATTATTGAACCCTAATGGTCGTATTACATATGATAGACAGAAGCTGTCACATTATTTGCTCAAAAGTTGCTTAATTTGCATCTCAGTACTTGAGTTTTGAACAGATTTGGAGTAAAGAAAGAAATGAGATCTTAATTTTCATAATGATTTCAAATATTCATAGAAAATAGAAAGCTGAAAAATAAAATACTGAGTGTATATATAGAGGCTCCTGTTTGAAATCACCACAGTCTGAAATCAAAAATGTGGGGAGAAAAAATACTTACCAAAGTAATACAAAACAGGAACATGATTTTTAGCCCTCTCAATGCAATATCCAGAATTAAAAGGCAAAACAAGCTTCCTTTCTAAAGTCTTAGAAATAAGTCATTCATGTTGTTCCATAGACAGGCAGCTGAGCTGACTGATGATGTGAATTCTGTTTCATTACCAACTGGAAAAATCTTACTTTAACTTGTGAAACCCTAAGGAGGCCTCTTCCTTGACCTGCTTTCTCAGACCGAGGAGGCAACCTTAGCAGCACCCTTCTCAGGCTTCTGCCTCCTACAGTCTAGGATAACAGACAGACTTGGGTGAGATAGACAAACATTGACAGGCTCTTCAAAGTGGTCTGTATTCTGTAGAGGAAGACTTATTTGTCCTGTCAATGTTTCACTTTGAGATTGATGTAGAAGGGACAATTTTTCTTTATCCCATAATATCTGAAACACCAAAAACTCCACTACTCCCTCAAGAGACAACAAGATAGAAACTATTGTCAGGGGCCAAAAGGAAAAAGGGGCATGGGTCTGGGGCAAGGATGGGGAGTTCAAAATGTCTAGGAAACCCAGAAGAGTGGTGGGGTGGGGATGGACACAAGAGGAGCAACCCCAGATATACAGCCTGACTCAAGGGGATAAGTGAAGGACTTTTTGCACCACCTCTGCCCTCTGTGTGCAGGCTTGAGTGTCTATGAATATTTTATTTCTGGTGATGAACTGCCCCTTTCTGTCCTTCCAAGTTTTAAGGGCATAGCTAAGGGGTTGCATCTCCGATGTGCATGGCACGCTTCTATGATAACGTGCTCCTCTTTGCACAAGAAGAGAGTGCTACTTATTCATCCTCATGGGACACACTGTTTTCTATTCACAGAGATAGTTTTACACTAATCCTCCCACTCCGTTTCCTTGGACTCCATGGTGACCAGCTGCTCCCGTGTGCAGGCAGCTGGTGGAGGCTGTGGAACAGCCTACTGGCCAGCACTGGGAAAGAGCCTGTGACCTCCACCTCATGAACTGAAAGCTCAGTCATCAACTGAGTGTGGGTTTGAGTCTCTCAGAGCCAGGTAGCCAGGGCTCCAGCACTTAGTAGTTGTAAAAAATCATCCAGGTTACCTGTCTTCGCTCTTTGGCACCACCAGCCAAAAAACCAACCAAACAAACAAACAAACAAAAATGATGCTTTTCTTTCAGATGTAATTCTTAGGTGTGTCAGCCTTGGCTAGGAGGAGAAACAGCTGGCCACACTGGACATTAAGCAGCGGCCAACAGAAAAGCCTTTTCACATCAGTGTGTGCAAATAGGTGTGCAGGTGTTTCGGGGAAGCCTTTGTTATTGTTCAGTCACTAAGTTGTGTCTGACTCTTTGCAGCCCCATGGACTGCAGCACGCCAGGCTCCTCCGTCCTCCACCGTCTCCCAGAGTTTGCTCAAATTCATATTCATTGAGTTGAATGAATGTGATGTATCCAATCATCTCATCCTCTGTCACCCCCTTCTCCTGCCCTCAGTCTTTCCCAGCATCAGTATCTTTTCCAATGAATCGACCCTTCACATCAGGTGGCCAAAATATTGGAGCTTCAGCTTCAGCATCAGTGCTTCCAATGAATATTCAGGGTTGATTCCATTTAGGATTGACTAGTTTGATCTCCTTGCAGTCCAAGGGACTCTCAAGAGTCTTCTCCAGCACCACAACTTAAACGCAATGGGAAGCCTTACTCCAAATTTAAAGTAATCAGAAACTGTCCCCTATTGCACCTCAGAGAATCCTGAAAATACCTGTGTTTGAAAAATCCTTTGTCTAGTTTGAGTCCGAGTTTAAACCTGTCTCTTCATTTCTGGTCTTGTAGTCTACATTGGATAACTGTTTTGCTTTTGAATGAGGTATTTGTCTATCATACTATGCCACTGTCAGAGGCCTGAAATATAACCATCCCCTTTCACTGGTTGGTGGATAGCCTGGCCAACATTCTTCTTTAATCGTGTTAAAGTTTTCTTCACTGTGATACATCGCATAAGACTTTCAGGGAATGCTAAGAAACTTTCTCTTCAGAGATAAATATAACGACATGAGTCATTTCCTTTGTTGCTCTTTGAATTCCCATATAAAGTTATCTACTGAGTATACCTTGCCTAGTCTAGCAAGTATGCTTGCTTAGCATGGGTTAATGCTGGTGATATTAGTCATTGTTAATTGCTCAAGAGCTGAGATCAGGTAGGCAATCACTGAGTTCATCTGTAAAAAAAAAAAAAAAAATGACTGTAGTCATGTTAGGAATAAATGGCTCTATGGCTAATGAATGACAAAAAGTTATCTCATCAAAACTGAAATTATTTCACAGTAGGACATACTAATCTAGAGCTCTGGAAATGCCAGGAAGCAGAAGTCTGGTGCTTTTGTCTTACTTTACTCTATGATTGGTCCTTGTTTTTCCATTTATGAGTTTCTTTTTTAAAAAAAATATTTTAATAGAGTCTTTCTACTCCAAATTTTCTGCTTTTTTGATTTTTAAATAGAACTTGTGGTTTGAATTAAACTCTACTTTTTGGAAATTGACCTTACTTGAAAAAGGCCAATTTTTTTTTCCTACAATTTTTTTCCTACGCTGGCATTGACTTAGAATAGAGAAAAGGAGCCACACAGGTATTTTGGAGGTAAGTGCCTATTTTAGGTTAACCTTCTCTCTTTGTGGGGAGTTTGGGCAAGGGTTGTGCTCTCTGGAAGAAGCAAAACTCTGGAAGCAAGCTTCTAGAACTCAGGATATTGAATAATTATGCTTAACCTACATCCAGGGCATCTGACCTTTCAATTCTGTGCTTTGCCAACTGTAAGGCAAAACTGCTAAAATCTGTTGAGTTGTCGTGACAGACAGGGCCATATGGAAAGTGCTGGAAACATTTCTTCTTGAAGTATAATTGCCATGATGGGCAGAAACTCTGTTTTCTAATCAGCTGAGGAGTGTGTATGGCCCACAGTGTTTGAGGTAGTATTCAGGGTTTCTCATCCCAGGCTTTGAAGCAAAATTAAAATAGGGCTTTGGAAGTATTCTGCTTGCCTGGAGGAGACAGATATATTTTATTTCATTTTATTTATAGGCTCATGTTCCTTAATCCCTGAATACATAATGTGAATGCAGGCTGATGATATAAACAAAACAAAACCAAGAAATGGTTACATGGCTTATTTTGTGGTCATTCAGATGAAATAGCCTAGGACATCCTGCTCCAGTCTAATTGGGCGTCTGGGTGCAGCAGAGAGTATTTGAGTATGGAAGTCAGCAAGGCAGTGTAGCAACATGGTGAAGGGGCGAGCTCTAGAACCAGACAGCCTGGGTTTGAATTCTGCTGTATAATTTCTTGGGCTTCCCTGGTGGCTCAGAGGGTAAAGCATCTGCCTACAATGCAGGAGACCTGAGTTCGATCCCTGGGTCAGGATGATCCCCTGGAGAAGGAGAAGGCAACCCACTCCAGTACTCTTTCCTGAAAAATCCCATGGATGGAGAAGCCTGGTAGGCTACAGTCCATGGGGTTGCAAAGAGTCGGACATGACTGAGCAACTTCACTATAATTCCTTAACATCTCTGTGCTTCAGCTTTTCCATCTGTAAATTCACTACAATTATTGTACCTAACTTACCAAGCTGTAATGAGAATTAAATTAATAAATACAGACACATCTAAAAGTGCCTCAGATAATGACTCACACACAGGAAACACTATGCAACACTTAGTTGTAACTATTGTGATTCACAATTTTTTTCTTATCATTAAGAATCTAGGATTTTGTGCCATTCCACCTGGCTCTCCATAATCAAAAATTTGATCACAAATTTAGCAAGTCCCTTCTTTCTCTCTCACATTTTTGTTCTTTCATTCTCTCCCTCTCTGTTTCTGTTTCCTTTTCTCTTTTACTTTCTGTGTCTAGCACTCTGGCTCTCTATCCACATTGTGATACTTGATATTTCCAGCCTTCCCTATGTCATGTTTTCAATGGCAGTGATGTGGGCAGGAGAGACTTGTCCCAGGAGAATGGCAGGGCTGCACTGTCCACATCCCAAGGATGAGAAGGTGGATGCCTCAGTTGCTAGGGGCTCCCACTCCATACCTCCCCCCACGCCCAGCCAGAGGAAGGAACATTTTTCAGTGCGGGGGTGGCCTTCATGTTGGAAGGGGATGGTTGATGGTGTTATTTTTGTTTCCCACAAATGTGAATGTTTAAAATAGTGCTTTATTCAATCGGCATAAGTGACACATAGACTATGTATAGTGGTGGAACTAGGCCTGGCAGGCGATTGGAGCCAGATCTCACCAAACCAAGAGTTGTGATTCTCCACTGATAGACCCAAGGGATCTGCTCTGAGGATGGCCAGCACAGAACCCCCATCTGGGGTTGCCTGGCAAATACACTTGCACAACTCCTGAATTGTTTGAAATGAAAGGATCTCAGAGCCAGTGACCTAGGATTCTGGCTTCGGTGCCATGGGGCATGCCAGTGGGTCACATTTCCTCTCTGAGCCTCCCTCCCAGCCTCACTGTACTCGTGAAGGGTAAGTGTGTTCGTTGTTCTCCCGTGCCTTCTCAGTCGGTGCCCTGCAGGTCTGGAGTCCAGCCAGTGTAATTGAATCATGAGGCTGCGGCTTAGGCTATATATATAATTGGAGGTTTATTGTCTTGCCACGGTTTTGGAAGTTTAGGGAACTTTTTGAGATTGTAGGGATTTGAAGTAGTGTCAGTTTGGAACCACGTGGTGCTTTTTAGTGAGTCTAATTAAAAGTTTATTTCAAGTGTTAAGTTTCAAGTCTCTGAAATTGCCCTTTTACACTTTAGTCAACAGTAAGGGCTGGAGTAGTTCTTCCTATTTTTAAACAAACAGATTATGTTTCATAAAGTGGAACTTTGGGGAAGGAGGAATAGAGTGTTTTATTCCTACAAAAGGTAGTATTACCAGAACTCAACTGATTTAAGATGAAAGAGAAAGAAAAGGCATAGATTTTCAGACAAACATAAAGCTGCCATATGTCCAAGGGAGATTTTGAAGTCTTTCTGGGCTGTCCTTAATTGATTTGAAATGCACTGCTGAATTCAGATTTATTTAAGAACAAGAGTGGGGGTCACATTTAATCAGACTTGGGAATGAAAGACGGCAGTGAGTAAAGAATAATTTCATACTTGCTAGACATCCTCGTAATAGATTACATAGGACATTTGGTTGATTTCAATTAGAACCCACATGTCTTCTCTACCTCCCACATTCTCTCTTCATCTCAGAGCCTCTTCTCTCTACCCTCAAGTGTGGTTTCAGTATGACTGGGGAATAGACACTAAAAATATTTCTGGAATGACGTGACCCACTCTTACCCCATCCAGGAAAGGGACAAGGCTCCACAAGAAACAGCACATGCTTTCCTTTCATTTCTGGAAGTCCCGGAGTCAACCTACAGATGCTGCTTCTTCCGTGGTCGATGGCATTCAGACTCCTAGCTGCCGACAGCGTCAGGCCAACAACTGGACAGAACAGCTTGGCTGCTGGAAGCTGGCCACAGTCTCGGCCAGAGCAGCAGCCCCCTGGCCACAGACCACCTCTGCCACCCCACCCAGGAGCCTTCCTACCTCCCTCAGGTTGGCCTGGGCCCCGCCACAGGGGCTGAAGAACTGGGAGGTGGTGGCGGCGGTGGCAAGGGTGCCTGCAGCCTTGGGGCCAGTCCAGGCACGTGGGACCCTGCTTCAGGCTACTCTGCAGCCCCTCCAGGGCCAGGGAGGGACCCAGGACAGTCCCGTCGCTCACCACTGTCTCCTCCTGTCGCTGACACCTAGGCAAGGGCTCAGAATGGAAGGCACCCCTCCTGAACTGAATCTGCAGGCCAGATCCAAGGAGGTGGGGGACGGGGCGAGCGGAGCTCAAGATAGCCAGGAGCTAAAGCAGCAGCTGCAGCCGCTTCCCAAGCCACCAGCCTCCTCCCTGCGAGAAGCAAAATATGTGGAGATGTGCGCTTCAGCTGGAGTCCCGAGGGACAGTCCCCTGACCATGAGACTCACTCAGGAGCAGCGCCAGGGGGATCAGAGGGGCTTGAAGAGTCCCCAGGAGAAAGCCCAAGACGAAGTCAGCAGTCAAGAGCACGAAGCTCCAGCCCCCCTGAAGAATTCTGTCCCCTCGGAACTCTCCAGATCCCAGCCCTCCGGTACTGATGAGGGCAGCAACCCCTTCTCTTCCTCCTCTTCCTCCTCCCCAGTGGACGGAGCAGAAGAAGATGGTCTGTCCAAGATGGATGGCACCACCACATCCACAGGGGCTCTGGCCACCTCGTCCTCATCCTTAGGCTTCGAGAGTGATGGTGGTGAGAACGCGCTGAGCTGCCAGCCCAAGGGAGAAGGGGAAAAAGCAGGAGGATGGGGAGGAGGAGGAAGAGGGAGATGTGGGGAAGCAGATGCCACAGAGTGCAGAGACATTATTGCCAAGTCTCAGGGCAGCCGGGACCCCCCCAGAAATCAGGAGGCCCATTACATCACCACCCACGAGATCCAGCTGAGCGAGGTGGAGCAGGACATGGACTTCGACGTGGGCTTGGCCTCCCGCTGGGATTTCGAGGACAACAACGTGATCTACTCATTTGTGGACTACGCTTCCTTCGGTGGCAGCGACGAGACCCCAGAGGACGTCACCACCCTGACCGAAGAGGACGACGACAACAGTTGCTACCTTAGCACCACTCCCAGCACCAACGCCACCCGTACACCCAGCCCCACCAGCAGCGACCCCGCCCGTCCCAGCGCGGGCAGCAGCGGCGGCGACACCAGCAGCACGGAAGTGGGCAGCGGCCCCTCGGACGCTGACCCCACTCCCCCACCCACGGGGCCTGGCACGGCCACCCCGCGGGAGCCCTTGCCCGAGCCCCCGGAGGCGGCTTCAGGGGCAGCAGCAGCCACCGCCGCCAGCAGCTGTGGGAACGCAGCAAGCCAGATCCTCCTATCAATCAAACCGACTTCCCGGGCTATAAATGAGCCTAGCAACGTGTGTGCAAAGCAAAACATTATTTATGCTGCCAAGCATGAAGGCGACATGAGCCTCCGCGTCTCTACAGCTGCTGAACACAATTCCAGTTCGCTGAAGCAAGACCCGGCTGCAGCCGTGGCTCAGGACCATGCAAAGAAATTCATCGCCGTCCCTGCTCGCCTGCAGACCCGGTGCGGGGCCATCCGGGCGAAGGAGCTGGTGGACTACTCCAGTGGAGCCTCCAGTGCCGTGAGCGAGCTGGACGATGCGGACAAAGAGGTGCGTAACCTGACCTCCCGGGCCTTCCGAAGCCTTGCTTACCCCTACTTTGAGGCTCTGAACATCAGCTCCCGGGAGTCCTCCGTGCTCTCCGAAGTCGGCTTTGGGCGCTGGTCAACCTTCCTGGACTTAAAATGTGGAGGTCTTGGAGCCAGGGTGGAACAGAGCCTCCTGAGGAGCAGCGCGGCCTCAGTGGCTGCAGGGCTGAGGAAGGGCGGTGGGGCCAGGACCACAGCAGACCAGCTCTACATCCAATCCAAGAAGTCCCAGACCAAGGCCTTGGAGTTCGTGGTCAGCAAAGTCGAGGGCGAGATCAAACACGTGGAGACACCTCTGTGTTTTCAGAAGCAGGTCCAGTCGGGTCCACGCGTGGTCACCCTTCTCGAGCCTCTGAATTTACGCAGTGAGAGCAAAGCCAGCTTGGCTGCGGGGCCCTGCAAGGCCACCAAAGGCCCCAGCAAGGGCCCCGGGTCAGTGTACACGGATGATGGCTCAGAGACCTCCGAGAGTGGCAAGCCGGCCTCCCGCGCTGATGGCCCCCAGAAGTCCAAGTTTGCTTCCAGCCTGCTCAAAAATGTCATCTCCAAGAAGATGCAGCGGGAACACGAGTTCAAAATGGAGAGGGGAGAACTCAGCGACACATCCCACCATCACCTCTCCAGCACCTCCAAGGAGACGGAGGGCCCTCCCCCGGGGGCTGAGAAGCAGCGCGAAAGGGGCCTGCAGAGGCAGAGTTCTCGCCACTCGGAGGCTGGCTCCGAGTACACGGTGGTCAGCATGTCTGATGCCGGCGGGGAGGGGGCCGTAGCTGGGTCTAAATCCCCCATCTTCAAAGCCAGCGCCCCTCGGGAGAGCCACGCAGGCTCCGGCCGTCATTTTGCCGATGGACTCCCAGAAGTGTGTGAAATTAAAAAGAGTGCCTCAGAGACTGTCAAGGGCATCTTCCTCCGCAGTCAGAACAGTGCATTCCGGTCCTGGAAGGAGAAAGAGGCTGAAAAGCGAGAAGAAAGAGCCCCCGTTGGGAAGCTGAAACTCCCCAAGGGGGGTGACTGGAGGGCCGACCTGGGGGAGATCTCTGCCAGTAAGTCCACCATCATGTCTCGCCTCTTTGTCCCCAACATCCAGCAGACACCCAAGGATAAGCAGCCGGGGAAGCAGGCCACCAAGTACCCTGCTGCTCAGGCCACCTCCACGGCAGTGATCCGACCCAAGGCTCCTGAAATCAAGATCCGCCTGGGGAGCGTGCAACAGCCGAGCTCGGACTTCAACATTGCCAAGTTGCTCACACCCAAACTGGCCAGCAGCAGTGCCTCCAACCTCTTCAAGACCAATGAGGACAACAGCAGGGCCCAGCAGAAGCTCTTCCGGGGGGACAGCCTGGAAAAAGTGCCCCAGTTCCAGGTGAGAGACGTCAGGGACAAGTCCAAGGCCCAAGGCCCCCTCCATCAGGTGAGAGATGTCCGGAAACTAATCAAGGGGTCAGGGGACAGCAGTGACAAGGGCAGCGTTACCCCAGAGCAGGGGCTGACTGGGCCCAAACCCAGGCAGCTGGCTCCTGCTGCTGGGGGATCCGGATCCTTGTCCCCCATGGTGATCACGTGCCAGGCTGTGGTGAACCCCAGGGAGGACAGCACCGAGCGAGAGCCCAGGGAGAATGTGGGCAAGGGAGGCAGCAGGGTCTTGAACTCCTCCTCGCCAGAAGGGACAGTTTTGGTGCACAGGGCATCTGGCAGGCTGCCGGTAGCCACCATCGCCCCCAATAAGCCTGAACAGGGCTCCTACCTGCCTGTGCTCAAGATTGTCTCCAAGGCTCAGAAGACCCCAGAGAAGGTCAAGGAGGAGGAGGTCAGGGAGGAAGGGAAAGGCCCCAAGACATCCCGGAATGCCCTGGAGAAGCTGACAGCGGCCGTGAGGTCCATGGAAGAGCTGTACAGCTTCAACAGGAACGAGTGGAAGCGGAAAAGTGACCCCTTGCCTCTGCTGACTGACAGCCACGTCCTGTCGCTCATCGCCAGCGAGGAGAGGGAAGGGGCCGGGGGCGCTGACCCCGACAAGTTGGCCAGACGGCTGGGTGAGGCGGAGGAGCCGCGGGGCGTGGGGAACAAAGGCGGGGTGGTCCTGAGAGGGGGCCCAGAGCGTCTACAGCGGAGAAACTCCAACCCCAGCACCGAGAGCGTGTCTGCCCGCGCGGCCGCCTTTGAGAACCTGGCCAGGGAGCGGCCCCGGTCCCTCTATATTCCCCCGGTGCACAAGGATGTGGACAGAACCCAGCCCCTGCCCCCACTCCCCAGCCAACGGAACGTCTTCACAATGAGTGCCAGCAGCACCCAGAAAACTGGGGGAGTCGCTGGCAAGTTCCCGCAAGGCCCTTCTCCGGAGAGTCCCTCGGCGGCCGCCAAGGGCATCAAATCGCAGGGACTGCGGTCCCTCAAGATCTCTCCGGCCACCCGGGCACCTCTGGAAGAGGTGACCAACAGGAAAATCGGCAGCAATTTGGAAAAGAGCAATAGTGACTGTGAGAATTACCTGACCATCCCTCTTAAAGGAAGCTCTGCAGCTGGAGAGCTTCCAGGCAGGCCTGGGGCAGGGAGGGAGGGACCCCCAGCATCTTCAGCCGCGGCCACTCTCTGCAGCTTGCCCCCTCTGAGTGCTCGCAGTCAGGTTCCCACTAGTCCCAAGGGCTCTCAGGTCAGTGGAACCAGCCGGCCAGCTTGGCGCACCAAACCTGACCACCCCAGGGAGACAGTAGCTGCCCCCACGGGGCCCCAGAGCCCTGAGCATCCCCCCACCGCCATCTACCACCAGCAGCCACTGCCTTTCACCCTACAGAGCGCCCAGCCCCAGGTCCTCTGCTTCTCCCCACCAGGCATGCCAGCCCCGGCACCTGCCGGCCCAGCTCCCATCCCCACAGACCCCTTCCAGCAGCCCCCACCTCAGCAGACCCAGCGCAAGATGCTCCTGGATGTGACCACCGGCCAGTACTATCTGGTGGACACACCAGTACAGCCCATGACCCGGAGACTGTTTGACCCCGAGACAGGGCAGTATGTGGACGTGCCAATGACCTCCCAGCAGCAGGCAGTGGCTCCCATGTCCCTCCCTGTGCCTCCCCTGGCCCTGAGTCCTGGGGCCTATGGACCCACTTACATGATCTACCCCGGGTTTCTGCCCACGGTGCTGCCTGCCAACGCCCTACAGCCCACACCAATTGCTTGCACTCCAGCGGGCGGTGAGCTCTCCCCACTGACAGCAGAGCCCCCCAGCAAAGAGGCAGCTGCAGCGTTCACCGAGGCCCCCTACTTCATGGCCTCTGGTCAGTCTCCCGCCTCCTCTTCCTCCTCTGCCCCGGCAGCCACCTCCCAGCTCGTGGGGGCCAAGGGCTTTGCCCAGCTGCACGGCAAGCCTGTCATCAGCATCACCTCACAGCCCCTGGGGCCGCGGATCATCGCACCCCCATCCTTTGACGGCACCACCATGAGCTTCGTGGTGGAACACAGATGATGAGTGGTCACCAGAAAGCCAAAGGGAGCAGCTGCTGGTGAGTGACTATCACTTTGATAATCAGGTTTGAGGGATTAAGAGGAGTCCTAATGCTTTGTGTTTGAAGTGGCAGGTTCATAGCAGAGGAGGTATTTTCGTAATAGAACCCCATTCAAATTGTTATGGAGCTAATTTTCCTGCCAAGCTTCCTTCTCTCCCCACTCCTCAGCCCCATGGCTGGCCTTTTCCCTTTGACCTTTTCAAATTGCCTGAGTGTTTTTCCCACAGTGAGTAGCAGGTATCTATCAGGGTTAGCCTTGGGTGAAGATTGGCAGGGGGAAGAAATGAAAACCTGGTCTGGATTTTGTGGAGTGAGCTTTATTCCTTGCAGCCCCAGTGACAGAGGCACAGGACATCTTTGGAAACACCATTACTCTGGTTGCTCCTCAGAGCAAGGAGAGTCAAAGACTGACATTTTCTTGTTAAGAGGTTTTCTAACATCTGCAGAATGGCTTCTGTCTGTGCTCCACATCTTTCTCTTGAAGTTTCTTATACAAACAGCCTATTTTTAAGGTCTTGTTTTTGCTTTCAGACCATCAGAATACTTTGTTTAGGCAAGTCCAAAGTCTTTACAAAGTCTTTAAGGTATTTTACACACACACACACACACATGGCTTGACCCCATGGGATGGGAGATTCCCAAGCTGCAGTGGCTCCTGGGATGAAGCTGCTATGTTTGATCCAGTCTGTTCAGAGTGAATCCACTATGCTCTGCTGGGAATGCCTACAAGGCACCCTTTTCTATCTGCATTCCCTCCCATCACAAAAGAATCAACTCTCCCTTGTTCCCCTCTCTAAGTGAAGTAGATGTGGATTCTGACACCGAAGTCCATCGGTGGGAATTCGAAATTCATCAGTGGGAATCCTTGCTGTTACTACAGTCCATGGAACTTGAAAAGAAGGGGAGCCAGGTTTTTCTGAACCAGGACACTTTAGGTCAAGCACATAAGGCAGGGGCAACCTTCAGACAGGCTTCCCTGGTGGCTCAGTGATGAAAGGGAGATGCAGGTTCAATCCCTGGGTTGGAAAGATCCCCTGGAGAAGGAAATGGCAATCCACTGCAGTATTCTTGCCTGGAGAATTCCACGGACGGAGGAGCCTGGAGGGCTACAGTCCATGGGGTCGTAAGAGTTGGACATGACTGAGCAGCTAAACACACACACACACCCCCTTCAGATACAGGAGGAAGCTGCCTGCACTGGGCGGACAGATTTGCCCACTCCTTCTCCTGTTGTCTTCACATGAGGAAGGGTTGACAGCATAAATGCTTCTAAGGGGTTTCATACCTCCGTAAGAGCATACTGAACTGAGAAAGGAGAGAAGAGGGGAGGAACCCTTTCTATGCTTACATGAAAAAAATAAGCCATTCCTGTCTTCTCTGTACTGAAAAGAAAGAGAGGAACATTGTTTCTTTCTGCAATGAAAAAAGCCTTAAATTAAGATGTAGGATCAGAGTGCCAGCATCTTTTCACCAGTTGTATGTTCTGGGGCATGCAAGCTCTCTAGGACCCATGACAACTGTGTGTCAATGATTTCTACTGCTCAACATTTGTGTGAATGTCATATCATGTAACAGTTGTTGCAAAATATAAAAGCTTTCCAAATTAAGGGATTTTACTATGTATTATATTTACTAGGCTGCAAAATAAACAATAGACCACTGTTCAATAATCCTTGGATCTTCCTTTAAAAATTCAGGTAAAAGCACAACCCTCATTTCACTTCTTATCTAGAAATAAATGATTCGAATTCCTTTCCAAGAATTTGCAACAGGCCATATGTAATGAACACAAATAAAGAAAGGAGGGAAAGATTAAAGATAAATAATGCAACTGTTGTTCAATGTAGAAAATAAAGAAATATGCATGTGGAAGAGGCCCCAATTTAGAGATAGCTTTGCAGAAGAAAAGGAGTAGCCTCTAGACAAAAGTGTTTTCATCTTCTGGACAGGTGAGATGTTTACCTAAGGCTGTTTGGGAGCAGCTAATCCCGGGAGGCCTTTGTGTGAGTTGTGGAGGCACAGGGCAAGGGGAAAGGAGGACAGGGCCCCGAGGAGGGAGGAAGTGGCACAGGCTAGCTTCGTGTCCTGTAGCAGCTGCCTCTGGCCCTTCTCCCGTCTGCTGAGTCTGGAGAGATTAGGCCAGAGTGGTTTCCATCAGACACAAATACAAACCCAGGTTTTTTGTACTAGAGATTTGAACAGTGATTTATTTGAAAGCTTTTCATTTCTTTAACATTTATTTTACTCCACAACCCTAAAAATAGACATAAAGGCAAAAGCTGGCTTCAAGATTTAAGGATAGTCAAGGAAATAACTGGGGCTTCCCTGGTGGCTCAGAAGGTAAAGAATCTGCCTGCAATGCAGAGACCTGGGTTCAATCTCTGGGTTGGGAAAAATCCCCTAGAGAAGGGAATGGCAACTGACTCCAGGATTCTTGCCTGGAGAACTCCATGGACAGAGGAGCCTGGCGAACTACAGTCCATGGGGTTTCACAGAGTCAGACACAACTGAGCAATTAATACACATACACACACAAATACATACACACACAGAGGAGTTAATTATTAGCTCTCTGTGTATAGGTGAAAATCTAATTACCCAAATTCAGATGATAACTAAAATCCTTCAAGACTCAGCATCCTGAAAGTTCTATGCCACTTGCCAAAGAAAAGTCAGGTTAAAAAAAAGGAAATGTATAGTTCTTTCCCTTGTGTGAAAAAATTTAAACATGGTTCAGATATAGCAAAAATTACATGGTACACCCCCGTTCATCTGTTGGTGTTTGTACGGACAGTCAGTGTGAGAAGGCCTGGAAGCTAGTTTCACTTTAAGATTTCCTTTGAAAACTAGACTTATTCCAGAGTTTTTTCTTGAGGTAGAGTAGGGTTTTATGTGCCCCTCTCAACTAAGAAGTCACATAAATGACTTGATCCAAACACAGCACTTCATGGAGAAGAAACCTGGGGCTTTAGAAAGAAGTGGTTTTGCTGGAGTGGGCCCCAGAGAGGGAGAGAACCAGGACCCCTGGGGCTGGCTCCTGGCTCCTGGACCACTCAGTGTGCTGTTTGTTGGTAGGAGTCATGAAACAAAAAGAGGATGGCAGAGGAGCCTAATGAGCCCAGGACTGGCAGCCAGGACACCTTGGACCTGCTCTGATTCTCTTGACTTTTGTAAAATGAATGTTTAATAAAACACACTAACTCCTTCATTCATTCCACGAGCATGAATTACATGTTTACACTCCATCAGCCATGGTGAACTCTGTGGTGAGGCTATGAACCCCCATGTGACCATCCTATTAATACAAGCCAGGAGCCTGCACTCCAGCTGGAAGACATAAGCTGTACACACAGAACTGCAAAACCAGTGTTCAAATCCTGTCTTAACCTTTAAGATTCCTTCCAGCTCAAATAATAAGTATTTCATCATCTATTTTTAGCTGTACCTTGTAACCAGGAGCCTTACTTTCTCCCCCATATAGATTTGAATATACCCAGCTGCTGCTCCTCTCAGATTATTCTGAATTTTCCTCCAGTTTTGCTTTTATAGGTGTGTCTTTACTGTTTCTCTTCTTTCTGTGAACAAAGTTGTAGTGCTCCTCAATCTTTGCCAGGTCACAACCCATCTCAGAAGCTAAGTAGTAATAGTATGTATTTTATTTGTATTTAGTAATGATATCACACAGTGTGATAAATGGACCAAATGGTTCCCGGCTGGTGGCCAGAGAGTTACAACAGAAACCCACTGGAAACACACCAGTGTGCCTGGCATACCAGTTCAAAACTTGCTAGCTCTCTCTTTTCTTGTTAGGCCTTTGTTTTTTGTTACGTTTCCTTTTGGAAGTTCCTTCTCCACAGTATCTCTGATGCCTTTTCTGATGAGATTATTTGTATTTTAGATTTCTGTCATTTGAGGCATGTAGCTCTATTTTTCCTTCCCTAACATATTCAGCCTCCTGCTTTCTCCTGCCCACCCGCTTACATGCTGTATTTTTGCTTTAAAATTGTATCTGAGACTTAATACTAAGTACCATTTACAAGGGCATAAAGATAAATATGTAATAATAACAACAGAAAACTTTTCTTGGCACCATGCCTGCCACCCAGTGGGGACTGCAATTATTTTGTTTCCTTTGAATGTCTTTTCTTTTTTTAATACTTAACCCATTTGCTTCTTCATTTCTGAGTGTGCCTTATACTGTTCTTGTGTCATTGTTCTTTCTTTTTCTCCTCACTTCTTCGGAGTTATTTCTACCTCCTGAGTAGAGCCCCAGGCATCAGCAACTGAAGAGGAAGGAGAAAGGGAGTGGATTCAGGGGAAACGATTTCCATAGGGTTCTCTAAAGGGGCCCCATGGGGTCCTTAGATCATCGAACCCTGTCCCCTTGTGTAAAAATTGCAGGAGCAAATTCAGGCTAACATTTCTTAAGTCATAGTGTCCATCTAGGGCAGAACTGGGACTCAGAACTGAAGTATCCCAGACCAGAGTCAATTTCCATTTGCTTCTTTCTTAATGCTACCCAGCCCCCTTCTCTTTTTCTCCCACTCTTCTTTCTGCTCCTCCATCCTGGGGTCCAGGCCACACCTTACTTTCCCTCTTTGCTTCCCTTTCCATTTGTTTGAGTATTTGCTTTCTGTTTTTTGATAATTTCTTTTTTATTCCTTATTGTTGTTTCTTCTTTCCTGTTCCCTTGAAGTTGATTTAGTTTAAAGCGCCACCTTGCTTCTTCCCTTCTCCTCCCTTTTCTGCTTGGAGTCTGTTGTCATCATGGATTAGACCACTCTCAGGGTGGGCTGGAAGTGGCGGCTCCCTCACCTGTGTTTTAGGCAGCCTTGCGCATGAGGTCACAGGGCGGGCTGCAGGCAGCACGCTCGACGTTTCATTTTCAGCTCATCCCATGATCACATTTCTGAATCATTTATATCTGTTTTTTCCTACCGTGATTGTGGCTTCCTCTCCTGATGATTATATATAGCTGCTGTTGTATTATCTTCCTTTTGTCTTTTTTTTTTTTTTTGCCATTTCTTTTTTCTCCCTTTCTCTTTCCTTGGATTGTAGCTTTCCTCATTCTTATTATTTTATGCTTTTCTCTACAGGTTTTTTTTTTTTTTTTGTCATTGTATTTTCCTCAAACCTCTATAAAATTAAGAAGAAAGGAAAATTAATAGCTAATGTGTATTCATTTATTATATACCAAGATTTAACATCATGCTGCTTGATTCTTTAAGCCAGTGGGTACTTTCTTATCCCCATTTGACAAGTGAAAAAATAATTTGTCCCAGATCAAAAGACCAGCTGAAATCCAGGCCCTTGGAGCTCAGGGGCCATGTGTTGCCCATTTTCTTCCTCTCTGCCCTGCACATCTCAGTTCCTTGTGTATTGTTCCTCTTTCGTAACTGGGAAAAGGGGAGAGAATAAGGTAAGAAACTGATCCTGAGTCTGGCAATGCCTAGCATATATTAAGCCTTCATGTGTGTTTCTCTTTTGATTAAAAAATTAGCTCTCATTAGTCATTAGAACACTGTACGTCCCAAAGAGAAATAGTTTCAGCACTTCTAGGGGCTGTGGCTGCCAGTGTTTGTGTGGGTGGGGTGGGGTGGGGTAATCTGTGTTGGGGGGGAGGGACAGGTAACTAAGGGGGGATGGGGGGCAGGTGTGGGATGTCACCTGAAAGCAGGGTCTGCTAAATGCCGATGGGGACATGCATTTCAGTCCAAAGGAAGCTGTGTGGCTTTGACTAAAACCCAGGTATGTGTGCCTTGAAGTCAGGCACCCTGGCTCAAAGTCTTCCCGCAGACAAATGACTCGCTCTCTCTGGACCTCAATTTCCTCAAGGGTAAAGTGGGGATACCTTGCAGGAACATTGTGAAGATTGAATCATAAAATCACTGCAAAGAACATGGCACACAGTCTATTCCCTGTCATAAGAGTTCAATCTTCCTTGGAGACTAGAAGCTCATCAATGCCTCAGAAGCCCCTCATCTCTCTGGGGCCTCCACCAAGGCAGAAAGTCAGCCCTTTTTCCTGCATACTCTCAGGGCAGCACCAGGGGCCGGTATGCAGGATTTCTTGGTATTTCTCCTAACCGGATGTCATGCTCACATCTCCACATGCTGCCTGACCCCCTGGGGGCAGGAGTTGGCTGTGGTCAGGGTCCTCTAGTATCCCCCACACTTTTCAGCATGTTATACAGCTCTGGGCATAGGGTGCCAGCTACGTGTGGTGGTTTTCCCCTCTCTCTGAGCGCAGGCCCGTGTGGAACAAGGGAGAATCTGACCCAACATCCCTGCTGAACTCTGTCATGGGTTCCATCCTCAAATCATGGGAAGTCATCCAGGCCAGACTGCCTGGTGACGGTACAATCACCCCCTCCCTTCCCTGACTTCGTCATGACCCTCTGCCAGGTTCAACTGGCAATCATTATTTTAGCCTTAATAGGAACTGGAGCAACCTCATTACTTTCAAGAGTTTAAACACAGTTCCTCTAAAGTTAATATATAGGGCTCCTCCGTCCATTGGGTTTTCCAGGCAAGAATACTGGAGTGGGTTGCCATTTCCTTCTCCAATTAGGAGAAGCAATATCCCACAAATGAGTGAAAAGATGTTATCTAGACAAGTCCCTGAAAATGATCCCAGCAAATGGTAGAAACAGATTTCTCCTCCATTCCTCAGCTTGCTCTCCCCCCTTCCTGGGGTGTTCCCTCTCTCTCTTTCTCTCTCTCACTGTTTCTCTCTGTCTTTCTCCTCTCTCTGCTCAAGGAGTCCTTGCAAACTTTGCTTCATGACGGGACTCAGCCTGAGTTGTCCTTAGATCCACATTGACATTTTTCTTCTTGGTCTCCTATTTTCTTTTCCTCCCCTTGTAATTATGTTTTCTTTTCCTGTTCTGTGTGTCCTAAGGTAGAAAAACTTTAGCAAATGGGAAGTTTCCAGACCCACAACAGTCCCTTTTCTCTTGAAAGTCATTTCTTGATATAAAGTACAAAAGGGTAAAATCAACAAACTTGAAATATATACATATGAGCTGTAAACCTATAATTAATCTTATAGTCTTCCTGTTTCTTAAGCATATATTTAACACAGATCAGTTTCTAGATGGCAGGATTAAAATATCCTTTGCCACTCTACTCTGATTGCATATAATTGATTAGATAGCTGTTATTTGATACTTCTTAAAGGTTGTTTTTCACATGATAGAGTCGTCTAATCCCTAAAAAAATATTACCTGTAGGCCACTCTATTTCTGTCTTCATAATATTATGTTCAAGTTCCAACTCCCAAAGGTTAATTTTAAAAAGTTCTTTAGGCAAAGTTCTATTAAATATGCAATATAGAGAGAGATTGACAGAAAGAAAGGGCTAATTTTCAGTAAGATTTTGAACACGTCAATGCTTGTTTTAGAATGGATTGAAATAAGTTATAAACTCTAACCAGTATATCTCATTTCAAACAAAATGTACAGTATGAAATTCCACATAGTTTAGGTGGTGACCATTCACTTTAAAGTATAGAATTTATTCATTCAACTAAATAACTCATGATGAATTTCATATGTTTCAATTTAGTTTAAATATCATTTTTGCATGTTTTAAGAACATATCTGTTATACTATTTTCTGTCATGGATAATTTCAGTAAAACTAAATATTTAACTCTAAAATAATTTTTGAATGGATTGACTGTATTTAATTCAAGTTTCAAAAAGATGTCCCATTTGATGTCTAGTAGGTTCAGAAACACATTCTCCAATTTTAAAATGTGAACTTCAGCATTATTCACACAGAAATTAGCCAAATAGTTAAATAAAATGTATCTTGGCATTTTTCTTGCTTCTTTAAGACTGAGATTTACTTTTAGAACTAACAGTCTTTTATTTGACTATGTTTGTTTATAGGAGCAAGACAGAAAGATGGACAAACCTTCTTAAATCTGAAGGCTTCATTGTAACAACACTAAGAATCACCTGAAAAACTTCCTCTAGATATGTTATTCTTAGTTTTTGCTTCTTATAAACAAGTGTGTAAGTTTCTATACTTTTCTGAATAACCCTGTTAAGACACTTTGTTTTATTGCTGATTGAATGGTTGTGTTTTTTCCTATGTAAAACTATTTCCTTTTGTACTTTAATATAAGCTTTCCCTTCATCTTTCCTTCCTGCATTTGTGACTAGGCAAACCATCTCTTAGATGTTCTTGTAGTTCAGTCAAAACATACAACAGAATAAGATTGATTTTGTTGTAAACCAAACTAGCAAATCAAATTTGGATCACAAATCTCCCTACAGATTCTTGCAATATATCAGGACTGGCTGGCAGAGTTGTAGCATTTGTCTGGGTTTAAATATGATGGGTCTGTATTATGAATCATAGACCAGCCAAGCCTAGTCATTCTCTTGGTTATGTTTTACATGTCCTTTTATTGGGTTTAGCATGATTTCAAATGTGATTGTGAAAAGCAGTGGTTTTAACTTTTGTGCCTTGTTTTAACTTTCCCATTGGTACAATGCCATGACACCATTTGTTGCCTTAAAATAGAGTGGTTTGAAAGACTGGAGAGCCAGTGGTTGCATTTAAGATTAAGGTCTTAGTTTCAGAAAGGTATAAAATATCTATTTCCCTCTAGAATCCAAGCTTTGCTATGAGTGTGGAGGATTATATTCTTCTTTAATGATTCCCTCCATAGTTGCATACTCCTCTCTCTCACAGATTGTTTGGAGTCTGAAGTGTGACCTGTTTGGGGTAGTGGAGCAGAAAGTGAACTCTGATTTGGTGGCTATGATTCTCTCCAGCCGTCAGCATACCAATAGCAGTGATCTAGGTTTATATCACTTGCTCCTTATGGTTGTAAGAGATGTCGAGAATCCAAATCATAGAATCTTTCATTGACATTCAATACTGCCTCAGTTGTAACCCACTTCTGAAGGTTATTTTAGTGAGTGTTCATGGGAAGTTTTGAAGAGCTGATTGAACAGATACTTAGCTCATTATAATTTATAAGTGAGTCAATATATATTCAGCAAATGCTACATTGGAATATTTCTTACTTTTAAAAAGAATAACTTGAAGGTTCTCCTGGGCTTTTCAAAAAGGAATCTCCTCTTATTTACTTATTTTTTCAAAGATAAAGCATTCTGGTAATTTTTTAAGCCTTATTTTTATTTTAATGATCATCAGTATTGATTTTTGCTTAAAATTGCCTCTTGAAACCACAGAAATTTATACTGTTCATGACTGAAGATATGTGTTATGCTTCCATCTCAGTTGTACTCTTTAAAAAAAAAAACTCAATTTCATATTCAGGGCTTTCCTTAAAGGGATCTTACCCTGTAAAAAGTTCTTTTGGGTAAAAGGAAGGGTTTGAGACAGGAATAGTCAGCTCTGGTCACAATTCAATTAATCATTGGGCTGATGAGCTATGAAATGAGGAGGCTGCCTCTATGAGATATGGAGCATGAAATATGAAATAGTCCCTGTATTTGGAAAAGATGCCCTTGAGCCACATTTGGGGGAAGGGTTATTCCTTTGTTATAGAAGTCATCTTACTCAACTCCATCAACAGATTCACCCCAGAACTTAATTTTTCATTACTAGGAAGTGTCTCTCACAGCATCAGTCCTTCCTTATATTCAGTAGAGATGCTCTGGGTCTGGGTCACTTAATACTGAAACAAGAATGTAGAATCATTTAAAGATCTCAGACATAACACTCAAATAACTTATAATGCTTTCAGAACATTGAAATCTCAACTACTGAACACATCCTGTGAAACTCAGATAGAATTTCATAGATAGAACCAGAATTGACAAGACTATTTCAAAACTACATGTGACGTTTAGGAAAACCCAGTGCTGGTGTTAAGTAGTCAACTACTTCCAGGTCTCCAAAAAGAGAGACATCTCCTTTCCTAGAGAATGTGGTGGAGTCTTACCTACCAAGGATCTGGGGATCCCATAAGCTTACTTATCACTATTTATCATTATTTTTCCCTAACAGATCTAAGCCTCAAATTTTCACATTGAGGTAAACTAGGAAAGAAAGAACTTTTCATTTGTTGGCCCTATCAGAGAGGCCATGTCCTCTGAGAAGCTGCTTTGGTTGTAGTAAATATCCAAGTGGTTAAAAAAAAGTGATTTTAAAGTAGTATTCTATGAATACCATATCATCTGTGATAATTTCATGGTTCTCTATTTCATCAAGCCATAAAAAGCAAAGCTGCCAGGCCATTTACCACCTCAAATGATAGAGGGGAACATTTTTAAAAACATAAGGTAAATCTAAATCCTCACTTTTCATTGTTTTATTTCTTGAGGTTGTGTTGATATTTGAATGAAGTCGTTGTGTCCTTCCTTATTCAACCAAAGCTAAGTAGAAAAAGCCATGAGTGTATGAAACCTTCTGGCCCATAAAACCATCACCCTAACAGTGTCCTTTCAGCTACCAAGCTCCCATTTTATGGTTTAAATATACAAAACCATTAATAAAGCATGTAACATTTCCTATATGCTTCCTGGAGCTTGAATCTAATTAGAATTGCAGAGTCTGGCTTTTGCCATCTCTTCTTGGGGTTACATGTCAAAATGTAGTTTTCCAAATGAACCACAGGGCATTTTGTGTAGAAATCTTGACACATTTCCCCTTTTTCCCTGTTGGTCAAATGGTCAGGTTGAAATATGCTCCTTTTGAATTGTTGTTGGAAAACTGAACAAATTTGTAACCAGTACAACAGTTTAATTCACCAGAATGTATTTTCTTGAAAAACACTCTCTGAAATTGCCCTCAGGATGAAATGAAGCCCAAATATGCAGTTAATGACTTAGCATATTGGCTCTCTGTATGTCTGCATCTACGTTATGTCTGTATGTGTATGGCTCTCTGGATATCATTGAGCAAATAAGCTAAAACAAATTACATTTTGACATCTTTATGATGAATCTTAAATGTTAACATGCTCTTCAAAACCATCTTATGTCACTCAGAAATACATAGCTATACAAATCTTTTTAATTTCAGATTTGATTTCACCATTCTTGCCTCTTGAAGAGATTTAATGCATTTAAATTATTTTCATATTTCATAGAAATGGAAGTCTGTGTTTGTTACAAATTGAATGCTCATGCTACCTGAAATAATACTTTGGACTGCAGGACAGTGTTGATTCTTAAGTAGGCTGACTATAATCTCATGATAAGTATATATTATATGTGCATGAGAAGACACATTCAGTAATAGTCTCTGTGTTTTAAAACCATCATGGTACACATTTTCCTATGTGGTGCTTGAGGAGTTTCATTCTACAGTTTACAAGGTGTAGGTTTGCACCCCAAATTCTCAGGGTATGCTATTTTACCCAAATACTTGAAAGGAAAAAGGTGCCCTGTATTTTATCAGTACTGTTGAGGGGAAAAATTATGTGTAGGTTTGTTTTAGAAAACTACTTATAAAAATCAAATTCACAGAATATGTTAGGCTTTTACATGTTCCTAAAGAGGGATATGTAGAGATATGATATATATTTTCAAGAGATTGTTTCTATATTCTTAATTAATTTCTGGGTCCTAAGTAGACCTCACAGGTGCATAAAATCATTAATAAAGCATGTAGCATTTGCTAAGTTGTACCTTGAGTTTGAATCTAATAAGAATTGCAGACTCCAGTCCCCTGGGGGGAAAATAGAAACACAGGTCCATCTGTGGCATGTGTGATTACAAGGCCCAGGGGAGGATTCTGAAAAATGGAGTATTGATATACCCCATGTCTCAGAAGAGAACTGAACGTTCACAGCATTTGTAAGCTGTTACCATTCTTGTTTCATGTTGCAACTTAGAGCATATTATTAGTTGTATTTGTATTTGATTTCATAATGGTGCAAAATAAAACACACACACAACACATCAAATTTGATTTCTTTTTTTAAGTTTCATACTTGCGTTTTACAAGCTAATGTTAATGGCGAAAAGTCCTTTCTAGGGCTTCCTGAAATTACCTATCATCCCTCATCCTTTTTCTAGCAAGTGGTCCTTTGTTTTTCTCCCCCTTGGAAGATGTTGGTTTCTATATTTACACTGAACTCATCTTATTGTACGGTAAAGACAGTGGTGGTTGAAAAGAATGTGAAGACTGAGGAAGTTAGGTCCCAAACAAAGGAGAGTAAATTGTATGGTAAATGGAGAAAGACATTGGATAACGCTGAACTATACCCCTGACTATGAAAAAAGCCAGTGGGAAATGGAAAGAAGGTGACTATTTAAACTGCTCTCATGATAGAAATCTTGGTGGAAGAGTTCCTACTTGAGATCTGATGTGATTCAATTATGGAATGCAATGAGCATGCCCAGTGGGACTGTGAATCCAGCCCAACAGCTCTGAGAATTACTTTGTCAGTGTATTGCATACGGGGAAAACTACTTAGACAAGGACTCTGTGAGACTAGCCTACTTACCTTTAATTGACAGCATTTGTAAGTGATTGTGCGATCTTGTGTAATGGTCTTTTGATTCTTTTGAAAAAAAAAAAAAGTGTTGTTGTTGTTTTTTCTTTTTTTTTTTCCAGTAAAAGTAAATGCAAAGAAAATGTGCATTGTTTTGTCTTTCTTTTAACTCAAGAAACAAGCTTTGGACATTTTCCTTTTTTTTTTTTTTTTTTTGTCTTCTAACAAATCTTTTCTTTAACTTAAAACACTCTATAATAATGTTTCACATCCAGGTTGTATTAGTCTTCTCTTGTGGTAACCACAAACTTAGTGGCTTAAGCCACTGGAAATAGTGGCTTCAGACAACATGAATTTATTATTTTATGGTTCTTGACATCAGAGTCTGATATGGTCTTTCCTTGGACCTAGAGTATTTCACTTAATCCAGGTATTTAAGGCATCTACCTGCTTGCATTATTAAGTAACATTGTGAGGGGCACCTACCAAGGTATGGGATGCTCCACTGACACCAAAGAGCAACCCAGAAAAATGAATGTCCCCAAGGGTTCACACTGAGGCCAAGGAAAGAATTTGTGGTCATTCCCTTCAAAACCAAAATAAATGAGGTGCACACTTGCAGTCAGGGCAGGAAGGATCAGCTCTAACACTGAAGTTACTATAAACCTTAATAATTGCATTGTGTTATTCCACCAAGCTTCACTGCGGTATACCCATCCTGTCCTGAGTATTCCAGACTCGAGACTGTGTACATGTGGCAGGGTTATGTTGAATGCTTACGGTAATGGCACAGAGATTAGCAGGTGCCCCATCCCTGCAGCCAGCTGTGTCAGCAAACACCTTTAACCTGAGCACTAGCATCCCTGTTCCTAATAGCCCCTCCCATCTCTAGCACTAGATCATTTTGTTGGCTGTTGAGTTCATTTATGCTTTACCCATCCTTTGTATGGCTGGAGCCCTCTCCCTCTCTTCATCCTCTGCTCCTTAGCTTGATGGCTCGGAATCCTCTTATTTTCCTATTATTTCTTATACAGGGCAATTTAACCACCTAACAAAGCCCTCCTAAAGCAGATCCACTGCAGTATGTCCAGATGTCCAGAACCATTGTTCTCATTGTGTATTGCTGAGTAACAATCCACCCTAAAACTTAGTGGCTTAAAAAATACAAAACTCATGTGTTTAACTTGTGAGTCTGCAATTTGGGCAGAGCTCAGCATGGAAGGTTTGGCTCTGCTTTTCACAGCAGCTCAACTTCTAGGGAGAATTTACTTCCACAAGGGCCTATTCCTATGACTAGAAAGCTGATAATAGCTGTCAGCTGGGAGTTCAGTTGGAGCCAGTCAAGAGCCTCAGTTCCTCTTCAGCTGGGCCTCTCCATGGACAGCTTGAAAAGTGATCAGAAAGTGAAAGTCGCTCAGTTGTGTCCAACTCTTTGCAACCCATGGACTATACAGTCCATGGAATTCTCCAGGCCAGAACACTGGACTGGGTAGCCTTTCCCTTCTCCAGGGTATCTTCCCAACCCAGGAATCGAACCCTGGACTGCTTGGACTTCCTCAAAACATGGTGGCTGGGTTCCAAAAATGAGTATCCAACAGACAGGAACAGACACTGCCCATTTCTCAAGGCCTAGTTCAGAGTGAGACAGCATCACTTTTACTCTATCTGAAAAGCATTCACAGAGCCCGGATTTCAGTGGGCAGAAACATAGTCCCATCTCTCAATGGAAAGAGTGTCCAATAATTTGGGGACTTGTTTTAACCACCATCCTAATTAAGGAGTGCTTTTAAACGGATACTTTTTAAAGAAGGAATTTTAAAGCTAGTTCTTAGCCATGGATGGAAGGGCCTGGTGGGCTGCAGTCCATGGGGTCACTAGGAGTTGGACACGACTGAGCGACTTCACTTTATTTTTTCACTTTCATGCATTGGAGAAGGAAATGGCAACCCACTCCAGTGTTCTTGCCTGGAGAATCCCAGGGACGGGGGAGCCTGGTGGGCTGCCATTTATGGGGTCGCACAGAGTTGGACACGACTGAAGCGACTTAGCAGCAGCAGCAGCAGCAGCAGACTAGTGTAGGTTAGGTCAAAGATTCTAGAAAAAACCTAGAATGAGAATGGTCTATACAAGATTTATTCATTGACATGTATACACTATACACCATCATGTGTAAAATAGATAGCTAGTGGGAAGCTGCTGTATAGCACCAGGAGCTCAGGTCAGTGCTCTGCGATGACCTAGAGGGGTAGGATGTGGAGGGGAGGGAGGTTCAAGAGGGATATATGTATATGTATAGCTGATCCACACTGTTGTACAGCAGAAACTAACACAACATTGGAAAGAAATTATACTCCAATAAAAAAAAAAAAAAGATTTGTTGGGTGTGCTTTATGTGCGTGTTGAGCGTATGCTGGAATCTCAGAGGGCAGAATCTCACTGGTGTATTTCTAGCATGGAGGGAATTAATGTTCTTTAGGAATGAATGAATGTCTGCTAAATGCCAGGCATTCTGATTCACGAAGAGGTTAGGATTTCAGGAAGCCTTTAAACATGGTGAGAATGCCTGATACGCTGATGAAGCTCTTTAGTCTAAGCCTTGTCGAAGGCATGGAGATTGAAAGAGGAAACTGGCCAACGGCTGCAAAGAGGAGATCCATGCCAGCGCCCTAGCATGGGGCAGGCGTGGCACAAAGAGAGCTAGGTGTGAAGAGAAGCAGAAAACCAGCGCAATAGCAAGAGACTGAAAGTGAAGCAGCTGTTTAGTTGTGTAGAGGGCAGGGAGCTGTTGAAGAGCATTAAGGAGAGGAGTGTGTCAGGCAGTAGCATGGCCCAAGCCCTTTGACAGGAAGTTTATCCAACAGAAGTGATGTGAAAAGATAGTCATCAAAGACATAGCAAAAACTTACATATATTTTTTTCTGCCCCAATCAACAGATTGTCCCTTGAGTATAATCATCCCTGAAGGCTTATATACCTTCAGTACTACTGGATAGAGAGTGAAAACAGGTTTTATTATACACATATGTATATTCCACACAAACACACACTAGATAGAGCATTATAGGATAACATTATAATATACATATAATATGTGGTATATTATATATTATTATAAAGAGAGAATTGTGAAATAATGCATATTACTCCTAGCCTGTAGTTGCATTCAAGAAATATTAACTACTAACAAAAAAAAGAAATATAAACTGCTACAATATACCTCTCCATTATAGCACATTTGCTACTGAAAAATTCAAGTTCACTCCTATACAGTTTGCTTAAAAATGCTCAAACCACTTACTGGGATATCTTCTGTTTATAAAAATAGTACATGTTATGTTCTTTGAGGAAATTTAGAAATGTAAAAATAATCTAAAAACTAAAAAGTAGGGAAAATTCTTAATCACTAAGAAAAATACCTCCAGAAACAAATATTATTACTTGCAAGTGTACTTGATATTTTACATGCTATTTTGTAGTCTATTTTTTCTATAAATTTATAAACCTACCTCTTTAACTTCCAATATTTTTAAAGGAATGTTTTTTAACATCTATATCTTATTTCTTATTTCATGTTTACTTAATCTCATATTTTAAGCACTTAGTTCTTATGGTTTGGGGCTGTGAAAATAATGCTGCCATGAACATCTTTGAACACAAATCTTTCCAAGCATCTCTGATGATTTCCTTGAGACAAAATCCTCTAATAAAAGGTCATGAACAATCTTAAAACTTTTGACACAGATATCTCCCTATCATCCACCCCAAAACATGCAAACACCTTATTTAGAAACTTCATATTTTAGCACTTCACTTGTATAAAATTATCCTGAAGACTGAGGGATGAGAAGCGCCTTGTGATTTGCTGAAATACGTATTCACTGCTAAGATACAAACACTTGCTTTCAACCCCTCCCCCACCCAACAACCCGACTTTCTAAACACACACACACACACACACACACACACACACACACATACAGTTTGCACACTTTAGAAGAGACTGGGAATCTTCTTATGACTTTAAGTATCTTCTTTTTCTCTAGGGCAAGGCTCTCCAAGTGTGGATCTAAGCTTGAGAAGCTCACCCTTTTTAATTCCCAGGTGGGTGGTAGATGTACTAAGTACCTGTAAGCAGGTAGCTCAGTCATTGGCAGCTTCTACGCACAGGAAATACGATGGAAGCTGTGCTTAGGGAGATTCATTTGGGCAGAACGAAGGGTGAGAGATGAGGAACTGGAACAGCTGGATGTTGGTGTGTTTGGAGAGTATATGTGGCAGGAACATGAGGGGTGCTGTTTGTGAAGAGTCATGTGGTTGAAGCTGGAATGAAATGTTAAATTTAAGTGTGGAGAGGAAACTCACTTCCAGATTTAGGAGGTCAAACTGAATCCTGGGTAGGTAGCAGAAGACAATGATTATGTGCTTGAACGCTAGAGGGAGACTCCCGGATTAATCCTGTGTTCTCTACTGGTTATGAGATCTTACACAAGGCCCTGAGTCTCTCTGTGCTTCAGTTCTCCATATAGAAAAGGTGTATAATTACAGTTTCTACCTTATAGGATTATAGGCCACCTATGAAGTGCCTAGAGCAGTGCATGATGCCTAAGAGGTTCTGTATAAAATGATGAATCATAAGGGTAACTGGGAGACTGTGGAAGACTTTGGTGAAGTACAAATAATTGTCTTGGGAACTGTCTGATCATCCCGTAAGTGCTTTGGCTTCACCAAGGTCCTCTCAGATTTTATTGAAAAGGTGATGTCTTCTTCCATAATTGGGGAATATATTAGAACATCTTCACTCATAAACATCTCTTCGTATCTCAATAATTTAATTCATCTCACATGGAAATCTTACTTTTGACTGTGTTTACATGGTTGATCTTCAAGCATATTGAGTGGGAGAAGTTTAAAAAAGTGGGGATAGGTAACCCAAAACAGAATGGAGGTGACTCACTTTCACCAACAAAGGAATCAGGTAATATAATCTAAAGCCTATTCTGGAAAGAGAAGGTCCAAACTTTTACATGTAATCCTAGAAGATTATGGCAGGAATCTTTTTAGTAAAAATAGAAGGATGAAAATAGCATACAGGTTTATGTGACGTTCCAAGTCAACTGTGAACAAATTAAACTCTTATTAATAGGAGGGTAGCAAAGGATTACTAACTCATTCTAGATTAATGTTAATCCCACTATGGAAGGTAAAAGATTAGTTATTGTGCCTCCAATGGTGGACTTTTTATTGATATCAACTTTTATGCTCTTCTCTAACCTCATCCGGAGAAGGCAATGGCACCCCACTCCAGTGTTCTTGCCTGGAGAATCCCGGGGACAGGGGAGCCTGGTGGGCTGCCGTCTATGGGGTCGCACAGAGTCGGACACGACTGAAGCGACTTAGCAGCAGCAGCAGCAGCTAACCTCATCAAATAGAATATGCAGTCATGCAGTAGGTTCTGTGAGTGTGAACTGCTTGTCTGCACACTCAAGCTGCAAACAGACCTGACTCCGTCTGGGGGTTTTAGAAATCCTGGATAGTAAAGGAGTCTGATACACAAGAGAAGCCAATCCTGGTTAAGTAGTAGCTGAAGAAAGGTAAAGAAATCATGTGGTCTTATTCCAAACTGCCCTCCCTGCTTCCCACTCTCTGGATGCTGCATGTGAGAGGCTCAGATATCCTGGCCATAGAGTTAGAGGAGCATGACCACTGTGCTATCTCACTAGTTGGAAGGTGGAAGTAGAAAGTAGAAACAAATATCATTTTGTTGAAACTGATCATTGATGACTAAGAACATTGCTCATGACATCTTTAATACTAAAAACAACATTAATTAAAGTGGAAAATAACATTTATCAGATGCTACTGTGTGCTCTGGTGGCGCAGTCGGTAAAGGATCTGCCTGCAACGTGGGAGACCTGGGTTTCATCCCTGGGTTGGGAAGATCCCCTGGAGAAGGAAATGGCAACCCACTCCAGTATTCCTGCTTGGGAAATCCCATGGACAGAGGAGCCTGGTGGGCTATAGTCCATGGGGTTGCAAAGAGTCGGACACGACTGAGTGACTAAGCACAGCACTGTGTGCTCAGCACAATATATATTCATTATCTCAAGGAATTCTTCAAACCACCCAGTGAAATAGGATTATCATACCTATTCTAAAGAGGACAAATAGAGTCATATGCCCCAAATCATCCAACCAACAGATTGTAGACCTGGAATTTCAAGCCACAATCTGCCGGTTCCACCCATCTGCTGTCCCCACTATCTCAATTAACAACTAAGTTAGTGCAGAAAGTGCAGTGAGTATTTGATCAACCTGAGTCCAGAACAGACTCTTAATGTCAGGAGCCAGCTGAAACACGTGGGAAGCCCAATGACAGGATAGACATCTTGAACTCTGTCCCTCCTCCCTGTACAGGAGCACATTTAGACTATTTTTAATATGTTTTAAGCTTTCAAATAAGTTTTCATGAATTTTAAAGTAAATTAATTGTGAAAATAGAGCTGGAGCACTCCCAAGTGATTTGAGCCCTCCTTCCACGTTCTGGGGTTATCATCCCTCATTGCTCTCACCCCCAGCATCATTGCCACTAGCACCACCATCTTGGCTATGTCCACACTCACTACTTCCATTCAATGTTCAGCCTCCAAGTTCTAGCCAGGGCATTCAAGCAATAAGAAAATTAAAGCAATTTATATTGGAAAGGAAGAAGTAAAATAGTCTTTATTTACAGATGATATGATCTTTTATATAGAAAATCTTTAGGGATCTATAAAGATATTAGAACTAATAAGTGAGTTCAGCAGGGTTGCAGGATTCATGATCGAATACAAAAAATTGCATTTCTATACACTTGCATGCAAGGAGATCCAACCAGTCCATTCTGAAGGAGATCAGCCCTGGGATTTCTTTGGAAGGAATGATGCTAAAGCTGAAACTCCAGTACTTTGGCCACCTCATGCGAAGAGTTGACTCATTGGAAAAGACTCTGATGCTGGGAGTGATTGGGGGCAGGAGGAGAAGGGGACGACAGAGGATGAGATGGCTGGATGGCATCACTGACTTGATGGATGTGAGTCTGAGTGAACTCTGGGAGTTGGTGATGGACAGGGAGGCCTGGCGTGCTGGGATTCATGGGGTCGCAGAGTCGGACATGACTGAGTGACTGATCTGATCTGATCTGATACACTTGCAATGAAAAATTGTAAAATGAAACTAAGAAAACAATTCCATTCACAATAGCATCAAAAATAATAGAACACTTGGAATAAATTTGACAAAAGAAGTACAAAACTTATACTCTGAAAATTACAAAACATCGTTGAAAGAAATTTTAAAAGATTTCAGTAAGTGGAAAGGTGTCTCACATTCATGGATCAGGAGATCTAATATTGTTAAGATGGTAATACTTCTCGAACTGATGCACAGATTCAATATAATCCTTATCAGAATCCCAGCTGTGTTTGTGGAAATTGACAAGCTAAATCCTTAATTCATACGGAAACTCAAGGGACTCAGGATAGCCACAACAATCCTGAGAAAGAACAAAGTAGGTGGACTCACAGGTCGCAATTTCAAAACTTCCTATAAAGCAACAACAATCAAAAGAGTATCCTACTGGAATAAAGATAACATGCAGATTAATGGAATAAAACAGACAATCCAGAAGTGAGCCTTTACACTAACAGTCAACTGCTTTTCAACAAAGATGTCAGGATAATTTAGTGGGGAAAAAAAAATACTTTCAACAAATGCTGTTGGGACAACCAGGTGTCCACATACAAAAGAATGAATTTGGACCCCCTACTGCACATCATATATAAAGATTAATTCAAACTAGATCAAATATTTAATTTAGAGCTAACTAGGAAACTCTTAGAAGAAAACATAGGGGTAAATCTTTGTGACCTTGGACTTCCAGTGGTTTCTTGGATGTGACCAAAAGTACAAGCAACAAAAGAAAAAATAGATTACTTGGGTTTCACTACAATTAAAAACTCTTGTGTTCCAAAGAACATTATCAAGAGAGTGAAAAGACATCACACAGAATGGAAAAAATATTCAGAAGTTATTTATCTGACAAGGGACTTACACCCCAAATATACAAGGAATTCTTACCACTCAATAATAAAGACAAATAATCCAATTTTTTAAAAGGCAAAGGATCTGAATAAACATATCTCCAAAGAAGACGTAATAATATGCAGTGACTAGTAAGTGCACTGAAGAATGCTCGCTGCTAAGTCGCTTCCAGAGACGGCAGCCCACCAGGCTCCGCCGTCCCTGGGATTCTCCAGGCAAGAACACTGGAGTGGGTTGCCATTTCCTTCTCCAATGCATGAAGGTGAAAAGTGAAAGTGACGTTGCTCAGTCGTGTCCGACTCTTCGAGACCCCATGGACTGCAGCCCACCAGGCTCCTCCATCCATGGGATTCTCCAGGCAAGAGTACTGGAGTGGGGTGCCATTGCCTTCTCCCCATTAGTCATTAGAGAAACACAAATCAAAACAATAGTGAGGTACCACTTCACATCCACTAGGATGGCTATAATTTAAAAAGGGCAGTAAGATTGTTGTTGAAGATAGGGAGATATCAGAAACCTTATACACTGCTGGTGGAAATGTAAAATGGTGTAGTCACATGAAAAACAATTTGGCAATTCTTAAAAGTCTAAACATAGAATTGCTATTTGACCCAGCAATTCTACTACCAGGCATATACCCAAGAGAAATAAAAACATATGCTCACACAAAAATTTGTACACAAAAATTCATAACAGAATTACTCATGATAACCAAAGGTGAAAACTACCCAATGAACATCAACTCTTAAATGGTATATTTATACAATGGAATATTATTCAACCATAAAAAGAGTCAAATATTGGTCACTAGTGGTAAAGAACCCACCTGCCAATGTAGGAGATGTAAGAGTTGTGGGTTCAATCCCAGGATCAGGAAGATCCCCTGGAGGAGGGCATGGCAACCCACTCCAGTATTTTTGCTTGAAAAATCCCATGGACAGAGGAAACTGGCGGGCTACCATACATGGGATCACAAAGAGTTGGACACGACTGAGCCTGCACACACACACACACACACACACCACACAGGCTGTTATCACAGAAATAGCTGGGATTTGCCAAGCATCACATAGCCGAGGTTTCTTAGCTCCCAACATCTTGAGCTCAGTGCTCGGCATCAACTTGCTTTTGCTGCAACAACAGTATCTCTATAGAATGTCTCCTCCAAGGCCAATGCCACCACCACTACCAGTACCCCCCAAAACCCTCTTGCTTTTTAGTCTTTTTTCTTTTCTCAATAACACAATAAGTGTGCTGGTCCAAAGTTTTAAAAAACTGGGCTTAGACCTTGTTTTTAAAAGCTTCTGACTGTTGCTGTTTTCAGCAGTGTATTTTCCAAAGGGTTCTGACCACTCATTAGAGCACCTGGCCTATTCTGTAGAGCTGTAGAGGCTCCGTTGTAGGTGTGTCTGTGCTCAGAAAGTGACGGTAACAGATAAATATGGTGCTCAAAGTAATGGATGGCTGGATGGCATCATTGACTCAATGGACACTAGTCTGAACAAACTCCTGGAGATAGTAAAGACAGGGAAGCCTGGCGTGCTGCTTGGGGTTGCAAAGAGTTGGACATGATTTAGCGACTGAACGACAACAACTAAGTAACAGAAGACAAAAGCAATTCAGTAGGAATTCCACATATTTATTTCATCACATATCATCTTAAATTTACAACTAATGGTGGGCTACTTAAACTTCCATTAAATCCCATAGTGTGTGTGTGTGTGTGTGTGTGTGTTTCATGGACAAGTGAGCACCTGTTATCTGTTTGGATCCTGTCACTAACACATGTGTCTGTTTTATTAGTAAATACTTGAAAATGGTTAACATATGAAAAGGTGAAAACTATCCAAATGTATATCAACTGATAAATGGCATATTTATATAACGGGATATTATTCAACAGTAAAAAGAGTAAAGTACTGATCGCTAGTAGTAAAAAACCCACCTGCCAATACAGGAGATGTAAGAGATATCTCTTTTAATGTTTCTTTTTATTTGTACAGATAGAGACATTCTTTTCTTGATTTCATATTTTAGAATCCAAATCCATCAGTTTCTTAAAGTATTATTAAGTTCTCCCAGCTTTTGTAGACTGTAGTCCAACAGACTGGAACTTCTACCACAAAACAATTGATGGAAAGATAAAAAATGATGACTATTTGAGGATCTTCCTTATACAGGACAGTGGACCATACTGAAGTCTCAAAGAGACACAGCACAAAAAAAGTCAAATGGAGTTCCTGAAGTTAGTATTTCTAATTCTGATAAGCTCAGTCTGACATTTTTGTAAGGCAGAAGGCAGAGGCCTGACAGGCTTTCTTCTAGCAATTGATGTGACCAGCACAGAGATGAGATGGTACGTGTCAATTCTGTGTGCCTCCTACCTCAATGCTCAATAAAACTAACAGTAGAAGAGATAAATATTAATTCTTGAACATAGTTGACAGAAGCCTTTAAAAGTCGTGTCCCTTTTCCCTCATGCCCGGTAAAAACAGCAACAAAAAGGTCCACTTTCCTGATTGGGCATGTTTGGTAGAGACAAGCCATGCAAGATTTTACCAAGGACTTCATACAGTGACTGAACATTTTTGAAACAAAACTGTGCTCCCCCCTAGTGTGTGTAGGTCTTTTTTTTTTAAACAATGGTTTCTTCTTAGGGCAGAACTAGTTTCACAGTAGTAAATGTGATTTGAGAGAGATGCAGGAAAACAGAATGCTACTAAAGTATCACATAGAGTGGCTCAGAATGACTCTGTAGGTGGTATCAAATGATTCAGGTCCAAACTTAATTATGTGAGGTTTTTCATCATGTTCTACAAAACTCTTAAATACAAGTAAATATGTAAACACTGTGCTCTCAGAGAGCAATACTTAGGCATGTCACGTCGTATCCCTTCCGGTGAGATGAAGTCTAATGAAACAGCCCCCATCAGTTTCAAAACCAACCACTGGAACTGCTCTCTGGTTGAGGAGCAAACACCACCTTGCACATGTCAGAGTTCTCTTGGTGCAGCGGGAATTCACATCCTCCTATTAGGCTTTCTTTTCTCTTCCGAGAAACGTAACCTCTGCCTGTGGACAGCCTTTCATATTTTGTCTCAAATTGCCTGCATAACAACAACAATAACAAAATCACACACATATTAAAGTCACACCACACCCATCAGAGCCCAGTTATTGAATGAACACTTCAAGCTTCTGAGTCAAAGCCAATTGAGAAAGGGCGTCAGTATCAAAGCTTTCGTTCCCACAAATGGGGTGATTTTTTTCTTCCCATTTCTTTTCCCACTAACAGATACACTTCACAGGCCTGGGATATGAGAGTCCTGCCACTCATTTTTCTGGCATGAAGGACCAAATGCCTCTCAAATTTTTGGAGATGCTTCTAAGCTTTGTAGGCCTTGCTATGTCTCCCATCCCTCATTCCAGGGGCCCTGCCTTTGGGGTACACCCCTTTTAGTAAGGAGCAAATCCATCTGGGTTTAAGCCAACAATGCTGACAGGGAAACACCCCCAGAGCTCTGGGCCAAGTGAAATGTGGAACCAGATCAGTTAACCTTGTGCCTGGGCTGCTGGTCACTGCATTTTGACCACTGGAAGGTTGATTTTCTTTTTAATGTGTTAATAGAGGTTTATTCTAGACACATGCGTGTGTGTGTGTGTGTGTGTGTGTTAGTCACTCATTCATGTCCAACTCTTCGTGATCCCATGGACTGTAGCCCGCCAGGCTCCTCTGACCATTGGATTTTCTAGGCAAGAATACTAGAGAGGGTAGCCTTTCCCTTCTCCAGGGGATCTTCCTGACCCAAGGACTGAACCCAGGTCTACTGCATTGGCAGGCGGATTCTTAATCTTCTGAGCCACCAGGGAAGTCCATTCTAGACATAAGTTAATATAAATTAACAACTGCTTAATAGCCTCAGGGAAGCTTCCCTGGTGGCTCAGATGGTAAAGAATCTGCCTGTAATGTAAAAGACCTGAGTTTGATCCTCAGGAGATCCTCAGGAGAAGGCAATGTCTACCCATTCCAGTGTTCTTGCCTGGAGAATTCCACAGACAGAGGAGCCTGACAAGCTATAGTTCATGGGGTCACAAAGAGTTGAACACAACTGAGAGACTGAGCATGCATACACAAGTACTCTAATAAAAGCATGTTTTTTAAAATTCAAAATCTCCAACACTTAAGCTTGAGCCAAAACTTAAACCAGGTCAAGTTGCTGTTATATGGATTACATAAAACTTGTGAATTCATTTGGGCTTTTAAGCCATGGTAAATGATTGTCAGATGTTCTGTTTTGAGCTTTCTATCCAAGAGAAAACTGTGAAAACAGCTGATAGTAAACACGTATCTAGTGTTTTTGCTGAAACTATGTGGAAACTTACACTAAATCAAATCTCTTTGTTGCCTTGATAAATTATTTCTGGGCTAGAAAATGATATTATCTCCAGAATCAAATGAATTTGTCATTATAGTTTCTTGGCATGCTAGAAACTGACTTTTTTTTTTTTTTAGTCTTATCAATTATTCTTTACTCACTTAAAGAAAATTCATGTCTCACTGGGTTTTACCATTTTCCTTTAATTTCTGTGGAATGCTCAAAATTGGGTGCAAGTTCCTGGTGAACTCTTGATGTCCCTGGAACATTCTGTAAGTCCTGTTTCTTACCTGTATGGAACATCTTCCTTGTCCATCTGCAGACAAACTAAAAATGGGTACTGAGAAAACTGCACCGTGGAGATAAACTCCAAGCCTGCTTCTGTTTCTGCACCAATTTCCAAGCCAGCTTTCACAAAAGAGGAGTCCACCATGATGTCACCAGTTATTAACACACTTACCCTAAAAATTGAGCAAAATAATCCATGAATCACATTTAACTGAGCTGAACTAACAGACCATGGGGTCTGAATTTCTGACATTGATAACTGGAAAGGTGACCTAAATTTGCTTAGAATTCTGTTGGTACCAGAGCCTGGATAGTTCTAGGAATTGGGCAGTGAAAATTTGCCTTCCCTCTGAGTCCTCTCCCAGCCTTCAGTTCTAAATGTGGGAATGAAATGTCTATCTGGCATTAATGTTTGATAAGGGCATACCAAGAGCCAAGAGGAAAAGATGCCTGGGATCTGGTCCTTTCAGAAAGTCAGAAATACCTGATTATCTTAAAATCTAAGCTCACCCAGAGGACAGCGGATGTTTACAACGATTTTCTTGGTACTTATCTCTCTTTTGGCTTCTATGTAGTTATTTTAATTCATTTCATTACTTTCTCTAAAAGGTCTTTGGTGACAGAAGTCTATGATTGCCAAGATATTTTTTAAAAAATATATAGTATTATGAAGAACAATTCCTACAGCATGTACATTGCGTGGCTCAGAAAGGACAGATATCATAGGTTCTCCAATGATCACCTAGACAGACTGGACTGAGTAGGATAAAGTCTTGGGGGAAAATGAAGAGGATACACAATTCTCGAAGGCTTACCTCTGGGACCACTCTAATTTAATTGCAGACTTCAGATGAAATATGAATTGTACTTTACACTCTTTTGATAGACCTACTAATGTTTGCCGTCCTACTCAAAGCACACTTGCTGTTGTTGCCAGTGAAAAGTAGGTCAGAGGTGGTAGCATTTAAATCCCTGAATCCTTTATCATACCTTCTCACATCTTACACTCAACAAAGGCTTGCTGCTGCTGCTGCTGCTAAGTCGCTTCAGTCGTGTCCGACTCTGTGAGACCCCATAGACGGCAGCCCACCAGGCTCCCCTGTCCCTGGGATTCTCCAGGCAAGAACACTGGAGTGGGTTGCCATTTCCTCTTCCAATGCATGAAAGTGAAAAAATTAAGTGAAGTCGCTCAGTCGTGTCCGACTCCTAGCGACCCCATGGACTGCAGCCCACCAGGCCCCTTCGTCCATGGGATTTTCCAGGTAAGAGTACTGGAGTGGGGTGCCATTGCCTTCTCCGCAACAAAGGCTTAGATCATCTTTAAATGAGCAAATGGAAAATTAAAGATGAATTGGCTATAATGTGGACACTGGCAGACACTTAGGGATATTGTGTCCCTTTTAAAAAGCCAGCTATTTTTTTTGGCATTGCTGTTGTTGACTTCCTTCTGCAAATAATTCAACTCAGTTTAATTTGGGAAAACTTCTATCCAGAAAATACATGAAAAAGAGGAGAAAGATGACTGATTTGGTGGGAGGCCCTAAATTATATTGCTTATCCCTCTGAAAGCTTCTCCCATTTCTCATTCTTTGGTTCCTTTCAGTAACCCTGAGGGTCATCTTTCATGTTAAGTGTGCTACCTTTTGATTTTTCTCAATTCTTTCACCCATTGTTCAAAATAAATTTTAAAAATCTAATTTTAGCACTCCTATCTCACTTCTGCCCCACTGTATTTTTAAATATCCAAAAATGTAAAAATCAATTTCATTTTTCATTTTCTTTTCTTCAATACTATAACAAACAGAAGAAAAATTCTTTTGATTATAATGCTAGTTCAAAGATGCTTTAAGGTCAAAATAAAATGCTTTCATTTGATCTGATGAGTCAATTAAAAAAGCTAAAGGACCTGAGGAAATTCTGTTTAGAAAAATGAACACTGATAAATACACTTAAAGGACTCAGAATATTTAAGACTTAGATTCTGCACAAAAGTGATCATCTTTTTATTTTTCTCCACTGAAGACAGCAAAAGAAGAAAGATTTTAAATCTCAACAAGAGGGATAAGCTAAAATAATTTGCTTAAAAGTAAAGTTTTCTGACAGCATTGTCAACTACTAAAGTGGAATATTTTGTTACCCTGCTTATTTTATGACTGCAGCCATGAAATTAAAAGACACTTGCTCCTTGGAAGAAAAGCTATGACCAACCTAGATAGCATATTAAAAAGCAAAACAAAGGTTTGTCTAGTTAAAGCTATGGTTTTTCCAGTAGTCATGTATGGATGTGAGAGTTGGACCATCAAGAAAGCTGAGCACCGAAGAATTGATGCTTTTGAACTGTGGTGTTGGAGAAGACTCTTGAGAGTCCCTCTCGGACTTCAAAGAGATCAAACCAGTCAATCCTAAAGGAAATCAGTCCTGAATATTCATTGGAAGGACTGATGCTGAAGCTCCAATACTTTGTCCCCCTTATGCAAAGAACTGACTCCTTGGAAAAGACCCTGATTCTGGGAAAGACTGAAGGCAGGAGAAGTGGATGACAGAGAATGAGATGGTTGGATGGCATCACTGACTCAATGGACATGAGTTTGAGCAAGCCCCAGGAGTTGGTGATGGACATGGAAGCCTGGCGTGCTGAAGTCCATAGGGTTGCAAAGAGTTGGACACAACTGAGCGACTGAACTGAACTGAAAGTGGAATACCAAGAGAAGATGGATGTCTCACCCACTGGGCAAGCTGTCCATGGATGTCTTTAAAAGCAAAAAGATCCTTCTCTAAGTTGTATTAGATACCTACCTGCTCATGAGGATCTATGGTAAGAATGACTTCCCATGGTTACTCCCTACTCTATGATTTAATGATTACAAATAGAGAGCATAAGATTTTGAGGGGTTGGAAGGTTAAAGGATTTCAAAAACATATCTCTGCATATAGAGAACAGACTCGTGGTTGCCAAGGGGGAGTGGGATGGGGAAGGGAAGGACTGGGAGTTTGCTATTAGAAGTGGCTAATTATTATATATAGAATGGATAACTAACAAGGTCCTACTATATAGCACAGGGAACTATATTCAGTATTCTATGATAAACCATAATGGAAAAGAATATGAAAAACAACACATATATGTATCAATAAAACCGAATCATTTTGCTATACAGCAGAAATTAACATTGTAAATCAACTATACTTCAATAAAATTAAAAAAGAAATATCTTTGGTTCTTTTCATAGAGTACTATACAAATGCTTACCGATTTTTCACTCGGGTTTTAGACTCACGATACCATAGACTAAACTCCATGGCACCTGTAATATCAATAGCTAGACCACCTTGAACATCCATATTGGCCTTAAGTCCAGATTGCAGCTGAAGCTCCTAGAAACAAAAATATGTAATAATAGTTAGAAGGAGAAAGGGAAGGAGGAAGAGGGGAAAGGGGAAGGTGAAGGGAGAGGGGAGGAGAAGCGGCAGCACAATTTAGCCAGCCCCTAATAGCACATTCCTCCTGCAATACCACTGGAGTCGTGTTAATGTTGAAGTCTTTCTCTAGGCTGGGAAACATTCTAATCTTGATCACTGGAAGTAGATTACTGATAATGCTACATTATTTAATCAATTAAAATAATAAACAAATAAAGTGTCAGTTGAGAAAGGTGCTTTCTCTCAACCGTTGCCTCACTTTGGGAGGAATATGGTTTTCAAAGTGTGGTTCTCTGATGAGTAGCAGGAGCATCTGTGGAACGTGTTAGGAATGCAAGCTCCCTATCTACTGAATTAGAAACTCTGAGCGTGGTGCCCAGGGATCTGTGTTTTAACAAGACCTCATGTGATTCTGATGTACCCAAATTTGAGAGCCACCAGACTAGGAAAAATGAAGCCATCTCCCTCGGAAATCCAGCATTGGCTTTAGGGTGGGGATGAGGGCTGGGATAAATGATTTCCAGAAGTCCTTTAGCACGTCTGTAGTTATGTGCTGTGTCAAATAAAGTAAACTGCATATTGCTGGCAAATGTAAGGAAAGATAAAAATTGCTGGTGCAGTATACAAATTCTATGAATTGCCTAGGAAAGGAAAGCGGGGAAAGAAAGGCAGGGTAACTTAACTAAGCCTTAATACCCTATTGTTTGAAGTTTGGAATGACATCAATATAACAAAAAAGATCAACATGAACCACACAGCATATTCCAGAGTGACAGTAATCATGTACAAACACAGTCCATCCTCAGCAGCTTTGTAGTTGTCTGAAGCCCACTGTTTTATACCAATTGCCAGCGTATACTTTTTAAGTCTTGCAATTTCTGTGTACACTAGATGGGGTGATGTTGGCTGAAAACTTCTTCAGCTGGGCTGGAATCAGATTGCCCGGGGACAATGTTGGAAATGACAACAGTTCTTCGAAAAAGGCTCAGTACGCTTAATTTTTATATTCCTCCGAAGATCTTAGGTTCGTGGCAACTGGCAGCATGGCTAACTTCTTTATGTAACTGCCCTACTCAGACCAAACAAACCATGCTTTCATCAACTATTAATGCTGCAATTTTAATTTCTAGAGAGGATTGTGTTGGTCATTGATCTCCCTGGATTTTCTCCAACTTTCCAAAAAGAGTGGCAAGAGCCTCAGTCATAGAACTAGGTTTACTAAAAAAGTCTGATTGTGGCATGAAACTACCTTTGGTCTGAAAGATGTTCAGATGAAAACATGAGATTCTTGACACAGAGCTCAGGACACATTAGGAAACAGCCCTAAGAATACCTATTGCTACATTAAGTCTAGAACAAAATGTGGTTGTGGAAGGATGCAGGGGTTGTCTCAGGCATCATAACTAGTATGAAGGAACACAAATTATCCTGAAAAAACCCAAATAATCATGTTCAAATTGTACCCCATCCTATGAACTGCAGAACCAAGATACAAATTCTGCATTTGTACCATGATGGTGATTGCTTCCAAATGGGCCCTACGGTGTGCCCTGCCTCAGAAGTATTTCTTTCTTTGGATCATATTCTATATTTCCAATTTGAAAGCTATAATCTTGTTAGTCCACTCAACTCAGCAGAGGTCTATGACGTAGACTTTGGTTTTCCCACTGACCATACATTACGTGGATGTCAAAACACACCATGCACCATGGGAAAGAACATTTCACGGCTATTAGACAATGTTCCTTTTGTGGGGAGAGAGCATTTCCACTGCAGTGTGGGTTTTGAGGAGAGCCTTGGCTTTCTGGGAAGATTTCATCTCTCATGCAAAGGGATCAAAGAAGAGTTCTTACATATAATCGTAGACGAATATGTTCAGGATAGACCACTGACCCCAGTAGAAGGACAAACCATGCTTTCCTTGATGAAAGGGACTAAATCACACAGCCCAGTGGTTTTAATTTTTGAGGGATGTAAAATAAGTAGAACTAATGGTTTTTGAGTATCTGTTGTGCCCCTTGAAGCTCTATATTTCGTATCTCATTTCATTTCCATACAAATCTTCCATGGTTGGCATTATATCTGAAGATTGAAAAGAAAAATGAGGCTTGAAGGCTACCTGTGGAGCTAGACTGAATATCCAGATCGTCTCTAGTGGGGAGACTTTTCTACTACCACACATGACTATCACAGAATCATAACTCTCACTTGTCTCCTACTGTGCAAGGAGGCCTGTTCTAAGAAATATGGCAAAAAAAGATAAAGTACAGGCTTATGGGCTTCCCTGGTGGCTCAGCAGTAAAGCACCCGCCTTCCAAGGCAGGAGACTTGGGTTCAATCTTTGGGTCAGGAAGACCCCTTGGAGTAGGTAATGACAAACCACTCCAGTATTCTTGCCTGGGAAACCCCATGGACTGAGGAGCCTGGTGTTCTACAGACCATGGCATCACAAAAGAGTCGGACACGATTTAGTGACTAAAACAGCAATAGGTTTATGTCCTGTTTGACTCAGAGTGCATATTTAATTCTTGTCCATGAACTAGAAGAACAAGATACTGGAGCTTTGTATTTGTAGCTAATAGGACCCCTTTGATCTTTTACTTTTGGTCCTAAAGGTGTTTCTTATAGCTCAGACACGCATGTTTTGATAACTCATCCCATTGCTTCCATTCAGGAAAGTATGTCCCTTGCTGGCTAAAGAGGATCCCCCTGTTAATCTGACTTTATCAAACATCCTTCTCTGAAGAGTAATCCAATTAGCCAAAAGAGAGAGAGAGAGAGTACAGAGTAATTCCATCTGCCCTGGTGGCTGTGACAGTCCCTCAACTGCCAAAATTTCCTGCAATGTCAGCACTTGACCTAGAGTGGTATGTGCCTCTCAAGCTGGAATTGCATTACTGGAGCGCTCTGCAGAGCCAGGGAGACTCAAACAGCTCATTTCTATAATAAATTGAGATCTGCAAAACACTTCAATTTAAAATACACTGCCACTGGGCTATGTTTAATAGCTAAGTGAAGATCTTTCTCTTAGAATATGTCTGTGGTGCCCTAGCTTAATTAATAAAAAAAAAATACAATAACTTAATCACTTTGCTGTATGGTAGAAACTTTCACAACATTTTAAATCAACTATACTTCAGTAAAAAATTGTTTTTTAAAAAGAAAAACCATAAAGATAATCTAGATCAGGGGTTGGCAAACTATGGACTGCAGGCAGACCTGGCCCACTGACTACTTTTGTAAATAAAACTTTATTGGAACACTGATGCACTCATATGTTAATATATCATTTACAGCTATTGTCACTCTACAATGGTAGAGACCATATGTCTCACAGAGCCTGAACTATTTACTTTTTCCCCTTTACATAAATTGTTTCCCAACCCTGGTCTAGATTACTATTTATGTTTGCATCAACTTTAATATCTGATTCAGACATTAAGCATTGCTGATGGGAAGGTGAGTACATATAGATGATATTGAACTGTGATTATTCCTGCATCTTAAATTGTGAACTACTTTCTCAGCACTCTTAGGACATCTTCAGAGATTCTTTCATTATGAATGCATTTCCCCAGCACTTTCCTGGTGGTCCAGGGGTTAAGAATCAACCTTGCAATGCTGGGGACACCAGTTTGATCTCTGGTCTGGGAAAATCCCACACACTGTGGAGCAACTAAGCCCATGAGCCACAACTACTGAGCCCATGTGCTGCAACTGTTGAAGTCTGTGTGCCTAGTCTTGCTGCACTCTGCAACAAGAGAAGCCACCACAGTCAGAAGCCTGCATGCCTAGAGAAAGCCCATGTGCAGCAACGAAGACCCACCACAGCCCCCCGACTTAAAAAAAAGATTATCTCCCCAGGTAATACTTTAATGGAAATGTGCAGTGTAATGATGTGCAGTTCTCTGATTAATTTGAGAACAATTTTTCATGTGTGATTTTGAGAATTAAGGGGTATTAGAGGCATTGCTGGTTTTCTTCTTTTCATTCATAGTAACAGAAATACAGTTTTGTTCAGCGTGTTGGTACAACCACCAAAAAAACTATATTTACCAGCTTCTCTTGCAGCTAGAGAGCCATATGACACAGTTTTGGTCACAACAAAGGACTTCCATTTGCATATGGTTTTCTTTTTTAGAAATAGATAGGGCTTGTAGGATAGTTCTTGAAAAGAGTCAGACTCTGCTGCCCCTTACCCTTCCCTCTTCCTTCCTGGAATGAGAAATTAGTGCTGGAAGTACAACGGCCATCTGAGAATCTCGAGGTGGCAAGATGAGGTTAAAAGCCACAAGTAAAGATGGAAAAAGAACCTGCATCCTAATAATACCTAGGGTTGCCATATCAACCCTGGACTATCTACTTCTAAATATCTTTTACATGATAAAAATCAAACTATTTGGTCAAACTACCCAAAATTAAGTATTTTTGTTGTTGTTGTTATATATAGCTATCCTGAACTGTTATGAAGAATAATAAAGAAAGGGAATTAATTTCTAATTGCAACCAATGATGTTTGGGTGAATTTTTAGGAAATCTGATACTTCAGGTCACTTACAGATCTTAAAATTTTTGATTTCAAAAACAAAACCCAACACATCAAAATCCTTGAGTTATCCAGCAAAGAACAAAGCTAATAAAACAATTGAATCATCTGTTCCAAAAACCTCACTTTATGGGTAGGAATTCCTGGTATAAAGCTATGAAGTAACTTCCCAAGAGTACACAGGAGGTAACTCAGTTCAATTCAGTTAAGTTCAGTCGCTCAGTCGTGTCTGATTCTTTGCAACCCCATGGAATGCAGCATGCCAGTCTTCCCTCTCCATCTCCAGCTCCCAGAGTTTACTCAAACTCATGCCCATCGAGTCAGTGATGCTATCCAACCATCTCATCCTCTGTCATCCCCTCTCCTTCCACCTCCAATCTTTCAGAGCATCAGGGTCTTTTCAAATGACTCAGTTCTTCACATCAGGTGGCCAAAGAATTGGAGTTTCAGCTTTAGCATTAGTCCTTCCAATGAATATTCAGGACTGATTTCCTTTAGGATGGACTGGTTGGATCTCCTTGCAGTCCAAGGGACTCTCAAGAGTCTTCTGCAACACCACACTTCAAAAGCATCAATTCTCCGGTGCTCAGCTTTCTTTATAGTCCAACTCTTACGCGCATACATGTCTACTGGAAAAACCACAGCTTTGACTACAGACCGTTGTTGGCAAAGTAATGTCTCTGCTTTTTAATACGCTGTCTAGGTTGGTCATAACTTTCCTTCCAAAGAGTAAGTGTCTTTTAATTTCATAGCTGTAGTCACCATCTGCAATGATTTTGACTTTATTTTGCCCCCAAAAATAAACTCTGTCACTGTTTCCACTGTTTCCCCAACTATTTCCCATGAAGTGATGGGATCAGATGCCATGATCTTAGTTTTCTGAATGTTGAGTTTTAAGCCAACTTTTTCACTCTTATCTTTCACTTTCATCAAGAGACTCTTTAGTTCTTCTTTGCTGTCTGCCATAAGGGTGATGTCATCTGCATATCTGAGGTTATTGCTATTTCTCCCAGCAATCTTGATTCCAGTTTGTGCTTCATCTAGCCCAGTGTTTCTCATGATGTACTCTGCATATAAGTTAAATAAGCAGGGTGACAATATACAGCCTTGACGTACTCCTTTCCCTATTTAGAACCAGTCTGTTGTTCCATGCCCAGTTCTAACTTTTGCTTCTTGACCTGCATACAGATTTCTCATGAGGCAGGTCAGGTGGTCTGGTATTCCCATCTCTTGAAGAATTTTCCAGTTTATTGTGATCCACACAGTCAAAGGCTTTGGCATAGTCAATAAAGCAGAAATAGATGTTTTTCTGGAACTCTCTAGATTTTTCAATAATCCAATGGATGTTGGCAATTTGTTCTCTGGTTCCTCTTCCTTTTTTAAAACCAGTTTGAACATGTGGAAGTTCATGGTTCACATACTGTTGAAGCCTGGCTTGAAGAATTTTGAGCATTACTTGGATAGCAATTGAGTGCAATTGTGTGGTAGTTTGAGCATCCTTTGGCATTGCCTTTCTTTGGGATTGGAATGAAAATGGACCTTTTCCAGTCCTGTGGCCACTGCTGAGTTTTCCAAATTTGCTGGCATATTGAGTGCAGCACTTTCACAGCATCATCTTTTATCATTTGAAAGAGCTCAACTGGAATTCCATCACCTCCACTAACTTTGTTTGTAGTGATGCTTTCTAAGGCCCACTTGACTTCACATTCCAGGATGTCTGACTGTAGATGAGTGATCACACCATGGTGATTATCTGGGTCATGAAGATCTTTTAGTATAGTTCTTCTGTGTATTCTTGCCACCTCTTCTTAATATCTTCTGCTTCTGTTAGGTCCATACCATTTTTGTCCTTTATTGTGCCCATCTTTGCATGAAATGTTCCCTCGGTATTTATAATTTTCTTGAAGAGATCTCCAGTCTTTCCCATTCTATTGTTTTCCTCTATTTCTTTGCATTGATCACTGAGGAAGGCTTGCTTATCTCTCCTTGCTGTTCTTTGGAACTCTGCATTCAAATGGGTATATTTTTCCTTTTCTCCTTTGCTTTTCGCTTCTCTTCTTTTCACAGCTATTTGTAAGGCCTCCTCAGACAGCCATTTTTCTTTTTTAGATATCTTTTTCTTAGGGATGGTCTTGATCCCTGTCTCCTGTACAATGTCATGAACCTCCATCCATAGTTCATCAGACACTCTATCAGATCTAGTCCCTTAAATCTATTTCTCACTTCCACTGTATAATTGTAATGGATTTGATTTAGTTCATACCTGAGTGGTCCAGTGGTTTTCCCTACTTTTTTCAATTTAAGTTTGAATTTGGCAATAAGAAGTTCATGATCTGAGCCACAGTCAGCTCCCAGTCTTGTTTTTGCTGACTGTATAGAGCTTCTCCATCTTTGGCTGCAAAGAATATAATCAATATGATTTTGGTATTGACCATCTGGTGATGTCCATGTGTAGTTTTCTCTTGTGTTGTTAGAAGAGGGTGTTTGCTATGACCAGTGCATTCTCTTGGCAAAACTCTCTTAGCCTTTGCCCTGCTTCATTCTGCATTCCAAGACCAAATTTGCCTGTTACTCCAGGTATATCTTGACTTCCTAGTTTTGCATTCCAGTCCCCTGTAATGAAAAGGACATCTTTTTGGGGTGTTAGTTCTAGAAGCTCTTGTAGGTCTTCATAGAACCATTCAACCTCAACTTCTTCAGCACTATTGGTTGGGGCATAGACTTGGATTACTGTGATATTGAATGGTTTGCCTTGGAAACGAACAGAGATCATTCTGTTGTTTTTGAGATTGCATCCAAGTACTTCATTTTGGACTCTTGTTGACTATGATGGCTACTCCATATCTTCTAAGGGATTCTTGCCCACAGTAGTAAATATAATGGTTATCTGAGTTAAATTTGCCCATTTCAGAAGGTAACTAGTGGAGGCAAAAGTCAAACCTAGGCTATTACTTCTGAATAAACCACAAAAGCAAACTTCCCCAGAAAGTCCTATAGTCTGTACATTTTAATCCAATCTCCTCATACTTCTTCAACTCAAAAATACAAGTTAGAGTGCAAGTGATCACTTTAAGGATTTTTCATAAGATCCTCTTTTTAGCAAATATTCCATTTTTATATTGCTATGCGCTGAAGAATTGGTGCTTTTGAACTGTGGTGTTGGAGAAGACTCTTGAGAGTCCCTTGGACTGCAAGGAGATCCAACCAGTCCATTCTAAAGGAGATCAGCCTTGGGTGTTCTTTGGAAGGAATGATGCTAAAGCTGAAACTCCAGTACTTTGGCCACCTCATGCGAAGAGTTGACTCATTGGAAAAGACTCTGATGTTGGGAGGGATTGGGGGCAAGAGGAGAAGGGGACGACAGAGGATGAGATGGCTGGATGGCATCACTGACTCGATGGATGTGAGTTTGAGTGAACTCTGGGAGATGGTGATGGACAGGGAGGCCTGGTGTGCTGTGATTCATGGGGTTGCAAAGAGTTGGACACGACTGAGCGACTGAACTAAACTGAACTGATGCTTAGTAAGACTGGAAATGTCAAGTTATTAAAGAAAAAAAAAATTAAGCATCAAACACACTCAAACTCAAAGGTTATTCAGATTAATCCTCTTCTGTTTCTGAGAAAATTCCATGAAACAGACCATTCCCACCCTACAGTAACCTGGTCACCTAAATCTTACCATACAGAATATACTATTGTCATATCTTAATACAGTAATATAAGATTTAGGAGTGAAGAAAACTGAAAACTATTCTGAAGAATGCAGGTCAAGTGAATGAAAGTACTCTTATTCTTTAACAATGAATGGACCTTTGTAAGGTTCTGTGAACATGAGACTGTGGGGCAAAGAGTGTCCATTAAACATGTGGTTGGTGTCAGTGATTGCTTGAGCCTCTGCTGAGATGGTAGGGATGATGCACTACTTGAATCTTTACCAATGTCATCATGTTAAATGTCATCAGTAACTTATGAAGCCTTGTAGTTCAAAGCTTGTGTTCAGAAAAAAATATCATATTTGTACCCAAAAAAGCCAAGTGAAAGAAATAAGGCCATCTCTCCTCTGTTGGTCCATAGTTTCTTTTTTCTGTTCCCATCAGTTTCCTTCCCCCACTTTTAGTTTTACTGAGATATAATGACATTGTACTACACTCATGTTGAGTAGTTTCTCTTTTGCCTCAACAGTGAGATGACGTCTTAATCAGATAATACAGGCAAAAGAAAACCCATTTTCCTTTAGGTAAGGAGAAAGGACAATAATGCCAAGAGGGTCGAATGCTTAGAATGTGAGCTCCAAGGTGAGTGGAACTTTATCTTGTATCCTCCATGTGTATAAAATGTGACTAGTATATTCAATATTCACATGCAGACTGAATTACCTGGGAATGATCTATTAGCAGAAGAAGTCCTTTCACCACACTCATCGGGTCACTAGATGCTGACAGCATTTTGGACATCAAATCACTGTATCCGTTGAAAAAAGTGACAGGTCTGAGCTGAACATCAAAGAGGAGAGCTGACAAGCCAGCATAGGAGTCAAGGTTCTCTTCCCCCTCATCAGGAGTGGCTGCAATTAATGCCTCCAGTCCTTGGGCTTCAATGACCACCTAGGGAAAAGGGATATAGCATTCACGACATTAGTTCCCTGCCTGTTTTGTACAAGAGAATGAGCTACACCTACAACTTTCCTGGGGTTCCAAAAGTTGCCTGCAGCTGCAAAAAAATAGCCAAAAAATAAAACAAAAACAGCTCTGTGCCTGAATATGAGTTTGTTTTCTTCTTTCTTCTTTGTTTTCTTCATTTAATTCTCACAGCCACACTTGGAGGTACACATGATTGTATCCATTTTGTAGATGAAGCCTGAAAAAACACTCCGATGGTAGAGATAGGTCTCAAACCTCTTCTGTCTGACTGCAAAGACCATGAACTTTCCATTTAATGGTGTCATCCTAGAGACACAGTCTCTGCAGAATTGTCATACATAGTGGATTGCCTGTCTCAGGGAGCCCCTAAAAACGAGGTGGAGAGATGTTGGCACAGTTGGCCCAAGTCTGTGCTATGAGAGGGTGTGCAACTCTCTAAGCCATGACTCACAACCTTCCACATAAAACCTTTTCCAGTAAAAGAAGAGACATTGAACATCGAGAGCAGGCTCACACCCTGAGATCTACCAGACATAGGAATCCTACATATTCTCTGTCCTCCACACCCAGGGCCCTAACCATGGGCGTTTGGCATTTCAGAGCGCATATCAGAAAACAGATGGTGATTCCTCAGGACACAGGCATGGTTTCTGACTAGAGTCCTGTTAAACAGTGTAGTAATGCAATATTGATAAGAACTCAAGTTTATAGAACACTGAATCATTTCTAAAGATAAAGTGAGCTTATTTAGAAGATTATAGTTTTGATACGCATAAAAACTAAAAAGAGAGTATATTTTGGAATTAGGAAGCCTTTAAAGATTGTCACCAAATTTGGGGTAAAACTAAAGGGATGGAAGTCAGCCAGTTGTCAAATGCCTCCACTTTACTCTTTTCTGTCTTAGAAGTATTAGAAAAATTAGATCAACTCTTCAGAGAACTATATTCTATTATGAGACCTTTCATTATGAGGAATCAATCTCTCCATAGAAACACCAAGAGAAGGAAATAGATTCTAGAATTAAATATCTGGAGCTCCAAGGAGTATACATATCTATGAGTAAAAATAAAATATTTTTGCAAAACATACGTGAGAAATACTGGCATGATTTCAATTTTGTGAACATGTGTACCTTTGAAAAAATATGGATGTTTGCATATTTGAATTTGTGGTCTCTCTGGGACCATAAACCACACAGCCTCTTGCAGATGATAGAATCAGGATGACATGATAGATCCATGATTAATTTATACATTCTACAGTGTTATCATTAGTATATATTTTATCCTACTTCACACTAACTGCTTACATAGTCAAATAAGCAAAATTAATGAAAAATGAGATACCTGGATACCATGAAGAGGAGTTTTCTCAATATACTGAAAGATGTTCAGGTTACTTCTCCTTAGAATGCCAGAACCAGAGTAAAGAATGTCAAGGCTGTAAGTAGATGCCGAATGGGAAGTCCCTAATGACACCAACGAAAAAATCCGCAAATTTAACAACAGTCACAGCAACACTGACCAGGGCATGGGGCAGGGAGGGAGAACCCCTTTCTGGGTTACGTACGTTCTACGTAGCCAGTATATGCAGAGGAGGACCCACTCTTGGAGAAACGATCGTAATTATGAGCGACCATTTCCTTCAGAACTTGACGGACCATTTTGCTGTAACACAAAAAAGGAAAAAGCTGCATTGTGATGGCTGTTTCCCAAGTCAGATTTGGAAGGAACCCAAATCCTCAGTGGAAAAAAGAAGGGGCCAAATTTTCCTCGTGCCACTCCAAGACTAGGGAGGTGCCAGCTGGAGTGTCAGCATCAGGATGAGGGTTTTCCCCTTCATTCCTCAGCTATCTGAAGTTTAGTTTGGTATCAAAATGACAGCAAGGTGAAGACACCCAGCTATGAAATGGTTGAAGCTGAGTGATGGACACAACTCAGAAGTGGAAAACAACACGTTCTTTGAATCATTGTGGTTCTATTGTCAAATAGTATATACTTTTAAGGAAAATTGTACCAAACTGGAGAGGCTGCCCAATCTTTCTTTAAATGTTTTCCTATACCCTCTAGTGTTGTCTAATGTTCAATTAAAGGGACACTTCACAAGGGACTTCTCTGATGGTGCAACAGTTAGGACTTCATGAGCTTCCACCATAAGGGACACAGGTTCAATCCCTGGTCAGGAAACTAAGATCTCACAAACCACTCGGCATGGCCATAAAAAAAAAAAATAAAATAAAAAAAGAAGAAGAAGAAACTTCTCAGTAAAACGCAATGTGTGTGCTAAGTTACTTCAGTCGTGTCTGACTCTTTGCAACCCTATGGACTATAGCACACCAGGATCCTCTGTCCATGGAATTCTCCAGGCAAGAACACTGGAGTGTGTTGCCATGCCCTTCTCCAGGGGATTTTCCCAATCCAGGGATTGAAACCATGTCTCTTTCATGTCCTGCATTGGCAGGCAGGTTTTTTTGTTTTTTTTTTTTGTTTTTTTTTGTTTTTTTTTTTACCACTAGCGCCCCCTGGGAAGCCTGAGCGTCTCTTTCTAAGTCTTAACCTTCTAAAGGATAGGCTATGGCCTTCAGTATCCTTGGGCTTCCCTGTAGCTCAGCTGGTAAAGAATCTGCCTGCAATACGGGAGACCTGGGATACCTGGGTTTGATCCCTGGGTTGGGAATGTACCCTAGAGAAGGGAAAGGCTACCCACTCTAGTATTCTGGCCTGGAGAATTCCATGGACTGTATAGTACATGGGGTACCAAAGAGCTGGACAAGAGACTTTCACTCTTTTTTTTTCTCTATTTTATTCACTTATCTAATTAGTGTTGAGATATTGCCATTCCTGACTAAACATTAATTGCATCAGTAATAATAAAATTTAAACAGCACAGCAAAAAAAGAAAATAATCCACCAAAGAAATCTGTACCGAGGTCTGATGTAGAACATAATTGAGAGGAAGAAGAAGAATGTTGCCCTACAGGGTTCACCCCAGAATCACTAGGTGATATGATTTTAGCATGGAGAATAAAAGGTAAAGAGCAGTCCTCAAATATTCACAGGGACTGCATGTGAATGAGTGATTAGCTCTCTTTTGCTTTGCTCCAGGGATGAAGTCAGGCCGAGAGAAGATTTCAGTCCTACTGAAAATGTAATTGGATTTTAAAACATTACTAACATTTGGCAATATGATATTACCGGATCGAACAGGAGACCTAGAGTGAAAAAACACATATCCAGAGTTCCAAATAATAGTACCAAGGTGAAGTTTAATCTGGCCTGCTAAATACTTCTCTTATGGGAAATTTGGCAAACTCTATGGTTTTATGCAACATAACCCAGCATAAAGACCACACCATTATTATTAGCCACATGTATATCACATCATTATACAAACAAGCTCGGATAAGCAGAGAGAGGGGCGCTGTTCCCTACCTTGCAGGCGTTTCAAAACGTAGGATGTCTTGGACAATGGAGAGCATGTACTTATTCATTTCTTTGGGAAGTTCCCCAATAGAGAGCAGGATGTTTTTTACTTCCATGTAGGATGGATTGTTTTTTAAAATGATGGCAGCTGCAGTTGTACGCACAGTTTTTTCATGTATTTTACGATTCTGGTGGTATATCCTGTTCATAGTCTTCTTTACCTGTAGACAAGATGTTCAAGCTTGGTTAGTGCACATCTCATTTCATGAATTGATACCGTGGCAGGAAGAGTTCATGCTCATAGAAATAGACACGTGCCTCTATATTTCCCACATTTCTTTGCACTTAGGGTGGGGCCATAGTTCTGGCTAACAGACCGTAAGCAGAATTTCTGTGGGTGACTTCTGGGCTGAGGCAGTTAAGAGTTGATATATCTTATCCCTCTCTTTCATCTACTACTATAGTGAGTTCATGGCCACATTTTCCCTTAGCATGGATTAGCCATAGCATGGATGAGAAGCTGAGATGTGAGAAACTGAGACTTTTGAGTCTTGATTGCTATGCAGCGTATCATAGTATTACCTAACAGACACAGATTTTTCAAAGGTACTATACTGCTACAGGGCAAGGGGCCTCTGGAGAGAGAGGACTATATGAACCTATATTCCTTACAATGAAGTGCCTCAGAATTTTCCATCTTTTTAAAATTAATAGACTATTTTTTAGAGAAATCTTAGGTTCACAGAAACACTGAGCTGCAGGTATAGCATTCCTATATACCTCCTGATCTCCATCCCTTCCCACTCCCCCTTCCATACAACCTCCCCTCTATCAACATCCTGCATCTCAGTGGTACGTGTATTACATTTGATGAACCTATACTGATACATAATTATCATCCAAAGGCCATAGGTTATAATAGAGGATTTTCTTCTTTTATTTTTTTTTACGAAATGTTAATACTGAAAAAAATTCATCAAAATAATTACATCCTGTGGCAACAACTAATTTCATTAGTCACTAACATCACCTAACAATTGGGGTTCTACACTAGGTATTTATAAATATTTCTTTCAATTCTACTCCCCTCTGCCTTGTTCTCTCTCTCAAATGTTGACCTTGTTCTCAGGTACATAGGAATTAAGAAACTCATCAAAACAAAAACAACTAAGAAGAGACTGAGCCAGAATCTCTCTCTAAGTCTGTCTGTCTCAAACACTCATGACCCTAATTATCACACTTCACAGCCTATCAATAAGCGTAGCTGCAAACTTAGAACATCATTCTGAGCAGGCAGCTTATCTTATACTTTGTAAACACTCTCTGTCCTAAAAAAATTTTTAATTTGGATTGCTTCCTGAATGGTCACACTTAAGCCAGGTTATTCCCATGTCAAACAATTTAAGAGCATCTTAAAACTTATGGGGTGTGTGTGTGTGTGTGTGTGTGTGTGTGTGAATATTTCAGTCATGTCTGATTCTGCAACCCCATGGACTGTAACCCATCAGGTTCCTCTGTCTGTGAGATTTCCCAGGTAACAATACTGGAGTGGTTAGCCATTTCCTTCTCCAGGGGGATCTTCCCTACCCAGGGATCAAACCTGAGTCTCCTGCATTGCAGGCAGATTTTTTACCGTCTGAGCCACCAGGGAAATAAAGATATTTCAGAGAAGAATTTGTTTCTTAAAGTAAGAGAAGGTGCTTCAATATTTATGCTTCAGGATATAGGACATTATCTACTCAAAATGTGAGGCTACTTCAGAACTGACTTAAATCCAATTGAAGTTATTTTTAAACAGGAAAAAGAGATTCTTAGTTTGGGGGGTGGGAATAGGGTGACTTCAGAGAAGTTTGCATTTGACTCATGATTAGGCATGCTTTTTTTTCCCTTTTGTAAAGTTTGCAAATATTCTTGGAGAACTTACCTCATCAGTTATGAAAGGGACATCGTATCTCTGGAGTGTGGTGGCGGCGAGGTGGCTGATGGGCCCTTCTCCCGTCTCTGTGTACTTCAGAAGGAGCGGGATGCCTTCTGGAAGCCGGGCGTTCTTCAGAGCCAGCAGGTACATCATTATGTCCTCTTTTTTCTCTGCTTTTTCAAGTCCTCCCAAGATTAACTTTTTGGCTTCTATCACTCCCTGAAAGAACACATTCTACATCAGACATATGTGTAACCACACATGAAACAAAGCTTGGGTAAGATTGGCTTCACTCTTGTGTCCAAGACAGCAGCCTAAAGTTTTACAACTTTTCGCACTGGTTGCTCGACTGAGGCACGCAGTGAAAATGAAAAAGTAAAGCTTGATAAAGGTATTGTTGTTATTTTTTAAATACACACATTAACATATCTGCAAGAAGCAATGATTATAATTAACAATGGGCATATTTACTTTTAAACACATCCTGAATGTATAAAATCATTTTAAAAATTCCCTTGTGATCGATTATTCCTAGAATTACCCATTCATTGAAATTCTAAATACTGGTTAGGAGGTGCCTAACTGGTGGCACTCACCTTTACTTTTGTATTAACTATGGTGATAGCACTTAGGACTCAACTGTAAGGTCTTGTTCTAACTGTTTAAAGACTGCTCATTTCCACTCAATTCCAAATTTCATTAACGCTGACATACTGTTCAAAAAACCTTTCTTGAATGCCTTCTGTGTAGCAGGTACTGTGCAAACATATTCTTTAATCAGGAAAGGCCTCTTGTTTTCTGGCCTAGAAACTATTAGCTAGTAAGTTAATAGTTTAATGGAAAAGTAAATTAGAAATAGGCTCTATTTTACCTTTGTTACTAGGTATGTTTTAGGGGCTTCAGTGTCATCTGTAGGCTTCAGGTACACACACACACACACACACACAGTGGGAGAGATGGGGGGTAGTGAAGACATAAAAGACCCTGAAATAGAATGAAGATGCTAAAGTTTAAATGTAATAAAGAAGTTCTATTTCTCAACTATCAGACTGAACTCTAAAAACCCAAAAGTTTTATAACATACATTGTTATTGAGCCTATTGGGAAATAGGCATCCTAGTGGGAACCTAAAATATTACAAATCCCGTGGAAGATAATTTGGCAAAAGCTAACAGATCTGCATTTTGATCCAGTACCCTAGCCCTGAAGCTATAGCTCCAAAAATAAGAGAAAATGTGCCCAAGATTATCTATTTAAATATTATTTGTAAAGAGCAAAAACAGTGGACATCACCTAATGACCATACACGGGAGAATAAACTGTGGTGCCTCAGGTTAACACACAATGGAGTACTAGGCAGCTGTAAAAGGAAGGAGAAAGATCTCTGTGAACCAGTATGGGCTGATTTCCAGAATATGTTGTTAAGTGGAAAAAATAAGGTACAAGAGAATGTATACAGAAGTTTATAGTTTGTGTAAGAAAAAAGGAATAAGAATGTGTGTGTACACCTGCTTACTGTTGCAAAAAGAAACAGGAAAGAGAACCCAAAACTAATGATACCACTTATGTAGAAAAAGTAGGTAAGAATGGGTGGAAGGGTAGGAAAGGGAATGAGACCTCTTTGAGGATATTTTTAAAATCAAGTTTTGACTTTCAAATCATGTTCCTATTTCATATATTCAAAAAATGAAGTTAACAAGGATGAAAGCATGCTAAAACTGCATTCAAACAAAATCTAATGAACATGAATAAATATCAGATTAATAACTAAAGAGAATAAAAAAGAATTAACCCAAGTAATGTTTGAGCATAATACTCTGATTATACACCTTTACTGTAAATATTCTAAAGACAAAAAGATTGTGAAGTCTTGAACTTTATTTAAGATAGCTTGTTTTTTGTGGTGATATTCGTGTAACAATTCCAAAGCTATTTTGTGCATGCTTTAGGACTGAGCAAATGAATCACAGTATCGATGTTCTTGAGAACCAAGGTTCTCACTGTGGGAGAAGGAAGATATAATTATGGAATGATGGAAGGAGAGAAAGAACCCTGTAGAACTGGATTAGAATTAGAGGTAGCAGTATGAACTCACAATTTAATAAGTATAAATACATGTATTTTGTCCATTGTAAGAGCCTAGATGCAATGACCTTCAAGTAATGAGAAGTAAAAGTCTTTAGGGGTAAAATGTCAGATGCATGCAACTTACTCTCAAAGGGTTCAACCAAAATAATACAAAATGAAATAAGATAATTCAAATAGGACAATACATTAACAACTGTCAAATTTAGATGAATATTTGACTTTCAAATCATGTTCCTATTTCATATATTTATATGAAATAGGTAGGTATATTTGTAGGTATACAAATATTCATGGAATTGTTCTATCCTCACAACTTTTTCATAGGTCTGAATTTTTTTCCAAATATAAATTTGGGGGACAAAAGAAATTAGGATGCAGTGAGATCAAAATGTAAGCAAAAACAAATATTAATAGGAAACAGAGATAGAAGTAAAATGCTGACTGAAAGCTGGTTATATAATAAACATGGATGGAAAACAGATTATATTCGTATGTATTTAACATTTTTAACCTATTTGCCTTACAGAAAGATGAGTTGAGTTGGATATTAATTCATTTAGATTTTCCATATTTAGTTGTGCTTAAAAGTGAGTGTTTTGTCATAATTTAATGAGGAAGATGTTAAAATTGATAGTACACTCAGGCAAGTGGAGAAGCTTTGAGGAAATGAAATTAAAAATAAAATATAAAGTTCTAAAGTAGTTAGAAGTAACTAAATTTCTCCCATAAAAACTCAAAAACTGCAAACCATACTTACTATAGATAATAGTCTGCCCTAGGAGGTAGCCTTAGAATCTAATATTGAAGAATAAGAACTTTACCATATATACATATATACATCATTCAAAGTTGAGTACAGTACACAGTGGGTACTCAATACTTATTTCTTGATGGGGGATTCTTGGACTATTCACTTTCAGCAAGCATTTATTGAACATTACCTATGTACCAGGCACCATTTTAAGCAATTGGTGTGGAATAAAGAGAGATCCATTTCTGCAGTGAACTTATATTTCAGTGGGAGACAGAATAAATAATCCATGTAATAATTAACTGAATTATAAAGTATGTTCAACAGCAATAATTGCCATGCTGCTGCTGCTGTTAAGTCGCTTCAGTCATGTCCGACTCTGTGCGACCCCAGAGACGGCAGCCCACCAGGCTCCCCTGTCTCTGGGATTCTCCAGGCAAGAACACTGGAGTGGGTTGCAGGTGGTGAAAATAGAGTAGGGTGAGGGGAAATAGGAACACCAGTTGTAGACAGCACGTGAGTGTTAAATAGGATGGTTTGGAGCTATATATACAGTGACTTAGATTGGATTTGCACTTACTTTCAGTTTGCAGCCTTGGTTCTGACACAACTTCCTGACAAGGGCCCCGATGATGATCATAACAGATTCTCTGATGTCATTGCTTCCAAAAGAACCTTTGAACTTTCTCTATTAGCCAAACAGGGATAAAACAGATTACCAAAACATTTAAACATTTTCATGGAATATTTTTCAGTAAGAAACAAAGTAGCCAAAGCCTAAAGAAACTGTTTCCGTATTTCTAGATTTCAAACTCTGAATTTTGCTTTGGGGACACATAAATTCACTATCTAGCTTTGAACTGAAGAGTTGGTAAAGTCTTTCTAGGGTATTTTTAACATAGATCTGTGAATTCCTGAGAGGTTTATGGATTATATTCACTGCGTCAGTGAATCCAAAAAATGGTCTGTAAAATTGTACGTGTGGGTAACGAGGGACTCCACTAATGCTATCAGATTTTCAAACAAGCCTATTTTCCAAAAAGATTATGAATTATTCCCCTAAATTATAAGTGAATAAGTGCACTTTCTGTTTTTAAACCCTGGGTCCAAGAGAACTCTAGCTTTTGCTTTCAATATAATTTTTCAGTAACAGAAGAATATGTATTGGGTTGGTGAAACGGTTCATTGGGGTTTTTCAGTAATAATGTATTGAAAATCCCAAAGGAACTTTTTGGCCAACCCAATACATAACATATAATGATTATATGTTATACAATGTACTGTACATTAAATAGCACGAAGATTTTTGAAGTCAAAATAAATCTTTTAAAGTCAAATTGTGAAATATAACTAAGACTGAAATTGAAATTCTGTCCTATGTCACATTACATAATAGGTGAATATAATCTTTAAATTTCCATTAAACATAGCTTAAGTAATCTAGAGGAATTGCAAAGAAGACACTATGTGAAATATTCTACTTTGTGAAATAATCTACTCTACAATTAATGATTAATGAAAGAAAACAGTCTAATAGAATTTAAATATGAATAATCAGAAGGCTCTAGTTTCAGCTTTTATTCTAATGCTGGCAACTTTTAATTACTGCTTAGATTCCGAAGATCAGCTGAGAGCTTTAATTTTGGCAGTGTCCATCTGACTTACAATGAGGGCTCTCAGGAGTTCTTCATCAGGATGTGAGGCAAATGCACAGGCATAGAGAAACCTTTCCTGGAGGATAACGCTCTCGGCGCTTTTGAAATCCAGGAAGTCCAAAATGGCATCTAATGAGTCTGGTGTCTGAGCAGAGGTGACAGCATCCACTAGCTGGGGTCTGCAACAGAAAACAGTCATAGATATCAATTTTAGGGTGCTTAATAAATTATTTGAATTGCTACCATTCATAGACCCCATTGGAGAAGGAAATGGCAGCCCACTCCAGTGTTCTTGCCTGGAGAATCCCAGGGACGGGGAAGCCTGGTGGGCTGCCGTCTATGGGGTCGCACAGAGTCGGACACGACTGAAGTGACTTAGCAGTAGCACCATAGACCCCATTGGTTTGAGTTTCCTAAAGAAGTGAAAAATTTTTTTTTAAACAAAAGAAAAGTGATGGCTTTCTCTGAAAGACACTACCCCATTTTATTTTAAGCCTCTCTCTTAACTCCCTTCTTTCTCACTTAATGTACCCTCAGAATATACAGATTAATCTTACTGTATTACCCTAAGCCAAATACAATTTGGAGGTTTGCAAATAAAATTATATAAATAATATTACAAATTAGGTTCAAATTCTTTTCTCCATAAGTAATATGTAAAAGCTATGGCCTCCCAAATCAATTCTTTTTCTAATTAGCTTTGCAACTATATACATTTCTTAAATGCATAACTAAGGTAGTATCATTCAGTGGAAAGATGGGACATTCTTTTAACTTTCATTTATACCCAAGAAAGAAATTTATGCTCATCTTTTTAAAAAATAAAAAGCAAAAAAAAAAAGCAAAAATAAAAAAATAATAAAAAATAAAAAGCACCATGGTACAGTTCAAGTTCGGACTTCCCAGGTGGTGCTAGTGGTAAAGAAGCTGCCTGCCAGTGCAGGAGAGGTAAGAGAGGCGGGTTCGACCCTTGGGTCAGAAAGATCCCCTGGAGGAGGGCGTGGCAACTCACCCTCCTGGGGAATCCTGCTTGGAGAATCCCATGGACAGAGGAGCCTGGTGGGCTACAGTCCACAGAATCACAAAGCGTCAGACACAACAAGCGATTTAGCATGCACACAAGCATAGTTCAAGTTCAATCACAACAATTAGTTGTGAGTAGAGTGAAACTCCTGAAGGAAAGTGCTAGTTACATAGTCTACTCATCAAGCATCTCTGATTGGTTGAGTCTTGGGATGATAATATTTCTGAAACTAGTTGCTATACTAATGAACATAAGATGTCTGTATATATTTCATTTCACATCTACATAACAAATACATACATGTGTCTAATGCATTATATATATACATATTTTAAAAAAGATATTCTTGGAGAAGGCAATAGCAACCCACTCCAGTATTCTTGCTTGGGAAATCCCATGGACAGAGGAGCCTGGCGGGCTACAGTCCAAGGGGTCACAGAAGCGCCGGACATGACTTAGCAGCTAAAGAACAACAACGACAAGCTATAAAGTGGCTAAAGAATTACCAGCACAAGATCTCACCACCAGAAGCTGGGTGGAAGCTGGGTGGGAGCCAGATTCCCAAGGGGCAGGGGCCAGCTGTATAATATGAAAGAGCTTCTCTAGAGATGGTGATGATGCAGCCCCACTTGAGGGTAGAAATATCTTGTTTAGAACTGTGCTTCTCAAAGTGTGGTCCCTGGACCAGCAGCCTCAGCATCATCTGGGAACGTGTTAAAAAAATACAAATTTTCAGGCTACACCCGTGAACTACTGAAACAGAAAAACTTTAGGGATGAGACCCAGCAATCTGTTAACTGTTTCTCCCGGTGATTCTGACGCCTGCTATGGTTTGAAATGCCTGCTCACTCTCTAGACCATCTGCTCCATGGGGGAAGGAATTTCTCTGATTTTTCCTTCTTTAATCCCCAACCTGGTGACCTGCACAAGTGTTCACTAAATGATACAGAATTAACTGGAGTTGAAATAGATGAAGGTGAGATAGGGAACTACAGAGAAGAAGAAGAAGGCTGAGTTCTGGGGCTTCAGTGGGTCCTGTGCTGGGATTGCTGACAGCCAGGGTACAAGAATAGAAGTCTTGGCAATTTGAATAAAGGACATTTTGAAAGGAAAAAAAAAATAAAAAAGATATTCTTGTACTATACCATTTTGGCCCTAACAAAACATCATGGAATGGAGCAGACTGACAGAGAGATAATACTTATTAAGGGTTATTATTGCAAACACTGACTAGCAGTTTTAGGTATGCAACCTCTTTTGCAAATTGGGAAAGGAGTACATTAAGGCTGTATATTAACACCCTGCTTATTTAACTTATATGCAGAGTACATCATGAGAAATGCTGGGCTGGAGGAAGCACAAGCTGGAATCAAGATTGCCAGGAGAAATATCAATAACCTCAGATATGCAGATGACACCAAACTTATGACAGACAGAGAAGAACTAAAAAGCCTCTTGATGAAAGTGAAAGAGGAGAGTGAAAAAGTTGGCTTAAAACTCAACATTCAAAAAACTGACATCATGGCATCTGGTCCCATCACTTCACGGCAAACAGATGGGGAAGCAGTGGAAACAGTGACAGACTTTATTTTCTTGGGCTCCAAAATCATTGCAGATGGTGACTGCAGTCATGAAATTAAAAGACGCTTGCTCCTTGGAAGAAAAGTTATGACCAACCGAGATAGCATATTAAAAAGTAGAGACATTACTTTGCCAACAAAGGTTCATCTAGTCAAAGCTATGGCTTTTCCAGTAGTCATGTATGGATGTGAGAGTTGGACCATAAAGAAAGCTGAGCACCGAAGAATTGATGCTTTTGAACTGTGGTGTTGGAGAAGACTCTTGAGAGGCCCTTAGACTGCAAGGAGGTCCAACCAGTTCATCCTAAAGGAGATCAGTCCTGGGTGTTCTTTGGAAGGGCTGATGCTAAAGCTGAAACTCCAGTACTTTGACCACCTCATGTGAAGAGTTGACTCATTGGAAAAGACCCTGATGCTGGGAGGGATTGGGGGCAGGAGGAGGAGGGGACGATAGAGGATGAGATGGCTGGATGGCATCACTGACTCGATGGACGTGAGTCTGAGTGAACTCCGGGAGTTGGTGATGGACAGGGAGGCCTGGCGTGCTGCAATTCATGGGGTCACAAAGAGTCGGACACAACTGAGCAACTGAACTGAACTGAACTGAATATCTTTTCTACTATACAATGTTACATGTTTATTTCCTATGATATGATACAATATTGAAAATATTATCAGGTAAATAACCTGATTTAGAAAATGTATCATGAAATCATACAAATTATTGCCACCATAAGATTTTTAGGATACAAATAAGTCTAAGGTTTAGTGTAATCTCTGTTCTAAGTTAACAGCCAAATTTTGTACTGTTTTTGTCAGTAATTTTTTTTTGACAAAAAGATAAGTCACTCTAACATATATCCTTAAGTTCTATGATTAAAACAGAGTCTGAGGATTTATAATTTTGCATATATTTAACTCAGTTTAAATGTTTATTTTTGAAGACAGTATCCAACTAACTTGTAGTTAGTCATATGGAATTCATATCAATTTTTTAATGACCTAAGTCAAGTCAATAACAGTACAATCAAGAATAAACAATCTTCTCAGGAAAAAAGCTATATTCTCTTATTCTTGAGTAATCAAGTCCTTTGAACTCAGTGACCACTGTTGCTGTGTGTGTTGTATGTGTGGGGGAAGGGGTGTAACTTGGCCATTTTATACTTTTGACTATTTTAATGGCTAGTTTCCACTGTTTGTCAAACTAATTGAGCCATGTTCTATATCATCAGTTAGGATAATTAGTGTTAAACAGTTGAATTTGCAGTTGCAGATAAATTTTGTTTTACAGACCAAAACACTTCTATTTAGAAAGTGTATTTGTATTGGTATTTACAAAGTAAGTTTGAGAATTGTCAACTCTCTTTATTGTGGATGTAAAATAAGGCACTCTTCCGCTGAATACTCAAATGATGTACATATTTCTTTTCTCTGGATTCTTTTGGCTGTTTATCTCAGTTCTCAATTTTCTCTTCAAAACAAGGCTTCTATGACAATCATCACTGTATCTTTAATGAAAGCTCATTTTTAATAGAAAAAATCATACTGTTTTTGTTTGTTTGTTTTTATAATCAATTCTGAACTCTTTCTGAGTGTCAATTAATAGCTCTGGGAATACAATTTCACCAGAGTGTGGCAGCGCCTACAGCTTGGTATCACATCACAGTCCTACCATCCCCCTGTCTATGTACCAATCTAGACCTGATTTACACTCATGAAGAACAAAATGTTCAAAATAAAATATTCACTCTGAGTCACGGCTGAAAACTTGCATTTCTGGCCAGTTAACCATTGAGTTACTGCACTGAGGTATAACTGTTCAATGCAAATGTGAAATAGCAAAACAACTGGTTTGAAGGTGAGGCAGCTGATTCAAAAGGGATCTTACCTGCTTAATACACAGCAACCCAGAAACACTTTATTATAGACAACCCCAGGAAATGTTCAGGGAACTTACAGTACTTCCTTGTTTTCTGCCTTTAGAATTTGGAGGATCTCTTCTTTCTTTGCCGTCCTGAGGTGCTTGATGAAGGCCAGGAAGCTTCGGACAGCCTCAGCCTTGGAGAGGTTGTCAGGCTGCAGGTGTTTTCTGATGGACTGCCAGTGCTCTGAGAGCTGCAAAACACGGCCACAGGCCCAGACCACACTCATAATTCTGAACACCTGTGTTTGTAAAGAATGTTCTCTCCAGAAATAATGTTTCCTTGTATCTGACAAGCAAAAGAAGCTCTTTTTATCTTACCCCAATATATCTGATTGCCCCTGCCCCTATCACAGTCCTGTGACTCTCAGAGGCAAATACAGAGGCCTGCTGACCAGTGCACAAGTCCTCCTCAAGAGGACAGTTTTTGTCGATTAGTACTTAGCTCAAATGACCTCAAGATTCCAGGCATATAGGTCATTCCATGGTTACACAAGGGCATTACATCTGAGGCCAGGCTTTGACTACCATAGTGAAATTATGTTGAATTTTCATTAACAACAGGATATTTTGTTGGGAAAAATCATCAGAACTGCTGAAGAATTGTGTCATGTTTCTTATGAACTGAAACCTTATTGAAAACCAGTTTTTATAATAATTTGATCTCCTTATTCTGTTTATTTTACGGTTTGTATGAAATACTAGTAATAGTAAAACATCTTGCTGAGATCTGAACTGTTCATTTCATATATCCGTGTTAAGTAGAGTGGCATTTAGATAAAGGAATTGATGCTTTTGAACTGTGGTGTTGGAGAAGACTCTTGAGAGTCCTTTGCACTGCAAGGAGATCCAACCAGTCCATCCTAAAGGAGATCAGTCCTGGGTGTTCATTGGAAGGACTGATGCTAAAGCTGAAACTCCAATACTTTGCCCACCTGCTGTGAAAGAGTTGACTCACTGGAAAAGACCCTGATGCTGGGAGGGATTGGAGGCAGGAGGAGAAGGGGACAACAGAGGATGAGATGGCTGGATGGCATCACCGACTCGAGGGATGTGAGTCTGAGTGAACTCTGGGAATTGGTGATGGACAGGGAGGCCTGGCAGGCTGCAATTCACAGGGTCGCAAAGAGTCAGACACGCCTGAGCAACTGAACTGGACTGAATCCTCATATATACTACTGTTATGCTGCTGTGATTTTAAAAATAGTAAATAGTTCTAATCAATAACATCTTTTGGCTTAGAAAAAAGTTCAAAACCTTATTTTTCATAGTTTACCACTTCTCCCCTAGTTGTAAAAAAATGTGTTAAATCCCATTAGTGACCTCTCTCTTAACTCTGCATAATCTGCATGCTACCAGTTTTTAAATTATTCATTCCTTCCAATAACAACAGATACACATTTTGCTCTTCTTCCAATCCCTTTTGGTCATCTAATCTTAAGAGGATAGTCCAAAAAAATATTCCAGTTGTACTTAGCTAGATTTACTGGGTCGTTTCTGAGGGCAGAGATCACATCAGTGTTAAGTCAGAATTTTTTTCTTTAAAGAGTTGCAATGGTGACATTATACTGACATAATAATGAAGAATTATTTTCCTATCTTTCCTATAATAATGAAGAAATAGTTTTGAGAAATCTTAGATGGCTCATAATATTTGATAACTATGGGGAGAGAAATTAACAGAATAAGAAAAGATCATTGGTTTCATTAGTCACCTTTCTAAATAATTTCCATCTCATATGACATTAGAAAATGACACTGGAATATTAGATAATTTGTGGGGAAAAAAGAAGAAACAAGGTTTGAGAACAATTATTTTTGTCTCATTTTGTTTTCCCCTTCACTCAATTTTGATATATTTGAGAAACTAATAAGGAATTAGTGCCTTGCACTTTAAGCAAATTCTGGTATTAGCTCTTGATGATTCCACTTTTTTGAACACTAATAATGGCCAAGGGAAGAGCATCTTCTGGTAGCTACAAACAGAGCCTGAAGACAAGGGTTAAGTATTAGGACATGCTGGAACCCAGAGTCATATCTGTGGCCATACATCACAACTGATTTATGCAACAAAAGAAATTATTCTTTACTAGATTAAAAATATTACACACACACTCACAAATACATACAGATACACTCACACCTGCACACACAGACACACACACTCACACACTTAGCCTTGGGGGTGTGCTCATTTCTGGCTGTAACAGTAGGAGAGGTTGGGGTGTGGTAAATAAGTGTTCCTGATTTAGGTGAAGAGCTTGGTATCCATTTCTAGTCCTCCTAGCAGCTCTCAGAACACTGAGCTCAGTAAAACATTTCACCTGTGGACATGCTCAGCTGTTTCAGTTGTGTCCTACTCTTTGCAACCCCATGGACTTTTGTCCACCAGGCTTCTCTGTCCATGGGATTTCCCAGGCATGAATACTGGAGTAGGTTGCCATGTCTTCGTCCAGGGGATCTTCCCGACCCAGTGATCCAACTCATATCTCTTGCATCTTCTGTATTGCAGGTGGATTCTTTACCCACTGATCCACCTGAGAAGCCTGGACATATTACTCCCGAGAGGCAGAACTTTAAGGATTCAGGCCACTGTCTATGCTCTCAATGCTCTATGCTTCCCCTAACTTCATCAGGCTTATCCCCACTGCATTCTGAGGTCTGCTTTGAGGAAGCTGCCTTCAAGTCATAACATTTTTTATTTGAAATAAGTGGATGTGGTAGTCATTTGTTAATTATTATAGCATATTATTAGGCTACTGCTATTATAACTCAGTGCTGGCTGGAAGTTCTTTGTAAACTTTCCTTATAAATTAACTGAAGCTTCCATTGGAGACAAAAGGAAAACAGAATTGTAGGCCATGATTATTCCATGATTTGGCCACATAGCGCTGTGGCTCACACTTACAGAAGGGCATCCTTTGCACTTGCTCTGGAAGACCTGGCCCACAATGGGAATGGCCGTGTACTTTGAATCGACTGCTTTAATGATGGCTGCAACCTGCTTTCCCGGCTTCAGTCTCAGGCTTGCTTCCGTGGTTTTCAGCTCCAGTTTCTGCCTGCATAACCAGGGAAGAGAAATACTACATCAGCGGCCTTCTTTTGAGTGAACAAGCTATTAATTGGTTTTTTTTTTGGCAAACGATACTAATGTATTCAAATTCTGTAAGGCCATGTCTTTCAAACTGAGAGATCTCCAGCAGTAACAGAAACCTCAAGATAATTATGAAACTTTTCTGAAGCAACAATTTTATTCAAAGGTTTGAAAGTTTAAGCCTGGGATTTCAAAATATTATGACAAGAGACTACAGGAAAGAAAATTTGCCTGGATGCTGAGCAAGATATATGATGTCACTTCTTTGGGCTTTAGCCCAGCTCTCTGAAAAATGATATCTTCAGGACAACCACATGTCACTTACTAAGACAATTAGGAAATCTTGTTTTGCAAATATGGCCTCAATAATCTGATATGCTCTTTCAGTAGCTTGCCTCTCTCCCTTCAAAAGGCGGAGTCTACATCCCTCTCCTAAAACCTGGGCAGGACTCTGTGACTGCCAGGACTTGTAGAGAACAGTAGAAGTTTCAATATATGGCTTGTAAGGCTAAGTCCTTTTATGTTGGAGAAGACTCTTGAGAGACCCTTGGATTGCAAGATCAAACCAGTCAATCTTAAGAGAAATCAACCCAGAATACTCATTGGAAAGATAGATGCTGAAGCTGAAACTCCAGTATTTTGGTCATCTGACGTGAACATCTGACTCATCGCTAAAGTCCCTGATGCTGCAAAAGATTGAGGGCAGAAGGAGAAGAGGGCATCAGAGGATGAGATGGCTGGATGGCATCACTGATGCAATGGACATGAACTTGGGCAAACTTCAGGAGATGGTGAGGGACAGAGAGGCCTGGCGTACTGCAATCCATGGGGTCGCAAAGAGTCAGACACGACTGGGTGGCTGAACAACAATAAGTCACAAAAGGGAATTCAGCTTTCATCTGGCATGCTAGCAGCACATACTTTCTTACCATGTAAGAAGTCTGGCTACTGAAGCTACCATGTTGAGAGGCCCCATGGAGATAAAGAGAGATGCATGAAGAGCCTAAGGAGTGTGACTCTCCAGCCCAGAAGCTAGATAGGTGAGGGAGCAGCCTGTGAACCAGCTCTGCAACTGCACAACACACACCAAGCAAGCTAGCAGGATCAAGGCGAGCGTCACGATTGGGAGAGAAAATAATAAAGTGATTCCTGCTTTTTATACTACTAAGTTTGGAGTGGTGTGTTATAGAACAATGGAATCCTGATAAACCTAAATTTAAAATATTAATTTTATATGAAAACAAGACGGATGTAGTACAAAGTAGCACGCAAGGTTCTAATCCAGAGGAGACTTCAATAAAATTTCAAGCATTTGTGGTTTGAGACATTTCTACCAAGATTTTAACCATTTACCTCTGACATTAGGGTTATTTCAGAAGAAATATTTGAGAAATAATAGCAGAAGATATAACTTACATTTAATGCTAGGATGTGTTATTCTAAGTTAAAATCTGAAAATAAGACATACTCTTAGATTTGAAATTTTAGTCCTTTAGTCTGTGAGAACTATGCTGACCAGAGAAATTTTCTCAAATTGAAATAACAGTCTTGAATATGTAAGTACTATAAATCACAGCAAAAATTCTGTCATATCACTTTATGATAGAACATTTTTGTGTTTATTAACAACAATGACAAAAAAATAATCTTGAGGAGAGAATACACAAATGCCACTTTTTTAATCTAAACATTAAAAGCATTTGATAGAGAAATCAGAAAATAAATAAGAATGAATCAAAGTGTTTGCCTTTTAAAAATTTAAATTTTATTCAATAAACAATTTATTTTTAATGAAGTCCTATTTTAAAACATTAAGTATTTATTTCATGCCACATATTATTATAGATAATATGAAAAATAAAGATGAACAAGACATAATAATTGTTCTAAAGGAGCTCACAGTCAAAATGAGGAAGCAATAAATATATTAATTCATGTGCATGTATATATAGGCATATATATTTTTAAATTTTAATAATACATTAAATAACAGTAAAGAAAATTTAAGCATTATCTTACCTCGATACTATTTTGCCTGCTATTGATTGTAGAAAATTCAGCCTCAAAGCACGTATCTCTTCTGAGAGCACAGCTACAACAAAGCTGTCTTCTATCTTATAGGTAGTGACAGATGTGGCTTTCGAAGTGACACCCAAGACCTAAATAAATAAATGTGGTTGTAACAAGCAACCAGCTTTTTATCTTTGAATCAAGCCAAATAGCAAATTATCTTTTCATCTTCACAAGAACGCCCCCTTCATATTCCTTCAACACACAAACCTACAATATATTAAAATAAATCCATTCATTTGATATTATATAATACTATACCCTAAACTAAAAATTACAAGTGTTCCCAAATTATATTGCTGCTTTATTCACCTATTATTTCTGAATCGTCTCTACAAAAAGAACTTGGTTGCCTCAAAGAAAGTGATAGGGAGCATACCTGATGTGGGGTCGTAAATCCAGCCCTCTCTATTTTGCATGAATCCAAAGCCTTAATTTTGGTCACTTTGTCTTGATGAGCCTGGTAGGTCACTTTACAATCTCCAGAGATGTCTACCTAAAAAGAAAAGCCAAAATACAATGTTTCAGATGGGATTCTCATATGAACCATTTGAATTCCAGTGGGAAGTAGCTTAAAAATTGGGGTTCTAATACGTCATGCAGGATTCCTTTCTCTGACAAGATAGGAAGACAGAAGAATTCAGTGTTTCCTGCAGCATGTGGATTCCTTTCCATCCTCTTTGAGTCTTATGAGCACATTCTTATTGCCCCAGGAATAATAAATGATTTCCTACTTCTCTCTAATGTCTAATAGGAATTGGACAAATGGCCTCAGTTCAGTTCAGTTCAGTTGCTCAGTCACGTTCGACTCTTTGCAACCCCATGGACTGCAGCACACCAGGCTTCCCTGTCCATCACCAATTCCTGGAGCTTCCTTAAACTATGTCCATTGAGTCGGTAATGCCATCCAACCATCTCATCCTCTGTCATCCCCTTCTCCTCCCGCCTTCAATCTTTCCCAGCATCAGGGTTTTTTCAAATGAGTCATTTCTTTGCATCAGGCCAAAGTATTGCAGTATTAGCATCAGCATCAGTCCTTCCAATGAATGTTCAGGACTGATTTCCTCTAGGATGGACTTGTTGGATCTCCTTGCTGTCCAAGGGACTCTCAAGAGTCTTCTCCAACACCACACTTCAAAAGCATCAATTCTTCAATGCTCAGCTTTCTTTATAGCCCAACTCTCACATCCATACATGACTACTGGAAAAATCATAGCTTTGACTAGACAGACCTTGTGGGCAAAGTGATGTCTCTGCTTTTTAATATGCTGTCTAGAATGGTCATAACTTTTCTTCTAAGGAGCAAGCATCTTTTAATTTCATGGCTGCAGTAACCATCTGCAGTGATTTTGTAACCCCCCAAAATGACCTAGTCATAGTCAAAATCACTCACATGGGTAATTATGGGGTGAGGGGAGTTGACTTTTAATACTATGTGTAGGCTGTGTGTGTGTGTGTGTGTGTGTATACATGCAAACACACACATGCTTTGATGAGCTAAGTCCTTTAAAACCTGTGGCATTAATTCAGCTCACCATAAGGCACATCAATAATTTGAATGTAGACAAATACATCTCAATACTGACTCTGTATAGCTTCTCTGAGGCATCCTTTTGGCCTCTACAAGCCAGTCTTTCTACCCTCAGTCTTTTCAGCAAGTTAACCAGCATTCTCTTGGCCCAGCCTTGCCATCAGATTTTCTTACCAGCTCATGAACTGGCTGAATTCAGACAAGAAAACTTGGACTCAGCTCTGCTTTAGATATAATACTTGGGGAGCAACTAAACTTCTGTCATTTAACCTTTGTTTTCATCTATTAAATGGAAGGGTTCATATAGACTAGTAGTTTCTCAAACTGACTGCACCTACATTAGCTGAGAAAACTATTAAAAAACAGATGCTAATCTACTGAACCAGAATCTCTGCAGTGAATCCAGGAAGTTATAATCCAGGAATTATAACTTCCCTATGGCATAGGGATGCACAGTGAGGTCACTGGAATGTTCTCCAAAGTTTTTTGGGTCTCTATCATTCAGCCATGAAATTAAAAGATGCTTGCTCCTTGGAAGAAAAGTTATGACCAATCTAGACAGCATATTAAAAAGCAGAGACATTACTTTGCCAACAAAGGTCTGTCTACTCAAAGCTAAGGCTTTTCCAGTAGTCAGGTATGGATGCGAGAGTTGGACTATAAAGAAAGCTGAGTGTCGAAGAACTGATGCTTTTGAACTGTGGTGTTGGAGAAGACTCTTGAGAGTCCCTTGGACAGCAAGGAGATCCAACCAGTCAATCCTAAAGGAAATCAGTCCTGAATATTCATTGGAAGGACAGATGCTGATGCTGAAACTGCAATACTTTGGCCACCTGATGCGAAGAACTGACCATCTGAAAAGACCATGATGCTGGGAAAGATTGAAGGCAGGGAGAGAAGAGGATGGCAGAGGATGAGATGGTTGGATGGCATCACCAACTTAATGGACATGAGTTTGAGTAAGCTCCAGGAGTTGGTTTGGACAGGGAAGCCTGGTCTGCTGCAGTCCATGGGGTCAGAAAGAGTCAGAAATGACTGAGCAATTGAACTGAACTGAACTGATCATTCAGTCATTCTATTGGTCTCCTTAGTATAACTGTTTCTAACTTCCTTTCCCCTGTCTTCAAATACAAATTGGGGTAAAGGACGATTTGTTTCATATGTAAATGAGACAACTACCCAACTCACCTTTTCTAATCATTACCATAGGAGTAAATTTTTTTTTTTTTACTGAATTTCTGCAAATAGAAAGCCATATAAACAATTTTAGTAACTATATTAACAAATAAGATTCTAGATGCTTAATAATATTACTAAGTACCTCATTGGTAGTTCCAGAGCTTAACTGCATCTGAAATAGGCTAGCCAGGCCTCTCTTGAGATTTTCTATGGCTGCTGGTTCATTCTGATATGAGTAGAACTCTTTGATCTAGGTGAAAAAAGAACAAACATAAATAGAGCAGAAATGGATCATTTACGAGACTTGGTTAAATAAATAGCAGGAGAGGTTAGATTCTCACTCCTATCAATTCTGGGAGAAAGAGATCTGTTAGTTCAAAGCTGGGACTTCTTTTTTTGTGAAAAGAAGCCATTTACATTTCAAAAGGCTAGACCACCAAAATATGACATTTCAGGAGGTTGATAATGAAGGCTTTGGCTATGATGGGAATAACATAGAAAAGGAAAAAAAGCATTGATACAGGATGGGGTTTCTGTGAAAACAAGGATTGCCCAAGAAAGAGAAATCAGGAACATTCTCTTCAAGCATGTCAACATATTCCCTACCTGTAATTCTGCTTGGAACAAAAATTAACCAATGTTTGGACTTCCCTGGTGATCCAGTGGTTAAGAACCTGCCTGCCAACGCAGGGGACATGGGTTTGATTTCTGGTCCAAGAAGATCCCACATGCCGCAGAATAACTAAGCTGGAGTGCCACAACTGCTGAGCTCACATGCGACAACTATTGAAACCCATGCGCTTAAAGCCCATGCTCCGCAACAAGAGAAGCCACCACAATGAGGAACCTGCACCTCACAGAACAGCAGCCCCTGCAACTAGAGAATTCCCGCTCAGAGCAGCGAAGACAAAAATCAAGTCTTCATCACAGTCAAAAATATATAAACAGAATTAAAAAAACTAATCAGGTTTCAAAGTAACATCTCAGAAATAGGGGAGAAGGCAATGGCACCCCACTCCAGTACTCTTGCCTGGAAAATCCCATGGACGGAGGAGCCTGGTGGGCTGCAGTCCATGGGGTCGCTAAGAGTCGGACATGACTGAAGCAACTTAGCAGCAGCAGCAGCACAGAAATAGATTCTTGTAGAGAATGGCAATCACCATGCTTGAGAATCCTGAGACAGCACGGCCTCTAAGGGCTATGATAAGGGCCCACACATGGCCAAAATGCCCATGGACAAAATTCTACAAAACTGATGTTCATTGGCCCTGCAGAGCATTCCTGTTGGCCTTGGCTATGAGGAGACATAGAAGGTTGGAAGATTTGAGATTTAGGGTGCTAACACTGCATGGCCTGCCACAGGCACTGCTTTGAGTTTCTCTTCAGAAAGCAGGAAAAAGGCTAGAATGAGGAAGGGACTTTGATTTGGCTGCAATAGTAAACGGCTTATCTTAGCTTTGTTTCATCCTTGACATTTACAGGCACAGAGACGATAACTATGTCTCATACCATTTTGACCATTTAGCTCATGTTTAAGAAACAAGGATAAAAATACAAAGAATTTTATGGAAAGGAGGCTGTCATTTTTTACCTTGTATTGACTTCAAACACATCACATGATTTAGAAATGGAGAGGATGGATATAGCTTCCCTATAAAAATTCCCAAGGTTTATGGTAATTATAGATGCATGTCTACCAGAAATATCCTGAATGCCTTCCTATTTCTCTTTAAAACCAACCATGACTTCTCAAGTAAAACTGAAAGCTCAGTCATTATGCAATAAATTCAATTAATACCAATCTGAACCATTTAGTGTACATGAAAACTCCCTCATACCTTAGATGAAAACATTTTGCCTAATAATCAAACAAGTACCTCAAATTTTCTATTTTTATTTTCTACATATATTCTGCCTAGGGACAGATTTACCGGGTACTTTATCCGGCAATCAATTTTAGTCATTACACTGGATGAACCTATAAATGTTGGGATTGTGTTTGTCCAGGTTAAAAGGGAACTGGAATAGTGACCTCAACGTCTGGAAATCCACGGTATCATATTCTCAAACAAATCACTAACAATTTCTCAGAACCAAGGTTGAGTTTCTGATGCTGTATTTTGTAAACTAGGTCTTCTTACCTTTGAGGAATTAGAGTGTAACTTTCCTTGCAAATATTTGGGAGTACTTAATCTCCAAATATCAGGACTATTAAAGGATCCTAACTGGATTTCTTGAGCCCATACACAGTCAGAAGGGCTCGGTAGCAATACGCACATGCCTACGGTCTGGGACATTTTTGGCCTGAGCCTTAAATACCTCAGAAAGTGAGAGGATCCGTTAAGTAGGAAAAGTACTACTATACTTGTACTTGATCAGTACCCTCAGTTTGCTTCCAAGCTATAAAATATGCCTGAATTGCTTATAAAGTTTTCCCTAAAATTTCAGGAACCCAGTTGACAGATTTAATCTTCACATATAAGATTAAATGCTCCCCTCCTACTCCTTCTTCTGATCTTGACTGCTATATCCCTAAGAAAACGGCGTGACAGACTTTTTTTCCTGGAAGGCTGAACAACACAAAGTGTGAGACAGAAAATTCTTTTTCATTACTCCTATTCGTTTTTATTGTCTCCATAACACTAGAAAAGACGACAAGTCTCTTTTTCCTTTCGTGTGCCTGCTAACCTTTGGGGCCTACATTCCCTCCCTTTAGTTGCAGACCACTGAGACCCAGAGGGAAGACAGCACTTTTGTCCATAAATGTCAAAACTGTTAGAATAAAGTGGACTTTTGGTAATTAAGAAAATAATAAAGTCAGAACTTTGAAGTTTAATCCATGCGGCTGACACAATCTTAAATTCATTATTTCACAACAGGAACTGAGTAAGTTTTATTATATTCAGGCCATAAATCTGATTACTTCATTCAGTTCTGAAATGAGCTCTGAACATCCAAGAGCACAGGACTCTTATCTAAATTCACAGCCCCTGAAGCTTCCAAAGAGCGGCATGGTCCTCACAAAGTAAGCCGTCAGCCCAAGGAAACTAAACACAGAGGGATAAGGGTGGGTTGTGACGAAGGAGATGCAGTGCTTCTTCTGGCCAACTTTGAGGGCCAATTTCCCCTAGAAATCAGTAGGGATTATTCATATTTTTTAAAGAAAAAAATGCTTCTATACATTCCTTCAATTTATACATTCATTACGAAAAAGAGGAAGCAAAACTTCATTAACCGGCCAAAGAGCAAAACTGAACAAAAAGGATCACACCAAACAGAGATGAGTCACTTTCTTTGGTCTACTTTCTTAGCTGAAGCCATGTATGTCTCTTTCACATGTACCTAAGAAAGAGCATAGCTAGGAAATGGTACCTTGTAAAACAGACAAGTGAAGAAATACACAAAGAATTAGGAGGCTTTCAAGGTGTCACTTTTCTTTTGGAGGTTGGGTGTGGGTACAGGAGCCACGCTGCTCGATTCAGAGAGCAAATCAATGCCTAAGGACAACAAAAATGAAGGGCAGACTCAGCAGCCACATAATTCAATCAATACTGAGTAAAAACCAGAAATAGAAATCTGGTAATATTCCAGTTAATTGGATTAGCATTTCAGGCCAAAAAAGAATCCATGTGGTAACGAGGCATCTTTTGCACATCAGTCTTAAGCAGAAAACTGTCATGTTTCCAACTTAATTTGTAAATAAATTAGAGTCATACCCAAACATTTAAGCAAGGGAAGATGAAAAAAAACATATGTGCGATAAACATGCATCTGTGTATTTTCATGGGATATCTTTTATAATGTGAATTTGGACTCTGAGAAGACAAAAATACATGCTGGTGAGAAACCTTGAGATCAAAGAAATTTCAGGGAGTAAAACTTAAATTGCATCTGGGATAGAAAATACTCTCTGAGAAAACTGCCAATCAGCAGTAGAGACTTTCCTCTCATAATTTCTCCCATAGTAAGATGATGTGATAGTTAAAATAATGATATTTCTGACAGTGAAGTGGCTAAAAATTCCACGTGGCTTCTTTATCTCCAGGGTCATGTTTTTTCCAACAAGTACTTTATCATATAAATGAAAGATACCACAATGTACTTTAACTTGTGTCACAGGAAACAGCTCCTGCAGAAATGACACGTTGGGGTCACTGAAATAATGATGTGGCAGCTCCATCCCAGCCTTTGTACAGGGAGGCACTGAGTCCTTTTCTATGTGTAACCAAAGACTTTGTACTCAACTGCCACCCACAGGGCTATAAAATGATCGGTTGTGGTTTAGCCAAAGTATTGAAGCTTCAGCTTCAGCATCCTTTCAATGAAAGAAGGATTTCCTTTCAACGAAAGGAAAGGTTGATTTCCTTTAGCACTGACTGGTTTGGGCGTCCCTGGTGGCTCAGATGGTAAAGAATCACCTGCAAAGCGGGAGACTTGGGTTTGATCCCTGGATTGAGAAGAACCCCTTGAGAAGGGAATGGCTATCAACTCCAGGATTCTTGCCTGGAGAATTCCATTGACAGAGGAGCCTGGTGGGCTACAATCCATGGGGTCACAAAGAATTGTACACAACTGAGTGACTAACATTTCACACTTAGATTATAAATGCAATTAATAAGTTATGGCTCAAGCATGTTGCCACAATGGAATGCCAAAGAAAAAAATAACAGTATTTCCTGTTGTTTAAAAAGTTAGGCCATATGAAAATCAACTGAGTTAATACATACAGTGAAGAATGACAAGAAGACTACAAAGCAACTAGAGACATGGTTTTTTCCCCCAAATACTTTCCAGCTAGAAAAGACAGTAAAAACACAGAAGTTTCCACATAGACCCTCTCTTTTAAATCCCAGCTCCACCACTTGCTAATTGTGTGACCCTAGGCAATGGCACCCCACTCCAGTACTCTTGCCTGGAAAATCCCATGGATGGAGGAGCCTGATAGGCTGCAGTCCATGGGGTCACTAAGAGTCGGACACGACTGAGAGACTTCACTTCCACTTTTCAATTTCATGCATTGGAGAAGGAAATGACAACCCGCTCCAGTGTTCTTGTCTGGAGAATCCCGGGGACGGGGGAGCCTGGTGGGCTGCCGTCTATGGGGTCGCACAGAGTCGGACACGACTGAAGCGACTTAGCAGCAGCAGCAGCAGGCAAATTTCTTTCCTTCTCTTAACTTTGATTTCCTCATCTATTACAAGAGGATGAAAAAGCAGCACCTGCTTCCCAGGTCTGTTATGGAGATAAAAGAGAAAATTCATGTAATACCTTCGGTCAGTACAGGTATTAAGCGTTAAGTATGTTTTAGCTAAATTGTATCTAACTCTTTTGTGACCCCATGGACTGTAGCCTGTCAGGCTTCTCTGTCCATGAAATTACCCAGGCAAGAATACTGGAGTGGGTTGCCATGCTCTCCTCCAGGGGATCTTCCCGACACAGGGATCGAACCCACATCTCTTATGTCTCCTGCATTGACAGGCAGGTTCTTTACCACTAGCAATACCTGGGTAGGCTCAGGGGAGCATAGGGTTTGGGAAAAGCTTCCAGAACACCGAATCAGTCAGTGTAAGAATTGGTTCTGACTGCTTTGCGCAGGAAGAGAGTAGAAGGGCTGGAATATAAAGAGGAAGAACAAGTTTCTTCACCAAAACCTATCATCTAGCAATGAACACAAATGGCCAAAAGGAAAGTGATAAGGGCTATGAGTGAGCTATAATGTGCTAAGAAGTTTCTAAAGAGGGATAGTTATTTCCAGCTGGTTAAAAGGGTGTGAATGTTACAAAAGAAAAGGCCTGTAAGCAAAGCTTGAGGCATAATAAGTATTAATATTTCACAAGTAGAGAAGGGAGAGAAGCATTCCTGAAATGGTGATTCATATTTGGTTGTAAGAGAGTGATGATACAATAATCCTTCTTGAGAATCCCTTTTTAGTTCTTTACTAAAAATGAGCATCAGGAATAGCAACATATTACATGTCTTAAATTTGTATTTTAAAGTATTTGTTTTCATTTTTAGTTTGAATCTGGAAATTTCTGATCTAGAGAAATTTTAGAGATTTGAAGTTTTAATGATCCCTTTCTGTTTTTCTACATTAATTCCTGAAAGTAAGCTTTCATCTTTACTAATATAGTATGTTTTAACATGTCAATATAACATCTATACTCTTCATAAACCCATATTTAATGCCTGAAAATTCACAGATCACAATTGTGTTTCAATTCTAAACATACTAAGACAATTTTAAGAGATGAGACTCAAATTGTAAGTAATCACATTTACAGAATTTTCAGAGCAAATTTCCAACATATAGTGCTCATTCATCACTTTAGTATATAAAATGCTCTTCAAAGTCATAACTTTAAAATAATCTCTAAATGTTTTTTTTTAATCAACTCTATCTTAGAAATGCCATCTCCCTTCAAAAGCTTCAGTTTTGTACTTGAGCCAGTTATTGATACTCTCATGACAAATGCATATCACTTATCTAATTTAGATCATTTCATTCTTATAATTTGCCTACTTTCCTGAATTTATTCATTCATCTATGATGACCTATTGTGTTACAGTAGCTTTTTAATCCTCTCTAATTTAATAAGGAATGTACCTTTTAATACTGCCTCTCATCAATAAACAAATACTTGATTCTACTATAAAGATTTTTCATAAAAATAGGGAACATAAGTGGCTAGGTAATATAAGTGAATCCAATGCCTTGACTTACTTCTGAAACATTTAATTTGTGACTTTCATTTATTAGTTGTTTTTTAAAAACTCCATTTTCACAAAAGTAGTGACACCATGATCACCTAAAATAATATTAATATCTACCTAAGAAAGAAAAATATGAAGTTGGGGGAAAAAAAACACGTGGAACTCCAAAAATCTTGTTTACCTTTCCATGAATTAGATGAAGGAGCACAGGTCTTTGCATTGCTTCCAAGTTTTCCTTTCTTATGATTTGAGATAACTTTTTTCCTTTGAAAATGCTCTTCTCTCCTCTCTGTTGATTCACATTTTCAACGTTTACATCTTTCATCTGGAATCACGGAAAGAAACCTATTAGAAAAACTTCCTATACCTGTTTCCATCAGAGTTTCCTAGAAAAAAAAATGGTAAAGCAATAAACAGGGTTGGCCATAATTTTTTTTGTCATTCAACACATGATTCACAGTACCTAGCCATCATCTTTAAAAGAAAGGAGAAGGTATTCAAAACTTAGATTTTTGAATTAGGTAAAAATACTGACATTAAAGGAACCTGCGACTTCAGGTTTATAGTAATTGTGGCTGGAATATGGCTCTTTAATGTCGTTTTCACTCTCTTCATTTGTTTTGAACTGTTGCTATCTGCCTACTCTCTTCACTTTCTGTAACTTTTGTTTGAAAGGTATCCTGCCCCATTGTACCTCATCTATACATACAAAATTAAGCATTAACAATCTGATTACTGAACAAAGAGCTACAGAATGTTTTCTGCAGAATACTGTTCTACTGAGAAATGGGGAGGTGAATGATAAAGTTTTGATCCAACTTGGAAAACACACACAGCTATTAGAGACACCCAAAGAAGCAAAGATCACTTGATGAATGTATTGCAATGATACCTCATTATAAAGTATATTACCAACTACTTACCAGTTACAATGAGGAAAATCATGGTCCTGGTACCTGTTTCACACTGACATGTAGAAGGAGAACTGACTTTACTAAAGAAATCTATTGCTTTTAGGTCCTTGAAAAGCAAATGTGGAATCATATATTAAATTTGGAAGAGGCCCCAAAGGCCATCTAATTTGACCTTCTTTGTCAATACATAAATTTAAAGCATCATAACTAACCAAACACTGCCATTCAGGGAAGCACCTGGTTCTGTCCTCAGGAAGAAAGCAGAATAAGTTACTCCCTCATTGGTGATTCCACCTGTCAGATCAAGGAACACAGGAAAGCTAGAAGGTCACAATTTGCCTCCTCCTTCACTTAGAGTGGTCTCAATTGCTTTTTATATGACATGGATTCTACACTCCTTACATGCAGAACATTTCAAATGGATTCCAGTTTATTGTACCGATTAACATGACATATTAACAGCCTGGCATGCTGCAGTCCATGGGATCACAGTCAGACACAACTGAGCTACTGAACAACAACAAAATATGACATATAGAACTGAACATAATACTTCAGTTAGCAGTAGACACCTTCATTTGCCTGTTTCAATAATTTGGAAAGATCAGATAATTTTTGATTAGCAAAAACTTCAAAACTGTATATCTACTTATTTTAGTGATGGATAATATTCAATGAACATATGACCAACAGCACAAACAAGTGCTATTGAATGGTACACTTCTCAAAGACTTTGCTAACATCTAATCTTAGCATCTCTCTGGTAGAAAATACCCACCGTAATTTGGATCAGTTGGTTATCATCACCATCAGGACTCCTCCACAGTAAGGCAACATCCACATTGGATGAAATTCGGTAGCCCACACTGTCTTGAAGGTTTCCTTTGCCCCGATCGAGAAAAACTTCAGTGGAGTATGTGAGTTTGTACAGTCGGTCATTATTTAATGAGAGACCAGTTGTGTGACCTGTAAAAAAGACAGTGATACAAGTCAAGTCTTAGTTGTAAGGCACCCAGCAGGCCATGATACTATCTTATCATCAACACATTCCTTCTCCAGCACGGTGGTACCCAGTGGGAGCTTATATTTGTTAAGGGGAGTAAATCTTTGCTAAGTGAAGCATGGTTCTACTTCTTCATCGGCTGAAATTATTGGTTGAACAACAACAAAAACAACAACTAACAAAGAAATAAGCTTCCATTTCAGAAAACTTAGTTTGTATCTTTAAATAATAATCCGATTATCTAAATATTGCCTTGGTTAAACTATAGAATATTTTTAAATAAATATCATCGTATTGCTTTAACTTATACGTATATTATTTCTTCCCCTCTCCCTGCCCAGCTTTCTTTAAATCAAATAATAAAATTTGATTTCAAGTAGAAGCTCAGCCAGAGATTGCTTGATAATTTGCAATTAACATATTTAAAATACAACAGGTCAAAGCCAAAGAAATTTTAGCAGTTAGATGGTTGTCCCTTACATTGGATATTTTGAACATTTAAAAAATATCCCTTCAAGGTAATTTATCCTATTAATTAAATTAGCAAACTTACAGTATTAAAGTACATTTCAAGGCAACACATATGTAAATTTAAATTAGTTGTTGCTGAATAAAATGATGTTTTCCTACATAAAATCCAGCACAAGTTTTAATTTGGAAGGGACAACTTAATGTTTAATGTCAAATAGTATACAAGTCGGCATCATAACCAAAAAAAAAAAAAAAAAGATATATGGAGGAGTTCATACCCTTTCCAAACAGTATATCTTAACCCAAAGAAAACATAAAAGAGTAGCATCCAGTCTTTCCCAAAGATGAACTGAGGTCATACAAAGTCTTTTGATAAATCTTCTATTCATAGCTCTCAGGAGAGAGTAAAAAAAGATTTCAGTAGGCATTTTTCCGCAGGGCTAACGGGGCAGAATTGACTAGTTAACTGTAACAAGCAACCATGTCTCTTTTCCCCCCACAGGAAATATGCATATGGGGGAGGGACAGAAAACGAGGCTGAGATGAGTAGGAGAGAAGTGAGGCAACTGAGAAAGGAAGTAAAATTACTTAAAAAGTCAAAAACTAAGAAAATCTCCTTACTATCTGTTCTAAGTCTTTCATACATATTAACTTATTTAATCCTAATAAAAATCTAATGGGGTAGGTACTGTTATTAGCCTGATTTTATAGATGAGGAAATCAAGAGATACAGAGATTATACAATTTACCCAAGATCACTCAAGAAATTAGTGGTGAAGCCTCTAACACCCTGTCTGGATCCAGAGACCATGTTCTTACCTACACTATACACATATAAACCTTTAGGTTGACCTATTCCATTTCTGGGGAGTGAGCTAGGAATTCATTCATTCATTCAACAAGGATGTATGAGCACCTACTGGGTAGTCAGCACTTTCCTAGGTTCTGGGGCTATGCCAGTTAACAAGCAGACAACATGTCTACTTTTGCGGCATTTACATTTAAATGAGGGGGGAAGGGCAATAAAAAAGCAAGTACATAGTTCAGTTCAGTTCAGTTGCTCAGTCGTGTCCGACTCTTTGCAACCCCGTGAATTGCAGCACGCCAGGCCTCCCTGTCCATCACCAACTCCTGGAGTTCACCCAAACCCATGTCCATTGAGTCAGTGATGCCATCCAGCCATCTCATCCTCTGTCGTCCCCTTTCCCTCCTGCCCCCAATTCCCCACCAACCTAGATAGTATATTAAAAAGCAGAGACATTACTTTGCCAACAAAGGTCCATCTAGTCAAGGCTATAGTTTTTCCAGTGGTCACATATGGATGTGAGAGTTGGACTGTGAAGAAAGCTGAGCGCCGAAGAATTGATGCTTTTGAACTGTGGTGTTGGAGAAGACTCTTGAGAGTCCCTTGGACTGCAAGGAGATCCAACCAGTCCATTCTAAAGGAGATCAGTCCTGAATATTCATTGGAAGGACTGATGCTAAAGCTGAAACTCCAGTATTTTGGCCACCTCATGCGAAGAGTTGACTCATTGGAAAAGTACATGAGTAAATTATAAAGAATATTAGAAATGCTAATGAAGAAAAATGAAATAGGAAAGGAAATGGGGATGCTGAGGGGAAAATCTTTATTGAGAAGGTAATATTCTGGGCGAGGACATTAGGCTAGTCACTTGGATATCTGCCGAGAGGGCATTGCCCACCCCTCCTTCCTCCCATTTCTCACCCCCACACTCCACTCCATCCCCCCACAGAAGGGAGAACAAGTTCAAAGACCCTGAGGAGAGTTCCCAGAGGGGTAATGGAGGAACAACAGAGAGGCCAAAGACTCTGGGATTGGGTAAAAGACAAAGCTGAAAAAGATGAGGTCAAATAGGCACCCATGAGTGGCTGGGAGATGGTGGGTGAGGGGGGAAGGTATTTGCATAGACTTAGAATTCGACTGAGATGAAAAACTATTGAAAAGTTTTGGGTGGTGAAGTTACATCATCTGACAAAACTTCAATGAAAGGGGATGAGGATTTTAACAGAAAAGCTAGAAGGAAGTAATAGAGTGGGTACCTAAATGCGTACATGAAAACAGGCTGTGTCCAAACACCAAGTCAGGCAGAACCTCAGGTATGAGATAAGGAAGGCAGCCAAAGGCAGGAAAAACCTTGAAGGAAACAAAGTCTGTGAGTCTCTCCAGCCTCCCTAGACTGGGGATACTGCAGCAGGTTCAAACACCGGCTTTCTGACTAGGAAGATATTTTGGTCAGAGGCCTTCTTTTTTATGACACCTATCAAACTCCACAAAGGGCAAAAAGGAAATACTTGTTGCCTTATCTAACCCTTACAGCAATTCTGATAGGTAAGCAGTATACGGCAGTTAAGAAAAGCTGACTCCACGTTTAACTCAACGTAGCAGATACAATGCAGAATTTGATGTAGGAATATACTAAAATTCAAGTTTTGTGGACAACCTGAAGTGGCTTCTGATTAAAATAACTATGAAAAGTTTCTCTTTAATGCCAAAGCCTTCCAAACTATCATGTTGAGTTTTTTGTTTGTTTGTTTGTTTTTACTTGACTGGTCCAAAGAATGTGAAAAGGGACAATATATTTCAGTTCCTGACGATGACTTGGAAGTGATAAAGTGAGGAAAGAATGGCTTTGTTCTACAACTTTTCCTACCTCTTTCAATAGGAGATACATCCTAAAAAGGATTTAAAGATACATCCTTTAAATAAGTGGATGGTGCTGAAGTGTTGTCCCGGCTGTCCTTTCCTCTTTGATAAGTATTTCTCTGTTTATGTTACTAAGAGATCCAGCAATACTGGCACGTGGGGGCATGTTCCATTTATATATCTTGACTAAATTTCTGTCTTCGGGTGTTGCTCTGTAGAGTATGCAGAAGGGCAACAGGACTTGATGATAGATTAAATGAGCAAATCAATTTTTAGCCCCCAAAGGAGTCTGTACCTTTTCAATGTGTTCCTTTGAGAGATTTTTTTTTACTACCACAAAAGGAAAAAAGCTTTTAATTTTGAACTTTTAAAAAAAAATCTTAAAGTATTCTTTTATTAAACTCAGATCAATATAATAGTTAATTGACTTAAGCAAAAAGACAAAATAGAAATAAGCTAGTAAAGGTGAGGCTTGAAGAGACCTGCATTGATGATAAGGATGAAAGATAAGGGGACTTTGGAGAAGGCCATGGCACCCCACTCCAGTACTCTTGCCTGGAAAATCCCATGGACAGAGGAGCCTGGTGGGCTGCAGTCCATGGGGTCGCTAAGAGTCGGACACGACTGAGCGACTTCCCTTTCACTTTTCACTTTCCTGCATTGGAGAAGGAAATGGCAACCCACTCCAGTGTTCTTGCCTGGAGAATCCTAGGGACGGGGGAGCCTGGTGGGCTGCCATGTATGAGGTTGCACAGAGTCGGACACGACTGAAGCGACCTAGCAGCAGCAGCAGCAGGAATCCAACAGAAACCCAGAAGGCTGGAAAGAAAAGAGTAGGATGAAGGATAAGGGAGGGAAAAAATGGAAGATGGTTGTTGTGAATGGACTGAAAAGTATAGTCAGGCCAGGAAATAAAGACCTGTGTGAAGGAACAGTTCAGGTTTAGAGGTAACAAGATTAAGTAGAAAGTGTACATATGGGTGGATTATTGAAAGGAAAAGCATTATGAAGAAAACCCAAGGAAGGTAGTGAAAATAGACCCACCATTACAAAATATGATTTAGAAAAAGTAGAGGAAACATGAGTCTCCCAAACGTTGAGTCAGCATATCTCTTCTCTATACTAACTCCTTCTTCATTCTCTTTACAGTCCAATCTGCTCTCAACATCCACACAGATCTGGAGATTTGCTAAATAATTGCATCGATAATTAACTTTGAGATGAGTTTTGAAGTGATGCATAACATCCCAAATTTATAATGGCCTGATTTTAAAGTAAACTCTTCACAACTAGTTCGCTTATTAAATATCAATCATTTCAAAGGACAAGGAATCTATGATTAAACCATGATACTGTAATACACGGCTTCCCAGGTGGCGCTAGTGGTAAAAAATCCACCTGCCAGTGCAGGAGACACAAGAGACTAGAGTCCAATTCCTAGGTTGGGAAGATCCCCTGGAAAAGGTAATGGCACCCCACTCCAGTATCCTTGCCTGGGAAATCCCATGGACAGAGGTGCCTGGTGGGCTACAGTCTATGGGGTTGCAAAGAATTGGACCCAACTGAGTGAACAAAGCACCATAATATAAGAAGTTACCCCATCTGGGTAAGAGAAAGTTGCCAAGTCCTATATTTTTTATTCACGATATTTGGCACAAGCAGCTTGTATCACAACACTAATAACACTTAAGCTTTGAGGCCCCCACTTGCCAAGGCCTTTTCCAAGATCTTAGAAGGGGACCCTAGTGTTATGCCTACATGTCAATCTTTTTTTCAGTAATATTTGCAAAAGTAAAATATTTTTTGTGAAAATGTGGATTACTTTTTTCTCAAAAATGGAGCCTAAATTGTATAAGCTTCAGTTTCTAAAATTCTGGATTTGTCACTGAACTTACAACAAACTATAGCTATCTATTATGTTCTCAGTCATATTTTCCTGTATGTCATTTCTGTATGTGTATATGTGTGTATTTAAATCTTTACAAATGCATGTATTTGAAAACATCAAGTTATCCAATATTCTATGTAGGTAAGGGAAAAGAGAGAAGCCCACAATAGCTCAATCATTTTTCTCAAAATAATCATGGTATTAGGTTTGATCTCATGGTGCATAAATTGGTCATATTATGAATATTTAGCAGTATTTGACAGATAAAATACAAGCTGTTTCACAGTTCTCTGTCAGATATAATTTACAAACCTTTATTTTTTCTCATTAAAATTTTCTCTCATCCAAGTAAGGGCCATATCTTTACCAAACATTTTAGAAAATAGTAATATATATACATATATAATGCATATAAATATATGTATAATCTTTAAAGAATCTGAAGTGTAATTTGCTTAGGTGAAATAATTTAGTCCCCCCCCAAATTTATTGTTCCAATAGCAAAAATTGTCTCTTTTCCTCATGTGGAAATTTTCCATGCAAAAAATTTTGAGACAAACTTTACTTTATTAAAAAAAAGCCACAGTTATCTCAAGAGGATTTTAGAAGCTTACAAGTGAATTGTTTTATACCAGTTGCTTAGCGTACACAGTTATTAAAACTGGACACTATCATGCTGTTTTGTAATAGGGCAACTGACTTTGATGGAGAGTCCTCTTAAGAGATTCAAAAAAGCGATCATTTTACAGGCCCAATATTTAGAAATTCAAGGCATGCATAAATTAGCTGATTTAAAACAAGATTACATATTAATATATTTCATACAGCTTTTTGAAATCATTACTCAAAAGTTTGTTTGCTCTGAAAGTTAGCAATTTGTATGTTTTTAAATAGATATTATCTTAAAATAGAAACTATAATGAGCAACACTATTTTTCCAAAGATAAATGTTATCTCTCAAATCTATGTCATGTAGTTTTATTTTCTATAATCCACCAACTATGATAATCTTATCTTTTTTGAATGATTATAGAATTAAATACAGGCTTTACCATTTCATTCATAATCCTTTGGTAAGTTAAATGCCTTTTTCATTGAGTCTAATTCTTTTTGATGTCACATTGCTAGGCAACTAGAAGGAAATTTAAGAACTGGTTTTTTTAAATCTACATTTACAATTCAAATGAAGGAGCTGCGTTCATTGAGTGACCAGCAGCAGCAGATAACAATAGTTGGCATCTTTTTTCTCCCCTTTAAAAATAAACCATGAATGAGAGAATGAAGCAAGAAGCATGCTAGTCTGAAGGACTGAAACTAAAAGGAACCTCTGTTTGCTTAATGTATGTAGGAATTCGAATTTAATTTTCATTCCAACCCAGTCATGCCTTCACCAGCATTCTAAAGTTACATGGGTTTGAGGATCACTTAGTTAAGAATTCTTTCATTACACATACACACACTTTTCCCCCTCAACGATTAAAATTAAAGTTTAGCAGAAGGCAACACAAACTTACCTTTAACAGAAGCTGAATATGAGGAAATGAAGCAGAGAAAAAGCACAGCGAGAAGAATCATATTGATTCAGCTACCCTTTAATGCATTCAGTTCCCAGCTAGAAGTCACTGAGAAGTGGACTCTTTCAATGGCAGCAAGGGAGTGACCCTTCTCAGAACCTGCAACAATGTTTATCTTTGGGAGAAAGGTCAGATTCCAAATTCCAAAATCAGGACCTAAGTTCACAGAAGGGCTCACTATTAATGATTAAACTTAGGTGGGCTATAGTTTTCAGACTCTCACTCTTTTACTTTTTTACTCAATCAGAAAAATCAAGAAAATTTTCACTTTTGAGAGCTAAACTAAACCAGTTGCCATCCTGTAAATTCAGAAGTACAGAGGGGCAATCAAGGAAAACTAGGGCTCAGCGCATAATCATCAACATGCCTATATCATTAAATGCTTGTCTTCCCATTTACCATTTGATGTGGGAGGGTGGTGAGGATTTGCGAACTCAGGTAAACTTGATGGAATTTTATTCTCTTGTATGGTCATCTGAAATTTTTTATACCATGGGTATGCTATTATTAAAAAATCACTCTAAATTTTAGAATTTGAATTTTAAAATTTTAACTTGTACCACCACCAATCACTTCAAAATAATGTTAGAATAGATTCAACATTCATTTCTTAAAACTAGATGATTCTTCTTACGTGTGAATCAGCATTGTTGACCATTAACACACTAGCGGGCAACTGAGTTTATCATAGTAGCCCTCTAGCTATAGCTATGACAATAAACAATTGTCTGGATCCTCAGACTGGCTGGCTGGAGTTCCCTGTGCTTTCTGAATTCCTGTTCTAGGCAGAAATTCAGAAAGGGGATTCCAGTCCTTACTACTTCTGCAACAGAAAATTAATTAGGACACTTCTCTAGAATTAAAGTGAGTACCCTAGAATGGCTAAGACCACACTAACTAAACCAGCTCTGCTCTTGTAAACTTCAGCAAGAGAAACTTGCTATGAATAAAACCTACTAAAATGAGGTGATTTGGAAACCATGTGGGGATGCTTTGGCAAAGGAAGGAATAATGTGTTGGTAAAGGGATTTTTCAAATAAAATTGAAAATACTTATGGCCATGTTTGGGGCTTCCCTGCTGGCTCAATGGTAAAGAATTCACCTCTTGGCCAAGTCAGAGACCTGGGTCAGAAAGATCCCCTGGAGAAGGAAATGGCAACCCATTCCAGTATTCTTGCCTGGGAAATTTCATGGACAGAGGAGCCTGATGGGCTATAGTCTATGGGGTCACAGAATCAGACATAACCTAGCATAAACAGCAGCACTATGGCCAGGTTTAAGCATAACGGGTTCTTAAATCTAACCTCATCTCTCTCCAAACCCTTTTCTAGAACCCTAACCTTAAGCTTAAATCTTCTAGACAACACAGGTAAAAGATAGTCAACTTGATAGACAGGGCCACAAGATAAAATATAAAATATAAAATCTCAAAGTTAAGCATACTTCCTTTTGAAATATGTATATTTTTTATAAAGAACTGAAATGTGAAAATTGTTTGTCTTTATCCTCTATTGAGATAAAAACTTCATTTGCTATCATGTTTTATATATAAATCATAGCTAAAGTACCTATACAAAAATAAAATATTTGGTTATTACTTTCACTTTAAAGTTATAACTAATAAGTTGTCCTGGGGTAAATAGAAAATAATAAGTTGTCCCCTTAGAAAAATAACTGTTGAAGAAATATAAGTTTTTATGAATGGTAGGTATTATAAATACAAGATAATGTGAAAGTGCTTTATTGCTTTACATTTGAATAGATTTCAATGTAGTCCCACAATTTCTGCATTGCATATATAGTGATATGAAGCCACTATAGTCATTTACACGTTACCCACTTTTTTGTTTAGATTAAGGACTATTTTAAATTTTATGAGGACTGCCTTTTGTTTTCATTTGAGGTTTACAGCTACGTGCTTGTGGTTCGACTATGTGGTGCATGATACGTGTCTATTTGGTTAAAGTACTATTCGTCGTCAGGTGTTTACCAGAGTCTAACCAATTAAAAGCATATCACTATTGTCTAACAAAATCTGTTTCATTTGAGCACTTGCTTTCCACTAGAAAGCACCTATGAGTCACTGTATTAAGTAGTCATTTAAATATAGGATGTTCAAATAAGGCTACTTCTATTGGTAATAAAAACCATCATCCTTAACTTTTTACAAAGATATTTGAAAGACTTCTTAAGATAGTTTCAGAGATGAAATAAGATTGCCAAAGCCTTTTCATATCCAGTGAATTCTTTGTACCAAAGGAGAGGCATTCTCCTTGGTTAGTCTGTTGACCAAGCAAAGTGACATTTTATAATAATGTGGGAGATACCTCCAAATCTTATCATGTGTAAATCAGCTATTTACACAGCATGTGAAGCAATGCAGAAGCACAGCAAGATACAAAAATAAGAGCTTGCCATCTATGGTACAATTACTAGGTTAACACACTATGCCAAGCACTGAACGTTTTGTAGTATAGCCGAACAACCATTATTTCACATGTTAGCAAAATGACATTCAGATTAATTTAGTAAAATGATTTAAGGATCATAGAAAAACAAACATTGAACCTAAATCCGATTTCTCCTTTACTTAATATTAGAGATAGGAGGTATAAAATTGATTTATTAGGTATGACATAGAATTATCAATTCAGACTGTCTTTTAATAAGTCCATCACACTTTTGTGTGGAGGTTAACAGGTAGCTTAATTGCTGTGATTAGATGTTCCAGGCTGAACAGATTGTCCCAGGGAAAAAACTGATCTGTGCTAGTCAGGTCACAATCAAGTAATAGATTTTAAAACAATGCTATTCAATGAAATCCATTGGTAAGTACATGGCAGTATAGAATATCTGCTATTCTATTTGGCAGTGATAATAAGAGACTATGAAATAAAGACGGCTAACTAATTCCGAAGTACAGCTGTGTTTCTAATAAGTATCAGAGGTTGCTAGGAGTTAACTCATTTCCTAGATTAGAAGATGAATGAACTTTACCCCACTAAAGGCTGAAAGGAAATGTATTACCCTTCTAGATACGCTGCTGCTAAGTTGCTTCAGTCGACTCTGTGCAACCCCATAGACGGCAGCCCACCAGGCTCCCCCGTCCCTGGGATTCTCCAGGCAAGAACACTGCAGTGGGTTGCCATTTCCTTCTCCAATGCATGAAAGTGAAAAGTGAAAGTGAAGTCGCTCAGTCGTGTCCGACTCTTAGCGATCCCATGGACTGCAGCCCACCAGGCTTCTCCATCCATGGGATTTTCCAGGCAAGAGTACTGGAGTGGGGTGCCATTGCCTTCTCCGACCCTTCTAGATATAGTTAAGTCAAAATGTATGATAGCTAGCTATGGAGGGAAGAAAGGCACTATGACGTCACAACACTTTACTCTGTCCTAGAAAGAAGCAAGACACTAATGAAAAAAACTTTTTAGAGGGACTCTTCAAGTTATCCCTAAGTGGTCATAATAAATTCTACTAGTATTTTCAATTCAATGACGGAATTAGCATTCTCAAGGAATCCTGCAAAAAATATTTTTGGTAGGTAAGGAATACAGTCCACCCTTTGCATCAGCAGATGAGGAACCAGGGGATACCCAGGAGGGACAACTGTAAGGGACTTGAACATCTACAGAGTTTGCTGACTGTGGGGATCCTGGAACCAATCCCACACAGATACTGAGAGGACTGTAGTTTTTGTCTTTGCCTTTTGTCAGTTAATACTTTCTCAATTTGTCTGTTTTTTAATTTTTATTGGAGCAGAGTTGATTTACAATGTTGTGTTAATCAGTTACACATATACACTGTCACCCTGCTTATTTAACTTACATGCAGAGTACATCATGAGAAACGCTGGGCTGGAAGAAGCACAAGCTGGAATCAAGATTGCTGGGAGAAATATCAATAACCTCAGATATGCAGATGACACCACCCTTATGGCAGAAAGTGAAGAAGAACTCAAAAGCCTCTTGATGAAAGTGAAAGTGGAGAGTGAAAAAGTTGGCTTAAAGCTCAACATTCAGAAAACGAAGATCATTGCATCTGGTCCCATCACTTCATGGGAAATAGATGGGGAAACAGTGGAAACAGTGTCAGACTTTATTTTTCTGGGCTCCAAAATCACTGCAGATGGTGACTGCAGCCATGAAATTAAAAGACGCTTACTCCTTGGAAGGAAAGTTATGACCAACCTAGATAGCATATTCAAAAGCAGAGACATTACTTTGCCAACAAAGGTTCGTCTAGTCAAGGCTATGGTTTTTCCTGTGGTCATGTATGGATGTGAGAGTTGGACTGTGAACAAAGCTGAGTGCCAAAGAATTGATGCTTTTGAACTGTGGTGTTGGAGAAGATTCTTGAGAGTCCCTTGGACTGCAAGGAGATCCAAACAGTCCATTCTAACGGAGTTCAGCCCTGGGATTTCTTTGGAAGGAATGATGCTAAAGCTGAAACTCCAGTACTTTGGCCACCTGATGCGAAGAGTTGACTCATTGGAAAAGACTCTGATGCTGGGAGGGATTGGGGGCAGGAGGAGAAGGGGACGATAGAGGATGAGATGGCTGGATGGCATTGCTGACTCGATGGAGGTGAGTCTGAGTGAACTCCGGGAGTTGGTGATGGACAGGGAGGCCTGGCGTGCTGCGATTCATGGGACACGACTGGGTGACTGAACTGAACTGACTGACCCATTTTAGATCTTTCTCCCATAGATCTTTACAGATTATTGAGTAGAATTCTCTGTTCTATACAGTAGGTCCTTATTAGCTAACTATTTTATATATAGTAATGTGTATATGTCAATTCCAGTCCTAATTTAGGGATTGTATTCTCATAAAGTGATGCTCTCTTTTATACTAAGCAAAAATTATATGAGAATACATATACTATTTTTAAAGGTATTGTTTAAGAATTCTCTTTAATAAAAGAAAAAGTGCACTGAGGAAAATGCTTTTCCTTAAAAAGAATAAACGATACAGGTTTGAAATATATGGAATCCAAGACTTGCAAAAAAGGATAATCATTTTTGCATAATGGAGTTATTAAACAAACTTTACCTTTACCTCCCACACCTCCACACACATGTATTTGACAACAACCAAAAACTCCTTGTGGGTCAATAATACTCACCCTAAGAGGAGCCTAAATTTATTTTTGGTGGCACAAACCGAATTTCTAGCATTTAGGAAGAAAACTGATGGCTTTCTTTCAATGAACTATTGTAAAGAAAACAAAGCTTAAATTTTGATCAGAATCATTTTATTTACTAAGACATTCCAGAGATTTCCCATATACACTGTACCCAGTTGTCATTATTAATATCTTACACTAATGTGGTATATTTATTAATAATTGACATAGTAACTAAAACCCATACTCTATTCAGATTTCCTTAGTTTTAATCTAATGCTAAAGGTTCGTCTAGTCAAGGCTATGGATTTTCCTGTGGTCATGTATGGATGTGAGAGTTGAACTGTGAAGAAGGCTGAGCACCGAAGAATTGATGCTTTTGAACTGTGGTGTTGGAGAAGACTCTTGAGAGTCCCTTGGACTGCAAGGAGATCCAACCAGTCCATTCTGAAGGAGATCAGCTTTGGGATTTCTTTGGAAGGAATGATGCTAAAGCTGAAACTCCAGTACTTTGGCCACCTCATGCGAAGAGTTGACTCATTGGAAAAGACTCTGATGCTGGGAGGGACTGGGGGCAGGAGAAGGGGACGACAGAGGATGAGATGGCTGGATGGCATCACTGACTCGATGGACGTGAGCTCCGGGAGTTGGTGATGGACAGGGAGGCCTGGCGTGCTGCGATTCATGGGGTTGCAAAGAGTCGGACACGACTGAGCGACTGCTCTGATCTGATCTGAATGCTTTTTTGTATTTCAAGATTCTATCCAGGTTACATTAAAATTAGTTGTCATGTACCTTTAGGCGTTTCTTAGCTATGAGTTTCTCTAATTTTCTTCAGTTAAAAAAAAAATTCTGGGACTATAGTATTTACAATGTTGTGTTAGTTTCCAGTGCATAGCAAAGTGAGTCTGTTACACATATATCCACTCTTTTTCAGATTCTCTTCCCAAATAGACCATTACAGAGTACTGAGTTGAGTTCCCTGTGCTACACAGCTGGTGCTTGTTAGTTACCTATTTTATATACAGTAGTGTGTATGTCAATCCCAATCCTTGTTTATCCCTGTCCCCCTCCCCCCCTAGTAACCATACGTTTGGTTTCTATATCTGTAACTTTCTTTCTATTTTATAGGTAAGTTCCTTTGCCCCCTTCCTTTTTTAGATTACACATATAATGATTTTCCCCATTTTTGATGGCATTGACAGCTTTGACAAGTTTTGTAGGATCAGGCCAGGTGTTTTATAAAATGCTCCTTTATTAGTTTTATGGAATATTTTTTCTTATGACGAGTGGCCTTGTAGGTTTGGAGGAAGACCATAGAGGTGCCATTTTCATCACACTATATCAAAGGTATGATTTATCACTGTTGATGTTGACCTTGATCACCTGGCTGACAAATGTTGTCAGACTTCTCCACTGTAAAGTTACCTTTTTTAAACCTTCTCTTCCATACTGTACTCTCTGGAAGGAAGTGCTATGGGCAGCTCATACCTAAAGATTAAGGAGTTATATTCCTCCTCTTTGAGGATGGAGCATCTATATAAATTATTTGGAGTTTCTCTGCATGAGGGATTGATCTCTTCTTCCATATTTATTTATGATTTATAGCAGCATAAGAACAACTATTTATTTTATATTTGGGGTTATAATCCAACATGACTTTTAAATTTATTTCTACAATTGTTCCAGCTTTAGCCATTGGGAGCTCATTCAGTTGGCTCCTATGTTCCTTTGACATATCCCATCTTTGTGTGTGTGTGTGTGTTCAAGCATTTCCTTCATTTCTGGTCCTACAAAATGCTCCAGGTTCATCTTGTATATTTTTACCTCAATCCTAGAGTCAGCCCTTTCTCCAAGGAGCTCTGGTCCCTTTTATTGAAAAGTGGTATGGGAAAGCAAGACCTGAGCTTGTCCCTAAAATATTGTCTTTTAATCCATGTACTCAGAATCTTGTATTTATTTAGATCTTTCCTTCATCAGAGTTTTGTAGTTTCACTCATATAGATCCTGTATATTTTGTTAGATGCATACCTTTGTTTTTGGTGCTAATGTTTCCTTGAATTTTAAGTTCCAACTGTTCATCAGTGGTAGACAGGAACTTTCCTAAATTAACCTCGTCATTTGTGACCTTGCTATAATCAATTATTAATTCCATGAGTAGTTTTTGTTTTTTGGGGATGTTTTTCATAGACAGTCATGTCACCTGAGAACAGTTTTACTTCTATTTCCTTTTCTTCTTATATTTGCTCACACTTTCAGTATGTTATGTACTTTTTATATTTCATATTTTCTGAGTTGTTACTCCTCTTCAAATCTTTTCTCCAATCACATTATTTCTGAGTTTTTCTGGTTTATGTTGTTCTATCTTCTAGCATTTAAAAATTTTCCCTTGTTTTGAAATATTGGGTTACAGTTTTCATCTTTTTTGCTATTTCATATTTTTATTATAATAGCTTTATATAGAATTCAATTATAATTCTTTTCATGGCACATTTTTTTAGTTTAAATAAGCTATTCTATACTTTTAAGAGACAGGTGTGTGTAGAATAGATTTTCTAGCTTCCAGAGCTTCCTTTTCTGATGTTTTCATAAAATTACACTTTTATATCCTGGTCGTTTCTTAGCTCTGTCTTCTCTTCTCCCACTGTCATCTGGACCTTTTCTCTGCTTCTATTGTCTCTAATCTGTCTAATTTGGAATTCTACTCCCAGAAGTTTCCCCTTAGTGTTGGGCTCTTTTCCAAGAAGGGAGCTCAGGTTTATTAAGTTTTGAGAATTCATAGACCCCCCCACACCCCATGAGCACCTTCAGACCTTCCTGCTCATCCGTCTGTATTCACTCTGAAATTAGAGTCTGTCAGTTCTGCTGCTAATTTCATATTGATCTCCCTTGCTTGTCAGTGAATACCTGTTGGCAGTCAGAGGTTCTCATGGCCTTTGGCTACTCTGTTGTCTTCCCACTATTTCCTCTTACGCAGATTCTGATATTAAGTTGGAGGTTTGCTCCCACCTGTTCACATTTTGAACTTTAAAAGGATTCTTTCTTGTTGTAGCCATGATTTGTTCTTGTAATTACTGTCGTTTTGCTATCCTAGATGCTCTATCTGTTTTATGAGGAGATTCAGACCACACTGTCTCCAGTCATCTTCCTAGAGTCTTCAATATTCACATATTACTCAGGATGCTGGGGGATACAGTATTTTTAAAAACATTTTTATAAGCTTTTTCTATATTTTTGAAGGCAATCCAAATGCAAGTTGAAATGATTACAGATGATAGGTTGATTCTGCCTTTTAGATACCTTTCATGTCATTTAAAATAGGCCTTTTTTTTTTTTTTTGCTTAGCCTCAAATTAATATACCTACAAGTGTAACTCTATTCCCATACCTCCCCAACCTGCTGAAGAGTACTGTCATACGTATAAAACATCAGAACTAGGCTTAAAATGATTTGTGATGACTGCTCTATGTTTTCAGGCCAAGCATCTTGGAGGAGCTCATCACTTTATTTATTACCATATTTGTGTCCTAGCATTCTGATTTTACCTGTAGCCCTCTTCTCTACAATCTATAGCAGCAGTCTCTAACCTATTTGGCACCAAAGACCAGTTTTGTGGAAGACCATTTTTCCATGGATGGTGGTGGTGGGAGGGGGACCGAGGGGGAACTGATTCAGGTGATAATGTGAGCCACTGGGCACCGTACATGAAGCTTTGCTTGCTACCACCCTTCACCTCCTGCCGTGCAGCCTGGTTCCTAACCGGTCCATGGCCCTGAGGGTTGGGGACCTGTGATCTATAGTCCAATTTAACAAACTGGCTGCTGTCTAAATGTGGTCCAAGACATGCTTTGCTTAGTACTTAAAAACAAACAAAATAAGTTACCAACACTTAAAAATCAGATTTCATATAGAAAACCAGACCTCTGGCTGCTCTTAAAAAATTGAGCTCTGATGGCATTAGGCCCACTACTTGGAACTTGTTCCCTGATTAAACAGAGACTATGCTTTCAGGTTTGTGGCACTTTTCTTCTAGATAGCTTGTGCCATTTACCTTCTAGTCATAATAGACATTATAGGTTTGTAACCTATGGTCTAGCATCTCTGATTTCAACCTCTGATGTTGGCTTAAAATACCAAATATGTGCTGATAATTTCTAGATCTGTTTCTACTTAGATGTTCTGCAGACTCCCCAGAACCCATATATTCAAAACCAAACTAATTTTTTAAAAACCTAATTTTCTTCTACTATTTGCCAAATGATCCAGTTAACAGAATTACATTCCTACAGTTGTCCAAATTAGAACTCAGATGGTAAAGAATCTGCCCGCAATGCAGGAGACCCAGGTTCAATCCCTGCATTGGGAAGATCCCCTGGAAAAGGAAATGGCAACCCACCAGTATTCTTTCCTGGAAAATCCCAAGGGCAGAGGATCCTGGCAGGCTGCAGTCCCTGGGGTCACAAAGAGTCAGACATGACTGAGGGGCTAACACAGTTGTCTAAATTAGAAAAACCCTTAGGGTCAGTCTTTCCTCCTTTCTCATCCTACCCACTGCTTATCAGTCATGTACCAAACTATGATATGCTTTTGTTTTCACTGTGCCCAATATTTAAAATACTTTTTCCATCTTGGTATCTGGAGAACTTCTATTTACTTTCCAAGATAGAACAAATTATTCAATTTCTGAAACTATGTCACTCACCTCCAGGAACATTTAGTTGCTCCTTTCCATGTACAGGCATCTCAAGTACATTATACTGTATGATATTTAACACCAGCTCTCCCACTAGACTAAGGATTCCTCAAGAACAAAGATCACGATTTAGTTATCTTTGTATCAACAATACTAAGATGGAAAAACATGGGACTCAATAAGTATGTTAAATAAATAAATAAATGAGTTTTACAAATTAATGAAAATAATACTGTTTCATATTATGGTTTTTGCCTTCCTGTATTTTCTATATGCTTTCTATATCTTTGGTTAAATTGTCCATTTTTTGCTAGTGCTTGCTTTGGATGATACTAGAATCATTTTAAATTTCACATCCTATGACTATAAAGTTAAGGGCTATGTCAAAAGAAAACATATGAGGGTTTTTTAAGTAACTTAAAATTTTTGCTTTAATAAGGGTATCGGGTATTAGCCCTGAAAATATATATAATTATTCATAAAACAGATCCCTGAGGGGCAACTGAACAGCTGTTGAAAGTTCTGGCACATCACTATGCCAGCCTGAGCTTAATGACCTACATGTGAAGGGCTAAATATCCAATTACTAATCCTCCCTCAGCTACTCTTTGGCCTGATATGGAGGTAGCTGAAAAAAGATGCCCTACTAACAGATCAGAAATGGATCCAGACTTCCTTGCCAATTCTTAGTTAAAAGATCTTTTGGACTTGACATAATGAGGAAACAAAGAGTGCCCTACAACCATGTTGCAGTGACAGTTTTTCAAGTAAAATTCGACGGTTTAAAGCAAGAGTGATTTCAGTTTTGTAACTAAATCTACAGAAATTTTAATTCTTTCAGAAAAGTCAAATCTGGAATTTAATTTCCTATTCACAGAAACCTTTAAACATGTTAGAATGTTTCCAAATATCTAGTATAAATCACTCCAGAGTTCTTTCCATACTGAGAGGGCAGTCTTCTATTCACTGATTCAAACATCATTCTTATTTTCGAATTCTGCAATAATCACTTATTAGAAGTAGGACCAAATTAAAAACTAAATAGAAAATGACCATCAACCGGATTAGGTTACAGCTCTCCCTCAGGTGACTTGATCTATATATCAAAAAGATTACATAGTAAAGTCAGGCATTATAAACAATGAAACGTCACCCGATGTCTTACAAAACAGTATATGAAAAACAGCTCAAAGAATGAATGGAGAGTAAGACTTATGGTTGTAAGGTAGAAAAGGCGTAAACATTCTAGATTTAATTACCTCTTACTGGGAGCTTGATTCACTTTTAAAATCTAATTTTCCACTTGAGTTGTGTAAAATTATGTGATACTGAAAACCTCCTGTATTATAAATCAAATAATTTAGGCAAGAGATGCTTTCTTCTCATCTCAAACGTGGAAGAATTATAAGCCCTTTATTAGTGTTGGTCATTTTTAAGAGTGGGAATGTCTTAACATCCCTCGCCACGCCCACGAGGATAAATGAATAAATGCCGGCAGGTGTATGCCTGCCTTGAATTGGAAAAACAGGTATTATTACTCAAACACCTCCCACTCCAGAAACCCTAACCCCAGACCCCGCCCCACACAAACCCCGCCCCTTTCTCCCACTGCGGGTCCGGAGTTGGCGCAGTGGGCTGACGAAAGACGTAACCTCCGTAGCCTTCTACGTGTAGCTACCGGCTCTGCCTCTGGGAGTTGAAGTTTCCGAAAGAGGACCTTCTCGAGTGGTAAAGACCACTACAAAAAGCTTTCTGAGAGGTTATCAGATTTCCCGACAACTCCTCTGTTCGGTAAGTGTCTTGGGGCGGAGGCTTGCGCTCATCTACCTTTTGATAGAATCCGGGAGCAAAAGGAGCGCGTGCCGATCCCGCCTTCCACTAGCAATAGGGCTTCCGGGCAAGAGGTAAGTGGGATAATGGAAAATGTAGCAAAGACCCAGCTCCGGAAGGAAGTGACGTCAGAGAGCGCGCGCCCCTTCGGCTCGCCAAATAGCTTTCTGATTCGTCGGCTGCAAATTAACCCCGCCTCTGGAGTGCGTCCAGGAGTTTGAGACATGGAGGCGAGAGTCGGGATGGGCTCTGCTCACTAGTACGGGACCTCTTGCTGTCGACTTCTGTTTGGGGTCAAGATACGGGTCCTAGTATGTGAAGTGTGTTCGCTTCCCAAGAATGAAGGGAGAGGGAAATCTGGACTCTGAAAGGCCGGAAAACGAGTTGTGGTTGTGCCACTTATTGGCAAGTGACCGTGGGCAAGTCGCTTTGCGTCTTTAAACCTCGTTTTTCCTCATTTTCCTCATTTTTCCTACGAGGGTTGATGTCTCTGAGCGCTGTGAAATGTGGGAAGAGGCCAGGGGAAAGTTGCTGCAGGTGCTGTTAGGCCCCACCGTGGTGAGCTGAGGACTATTTTAAGAAGTCCACGGTGTTACTGAATTTCCCTGAAACATTTTGTGTTTAAATTCAGAAATTTTTCTAGAGATACACAGAGGATAGCAACGGCATATTTCTCGCTTTTTTGTTTGTTATAAATCCTCCGCCTTTCCCCATCATGGCCCAGGCCTCTGCCTAAGGGACCTCACAGCTGAACCGAGTCGTTATTGCAAATCTGGCCCTCGCGTTTTAAAAAAGGATATTCCTTCTTTACCACCGTTAGGTCATTTAATTCCGTTCTGCCGTTATTTCGACATTCCTTTGGATGTTTCTGGAAAGGAGGCTGTGTTATAAATTATTAAGACTTTAGCCCAATCCATAAAGTCATGATTTTTTTTTTTTTTAACTTTCGGCCAGTCACACTCATAATGTGTAATCTCCCTGCCGGAAGTTGTGCTGAGAAGTGTAAATACAAGGATAATAGAGATACAATTTTTTTAATCTATCTATCCCACACAAAATTGCCTTAGTCATCTTTATCCATAGTTTCATAAAACCACCAGATAATCTATATCTAACTAAACGAACTATTTAAAAAAATTCAGTGCTCAAGTAAACTAAATTTGGCACAATTATTTCTGTAATTGCTACAAAGTTGGTTGAACCTGGTAAATGAATTAAAATGTGCAGTGAATAGCACTGCATGTGAGGGACGAATGCAAACTCTGCCATGGTGTTTATATTTTACTTAACAGGTTAATCTGAACAAACTAGTGCATAGTTAAATGCTTACTGTATGTTACAGGCAGTAGGAGTTGGTATATGTCTTTGTAAAGTGTGTTGAAAGCAATAATGAAAGGATCTCAATCTAGCATCATTTGATGCTTGATCATTGCATCATTGCCTGCAATGTATCTAGCTTATTCAAAGCTTTAAAAAATTTTCTTTTACTACATTCCTTTTTCTTAATTGGAAATAACTTTTAAAATAGCAGTGATAATGATATTGACAAGTTCATGACCTTTGTATTTGATAGGCTTTTAAAAAATATTAGTATGCAATGATAAGCAAATTAAATTTAACTTGGACTTCTTGGGAAAGGCGAAAGCTCCCCCTGGTGTGCATGAGTTGTAAAATTTTACTGTACTTTGTTATATTAAAATTTTCAGTCTAGAGCCAATCAACACTTGCTCTTTTGACCATCGTAGGAAACTAGTGAAAACCGATGCCACTGATGATAGAAATATTCTCTCCTACAATATTAATCAATTTCATGAAGAAAGCAATTTGTTTCCTCTGATTTTTAATTGTGCCTTAAAGTCTGCACGTTTGGCTTGTGTTCCTCCATGCCAAGTCGCTTCAGTTGTGTTCGACAGTTTGCGACCCTGTGGACTGTAGCCCAGTTTTCTCTGTGTGAGGATTCTCCAGGCAAGGCTACTGGAGTAGGTTGCCATGCACTCGTCCAGGGAATCTTCCTGACCAGGGATGGAACCCAAGGTGCGTTGGGCGGCAGGTTTTTTTTGGGTTTTTTTTTTTTTACCACTAGCGCCACCTGGGAAACCCGCACATTTAGCTTAAGGGGCAGGTTTAGCTTATGTTTTCTATATTGTTTTGGATATATTCATTGCTAATTTTTATTCATGTGTTTATTTTTGGAAAGGAAATAAAAGTGATCCTAGGAATCACAATGCATGTTTAAAATTTTTCTTATCTTTTCAGGCTTACTGTGTTCCCTCTGTCTCCTCTTTCTTGAATAGTAACCTTATTTTCTAGATTAAAAAAAGTTAATGAATGTGCTCAAGGTTCTACATTTACCTCCAGTTACCTTTTTGGCCTATGTTTCTCTCAAGCTGTTACTCACATTTTTTAAATGCTCAGACATATGATTTTTTTCATTTTATTTTTCTGTCTGAACTCTGAATCAGATTGTGAGGTTGTCTTCTAATTCATTAATTACCTCTTGGACTCCAAGTAATCTGGAGTTTGCCTCATATGTTGAAATTTTTATGACTTCACTTCCTGCTTTCCAAATTGGTCCTTATTCTTTTTTTTTTTAATGAATTCTTGTTTTGCTGTTTTTATGCCCGTTTTTGTGTATCAATTTCTCAATTTTTGTTTTTATGGTTATTACTCTTCATTAACTCTTTTTTTCCCTCATTTCCTGTCCTTTTATAATTTTGCTTTGCAGACTCATCTGGAATGGAATTATAGCTTTCCTTTCCAAACTACCTCTGTCTACTACTGATTTTGTGGTTCCTTCTACCCCATGACCCTTTTCAGTGCTTCAGACCAATAGCAGAGCCTATATCTGTGATTGATAATTTCGGTCATATTGTACGTTCATATGTCACCTCATATCTGGGCCCAGGTTGTAGCCAAAAGGCTGCTGTCTGTTTTCCCCAAGTAGTCAGCTTTGTATAAGCTATCTTTAATTTTACCTGTTGTTAGGCATTTTTTCTTGGAAAGAGGAGCCTCACCCCTAACACCAGTTTAAGGGTTCATCTTAAATTGCCTCCCATCTGTCTCCCATCCTCTGTCTTGTATTATTATTTTTCTCTTTAAAGATAGGAAAACTCTCAGCTGTCTTAACACAGCAGACCTTGTTCTTAATTTTGAGAAAAGCTATACTTTTTTTGTTTCCCCTTTTAATATTTTATCTGCCATTGTCGTATGTTGCAAGCTTGGAAGGCAGGATGTCACAGACATAAACTTTTGGCAGTGATCTCTAGGAAGTTTCCCGATTGTTTTTTTTTTTTTTTTTTTTGGTGCACTGGCATACAAGTAGAACCAAAGGGTTTTTCCCGTCTGTTACCTTTTGGTGACACAGGTCTTCCCCGAGCCTTTCAACAACAGGTGGGTGAAAGCAACACAGCTCTTTAACATTGTTTGGAAATTCCCATTTTCTAAATAAGACTTTGGATTTCTAGAAGACAGTAGAGTTGGATGTGGGCTTGAATCTTCGCTCCATTACTTCATTTAACAAGTATTTGAGGACCTATTTTGTGCAACATTTGCTGTAGGTGCCTTGTTTCTTAGGAATTATATAAGAGCTTTGTAACTTTGGGCAAGTAATCTTTGTACCTCTTCCTTTGCAAAGTAGGCATATATGACTACCCCTTAGGGTTTTTTTTAATGGAGGTTTTTTTTTTTTTTTTTTTTATGGAGAAGGAAACGGCAACCCACTCAAGTATTCATGCCTGGAAAATCCCATGGACCAAGGAGCCTGGTGGGCTACAAACCATGGGGTCGCAAAGAGTCAAACACGACTGAGCGACTTCTGTGTGTAGGGTTTTTTAAAAGAGTAAATTAGATAATAACTTTTTTATTAAGTATAGTAAGAATTAATAAATGTTTGATGTTACAATTTTCATTACTTTTAGAAGTCCTTTATAATGTCATACTCACTCATTTATTTGTTCTACCTATACATAATAAGCATCTACTAAGTGCTCAGCACTATGTTAGTGTTGCCAAATGTAATGTTGGGCAAAAGCAGATGTTAGCCCTGCTGAGTAGAGTTTCCAGTGGAGAGTCAAAGTTGAGTTGTCATTTCTAAGAGATGATCTCCTTTAAAAGAAGTGTTTCAGTTCAGTCACTCAGTCGTGTCTGACTCCTTGCCACCCCGTGAACTGCAGCACGCCAGGCCTTCCTGTCCATCACCAACTCCCCGAGTTCACCCAAACCCATGTCCATTGAGTCAGTGATGCCATCCAACCATCTCATCCTCTGTCATCCCCCTCTCCTCCTGCCCTCAGTCTTTCCCAGCATCAGGGTCTTTTCCAATGAGTCAGCTCTTCGCATCAGGTGGCCAAAGTATTGGAGTTTCAGCTTCAACATCAGTCCTTCCAATGAACACCCAGGACTGATCTCCTTTAGGATGGACCAGTTGGATCTCCTTGCAGTCCAAGGGACTATCAAGAGTCTTCTCCAACATCACAGTTCAAAAGCATCAATTCTTCAGCACTCAGCTTTCTTTATAGTCCAACTCTCACATCCATACATGACTACTGGAAAAACCATGGCCTTGACTAGATGGACCTTTGTTGGCAAAGTAATGTCTCTGCTTTTTAATATGCCATCTAGATTGGCCATAACTTTCCTTCCAAGGAGTAAGCGTCTTTTAATTTCATGGCTGCAGTCACCATCTGCAGTGATTTTGGAGCCCAGAAAAATAAAGTCTGACACTGTTTCCCCATCTATTTGCCATGAAGTGATGGGACCAGATGCCATGATCTTAGTTTTCTGAATGTTGAGCTTTAAGCCAACTTTTTCACTCTTCTCTTTCACTTTTATCAAGAGGCTCTTTAGTTCTTCACTCTCTGCCATAAGGGTGGTGTCATCTCCATATCTGAGGTTATTAATATTTCTCCCAGCAATCTTGATTCCAACTTGTGCTTCCTCCAGCCCAGCGTTTCTCATGATGTACTCTGCATATAAGTTAAATAAGCAGGGTGACAATATACAGCCTTGACGTACTCCTTTTCCTATTTGGAACCAGTCTGTTCTATGTCCAGTTCTAACTGTTGCTTCCTCACCTGCATACAGGTTTCTCAAGAGGCAGGTCAGGTGGCCTGGTATTCCCATCTCTTTCAGAATTTTCCACAGTTTATTGTGATCCACACAGTCAAAGGCTTTGGCATAGTCAATAAAGCAGAAATAGATGTTTTTCTGGATCTTGTTTTTTCTATGATCCAGTGGAAAAAAGTGGTTGGTGGCATAAAGAAAACTTGTGAACTCTTGTATTCCTAGATGATTCTTCCCCCTCTTAGTAATTTTGCAGTGTAGTAACATGTCAGGGCTTTGCTCTAGCCCCTAAATCATACATCTTAAAATTTCTTGTCTTGCAGTCAAAATTTGATAAACTTTCTAACTTTTCTTAGGTACCCCATATGTCCTATTACATCATTGCATGTTTAAAGAAGGCAAGAACCATGTAATAAAACCGCTCAAATTATGTTCTGTGAAGTTTTTTTCTTTCCGGTCTCTGAATTGTGGCGATTGTTCTTTTTCCTTTTAGTTGTTGGCTTCTCTGCACAGACTTGTTAGCTATCCCTGTGAAAGGGAAGAATTACCCATTTTTGTGTAAGACTGATAGAATATTTGCAGACTTCATGCTTACTTAGTCTTTGATAGGGATAAAGAACACATATTCTTAAGCTATGGTGTTAATAATTAAAGAGAAAAGATATTTCAGTATTTCTATCATTTTCCCTGCTCTAAAGACAAGTTTAGCTCTAGACAGTGGATGTAAAGATGTGGGTTGTGGTTTAGTTGCTAAGTCGTGTCTGACTGTTGCGACCCCATGGACTGTGGCTCGCCAGAATCCTCTGTCCGTGGGACTTTACTTTCCAGGCAAGAATACTGGAGTGGGTTGCCATTTCCTTCTCCAGGGGATCTTCCCGACACACAGATCGAACCTGGGTCTCCTACACTGCAGGTAGATTCTTTGCCAACTGAGCTACCAGAGTGGGTGGTTAAATCTGAATAAGATGTTTTAGATGGCCCTGAGTATTCCACAACTGATTACAGAGTCAGTTTACATATTTTGTTTTTCAGCTGTGACTTAAGTGAAAAATTTATAATTACATATTTATAATGAAATATGTTGGGGGGCAACTCAATTTGTTTTCTGTACTGTCCAAAATTTAGAAATGTATAGCATACCTTGTGTCAAAAACCAATTGTTGAGTGTCCACCCAGATAGTGAAATTAGCACTTATCCTGTATGACAGTATTAAAAACAAGTACAAAAATGTGCTTTCCATCTCTTTAAAAAAAATAATATGTGTTTCTTTTATAAAACTATATTTTCATTATATAAAATTTGGAAAATGCAGAAAGCCATGGGTGGGTCAGAATTAAAACGTGTGTATATGTGTGTGTGTGTGTGTGTGTGTATATACACATATATATATAAAGAAAATTGAACATGTTTTGATTTTCTTATTTAACATAATTATTTCCCTTTATCGCTAAATAATATTGAGAAACATTTTTCTTGCTGCTTAGTATTCCAGTCCAGTGTTATAGGTGAACTGTAATTTATATTTAGTCCCCATTTGGTGACATTCTAATTTTTTATTGTTAAAAATAGCATTAATACATGTATTCTTTTCCATTAATTTTGTTTATATTTCTAATTAATTTACAGGAATTCTAAGGAAATAAATTATTGTAAGAAAGAGTATCAACATTTTAAATCTCTTCAAACATATAGGTCTGAGTAGTCTTCTGGGAAAATTGTGCTGTGCTGCCAATAGTGTATGAAAATAGCCCATTTCATCAAATGATCTTTGGCAGTAAATGAAGATTGATTGCCTAAATTTGCACTTTTTTCATTACTAATATGGTTTCATTTTAATCACATCCTTTGGTCTTTTTTTTTTACTTTTTTTTTTGGTTGTGAATCATCTGTTCATGTCAGAGTTGCTTTTCAATTTTTCAGAGGCATCAAATAATGTCATCTGAAATGTTGCCAGCATTTAGTGAGACTTGTAATGTTGAAAGACAGAAAAACTTAAGTGAAAATGGAGAGCAAAATCAGAAGCCCGGATCAAGTGAAAGGTTTCAACCAATATCTAAGCGGCAAATGAAGAAGCTAATGAAACAGAAACAATGGGAAGAACAACGAGAACTCCGCAAGTATGTATCAAAATGCATATATTCTACCCCTATTTAGAGATATAGAATGTTGGACCTTCAGTATAGTAATTATGCAGTTACATAATTATGCAATAGTAATTATGTTAATTAAATTGGGACTGTACATATTGTTAGCTCACTTTGTCAGTTGGCTACTAAAACTGTTTTGTTTTCTTTTTTTTAGCAGTGTTGCTGAATTTATACAATACACTTTTCTCAGCCACACTTATTGTGAGTAGCACCCCAATTTCTAAAGTAACCAGTTTATAAAAAGGATATAGTTAGTATCCATGTCCTAGATATGGAACAAAAATAATCATCTCAGAAAGGTCAAGTTTGGGCCTAACATTGATTTTGCTAGAACTATTACAGGTTTTGGTAAGAGCAGTTAGGCTTAAGCTGTTATTGTAGAAAGACAAAATTTATTAGAAAATTAATTGTTGATGTAGATGAGAGAAAAACCTGAGGGTTTTTTGTTTTTTTTTTTTTTGTTTTTTTTTTTCATAATTTTACTTTTAAAAAAATGGGAGCAGCTTTTTCTTAAAAAAGAACTTTTATTTTTATTAAAGGGCTTCCCTGGTGACTCAGATGATAAAGAATCTGCCTGCAATGTGAGAGACCTGGGTTTGATCCCTGGGTTGGGAAGATTCCCTGGAGAAGGGAATGGCTACCCATTCCAGTGTTCTTGCCTGGAGAATTCCATGGACAGAGGAGCCTGGTGGGCTGCAATCCATGGGGTTGCAAAGAGTCAGGCACTACTGAGTGACTAACACTTTTTTTTTCATTTTATTTTTATGGGCTTCCCTGGTAGCTCAGAGGGTAAAGAATCTGCCTGCAATGCAGGTAACCTGGGTTTGATCCCTGGGTTAGGAAGATCCCTTGGAGAAGGGAATGGCTACCCACTCTAGTATTCTTGACTGGAGGAATTCCACAGACAGAGGAGCCTGGCGCACTGCAGTCCATGGGGTCACAAAACGTCAGACACGACTGAGCAACTAACACTTTATTTTTCATAGTTAATTCACATATATATGTATATGTGAAATATATATATATATGTGAAATATATATATATATGTGAAATATATATATATATGTGAAATATATATATATATGTGAAATATATATATATGTGAAAGTGAAAATGTTAGTTGCTCAGTTGTATCCAACTGTGCGACCCCATGGGGTGTGGTCCGCCATGCTCCTCTGTCCATGGAATTCTCCAGGCAAGAGTACTGGAGTGAGTTGCCATTTCCTTCTCCAGGGGATATTCCCGACCCAGGTGTCAAACTTGGGTCTACCATATTCCGTGCAGATGCTTTACTATCTGAGCCACCAGGGAAGCCCCATATATACATATACATACATACTTTTTCAGATTCTTTTCCATTATAGATGATTACAAAACATTGAATATAGTTCCTTGTGTAATACAGTAGATCCTTGTTGGTGGTGCTAATGGTAAAGAACCCGCCTGCCAATGCAGAACATGTGAAAGACACGGGTTTGATCCCTGGGTTGGGAAGATCCCCTGGAGAAGGGCATGGCAACCCACTCCAGTATTCTTGCCTGGAGAATCCCATGGACAGAGGAGCCCAGAAAACTACAGTCCTTAGGGTTGCAGTGAGTTGGACACAACTGAAGTGACTGAGCACAGAATGTGTATGTTAATCCCAAACTCCTAACTTTTCTTCCTACTCCCTTACTATCCACCCTTGTAACCATAAGTTTCTTTTCTGTGTCTGGGTGTCTACTGCTGTTTTGTAAATAACTTTATTTATATCACTTTTTTTAGATTCCACATGTAAGTGCTAACATATTTGTCTGAGTTACTTCACTTATTATGATAATCTCTAGATCCATCCATGCTGCTGCAAATGGCATTATTTCATTCTTGCTTATAGCTGGGTAACATTGCATTGTGTATATATACCACGTCTTCTTTCTCCATTCATTTGTCAGTGAACATTTAGATGCTTCTGTGTCTTGGTTTTTGTAAACAGTGCTTCTATGAATGTTGGGGGTGTATGTATCTTTTTTAATTAGAGTTTTCTCTGGCTATATGCCCAGGAGTGGGATTGCTGGACCATATGGTAACTCTATTTTCAGTTTTTTAAGGAATCTTTATACTGTTTTCTGTAGTGGCTGCACAAATTCACATTCTCAACAACAATGTAGGAGGGCTCCCTTTTCTCTGCATCCTCGTCAGCAGTTGTTATTCATAGACATTTTGATGATGGCCATACTGACTGGTGTGAGGTGATATGATAGTTCATTGTAGTTTGATTTGCATTTCTCCAAAGCAACATTGAGCTCCTTTTTATGTGCCTATTGGCCATCTGTATGTTTTCTTTGGAGAAATGTCTGTTTAGGTCTTCTGCTCAATTTTCATTTGGGTTGTTCAGTTTTGTTTTGTTTTATTTTAATATTAAGCTGTATGAGCTTTTTGTTTATTTTTGGGAGCAAATCCTTGTTAGTTACATAATTTGCAAATATTTACTCCCGGCCCATATGTTGTATTTTAATTTTGTTGATGATTTCTTTTCCTGTGCAAAAGCTTTTAAGTTTATTTTTGTGTTTACTTTTGTTACTCTAGGAGGTGGATCAGAAAAGATCTTGCTGTGATGTATGTCAGAGTTTTCTGCCTATATTTTCTCTAAGAGCTTTATAGTATCTGGCCTTATATTTAGGTCTTTAATCCATTTTGAGTTTATTTTCATGTATGGTGTTAGGGAGTGTTGTAGTTTCATTCTTTTCCTTGTAGCTATTCAGTTTTCCCAAGACCGTTGACTGAAGAGACTGTCTTTCCTCCTCCCTGTACTCTTTTCTTCATCATAGATTAATTGATATTAATTAATTGGTATGTTTCTGGGCTTTCTGTTTCATTGATGTATGTGCCTCTATTTTTGTGCCAGTGTGATGCTGTTTTGATGATTATAGCTTTGTAGTATAGTCTGAAGTCAGGGAAGATGATTCCTCCAGCTTCATCCTTTTTTCTCAGGATTATTTTGGCTATTCAGGGTCTTCTGTGTTTCCATACAAGCTTCATAAAATTTTGTTCTAGTTCTGTGAAAAATGCCATTGATAAATTGATAGGAATTGCACCGAATCTGTAGATTGCTTGCATAATATGGTCATTTTCCCAATATTAATTCTTCTAATCCAAGAACATGGTATATCTTTGTATCTGTGTAATCTTCAGTTTCTTTCATCAGTGTTTTATAGTTTTCAGAGTTTAGGTCTTTTGTCTCCTTAGGTTGGTTTATTCCTGGCATTTTATTCTTTTTGATGAGATGGTAAAATGGGACTGTTTCCTTAATTTCTCTTTTTGATGTTTGTTGTGTGTAGAAATGCAGTCGATTTCTGTGTATTAATTTTATATCCTACAACTTTACCAAATTCATGGTTGAGCTCCAGTTATTTTCTTTTAGCATCCTTAGGATTTTTTGTATACAACATTGTGTTATCTGGAAACAATGACAGTTTACTTTTCCAATTTGGATTCATTTTATTTCTTTTTCTTTTGCCTGCTGTGGCTAGGATGTCTGAATCTATGTTGAATAACAATTTTACTTTTTTTTACATATGGTTATAATTGTTGCTTGAAAATCATGTAGGGAAATGATAAAAGTAAAATTTTTTATAACTCTCTTAACTCAGTATTTTGAAAGTTTTCTAAGTACATATAATGGGCTGTGTGCTGTGCTGTACTTAGTCACTCAGTTGTGTCTGACGCTTAGTGAACCCATGAACTGTAGCCCACCAGGCTCCTCTGACATTGGAATTTTCCAGACAAGAATACTAGAGTGGGTTGCCATGCCCTCCTTCAGGGGATCTTCCCAGCCCAGGGATCAAACCTTGAACCCAGGTTTCCTGCATTGCAGGTGGATTCTTTACCAGCTGAGTTACCAGGGAAGCCCCATATAACATGCTACCAATAATAAATGAACTTATAGTTCGGATCTGTGTAAAAAATATTTTGCTTTTGCAGACTCATTTATTATGTAAAACTTTTAGACTATCTAAAATTTCTGGTATTTGACAATTTTTGATCCACAGAAGTAGCAGTTTTTTATGATTTAGCCTACTGATTTTAAAATAATTTTTTCTTTGTTTAGAAAAGTTTTGTAAATATCCAAATAACAAAAAGTTGTTTTCAATTACTAATTTTAGACAAAAGCGGAAGGAAAAACGCAAGAGAAAGCAATTAGAGCGACAGTGTCAACCTGAGTCAAATTCAGATGGAAGTGACAGAAAACGTATTCGAAGAGATGTTGTTCACAGCCCACTCCGCCTTATCATTGACTGCAGTTTTGACAGCTTGATGGTATTAAAGGTATCATGAATCATTGTTAGAAAAATCCTGTAGCTAAATTAGGTTGAATAACTCTTGCTTTAATATGTAATATTACTTTGATATAATTTATGTACTAAAATGCATCTTTTTTTCTTAATTGTGGTTTTTAATGTACATAACAAAGTTTACCATCTTAACCACTTTTAAGTGTACAGTTCAATAGCGCTAACTACACTTATGTTGTGCAGCCAATCTCCAGAACTCTTTTTCATCTTACAAAACTAAAACTCTATACCCATTGAACAACCATTTCCATTCCCCTTCCCTGAGCCCTTGGCATCGCCATTCTACTTTCTGTCTCTATGAATTTGTGTACTCTGTGTATCTTATATAAGTGGAATCCTACTTTTGTGACAGATTTTTTTCACTGAGCATTATGTCTTCACTGTGCTGTGCTCAGTTGTTCAGTCATGTCTAACTCTCTGTAACCCCATGGACTGTAGCCCACCAGGCTCCTCTGTCCATGGGATTTCCCAGGCGAGAATAACGGAGTGGGTGGCCATTTCTTACTCCAGGGGATCTTCCTGACCCAAGGATGGAGCCCATGTCTCCCACATCGACTGGCAGGTTCTTTACCACCGCACCCCTTAGGAAGCCCCTGCATTGTAGTGTGTGTCAGGATTCCCTTATGTTTTAAGCTTGAACACTATTTTAGTGTATATATAAACCACTTTTTGTTTATTCATTCATCTGTTGTCAGTGGACATTTATGTTGCTTCCATCTTTAGGCTATTTTGTTGGTTTCCTGTGTGTATGTGTTTTTTAAACTATTTTATTGAAGTATAGTTGATTTACAATGTTGTGTTAGTTTCTATTGTAAAGTGACTCAGTTATGCATTTATATATATGTATATATACACACACATTTATCCTTTCTCATATTCTTTTCCATTATGATTTATTACAAGATATTGAATATAGTTAGCTGTGCTATACAGTTGTACCTTGTTGTTATCCGTTCTGTGTGTAGTAGTTTGCATCTGCTAAATCCCAGATCCCCAATTACCTCTCTCTCACCCCTTGGCAAGCACAAGTCTATTCTCTGTCCGTCTGTTTCTGTTTTGTGGATAAGTCCATTTATGTCATATTTTTAGATTCACATAGAAGTGACACACATTTGTCTTTCTGCCTGACTCACTTCACTTAGTATGATAGTCTGTTTAAGTCCATCCATGCTGCTGTAAATAGCATTATTTCTTTTCTTATGGCTGAGTAGTATTCCATTATATAAATATACCATGTCTCTTCTTTTTTTTCTTAACTGGAGTATAATAGCTGTAAAATGTTGTATTAGTTTCTAGTGTACAACAGTGTGAATCAGCTATATGTATGTGTATATCCCCTCCCTCTTGAACCGTCCATCCCGCCTGTCTAGGTCATCACAGAATGCTGGGCTGAGCTCCTTGTGTTTACACTACAGCTTCCCACTAGGTACTCGTTTTACATGTGGTCGTGCATACTCTTTCAGTTTTACCCTCTCCTTCCCCCTGTGTCCACAAATCCATTTTTTATATCTGTGTCTTCTATTCCTGCCCTGCAAATAGGTTCGTCAGTGCCATTTTTCTAGATTCCACATATATGCATTAATATATTTGTTTTTCTCTTTTTCTTACTTCACTCTGTATGACAGACTCTAGGTTCATTCACATCACTACAAAAGACCCAATTTCTTTCCTTTTATGGCTGAGTAACATTCCATTGTATGTATGTACCACATCTTCTTTATTCATTCATCTGATGAAGTATATTTACGTTGCTTGCATGTCCTATTGTAATTGTAAATAGTGCTGCAGTGAACATTTGGATATATGTATATTTTTGAATTATGGTTTTCTCTGAATGTATGCTCAGGAATGGGATTGCTGGATCATTTGGTAATTCTATTTTTAGTTTTTTAAGGAACCTCCATACTGTTCTCCATAGTAGCTATTCCAGTTTATGTTCCCACCAACAGTGTAGGAGGATTTCTTTTTCTCTACATCCTCTTCAGCGTTTATTGTTTGTAGATTTTTTGATGATGGCCATTCTCACAGGTGTGAGATCATACCTCATTGTAGTTTTGATTTGCATTTCTCTAATAATTAGTGATGTTGAGTATCTTTTCATGTGCTTTTTAGCCATCTGTATGTCTTCTTTGGAGAAATGTCAGTTTAGATCTTTTGCCCATCTTTTGAGTTGTTTGTTTTGATATTGAGCTGCAAGAGCTGTTCTATTTTTTTGGAGATTAATCCCTCGTCAGTTGCTTCTTTTGCAAATATTTTCTCCCATTCTGAGGGTTGCCTTTTTTGTTTATGGTTTCCTTTGCTGTGCAAAAGCGTTTAAGCTTAATTAGGTCCTATTTGTTTATTTTTGTTTCTATTTTCATTACTCTAGGAGGTGGATTGGAAAAGATCTTGCTGTGATTTATGTCAAAGAGTGTTCTGTCAATATTTTCCTCTAGGAGTTTTATACCACCTGGCCTTACATTTAGCTCTTTAATCCATTTTCAGTTTATTTTTGTGTATGTTTTTAGGAAGTGTTCTATTTCATTCTTTTTCTTGTAGCTATTCAGTTTTCCCAGCACCACATATGGAAGGGACTGTCTTCCCTCCATCATGCATTCTTGCTTCCTTCATCATAGATGAATTGATGATGGGTGCATGGGTTTATTTCTGGGCTTTCTGTCCTGTTCCATCACTATGTCTGTCTTTGTGCCAGTGCCATACTGTTTTGATGACTGTAGCTTTGTAGTATAACCTGAAGTCAGGGAGCCTGATTCCACCAGCTCTATTTTTCCTTCTCAAGATTGTTTTGGCTCTCCAGGATCTTTTGTTTTTCCATGCAAATTGTAAAATTTTTTGGTTCTAGTTCTGTGGCAAATGCCATTGGTAATTCAATAGGGATTGCATTGAATTTGTAGATTACTTTGGGGAGTGTAGTCATTTTCACAGTATGGATTCTTCCAATCAAAAAACATGGTATATTATCTCTCCATCTGTTTGTGTCACACATCTTTGATTTCTGTCATCAGTATCTTCTCGTTTTCTGCTTCCAGGTCTTTTCCCTTCTTGGGTAGGTTAATTCCTGGTTAAAAAAAAAATTTTTTTTTTTATTTTTTCCTTAAAAAATGCTTCCTAAATTAAGCTTTTCAAAATCTGTGGCCCTAAATTAAAGCATTAAATAGCTAATAAGTTGCTTTTATTTATATGTATATGTATAGACAGAGGGAAAGACAGGTACTGCAATAGATTACAAAACTCAGTAACTGCATACTGATCGTAAAGAGCTGTGGGGGGTTTTGTTATTAATCCTAACTGAAAGGAGGGGAATAAAATATGATTGGCTTGGTTGTTTAAACAATGCTTCTATGTTTTAATTTTACTTTCTAAACTTTTTTAACTTGTGAAAATTTTAATACTATGGCTCTAAGAGTTTTATTTTTTCTTTTGTTGTCTCCTAAGGCGAGTGAAAGTTTTCATGAACTTATATTTTAAGTGGATATAAAATATGAAATTATGGGTCACTTACAGAATATTGACTTATATTTATTATTTAAATAATATGTTATGAAATTGAATGGAAATTAATCAGAAAGGACTTGTATTTCTAAAGAAGAAATGTACCTATCTAGTTATCCTTCCTGCTTATTCTGTTCCACTCAGATAATGAAATGCCCACAGGTAATTTTGAAAATATTACTTTAAAAATTGCACTCTTTTCTAGGACATTAAGAAACTTCATAAGCAGATTCAACGATGTTATGCAGAAAATCGACGAGCACTGCATCCTGTGCAGGTATGTTTGAGGAATTTAAAACAAACTTCCAGTTTCCTTTTATATCTTCCTTCAGAAAAGGCATAGATAATCCTGATTGCCTTTACAAGAATGAGTCTTACAGGTAATATTTTTTAATGAGTTAAATGTCTCTTTGGGAAAATGTTCTACTTTTCTACAAAAATTGAATATTTTAAATGTTTTTCATACATTATTTTCAGACACACTGTACCCAGTCATCATCAGTCCTGTACACCTTGATGGTCATTGTTGTGTAGTTGACCATCGTCATTAAAGGACACACGTATATTTTCCTACCAGTTTCTCAGCTCTCAATCCTTCCTTTCTGGGGACTAGGGGAACTGCCCCAGGCTGATATGTGCCATTGTGCCTGTTGGCCAGGTTTTCTCTACTTAAAAGGATTTTGAGTCACTGATAATTTTGAAGTATTGAGGGAGTGATTTGTGAGACTAATTGACTGCTCATAAGAGTAGGGTCATTTTTCTTATTGTTTTAATTCTAAGTGAGCTAAAAATTAACTCTGGCTCACTGATGTTAAAAACTAGAAAATCTTGTTAAAATTCTGGTTAGATATTTTCTTTTTATCAAGTGATAGTAATATTATATTTTCACATTTTAGATTATTTTCACCCTTGATTAGATTTCAAATAGGTTTCAGGGTTTAAAGTCAAAGAAAAATTATGAAGACTTTGGACTAGTAAAAAATAACAGTAGTGGCAAAAGAAGGGGAAGGGAAACTTGACATGGGAGCAGGAATTTTATAGAATAGTGATCATTAAACAAGAGGCAGATTATAACTGCTTAGAAAATGGAATGAAAATGTAGGTGGAATACAGAAGTTAGTGGGTTAAGAGATGCACAAAAATACACATTTCTATCAAAGATAAATCTTGTCATGTTTAAAGCCATAAATTAATTTTTAAATTAATGTCATAAATTAATTTTTTTCCAGAATGAAAATTTTGTTTCATTGATAGTTAAATTAGTGAGAGAGGAAATAAAATCTTGACTTTAATAGTCTTTCAGTCTCTTTTTCAATGCCTGCCAATCTCTTTATCAGTTTTATTTGACAAGCCATGGAGGCCAGCTGAAAAAGAATATGGATGAAAATGACAAAGGATGGGTCAACTGGAAGGTAACTAAAATCGATTAACTCTCATATAATACAAAGTATTTTTAGGCTTAAAGGTCTACATTTTTTACCTGAGTTCTACATAGTGCTAACAAATAATGAGTCAGCAGCTCCAAACCCTGTGTATCACTGTACCTAAGTCTAAGTTTACCAAGGAGAGAAGCTAAGAGACTTGAGATATGGTTTGTACCTTCTTTCATGAAATCTCACTTGCTATTTTACTGCCAACTTTAAAACATATTTTTTGAAAAAAGAATTTAAAGGTCTATATGCAATCTCAACCGAGCAAACTGGCTATACATTATTTATAAGAGTGAAGTCACTCTAAAATTTGGAAATGTATTTGTTTTCTTCTAAATCTGTTCTATACCCTCTGATGTCCACTATCTACACATGGCTATTGAACTCTTGAAGTGTGACTGGTGATTTGAGATGTGCTATAAACGTCAAATAAACACTGGATTTCAAAGATAGTACAAAAAAGAGAAAGAATGTAAGATATCTGCTTAAAATGAAAAAAAAACACATTTATTATAAGTTTAAATGATAACATTTAAGGTATATTGTGTTGAATACAATGTATCGTTAAAATTAATTTCAAGTATTTCATGTCACTTTTTAAATTTTATTATTTATTTATTTTTGGCTGTGCTGGGCCTTCATTGCTGTGCCTGGGCTTTCTCTGGTTGTGGTGAGCAGGGGCTACTCTCCAGTTGCAGTGTGCAGGTTTCTCATTACAGTGGCTTTTCCTGTTGCAGAGCACAGGCTCTAGGCACTAGGGCTTCAGTAGTTGCAGCTTTGGGGCCCAGTAGTCATGGTGCATGGGCTTAGTTGTTCCGCAGCATGTGGGATCTTCCCAGACCAGGGATCAAACTTATGTACCCTGCATTGCAAGGTGGATTCTTAACCATGGGACCACCAGGGAAGCCCCTTGTCATTTGTTTTTTAATGTGGCTACTAGAAGGATTCAAATTACGTATGTGGCTCACATTTTTTTTTTCTGTCGAACTAAACTACTCTGTCATTTGACCCAGCACTCCCACTGCTGGGCATACACACCGAGGAAACCAGAATTGAAAGAGACACATGTACCCCAATGTTCATCGCAGCACTGTTTATAATAGCCAGGACGTGGAAGCAACCTAGATGTCCATCAGCAGATGAATGGATAAGAAAGCTGTGGTACATATACACAATGGAGTATTATGCAGCCATTAAAAAGAATACATTTGAATCAGTTCTAACGAGGTGGATGAAACTGGAGCCTATTATACAGAGTGAAGTAAGCCAGAAAGAAAAACAGCAATATTATACTAATGCATATATATGGAATTTAGAAAGATGGTAACGATAACCCTGTATGCCAGACAGCAAAAGAGACACAGATGTATAGATTGGCTTTAGTACCAATCCCTAAGGAACCTTAATCCTGTTCTACTCAGAAAAGTGGTGGGTTATTCTTAGACTTTTTCCCTTTCTCCAAGCCAGTTTTCATTGTGATAGACTTTCCCTATCTCACTCATTAATCCTATAATGACTGCATTTTTTATTTTATTAATAGTCTATAGTATAAAACATTTTCAAAAGTCTTTTTAAGTTCTAAAGTATAGTATATTTACCAAGTTTTATGTTCATGCCTGTTTTCCTAAGAAATATTGTAATGAGTTAGAGTAGGCGTACTTTCAGTTATTTCAGTTATGGCTTGTAAAATTTATTACTTTATACCACCAGTTTTCCAGAGACATATGAGTTCACAAGTTTCTAATTATGCACATTCCTCTTGGGGCCTTTATTAAGCATAGGCATCATATTTATCGTATATCATTTTCCAGAAAAATGGCTGCTTATTAATCAATAGGCTGTATACACTTAGGTGAGAGGTCTCCTGCTTCATTTTTTTATTTCCACAAAAATTATTGAGAAGTGCCATCTAAACCTTGTGATGTATCTTCCTTTTTTCTTTTGGTGCAATTTGCAAAATTCTGCCTACTGTTGTTCAGCCTGTACCTCTGACCTGATAGTTTTGGTAAAGAAGATTTCAGATGTCTATTTTTGTGGAAGTCGATACATGAAAATTATTAAATCTGTAAGCCCTTTCTTTTTGATGATTCATATAAATGGAGAAGGAAGTAATTGGAGAAGGCATTCTTTGGCTGGAGAACAATGTGAGCAAATATATAACAAATGCATTTGTTTTGTTGGAACAGAAAGTTAGCAAGATAGATTGGTGCTGTATTGAGGTGAGAGTTACTAAGTTAAGGAGCTTGAATTTTAACCTACAGATAAATATGAAACATTGAGAGTAGTGTTTTCAGAAAACGAGTCCCCCAGCCATGTGAGGCAGTAAATTGGAGGGATCTGAGGCTAGAGGTGGAAATAGCATCAGGAGGCTACTTAAATAATTGAGATGTGAGGTGAAAAGATGTTCGAGTGATAGGTTCTAAATAAGACATTGTTATAATATTCTTTCAGACTTCCTGTCATATGTTTTTTGGGTGGGTTTGTCTAGGGAAAAGAAAATAATCATTTTTAGCCAATTTTCACAAAATCCTATTAATTAATAGCATCTTTCCCTTTGTGTTTTAAAGGATATCCATATCAAACCAGAGCACTATAGTGAATTCATACAGAAAGAAGACCTGATTTATCTTACATCAGATTCACCTAATGTATTAAAGGAATTAGATGAATCAAAGGCCTATGTGATTGGAGGATTAGTAGATCACAACCATCACAAGGTACATACTATTAAGTTTTTATTTTTGCTTTTGCTTATACTTGAAAAAATTGATGTACCAGTGTTCTTGATAGTAATGTTAATTTTCTTGATAGTAAGTACTGAGTGCTTGTGTTTACTGAGTACAGGGATATTTTGGTCACCTTTCTAGCTAAGCAAAGCATTTCACGTATGTTAGCTTGCTTTATCCTTACTGCAACCCAGCGAAGTCAGTGCTGTTAGTATGCACAGTTTACAGATGAGGAACCAGAGGCATATAAAAATTAAATCTAAAATCAATAATAATAGGTAGTAGACACTTGAAAATCCAGATTGCTCTGGAGCCCACATGCCTAAATGATTTTCTGTATTAATAAATGCTGCTTTTGCTAATCAATTTCTAGGCTGCTGGTAAAATTTATATTAATTTATACCAAAATTTATATGCAAATTGGTAAACTTATGCCCATTTTCAAATATGTGATTATATGGGATGTGTTTTCTGTCCTCTTTAATTTGTACTTTTGTCTCTTCCCACCTCCTTACCCTCATTCAAATGAAAAGTTACAAAAGAGACACAGATATATAGAACATTCTTTTGGACTCTGTGGGGGGGGGGGGATGATTTGGGAGAATGGCATTAAAACATGTATAATATCATATAAGAAATAAATCGCCAGTCCAGGTTCGATGCAGGATACAGGAAGCTTGGGGCTAGTGCACTGGGATGACCCAGAGGGATGGTATGGGGAGGGAGGTGGGAGGGGGGTTCAGGATGGGGAACATGTGTACACCCGTGGCGGATGCATGTTGATGTATGGCAAAACCAATACAATATTGTAAAGTAAAAAAAATAATAATAATAAAAAAAATAAAAATTACAGAAATACACTTTCTAAAAGAAAACATTATTTTGTATTTTTCCAGCTTTGTTGCATTGTGCTAAGTTAAGCTCAACTTATTTAGTTAAGTATCTGCTGAAATGTTGTCAGCAGAATAATACACAGTAATTCATTATTCTCATATAGCACCACTGTGCAGGAAAATTTTTGCATTGTTGGAAGTATTTATATCATCGTGTTGCAGTATGGTAACCCATTGGCTGTTGAGCATGAGTTGTACATAGTATGATTGAGAAATTGAGTTTTTAAAAATTATAATAAGTTTAGATAGTCACATGTGGCTACAGTTGGACAGTACAGCTCTATAGCATCATAGGGAATTTTATCAGAATGATCTTTAGCTTATTTTTTTCTTATAAAAATTCTGTTTTCTTATTTCTGTAGAACTAGTTTTTTTCTTTGATGTTGTATGTTTCTCTGAACTAAAACAATTTTGTTTTCAAAAAGACCTGACTTGATCTATTATCAAATATTGGCCTCTAAAATATCCAGACTATTGGTAATTCCTCTGGCAGTCCTGTGGTTAGGACTCTGTGCTCTTGCTGCCAAGGGCCTGGGTTTAATCTGTGTTTGGGGAACTATAAGATCCCACAAGCTGTGTAGCATGGAGTGGCCATTAATGAATAATTATTTTTTGAAAATGCAAATTATTAGTTGAGAAATTTAGCTCTTTTTCCTCCTGTGTTATGTCTTTGGGCTCTTTTAGTCCTGATTAGACCCAGGCTTTAAGGATTTTAATTTTGAGAAGAAAATTCATACTCAGCGGTTTTTTTTAAGTTGAAATTCATGCATCCAGTAAGTATTGTTCCACTGAAAGTTGTATTATTTGTTTACTTTTCTGTTTCTCACACATAAATTAAGTGTAACATTAATAGAATTTCTAAAATGTTTACATTTCATTAAAGCAAAGTCCTAAGACAGGATTTAAGTTGATTTCCTTTCTAAAGCTTTTTATTCTACCATGCTACCATGCTAAGGTTGGGTTTTGGGTTTTGGGTTTTTTGGGTTTTTTTCCCCCATAATTCAGCATTCTTTTAATTGACAGAAATGAAAAAATAAAATTTATGGACAATAGGAAATTTTTTTCATTCAGGTTTTTATCTCATCAGTTTTTGCCACTTGTGCCTCTTAGTGTTATATAATTGAAACAGTTCTATCTTTGAGATTCATGAGAAGAGTGATGATGCTTCTCTAAGAATTCAGTTTGAATAAGCTGAAAATAAGGCAGTGTGGAATGATGAGAAGCTGCTTGAGTCAGGAGGCATGAGCCAGGTTTTTCCTTTGGTTCTGCCGCTGACGAACTTTGTGACAGGATAGACAGCTTAATGTCTTTGGTTTCCTCATTTGGTTAAAATAAATACCAGCAACATTCTGACTATACTTATTATCAAGAGAATGTTTTCAAATTAGCTGTTAAATATACACACACAAATTCAGATTATATTCTCTGAACTAAAGTCTTTCCTAAAAATTATTTATTCTATCATAGACTTTAAGTTTAAATAATGTAATGTTCTAGTCCAGGTGATGATGTCTTTGTTTTAGGGACTCACGTATAAACAAGCATCAGATCATGGAATTGATCATGCACAGCTTCCCCTTGGGAATTTTGTGAAGATGAATAGTAGAAAAGTTTTGGCAGTTAATCATGGTAAGCTATAAGCTTATAAGCTAAAAATTTACCTGAGTGAACACTGAAAAATAACCTTCTATTCACATTTTGTAAAAATAGAGAGTATGTACCTTTGGAAAATTAAAATGTAGTCATTTATGATTTGTTTGACTGATACATGCATATTTTAGAAAGTTTTGAAGGTATAAAAAAGTGTAAAGAAAAATAAGTAGGTGTTATTTCACTACCCAGAAATACTTCATAGTAACTTTTTGGTGTTTCTCCAAGTTCTTTTCCTATGCATGCTGCAAAGTCACTTCAGTCGTGTCTGACTCTGTGCAACCCCATAGACGGCAGCCCACCAGGCTCCCCCGTCCCTGGGATTCTCCAGGCAAGAACACTGGAGTGGGTTGCCATTTCCTTCTCCAATGCATGAAAGTGAAAAGTGAAAGTGAAGTCGCTCAGCCGTGTCCGACTCTCAGCGACCCTATGGACTGCAGCCTTCCAGGCTCCTCTGTCCATGGGATTTTCCAGGCAAAAGTACTGGGGTGGGGTGCCATTGCCTTCTCCGTTCCTATGCATACATATCCTTTATTATATAATTGGATTCTTACTCTATTACATAAAATGTTATAAATGTGGGGTGTTTTCCCTCCATTTATATTTATTGAATCATTGTTAATGGCTGTGTAACTTTTTCTTCATCTGAATATATCAATACAATAATACAGCCATTCTGTTGTTGACATGTTTTTCTTTTTACTATATTATAGTAAATATTATAATATTTATAATATGCTGTAAATATTATAATAGATATCCTCAGACTTAAGTCTTTGCCTGGAGTTTTGCTTTTTGAAATTTTTTTTAGTAGAGATTTTTGTTAGTACACAACTATTAATTGGGTTTTTAAAATTTCTCTATAGCAGGCTCTAGGGAGTTATAGAAATGAATTTATTGATTCAAGGAATGAACCTCTTCCAAGACTTTTGATATATAATGGATTCCTTTTCTATCATAAAGTAATCCAAATTTACCCTTTCATCAATGTGTTAAAGTGAGAAGAACTTGGCGGGACAGTATTTAAAAAAAAAAAAAAAGGAGGCAAGACACTCCCCAGAGTGAGTGGAAAGCTAGAAGAAATTTAGATTAATGGTAGCTCTCCCCCACCTTTTTTGTTTGTTTGTTTGTTTTGTTTGCATATAAAGGATAGAGATATGGAAGGAATAAAGAATAAGAAGGAAACCAAAGAGGGGTCCTCTGTCTATTAATTATAATTGACAATGGATAATGGTAAACCTCTGAGTGCTTAAGAAAGGATATGAGGAAAAGCTACAAAGTAGCAGCCTTGAGAGCCTTGGGACATATTAGCTCTGACAGCTAATACAGGAGAAGAAAGTAATAAGAACAAAGTAGTTATTAGGACATGCTAGCACTCTTAACACAAAAGCAATGTATTTTAAAGTATACAGCATTGTGATGAGCTAGGCTAAGAAACAAATGGAGTTTGTTTTTGTTGCAGTGTTTGAGATTATTTTGGAATACCTGGAGACAAGAGACTGGCAAGAAGCATTTTTCACTATTTTACCCCAAAGGAAAGGAGCTGTTCCCACAGACCAAGCCTGTGAAAGTTGTTCACATGACAAGAAATTCGCCAGAGTTGAAGGTGGATTAAACAGTGATTCCAGTGAGGAGGAAAATAGGCATGAACTAGATTCAACACATGAGGAAGAAAAGCAGGATAAAGAAAATAGCACTGAATCTACAGTGAACTCTGTACCACACTAATACACCTTTTTTTTTTTTTTTCTCCTTAAGTTTAAGGAAAAATCAGGAGAAAGTGAGGTGTTTCACAGAATATTTGAATTGGAAAGAAATTTCATTTTCTTTTATTTCGGTTGTGAATTTTTTTTAACTTTTTGAATTACGTGATAAAAAGTACTCATAAGAAAGCATTTTTTTGTTTTTGCATAAGAGTTAAATATGTAAAATAAAAAATTTTCTAAGCCTCAAGCATTACTTGAGAAGATTACCCTATTAGTAAATCTATATTCTTTTATTTACAAGATTGTGTTCTTCAGAATGTGCCTTCAGACCTTTCAGTTTTATTACTATATGTTTATATCAGTGTCTTTCTGATTTATTGCCTACTTATTTGTAGAGGCAAGTATCCTAAATCTTCTTTAAGTCTAACAAAATTTTCTGAATGGAAAGTTACCTTCTATTTGCAGCTTTTATATTCACTTTAATTATTTCAAAGGAATGTAGTGATTTTAGGAAGAAAGAAGTATTGGATTGATAAGGGGCTTCTGTGGTGGCTCAGTGGTAAAGAATCCACCTGCCAATGCAGAAGACATGAGTTTAATCCCTGGGTCAGGAAGATCCCCTGGAGAAGGAAAAGGTAACCCATTCCAGTATTCCTGGATTCGATTGATAATTCAAACATTGATGTCTTTTGGAATATGGACCCATCTCTATCCTTTTGTGTGTGTGTGATGCATTTTGTGGTTCTAAGGCAAGCACTGAGGACTTAAGACTTTAATATATTTTCTTAATTTAAATAATCATGGTAAATGATTTCGATTACAAAATTAATTTTTCAGCCACCAGAGAAGCCCATTTTTCAGGCTAGATTATTTTAAAAAGCTATTGATGGATTTCCCTGGTGGCCCAGTGCTTAAGAATCCACCTTCCAATGCAGGGGACACGGGTTCGATCCCTGGTCTGAGAAAATTCCACATGCCATGGGTAACTAAGCACATGCGCTGTAACTACTGTGCCTGCGCTCCAGAGCCCTCAAGCTGCAGCTGCTGAAGCCCACGTGCTCTAGAGCCTGTGCTCCAGAAGAGAAGGCACTGCAATGAGAAACCCGTGTACAGCAACTAGAGAAAGCCCACATGTAGCAGTGAAGACCCAGCCCAATCAAATATAAATACATAAACTTATTTTTAAAAAAGGCATAGCGATCCATTTTTGTCATTACCCAAATTTAAAAAACAGCTCTTAAAAAAGTAGCCCTTGGCAGCTATCATTTTCTTTCCATATGTACTTCTTTAAAATAATGTTGGTTCTTAAGCAAACAAAGTTAACTTTATATGTGCATCTGTCTATCGTATAATAATATTTAAGCTAATGTAAGTATGTTTCTGTAAATACTATAAGCATGTATGAAAATATGCATATAATTGTATATACGTCTGTCCACATCATGTATAATTCTGTTATTGATGATAGGATTGAGTTGCCATATCTATATTATTTGTGTGAATGTGCTGAAAAACACTAAGGAATTTAAATTTCATGAAATGTAAATATCTATAACCAAACATTTATATAAGGGCATTGGCAAGAGATGGTGGAGCTAGTAGATGTTTTAGTTCCTGCCAGTAAATGTAGAGCAGTTATATTTAACGTGATTATTCTTTGTCACAGCTAAAGTAACATTTCAGAAGCCTTAGTTACTAGGTTTGGATAAATTAAGTTTCTGTTTTTTTTTTTACTTATTGGCATCTCAGATTATGTACATATTTGATCGAAAATTCACTGAATTTAATATTGACATTCACTGTCTCTTTTGTTGCTTTATTCTTAGTAATCTATTACAGTAACCCATTTAAAGGTCTGTGAGAAATGTATGTAAATAAAGAAAAGCCCCCACAGTTGTAGAAGAACAGAGCTTGTGTCTTGTTGTGTTTTTCAAAGTTACAGGTTTTTCTAAGTATAGTTAGTAGCATGGAATGTTAGGCTTATAATTTAAATCATTCCATATGGAATAAGGCTCAGTTTGGTATTGAAAAGTGGGGAAAGGTCATTACAAGCACCATGTAGTTTAATTTTCACTAATTATATAAGCCCTACATTTGTTTCCAGGGCTGCCATAACAAAACTGCAAACAACAGTAGTTTATTTTAAAACAACAGTAGTTTATTTTAAAACAACAGTAGTTTATTTAAAAACAACAGTAGTTTATTCTCAAAACAAAAGAAATGTACTCTTATAGTTGTGGAGACTGATAGTCTAGAATCAGGGTGTTGGTTGGCTCATACTCCCTCAGAAGGCTAGTGAAGATTCCTTCCTGGCTGCTTCTAGCTGTCGGTGGTTGCCAGCAATCCTTGGCGTTCCTTGGCTTGAAACTGTATCACCTAAATCTTTGTCATCACATGGACTTCTGCCCTCTGTCTTTTGTGCTTGTATTGTGTCCTTTTAAGGATACCAGTGATTGGATTAGGGTTCACCATTATCCACTGTGACTTCATTTTAACTTGATTTTATCTACAAACACTGTTTTCAAATAAGTTCACATCCACAGGTATCATATATTAGGACTTGAACTATATCTTTTGGGTGGATACAATTCTGTTCACTCCAAGTCCATATCTAATTTGGATTACTGATGACAAGAAGGTGAAGATGACAATTAGAAATGACTAATTTCTGAGGTATTTACAATTTTGTTTTTATTTAAATAATTGTAATTTTTTCTTATTTTACTATGTTCTCAAAATTGTTTTGGTTATCTGAGGTACTTTATTTAAAAACTTAAGTAATGTTAAAGTCACTTGTATTGGAACATAGTAAAGGTGGGGAATTTAGTTAGTATTTAAATGCATCAAAACGAGGTATGTCTGCTGAAATAATTGGATTTTCTCTTTTTTTTTTAAATTTTTAAAAGTTTATTTTTATTGAAGTTTATTTGATTTACAAGATTTTGGGTGTATCACAAGGTGATCCGGTTATGCATACACACTATATTTATAAAATATATTTTTTATTCTTTCTCAGGTTGTTTTCCACTATAGGTGATTAGAATATATTGAATATTGTTCCCTATGCTACATAGAAAGTCCTTGTTTATCTATATTGTATGGAGTAGTGTGTATCTGTTCATCTCAAATTCCTAATGTATCTCATCCCCCACTTTGCCCTTTGGTAACTTAATTTTGCTTTCTGTGTCTGTTTCTGTTTTGTAAATAAATTCATTTGTATAATTTTTTTTAGATTTCACATATAAGTGATGTGATATTTGTCTTTATCTGATTTACTTGACTTAGTATGGTAATCTCTGGGTCCATCAGTGTTGTTACAAATGGCATTATTTCTTTTTTTTTTTTTTTAATTTTATTTTATTTTTAAACTACATAATTGTATTAGTTTTGCCAAATATCAAAATGAATCTGCCACAGGTATACATGTGTTCCCCATCCTGTACCCTCCTCCCTCCTCCCTCCCCATACCATCCCTCTGGGTCGTCCCAGTGCACCAGCCCCAAGCATCCAGTATCGTGCATCGAACCTGGACTGGCAACTCGTTTCATACTGAAATGGCATTATTTCATTCTGTGTTAACATTCCATTGTGTGTATATATACATACACACACACACCACATTTTCTTTCTCTGTTCATTTGTCAGCGGTCATTTAGGTTGCTTGTGTGTCTCAGCTATTGTAAATAGTGCTGCAGTAAACACTGGAGTGCATGTATCTTTTTGAATTAAGAGTTTTTGTCTTTCCTGGAAATGTGCCCAGGAGTGTGATTGGTGAGTTCTAAGGTAACTATTTTTAGTTTTTTAAGAAACCTCCATACGGTTCTCCATAGTGGGCTGCGCCAATTTACACTCCCAGCTACAGTGTAGGAGGGTTCTCTCTCTTTTTTCCACATGCTCTCCAGCGTTTATTTGTCGACTTTTTAATGATGGCCATTTTGCCTGATGTGGGGTGATAATTGTAGTTTTGCTTTTCTCTAATAATTAGCAATGTGAACATCTCTTCACATGCCTATTGGCTATTGTATATCTTCTTTGGAGACATGTTTATTTAGATTATCTGTACATTTTTGATTGGGTTTTTTTTGTTTGTTTGATTTTGATTTGTCTTGGCCCTCTGGTGGGCTGGGCAGTGTCTAGAGGTGAGTCCAGAGGCTTGGGCTTAGTGTTCTCTAGGAAGCCTATTTGTGATGGGTGGGGCTGTGTCCCTGCCCAATTTGTTGTTTGACCTGAAGCATCTTAGCACTGAAGTCCACAGGCTATTGGATGGGTCTGATGGTCTTGGTGCTAATGAGCCAAGATGTTAACTGTCAACAGCAGCAGTGTTCACCAGGTTGGATGTTCCCCAGTGTGTCCATCACCAGTGTCTGTGCCCCCAGTGTGAGCTGCAGCCACCCCTGCCTCTCCAGGAAACGGGCCGAAACCAGCAGGGTGGTCTGGCCCAGGCTCCTATCAAATTGCTGCTTTTGCTCTGGGTCCCAGTGTGCTTAAGACTTTGTGTGTGCCTTTTAGGAGTAAAGTCTCTATTTCCTCCAGTCCTACAGGGCTCTTGACTGTATGCCCTGCTCGTTCTTCAAAGCCAGACGTTCAGGGAACTCATCTTCCCAGTGCTGGACTCCAGGCTGAGAAGTCTGATGTGGGGCTCAGAACTCTTCCTGTGCAAGAACCTCTACAGCCTAATTATTCCCCAGTTTGTGGGTTACCCACCTGGGGGGTATGGGATTTGAGTATATTGTGAATCTGCCCCTCCTGGCCCTCTTGTGGTTCCTTCTTGATGTATTTAGTTCTGGTAGCTTCCAGTCTTTTTCATCAGTGATTGTTCTGAAGATGTGATTTTGGTGTGCTTCTAAAAAGAGGTGAACTCAAGGTCTTTCTACTCCGCCATCTTGGCTGCTTTCTCATTTCATTTCTTTAAAAATGCATGGTCTTTATAAAGCAAGCTCCTGTTTAAGGGAAAGGACATTGTTGAGACTGTTTCTCCAGAGATCAGAGTGTTTGCACTATGGAGAATTTTAAAATACTTGGAAAAGCCAAAAGGAAGCCATTCTGAAGATTCCTTTTAGGAATACTTTAGGAGGTGAATGAACAATTATGAAACCCACCAATTATAATTAGAAGGTAAAATTATATATTATTTCACCTTATAGCTGGGAATGGTCACTGAGATGATGTAGATAGAAGGCAAGAATTGTCCATACAGCGCCAAGAATAGTACAGACAACTGTTGTAAAAAGTGAATAAATAAGAAAAAAGAAGGCAGGGATTAGAATTAATGACAGCAGTGTTCTAGAATGCTCATTGAAATTTCTTGCAGTTAGCATAGAGAGGTTTATCTCTGTTTTCTTGGCTTCTTGCTAGACACATATAGTAGACACTTAAATAGGAAGGGGAGAACCAGTGACAGAATCAAGAGATAATACAGTTAGTGGCAAGAGTTGGTTTAAATCTCCCCACTGCAACGTGATAGTTGTGTAACTCTGGGCAAGTCATTCAACCTTTTTAGGTCTCAAGAGTCCTCATCAGCAGATGAATGGATAAGAAAGCTGTGGTACATATACACAATGGAGTATTATTCAGCCATTAAAAAGAATACATTTGAATCAGTTCTAATGAGGTGGATGAAACTGGAGCCTATTATACAGAGTGAAGTAAGCCAGAAAGAAAAACACCAATACAGTATACTAACGCATATATATGGAATTTAGAAAGATGGTAACAATAACCCTGTGTACGAGACAGCAAAAGAGACACTGATGTATAGAACAGTCTTATGGAATCTGTGGGAGAGGGAGAGGGTGGGAAGATTTGGGAGAATGGCATTGAAACATGTAAAATATCATGTATGAAATGAGTTGCCAGTCCAGGTTCGATGCATGATACTGGATGCTTGGGGCTGGTGCACTGGGACGACCCAGAGGGATGGAATGGGGAGGGAGGAGGGAGGAGGGTTCAGGATGGGGAACACATGTATACCTGTGGCGGATTCATTTTGATATTTGGCAAAACTAATACAGTTACGTAAAGTTTAAAAATAAAATAAAATTTAAAAAAAAAAAAAAAAAAGAGTCCTCATTTGTAAAATGGGAATGTTATCCCATTTAGCCTATCCCTTAGGGTTGAGCAGTCAACTGGTTTGAAACCAAACAGCAGCTAACTTGATAATACCTTCTCATATTGACATCCCTTCACTTCTTGTCTCATTTTCTTCATTTCTCACTCTTCCTTTTTGACATTGCCTGCCCCCCAAAAGGAATAATAAACCCTTTGTTTTAGGCTTTGCTTTAAGGATTGTGAATTAGATAAGATTCTGAATATTCAAACTTTCTAAATTATTAGAATGAACATTTATCAAAGTATGGAAGTCAGAGTTCCTTTAGGAAACATTGAAAAAACAGTACTAACATAAAACAGTGACCACACAAGACAATATCTGTCTGTCCCATTACCAGATATCGTCTAAAGTCACTCAGATGAGATTTTAAAAACTCAAAACCTAAACTTATGCTGTATTTACTATATTACTTATGCTGTATTTGCTGTATCAGTAAGTTTACTCAGCAATGTTAAAATAGAAGCGTATCAGGGTAATAATAAAAAGGAAGACAGAAGTCACAGTTTTAACATTGGGTGGGAGGTTCAACCCTTTACAGTGAAACAAGCAAAAGAAAGGCATGTTGTAGTGTTCAAGAATGTAATCCTTAGTGAACATGTCATAGTTATGAGTACCAGGTAGCATAATATTCAAATTCATTGAAAGAAGACTGAGAATTACATGAAATATTAAGAAATGCAGTAGTATAAGGAGAATTTAATTCATTCTTTTCAATACATGATAGCTCAGGCGGACAAAAGATAAATTTATGGAAGATGTAAATGCTAGAATTAATAAGAGATATAATTGATATATATCCAGTTATATAGGTGAAAAGTTTTCCAGTGCATAAGGGACATTCATAAAAGTATCTGTTAAATCACAAAGGAAAGTAATTTCAAAAGTAAAAATAATATAGGCAACTTCTCTAATAACAATAAAAGTAGAAAATAAACTTGTGGGACAAGAGGAAAGGCTTGCAACCTAGAACCATAAAAAACAATATTGCAGATAATTTCTTATAACTTAATTATAAAATTCTAAACTACATTTACACATCATTTCAAAATGTGTGAATCAAAGTGAACAAAATTACAAAGACCACAGAACTACATCATCTACCATAATAGTTAGAAAATAAGCATGAAGAGAAAAATTAGATGGGATATGTAAGATTTGAACAACACAATTAACAAGCTTGGTTTAATGGATATACCTGTGTATCTAACGACTTTAAAATTCACATTATTTTCAAGTTGTATGGAACATTTATAACATTGACCATATGCTAACCCTCAAAGCTACCCACAAGAAAATTATTGTGGATCATTTTTGCCTATCATATTATTTGATCACAATGCAATTAAATTATAAATCATTAAAAAAAATACAAGTTTAAAAAGCATATGTTTGAGAAATTTTTTTTGAAAAGGCTTATCAAAACAGCTTATGGGTTACAGAAGAAAAAATTAGAAAATATTTAAAAGTAAATTTAATGAAACAATCTATTAAAACTTGGGGAATGTAGTAAAACAGTTTAGAGGAAAATTTATAGCCCATTAAGTTAGAAAAAGAAGGACTAGCATTATTGAGCCATGCATTTAATTTAACAAGTTAAAAAAGAACAGAATAAAATTCAAAGTTGAAAGAGGGAAACAATGAAGATAAAATCAGCATTAAAAGTAAAACAAACATACAGTTAAGAGGCTGAAGGCAACAATTCTTTTAAAAAAATAATAGTCTTTTAAAGAAGAAAACTTGAAGGAGACAAGACAATATAGAAATGATGGAGATATTAAATTGTAAACAAATGGGAATTATAAACTACTTTGTGTCAATACACATGAAAGTTTATGTGAAATGACTTATAAAAATTAAAATCACCAAAAAATGTTTAGTACCATAAATAATTTTATAATTCTAAGTAATTTGATTTAGTATCATAAAATCTAGGACCAAATGTTTTATGGGCATATCTGTGAGACATACCAAAAGCAAATACTTATTTTACACAGATTCTTTGCAGCGAACTAAAAATGAGGGAACACTCATTTTATGAAGTTTGTTAACTATGCTGTTCAAGTCATATATTTTCCACTTTAGGTTTTTGTTATGATAAACATATAACATCAAATTTAAGTGTATGGTTTAGTGAGATTATATAGAAAAACCCTAGTGAGCTTTTTGGCCAACCCAGTACAGTCACATTGTTGGGGAATCGCTTTCTAGAACATATTCCTCATGCAACACTGAAACTCTATACTCATTAATTTCCCTTCCTCCTTCCCACCAGTCCTTGGTAACTATCTTTCTCTCATTTTGACTACTTTAGATACTTCATATGGTGGAGTCATACAATATTGTCCTTTTATGACTGGTTCTTCACTTAGCATAATGTCCTCAAGGTTCATGCAAGTTATAGTATGCGACAGAATTTCTTTCTTAGGCTGCACAGTATTCCATTGTACTACATTTTATTTATCATTCATCTGTTCATGAATATTTGGATTGCTTCCACCTCTTGGCTATTTTGAATAATGCTGTGATGAACATGAGAGTACATCTGTCTCTTTGAATCCTGCTTTCATTTCTTTTTCATATATGCCCACAAATGGGATTAGTGAATGTATGTTAATTCCATTTTTTGAGGAATCTATACTGTTTTCCATGATAGGCATACCATTTTACATTCCCATCAACAATGTGTGAGCATTCCAACTTCTCTGTATCTCACCAAAACTTATTTTCTGTTCTTCTGATAGTGGCCATTCTGATGGGTATTAAAAAAAAAAAAAAAGAAGGGATATCACATTGTGATCATCTCTAATGATTAGCGATGTTGAACATTTTTTCACATATTGGCCATTTGTAAAATTTTATTTGAAGAAATGTCTAATCAAGTCCTTTGCTTATTTTAAAATTGGTTTCTTTTCTATCATTGAGTTATAAAATTTCCTTACATTTTCTAGATATTAATCCCTTATCAAATATATAATTTGGAAATATTTTCTCCCATCCCATAGGTTGCCTTTTCACTATGTTGTTTCTTGTGCCATGGAGTTCTAAAATTTGATGGAGTCCCATTTATCTTTAATTTTATTGCCTGTGTTTTAGGTATCATATCCAAGAAATCACTGCTGAATTGAATGTCCTAAAGTTTTTCCCCTGTTTTCTTCTAGGAGCTTAATAGTTTTAGGTCTTACATTTATTTATTTATTTTTGACTCATAGCTTCATACATTTAGGTCTTTAATCAAATGAGTTAATTTTTTATAAAGTATAAGGTAACTTTATACCTTTGCATATGGATATCCGGTTTTCCCAACATCATTTGTTGAAGAGACTGTCCTCTCCCATTGTAGTCTCAGCCCTTTGTTGAAAATCATCTGGCCATGTATGCAAGAGTTTATTTCTGGGCCCTCTGTTCTTTTCTATTGGTCTGTATGCTTATCTTTATGCCAGTATTACCCTGTCTAACTATTGTTGCTTTGTAATATGTTTTGAAATCAAAGAGTCTGAGGCTTGCTAGCTGCCTTTTTTTTTTTTTTTTTTTAACATTGTTCTGGTTATTCAGGGTCCTTTAAAATTCCATATGAATTTTACAATTTTTCTTCTATTTCTATAAGAAGTGTCATTGAGAGTTTGACAGAGATTGCACTGAATCTGTTGATCTTTTTGAGTAGTATGGACAGTTTAGCATTATTGTCTTTCAGTCAATGCATGTGGAGTGTCTTTCCATTTTTTTCCTTTCTTCTTTAATCTCTCCTAGCATTGTCTTTTAGCTTTCAGTGTATAAGTCTTTCACCTGCTTGGTTAATTTTTTTTCTAAGTATTTTATCCTTGCTAATGCTATAGGACGTGGGATTTTTTTCCCCTTAATTTTCTTTTTGATTTGGTCATTGTAGTGTATCAGAATGCAACTGATTTTTAAGTGTTGATTTTGCATCTTCAACTTTGCTGAATTTGTTAGTTCTAAAGGGGATTTTTTTGTATGTGGAATCTTTAAGGTTTTTTACATATAAGATCATATCATCTGCAAATAAATCATTTTAATTATATTCTTCCCCTTATTCTTTTCCAATTTGTATACCTTTTATATCTTGTCTGGATTGCTCTGGTTAGAATTTCCAGGACTGTGTTGAATAGAAGTAGTTAGAATGGACATCTTTGCCTTGGTCCTGATCTTCAAGGAAAAGCTGTCAGTCTTTCCCTTGTTGAATTCCATGTTAGCTATGGGCTTTTCACATATGGCTTCTGTTATGTTGACGTACAGAGAAGGCAATGGCACCCCACTCCAGTACTTTTGCCTGGAAAATCCCATGGACGGAGGAGCCTGGTAGGCTGTAGTCCATGGGGTCGCTAGAGCCGGACACGACTGAGCGACTTCACTTTCACTTTTTGCTTTCATGCATTGGAGAAGGAAATGGCAACCCACTCCAGTGTTCTTGCTTGGAGAATCCCAGGGACTGGGAAGCCTGGTGGGCTGCCGTCTATGGGGTCGCACAGAGTCGGACACTACTGACGCAACTTAGCAGCAGCAGCAGCATGTTGAAGTAGCTTTCCGTGAATTCCTTGCTTGTTGAAACGTTTTGATCATGAAAAGGTGTTGAATTTTGTTAGATTTTTTCTGCATTGATTGAAATAATGGTGTGATTTTTGTCCTTGATTTTGTTAATGTGCTGTATTACATTGATTCTCCAAAATACAGAAAATATAAACTGACCAGTTATCACAGAAGAAATAAAATTGTCAAAGGACTACCACTCCCAAGACACCAAACCTACATGGTCTGATAGGTGAATTTTACTAAAGTGTGAAAGTATTGCTCACTAAGTTGTGTCTGACTCTTTGTGACCCCATGGGCTATAGCCCACCAGGCTCTTCTGTCCATAGAATTCTCCAGGCAAGAATACTGTAGTGGGTTGCCATTTCCTCCTCCAGAGGATCTTCCTGACTGAGGGATCAAACCCACATCTCCTACACTGCAGGTAGATTCTTTACCCTCTGAGCCACCAGGGAAGCCCAAATTTTACTTAAGTTTGCAAGGAAAAGGAATCTACGATGCTATTGCAACCTCTCCCTGACAGGAAAAAGAGAGAGAGAGAGCAAGCTTTGAAATGAATTTAATGAAGGAGCATAGTCTTGATACGTATTAGTAGTGCCTACTGGTTAAGCAAATAGATTCCAGCTACACTTTAAACCAGTCACTTTTGTGTCAGAGTTAACTGTCCACCACAGAATATAGTTGTAGCTGGAAATACGATTCCTGCTTAATAATTTTATCAGCCTCCTTTCAGCTAGATTAATTCTCAACCATGGAAGGTGACTAGAAGTAACAATTCCCATTTCAAGACCAAGACTTGAAGCATATGTCCCCTCCCTGTGGAAGCAGAATAATGTTCTCCCAGAGATCCTAATTCCTGGAACCTATGGTGTTACATGGTAAAGGGGAATTAAATTGCTAATTATTTGACTTTAAGATTATCTTGGATAACCTGGATAGCAGACAGGCTCTGTGTAACCATAGGATCCTTAACAGTGGAAGAGGGGGAAGCTGAAGAGTCAGTATCAGTGATGTGTTACAAGAAAGACTCAACCAGCCCCTGCTGGCTTTAAAGACAGAGGGAGTCATGAGCCAGGGAGTGTGGGTACCCGCTAGAGGTTGGAAAAAGCAAGGAAACAGATTCCCCTCTAAAGCCTCCAAAAGAAGTGAAGCCCTCCCAACACCTTGGTTTTAGCCCAAGGAGATCTATTTTGGACCTCAGCCCTGGAATTTTAAGAATTTAAATATGTGTTGGCTTACCAGTTAAGTTTGTGGTAATTTACTATAGCAGCTCTTGGAAGGTAATACTTTCTTCCACTTTTACTTTTTCCTCTCTTTCCAGGAAGGTGAAGTTAACAGTGAAACCTTGATGATGGTAGAGACACAAGGTGGAAGGATAAAGGGCCTGTGAATCACCAAGTAAAGTGAAGTCATCTGCTGGTTGAAAACACACACTTCAGACACATGCAGAAAAAACCTCTGTTGTATTTGAATGATGACATTTGTTACAACTGTTCTGTCTCATTCCAGTGAGTACAACTCTCAGAGCCTTAGTTTTCTTATTTAAAAAAAAAAGGGGGAGGATATCAATAATAGTGATCTCAAATAGTTACTGTGAAAATTAAATAAGTACTATAACTAAAGTGTTTAGAATGATTCCTGACACACAGTAAATATGGTATGTGTTAGTATTAAGATTGTGTGCATGCACACATACACACACGAAATTTATAAGAATATTTTTTGTTTTCAATATCACAGCAAACATTCTAAACAAAAGATTGGCTAATTGGTAGATAGAATTCAGCAATACACTGAAAGAAGAATATAGCATGGCCCTCGGTTCAGTTCAGTCGCTCAGTCATGTCTGACTCTTTGTGACCCCATGAACCGCAGCACACCAGGCCTCCCTGTCCATCACCAACTCCCAGAATTTACTCAAACTCATGTCCATTGAGTCGGTGATGCCATCCAACCATCTCATCCTCTGTCGTCCCCTTCTCCTCCTGCCCTCAGTCTTTCCCAGCATCAGGGTCTTTTCAAATGAGTCAGCTCTTTGCATCAGGTGGCCAAAGTATTGGAGTTTCAGCTTCAACATCATTCCTTCCAGTGAACACTCAGGACTGATCTCCTTTAGGAGATCTCCTAGGTTGGACCTCCTTGCAGTCCAAGGGACTCTCAAGAGTCTTCTCCAATACCACAGTTCAAAAGCATCAATTCTTCAGTGCTCAGCTTTCTTTATAGTCCAACTATCACATCCATACATGAACACTGAAAAAACCATAGCCTTGACTAGACGGACCTTTGTTGGCAAAGTAATGTCTCTGGTTTTTAATATGCTGTCTGCTACTGCTGCTGCTAAGTCGCTTCAGTCATGGCCGACTCTTTGGAACCCCATAGACGGCAGCCCACCAGGCTTCCCCGTCCCTGGGATTCTCCAGGCAAGAACACCGGAGTGGGTTGCCATTTCCTTCTCCAATGCATGAAAGTGAAAAGTGAAAGTGAAGTCGCTCAGTTGTGTCCAACTCTTAGCAACCCCACGGACTGCAGCCTACCAGGCCCCTCCGTCCATGGGATTTTCCAGGCAAGAGTACTGGAGTGGGGTGCCATTGCCTTCTCCGATTATGCCATCTAGGTTGGTCATAACTTTCCTTCCAAGGAGTAAGCGTCTTTTAATTTCATGGCTGCAGTCACCATCTGCAGTGATTTTGGCACTGTTTCCACCACTGTTTCCCCATCTATTTGCCATGAAGTGATGGGTCCAGATGCCATGATCTTAGTTTTCTGAATGTTGAGTTTTAAGCCAACGTTTTCACTCTCCTCTTTCACTTTCATCAAGAGGCTCTTTAGTTCTTCACTTTCTGCCATAAGGATGGTGTCATATGCATATCCGAGGTTATTGATATTTCTCCCAGCAATCTTGATTCCAGCTTGTGCTTCATCCAGCCCAGCATTTCTCATGACGTACTCTGCATATATATGTACTCATGCATATACAAGCAGGGTGACAATATACAGCCTTGATGTACTCCTTTTCCTATTTGGAACAAGTCAGTTGTTCCATGTCCAGTTCTAACTATTGCTTCCTGACCTGCATATAGATTTCTCAAGAGGCAGGTCAGCATGGCCCTAGAGTGGTTTATTTTAAAAATACCAAAAGTTCAATATTAGGAAAGTTGTTAATATCATTCACAATTTGCAGTGAATAGAAAGGAACTAGCAGCAGTAGTTCCTTTCTGACTCATAAGTTAGACTATTAGAAAAAGGCTCACCTCCTCACAAAAAGAAAAATTATTCCTAACTTATGACATTTGTTACAAATGTTTAACAAATGGTTTTTTCAATAGTCTATATCATTGAACACAGTACATTGAGAGAAGTAGCTCAGATGTTAAAATTCAGTTTGTTTATTATTGTTGTTGATTTTCTATCAGAGTTTGGGGTAGTGTTGAATTTAAGTTGCCTAAATTCTGATTATGGATGATTTTTCTAGTATCAGAGTCCAATACTTATGTATTAATATTAATAGTAGCCCTAGACTAGAAATGTAGTATATAAACAAACATTTCTTTTATACAAGGTACTAATTAACTACAAATAGAAATTTTTCCATTAATATTTATTTAATAGCTTTATATACAGTTGCTTTGAGATTTACATGTACCACCATATAGAGGAGCTGTTGATTCCTCCATACCAAAAATGTGTTTTTCATAATTGATGTCATAACAAAGTGAAACTCGTGTTTCTGAAAGGTTTAACCCAGTCTACCATTTCTACCTTCGGTATGTTACAGGATAAAATGCTCTTTGGGCAGAGAGATTGTATCCTTGTTGTATACTCCTTGCTGACACTGGCTTTGTTGTTGTGCTCTCCTGAGTTTTAGGCCTGGGAAGAGATTTTGGCTTGCTGAAATATTCTGCAACAGGTATTTTCGTCTGATTTCTTCTTATAAACAATGGAGGCTTGCCCTCTGAAATAGAAAAAGTCTCAATAAGACCATAATTGAGACATCCAAATATAGTAACTTCTGTCATGTCTTAGTAGCAAATGACATACAAAAAAAAAAAAAAACAAACCTGTATGAAGTTTAGGTGATTCAGATATACCCAAATTTCATAAAAATTATTTATTCTCATCTTTATTACCACCTGCTCATCTTTAATGGGAGAAGGCAATGGCACCCCACTCCAGTACTCTTGCCTGGAAAACCCCATGGACGGAGGAGCCTAGTAGGCTGCAGTCCATGGGGTCACTAGGAGTCGCAGACGACTGAGCGACTTCACTTTCACTTTTCACTTTCATGCATTGGAGAAGGAAATGGCAACCCACTCCAGTGTTCTTGCCTGGAGAATCCCAGGGACGGGGGAGCCTGGTGGGCTGCCGTCTCTGGGGTTGCACAGAGTCGGACACGACTGAAGTGACTTAGCAGCAGCAGCATCTTTAATGAGCTATTTGTACTACAACATGCAGGATATGTTCTTTCAGTTAGAATCAAACATCATTTTGGTAGGAACCATTTAGAGCTGGTGATGGGCAAAGAATGGGGCCAGTGAGAGAAAGGTGAAGTATCTACAGTCCTGACAGACAAAAAAGCAAAGCAGACAAGCAGGTTAAAACAAATGCACTGATAAGACCTTCCCAAGGCCTGCATTAGCTACATCCAAGCAGAAAGAAGGATTTGGGGAGACACTGAATACCAGATCGGGAAAGGAGTACATCAAGGCAGTATATTGTCACCTTGCTTATTTAACTTATATGCAGAGCACATCATAAGAAATGCTGGACTGGATGAAGCACAAGCTGGAATCAAGATTGCTGGGAGAAATATCAATAACCTCAGATATGCAGATGACACCACCCTTATGGCAGACAGTGAAGAAGAATTAAAGAGCCTCTTGATGAAAGTGAAAGAGGAGAGTGAAAATGTTGGCTTAAAACTCAACATTCAGAAAACTAAGATCATGGCATCTGGACCCATCACTTCATGGCAAATAGATGGGGAAACAGTGTCAGACTTTATTTTGGGGGGGCTCCAAAATCACTGCAGATGGTGATTGCAGCCATGAAATTAAAAGACACTTATTCCTTGGAAGGAAAGTTAGGACCAACCTAAACAGCTTATTAAAAAGCAGAGACATTATTTTGCCAACAAAGGTCTGTCTCGTCAAAGCTATGGTTTTTCCGTAGTCACGTATGGATGGATGTGAGAGTTGGAGAATAAAGAAAGCTGAGGACCGAAGAACTGATGCTTTTGAACTGTGGTGTTGGAGAAGACTCTTGAGAGTCCCTTGGACCGCAAGGAGATCCAACTAGTCCATCCTAGAGGAAATCACTCCTGAATATTCATTGGAAGTACTGAAGCTGAAACTCCAATACTTTGGCCACCTGATGTGAAGAGCTGACTCATTTGAAAAGACCATGGTGCTGGGAAAGATTGAAGGCGAGAGGAGAAGGGGACAACATAGGATGAGATGGTTGGATGGCATCACCATCAATGGACATGAGTTTGGGTAAATGCCAGGATTTGGCGATGGACAGGGAGGCCTGGCGTGCTGCGGTTCATGGGGTCGCAAAGAGTCGGACACGACTGAGCGACTGAACTGAATACCTATAGCAAAGGCTAAGGGGTATGATTTGGGGGGTTGTATATAAGTATCTAGACACGGTAAAATATATTTGAGACCTACAGATAAGACATGAATAATAGAAGTCATCACTGTCAGGATTTTATGGTCCTAGGGTAAAGAATTTGTTAGGAGGAGTCAGATACAATAGACCATCCTTGGAGTGTCAGAGTAAGTGAATGTTTTCTAATTTCTAAACTATTCTTATTATTGCCTCTTATTAGCAAATAGCACTTCTTTTGGGTTTGATTAACCCCAACAGAAACCGCTGGGGTTTAGAGTGACCTCATGGATCTCTTAATCGATTGCTATATCATTCCTGATGTAAGAAGGACTTGTAAGACAATTTGAGGCTTGTAGACATGCTTCATAGTGGCTGCTCTGTAGTCACTGTTGCTATGTTTGTTTTAAAGCTAGGAGTTGGCGGAACCCACAGGGATATTTCAATTGGGCTGTTTTGGACCAAACCAGGGCTTTCCACAATTCTTGATAAGTCTTGTTCCCAGTTGCAGGCTGGGGCTGGACTTCTGACAGGGACACAAAGCTGCTGCTCTACTGCTACTGTATTCAAGCTGTGTCTCAGGCATACGTTGTGGCTGACTGCCAAAATGTTACTGTTTTCTCGGGCTGACTTTGTTTCAAGTGAAAATCATTTAGTTCAATGACAGTTAAGCTGTGAAAAACCCGAACTGATACCACTGTTTTTTTTTGTTAGGTCAGTGCAGGTCTCCTCTGGTCACTGGATTGAAATGACCAGACCTAGAGTTCCTGCTGTCTTGCTTCTCAAATAGTGTGATGAGGCACTTTGCCTTTCAAAACAAAGTCAAAAACAGGTCAGATTTACCTCTACGAGAAATTCAGCAGATGCTGTCCCTCAAGAGTAGCTGTAAATCACTATTGCATTATACTCCCTTTAAAACCATAGATCCGTAATACCTGTGTCTCCAACTAGTTAGATACTTACTGGTTTTCTTACATCAATTCGGTAATTATCACAAACTGTACTTAACCTTTCAGTACTTCCTTATTTTCTTCAGCTCCTTGACTTGACACTCTAAATCAATTAGAGAAACAAAATGAAATTCACAGATACAAATATTTTCTATAGACCGAACCATCATCATCAAGCTAAGAAATGTATGTTTCTTAAATAAACATCTCTGTTTTTTGATGCAGATAGCATTAAATGTACTTTCTGATGAAAAATTCTTCTGACTTGGAGTAAACATATGAACAGTACATCAGATATTACTCACTAGGGTAGAGAAATTGACCCTATCTCCCAGTCTCCAATTGTATGGAAACTTCAAGGTGGCAACTGTTTGCAATGTAAAATTCTTCTCCATCTTAATGCTTTTTAAAGTGACATATTACTTGTTTTGAATATTTATTTTCTCCAAATTTAAGATTTACCCAACTTTTGCTTTTAAAAAAGCAAAATGATTTTCTCTCCCAGCTTAAATAACATCTTACCATATTCTTTCACTATGGTGTTACACATAAATATGTATTTTCTTCTGTCATTAAAATTACAAGGCTTGAGAAAAGTTTCTGCTGAAATAATTCCTAATTCCCTTAATAGTTATTTTTCCCTCTGGTAGCCCCCAGGCATATGTCAGGGGAAATTAGGTTAAGCAATATATTTTAATCCTGCATTGTTCTAGACAGAAAGAAAAAGTGATACCTATATGATATGCATTCTTGCAAAGTATACAGTAACAATGAAGTTTTGGTTTTCTTTATTGCTTCTGTTTTTCAGTAAACTGAGAACCACTACATTTTCTTAGATTTCTGGGTGGCTCCTCTGAGTGGAAAGGGAACTTTTCTCAAAAAGATAGGTTGTTGAGTAAGGAAGACATGGCCTCTGCCAAAATGCTCTAAATAGTAGAATTTAGAATGATTTCTTTCATTTTCATAAAAGTAATATGTAAAAACAAGTACATTGTTTTCATTTTGAATAAGGATACTTAAAACTTCAGCAATTTTAGTGTTTTGAAAGATAACCAAAAGGGAATTTAAAGTCTTTATGAGCCACATACCCCATAACTGGCCATCAAGCCTGATTACCTCCTCTGTTGATGTCCTTCCCTAGAACTGGTTAGCACCTTTGATTTTGCTGATGAATTTGAGGGTGACTTGACTTTGGGTGGCCTCCCAGTCTCTGCTGCTGGTTCAGCTGAGGTGTTTCTTCTGAGACGAGTTAACAAGTTTATCTCAGCCAGTTCAGCATGAATCAAAGCTGAGACCCACTCCTTTTCTGATTTAAAAAAGAGAGGGGTCATGAAGGTTGTACTTATCACGTTGGCTAGAAACACAGGATTAGTTCTTTCACCCAGCACTCCAGTGTGAAAGGTAGCTTGTTTTCTGTGTAGGCACCTTTGTGTGAGTTAACGTTTGTATAGAAAAGGTGGTTCACATCAACCTAGTTTCTCTCCACCTGTGATATGACAGACTACTCAGAATAGTTAACTCATGGGGGTACTTGTCCCTGAGTGGCAGTGGAATAGATTTTAAATATTGAGTACAGAATCCAGCCTTACAGGCCACTGCCAGATAAAAACAAAGATACCTATAAAAAAACTAAGTACAGGATAAGCTCATGAAAATTAAAACTAATATTTTAAATAATAGTTATAAGCATCTCTGAAAAGACACATATCAAAGCATTACTAAAATGGTGTCTGTGATAATTTTATTTTTCTTCTTTTTTTTGGTCTGGCTCACCTTTTTTTTTTTTTTTTAACTTTACAATATTGTATTCGTTTTGCCATATATCAACATGAATCCCACAGGTATACACGTGTTCCCCATCCTGAACCCTCCTCCCTCCCCGTACCCTCCCTCTGGGTTGTCCCAGTGCCCCAGCCCCAAGCATCCAGTATTGTGCATCAAACCTGGACTGGCAACTTGTTTCATATATGATATTATACATGTTTCAATGCCATTCTCCCAAATCATCCCACCCTCTCCCTCTCCCACAGAGTCCAAAGGACTGTTCTATACATCACTTTTTTTTTTTTTTTTTTTTTTGCCCAACAGTAAGCACTCATTATTTGTATAAATTTTTTAAAGTTATATTCTTAAAAAGGAAAAAAAAAAAGTAAAAACTCCTTACCCCCAAATACTTCTCAGTTGCCTGCCAAGTAATCTTGAATTCCTGAGGTAAGGTATTCCAAATGCCTTTAATTCCATTTAAAATTATTAATCTGTCTGTAACACATGGGTATCTCCTAACTCTGATTACTATAGTGATTTTCAAAGGGTGCTCCCCGGACCAGGCTTATCAGCATCACTTGGGAACTTGTTAGAAACGCGTATTCTCAGGCCCCATGCACCTCAGAAGTTTTGCCTCAATTCAGTCAGATAACCAGCTAGGTTTGAGGATAGCTGCTCTGTGTTACTTATGGTTTTCCCACTTGGGACTGGCATATATTTTTCATGGAACAGAACAAAAAGAGCCTAAAGGAGGCTGGGAGATGACTGACTTGATTGTTTTGGTGAGGAACTGGCAGAAGTGTTAGAATCTGGAACTTGGAAGGGTGTGCTCCTGCCATCCACGTTGAAGAGGGGAAACAGGCTGTGCTGAGGGCTCCCAGTAGGCCAGAGATATGCTCAGGGAGAGCCTGGGTGCATGGGCTCGCGAGGAGAAGCACAAACCAGCTCTGGACACAAGTGTTTCACATCACCCACAGAAGTTCAGTTTGGGGCGTGACCAGCTTGTGTGCAGTTGCATATACAGGACTCTGATACTGAACACTAGGGAAATAAAATTGCAGCATTATCTTTGCAAATCCAAGGTAGAAAACTTCAGACATTGGCACATTTCCTAGTTTCTGGCCATAAATTGAGCTCAGTATTCACAAATACATAATCTCACCTTTTGAGCTTGCATGGAGCAGCCACTGTAGAACTTCTGCCAGAGAATCAGTGCGTAAAATGTTACACAGCTTTTCCAGAATCTGACAGAGAATATTAGGGTTACATAGTGAGCAGTTTATAAGGTTTCCTTTACTCTCTCCACAATCTTGTCTTCCCAAATGTAACTCTGTACACAGTATTCAAGTCAACGGGGATTTTAACTTGGAAGCCAGATTTCAAATAGGAAAAAAAAACATCTTCAGTACAAATACAGTTGACTCTTGAGCGAGGCAAGGTTAGTCTATTGCCAACCCTCCAGGCAGTCAAAAATCCAACTATAACTTAGAGTCAGCCCTCTGTATAGGTGGCTCCCCCATATTCTAAATTCCACATCCATGGATGCAACCAACCATGGATCATGTAGCACTGTCATATTTACTACTGAAAAAAATCCACGTATAAGTGGACCTATGCAGTTCAAACTCATATTGTTCAAGGGTCAACTGCAATAGTTTAGGTTAAGCCATGCAGTTTTCTCTTGTTTTGTCTCTTCAGTACCAACATCTTATGGAGGAGTGATTCCCTTTTCTTCTCTTTGGGAACTGATCCTTTCCTACTGCATCTTGAGATTCTCTGGTCACAGAACTGCCCCATCAGTTTTGCTCCTCTCTGTAGTGAGTGAACCTAGCTGGATTCATCATCGTTCCTCAGGCCCCAGAACACAGTGATTAGCCCAATGAGATAGGAATATAATTCTCTTTAGTCAGTCAGAATCCTTCATTGACTTCTTTTTCATTTGGCAGCTAACTGCTGTGTTGGTGATAGAGGAAATAATAAAAATGGACTATCAGATCAGATCAGATCAGTTGCTCAGTCGTGTCCAGCTCTTTGCAACCCCATGAATCGCAGCATGCCAGGCCTCCCTGTCCATCACCAACTCCCGGAGTTCACCCAGACTCACGTCCATCGAGTCAGTGATGCCATCCATCCATCTCATCCTCTGTCGTCCCCTTCTCCTCCTGCCCCCAATCCCTCCCAGCATCAGAGTCTTTTCCAATGAGTCAACTCTTCGCATGAGGTGGCCAAAGTACTGGAGTTTATTAAAAGTTCAAAATATTAAGCACATGTAATGTTTCCAGATTTACCCTAAATTGTATCTGCTTTTGGAATTTAGACATACCTGAAATTTAAACCTGTCTCCTGAACATCAGTCTATCTGTGACCATAGACATACTATAGGTAATTTGAACCCCAAATACCTAAAACCCCACCCATCTTTTTTCTTTATAAAACTTGCTCCAAACTTGCTGTCCCTTCTGGTTCCCCATCTCAGTGGACGGCACCTGCATACGTTTAATGTATGTCCAAGAAAGACCCTGGGATTCACCCTAGATGACTGCCTTGTCCTTTTCTATGTCACACTGCCAAACAAGTTCAGTAAATTCTTTCTTGTAAATATGTCTCAAATCTCCATTTCTCTTTATCCCCACAGCCTTGCTTGACACAGTGTAAACCATCAATTCTTGCTTGAGCTACTGAAACATATTTTTTCCTAGACTTTCTGCCTGAAAACTTTTATTAAAATACTATTAATTCAACAGATATCAATATTTGTGTCTATCATTGATTTAGGTGCTGGAAATACAGAATTTAAAGGGCAGAAAAATCTGCTGTCCTGTATTCAGCTTTGTTTTTTTATTAAGATTCCTGTCCTTGATGCCTTATCCTAGAAGAAAACAAATTAAATTTGTTTCTAATTTCATGGCAAATCAATGGAAATGGCAAAAGTAGAAGAATAGCCCTGTGGTATTTTCCTGGCTACTCTGCCTCTCACGATTTTGTCATCAATATAGTGATTGCACATCACCCCTGGCTTCTTCTAACTCATAGGTCATTTACTGATCAGCTCTCAAAGAATGTAATTAATCATTTCAGTGAAAGAAAATAGAAGATGTCTTCCTCAGAACCCTGCTTTCTCTTCATTTTTATTCTGGAAAGCAGTTATAATAAGTGGTGATAAGTAAAGAGGGTGATTTTGATCTACTGAAATTTTATTTTAGGATTTGAGAGTGTAGATCTAGATTAGCCACACATGTGGGTCAGAGCCCCCTATTCTTTTTCTAAGGTGTGACCTTTCTGGTGTCTCAGCTGTATCCTTGGTGTGTTCACCAAGGTCTCTCCACTCTAGCAGATCACAACTCCAGTATCTTTAAGCAGCACATTCCCTCCCATTAGCTGTCTTCTGCCAGGTCTCAGACTCCCATCCTATGCAGGTGCAGTCTGTATTGGGCTAAAGACTCAGGCACTCTTGTACAGATTTCTGAAGCTCATTCTCTGCACAGGTACTTCTTCAGTATCTGAATTTGCAAATTCCAGCCACTTCCGCATCCCCAAACTCTAAACTCTCTTTTCTCTACCTAGTGAAGCTCTTACTCCCTTTTTGGCCTCCACTTCTCTGTGCCGTGATTTAGGAATGTGTCCCAGGAAGAAATCTGCAAGTAAAAAACAAGAGCAGGCCTTGGATTTCAGGCTGAGTAGTTTTAACTCAATTCAGTTGTCAATGGGAACCACTAAAGAGTTTTAAGGATGCTAGTGATGTGATTTTTTTGTACATTCATGGTGTTCCCAAGTTATGGATTTAATAAACCTGCCTCTTACTTTGATTTCCTGATCCAGATAGTTTGGTATGCAGATGGTGTTCTCTTTGATGGCAGTCTTGGTACTCGTCACCTCTGAAGAAGAAGAACTAGCAGTAGAGCATGACTTTGGAGTCAGTGGTGGGTTTTTTACCTTCATTTCATCCTAAATCATAGGTATAATATAATCAATATGCATCTGCATCCACTTATATTTTCTATGAAAATTGAACGTAAAATGAATGAGAAATGTTGTAACTGAGACACATACATGAAAGTAAGAAGAGTTTAGTTTTAATCCTCCCTTAAAAAGCTCATTATCAAATATTTACATTTGAAAATGGAACAAATTAATGATATGTTACTTACTTTTTATAAAACCATTTTAAACCTTTGGTTTAAAAGATAATTCTGTAATGTTTAATGTGTAACCATCATTTATCCTGCTGCTTCTGGTAACAGCCGACTCATGACACATGAGATTTTCTATTGAGATTGTTCTTTTATGACTGGAGGAAGTTAGCCAAGAGTTTTTATGCTCTCTGTGAAGAAACTACATGGTATGAGCCACTCTTCCTGGCTCTGCTAAATGACAGCTGAGAGCTGGAGAATTGGAGGAGTAAACTCAGTTACTTCCCTTGGTTAGTTGGAAAAGGAAATAGAAAGGCTATTTTTTTGTTCTGGGAGGTGAATATACTGTTTGCAGTCTTTTTAAAAAAACTGTATTGTCTATTCCAAGTGAGGCTTTTTCATCTTCAGAAGAAAGTAATACATAAAGGTACACAGAAGCTGGTAGCTGAATGTGTCAGCTAGGGACTGCAGTGATTACAATCTCCAGAGCAGTATTCAATTGTTGATGTTTAATGAAAATAAGGGCTTCCCAGGTGGCTCAGTGGTAAAGAATCCGTCTGCCAAGCAGGAGACATGGATTTGATCCCTGAGTTGGGAAGATCCCCTGGAGAAGGAAATGGCAATGCATTCCAGTATTCTTGCCTGGGAAATCCCATGGACAGAGGAACCTGGTGGGCTACAGTCCAAGGGGTCACAAAAGAGTTGGACCGGATTGAGCAAGTAAACAACAACACAAGAGAAAATAAAGCTGTATTGTATATACATATTGTAAATGCACTCTTCTGTTAAGGTTTATTATGCAGACTTATTGTTTAGGGGAATAGCCATATTATATATATATATATATGTATGTATGTATGTATATATATACACACACATTTACATAATGTATATATATGTGTATGTGCATGTATATATTTATGTTCAACCCTGCACTGAACACAGCTAAAATGGTAGATTAAAATACTTTTTAAGTTTAAACTGTTGAGGCATGAATAACTTGGGAATTAATGGGTCAAAAAATAAAATAGAAATGAGACACTTGAGGTGTAGGGTGTACAGTAGCCATTTTTTGCTGAGATCATTGTCTTACTCCAGAAAATGAAAACTTTCCTTTTGACAGTCTTAAAGTTCCTGAAAGACGGGACCCAAATAAAGGCCAACAAAGATATACACCCTCAAGGTCAAGGTGACCTAGAAATGCAAAGTCCTTGAAGAAATATAGCCTTAGATCAAGGCTTGAACTTGGGTAAATTGGTCGAGGCTGGTAGGGCCTCAGGGTTCCTACAGAAGCAAACACCAATTCTCTGGAAGAAAATGCATATATCATGATCTTCAGATTCCTATGAATGATTTTTCATAAATAATGTCTAATCATTAAATCATGAGTCAAAGAAGAAATTATAATGTGAATTAGAAAAAGGACTTGTCATCAAGATGGCTCCTTCTTACAAAAACACCAGAATCACAACTAACTGCCAAACAACCATCAAAAAATAAAAAAAAAAAATGTAGGGTGTACAAAAAAAAAAAAAAAATACCCTATACACAAAGATAAAGAAGAAACCACAACAAGACTGTAGGAGGGACACATGCGATAAAATCAAATCTCATATCCACAAGGTGGATGATCCACAAACTGAAAAATAATTATACCACAGAAGTTCTCCCATAGGAGTGAAAAGTCCTGAGCCCCACGTCAGGCTTCCCAGCCTGGGGGTCTGACAACAGTACGAGAAGGCTCCAGAGAATCTGGCTTGGAAGGCCAGTGGTATTTGATTGCAAAAATTCCACAGGACTGGGGGAAAAAGAAAATCTAGTCTTGGAGGGTACATACAAGGTCTAGTGTGCGCCAGGACCCAGGGAAAAAAGCAATAACTGATAGAAAAAGGAGACAACCTAGAAGGGTGGGATTGTGTGTGGGGGGGAGAGGGGCTCGATGGGAGGAAGGGTTAGGAGGGTGAGGACATTATACTTATAGCTGATTCATGTTGTTTTACAGCAGAAAATAACACAACATTGTAAAGGAGTTATACTCCAATTAAAAAGTAAATTAAAAAAATAAAAACCATAATGTGATGGAAAAAAGAAAATCAGTAAGGTTATCGAAGACTTGAGCGACATTATTAACCAACTTGACCTAATTGATATTTATATAGCACTCTCCCAAGAACCAACATTCTTTTTATAGACATTCTTTTTATAGACAATGTTCAAGAGTGAACATTCTTTTTATAGACATATGGAAAATTTATCAAGGTTGGGCGTATTCTGGACCATATAACATCTCAATAAATAAAAAGTTTCAAAGTAAAGGGTGTTCTCTGACCATAATGGAGTTAAATTGGAAATCAGTCACATAAAGATAACTTTAAAATCCCCAAATATTTGGAAATTAACGTAATTTTAAGTAACTCATGAGACAAGAGGTTTAAAAGAAAGTAGGTAGTATGTTGAGCAGAATGAAAAGGAAAACTCAGCAAGTAAAATTTGGAGGATGCAGCCAAAGCAGTGTTTGTAGAAAAATTATAGTAATATATGAAAGTGAAAGTGGAGAGTGAAAAAGATGGCTTAAAGCTCAACATTCAGAAAACTAAGATCATGGCATCTGGTCCCATCACTTCATGGGAAATAGATGGGGAAACAGTGTCAGACTTTATTTTTTGGGGCTCCAAAATCACTGCAGATGGTGACTGCAGCCATGAAATTAAAAGACGCTTACTCCTTGGAAGAAAAGTTATAACCAACCTAGACAGCATATTGAAAAGCAGAGACATTACTTTGCCAACAAAGGTTCGTCTAGTCAAGGCTATGGTTTTTCCAGTGGTCATGTATGGATGTGAGAGTTGGACTGTGAAGAAAGCTGAGTGCTGAAGAATTGATGCTTTTTGAACTGTGGTGTTGGAGAAGATCCTTGAGAGTCCCTTGGACTGCAAGGAGATCCAACCAGTCCATTCTGAAGGAGATCAGCCCTGGGATTTCTTTGGAAGGAATGATGCTAAAGCTGAAACTCCGGTACTTTGGCCACCTCATGCGAAGAGCTGACTCATTGGAAAAGACTCTGATGCTGGGGGGGATTGGGGGCAGGGGGAGAAGGGGACGACAGAGGATGAGATGGCTGGATGGCATCGCTGACTCGATGGACGTGAGTCTCAGTGAACTCTGGGAATGTCTGCTGTCCTCACTTAAATTCAGCATTGTACTAGAGGTTAGTCATTGCAGTAAGGCACAAGAAACAAACAAACAGCATATGAGTTTGAAACCATAGGAGAAAGATTTTTAATTTGGGATTTATAAAAATTGTACATTTTGATTCTTCAGAAGACACTAATGCCTAAAAAAACAGTAAACCTCAATTGGAAGAAAACATTTGCTAAATGTATGTGTGACAAAAGAATTGTATCTAGAATATATAACAAATGTTTAAAACTTCATGATAAAAAGACCAACACCCCAATTGAAAAAACTGACAAAATATTTGAACATATACTTTACGTAAAAAAAATACATGGATGGCAAGTAAAAACATGAAAACATGTCATTGGACAAATGTAAATTAAGACCACAGTGAGATACCATTGCACACCCACTAGATTGGCCAAATAAAATATTGGTCATATTAAGTTTTAACAGGATATGCGGGAAAGAAAACCATTGTGTATAACTGGTGAGAATGTAAAATCCTACAACCACTTTGGAAACTTTGGCAGTTTCTTAAAAATTTAAACATACATTTGCTGTAAGACCTGGCCTCCCTGGTGGTTCAGACAGTAAAGAATCTGCCTGCAATGCAGGAGTCCCAGGTTTGATCCCTGGGTTGGGAAGATCCCCTGGAGGAGGAAATGGCAATCCACTCCAGTATTCTTGCCTGGAGAATCCTGTGGACAGAGGAGCCTGGCAGGCTACAGTCCATGGGGTTGCAAAGAGTTAGACACGACTGAATGGCTAACACACACACTACTGTAAGACCCAGTCATTCCACTCCTACTTATGTACCCAAGAGAAAAGAAAATATATATCCATACAAAGATTTGTACACAAATGTTCATATCAGCTTTGTTAAAAACTGGAAACAACGTAAGTCCATCAACAGGTGAACATATAAACAAATTGTGAGATACCAATATAATTGAATACTACTCAGCAATAAAAAAAAGGAATGATATGCATAACAAGATGAATGAGTCTTAAACATGCTGAGTTAAAGAAACCAGATTTTTTAAAAGATCACTGTAAATTTCATTTACCTAAAATCCTAAAAAATGCATGGTAATCTTTAGTGACAGCAGATAAATGTTTGCCTGTGGGAGGGCCAGGGTCATGAGAAAACTTCGGGGAGTCTTTATTCTCTTGATTTCAGTCTGTGAATAAGTATGTCAAAATCCGTCAATCTGAACTCTTTAAAAATGTACATTTTATATCATGTTAGTTATACTTAAAGCTGTAGAAAAAAAATATTGTGAAAAACTCTTTTCCAGAAAGATATGTGAAGAAAAGGAGAGGAAATGATAGAAGTCAAAACCAAATAGGTAGCTATAAATAGTTGTTTCTTTACCTTTTTAATTACTAAGGGATTATCACTGGAAGTTTTGAAGCACTCCTTGACTTTTCGACAGGGCTCTGAAATGACAGGAAAAATATATTTATTTAGATCAAACTGAAAAATAATTTCTACCACATGATACATCCATCACTTGCTGAAATGGATGAGAGTACATCTGAATTTCAATTAAAGTCAACCCAGGTATCTGTTTATAAATACTAGAAAACCTACAGGTAGAATTGTACTTTAACAACATAATAAAAGTGTATTTATAAAATGAATTCTATGCCCATGAAGAAGCGATAAAGAAATACTACAAGAACTTTCTTGATCTGGGTAAACTGGTTCTTAAAAAGTATGTATTTCAGTATAAGACATGTTTTCTTTGTTTTCTGTCCATATGACTGTCACTTTCTCTAACTAAAGAGATTACATGTGTACTCTTTGCCCTGTAGACAAAAAGAGATGTGTGTTGAGTTATAATTACATTCTTTATTCTATGTACTTCATCTGTCTTGCAACCCTGCCAATTTCACATAGCCATCTAATTAAATTACCCTTAATTACACTTAAATTTTTGCTTAATTTCCCTTTGCATTCATTTAAATATACATTCTGTGTGATGCTGGTTTTTTTTTCCCCCACTGAAGCCATAGTTAACAAAACAATTTTTTAAAAGCTGAAAAGATTTTGTGCATATACACAGTAGTAACTGAATTCTAGCTGAGGAAAGATTTTTTTTTTTTTTAATATGAAGTTACCTCTCTCCAAGTAGTGAGAAGGAAGTTATGGATAGTGATTCTGCTTAGTGTCCACTTGTGGGAAAGAGAAACCTCTCATCTATTTTAAGCAAAAATGTAAATAATACATAGAATTTAGCTGTTTGTAATATCATTACAGTTGGAGCAGTGAACTCTTTTTATATAGATTTTTCTTAATTGGTGGAAAATTGCTTTACAACGTTGTGTTGGTTTCTGCTGTACAACAATGTGAATTGTCATATACATACATAAATTATTACATATATAAAAATTATATATATCCCCTTTTATATAAATATATATATCCCCTGTATAGTCACAACAGCATGAATTGTCATTAATATATATACATTATTATATATTATATATATAAATTATTATATATGTATATCCTCTTCCTGTTGAGCCTCCCTCCCCTCCCCTCTCCCCACCCCTCTAGGTCATCACAGAGCACCAGGCTGGGCTCCCTGTGTTATATAGCAACTTCTCACTGTCTTACACATGATAGTGTATATGTGTCAGTGCTAGTCGAGAATAGACTTATGGACACAGTGGGAGAAGGTGAGAGTGAACTCTGTCTTGATCTTCACAAATCACTTCAAGAACAACACCATGTACCTGACCCACCAGGGCGGGCACAGCCTTTATCACAGTTGGAGGAAGGAAACTCGGGAGGCCATGGCCATGTCAACTGCCGTCACAATACCCGTGAGGCTAAATCAGGCATTGGATCACTGTTGCAATCAGAAGATCACCACATCTGCTGACTTTGCCTTTTAACACTCATAAATCCAGTATCTGAACGCTGAGATGCTGTCTTAGGAAAACTCCACGTCTCCAGCCACACTTGATAGCAGACAGCAGCTAAAAAGATGACTTTAGCCCTACGTCTGCAGTATAAGTCTTACCAGATGGCAACTCCTCATTCTCGTCAAGGGACTCTTGCAAAAGTAATCTGTAGGTTTCTAGGTTCTACAATACAAGAAGGGACACTAGAAAGATGTTGGAGTAAGTGGATTTTAATTCTTCATTGCTGCTGAAAAGGATGAAATGAGTTAACTCATGTGAAGACTCTAGAATGGAATCTATTCGTCTTACTGTTACCTTTTAGAAGATATATGTGTTTTACCACATTATACCAAAATATTTTTTATGTGCCCTGAAAGTGTTAGTAATAGTTTGTAATTATAAAGGACAGAGGGAAAAGTACTGGATATAATTTCTACCATCTAGAACTCCTTGTACAACATAATGATTTGATACATGTATATTGTAAAATGATTATTAGTTGCATATTTTTTCTTGTAATGAGAAATTTAAAAATCTACTGTGTTAACTTTCAAATATATGATATAGTATTACTAACTACAGTTATCATGCTGTACTTTTGAGTAATCATTTTATATTTGACTTAATAAGCATGAATTAATTGAATTAAATGTTTGCTAAAGATCAGGTCCTATTCCAGGACCTGGGAGAACAGTAAAACTGGGCCCTGACTTTAAGGAGGTGACCATCCAGTGAGGAAAAGGTAAACATGCCATTCCATCCTCACTGCATTTCCCTGACTCAGTTTTGGTCTGGAGGAGTTTCTCTACCAATGTTGGCTAACATTTTTGGTCTCTCTTAGGTACTTTTGTAGGGCTTAGAGACTAGAACCATGCCAAATTTGGCTTGGGCACAATGAATAATAATGATCATTTAAAATCATATTTATTAACAGTATTGAACTGAATTGAGATTAGGTAAGTGGAAATTTTTATAATGAATAACTGTTTCACAGTAGGAAAATGTCATGACTATTTAAAAATGACTGCAGCTATGTGAGCAATTATATAGATATTTTCCCTCCTGAGAGTTGGCAGGAAGCCTCAGAAAAGATTTCATGAATTGAGAGGGACTCACCAGAATGAGGCCGTGGGGGCACTTGGACCCCGTTAAGGGCTGGCGAGACAGGGCTCTCCGTGGCCACAGCACTGGGTGGGTAGCTGCATCTGGCATATGGTATCTCATCTTTCTGCGAGTGGTGGGACTGGCCAACACCCCACAATGTTCTGAATGAGTTCTCATCATCATTCACATTACAGATTGGAATGTTATTCAAACCTAAGTGAGTACGGATAAGAAGAACAAACCACCAGGTTAGGTTTTTGGCAGGTTTTCTTTGAATTCCCAACAATTTCCAAACTAGATATTATAAAATGTATGTAGTAAAGATGTCAGACTTCAGATTTTATGAACCAGTGCTGGGTGGACAATCTTTAGAAGTCAGTGTAGCAAATTATGTTTGCAACACATCCCTTCTTAAAATGTCCTGCCATCTTGTTAGCTTTGAGAACCAAGGCCCACATCTTTGAACTTTGGTCTGGGAGTTAAGTGGAGTAGATTTACTGCTATCCCAGACAGACCTCTCATTTCCCATGTCTTAATAATGACTAAGAGGGACTATGTTAGCCCTCTTCAGGAATATCAGATTTAGATTTTTGAAAGCATCTAGAATGTCTCAATGTAACAAGGCCCTGTAAAAGACATACATTGGCTCTTCTGTGCTGGCAGAAGAGAGAGTCATTGGAGAGGAACCGGAGGCAGGACAAGGTAAGTTGTGTGGGAAGGAAGGAAGGAAAACCTAGAAAAAAAGGAACCTCCTTCCTCAGAGCCTTCTGGGTTCATTCATTCTCCTATAATAGCTATTTGCTTTTGGCTCATATTGAATTATATCCAGGCCCTCTTTTTAGTATCAATGCCATGTTATATAAAACTGGGCAGCTTAGGAAGCATATGTGTGCAGGACACAGCTCTGTTAATAAGTGAATTATGAGAGACAGATGGCTGCTTTGTTTCCCAAGAAATTGCACAAGAAGCTTCTGGATAATGTTTTGCAGTGAGAATTAGTAAATTTGACTAGGATTATGGTATATACTAAAAAGAGAAAATGGCCAAGGACTTACCTGTGAAGGGATTCCAACATTTACTGCAGAATTAAAAAAAAAAAAAAAATAGAAACTACAGGAATAGGGAAAAAAATTTAGGAGTATACAGTGTGACCAAAACTAAATTTTCAAAATGATGAAGAAAGAGAGGGAAAGGTGGAGAGAGGGAGGAAAGGGAGAAAGAGGAGAAAAAAGAAAGGATTGAGAGAGAATGAGTGAATGACATGCATGGTTCTCCAGGCTGGTATTTAACATGTAGATGTTAACATGACTGTACAGGTTGTCAAAAACTGAGATACTTTCATACCACTGGGTCAGTTGCTGCCCTGAGCTTCCTGAGTGGCCCCTTTGGCACCTCTCCAGGTCCCTTTCCTATCAACCAAGTAACCCAGGGGTAAGTGCCTGCACAGGGGTTGTCTGCAGGCCTCTTCTGCCCTAGCTCCAGTGCTGGCATCTGGGCCAGCAGTCAGCGCCTGTGCCTCATCAGTGGTTCAGCATTTTGAATAACACCCCCGTGTTTACCGACTAGAATCATCAAGTAGTCCGAATGTAGAGGAGAGAGAGACATTCTAGGACTCTGAATTGCCTCACCTTTGATGTGGCAGACCCTTCTGGGATGAGGAGTGTGCCTGACTAGAAAACAGCTTCCATTTCTATCTGAAATATGGCTGCCTTTGCTCTCAAACTGAGGAGCAGACATCGGGGATTTGAGGCTCATGTTCACAGAGTGTTGGTTTCCTCCTCTCCACTCTTGCCACAAAAGGTCTTGGAGTGTACCTTGTTAACCTCACTTCCAGAGGTGCTCAGACCCTGAAATCACAGCATGACAATCGTTTAGACAAAGGGTTCTAGACATTTTCTTGCACATCAAACGTTTCTCCATCATCTTTGTTTGCCCTGAGTTGTCTCTTAATGTCAGAAGAAAGACAATAAGAATGTTACTTGTTAATGTGAGGCTAATTTTACTTTAAGACCAAATTTTTGTAAACATTAAAATCAAGATAGACATAAGCGGAACAGATAAAAATTTTTCCCTGCAAAAATTGAAGCACTTGTGAGAAACGTAAAACATCACCAACATAAAATATATGACATGGTTATCAATCAATTTTGATGTAATAAAATGTTAACTTTAAAATACAACAGCCACAAATGTGCTTTACATTCAGTTTACTGTAAATGAGGACTTTTCATATTGTACTCTTAAGAAAACCAGCATCTTAAATTTGTATCTTCTGAGAGGATGGTAAAACTTGAAGGACAAAAAAAAATCCAATAGCAAGAGAATGATATTACATCTACAGATAATAAACTGGAGAGTTTTGGACATGTTATTTGCTGTATTCGGTAATATTTAATGATTTTTCTTCAACCACTCAACAGTTGTTTATTAGACCCAGTGTCATAGGCCTAAGAGGTAAAAGATAAATAAATAGCCCACTTAAAAACTGGGCAAAAGATCTGAACACCTCATCAATGAAGATTCTGTCCATGGGATTCTCCAGGCAAGGATACTGGAGTGGGTTGGCATTCCTTTCTTCAGGGGTCTTCCCGACCTGGGGATCAAACCTAGGTCTCCTTCATTGCATGCAGATTCTTTACCATCTGACCCACCAGGGAAGCCCATCAAAGAAGATTATCAGATGGCAAATAAGCATTCATATGAAAAGATACTCAACATCATTTGTCATTAGAGAATTGCAAATTGAAACAACAATATGATACTGCTACACCTGTTAAAAATGGCTAGAATCCAAAACATTGACAACACCAAATGCTGATGAGGATGTAGAGCAACAGGAATGCCCATTCACCATTGATGGGAATGCAAAATGATACAGCCACTTTAGACAACAGTTTAGAAGTTTCTTACAAAGCTAAATATACTCTTATCACAGGATCTAGCAATCGCATTCCAAGTTTACTCAAAGAGAGTTGAAAACACATCCACACAGAAACCTACAAATAATGTTTATTCATAATTGCCAAAAATTGGAAGTAATCAAGGTGTCCTTCCGTAGGAATGGGTAAACAAAATGTGTACCTCCATACATTGGAATACTGTTCAGTGCTAAAAAGAAATGAGTTTTCAAGCCCTGAAAAGACATGTTTAAGGAAACTTAAACAGGCTTCCCAGGTAGCTCAGTTGGTAAAGAATCCACCTATAATGCAGGAGACCCTGGTTCAATTTCTGGGTTGGGAAGTTCCCCTGGAGAAGAGATAGCCTACCGACTCCAGTATTCTTTCCTGGAGAATCCCCATGGACAGAGGAGCCTGGTGGACTATGGTCCATGGAGTCTCAGAGAATTGGACACGACTGATGACTGAGCGACTGATCTGATCTGATCTGAGCTACTAAGCACAGCACAGCAAGCACATATTACTAAGTGAGATCAATTTGAAAATGCTACATACTGTGTAATTTTAAATATGTTACATTCCAGAAAAAGGATAACTAGAGATTATAAAAAAGATCAGCAGTTCCCAAGGGTTCCAGAGGGGAAGTGGAGGAGTAATGAATAGGTAGAGCATAGGGGATCTGGAGGGCAGTGAAACCTCTATACTGTTCAATATCATGAAAATGGATACATGACATTATGCATTTTGTCAAAACCCATAGAACTATACAACAGAGAGTGAACTCTAATGTAAACTATAGACTTTAGTTAATAATGTATAGTATTGGTTCATCAGTTGTAACAAATGTACCACACTACTGCAAGATTAATAATAGGAGAAGCTGGGCAGAGGAATATGGAACTCCCTGTACTTTCTGCTTAGTTTTTCCATAAGCTTAAAAACCGCTCTAAAAATATTAGCAATTGAAAAACAACTACCTCACTAAAGCTTCCCTGGTGGATCAGTCGGTAAAGAATCTGCCAGCAGTGCAGGAGACCCAAGAGATGCAGGTTCAATCCCTGAGTCAGGAAGGTCCCTGAAGAAGGAAAAGGCAACCCACTCCAGTACGCTTGCCTGGAGATTCGCATGGACAGAGGAGCCTGGTAGGCTACAGGCCATAGGGTCGCTCACAGTCAGACACGACTTAGTGACTAAACCACCACCACCTCAAACTAGCAACATTTTGTTGCTATTAATAATGGCCCACATCTTACTCTCCTTCCTATTGCCTATATTGATTTCAGCACTTCTTAATTGATAATTCATTGCTCAGTGATTTTAACAGATAGCTTTCAAGTCCATTAATTGGCTTGAAATAATATTTATCTATTAAAGATTTCTCTTTATAACAAGAATTGATTTTGGACTGTAACTTTTTAAGACACAAATCCAGAAGAAATGAAACGATCATTCATTCTCATAAAGGGTGGATTTTTTTCCTCTCAAAACAAGAGAAAAAATAGAACATATTACTAAAGTAAGGAATTAATAGAAGTAGAGACAAGGGAATATATAACTTACTCATAAGTATTATCTTTATTAGAGAAACAGAAATCTCACTGATTTTGTAATGAAGTAACTAAAAGTTTCCCTAAACCAGTATTAGAGAAATCCATCAATGGAAAACACATATATATGATGGATGGATTCAGTAGACTAAATCAGCTTTAGTTACTTCTACAAATTTGCCATGGATTATTTACTAGGGACCAAACTCCTGGGTTGGGAAGATCTGCTGGAGAAGGGATAGGCTACCCACTCCAGTATTCTTGGGCTTCCCTTGTGGCTCAGCTGGTAAAGAATCTGCCTGCAATGCAGGAAACCTGGGTTTGATCCCTGGGTTGGGAAGATCCCATGGAGAAGGGAAAGGCTACCCACTCCAGTATTCTGGCCTGGAGAATTCCATGGACTGTATAGTCCACGGGGTCGCAGAGAGTCAGACACAACTGAGTGACTTTCACTTTGAAATACAGTCATATGATAAATAGTAGCCATATTTTAAAAGCCAAAAAAGTTTAAAAAACAACACGGGGGGGGGGTGGAAAACACACTTTCTAGTAGTCTAGCTTCATAGGTATTTACTATATAATAGACAGTAGGAATTGTCAGCCTCTTTTCCCCACCGTGCTACACATGACAGTAATGTTCACGTGGAAGACACATTCCCATCACATGTTCAGATTTTAAAGACCATATCCCTAAATGGTGAGAAGCAGAGTACTAAAAACACGTTTTAGTCACCTAACTGTGGGTGTCAGTAACTGCTGCTCAGCAGAGCTGTATAAATAGGCTCGAACTCCAAGCTTTCCACTCAGGTAAGAACAGGACATTGCAACTAAATGCCAGCAATAGTGTTAGAAAACTTACCCTTCTTTATATTAATCCCTTTTTAAAACTGAACTATTTGCAAATGTGAACATTTTAACTATTCTTACTAAATATCTTGGGTCTTACCTGACTCAGTTCAGTTCAGTCACTTCGCTCAGTCATGTCTGACTCTTTGTGACCCCATGGACTGCAGCATGCCAGGCCTCCCTGTCCATCACCAACTCCTGGAAGTTACTCAAACTCATGTCCATTGAGTAGGTGATGCCATCCAACCATCTCATCCTCTGTCATCCCCTTCTCCTCCTACCTTCAATCTTTCCCAGCATCAGACAGGGTCTTTTCAAATGGGTCAGTTCTTTGCATCAGGTAGCCAAAGCACTGGAGTTTCAGCTTCAACATCACTCCTTCCAATGAATATTCAGGACTGATTTCCTTTAGGATGGGCTGATTGGATCTCCTTGCAGTCCAAGGGACTCTCAAGAGTCTTCTCCAACACCACAGTTCAAAAGCATCAATTCTTCGGCACTCAGCTTTCTTTATAGTCCAACTCTCACATCCATACATGACTACCGAAAAAGCCATAGCCTTGACTAGACAGACCTTTGTTGTCAAAGTATGTCTCTGCTTTAATATGCTGTCTAGGTTGGTCATAACTTTCCTTCCAAGGAGCAATAGTCTTTTAATTTCATGGCTGCAGTCACCATCTGCAGTGATTTTGGAGCCCCCAAAAATAAAGTCTGACACTGTTTCCACTGTTTCCCCATCTATTTGCCATGAAGTGATGGGACCAGATACCATGATCTTAATTTTCTGAATGATGAGCTTTAAGCCAACTTTTTCACTCTTCTCTTTCACTTTCATCAAGAGATTCTTTAGTTCTTCACTTTCTGCCATCAGAGTGGTGTCATCTGCATATCAGAGGTTATTGATATTTCTCCCAGCAATCTTGATTCCAGCTTGTGCTTCATCTAGCCTAGCATTTCTCATGATGTACTCTGCATATAAGTTAAATAAGCAGGGTGACAATATACAGCCTTGACATACTCCTTTCCCAACTTGGAACCAGTCTGTTGTTCCATGTCCAGTTCTAACTGTTGCTTCTTGACCTGCATACAGATTTCTCAAGATGCAGGTAAGGTGGTATGGTATCCCCATATCTTTAAGAATTTTCCACAGTTTGTTGTGATCCACACAGTAAAAGGGTTTGGCATAGTCAATAAAGCAGAAGTAGATGTTTTTCTGGAACTCTTGGTTTTTTGATGATCCAGCAGATGTTGGCAATTTGATCTCTGATTCCTTTGCCTTTTCTAAAACCAGCTTGAACGTCTGGAAGTTCACAGTTAACATACTGTTGAAGTCTGGCTTGGAGAATTTTGAGCATTACTTTACTAGTGTGTGCTGGTCAGGAAGCAACAGTTAGAACTGGACATGGAACAACAGACTGGTTCCAAATAGGAAAAGGAATACATCAAGGCTGTATATTGTCACCCTGCTTATTTAACTTCTATGCAGAGTACATCATGAGAAACGCTGGGCTGGAGGAAGCACAAGCTGGAATCAAGATTGCTGGGAGAAATAGCAATAATCTCAGATATGCAGATGACACCACTCTGATGGCAGAAAGTGAAGAGGAACTCAAAAGCCTCTTGATGAAGGTGAAAGAGGAGAGTGAAAAAGTTGGCTTAAAGCTCAACATTCAGAAAACTAAGATCATGGCATCTGGTCCCATCACTTCATGGCAAATAGATGGGGAAACAGTGTCAGACTTTATTTTGGGGGGCTCCAAAATCACTGCCGATGGTGATTGCAGCCATGAAATTAAAAGATGCTTACTCCGTGGAAGGAAAGTTATGACCAACCTAGATAGCATATTCAAAAGCAGAGACATACTTTGCCAACAAAGGTCCATCTAGTCAAGGCTACGGTTTTTCCAGTAGTCATGTATGGATGTGAGAGTTGGACTGTGAAGAAAGCTGAGTGCCGAAGAATTGATGCTTTTGAACTGTGGTATTGGAGAAGACTCTTGAGAGTCCCTTGGACTGCAAGGAGATCCAACCAGTCCATCCTAAAGGAGATCAGTCCTGGGTGTTTATTGGAAGGACTGATGTTGAAGCTGAAACTCCGATACTTTGGCCACTTCATGTGAAGAGTTGACTCATTGGAAAAGACCCTGATGCTGGGAAGGATCGGGGGCAGGAGGAGAAGGGGACGACAGAGGATGAGATGGCTGGTTGGCATCACCGACTCGATGGACATGAGTTTGGGTGAACTCCGGGAATTGGTGATGGACAGGGAGGCCTGGCATGCTGTAGTTCATGGTGTCATTGTAAGTCGGACACGACTGAGCGACTGAACTGAACTTACTAGTGTGTGAGATTAGTACAATTGTGCGGTAGTTTGAGCATTCTTTGGCATTGCCTTTCTTTGGGATTGGAATGAAAACTGACCTTTTCCAGTCTTGTGGCAACTGCTGAGTTTTCCAAATTTGCTGGCATATTGAGTGCAGAACTTTCACAGCATCATCATTTAGGGTTTGAAACAGCTCAACTGGACTTCCTTAACCTCAACTGGAATTCCATCACCACTCGCCTGACTGCCTTATTATAAAACCTAGGCTGAAATATCTTAAGAGGATACATCCAAAAGATTTGCTGAGTCAAAGTAGACAAGTTCTGTTTATAATTCTATTTTAATTGTGAGTCTAAAACTGTGCTTTCATCCTGAAGAACAGAAGAAAAACCTGTATACAGGTAACTCTGTGGGAAAATCTAATTAAAATTACCATTCACCACTCAGAATCATGTAAGTACTGGGAAAAATATTTCCTCTTCTAAAGCCTCTAAAATCTACCTATATATTAGTAAATTATTGAATTTTATCTAGACCACAGGACACAAAATCCTCAGAATAGGTAGTTTTAAAAACATTATTAATCAATCTAGTCCTGGCCATTTACTTGGAAAATACCATGCAGATGTGTATTAAATACAGATTTAATTTAGTCCAAAATAGCACATATGCAAAATGTATGCTTACAAAAGAAGACAACGATAGCTGATCAATGAGCAGCTAAGTTACTCTGAATTCCTTCAGATATGAAGACTGTTATTTAGGTGATGAATGCAGAACCATTTTACACTTGCAGAGCCCCTAGCCACCCAGATCTTCCCATCACTTCCTCCCTCACCTTGTTCATGGCTTTGTCTGGTAAGACTTTCCCCAAAAGGCTTCCTGTGTGTGTGTGTGTGCTCAGTCGTGTCCAGCTCTTTGCAACCCCATGGACTGTATCCCATCAGGCTCCTTTGTCCATGGAATTTTCCAGGCAAGAATACTGGAGTGGGTTGCCATTTCCTTCTCCGAGGGCTTCCCACCCCTCTCCAAAGTCATTTCTACCATTATCCCATTCTCTTTCCCTCAACCCTCTTTAAACTGTCTTCATAACTCATAATGTATGTCACTCTGACTTTTTTTTTTTTACATTTCTGTGTTTATTTTTTGCTTCTCTCAATAGGATGTATCAAGCAGGCAGTGATCTAGTCCAATTTTCCACCTGTCACATAGTTTATGCTCAATAAATATTAAGTAAAGCTTTTCAAAGAATGAATGTTCTTATCCCACAAATTCAGCATTTTTTATTTGTTGATCTCTCAAAAATAGGTGGTTTACTTTAAAAGGTAATGCCCCATTTCCTCAAAACAGATTTAATTGGCTTTTACGTAGTCTTGAAAAGGTCAGCTCAACTGTGATCCATCAACTAAATCAAACCTAAAACTTAAAAAAATTATTTTCATGATGAATTTAAAATTATACCTGAGGTCAATTTTAAAGGAAGGTGATCTGACTGACAGAAACTCAAGGCTTGTGATACCCTTCAAGCCTTGTAATGGGTCTGTCTTCAGTTGTCATTGATTTCCTGAAATCTTTGTACTTGAGCTGGGAATCCTTAATTGGCAGAGACAGCCTAATGTCCAAGGCTTCCAAATGAATGTAACTGTCTCCCTCCAGTTTCTCCCACTCTTGGTCCAAGGGCTGAGCCCTATGTGGCTCCCCGGTTGTTAAGATACTCTATATAGCTTAGCAACCTGGTAACATTCCTTGGGGAAATCTGAGTTCCAGAACCTCTCCACTTGTCATTCTTCTTAGAGTTCTACCTACCCACAGCTTGACAGAGCCACTTGGCAGCAATGACTTTTCTCATCTCTGAATGTAAAATAGAGCTGAATCAAATGCAAGAGAAAGAACAACAGAGAGTGGGGGAAGAATTTCGATAATTCTCTGCAGAATTTTGCTTAAAGAACACATACCATGCAGATGTAATCAAACTTAGCTCATCAAAAACCACGTAGGGAGAAAGTGTGAATGATTTTAAAGAACCCCAGTCATCCTGCTCGAATAATCAGGATGACCATGCTGATGACTGTTCAACAGCCTTGAAAAAGAATTGAAATGTTAATTAAAAATCATAAAGATATATTAAAATACAATTAAAGTCATAAAGTTCTCTATGAAAATTAAAGATGGAATTACTATGCACACACACAAGTGTACAAACATATGTTGCTGTCAACTGTCAGGATTATATATACTGGTGCTTCCCAATATTTTTCTTTTCAGACCACACATGACTTTTGATAGCTGAATTACTGTCTTTGAAAGCAATGTAGCTAATTCCTGAAGGGCACTTAATTTTCAACAATACAAGGATAGAATTTAATACAATCTTGTTTTCTTGACTGGCCCCAAGAATTAAAGGCTCAGCATCTCTCTGCATCTATAACCCATTCAGGATTTACATATTATTTATGGGGGGTTTAAAGGATTTTCCAAAGTAATTTTTGCATTTTGAGATTTTCTTTCTATACTTTCTACCAGTTAGGAATTGGCTTTATGCAGCTAGTAGCAGAGATTATTTCTCCCTCATGTGAAAGAGTTCTGTGGTTGATAACAGCAGTTTCATAGTGTCATTATGGACCTAGGCTTGTTCCACATTTAGGTCCATCTTGCTTAAGGTGCAGCTTCTCTTCTGGAGTTTAACTCTTATCCCAGATGGTGCCTGAAGTTCTAATCATCCAAATGGCTACTCTGTTGCCAGGCATCACATCAATAATCCAGAAAGAAAACAAGAGGAAAGGCAGGGGCGGGTAAGGACAGACAGGGGCACGAGCTAGCCATGTGCCCCTCCTGTAAGAGCCTTTCCATGAATCCCAGGCAGTAATCTGGATGTGCTGATCACTTGTAGCTGGAGCAGGAGGAAGGGGGGAAGGAAGGCAGAGGTGGGGGGACACAGAAAATGTAGTTTCCTCACAGGGTACATTCCCACCCTTTTCTAAAACAGAGGCTTAGAAAACATACTTTAGGTTTATAAGCAGTGATCTCTACCACAGAGCCTGACATACCTAACCCATGTGTGAGAGCTGTCTATATTCTTGTGGTTTATACCTTTCCTTAGAGACAAGCATCATCCATTAGAAGGAGATATACTTCTGGCATGTAACCATAATTCTGTTGTATTCCCTTTATGAGGACCTGTCTCCTCTCATTATCAGAAAAAAATGATACAACTCATTGGGTTGGGCAGTTTGCAGTAATTCTGTCAGAACTGTGGACTGAGATGGCTCTGAGGCACTGTTCAGGGCAGCCTGTGTGTCCTTGTTGCCTTGGTAACAGACTACCAGTCCAAGACGCTGTTATTTTCAGCAAAGGTAGAAAACAGATGGAGAGATTTCTTGGGATATATGCATGAATCTATGAATGGTGATTAGTAATTTCTAAAACACAGGTAATCAGCAGCAGGAAGCTCCACAGGTTGTTCACTGTCCACGGATACTTTTGAGTATTGCTGTGGACTGAACTGTGTCCCCCGGATTCCTGTGCTGAAGCACTCACCCCCAGCATGACTGTGTGTGAAGACAGGACCTAGAAGGAGGTAAAGTTACATGAGGTCATAAGGGTGGGTCCTAAACAGCTAGGACTGGCATCCTTAGAAGAGAAGAAAGAAACACCAGAGCTCTCTCTCTATTTCTCTCTGCACATACAGAAGAAAGGTCATGTGAGGACACAGCAAGGAGGCATCCATCTACTCATCAGGAAGCGTGGTTTAACCAGGAACCAACCCAGCCAGCAACCTAATCTTAGACTTCCAGCCACTACAACTCTGAAAAAAATAAACTTCTGTTGTTTAAGCCACATAATGTCAATGGCATTATGTCATGGCAGCCCTAGCAGATTCACACAGGTGTGAATATGTAGGTAACTCTTAGGTCCATTTTCTCCATGTGCAAGCTCCAAGTGGCTGCATCTTGGAGCTATGAATGGATCAGGCCTATTCATTTTTATCCTCATTTTGCATTTACTGTAAAAATGTCATTAGTGTCTGATTAACTTATAAGAAGGTAATGCAAATAATTTGTGAAAGGCAAAAATGCTAATTTAAAACAATACAAAAATAAAATTTCATCTGGTGTCTTACCCATCCAGTACTCTCTTCTGTCCATTTTGAAAGCACTGATTCAATACTAAATTTGCATCAAGTATCTGCAATCCCAGAAAATAGTACTTATGCAAGTGTCTATAAACTGGCCCCCAAATTCTCTCTCTCTGGTATCCACACCCTGTGGAATCTCCTTCCCTTGACTGTGGGAGCACCTGTGAATAGAATAAAGGTCACCCCTGTGATTATATTCTATGAGCAAGATGAAAAGATTTAGAAGATATAATTAAGATCTAAAATCAGAATTACTTAGAGTTTATCAAAGTCTGTTCACCAAAAGGTGATTATTTGGGATGGTTCTGACCTAATCAGGTGAGCCTTTTAAAAGAGATTTAGGTTGAGGTAGTTCAGCTGGTACGGAGAAGGCAATGGCACCCCACTCCAGTACTTTTGCCTGGAAAATCCCATGGATGGAGGAGCCTGGTGGGCTGCAGTCCATGGGGTCGCTGAGGGTCAGACACCACTGAACGACTTCACTTTCACTTTTCACTTTCATGCATTGGAAAAGGAAATGGCAACCCACTCCAGTGTTCTTGCCTGGAGAATCCCAGGGATGGAGGAGCCTGGTGGGCTGCCGTCTCTGGGGTCGCACAGCGTCGGACACGACTGAAGCGACAGCAGCGGCAGCAGCTCAGCTGGTAAAGAATCCACCTACAATGCAGGAGACCCTGGTTCAATTCCTAGGTCAGGAAGATTCCCTGGAGGAGGGCATGACAACCCACTCCAGTATTCTTGCCTGGGTAATTTCATGGACAGAGGAGCCTGGCAGGCTTTCAGTCCATGGGGTCACAAAAAGTTGGACATGACTGAGTGACTAAGTAGGCATACACAAGAACAGCAGCTCACCTGCTGGCCTTAAAGAAGCAAGCAGTCATGAGGTCTACAGCTGCCAGGAAGTAAGTCAGCCAACAACCACAAGAACTTGAAGAGGACCCCAAGCCACAGATGAAAGCCCAGCCCCAGCTGACCCCTGGCTTGCAGCCTTATGAGACCTTGATCTGGAGATCCGGCTCAAGTTAAGCCATGCCCACGGTCCCCACCCACTGTTCGGTAACAACAAAGGTGTTAAACCAATGTCTGTCAGACCCTGAATCCAGGGCTTTTACCCATGACTAGTGGACGCTGAGTTGCTGCCAGGCCAGGGGTCTGGACTCTGCTCTGGCTGTAAGAATCACAAGTACAAGTTCTTTTGATAAGAATGTATTTGCTAAAACACAAAATACCCCAAATAACCAAAGCAATCTTGAGAAAGAAGAATGAAGCTGGAGGAATCAACCTTCCTGACTTCAGACTATACTACAAAGCTACAGTCATCAAGACAGTATGATACTGGCACAAAAACAGAAATATAGACCAATGGAACAAGATAGAAAGCCCAGAAATAAACCCATTCACCTATGGGTACCTTATTTTTAACAAAGGAGGTAAGAATATACAGGGCAAAGATAGAATAGGACAAAGATAGCCTCTTCAATAAGTGGTGCTGGGAAAACTGGACAGCCATATGTAAAAGAATGAGATTAGAACACTTGCTAACACCATAAACAAAGATAAACTCAAAATGGATTAAACACCTACATGTAAGACCATAAAACTATAAAACTGTTAGAGGAAAACATAGGCAGAACACTCAATGACATAAATCAAAACAAGATCTTCTATGACCCACCTTCTAGAGTAATGGAAAAACAAAAATAAACAAGTGGGACCTAATAAAACTTAAGAGCTTTTGCACAGCAAAGGGAACTATAAACAAGGTGAAAAGACAACCCTCCAAATTGGAGAAAATAATAGCAAGTGAAACAACTGACACAGGATTAATTAAAAAAAAAATATACAAGCAGTTTATATGACTCAATACCAGAAAAAGTCGGTGTAATCAAAAGTGAGAAAAAGACCTAAACAGGCATTTATCCAAAGAAAATATACAGATGGCTAACAAACATGAAAAGATGCTCAACATTGCTCACTATTAGAGAAATGCAAATCGAAACTACAATGAGATATAATCCCATACCAGTCAGAATGGCTATCATCAGAAAGTCTACAAACAGTAAATGCTGGAGAGGGTGTGGAGAAAAGAGAACCCTCTTGCATGGTTGATGGGAATGTGAATTGATACAGCTACAATGGAAGACAGTATGGAGATTCCTTTAAAAACTAGGATTAAACCACCATATGACCTAACAATCCCACTCCTAGGCATATACCCTGAGGAAACCAAAACTGAAAAAGACACATGTACCCCAGTGTTCATTGCAGCACTATTTACAATAGCTAGAACATGGAAGCAAACTAGATGTCCATCGACAGATGAATGGAAAAAGAAGCTGTGGTACTTATATACAATGGAATATTACTCAGCCATAAAAAGGAACACATCTGAGTCAGTTTTAATGAGGTGGCTGAACCTGGAGCCTATTATACAGAGTGAAGTAAGTCAGAAAGGGAAAGAAAAATATTGTATGCTAACACATATATATGGAATCTATACAGATGGTACTGATGAAATTTTCAGGGCAGCACTGGAGATGCAGATGTAGAACAGATTTATGGATGTGACTGGCAAGGGAGGAAGGGGAGGGTGAGGTGTATGGAGAGAATAACATGGAAACTTACATTACCATATGTAAAATAGATAGCCAATGGGAATTTGCTGTATGGCTCAGGGAGGTAAAATAGGGGCTCTGTAACAACCTAGACATCATTTTTTGGGTGTTAGTTCTAAAAGGTCTTGTAGGTCTTCATAGAACCTTTCAACTTCAGCTTCTTCAGCATTACTGGTTGGGGCATAGACTTGGATTACTGTGATATTGAATAGTTTGCCTTGGAAACGAACAGAGATCATTCTGTGGTTTTTGAGATTGCATCCAAGTACTGCATTTCAAACTCTTCTGTTGACCATGATGGTTACTTCATTTCTTCTGAGGGATTCCTGCCCGCAGTAGTAGATATAATAGTCAGCTGAGTTAAGTTCACCCATTCCAGTCCATTTGAGTTTGCTGATTCCTAGAATGTTGACGTTCACTCTTGCCATCTTTTGTTTGACCACTTCCAGTTTGCCTTGATTCATGGACCTGACATTCCAGGTTCCTATGCAATATTGCTCTTTACAGCATTGGACCTTGCTTCTATCACCAGTCACATCCAAACTGGATATTGTTTTTGTTTTGGCTCCATCCCTTCATTCTTTCTGGAGTTATCTCGCCACTGATCTCCAGTAGCATATTGGGCACCTACTCACCTGGAGAGTTCCTCTTTCAGTATCCTATCATTTTGCCTTTTCATACTGTTCATGGGGTTCTCAAGGCAAGAATACTGAAGTGGTTTGCCATTCCCTTCTCCAGTGGACCACATTCTGTCAGATCTCTCCACCATGACCCGCCCATCTTGGGTGGCTCCACGGGCATGGCTTAGTTTCATTGAGTTAGACAAGGCTGTGGTCCTAGTGTGATTAGATTGACGAGTTTTCTGTGAGTATGGTTTCAGTGTGTCTGCCCTCTGATGCCCTCTTGCTACACCTACCTTCTTACTTGGGTTTCTCTTACCTTGGGCGTGGGGTATCTCTTCACGGCTGCTCCAGCAAAGCGCAGCCACTGCTCCTTACCTTGGATGAGGGGTATCTCCTCACCACCATCCCTTCTGACATTGAACATGGAATAGCTCCTTTAGGCCCCTGGAATGCAAAAGTAGGAAGTCAAGAAACACCTGGAGTAACAGGCAAATTTGGCCTCGGAATATGGAATGAAGCAGGGCAAAGACTAACAGAGTTTTGCCAAGAAAATGCACTGGTCATAGCAAACACCCTCTTCCAACAACACAAGAGAAGACTCTATACATGGACATCACCAGATGATCAACACCAGAATCAGACTGATTATATTCTTTGCAGCCAAAGATGGAGAAGCTCTATACAGTCAACAAAAACAAGACCAGGAGCTGACTGTGGCTCAGATCATGAACTCTTTATTGCCAAATTCAGACTTAAATTGAAGAAAGTAGGGAAAACCACTAGACCATTCAGGTATGACATAAATCAAATCCCTTATGATTATACAGTGGAAGTGAGAAATAGATTTAAGGGCCTAGATCTGATAGATAGAGTGCCTGATGAACTATGGACTGAGGTTCGTGACATTGTACAGGAGACAGGGATCAAGACCATCCTCATGGAAAAGAAATGCAAAAAAGCAAAATGGCTGTCTGAGGAGGCCTTACAAATAGCTGTGAAAAGAAGAGACGTGAAAAGCAAAGGAGAAAAGGAAAGATATAAGCATCTGAATGCAGAGTTCCAAAGAATAGCAAGAAGAGATAAGAAAGCCTTCCTCAGCAATCAATGCAAAGAAACAGAGGAAAACAACAGAATGGGAAAGACTAGGGATCTCTTCAAGAAAATTAGAGATACCAAGGGAATATTTCATGCAAAGATGGGCTTGATAAAGGACAGAAATAGTATGGACCTAACAGAAGCAAAAGATATTAAGAAGAGGTGGCAAGAATACACAGAAGAATTGTACAAAAAAGATCTTCATGACTCAGATAATCACGATGGTGTGATCACTGACCTAGAGCCAGACATCCTGGAATGTGAAGTCGAGTGGGCCTTAGAGAGCATCACTATGAACAAAGCTAGTGGAGGTGATGGAATTCCAGTTGAGCTATTTCAAATCCTGAAAGATGATGCTGTGAAAGTGCTGCACTCAAAATGCTAGCAAATTTGGAAAACTCAGCAGTGGCCACAGGACTGGAAAAGGTCAGTTTTCATTCCAATCCCAAAGAAAGGCAATGCCAAAGAATGCTCAAACTACCGCACAATTGCACTCATCTCACACGCTAGTAAAGTAATGCTCAAAATTCTCCAAGCCAGGCTTTGGCAATATGTGAACCGTGAACTTCCAGTTGTTCAAGCTGGTTTTAGAAAAGGCAGAAGAACCAGAGACCAAATTGCCAACATCTGCTGGATCATCGAAAAAGCAAGAGAGTTCCATAAAAACATCTATTTCTGCTTTATTGACTATGCCAAAACATTTGACTGTGTGGATCACAATAAACTGTGGAAAATTCTGAAAGAGATGGGAATACCAGACCACCTGACCTGCCTCTTGAGAAATCTGTATGCAGGTCAGGAAGCAACAGTTAGAACTGGACATGGAAAAACAGACTGGTTCCAAATAGGAAAAGGAGTATGTCAAGGCTGTATATTGTCACCCTGCTTATTTAACTTATATGCAGAGTACATCATGAGAAATGCTGGGCTGGAAGAAGCGCAAGCTGGAATCAAGATTGCTGGGAGAAATATCAATAACCTCAGATATGCAGAGGACACCACCCTTATGGCAGAAAGTGAAGAGGAACTAAAAAGCCTCTTGATGAAGGTGAAAGAGGAGAGTGAAAAAGTTGGCTTAAAACTCAACATTCAGAAAACGAAGATCATGGCATATGGTCCCATCACTGCATGGGAAATAGATGGGGAAACAGTGGAAACAGTGTCAGACTTTATTTTTCTGGGCTCCAAAATCACTGCAGATGGTGACTGCAGCCATGAAATTAAAAGACGCTTACTCCTTGGAAGGAAAGTTATGACCAACCTAGATAGCATGTTCAAAAGCAGAGACATTACTTTGCCAACAAAGGTCTGTCTAGTCAAGGCTATGGTTTCTCCAGTGGTCATGTATGGATGTGAGAGTTGGACTGTGAAGAAAGCTGAGTGCCGAAGAATTGATGGGTTTGAACTGTGGTGTTGGAGAAGACTCTTGAGAGTCCCTTGGACTGCAAGGAGATCCAACCAGTCCATTCTGAAGGAGATCAGCCCTGGGATTTCTTTGGAAGGACTGATGCTAAAGCTGAAACTCCAGTACTTTGGCCACCTCATACGAAGAGTTGACTCACTGGAAAAGACCCTGATGCAGGGAGGGACTGGGGGCAGGAGGAGAAGGGGACAACAAAGGATGATGTGGCTGGATGGCATCACTGATTCGATGGACGTGAGTCTCAGTGAACTCTGGGAGTTGGTGATGGACAGCGAGGCCTGGCGTGCTGCGATTCATGGGGTCTCAAAGAATCGGACACGACTGAGCGACTGAACTGAACTGGACAACTAAGAGGGGTGGGATGGGGAGGGAGATGGGAGGGGAGGTTCAAGAGGGAGAGGGCATATGTATATCTGTGGCTGATTCATGTTGATGTTTGTTAGAAAACAACAAAATTCTGTAAAGCAATTATCCTTCAATTAAAAAATTTAAAAAAAATTTTTTAAAGGGATGTATTTGCTAGCATTTGACTTTGCCACTTATTAACTCACCACCTTCTAGCCTATACTGGGACTCAGCTCTGTCTTAACGATGTGCACTCTACCCATTGTTTACCTGCCAGTGTTTTCCTTATTGAAAAGACGTAAGAAGAGTCAAGTCATTCTGCTTTCTTTATCTGTTGTTTCCCTCTATTCTTGTTTAAGACATAGCATTAAAACATTAAAAGCCTTATTATTTGCTCTTAGCACTTTTTTTCAGAAAACAAGTCTGACATTATTATTTTCCCCTTTAGCTTTAAGGCACTATTCTTATTGGTCCTGAGACTTTCTTTTATGAACCTTGATTATAGGGCTCCCCTTTCACTGGTTGTTCAAGCAGCAGTGTTTATAGCAGGACCAGTTTAATAGACCAAATAGGAAGCGACCTAAATGCCCAACAAAAATCAAGTGTATACATAAATTGGGGTATAGTCACACAATGGAATACCGCATGGCAGTGAGAATGAATGATCTGATTACACGCAACAATACTGACGAACCTCATAAACATAATGTTGAATGAAAGAAGACAGAATCAAAGAGTATAAATTGCACAATCCTCTGTTTCCATGAAATACAGAAACAGACAAAACTAACCTCTGGAGTCCTAGTGTGCGTAATGTCCTCCTTGTGACAGGGGAGGGAGAGGACAGAGCACAAGAAGGCTCTGGGTGCCAGGAGGTTCTGTTTCTGGAACTGGGTGCTGGTTACATGTGTGGGTTCAGTTTGTCAGAATTCATTGAGCTCCACACCAATGATGTGGACACCTTGCTGATGGAATATTCGGTTCCGTTCAGTCGCTCAGTTGTGTCCGACTCTCTGCGACCCCATGAACCGCAGCATGCTGGGCCTCCCTGTCCGTCACCAACTCATATCTCTTAAAAGTTTCTTAACATGTAATTTCCTGGGTTCCACCCCTTAGACTTATTGAGTCAAAATTCCTGGGAAGAGAACTTAGATATTGAATTTTAGGCAGGATCCCCAATCCCAGGCAATTTTAATGCCTTGTGACACCTGAGAGCCACTTGTCTAGAAACCTTTAAAACAAAGGCAGAAATGTAATTAAAATTATTTTTCTAACTTAAGTAAGTGTTTATAAAATTAAAAACATCTTATTAATAGCCTTGCTAGTAACTAGTCTTCCTGGTAACATAAAAATGTAACCCAACAAAAAGTCCCATATGGTGGCACGTGTTTTGATTTTATTTGTTTCAGGTTTCAGGAGCAAAGAGAGTGGCTTTAAATTTGTGTCTGATTTTATGGCCAAAAAATGATTAATATGGATCATTAATAACTCATGTGTTGCACAGAGAACAAATTCAGGAAGGAACTGACTTGCATCATTCAGGAAAGAGCTGTGTGTTAATATAATGCTCTCCACCAACAAGAAAGGGGGGCTTCAATTTGAACTAAAATTGAAGTAACAATACATATCAGTATTACTTTTTTAGATGACCTCTATTCTAAATTATCACAATAGATTGTTTTATTCCCATCTTATATAAGAATAAAACATTTTTATTTCCTATAGATTTATGTATTCCTGTTACAGAATGTTCAAATGAGGGGGTCCAGACTAATAAATCTTCAGGTGAATATATATGTCTTCGCCACACGTACCATAAAATTGTATAAGCAATGATTGCACTCTTCTAATCACTCACTTCTTTGGTGCCTTCAGATGTTCCCTTCGTATTTCTCTTAACCAGAGAGAAAAAAAGTCATTAGAATGCAGATAAATTCTCATATCTAGGCAAATCTTCTGAACCATAGCTCCAAAGATTTTTAATCTGCATTTAAACTTAAGAACAACCATTTTGAAAATTTCCATAGCTGATCTGACACGTAAGAACACCTTCAAAGCTCTTTTGAGTGATGAGTGCTGGGGGAGGGGGAGGGTCAAAGAAGAGGAGTCAGTACCCATTTCAGTTCTTAAACTCAGGAACTATTAGTTTTCCAATTACTGTGATAGTCTTGGGGCTTCCCTAGTGGCTCAGACAGTAAAGAAATTGCCTGCAAAGCTGGAAACCCTGGTTTGATCTCTAGGTCAGGAAGATCCCCTGGAGAAGGAAGTGACAACCCACTCCAGTATTCTTGCCTGAGAAATCCCATGGACAGAGGAGCCTGGCAGGTTCCAGTCCATGGGTCACAAAGAATCTTAGCAGCCAAAGAAAAGTATTAAAGTAAGACATAGAAAATCTGTATTTATTTCTACCTTGAGAGTCTTCATGGGAAATAGATGGGGAAACAGTGGAAACAGTGTCAGACTTTATTTTTTGGGGCTCCAAAATCACTGCAGATGGTGATTACAGCCATGAAATTAAAAGACGCTTACTCCTTGGAAGGAAAGTTATGACCAACCTAGATAGCATATTGAAAAGCAGAGACATTACTTTGCCAACAAAGGTCCGTCTAGTCAAGGCTATGGTTTTTCCAGTAGCCATGTATGGATGTGAGAGTTGGACTGTGAAGAAAGCTGAGTGCTGAAGAATTGATGCTTTTGAACTGTGGTGTTGGAGAACTCTTGAGAGTCCCTTGGACTGCAAGGAGATCCAACCAGTCCATTCTAAAGGAGATCAGCCCTGGGTGTTCTTTGGAAGGAATGATGCTAAAGCTGAAACTCCAGTACTTTGGCCACCTCATGCGAAGAGTTGACTCATTGGAAAAGACTGATGCTGGGAGGGATTGGGGGCAGGAGGAGAAGGGGACGGCAGAGGATGAGATGGCTAGATGGCATCGCCGACTTGATGGATGTGAGTTTGAATGAAATCCGGGAGTTGGTAATAGACAGGGAGGCCTGGCATGCTGCAATTCATGGGGTCGCAAAGAGTTGGACATGACTGAGCAACTGAACTGAACTGAGATTCTTCTGCTTTTTCTGACTTGGCTGCAGTTACATGGACAGGTCCACGTGCAGTGAAGGCAGACAAGCAGATCAGGATACATATCTCAATGTGAAAGCTCAAGAGTTACAAGTTACTCACATTCAAACAGCAGGCCACTGCATCTCTGAATTGAAGTGACTCACGGAAATAACAGAAGCCAGAATTCTCCTTTGGTCCTGCTCCAACGCATAAATAATGATCAATTATGTGTGTTGGGGGATGGGTATATGTATGTGTATATGACCCACAGACATACAAATATAAAATTTAAAAAATGCTATGAAAAGATAAAGTGATCAAGAACAATAAATGTTGGGGTTTATGATTTTATAAGTATCTGAAAGATTATTTTAATATGGTCTGTATAGTCAAAGTTATGATTTTTATAGTAGTCATGTATGGATGTGAGAGTTGGACCATAAAGAAGGCTGAGTGCTGAAGAATTGATGCTTTTGAACTGTGGTGTTGGAGAAGACTCTTGAGAGTCCCTTGGACTGCAAGGAGATCCAACCAGTCCATCCTAAAGGAAATCAGTCCTGAATATTCATTGGAAGGAGTGATGCTGAAGCTGAAGCCCTAATACTCTGGCCACCTGATGGGAAAAGCCAACTCATTGCAAAAGACCCTGAAGCTGGGAAAGATTGAAGGCAGGAGGAGAAAGGGACGACAGAGGATCAGATGGTTGGATGGCATCATTGACTCAATGGACATGAGTTTGAGCAAGCTCTGGGAGATGGTGAAGGACAGGGAAGCCTGGTGTGCTACAGTCCATGGGGTTGCAAAAAGTCAGACACAACTGAGCAACTGAACAACAACAAAGGGAGTACTTGATAGGATGGTGCAGAGAAAAAGAGAAGCTCTCTGGGTTCAAGAAAACTTGGATTCAACTCCTGGGTTCACATTCCAACTTCATCACTTACTATGTTATGGGTTATGTTCTTATCTCCCCGAACCTCAGTGTCCTCATCTGTGTAACAGGAAAAATACTATTTACTGCATTAGGCCATTACCTGAGATTAGCTGTAGAGCTAGTCATTTTAAAAGCATCCACAAAGAGGCTTAGAACATAGTATAGCCTTGTTTCGCCCACATTGTAAGTCACTACTAACTAAACATTGCTTCATAAGCCTTATGCACTAACTTGCCATTTTTTATATTATGGTGGGAAAAACTGCATTTCTGTTTTCAAAACTTTGATGACAAAAAGCCTGTCTTTCAAGAAAAAGATCTGGATGAAAAGAGTTCTGGACATGGTTTGTGTTAAGAGGGTAATAGGCAGGAAGGCCAGGGGTCTTCAAACAGAGGAAATAGGCTACAAGTGTCAGATATTTTTTATCTCTCCCTTAAGCAGAGGAACCAGAGATCAAATTGCCAATATCCACTGGATCATGAAAAAAGCAAGAGAGTTCCAAAAGAACATCTATTTCTGCTTTATGGACTATGCTAAAGCCTTTGACTGTGTGGATCACCACAAACTGTGGAAAATTCTGACAGAGATGGGAATACCAGACCACCTAACCTGCCTCTTGAGAAACCTATATGCAGGTCAGGAAGCAACAGTTAGAACTGGACATGGAACAACAGACTGGTTCCAAATAGGAAAAGGGGTACATCAATGCTGTATATTGTCACCCTGCGTATTTAACTTATATGCAGAGTACATCATGTGAAATGCTGGGCTAGATGAAGCACAAGCTGGAATCAAAATTGCCGGGAGAAATATCAATCACCTCAGATATGCAGATGACACTACCCTTATGGCAGAAAGTGAAGAAGAACTAAAGAACCTCTTGATGAAAGTGAAAGAGGAGAGTGAAAAAGTTGGCTTAAAACTCAACATTCAGAAAACTAAGATCATGGCATCTGGTCCCATCACTTCATGGCAAATAGATGGGGAAACAGTGGAAATAGTGACAGACTATTTTTTTGGGCTCCAAAATCACTGCAGATGGTGACTGCAACCATGAATTAGAAGACTCTTGTTCCTTGGAAGAAAAGCTATGACCAACCTAGATAGCATATTGTAAAGCAGAGACATTACTTTGCCAACAAAGGTCTGTCTAGTCAAACCTATGGTTTTTCCAGTAGTCATGTATGGACGTGAGAGTTGGACTATAAAGAAAGCTGAGTGCCGAAGAATTGATGCTTTTGAACTGTGGTGTTGGAGAAGATTCTTGAGAGTCCCCTGGACTGCAAGGAGATTCATCCAGTCCATCCTAAAGGAAATCAGTCCTGAATATTCATTGTAAGGACTGATGCTGAAGCTGAAACTCCAATTCTTTGGCCACCTGATGTGAAGAACTGACTCATTAGAAAAGACCCTGATGCTGAGAAAGATTGAAGGTGGGAGGAAAAGGGGACGACAGAGGATGAGATGGCTGGATGGCATCTCCGACTCAATTGACATGGGTTTGGGTGGACTCCGGGAATTGGTGATGGACAGGGAGGCCTGGTGTGCTGCAGTCCATGGGGTCACAAAGAGTCAGACACAACTGAGCGACTGAACTGAACCAAGCAGCAGGAGGAAACAAACTACAAGAGTCTGATCTTTTTCTCTTAAAATTCTGTGTTGCTATGACAACACCTGGTTCCCCCTGAACTTAACTTTTCTCAAACCTTGAGCTAACCACTTCATTTTTCTTATGGAAATATTTTTCTTAAGCTATGTTAATGAAATTGTATTTGCTTTGGAACTTGCCTTTCTTCAAAATGGTTCCAAGGCAATGGCACCCCACTCCAGTACTCTTGTCTGGAAAATCCCATGGATGGAGGAGCCTGGTGGGCTGCAGTCCATGGGGTTTCGAAGAGTCGGACACGACTGAGCGACTTCACTTTCACTTTTCACTTTCCTGCATTGGAGAAGGAAATGGCAACCCACTCCAGTGTTCTTGCCTGGAGAATCCCAGGGATGGGGGAGCCTGGTGGCTGCCGTCTATGGGGTCACACAGAGTCAGACACGACTGAAGTGACTTAGCAGTAGCAGCAGCAAGACTAACTTTTGGCTGATAGTAGCTCAACAAACCAGTTTTCATATCAATTGTTTTACGGCTGGGGGATGACACACCTCCTGCCATCCTATCTCAAAAATGCATTTTGTGGGTGAGGGGCCTGGTGAAACTCCCTCAGCCTTGAGGTGTTGCTCTTATCAATCAATAACATCCTAACAGACATAAAACAGCTTGCTAAAGACTAGCATGGAGGGCACTCTCCATCCCCCTTCTGATGTCTATGTCAGAATCTCTCTCTGTCCCTTTTCACTTTAATGAAACTCTGCTACACAAAAGCTCTTGAGTGATCAAGTCTGGTCCCTGGTCCTGAAGCTAAATCTTTTTCCTTGGAGATCACGAATCCAACACTCTTCACTGTAAGCTATCATGGTGATGGTTGCATGATGTGAACTATTTAATGCCACTAAATTGTATACTTCAAAATGGTTAAGGTAGTAAATTTTGTTACATGTATTTTATTGCAATTAAAAAATGTTTTACAATAATGACTAGAAAATGCTTTCATTGTGGTATACATAGAAAGTGCCCCCAAAATAATAAACTTTATGCCTGCTATGTCATTAAAGTTCCTGAATGGAGGCCCATAATGGTCCCATTATGTCACGAGTTCCTTTCTGGGGAAAAGAAAGCATGTGGTGATATGAAATCATCACAATTTTTACAAAAGGAAAAATCTGAAATGTTTGAATCATTGTGGCTTTGTTTTCCAATTATAATTTTTTTTCCTATTCCTCCATTTAGCCAAATCTGAACTATTCTCAGTAGGAGTCAAGACAACTCAACCTCTCACCCCTAGATTGTTAGCTGTATCCTGACCTCACAAACTTTCTACTTAATCTGAGCCCATGTATAGCCACATCCCTTAATGCCATATTTACCACATCCTAAAAGTCTCTCCAATCACTGGCAGCTTCAGATTGAAATATTTCTCCAAACTTGATCACCCCTAGATTTTTTTCTCTGCATGACATCTCTAGCTAGTGTTTGCCTCTGAAAAATAATATATTTTAATTGAGTTCACTAAATCAAATTATTTGTTGAATTGTATCATGCTATTAATATCTGTAATTGTAATGACATTACACATTTCTTTGCAGTATTCAGAAAATGACAATAAAAGTGAAAATTTGTGAAGAGAGGAAAGATGGAAAAAAGAAATGTATCTCACAGATTAAGCATATTCATTTTGGCTGTCTATAATTTATTTTCTACATGGCTTCTGATCTCTGTCTTAAGAGTAGAGTTCTTTATAGTCATTAAGGAAGAATTCTAAAATCTGGAGATATAAAATTATTAATATGCAGCTGAAGTTTTCAGCTATATCACACTGCAAGATATGCAATTATAAACTAATTATTCATTAATTCAACGAACATTTATTGAGTGTGTACTGTGCCTCCTCTGCACCAAGTTACTTCTTTCTTATAAGGTAGTACGCAGGGACAGCACATTCTTGGTTTAAAAGCAAGTGGCTTTCTATAAAAGATTTCTTAGGTGCTAATTTATGCAGCAAAACCAGATGATTTTAAAACCAGACGATTTTGAGTCTGGGTCAAAACAGGCTTATGTTTCAGCTTCAATACTCCTTGTGTGATTCCGGGTCAGTTTACTTCACTGCCGAGGCTTCAGTCTCCTTATCTGTTCATTGTACACAATAAAACTCAGCCTCAGAAATCTTTAGAATGGAATGTGATCACGCACAATGTCTGGAACATGGTGAACATACTAGAATTGTTTTTGTGTTTTTTTTTGTAAACACGGGAGAGTACTTTGCTCAAAGCACAAAGTACCGCACACAGGCTCTGGACGTTCTGGTCGCAGCTGGGAGAGGAGAGCTGAGCGCCAGCCCTGCAATCCACTTCCCTTGCCTGCTCTTAGGCCTATCCATTTCAAACAGCCAAAAGATACTGCAGTGACATGGTGGACCTGAAGGGTATTATGCCAAGTGAAATACATCAGGCAGAGAAAGAAAAGTACTGCAGGGTACCACTTATATGTGGAATTTAGAAGATAAAGCAAGCAAATAAATGTTTAAATAAGTAATAAAGTAATAAAATAAAAAATCAGCCTAAGGATCTCACAGTGATTCTGTTCTGGATTCCAGACTTCCCATCTCACCCCTAATATAATTACCTGGAAAACATTCTTCTAGTGTGTCCAGCTGAAATGCAGCTGACATGCACAAGTTCCCCAGGATCACACAGAGAGCCGGCGGCAAAACAGGTACCACGTTGAGAAGAACCGAGCGAAGAGAGGCATCATCAGCCTGAGGATGCTGACAGCGTCGCGAAACTCAGACTTAAATGCATGAGCGATTTCTCTTTCACACTTCTAGTCCCTCATCTGAGTAAGAGAGAAAAAAAAAAAGAGAAATGTTTTCTGAGTTCCTTGGGGAAATTCAGGATGGACGAGCTTACATCAGATCACCAACCAACAAAACAGCAAAGGGAAGGTGATACCTTGACTTTTTCCAGCTTGTAAATCTAATTACTATCAATTCCTATCAAGTGATCTTTCTGAAGGTGAGATTCATCTCTGTTAGAACTCAAAACCAAGTGCTTCCAAACTGCTCTCCTGGCTCTAGAAGAAACATTTCATTCATCAGAAGTGCTGTGCATTTGATATTTAAGGGTTCATTAAAAAGGTTGAAAAAGCATTGTCTGTCATTGGTATATCCACATTAGATATCTCACAAATATTAAGAAGTTAGGGTGATAGTTTATTTCTGATTTTTTAATTAAGGAAAAATTACTGTAGTGTGTAAATAGAGAAAAGAGGGGAAATGATTATGGCTGTTCTTTTTTTTTTTAAACAGCTAGTTATAGAATATCTAAATTTGTCAAAGGGATATATTGGGTGGGTTTTATTTATTTATTGGAAGATAATAGGGGATTCAACATTGTTTTCAAAATGATGTTGCTAATCCAGCTCTCCCAATTTTCTCCTAAAAAGAGAAGGGAAATGAAGTGAAAGTTGCCCCGTCGTGTCCAACTCTTTGCGACCCCATATAGTCCATGGAATTCTCCAGGCCAGAATACTAGAGCGGGTAACCTTTCCCTTCTCCAGGGGATCTTCCCAACCCGGGGATCAAACCCAGGCCTCCCACATCGCAGGCAGATTCTTTACCAGCAGAGCCACCCGGGAAACCCAATTCTCTTCTAAAGAGACTTTTATTCCCGCCACAAGGTTAAAGTGCCACATTCACCACTAGGTGGTGGCAACATGCTATCCACAGACTTGCCCATGCTCCGGTCAGCTAGGGCAGGAAGGGCTGGAATGGAAGCCTTCAGAAACAGGAACTGCTGTGGCCATTCTGTTTCCTAAACTAATAAACCGTTTAGAAGGGTAAAACTCAGTGAAGACTTATGTATAGCCCTTTTGATAAGATACTCTTGATAAATTGGAACATCTGCAATAGATTGCTTCCACTAGCAAAATTGACCTTCTACATCTTGGCCTAACTGACCATGTCAGAAGTCAGTACGCTGAAAAAACACATTCAAAAATAGAAGTCAGTAGGCTGAGATTCCCCTCTCCCCCACCAGAAAATACTGAGATTATTAATATCTGGCACCAGGACTTTATATCTGAGTTGAAGAAACAACTCCCACTTATAATCTATGGCTGGTAATCCTAAGGTAAATGCTAGCATCCTAGCCCTAAAATTTTCTAATTATTTGCTTTCTTTCAAGACTGATACGATTGGTCCCTGTGTGGCTATGGAGCAGAGGAGGGCCACAGGGTACAGCAGGTGGTGACCTCTACCCAGGGTAATACCTTGCTCCTTGGGGTAAGGCTGATAGCCCAGGCTGAATATCAGAAGCACTTGAGTAGCTTTGTGAAAATTCTAAAGCTCTGGAATACATCCTACAGTTTGTTTTAAAAAACCTTTCCTGGTAGGTTGATGCACAGTCTGGGTTGGAAAAAAAAAATAGCAGTGGAGCCAGGCTTCCTGCACGACTTTTTCTGTAACCAGAGGGTGCTGACTGTTCTTCCAGCAGCCACCTGGTTTCCTGTTCACACTGGGTTCACACAAGTCCTGGTTTTTACGTACCTCCACCTTGGCCTGAAATATTACAGTATTGAAGGCAGACTTGACAGCTCCCCTGCTCATTCATGATCAGCTGGATATTCTTTTCTTGTTTTTGGCATAATAATAGTAATATAACACTTGACATTAATTGAACAGTTACATGTATTCTAACCATCCCATGAGATAGGAACTACTATTATCCCTGTTTCACAGATGAAAGAACTGAGGCTTAGACAGAAGTGTGGGATACACTACAGAGCTCAGAAATACAGAATCATGACCAGAACCCTGTTGTTTAAAACTAAAGCTTCTGTCCAGCCAAACCTCCTTCATAACACATAAACATGTTAGCTATGACGGAAAGCCTCATGGAAGAACCTGATTGATGACTATAACTATACACACATTAAACAAAATCTAATGAAATTTGGAAGTAATAATAGGCAGAAAGTGAAGAGGAACTAAAAAGCCTCTTGATGAAAGTGAAAGAGGAGAGTGAAAAAGTTGGCTTAAAGCTCAACATTCCGAAAACAAAGATCATGGCATCTGGTCCCGTCACTTCATGGCAAATAGATGGGGAAACAGTGGAAACAGTGTCAGACTTTATTTTTTAGGGCTTCAAAATCACTGCAAATGGTGACTGCAGCCATGAAATTAAAAGACGCTTACTCCTTGGAAGAAAAGTTATGACCAACCTAGATAACATATTCAAAAGCAGAGACATTACTTTGCCAGCAAAGGTCCGTCCAGTCAAGGCTATGGTTTTTCCAGTGGTCAAGTATGGATGTGAGAGTTGGACTGTAAAGAAGGATGAACACCAAAGAATTGATGCTTTTGAACTGTGGTATTGGAGAAGACTCTTGAGAGTCCCTTGGACTGCAAGGAGATCCAAACAGTCCATTCTGAAGGAGATCAGCCCTGGGATTTCTTTGGAAGGAATGATGCTAAAGCTGAAACCCCAGTACTTTGGCCACCTCATGCGAAGAGTTGACTCATTGGAAAAGACTCTGATGCTGGGAGGGATTGGGGGCAAGAGGAGAAGGGGACGGCAGAGGATGAGATGGCTGAATGGCGTCACTGACTCAATAGACATGAGTTTGAGTGAACTCTGGGAGTTGGTGATGGACAGGGAGTTCTGGTGTGCTGTGATTCATGGGGTTGCAAAGAGTTGGACACGACTGAGTGACAGAACTGAACTGAACTGAATAGTGGAAGTGTAATAACCCTTGTATTATTTCTAGCTTTAGCAGGAAATGAGCTTCCCAGGTGGCACTAAAGGTAAAGAACCCGGCTACCAATGCAGGAGACATAAGAGACGTGGGTTTGATCCCTGGATCAGAAGATCCCCTGGAGGATCTTGGATCATGGCAACCCACTCCAGTATTCTTGCCTAGAGAATCCTGTGGAGAGCCACAGTCTGTGGGGTCACAAAGAATCAGAGACTGCTAAATCAAGTGAGCATGCACATATGCACGCTAGCAGGAAACAGACACTGTCTCCAAGCTGAATTACTGAGAAGGCTTCAGTAGATTATAAAGTTGCTGACAGCAATTTTTTTTTTTAAAGCAGCAAACAAGAAGTGGTCTAGTACCCTGAAGATAGTAGGGGGAAGAGATGGGGAGTGTTTATGGAACTGAGAAAGAGTGAGGGGTGGCTATACAGAGGGGCTTCCTGACTGTAGCTCTGGCCTATGGTAGCAGGACCCACAGGGAGGCACCTGGGAGATAAACCCTCAACCTGACTCTGCCTTTCTTCTGCTTTTGATCCCCACTTGGCCAAATCCCATCCAGAGGGCAAGAGAGTCCTTCAACTAAACCAGCTAGCGAGCCTTCCCTGAGGACAGAGCAGGGGGAGGCGGAACCTTGGAGAGTAAACAGTTTATACCTGGAAGCTTTGTATGAACTTAAATATGTAGGCACTCGGTTGACAAATAGGAAGTATTACACTCCAAAATAATGATTAGCAATCAAAAATAAATAGAACTACCCTAGTAACTACCTATTACAAGGTGCATATTAATTACATTATCTTTAAAACATTCCTTTAAGACATGCGTCATTTCCTGGAGCTCGGAAAAATGTGGTAACCTGGTCAAAGTTTATGGCTAGTACCCAGCCAAGCTCAGTCACTAATTCCCAAACCTATAATTTGCTTTTCCCTCTAAAACACTGAAAATGAACCAAACTGAAAATGGAGAAGGCAATGGCAAACCACTTCAGTATTCTTGCCTTTAGAACCACATGAACAGTATGAAAATGCAAAAAGATAAGACACAAAAGATGAATTCCCCAGGTCGGTAGGTGCCCAACATGCTACTGGAGAAGACTGCAGAAATAACACCAGAAAAAATGAAGAGACGAAGGCAAAGCAAATACAATGCCAAGTTGTTGATGTGACTGCTGATGGAAGTAAAGTCTGATGCTGTAAAGAACAATATTGCACAGGAACCTGAAACGTTAGGTCCATGAATCAAGGTAAATAGGAAGTGGTCAAACAGGAGACGGCAAGAGTGAACATCAACATTTTAGAAATCAGGAAACAAAAATGGTCTGGAATGGGTGAAGTTAACTCAGATAACCATTATATCTACTACTGTGAGCAAGAATCTCTTAGAAGAAATGGAGTAGCTATCATAGTCAACAAAAGAGTCCAAAATGCAGTACTTAGGTGCAGTCTCAAAAACAACAGAATGATCTCTGTTCATTTCCAAGGCAAACCATTCAATATCACAGTAATCCAAGTCTATGCCCCAATCAGTAATGCTGAAGGAGCTGAAGTTGAATGGTTCTATGAAGACCTACAAGACCTTCTAGAACTAACACCCAAAAAAGATGTCCTCTTCACTATAGGGAATTGGAATGCAAAAGTAGGAAGTCAAGAGATACCTGGAGTAACAGGCAAATTTGGCCTTGGAATACAAAATGAAGCAGGGCAAAGGCTAACAGAGTTATGCCAAGAGAATGCATTGGTCATAGCAAACACCCTCTTCCAACAACACAAGAGAAGACTCTACACATGGACATCACCAGATAGTCAATACCAAAATCAAATTGATTATATTCTTTGCAGTCAAAGACGGACAAGCTCTATACAGTCAGCAAAAAGAAGACCAGGAGCTGACTGTGGCTCAGACCATGAACACCTTATTGTAAAATTCAGGCTTAAATTAAAGAAAGAAGGGAAAACCACTAGACCATTCAGGTATGACCTAAATAAAATTCCTTATGATTATACAGTGGAAGTAACAAATAGATTCAAGGGATTAGATCTGACAGACAGAGTGACTGAAGAACTATGGATGGAGGTTCATAACATTGTACAGCAGGTAGAGATCAAAACCATTCCCAAGAAAAAGAAATGCAAAAAGGCAAAATGATTGTCTGAGGAGGCCTTACAAATAGCTGAGAAAATAAGAGAAGCAAAAGGTAAAGGAGAAAAGGAAAGATATATCCATTTGAATGCAGAGTTCCAAAGATTAGCAAGGAGAGATAAGAAAGCCTTCCTCAGTGATCAGTGCAAAGAAACAGAGGGAAACAACAGAATGAGAAAGACTTGTCAAAATTAGTGATACCAAGGAAACATTTCATGAAAGATGGGCACAATAAAGGACAGAAATGGTATGGACCTAACAGAAGCAGAAGATATCAGGAAGAGGTGGCAAGAATACACAGAAGAACTATACAAAAAAGATTTTCATGACCCAGAAAACCATAATGGTGTGATCACTCACCTAGAGCCAGACATCCTGGAATGTGAAGTGGGCCTTAGGAAGCATCACTACATATAAAACTAGTGGAGGTGATGGAATTTCAGTTGAGCTATTTCAAATCCTAAAAGATGATGCTGTGAAAGTGCTGCAATCAATATGTCAGAAAATTTGGAAAACTCAGAAGTGACCACAGGGTTGGAAAAGGTCAGTTTTCACTGCAATGCCAAAGGACGTTCAAACTATCGCATAATTGCACTCATCTCACATGCTAGCAAAGTAATGCTCAAAATTCTCCAAGCAAGGCTTCAACAGTTCGTGAACCATGAACTTCCAGATGTTCAAGCTGGATTCAGAAAAGGCAGAGGAACCAGAGATCAAATTGCCAACATCCATTGAATCATTGATAAAGCAAGAGAGTTCCAGAAAAACATCTATTTCTGATTTATTGACTATGCCAAAACCTTTGACTGTGTGGATCACAATAAACTGTGGAAAATTCTGAAAGAGACGGGAATACCAGAACACCTGATCTGCCTCTTGAGAAATTTGTATGCAGGTCAGGAAGCAACAGTTAGAACTGGACATGGAACAACAGACTGGTTCCAAATAGGAAAAGGAGTACGTCAAGGCTGTATATTATCACCCTGCTTATTTAACTCATATGCAGAGTACATCATGAGAAACGCTGGACTGGAAGAAACACAAGCTGGAATCAAGATTGCCAGGAGAAATCTCAATAACCTCAGATATGCAGATGACACCACCCTTATGGCAGAAAGCAAAGAACTATAGGGGCTCTTGATGAAAGAGAAGAGTGAAAAAGTTGGCTTAAAACTCAACATTCAGAAAACTAAGATCATGGCATCTGGTCCCATAACTTCATGGCAAATAGATGGGGAAACTGTGGAAACAGTGAGAGACTATTTTGGGGGGCTCCAAAATCACTGAGGATGGTGACTGCAGCCATGAAATTAAAAGATGTTTACTCCTTGGAAGAAAAGCTATGACCAACCTAGACAGCATATTAAAAAGCAAAGACATGGCTTTGCCAACAAAGGCCTGTCTAGTCAAGGCTATGGTTTTTCCAGTAGTCATGTATGGATATGAGAGTTGGACTATAAAGAAAGCTGAGCACTGAAGAACTGATGCTTTTGAACTGTGGTGTTGGAGAACTCTTGAGCGTCCCTTGGACTGCAAGGAGATCCAACCAGTCAATCCTATAGGAAATTAGTACTCAATATTCATTGGAAACACTGATGCTGAAGCGGAAGCTCCAATACTTTGGCCTCCTGATGCGAATAACTGACTCATTGGAAAAGACCTTAATGATGAGAAAGAGAGAAGGCAAGAGGAGGAGGAGACAACAGAAGATGAGATGGCTGGATGGCATCACCTATTCAATGGACATGAGTTTTAGCAAATTCATAGAGATGGTGAAGGACAGGGAAGCCTGTTGTGCTGCAGTCCATGGGGTCACAAAGTCAGACATATCTGAGCGACTGAACAACAAAAAGGATATGAGGAAGGAAATATAGTTAATATTTTCAGATGAATTCTTAAGTTTTTAGAATGGATCATTGAAATATATGGCTTCTCATGTGGCACTAGGGGTAAAGAACCCGCCTGCCAATGGGGGAGACCTAAGAAACATGGGTTCAATCTCCAGGTTGGGAAGATTCCCCTGGAAGATAGCATGGCAACCCACTCCAGTATTCTTACCTGGAGAATCCCATGGACAGAGGAGCCTGGCAGGCTACAGTCCATAGGGTTGCACAGAGTCAGACACGACTGAAGCAACTTAGCACACATGCATTAAAAAGTAAAATTAATTTATGTTGCTTAGTCTAATTTCATTTTGCTCTTTAAAAGGAACTATTCCAACCTCATGGTGCACTTGAAAAAGTTGATAATTTGTTTATCCTGATGAATAATTTTGCATCACCTAATTCGTTTTGTTGACTTTCACTTTTCTACTGGGGTGCATGGAGAGGGGAGGAGCAGAATCTGCATTTCCATGGTGGCTGTGCCTATAGAGTGTGAACTCAGGTTGGGCTTCTGGAAGCCAAGATTAAAAAAAAAAAACAAAGCAGAATATGGTGTGACTATGGCATGACTCAGGCTATCCCCAAACTTGATTACCTTTTTAAAAGGTATCAAGTGGTAGAAGAAATCTGGAGCCAGTACATTTCCTTTAATTCCTGCACCTAAATTCATTTCTTAGATGGGTTGGTGAGTCCTGTCCTTGCACAGAACAAAGACAGGCAGGCAGGAAGAGAATTTGTCTGGGGAATTAGATGTAGGAAAGCCTCAGACCCCAAAACATGTAAAGAAGGGGACTTTACTTGGGGGACCCAAGTTGTATGATGCAATTAATGGGAGACAAGGCAAAGACTGATGAAATGGAGGAGATGTGTGAATAAATCCAAATAATTATATCTGGGAATAGCCATAGGCAAAAGCCATTCTGTGGGATTGCTTGTCCCTAAGGCTGTGTTAAACTGTGCCCCTGTCTTCTGAATTAATGCAACACTCCTTGTTTAACATTCACTGCTTGTATTCTTACTACATTTTTTATGTGACTATGCCTTTTTTTTTTAACCATACTGTACATGAGTTTTATTTTGCATGTAGTGTGATGAGAATGAATATCTAAATGAATGAGTGGAATGAAGGGATGATGAAGCGTCTTTGCAGACAAGGGCAGAGCAGGGAAGAGGTGTGAAGGGGACTCTGAGGCAGTGATCATATTTCACTTCACAGCTCCTTAGGCATGATTGTTCATCAGACAACTCCAGCCTCCTGGTTTTCTTCTTCTGGCTTAAAAGCATGTAACTCTTCTCTCAGAGCCTGCTCCTCGGAGGTAATTCCTCTTCCTCAATCACTGTCCTTTATCCCAAGGCTCTCCTCTTCCCTGGTTGTCATGCCAACACTGCCCCAAGTCTCTCATACTTTATTTTTCTAACTCTGCAGGAACATTATTTTTTATGAGAAGTGATAATTTAGAAGCAAATGGGAAATTAGATTAACTGCTTAGGAAGTTTCTTAGTGTGTTTATTATTTCTTCAATTACTTACTGGGTTGGAAAAAAACAGAAATCATATTTTATTTCCAAGAGAAGATCTTTATACTTAAATCTCCTAAGAACAAGACTCTGTAGAGTATTTGGAGTCCAGATTCATGATGATTATAGAAGAGAAGGTTAGATTCATGGCTTTCAAAATTTCTTTAGCCGTTGAACCCTCCCCATTCTTCTCTTCTGCTGAGAACTTAATAAAAAACATTTTAAATTTGATTCTAGACGATTAGAAAAGGTAGCACTCCAGACATACTGCCAGTTAGTGGGGTAGGTTGCAACCAGGCTGAAGGAGATACTATGGGATCACTGGCTATCCGATTTTAAGTGAATGTTATAATATACATTGGAGAAGACAATGGCACCCCACTCCAGTACTCTTGCCTGGAAAATCCCATGGACAGAGGAGCCTGGTAGGCTGCAGTCCATGGGGTCACTAAGAGTCAGACACGACTGAGCGACTTCACTTTCACTTTTCACTTTCATGCATTGGAGAAGGAAATGAAAACCCACTCCAGTATTCTTGCCTGGAGAATCCCAGGGACAGGGGAGCCTGGTGGGCTGCCGTCCATGGGGTCGCACAGAGTCGGACACGACTGAAGCAACTTAGCAGCAGCAGCAGCATAATATACATTGATGGGGGATAATCCACTGATGGTTAGGAATGTTGGTCTGGAGAAAGTCTGGATTTAAATTCCACTGCTTCCTAGCTGTGTGACATTAGGTCAGTTCCTAACCTTTCAACACCTCAATTTACTCATTTCTAATACTGGGAAAATAACGTCAGCCACTACATAAAGTTATTTTACTAAACTAATATAATGCATGTAAAGCACTTAGCACTATATCTGGCATATGGTGAGCATTCAGTAAATATTAGCTAATATTTTTATAATTGTATATATTAACAGACTGAATTGATTTTTATCCTTGCACAGTACAGGAAATTTACTGCCCGGTACAGCACCACACTATTGTGACAACTTTAGTCCAAGTCCACCAGGAACGCACTGTAACAAAGGTTTGGATTTATCTGCCTGTTGTGGTAAGAGATAGAGTGTCATCAGAAGCATGAGCCATCTTAACAAGGGGATGTTAGAAAAAATTTCTAAGACTTGGGCTTCTGTTAGGTGAGTCTCTGGAGGGTTTCAGGAAGTGGAGCTTTGTCCTGGATTGGACGCTGTCAGGAAACAGAAACAATTCTGACTCAGCATTTCAAAAACATTTATCAGGAATAACATCTATCAAGACACTTATCAAGAAGGCAACAGAAATGAATCTGTTGTAATTGGTAAGGAAGCAGTATTCATTTTAACCAGCTGCTTTAGTTATCTTTCCTGTGCAATAAATCATCCCCAATGTTGCTGCTGCTGCTGCTGCTAAGTCGCTTCAGTCATGTCCGACTCTGTGCAACCCCATAGATGGCAGCCCACCAGGCTCCCCCATCCCTTGGATTCTCCAGGCAAGAACACTGGAGTGGGTTGCCATTTCCTTCTCCAATGCATGAAAGTGAAAACTGAAAGTGAAGTCACTCAGTCGTGTCCGACTCTTCGAGACTCCATGGACTGCAGCCTACCAGGCTCCTCCGTCCATGGGATTTTCCAGGCAAGAGTACTGGAGTGGGGTGCCATTGCCTTCTCCCATCCCCAATGTTACCAGCTTAAAATAACAACCATTTATGACCTCACACAAAATAATCCGCCTGTCAACACAGGAGACATGAATTCAATCCCTGGGTCGGTAAGATCCCCTGGAGTTAGTAAAGGGAAGAGAAAGAAAATGGAGAAGGAAATGGCAACTCACTCCAGTATTCTTGCCTGCAAAATCCCATGGACAGAGGAGCCTGGCGGGCTATAGTACATGAGGTTGTAAAACAGTTGGACATGACTTAGTGACTAAACAATGACAACAGTTGCTGAGCATCTGGAATCCAGGAAGGTTTAGCTTGGTTCTGGCTCAGGGTCTCTCTTGGCCTCTCCTTCAAACTGTCAGCTGGGGTTGCAGTCCCTGAAGACTTGACCAGGGTCAAAGTCCAACTTCCAATCTCACTCACATGGCTCCTGGCAGGAAACTTCAGGTCCTCTCCATGGGGCTGTTCATTACAGGGCTTCCCTTGTGACCCAAGACAGAGAGCATGGAAGGAACATATTCCAATGACTTTTATGGTTTAGTCTCAGAACTACACTTCATCACCTCCACCTCAGTCTATACCTTAGAATAAAGTCACCAACTTATGTGCTTAGTCACTCAGTCATGTCCAGCTCTTGCGACTCCATAGACTGTAGCCCGCCAGGCTCCTCTCTCCATGGGATTTTACAGGCAAGAATGCCGGAGTGGGTTGCCATTTCCTTCTCCAGGGGATCTTCCTGGCCCAGGGATCGAACCCAGGTCTCCTGCATTGCAGGCAGACTCTTTACTGACTGAGCTATGAGGGAAGCCCAATCAAGTCACCATGTCCAGCTTACTCAGGGAGAGGGGAAACTCCACCTCCTCAAGCGAAGAGTATTCAAAAATGTGTGGACATGCTTTGTAAATCACCAAAGTAGGAAAGTAGAATGTTTGGTCATTTTTGTGATGTGGGCAATGTTCTTAGTGTGTGTGTATATATATGCATGTGTACATCTGCTGGAGTGGCCATGCTTTATCATCCTATTTATTCTTTTAAAAAATTTAGGGTTATTTAGATGAGACAAAAAAATTATTGATAACCTATTCTACTCTAAGTTTCTTGGAACAAAGAATACCTCTTAATCACTTCAGTACCCTCCACCAATATCCCAGCACCTATACCATAATAGAAACCAATAAAACCTCACTGGATGTGTGGAAGATTCACTGAGTGTTGGGATAATTGAACGGCCGTTTATACTGGTGACATTTGTGACTTAAACAGGAGATTCGGCTGAACTGAGTTTCCAAGACTCCAATTTGATTTAGTTCTTCCTTTTCTCAGCTGCCCAGTCAAGCCATCCTGTTGTAAAACTAGTCAAGCCCTTACATCCTTTGGGTTCTTCCAGCTGCTGGAGGGAGGTTCCACTCTTACCATGACTTAGCTCTTTCTGAAGGCTTGTTTGATTTGCTACTTTTTGAATAGATTCCCCTGTTTGAATTTGGCAAGAAAGGTTTCTTAGGAGGTGTTAAAATGAAGTCTTGGCAAGACAACTCAAGACAGTCCCCATCCTGAGCCCTGGGATATCTAAAGCAGAAAAAGCGTTCATTAAAAAAAAAAATTTTTTTTTTAGTTGTTTCATTAACAGGCTATCTCTGCGTTAAAATTTGTTAGCATTAAATTTAAAACTGGCTGATAGAACTTGTTTTAATACAGTAGTTGAATGTCATTGCAGCATAAGAAGGTAGTCAGCTTTCGGCTTTATACTTAAAAGGATTCATGACTTTGTGAGTGAGTGTTTCCTAGCGTGTTGCAGCCCCCAAATCTGTGTGGTGGGTCACCCTGGTAGAAGTTCAGGGGCCCAATTTCGGCTCATCTGTCCCTTTCAGTGTGATCTTAATTCACTTTCCCTTCCTGCCTGGCGCTCAGCTCCTCCTGCCACAGCACTACCCCCAGACACCCAACAGGCCACTGAGAGAACACACACCTGCCCTCTGATCAGTGTTGCTGTTCCATCGCTCAGTCATGTCCAGCTCTTTGTGAGCCCATGGACTGCAGCACGCCAGGCTCCTGTGGCCTCCACCATCTCCCAGAGTTTGCTCAAATTCATGTCCATTGAGTCGGTTATGCCATCCAACCGTCTCATCCTCTGCCGCTCCCCCTTCTCCTTTTGCTGTCAATCTTTCCCAGCATCAAGGTCTTCTCCAATGAGTCAGCTCTTTGCACCTGCCCTTACTGGGACCTGTTTCTTAGTGTGCCATTCAGGACCCCACACATGCCCCTTCACTCCTCCTTGCTGCAGAAGAGAAGAAGAAGACACTTACTCCCTCTTTTGGATGGAGATCCCTCATGTATCAGTTCCTAGGGCTACGCTAACAAATTACACACAAACTTGGTGGTTTAAAGCAATAGGCATTTGTTCTGTCATATTTCTAGAGGCCAGAAATTCAAAATCAAACTATCCACAGGGTTGTATTCTTCTAGAGTCATTGAGATAGTTCAGTTCAGTTGCTCAGTCATGTCCAATGCTTTGCAACCCCATTAACCGCAGCACACCAGGCCTCCCTAACCAATGTCTACCCAAACCCATGTCCATTGAGTTGGTGATGCCATCCAACTATCTCATCCTCTGTCATCCCCTTCTCCTCCTGCCTTCAATCTTTCCCAGCATCAGGGTCTTTTCCAATAAGTCAGCTCTTCATATCAGGTGGCTAAAGTATTGGAGTTTCAGCTTCAATGTCGGTCCGGGCCTGATCTTTAGGATGGACTGGTTGGATCTCCTTGCAGTCCAAGGTACTCTCAACAGTTTTCTCCAACACCACAGTTCAAAAGTATCAATTCTTTGGCACTCAGCTTTCTTTATAGTCCAACTCTCACATCCATACATGACTACTGGAAAAACCATAGCCTTGACTAGACGGACCCTTGCCCCAACCTCCCTTCTAGATTTCGGCAGTCATCAACACTCCTTGGCATCCTTGGCTTGTACTTGCATGGCTCTGATCTCTGTTGCTGTGGTCACAGAGCATTCTCGTCTGTGTCTCCCCCTTTGTATCTTCACATGGCCTTTTTATATGGACACTAGCATTAGATTTGGGCTTCCCAGGTGGTGCTAAAGAACCCACGAGCCAGGGTATGGAAGACCCCCTGGAAGAGGGCATCACAACCCACTCCAGTATTCTTGCCTGGAGAACCCCATGGACAGATGAGCCTGATGGGCTACAGTCCAAAGTGTTGCAAAGAGTTGGACACGACTGAGCAACTTAGCACACACAGCATGACCTCAAATTAACTATTTACATCACAAAAACCCTACTTTCAGACAAGATTGTATTCTGAGGTTCTGGTGGACATGAATGTTAAGAGAATATTCAACCCACTGCTTTCTTCCGAGCTAGACCTCACAGATATATAGAGCAGTATTCAAGCTTGCTTAAGACTTTCCCCACACCTTGAGCCTATATCTGTGTGAAGACTTACATATCTAAAGAGAAGAGATCTAGAAAACCAGCCTTTCATCATCGAATACACATGTATTAACAAGAGTGGCAGTTCAGAGAAAACAACGTGCATAAAAATCACTCAAAGCTGAGACTTCCCTGGTGGTCTGAGAATTAAGCAGTTAAAACTCCGAGCTCCCAGTGCAGCGGGCCCAGGTTCGATCCCTGGTCAGGGAACTAGAGCCCACATGCTGCAACTAAAGATCCAGCACTCTGCAACGAAGATCCTGAATGCTGCGATTAAGATCGAATGCAGCCAAAAGAAAAAAAAAAAAAAAGACTCAAATCTCACCATGTGTATCCTATTAAGGGTAGTTATCATGCATTGGACAGATCTACACTGTGTGTGATCTTCAGTAATAATGATAAAAGCTAGTACTTGTTGATCATTAACCATTTCTCAGGGAATGTGTCAAGTATATAGTATCTCATTCAATTCTCATAACCATTCTGTGGAATAGTTGCTATTAGTGTTATTCTTATTTTATAGATGAAGAAATTAAGGCTTGAAGAATCAGGTAATTTATCAAAGGTAGAGGCATTCTCAAATGGATGTCAGAGTCCAGAGATTGAGCTCTTAAGCACTGTTCAATGCAGTCTCCCTACAAGAAAGACATTAGCTCCTCCATTTAGCAGATAAGAAAAATGTGGGTATAAGAAATTACATCAACTGCCTGAGGTTTCCTAGCCAGTAAGTCTGAAATGCAAACCCACTGAAATCTGTCTTGCTTCCATCTAAATTCTTTATATAGCACTTGACTAGCTATTTAGGCTTTATAGTGCCCAGTGATGAAAGCAATGGGGAAAAGAGGGTGGCTAACTCTTTGAGAATAGAGATGATTTTTTTAAAATGAGGCAGAACCACAGATGATGACCTGGGTGTGTTTACCCAAGAGTCTGGTAATTCCACCCTGGCCTGGATGTGCCTAGGAGTTTGTATTCAAGAATGCTTCCTTCCTCCTTGAGGCTGACTCTGTGTGTGGGTGAGCAAGTCAATAAGGGCTTCATGCTGCTCTCTGCTCCTCAGATTTAGGGCCACTCAGACTATTGTACAGGGTTCTTCATGCTGTGAATGAAGGCTCAATGTAGAACTTGATTTTAGAACTCAGACTACTTGTCTTCCAGCTCTTTTCCTTTCCCTTTTCTCCTCCTCATCTTCCTACCTTTGTTCGGCTGTCCTATAAACACTTCCATGACCCACACTTAGTTTTCATGTCACTCAAGTAGTACATCATTTCCCCTTTGAGATTACCTTTGAGGTTTATTTAACTTATACCCCTCATCTCTAAAATGGGTTTAGTAATCCCACATATCTATGGTCTTTAACTAAGGAGGCACAAATATACAAAGGAGAAAAGTCAGCCTCTGCAGCAAGTGGTATTGAGAAAGCTGGACAGAGCTACATGCAAATCACTGAAGTCAGAACACTCTCACACCATAGACAAAACTCAACTCGAAATGGCTTAAAGACTTAAACATAAGACATGACAGACATGGCACCACAAAACTCCTAGAAGAGAACACAGGCAAAACATTTCTGACATAAATCATAGCAATTTTTCTTAAATCAGTCTCCCTGGGCACTATAAATAAAAGCAAAAATAAATTGGACCTAATAAAACTTACAAGCTTCTGTACAGCAAATGAAACCATAAACAAAATGAAAAGACAATCTATGGAATGGGAGAAAATATTTGCAAATTGTGCAACCAACAGGGCTTAATTTCTAAATATACAAACAGCTCATACAACTCAATATCAACAACAACAACAAAACCTGATCAAAAAATAGGCAGAAGAACTAAGTAGACATTTCTCTAAAGAAAACATAGAAATGGCCAATAGGCACATTGAAAGATGCTCCATGTTGCTAATTATTAGAGAAATATGAATCAAAACCACAATGAGGTATCACTTCCCACCTGTTAGAATGGCTATCATCAGAAAGTCTACAAATAATAAATGCTGGAGAGGGTGTGCAGAAAAGGGAACCTTCCTAAACTGTTAGTGGGAATATAAATTGGTGCGGCCACTATGGGAAAACAGATGGATATATCTTAAAAAACTAAAAAGTTACCATATGATCTACCAATCCCAGCCCTGGGCATACTTCTAGAAAAGACAAAAACTAGTTTGAAAAGATATATGCACCCCAATGTTCACAGCAACACTGTATCAGCAGCCGAGACACAGAAGAAATCCAAATTTCCATCAACAGATGAATAAAGAAGACATATATATATATATATATATATACATACATACATACACACACACAATGGAATGTTACCCAGCCACAAAAAAAAAGAATGAAATAATGCCATTTGCAGCAACATGGATGGACCTAGAGATTATCATACTAAGTGCAGTGAGTCAGACAAAGATAAATATCATATGATATCACTTATAAGTAGAATCTAAACAAATGGTAGAAATGAACTTATTTACAAAACAAATAGACTCACAGACATAGAAAACAAACTTATGGTTACCAAAGGAGAAAGAGTTCGGGGTGGGGGGGCGGCAGTTGGGGATCAACTTGGAATTTGGGATTAACAGATATACACTACTATGTGTAAAATTGATAAACAACATAGTAACACCATTTTCCTTGGAGGGAGTTTATGAACATTAAATGAGATAATGAACTAATGAGATAATAAATATTCAGTTCAGTTCAGTTCAGTCACTCAGTCATGTCCGACTCTTTGCGACCCCATGAATTGAAGCACTCCAGGCCTCCCTGTCCATCACCAACTCCCGGAGTTCACTGAGACTCACGTCCATCGAGTCAGTGATGCCATCCAGCCATCTCATCCTCTGTCGTCCCCTTCTCCTCCTGCCCCCAATCCCTCCCACCATCAGTCTTTTCCAATGAGTCAACTCTTCGCATGAGGTGGCCAAAGTACTGGAGTTTCAGCTTCAGCATCATTCCTTCCAAAGAACACCCAGGGCTGATTTCCTTCAGAATGGACTTGTTGGATCTCCTTGCAGTCCATGGGACTCTCAAGAGTCTTCTCCAACACCACAGTTCAAAAGCATCAATTCTTCAGCGCTTAGCTTTCTTCACAGTCCAACTCTCACATCTATACATGACCATAAATATTAGCTACCATTAATTGAAAGAACATTCAGTTAAAAAGAGAAAGAGACAGATGTGACCGAAGTTGTTGTTGTTGTTCAGTCACTAAGTCGTGTCCGACTCTGTAACCCCATGGACTGCAGCACACCAAGCTTTCCTGTCTTTCACTATCTCCCAGAATTTGCTCAAACTCATGTCCATTGAGTCAGTGATGCCATCAAACCACCTGATCCTCTGTCATCCCCTTCTCCTCCTGCCTTCAATCTTTCCTAGCATCAGGGTCCTTTCCAGTGAGTTGGCTCTTCCCATCAGGTGCCAAAGTATTGGAACTTCACCCTTAGCATCAGTCCTTCCAGTGAATATTCAGGACTGATTTCTTTGAGGACTGACTGGTTTGATCTCCTTGCAGTCCAAGGGACTCTCAGGAGTTTTCTCCAGCCCCACAGTTCAAAAGCATCAATTCTTCAGCTCTCAGCCTTCTTTATGGTCCAACTCTCACATCCATACAAGACTACTGGAAAAACCATAGCTTTGCATGTTCAAACCACTGCACAATTGCACTCATTTCACACGCTAGCAAAGTAATGCTCAAAATTCTCCAAATGAGGCTTCAACAGCACGTGAACCAAGAAATTCCAGATGTTCAAGCTAGATTAAGAAAAGGCAGAGGAATCAGAGATCATGTTGGCAGAAATGTGGCCATATCTCTTATTTTCAAGCATATTCTGATACAAAATACTCTATTTTTTCTGTCCTTCCTTAGTGCTTTATGCACTAAAATGTTTCAGAAAATTATTATGTATGTCCAAATTATACTTCCTAGATGAGATCTCAAGTATTAAAGGAAGTGATATCTTGCTTGCTTGCTACATTGTTTCAGTTGTATCCAACTCTTTGTGACCCTATGGATGATAGCCTGCCAGAATCCTCTGTCCATGGGATTTCCCAGGCAAGAATACTGGAGTGGGTTGCCATTTCGTCCTCCAGGGTATCTTCCTGACCCAGGGATCAAACCCATGTCTCTTATGTCTCCTGCATTGGCAGGCAGGTTCTTTACAAGTAGGGCCACCTGAGAAGCCCCAACATCAAAACCAAACCCTTAATTAGACCGTTTTGATTTTTTATATTAAGAACAATTATTTGTTATTATTATTTTTAAAATTTTTATTTGTTTATTTTTGGTTGCACTGAGTCTTTGTTGCCGTGTGTGGGCTTTCTCTAGTTGTGATGAGCAGAGGCTACTCTTTGTAGTGGTGCTTGGGCTTCTCTTTGCAGCAGCTTCTGTTGTTGCGGAGCACAGGCCCAGGGCACAGTAGCTGCAGCACTCAGGCTCAGCAATTGTGGACAATGGGCTTAGCTACTCTGCAGCATGTGGAATCTTCACAGACCGAGGATTGAACCCATGTCCCTTGTACTGGTAGGTGGATTCATATCCACTGCACCACCAGGGAAGTCCTAGACTCTGTTGATTTTTTTAATTAGGAAAATAAAGTTCACTATATTGGGGGCATAATTAAACTTTTCATTTTTAAGTCAGAAGTTTTTTGATTTGAAATGATCCAGGACGAGCTGCAGAGTTATTCACAGTTTAGTCCTCCACCACAGGATAGCTCAGACCTCATTTAGCCACTGGCTCTCTCATGTTATGCAACCCTGGGTCTTGTCCTCAGTGAGAACTGCCATACAGCTCCATCCTGTCACATACCATCATTCCTCAGGCCAGAAAAGAAAAGCATGACCATGATTCTGCCTAATCACAGATGTTTAACAATGCCCTGGGCTCTTCCCCTCAGAAGTGCAGCTGGCTGAGGAGCCTCCAAGTCAGCCTTAGACACCCAGGCATCCACTGCTAATCTCCAAGCGCAACTGAGCCCTGCCTTTTTCTTTTACTACTTAGTGGAGATTCATGTTTTATACTTATATATGCCATTTTTTCCAGGTATATTATAGAAGAAGTGAAAGAGTGCTGCAACCGTGTCCTCTGAGAAAAACTGGCAAAGATAAGCCAACCCTTGAGGATGTTACATTTGACCCTGATAATAAAACCAAAGATGATAAAGGACCCAATGACATCCTGAGAAGGGCAGCAGGTACAGGCAGAATCTCCCTCAAAGTGTGGCCTTTAGCACGACACAAGGTAATCCAAGGTCTTCCCTGGTGGCTCAGACAGTAAAGAATCTGCCTGCAATGCAGGAGACCTGGGTTTGATCTCCAGGTCAGGAAGACCCCCTGGAGAAAGGAATAGCTACTCACTCCAGTATTCTTGCCTGGAGAATTCCATGGACAGAAGAGCCGCTAGGCTCTTGTGGTTCGTCCTCTGCAAGAAGCAATCCCTAGGCCATGTCTGTAATGAAGCACTGCTAGGCCTTGGTGCTCTAGAATTATTTTCAACTAGTCCTCAGGCTGACACATAGCAAAACCAATTTCCCTATCTGCTTTGTTTTATTCTTAAGGGAAGCTCAACAGGAGGACAAAACAGCTTGGATTTATACTTTCCCCACAATTCCTGACCTCTTTAAATGGAAATTCTCATCAACCAGCACACTGGGCTGGCGAGCTGAGCACAATGGAGATGTGCTGGAGTGATGTGAAGCCTTGGCATTATTATGAAATATCTTCTTAGGATTCTTTCCCTGCTCAGGTTCTGCGTGCAGAAGAAAATTTTCTGAAACTGCCAAGCATAATCTCACACTGCAGTTCTGAGAGCTGGCACTGTGTACCTGGAAAAGGATTAGGAAAATCTGTCAGGGCAAAGCTGCAGAAACCCCATCTCAACCCTGCTTTCCAGCTTGGCCTCATCCTTGCCTGGCTTGGCATAGCTCAAGGATTAAAGGATAAGTTTCAGCTTGCAGCTGGTTGTTTGACTTACCACCTGAGTTTGGAGTGTTTGAAAATTTTAGCCACAGAGGCCACAGTGAAATTTCCCCTTCAGGTTTGGCTTGCTAAGGCAGAACAAAAATCACTGTGGTTCAAGTTACTAACAGATTTTTTAATGCCTTGGAATATTCCAACTGTGTAACTATTTCTCCTTATTAAGAATGATTCAGCAATAAACAGAGGTCCATTTCCCTTTGCACACAAAGGCCTCTTTCCTACCTTTTTAACCTTAGAGATATCACTTAGTGTAATTTCATACACTGAGTGTTCCACAATTTGATGGGCACTTCCACACACAGTACCTCACTTCAGCTTCATGACAAGCCCTGAAGTCAGATCATTTCCTTTCACTGGGAAATTCAGAGCATTTAGTGTCTTGTCACGAGCACTTACAAGTCACTGCTAGAGTTGATAGTCAGACCTAGTTCTCCTGACTCCACTAACTAGTATGACTCCCCTGCTGTCAATGTGCAGAGAAGGCAATGGCACCCCACTCCAGTACTTTTGCCTGGAAGATCCCATGGACAGAGAAGCCTGGTAGACTGCGGTCCATGGGGTCGCTAGAGTCGGACACGACTGAGCGACTTCACTTTCACTTTTCACTTTCATGCATTGGAGAAGGAAATGGAAACCCACTCCAGTGTTCTTGCCTGGAGAATCCCAGGGACGGGGGAGCCTGGTGGGCTGCCGTCTATGGGGTCGCACAGAGTCCGACACAACTGAAGCGACGCAGCAGCAGCAGCAGCTGTCAATGTGAGACTGGGTGATCCAACTCCTGACTGAGGTCCATGACGGAGGATGGAGGGGAAGAACCAGGACTCAGAGAGGGCAGCTGACACCCTGAAGCTCATGTGACTCTGCCCACCACACACACAGACTGTGTGATGATGCCAGTGCACAGGGGTGACCAACTCAGCTGCCTGGGACTGTCCTGGCTTTAACACTGAGACTCCGTGGTCCTGAGGACCCCCTCAATCCTGGCAAACCAGGATGATTCGCAAAGAGTGAGCAAATTTCACATGACGGAGTTTACCAAGTGAGGACTTCCGTAGTTGTGATGGCACCTTGCGTATTGGTACTCTTTTGTCTATGTTCTTAAGTAAACAACTTTTTGTTGCTGACGTAAACTTTGCCGTCTTTGATTTGAAGATTGAGACTCAGAATAGATGTTTGGTTCACTTAACTCTTAACTCTGGCTGGTAATACCTGTGAGACATACTGGGTTTCTTCAGTGTTTTGCTGCTAAGAAAGTGGTGCTCCCAGTCAAGGCTGATTGACTGGTAATGCTTTTATCTGTGGATTTAATTTGGCCAGTAAGTTAGCATGACTAATTCTAATTGATAATTTTTTTTTCTTTCATGTACTTTCTTCTTCTTCTTCTTCTTCTTTTTTTACTTTTAAATATATTGGCAATCTCATTCCTGGGCATATTCTGAACAAAATTATAATTCAAAAAGATACATGCACCCCTGTATTCACAGCAGCACTATTCACAATAGCCAAGACATGGAAGCAACCTAAAGGTATATTGGCAGATGAATGGACAAAGATGTGGCACATATATACAATGGAATACTACTCAGACATGAAAAAGAGTGAAATAATGACGCTTGCAGCAACATGGATACATCTAGAGATTATCATACCAAGTGAAGTAAAAAGAAAGAGAATACCGTATCACTTCTATGTGAAACCTTAAATTGGAACAAATGAATCTAACTACAAAATAGAAACAGACTCACAGACATGGAGAACAGACTTGTGATTGCTGACTGGGACAGAGGTTGGGGATCGAAGCAGGAGACAGGAGTTAGCAGATGTAAGTACTACATAGAGGATGGATAAACAAGGTCCTTCTAGTTCATAATCCTGAATTAGGTATGTAGATTTTAAGGTGGACCTACAACATTTAATATATTACACCGAGAGAGGTATCTGTGGGCAAAGCTTATGTCAGGTTTTTAAAAGAAAATTTTGCTCATATTTGTTGTCTAAAAGTATATTTCATAATCTGAACAGCTTTGTAGACTTAGAAAACCTGCCCTACTGACTGATTCCACAAGAGTAGAATCTCCTTTGTGTAAAATAAATTTACTTGGAGGTGAATGTGCCAGTGCACTCCCAAATAGTGTAAAAAATAAAATCCATCCTGGGTATTCTCCTATCTATAGTCAGTAAATCCCAAAGATTCCAGCACCATTGTATCTTATTTTCAGAAAAAGTCCCTTAAAGTAGTTAAACAACTACTTCAGAAGAGTGAAACACTTGCCAAGTAAATGAAAACCCTTAACATTTGAGAGCTGGATACAGGCTGGACTTCAGTTCCCTTTCTCCTCTGCACTGTATGCCTTTGTGCTGTACACAACTTATACAACTGTACAAGACAGCTGTGTGTAATGGTGATTTGGGTTCAGTCCATAATCTGTCCACACGCAGAGCTAACAAATTTTACATATCTTTTATTCCCTCAAATATCTAGAAACCATAGTTACCCATACCCATGTTCTATATATCCTTGACTCCTCTTTTCTAATTTTGACCTTCTATTCCAATCTTTTACATTTTATTGGCCTTGTTTTCATTTATGTTTAATTACATGTTTTCCACAAACTACATCAAGTCTCTGTGTTGTGAAGTATTAATAGAACATCAATAAATACATACACACACATCCCTAAAATCAGCTGTGCCTTGCAGAGCAGCTAAAGAAGCACACAATCCATTTTTACTGAGTTATGTTGAGCTAAACTAACCTTATATATTTTTATATCCCCAGAAATAAGATGGATAAAAAAGCTTTCAGTCATTTTCAATAGGATTGACTATCTTGTCTTTGTTAGAGCTCTACTCATGGTTTGATCATTACAGGTTACCATATTTCTTTTCAAAACTTGACTGCCAAGGGTGAGGCTTATGGCTCATTGGAAGTCTTGAAGACATGAGTCATATCACTCAAGGCAGAACTTTTGAGCCAGACCATTTATCTGAGGGCACAAGATGCTGTTATTTACAGCAGACTGAGCTAAACAACAGGCAGAAAAAGTCTGTTTACTGAAATACAGCGCAAAAAGAAAGACAAAATGGGCACTGCTGGGAAATTAAGCAGAACATTTCTGTATCCTCATGATCTAATGATGTGGGTCTGGTTGTTAGAACTTGAATATCTTAACATAATTAAATACTTGGGGATATTTCTTGGGGGAATTAAATGCCTGTTGAGCAAGCATACCCTGGGGGATGAGGGAGAGCAAAGGGTTAGGATTTCAGAGAATGCCAGTAGAAACAGGATAAAACAGCATATGGGACCTTTTTCAATATGAAAAATGGAAAAATGTGGCTTCTATTGACATTATTAATAACTGAATTTCAGGATAGCTGGGCAATTGTTCTGGTAAGCAAAATGTTTCCATAAATTGACTTTCAATGGCACATACTGCTATTTACTACTTCTTGAGACACAAAATGTTCATTCGTAGATGTTTCCGGTATGACTTTTTTCTGTCATTCTCAAGCACAAAAACTCCTCGATGCTCCACGTATTTTATATTTATAATTTGACTTTAAATCTCAACTATTAATCCAGCAGGAATTAGTGTGGGATTGTGATGTGAAATTTCTAGCATCAAGATTGGACCACATTGCCCCGTGACCCTTTTCATACTGTTCATAGGGTCATCGCTGCAGACGGTGACTGCAGCCATGAAATTAAAAGACACCTGCTCCTTAGAAGAAAAGCTACAACAAACCTAGACAGTGTATTAAAAAGCAGAGACATTACTTGCTGGCAGAGGTAGAAAAGATAGAAGGCAGATGGAGAAGGGGATGACAGGATGAGGTGGTTGGATGGCATCACTGACTCAGTGGACATGAGTTTGAGCAAGCTCCAGGAGATGGTGAAGGATAGGGAAGACTGGTGTGCTGCAGTCCATGGGCTCACAAAGAGTCAGACATGACTGAGTGACTGAACAACGACAACAAAGAGGACAGGAATAAAACAATAGAGTCAGCAACACTGTGACCCATGACATTTGCCTCAGAGAGGCAGAGGGTGAATGTTAAAATCACTGATGGCTTTCAGCGTCCCAACTGTTTCCAGCATATCATTTCTCAAAATCTCTTGTAAAAGAGCCATGTAACTCTCCATCTAAAGCAGATCTTAGAAATGGTGTATTATGGGGAACACATGTATACCTGTGGCGGATTCATTTTGATATTTGGCAAAACTAATATAATTATGTAAAATTTAAAAATAAAATAAAATTAAAAAAAATAAATAAATAAAAGATGACATACGGATAGCCAACAGACACACCAAAAGATGCTCAATATTACTAATCATCAGAGAAATGCACATTAAAACCACAATTAAATATAAAAAAAAATAAAAATAAAATAAAATAAAATAAAAAAAAATGGTGTATTAGTTGACAAGTAAGATGAAAGATAACTGATAACTCATTTGGTGTCTGAACAAATGAATTAAAATATTTTATAGGATTCCTAAACAGACTTGAGGATGGGAAGTCAAGAAAACAATCTCTCTCTCTCCCCTTCTCTGATTTCAGTAATGTCAGCAAAATTCTTTAATTAAATAATTACCCAAACCAGTTGAACAGCTGAAGGCTCTTCACTGAGACGCTCCACCCTTTAATTTCCACTTCTGTGAGGGGAGAAGCCTGGTGGGCTGATGTCCATGGGGTCACACAGAGTCAGACACGACTGAAGCAACTTAGCAGCAGCAGCAGCAGAGATGAGAAGCTTTACCTCACCTATCTAGACCCATGAGATGCAAGAACTGGGCTGGGTACAAAAAGGGATTAGAAGATGCAAAGACACAGTCATCCAGGAATTCACAGTCTATACACATCATGATGTTCATGGTTTCCTTCATCTCTAAACAAGCTAATTTTCTAATAACCTCACCATTGCTACATGATTACACAGCTATTAAATACTGGCTTAGATTCTTGAAGATATATCAATAACATTTTCTCTTTTATAAATCTGCCCTTGTGAATGAGTGATACACAGGTGACATTTTGTTACTTTGAAATGGTAGTAAAAGAACCTAGTTTAGTAAAGGATTATGTGAGCACAGGCAGAGAAAAAGCTAAGGGCCGGAAAGGGTGTACCTCAGAATCTGGTCCAGCCCTGCTTACCATGTGCTCTGCGACCACAATCCAGTTGTTAGTGTCTCTGGGCTGCACTCCTCGTATATCACAGGTGTACATAAGATGATCTCTAAGGATTACAAAGTGATCTGTTCAGATTCGTATCATTCAGAGAGTCTGTAACCGTAAAGACAAAGTTGGAGCCTGTTTATAACTCTTACCAATTTCTTAGGTTATTAAATGTAAAGTGGCTCTGCTATGGGAACAGAAGAAACTCTTTTCCATTGAGATACAAGTTGTTCCACCAAAGGCAAAAGAAGTCCGTATTAAGGTAATCACCTGCGAGTGCATATAAGCCTAAAATTTTATCACCCCTACTTTGAGTATGTCATTATTGTGAGGTGTGATCCTTAAATAAGGAAATGTTTCCCAATTTTCAGTTATTAATTCTCATTCTGGTTTTTTTTTAATTGATAAGGCCATAGTGGGTATAAAATTAATGACTTAGTTATTGATTTTTAAAAACAATTCTACTAATCTGCTCTATATAACTTTTATTTGTTGAATTTTTATTGACACTGATAAAAATGGTTAATCATTATCACTAATGACTATTTTTAAAATCTTCTGGGTATCAAATAACACTGAGAATGCTTTTCACAAAGAATAAGGAACTCATTTGTGCCTGGAGAAATGACAGCTTCCTGGAACATTCCCGCCACTCCTTTGGACAGAGCCTAACCATTGATCACCAGGTTATTGAATAGTCATTGCTGCCATCTTTCTTTGACCATCTCTTGTTATCTGAGCACTGTGGTAACATACAATTTTGCTCACTTCTCTTCTGCAAACCATTCCCATTCCCTCTATCTTTCATCAAGAGGAGGAACTAACTTTACAGATCTACTTTTGTGCCTGGTAACAAACTGCATTCTAGTTCCCTCACAGGAGCATCAGTTTACTTCAAAAAGACTGAGATTCAAAAATACAGCCAGAGGCAGCAGTACTATAAATTCCTTAAAGAGAGAGATTTTGGTCTGATGGTCGATCCTGAGCTCAGAATTTGAGAATCAACACTATTATATTGGGCAGTCAACCAGCATAAACAATTATAGTCTTTTCAAGAAAGAGATAAATGTCTTCCCAACTGTAAAACAACCCCTTTGCTGGTTGGTGAATGTTCTTATCTTTGAACCCAGGTGTTGGCAATGGGAATCTGTCAAACAGATGACCATGGATAAAAGGGAGCAATAGTGTCTAAGTTTTCAGTGATTGTGGGACATGAAGCCACTGGGGTTGTAGACAGCATTGGAGAAGGAGTCACTACAGTGAAACCAGGTGTGCAAATGTTGAGCCACAAGTCTCAGATAAGTAGGGTTGTCTATCCTATCAAAGGAAATAGTGCAACTAGGAATTATTAGAGGAGCCTTAATGAATTGAGGAGGATAAAAGAACACAAGGAAAATGGGTTGTATAGAGTAAAATTTAATTTGGCAAAGTCTCAACCTTTAGCAAACAAATTTGATGTGCTTATAAACTTTAGAATACAGGCATACCTTGTTTTATTGCACTTTGCTTTATTATACTTCTAAGAAAGTGCATTTTTTTTTAACAAATTGAAAGTTTGAGGCAACCCTGCCTCAAGTCTATCAGTGCCATTTTTCCAATAGCAAAATTTTAAATTAAGATATATACACTGTTATTTTACACAATGCTATGGCATACTTAATAGACTACAGGATAGTATAAGCATGATTTTTTTTTATGCACTGGGAAACCAAAAAATTTGTGTGACTCACTTTACAACAATGGTCTAGAACTGAACCTGTGATATCTCCAAGGCATGCCTCTACTCTTAAGCTTCTTGTATGTGGCATGAGCTCAATTCACATTTGTCTATTTTATCCTTTAACATTAATGACCAACACATTATATCATGTTTTCTCTCTAGATGACAAAGTCATCCCCCACTTTCTGCCTCAGTGTAGAGAATGCAATGCTTCTCGCAACCCAGATGGCAACCCTTGTATAAGGACAGAGTAGGTTTCAGTCACTTTTCTCTAATGCCATTTAATTGTTCCTGTGCTAATTTTTGAATTGAATTAACGTGAGTATTTGACATATCAAACAGCATCACTGGTCATGGAGTTCTGGCTGATGGCAGCCCCAGATTTACATGCAAGGGCAAGCCAGTCTATCACTTCTTGAGCACCAGTACATTCACTGAGTACACGGCAGTGGATGAAACTTCCATCGCTAAGAGTGATGATGCAGCTCCTCCTGAGAAAGTCTGTTTAACTGGATGTGGATTTTCCACTGGACACAGGGCCACTATTAAGATTGGCAAGGTAAGAAGCAGGGTGGGCTAGTTCCTATTTTATTTTTTAAATTATTTTTTTTATTTAGGAAAACTGAACATTTTTTAAAAAAACAAAACTTTTGAAAGCATCTCATATGCAGGCTGTTTCAACACAATGCCAAATCAACTGGAAGAAAATGAAAAATTCAGATTCAAAATTTTATTTCTGAATAAGAGAAAATAAAATCTCTAGATTTAATTTTGTTTCCTCTGTATTTCCTTCAGATTTTTTTCTAAAATTTAGATTCACATCTAAAATTAATCTTTTTTCACAAAATAACTATTAATGCTGGTGTGTTAATTTGCTAGGGCTGTTGTAGCAAACTGGCACAGACTGGGTGGCTTAAACAATAGAAACTTCTTGTCTCACATTCTGGAAACCAGGAACCCCAAATCAAAGTATTGGAAGGACTGGTTTCTTCTCAGGGCTGTGAATGAAATATTTGTTCCAGGTCTCGCTCCTTGGCCATCTTCTCCCAATGTCTCTTCATATCACCTTCCTTTTATGCCAGTCTTTTTATCCAAATTTTCCCTTTTTATAAAGAAATCAATCATACGGGATTAGAACCCATCTAATTATTGTATTTTAAAGTTTATTACTTCTGCAAAAACCCTATCTCCAAATGAGATCACATTCTGAGGTACTGGGAGTTAAGACTTCAGCATATGAATAAGTAGTTAGGTGCGGGGACAAAATGCAACCTCTAATGGCTAGCATATAGTATGAAAATGTGAACGCTTAAGAGTGATTATTTGGACTCAACTTATGTCAGAGAAACTGAGGAGTCTCTTGATGAAAGTGAAAGAGGAGAGTGAAAAAGCTGGCTTAAAACTCAGCATTCAAAAAACTAAGATCATGGCATCTGGGCCCATCACTTCATGGCAAATAGATAGGGAAGCAATGGAAACAGTGACAGACTTTTATTTTCTTGGGCTCCAAAATCACTGCAGTTGCTGACTACAGCCATGAAACTAAAAGACACTTGCTTCTTGGAAGAAAAGCTATGACCAACCTAGACAGCATATTAAAAAGCAGAGACATCACTTTACCTACAAAGGTCCATCTATAGAGTCAAAGCTATAGTTTTTCCAGTAGTCATCTATGGATGTGGACCATAAAGAAGTCTGAGTGCTGAAGAATTGATGCTTTTGAACTGTGGTGTTGGAGAAGACTCTTGAGAGCCTCTTGGACTGCAAGGAGATCAAACCAGTCAATTCTAAAGGAAATCAGTCCTGAATATTCATTAGAAGGACTGACACTGAAGCTGAAGCTCCAGTACTTTGGCCACTTGATGCAAAGAACTAACTCACTGGAAAAGACCCTGAAGCTGGGAAAGGTTGAAGACAGGAGGAGAAGAAGATGACAGAGAATGAGATGGTTGGATGGCATGACCAACTCAATGGACAGGAGTTTGAGCAGGCTCCAGGAGTTGGTGATGGACAGGGAAGCCCGGCATGCTGCAGTGCCTGGGGTCACGAAGAGTCAGACACAACTGAGCAACTAAACTGACTCTCTATGTCACCCTTAATAACTAGAAGAAGTGGGTAAAATAACACACAATTCATAAACACTAAACCATTCCCACAAACAATCCCATATGTGGTGGTCTCATCCAACTCCGAAGTCTAAAAAATGGTCCATATATTAGTTGAGTTGAAATTTCTATCTCCAGTACTCTCTCTGAACCCGAAATTCTTTCATCCAATGCCATACCTGACATCTCCCTTTGAGGATCTCACAGGTATCTCAAACTGAGTATGTATCAAATGGAATTCTTAATTTTCTTCCTCCCTGTCACCCAGACATATTTATGCCCACTCTAATTTTCTTCATCCTCGATCTTCCCTCTCCATCACCTTATATACAATCCAGCGGCAAGTCCTGCTAACTTTACCTACAAGGTATATTTTAAATCTTTCCACTTTCTTCATCTCACTACCATCATCATATCTTCACTGGATGCAATGACCTTCCTTTTATTGTTTTCATTACTCCTCTTGACCATCTCCAGTAATTCTCCATTTACAAATCAGAGTTATTTTATAAAACATAAATTGGTCTGCATTACATTTTTGTTAAAAATCCTTCAATAGCTCCCATTCTTGGAACAATCTCATCTAACCCACTATGATCCACTCACACTTGCCTCTCATGAGATCTGTAAGCCTGCTGAGCTGTCCCTGTCTTGCATGAAAATATTTACACGAAGTATTCTGATTGTCTGGAATGCTCATCTACTGAGCCCTTATGTGGCTGCTTCATTAACATTATTCTCAGTTTAAAGATCACCTGCTGGGAAAAGATACAATACTGGAAGAAACAGAAAAGTGAAAGTGTTAGCTGCTCAGTTGTGCCTGACTCTTTGTGACCCCATGGACTGTAGACTGCCAGGCTCCTCTGTCCATGGGATTCTCCTGGCAAGAATACTGGATGGCCATTCCTGGGTAGCCATTCCTGTCTCCAGGGGTTCTTCCTGAGCCAGAAATTGAACCCAAGTCTCCTGCATTGCAGGCAAATTCTTTATCACGAAGCCACCAGGGAAGAAACAGAAAGACTACCAATTTAGATTTGCATCCTAGTAAAATATAATCTAAAAATTAAGGAGAAATAAATGGTTTCTCAAAAAAAAAAATCATCTGCTTGCTCAAAGAAGTTCTTTATTTCTTTCTATCTACTCCATCTAAACAGGAATCTCTTTCTGTTATTCAAGGTAACATGACTGCTTCATTAATAGCATGGTCCCAAATCTCAAATTCTCATACCTCTTCTTTTCGTTAGCCCACAAGCTCCAGGAAGGTGTGGGCCAAGTCTCTGTTCACTGCACTGCTTAGCAAGGAGCCTGGACATAGTAATGACTCAATAAATAATAATTGGGAAAAAAAGAGAGATGTATGAATGAATAAAGGAAAGGGATGTCCAAATATGTGGAAAACTAAAAAGGTGAGGAGTTTGGAAAATATACATATGGCTGTTGAAACAGATTTATTCCAAGAAAGAGATGAGAGAAGGGATGTTGGATATAGTTTAAATTAGTATTCTACTTTTTTACTGTGCTAGTAAAACTACCAGAGAAATTACGAGAAAAGGCAGAACATGCCCAGTTTAGTTTCTGACCACAAAGAAGTCATCAATAAAATGTGTTGTGTGGATGAGTGAATGATGAATGATATATGAGAGAATGGCCACACGGATTTCAAAGCTCCAAGTTCAGGAACTGAACTGAGAGCTTGGGAGGCCACAGATGAAATTACAGCTCATGGAGAGTGCGTATGGCACCTCTGTACCCACATGCTGCTGCTGCTAAGTCGCTTCAGTCGTGCCCGACTCTGTGTGACCACAGAGACGGCAGCCCACCAGGCTCCCCCGTCCCTGGGATTCTCCAGGCAAGAACACTGGAGTGGGTTTCCATTTCCTTCTCCAATGCATGAAAGGGAAAAGGGAAAGTGAAGTCGCTCAGTCGTGTCCAACTCTTCTTGACCCCATGGACTGCAGCCCACCAGGCTCCTCCATCCATGGGATTTTCCAGGCAAGAATACTGGAGTGGGGTGCCATCGCCTTACCCACATAAATCTCTGCTTATAAGTTTAGACATTTCAAAACACATGCATATATAGATATAGGTCTTTCTGTTTTCAGGTTTCCTCGCTCCCTGCTGTGTAATAGGATTAAGAGTGTTCTAGCAGGAAGATGCGGAGAAGGCAATGGCACCCCACTCCAGTACTCTTGCTTGGAAAATCTCATGGACGGAGGAGCCTGGTAGGCTACTGTCTATGGGGTCACACAGAGTTGGACACGACTGAGCGACTTCTCTTTCACTTTTCACTTTCATGCATTGGAGAAGGAAATGGCAACCCACTCCAGTGTTCTTGCCTGGAGAATCCCAGGGATGGGGGAGCCTGGTAGGCTACTGTCTATGGGGTCACACAGAGTTGGACACGACTGAAGTGACTTAGCATAGCATAGCAGGAAGATGACTTTTGGCTAGAATCTTCTTTAATACAGCATGAAGTAAAAGTGTTCGTTGCTCAGTCACATCTGACTCTTTGCAACCCAGGGACTATGTGCTGGTTGCATAGTCCACTGGAATTCTCCAGGCAACAATACTGGAATCAGTAGCCATTCCCTTCTCCAAGGGATCTTCCCAACCCAGGGATTGAACCTGGATCTCCTGCATGACGGGCAGATTCTTTACCATATGAGCCACCAGGGAAACCCTAATAACACAGAGTACATGGTAAAAATTCCCCAACTGATTTAACTACATTTTCTTCCTGAAGCTATACATGGATCGATAATCTATTGCAACATGAAGGTTCAACTTTGATGAAAAATAATTTATTTACAAAAGACTCAGTTATGATCACTAAGAACATGCTGGTTAAACCAAATCTAAAACAAATTTGGCATGGGTTTGTGCTGTTTCTGGTTCTCTTTGTGACACTGTCATGAGAATGAGTCATTTGGTCCTAGTAACTCATCAAAGTGATCTTCTGACTTTCATGTTCTAAGATTGGAGATACTTTGCAGGTTCCACCTTTTTACCCTAGGTCTAGCATTTACACGACTTGTCTCCCCACAGGTCACCCCTGGCTCAATGTGTGTGGTCTTTGGCCTGGGAGGAGTTAGCCTTTCGGTCATCATGGGCTGTAATTCAGCTGGTGCATCCAGGATTGTTGGGGCTGACCTCAACAAAGACAAGTTTGAAAAGGCCATGGCTGTAGGAGCCACTGAGTGCATCAGCCCCAAGGACTTCACCAAGCCCATCAGTGAGGTGCTGTCAGAAATGACAGGTGACACTAAGGGCTGCAGTTTTGAAGTTATTGGGCATCTTGAAACTATGGTAAGAGCCACGATAACGGGAGCCACACAATACACAAGCTACCTTGATTGCACAAAGGTAAACTCATTTTCCATAGCTTTACTAATAGTAACTACCTATTAGGCAAAATACCTGGTAATTGTGAAGCAGTTGTGCCTGAAGGCACACAAAAGCCTAAGTGCAGGTCTGCCTGTAAAGTTAAGTATCACTTCATACCACTCACCTGTGACCACACTGTGAGGGAGTCAACCGTCAGGGAAAATTGTTCAAGTATTACTCTGCTTTGTATATATGGCATTTTTTTTTTTTTTTTTGAACAATGATTACATCTCTTGAACTTTTGTAAGCCAAATAGCCTAAAGTGACTCTCTGGGGAAAGAGCAGGAGCAAAGGCCATGGGTGGAGGGGCTATTCCAAATTTGGCCTTCTTCCCTCAAAACCATGGTGTAGCCAATTTCTCACTCTATACCTGACCTTTGCTTTCTCTTATCTGCTGCTGCTGTTGCTAAGTCGCTTCAGTCGTGTGCGACCCCATAGATGGCAGCCTACCAGGCTCCCCTGTCCCTGGGATTCTCCAGGCAAGAACACTGGAGTGGGTTGCCATTTCCTTCTCCAATGCATGAAAGTGGAAAGTGAAAGTGAAGTTGTTCAGTTTTGTCCGACTCTTCGTGACCCCATGGACTGCAGCCCACCAGGCTCCTCCATCCATGGGATTATCCAGGCAAGAGTACTGGAGTGGGTTGCTATTGCCTGCTCCGTCTCTTATCTGAATTCTCTCAAAATAGAAGCCTTCAATTCTCTAAAATATGCCTCCCTTGTGGCAGTCAGTAGCACCAGACTTATGCTTAGATCTGAAGTCAGAAGATCTAAGCAGATCTAAGAAGATTGGTGGGCATAAAAATATGCCTACCTATACTAGCACTAAATCAGGGTAGGAGGATTATCTTTTGTATCATTATGGCCACAGTCTCATTTTAGATCACTTCATACCCATTCTTGGAAGAAAAATTTTTCAGGGAAGATATGATAAGAAAACAGACTTCTCTTGTCAACAGTTAAAGCCACACTCTCAGGCCAGAGGCTCTGTCGTTCTTACCTTCAAAAATGCATCCCTTTCACAGTAGGAAGGGAGAACTGCAATATGGGACAATATGGGACACAGTCAATTCTGCTCCCAATTGAGCAGTAGACTAAAATTGCCCTAATACTTTTGGTACCTTAGGAATAAGTAGTCTTTACCACTGTTGTTATTCCCCTTCCCTGGTGTCACTTAGAATTATTACATAGCAACAAATACCATGTTTATACAGTCAATATGCAATATTGGATATTGTTAGGGTCTGTTGATTTCCAGATGATACTTTAATGAACATGGGTCTCTAATAAATAATATCTATTGCTACAACCTATCAAGTATTCAGAAAAACTATTAACAAATAGTTAATGGGCGGATGACCAGCAAATGTGGGATTAGTCTCAGAGATGCAACCAAGAAAGGAATTTCTTTGTCCTACATTTTAACATTTGATTTAATTTTCATATTAAAGTTTAATAAAAGAAAACTGGGTCAATTGATTCAGTATAGGTAATTTGATTTAGTTTAGTTCAAATGGCTTTCTAAACCTTCTCAAGTGGTGATATTGTTCTGAAAATATAGGAAATTTCCCCCTGCATTTTGGTCCATGGTAAACTGAAAATGCCATAAACACTGACCAAATTCTACTTTCTGCCTTAAAAGTCAAATGTACGAACAAGTTGTGACTAAAAGTGTGTTGAGAATTTTTTAAAGTAAGCATAAAGCAAAAGGCATGTGGGCCTAATTTTACTTCATGACTTGGAAAATAAATCAACTATTAGAACCAGAATGTACATAGGGTATTTCTGAGTCTATAACATGAGATGAGACACATTCTCCTTCATTCTAAACTTGGACTGATGCCTTTGCATCTGCAACATGAACTAAGTGGTCAGCATGGTGGCAGGGGTCCTCCATCAGCCAAGATGCTCACTTACACCCAGTGCTGCTCTTCACTGGACACATGTGGAAGGGATGCATTTTTGAAGGTAAGAATGACAGAGCCTCTGGCCTGAGAGTGTGGCTTTAACTCTGTTGACAATGAGAAGTCTGTTTTCTCATCATATCTTCCCTGAAAAGTCTTTCTTCCATGAATGGATATGAAGTGATCTAAAACGAGACTGTGGCCATATGATACAAAAGATAATCCCCCTACCTTGATTTAGTGCTAGTATTGGTGGGCATATTTTTAGTATTAGCATCCGCAACTCAAGTTCTCCAAAGGCCTGAATGAGAGGCTCCAGCACTCCCTATTGGGATGATTTTATGGAACAGAAATTTCTGATTTAATCTATTATTTTCAACATACATGAGAATGTGTATGAAAAATAGGATTTATTTGTTTCACTAAATAGCATCAACAGAAAGTTCTGGATCTAAAGCCAAAATAAAAGGGATTGTCCCATTTTATGGGGACGATTGAAATTAACACCAGAAAGACTGACACAGACAATGTTGACCATTAAGACCAGTCCTGGTCTTAAATGAACTATCAGTAGGATTTGATATAGCTGGTGGCTCCCTTTTTCTCAAACACTCTGTTCACCTCACTTCTAGATATTACTTTATTGTTGCTGCTATTGTTCTTCCTCCTCCCTTCCTCCTCCCTTCCTCCTCCTCTTCTTTCTCCTTTTTTCCTCCTCCTCTTCCTTCCTCATTGGTCACTCCTTCCAGGAATCTTTACTGGGTTCCCGTACATCCCTAAGATTCTAACTTTGGTGTGTCCTAAGGTTCAGTGCTCAGTCCTCTTCTCTTTATTTACACTTCCTTCCAAGGTGATCTTCTGTGGTCTCAAGACTTTAAATACACTCTACCCATAACACTTAAGTTTATGTCTTCAGCCTAGACCTGAAGATATAAAGGTTGCCTACCTGGCATGTCCACTTGGATAGTTGATAGACATGTGAACTTTACCTGCCCCAAACCACTCCTGCCTCCCAGCCTTCCCATCTCAATAAATGATGACTCCATCATTCCTGTTAATCAGGCCTCAAACCCTGGGTTATGCTCTTTCTCTCATACCATGACTATTTCAGCAAAGCCTGTTGTCTCTGCCTTCAAAGTATACCCAGGATTTGATCATTTCTCACCAGCACCATCACTCGTCCAAGTCACCATCACCTCTTCCTGCATGACATCAATGACTTAAATGGTCTCCCTGATTTTGCCCTTTGTCTCCTAGAGTATTCCCTACAGAGCATCCAGAGAGTGAGACTATTAAAAGGGAAATCCGATCAGGTCACCCTTCTCCCAAACACCTCTAATGTCTTCCTTTCTCACTCAGAATAAACTCTCAAACATGCAATGGCCGAAAGGCCCCCTATGATCCGGCCCTCTGACCCCAGCTGCTACTACTGCTCTTGCTCTATTCTTGACACACTGGCCTCCTCACTGTTCTCATTGGCCAACACTTCACCTCAACACCTTTATAATGACTCTGCCTTCTCCCTGAACTACTTTACCCCAAGATTTCTGGATAGTTCCTGTCCTTTATGTTTTTGTTCAGATGTCACCCTATCAGACTGGCCTTCCCTAAGCTTTAAAAAATCACATTCCCTCCCCACCTGCCTAGCCTCGGCCTCTGCACAACCTACTGCTCCTACTATGTTTTTCTCCTTCGGTCTTGTCATTGATGATGTGCTCTGCAATATTTGTTTACTGTCAGTCTCCCTGAACTAAAGGGAGAGGATTCTTGGGCTTCCTGTTCTTCCTGAGATCAGGGACAGGGCATTTTTGGCCCCCATCATTTTCCCATCTCTGAAATGGTACCTGGTACTTAAAGTGAAAGTGTTGGTCACTCAGTCATGTCCAACTCTTTGCAACCCCATGGACTGTAGCCCACCAGGCTTCTCTGTCCATGGGATTCTCCAGGGAAGAATACTGGAGTGGGTTGCCATTTTCTTCTCCAGGTTATCTTCCCAACCAAGGGATTGAACCCACGTCTCCTACATTGCAGGTGGATTCTTTACCATCTGAGCCATCAGGGAAGCCACCTGGTACTTAGCATATACTCAAAAGACATTCAGTTAATATGTGAATTCTACTTCTAACTCATCAATAATCCATAATATCCCCACGTCACACAAACAGTCAAAGTGAGGAAGCTCAACTTATATCTCTTATTGTTTATTTCTCAAGTAGTCTTATTTTCTCTAAGGAGCCCTCTCTGAAGAATCTCATCTGTACCAACCAGCCTCTCATTTTTTGTGTCCCAGGTACTGTGGAAAGAGAAAAGGCTTGGGCTTACACTGACCATAGTCTGTGTCTCTGGCGACCTTGACAAGAGCTATAGCAGCCAGGTACTGAGTGGGCTCAAGAGAAAATAAGAGAAAAGGAAGTGGAACCGAGAACATTGAACTGGAGACAATTCTTCCTGTAAAGTGGTTTTTCTGTAAAAGGAGAAGAGATATGGGGTTGCTAGAAGATGTGGGGGCAAGAAATGTTTTTCATGGGGTTTCCGCCTTTGTTTCTTATGAAGGGAGAAATGCAGTTCCACTGTGTGCTGCTGAGAATAGCATCATCCATGGTAAAGGTAACAGGGCAAGAGAGAGAAGGAACAAATAGAAGATAAAAAAATATAAAAATCATTTAGTAAAGTCTAAAGAGAACACGTGAGCTTATTTACAGGTTGGAAAAGCAGAAATTATGTTCCAAACCTAGTGACTGATTTCCTGGAAAAGAAATTTGACCTGGACCAATTGATAACACATGATTTACCTTTTAGAAAAATCAATGAAAGATTTGAACTGCTTAACTCAGGACAAAGGTACTTGCTTTTTTATGGTTATTTTGTCTTCTCCCCATAGGCTACTTTTTAAATTTAATATTTATAAATGTATGTTTCCTTTATATTTTATATTATTTTATGTAGCAAGATTGATATAGACTTACAAAAAGAATAAGTCTTCTTCATAGACTTATTGTGTCATTGTCCTATAAAACCAATTTTTAAAACCTCTGATTTTTTTAATACTAGATTGATTTCATCTTAGGTATTTTTATTTCATCACAAACCCCCTCACTTCTTCAAGTATTGCCACAAAATTTCCTTACTTTATAGTTTTTAAAGTGCTTTTAAAAGTGTGTATTCTTCTGATCCTTGAAGATTAGGTTTTGTTCGCTTACTTGTTTTTTTAACTTTTGATTCCCTTCACCTATTTCTACCACCCCATAATCCTGCTTATGGCAACCACTAATCTGTTCTCTGTATCTATGAAGTTGTTGTTGTTATTTTAGATTCCACATTCCACATACAAGTGAGATCATATAGCATTTGTCTTGGACTGACTCATTTCACTTAGCATAATGCCCTTGAGGCCATCTGTTTTGTTGTAAATGGCAAAATTTCATTCTTTTATGACTAAATATTCCATTATACACACACACACACACACTTCATTCATTCATCCATTCATGGACACAGGTTGTTTCCACATCTTGGCTATTGTAAACAGTGCTGCAGTGAACAGGGGCATGCTTGCTCTCATTTTGCACAGTTATTACCTTAGTTAAATTCAGTTATCTCTCACTGACCATGTTAACACAGTCATGTGATAATAGGTCTCCTGCCTACTATATTTTACCATATTGCCCAGAACTTCACTAAACTGCTAAAACTCAAGTTGCCCCCAAATATCAATGCCTTATCATGGTTTTGAAAGCCTTTACTATTAGACAACCTACTTTTATTTGTTAATATATCGAGTCATTTTACAGCTAAGAATTTAGCATCCACCCTATCATAGCATCTGTGCTAGGCTCTGGGGATAAAGCCAGGGAGTAGCACTCACCTGCAAGAAGGCAATGGCACCCCACTCCAGTACTCTTGCCTGGAAAATCCCATGGACGGAGGAGCCTGGTAGGCTGCAGTCCATGGAGTCGCGAAGAGGCAGACATGACTGAGCGACTTCACTTTCACTTTTCCCTTTCATGCATTGGAGAAGGAAATGGCAACCCACTCCAGTGTTCTTGCCTGGAGAATCCCGGGGATGGGGGAGCCTGGTGGGCTGCCGTCTATGGGGTCGCACAGAGTTGGACACGATTGAAGAGACTTAGCAGCAGCAGCAGCACTCACCTACTTTCTCCTAGACAACCAGAATTATAAGCTCACTGGATAACCCTTCCTGTTCACATCTTCATAGCCTTATTCATCCTTTTCCTTCAGATTTTCCCTTATGAAATCCCTTTCCTCTTGTCAGCTTTTGCAATTGTACTGATGCTTGAAGAATCAGCTCAGATACTCATATCAGAGACCCACAGAAAGAAAATGAATGGTGGAGACCTCAGGGCCGGAAGGATTTCCAGTAGCAGAATTGACCTGAAGTTTCCTAAATCAGGCAGGAAGGACAATTGCATGAAATGTTTTTGTTTGGAAGGTATGGAAACAAATCACTAAAAACTGTCATTTTACATTTCAGCATTCAAACTGTCCTGACATTTTGAGGTTCTAGGTGACAGAAGGTCTGTGTTGTGTGATGGTGACCTGGACCTTCCCTTTTTACACTTTCTCTGCTGTGACCATGGATCTGTTTCATAAATACAAGCAGAAGCACAAGATTGAAGACAGATATATATATATGAAGATATATAGTCTTCATGAAATAAACATTCAGTGTCTTATGAACACCTGGGAATTATCTGGGTTCTTAGGTCAGCAATATTAAAATTTTTAACTTACATGTTCTAAAGCCAAAATTATATATTTTAAGATTGTATATATGTAATATATAACATACATATCAGTACATATATAATATATATCAAGTACATATACATATATATATATATATATATAACTTGGGTTTTTATGTTGGAATAAAGACTTTTTAAAAGAATTTTACCCAGTAGATTTAGATATAAAGATATGACACAGGCATTTCCTACACTAATATTAATTTTATGGATAGCCTTTAGCACACTGTAACCATTCTTTTTGGATTCAAATATAAATATTTTTAAAAAGCACTTGTTACAAGATAAGTTGAATTAGGTTTTGAAAACAGCTCATTGCATAATATAAGTTACTTGATTAGGAAAGAAATAGTGAAAGGGAGGATACAAGGGAGGAGCACATTTTAAGTGATTAAGAATCATTTTATAACTAGATGAAACTGAAAAGCATAGTATAAGAGATTTGTCAGCATACATGAATATTTCAGGAAAATATGTCTTTTTATAATACTATTTCCAAATTGGGAAAGGAGTATGTAAAGGCTGTATATTGTCACCCTACTTATTTAACCTATATGCAGAGTACATCATGAGAAATGCTGGGCTGGATGAAGCACAAGCTGGAATCAGGATTGCCGGGAGAAATATCAATAACCTCAGATATGCAGATGACACCACCCTTATGGCAGAAAGTGAAGAAGAACTAAAGAGCTTTTTGATGAAAGTGAAAGAGGAGAGTGAAAAAGTTGGCTTAAAACTCAACATTCAGAAAACTCAGATCATGGCATCTGGTCCCATCACTTCATAGCAAATAGATGGGGAAACAATGGAAACAGTGACAGATTTTATTTTGGGAGGCTCCAAAATCACTGCAGATGGTGACTACAGCCATGAAATTAAAAGACGCTTATTCATTGGAAGGAAAGTTATGACCAACCTAGACAGCATTTTAAAAAGCAGAGACATTACTTTGCCAACAAAGGTCCATCTAGTCAAAGTTATGGTTTTTCCAGTAGTCACGTGTGGATGTGAGAGTTGGACTATAAAGAAAGCTGAGTGCCAAAGAATTGATACTTTTGAATTGTGGTGTTGTAGAAGACTCTTGAGAGTCCCTTGGACTGCAAGGAGATCAAACCAGTCCATCCTATAGGAAATCAGTCCTTAATATTCATTGGAAGGACTGATACTGAAGCTCCAGTACTTTGGTGACCTGATGGGAAGAACTGACTCCTTGGAAAAGACCCTGATGCTGGGAAAGATTGAAGGCAGGAGGAGAAGGGGATGACAGAGGATGAGTTGGTTGGCTGGCATCACTGACTCAATGGACATGAGTTTGAGTAAACTATGGGAGTTGGTGATAAACAGGGAGGCCTGGCGTGCTGCAGTCCATGGGGTTACAAAGGGTCGGACAACTGAGCGACTGAACTGATAATACTATTAAACATACAAGTTCAGCTACAATCACAGTGTAATATATATATTACATATATATCCTAATAGTAATTTCAATAAAGCAGTCCCTATGTCCTGATTTGCTTAGTAATGACTCCATTTAACAAAATAATGTTTTTAATTGTATACATCTGTACTGGCATAGCTTGCTATATCTATTTACATTTTTGCTGTCTAGTTGCTAAGTCGTGTCCAACTCTTTGTGACCCCATGGCCCACCAGGCTTCTCTGTCCATGTCTCCAGGCAAGAATGGGTTGCCATTTCCTTCTCCAGGGGATCTTCTTGACCCAGGGATTGAACTCACATCTCCTGTATTGCAGGTGGATTCTTTACCTCTGAGGCACTGGGGAAGCCCTGTATCTATATATACAATATACTTAAAATTCTTAATAAAATTTAAAGATTTTATAAAATGTTTTGTGGTGATTTTTTAAGAGGGTAGTTCTATTTATTATAAAACTTTTATTCTTTAAGGGTAAAGCATTAAGACGTCTACATGAAACATGTGAAATACTTTGTAAGAAAAGTAAGTAATGTGGGTACAACAGAAATTGGCGGTTTCAATATAAGGTTACAATACAGCTTGTACATTCCTGCCTTGGAAGATTGCAAAAAGTCTAGGTACTTAAGAGTATTTACTTTTACATGATGAGTATTTCCCAATGAAAAGTGGCTTGAACCCAAGGGGTAAAATTTCTTTCCTTTGCCAGTTATTGATCTACACTTAATCTAGGTTTGAAACACAAAGCATAACAAAAAACAGCAGAAATATCTAAAAAGGCATATTAAATTCCTTTGTGAAGTACCTTCATCATCAGCTGTTCAGCAATGGCAATTCTCAAAGCACTTATAGTTACAATTTATTAGAAAATATATACATATACAAGCAATACACACACACACACTCTCTGTACCTAAGAATCATTCAGCGACTTCCCTCATCCATTAGCAACGTCTACAGTTACAACCCAAACACCTAATGAAGGAAAACTGATCCCCAAAACCATTTTTAACCAGAAAAATACGTAAAGTATATTAATGTTTATGACCCTTACCTCAAATTTTGAGAAAACTTGTTACACAAGGATATCTAAAGTTATATACAAATATAATTACATCAGAAGAAATGAATCTAAAAAGGAATAAACATTTCTTTCTCTCAGACCAGCTTTTTAAATGAACTCCACTTTATGCCTAGAGTTTCTTATAAATTTTATTTTTTAAAATGTTGTGTATGTCACAATTTTATATTTTTAGTGCTTATTATGAAACTTTGTGAAATCGCTTCTTACTTCTGAGCTCGCCATGGCCAAACAGAAAAACCTTCTTCAATCTTCGCAGGGAAACCTGCCTACGAGCAGTTTTTCATATTACAGAAAATGCTGGTCCTAAGGAGAGATCTGGAGAAGGCAATGGCACCCCACTCCATCACTCTTGCCTGGAAAATCCCATGGACAGAGGAGCCTGGCGGACTGCAGTCCATGGGGTCGCGAAGAGTCAGACACGACTGAGTGACTTCACTTTCACTTTTCACTTTCCTGCATTAGAGAAGGAAATGGCAACCCACTCCAGTGTTCTTGCCTGGAGAATCCCAGGGACGGGGGAGCCTGGTAGGCTGCCGTCTATGGGGTCGCACAGAGTCGGACACGACTGAAGCGACTTAGCAGCAGCAGCAGCAAGGAGAGATCAGGAAACTGATAGTTTTTATGTATTTTTCATTTCTAATCAACAAAGCCATGAAGCAGTATCAAATTGAGTTCTTGGCTGTTAAATCAGAGGATTAAAGAAATAGCTATAAGAATGTTAAATAAACATCCAACTTCTTGTTTAAAAAATAATCTACAATTTTATCTACTTAAATCATGAATGAAAGTTATGAATTTATTATGCAATTTTTCTTTTCATTTCAACCACATACCAGGCAATGAGTTAGGTAAACACGTAGCTCATGGTGGTGAGTAAAACAGATGTGGCCTCTGCCCTCACAGAGCATAGAGTATAGCAAGACACCCACTTAATAAGAAAGTAAATAAACATACAAATATATCACTTAAACACATGATGTGTTAAGTAGGGCAGTGACTAAAGCACTGTGTTAGAGAAAAAAAAAAATGGAAGGAAGGAATCTTCCAACTTTCTATAATGTGTCTTGGAAGGCCATTCTGAGAAGGTGCATTTTAAGCTCACATCTGATGAGCTGGAACAGGCCCCACGAAGAGAGGGGCAGAATTCTCCCAGTTGGAGGAACCACATATCCAAAGGCCAGTAATCTAGAAAAGTTGACCATCTCCTACTGGGAACTGAGAACAGGTCAGAATGGCCTCAAAACATTAATAATATTCTAAATGCTGATTCCTTATGAAGACTTTTATATATTTATCTCAATAGTCAGCTTTTATATGCACTTGTCCAGAAAAGAACGTGCTTTAGTTATTACCAAGATTAACATCAAATGATTTTTACTTAGAAGAAGAAAATGTCTATGCTGCTGCTGCTGCTAAGTCGCTTCAGTCGTGTCCAACTCTTATGGACTGCAGCCTATCAGGCTCCTCCATCCATGAGATTTTCCAGGCAAGAGTACTGGAGTGGGCTGCCATTGCCTTCTCCAGAAAATGGCTATAGATGGATAGATATAGCTTCCCCAGGAATACTCTTTCCCCCATGACCTTAACTCCAACCTACAAAATTCTTCCCATCAGCATTTTCTTTATTTCTCACTCCTCTCTGTATCAAAAAGTTTTTCTATTCCTCTGTAACAATTAGCTGACTGAGACCTCATAAACTAGCTTGCCATATTCACCTCCTTCATGGATATCTATTTTATTCATCTTCTTGTTTCTGACTCCCTCATAGAACTGGATTCCCTTCACCAATCAGCCTTAGATTCCTGTAATTCTTTCCACCACTCTTCTGACATTGCCAGTCACCCAACAGGCTACAGAGAAGTGAATTATGTCTTTTCTGTGAGAATTCAACCCACTATACATGCAAGGTTTTAGAAGATAGAGACTGTGCTAAAATTTTTTTCTTGAAACAGTACGTAGTAAAACATTCTATGCCCAATGAACACTACGCAGACATTACTGACTGATTCAACAATTAAGTTGAGAGGATTATATATTTCTGGCTGTGTCAAGTGTCCAACTAAATACATCATCATGCTAGTCAAAGAATTAAAGTAGCAACTACTCTTTCAAGTAGTCAAATATTTAATTGCAAATTTGGATTTATTTTTCTCTCCTGTAAATGAATAAGACTTATTTAAAAGTCAAGTCAATATTTTAATTAGAAAAGTTTTTTGGATTTGCAATCGCACATTTGGAGAAAAATTGTTTTAGCTTGTTTAGCATTTTATGTTTCAATGCAAATTTTGTCAAAGAACCAAATCTTTCACAACGACCTGGAATGCCTCAAATATAGTATGCTTCATTCAGCATAGCCTTGTGTAAAACAAACTTTCCTACCAAAAACCCATGAAGTACAAACACTGTACTATGACTGTAGATTACACAGGTTTAGTCAAAAGCATGATGTGGTAACCTGATTCAGAAGGTCTGGGTTTGAAACTCAGTACCTGTTTCCTGAGGTCCTACCTAGCTCTAACTTTCAAAAGCTGTAATAAGAATGAGGGCTCTTGGTTTCTCTTTACTTTGGAAAAAATGACTGAAGAACACCTCCTCAGGAATGAAGGGAGCTAAAGCCATCCTAAAGGAGATCAGTCCTGGGTGTTCATTGGAAGGACTGATGCTGAGGCCGAAAGTCCAATACTTTGGCCACCTCATGTGAAGAGTTGACTCATTGGAAAAGACTCTGATGCTGGGAGGGATTAGGGGCAGGAGGAGAAGGGGACGACAGAAGATGAGATGGCTGGATGGCATCATCGACTTGATGCACATGAGTTTGGGTGAACTCTGTGAGTTGTTGATGGACAGGGAGGCCTGGTGTGCTGCGATTCACGGGGTTGCAAAGAGTCAGACACGACTGAGGGACTTAACTGAACTGAAAGCACTTTCAGCTTACTTTTGCAAAATAGGGGACACATGCTAGTGAATTAATCATGGCAACTGAAAATCAGGAAAAAAAAAAAAAAAAGGCATTCCCCAGGAAACCACCTAAGGTTCTGGGGAACACTTGGCTGAATCTGAAAGAAATTCTTGAGTTTGATCAAGGAGAAAATAACTTGCAGCAGGGGCAGGAAAGAGGGGGAAGTGGGGTAGAGAAAGAGAGAACACAGTTTTCTCATCAGGAGCTCAGCCCTGGCACTACCAAGAGGCCCTATTTCACCTCTACCTGCTTCTAGAAGCTTGGTATGGCAGAATTTGTAAGAATGCCAATTTCTCCAAATTCTACAGTTCATCTTGTGTGACAGATATTAATATCTATCTTTTTCTTTTCGTTGCTTTGAATATCTCAGTTCATCCAAATGATTTCCTCTAATTATAGTCGGAGTAAAAATGAAGAAGCTGGGTAACTTCCCTACACTGGATGTGTATTTCAGAAGCTCAACCGGCCCCCAGCCACTAGACTTAGGACTTGCACAGAAGAGATCAAGCACACGCTCCTTTGGTGTCAGTGCCGCAGGCAATGCTTGCAGGAACAGCAACAGGCCCTGAAAGAAAACACCCAGCCATCCCCAGAAGTCTCCACACCGCACTTAGGAGGCCTCCCACATGAGGTCTCTCCCCTTTTAACCAAGAATATTTTTCTCTTTTTAAAAATTTACAAAAGGAACTATCCCTGAGCGTCTATATCCCGATCACTTTACCCCGAGACTAGCCTGGCATTTTGACTGCACCCATATGGGTTGTCTCTCCACCTCCTGGAAATAACCACCTCACTACTCCATGGGCAATGCAAGCTAGCACGGCCAAAACTAAACCCTTAGTATCTCCAAAGTTGATCTGCCTCCTGGTTCCTCACTTCGGTCTGTGCCTCTACCATCCACTCAAACTCAAAAGCCAGGCCCCTTGCTGGAATCTTCCCTTTCCACCAGCTTCCACAGCAAATGATTTATTAAGACCTCTTGATTTTACCTCCGAAACCATGAACCAATCAATTCCCTTGCCCTCTTCCCTACTACCAAGTTTCCCCAGTTTGTGATTTGTTCCCTTATCTCTTGCTCAAATTCCTACAACAAACATCAACACAACTCCCTGCCTGTTACAGTCAGCTTTGAACAGATTTGTCCAGATCCTCCAAGTCTATCCACAGGAAGGCCCACAATGAGCACTCTTTTTCTGTTCTTTAAAATACCAAAAAGCCTTTTGAGAGCAAAGTAGGAAGTGGCACCAACCTCCTTGTACTACATTCTCTTACCTGAGGCTCAGAGCAGGATATTTCACAGCCTCCGCATGGACAGGAAGTGCTGGGTGGAGACTGAAGGCCTGTTCACTGTGGAGCAGCTCGGCTTCCGCCCTGGTTGACTCCTGTTAGGCGAGTGCGAGAGGAATGCACATCACCTGAAAAGGGTGGGGAGAATGCCAAGCTCAGGTGCACTCTATTGACAGACCTCGTTGATGTGAGAGCTTCCTATCAGAGCAAGAACTTACTGCTCCCTTTCTCTTAAAAAGTAGATTTATCTTTCACTGGTTTATTTCCCCTGAAAACCAAGATTGAGGATTCTGAGTCTAAATACCATGGACTTAACTGCTTTATCTTTTACCAAAAACAAGTTTAGTGATACTTTGGGAATCATGGCATTGTTTTAGTTAGATTTACTGAGTTTGGGTTTGTTGTTGTTGTTGTTTTGATGTAAGCCATTTAATACCATTTCTGTTTTATGTTTTGGGGTTTTTTGTCCAGGAGGTATGTGGGATCTTAGGTCCCTGGCCAGGTATCAAACCTGTACACCCAGTATTGGAAGGTGAAGTCTTAACCACTGGACCACCAGCGAAGTCACTGATTTACTGAGTTTTTAAGTGTAAGTTTTTTGAGTCAGCTCTCCATATCCTTGGATGTCGAACATGTGGATATGGAAGGAAGATGATGGAATCTGAGCATTCACAGTGGGTACTGGAACTAATTGCACATGGATATCAAGGGATGAATGTACTCAACCAAAACATAGTATGTGTAACTTCATTTTCCCTGATCTTTGGGAAATTACCTACTTAAAGAGAAATGTTTTGATATCCTATTATCTTCCTCTAAGGTAATTACAGAGAGAGCTTTGGGAAATTCCCTACATCCTGCCTCTTGTCTTATTCCCCTCAGAATTGTCTTTCCCACCATTTCCAGAATGAGATAGCCAAGGAGCAAATCTGAACAAGCCACTCCTTTACTTACAAGTGATTCCAGAACTTCACTTTGCTTCTTGGACAAGAACATGAGTCTAAGGCCCTTCCTGAAGGACCCTTCCTCTCACCACACTCAGGCAACACTAAAATGCTTGGGTTTCTTCTGCACTCACCATGTTTGGGTGTCTTTTTCCTGCTTGCTTTCTCTCTTGCTATTCCTATTCCTAGACTATTCCCCCAATTTTCTCCCTTGTCTTAGCAAATTCCTGCATCTCCTTTAGGATTCATTTTAGTCTTCACTCCTCAAGAACACTTCCTCTGACCTCATCGCCTGTCTGCTCTCTCAATAGCCTAAGTGTGAGCTGCTCATTTTGTGTGCCATGTTAGATTGTCATATTCTGTGTGTGTTTGTTCCCTCACAAGTCTCTGTGTCTGTCTTCAGCTGCCAAAGGAGAGGCTAACAAGAACAGACATACAATAGTGTTTCTTAAAAAATGCATACAGATTCTTAAATAAAAGTATAAAAAAAAAGATCCCCTGAGGACTGGTTTCCTCTGGACTTGGAAAGAGGCTGAAATTGGCACTGTCTAGGCCAAAGAGTTATGAGCAAGTTCATAGTTAAAATAGGAAGAAAAATCAGAAACCACTGCTCCCTTTTACATGTACCTTGGGACATTTTTTCAACTGCCTTGTTCATTTCTCTCTTGCAGTAGAGTTGGGGAAAATGAAGCAACAGCTGAATATTTTGTGCTTGATGAAAACACCAAAATGAAATGCTGGATCACCATGTGACTTGAACAAAGCACATCTTTCCATGTTTATCATGCCTGATTTAGGGATTGCTTCACAAATGAGAGGGAATGTACAGAAAATGATTTGTTAATCAGTATATAAATAATTTTCCAGTTTACAAATGATTTTGAAAACTGAGGAAGCTATTGGGGAAAGTCTTTCTTTTATATTTACCTTTATTAATATTAGCTTAATCCCACTGAATTGACCCCATTCTCCTATTTTATGTTCTTCAAACCTCCTACCCCTACATTTCCTCACCTACAATAGGTTCTAAACCAATAAGCGTAGGTTGAAATGACAGTTTCGTTCAGTGATCTCTAAGTGTTTACCTTGGTTATTACTAAAATTTTCATGTCATATTCTGGTCTTTCTTCCACAGCTTGGTGAATTTCTAACCCAGGAAGCCAGAAACTAGAATTTTCATCACAGTCATATTCACATTGAATAGCTGCTGCTTATTGACTTGTTTGGTAATTAACTTGAGGGCAAGACCAATGTCAGTCAGGAACCTAGCAGGAAATAGTAAACTTAATCAAATTAGAGTTTAATTGAAGAAAGTTTAAGAAGGGGTTTTTTTTTTTTTCCTTTTTCTTTTAAGAACTGTAGGTAGTGTGGGTCATTCCAACAAGGGGTGATAAAGTATTCAAAGTCATATTACAGTGGGAAACTGGTATCACTTCCAGGCCTGAAGGGCAAGGGCAGGGAAGAGTTACCAGAATCCAGCAAGAGCTGGAGACATAGCAGACGGGCTGCCTGGCAGGAGCAGTGGCCAAGAGCAGAAGAAACAGTCCCTGCCCAACCAGGATGGGTGATGAGGAAGACAGGAAAGAAATATCCCAGTCTTTCTGTCCTTCGCCCTTGATCATCTGCTGGTAACCTCTTTGACTTGACCCAGCCAGAATCCATAGGCCAGGGAGGCCTGTTGTTCCAGCTGTTGGGATCAGCCTCCTGAGAGCACAGAGCAGGACAGAGAACAATCTGAAGGTCAGGCAGGGTATCACAAGCATGGGGCATCTACCTCACTCTTCTTTCTCTGCCCAGTACCTGGCACAGTGCTTGTCGCCTAGGTCTCAATATAACTGAAAGTAGGGTCTGGCTACTCGCCACTCCAAAACCAATAAAGAGGCAAGGCTGGTGGAAAGGAAAGTTTGCTTTATTTCAGGGTGGTGGCGGGGGGGAAGCAGACTCCTATCCAAAAACTGATTCCCCCCTCTACTGCCAACCAGTGGGCAAGAGCTTTTATAAACAGAGGGAAGGGGCTACATTCAGAAACAGCACAGTCATCTTGGACAGTCATTTTGAAATTGGTCATCAGTGGTCTGATCAGCATCATCTTGATTGCTTAAAGTAGAGTTAATCTTCAGTTCCATGGTCAGCTTTTTCCCATTTTCTTGAGACCAGTTCTTGGAAGTATGGCAGCTTATGTCATGGCTATAGTCTAGTCATCATGTAGCTAACTAGTTCCTCCTGGTGGAGGTTTTAGTATCTAATAGACAGGTCACAGGACATGGCTCAGAATATTATCTATAGCCCTTGAGGAGATCCTTAACTATGTTTAATGAGTAAACTATTTTTATTTGGTCTTATTGGACTGTTTCCCTTTGTTTCTGCATTTTCTCACATCTCTGACTAAACTTATTCCTTGCCTAAATATTTTTCAGACAAAAGACAGGCTGAGGACATGGCAGGGAAGCACCATAGGGTTTCACCAATGAATATTTAGTAAATAAATGACTCCCTCTGGAATTATTCAGAGACAACCTAAGCTGATCCAAAAGTGACTGAGAATTTCTCATGAAATTACTTACCAACCAAAGACTTGGATGACTTGACCATAATGCTCCTTCATATTACTAGTGGGTCTCTGATGATTCACAACTGTTCCCCTTACATTATTATAACCCTCTCATGGACTTTAGGTTTTACAACAATTGTTTACCAAACATAATTTTAAAGCAGTTATTATCAATAAAAACCATACATTGTCACCAGGTTCTTATCTTATAAGATATCTAAGGTTACCACACTGAGTTTACATAGCCCAACTGAAAGAAAAGCAATTTGACCTCTTAGCAGTCTTATCAAGAAAAAGATGGATGCTTCTTTAATATCCTAAGTAGCTCTTTGCCCCCATTAGTCCATTTACACAGTTCCAGGATCTCTAAGACGGAGAGCCAATAGATTGTCTTGAAATTTGATAAACTGGTGTTCTAGGGAGAAATTAAAGCCAGCATTAAATCTGCAATTGACTTTGTGACCACCATCCTCCCCTTTTATGATATGAATATATGATGTATTTCTACATATAAATTTTTTTTTCAGAGGTATAGAATAATGCAGTGCTTAAAAGAAGATTTGTGTCTTGACAAGACAAAGTACTGGGACAGAAGAATCCATTTTCTCTGCTATGTTAACCTACAAATCTATGAAACACACCTAGGTCTCTGAACAGGACATCTGCCTCCACAGCTTCTCCAATTATCCCCACCATTCATTGTGTCACTGGACTGTCTTATGTAACAGTTTCTTTCTCTATGTAAGGGGAATAAAAATCTTATTCTTTGAGAACCAAGGTTAGAATTCTATGTACATTTAGCGGCACTACTCTTAGTATCAGCCTCAGGCTAATTCTTTCACATAAGACACTTTTGAAATTCTGGGCGGATATAAAGACTACACTCAATTATCAGTGTCCTTTAGCTATTACAGGCTCAAGATGCAGTAACAGAATTTGCAATCTGTTTCAAAGCTAGCATTGGCTGGCTTCTCTCTTGAACTTTGAAACAAAAACCAATTTTAGGGAGAATCAAGGACGTAATTATTGTCATCATTAACAATTAACTTTTAAAAAAACATTATATAACTTTAAAGGTCACTTTCTGTTTACAGTTATTACAAAATATTGGCTATATTCCCCATGTTGTGCAAAACATCTTTGATCCTATCTTACACCCAGTAATTTGTACCTCCCTCTCCCTCACCCCTAAATTTCCCTTCCTACACCCTCCCCACTGGTAACCACTAGTTTGCTCTCTATCTCTTCATTAACAATCAACTTTTAATGGCTAATCCTATGTATAATTCATTCACCTTTCATCTACCCAAAGTTCAGAAATGCAGTAGAAATCACCAGAACAAACTTTGCTCAATGTTAGCAAGTGTTCTCAAAGGGAAAAATGAAGCCTGCCAGTCAGAGATCCTTTGAAAGAAGGGCCTTCTCTGTAGACCGAGTATTCCCTAGGTGGTATGTGGGATTCAAGAAAGCCTAAGAGCAGTTTTCCTTTCAACTGTATAGAACTGAAGTCATGTTATAGTTCAGGAATAGTGAAAGAAGTGTCCTAGAAATGACTGCAATGGTCTCCATTGGTGTGGCCTTGGTCCCTGGAGGGCCAAAGGGGTCACTTCGCTTGGTCACAGTGGAAGAGTGACACGTGCTCACTGTGTATATGGGTGCCTTAGGTCCTTTCTGGCTTCAGCTGCCTACCATGTGGCAAAAAGAGACTGTGATAAAAATCCAAATTGGCCTTTTTTTTTTTTATAGACTTGTATACAACAAACAAGTTAGCCTTCTCCTGGCTAAGAACATGGATTTCATTAAGTAAGGAGGAGTTCCCTGGGATGGGGGGGATGGAACTAGAGGAGGAATTGCCCTTCTGAGAACTCAGGGACATACAGGAGATACACACACAACTCTGTGTCAGGGTGAAGGATCCTTTCCATTTGGCCTTTGAGCTTTTGAATGCTTCTTACTTTGATGCCCCTGTGTAGCAATGGAGAGAGAGAGTGAGACTGCATCCTGGCTCATCTCAGTATTTGTTCATTATTACTGTGAACTAGGTGAGGGCTGATCAGTGCAGCTCTGAGAGCTGGGGCAAGAAGGTAGGAGAACCTGCCTTGTTTATTGTATGCTTAGGATATAGTCCATGGAGCATTCAGCCCTCAAGAGGCCCTTTTGGGTGAATAAATATTTCAAGGGACTTCACCCCAGTTCTACCTGTAAAGCATTTCTAGTTCCATCCTACATATTTTTTTTTAATTTTTTTCTATTTTTTTACTTTAAAATATTGTATTGGTTCTGCCACACATCAACATGAATCCACCACGGGCGTACATGTGTTCCCCATGCTGAACCCCCCTCCCACCTCCCTCCCTGTACCATCCCTCCGAGTCATCCCAGTGCACCAGCCCCAAGCATCCTGTATCAAACCTGGATTGGTGATTTGTTTCTTATATGATAATATACATGTTTCAGTGCCATTTCCCCAAATTGTCCCACCCTCTTACTCTCTCATAGAGTCCCAAAGAATGTTCTATACATCTGTGTCTCTTTTGCTGTCTGGCATACAGGGTTATCATTACCATCTTTCTAAATTCCATATATATGCATTAGTATACTGTATTGGTGTTTTTCTTTCTGGCTTACTTCACTCTGTATAATAGGCTCCAGTTTCATCCACCTCATTAGAACTGATTCAAATGTATTCTTTTTAATGGCTGAGTAATACTCCATTGTGTATATGTACCACAGCTTTCTTATCCATTCATCTGCTGATGGACATCTAGGTTGCTTCCATGTCCTGGCTATTATAAACAGTGCTGCGATGAGCATTGGGGTACATGTGTCTCTTTCAATTCTGGTTACCTCGGTGTATATGCCCAGCAGTGGGATTGCTGGGTCATATGGCAGTTCTATTTCCAGTTTTTTAAGGAATCTCCACACTGTTCTCCATAGTGGCTGTACTAGTTTGCATTCCCACCAACCGTGTAAGAGGGTTCCCTTTTCTCCACACCCTCTCCAACATTTATTGCTTGTAGACTTTTGGATCGCAGCCATTCTGACTGGTGTGAAATGGTACCTCATTGTGGTTTTGATTTGCATTTCTCTGATAATGAGTGATGTTGAGCATCTTTTCATGTGTTTGTTAGCCATCTGTATGTCTTCTTTGGAGAAATGTCTGTTTAGTTCTTTGGCCCATTTTTTGATTGGGTCGTTTATTTTTCTGGTACTGAGCTTCATGAGTTGCTTGTATATTTTTGAGATTAGTTCTTTGTCAGTTGCTTCATTTGCTGTTATTTTCTCCCATTCTGAAGGCTGTCTTTTCACCTTGCTTATAGTTTCCTTTGTTGTGCAGAAACTTTTAATTTTAATTAGGTCCCATTGGTTTATTTTTGCTTTTATTCCCAGTTATCTGGGAGGTGGGTCATAGATGATCCTGCTGTGATGTATGTCAGAGAGTGTTTTGCCTATGTTCTCCTCTAAGAGTTTTATAGTTTCTGGTCTTATGTTTAGATCTTTAATCCATTTTGAGTTTATTTTTGTGTATGGTGTTAGAAAGTGTTCTAGTTTCATTCTTTTACAAGTGGTTCATCAGTTTTCCCAGCACCACTTGTTAAAGAGATTGTCTTTTCTCCATTGTATATTATTACCTCCTTTGTCAAAGATAAGGTGTCCATAGGTGCGTGGATTTATCTCTGGGCTTTCTATTTTGTTCCATTGATCTATATGTCTGTCTCTGTGCCAGTACCATACTGTCTTGATGACTATGGCTTTGTAATAGAGCCTGAAGTCAGGCAGGTTGATTCCTCCAGTTCCATTCTTCTTTCTCAAGATTACTTTGGCTATTCGAGGTTTTTTGTATTTCCATACAAATTGTGAAATTATTTGTTCTAGCTCCGTGAAAAATACCGTTTGTAGCTTGATAGGGATTGCATTGAATCTATAGATTGCTTTGGATAGTATACTCGTTTTCACTATATTGATTCTTCCAATCCATGAACACGGTATATTTCTCCATCTATTAGTGTCCTCTTTGATTTCTTTCACCAGTGTTTTATAGTTTTCTATATATAGGTCTTTAGTTTCATTAGGTAGATATATTCCTAAGTATTTTATTCTTTCCGTTGCAATGGTGAATGGAATTGTTTCCTTAATTTCTCTTTCTATTTTCTCATTATTAGTGTATAGGAATGCAAGGGATTTCTGTGTGTTGATTTTGCATCCTGCAAATTTACTATATTCATTGATTAGCTCTAGTAATTTTCTGGTGGAGTCTTTAGGGTTTTCTATGTAGAGGATCATGTCATCTGCAAACAATGAGAGTTTTACTTGTTTTCCAATTTGGATTCCTTTCATTTCTTTTTCTGCTCTGATTGCTGTGGCCAAAACTTCCAAAACTATGTTGAATAGTCGTGGTGAGACTGGGAACCCTTGTCTTGTTCCTGACTTTAGGGGAAATGCTTTCAATTTTTCACCATTGAGGATAATGTTTGCTGTGGGTTTGTCATAAATAGCTTTTATTATGTTAAGGCATGTTCCTTCTATTCCTGCTTTCTGGAGAGTTTTTATCATAAATGGATGTTGAATTTTGTCAAAGGCTTTCTCTGCATCTATTGAGATAATCATACGGTTTTTATTTTTCAATTTGTTAATGTGGTGTATTACATTGATTGATTTGTGGATATTGAAGAATCCTTGCATCCCTGGGATAAAGCCCACTTGGTCATGGTGTATGATCTTTTTAATGTGTTGTTGGATTCTGATTGCTAGAATTTTGTTAAGGATTTTTGCATCTATGTTCATCAGTGATATTGGCCTGCAGTTTTTTGTGTGTGTGTGTGTGTGGCATCTTTGTCAGGTTTTGGTATTAGGGTGGTGATGGCCTCATAAAATGAGTTTGGAAGTTTCTCTTCCTCTGCAATTTTCTGGAAGAGTTTGAGTAGGGTAGGTGTTAGCTCTTCTCTAAATTTTTGGTAGAATTCAGCTGTGGAACCGTCTGGACCTGGGCTTTTGTTTGCTGGAAGATTTTTGATTACAGTTTCAATTTCCATGCTTGTGATGGGTCTGTTAAGATTTTCTATTTCTTCCTGGTTCAGTTTTGGAAAGTTGTACTTTTCTAAGAATTTGTCCATTTCTTCCACGTTGTCCATTTTATTGGTGTATAATTGCTGATAGTAGTCTCTTATGATCCTTTGTATTTCTGTGTTGTCTGTTGTATTCTCTGCATTTTCATTTCTAATTTTATTGATTTGATTTTCCCCCCTTTGTTTCTTGATGAGTCTGGCTAATGGTTTGTCAATTTTATTTATCCTTTCAAAGAACCAGCTTTTGGCTTTGTTGATTTTTGCTATGGTCTCTTTTGTTTCTTTTGCATTTATTTCTGCCCTAATTGTTAAGATTTCTTTCCTTCTACTAACCCTGGGGTTCTTCATTTCTTCCTTTCTAGTTGCTTTAGGTGTAGAGTTAGGTTATTTATTTGACTTTTTTCTTATTTCTTGAGGTATGCCTGTATTGCTATGAACCTTCCCCTTAGCACTGCTTTTACAGTGTCCCACAGGTTTTAGATTGTTGTGTTTTCATTTTCATTCGTTTCTATGCATATTTTGATTTCTTCTGTGATTTGTTGGTTATTCAGCAGCGTGTTGTTCAGCCTCCATATGTTGCAATTTTTAATGGTTTTTCTCCTGTAATTGAGATCTAATCTTACTGCATTGTGGTCAGAAAAGATGCCTGGAATGATTTAAAATTTTTTTAATTTACCAAGGCTCGATTTATGGCCCAGGATATGATCTATCCTGGAGAAGGTTCCGTGTGCACTTGAGAAAAAGGTGAAATTCATTGTTTTGGAGTGAAATGTCCTATAGATATCAATTAGGTCTAACTGGTCTATTGTATTGCTTAAAGTTTGTGTTTCCTTGTTAATTTTCTGTTTAGTTGATCTATCCATGGGTGTGAGTGGGGTATTAAAGCCTCCCACTATTATTGTGTTATTGCTAATTTCCCCTTTCATACTTGTTAGCATTTGTCTTACATATTGTGGTGCTCCTATGTTGGGTGCATATGTATTTATAATTTTTATGTCTTCTTCTTGGATTGATCCTTTGATCATTATGTAGTGACCGTCTTTGTCTCTTTTCACAGCCTTTGTTTTAAAGTCTATTTTACCTGATATGAGTATTGCTACTCCTGCTTTCTTTTGGTCTCTATTTGAGTGGAATATGTTTTTCCAGCCCTTCACTTTCAGTCTATATGTGTCCCCTGTTTTGAGGTAGGTCTCTTGTAGACAACATATTTAGGGCTCTTGTTTTTGTATCCATTCAGCCAGTCTTTGTCTTTTGGTTGGGGCATTCAACCCATTTACATTTAAGGTAATTACTGATAAGTATGATCCTGTTGCCATTTACTTTATTATTTTAGGTTCGAGCTTATACACCCTTTTTGTGTTTCCTGTCTAGAGAAGATCCTTTAGCATTTGTTGGAGACCTGGTTTGGTGGTGCTGAATTCTCCCAGCTTTTGCTTGTCTGTGAAGCTTTTGATTTCTCCTTCATATTTGAATGAGATCCTCACTGGGTACAGTAATCTGGGCTGTAGGTTATTTTCTTTCATCACTTTAAATATGTCTTGCCATTCCCTCCTGGCTTGAAGAGTTTCTATTGAAAGATCAGCTGTTATCCGTATGGGAATCCCCTTGTTGTTCTTATTGTTTTTCCCTTGGTGCTTTAACTATTTGTTCTTTGTGTTTGATCTTTGTTAATTTGATTAATATGTGTCTTTGGGTGTTTTGCCTTGGGTTTATCCTGTTTGGGACTCTCTGGGTTTCTTGGACTTGGGTGATTATTTCCTTCCCCATTTTAGGGAAGTTTTCAACTATTATCTCCTCAAGAATTTTCTCATGGTCTTTCTTTTTGTCTTATTCTTCTGGGACCCCTATGATTAGAATGTTGGGGTGTTTACTATTGTCCTGGAGGTCTCTGAGGTTGTCCTCATTTCTTTTAATTCGTTTTTCTTTTTTCCTCTCTGATTCATTTATTTCTACCATTCTATCTTCTACTTCACTAATCCTATCTTCTGCCTCCGTTATTCTATTTGTTGCCTCCAGAGTGTTTTTGATCTCATTTATTGCATTATTCATTATATGTTGACTCTTTTATTTCTTCTAGGTACTTGTTAAACCTTTCTTGCATCTTCTCAATCCTTGTCTCCAGGCTATTTATCTGTGATTCCATTTTGATTTCAAGATTTTGGATCATTTTCACTATCATTATTCAGAATTTTTTATCAGGTAGATTCCCTATCTCTTCCTCTTTTGTTTGGTTTGGTGGGCATTTATCCTATTCCTTTACCTGCTGGGTATTCCTCTGTCTCTTCATCTTGTTTATATTGCTGTGTTTGGGGTGGCCTTTCTGTATTCTGGCAGTTTGTGGAGTTCTCTTTATTATGGAGTTTTCTTGCTGTGGGTGGGGTTGTATGTGTGGCTTGTCAAGGTTTCCTGGTTAGGGAAGCTTGTGTAGGTGTTCTGGTGGGTGGAGCTGGATTTCTTCTCTCTGGAGTGTAATGCAGTGTCCAGTAATGAGTTATGAGATGTCAGTGGGTTTGGAGTAACTTTGGGGAGCCTCTATATTGACGCTCAGGGCTGTGTTCCTGTGTTGTGGTATGTCTTACTCTGGGGACTTCCCTGGTGGCTTAGACGGTAAAGCGTCTGTCTACAATGTGGGAGCCTGGGTTCGATCCCTGGGTCGGGAAGATCCCCTGGAGAAGGAAATGGCAATCCACTCCAGTACTATTGCCTGGAAAACCCCATGGACAGAGGAGCCTAGTAGGCTACAGTCCATGGGGTTACAAAGAGTTGGAAACAACTGTGCGACTTCACTTTCCTTCCCTTTCCTTTCTTGCTCTGGAACTTGTTGGCCCTTGGGTGGTGCTTGGTTTCAGTGTAGGTATGGAGGTGTTTGATGAGCTCCTGTCAATTAATATTCCCTGGAGTCAGGAGTTCTCTGGTGTTCTCAGGATTTGGACTTAAGTCTCCTGCTTCTGGTTTTCAGTCTTATTTTTACAATAGTCTCAGGACTTCTCCACCTATACAGCACCGTTGATAAAACATCTCCTTTTGAAGACACTGGGCTGCTTTTCTGGGTGCCTGATGTCCTCTGCAGGAATTCAGAAGCTGTTTTGTGGAATTTACTAAGTGTTTAAATGTTCTTTTGATGAATTTGTGGGGGAGAATGTAGTCTCCCCGTTCTATCCCTCCGCCATCTTAGGACTGCCCCCCCCCCCATCCTACATATTTTAAACTACATGAACATAAGAACAGACACCAAAATAAAAAAACCTTTAGGTATAGAAGAGCACCTCCTTTGGAAGCTGCTATGCCCATGGAGAAACCCAGAGCCCCCTCCCTTGAGATTTTGGAGGCTCCCTGACAAAGACCTGGGGAGACCAGAGCAGGTCACTGCCTCTACTTCTGGAAGGGAGTTGCCTCCCCCTGGAAGCTCCCAATTCACCTGCTAGTCAGAGCTCCAACACCACCCCATCTCCTTGCTGAGGTAATGGTGGGATGCAGTGATGTGACAGAAGATAATCAGTGGATGCAACTTATTGTCAAAAGCAGGCAATAAATCCCTTGAGAGGATAAAGGAGAACTGCAGAGACATTATTAGAAGGCTGTGAGGAGAAGGACTTTAGGGTGGATGGTACTTCCTTCTTTAGCTCTTTACCTGAGTGAGTGAGTGAGTGAAGTCGCTCAGTCGTGTCCAACTCTTTGCGACCCCATGGACGGTAGCCCACTAGGCTCCTCCGTCCATGGGATTCACCAAGCAGGAATACTGGAGGGGGTTGCCATTTCCTTCTCCAGGGCATCTTCCCAACCCAGGGATCGAACCCAGGTCTCCCGCATTGCAGGCAGACGCTTTAACCTCTGAGCCAGCCGGGAAGTCTCTTTACCTGAAGAGCCCTCAAATAAAACCTCTCCAATAAAAATGCAGCCTCAATGAGATCACAGGCTCAGCCTCAGGCTGTATCACTAAGTGTTAAAATCATTCTAACACAAATCCTGTAACCTTAACTAAAACCTCCATAGGTGCTACAAGAGGAGAGAAAAAAGTGAAATCAGTGATGCTGATTTGAATGCTTATATTCATTTTAATTGAGTCCATCCTTACTTTGGTTTATACATGACAACTCTCTCTGTGAATAGCTCAGAACTCAAGTCATCCCAGCATATAAATCCCAGAAGAACGACAACTTTCCTCTCTAAGGATCTTCACTCAAAAATCCCAAAGAAAAGTTCAAACAAGTAGGGCAGGGTTCCTAAGCCCATCCCAGGGTCACTGTCGGAAGGGTGAGATGCTATGATTGGCCTGGTCTGGGCCTTGTGCTTATCCCCACAACAAGGATGTTGCAGAGGCAGCTCCATTGGAAAAACATGGAGTCAGGAAAGGGTAATTCCCAAAGGAAAAGGGATTTAACTTCAAAAGAAGAAATAATGGAGGACTTCCCTGGTGATCCAGTTGTTATTATCTGCCTGCCAATGCAGGGGACATGGGTTTGATCCCTGGTCCTGGAAGATTCCACATGCTGTGGGACAACTAAGCTCATGTTTCACAACTACTGAGTCTGTGCTGTAGGACCCAAGCTCTGTAACAAGAGAAACCATTGCAACGAGAAACCCATGCACCACAAGCAGAGAGTAGCTGCCAATCCTGAAAACTAGAGAAAGCCCACATGCAGCAATGAAGACCTAGAGCAGTCAAAAAAAATTTTTAACTGAAGAAGAAATAATGGACTGTTCCAGATTAAATAAAGCAGATGTCCATGACAAATTGAGAATGTGTTAACTCATGGAATCCAAAGAAGAATAAACACTCAAGCAATAAACAGGATATGAAGACAGCTGGACTCCCTCAGCAATAATGGAACTCGGGAATGGAATTTGGCCTCGGCCCAGACTTCCTTTTGTCATTTTATCTGTTTCTATTTGTGTGTTGACTTCTTTTTCCTTTACTGAAGTCTGGTTTTCTCCATATACATGGATTAGTACCATTCCTGCCACTGATTCATGCCCTCTTGATAGGTTGATATGGAAGCAGAAGATTTAGGCAACTATGAGATACAGAAAAACTTGACTTGTGTTCTCCATGTACTTCTGCCTCTTTTTCCCATCTCCTACATCTTAGCCAGACTTGGTAGGTGTTCATATAATTTATTATTTAAACTAATATCATCTTAAGAAAAAATGGCAGTATTATTAATAATTATGCTGTGACAAAAAGCACAAACCAATAGGGTCCCAGAAAAACTGAAACATATAGTCACCCTGCCTTTAGCTTTTCACTCTCTCTCTCCTCCCTTAAAGAGTTGTTCTTAGAAAGGGTTTTGTATCAGTCACTTATGTATCCACATTAATCAGACTGCTTTCTTTTTAGGTCAGTTTCCCAAAGCAAAAAAAAGAAAAACAAAAATAAACAAATTGATACTTAATCAAACTTACAAGTTTTTGTACAGCAAGATCAGATCAGATCAGTCGCTCAGTCGTGTCCGACTCTTTGCAACCCCATGAATCGCAGCACGCCAGGCCTCCCTGTCCATCACCAACTCACAGAGTTCACTCAGACTCACATCCATCGAGTCAGTGATGCCATCCAGCCATCTCATCCTCTGTCGTCCCCTTCTCCTCCTGCCCCCAATCCCTCCCAACATCAGAGTCTTTTCCAATGAGTCAACTCTTCGCATGAGGTGGCCAAAGTACTGGAGTTTCAGCTTTAGCATCATTCCTTCCAAAGAAACCCCAGGGCTGATCTCCTTCAGAATGGACTGGTTTGATCTCCTTGCAGTCCAAGGGACTCTCAAGAGTCTTCTCCAACACCACAGTTCAAAAGCATCAATTCTTCGGCGTTCAGCCTTCTTCACAGTCCAACTCTCACATCCATACATGACCACAGGAAAAACCATAGCCTTGACTAGATGAAACTTTGTTGGCAAAGTAATGTCTCTGCTTTTGAATATGCTATCTAGGTTGGTTATAACTTTCCTTCCAAGGAGTAAGCATCTTTTAATTTCATGGCTGCAGTACAGCAAAGAGAACCATTAAAAAAAAAAAAAAAAAAAGACAACCTACAGAATGGGAGAAAATATTTACAAATGATGAGACTGACAAGGGCTTAATCTCCAAGATAGATAAATAGCTTGTACAGCTCAACAACAAAGAAACAAACAGTCCAATCAAAAAATGGGCAGAAGACCTTGATAGACATTTCTCCACAGCGGACATACGGATGCCAGGAAACACGTGAAAAGATGATCAACATCACTAGTTATCAGGTAGAGGCAAGTCAAAGCTACAGTGAAGTCAGAACAGCCATCTTTAAAACGTCTACAAACAACAAATGCTAGAGAAACCATGGAGAAAACGCAACCCTCCTACACAGTTGGTGGGAATGTAAATTTGTACAGCTACTATGGAAAACAGTATGGAGGTTCCTTACTAACAATAGAGTTGCCATATGATCCAGAAATGCCACTCCTGGACAAATACCCAGACAAGACTATAATTCAAAAAGATATATGTGTCTGTATGTTCATAGCAGCACTATTCAGAATAGCCAAAACATGGATAAAGGTCATAGACAGATGAATAGATAAGAAAGATGTGGTATGTATATATAATGAAATACTACTCAGCCATAAAAGGAATAAAATAATGCCATTTGCAGCAACATGGATGCAACTAGAGATTATCATACTAAGTGAAATAAGTCAGAAAAAGAAATACCATATAATATCTCCTATATGTGGAATCTAAAATATGACAGTATTGAATCTATCTTGGAAACAGAAACAGACTCACAGACAGAGAGAACAGATTCGTGGTTGCCAAGAGGGAGGGAGGAAGAAAGAGAGGGATGGACTGGGAGTTTAGAGTGTAAATGCAAACTGTTACATTTAGAATGGATAAAGAACAAGGCCCTATGGTATAGCATACAGAACTATATCCAGTCTCCTGAGATAAACCATAATGGAAAAGAATATTTTAAAAGAATGCATACATACATGTATATATAACTGATTCACTTTGCTGTTCAGTAAAATCCTACAACATTGTAAATCAACTATACTTCAATTAAAAAAATAGAGAATTAAAAAAAAAAATTCCTCTCCCAGGGAAATTTTAAATAGTCATGTGGGAAAATAAATATTTTTTTCCTTTGTAAAAGAAATAGGAAAGATTGTCTTTTGATGTTTAATTTTATATTTTAAAAACATGAATTTATGATTTTATGCCTTTAATCAAAGGCATTCTTACTGCAATCTGAAGTTTCAGTTTTTTTAAAAAAAATTTCCCTGTTATGGGGCCATGAACACAGCTGAATAAAAGGAAGATAAAGCCAGCCCAATAACTGTTAGAGAAGTAATGAAGACAGATTTCTTTGATCAACCAGTTGACTTATTTAAAAGTTCTTTTGAGTTATAGTTGACAAAAAAAAAAAAAAACTGCACAAATATAAAATGTACAATATGATACACTTTACATATGTTTACTGTCAAGATAAAAACACATCTGTAACCCCCAAAAAGAGCTGTGCATCAGTCTTTATTCTCTGGCTCTTTTTAAAATTTTCTCTTTATCACTGGTTTTGAGCAATGTAACTGATTTGCTTTGGCATACTTTATGTATCTTGTACCTGGGGTTTACTGAACTTCTTGGATCTGTGGGTTTATAATTTTGACCAAATATAGAAAATTGTCAACCAACTATGTCTTCAAATATAATATCTTCCCCTGTTTTTTTCCCCTCTAGGGCTAAAATTGTACATGTATTAGTCCTCCTGAAGTTATCTCACATATCACTAATGCTTTCTTAATTTTTTTTCTGTTTTTAATTTTGGATAATTTCTCTTATTTACTGGTTTTTAAAAATTCACCAGTCTTTTTTCTGGCAACATCTTATCTGTTGTTAATCTCATCTAGTTTATTTTTCACTTCAGACATCTAAAAGTTCAATGGGACAAAAAGCTGTATCTTTTTTCATTGTGGTAAAAAGCACATATCACAAAATTTACCATCTTAACCATTTTTAAATGTACTGGTCAGTAGTGTTAAGTATATATACATTATTGTAAAACAGATGTTCAGATCTCTTTTGCCTTGCAAATGTGAAACTCTATACCCATTAACAACTCCTCCCTCCCCATAACTATCACCTTACTTTCTATTTATATGAATATGACTACTAAGATACCTCATATATGTGGAATCAAATGGCATTTCTCTTTTTGTTACTGTTTAACTTAGCAAAATATCCTCATGGTTCATCTATGTTGTAGTATGTAACAGAATTTCCTTCCTTTTAAAGGCTACATAGTATTCCTTTGTATGTATATACCACAACTTGTTTATCCACGTTTCTATCAATATACATTTGAATTGCTTCTACCTCTTGGCTACTGCAAATAGTGCTCCTATAAACATGAAGTGTGATTTTCTTTGAGATTGTGCTTTTGATCTTTTATATTGTTTTGGGTATATACCCAGAAATGAGATTGCTGGATCATACGGTAGTTCTATTTTTAATTTTTTTAAGAATTGCCACACTGTTTTTCATAGCATAGTTGTGCCATATTGTTACGCTAATGGTCTGGGAGCGAGTCATGAGAATGAAGACAGTACATGAAATCTGGTGCAGTGGGTCAGGGGACCTGTAGCCTCTATTGGACTGAGGTGCAGAGTCCACTCTGAGTCAAGCTTTTATTCCTAATGGCAGACTACAAGAGTTTCTTTGGCCCTATCTTTCTCAACACACCTGTTGTGTTAATCACGTACTACTAAATGTCAGGGACTACATTGACATAGTCCAGATCTCCTTGTTTTTACCACTGGCCATTCCCTTCTGGGGTAGTCTCAGGAACAATCAGCAAGTGTGTAGGCAGCGTTCATGCCTGACGCCAACCCAGTGTTCCAAGGTCCATGTTTTCATGATCCCAGTCATATTCTCTTCTGGGTCTGGCATCGGGGTGTGTAACAAGGCGATTATTCTTAAGAAAAACATAAAAGATAATAATTAATATAGTTTCTTAATATATGCTGTTTTTCCAGGTGTTATTTCTGTGGAATTTCTCAAGGCTGTGAAAGTACATTGTTAGGAATTCCCAGTACATATCCCCCTTTTTGTTTTTGCAGATGTAGATATGCCATTTGAACAACTTCTTTCTTCATCAATTCTCAGATGGTTTCTCTTGTGTATCTGAGGACTAGACATAAAACAGTTAAGCATATACATCCTGATATAGTACCAAGCAATCCTCTTCTTAAAGTTTTAATCCACATCATGAGGTTAACTTTATGTCAACTTTCCTCAATTTTTTCAAATAAATAAGTTTCTGGGAGTAATTGTAAGTGAGCAATCTGCATATTAGAAATAGCAGCCTGTAATTGGGAAACATCTAAGGATAGATTATTATGAACATGTCCTCTCAGATGTTTAGATAATTGATCCCAAGTATATGCACTTATATGCAGAGTACATCATGAGAAATTCTTCCAGCAAAGAAGCACAAGCTGGAATCAAGATTGCCAGGAGAAATCTCAATAACCTCAGATATGCAGATGACACCACCCTTATGGCAGAAAGTGAAGAGGAACTAAAAAGCCTCTTGATGAAAGTGAAAGAGGAGAGTTAAAAAGTTGGCTTAAAGCTCAACATTCAGAAAAACTAAGATCATGGCATCTAGTCCCATCATTTCATAGGAAATAGATGGAGAAACAGTGGAAACAGTGTCAGACTTTATTTTTCTGGGCTCCAGAATCACTGCAGATGGTGACTGCACCCATGAAATTAAAAGACGCTTACTCCTTGGAAGGAAAGTTATGACCAACCTAGATAGCATATTGAAAAGCAGAGACATTACTTTGCCAATAAAGGTCCGTCTAGTCAAGGCTATGGTTTTTCCAGGGGTCATGTACGGATGTGAGAGTTGGACTGTGAAGAAAGCTGAGTGCCAAAGAACTGATGCTTCTGAACTGTGGTGTTGGATAAGACTCTTGAGAGTCTCTTGGACTGCAAGGAGATCCAACCAATCCATTCTGAAGGAGATCAATCCTGGGTGTTCTTTGGAAGGAATGATGCTAAAGCTGAAACTGCAGTACTTTGGCCACCTCATGCAAAGAGTTGACTCATTGGAAAAGATTCTGATGCTGGGAGGGATTGGGGGCAGGAGGAAAAGGGGATGACAGAGGATGAGATGGCTGGATGGCATCACTGACTCGATGGATGTGAGTCTGAGTGAACTCTGGGAGTTGGTGATGGACAGGGAGGCCTGGCGTGCTGCAATTCATGGGGTCACAAAGAGTCGGACATGACTGAGTGACTGAACTGAGCTGAACTGATATGCACTTTGATTATACTTATGAGATGTGACACAAAATAAAGATATTCCAATCATACTTATGATGAATTTGTAATTTTAAATTTTGTACTTCATCCCCTAGTAGGAGAACTGCATCTTCTAGATCAGTGAATTTTTTATTAATTTCTTGGTCTACGTGGGTTTGACTTCCCAGGCAGAATTCGCACTTCAGTGCCACTGCTGTATAAATGTAGTTGTTTGTATAGTTTGATGCAGTGCCACCCCGGTTACTGCTGCAGTCATGGATATAGCAATAATTTCCACAAAACTGCTATAAGGAGCCCAATAAACCTTTCGGAACATTGCAGTACTTTCTTTATAACCTTTAAAAGACCATGTGTTTCAGGGGAGTTTTCCCAAGGTCTGGTTTGATTTACTGGAAGCCATATTCCCAATCTCCTTCTTAATATAACAAATGAGTGATTAGAACTATAAAGTGACCAATTTAAACAGGTATATAATTTTCAGCCTTGGCAAGAAAGTTCTTGTACACTTCATTGATAGAAATTGTTCCTTTCAAGAGTACATAAGGATCTCTTATGCAAGCCTGAAAATAATATTTTGTACTGGTATTAAATCATGATGGTGTGATCACTCATCTAGAACCAGACATCCTGGAATGTGAAGTCAAGTGGGCCTTAGAAAGCATCACTTCGAACAAAGCTAGTGGAGGTGATAGAATTCCAGTTGAGCTATTTCAACTACTGAAAGATGATGCTGTGAAAGTGCTACACTCAATATGCCAGCAAATTTGGAAAACTCAGCAGTGGCCACTGGACTGGAAAAGGGCAGTTTTCATTCCAATCCCAAAGAAAGGCAATGCCAAAGAATGCTCAAACTACCGCACAATTGCACTCATCTCACACACTAGTAAAGTAATGCTCAAAATTCTCCAAGCCAGGCTTCAGCAATACGTGAACCGTGAACTTCCTGATGTTCAAGCTGGTTTTAGAAAAGGCAGAGGAACCAGAGATCAAATTGCCAACATCTTCTGGATCATCGAAAAAGCAAGAGAGTTCCAGAAAAACATCTGCTTTATTGACTATGCCAAAGGCTTTGACTGTGTGGATCACAATAAACTGTGGAAAATTCTGAAAAAGATGGGAATACCAGACCACCTGACCTGCCTCTTGAGAAACCTGTATGCAGGTCAGGAAGCAACAGTTAGAACTGGACATGGAACAACAGACTGGTTCCAAATAGGAAAAGGAGTATGTCAAGGCTGTGTATTGTCACCCTGCTTATTTAACTTATATGCAGAGTACATCATGAGAAATGCTGGGCTGGAAGAAGCACAGGCTGGAATCAAGATTGCCAGGAGAAATCTCAATAACCTCAGATATGCAGATGACACCAGCCTTATGGCAGAAAGTGAAGAGGAACTCAAAAGCCTCTTGATGAAAGTGAAAGTGGAGAGTGAAAAAGTTGGCTTAAAGCTCAACATTCAGAAAACAAAGATCATGGCATATGGTCCCATCACTTCATGGGAAATAGATGGGGAAACAGTGTCAGACTTTATTTTTCTGGGCTCCAAAATCACTGCAGATGGTGGCTGCAGCCATGAAATTAAAAGATGCTCACTCCTTGGAAGGAAAGTTATGACCAACCTAGACAGCATATTCAAAAGCAGAAACATTACTTTGCCAACAAAGGTCTGTCTAGTCAAGGCTACAGTTTTTCCAGGGGTCATGTATGGATGTGAGAGTTGGACTGTGAAGAAAGCTGAGCGCTGAAGAATTGATGCTTTTGAACTGTGGTGTTGGAGAAGACTCCTGAGAGTCCCTTGGACTGCAAGGAGATCCAACCAGTCCATCTTAAAGGAGATCAGTCCTGGGTGTTCATTGGAAGGAATGATGCTAAAGCTGAAACTCCAATACTTTGGCTACCTCATGTGAAGAGTTGACTCATTGGAAAATACTCTGATGCTGGGAGGGATTGGGGGCAGGAGGAGAAGGGGACGACAGAGGATGAGATGGCTGGATGGCATCACGGACTCGATGGACATGAGTTTGAGTGAACTCTGGGAGTTGGTGATGGACAGGGAGGCCTGGCGTGCTGCAGTTCATGGGGTTGCCAAGAGTCAGACACGGCTGAGCAACTGAACTGAACTGAACTGAACTGATATTAAATGTCAATGAATAATTAGTTTTATCGGAATAATGTCCATCACAAATTTGGAAATTTTTAGGACTTAAAGCCAATTTCCAAATTTCTCTTTGTCCTTTTTCTTGATCTAATTGTGCCAAGGGGGGATGACATGCCATTACCACGTCATATAATTGGATGATTTGAATGCATGGTAATATTAGTATGGTTAAGGACCTTATGCACCTGCCAACGCAGCCTTTTGTGAGGATTGCAGTACTGATTTTGATGAGAGCAATTAGAGACGGCATACCCGATAGTGTACCAGTCCTATACAATTCCATAAGAACCATTAATCAAAATTACTCCCTTAGTCCCACAGCAATTATCCCACTGAATACGATCTTGTTTTTCAGTCTACAGCTTGTGATGTTCGTATAAAGGTCTGTCTGAGTTGGTGTCATTATTGGGTTCTGAGTTGTTATAAGCAAAACTCAGACCGGAGAGAAGATGTACCTGAATCTTAGTATGCTGCTGCTACTGCTAAGTCAGTTCAGTCTTGTCCGACTCTGTGCAACCCCAGAGACAGCAGCCCACCAGGCTCCCCCGTTCCTGGGATTCTCCAGGCAAGAACACTGGAGTGGGTTGCCATTTCCTTCTCCAATGCATGAAAGTGAAAAGTGAAAGTGAAGTCACTCAGTCGTGTCTGACTCTTAGCGACCCCATGGACTGCAGCCTACCAGGCTCCTCCGTCCATGGGATTTTCCAGGCAAGAGTACTGCAGTGAGGTGCCATTGCCTTCTCCGGAACCTTAGTATAGTTACTATTTAAAGAATTAGTGAACAGCCATGCTTGTGTAGATAATTTAAGACATTCTGTAGCTGGTCCTACACAAACTGGCCAGGATACATACGCATAAGTAACATTGAAGGGAGTCCCTTCCTCTTGTTTAAAAAGAGGAAGACATGTATCTTCAGGTCCTGGTATCCAGGAAGAATCATTAACATAAATGGAAATCATAGAATCCCCCCAATCAAAGGATTTTAGTAATGGGGGGCTAGGTATATACGCTCAATAAGTATGATTTTTAGATTCAGCTGTTCCTAGGGGTATACTCACTGTGTTGGTGAAAACAGCAAACAGGGCAACAGCCAGATTGTTAGAAGTGACAACTTTCCCTTCACTTTGTAAGATCTCCTCTGATTTCTGTGTTAATCTTTTAATTTGTCCCCAATTGGGGATCTTGTTCTGATGCGTCAAAGGGAAGGAAATCGTTATTTTTGTTTCAGACTCAGGCCTTTGAAACTCATTACTGGATGGGTGCTCTCTGTCCCATACAAAGTGCCTCTTCTGCAGGAGTTCGCTCATGATACAGTTTCAGATGGTGGTGAGGGAATACAAATAAATGTTTCTGAATCACCTGGTGAAACACAAGCGAAACCCCTTCCCCAGGTTATCAGATTCCTCCCTATGCCATGAGTGTGTTACTGGATCATACCATGTAATAGATGGTTTGGGGTGAATTTTTTTGTTGTTGTTGTTCCTTTGTAAAATGTCATTCTGCTGCAGTGAAATCATTATCTTGATGCAAAAATTTTAAAGTAAATAATGCTTTATGTAACTTTTGCTGTGGGGGAAGTGACAGTCCATCTCCCCTTTTTTGTTTTTGTAATATTTTTCTAAGAGATCTGTTAGCTCATTTTACAATAGCTTGTCCTTGGGGATTAGCTCATTTTACAATAGCTTGTCCTTGGGGATTACAGAGGATTTTTGCATGAAGTTTTATAAATCAAGGTTTTAAAAAATCTCTAAAAGCAGTACTAGTGTAAGCTGGGCCATTGTCTGACAAGTTTTTATATTTTGTGGGAGGCCCATAGTAGCAAAGCACCTATGCAAATGTGTAATCACATGTTTTGTAGATTTTCTAGAGCAAGCAGTTGTCTAGATAACTTTAGAGTTAGTATCAACCGTGATATGTATATAAGCAAACTTTTCAAAGGATGGAATGTGAGTTACATCCATCTGCCAGATCTGATTTGGCTTTAGGCCATGGGATTAATTTCCCTGGCTTTTGTTGGAGATGTGATTATTGCAACAGTCTGACATGTAGGACAAGTCTATATAATCTGTTAGCTTGAGTCCAAGTGATATGAAACTTGGTTTTTAAATATTTTGAATTACAATGTGTCAGATCATGAAAGGCTGATGTCTCTGTAAAGGTTGGAAATAAAAGGCTTGAGCATTATTTTTTGTTAAACGTTCTGGTAAATTAGTCTGAGCCCAAATATGGGTAATGTAGAATGGAAATTCTTGGTGTCTAATCACTTGTTGTAAATTTGTAAAAAGTGTATATAATATGAAAGGGATAGTATCTTTAATAGTTGTTGTTTCTATATATATAGTGACATGTACAGAATATTGAGAATCATATAAGATATTAATTGGGAATATTTTGTAATGTGTGTGTAATAGTTGGAATTTTTGTTTGTTGTGTAGAATATCTAGGTGTTTCAATAACTAGCGTAAATGCGCCTATATATTTTATTTTTCCTCAGCTAGTGTCATCTGTAAAAATGAAAGGAGTGGAGGGAATGGGGTTGACATTAGTAATTTTAGGCAAAATCCATCTTGTTTGTTTTAAAAAGTGTCAGATAGGCAAATCAGGATAGTGGTTGTCAATTTGTCCAACATAGGCAGCTAAAGCTAGTTGCCAAGATGATGAATTTTGAAGAGAATGTCTTAATTTTTTAGAGGTTAGTGTAGTGAAAATAAGGCAGGGATCATGTCCAGTAAGTTGTTGAACATGCTCTTTTCCTTTTAGAATTATAGTGAGTATCATATCTAAATAAGGGGTAATAGATTTTGTTTGTGAATTAGCTAAGAATATCCATTTAACTATTAAAGGAGTTTGTATAATCAACCCAGTAGGGGAATAAGGGGTAGGAAAGACAAATAACTGGAGAGGCTCTGAAGGGTCCATTTTGTCTATTTGGCAGTTTTGTACAGTTTGTTTTGTAATTCTTAGTTGTTTTTTTTTGTTTGTTTGTTTGTTTTTTAGGTTCAGGAGTTAGTTGTTGGGAGCTATTAAGCTCTGGATTTCCTCTTAATAGAGAGAGTAAATGGGATAAAAAATAAGTTGGAATCCCTAACTTAGGCTGAATCTAGTTAATATCTCTAGTAATTTTTGTAAGTCTTTTGGAGTTTTAAGTCTCTGTGTATTTGTCCCTTTTGTGGTTTGATTGTAGTACAGATGACTATATTTTCTAAGTACTGAAAAAGTTCAGTGTATTGTAATTTATCCGGAGTGAAATATAAGCCAGCACATTCTAAACATAGCTTTAGCTTTAAAAACAACTCCTGCAGGCTATCAATTTCAGGTAAGGCACATAATATATCATCCATATAATGAATGATACATGCATGAGGGAATTGTAGCATTGGATGTAAAGCCTTGGCTACAAAATTTTGACTAATAGTGGGACTGTTAAGCATACCTTAAGGTAATGCCGTCCATTGAAATTTTTTATGTGGCACCTTTAAATTAATGGAAGGAACTGAAAAGGCAAATCTAGGTTGATCATCAGTATATAAAGGAATAAATAATGAAAAAACAATCTTTGAGATCAATAACAAACAAATGCCAATTTCTTGGAATCATACTAGGATTAGGTTGACCAGGCTGCAAAGCATCTATTGGAACAATAACAGCATTAACAGCTCTCATATCAGTAACCATTCTCCATTTGCCAGATTTCTTTTGTATCACAAACACTGGAGAACTCCAAGGGCTAAAGGACTCAATAATATATCCTTGTTAAGTTGTTCATTAACTAATTTATGTAAAGCCTCTAATTTTTCTTGTTTTAGAGGTCACTGTTCTATCCACACAGGTTGATCAGTTTTCCAATTAAGAGGTATGGGTGTGAGTGGAGGAAGATCAATAACAGAAGTGGCCACTAGTGAAAAGGAGGTGGTTTGAAATCTTGAATAGTCAAAGGATAAATTTTCTTGTTGATTTTTGCCGAGTCCCAATTCTGGTATATAACCTTGATTGAACATAATTTGATGACTATAATGATTTGGAGGAATATGTATCTCAGCATGCCATTGTTCTAAGAGATCATGACTGCATAGATTGATAGGTATATCAGCGATATAAGGTTGGATAGTGACTGGTTGCTTATCAGGCCCTGAACAAGACAATACCATAGCACTTTGTTTTAATCCTTGTGTCTGTCTTAGACCTGCAACAGATATTGGAGCAGGCCTAGTTGGCCATGTTTTAGGCCAATATTGAAAGTTGATGATAAAAACATAGGCTCCAGTATCTAGTAAACCTTGAAAGTTTTTGCCACTTATATTGACTTGACAAGTGGATCTGGATTCCAAAATCTTTTCATTGAGAAAAATAACAGCCTGACCTGTGCTTCCAAATCCCCCAGAGCCCCACTTTTTGTCTGAATGTCCTATACCCACACAGTTCAGTTCAGTTCAGTCGTGTCTGACTCTTCGCACCCCATGAATCGCAGCATGCCAGGCCTCCCTGTCCATCACCAACTCCCAGAGTCTACTCAAACCCACGTCCATCGAGTTGGTGATGCCATCCAGCCATCTCATCCTCTGTTGTCCGCTTCTCCTCCTGCCCCCAATCCTTCCCAGCATCAGAGTCTTTTCCAATGAGTCAACTCTTCGCATGAGGTGGTCAAAGTATTGGAGCTTCAGCTTCAACATCAGTCCTTCCAATGAACACCCAGGACTGATCTCCTTTAGGATGCACTGATTGGATCTTCTTGCAGTCCAAGGGACTCTCAAGAGTCTTCTCCAATACCACAGTTCAAAAGCATCAATTCTTCAGCACTCAGCTTTGTTCACAGTCCAACTCTCACATCCATACATGACTACTGGAAAAACCATGGCCTTGACTAGATGGACCTTTGTTGGCAAAGTAATGTCTCTACTTTTAAATATGCTATCTAGTTTGGTCATAACTTTCCTTCCAAGGAGCAAGCATCTTTTAATTTCATGGCTGCAATCACCATCTGCAGTGATCTTGGAGCCCAAAAAAAATAAAGTCTGACACTGTTTCCACTGTTTCCCCATCTATTTGCCCTGAAGTGATGGGACCAGATGCCATGATCTTCGTTTTCTGAATGGTGAGCTTTAAGCCAACTTTTTCCACATAAGGTAGAATTAAAAGCTGAGCAATTCTATCCCCTTTAGAAACCTTCCAAGGAAGAGTGATAGAGACCATAACCTTTAATTTGCCTTCATAATCATTGTTTATAACTCTGGTATGAATTTGAATTCCCTGGGAAGTTAATCCCAATCTTCCTAACTATAATCCAACAGTCCCCTGTTGAAGTGGTCCAAATATTCTTGTCGAAATAATAGTTGGTGTCTCTCCAGGAGTAACAATAATATCCTGTTTACTATTTATATCAAGGGCTGTGTTTCCTTGGGTTGCTGGGGATAATTCCATGACAGTTCAGTCAGTTCAGTTCAGTCTCTCAGGCATGTCTGACTCTTTGCAACCCCATGGACTGCAGCATTCCAGGCTTCCCTGGAATCGCAGCATGCCAGGCCTCCCTGTCTATCACCAACTCCCAGAGTCTACTCAAACCCATGTCCATTGAGATGGTGATGCCATCCAACCATCTCACCCTTTGTTTTCCCCTTCTCCCACCTACAATCTTTCCCAGCATCAGGGTCTTTTCAAATGAGTCAGCTCTTCACATCAGGTGGCCAAAACATTGGAGTTTCAGCTTCAACATCAGTCCTTCCAATGAATATTCAGGATTGATTTCCTTTAGGATGGACTGGTTGGATCTCCTTGCAGTCCAAGGGACTCTCAAGAGTCTTCTCCAACACCACAGTTCAAAAGCATCAATTCTTCAGTGCTCAACTTTCTTTATAGTCCAACTCTCACATCCTTACATGACTATTGGAAAAACCATAGCCTTGACTAGACAGACCTTTGTTGGCAAAGTAATGTCTCTGGTCTTTAATATGCTGTCTAGTTTGGTCATAACTTTTCTTCCAAGGAGTAAGCATCTTTTAATTCCATGACACAGCATAGCAATTCTGACTGTTCTTGTTCCTGGCAGGAGTAGTTGGGAAAGACATTTGTGGAGTCTGAACAGGATAGGCTCCCTTGTTTCTTGGGGCTGGGAGATTTCCTCAGAGGCCATTTCCCAAAAGGGGCCATCCTTATGAAATTCAGAATGGCATTGATTTGCCCAATGGCTTCTTTTTTTTACATTTTGTGCAGAGGTCAGGGACATTTCCCTTTTGTGAATTACTCTTTTGAAAGTTGCCTTTTTTGAACTTACATTCAACTCTAGTATGTCCAGGTTTCCCACAATTAAAACAAGAATCGGAGAGTTTAGGAAGTCATAATCCAGCCATAGCCTGAGCTAATAAATCAACTTTAAAGGATTTGGTTCTGTTGAGGAAGTTTGTAATTTCCTCAGTTCTGTCTCTCCACAGCAAAAATTTGAAGCTACAGATGGCCCAGTGTTATAGCTCAGTTTTATTGGCAAGCAAAGGAAAATAGATTCTTGAGGCATGAGGGAGGGCTGACCCAAAAGATGCAAAGAGAAGAGAACCATCCTCCCACCCCACACGCCCACCCTCCACCCAACACACACACCACCACCACCACCCAGGCACCTACCCCACCCCCACCCCAGCTCAATTTTGGCTTCTCTTTTTATGTTTTTTCTTCTCCCCCTGACCCTGCCCTATGTAAATTGGGCTAGCCAAGAAGGGTGTTTGTGTTACATGAGGTCTACACTCAGGTCCTCGGACCTTCCTTTGTTCTATTTTCTTGGGCTTTTCCCTTCTTTGTCTTTTAGCCACCACCATTCTGGACTCCTTTTTCCTATTCTAACTACCTAACAGTTCTTACTCCCTGGCATAATTTAACATAATCATTCAAACTAGCTTTTCCTTTGAAAGGATTCATTACTTTCTTGTAATCAGTGTTAGCATTATCATAAACCAACAATTGTAATATGACATCTGCCACCTCAGCATTTGTAACTTGCTGGCAGTTTGCCTCTCATAATCGGGCAATAAATTCAGTATAGGGTTCCTTAGGACCCTGGACAAATTTTTGAAAGGAAACAGAAGTCTTGCTTTTTGACTCCATTTTTTCCCAGGCCCTTAAGCAACATCTTCGCAATTTTTCTATGGCTTGATCATTCATACGTATTTAATCTTGCACTCTCCCCCATGGACCTATCCCCACAGTTTTTCCAACAAAATAGGGATATTATGAATCTGATTATGTGCAGTCAAAGTCTCAGCATGGTCTTGCCACCAAGTTCTAAATTGAAGAAATTCCCCTGGGGCTAATGTCATGGTCTGGGTGCATGTTGGAAAAGAATTGCCAGACATGAGACAGAATGAGAGGGAAATAAAGTTTATCAGAATGGTAGATGCTGTTAGAGCAGTGGGCCAGCTCAAGGGAGAACCAACATTGAATGGGAGTCCTTAGTCCACTTTTATACCCAGGGTAGGAGGAATAGGATAGGGGTCTTGTGGGTCATTTGCTGATTGGATGAGGCATGTATACTTGGTGAGAGGGGAAGAGTAAGGCAAATACCTCTTCCATATGAGGTAGGAGGGGAGACAGATTATACTGTTCCATTAATAGTTACAACATGGGGGAAGGAAGGACACAAGGGTCTAGTTTTTCCATTTCTGCATTCCAAGACCCTCCTTGGTTATCTGCTCTTTCGTCCTTTCATCACCACAGCTAAGACTGTTTTTGCTAACGTCGATCAATCTGCTGGAATGAGGTGATTGGCCTCTGCCACAGCCTGAACTATTCCCACCATAAATGGGGAATTTACACCATAATATTGTACTGCTTGTTTTAATTTCTTTGGGATTTTAAAAGGAAAAGGTTCGCGAACAGCCTCATAGACTCCATTAGGGTTGTTAGGATTCACACCAGGAGTTACCCTCTCATGAATAGTCACGGGAAAGGCAGTACAAAAAGCCTCTAAATTTCCTACCCGTTGTGCTTGTAAAATTCCTTTGTGTATGGATGAAAGATAAGGAGTGGGCATAGACTCTCGACTGAAGATGTTTTCTCCAAAAGCAGGTTGTGGGAGTGGAGGATGAGAAAGGAGGCAGAGAAAAAAATCCCTCATCATCCTCCTGGGGAGCCAAGGGGGCGGGTTTTGCAGACGGCTTGCCCTTTCCCTCAGACTCCACATATTCTGGACTTTGAAATTCTTTCTAAAGAGTCATCATCACTTTCATCAAAAGAATCAGAAGTCTGCAAAAGTTCCAGTACTGATTTAATTAATGCCCATATAGTTCAAATAGAAAAAGGGAACGGAGTTCTTTTTGCATGTTCTTTCTTTAACCCAGCTCCAACCTTTTCCCAGACTTTCAGACCTAAGGTCCCTAACTGACGGGAACCAGCAGCAATATTTATCCACTGCTTACAACAATTCTAATAATCACCTTTCACTAATAGAAGCTCCTCTCGCTTTCAAGAGCTGTCTTAATAAATAAATATACGGGCAATAGTGTTCTGTACGCTCCACATTTCCCACTTTAACCCTGATTAAATGCCTGAAGGACTTACAAGCGGGAATTTTCAGAGGCCTCTCAACTGTCCCAGGTTCTGTGTTGCTGTAGTTTCACTTTTGCTCATAGCGGTCTTTCACTCCAGCCCCAGGTTGGGCGCCAATTGTTGCTCTAATGGTCTGGGAGCCAGCGATGAGAATAAAGAAAAAACACGAAATCTGGTGCAATGGGTCAGGGGACCTGTAGCCTCTATTGAACTGAGATGCATGTAGGGTAAGGGAGGTAGACAAGGCGAGGTTCAGAAAAAGAATGAGACTGGCACTTTACAGGAACAGATCACCTTTAATGAGGCTAGAAGAGGCAGCAATCAGATTAGTGAGCTGCATCGCTAACCCAAGAAAAGAGTAAGGATACATAGGCATATTTGTGGAAATCTGCTGTCTTAAGGGGGCCTGTTCTGTTTGGAGTAGTTATCTCTTAGAAGGGCTGGGGCAAGGAATTCTGGAGATCGCCAGAGGCTGGGACCCTCTGGGAGCTGGGCTTAATCAACCTTAATGTCATTTTTTTCCTTCTGGTGAGAGAGTTCTTTGTTTTGCATAGAATGGTGAGGAGGACCCGAGGGGAGTTTTAACTCCAGGCTATTGTGAGCTGTGTAACTTTCCTTCAGTGCAAAGTCCACTCTGAGTCCAGCTTTTGTTCCTAATTGCAGACTACAAGAGTTTCTTTGGCTTTATCTTTCTCAACACACCTGTTGTTTTAATGACGTACTACTAAATGTCAGGGACTATAGTGACGTAGTCCTGAACTCCTTGTTATTACCCCTAGCCATTCCCTTCTGGACGAGTCCTGGGAAGAATCAGCAAGTGCCTAGGCAGCATTCATGCCTACCACCAGCCCAGCATTCCAAGGTCCATGCTTTCATGACCCCAGTCATACTCCCTGCTGGGTATGGAGTTGGGATTTGTAATAAGGTGATTATTCTTAAGAAAAACATGAAAGATAATCATTAACATAGTTTCTTTATATATGCTGTTTTTCTGTGGAATTTCTCAAGGTTGTGAAAGTACATTATTAGGAATTTCCACTACAGATCAGATCACATCAGTCGCTCAGTCGTGTCCGACTCTTTGCAACCCCATGAATCGTAGCACGCCAGGCCTCCTTGTTCATCACCAACTCCTGGAGTTCACCCAGACTCACGTCCATCGAGTCAGTGATGCCATCCAGCCATCTCATTCTCTGTTGTCCCCTTCTCCTCCTGCCCGCAATCCCTCCCAGCATCAGAGTCTTTTCCAATGAGTCAACTCTTTGCATGAGGTGGCCAAAGTACTGGAGTTTCAGCTTTAGCATCATTCCTTCCAAAGAAATCCCAGGGCTGATCTTCTTCAGAATGGACTGGTTGGATCTCCTTGCAGTCCAAGGGACTCTCAAGAGTCTTATCCAACACCACAGTTCAAAAGCATCAATTCTTCGGAGCTCAACCTTCTTCACAGTCCAACTCTCACATCCATACATGACCACAGGAAAAACCATAGCTTTGACTAGATGAATCTTTGTTGGCAAAGTAATGTCTCTGCTTTTGAATATGCTACCTAGGTTGGTCATAACTTTCCTTCCAAGGAGTAAGCATCTTTTAATTTTATGGCTGCAGTCACCATCTGCAGTGATTTTGGAGCCCAGAAAAATAAAGTCTGACACTGTTTCCACTGTTTCCCCATCTATTTCCCATGAAGTGATGGGACCACATGCCATGATCTTCGTTTTCTGAATGTTGAGCTTTAAGCCAACTTTTTCACTCTCCACTTTCTCTTTCATTAAGAGGCTTTTGAGTTCCTCTTCACTTTCTGCCATAAGGGTGGTGTCATCTGCATATCTGAGGTGATTGATATTTCTCCTGGCAATCTTGATTCCAGCTTGTGTTTCTTCCAGTCCAGTGTTTCTCATGATGTACTCTGCATATAAGTTAAATAAACAGGGTGACAATATACAGCCTTGACATACTCCTTTTCCTATTTGGAACCAGTCTGTTGTTCCATGTCCAGTTCTAACTGTTGCTTCCTGACGTGCATACAAATTTCTCAAGAGGCAGATCAGGTGTACTGGTATTCCCATCTCTTTCAGAATTATCCACAGTTTATTGTGATCCACACAGTCAAAGGCTTTGACATAGTCAATAAAGCAGAAATAGATGTTTTTCTGGAACTCTCTTGCTTTTTTCATGATCCAGTGGATGTTGGCAATTTGATCTCTGGTTCCTCTGCCTTTTCTAAAACCAGCTTGAACATCAGGAAGTTCACGGTTCATATATTGCTGAAGCCTGGCTTGGAGAATTTTGAGCATTACTTTACTAGCGTGTGAGATGAGTGCAATTGTGCGGTAGTTTGAGCATTCTTTGGCATTGCCTTTCTTTGGGATTGGAATGAAAACTGCCCTTTTCCAGTCCGGTGGCCACTGCTGAGTTTTCCAAATTTGCTGGCATATTGAGTGTAGCACTTTCACAGCATCATCTTTCAGGATTTGGAATAGCTCAACTGGAATTCCATCACCTCCACTAGCTTTGTTCGTAGTGATGCTTTCTAAGGCCCACTTGACTTCACATTCCAGGATGTCTGGCTCTAGGCCAGTGATCACACCATCATGATTATCTGGGTCGTGAAGATCTTTTTTGTACAGTTCTTCTGTGTATTGTTGCCACCTCTTCTTAATATCTTCTGCTTCTCTTAGGCCCATACCATTTCTGTCCTTTATCAAGCTCATCTTTGCATGAAATGTTCCCTTGGTATCTCTGATTTTCTTGAAGAGATCCCTAGTCTTTCCCATTCTGTTGTTTTCCTCTGTTTCTTTGCATTGATTGCTGAGGAAGGCGTTCTTATCTCTTCTTGCTATTCTTTGGAACTCTGCATTCAGATGCTTATATCTTTCCTTTTCTCCTTTGCTTTTCACGTCTCTTCTTTTCACAGCTATTTGTAAGGCCTCCCCAGACAGCCATTTTGCTTTTTTGCATTTCTTTTCTATGGGGATGGTCTTGATCCCTGTCTCCTGTACAATGTCACGAACCTCAGTCCATAGTTCATCAGACACTCTATCTATCAGATCTAGGCCCTTAAATCTATTTCTCACTTCCACTGTATAATCATAAGGGATTTGATTTATGTCATACCTGAGTGGTCTAGTGGTTTTCCCTACTTTCTTCAATTTCAGTCTGAATTTGGCAATAAGGGGTTCATGGTCTGAGCCACAGTCAGCTCCTGGTCTTGTTTTGCTGACTGTATAGAGCTTCTCCATCTTTGGCTGCAAAGAATATAATCAATCAATTCCACTAATAGTGCACAAGGTCTCTGACTTGTCCATATTCCTACAAACAACTGTTCTGTTTCAGTGGAGTTATCCTAATGGACATGAATTGCTATCTCTTCATGGTTTTGATTTACAGTTTTCTGATGATGAGTTATGTCTCCACCAGAGAGCAGAAAAGGAGGGAACATTCTCCAACTTGTGTTATGAAGCCAGCAAAACTATAATACCAAAATCTGATAAGCACATCACAGGGGGAAAAAAAGGAAAATTACAAACCAATCTTGCTCACAAAAATATATGCAAATATTTTAAGCAAAATAAATTGAGCATAATATGGGACAGATAATACATCAAGACTAAGTAGATTTATTCAGGAATGCAAAATTGGTTTAGCATTTGAAAATCAATGTATTTTAGTACATTAGCAAAGATCTTGATATATGCAAAAAAGCATATGATAAAACTCAAATTGCAATATGATAAAAAAAAACTGAGCAAAATATGAATTAAAAAGAACTTCCTTATTCTGATGAAGCATATCTATACATCAGCCTTCAGTGAACATCATACTTAATTACTGAGATTGACAATAAGGCAAGAATAGTAATAAAAACACAATTCTTCTTCAACATTTACTGAAAGCCTTAGCTAATGCAAGGAGAGAAAAAGAAGAAATAAAATGTTTCAGTATTTGAAAGGAAGAAATAAAGTTTACTCCCCGATGACCTATATCCAGAACATCTAGAAGAATCTTCAAATTATTAAAACTAATAAATAAATTTAGATATATCACTGATACAGAACCATTAAAAAATTATATTTCTATATACCAGTGACAAACAAAATCCGTTTTTTCTATGATCTGTTGGATGATAGAAAAAGCAAGAGAATTCCAGAAAAATATTTACTTCTGCTTCATTGACTACACTAAAGCCTTTGACTGTGTGGATCACAACAAACTGTGGAAAATTCTTAAAGAGATGGGAATACCAGACCACCTGACCTGCCTCCTGAGAAATCTGTATGCAGGTCAAGAAGCAACAATTAGAACCAGACATGGAACAATGGACTGATTCCAAATTGGGAAAGGATTAGGTCAGAGCTGTATATTGTCACCCTGCTTATTTAACTTCTACGCACAGTACATCATGTGAAATGCAGGGCTGGATAAAGCAGAAACTGGAATCAAGTTTGCTGGGAGAAATATCAATAACCTCAGGTATGCAGGTGACACCACCCTTATGGCAGAAATCAAAGAACTAAAGAGCCTCTTGATGAAAGTGAAAGAGGAGAGTGAAAAATCTGGCTTAAGTCTCAGCATTCAGAAAACTAAGATCATGGCATCCGGTCCCATCACTTCATGGAAAATAAATGGGGAAACAATGGAAACAGTGACAGACTTCATTTTCTTGGGCTTCAAAATCACTGGATGGTGACTGTAGCCATGAAATTAAAAGACGCTTACTGCTTGGAAGAAAAGCTATGACAAACCTTCAGTTCAGTTCAGTTCAGTCACTCAGTCATGTCCGACTCTTTGCGACCCCATGAATCGCAGCATGCCAGGCCTCCCTGTCCATCACCAACTCCAGGAGTTTACTCAAACTCATGTCATCGAGTCGGTGATGCCATCCAGCCATCTTGTCCTCTGTCGTCCCCTTCTCCTCCTGCTAGTGAGCATATTAAAAACCAGAGACGTTACTTTGCCTATAAAAGTCAAATCTAAGGTTTTTCCAGTAGTGATGTATGGATGTGAGAGTTGGACCACAAAGAAAGCGTAGCATCGAAGAATTGATGCTTTTGAACCATGATGTTGGAGAGGACTCTTGAGAGTCCCTTGGACTGCAAGGAGATCCAACCAGTCCATCCTAAAGGAGATCAGTCCTGGGTGTTCATTGGAAAGACTGATGCTGAAGCTGAAGCTCCAATACTTTGGCCACCGGACGTGAAGAGCTGACTCATTTGAAAAGACCCTGATGCTGAGAGAGATTGAAGGCAGGAGAAGTGGATGACAGAGAATGAGATGATTGGATGGCATCACCATCTTAATCGACATGAGTTTGAGCAAGCCCTGGGATTTGGTGAGGGACAGGGAAGCCTGGTGTGCTACAGTCCATGAGGTCTCAAAGAGTCAGACATGACTGAGTGACTGAACTGAACTGAAACTTAATAGATAATACTTTTTTGAAATTTTTTATAGTTACTGCTATGGATTGAATTGTGTGCCCCCAATTCATTTTGATTTCTAACATCCAGTGTGACTGTATTTGGAGTAAGGAAGTACTAACAAATGAATTCACAGGGATGGGGCCTTAAATGATAGGATTAGTGTTCTTATAAAAGGAAACCCTGGAGAGTTCACTGTTTCTCTCCACCTTGTGAGGACATAGAGAGAAAGTGGTCAGCTAAGCCAGGAGAATGGACATCCCAGGTGGCCCAGTGGTAAAGAATTTGCCCACCAAGCAGGAGACTTGGCTTTGATTTCTGAATCAGGAAGATCCCCTGGAGAAGGAAATGGCAACCTGCTCCAGTGTTCTTGCCTGGGAAATCCCATGGTCAGAGGAGTGTGGTTGGCTATAGTCCATGGGGTCTTAAAGAGTTGGAAACGACTTAGCAACTAAACAGCAATAGCAGCCAGTCAGGAAAAGGGCTCTCACTGTTGGAACCGAATCAGTAGGCACCTTGATCTTAAACTTGCCAGCCTCCAGCACTGTGGGAAATAAATGTCTGTTATTTAAGCCATCCCATCTGTTGTATTTTGTTAGGGTAGCCCAAGCTAAGATGAGCAGTAAACTGTTTGCTTAGATGAACATTTGGCTGGTTCCACAGCTCTTTCACAAGAAATAGCTTATACTACAGTAGTCTGTTTCATCACTATTGCCTATGGTAAGAAAGCTAACCTTGTGTTTGATTATTAAAGAGAAAATTTGCATCGCCTGTAGACTAACATCCACAGGAAATTATAGTAAACCTAGAATTAACTATACTTGCATCTCTTTGTTCTTTTTATCCATCTCCTCAATTTGTTGTTTAAATTTTTAAAAATTCCTTTTGAAGAAAACTTCACTATTTTTAGCATGATGGTAACAATAATTCAAGCAGGCAGATTTAGGTTTGACTCTCAGCTTTGCTTCTTTTCCAGCTATGTGATTTCTGAAAAGTTACTTCATCCATCTGAACCCCAATTTAACTGTAGAATGGAGAAAGTCATAACTACCTTAAAATGATGTTATGAGGACTCAGTGAGATGACAGTTGTTCAAAGTGACTGACACATGGAAAATGCTCAGCAAATTTTAGTTGCCTTTCCTGGCCATCCATTGCTTCCACCAGAAATAGAAAAGTGCTGCTACCTGTACCTCAATAATACCATGCACTGATAAATAGGGGTTTGAGCACAGTCTCTTCCATTTGAATTTTGCTGCTCTAATTTGGAATATCTACATCTTCCTATCTAAAGGAAGTCTTTGGTGATAAAGCTGACAGCTCAATGACTGTTTTTTAAAAATAAGGTATAAATATAAAAATTAGTCAAAGGGTTTCCCTGGTGGCTCAGTTGGTAAAGAATCTGCCAGCAATATGGAAAACCTAGCTTCAATCCCTGGGTCAGGAGGACCCCCTGGAGAAGGGAATGGCTACCCACTCCAGTGTTCTTGCCTGGAAAATTCTATGGACAGAGGAGCCTGGTGGGATATAGTCCATGGGATTGTGAAAGTTGGATATGACTGAGCAACTAACACACACACACACACACACACACACACACACCCCTAAAGGATTATTTCTACTGGAAGAACTCTTACCTTCCTCCCCTCTACACACTTACCTCAAAATCTTCTTGTACAAGGCTAGGAAATTATCTAAAAACACAATTTTGATCCTTTTACTTAACACTGAGATGTTCAAAGCGCCCTTCCTTTGAAAAGGAAAATGCAAATTCTAATATGGCATTTGAAGTAATACATAATTAGACTTTATTACTTTTCAATATGGACTTCCCTAGTAGCTCAAACAGAAATAGATCTGCCTACAATGCAGGAGACTTGGGTTCCATTCCTGGGTGGGGAAGATGCCCTGGAGGAGGAAATAGCAACCCACTCCAGTATTCTTGCCTGGAGAATCTCATGGACAGAGGAGCCTGGAGGTTACAGTCCATGAGGTCTCAAAGCACTGGATGCGACCGAGGGACTAACAGACACATGCACACTTTTCAATATTCCTTCTCAAAATTTTATGCTTTCACAAATTTTATATCCAATCAAAACATGCCCTACATTGTCCCAACCTGTTCAAGGCATTCCTCCTTTGCAAATTATACTTTCTCCGTGTGTGTATTTGTCAAAATATATAAGGTCTGGTTAAAAGTCATCTCCATGACTTTTCCCAATCATTCTGGATGGATTTATCTGATAACTCCTTTTTATGCTTCTAATGCAGGATTTGTTAAAGTTTTCCCTACACAATCTTCTGGTCTTTAAGTTCCTTTAGGAATCTAGTTCATCATGGTATTCTTGCATCTGTCTCAAACTGAGCAATGAGTTGGCTGAACTGATTTTTTATTTTTTAAAATATAAATTTATTTATTTTAATTGGAGGTTAATTACTTTACAATATTGTATTGGTTTTGCCACACATCAACATGAATCCGCCACAGGTATACACGTGTTACCCATCCTGATCCCCCCTCCCTCGACCTCCCCATACCATCCCTCTGGGTCGTCCCAGTGCACCAGCCCCAGGCATCCAGTATCATGCATCGAACCTGGACTGGTGATTCATTTCATATATGATATTATACGTGTTTCAATGCCATTCTCCCAAATCATCCCACCCTCTCCCTCTCCCACAGAGTCCAAAAGACTGTTCTATACATCTGTGTCTCTTTTGCTATCTCGCATAGGGGTTATCGTTATCATCTTTCTAAATTCCATATATATGCGTTAGTATACTGTATTGCCGGGAGCCGGCATATTGCATATTGAGTGCATATTGCATATTGAGTGCAGCACTTTCCACAGCATCATCTTTCAGGATCTGGAATTAGCTCAACTGGAATTCTATCACTGCTGGGAGCCAGCGTGAGGAGCTCCACCCATGACAAAGGTCATGAGGAAGGAGGCTCGGCATACGCAAAGGCGGGATCGAGCCTCAGGAGTCCCCCTGGAAATTCTCGAGCATCTACCTCCCAAACCAGAGTCTGCCTACTTTCTGCTTTTTGCTTTCACCTACACCTCTGACTTTATGGGGGCTGTCCCCCACTACCTCTCTCTGAAAAAAAGAGTTTGCTTACAGCTCCAGTTAATAATTCCTGGGTGTGACAGTGTTTCAACCTACAAACTCCTTTGGAAATCCTCTAGCCTGCCTGAATAGGTTTTTCCGGCCACATGTGATTGTTCAGAGCCTCCCAACTATGAGAGGCAGGAGATGTTCTAAACTGCCTAAACACAGATTCCTTTGAGTAGTTAAAAGATTGATTAGAAATTGTATTGGTGAAGGGTTTTTCACTTGTTGGGCCAATGTTTGCTGCTAAGTCTCCATACTCCTTACCTACTGTGTCCTTGGCAGTGTATTGATTGATATAATGGGTGTATAGAAATGTAAAATGCAGCTTTGTCCAATGCTTTTTTGGAGGCTGGTGCCTGACTTTGGAATAATCACCTTTAGAGAAAAATAAGTTTCTTAAAATGTTAACAGGCCTCCGGGCCAGAAGATGATGTCAATCACCTGAACTTTTGCATATGATAAGTTTGAAAGCCTGGCTTAGATTAGAACCAGGAACTGCTGTCCTTGCATGACTCCACCCCTTCCCCCATTATCCTCTATGCATAACTTAAGGTATAAAAACTACTTTGGAAAATAAAGTGCGGGCCTTTTCACTGAAACTTGGTCTCCCCATGTCACTCTCTCTCCCAAATTCTAGCTGAGTCTCCATCTGGAGCGCGGAACCCACCATGCTTGCTAATTATGCCTGGGCTTCTAAGATCCGACTGGGGAGGCCTCAGTGTCTCCTCTCCTTCGGGAGAACGGAAGGACGCCTGCGGCCTACGTAAGTGGTGCAAACTTCTTGTCTTGAAGTTTTACTGGTCTCCTGCGTAAACCAAGCTACTCAGCCTCTTTTCTCCACTGAATTTTCCTACTGAGCTATCCTCATTCTATTACTCTTTGTATCCTTAATTAACGTGTAATTAAGCAGTTGTTTCCTGACCCTCACCTATGCCGTCTCTCCTTCGAATACCCTGGATCAGCTGGGGCTGGTCCCCGGCATTATCAATTTTCAAAACTTTTGGCACCTAAATATGAGAAGCAAGTAAATAGGTGTTGCACAACATCTTTATAAGCTTCTCCAATTATCGTTTTGTAAACTAAATCTGGTCTATAGCTTTTTATATGACAAGTAACCATCTAACTTTGCTTGAATACTTCCAGCAATGGGGAACTCACTACTCTTCAAGGTTTTAAACTCTCCCTCACCTTTTTCTCTACAGCATTCCCACCCCGCATACCACTTTCTCTAATCCCACCAACTCATTTTCAGTAGTATGTGTTGGCCAGGAGCTGGGTCAGTCTTTCCCAGCAATGTTAAGAGACGTCTGTTCCTGTGTCTAATAGCCCTGACATTTTATTTTCTTGAATTAAAAGATCTTTTAAAGGCCTTGGAGCTGTAATTTCCTGCACCCAAAAGGCTAGATCACTAGATCTAAATGCTTTGTGGCTCTTAGCTTGAGAAGTCAAGTTTTTTCCTGTCTGATAGTAAGGTAAAAGCAAAAGCTGTGTTACTCTTGGACCTTTATTAATTTGCACAGTTTTGGTAGGCGGCGAGATCAAAACTTTAATTTCTTCAATATAATCAGAATCTACCACACCATACACCACCGAAATTTCTTGAAAAGAAAGTGAGCTACGCCCTAGCACAAGTCCTACAATGCCCTCAGGCAAGGGGCCAGCCACTCCCATTGGAATCGGAGCAACCGGCTTGTCAGGGGTTAATATTGTTGCTAAATCCCCTTAGCCTGGGTGAGACCCCCCTGAGGGGGTTTTCTCCAAGGAGCACGCTCCGCATATTGTGCAGTCTGTTTTAAAAGCTCCACTGTTCAAAAACTTTTTATTTTCTTCAGGCTTAGGCAACACTTTGAGAGGCTTTGGGGGCAAAGCGGGGAACTCTTGAGCCCTGAAAGGCGCAAACAGAGGTGGCGGCGATGGCCTTAAATCAGAAAGTGGTGGATAAGTTTTTTTTTTTTTTTTTTTTTAAAGGTTTGCACAGAGCGGGAGGGAGCTCGCCAGGGCACCTGGTCACAGTGTCTCTTACTGTCTCTCTCTCTCTTCCTCTCTTCCTGCCTTTCTCACTTTTCTCTCACCCTTCCTTTTTCGCTACCCTTCTCTTTCCTTCGTTTCTTTCCCTTTACCCTCTTCTCTTCCCTAATCTTTTTTTTTTCCTCCCTATCTTTTTCTCTGTATCTCCTTTTTAAACTTCCTTTCTCTATCTTGCTGCGTTCCCTGATTCCTTCCTTCTCCGTTCCTCTCCTTTTCAGCTTTTAGCTCTTTCTCTATCTTTACATCTTTCTCTACTTTCTTTCCTTTTTCACTTTTTTTTTTCTTTTTCTTTTTTTTTTTTTTTTTTTTGCTTGGGTGAGGCCCCCCCTGAGGGGTTTTTCTGCAATGAGCGGGTTCTGTATATTGTGTATTCTTTAAAAGCTCCTTTGTTTAAAAGAAATTTTTTTTTAATCTTTTTCAGCCTTAGGCAATGCTCTGGGAGGCTTGGATGTAAACTGGGGAATTCCTAGGCCCTGGGAGGTGTAAGCGGAGGTGGGGTAGTTGCCTTAAATCAGAAATTCTTGGATAAATTTTTAAAGGTTTGTGTAGAGGGGGAGGGGGCTCGCCAGGGCACCCGGCCGCAGCGTCCTGTAAGCCCTCTCCTTCCTCGGGAGGTAGAGCACAGTCTCTCTCCTTTCCTTTGTCAATGGCAGAAAATATGATCTGCGCAGAAGGTGGAGACCCACTACCATCCACCGCTATAGCCTCTCCCATAGGCTATCCCACAGCCTCATGACGAGGGTCCAGAACATTTTAAATCATATTTATAGGATAAGTTTTTAGTTATTTTTTACCTTCACCCAAGTATCTAAGTTAACAGTAGCCTCTTTATCAGTTTCAAGATTACTTGTATAAAGAGTTCCCATTTTTAGTTTCAGTGTTACCCATGTCAGAAAATTAAGTATAATAGAAGATAAAGCTTTTAGCTTTTAAAAGATCAGGCTTTTCTTTGGCCTTTTAACTTCAGAAACCGTTTTCTCTCTCTAAGTCTTCAACACTTTCAACACTTCCCACTCCTCCGCCCTGTCTATCCTACAGGGGGGTCCACGGCACCCTTGAGTGGGGTCCTAGCCGTCCCGAACATTGGAAGAACAATAGGGCTGATGACCCAGATTGTTCCGGGGGAGGAACAGTAGGCTGATGACCCAAACTGTTCCGAGGGAGGAGCAGTAGGGCTGATGACCCAAACTGCTCTGTGGGGGAACAAGAGGGCTGATGACCCAGTTGTTCCGAGAAGGGGGGGCAATAGGGCTGATGACCCTAATTGCAGGGAGCTTACCTTGGAATAGCCTGTCTCGGGCGCCACCTGCCGGGGACCAGCCCCAGCTGATCCAGGGTATTCGAAGGAGAGACAGCATAGGTGAGGGTCAGGAAACAACTGCTTAATTACACGTTAATTAAGGATACAAAGAGTAATAGAATGAGGATAGCTCAGTAGGAAAATTCAGTGGAGAAAAGAGGCTGAGTAGCTTGGTTTACGCAGGAGACCAGTAAAACTTCAAGACAAGAAGTTTGCACCACTTACGTAGGCCGCAGGCGTCCTTCCGTTCTCCCGAAGGAGAGGAGACACTGAGGCCTCCCCAGTCGGATCTTAGAAGCCCAGGCATAATTAGCAAGCATGGTGGGTTCCGCGCTCCAGATGGAGACTCAGCTAGAATTTGGGAGAGAGAGTGACATGGGGAGACCAAGTTTCAGTGAACAAGGCCCGCACTTTATTTTCCAAAGTAGTTTTTATACCTTAAGTTATGCATAGAGGATAATGGGGGAAGGGGTGGAGTCATGCAAGGACAGCAGTTCCTGGTTCTAATCTAAGCCAGGCTTTCAAACTTATCATATGCAAAAGTTCAGGTGATTGACATCATCTTCTGGCCCGGAGGCCTGTTAACATTTTAAAAAACTTATTTTTCTCTAAAGGTGATTATTCCAAAGTCAGGCACCAGCCTCCAAAAAAGCATTGGACAAAGCTGCATTTTACATTTCTATACACCCATTATATCAATCAATACACTGCCAAGGACACAGTAGGTAAGGAGTATGGAGACTTAGCAGCAAACATTGGCCCAACAAGTGAAAAACCCTTCACCAATACAATTTCTAATCAATCTCTTAACTACTCAAAGGAATCTGTGTTTAGGCAGTTTAGAACATCTCCTGCCTCTCATAGTTGGGAGGCTCTGAACAATCACATGTGGCCGGAAAAACCTATTCAGGCAGGCTAGAGGATTTCCAAAGGAGTTTGTAGGTTGAAACACTGTCACACCCAGGAATTATTAACTGGAGCTGTAAGCAAACTCTTTTTTTCAGAGAGAGGTAGTGGGGGACAGCCCCCATAAAGTCAGAGGTGTAGGTGAAAGCAAAAAGCAGAAAGTAGGCAGACTCTGGTTTGGGAGGTAGATGCTCGAGAATTTCCAGGGGGACTCCTGAGGCTCGATCCCGCCTTTGCGTATGCCGAGCCTCCTTCCTCATGACCTTTGTCATGGGTGGAGCTCCTCACGCTGGCTCCCAGCAGTGATAGAATTCCAGTTGAGCTAATTCCAGATCCTGAAAGATGATGCTGTGGAAAGTGCTGCACTCAATATGCAATATGCACTCAATATGCAATATGCCGGCTCCCGGCATCTCCCCCTTTTTTATTTCTTAAAACAGACAGATGCAGCTCAGTCACGAGCTTCTGAATGTTCTGCGAAGAATCCTGACAATACAAGGAAGAATGATTATGAGAAGATTAGACAGAATGTTTTTTCCAGAAATAAAAGTTAGAGAAGGTGTGAAAAAAGTCATTAGCTGCTCCAGCGGTGGTAAAATCCAATCGAGAGTGTTTCAGGGTCTGTATTTGATTATGAAGTTTCCCTAAGTCCAGGCCAATGTCAGAGCTGTTCCAAACACCTGAGATATGATTTTTTATTTTTTCCCATTCATAATCTGTCTCGTTTACCTTTAAAGATGTCACGCATATTCACCGGTAATCAGCGTGGCAAGACAGAGCCATTTTCACTTTTAAAGCCTGTAAATCAGTCCCAATATGCATTATTGCCTCTTCTAAGGCGTCTACTCTCGTCTCTAATTTCCTATCTATAGCTTCCTGTGTTGCTAGAGTTAGTGAAACATTTTTAGACATGGTATCAACATATTGGGCAGTATGCACTTGTTGAGTCAATGATATTGCTGCCACAGTAACAGAAGTAATTGCGGTTATTAAAGCTGATATTCCTAAAATAAGTAAGCCCACAAATCGTCGCAATCGCATTAAATCCTGAAGTTGTTGTAATACAGCAAGACTATAGTTATTGGACGTTGTAACACTACAAAGGAGCAAACATTATATTGAGGGTTTAAACAAGATGAGAGCATACATTGTTCACAGGTCACTACATTGGGTCCACCAGTTTAAAGTCACATGTACATTAAGTTTTCCAGAATCGTTGGTAAAGAGAAAAACATAAGGAGAGGGTAGACAAGCCAAATCAGAATAAGTAGAATTATTTTCTGGTTGGAGTTCGCGCTGCAGCAGCCCCGTCGGTCCCGCCGGGATCTCGATGTTTATCTTGCCTCCCCTTCTGGCGGGCTCCTCTTTTGTGATCGAAGCAATGGGTGAACTGGATGTCTGGGGGCCTGCAACATGGCGAATCAGCCTGTCTAAATTGGAGAATCTGCATTCTGTGGAAAAATACACGCACATCCTCCACCGCTAGTTAATAATGGGTCAGGACCCTTCCATTGTCCTGAGAGGAGGTCCTTCCATTTGACTAGTGGTTTTGCATTTAATTGCTCCAGGCACCAATGAGGAAGCATTGCAGTAGTTCCGGCTGAAATCAGTATTTAAAATATTTATTACGAAAACAGCATGTTTCAAGATTTGATGGGGAGAGCTATACTTAAACTCCCCTTCTTTTAGTTTTTGAATTTGGATTTTTAATGTTTGATGTGCTCTTTCAACAATGGCTTGTCCCTGTGGATAATAAGGGATGTCTGTATTATGTTTAATTTGAAACTTTATACAAAATTTCTGAAAAGACTTAGAAGTGTAAGCAGGAGCATTGTCAGTTTTCAAAACTTTTGGCAGGCCCAAATATGAAAAACAAGTAAAGAGATGTTGTATCACATCTTTAACTGCCTCTGGTACGAGCAGTTGCAATAATAACGTGAGAAAAGGTATCTACAGTTACATGAACAAAAGACAGTTTTCCAAATGAAGAAACATGAGTTACATCCATTTGCCAGAGTACGTTAGGTTTGAGACCATGAGGATTAACTCCCATAGGTAGACTATTATAAACAGTAGGGCAGTGTAAGCAAGAATGCACAATCTCTCGAGCAGTCTCTCTGGGAATTTGGAATTGCTATCTTAAGGCAGTAGCGTATTGATGATGAAGTGAGTGAGAGGCTCTGGCCTCCTCAATCACAGCAGCCACTGTATTTCTGGTTAACAAGTCAGCCAAATCATTAAAGGCATTTAAAGGGCCGGGCAATCCGGAATGAGCCTGAATATGTCCAATGAAAAATATTTTATTTCTTTTTCAAATTTGTTGCTGTAACTTAGTTAACAAATGAAATATGGTAGTTTTATTTTCAGGCAGGACCGCAGTCTCAATGTGTGGAAACAGCCTGACCACATACTGAGAATCAGAGTAAAGATTAAATTCCTCATCTGCAAACATAGCAAAAGCCTCTATGACTGCTGTTATTTCAGCTCTTTTAGCTGAAGTTTTTTGTGTTTTTAAAACTTTTTGGTGATTTTTAGTAACTATGGAGGCTTTACCATTTGTTGCCCGTCAGTAAAGGCTATCTGAGCATTTGGAATAGGAGACTGTTTACATCTGACAGGAAAAATAACTGGATGTCTGGATATAAAATTCAGCAAAACATGTGAAGGTAAACGATGTAAAAATTTTGACCAAAATAGTTTCCTATAGCAATCTGCCAATTTTCAAACATTAGAAGAGCATCAAATTGTTCCTTATTATATGGAATTACAATTTCTGATGACTCTTTACTAAATAATTCAATGTTCCGCTTTTTTCCTTTAATATCAAAGTAGCTATCAATCCTGGATAAGAAGCCGCTACTTTTTTAGTTTGAGCGGGAAGATGGACCCACTCTAGGGGGCCGTTTTGCCATAAAACCAATTTTTTGTCTGGCTTCCCCAATTACACCTATGGGGGTTTTATAGCAAAGGAATTGTCAAGCAGTTGTCAATTTAATTTTTTAATTTTTAAAATTTACATTTTAACAACATAAATTTAGAGATATGTTAATTTAGGTCTAATGTTTAGTTTAGGTCTCTGTATAAATTTAAATAATAAATGTATAACCTCCTTATCTCATTTTAGTATACAGATATACCTAAATGCAAAATGTATTTATATATGTATTTATATATGGCAACAAGTATAAACTTATTGACATATATATAAATCAATATACTTGAATTAATCTTTATAATTAATATATTAATTAATATATATACTACAGCAATACAACACGTACACAGCTAATACCAACCAACACAAACCAATGCACTGCAATAATACATGTCACACATATATAATAATACAGTATATAGAACATATATCACAGTACATCAATCCATACCAATTAATATCAGCCACTCACACATTATATTACTGCAATATATATTTAATTATACAGTATATATATAATATGCATATATAGTATACATATTAATTTATATACAAATTAATCAAGTATAGATCTATAAATAGAATTAGGTATATCTTTATTATATTTTATTTATACCCATACCTAACTAGGCAAACTGTAATTATGTAAATATATTTATATTATGTATTTATAACAACATATAAAGTATTGTTAATTGTACCGCCTGTTGATAACTAAGAAATTGAGAAAACCCTTCTCTGAGTATCTCCTATTTGAGACAGCATGTCCCTCCCCCATAGGGTAAAGAACAGCATAGGAACTACATAGGGTTGGAAAGTTCCACAGGTATCCTCAAACTGCCAATCTAACATTTTTGAACTTTTAACTACTGTGGGGGCTAGAGGGCAAATGAAACAAAATTTGACCCCTGAAATCTATCAGGGCAACTTGCCAATTATCACTATTTTGTAAAAGACTTGCAGTTGATCCTTATTGAATGGAATTACTATATTTGTTACTTCTTTTCTAAAAAGTTCCACACTTCTTTATTCCTCCTTTTATAATTAATTGTGTCACCAAGCTGGGAAAAGATAAAACTATTTTTCTTGGGGTCACTGGTCACAAGCACTCTGTAGGTGTATGTTCTGTGGCAAGAATAATTTAATCTCATCTTTTGGTAATATTAATCCTAATTAACTGATCATTTAAAGTCTCATCTACTTTAACAAGAGCCGTCTGTCGTCTTAGTCAACTTTCGCTTAGAACTGGAATTAGGATCGCTTTTTAAGCAATCAAACAAAGGCTTTAAATCTGCAGTAGTCAGTTTTAAATGTGGGCGTATCTAGTTAATGTCCCCTAATAATTTTTGGAAATCATTTAAAGTTAGTAAACAATCTTCAAATGGGCACTGTATTGGTGTTTTTCTTTCTGGCTTACTTCACTCTGTATAATAGGCTCCAGTTTCATCCACCTCATTAGAACTGATTCAAATATATTCTTTTTAATGGCTGCATAATACTCCATTGTGTATACATACCACAGCTTTCTTATCCATTCATCTGCTGATGGACATCTAGGTTGCTTCCATGTCCTGGCTATTATAAACAGTGCTGCGATGAACATTGGGGTACACGTGTCTCTCTCAATTCTGGTTTCCTCAGTGTGTATGCCCAGCAATGGGATTGCTAGGTCATAAGGCAGTTCTATTTCCAGTTTTTTAAGGAATCTCCACACTGTTCTCCATAGTCGCTGTACTAGTTTGCATTCCCACCAACCGTGTAAGAGGGTTCCCTCTTCTCCACACCCTCTCCAACATTTATTGCTTGTAGACTTTTGGATCCCAGCCATTCTGACTGGCATGAAATGGTACCTCATTGTGGTTTTGATTTGCATTTCTCTGATAATGAGTGATGTTGAGCATCTTTTCATGTGCTTGTTAGCCATCTGTATGTCTTCTTTGGAGAAATGTCTGTTTAGTTCTTTGGCCCATTTTTTTGATTGGGTCGTTTATTTTTCTGGAATTGAGCTGCAGGGGTTGCGTGTATATTTTTGAGATTAATTCTTTGTCAGTTGCTTCATTTACTATTATTTTCTCCCATTCTGAAGGCTGTCTCTTCACCTTGCTTATAGTTTCCTTTGTTGTGCAGAAGCTTTTAATTTTAATTAGGTCCCATTGGTTTATTTTTGTTTTTATTTCCAATATTCTGGGAGGTGGGTCATAGAGGATCCTGCTGTGATGTATGTCAGAGAGTGTTTTGCCTATGTTCTCCTCTAAGAGTTTTATAGTTTCTGGTCTTATGCTTAAATCTTTAATCCATTTTGAGTTTATTTTTATGTATGGTGTTAGAAAGTGTTCTAGTTTCATTCTTTTACAAGTAGTTCATCAGTTTTCCCAGCACCACTTGTTAAAGAGATTGTCTTTTCTCCATTGTATATTATTGCCTCCTTTGCCAAAGATAAGGTGTCCATAGGTGCATGGATTTATCTATTTTGTTCCATTGATCTATATTTCTGTCTTTGTGCCAGTACCATACTGTCTTGATGACTATGGCTTTGTAGTAGAACCTGAAGTCAGGCAGGTTGATTCCTCCAGTTCCATTCTTCTTTCTCAAGATTACTTTGGCTATTCGAGGTTTTTTGTATTTCCATACAAATTGTGAAATTATTTGTTCTAGCTCTGTGAAAAATACCGTTTGTAGCTTGATAGGGATTGCATTGAATCTATAGATTGCTTTGGGTAGTATACTCATTTTCACTATATTGATTTTTCTGATCCATGAACATGGTATATTTCTCCATCTATTAGTGTCCTCTTTGATTTCTTTCACCAGTGTTTTATAGTTTTCTATATATAGGTCTTTAGTTTCTTTAGGTAGATATATTCCTAAGTATTTTATTCTTTTCATTGTAATGGGGAATGGAATTGTTTCCTTAATTTCTCTTTCTATTTTCTCATTATTAGTGTATAGGAATGCAAGGGATTTCTGTGTGTTGATTTTGCATCCTGCAAATTTACTATATTCATTGATTAGCTCTAGTAATTTTCTGGTGGAGTCTTTAGGGTTTTCTATGTAGAGGTTCATGTCATCTGCAAACAGTGAGTGTTTTTCTTCTTCTTTTCCAATTTGGATTTCTTTTATTTCTTTTTCTGCTCTGATTGCTGTGGCCAAAACTTCCAAAACTATGTTGAATAGTAATGGTGAAAGTGGGCACCTTTGTCTTGTTCATGACTTTAGGGGAAACACTTTCAATTTTTCACCGTTGAGGATAATGTTTGCTGTGGGTTTGTCATATATAGCTTTTATTATGTGGAGGTAAATTCCTTCTATTCTTGCTTTCTGGAGAGTTTTTATCAAAAATGGATGTTGAATTTTGTCAAAGGCTTTCTCTGCATCTATTGAGATAATTATATGTCTTTTATTTTTCAACTTGTTAATGTGGTATATTACATTGATTGATTTGAGGATATTGAAGAACCCTTGCATCCCTGGGATAAAGCCCACTTGGTTATGGTGTATGATCTTTTTAATGTGTGTTGGATTCTGATTGCTAGAATTTTGTTAAGGATTTTTGCATCTATGTTCATCAGTGATATTGGCCTACAGTTTTCTTTTTTTGTGGCATCTTTGTCGGGTTTTTGTATTAGGGTGATGGTGGCCTCATACAATGAGTTTGGAAGTTTCCCTTCCTCTGCAATTTTCTGGAAGAGTTTGAGTAGGATAGGTATTAGCTCTTCTCTAAATTTTTGGTAGAATTCAGCTGTGAAGCTGTCTGGACCTGGGCTTTTGTTTGCACAAAGATTTCTGATTACAGTTTCAATTTCCGTGCTTGTGATGGGTCTGTTAAGATTTTCTATTTCTTCCTGGTTCGGTTTTAGAAAGTTGTACTTTTCTAAGAATTTGTCCATTTCCTCCACATTGTCCATTTTATTGGCGTATAATTGCTGAGAGTAGTCTCTTATGATCCTTTGTATTTCTGTATTGTCTGTTGTGATCTCTCCATTTTCATTTCTAATTTTATTGATTTGATTTTTCTCCCTTTGTTTCTTGATGAGTCTGGCTAATGGTTTATTAATTTATTTATCCTTTCAAAGAACCAGATTTTGGCTTTGTTGATTTTTGCTATCGTCTCTTTTGCATTTATTTCTGCCCTAATTGTTAAGATTTCTTTCCTTCTACTAACCCTGGGGTTCTTCATTTCTTCCTTTTCTAGGTGCTTTAGGTGTAGAGTTAGGTTATTTATATGACTTTTTTCTTGTTTCTTGAGGTATGCCTGTATTGCTATGAACTTTCCCCTTAGCACTGCTTTTACAGTGTCCCACAGGTTTTGGGGTTGTTGTGTTTTCATTTTCATTCGTTTCTATGCATATTTTGATTTCTTTTTTGATTTCTTCTGTGATTTGTTGGTTATTCAGCAGCGTGTTGTTCAGCCTCCATATGTTGCTATTTTTAGTAGTTTTTCCCCTGTAATTGAGATCTAATCTTACTGCATTGTGGTCAGAAAAGATGCTTAGAATGATTTCAATTTTTTTTGAATTTACCAAGGCTCGATTTATGGCCCAGGATGTGATCTATGCTGAAGACGGTTCCATGTGCACTTGAGAAAAAGGTGAAATTCATTGTTTGGGGATGAAATGTCTTATAGATATCAATTAGGTCTAACTGGTCTATTGTATTGTTTAAAGTTTGTGTTTCCTTGTTAATTTTCTGTTTAGTTGATCTATCCATAGGTATGAGTGGGGTATTAAAGTCTCCCACTATTATTGTGTTTTGCTAATTTCCCCTTTCATACTTGTTAGCATTTGTCATACATATTGTGGTGCTCCTATGTTGGATGCATATATATTTATAATTTTTATGTCTTCTTCTTGGATTGATCCTTTGATCATTATGTAGTGTCCTTCTTTGTCTCTCACAGCCTTTGTTTTAAAGTCTATTTTATCTGATATGAGTATTGCTACTCCTGCTTCCTTTTGGTCTCTATTTGCATGGAAAATCTTTTTCCAGCCCTTCACTTTCAGTCTGTATGTGTCCCCTGTTTTGAGGTGGGTCTCTTGTAGACAACATATATAGGGGTCCTGTTTAGTATCCATTCAGCCAGTCTTTGTCTTTTGTTTGGGGCATTCAACCCATTTACGTTTAAGGTAATTATTGATAAGTACGATCCCGCTGCCATTTACTTTATTGTTTTGGGTTCGAGTTTATACAGCGTTTTTGTGTCTCCTGTCTAGAGAATCAGATCAGATCAGATCAGTCGCTCAGTCGTGTCTGACTCTTTGTGACTCCATGAATCGCAGTACACCAGGCCTCCCTGTCCACCACCAACTCCCAGAGTTCACTCAGACTCACATCCATTGAGTTAGTGATGTCATCCATCCTCTGTCATCCCCTTCTCCTCTTGCCCCCAATCCCTCCCAGCATCAGAGTCTTTTCCAATGAGTCAGCTATTCGCATGAGGTGGCCAAAGTACTGGAGTTTCAGCTTTAGCATCAGTCCTTCCAAAGAAATCCCAGGGCTGATCTCCTTCAGAATGGACTGGTTGGATCTCCTTGCAGTCCAAGGGACTCTCAAGAGTCTTCTCCAACACCACAGTTCAAAAGCATCAATTCTTCAGCACTCAGCTTTCTTCACAGTCCAACTCTCATATCCATATATGACCACAGGAAAAACCATAGCCTTGACTAGACGAACCTTTGTTGGCAAAGTAATGTCTCTGCTTTTGCATGTGTTATCTAGATTGGTCATAACTTTCCTTCCAAGGAGTAAGCGTCTTTTAATTTCATGGCTGCAGTCACCATCTGCAGTGATTTTGGAGCCCCCCAAAATAAAGTCTGACACTGTTTCCATTGTTTCCCCATCTATTTTCCATGAAGTGATGGGACCAGATGCCATGATCTTCATTTTCTGAATGTTGAGTTTTAAGCCAACTTTTTCACTCTCCACTTTCTCTTTCATCAAGAGGCTTTTGAGTTCCTCTTCACTTTCTGCCATAAGGGTGGTGTCATCTGCATAGCTGAAGTTACTGATATTTCTCCTGGCAATATTGATTCCCGCTTGTGTTTCTCCCAGTCCAGCATTTCTCATGATGTACTCTGCATATAAGTTAAATAAGCAGGGTGATAATATACAGCCTTGACGTACTCCTTTTCCTATTTGGAACCAGTCTGTTGTTCCATGTCCAGTTCTAACTGTTGCTTTCTGACCTGCATACAAATTTCTCAAGAGGCAGATCAGGTGGTCTAGTATTTCCATCTCTTTCAGAATTTTCCACAGTTTATTGTGATCCACACAGTCAAAGGCTTTGGCATAGTCAATAAAGCAGAAATAGAGAATATCCTTTAGCATTTGTTGGAGACCTGGTTTGGTGGTGCTGAATTCTTTCAGCTTTTGCCTGTCTGTAAAGCTTTTGGTTTCTCCTTCATATTTGAATGAGATCCTCACTGGGTACAGTAATCTGGGCTGTAGGTTATTTTCTTTCATCACTTTAAGTATGTCTTGCCATTCCCTCCTGGCTTGAAGAGTTTCTATTGAAAGATCAGCTGTTATCCTTATGGGAATCCCCTTGTGTGTTGTTTGTTGTTTTTCCCTTGCTGCTTTTAATATTTGTTCTTTGTGTTTGATCTTTGTTAATTTGATTAATATGTGTCTTGGGGTGTTTTGCCTTGGGTTTATCCTGTTTGGGACTCTCTGGGTTTCTTGGACTTGGGTGATTATTTCCTTCCCCATTTTAGGGAAGTTTTCAACTATTATCTCCTCAAGTATTTTCTCATGGTCTTTCTTTTTGTCTTCTCCTTCTGGGACTCCTATGACTCGAATATTGTTGCATTTAACACTGTCCTGGAGGTCTCTGAGATTGTTTATTTTAATTCATTTTTCTTTTTTCCTCTCTGATTCATTTATTTCTACCATTCTATCTTCTACTTCACTAATCCTATCTTCTGCCTCCATTATTCTATTTGTTGCCTCCAGAGTGTTTTTGATCTCATTTATTGCATTATTCATTGTATATTGACTCTTTTTTATTTCTTCTAGGTCCTTGTTAAACCTTTCTTGCATCTTCTCAATCCTTGTCTCCAGGCTATTTATCTGTGATTCCATTTTGATTTCAAGGTTTTGGATCATTTTCACTATCATTATTCAGAATTCTTTATCAGGTAGATTCCCTATCTCTTCCTCTTTTGTTTGGTTTGGTTGGCATTTATCCTGTTCCTTTACCTGCTGGGTATTCCTCTGTTTCTTCATCTTGTTTATATTGCTGAGTTTGGGGTGGCCTTTCTGTATTCTGGCAGTTTGTGGTGTTCTCTTTACTGTGGAGTTTCCTCACTGTGGGTGGGGTTATACAGGTGGCTTGTCAAGATTTCTTGGTTAGAGAAGCTTGTGTCTGTGTCCTGGTGGGTGGAGCTGGATTTCTTCTCTCTGGAGTGTAATGAAGTGTCCAGTAATGAATTATGAGATGTCAATGGTTTTGGAGTAACTTTTGGCAGCCTGTATATTGGAGCTCAGGACTGTGTTGCTGTAGAATTTGCATGGTATGTCTTGCTCTGGAACTTGTTGGCCTTTGGGTGGTGCTTGGTTTCAGTGTAGGTATGGAGGCATTTGATGAGCTCCTGTCAATTAATGTTCACTGGAGTCAGGAGTTCTCTGGTATTCTCAGGGTTTGGACTTAAGCCTCCTGCTTCTTGTTTTCAGTCTTATTTTTACAGTAGTCGCAAGACTTCTCCTTCTATACAGCACCATTGATAAAACATCTAGGTTAAAGATGAAGTTTCTCCACAGTGAGGGACACCCAGAGAGGTTCACACAGTTACATGGAGAAGAGAAGAGGGAGGAGGGAGTCCCCGAATGAGATGAGGTGGAATCAATAGAGGAGAGAGCAAACTAGCCAGTAATCACTTCCTTATGTGTGCTCCACAGTCTGGACCACTCAGAGATGTTCATGGAGTTATACAGAGAAGAGAAGAGGGAGGAAGGATACAGAGGTAGCCAGGAGGATAAAAGGGGGGAATCAAAAGGAGAGAGACAGATCCAGCCAGTAGTCAGTTCCCTAAGTGTTCTCCACTGTCTGGAACACAGAAATTCACAGAGTTGGGTAGAGAAGAGAGGGGGTAGGGAGGAGACACAGGTGACCTGGTGGAGAAAAAGAGAGTCCAAAGGGGGAGAGAGCAGTCAAGCCAGTAATCTCACTCCCAAGTAAAAATGGGTACTGAAGATTGGGTTCTTAAAGGTACAAAATTGATAACAAATACCAAAAAGCAAAGATTAAAAATCTAGAGTAGAGTTTGGAATTTGAAAAATACAATATTAAAGAAAAGAAGAAAAAAAAAAAAAAACAAAGTTACAAAAATTATTAAATATATATATATATATATATATGAAGTTTGCTTTTGAAAAATAGGGTCTTTTTTTTGCAAAGTAATAGTAGGTTATAAAAGTAAAAATTAAAGGAGTAAAAGAGGACTTAAATTTTTTCTTTAAATTAAAAAAAAAGAATGATCGTAAAAATAGTAAAAATATGTCTAGGACTTTCTCTGGTGTTGTTATGAGCAGTGTGGGGTCAGTTCATTTTCGGATAGTTCCTTGGTCCAGCTTATATTTCTCAAGATCTATAGGCCCCTTCCTATGTAGTCGGAACTAACTACAGGGTTTTAATCTATTGCACCTGTCCAATTGTGGAACACCACAAACTGCCAGAATACAGGTTCCAAGGTGGTTCCCTCGGTTTTAGCTTCTTCTGTTTGCTGGTCTCTTCAGTGTCTGATTTCCGCCCTGACACAAAAGGGGCAGTGGTGGACACTTTTTTTAGGCTCACTTTTTCAGTCACGCTGTGGGGAGGGAGGGACGCTGCAAACAAATAACACTGGCGTGTGCTCGCAGTGCCTCAAGCCACACTGGGCCTGCCCTCTCTCACGGCCCTTGTACCCTCCCTGCCCACACTGCTCAGGCTCTAGGTTGCTCCACTGGGAACCATCAGAGGCTGGCCCTGGGCTGCATGCACCTCCCAGGTCTAAGCCGCTCAGGTTCAGGCACTCAGGTAGTCCTCAGAGGTGCAGACTCAGTTGGGCCTGCGTTTTGTGCCCTTCCCAGGTCCGAGCAGCTAAAGTGATGGGGTGTTTGTCGAGCATGGTCGCTGCAACTTATCGACTCCCCTGTTCCTGCCGTTTGGTTTTCTGGGTGTACAACTGGCGCACCTTCTCAGGTGGATGTTGACCGTCCAGAACCCCAAGAAGTCTTAGTAAGCAAAGAAGCCTGCTTACAGTTTTGTAGATAATGTCTCTCTGGGGCTGCGATTGCCCCCTTCTGGCTCTGGTTGCCTGTCACCGGAGGGGTATGGTCTGCAGCTGGCTATCTCTGTTCAGTCCTTTGTTCTGTAGCAGGCCTGGTGGTGTCTTAGGTTAGGGCTGGCTTTTCACGTGGTAGTTATCCCACAGTATGGTTTGCTAGCCCAAGTTAGTTCCCTCAGATTGCACTCGGGGCATTCAGGCCAGATCCTTATTCTAAGCAATGCAGCCCATGCCTCCCTACCCAGCCCCCACTTGCTAGTGGCGGGTGCAGGTGTCTGCGCTGCTTCTCCACTGCGGGAGTTACTGCTGGGCTCATAATTTGTGGGTTTTAATTATTTATTTTTCCTCCCTGTTATGTTGCCCTCTGTGCTTCCAAGGCTCGCCACAGACTTGGCAGTGAGAGCGTTTCCTGGTATTTGGAAACTTCTCTCTTTTTAAGACTCTCTTCCAGGGATGGAGTTCCATCCCTACCTCTTTTGTCTCTTTTTTTGTCTTTTATATTTTTTCCTACCTCCTTTCGAAGACAATGGGCTGCTTTTCTGGGTGCCTGATGTCCTCTGCCAGCATTCAGAAATTGTTTTGTGGAATTTACTCAGTGTTTAAACATTCTTTTGATGAATTTGTTGGGGAGAAAGTGGTCTCCCCGTCCTATTTCTCCACCATCTTAGGACCACCCCCTGAATTTTTTAAAGAAAAGGTGATGTCTTCCTCTTATGTTTGATCCTTCCCATCCACTCAGGATTCTTTACAAGCTTTAATGAAAGAGAACCACAGCTCCCAACCTAAACATTTCCTGCACAGACCACTATATCCCACAAAGACATGCTCTCTGGCAAAGCCAATAGGACCTGCTCTTGTCTTTACCAGCTCTACTTTCATGCTCTTCCCCTTCCTACCTTCCAATTTCACCCCAAAACCCCAGAATAAAGATGGCATGGGTTGATTAATGACAAACTGAAGGTGAAAAGAAATATCACTGGAAGAGTACATGAGTTGTTAACCAACAGGGATTTTAAGGAAACCAGAAAGGCAAGCAAAGCAAGCAATGTATACAGGACAAGAGAGGAAAAGATAGCAATCTCATTGTTAACCAGTAGAGCTTTTGACCCCTCTCCAGCAACCTACACATTTGATCACATCTTGGCTCCTGTATCATCCTTGGTGACTGTTAAATTCTCCTGCCTTACAGAAGGAAACTGCCAATTTTGCTACACAAACTGACTTCACTATTGCCTCTACAGTTAAAGTCACAGGTCTTTAAACCAGCCATATCCTGATGTTTTATACCTTTTCTAGAAAATTTTTCTACTCCTTAGGTATCAATTTTATTAATATATTATGATATCAATCTTATTAATATATTGGACCAAAGATGACCTAAAGACTTCCTATTGTTTTAATTTTAAAATATTGTTTTAATGTTGTTCCTTAACATACTTCTGTCATCATCCCTCCCCTGATGGTGCTTTCATTCACTCCCTGGTTTCAAATCTTCTGTGCTAATGCCCTCAAGTCTACATCTCCAGCCCAGGCCTCTCTCTGGAACTCCGACCCTATAAGCATATTTGCCTATTTGACACTTCTTGGTATGTAGCTTTCTAAAAAGTCCATAATCCAAACCCAACGACACACTGAAAGGATCATATAACTTGATCAGGTGGGATTTATCTGGGATGAAAGGATTTTTCAGTATCCACAAATCAATCATTGCAATACACCACATTAACAAATTGAAGAATAAAACTATATCATCACCTCAATAGACACAGAAAAAACTTTTGATAAAGTTTAATATCCATTCATTATTTTGAAAAACTCTCAATAAAGTGGGCCTAGATGGAAATGGCAACCCACTCCAACATTCTTGCCTAAAGAATCGTGTGGCCAGAGGAACCTGGTGGGCTGCTGTCCATAGGGTCACACAGAGTCAGACATGACTGAAGTGACTTAGCATGCATGAATGCATTGGAGAAGGAAATGGCAATCCACTCCAATATTCTTGCCTAAAGAATCCCATGGCCAGAGGAGCCTGGTGGGCTGCCATCTATGGGGTTGCACAGAGTTGGACACGACTGAAGCAACTTAGCAGTGGCAGCAGAGGAAACATATCTCACATATCTCAAAGTAATAAAGGCCATATGTGACAAGTGGGTTTCACAGGTAACATCATACCAAAGGTGAAAAACTGAAAGCATTTTCTCTAAAATCAAGAATGAGACAAGGATGCCAACTCTCATGACTTTGTCCAACCTAGTTTTGGAAATCCTAGCCATAGAAGTCAGAGAAGAAAAAAATAAAAGAAACCCAAATTGAAACGGCAGAAGTAAAATTGTCACTGTGTGTAGATAACAAGACACTATGCATATAAAGTCCTAAAGACACCACCAGAAGACTACTAGAGCTTATCAACGAAGTCAGTAAAGTTTCAGGATATAAAATTAACATACAGCAATCTATTGCATTTTTATACACTAGCAATGGACTATCAGAAAGACAAATTAAGGAAACAATCCCATTTACCATTACATCAAAAATAAAATACCTAGGAATACATCTACCTAATGGGGCAAAAGACGTGTACTCTGAAACTATAAGACACTGATGAAAGAAATTGAAGACAACTCAAACAGATGGAAAATATACTGCATTCTTGGATTGGAAGATAATTTTAATTACTTCTTTGAAACAATAGCTAACGAGAGTTTCTGTTTGTTGTTATAGAGTTTTGTTATTGTTTGGCTGACTAATTTTTGTTCAAATCAGTATAGTTAAATTTTAATCTACTTCTCAGACTATATGTTTTGCACAATTTCTACTCTTTGGAGCAAATAGGAATCTTGTTTATAGCCCAGTGAGGAATTTTTTATGTCTTCCATAAATGTTCAAAAAAAGAGGCTAACTCTGTAAGCAGAGTATATAGCACATATAACTTTATTATACATACATATAAAAATTATTATTTTATTACTCAAAATCTTTACATATCAATTATATGTGTGAATATTAATAAGTAACATGTGTTTGAATCACATGGGGACCTTGTTAAAATGTAGATTCTGATTCAGTAGGTATGGGGTGGGTCCTGAGATTCTTCATCTCTAAAAAACTCCCTGGTGATGCCCATGCTGTTGGCCTGTAGGCCTCACATTAATTAGCAGGAGTTAAAGTCATTGTTCATTTGTATTTTGTAATTTGGAGCCCAAGAATTCTCATGGATAGAGTTTCAATCTGTATGCGTTCCTCTTTCTTACAGCAGATTAGCACTTCCAACTTTTCATTGTTTGCTTCTATCATTTTCTCTATAATAAAACTTGTAAAACATAATATTATTTAATGCCAGCATATTTCTTGATAATTCAGCTTTCCTCTTATCAATACAAGATGATCCTCTTTATCTGGTCTCATGCTTCTTCATTTTGAACTCTATATGATATTTATGAAACCATCTTTATTTCTCTTTGTTTGAATTTTCCAAATACATGCCTAAAACACAACAGATGCTCAATAAAAGATTCCCAGGAAGTGCAGTGGTAAAGAATCTGCCTGCTAAGCAGGAGACATGGGCTTAATCCCTGGGTTGGGAAGATACCCTGAAGGAGGAAATGGCAACCCACTCTAGTATTCTTGCCAGGAAAAACATGGACAAAGAAGCCTGGAAGGCTACAGTCCATGGGTCACAGACTCAAACATGGCTGAGCGACTGAGCATGCTCAATAAAAATTAACTGAATGAATAAATCATTATTACCTATTATTTATTCTTTTATTTTTAACCATCATTTGTTTTAAGAAGTTTTGTGTTTCTTTTGACCAACTGTAGGGTTTCTTGATGAGTGTCTCAAGTTTGTTCTTTAGGTTACTGATTCACTGTCAAGAGTATCAGTTCTACTCTCTGCTGCTGCTGCTGCTAAGTCGCTTCAGTCTTGTCCGACTCTGTGCTACCCCATAGATGGCAGCCCACCAGGCTCCACCATCCCTGGGATTCTCCAGTCAAGAATACTGGAATGGATTGCCATTTACTTCTCCAATGCATGAAAGTGAAAAGTGAAAGTGAAGTTGATCAGTTGTGTCTGACTCTGTGCGACCCCATGGACTGCAGCCCTCCAGGCTTCTCTGTCCATGGGATTTTCCAGGCAAGAGTACTGGAGTGGGATGCCATTGCCTTCTCCATTCTACTCTCTACTGCTTCCATTTTGAGGGGATTTTTAAACTTGTGTGTGTGCATGTGTGTTAGTAGCAGAGTCGGACATGACTGAATATTCCTGGCAAGAATACTGGAGTGGGTTGCCATTCCTTCCTCCAGGGGATCTTCCCAACCCAAGGATAGAATGTGCATCCCCAGCATCTCCTGCATTGGCAGGTGGGTTCTTTACCACTAGTGCCACCTGGGAAGCCGTTTTAAACTTGTGCATGCGTGCTAAGTCACTTCAGTCGTGTCCAGCTCTTTGCAACCCTATGGACTGTAGTCCACCAGGCTCCTCTGTCCATGGAATTCTCCAGACAAGAGTACTTTAGTGGGTTGCTGTGCCCTCCTCCAGGGGATCTTCCCAACTCAGGGATCGAACCTATGTCTCTTGCGTCTCCTGCACCAGAAGGCGGATTCTTTACCGCTGAGCCACCAGGGAAGCTCTTTAAACTTGTACCTATAGCTTATTGTATAAGTTTCCCACTCACTCAGATACCACTTGGACTCCAACCTTTACCTTAGCCTCATTCTGTAGCTAAAGCTAATTTAGGTGCTTAGCTCCTAGTTCATTTTAGGCAGACTAGCAATGTAACTGCCATGCAGAGTGCAGTTTCTGTTTGAACAATATTATGCATGGGACTAGACCTTTCTGTGAACTCTTCCTACACTCTATCCACATTTGCAACCATTTTGCTTAGGTCACTAAGCACCTAAGGTTGCCATGTGCCTTTTCCAGACCACTTTCATTTCATACATAGCATTTATGGAAAAGCCTGGGTGGAGAAAGGGAGGCAGTAATGTTGCAGGACCTGTCCAGGACAGTAGAATAATTATAATGAACAAAGTCAACACTTCATACTTCAGGAATGGCCACTTTTCCCAGTCGTCTGTACAGCCCTTCAAGTTGAAAAAAAAGCACAGAGAAGAGAGGGAAAACAAAATACATTCTTATTTCCTCTGTTAAGTTACAATATGGTTCAAAGACTAAAGTATGAGGTGTGCCTCAAAGTCTACACTTCTCAATACAAACAGGAAATCTACTCTGATTTGATATGACATCTACTCTGATTTGACAGGAAATCTACTCTGACCTTTTGGATTTCTACTGTGGATGACATTTTATTTCTTTCTTTTTTTTTTTTTAGTCTTTGTTGGTTTGGTTGTATGGAGGGGTAGCAGGCATAGCTACTTTCTATCATGTTAACCCTATAACTGAACCCAGGGATGCAATGCCTAGACCCCAATATTAGTGAGGTATATTAGGAAATGCATGGAGTTCCCATTCCAGATGTTTCATAAACTCTACATGACCTGAGTAAATTGCATAATCTCATGTAGGACCTTCAATTTTATCATATAAAAATAATTTAAACGAAAGGATTCCATCCAACCATTGAATGTTTGTGACAAAACCTCAAAGTAAAGTAAGAGTTTTCTTCTTCCTACAAGGTTTTAGAGTCAGAAAGACCTTATAGAGCAGAGGTGCTCAAATTATCAAGAAGCACAGAACTTTAAATTCACCATATTCTTTATGGAATATTATATAATGTTGACATTAAATCCAGAGTCACTAATTATGCAGTTCTGAGATTACAGAATAAATATACATGTGGGAAGTTCAAAAGTTTGTTTATGGTAGGGAAAGAAAGCAATATAATCTCTTGCTTAATTCTACTTTCTAATATTACTTTCATGTTCTATTCTTTTCAAGTACCTATTACTTTTGGAAATTTCACAAACTCACATTATGATTAAGGGCTCAGGCACTTTGCTTAATCCTGCACCTCTTTCCTGTCTACCTTTCAAATTGGATTCTTAACTAGAACTCTTCCCACAAAGTAAACTCCACTTCTAACTAGAGATATTTAGAAGAATAACAATTTACTCCATAACTTTAGAAAATAGAGGAAGAGGGGACCCATTTTATCGTCACTACTACTCTGACATCTAAGCCAGACAAATATTTTACAGCAAAACTAGAGTTCATAAACACAGACACAAAAATCCTTAACAAAATATTAGCAGATCAATAATATGTAAAAATGATAATGTCATAATCAAGTGGGATTTATCTTAGGAAGGAAGATGCTTTAGTATACAAATGTTGAACTTCCTTGGTGGTGCATTGGAGAAGAATGTTCCTTGCCATGCAGGGGGCACTGGTTTGATCCCTGCTCTGGAAGGATTCCACATGCTGCACAGCAACTAAATCCTGTACTTTAAAGCCCAAGAGCCATGACTACTGAGCCCACATGCCTAGAGCTTGTGCTCCGCAATAAGAAAAGGCATTGCAATGAGAAGCTTAAGAGCTGCAATGAAAAGTAGCCCCCACTCATCGCAACTAGAGAAAGCCCACATGCAGCAACAAAGACCCAGCACAACCAAAAAGAAATAAAATAAGTAATTTTTTAAAATATATACAAATATTGATGTAATTAACCACAGAGTAAGTGTAATTCATAACAGGGTAAAGGAGAAAACTCATATGACTATCTCAACAGATGCAAGAAAAACCTTTGACAATATCTAACATCCATGCCTGATAGGAAAAATCTCTGAGAACTATGAAAAAATCTAAAGCTAGTAGCATACTTAGTTTAAGACTGTATGCCTATGTTTGGAACCAAGGCAAAGAACTCCATTCTCACCATTTCAACATTGTACTGAAGGTCTAAACAAGTTTCTTAAGGCCAAAAAAACAAAAAGCCTCAATATTAGAAAGGATGAAGTAAAACTGCTTGTATTAACAGATATGGTGACTATACACAGAAAACACCCTAAAGGAATGCACAGAAAGCTTCCAGACTTAGGAAGTGAATTTAGCAAGGTTAGTGAATAAGTATGTCAATATATAAAAATCAATTATATTTTAATATGGTAACAATTAAACGTTGAAAAATAAATTTTATTTACATATCATTCAATATATGAAATACTCAGGGATAAAATGAACAAAACCTATATATAAGAATTATACCCTCAAGTATGCTAAACAGTGCTGTTAGATACTATTGATGATATTAAAAGGAGAGATAATACCATGTTTATGGATTAGATGACTCAAGTTTGTTATGATATAATTTGACCCCAAATTGATTTATGGAGTTAAATACAATTCCAACCAAACTCACAGTGGGCTTGTTTTGTAGAATATGACAAGCTAGTTCTAAAACGTTGATGAAATTTCAAAGGACATAGAGTCTCCAAAACAGTTTTGAAAAATAAGAACTTAGTTGGATGACTTATGAATTATCATAATGCTATGGCAATCAAAATAGTTCAGCATTAGCACACCAATGAACAAATAGCCATAGAACATATTAGAGATTCCAGAATCCAAAAATAATAGACCCGTGTGTGTGTGTGCATGTGTTTAAGTAAAAGTGCCAAAGTAATGTGACAGATAAAAGGAGAGATTTTCAAGAAATGGTGAGGGAATAAGTAGCTTATGAAAACAAATGAAGCCCAGAAAAAAAAAAAAAAAAAGAACCTTAACATTTATGTCCTACTATACACAAAAAATAAAGCAGAAATAGATGTTTTTCTGGAACTCTGTTGCTTTTTCAATGATCCAGAGGATGTTGGCAATTTGATCTCTGGTTCCTCTGCCTTTTCTAAAACCAGCTTGAACATCTGGAAGTTCATGGTTCACATATTGCTGAAGCCTGGCTTGGAGAATTCTGAGCATTACTTTACTAGCGTGTGAGATGCGTGCAATTGTGCAGTAGTGTGAACATTCTTTGGCATTGCCTTTCTTTGGGATTGGAATGAAAACTGACCTTTTCCAGTCCTGTGGTCATTGCTGAGTTTTCCAAATTTGCTGGCATATTGAGTGTAGCACTTTCACAGCATCATCTTTCAGAATTTTAAATAGCTCAACTGGAATTTCATCACCTCCACTAGCTTTGTTTGAAGTGATGCTTTCTAAGGCCCACTTGACTTTACATTCCAGGATGTCTGGCTCTAGGTGAGTGATCACACCATCATGATTATTTTGGTTGTGATCATGGCATTTGGTCCCATCACTTCATGGGAAATAGATAGGGAAACAGTGGAAACAGTGTCAGACTTTATTTTGGGGGGCTCCAAAATCACTGCAGATGGTGATTGCAGCCATGAAATTGAAAGATGTTTATTCCTTGGAAAAGGAAAGTTATGACCAACCTAGATAGCATGTTCAAAAGCAGAAACATTACTTTGCCAACAAAGGTTTGTCTAGTCAAAGCTATGGTTTTTCCAGTAGTCATGTATGGATGTGAGAGTTGGACTGTGAAGAAAGCTGAGCGCCGAAGAATTGATGCTTTTGAACTGTGGTGTTGGAGAAGACTCTTGAGAGTCCCTTGGACTGCAAGGAGATACAACCAGTCCATCCTAAAGGAGGTCACTCCTGGGTATTCATTGGAAGGACTGATGCTAAAGCTGAAACTCCAGTACTTTGGCCACCTCATGCTAAGAGTTGACTCATTGGAAAATACTCTGATGCTGGGAGGGATTGGGGGCAGGAGGAGAAGGGGATGACAGAGGATGAGATGGCTTGGATGGCATCAATAACTCGATGGACATGAGTTTGAGTAAACTCTGGTGTTGGTGATAGACAGAGAGGCCTGGCGTGCTGAGAGTCATGGGGTTACAAAGAGTTGGACATGACAGAGTGACTGAATCAAACTGAACTGAACTGATACACACACACAGAAATCACTTAAATTGGATCATAGACATAAATGTGAGAGGTAAAACTGTATAATTTCTAGAAGATTACATTGGAAAAATTTTTGCATATTGGCTTATGCAAATATTTCTTAGAACACAAAAACACTACTTATAAAGGAGCAAATTAATAACTAAGAGTTTACTGAAATTAAAAATTTATACTCCTCTAATAACACCACTAAGGAAACAAAAATTCAAGACAAAGAATGGAATTAAATATTCTCAGCACATACCTGGCAAAGTACTTGTATCTAGAATATATAAAGAACTCTTGCCAACAAATAGGATGAAAATAGCCCAATAAAAATAACTAAAAGATTTAAACAATTCACAAAAGAAATTATACAAATGGTCAATAAGAACAAAATGCTCAAAAAATTAGCGTTGAAGTATGTGAAAATTTAAACTACATTGGGATAACACTGAACTTAACTAGATTGGCTTAAATTTAAAAGACTGTCAATAGCAAGTGTTGATGAGGATGTGGAACAATTGGAATTCATGTACACGGTTAGAGGGAATGCAAAATGTACTTTGGAAAACAGTGTGGCTATTTCTTTTTGAAATTCAACATCCCTCCACCATATGACACAGTGATTCCAGTCCTGGATATTTATCTAAAAGAAAAAAAAACATATGTTTTCAAAAAGACTTGTCTACAAGTGTTTATAGTGGCTATTTTCACACTAGCCAAAATTGCAACTGAAATGTCCATCCCCTGATGAATGGGTAAACAAATCCAGTAAATCTATACAGTGAGCTACTAACAATAAAAAGGAACAGAGTACAAATATACAAAACATGTTTACATCTCAAAAACATGATGATAAAGAAAGAAGCTACATGTGTGAGAGTTTGTCCTGGCTTGATTTTATGTATATACGAGTACAGAACAAGCTAAACAATCTATACTAAGAGAGAAAGTGGTGGCTGCGCAGGTCAGGAGGGCCTAGAGGAGCTATCCCACGGTGAAGGTCAGGAAGGGCGGTGGTGAGGAGATACCCCTCGTCCAAGGTAGGGAACAGCGGGTGCACTTTGCTGGAGCAGCCGTGAAGAGATACCCCACCCCCAAGGTAAGAGAAACCCAAGAAAGACAGTAGGTGTTGCAAGAGGGCATCAGAGGCAGACACACTGAAACCATACTAACAGAAAACTAGTCAATCTAATCACATTAGGACCACAGCCTTGTCTAACTCAATGAAACTAAGCCATGCCCTTGGGGCAACCCAAGACGGGCGGGTCATGGTGGAGAGATCTGACAGAATGTGGTCCACTGGAGAAGGGAATGGCAAACCACTTCAGTATTCTTGCCTTGAGATCCCCATGAACAGTATGAAAAGGCAAAATGATAGGATACTGAAAGAGGAACTCCCCAGGTCAGTAGGTGCCCAATATGCTACTGGAGATCAGTGGAGAAATAACTCCAGAAGAATGAAGGGATGGAGCCAAAGCAAAAAGAATACCCAGCTGTGGATGTGACTGGTGATAGAAGCAAGGTCTGATGCTGTAGCGAGCAATATTGCATGGGAATCTGGAATGTCAGGTCCATGAAACAAGGCAAATTGAAAGTGGTCAAACAAGAGATGGCAAGAGTGAATGCAGACATTCTAGGAATCAGCGAACTGAAATGGACTGGAATGGGTGAATTTAACTCAGATGACCATTATATCTACTACTGTGGGCAGGAATCCCTCAGAAGAAATGGAGTGGCCATCATGGTCAACAAAAGAGTCCGTAATGCAGTTCTTGGATGCAATCTCAAAAATGACAGAATGATCTCTGTTCGTTTCCAAGGCAAACCATTCAATATCACAGTAATCCAAGTCTATGCCCCAACCAGTAATGCTGAAGAAGCTGAAGTTGAACGGTTCTATGAAGACCTACAAGACCTTTAGAACTAACACCCAAAAAAGATGTCCTTTTCATTATAGGGGACTGGAATGCAAAAGTAGGAAGTCAAGAAACACCTGGAGTAACAGGCAAATTTGGCCTTGGAATACGGAATGAAGCAGGGCAAAGACTAAGAGAGTTTTGCCAAGAAAATGCACTGGTCATAGCAAACACCCTCTTCCATCAACACAAGAGAAAACTCTACACATGGACATCACCAGATGGTCAACACCGAAATCAGACTGATTATATTCTTTGCAGCCAAAGATGGAGAAGCTCTATACAGTCAACAAAAACAAGATCAGGAGCTGACTGTGGCTCAGATCATGCACTCCTTATTACCAAATTCAGACTGAAATTGAAGAAAGTAGGGAAAACCACTAGACCATACAGGTATGACCTAAATCAAATCCCTTATGATTATACAGTGGAAGTGAGAAATAGATTTAAGGGCCTAGATCTGATAGATAGAGTGCCTGATGAACTATGGAGTGAGGTTTGTGACATTGTACAGGAGACAGGGATCAAGACCATCCCCATGGAAAATAAATGCAAAAAAGCAAAATGGCTGTCTGGGGAGGCCTTACAAATAGCTGTGAAAAGAAGAGAAGCAAAAGGCAAAGGAGAAAAGGAAAGATATAAGCATCTGAATGCAGAGTTTCAAAGAACAGCAAGAAGAGATAAGAAAGCCTTCCTCAGTGATCAATGCAAAGAAATAGAGGAAAACAACAGAATAGGAAAGACTAGAGATCTCTTCAAGAAAATTAGAGATACAAAGGGGACATTTCATGCAAAGATGGGCTCGATAAAGGACAGAAATGGTATGGACCTAACAGAAGCAGAAGATATTAAGAAGAGATGGCAAGAATACACAGAAGAACTGTACAAAAAAGATCTTCACGACCCAGATAATCACGATGGTGTGATCACTGACCTAGAGCCAGACATCCTGGAATGTGAAGTCAAATGGGCCTTTGAAAGCATCACTTCGAACAAAGCTAGTGGAGGTGATGGAATTCCAGTTGAACGATTTCAAATCCTGAAAGATGATGCTGTGAAAATGCAGCACTCAATATGCCAACAAATTTGGAAAACTCAGCAGTGGCCACCGGACTGGAAAAGGTCAGTTTTCATTCCAATCCCAAAGAAAAGCAATGCCAAAGAGTGCTCAAACTACCACACAATTGCACTCATCTCACATTCTAGTAAAGTAATGCTCAAAATTCTCCAAGCCAGGCTTCAGCAATACATCAACCGTGAACTTCCTGATGTTCAAGCTGGTTTTAGAAAAGACAGAGGAACCAAAGATCAAATTGCTGAGATCTGCTGGATCATGGAAAAAGCAAGAGAGTTCCAGAAAAATATCTATTTCTGCTTTATTGACTATGCCAAAGCCTTTGACTGTGTGGATCACAATAAACTGTGGAAAATTCTGAAAGAGATGGGATACCAGACCACCTGACCTGCCTCTTGAGAAATCTGTATGCAGGTCAGGAAGCAACAGTTAGAACTGGACATGGAACAACAGACTGGTTCCAAATAGGAAAAGGAGTACATCAAGGCTGTATATTATCACCCTGCTTATTTAACTTATATGCAGAGTACATCATGAGAAACACTGGACTGGAAGAAACACAAGCTGGAATCAAGATTGCTGGGAGAAATATCAATAACCTCAGATATGCAGATGACACCACCCTTATGGCAGAAAGTGAAGAGGAACTAAAAAGCCTCTTGATGAAGGTGAAAGTGGAGAGTGAAAAAGTTGGCTTAAAACTCAAAATTCAGAAAACTAAGATCATGGCATCTGGTCCCATTACTTCATGGGAAATAGATGGGGAAACAGTGGAAACAGTGTCAGACTATTTTTCTGGGCTCCAAAATCACTGCAGATGGTGATTGCAGCCATGAAATTAAAAGACACTTACTCCTTGAAAGGAAAGTTATGACCAACCTAGATAGCATATTCAAAAGCAGAGACATTGCCAACAAAGGTCCGTCTAGTCAAGGCTATGGTTTTTCCTATGGTCATGTATGGATGTGAGAGTTGGACTGTGAAGAAGGCTGAGTGCCAAAGAATTGATGCTTTTGAACTGTGGTGTTGGAGAAGACTCTTGAGAGTCCCTTGGACTGCAAGGAGATCCAACCAGTCCAGTCCATTCTGAAGGAGATCAGCCCTGGGATTTCTTTGGAGGGAATGATGCTGAAGCTGAAACTCCAGTACTTTGGCCCCCTCATGCGAAGAGTTGACTCATTGGAAAAGACTCTGATGCTGGGAGGGATTGAGGGCAGGAGGAGAAGGGGACCCCAGAGGATGAGATGGCTGGATGGCATCACTGACTCGATGGATGTGAGTCTGAGTGAACTCTAAGAGTTGGTGATGGACAGGAAGGCCTGGCGTGCTGCGATTCATGGGATCATGAAGAGTCGGACACGACTGAGCAACTGAACTGAACTGAGCTGAAGAGAGAAAGATCAGTGGTTACCTGGGGCTGGGTGTGTGTAGGTAGACTGGCTGCAAAGGGGCATGAGGGAATTTTTTAGGAAAATTTTCCATACTTTTTTTGTGGTGGTAGATTTAGAAGAATATTAATTGAGCAAGACCTATCAATGTGTAAACTTGAAATGGGTGCATTTTTTGTATAAAAAGTTGACATCAATAAAGTTAATGTCATAATAAATAATTAAATAAATAAATAAAAATGGCTTAAAAATCCTCATACTTGGAAATAATCAGTGACTTGAGTATTATGGACCCTGGAATATCTCTGTAAGAGAGGAACGTTCTGTGTGTCACACAAATAGGCCATGATTCCTCCAAACCCTTCCTGCTATTTATTTTTGTTTGAGCTTTGGTGGGGGCTGGGCGGTTCCTTTTAACTCTCTTTCATAAATAGAGGAATAGACTTCACTCTAGCTTTCTTTTAACTTCTACTTTCCCAGGGCTTGAATTTAGACTGCAGAACTAGTCCTTAAGTTATTTTTTGACATTCCTTGGTTTCCCTCCCTGCAATTCAGATTACAAACAAAGCATTCTAGGAGGATATTTATTTTTGACATTAGAATGAACAAATACTAATTCTGTTTTGAGACTCCAGCGATCTACCTTAAGGTAATTGGATACCACCAAGGTTACCTGCATTTCCTGGTGAGTGGTGGAACAAAAACAGAATGCTTACATAATAAAGATCTTGTTCTTTTTCTGGTTTGCTTTCATTGAAAAGAACATGGCACCCCACTCCAGTACTCTTGCCTGGCAAATCCCATGGACGGAGGAGCCTGGTAGGCTACAGTCCATGGGGTCGCTAAGAGTCGGACATGACTGAGCAACTTCACTTTCACTTTTCACTTTCATGCATTAGAGAAGGAAATGGCAACCCACTCCAGTATTCTTGCCTGGAGAATCCCATGGACAGAGGACCCTGGTGGGCTATGTGGTCCCTAGGGTCACAAAGAGTCAGACACGACTGAAGCAACTGAGCACACATGCACACACTATAATTTGTTACAGCAGACACAAGAAAGCAACCCAACAGATAGACCTGACCCCATATGCAGAGCACACCCAGGCCATCCTGGAGCAAGTCAACCACCGCAGGAGAGACTTCCCATCAAGACAAAATTCATGGGATTCCTGATGCATCTGTATGTCTTGAGTGGAGAATTAGGCAGCTGGTGATGCTTTGGGCTTTGAGTTAGTTAAGTATAAAGACAAAAGCAAAATAGTTTTTTAAAGTCAGTATTTAATCCTAGGAAAAAGCAAAACTGTTCAGGTAAAAAGAAAAAAGGCAGTGCAAACTACATGACTCATGTGTAAGTAGCCTTTACATAGCCATTATAATATAAATTACCCTAACATCTATTATTTGGTTGGGAAATGGCGGGAAGTATAGTCCTTTTGTGGTAATGATGGCCCCAAATTCTCATCCATCAAAATGGGAACAACAAAAGCCCAAAGAAAAACCAAGTTAGGAATATATGCATGCTACTTAGAGATGCAGAGAGAAAACACAAAATAGTAAGTTTCAAAAGTTGAAAGCAGTGGCTTCTAGGGAGGAGTAAATGTAGGAAGAAGTGGTAAAGTGAATGCTGTGGTTAGGCTTTGCAGGAAACATTTTTGCATTTGTATATTCCTGTATCACTTTGGTAAAATAAAAATAAAAAACTGGAAAAATAATGAAGACAGGAAGAATTGGTTACATTCCAAAATTCATAAAGCATAAAATGAATGTTTTAAAACCAATTTCATAGCATGTATAAAAATAGGTATATGTAGCTGAATGTTATGTTTTCAGTGACTGCATCAAATAAGAATTCAAAAGGTACTATGTTGCAACACCTTGGAAGTATTCAGTTCAGTTCAGTTCAGTTCAGTCACTCAGTCGTGTCCAACTCTTTGCGACTCCATGAATTGCAGCACTCCAGGCCTCCCTGTCCATCACCAACTCCTGGAGTTCACTTAAACTCACATCCATCGAGTCCGTGATGCCATCCAGCCGTCTCATCCTCTGTTGTCCCCTTTTCCTCCTGCCCCCAATCCCTCCCAGCATCAGAGTCTTTTCCAATGAGTCAACTCTTTGCATGAGGTGGCCAAAGTACTGGAGTTTCAGCTTTAGCATCATTCCTTCCAAAAAACACCCAGGACTGGGTAGTTAGAATAAGAAAAAAGAGTCCAGAATGGTGGTGGCTAAAAGACAAAGAAGGGAAAAGCCCACAAAAATAGGACAAAGGAAGGTCCAAGGACCAGAGTGAGAATCTCAGGTGAAAAAAATAGGCCTCCTAACCTAGTTTACATAGAGCAGGCTCAAGGGGAGGAGAAAAGGGATATAAAAAGAGGAGCCAAAATTAAGCCTTGGGCCCCTCTTCTCTTCGCATCTTCTGGGTGGGGGTTGGGGGTGGGGGTGGGGGTGGGGGTGGGGGCCCGCCCTCACACCTCGAGGATGTATTTTCCTTTGCTTGCCAAATAAAACTGAACTGTAACACTGGTCTGTCTGTTGCTTCAAATTTTTACTGCAACAAGAGAGAACTGAAGAAATTACAAACTCCCCTGACATATATGGTGCCATTTCTCAGATTTTGCTTGGCTGAAACAACCACATGACAGTCCTGCAAGGCAGAGGCCAAGAACAACAGAAGCCCAACACAGCAAAAGCTCCCACGGTGGAATCTGAATGCTAAGAAAACCCAGTACAGTGGAAGTGACAAGGAGCCCAGAGTGCTGGAAACTGGAACAGCAAAAACAAAAGAGGTATAAGCTCACACAGCTCAGTCTCAGATTCCAGAAGATCTCTGGTTGGGGTAGGAAGACCTTGCTGCTATGGCTGGAAGGACATATGTCTAACAAAATCTTAATTCCTTACAATCTCTCATTTCTTCTTTCCTCAAACCCCCTGCAAACAGGCGAGTGGCAGTGGGTGCCCTAGGGTGTCCCAAAGGCTCTACTATTTGCTGTGCCTTAGTAGCTGTTGCCCAAGTGGGTGGGGATTCTTCTTTCCTTAATCTTCTTTGTGCCAAGGATCAGGCCAATGAAAACTGTGAGCACAGGTCAGGTATTTAGCAGATTTTCTGGCAGGTTATGAAGGGGATTCCTCAGCACATTTTCCCCACTGCTTTTTCCTCCCATCCTTCAGCTCCTCTCTCCATCTATGCTACTGCTTACAAAGTATTGGTCAGATTATCATCTTTCCATTTCTGAAAGTTGTGCTTGAAATCATTTACCTAAGTTTGGGACTCAAATCCATATGGCAGGAACTCTGTGTTATGCTTAGTCACTCGGTTGTATCCAACTGGGGCTTGAACCTGGCCAAAACCCATGGTGTCTGTTTTCAGGAAGTAACGAAGCTCAGGCTCTTGATGTCTCATTGAAAAAAATTCAGTGAGAAAAACAGTGATAGGTAAGAGGTAGATTTGTTCAGATTCAGAGAGAAGCAAACTCCAATCTCTCTAGATAAGCTTTCTGCAACATGTGCAACAATAGCATTTCTCAGTGAACCCCCTAGGGCAGATGACAGGCACACAATGCCTGCTAGAAGTCCATCTATTGGTGGCCTCCTTCAAGGGCAATTGGGCTTCCAGGGATAATGTTTGCCACTGCAGGAGTTAGCCCTGCAGGCTGTTTGGGCACAAACTCTTGCCATCCTTCTCCTAAAGTTACAAACATACCCCCAGATCAAATCTCCACTCCACTTTTATGGAACATCTGGTCTGTTCCTTCTTATCAATTTGTTCTTAAGCCATTTACTAACTCCTACAACCAGGACCCTGCCCCCCTGTAGGCAATATCGCTCCACCCTGCTTATTATTAAAATACTCTTAATGCCCCTGACAGAACCAGATAACCCACTCCTTTGTCATTACTTCTGTTATTACATAGAGTGGGTCTATGACACTTCAGCAGTATATGAACCATGACCTTCTAGATGTTCAAGCTGGGTTTAGAAAAAGCAGAGAAACCAGAGATGAAATTGCCAACATCGGTTGGATCATCAAAAAAGAAAGAGAGTTCCAGAAAAACATCTATTTCTGCTTTATTGATTATGCCAAAACCTTTGACTATGTGGATCACAACAAACTGTGGAAAATTCTTCAAGAGACAGGAATAGCAGACCACCTTACCAGCCTCTTGAGAAATCTGTATGAAGGTCAGGAAGCAACAGGTAGAACTGGACATGGAACAATGGAATGGTTCTGAATCGGGAAAGAAGTATGTCAAGGCTGTATGTTGTCACCCTGCTTATTTAACTTATATGCAGAGTACATCATGAGAAACGCTGGACTCAATGAAGCACAAGTTGGAATCAAAATTTCCAGGAGAAATATCAATAACCTCAGCTATGCAGATGACACCACCCTTATGGCAGAAAGTGAAGAGGAACTAAAAAGCCTCTTGATGAAAGTGAAAGAGGAGAGTGAAAAGATTAGCTAAAAGTTCAGCATTCAAAAAATTCAGATCATGACATCTGGTCCTATCACTTCATGGCAAATAGATGAGGAAACAGTGGAAAATGTGAGACTTTATTTTCTTGGGCTCCAAAATCACTGCAGATGGTGACTGCAGCCATGAAATTAAAAGATGCTTGCTCCTTGGAAGAAAAGTTATGACCAAACTAGACAACTTATTTAAAAGCAGAGACATCACTTTGCCAACAAAGTCCATCTAGTCAAAGCTATGGTTTTTCCAGTAATCATGTATGGATGTGAGAGTTGGACTATAAAGAAAGCTGAGTGAGCTGAAGAATTGATGCTTTTGAACTGTGGTGTTGGAGAAAACTCTTGAGAGTCCCTTGGACTGCAAGGAGATTTCACCAGTCCATCCTAAAGGAAATCAGTCCTGAATATTCATTGGAAGGACTGATCTTGAAGCTGAAACTCCAATACTTTTGCCACCTAATGCGAAGAACTGACTCGTTTGAAAAGACCCTGATGGTGGGAAACATTAAGGTGGGAGGAGAAGTGGATGGCAGAGGATGAGATGGTTGGATGGCATCACCAACTCAATGGACATGAGTTTGAGTAAGCTCCAGGAGTTTATGATGGACAGGGAGGCCTGGTGTACTGCAGTCCATGGAGTCACAAAGAGTCAGACACTACTGAGTGACTGAACTGAACTGATGACAGTGAAAGGTTTACCACTGGAAACACCCTGAGCTGTTCTTATGGAGGACTTGGAAGAAAATCAGTGACTTGCTTTCCCTCAGAGCAATAAGAGAATAAGGCTTATCACTGTTTCACTAGGTTTCCAATCTCAGGACAAGACTTGGATTGCTTTACATCATGATATCTATTCCCATCTGCAGTTGACAAATCAGCAATGAGTTAAGATTACAACCCCTTAATTCTACCCAGCATTAGTCATGCTGGAGATCTTGGGGATGCCCAACTCCAGTCCGGGGGTCCCAGGAGGTCAACCTGCCTTGACTTGCCTAGGGATCTTGTCCCTAGGAGGTTATCATGCCTCAATGTGCTCAGGGATCCAATTCTCGTGAGGCCTACCTGCCTTGACCTACCCGGGGAGTTGATCTCTAGGAGGCTGTCATGCTTCAGCCTTCCTGGGCATCTGCATCCTGACCTGGGGACGCCTGGCTCTCAGGTTGCAACAGTATTGGGTAGGATAAGCTTCAGAAAGACTCACCCCTAAGGAAGTCTGCCGAGGTCCAGCCCTGGCTGATCCAGGGTATTCGAAGGAGAGACGGCTAGGCGACCTATTCAAATGTTAATTAGAGATAATAAAGAGTAATAGAATGAGGATAGCTCAGTAGGAAAATTCAGTGGAGAAAAGAAGCTGAGTGGCTTGGTTTACGCGGAAAATCAATATAACCCGTGACACCAGGTTAGCTCTGACCACGGAGGCCGCAGGCGCCCTCTCGAATAGCGGAAGGTGCCCCACCTTAGACACCTTCTCGAGCGGGTCTTAGAAGCCCAGGCAAATAAATGGTCGCAGAGGATATCCGCGCTCCAGATGGACACTCAGCTGGAAGTTAAAGGGAAGAATGACATGGGGAGACCAAGCGTTGGTGAGCAAGGCCCATAGCTTTATTTTCAACAGGGGCTTTTATACCCTAAGTTACACATAGAGGATAATAGGGGATGCAAAATCAGCAGTCTTTGATGCTTATCAAAAACCAGGGTTTCTTTCCTGCATGTTTATCGTATACAAATGGTTTAGGTGATTTACATCATCTTCTGGCCAGAGGCCTATTAACATTTTATGACTCTTGACAAGCACTTATCAACAAAGACTTATTTTCTCTAAGAGTAATTATTTTAAGGTTTGGCGCCATCTTCCGAAGATAAGATTACGTTCCTATAGGGTGGATGTGTAATGGGTTTACAAAGGAAAGAATTTACTACCTTAAGGGTCTAAAGTTACTAACACTAAGGCCACTACTTATTTTTTCTACAAACCAACTATATTAATTAATACACATTCAAGGATACAATTCAGGGGATGTGGAAACTTGGCAACAAACATTGGCTCATCAATGAAATCTTTTACTAGTTTTATTCTGACAGTTTCTAATTCTCTGAGAGGCTCTAAGCTATTTGAATATCTTAAGCTTCCCGTGCCTCTTGAGGCTGGGAGACTGTAAACAATCGTATGCATAGCTGTTGGTGTCCGGGTAAACTTGTCAGGCGAGTTAGAGAGCCGTCTGAGGGGTTTGGATTTAAACACTCCTAATTGCCCAGGAACTTTATTAATTGGAGCTGTAAGTTAACTCTTTGACAGAGAGAGCGAGATGGTGGTGGGGGACAGCCCCCAGTAAAGTCAGAGGTGAGAGCACAAAGCAATAAAGTAGGCAGACTCTGGTTTTTGGGGGGTAGATGCTCGAGAATATCCGGGGGCACTCCCGAGGCTCGATCCCGCCTTTGCGTATGCCGAGCCTCCTTCCTCATGACCTTTGTCACGAGTGGAATGTCTCTCGCCGGCTCCCGGCAGAAGTCCACCCATGGAAATAGAAGGAAGCATGTTAGTTGTGGGGCTGTGCCTGGTCTCAGCAATAGCTTTGGAATCCAACCAGAACACCACTGCCTTTCTGGAAAGGCTAAAAGAGGCCCTCCACAAGTTTACCAATCTGGACTTAGACTCTTATGAGGGACAGGTGATTTTAAAGGACAAATTTCTGTCCCAACGTGCATCAGAAATCAGGATAAAGTTACAACAGCTACAGCAGCAGGACCCCACTGCCTCTTTAGATGAGATGGTCCAGACAGCCTCCCATACCTTTTATAACAGAGAACAGGAAAAGCCAAGGCCCAAGAAAGGGAGAAAAGAAAAGAGACAAGGCATGCTCAGATGCTGTCTGCCCTCCGGGAAAGCCCTATCACAAACCCCAACTCCTTGAAGGACAGGGCACAAGGCAAATGCCTAGCATGTAGACAGGCAGGACATTAGGCCAAAGAGTGTCCAAACTGTGACAAGTCTCCTAAAAAGGCTTGCTACAAATGCCATCAATTGGGACATTGGGTGGCACTCTTCCCTTGGGACCCAAGAGCCTTGAGGTCAAGCACCAAGCCTTGCCTCACGATGGGTTCAACAGAACTGAAGCAGCATGCTTCAGCCAGCCCGCCTGTCATAGATAACCATGACAGGGCTGGAGCCAAGGGTACAACTGGATGTGGCAGGTGGGTCTGAGAATTTCTTGGTTGACACAGGGGCTCTGTCCTGACCTTCTACTCTAGAAGCTTCTCCTCCCAAGGCAGTAACATTTTGCTACAGGAAAAAATATTACAAAAAGATTCACCTGAGTACTTCTTTGTTGCTGGGATGGACAAATATTTTCCCACCAGGTTCTGGTGGCCTCTGAGTGTCCTACTCCCTTATTGGGAAGAGATCTCACCCTGCCTTTGAAATGTTGCAGCTATTGCAGTCCTGATAGAAGATGGTTTAAAACTCTCTCAGGGGCAAACTAACTATTTTTACCAGTCATCAAGTGAAACAACTCCTGAATGGGAAACGCCATTTATGGATGTCTGATCAAAGAATCCTCAGATATAAAGTAGGGCTTATGGAAAATCCAGGCCTTACTATATCTCCTTGTAAGGTTCTTAACCCAGCCACCCTCTGCCTACCTCCAAGGGCTCTCTCCCCTTTCAATCTTGCCTAAAAACTTTGGACCACTAGACAAAACCCAGAGGGATATTGTCAGAAGATCCTCTGAGCAATCCTGAGGAAATCTGGTATACTGATGGAAGCAGCTTTGTCTTGGATGGGAAAAGAAGAGCTGGATATGCAGTAGTCTCCAATTTTGAGACCCTAGAGGCTAAACCTTTGCCGCTAGCTACTTCAGCCCAGTTAGCTGAGCTCATAGCCCTGACTATGAGATTTAGAGCTGGGAAAAGGAAAAAAAGTAGCCATTTACACTGACTCCAAGCATGCCTTTCTGGTGCTACATGCACATGCTGCTATTTGGAAAGAAAGAGGCCACTTGACCACCCAAGGGTTCCCAATCAATCATATCCTTAGGCTCTTGGAGGCAGTCCATCTGCCCACTGAGGTTTCAGTATCCCATTGTAAAGGACACCAAAAAGTGAGAATGGAAGTGGCTTGAGGGTACCAGGCAGCTGATCAGGCAGCTAATCAGGCAGCTAGCATTACAGAACAATGACTTAATAGGAGTTGCCATCTTAGTTCCACAGACTAATTTTCCAGAAACTCCTTCATATACTGAAGTTGAGACTCTTAAAGCTAAGAGTGAGGGCTTTCAAGAAGACCAAATGGGGTGGTTCCTAAAGGAGGGACTCCTTTTTCTGTCTGGGAACCTCCAATGGAAGTTGGTTAACTCCTTACATGCCACCATTTAGAGAAGAAGGTCCTCAAAAGATTACTAAAAAGGTCCTTCAGAAGAACAGGCCTCCAAATGACTATAAGGCAAGTGGTCTTCTCTTGTCCCACTTGCCAATTAAACAACTCCCAAGGAGTTCAAAGACTCCAGCTGGCCCAGCCCGTCCAACGACATGGGACATACCTAGGAGAGGGCTGGAAGATGGACTTCACCCAGATGTCAGTTTCTCAAGGGTGTAAATACCTATTGGTCATGATAGACACATTCACAGGATGGATTGAAGTCTTTCACACTCGGACTGAGAAGGCTGAGGAGGTGGTAAAAAAAAAAAAAAAAAAACTGCTCCATGAAATCATTCTGAGATTTGGTCTCCCCAGGTCATTACAAAGTAACAATGGGACATCATTTACTTCTAAGGTCACCCAAGGGGTCTCGAAAGCATTGCTGCTAAGTCACTTCAGTCATGTCGGACACTGTGCGGCCCCATAGATTCGAAAGCATTGGGCATTACTTATTATGGACACCACTATAAGGACTCTGAGGCCTGAGACTAGCAAGAGGGGGAGGCTCAAGGCCCCTTGCCACCCGAGTTCAGCAGGAAGTAGCCAGAGAGACCTCGACGCCCCTATTCCCAAAGAATTAGACCTCCCATCTCTTGAGGGGGGGATGTCAGGTAGTTAGAATAGGAAAAGGAAGTCCTGAATGGTGGTAGCTAGAAGACAATGCAGTGAAAAGCCCACGAAAAAGGAACAAAGGAAGGTCCAAGGACCAGAGTGAGAACCTCAGGTGAAGCAACAGCCCGCCTGGCTAGCCCAATTTACACAGGGAAGGCTCAAGGGGAGGAGGAAAAAACATATAAAAGAGGAGCCAACATTGAGCTTCAGGCCCCTCTTCTTTTTGTGTCTTTTGGGTGGGGGGTGGAGGCCCACCCTCACACCTCAAGGATGTGTTTTCCTTCGCTTGCCAAGTAAAACTGAGCTATAACACTGGTCTATCCATTGCTTCAAATTTTTGCTGTTGCAAGACAGAACCAAAGAAACTACAAACTCCCCTGACAGAAGTGTTCTGGAAAACTTCCACTTGTAGGCACATGGAGGGTGCACAGAACACTGTAAGTCAGGCCCATATAAATCTGTCATGGGAAAGGGCAACTGGGCCTTGTTAACCCAGTTGCTCTAGGGGCTTCTCTGTTGACAATTCTAGATCTTCACCTTTCTTCTCACATCCCTTAAACACACTCATCCCAGTGCTTTCTGTTTCAACAAATTAAGACCATAAACATGATATCAACTCAATTGGCATTAACATTTATTTGAGGGTCTGCTTCTAGAACCAATCCTGGTGCCAAGAGCTGTATCAATGTGTCCAGTTAGGAAAGCAGAAAACTCTACATTTCAAATAAAACGGATTTTATACAGAAACTGGGTTATAGGATTGTCGGAAGCCTGCAAGGGCATACTGAAATCATGAAGAGCATTAAGCCTCAAAAGGGCTGGGAGAGTGAAAAAAATGTGGCAGGGTAGCCAGAACGGAAACCTGAGCAAAAGAGCCCCCCAGGGTTGTGACTTAGGCCTCTGAGGACAGGGTACAGCACAGTGGTTGCTCAGGAGCCAAAGCTCACACTCACTCTGCCAAGAGAGCTGCTCAACTGCTGCCACCGTTGCTTCCTCTGACGCACGAAGCAAGCCTGGGGCCCCGAGCGCCTATAAGCACCTGGCCAGAGGAGCCAACTGTGCGACACGCATAACAGTAATGAGAACTGCAAAGAAAGGCTCCTCCCCTTTTCCTGTGTTCAGATCTCTGTGACAGAAACTTTAGGGAAGCTACATATCAAGGGACTTGGAGAAATTGAATTTGCAAAGGCACAGTCCCAACATCACAGAGCAGACTATGAAAGTGTAAACCATGACAACAGATCAATATTAAGAGCATAACTGTAAGGAATATGCTATGAACAGGCCTGTACTATAATTAACATGGCTTCCTTGAAAAATAAGAATGACTTTCTCATCACCCCCAAGCGAAGGGCTGGGAGCAGTAAAAAGGACATCTTGGAAAGAAATCTTGAAAACAAGATGTTGAAATACTGATGTGAGTGACAGAAAACCATTACTGACTATTCCCATAACCAGAGCCTTGAGGGAGTTGCTGAGACAGGATTCACTAGCTGAAGGGCTACAAAGTTATGAAAGGCCTGAAGCTTGGACACTGAGGGCTGTGCATTGTGTATCTTTATCCCCGATCTAAGATTGTAAAGAACAGATATCTCTAGAGCATGTACAGGAAGTAGATGTTAACAAGAAAAGGCATGCTAGGATTAGGATCCGGGCTTTTGCCTGTGAATGGCATCAGCCCCATGATCCCCAGTTTCTTTCTGAGTCTTATTTTTCTTCATTCTTCTGCAGCACAACTCCCTCAGGTCAGTTCATTGTTGGGCTGGTCCCAACACAAAACATTTATACCTATTTAATGCCAAGCTCCACTCATCCTGACTTCCTTCTAGGAAAGGACAGGGCATCTCTCTGCATCTGCTCTGTCACTGTCCATCTGCTCTTGCATGCTGTGTGCTTTATCCAGGAGAGACCTTAGCATCTTAATCATAGCTGTTTTAAATTCCCAGTCCAGTAATTCCAGTATCTTTGCCATATCTGAGTCTGCTTTTGAGGCTTACTCTGTTGTTTTTCCTTATGCAAAGAGTTGACTCATTGGAAAAGACTCTGATGCTGGGAGGGATTGGGGGCAAGAGGAGAAGGGGACGACAGAGGATGAGATGGCTGGATGGCATCACTGACTCGATGGACGTGAGTTTGAGTGAACTCTGGGAGATGGTGATGGACAGGGAGGCCTGGCGTGCTGCGATTCATGGGGTCGCAAAGAGTCGGACACGACTGAGCGACTGAACTGAACTGCTGCTTTTAGTATAGTTTGTAATTTTTTCTTGATATCTGGACATATTATATTGGGCAAAAAGGAACTGCTGAAAATAGGAATGCAGTGGCGAGGTGTGAGAGAGGGGAAGATTATATGGTTCTACAGTCTTTCAGTGAGCTTGGGCCCCTGCACCATGCACTTCATCAGGGCTTCTCAGCCCACCTCTCAAGCCCCCTTAGGTGGGACAAGATGGCTAGAGCTGGCTGGGGTTGGGTGTTTCCCTTTGCCCAGATAATCTAGGCTCTCATGAAAACCCCAGAAGGTTAGGCTTTGGTGAACTAGCTTCTCTGAGGGAAGGCATTTTTGTTGTTGTTCAGTTGCCAAGTTGTCTCTTTGCAACCCCATGGACTGCAGCACGCCCAGCTTCCCTATGCCTCACTGTCTCCTGGAGTTTGCCCAAGTTCATGTCCATTGAGTCGGTCATGCCATCCAATCATCTCATCCTCTGTTGCCCTTCTCATGCCTTCAATTTTTCCAGCACCATGGTCTTTTCCAATTGCCGAGGTCCAGCCCCGGCTGATCCAGGGTATTCGAAGGAGAGACGGCTAGGCGACCTATTCAAATGTTAATTAGAGATAATAAAGAGTAATAGAATGAGGATAGCTCAGTAGGAAAATTCAGTGGAGAAAAGAAGCTGAGTGGCTTGGTTTACGCGGAAAATCAATATAACCCGTGACACCAGGTTAGCTCTGACCACGGAGGCCGCAGGCGCCCTCTCGAATAGCGGAAGGTGCCCCACCTTAGACACCTTCTCGAGTGGGTCTTAGAAGCCCAGGCAAATAAATGGTTGCAGAGGATATCCGCGCTCCAGATGGACACTCAGCTGGAAGTTAAAGGGAAGAATGACATGGGGAGACCAAGCATTGGTGAGCAAGGCCCATAGCTTTATTTTCAACAGGGGCTTTTATACCCTAAGTTACACATAGAGGATAATAGGGGATGCAAAGTCAGCAGTCTTTGATGCTTATCAAAAACCAGGGTTTCTTTCCTGCAAGTTTATCGTATACAAATGGTTTAGGTGATTTACATCATCTTCTGGCCAGAGGCCTATTAACATTTTATGACTCTTGACAAGCACTTATCAACAAAGACTTATTTTCTCTAAGAGTAATTATTTTAAGGTTTGGCGCCATCTTCCGAAGATAAGATTACGTTCCTATAGGGTGGATGTGTAATGGGTTTACAAAGGAAAGAATTTACTACCTTAAGGGTCTAAAGTTACTAACACTAAGGCCACTACTTATTTTTTCTACATACCAACTATATTAATTAATACACATTCAAGGATACAATTCAGGGGATGTGGAAACTTGGCAACAAACATTGGCTCATCAATGAAATCTTTTACTAGTTTTATTCTGACAGTTTCTAATTCTCTGAGAGGCTCTAAGCTATTTGAATATCTTAAGCTTCCCATGCCTCTCGAGGCTGGGAGACTGTAAACAATCGTATGCATAGCTGTAGGTGTCCGGGTAAACTTGTCAGGCGAGTTAGACAGCCATCTGAAGGGTTTGGATTTAAACACTCCTAATTGCCCAGGAACTTTATTAATTGGAGCTGTAAGTTAACTCTTTGACAGAGAGAGCGAGATGGTGGTGGGGGACAGCCCCCAGTGAAGTCAGAGGTGAGAGCACAAAGCAATAAAGTAGGCAGACTCTGGTTTTTGGGGGGTAGATGCTCGAGAATATCCGGGGGCACTCCCGAGGCTCGATCCTGCCTTTGCGTATGCCGAGCCTCCTTCCTCATGACCTTTGTCACGAGTGGAATGTCTCTCGCCGGCTCCCGGCATCCAATGAGTCAGTTCTTCACATCAGGAGGCCAAAGTATTGAACTCATTTCCAATGAGTTGGCTCTTTGCACCAGGTGACCAAAGTCAGCTTCAGCATCAGTCTTTCTAATGAGTATTTAGGGTTTATTTCCTTTAAGACTGATGGGTTTGATCTCCTTACTGTCCAAGGGACTCTCAACAGTCTTTTCCAGCACCAGTTCGCAAGCATCAAGTCTTCGGCACTCTGCCTTCTGTATGGTCTGGGTTTCACGTCAGTACATGACTAGTGGAAAGATCAAAGGCCTGTTAAGAAGAACAAAATATACTGGCCTATTTCAAAAAGGCTCTTCTCCCCTTGCAGGAAGCAGGAGGGGATTTTTCTCCAATAACTGAGAATTTGGTCAAGATCCAGGAGACAAAACTCACAAAAGTGAGGGGGTTTCCTTCTGACTGGATCCCCCCTGAAGTTGTTTAACTCCTTCAGTTTTTAACTGAGCCTCAGCAATTCATCAGTTACAATTCAGGTCTTCTTATTCAAGGCTGGTTCCTGCAGAAGTTGCTACACCAGTAAGTTGTGATGCTTTGTATTCACCTGTTGACTTCTCCAATTTGGGGGAACCATTCTGCCCTGAGACCTCATTTCTCTTATGGATCTATGAGGAGTTGATTTCTCAGTTTGTTCAACCTTTTACTTGCTGTTAGGATGGTGTGGTGACTTCCAAGCTTCTTGCGTGACAGACTGAAAACCAGAAGTTCTCTGACCTCTCTTTGCATACTCTTTAAATCTATACATTGAGTCCTTTTGTATTGCCTATTACATTCCCAACTGGACATTCCTCTGAGAATATTTCAAGGTTATCTAGAATTCAACGTGTTCACATCAACTTCCCCTGTTAGTCAATAAAACCGCTTTCTCCCACTCACTTGCACTGGAACACTGGAGTTTTTCAGATTTTATCACATGTACTTTAATTTTTCCTTTGTAATTTCTCTTTTCATCCTTTGCTACTTTCACTAAGTCCTGGGACTAGAGCAGTAAACAGATGAGTGTGGACTTTGGAGCTCAATTGTTCAAATCCTGATTCTGCCCCATGCTGGCTGAAGAACTTGGTTTTGGGCCTCCATTTCCTCATCTGTAAAAAGGAATACACTACTGCATCAGATTGATTTGAGAATTTTTAGTAAATATAAAGCACTTAGAACAGTGCCTGGCAGATACAAAACATACATAATCGTTAACTACTAGTATTATCATTATTATTCTTTATTAAAAACTTTGGGGACTTGCTAGAGGTCCTTCCAATGCAGGGGGTGAGGGTTAAGAGTTCCCTTTCCATCCCTGGTTGGGAAGCTAAGATCCCACATGCCTCTTGGCCGAAAACCCAAAAGAGAAAACAGAAAAAATACTGTAACAAACTCAATAAACACTTTTAAAAAAAGAACTTTGGAGAAAACTTCTTAGAAACTTATCGCAATCTGTTTTTTAATCTAGTATCTTCAGTTACCCATCTACGAAAGGTGATGTATGATAATATTGCACTAATAAAAATTAAACCAAACAATGTAAATAAAGCACTAATAAAGTAATTACTCAATAAAAGCTGTTATGTAATGTGATGATCAATAAAAATAATACTATCCTGTGGAAAATCACCATAGTCTTCTTCATCATTAAACAACAGTTTTCAGTGTGTAGATCACATCTTTCCCTGGTACATACTTTCATATTATTGAAGTGTGGAATTCATGCTATTTTGCATTACTTTAAAAATTGTATATGATATCTCTTAAATTCAGAATCTAAAAACATGATACAAATGAACTTATTTACAAAACAGAAACAGACCCACAGACATAGAAAATAAACATGGTTACCAAAGGGGGATGGGGAAAGGGATAAATTAGGAGTTTGGGATTAATAGATACACATTACTATATATAAAGTAGGTAACCAACGAGGACCTACTCAATATTTTGTAATAACTTAACAAGGGAAAAGAATCCGAAAAAGAAAAGATAGATAGATATGTATAACTGAGCCACTTTGCTGTATACCTGAAATTAACACAACATTGTAAATCAACTATACTTAATTTTTCAAAAATCATTACTTAATATTTTTGTGTCTGTATCATCTCAAAAATTATATTTGCATAGCATTTCACCACACTGATCCACAATATTTCACTAAAACACCTATATTTAGTTCAGTTCAGTTCAGTTCAGTTGCTCAGTCGTGTCCGACTTTTTGCGACCCCTTGAATCGCAGCACACCAGGCCCCCCTGTCCATCACCAACTCCTGGAGTTCACTCAGACTCACGTCCATCGAGTCAGTGATGCCATCTAGCCATCTCATCCTCTGCCGTCCCCTTCTCCTCCTGCCCCCAATCCCTACCAGCAACAGAGTCTTTTCCAAAGAGTCAACTCTTCACATGAGGTGGCCAAAGTACTGGAGTTTCAGCTTTAACATCATTCCTTCCAAAGAAATCCCAGGGCTGATCTCCTTCAGAATGGACTGGTTGGATCTCCTTGCAGTCCAAGGGACTCTCAAGAGTCTTCTCCAACACCACCGTTCAAAAGCATCAGTTCTTCGGCACTCAGCTTTCTTCACAGTCCAATTCTCACATCCATACATGACCACAGGAAAAACCATAGCCTTGACTAGACGGACCTTTGTTGCCAAAGTAATGTCTCTGCTTTTGAATATGCTATCTAGGTTGGTCATAACTTTCCTTCCAAGGAGTAAGCGTCTTTTAATTCCATGGCTGCAATCACCATCTGCAGTGATTTTGGAGCCCCCCAAAATAAAGTCTGACACTGTTTCCACTGTTTCCCCATCTATTTCCCATGAAATGATGGGACCGGATGCCATGATCTTCGTTTTCTGAATGTTGAGCTTTAAGCCAACTTTTTCACTCTCCTCTTTCACTTTCATCAAGAGGCTTTTCTGCCATAAGGGTGGTGTCATCTGCATATCTGAGGTGATTGATATTTCTCCTGGCAATCTTGATTCCAGCTTGTGTTTCTTCCAGTCCAGCGTTTCTCATGATGCACTCTGCATATAAGTTAAATAAGAAGGGTGACAATATACAGCCTTGACGTTCTCATTTTCCTATTTGGAATCAGTCTGTTGTTCCATGTCCAGTTGCTTCCTGACTTGCCAGACATCCTGGAATGTGAAGTCAAGTGGGCCTTAGAAAGCATCACTATGAACAAAGCTAGTGGAGGTGATGGAATTCCAGTTAAGCTATTTCAAATCCTGAAAGATGATGCTGTGAAAGTGCTGCACTCAATATGCCAGCAAATTTGGAAAACTCAGCAGTGGCCACAGGACTGGAAAAGGTCAGTTTTCGTTCCAATCCCAAAGAAAGGCAATGCCAAAGAATGCTCAAACTACTGCACAATTGCACTCATCTCACACGCTAGTAAAGTAATGCTCAAAATTCTCCAAGCCAGGTTTCAGCAATATGTGAACCGTGAACTTCCTGATGTTCAAGCTGGTTTTAGAAAAGGCAGAGGAACCAGAGATCAAATTGCCAACATCCACTGGATCATGGAAAAAGCAAGAGAGTTCTAGAAAAACATCTATTTCTGCTTTATTGACTATGCCAAAGCCTTTTACCTACATATTAAGATCATTCAAGTTTGGAACTCAGGGAAAACTGTCAAGAAAATCTGCATGTCTTTGCCTTAACACTTCTCTGAGATTATTTCCTAGCACCTTTCACAAGATCTACAAACAAATATTTTAAACATTCTCTACATGTTTTTTTAGTTCATGGTCAGGGGTCAAAGTTGCCAAAATATTTTCTAATTTAGGGGAAAAAGAGATAACTTTAACTCCTTCACTAACTTAGGTTTCAATGTCAAAGTAAAATATTAAGTAAATACTTAATTTATGGTATTGGATTTGAGCAGATTAAACATATTGCCATAGCAACTTAAATGTTTGGCTATTACTAATCTTTCTCTTTATCTGCCCAAATCACACAATAGTTGAAGCTGTTGGATTATTTATGCAACCATGAGAAGTATTGCTATCTTTTTCCTTTCCAAATATCTTTTAAGTAAATATTGACCACATTGCTTTGCCAAGTCATTTGGCCTATAAAATAAGGAATTTGAATTGGATTTCTAATCTCCTTGCTAGATAAAGTATTCTTTCTCAAGCCTTATATAATGTGGGGGCTACCTTTGTGGACAGATAAATATCTTACTCAAACCTTGTTCTGCCCTGCTTTATTTTTATAAAGTAATGGGGAAAATATAGGCTTCTGAATTGAGCAGACTTGGCTAGAATTCTGCCACTGCCACTTTCCAACTTCATGATACCATTAGAGATGGTATAACTCTACACCTGCTAAACCTCAACCCTCTGTTTTATACTGATTATTTCATGACTGGGCATCTGATATAGACTGATGTTTGATTTTCAAAATTCATAAGTTTGAACCTAGTCCCCAGTAGCTGGTATTTAGAGGCGGGGCCTTTGGGAGGTGATAAGGTCAGGAGGGTAGAGCTCTCATGAGTGAGATTAGTGCTCTTATAAAAGAGGCCCTAGAGATTTCCCTTGCTCCTTAACCCATGTGAGGACACAGTGAAAAGATGGTCATCTATGAACAGGAAGTATGCTCTCACCTGACACCGAATCTGCCAGCACCTTGACTTTGGACTCTCCAGCCTCCAGAACTGTAAAAAATTAACATTTGCTGTTTAAACTACCCAGTCTATGATATTTTTGATATATTAATAGCAGCTGAGACAGAATAAAATAATACCTGACCCAACTGCTTGACAGAGAGACTTTAATTAAAAGACAGAAGCCAGGGCCAGGCTATGTTCAAACAGAGAGGGAGAATCAAAGATGTGAAAGAGTCAGTTAGCCCTGATATTCCATATGCAATTCACTTCTTGTCCTTTGATGCTTATGTGATTGTCTATTATATTTACACCCTAACACTCTTATTAATGGGCTTCCCAAGCAGTGCTAGTGGTAAAGAACCTGCCTGCCAATGCAGGAGATGTAAGAGATGCGGGTTTAATCCCTGGCTTTGGAAGATCCCCTGGAGGAGGGCATGGCAACCCAGTCCAGTATTCTTGCCTGGAGAATCCCATGGACAGAGGAGCCTGGTGGGCTATGGTCCATAGATAGGGTCACAAAGAGTCAGGTACAACTGAAGGGACTTAGCATGCATTCATTCTTACTAACATCAGCCTGAGTATCTTGATGTTCTTGAAGCCAATATTTCTGATCTAGAAAGGATACTTAGGGACCTATAATTTCTGAGCTTCTCTTTACTTAATCTATGAAATGGGAATAATAAGAGTACCTTCCTTGTAGGATTGCTCTGAGGATAGTAGGTGAGAATGCATGAAAAACTCCCAGTGGAGTTCTAGAAATATAGTAGATGCTCAGTTAGTTGTGGCCTTTAGCTTCCTGCAAATTTATATCTCACAAATAAACCAACAATTTATTAAGAATTTACAGTATTCCCAATACCTTATCCTTCCATTATCCTATAAACAAGTCAATCCAATGAGTCTTTTGAATTGCTTGGGACATATCAGCCCTTTGATACCACGCAGAATCTCTGAGAAGTGGTCAGAGTCCCTTTTTTTGCACTGCTGTCCTTCATGAGTCAAGGTAAGTGAGAGCAGTATGGTAGCCATTCAGTAGAAGTGGTGTCTAGTCAATGTTTATAAGACCACAGTGAGACAGAAGACCTTTCGACCCTCTCTGCTGGGTCGACAGTGTAGCTGTAGTATGGCTTTCCATATCTGCATATGTAAAGTTGGCAACAGATAATGGTGTTGTTCCCTTGACAATTCTAGAGAAATATACCCTTTTTGTTAACATATGTTGACAGACTAAGTCTAATTAAGTAGTTGAATGAACCATATCCTCCAATTGTTGGTAAAAGACTTGAGATTTATTAAAAATCAAGCTCATATTCTCTTTCTGATACTCACTGCACTGAACAAATAACAATGGAAGTTTACAGTGAGTTTTCTTGAATAATTGCCAAAATGATCATTATTTAGTTTCTAACTGAAAGGTCTACAAAGCCTCCTCTGAGTTCTTCAGACAGGATGCTCTCTCTCTGATATAGAACATTACAGATCGTCTGACTTGGTTTGCTGTGTCTTTTCCCCCCATAGATTATGAGTTTACTTTTATGGATGATCATTGTAGCTAATATTTATTAAAGGCCGTCCTATTTGTCAGGATCCCTAAGTGCTTTAAAAAGATTAACTCATTTGTTCATCAAACAACCTTTCCAGGTGGCAATACTGTTCATCTTCATTTTATAGATAAGGAAACTAAGGCCAAGGACAGTTTAATAACAAGTCCAATTCATACAGCTAGTAAGGACAGGGTCGGCTCGACTCCAAGGTCATGCTATAACCATGGCCTCATACTGCCTCTTGGCACGGGTAGACGTCATTTCTTATCCATCACTGTCACCCCATAGTACCCACTTGAATATCTAGAACAGGGAGGGTCTCAGTCAGTTTCGATTGATACTGTATGGAGCAGAAATGCCACTTTTGCTGTCACTGACTGGTGTCTGATTTCTCTATTGTGAAGAGTGGGAGCGTGCTGGAGCAAACACATCACTCGGGCTTGTAGCTCTCTCTGTCCTATGCCTTTTGTGCTGCTTTCTTACTCCTCCCCCTTGCTAACTGTGTTATGTAGATTTGAAATCGGAGCTCAGTTTACACAAAGGGAAAACAGAACTCTGAACATCCTATGTGGGAATGAGAGAGGAGAAATATATAATCCAGAAAAAAAAAAAAAAAAGGTACATATAAGAAAGTATTTAACTAATGAAGTCAAGACGTTATTTGAAATTAGCATATTGCAAACAAAGTTAATGTTTGAGTGCTGGTTCAGTGCCCTGTTACTGTTGGTTTGACTAGGTCTAAGAATAAACTGATGGGCAGGGCTTAAAGATCCCAGATCACATGTGGGGAACAGGGTGGTAGTCAAGCATATAAGAATCTGTGCAATCTATCTCTTGTATGTACTAGAACAGGGAAGAGCCTGTAAGTCTGTAATTCACATCTCCTGCCAGCAGAGAAAAGAAGAAACATGAGCACAGCAGGAAAAGTAAGGCAATTTTTTTTTTTAGAATTATTCTAATTAATGTAAAACTCATGTTTGACTGCTTGAGAGACAAGCATTGGCTAGCAAGGAAAGTTTCCTTTATTCAGGAGGCTAGCAACCTGTGTGTTAGTCCGTCAGTCGTGTCTGACTCTTTTGCAACCCCATGGACTATAGCTTGCCAGGCTCCTCTGTCCATGGAAATTCCCAGGCAAGAATACTGGAGTGGTTTGCCATTTCCTTCTCCAGGGGATCTTCCCGACCCAGAAACTGAACTCATGTCTCCTGCATCTCCTGCATTGGTGGGCAGATCCTTTACCACTGAGCCACCTGGGAAGCAACCATGCAATATTTAGAGATACACTATTTAATGAATAACAAAATTCATATATAAATTAGAAATAATTTATACTGAAATACAACTTAGGATATATGCTTCAATATACAAAGTATACTAAACTACAATTGAGAAGGGCAATACCTAAATATCTTTAAGAAGTATGTAGAGCATCTATATATATTAAAATCTATATTTCCTATATTAAGTACATGTGAAATAGTTATAGCCAGTCATGTGTAATTTTCAAGTCTAATGTTAGAAATGAAATGTTTTTATCAAGAAGTTATGTCTATATTAAGATATCATTAATATAAATGTGTTATTCTTTATAATACAACTTAATATTATTCTTTATAATATAAATGTTATTCTCTTTGATCATAATCATTCTTTTTATGAATATAGGAAAGTTAAATGTGACAAAACTTTTATTGACTTCAAAGCATTAGAATCATCAAGGCTAAGCAAACCGACTGAGATGCAGACGTTGAGAATGGACTTGTGGACACAGCAGGGGAGGGAGAGGGTGGGGTGACTTGAGAGAGGAGCACTGACACAAACAGACTACCGTGTGTGAAACAGACAGCTGGTGCGACGCTGCCGTAAAGCGCAGGAAGCCGAGCTCAGTGCTCTGTGGTGACCTAAATGGGTGGGATGGGGGGGGGAATGCGTAGTAAAAGGGAGATTCAAGAGGGATAGGATATATGTATACATGTAGCTGATTCACAGTTGTACAGCAGAAACTAATACAACACTGTAAAGCAATTATACTCCAATCAAAAAACAAAAAAATTTAAAGATAAAGCAAACCAGAATCAACATGCAAATTCTGATTTTAAAGGGTCCTATTATGGCACAATTTAAGGAATTCCCATAGAAATGTTATCTTCATGCAAAAACCAACGTGATTTTACAATAATAATAATAATAATAATAATACTGATACTGTTGGAACCACTATTTACATTGAGAACAGATATATTTGGTTCTAAGCCTTCCACAGACTCATGTTTATTTGTTCAATGTGCTTACAGGTACAGAGAAATACACGTGGTTGTTCAATACAATCAATTCATGTTGTTTAACTGCTTAATGGCAAAAGCCTGTGCAATTGTTTCTAGTAGGTTTGCTGTGTAAGGAGTGAATTATGCAATATAATATCTTGCTATAATGGCAGGCCTATACAGTGTGGCCTATATCAGGCCTATATATATATCAGGCCTATATCAATAAGACTGGTTGGAAATCATACAGATGATCAGTTGACAGTTTTCTTATTTTAACTTTATTTTCATGCATTACTGATTGGCATTTACAGTAGCCTATTACATTTCAAATGAAGAATACTTAAGAAAAAGAAAATTTTAATTTTTCAAAACTCAGAGATCAAAAGGGTAGGCCAAATGCATTAATTAAATTTATAAATTACAGGCAATCAATCCCCCCCCTCCTAAGATACAATGTCAATAACTGTTAGCTATATGATAACACTTCACTTATGTTTAACCTTCTGGCACTATATTTTCTTCAAATGCTAAATGACAATAGTAATAATACCTACTTTTGTAAGGTGGTTGTGAGAATTTAATAAACTAATACTGGAAAGCATTTAAAATAGTGCCTGGTACACAGAAATAACTGACTAAATATTAATCACTGCTATTATTGTTATCTAACTTCTAACCTTTTGTTAATCTTTTACTATCATCAAGTAGTGAAAGATAAAATGGTATTCATTCTTCGGACACCCAGGTTTGTAACTTTGGGAAAAGTACTCGTCAACTATTGAGTCAGTTGAGCCTCAAGCTTTTCATCTGAAAAATAAGACTAATGATTCAGTAATACTACCCTGTGAAGTTTAAAAGTCAAACTCATATTTCACCCAACACAGCCACTGTGCCTGCTACATCATTGGCACCCCAATATTCAACACCTCTCTACCATTAGTGTATTACATCCAAGCACTCTTATATTTATTGTGGCATTGGCCATAGTGAACACTTTGCAAAGTGGAAGGATTTGGTGCATATATAGTAAAAATAAATCATCAGATAAATTGCAATTGAATTTTTATCATGTTTGTAGTATGTTGTTAATTCTCTTCAGAAAAATCTCTCAATTACACCAGCTTTGCAAAAGTGAAGACAACCCTTATGTTACATTCCCAAGCACTAAACATATATGCTTAACTGTCATTTGTAAGAACATCTGTAGGTAAGCTATGCTAGCTAGAAAGTCAAACACAGTTCTCTCATTTTTATGTGTGTGTGTGTGTGTGTGTGTGTGTGTGTGTGTAGTTTTAATCTCTACAATTTTAGGCTCAAATCCAATCTGAAAGAAATCTCTATTCATAAATTATATAACAAAACAGAGCTGCCAAATCTAACTTCCAAATTAGTGATGCAAACAAGGAGCCCATAGAAGAAGTAGAGAGAGAAATCAAAGGAGCAGGCAAATAGAGAAAGAAATTCTAGGCTGGGAGGCTTAGGAATTCTAAAGTCAAATCATTTTGGCTTAAGTGGAGAATTGAGCAAGAGGGAAATGAGTTTCATGTAAACAGACACTGAATCTGGTAGTAATGTGATAGTGATTTAGAACTTCATGGACAAGACAACAGCTTTGGATAAACAACCAATTTCAGAACCACATTAGGAAATAGAACCTTTAGAGGGAAAAACAATGATGATCTTTTTTCATAAAAGAATATATTCCATTTTTATCTCAATGTCTTCCTACAGTTGTTTCTCTTTCCTTGTGTTATTGCCTTACACATTTTTATAAAAAGTCACTATTATTCTTTTTGCAAATCAGAGGTTGTTCATGTTCATGGAACAATATTAAGTTTCAGACATGGGGCTAGATGGTACATGTAAAAAGATTAAAGGCACATTCCCTGAATTCAAGGCTGGGGGGACAATGGTGTCATCTCTCTGCTCAATTTTCAGGTAATAAAATGCAAAGCAGCTGTGCTGTGGGAGCTCAAGAAACCATTTTCCATTGAGGAGGTGGAGGTTGCACCCCCTAAGGCCCATGAAGTTCGTATTAAGGTAAAATTTTTTTCCATTTCTATTTAATCTTAGGTTTAAATTTTTCAGAATGTAACAATGAAAGTAACCAAAGCACTTATAATATAGTCATCCAGATAGTGGAATTACATTTGTTGTCAAGGGAAGCTATAAATCAAAATTGTTAAATTTTTTAAAAAGAGACCAAAGAGCATGTACAGTATAATCCTAGTGAAACGAAGAACTTATGTGGTGGCTCAGCAGTAAAGAATCTGCCTGCCAACACAGGAAACGTGGGTTCGATCCTTGCATTGGGAATATCTCCTGGAGAAGAAAATGGCAACCCACTCCAGTATTCTTGCCTGGGAAATCCCACGGACAGAGGAGCCTGGTGGACTACAGTCCATGGAATCGCCAAGAGTCAGATACGACTTAGCAACTAAATAACAACAACAACAACAAAGAAGTGCAAACAATATATATCATTTAAAATCAATTAGCATTATGTGATGGCACTTACGTAACTTTATTTTCTTATCTGCATTTTCTATTTCTATCAAAAAGACTGCATATTATATGACTTCAATAGTTAAGAAACAATTATTTCACAGATTACTCTAAGTTGTTTAATGCATAAAAGGAAAGTGGAGCATTATCAGGCTGAATAACTTCAGGTATAATTTGAAACAGTATTTGGAAGAGTAGGAATTATTAGCAAAATGCTTTAAAATTCTTCAATGCAATTTCAGGAAAATGAGTATGTTAAGCCCATCTGAGGGTCATAGTCTTATCTGAATCTAATCAACCCCCCTTTACCCTATAGATGGTGGCCACAGGAATCTGTCGCTCAGATGACCATGTGGTTAATGGATCTGTGGTCACACGTCTTCCTGTGGTCTTAGGCCATGAGGGAGCCGGCATTGTGGAGAGCGTTGGAGAAGGGGTGACTACAGTAAGACCAGGTACAGAATTCACACTTAGGAAATGTGCCTTGGCTCAGGGCCCCAAGGTGATGTAGCCTGGATAATGACACTGAAGCAATGAGGGATGAAAGAACGTATTTAAGGCTGAGCTGGGACAGAGGTCTCTTTCTTTATCCCCTTCCTGCCTGACTCAGGCATGTATGCATCCATGCACTACTGTATTCTCTACATCAGCTAGTATTTCTTGAGGACCTACTAGATGTCAGGCACCACGTTAGATCCTGGGAATACATGAGGATTGAAAGAGACCCAGTGTCTGCCAGGGTAGAGTTCATAATCAGTTAATTCCCATGTTAGTGTTGCCAAGCACTGTCTTCTACCAGGTCCAAAGAAAACTACTGATGAGACAGAAAAAACATGTCTAGACATAGTGGGGACAAACATAATCAGTGTTTTGAACCTGTTCAGGGCTGACTTCACACAGTGGGGATTGTGAGCTCTGGACTGAATCAACATAATCTCTTCTCAGGTGGGAAGTGGAGCCCATGCACAGTTTACCCTTTGAATATATGGCCACTTTTCCTTCAGTTCAGTTCAGTGGCTCAGTCGTGTCCGACTCTGCAATCCCATGAATCGCAGCATGCCAGGCTTCCCTGTCCATCACCAACTCCCGGAGTTCACTCAGACTCATGTCCATCAAGTCAGTGATGCCACCCAGCCATCTCATCCTCTGGTGTCCCCTTCTCCTCCGGCCCCCAGTCCCTCCCAGCATCAGAGTCTTTTCCAATGAGTCAACTCTTCGCATGAGATGGCCAAAGTACTGGAGTTTCAGCTTCAGCATCATTCCCTCCAAAGAAATCCCAGGGTTCAGAATGGACTGGTTGGATCTCCTTGCAGTTCAATGGACTCTCAAGAGTCTTCTCCAACACCACAGTTCAAAAGCATCAATTCTTCAGCACTCAGCTTTCTTAACAGTCCAACTCTCACATCCATACATAACCACTGGAAAAACCAAAGCCTCTGCTAGACGGACATTTGTTGGCAAAGTAATGTCTCTGCTTTTGAATATGCTATCTAGGTTGGTCATAACTTTTCTTCCAAGGAGTAAGCGTCTTTTAATTTCATGACTGCAGTCACCATCTGCAGTGATTTTGGAGCCCAAAAAATAAAGTCTGACACTGTTTCCACTGTTTCCCCACTTTTCCTTAAACCATGATTAAACGTGACTGGTTACCAATTTTCTTGAATATTTACTGTATCCTATTATTAAATATTAATACAAATATTTTTAGAGGTAAACAGTGAATAAACAGAAAATTTCCATGCCATCATTGCATATAATCTCTTAAATGTTATTTTTCTGAGTCTTTTGGATAAGTCCAGTACTTTGGCCACCTCATGCAAAGAGTTGACTCATTGGAAAAAGACTCTGATGCTGGGAGGGATTGAGGGCAGGAGGAGAAGGGCACGACAGAGGATGAGATGGCTGGATGGCATCACTGACTCGATGGACATGGACGTGAGTCTGAGTGAACTCCGGGAGTTGGTGATGGACAGGGTGGCCTGGTGTGCTGCGATTCATGGGGTCGCAAAGAGTTGGACACGAATGAGTGACTGAACTGACCGAACTGAAGCTTTAAGTTCTTACTTAATTTCTTAATTCCTGCGTAGAAATTTAAGAAGAATCTGTTTTATCCTCATCCCCAGGTGATAAAGTCATCCCACTCTTTGTTCCCCAGTGTGGAAAGTGCAATGTTTGTAAACACCCGGAAGCCAACCTCTGCCTGAAACACGAGTGAGTATCTGTTACTCTCCTTGGCAGTGAAGGAATTTGCACGCTAGTTTTGCTCCTGTCTTATACCCTCTTGTGTTTGTGTGTTGCACTGACCAGCCTGAATGAGCCACAGGGGACCCTTAGTGATGGTACCTGCAGGTTCACCTGCAGGGGGAAGCCCATCCACCACTTCCTCGGCACCAGCACCTTCACCCAGTACACAGTGGTGGATGAGATGTCAGTGGCCAAGATCCATGAAGACTCACCACTGGAGAAAGTCTGTCTCATTGGCTGCGGATTTTCTACTGGTTATGGGTCTGCGGTCAAAATTGCCAAGGTAGGAATAACAATGAGTGATAAAACCAGCTACACTCAGACTGTCACGAGCTAAAAGCAAAGCAATTTCTCACAGGAATCTGAGATCATTCTTCACATTTATTGGAAGCTTTCCCCTCTTCTACCATAATAGCATCGCTATGCTCCACAGAATTGAGGATGTTGATTAAAAGTAGAAGATACCCTCAGAAGGAATTGAGGGAATGCCCTAGAAAATGTATCTGTTATCACAAATGAAAAGCTATTGATAATTAGTTAAGAAAAAGGAAAGGTGTTTTCCATAATTATTCTTCTGTATGTGTTCTTTGTGGTATTACTGAGTTTTAGACCTAGGAGTTCATTTTATCATTCATTTAGTGCCTACATGAGCCATGCACAATAGGTTCTGCTAAGTTTTGAGGAAGCAAAAGTAAACAAAATGAAGGGGCTGACTATGAGTTTAGTTCGTGGATCCTCTACTCCCATAATTAGGATCAACAGGAGATTCCAGAGCCTGACCTGATATCCTGATATACGTCCAAACTGAGGGCCACCAACATGCGCATTCTCTGTATCTCTACGAGGAAAGCAATAAGGCTTCGATGATGCATTAAGCATTTATTCCACTGCTATACTTCCTCCCCAGCCATGAACACATACACACGCCCAAACTTCAATGTGGCAGGTTTTAAGGAGAAATTCTTTAAAGTCTCCTCTTCCTAAAAGGTTGAAAATCTAGTAGTATCCTTCTGTTTTATGAACTGACACCCAGAGACATAAAGCCATTTGCCCAACATCTTACAGGTAGTTAACATGACAATTGCGACTAGCCTCCTCAAAACTCCTGCTGAATCACAAACCACAGTAGATATTTACCAACACTTTTAAATCACAATCACAAGCCTCATCTTTTTCTAAGGTAAAAAAGTGGTGTTGTACCCCCACAGAATGTTTTCTTGGTACAGGAGGAACATTTTACCCACAGTGAAGTCTGACTATAACAGACTAGGTTTAGTAAACAGTCCCTTAGGTAAGTTAAGCTATTGTGAGCAAGTGTTTTCCAAATTTCTGTGACCTTAGCACCTAGTCCCTTGTACAACTTTATCATCTGAACAGATTGTCTAATTGAACCTGCGCACAGAGTGGAAGCCAAGGGTACTTGTGATAATGGATTTCATCCATTATTAAAATATAAACCAGCTTTTCATTGCATTATTTTTCATTTGTGTATTTTTTAAAGCAGAGATAAAGACCCATTAAGAACACGTTGGTCTCAAGCTGTATTATCTTAAAATTATCTGTTAAATTTCCCCTGGTGTTAAGTTTGCTTAAGCTGGGGATAACTCTTCTCTACTTCACAGCTTCTTTCTGCTCTCATTATACGTCATGACTACTGAAAGTTTTTGAACCAAGGTGTTAATTATTGAGGGTTCAATTGGATTATTTTTTCAGTCTCCTCTCTTCCATTTATTATTAATTTCCCTAGAATTGTGTTTGTGTATGTGTGATGGACTGAAGCTGGCATCAATAGATTTGAGGCACTAGATTTTCTTCAAGAGGGGAGTCACTAGCATCTAGAGCTCAATGGTCATCCAGTCCACTGGCTCCCAGCCTGGGTTTCCCACTGGAGTCACTTGGAGACTTGGTCTTGCCTGCAGAGTTGTTGTCGTTGTTTAGTCACTAAGTCGTGTCCTACCCTCTGTGACCCTATGGACTGAAGCTTACCAGGCTCCTCTGTCCATGAGAATTCCCAGGCAAAAATACTGGAGTGGGTTGCATATCTTTTTCCACTTACTGGCACAGAGTCTGATTTAATTGCTTATGGGCTGTGACCTGGGTATTGAGATTTTTTTAAAGCTTCCTAGGTGAGTCTAACGGAGAAGGCAATGGCACCCCACTCCAGTACTCTCACCTGGAAAATCCTATGGACGGAGGAGCCTGGTAGGCTGAAGTCCATGAGGTCGCTAAGAGTCGGACACGACTGAATGACTTCACTTTCACTTTTCACTTTCATGCATTGGAGAAGGAAAGGGCAACCCACTCCAGTGTTCTTGCCTGGAGAATCCCAGGGATGGGGGAGCCTGATGGGCACCCATCTATGGGGTCACACAGGGTCGGACAAGACTGAAGCGACTTAGCAGCAGCAGCAGCAGCAGGTGAGTCTAATGTCCAGGAAAATTAGAGAAACACTAATCTAATTCAAACCCATCATTTCAAGTGTGAGGCAGCTAAAGTCAAAAGAGGTTTTGACAAAAGGTTGGACATAATTTGAGTAACTTCTGACAAAAACAAAGCATGGCACTTTATACAATTTAGGCCCTTTCTTACAATTGTTGTTGTTGGTGGTGGTGGTTTAGTTGCTAAGTCATGTCCAACTCTTTGTTAGCCCATGGACTGTAGCCCACCAGGCTCCTCTGTCCATGGGATTTCCCAGGCAAGAATACTGGAGTGGGTTGCCATTTCCTTCTCCAGGAGATCTTCCTGACCCAGGGATTGCGCCCGCATCTCCTGCATTGGCAGGCGGATTCTTTACCACTGAGGCACCTGGAAAGCCCTTAACAATTATTACTTAATCCATTTTCACATTTTCTGAAAACAGGTTACCCAGGGCTCCACCTGTGCCGTGTTTGGCCTTGGAGGAGTTGGCCTGTCTGTTATCATAGGCTGCAAAGCAGCTGGAGCAGCCAGGATCATTGCAGTGGACATCAACAAAGACAAATTTGCAAGGGCCAAACAGGTGGGTGCCACAGAGTGCATCAACCCTCAGGACTACGAGAAACCCATCGAGGAGGTGCTGAAAGAAGTGAGTGGTGGAGGTGTGGATTTTTCATTTGAAGTCATCGGTCGGCTTGACACCATGGTATGTACTTTGAAATGTGTCAAGACATAAGCTTCTGCATTCTAGAGTTTTCTTTAGTGTGGCAGGATATAAACATTATATAGAAAGAACATTTTTAAAACTATGATGATTTTCCATTTCCTATTTGTTACCTGGGTTGCTTAATTTATTATGATGAGGAATCTCATTCCATCAGTCAAAAAAAAAAAAAAAAAACCTGTCACGAGTAAAAGTATCATGTCCTATTTAGAGAGGGAGGGGGGGTTTACTGAGCCATCATAAATTTAATTTTTAGTTTTAAAAATTCAAACTCAAGTACATATAAAGAATATAAATTCTGTTCTCAAGTTGGCAAGTTTGATTTTTCAACACGTTCTTAACAAAAAATGATTTAACAATATTTGTATGTTTTAATGAATTCTTTTTTTTTCAAGACCATACTTTGACCAAAAAAAAAAAAAAACCAATGAGAAACTTTAGGCTCCTTATCATTTCATTAACAGAAAATACACCCCGTTTATCGCAGCAGATAGCACAGTGCCTGGTACATAAAAAGCATCCAAATCTGTGTGCTGAACTGAATAATTTAAAAGGTCAACAGGTTTTCCCACCAAAAAATTTTAAGTGATATGTATCTTGTAGTGTTGTTTGTGGATTACATGAGATGACACACGTAACATACTTAGCAACTGCCACCTGTCAGTGGTAAGCTCTTAATAAATGTTATCTGGTGTTGTCAAAAGGAAGTAATATTTCCAACTGTGCAAAACTTAAATCATCTTTAAAATATACATGATATTTCCCTTCTCCAGGGGATCTTCCCAACCCAAGGATCGAACCCAGGTCTCCTGCACTGCAGGCTTTCTTTACTGTGTGACCATCAGGGAAACCCCATACATGATACGACTTTCAAATACTTACAGATATCATCAATTGCAACAGAGAACACATCTCTAGCTACATTCGCCCTAAGCAGAATTCTCTAGAATCCTAGTGAAAAAAGCCCCAGAGACCAACACAATCACTCGCTTTAGGTTCTCCAGTAAGTCCCAGCAGTGCTGGGAACAGGAAGCAGCACCTTAAGAGTAAAGCTCTTTGCAGCCTTGACCAGGAACAGTTATTCCATAGATGACTGATGTTCCAAGGCTGTCACTTTCCAAGGCTGTCACTTGCTCCTTATGCCATTTTTAATATGGTTTTTCCTCCATTTTCTCTTGTGGAATTGGATTATTTTAAGTATCTGATAGCCACATGTCCTGAGGTTCTCTGATCATCCAAGTGTCATACTCCAAAATCAAAGGATCAACTACTATATATTTCGGGGGGGGGGGTGTTTTCCTAAACAACTTTCTTACTACACACATGTCTAAAAACCTGACTGGAGGGAAAAGGCTTTCTTTTAAAGTTTCAGAGTAAAAATAAATAAATAAAAGCTCACAGAAGGTCAAAGCACATTTAAAATATGCCCATTTTGACCAACAGCTATATGGCTCTTTTGGCCAACAGCTTGCTCCTTGGAAGAAAAGCTATGACCAACCTAGACAGCTTCTTAAAAAGCAGAGACATTACTTTGCCAACAAAGGTCCATCTAGTCAAAGTTATGGTTTTTCCAGTAGTCATGTATGGATGTGAGAGTGGGACTATAAAGAAAGCTGAGCAATGAAGAATAGATGCTTTTGAACTGTGATGTTGGAGAAGACTCTTGAGAGTCTCTTGGAGTGCAAGGAGATCCAACCACTCCATCCTAAAGGAAATCAGTCCTGAATATTCATTGGAAGGACTGATGCTGAAGCTGATGTGAAGAACCGACTCATTAGAAAAGACCCTGATGCTGGGAAAGATTGAAGGCAGGAGGAGAAGGGGACGACAGAGGATGAGATGGTTGGATGGCATCACCGACTCAATGGACATGAGTTTGAGTAGGCTCCAGGAGTTGGTGATGGACAGGGAAGCCTGGCATGCTGCAGTCCATGGGGTCACAAAGAGTCAGAAACAACTGAGCAACTGAACTGAATTGAACATCATTAATTAGAAGGGAAAGCAAATCAAAATCACAAAGGGATTATTACCTCATACCTCTTCGAATGAATATTATAAAAAAAAAAAAAGCAATAGCAAGTGTTGAAGAGGGTGTGGAAAAAAGGGAATTTTGTGCACTGTTGGTGGGAATATAAAACAGCCACTATGAAAAGCAGTATAAATGCTCCTCAAAAGATTTAAGATAGATCTTTTATCATGTGATCCAGCAATCCCACTTCTGGAAATATATACAAAGAAAATAAACTCACTATCTTAGACATGTGCATCCCCATGCTCATTGCAGCATTATTCATAATAGCCAAGATATGGAAACAACCTAAATGTCCATATGGATGAATAGATAGAGAAATTGTGAGGTGTGTGTGTGTGTGTATAATATACATTTGTGAACTGTATATATGTATATATATGAATGAATATTATTCAGCCATAGAAAAGAAGTATTGACATTTGCAAAAACTTGGAAAAATCTGGAGGACATTATGCAAAGTGAAATAAGCCAGACACAGAAAGACAATTATTGTATGATCTTTCCTATATGTGGAGTCTAAAAAAATTCAAATTCTTAGAACCATTGAGTAGAACAGTGGTGGCCAGGGGCTGGAGGAAGTAGGAGAGGAATAATGGGTAGATGTCAGAGAGTACAAACTCTCAGTTATGAGCAAGTTCTGGAGACATCCATGTACAGCATGGTTACTATAGTATTATTAACTATAGTTAATAATACTGTTTTATATACCTCCAATTTGCTGAGAAGAAAGATCTTAAATGGTCTCACTGCAAAAAAAAAAACTAGTAACTGTGTGAGATTATAAATGTGTTCACTTAATTGTGGTAATTATTTCACATGGCATATGTATATTAAATCATCACACTCGACACCCTAAAAATTCATGGCATACAACCTAAAAATAAATGATTTTTGTCAATCATACTTCAAAAAAACAAGAGTTCAGTTCAGTCACTCAGTCATGTCCAACTCTTGGCAACCCCATGACTGCAGCATGCCAGGCGTCCTTGTCCATCACCAACTCCTGGTGTTCACCCAAACTCATATCCACTGAGATAGTGATGCCATCCAGCCATCTCATCCTCTGTCATGCCCTTCTCCTCCTGCCTTCAATCTTTCCCAGATTCAGGGTCTTTTCAAATGAGTCAGCTCTTCGTATCAGGTGGCCAAAGTATTGGAGTTTCAGCTTCAACATCAGTCCTTCCAAGTGAACACCCAGGACTGATCTCCTTTAGGATGGACTGGTTGGATCTCCTTGCAGTCCAAGGGACTCTCAAGAGTTTTCTCCAATGCCATGGTTCAAAAGGGTCAATTCTTCTGCACTCAGCTTTCTTCACAGTCCAACTCTCACATCCATACATGACTACTGGAAAAACCATAGCCTTGACGAGATGGAGCTTTATTGACAAAGTAATGTCTCTGCTTTTTAATATGCTGTCTACGTTGGTCATAACTTTCCTTTCAAGGAGTAAGCGTCTTTTAATTTCATGGCTGCAATCACCATCTGCAGTGATTTTGGAGCCCCCAAAAATAAAGTCTGACACTGTTTTCACTGTTTCCCCATCTATTTGCCATGAAGTGACTGGACCAAATGCCATGATCTTAGTTTTCTGAATGTTGAGCTTTAAGCCAACTTTTTCACTCTCCTCTTTCACTTTCATCAAGAGGCTCTTTAGTTCCTCTTCACTTTCTGCCATAAGGGTGGTGTCATCTGCATATCTGAGGTTACTGATATTTCTTCTGGCAATCTTGATACCTTATGCTTCTTCCAGCCCAGCGTTTCTCATAATGTACTCTGCTGCTGTTGCTGCTGCTGCTGCTAAGGCGCTTCAGTCATGTCCGACTCTGTGTGACCCCAGAGATGGCAGCCTACCAGGCTATGCCATCCCTGGGATTCTCCAGGCAAGAACACTGGAGTGGGTTGCCATTTCCTTCTCCAGTGCATGAAAAGTGAATAGTGAAAGTGAAGTCACTCAGTCGTGTCCGACTCTATGCAACCCCATAAACAGCAGCCTATCAGGCTCCTCTGTCCATGGGATTTTCCAGGCAAGAGTACTGGAGTGGGTTGCCATTGCCTTCTCCAATGTACTCTGCATATAAGTTAAATAAGCAGGGTGACAATACACAGCCTTGATGTACTCCCTTTCCTATCTGGAACCAGTCTGTTGTTCCATGTCCAGTTCTAACTGTTGCTTCCTGACCTGCATACAGGTTTCTCAAGAGTCAGGTCAAGTGGTCTGGTATTCCCATCTCTTTCAGAATTTTCCACAGTTTGTTGTGATCTACACAGTCAAAGGCTTTGCCATAGTCAGTAAAGCAGAAATAGATGTTTTTCTGGAACTCTCTTGATTTTTCCGTGATCCAGCAGATGCTAGCAACTTGATCTCTGGTTCCTCTGCCTTTTCTAAAAGCAGCTTGAACATCTGGAAGTTCACAGTTCACGTATTGCTGAAGCCTGGCTTGGAGAATTTTGGGCATTACTTTACTAGCGAGTGAGATGAGTGTAATTGTGCGGTAGTTTGAGCATTCTTTGGCATTATCTTTCTTTGGGATTGGAATGAAAACTGACTTTTTCCAGTACAGTGGCCACTGCTGAGTTTTCCAAATTTGCTGATATCCTGAGTGCAGCACTTTCACAGCATCATCTTTTAGGATTTGAAATAGCTCAACCGGATTCCATCACCTCCACTAGCTTTGTTCATAGGGATGCTTCTTAAGTCCCACTTGACTTCACATTCCAGGATGTCTGGCTCTAGGTGAGTGATTACACCATCGTGATCATCTGGGTCATGAAGATTTTTTTTGTACAGTTCTTCTGTGTATTCTTGCCACCTCTTCTTAATATCTTCTACTTCTGTTAGGTCTATATCATTTCTGTTCTTTATTGAGCCCATCTTTGCATGCAATATTCCTTTGGTAGCTCTAATTTTCTTGAAGAGAGCTCTAGTCTTTCCCATTCTATTGTTTTCCTCTATGTCTTTGCATTGATCAGATGTTTATATCTTTCCTTTTCTCCTTTGCTTTTCATTTCTCTTCTTTACACAGCTATTTATAAGGCCTCCTCAGACAGTCATTTTGCCTTTTTGCATTTCTTTTTCTTGGAAAAGGTCTTTAGGGTAAATGTATATAAATTAGGAAAAAAGTGCCCATTTAAATGGGCAGTAGAAATATGGATCCATTAAAAAGGAAGACCATCAAGAGGAGAAGAGAGAAATATTGATGATATAACTGACCATATATCTGGTTCACCATCAAAATACCTGGTTCAAAGTACTGAGTGCAAGATATCTACTTAATAATTAAATGAACTAACCATTTCAGATTGCTCTGGGGTCACATGATGATAAACGTTACCTTTATTTGAAGAATCAGATTATATATGTGTAATGGTATTTACATCTTTATTATTTTCTAAAGAAGATTTATGTACATAAAACATACAATTTCATTCATCTACTGTTTCATTCAAAATGTTTTCTGGGCGTCTTCTAAAGCCACATGTAGTGGCTTTGGGAAATAATGGAAGTGAAGAAAAAGCCAGTCTCTTCCAGCCACACACTCACAATTTAACTAGATCCATAGCACATGATACTGTGTTTCACAAATGGGGACTACCAGAGAATCCACTTTAATGATGCTACATATTAATTTTATTCCAGATGTCTGCCTTGCTGTGCTGTCAAGAAGCATATGGTGTAAGCGTCATTGTAGGAGTACCTCCTTATGCCCAAAATATCCCTATGAACCCCATGTTGCTGTTGACTGGACGTACCTGGAAAGGAGCTGTGTTTGGTGGTATGTGGCAACCCACTCCAGTATTCTTGCCTGGAGAATCCCAGGGACAGAGGAGCCTAGTGGGCTGCCGTCTATGGAGTCGCACAGAGTCCGACACAACTGAAGCGACTTAGCAGCAGCAGTTAGGCTTGAGGGCTAAATTCTTACTAAGGTCAGGAATTCTTCCCTTTTGCAAGTGACAAGGCAAGGGTTTAAAATGCAATGTAGTTAAAAATACACTAAGATTCCTTTGTATCTAGAGGCTCCAAATCAATTAGATGTGGAACTAATGTACCCGAAAAGTCCCAAGGTAGACTTTAGTGGTGTCCCCATGAACTGACTAGGATCTTTCAGCATCATCTCTTTTGACACTGGTGACTGCATAATGCACTGAGATGCCTAGGAGGATCCAGGAAACCCATAGCAACAATTTATGTCTGCACTCACTGCCCAGATGTCGACAACTACTGAATCTCTTCTTGATTCTGAGAACAACCAACTATACTATAATTTCTCTATGAGGGAACTAATAACCAAAGGCTCTGGTTTGTTGGGCGGGGAGATTTTTTTAAAAGTCAAATCACTTCAAAAAGATATTGAAACATACACTCTTATTAACCTCAGCAACAATAGTCTGTGGACATTTTATAAACTTTCATTTAAATTTTATGTAGAAAGTCTTGTCTCTAAACCTCTGCTTATATCTGGATGAATCTAACATTGATGTCACTTTCTTTTCAGGCTTCAAAAGTAAAGAATCTGTCCCCAAACTTGTGACTGATTTCATGGCTAAGAAGTTTTCACTGGATCAGTTAATTACCCATGTTTTACCACTTGAAAAAATAAATGAAGGATTTGACCTGCTTCGCTCTGGAAAGAGGTAGATTTTAAGTTTTGGTGGGGTTTGACTAACAGAGGAAAAAAGGTAGAAGGATGAGAGAGAGGCAAGGATGGATTGCCTTGGTTTTCCATTCCCAGTTCAGTCTCTGCATGTAGAACACATAAGATCATATTGCAAGAAAATAAAATACTTTGCATTTCCTGTTCTGCTGAAGCTAAATTATGTTGGTCACAGCAATTCTGAATGATCAGACCCTCTGCCATCTTCACAAGAATATTCTCTGCTTTGCAAGGAAAAAGAATCAGAGACACATAGTCATATAACATGGAGTTATCCCAGTCCCTGCCTGGCCACTTAAAATGGTTGACTATTAATAGCTACAAATTTAAATTACATTCCAGACATCCCAAAAACTCATTATGGAAGTCAGTGGAGATATATAGGCATCATTTTCTATGCATATATTACTTTTTTCAAAAAATGCTGACTATTATTTTTACTCTTATTTTTCCATCTACAACGGATTTTTCACAAATAAAAATTATTGCAAAGAGGAAGGGTACAAAATACTATTTTAAATGTTTAAATCTACATTTTCTTCAAAACTTACAAAACCAAGTCAGTTTCATTTTCTACCTTTAATATTAATCTTTTACAAACACCTAAAAAGAAGAATTTCATCACTTGCATTTATAAATGAGACACAGTTAGTTATAGGTAGTTTTACCTAACTCCCACCTTTTTGTTCCACAGTCTCTGCTTTCTCTGTGACTTCACACTTCTGCTCATGAGGTTTTTTGGTTTTAAACACTATTTCTTAAGCAGCTATACACATAATATATACTAGACCCTTAGTCTGATAAATATTATTGAAGAAGGAAAGAAACTAGCATCCAAACAGCACCAGATCACATCCTTTCTAAAAAGCAGTTTGGTCATATGTATAAGAAACCTCAAAAAAAGAAACGTAGATCCTATGTCCCAACAGTTACATTTCTGAGAATCTATTCTACAGAAATTATGAGATATGCAAATGAACATATCTTTAAGCATGTTTATTATCTATAACAGCAAAAATTGGAAACATCCTAAAAGTTGAACATTAAAAGAATATTAAATAAATTGCAAACATTACTAGAAATTAATTAAGCCATTTAAAAGGAAATGATTTCATTAAATTGGGAAATTCTCCTGATGTAATTTTAAGTTATAGAGTAGAGAATACAGAACTTATATATATAATACAGTTCCAAGTTTTCAATCAGAGCAATAAAAACTTACATATGTTTAGAAAAAAGATAATCAAAATTCAAGAAAATTTTAACATTGATTATTTCTAAGTTGTGGGATTACAGGTTATTTTTACTTTCTTCTTTATATTGTTCTTTAGTTTCTAAATTATCTATATACATTTTTTCATATATATGTATATATATACACACACATATATATATACTAATAATTTTTTAAGATACATAGATTATCTTTTTCTAAAGCATTTATCCATCAGAAGATGGTTTTTAGAAAGGACATTAGTTCCAGTAAAATGTTACATTTCTGATCTTCCAAAGAATAAAGTCTCTCCAAACACAAATCAACTTTTTTTCTACTTTTAAGTCTTCTTAAGCATTTCTTTATCTAAGCTCTGTTAAAATTTCAGCATGATCTTAACTTTATTACATTATCAGCACTTTTAGGCACATTATCTATCATCTTGTAATTTGTGCAATTTTCTGTTTGGATTTAAATCCCAGGAGCCCACACTAGATGTATGTTTTAAAGTAAGGTACAAATCTCTCTAAATCTCTGCATCTATCATCTCTACAATGGAAATAATATTAGAACCTGCCACATGGTGTTGTTTAAATAGAGGTTTAAATAATTAAATACATGATGAGACTCTACAGAGTGACAGATAGCATGAACTTATTACATGTAATTATCAATTGTTGTTTTGTATTTGTTATTGTATAAGGAATGTAGACTCTCAAAAATGATATTTTGAAAATCTAATACATAATGAAGCCTAAATGATAGTCACACTCAGAACGTTATAATTGAGATTCAGGTTGGAGAAAGACAACAGAAAGAAAAGATGAGCTGACCTTTTACTTGACTTGAGTGCATTAGGGATGGGAATGGAATAGCAGGAAACAAAGACAGCTTTTCAAAGAGACAAACTGAATGCTCTTTGTACTCTCACATGGAAGAGTGTATATTATCTAAACACTAAAACAATTTCTATCTTTTATTTTCTGTTTCAGTGTCCGTACCATCCTGACATTTTGAGACCATACACACACCTTCACTTGTAGCAGTCTTCTGCCTCCTCTATCATCTGAAACATCAGCCAAACATCATCAGTAATTCAGTCCTTCAGAGGTACTACCAATAAATTGCACATGGGAGCTTTCCAAAAGAAATAAAAATCAATGTGAAATCATTTTTCAAGCAAATTTTAAAAATTTAAGTGAGAGCTAGATAAACCATCATATGTGTAGCTGAGTCTAATAAAGTCTTCTTAATCATTCTGCTCATGTTGAATCATGTCATCTTTCAGACTAAGGAATGGTATTTCTTTTGACTTCTTGTACTTTTTGTGTCTTTGCCACCCTTAGTCTTTTAGCCGTAGTCATTGAGAAGGACCTTATTATACTTCCCCTCAACATACATGTGATGGGGTATTGTACTCAAAATCGTCTACCTGTACGTCCACTGTCTGTATTTTCCTCTTTAGGAAATGTAGCAAAACCCTACAGTAAAAACTATAGTTTGAAAAAGAATACACTCTGATTTATAAGTGGAGAAGGTCCAGAAATTCTAAATGAAGGAAATTTTTTAAGGTAAATATCACACGTTTAAGGTGAAGGGAAGTGTTTTTATACTACATTTTCACACTACATGTGATAAATGTGAGGTTTGAATACTAAATCTGAAAACTGAACTGTTCTTAGAATCATATTCCAAAAAGTCTAATTTTTACTCAAGAAAGAAGTTTATTGGTTAAAAGATCTTAATTATTATCATTGCAACTGTAGTTAACTGAAAATGAGCCATAAGGTAGCTAAAAAGTAATATGGCAACTTGAAGTCTAGGGATGGGAATAAAGCAGCTGTGGACACAGCATGTAAAATGGGTAACTAAGAAATGGCACAAACATCCAAAGCAATAGATTTTCTATGCACATACACATATAGATGTACGTTTTTGCAAAAATATTTTTGAACGAGAAATTTTCTATTAACTACCATGGCTTAAGTCTGCAACCCCGGAATATTTAATCGTTTTGAACTTGTAAAAGCCTATAGTACCCACTTGTTAATCCTTTCTCTAAGGAAGATTTACATTTTGAGCTTCATCTCTAAATGTGTAATGAAAGCTTATTCATTTAAAGAGTTTTAGCTTAGTTTAGTTTAGTTTACATGTGACTTGCTTCAATATTGTAGAAAGGACTCTAGACTTAGAGCAAGTAATCTACCACTTGTTTGTCACCTTCAGTAAATTACTCAACCTCTCTAAGCTCATTTTATCCTTTGTTTTAAGAAGTTATGAACTGATTACAGCTTCATAGAAAATTAGATGGAATGATGCCAGTGAAAAGGCTTTGTCAACTATGAACTGCCATGTTAATGTAGGGAACAGTGTCATGGTCTTCTCAAAGACACGAAGGAGATATTCAGGGTTGGGGGAGCTTTCAGAATGTCCCTACATTTTCAGAATGTCCTAACATCATGGAACACTACGTTCTCATTTTGATGGGTGCTCCAGCGCTTTTATCTTGGTGCTGATAATGTGAGATACTGAGGACAAAGAGATGGTTCTAAAGGCCCATGTCACATAGTGGGCATAAAATCCTACTGGTTGCACAGAGGTCTGCATCCAGTTCCTTCCTCCCAGGCGTGGAGAGCAGGTGGAGAGCAGGGTTGGTGAGCACATTAGTGTTCTCACAGAGGGGCACAATGCTCCATGAGGTGTATGAGAGGGAGGTGGGGGTGCCTTCTGCACCCAAAACTTCCTCTTTATTCACTTTGACATTGGCAGGGAAGGGGACATTGAAATCAAAGTAGAAAAACGGAACCACAGAGTGGCTGGTATGCTGTAATGGTGCACACGGTCAGTGTGTCCTGCTGGCCTTCAGCAATAATTTTGACTCTAGAATCAAGAATTTCCATATTTGCTGCTGCTGCTGCTGCTGCTGCTGCTGCTGCTAAGTCGCTTCAGTCATGTCCGACTCTGCGTCCCCATAGACGGCAGCCCACCAGGCTCCCACATCCCTGGGATTTTCCAAGCAAGAACACTGGAGTGGGTTCCATATTTGCTGGTTTCCTTTAAAAAGTGTTAACTATGAATATAGATAGCTTGCACTCACTTTCAGCCAACCACAAAAAGCTTAGTCAAAATGAAGAAAATTTTCAAAATTTGTAGAGGAGTAATTGCATGTTGATGGTTTAATAGCATTGATACAGTGACTTAGCTCCTCCAAAAATAGTAAATAAAAAGAAGTAATATAATTAAATTATATAACATAATAATATAATTAAATTAATCCTTTGCTACTTTGCAAATCATACAAGCTACTCTAGAATTAGAAAGTCATTTTGACAGAAGCATTCAAAAATTACTCAAAAGTTAAAGTAGAGTTAGAGCAAGTATGTATTTAATAATTATATTCTTAGACACCCTAATACTTAATTCCATTAGCAAATGATTATTGAACAAATAACCTCTACTAAGTAGTCTCCCAAAAATGTTAAATGGACAATTTTATTGAAATAAATAAAATTACATTTATCTGAAAAAATACGCAGCAATGTTCAGGAAACAGGACATTGCATAGGAAGAGAAACCAAACTCAGTGTGGCAAGAATAAAACTAGAATGAGAGCACTATACGCACTCAAAGCCAAGCACCATTTTGATGAAATTAATGGTCATACATGTGTCCTTGTTCTGCTCATTTCATCACTTTGGATCCAAGGTCCAGAAGATCATCTGTATAATCTTATCTCAGTCATCAAAAGAACCTAGAGGTTGCTGAATAACTCACAAGGTAATAAATAACTCACAACAAAGAAATTACAGAGGTTTCCTTGTCCAGTCTTGCTCTTTGAAGTATTTGCCATGTCAGCAAATACTTTAGTAGGTTTATTATGAACAACAAGTCAGAAATCATGAGACAATTCTTACCTAAAAATGATATTTAAAGACTACCATTCACCAACAAACCAATAATTTCCAGTGTTTGGGAGATGCCTAATCGCCTTAAAGGGTTATAACTACAACTTTGAAGTGAAGAGAAATTTAGTACATTCTAAGTTTAAATAATGAGTGTTTCCTAGCTAATTCCAAATTTTAGAATGGGTGAGAGAGAGATTGAGAAATAACTTGAGGACTGAATATTTCTTTTGTTATTGGTTTTTTACTTGTGATGAGTACCTTTATGGCTTATTCTCCTAGCAACTTTCAAAAATGCATTACAATGTTATCAGCTATATTCTCTATGCTGTATATTACATCCTTAGGATATTTTTAAACTGAAAGCTTGTACTTTTTACCCTTATACCTATTTCACGCACCCCCAACCTCCACCTATGGTAAACATTCTGTTCTTTATATCTTTGTGTTTAGTTTTTTGAATTTCCATATGCAAATGAGACTATTTCAGTCAGTTCAGTCACTCAGTTGTGTTCAACTCTCTATGACCTCATGGACTGCAGCACACCCAGGCTTCCCTGTCCTTCACTGTCTCCCGGAGCTTCCTCAAACTCATGTCCCTCAAGTTGGTGATACCATCCAATCATCTCGTCCTACGTTGTCCCCTTCTCCTCCTGCCTTCAATCTTTTCCAGCATCAGGATCTTTTCCAATGAGTCAATTTTTCTCATCAGGTGACCAAAGTACTGAGTTTCAGCTTTAGCATCAGTCCTTCCAATGAATATTTAGGACTGAATCCTTTAGGATTGACTGGTTTGATCTCCTTGCAGTCCAAGGGACTCTCCAGAGTTTTCTCCAATACCCACAGTTCAAAAACATCAACTTCTTCAGGGATCAGCTTTATTTACTGCCCAACTATCACATCCATACATGGCTACTGGAAAAACCATAGCTTTGACTAAATGGACCTTTAGAGGCAAAGTAATATCTCTGCTTTTTAATATGCTGTTGAGATTGGTCATAGCTTTTCTTCCAAGGAGGAAACATCTTTTAATTTCATGGCTGCAGTCACCATCTGCAGTGATTTTGGAGCCCCCCAAAACAAAGTCTGTCACTGTTTCCATTGTTTCCCCATCTATTTGCCATAAAGTGATATGACTGGATGCCATGATCTTCATTTTTTGAATGTTGAATTTTAAGCCAACTTTTTCACTCTCCTCTTTTACTTTCATCAGGAGGCTCTTGAGTTCCTCTTCACTTTCTGCCATAAGGGTGGTGTCATCTGCATATCTGAAGTTATTGATATTTCTCCCGGCAATCTTGATTCCAGCTTGTGTTTCCTCCAGCCCACCATTTTGTGTGATGTACTCTGCATATAAGTTAAACAAGCAGGATGACAATATACAGCCTTGACATACTCCTTTCCCAATTTGGAACCAGTCTGTTGTTACATCTCCAGTTCTAACTATTGCTTCTTGACTTGCATACAGATTTCTCAAGAGGCAGGTAAGGTGGTCTGGTATTACCATCTCTTTCAGAATTTTCCAGTTTGTTGTGATCTACACAGACCAAGGCTTTAGTGTGATCAATAAAGCAGAAATAGATGTTTCTCTGGAAATCTCTTGCTTTTTCAATGATCCAGCAGATGTTAGCAATTTGATCTCTGGTCCTTCTGCCTTTTCTAAATCCAGCTTGAACATCTGGAAGTTTATGAGGTTCATCTGGAGGTTCACGAACTGTTGAAGCCTGACTTGGAGAATTTTGAGCATTACTTTGCTAGCATGTGAGATGAGTGCAAATTGTGTGGTAGTTTGAACATTCTTTGGCGTTGCCCTTCTTTGGGATTGAAATGAAAACTGACCTTTTCCAGGTTGTGGCCACTGCGGAGTTTTCCAAATTTGCTGGTATATTGAGTGTAGCACTTTCACAGCATCATCTCTTAGGATTTGAAATAGCTCAACTGGATTCCATAACCTCCACTAGCCTTGCTCGTAGTGATGCTTCCTAAGGTCCACTTGAGTTCACATTCCAGGATGTCTGGCTCTAGGTGAATGATCACACCATTGTGGTTATCTGGGTCATGAAGATATTTTTGTGTGCAGTTCTTCTGTGTGTTCTTGCCACCTCTTCTTAATATCTCCTGCTTCTGTTAGGTCCATACCATTTCTGTCCTTCATTGAGCCCATCTTTGCATGAAATGTTCCCTTGGTAGCTCTAATTTTCTTGAAGAGATCTCTAGTCTTCCCATTCTATTTTTTTCCCTCTATTTCTTTCCATTGATCACTGAGGAAGGCTTTCTTATCTCTTCTTGCTCTTCTTTGGAACTCTGCATTCAAATGGGTATATCTTTCCTCTTCACCTTTGCCTTAAGCTTCTCTTCTTTTCTCAGCTATTTGTAAGGCTTCCTCAGACAACCATTTTTCCTTTTTGCATTTCTTTTTCTTGTGGATGGTCTTGATCACTTCCTCCTATACAATGTCACGAACCTCCATCCATAGTTCTCAGGCACTCTAACAGATCTAATCCCTTGAATCTATTTGTCACTTCCACTGTAGAATCATAAGGGATTTGATTTAGGTCATACCTGAATGGTCTAGTGGTTTCCCTACTTTCTTCAATTTAAGTCTAAACTTGCTAATTAGGAGACTATTTAGTATCTGCCTTTCTCTGTCTGACTTATTTCACCTAGGTTAACGTCCTTGTTGTCCATCCATGTAGTCACAAGTGGCAAGTATTCATTCTTCTTTATAGTTTCTTTATAGTTGAATAAAATTCCACAATATATACATAGTAGAGTATATATTATCAATTCACCTGGACACTTAGGTTTTTTTCTATGCTTGGCTATTATAAATAGTACTGCAATGAACATGTAGGTGGATGTATCTTTTCCAGTTAGTGCTTTTGTTTTCTTTGGCTAAATACCTAGAAGTAGAATTACTGGATCATATGATAGCTCTATTTTAAATTTCTGAAGAACCTCCATACTATTTTCATAGTGGCTGCATCAATTTCTACATTCCCACCAACATTGTGCAAGCATTCCTATTTCTCCATATCTTGCCAATACTTGTTTTTGCTGTTGTTGTTCAGTCACTCAGTTGTGTCTGACTCTTTCCAATCCCAAGGACTGCAGCATGCAGGCTTCCTTGTCCTTCACCATCTCCCTGAGCGTGCTTAAACTCATGTCCATTGAGTTGGTGATGCCATCCTCTGTTTTCCCCTTCTCCTCCTGCCCTCAGTCTTTCCCAGCAACAGGGTCTTTTCCGATGAGTTGGCTCTTTGCATCAGGTGTCCAAAGTATTAGAGCTTCGGCTTCAGCATCAGTCCTTCCAATGACTCTTCAGGGTTGATTTCCTTTAGGATTGACTGGTTTGATCTCCTTGCTGTCCAAGGGACTCTCTAGAGTCTTCTCCAGTGCCACAGTTCAAAAGCATCAATTCTTTGGTGCTCAGCCTTCTTTATGGTCCAACTCTCATATCTGTACATGACTACTGGAAAAACCATAGCTTTGACTATATGGAACTTTATCAGCAAAGTGATGTCGCTGCTTTTTAATACACTGTCTAGCTTTGTCATAGCTTTTCTTCCAATGAGCAAGAGTCTTTTAATTTTATGACTGTAGTCACTGTCCACCATGATTTTGAAGCCCAAGAAAATAAAGCCTGTCACTGTTTCCATTTTTTTCCCCATCTATTTGCCATGAAGTGAAAGGACTAGATGTGATGATCTTAGTTTTTTGAAAGCTGGATCTTAAGCCTGCTCTTTTATTTCTTGTCTTTTTGATAATAGTCATTCTAACAAGTGTGAGGTGATATCTTACTGTGGTTTTGATTTGCATTTACCTGATGATTAGTAATATCAAGCTCCTTTTCATGTGTCTGTTGGGCATTTGAATGCTTCTTTGGAAAAATATTTCTTTAGGTTCTCTGAACATTTTTAATACAGTTGTTTGGTTTTTGCTATTGAATTGTATGTGTTCTTTATATATTTACTTGGATAGTAAAGCCTCATTAGATAGATTTGTAAATATTTCCTTCCATACAGCAAGTTGTTTTTTTCATTTTATTATTAGTCTCTTTGTTGTGGAGGGTTTTTAGTTTGATGTAGTCCCACTTGTTTATTTTTAATTTTATTACTTTTGCTTTTGGTGTCAAACACACACATACAAATCATCACCAAGTTCAATGTCAAGGAGATTACTGCCTATGTTTTCTTCTATTTTTATGGTTTCAGGTAAAGGATACTGTTTTCTTTTTCTTTCTGTTAGTTCATTGTAACTGTATGTAAATGTAACAGATTTAGGTATATTGATTTTATATCCTACAAATTTACTGTATTTATTCTAACAGTTTTATGACGGAGTCATTAGGGTTTTCTCTATAGACTATCATCTCATTTGCAAATAGTGACAGTTTTACTTCTCCCTTTATAATTTAGATGACTTTTCTTTTTCTTGCCTAATTGCTCTGGCTAGGTCTTCCAATACTATGTTGAATAAAAGTGGCAGGAGTGGGCAACCTTGTCCTGTTTCTCATCTCCAAGGAAATGTTTTCAGAGTTTCACTGCTGAGTATTGTGTCACTGGGTTTGTCGTTTGTGGCCTTTATTGAGGTACATTCCCTCTATACCCACTCTGTTGAAAGGTTTTTTTTTTTTTATCATAATTAGATGTTGAATTTTATTAATGCTTTTTCTGCATCTGTTAAGATGTTTGTACAATTTTTATCTTGCATTTTGTTAATGTAGTATGTCACACTGATTGATTTTTGAGTGTTGAACCATCCTTGCACCTCTGGAATAAATTTGATTTGATTGTGGTATATGATCCTTTTATATATTGTTGAATTCAGTTTACGAATATTTTGCTGAGGATTTTTGCATCTATGTTTACCAGGGATATTGGCCTGTAATTTCCTTTTCTTGTGGTATCCTTGCCTGATTTTTGTATCAGAGTAATGCTGGCCTCCTAGAATGAGCTTGGAAGTGTTCCCTGCTATTTTTAGGGAGAGTTTGAGAAGGATTGGTATTAATGCTTGAATGTTTGGTAGAATTCATCAATGTAGTTGTCTGGTCCTGGACTTTTCTCATAGGGAGGTTTGTGATTATTTCTTTTTTCTCAGTATATGATTCCTTTAATGTACAGTTCAATTTGGTTTGCTAATATTCTGTTGAGAATTTTTGTATTTTTTTTTCATCAGGTATATTGGCCTGTTTTCTTTCTTTTTTTTTCCTTGTAGTGTCTTTATCTGGTTTTGGTATCTCATAAAATGAGTTTGAAAGTGTTCCCTCCTCATCAGTTTTTTTAACTTTTCATTTTATATTGGAGTATAGCCAATCAACAGTGCTGTGATAGTTTCAGGTATACAGCAAAGGTGCTCAACATACATATACATGTATCCATTCTCCCCAGACTCCAGGAGGCTTGTGATTATTGATTCAACCTCTTTACTATAATCAGTCTGTTCAGATTTTCTATTTCTTCCTGATTTAGTCCTGGGAGATAGTATGTTTCCCAAAATTTACCCATTTCTTCTAGGTTGATAATTTGGTTGGTATATGAGTATTCTTAGTAGTCTCTCATTATCCTTTGTATTTCTATGTTATTGGTTCTAACTTCTCCTCTTTTATTTATTTGAGCCCTTTCTTGTTTTCTTGCTAAGTCTAGCTGAAGGTTTGTCAATTTTGCTTATCTTCTCAAAGTACCAGCTCTTGCCAGATACAGATTCTTTTCAAGTGCATATGGAATATTCTCTAGTATTAACCACATACTAGGGCACAAAACAGGCCTTGACAAATTTAAGAGTATAGAAATTATTTCAAGCATCTTTTCTGACCACAATGGCATGAAACTACATGCCACAGAAAATCAAACACAGAAAAAGAAATGGGAAAAACAAGTAGATGGAGACTAAAAAAAATCAATGGGTCAAACATGAACTCAAAGAAGAAATTAAAGAATACCTTGAGGCAAATGCCAATGAAAACACAATCAAACAAAATCTACAGAATGCAACAAAAGCAGTTCTTAGAAAGACATTCATATTGGTTCAGTGTCTTTGAAACAAACAAGAAGAGTCTCAAATAAACAACCTAACCCAGTACATAAAGGAATTAGAAAAAAGAACAAACAAAACCTAAAGTCAACAGAAATAAGGAGATACAAAAGGTCAGAGAAGTAATAAATAAATAAAATAGTGATTTTTTAAAAATAGAAATAATCAATAAAACCAAGAACTGGTTCTTTGAAAGGGTAAAAAAATTGACAGACCTCTGGCCAGGCTCACCAAGATTAAGAAAGAGAAGATCCAATTAAACAAAATAAGAAACAAAGAGGAGAAATAATAATAGATACTGCAGCAATAACAAAAAATCGTGAGAGAATACTATGAACAATTATATGCTAACAAATTTGGCAACCTCAAAGAAATGGACAACCTCCTAGAAACATATAGCCCACCAAAACTAAATAAAGAACAAACAGGTAATTTGAACAGCCTAATCAGTAGAAGTGAAACAAGATTGTAATTTTAAAACTCCCTACAAACTAAAGTCTGGGACCTGATAGCTTCACTGGGAAATTCTACCAAATGTCAAAGAGGAACTTATACCAATCCTTCTCAAACTCTTCCAAAAGATTGAAGAGGAAGGAATATTCCCAAAGACATTCTACAAAGCCACCGTCATTCTGATACTAAAACTAGACAAAGACACTACCAAAAAGAAAACTACAGGCCAATATCTTTGATAAATATAGGTGCAAAAATTCTCAACAAAATATTAGCAACCAAATCCAATGACAGATAAGTAAGGTCTTATACCATGACCAAGTTGAATTAATCCTTGGGTCTCAAAAATGGCTCAACATATGCAAATCCATCAATGTGATACACTACACAAATTATAAAAGGACAAAAACCACATGGTCATCTCAATAGATACAGAAAAAGCATTTGACCAAACTAAACATCCATTCATGACAAAAACCATTATGAAAGTGGGTAGATGGAACATATCTCAACATAACAAAATTTATTTATGACAAACCCACACAGCCAATACAATACTCAACAATGAAAAGCTGAAATCCTTCCTGCTAAAATCTGGAACAAGACAAGGATGCCTACTTTCACCACTTCTCTTCAACATAGTATTGGAAGTCCTAGCCACAGCAATCAGACAAGAAAAAGATCTAAAATGTATTCAAATTAGTAGAGAAGAGGTAAAATTGTTATCATCAGCAGATGACATGATAATATATACAGAAAACCCTAAAGACTCCACACAAAAACTACTAGAACTGATAAACTCAGAAAGGTAGCAGGATACACAATTAACATACAGAAATCAGTTGTATTTCTTTATGCTAACAATGAAACATCAGAAAGGAATATAAGCAGTCTTTTAAAATTGCACCCCCAAAAATAAAATCTTCAGGAATAAACCTCACAAGGGAGATGAAAGAATTATACGCTGAGAACTACAAAACATCAATAAAGGAAATTAAAGATGATTCAAAGAAATGGAAAACTATCCTATGCTCTTGGATTGGAAGAATTAATGTTGTTCAAATGGCCATACTTCCCAAAGCAATCTACAAATTAAATGTGATCTCTATGAAATTACCCATGACATTTTTCACAGAAATAGAACAAATAATACTAAAATTTATTTAGACCCATAAAAAGAGCCAGATTTACCAAAGCAACCTTGAGGAAAAAGAGCAAAGCACGAGGTATAACCCTTCCAGACTTTAGACAATACCACAAGGCTACAGTAATCAAAAGAGCATGGTATTGGTACAAACATAGACATACAGATCAATGGAACAGAACAGAGAGCCCAGAAATAAACCCACACACCTCTGGACAATTAATTTTTGACAAAGGAGGCAAGAATATACAATGGGAAAAGACAGTCTCTTCAGCAAGTGGTGTTGGCAAAGCTGGACAGCTGCATGCACATCTTCACACCATACACAAAAATAAACTCAAAATGGTTTAAAGGATATCTAAATATAAGACAAGATCCCACAAACTCCTAAAATAGAATGTAGGTGAAACATTCTCTGACACAAATCATACCAATGTTTTCTTTCTTCAGCCTCCCAAGACAAAAACCAAAAATAAACAAATGGGACCTAATCAAACTTACTGTCTTTTGGACAGCAAAGGAAACCATAACAAAACAAAGAGATAGCCCACTGACTGGGAGAAAATATGTGCAAATGATACAGCCAAGAAGGGCTTACTCCAAAATATACAAAGAGCTCATACAACTAAAAAAAAAAAAAATTACCCAATCCAAAAATGGGCAGAAGAGTTTGATAGACAGAAAACTGGACTTCCCAGACAGAGGGTTCAGCATTAAAGAGCAGAATGTGAGCATTTTCAGTCATGTGAGCATTTAATAGTGTTGCTAACCTACAGACTTCACACTGGGAAATGTCTAAGGCCAGGTAGTAGTGACTTCCTTGGAAATTGCATGGTTAGCACAAGCTTGCTCTAAGGTAACTAAGCACAAGAACTCAATAATTATTTATTAAACACCTATTGCATACATGCTACTAAATGTCATTGAGAACATCAATGAAATTTAAGAAGGCCCCAGACCAGAAATTTCCAGTAGAATAAATAATTGATCTCCATGTCAAATATAGAAAGCAACAGGAAAAAAAAAAAAATAGGTCCCCTGTATAGCACAGGAGCTCTACTCTTATGTGGCATCCTGGATAGGAGCAGGGTTTGGGGGAGAATGGATACATGCATATGCATGGCTGAGTCCCTTAGATGTTCACCTAAAATTATCACAACATTGTTAATTGGCTATGCATGCTAAGTCACTTCAATCTCTTTGACCGACTCTTTGTGACCCTGTGAATTGTAGCCTGCCCGGCTCCACTGTCCATGGGATTCTCCAGGCAAGAATACAGGCATGAGTTGCTATTTCCTTCTCTAGGGGATCTTCCTGAACCAAGGATCAAACCTGTGTTAATCGGCTATACCCCAACACAAAATTAAAAGTTCAAAGCAAAAAATGTGTCCCATATGACACAAGAGTATTGCTGGTGCTGACAAGATGATTATGAAACAGAGCTAACAAATCTTCATAGAAGGCCCCTTTGACCTCAGTCTCAAGATTTGGGTAGGATTTGAATGGTTTCCATGGTGGCTCAGCTGGTAAAGAATCTGCCTGCAATGCGGGAGACCTGGATTCGATCCATGAGTTGGGAAGATCCTCTAGAGGAGGGCATGGCAACCCATTCCAGTATCCTTGCCTGGAGAATCCCCATGGACAGAGGAGCCTGGGGGCTATAGTCCATGGGGTTGCAAAGAATTGGACACGACTGAGTGACTTTCACTTTGAATAGACCAAGAGGACAGAAAAGAGAATAAGGAAAATGATGGGTAAGGGTTAAATGAGGAATGGGTTTCTGTTTGGGGTACAATACTAAAAGCTTTATAAAGAACATAGGTGCTGTATTGGAGAGTAGGAAGGGGTCAGGTGGATGAGAAGGTTAGCATCAGATTATGAAGGACCTTGTACACTGAACACAAGATCTGGACTTTCTTCTTTCTTTCAGACCCTTCCAAACTGGAAGCAACTTGAAATTGTACAACCACCCTTGCCTCTCTGGTGGATGAATGTTCCTCAGTCCTCAGTCTTTTCTCAGCAACTACATAATTAAAGCTTATTTACATGGCAAAGAAATAGTCATGAAATTATTCCCTTAGTGATTCTAGGGAAATGTGTTCTTTTCCTTGATTTATCCACATTGACAGAATGTGCTGTGCTGTGCTGTGCTTAGTCGCTCAGTCGTGTCCGAATCTTTGCGACCCCATGGACTGTAGCCCACCAGGCTCCTCTGTCCATGTGGATTCTCCAGGCAAGAATACTGGAGTGGGTTGCCATGCCCTCCTCCCGGGGATCTTCCCAACCCAGGGATTGAACCCAGGTCTCTTGTACTGCAGGCGATTCTTTACTGTCTGAGCCACCATGGAAGTTTACTCAACAATTCTAGGGAAATATGTCCTTTTTGTTGATTTATCCACATTGACAGACAACCTTGAATTAAATAGCTGACTGTATGATGGATTGTATGAGGCCTCCAAACGTGGACAGAAGAAAAATCAAAGTCCTATTCTCTGGAAACCATACACATACTGCTTACACTGAACAAAGGGCAATAGAAATGACCCAGTGAGCATTCTTCTCTGTTCTCCATGATTATTTAAAGTCTACCTCAAACATTGGCTCCTCTACCAAGCTTCCTGAGCCCTCCACTCAGAATGCCATCTCCTTCTCTGCTTCCAAAGCACTAGTTTATACCCATGATACAGCACTTCCCAGACAGGCTGATACATACAAGACTTGATGGTCTGCCTGTCTTCCCTCCCATAGATTATAAGCTTCTCTTTATGGATAATCACTGGAGTGAATGTTTATTGAGTGTTGTCCTATCTGTCAGCCTCCCTGATAAGTGCTTTAAAAGGATAACCTCATTTGTTCACCCCTCTTTTTGTAGATTAAAAACGGACAAATGTTGAGGTCCTTTAATGGACCAGAACCTGGTGATCCATAGTCGACGATAAGAAAGTAAAGGAGAGAAAGAGGCTGACATTCCTTGGTTTACTCAGAAAGCCAATAAAGCCCCTGCAAGTGGCTTGCTCTGTTCACGAAGGCCTCAGGCTCCCTCTCGATGGGATGAAGGTGCAGAGCACCTTCTAGAGAGGGTCTTAGAAGCCCGGGCAGGAAAGTGAACTCAGAGAGACTCTGTGCTCCAGGAGATTAGCCTGAAAAAGAGAGAGAGAGAGAGAGAAAAAAACACGGGGACCAGAGCTCTGATGGAGCAAAGGTGTTTAAATCAACATGGTGTGGGCATATATACTGTCTTACAAGGTAGCTATTCTCAGCAAAGATAAAGATTAAAATTCCAGACTTACAAAACATAGGCAATCTATATGAAAGAGAGAGAGAGTTGTAAACCATCATTTTTACCGTATGGTTCACAAGAAGGAAAAGGGTACTTATCACCATGTAGAAACAATAATGAAGGAAATGCCTGGATTCTTCAGTCCCTGGAGAGGCTTGCCTCTCCTCTTAATTCCTGAATATTCAGGAATTAACAAGGAACAGAGAATTCCTGACAGATCCAAAACAGCACACAGGAAGCCTCCTGTTAAATGCTTCCTGACAATTCCCCCTATTTTATTATATTTGTAAAAAAGGTCTTGAACAAAGGAGTTTAGTTAGTATTAACCAACCTTATAGAAAGGCGATTGTAAACAATAAATATAATTATCAAGACAATCACCAAAGTTACAGTTCCAGACCTGATACTGTGGGTAATACTTTGAAACCATCCTGGTGGGTCTAGCCCGGATAATTTGTTCAGCTAAAGTTTCCAAATTAGGGGAAGAGGGCAGATTTTTAGAAAAAGTTTTAAAGATTTTCTTTTGCAGTAATTGTACATTCAGAGAGGCATTATCATGTAAATTTTGTAAATGAAATTTGATTTGTTTCCAGTTGTAGGCACTATGATTGAATTGAACAGGAGTAACACAAAATTGAGTAGCTTAAAGAAATAGAAGAGTTAAGACAAGTATATAGTTTGCAATTAATACAAGTTACAGAAAGTAAAAGTCTTATTAAATTGTAAATTTTCTATGGCTATAACAAAAGGAAGTGGGACACAGGCCTGTATAAAATATGACTGATTATAATGAAAGAAAGAGTTACTATGACCACAAGTGGTCCCTATGAAATGTCCAGTCCAAGTCCCAAGTTTTTCTGTGCTCTGGTGCACGCAGCAAGTTTCCAAATGTCCCATGTTCAGGCCCACTCTGTTTATCAAGGACGATCCTAGGACGAGGTGGGGCTAATCCACCATCAAGCCACCCAAGAAGTCCTTTGTCATAGTAATGTTCCGTCGTAGTGTCAGTGACCTTCCATATCACACACAGTGTTGTTACTATCCTCTGAGCAGTCAGATAACCACATACCATGGGGTCCCCAATCAACAATTGTATGATTAGCCACAAACATTGATTTTCTTGATTTGGTTTGACATTTGTCCCAATGAACGGGAGTATAAGTAAACTTTTTATAAGTAAACCCTTTGCATAATGTTCTTTGTTCTTTCCCTAACTCTTTCCCTAAAGTCTCGGTATTATAAACATGATTTACAGACAAAGAAAGGGCAGTAAATAATCCAAGCAATGTCTGAAAGTCTTCTTTTGGAGGCAGGACGAAAGCCCGAGTTTGTCGGCTGAAGTTTAGGCACAATTTTGCTGGGCCCATGCACAAGGAAAGGACTTCATAGCCTAAAGAAATGATAATTAGTTTTCTTTCCTGCCCAGGGTGTGACGGCCCTTTCATGTACTAGGGAGAAGGCATATGTATAGAGTCATTAGTTGAAACGATTGGTCTTCTCTCTGTCCATTCGACCACCTGTAATAGAGGGGGGTTGGGTATTAGTCCGAGCTCAAGCAGGGGGAGGTACAGGCCAAAAGACTGAGCATTACCAGGAGAATGTATACAGCACTCAGAGGCAATCCCTGTTGAGAAACCAAATTTTCAGCTTGATTAGTAGGGTTTTTATTTGTCCCCAAGTGGGGAGATCATCGGGGTGATGTCCCCAAGGGCAGTGCTTTCTGGAGATCTTTAGAGCAGACATAGCCTGTATTGGAATTTCTTCTTCCTGGGGTTCTTGTTTCATCTCCATTTTGAATGCTGGAGGCCCCCTTGGGTCGAATCTTAAAAAGCTGTATTAATAGTTATAGGTTTAGAAAATATGTTGGAATCCAGTAAAGTCTGCTTTATATAAGGAAGACAGTAGTGTGCCTGTGTATTCCCCCCTTTTTAATTTTTTTATTTGTAACTTTAGTGCATGATGTGTTTGTTTGACTATGTCTTATGTCTGGATTATAAGGAATACCTATAATATGTATAACAGGAAAAGATTGTAAAAATTGTTTAAAGTGTCTAGAAATATAGGCAGGGTATAACATATTGTGTAGCTTCACCACAAAGAGGTGTGGCCCAGATAAAAGAGGAATTTGTGTCTATACAAACGTGTAGGAAAGAAAATGGAGAAAGTTCAGGGCAATGAGTTACATCCATTTGTCATAGTTCATTAGGTTGTAAACCATGAGGATTCATACCTTGTGCGATGGGTCAAAGATGTAGGGGTCTAAAAGTAGAGCAATTACTAATAATTTCCATAGCTGGCATAGGGAGCCAGCATTGTTATGCAACAGAGCTTGCTGTTCCTCTGGAGTAGCAAAGGAAACCAGTTTATCATCTTGCTCATTATTATAAGTCATGGGGCCCGGAAGACAAGAATGTGTTCGAATATGTGTAATATAAATGGGAGAATTGTGTTTTTTAACAACAGATTGTAGTTTGAAAAAGAGTTGTTGAATAATAGGTTGATTGGAGTTTATGGTGGAGGTTTCTATATTTTTTAATACAAAAACAGAATATATAGAGTCAGAGACTATATTAGTGGGGTAATGATGTAGGCAAATAACTTAAATAAGAGCATTTTGTTGAGCAGAATGAAATTTAGTATAAAAGACTTTATATTCTTTAAGAGACCAGAATGAAGCTTTGGCGTTTTTAGTCCCATCTATATAAAAAACCTCGGCCTGTGGTATAGACTGTGAGCTGATAATGTGAGAAATAATAAATTCAGTATTTTTGAAGAAATTTCACAGCTTACCAGACAGATAATGAAATGAAAATTTTTCAAAATATTTCAGAAAAGCTATTTGGAAATCAGTAGAAGTTTGTAAAGCGTTCTCAAATTGAGATTTGTTGATAGGTATTGCAATTTTATGAGGATTGGAGCCAATCAGAGTTTTATTCCTATTTCTTCCATTGATAATGATTAGAGCAATTAAATCAAGGTAGGGTGTAAGTGACTTGATTCCCCTAAAATGGGTATAGATCCATTCTACTGGATGTTCTTGTTGGGCAAGAAGTCCTGTGGGAGAATGAGGAGAGGGGAGTATAAACAATTCTAGAGGTAAATCTATTTTGATGCGAGTAAGAAATTGTTTTTGTAATTTATTTTGCACCAAACAGAGTTCCTCTCGTGCCTCTTGAGAAAGTGAACAAGGGCTATTTATATCAGGATCTCCTTTTAAAGTATTAAATAGGTTATTCAGTTGATAATTAGCAATGCCTAAAGAAAGTCTAATCCAATTAATACACCTAAGAGCTTTTGAAAATCATATAAGGTTGATAATTTATCAGTACAGATCTGAGGTAGTTGGGGAGTAATGTGTTGCCTATTAACAATGAACCCCAAGTAATGGTAAGGTGTAGAGGTTTGAATTTTTTCAGGGGCAATGATTAGAGTTTTTAAAGCATAGTTGAGCTATATCAAACATGTGTTCAGTTTTTATGCTAGATGGAGCCCAAAACAATATACCATCCATATAGTGAATAACAAGAAAGTTAGGAAACTGCTTTCTCACAGGCTCAAGGGCTTTAGCTACGCAGCACTGACACATGGTGGGAGAATTCATCATCTCTTGTGGCAGTACAGTCTTTTGGTACCATTTATAAGGTCTAATATGATTAGGATAAGGGAGAGAGAAAGTGAATCTCACTCGGTCTAAAGGGTGTGAAGGTATATTAAAAAAACAATCTTGTAAATCAATAATAATAATATGCCCATGTTAAGGAATAGTGGTAGGTGATAGGATTTCTGGTTGTAATGTACCCATAGGTTTCATAGATGCATTAACTTTTCTAAGGTCTGTTAGGAGACGCCATTTGTTAGATTTTTTTTTTTTTAATGACAAAAATAGGAGAGTACCAAGGAGAACAAGATTCCTCAATATGCTTTAATTTTAGTTGTGTATCTATAAGTTCTTTAGCCACCTGCAATTTCTCTTTCGTGAGGGGCCACTGCTCTGTCCAAATAGGCTTGTCATATTTCCAGGTTATTTTAATAATTGTATTGTTTGTTAAATGAGCAGTGGCTGTCAGGAAAAATGTGGAATATATATCTGAGTTTGTCGTATCTTATATCTTTTTATTAAAAGCATATATCTTACTTTTCCTTAGCAACTATGAAGTGTCTTGTATATTAGCATTTTATGGATTGGTGAATATATTTATTATATCATATTATAATATATATTTATTATATATAAATATATTTTTATATTTTTATATATCAATATATTATACATTATATAATATATTTATTAATAGTTTAAAATCTCTTTAGATTTTCTGTAAGAAAACTTTTTGTAAGAGGAAGTTAATGTTTAGTAATTAATGTTTTAAAATCTTATTTTATTTGTAAATAACCTAGCTATTTAATAAACTTTTATTATTTAGTTTAGTACAATTCTAGAAATTTAAGTTATCCCAATCTTAAGAGATTATTTTAGATTATAATAACAGATTATAATAATAGATTATTCTATTAAAAATATACTTATTTTTAATAGAGTTTATCTAAAAGTTTTTATTTCATTTATATATATATATTATATATATATAAAGAGTTACCTTTTTGTTGACAAATTTAGTTTACCTTAAACCTAGGCATAATAAAAGTATTATATAATGCTGATAACTTAAGAAGTGTCTTAATTAGATTAGCAAACAATTATATTTAAATTATATTTATATTTAAATAAACAGTATATATATATTTAATATTTTTCAGTTCATGTGAATTTGAATTTAAATAGAGCTCATTAACTTTGTATTATCTAAAAACAAAGCTGATATATCAATGGCAGCACTGCCAGATGATGAGGGTTTTAGGTAAAAGATGGAATTTGCCCCAGGTTTTTGTTGAAGGGGACCTGGGGGGTCCCTGCTTGGAGTATTCCGGAATAGGTTTTCTTTCAGTGTCAAATTTAGACTTACAATCTTTGGCCCATTGCATTCCTCTATGGCAACAAGGGCAGATTTTTGGAGGTTTTTTATTTTTATATATTTTCTCTTTTATTTATTTATTTATTTTTTTAGCTTTCTTAGGGCCATCCCTTTTTAAATGGTTCTTATTTCTACATCCTTTATTTCCCTTTCTTAAGGCAGCAGCTGTTGTTTCAGCTACCATTTGCATCTTTTGAGTTTCTAATCCTAGATTGCGACAAGCCTTCAAATAATAATAGTCCCTGTCTCATGAATTGGAGCTATAGCTTTTTGACATTCCTGCTTTGCATTTTCATAAGCAAGTGATTTCTCTAGTTGCCTTTTGGCTTCTTCTCCAATTACAGTATGGGAAATAGCAGTTTCTAATCTAGCTAAAAAATCAGCATACGTTTCATTAGATCCCTGAACTTTAAATAAGTGATGAAGTAAAGTAGAAAAGTGATGGGTCTTTCCAGCCGTTTTACCCATGTCTTAGTACTTACCGACCTCAATAGGCCCTGGGGTCACTCCATCCGAGAATCTGCCTATGTGTTCCAAGTCCCTGTTCTGGGCGCCACTTGTTGAGGTCCTTCAGTGGACCGGAACCTGGAGGTCCGGAGTCGATGATAAGAAAGTAAAGGAGAGAAAGAGGCTGATATTCCTTGGTTTACACGGAAAGCTAATAAAGCCCCTGCATGGGGCTTGCTCTGTTCACGAAGGCCTCAGGCTCCCTCTTGATGAGGTGAAGGTGCAGAGCACCTTCTCGAGAGGGTCTTAGAAGCCTGGGCAGGAAAGTGAACTCAGAGAGCCTTTGCGATCCAGAAGTTCAGCCTGAAAGAGAGAGAGAAAGAGAGAGAGAGAGAGAGAGAGAGAGAGAGAATGAAAGAAAGACCACACGGGGACCAGAGCTCTAATGGAGCAAGGTGTTTAAATCAACATGGTGTGGGCATATATACTGTCTTACAAGGTAGCTATTCTCAGCAAAGATAAGGATTAAAATTCCAGACTTACAAAACATAGGCGATCCATATTAAAGAGAGAGAGAGTTGTAAACCATCATTTTTACTGTATGGTTCACAAGAAGGAAGAGGGTACTTATCACCATATAGAAACACTAATGAAGGAAATGCCTGGATTCCTCAGTCCTGGAGAGGCTTGCTTCTCCTCTTATTCCTGAATATTCAGGAATTAATAAGGAACAGAGAATTCCTGGCAGATCCAAAACAGCACACAGGAAGCCTCCTGTTAAATGCTTCCTGACAGACAAAGATAGTTAATACTTCCAAGTTCACATAGATAGTAAGGATAGAATCTTCCCAAATCTATATCCGTGTTATAACCACTGGCCCATACTGCCTCCTGGCATAGGTAGAGGCCAATTCTTATCCATCGTTGTCACTCTGCTGAACCTACCTGAGTGCCTGGAATGAGGAGGTGTTCAGTCAGTGCTGATTGGTACTCAGTGGAGGAGAAATGCCAGGGATGGTGTGACCTCCCTGGTGATTCAGTGGTTAAGAATACAACTTGCAATGCAGGGGACGTGGGTTCAATCCCTGGTCTAAGATCCCACATGCTCCAGAGCAACTACGAAGCCCAGGTACCACAACTAGAGAGTGCACGCTGCAATGAAAGATCTTGCATGACACAGTGAAGACCCCCGGTGCCACAACTAAGACCCAATACAGCCTATTAATTAATTAATATTTTTAAAAAGCAAAAATACTGGGGAAGGTGAGCATCTTTGCTGACTGATTGGTGTCTGACTGCTGTGCTATGAAGAGGAGGAGACTGCTGGAACAAACGCCAGTCTCTCTACAGATATGTTTTGACAGATAGCAGCTCTACAAGGTGAAATAGAGATTGGTATGAAAGAAAGATTGATAATGATGGAATTGAATAGAAATCAACTTAACTTTATACTGATGTTCAAGATTAAAAATACCTAAGCAAATTTAATCCCTAAAAATAACCATCATTAAACTGTCCTGGATAAAGATTCAAACCCAGTTCTCCTAATACAAGAGGAAGAGGAGGAATAAAAAGGGAAGAAGAAGAAGAAAAGTTTTACTCTACAGTTTTGACTTCTGAATTTCTTGACTCAAATCTAATCCAGAGAATAGTCTCCGCCCATAAAACAGACAACAAAAAATAGTGTATGTGCTAAGTTCCAAATGAATTATACAAATAAAAACCCTTGTTAGTGAAAGGTTGTTGCTGAACCACAAAAGACTCCAGGATTCTTGGCACCAGAGGAAAAGAATTCAATCTGGTGCCAGAGACGAGGCTTGATCACCCAGAGCTTTGTGTAATAAAGTTTTATTAAAGGATAAAAGAGATAAAGCTTCTGACATAGACATCAGAAGGGGACAGAAAGAATACCTGCCTGCTAGTTTTTAGCTGGATGTTATATAATTACTAACAGTCTGTTAATGAAAGAAAGGAATATCTTAAAACTCAGAGAATGGCACCAGGCCCCTCACCCATAAGATGTATTTTGGGATGATCTTGGCACCAGACGAGTCATCCCTGGCCATAAAACAATTGAACTGAATCTTGTAGAAAGGCAGATTACCAAATAGTAATTACAGATTACAAATAGTTTCATTTATATAGATTAGGGGAATAATATCTGAGTGTAACATCCTGGTTTCTCAAGTCGGTTCTGAGCCATTAGGCGGAACCGACTTGAAGACAGAACCTGGGGTAGATGCATAGCACATTAACATACTTTAAGATAAACATTTCCGTAAGAAAAATGCATTGGTTAGCTCAAGGTTTGAGACTAGTTAAGTTCAGGTGGAACCAGGTGTCACGGCAACACAGTATTTTAAGAGAAACCTCTTTTTAAATTTGTTAGAGAAGGGGGGAAAATATATCACTAGTTTGTTTACTCCTGCTGCTTAAGAGAGAGATAAAATATGTCTCACACTTGCAGCCTATTTTCTCCATTTGGAAACCCCTGGCCTTCCTGCCTGTTACCCTCTCATTAGTTATGTGGATAGAGAGAGAAACAAGGATGAAGTACAAATGGTGACTTCCCTAGTGGTCCAATAGTTAAGAATCTGCCTGCCAATGCATGGAACACGGGTTCAATTCCTGGTACTGGAAGATTCCACATGGTGAGGAGCAACTAAGTTTGTGCGCCACAAGTACTGAAGCCCACACACTCTAGAGTCCATGCTCTGAAATAAGAGAAGCCACCACAATGAGAAGCCTGAGCACTGCAACCAGAGAGTAGTTCCCGCTCACCACACTAGAGAAATTGCAGCAGAAATGTAATTGTGGATGAAACACAATAAAGCCACTAAAAGTTAAGCTTTAGAAGAATACTTAAAAACATGGGAAGTAGTCATAATGTAATTTTAGATTTTTAAGATGCAGAACACAAATATATATATTTAAGCTTCCCTGATGATTCAGACAGTAAAAAAATCCACCTGCAATGAGGGAGATCTGCGTTTGATCACTGGGTCAGGAAGATCCCCTGGAGAAAGGAATGGCAACCACTCCACTATTCTTGCCTGGAGAATTTCATGGACAGAGGAGCATGGAGGGCTACAATATATGAGGTCACCCAGAGTTGGACACGACTGAGTGACTAACACTTTCACATATATATATATATATATATATATATATATATATATACATACATACATATATATATGGAGAGAGAGTCAACTATAGAACTGCTCGAGTTGTGCAAGAGGTAAAGAACCTGCCTGCCAATGCAGAAGAGGCAGAGGACTCGGGTTCGATCCCTGGGTCAGGAAGGTCCTCTGGAGCAGGGCATGGCAACCCCCTCCAGTGTTCTTGCCTGGAGAATCTCATGGACAGAGGAGGCTGGCAGGCTACAATCCATGGAGTTGCAAAGAGTCAAACATGACTGAAGCAATGTACCACACAGTCAACTATATATATAAGACAGTCAACTTTGAAAAAATAAAATTTATATACGTGTAGAAAAAGTTCTAAAATATTTATAGTGATTAATAATTGATGAGATTATAAGAATGTTATTTTTTTCCTTTATGCTTTCTATACTTAATAAATATTCTAAAGTACACATATATCACTTATAATAAGAAAAAGTATTACTTTAATAAGGAAAAATAATAAACATCTTTTTTAAAATTATTTACATACACAAAAGATAATGGTTTAGAAAGAGAAAGTATGAAAGAACAATCCCAAGGGAAACATTTCATTTCTAATCTCCTTAAGTTGGAGGGCAGACCATAGCTGAGATTCAGGTCTAAGACTTAGTAACAGAGGTACTGGAGCTCCAGAGAAGGATGAATTCTCCACCTTAGCAACGCTGCTTTGCCAAGTCAGAAAACTCGATGTTAACACTTAATGGCTAAGAAGAGAAGGATGAAATATTAAAAAAAAAAAAATCAGAAAAAAGACAGCCAAATACAATAGAAAAAAATCAGGAGACTGTTGAGGCAAGAATTCAAAGGAAGAGTTCCAAGGAGTGATCAGTCGTACTGAACTGTCAGGATGACTGCTGAAAATGTTCATTGGCTTTATTAAAATGGACAGCACTAATAAGATTAAATAATGGCTCTTTCAGGGGAGTGTTAGGGGTATAAAACACAAAGGCATGTTTGAAGGACTGAGAGGAAGGTGAGGAAAAAGAGACAATGAATGCAGAGGGTCTTTTTCTTAAACTGTGTCTTTTCTTAGACAATATGACCCTGGTAGATTGCTGGCTGTAAAATAACTGCCTGACACCACTATAGAAATGCCCCAAGACTTCAAAGTCCAAATTACAAAATCAAGTTATACATGGTCATCGGTATCCTTTTATAAGTCAAATTCAAGTTATTCAAATTTAAAAGTCAATCCACTATTTAATGAGATTGAGAAGTTCCAATTACTTGACTACAATTGTTCTTTCTCATGGCCAGTCAACAGAAGCCCAGATTAGTAGTGCTTGGCATGGAATTCTTCACCCTGGCTTCAGACAGCCACATACACATCCATCTTGATTCCCAATGGCAGCTGGGAAGAGATTCGGGGAAATGAAACTTTGTTTCTGCTTTCCTTTTCAGTGGTAGAGTGTGTTAAAAAGCTGACAAACCACATGGAGAGAAGACATTGATAACATCACGCTTCGTAAGTGGAGACAGGCAATGAGGAAGGAGAATAGGATGAGTGCAGATGCAGACACATGACTAGCAACAGGCCTAAAGGGGGGGTCCCCTCTGATAACATCCACTTTAATTCACTTAATCAATACTAATGTATCAGGCTATGGGGCAGCCCGGGCAGAGGGGTGGCTCACCTCCTGATGGTAAATGTCTTCATTTATTTGATCCTGGAAGTCTCCAAAAGCAGTAGCCAAGAAACAAATGGAAAGGGGGAAGTAATAATACCTAAAGAAAGGTTCTGGAAGATAGCTGACCTTCCTCAGGCATATTGGAACAAGGAACAAGAAAAGCTGAACTGGAGGTTCAATCCCATTTTGAACACATTAGCCAACCAGACAGGAGAAGCATACGGATTCTCCAATATAAGCCATCTAAATTACTGTGAACCTGACCTGAGGGTCATGTCAGCAGTTTCAGGTTTCGACAGTTTGCCAGACAGATTTAAAGATTTTCTGCTATATTTGAGATGTCGAAATTATTCACTGCTTATAGACCAACCAGATAAGTGTGCAAAGACCCTAACTTCACATTTCGATAGAAGGCAAGCGATTCGGGAATCTTGGAGCAAAGAAACCAATGTGGGGAACCAAACAGTGGTGCGAGTCTTCTTAATGGGCCAGACCCCCGCAGAGGACAACCATCCTGACCTTTCAGATATGCTGAAATTTGAGAGTGAGAGGCACCAAGACATTCTTTTGTGGAACTACAGAGATACATTCTTCAACTTGTCTCTGAAAGAAGTACTCTTTCTCAGGTAGGTGAGCACTTCCTGCCCAAAAGCTGAGTTCGTGTTCAAGGGCGATGATGATGTTTTTATGAACACCCATCATCTCCTGAATTACTTGAATAGCTTATCTGGAAACAAAGCCAAAGATTTGTTTATTGGTGACGTGATTCATAATGCTGGACGTCATGGGGATAAGAAACTCAAGTACTACATCCGGGAAGTTGTTTACACTGGCATCTTATTCAGGAGGAGGCGGATTCCTCTACTCCGGCCACCTGGCCCTGAGACTGTACAATGTGACTGACTTGGGTCCTTCTCTACCCCATCGATGATGTTTATACTGAAATGTGCCTTCAGAAACTCGGCCTTGCTCCAGAGAGACACAAAGGCTTCAGGACATTTGATATAGAAGAGAAAAGCAGGAGTAACATTTGTTCCTATGTAGATTTGATGTTGGTACATAGTAGAAAACCTTAAGAGATGATTGATATTTGGTCTCGGTTGCAGAGTGCTTATTTAAAATGCTGAATTATGTGAAAACTACATTTTACATAGAAATGTATCTCACATAGTTCCCATGTGTGTTCTCTTCCATTAGAGGTCATTTCTATGTAAAACCATCAAAATTGCCTTTATAGGTCATGTCCACTTGATGGCCTCTGAACCCTTCAGTTCAGACAGTAAAGTGTCTGTCTGCAATATGGGAGACCTGGGTTCGATCCCTGGGTTGGGAAGATCCCCTGGAGAAGGAAATAGCAACCCACTCCAGTATTCTTGCTGGAGAATCCCATGGATGGAGGAGCCTGGGGGGCTACAGTCCACGGGGTCACAAAGAGTCAGACACAACTGAGCAACTTCAACACTCACTCAATGAATCAGGCACCACTCCAGATACTTGGAGTAGAGAAAAATAGCAAGAGATTCAAAGCCTCTGTTCTTCTAGGAACTGTAGGGATATAGACATTAAACACTAACAAATTAGGGAAATACATCAGAGACAGAGCTGGCAGAGCTTTTAGTAGATTGGGTATAAAGAGGGAAAGGTTTTTGCCTGAAGCAACTGGGTGACTTTTCAGGATATTGTAAACTTTCTCACGAGCGAAATGGGGATGGAGGAAAATGGGCAGGGATGGGGGGGTGACGGTCAGATGTTTGGTACGAGTATTGCAAGAGGGACAGTTATCTCAGGAAACTGGACAACAAGTTGGTTAGGGAAAAGCTGGATTGCCAAGCAATGCTGACATCTCATTTGTCTTGGTGATCGTACTTCACAGTGGAACCAATCTGCCCTGTGATTTTCCCTGTTGATCCTCCCTGTTCACCCTCAGCTGCTCAGGAATGTCAGCATGGCTGTGATCATAGCTACCGATTTCTTTTCCAACCTACAACTCTGGCCAGTTTTCCTTGGTCTAGGAGTGAACACCCAACCCAAGCTAAGCAAAAAGAACCTTTCTTTCATTTTTGGACTTAAGAGAGAAATCTGAACTCTCTCATTGCAGTTGTTAGATTTCATAATCATGTGTAGCTTTTTTGTGGCATAGTCCCCAAAAGTAAGGCCATGCTGAGAAAATGAAAAAATATCCTGGGAGACACTGTAATAATAATGGATAACACTTACAGAAAGGCAGTGCTATGTGCCCACCACAGTTCTAAACATTTGTCGCATGTTGACTCTCTCAATGTTTAAAGCAAACCTATGAAGTAGGAACTGCTATGATCATTTTCATTTTATTTATGGGGAAACTGAAGGACAGGGAAGTTGGATTTCTTACTGACATAAGGCATGTAAGACATGGAACTGAGATTGGACTGCAAGTCTGTTAGTGTTAGTACCCATGCTTTTAACCACCTCACTGTACTGCCTCACGTAACAGAGAGGGAAATCCTACTGAAGTAGAATTGATCCGAGTTTCTGCTCCCAATTGCAGTCCTACCCTTGACCTTGTTTGGCTATTTGCATAGGGCTCAGAATATACGCCCAATAAAGGTCTAGATTTAGGCAACAGGGTAGGAAACAAATGACTATTGTTTTGGTCTTTAGCAAGATCCTATAGGAGAGACAAGCCCAAGCTGGACCTGCTGATCCATGCCAGACTTCATTTCAAGTCAGTCAGCCCAAGCACTGCTGAATAGGAATAATGTATACATTCTAAGAGTAGATGCATGGATGCAGAAAGCTTAGAGATCAGGGCATTATTTAAAAAGAGAGAAATGAAAAGACTGAGTCCCTTCAATCCCATTCAGAGGCCTCCACTCTCATACCTTCTTGCCTATATGAGTGATAGCTCCCTAAATAAAGCATAGGCACTTGCAACGCCTCCTAAGAGCATTCTCCTGAGCTTGGAAGCCAGCCCTCTCTGCCCAGCCATTTCTCACCCGTCTTGAAACTCGAGCTTCAATAATTACTAGGGAGAACAAGAGAGAAGCAGTATTAGGGCAAGACCCTGAGAAAATTAAATAGCAGTTATGAAACCCTTACGAAATAAAACAAAGTTATGAACACATGATTAGGGGGTTAAGAGAGTTCTTTTGCTAGAAACGCTCCAAGCCTAGAGACAAGTAATTATTGAATCTAGTTTAAAACTATTCTCTCACACCTACTGATAGCTAAATTACTCACACCTCATGGCGTCTGCGAACTATAAAGGTTTTCATCAAAGAAGCTGTTTCACTGACTTCCTCAAAGGAAGCTTTGAAGGACAGTGAATAAATCATGTCTAAGGGATGTGAATCAAGGGCTGCCAGAGTGACCAGCCAAGAACTCACATTCTTAGTCTGCAAGTTAATAAACAGTGCCCTTGATGTTTTCTGATCTAATATTTGCCTTAGTATCTGTCTCTGCTGATGCTGCTGCTAAGTCGCTTGTCATGTCCGACTCTGTGCAACCCCAGAGATGGCAGCCCACCAGGCTCCCCTGTACCTGGGATTCTCCAGGCAAGAACACTGGAGTGGGTTGCCATTTCCTTCTCCAATGCATGAAAGTGAAAAGTGAAAGTGAAGTCGCTCAGTCGTGTCCGACTCTTCAGGACCCCATGGACTGCAACCTACCAGGCTCCTCCGTCCATGGGATTTTCCAGGCAAGAGTACTGGAGTGGGGTGCCATTGCCTTCTCTGATCTATCTCTAGCAGAAGCCAACTATCAAGCCAAATATAATCCTTATTAACAGGAGCAGCGGCTTCACCATCATCAGCAGCATTACTCCAAGCCCACATTACACAGTTTCACTTTACCTTGATTGAGCTTAACCCCCTATTTGGAATATGTTACCTACTCTTTTATTTTACATAAATTCCTTCTTCAAAATGCAGCTAAAGTGAAAAAGTACTAGTGGCTCAGTCGAGTCCAACTCTGTGCAACCCCACCAGGCTCCTCTGTCCATGGAATTCTCTAGGCAAGAATACTGGAGTTGGGTACCATGCCCTCCTCCAGGGGATCTTCCCAACCAGGTATTGAACCCAGGTCTCCTGCATTGCATGTGGACTCTTTACCATCTGAGCCACCAGGGAAGCCCCAAAGAGCCTGTTGCCTCCCCTCCAGGGAACCTCAGTCTCCCAAGTGACAGGCAGGGATACTCACCACGATAGTAATAAGGACGGCAAGTCTCATCTGAATTTCATCTCTCATCATTCATAATGACCTCACATTGTCTTTGTCATCATTTTTATCATCTATTTGTCTTTGTCATGTCTTTGTCATCACTTATCTCTCAGCTTTTTAACAGTATTTTGCATTATTACTTGTGCTTTTCCATCTCTTCGACTCTTGGAGACCCAGTGTTATACTGGTATCACCTGCATCTAGCAATTCCTGGCATTACTTGATATTCCAGAAATTCTTATTAACTAATTATGAGCTGATCTTTCTGTTAGTTCATTCACTTTTTTTTATAATCACTTCATTGCCTTTTCACCTATTGCTTCTCTTCAAACTGCTTCTCCCCAATAGAGCTTCCTTGTTAACACACTCCTGAATCATTCTCTCATATTCCTTGCTATCCTTCACTTTCACATATTTGCCAACCGTTCACCTCTCTGGTTTCCTGATGTTGTCATGTCATTATGTAATTATTTTTAATTACTCTCAGCACATAAATAGTCCAGTTTCCCCAGGAGCAGATTCAAAGAAGTGATATTCTTTGGGACATTATAAGACACAGAGAAAAACAGGAGACTCCTCATGGACACCTTGGGAAAGGTAAGTGCTACTTTTCAAATAGGTCTATATCATCTTTATTAGTTATCCAAAAAGTGCAGTTTGAAACAAAACTAAGACACTTTCTCCGAACAGCTTATCAAAGATTTCTGTGGATAATACTCAATGTTTTCCTCCCTATGGAAATTCATACACCACTGTTAGGAAAGTAAACTGATAGAAACTTACTGGGTGATAGTTTGACAGTGTTGTACTAAATGCCTTAAAAATGTGCCTATCATTTAACAAAGAAATTCATTCCAAGGAAATGATTGTGCTGTTTTTATTTATTTATTTAGTCAGTTTCCTAGTACTAGACGTTATGTTCCTTCCAGTGTCATACTCTTAAAAACAATGCTTCATTTTGTCCACATTTTCAACAGCATTTATTGTTTGTAGATTTCTTAATGATGGCCATTCTGATGGGTGTGAGATGGGGTGGGAGATGTGAGGGAGGTTCAAGAGGGAAGGGACATATGTGTACTTGTGGCTGATTCATACTGATGTTTGACAGAAACCAGCACAATATTGTAAAGCAATTATGCTCCAATAAAAATTTTTTTTAAATGCTTTAATTAATCTGTTAATAAAATCTTAAAAATTCTGATTGCTGGGTACTAGACTTGAAGTGTTCCCTCCTTTTCCCTTATCTGAGTTTTCCAAGTTTCTACCTTGAGTGTGTATCATTTCTGAAATAGAAGACGTTTTCCATAAAGTATATAATTTTATTTTTTTATTTGAACTTCTTTTGTGGCATTTTTCCCTTTTCTTTGTGTTATAAGACATGTATTATCTCCTTGATTGATTTCTAAGTTTCTTGAAGACATAGTTTACTCAGCTCATAATGTCTACAGTTACTAATGCAGTAAACTTGCAAATGAAACACCAGTACAGTTATGAAGGGCTCTAGTACCACCAGGTATTAAAAAATATCAAAAAGTTATTTACTGAGGTGTCAGTGCAAGAATAGACAGTAAGATAAATTTATGTTTCCAAAAAGAAACTTGTAAATTGAAGAACTTCTATACTAAAGGTGCTAATTTAAGAATAAATGAAAGAAAAATTCATCAAGTGTTCATGCTGAGACAATTCGTTTAGATTCTATAAATTTATATTAAACAAAATAATTTGAGGTAGATTTAAGAGTTAAATATTTTAAAATCAAACTATAAAAATCTAGAAAGAGGGTTCAGTTCAGTTACTCAGTCATGTCCGACTCTTCGTGACCCCAAGAATAGCAGCACGCCAGGCCTCCATGTCCATCACCAACTCCCAGAGTTCACTCAGACTCACGTCCATTGAGTCAGTGATGCCATCCAGCCATCTCATTCTCTGTCGTCCCCTTCTCCTCCTGCCCCCAATCCCTCCCAGCATCAGAGTCTTTTCCAATGAGTCAACTCTTTGCATGAGGTGGCCAAAGTACTGGAGTTTCAGCTTGAGCATCATTCCTTCCAAAGAAATCCCAGGGCTGATCTTCTTCAGAATGGACTGGTTGGATCTCCTTGCAGTCCAAGGGACTCTCAAGAGTCTTCTCCAACACCACAGTTCAAAAGCATCAATTCTTTGGCGCTCAGCCTTCTTCACAGTCCAACTCTCACATCCATACATGACCACAGGAAAAACCATAGCCTTGACTAGACGGACCTTTGTTGGCAAAGTAATGTCTCTGCTTTTGAATATGCTGTCTAGGTTGGTCATAACTTTCCTTCCAAGGAGTAAGCATCTTTTAGTTTCATGGCTGAAGTCACCATCTGCAGTGATTTTGGAGCCCAAAAAAATAAAGTCTGACACCATTTCCACTGTTTCCTCATCTATTTCCCATGAAGTGATGGGACCAGATGCCATGATCTTCCTTTTCTGAATATTGAGCTGTAAGCCAACTTTTTCACTCTTCACTTTCACTTTCATCAAGAGGCTTTTGAGTTCCTCTTCACTTTCTGCCATAAGGGTGGTGTCATCTGCATATCTGAGGTGATTGATATTTCTCCTGGCAATCTTGATTCCAGCTTGTGTTTCTTCCAGTGCAGCATTTCTCATGATGTACTCTGCATATGTTACATAAGCAGGGTGATAATATACAGCCTTGACATACTCCTTTTCCTATTTGGAACCAGTCTGTTGTTCCATGTCCAGTTCTAACTGTTGCTTCCTGCCTGCATATATTTTTCTCAAGAGGCAGGTCAGGTGGTCTGATATTCTCATCTCTTTCAGAATTTTCCACAGTTTATTGTGATCCACACAGTCAAAGGCTTTGGCATAGTCAATAAAGCAGAAATAGATGTTTTTATGGAACTCTCTTGCTTTTTCCATGATCCAGTGGATGTTGGCAATTTGATCTCTGGTTCCTCTGCCTTTTCTAAAACCAGCTTGAACATCAGAAAGTTCACAGTTCACATACTGCTGATGCCTGGCTTGGAGAATTTTGAGCATTACTTTGCCAGCGTGTGAGATGAGTGCAACAGTGTGGTAGTTTGAGCATTCTTTGGCATTGCCTTTCTTTGGGATTGGAATGAAAACTGCCCTTTTCCAGTCCTGTGGCCAGTGCTGAGTTTTCCAAATTTGCTGGCATATTGAGTGCAGCACTTTCACACCATCATCTTTCAGGACTTGAAATAGCTCAACTGGAATTCCATCACCTCCACTAGCTTTGTTCGTAGTGATGCTTTCTAAGGCCCACTTGACTTCACATTCCAGGATGTCTGGCTCTAGAGGTCAGTGGTCACACCATCGTGATTATCTGGGTTGTGAAGATCTTTTTTGTACAGTTCTTCTGTGTATTGTTGCCACATCTTCTTAATATCTTCTGCTTCTGTTAGGTCCATACCATTTCTGTCCTTTATCGAGCCCATCTTTGCATGAAATGTCCCCTTGGTATCTTTAATTTTTTTGAATAGATCTCTAGTCTTTCCCATTCTGTTGTTTTCCTCTATTTCTTTGCACTGATCGCTGAAGAAGGCTTTCTTATCTCTTCTTGCTATTCTTTGGAACTCTGCATTCAGATGCTTATATCTTTCCTTTTCTCCTTTGCTTTTTGCTTCTCTTCTTTTCACAGCTATTTGTAAGGCCTCCCCAGACAGCCATTTTGCTTTTTTGCATTTCTTTTCCATGGGGATGGTCTTGATCCCTGTCTCCTGTACAATGTCACGAACCTCATTCCATCGTTCATCAGGCACTCTATCTATCAGATCTAGGCCCTTAAATCTATTTCTCACTTCCACTGTATAATCATAAGGGACTTGATTTAGGTCAGAAAGAGGGTAAGGAATACTTATTTGGTCTCTATATGGAGAGAAAGTGAAGGACAGGGAAGCCTGGTTCACTGCCGTTCACATGGTCACAAAGAGCCAGACACGACTGAGTGACTGAACATCAACAATGGAGAGAATTCTCAAACCATGGAAATGGACTAAATAATAAAGGAAAACATACTTTTATGAATCAAAATGTTAATGTATGTTCAGTTCAGTTCAGTCGCTCAGTCGTGTATATGCACATATAGCTTCATAAAAAATTAAAGGTCAAAAATGAAGAAGGAAAAATCATGTATGACAAGATAGTAGACAACCAGTTACTCATTTAATGCACAAATAGGTCAAATGATAGTAAAAAAAAAAAAAATACCAAGATGCCAGTGGATACTTACATAAAATATAGGACCAAACATTCCACAAAAAGAAGAAAATATGTATGACTCACATAAACATAAAAAGTTTCAACATTCTTAAAATTAAAAAATACTAACAAAAAGAAATAGCTTTTTCTGACAGTCACTTTGTTTTTAATGACTACAGTCAATGCTAATGAGAGTGGGAAAAATGATGACAGATACTGTTTTACAGTTCTAGGAGTTGTGCCAAATCATTCAAACTTTCTGTAGAATTACTTAGAAATCAGTCTCACTCTAACCATGTCCTTCCCCTAGTAATTCTTACTTAAGGGAACCAGGCAAGTCAAAATTATAAACAATATATATTATAATAGTCAAAACAATGGAAATGATTTAGTTGCTGATTAAGAATATTTGGATATACTCAAATGATGAAATATAAAGAGCTATTTAAAATTATAAAGCATTATGAATTCATGAGAAAACATTTTAGAACAAGCAAACAGTAAATATTCAATATATAGTGGCTTTCACTGGCTAAAAACAAACAAATAAAAAACCCTAAAATGTGAAACTGCTTATAAGACATGATCTCTACTGTATAAAAATATTTTAAGAGACTCAAAAGAAATATGCTAAAATTTTACCAGCTTATGTCTGAAATTGCAATGCTCTCTTTTCTTTTTGTGTGTGATTTTCTTATTGCTACAAAGCAGTGGCACCCTACTCCAGTACTCTTGCCTGGAAAATCTCATGGATGGAGGAGCCTGGTGGGCTGCAGTCCATGGGTCACTGGGAGTCGGACACGACTGAGTGACTTCACTTTCACTTTTCACTTTCACGCATTGGAGAAGGAAATGGCAACCCACTCAAGTGTTCTTGCCTGGAGAATCCCAGGGACGGCGGAGCCTGGTGGGCTGCCGTCTATGGGGTTGCACAGAGTCGGACACGACTGAAGTGACTTAGCAGATAGCAAGTAAGTGTCATTTGTATGATCAGAAGTTAAATGTTATCGCTAAATGATGTCTTCTTATTGTCCTTGTATCAACAGACAATTACATGCCTGGCAGCCATTGCCTGGAAAACAAACTCTTCTCTTTCACTTGAGGAAGTGCAGGTTGAGCCACCAAAGGCTGGGGAAGTTCGTATTAAGGTAAATTTAAATCTTTGAACTTGTGAAGGCAAGTGTAAGGAAATCTTATTTCATGCATCAAAGCTGTTCCCAGTGTTCCCGCACTCCCACTACTGATACTGAAACAACTAGTCAGTATCCCTGCCTGTATGCATTCTGGATGAATTCCAGGCAGAGCAGTAATACAGAGGCTATGGTACAGGAAATCTTTCACTTCTATGATCAATATAAGTGGATTGAGTCTATCCACAGACAAGAAAACTTAGGCTATTAACTGAGAAGGTTTAAAACTTCTCAATGCTAATTAAATTTTGCAACAGTTAAACACATTTTACATTACTAACTTAATGTTTTCAATATGCTAGTTTAAAATCTATTTTCCCAGAGGACTGGGAAAACATTCCACAATACTGGGCTTAAAATTTTGGGTTTCTCAATGGTGGTGCTATGGATACATGGTCAAAAATCCTTCATTGGATAGAATAGACTCTCCTATTGCAAAACTAGTTGATGACATAGGGTGTACAGAGTAGATTTCAAAAAGCCTAGTTTATTTCCAGATCTGAACATGCACCATGCGAGTGGGTGAGTCATTTTAAGTCTTTGAGTCTTCCTTTCCGCATCTTTAAATTAGGGGTAATTAGACCTGCCCTGTGTTTCTCTGAATATTATTATAGGGATCAAATGAGGTAATTCATGTAAAAAAATTATTCATAATAAGTCTCAGACAAAAGAAAAATTCCAAACTAATTTATCCGTGGCCATTTAATTCCTGCCCAGATGATATCTACAGGGATCTGTGGTTCTGACGATCATGCTATAAAAGGAATAATCCCACTGAAGTATCCCTTCATCCCAGGCCATGAAGGAGCTGGAATTGTGGAGAGTATTGGCGAAGGAGTGAGCTCAGTGAAACCAGGTAGGAAATGGGCCACAAAAACCTCTGCACAAACAACCCACCACCAAAATGTATTAGCATATTTCCAGGAGAAATAAGTTGATTTGCCTCTAAATTGCTTTACCTAATCACATATTGTGGTAATAAATATATCCAGTGATTCCAAGAGTCACACAGTTTTTCTGCTGCCAGTGCTAGCAATCCAGAGTAGCAGTGGCTGAGCCAAGTAACTAGTCACAGCGATAGGACCAGGGTACTTCTAAATAGATTAAAATCTCCTTAGGAACAGGGGCGGCTTCTTTTTTTTTTCAAATAGACAATAAAACTATATTATAAACATTAAACTTTCTACGTGACTAGATTTTAATTGTTACTGAAACTAAAAGAAATTATAATTACATGACACAATAGAAGTGTTAGCTAATATGAAAATGGCAATCATATTGCACTATAAATGTATCAAATCAATATAAACTTATAATTTTGTTTATCAAATATATGTCAGTGAAAACTTTTTTCTAATGAATTATTTGTCAGCGGAAAGGGAAATTTTATAATCTGGCAAGTTAATTTATTCTGACATAACTGCAGAAGAATTCACTGTTTCCTTTTTCATTGAAATACAGTTGACACACACACACAATACTATGCTAAAGGAATTCCTTAGCAGTCCAGTGGTTAGGACTCCATGCTGTCCTGTCAACAGCCTGGGTTCAATGCCTGATTGGGGAATTAAGATCCTATCAGTTCAGTTCAGTCACTCAGTCATGTCTAATATTTTGGGACTCCATGGACTACAGCACGCCAGTCTTGCCTGTCCATCTCCAACTCCCAGAGCTTGCTCAAATTCATGTCCATCGAATTCATGCCATCCAACCATTTCATCCTCTGCCATCCAACCATGTCATCTTCTGTTGTCCCCTTCTCCTCTTGCCTTCAATCTTTCCCATCATCAGGGGCTTATCTAATGAGTCAGTTCTTTGCATCAGGTGGCCAAAGTATTGGCCACAGCTTCAGCATCAGTTTTCCAATGAATATTCAGGACTGATTTCCTTTAGGATTGACTGGTTTGATCTCCTTACAGTCCAAGGAACTCTCAAGAGTCTTCTCCAACACCACAGTTCAAAAGCATCAATTCTTTGGCACTCAACTTTCCTTATAGCCCAACTATCACATCCATATGTGACTACTGGAAAAACCATAGCCTTGACTAGATGGACCTTTGTTGACAAAGTAATGTCTCTGCTTTTTAATATGCTGTCGAGATGGGTCAGAGCGTTTCTTCCAAGGAGCAAGCATCTTTTAATTTCATGGCTGCAGTCACCATCTGCAGTGATTTTGGAGCCCAAGAAAATAAAGTCTGTCACTATTTCCATTGTTTCTCCACCTATTTGTCAAGAAATGATGGGACCAGATGCCATGATCTGAGTTTTGGAATGCTGAGCTTTAAGTCAGCTTTTTTCATTTTTCTCTTTCTCTGTCATCAAGAGGCTCTTTAGTTCCTCTTCACTTTCTGCCATAAGGGTGGAATCATCTGTGTATCTGAGGTTATTGATATTTCTCCCGGCATCTTGATTCCAGCTTGTGCTTCATCCAACCTGGCATTTCACATGATGTACTCTGCATTTAAATTACATAAGCAGGGTGACAATATACAGCCTTGACGTACTTCTTTCCCGATTTGGAACCAGTCCGTTATTCCATGTCCAGTTCTAACTGTTGCTTCCTTACCTGCATACAGATTTCTCAGGAGACAGGTAAGGTAGTTTGGTATTCCCATCTCTTTAAGAATTTCCCACAGTTTCTTGTGATCTATACAGTCAAAAGTTTTGGCATAGTCAATAAAGTAGAAGAAGAAGTTTTTCTGAAATTCTCTTGCTTTTTCTATAATCCAACAAATGTTGGCATTTTGATCTCTGGTTCCTCAGCCTTTTCTAAATCCAGCTTGAACATCTGGAAGTTCATGGTTCATGCACTGTTGAAGGCTGGCTTGGAGAATTTTGAACATTACTTTGCTAGTGTGTGAGATGAGTGCAATTGTACGGTAGTTTGAACATTCTTTGTGTGTGTGTGTGTGTGTGTGTGTATGCATATAATGCTAGTTTCAGGTGTGTTGCAGAGTGGTTAGATATTTGCAGACATTATGAAATGATTGCCATGATAAGTCTAGTAACCATCTATCCCCAAAAAAGTTATTTCAGTATTATTGATCATATTGCTTATGCTGGTATATTACAGCCCCACAGCTTATTTATTTCATAACTTGAGATTTGTACTTCTTAATCCCCATCACCTCTTTTGTCCTCTCATTCCCTCCCCTCTGGCAACCTCTCTGCATCTATGAATCTGTTTTCATCTTGTTTTGTTTTGTGTTTTAGATTGCACACATATGTGAGATGACATGGTATTTGCTTTTCTCTGTCGGACTTCTTTCACTTAGCCTGCCTGTGTGTGCTCATTCGCTCAGTAATATCTGACTCTTTGTGACCCTGTGGACTGTAGCCTGCCAGACTCCTCTGTCCATGGAGTTTTCCAGGCAAGAATACTCGAGCAGGTTGCCATTTCCTCCTCCAGAGAATCTTCCCAACCCAGGGATCAAACCTGTGTCTCTTATACCTCTTAAATTAGTAAGCACATTCTTTACCACTGCATCACCTGGGACAACTGCATTTAGCATAACACCCTCTAAATTTATCCATGTTATTACACAAGACAAGATTTCATTTTTTATAGCTGAATAATATTCCCCTGGGTGTATGTATATATATGTGTGTGTGTGTATATATATATATATATACACACACACACATATGCATAGTATATATACACGCCACATCTTTATCTATTTGTCAATCAGTGGGCACTTAAGTTGCTTCAATACCTTGGCTATTACAAATAATGCTACAATAAGTCTTGGTGTTCATGTATCTTTTTGAATTAATTGTTTTCTTTGCTTAAATACCCAAGAGTGAAATTGCTGGATCACATGGAAATTCTATTTTTAATTTTTTGAGGAACCTCCACATTGTTTTCCATAGTTTCGGCACCAATTTACATTCCTACTAACAGTGCATGAGGGCTCCCTTTTCTCCACATCCTCACCAACACTTATTTGTTGTCTTTTTGATAGTAGTCATTCTGACAGGTGTGAGGTGGCATCTCACCGTGGTTTTGATTTGCTTTTCCCTGATGAGTGGTAACGTTCTGCACTTTTTCATGTGTCTGTTGGCCATGTGTATATGCCTTCTCTGGGAAAATGTCTCTTCAGGTTCTCTGTCCATTTTTTAAATCAGGTCGCTTGTTTTCCTGATGTTAAGTTCATTGTTGTATAAGCTTATTGAATATATATTGTGTGTGTGTGTGTTATTACGTTGTCATGTCCAACTCTTTTCAACCCCTTGGACAATAGCCCTCCAGGCTCCTCTGTCCATGGAATTCTCCAGGCAAGAATACTGGAGTGGATAACCATTCTCTTCTTCAGGGGATCTTCCCAACCCAGGGATGGAACTTGGGTCTCCTGCATTGCAGGCAGATTCTTTACCAAATGAGCCATCAGGGAAGCCCAAATATTGTATATAAGCCCCTTATCAGATAGTGAAGTCACTCAGTCATGTCTGACTCTTTGTGACCCCGTGGACTGTAGCCCACCAGGCTCCTCTGTCCATGGGATTTTCCAGGCAAGAGTACTGGAGTGGGTTGCCACTTCCTTCTCCAGGGGATCGGATATTCCCAACCCAGGGATCGAACCCAGGTCTCCCGCACTGTAGGCAGATGCTTTATCATCTTGGCCACCAGGGAAGTCCCTTATCAGATATATTGCTTGCAAATGTCTTCTCCCATTCAGTAGGCGTGCCTTTTCATTTTGTTTATATAGTTTCCTTAGCTGTGCCTGAGTCTTTTAGTCCAATGTAGTCCCACTGGCTTGTTTTTGAGGGACAGCTCTCTCTCTCTCTCTCTTTCTAGTGTCCCCCACATACTTAGCATAGTGCCTGTTCAGGTTTGGAATGCATTGAGTGTTTGACGAATGAATCTTCTGATCAAGTAGAATGTATTAATAGAACTTTGTTGACAGGATGATAATGATATTTCAAAGAATCAAAAAAAGTAAACACTCTTCCCCAGGCATATCGCAAAGGACCTTGACACAGCCATTCTTAGCACATCTGAAACGGTCAGAGTAAATAAGAGCAATCACTCATGTGAAGAGTCCACAGAACCTCACAGCTTGGAACCAGGCACACAATGAGATTTAAGAAAGGGCATGCGGTCAGGACATTCACAAAGCTATCGTCAGGGTATTAATTTTGTAAACAATGATGGAGTACCTGCCATGCATTGACACTAGGCCTAGGAGGAGGGACAGAAGTAAAAAGACACAGTCTTCTCTACACCTCCGAGAAGATAATGCCAAGAGTTAGTGAGCTAACTCCTCTTTAACTAAACAAATCCCAGTGAAAGTTTTGTGGAAAATGATGAATATTTGAAGGATAGGATAAGGCAGCAGAATTTGAGCTTCTCCTGATTTTGAGATCCAGTATCTTTGGAATTTTTTAGGGCCAGTGAAGTTAAGATGTTCCTTACCTAAACTTACAAGAGACTTTTTAAAATAATAATTTATTTGGCTAAACTGGGTCTTAGTTGTGGCATGGAGGATCTTTACTTGTGGCGTGGGGGATCTAGTTCCCTGACCAGGGATCAAATCTGACCACGACTGTCTGCATTCAAAGTGTAGAGTCTTAGCCACTGGACCGCCAGGGATGTCTCATAAACTCAAAGAGATTTTTAAAAGATTATAAATACATGTAAGAACCGTACACATGTTTAGGGACAAGGTTGTAGACCTTTGACAAGGCTTTGTACAGTTTTATAAGTCTGTGATGACTGTGTTCATTAATTCTCTTCACCTTCCCAGCCTGTAACCCTAGGTCCCAGGAGGGTTAATTATTGGACCCACACATAATCAGTATGCGCTCTAAAACTGTGCAACCTAAAAACCACCCTCTGTAGTAAGCACTCCAGAAGCAGCCTCTCTCTGCAGAAAGAAACCTATTCGTTTTACTCTTAGAACTGAGAATATCCTGAACCACAGTCCCCTGAAGAAAACGTGTCACAGACCTGCTCGGGTCCCTGTGCCATGGTGGGGCAAGCAGGCTCCATAGAAAGGTTTCTGCTGCTATCCAGCTTCAGGCAGGTAACAACCACTGCAGACTTAAATCTCTCAAAGGAAAACCAAAAGGTTAGAATAGATGACATCTCTAAGGGTCATTCCCAGTTTTATTTATTTCCAGAGTAAAAGCAGACCTACAATTATCTATCCAGCAAGGAATATCCCCATATTTCCATCATTTGCCCAAAATAATAATGGAATTTCTGCAACCAGGTTATAGGATTTGTCCTCCAAAATAGCTATGGGGTATGTTATACTTGTCATAATCTGTCCACAGCAAGTTATCAAATCATTCAATAAAATTTTTATCACCGCACTATTGTGTTTCAATAATATTTTAAACTAATGTTTTTTTTTCTTATATATAGGAGATAAAGTCCTCACACTCATTGTTCCACAGTGTAGAGAATGCAGTGCCTGCTTGAATCCCAAGGGAAACTTCTGTGAGAAGCAAGAGTTAGTAGATTTGCCCATCTTTTGTTTATCTTGTCAGTTTTTATTAAATCGCTTATATTGTGCAAGCACCGACCTGGAGCTAAAGGTGTTCATTTCTCTCTTTACAACTGTGTGTGTCTGGGTTGATGCTGTGCCTGTCTGTGTCACTGCTGAACAGCATTCTACCCTCTTCTGGATTAATGCTGGATGGTACAAGCAGGTTTACCTGCAAAGGAGAAAAGATCTATCATTCTTTCCGCACAAGTACGTTCTCCGAATATACTGTTGTGCCTGAGATTTCGGTGGTAAAAATTGATGCTGCTGCTCCCATGGATAAGATTTGTGTCATAAGCTGTGAGGTGTCTGCAGGATATGGGGCTGCTGTTCACTCGGCCAAGGTGAGGAAAATAGCTGTGTGTTAGTATGTTATAGTGATCTGCCAAGAAAACATAAAAACAAGACCAAAACAGTCCAAATGTTTCAACTGGTTCCAAAAGTCAATAGTTCCAAAAGCCTCAATGGTGGTTTTTGTTTGTTTTCTTAATTATACAAGTGTCCAGATTTGATTCCTAACACACACATGACTTGTGTATTTGTAGGTCACTCCTGGTTCTACCTGTGTGGTCTTTGGACTTGGAGGAATCGGCTCAGCTGTTGTCATGGGCTGTAAAGCCTCTGGTGCTTCTAGAATCATTGGAGTTGATATCAATGAGGAAAAATTTCCTCGGGCAAGAGCATTAGGGGTCACAGATTGTCTCAACCCTTCGAATCTCAAGAAGCCCGTCAAGGAGGTGGTCAAGGAAATGACAGGCACCGGAGTTGACTTTGCCTTTGAGGCCATCGGACTCGCAGAAACCATGGTGTGTGGGTCTGGGTCACAGTGAGTAGAAGCAGACCAGTACAATTAAGTGACTATTATAATACAGTGAGTTAAGTAATTTTTTGGTTTTCCACCACATATAAAAATTACACTTATACTATACTGTAGTCTATTAGTATGCAATAGCATTTTGTCTAAGAAAAAACAATGTACACACCTTAATTTTAAAATACTTAATTGCTAAAATATGCTAATCATCTGAGCCTTCAGTGAGAGTCATTGTCTTTTTGTTTTTTTATCTCAGTTTTATTTATTTATTTACTGTTCTACTTTACAACATATCTTTTTGTAATAGTAACAAAGATCACTGATTACATATCACAATAAGAAATATAATAATAGTGAAAATATTTGAGATACTGTGAGAATTACCAAATGTGACACAGACAAAAAGGAAGCAAATGCTGTTGGGAAAAATGTGCTGATAGACTTACTCAACACAGGGTTGCCACAAACCTTCAATCTGTAAAAAACACAACATCTGAAAAATGCAAAACACACTAAAACAAATTGTGTCTATAGATGCTTGCTTAGCGGGTGGGGACACACTAAGTATAAAACTCCCCTGAACATATGTTTTGGACCTGTAGACCCCAGACCTAAAAATGGAATGTATAGTCACTCTAAAATATCCATCTTAAAAATAAAAGCAATATGTACTTTAAAGATATGACACTATAATATATGAAGTTTAAACAAGCACTATTTCCTTTCCTGTAGTCCTAGCTCTTTGTCCATGAACATGTTTTTATATTTAAGTATCAACATTATGTAAATCACATATGACATTCATGTGTGTTCTGTATCAGAACCATTCATTATTTGAAAAATGAGCCTATGCACCAGTATGTTAAGTTCAGGGAGAATAAGGTAGACCCTAGACTTGGAACTGACAGGGTAGAGGAAAGAATTAGGCATTCAATTCACTTCAGCGTGTATCTAATGTACATGGTTAAAGGGTGAAGGAAGTAGATGCAGTGATGTAGCAGGAAAGAGACATAGGCAAAATGCAGGAAGGGGTGAGATAGAAGGTTAAGAACCAGAAAAGAAAGCAAAATAGATTGACGTGAAGTATACTCTACACCCTTAAAAAACTGGGGTTTTTTAAGTGAAGCTTCACACACACACATGTATATATATTTGTTTTTATTAAATATAAATGAACTGAACAAAGTTATACAAGTGAGAAGGTCAGGCAAAGAATAATAGTATGTGTGGTCTTTGAGGTGGTGGGTAATTTTATTAAATAAACACACAGTACTTATTCTGTGCCAGATAATGTTCTAAATGTTTTAATCACTTAAGCCTTGTAACAAATCTATGACATAGGTGGTATTCTTCTTCTTTTTAAAAATAAACAGACATAGGGAGGTTAAGTAACTTGCCTAAAGTCACACTGCCGCAGGGTCTGTGCTCTTTACCACTAAACTCTGCTGCTGCTGCTGCTAGGTCACTTCAGTTGTGTCTGACTCTGTGTGACCCCATAGATGACAGCCCACCAGGCTCCCCCATCCCTGGGATTCTCCAGGCAAGAACACTGGAGTGGGTTGCCATTTCCTTCTCCAATGCATGAAAATGAAAAGTGAAAGTGAACTCGCTCAGTCGTGTCTGACTCTGTGCAACCCCATAGACAGCAGCCTACCTGACTCCTCCGTCCATGGGATTTTCCAGGCAAGAGTACTGGAGTGGGGTGCCATTGCCTTCTCCACCACTAAACTCTACTGGTTCTCTAATGAGATTCCATCACTGGCAGTGTTGAAGCTGAGCTCAAAGTAAGTAGCATCTGCCTAGGAAGAGGTCTGAAATCTAGGAACTCCACAATTCCTTCCAACACTGCAGATAGTTGTTACTTATGTGTGGGCACCTACTTATGGTCATTATTTTCATTATCAGGTTGCTGCTTGGGACTCCTGCCACCTGAGCCATGGTGTCTGCATAATCATTGGAGTGTCTCCACCAAATTCAAAGTTTTCCCTTTCTGCTCAAACAGTTCCCACTGGTCGGACACTGAAGGGTGTGTGTTTAGGAGGTAAGTCAGTTGTTTTTGCTTTCACAAAATCTCTTTCAACTTTGTAGAAACGTAATTCAAAAATGTTCTCCTTTGGGAAACAGACCTATAATGGTATAAGTTTTCAAAGACTTCTCCTCCAATGAATTGGTATATTTTGCAGATTAGTTAATTAAATAGGTTGGTTTTTTTTTTTACATTTAAATAAAAAATTTTAAATAGTTTCTGGGTTTTCCTACAAAACAGTTTCTGGGTTTCCCCAGTGTTTGGAATAATCCAGCTAAGTTCAGTTCTGCACTGGTGGACTCAAAGTTTGTTGTGCTATTTTAACAGCGAGGCTTTCTGGATAATTACAGGCACCAACTTGGTATTTGGCACTGATATTTGTCTTCCCATAGGAGCCCTTATTTCTGAGCAGTACTGGCCAATAGCTTTACTTAATTAATATTCCCATCTCCATCCATTGCTCTGATCAAAAGTTCCCATCCCATCTCAATGTGTGTGAATAGAGAGATGAGGAAATCGTTGTATAATGTTAAACCCTGGAGGTGGGCTGGAGACTCTACTTTATTTTTAATTAGTTTTTAACCCAATAACGTGTGAATATTGACCCAATTTTTTTTCCAAAGGTGTTCTAGGCAACAGAACTGTCTGTAGCAGCCACACTTAGCAACAAAAGCCAACAACTTCTGATGTACAAATGAACTCATCCATGGCAAATTTTCAGAATACTTTACCCATCTCCACAACTTACTTATTTTTCTTTTGGTTAGTTTGATATTTCTCAAATCTTATTACAATAGCCTTTTTACTTTGCAGGTTATAAAACCAAAGACTGTTGTCCCCAACTAGTGACTGCTTACCTACAAAACAAAATTAATATAGATCCATTAATAACCCATCAGTTGCCTTTTGACGAACTCCACAAAGCTTTCGAGTTGTATCATGCTGGAAAAACGTGAGTGCTTTCTTTGATGAACTTCTTTACCCTGAACTCACAGAAAAAAATGCCTTTTCAAACATTCCTAAGTGGTTTTGTGAAAAAAAGATGGCTACTTGAAGACCTTCTTTCATATACTCTATCCTATTTCCTGTTGTCACAAGGATAAGAAAAGGTTTTATCTGCAAGTTCCTCTTTGGGAAAGACCTGTATTAACCTATCCCAAAGAAATGTTTGAGGAGTCTGTATAACACTAAGCACCAGTCTACTCCACAGTGGTCAGTTATGCATTAGTTTTCTGGTTAGAGAAATGATCTAGAATAAATGAGTTGACATTACTGGCATGATAAAATCTTACAAGGATCTTTGAGGCAAAGGTTCAGACTCTACCCAGGGCACAAAGCCTTTCTACATCATTTCTTGACAAATGTCAATCTGCTCCAGCTAGCATACCTTTAGGGATGAAGTGTTAATTCAGTGTGTTCATTTATATACTCAATGCATATTGAGTGATGGTACACTCTTTGCCAGGACTGTCCTGAGTGCTGGAGACAGTGGAGAGCAAGTAACAAGGAGTAAATGAGGAATTACTTCTGTGATGAATTCTTTGACTTTCTAATTCTGGTTCTTAAGAACATCGCTCTTTCCTAGTCTCTCCCCACTTCTCTACCTATATCGTTTGCTTGTTTTATGATTTCTTTTGATTTTAAGATAGGCATTTAAATTTTAGCCTGCTATATACCTTGTTGGTTTAGACCTAGCATGTCAGCCCATTTACATCAAGAATGAAGAGTCAATAAAACTCATCTAAAATTTTAGAAACAAATAATAGAGGAGGGGAATGGATCTAGCAGGTAGTAGACACACTACAAACAGAAAGGAACTAAGGAACCCATTTATTCTTCCCTAATTAGACATGGGATTAGATTCTAGGATTGATGGAAGCTGATCAGAAGCTGTAGCAGAGGGTTTGGATGTCTTTGTGATTATGTAGCCAGAAGGAATGGTGCTCAAAGCTGGGGTCTTCCTGTTATAGCTGATTTTGAGTCCTGTTTTCACCCCATCCTATATTTCTTATAGGTAAACTAGATGAAGGTGGAGTGGGGTGGGGATAGGCAACTCAGTTTTTCAATACAGTGTAATTGCTTTGCTGACATCACTGTTTCTCAAGGAATTCAATGGCTTTATTATTACACTTCTATGTTTCAGGATCCGCTGTGTTCTGCTGTTCTGAGATCCCAAATAATGAAAAGTGCAAGGATATCCTTGGGGAGTTTATTCCTTTCCTGTTTCACCTCCCTGATTTTTCCAGTGCAATGAAAAGAGCCGCAAAAATATGGAAATGCAGTGTGATTGTAAAAATGAAACAAGTGCACCTTGAATTTAATTCTAATAAAATAGCCTCTTAGAGAATAGATGTTATATAATTCATTTTGTGACATTAAAAAAAGCGATGGTGGGATTTGATTGATAACATTTGTGATATGTCCATCAACCCAACTAATCTCTGTCATCGGCCCATGAAAGTTGTCCCTGAGTTATCCCTTATTCCTATTCTCAATATACAGATTTCTCTGTATCTTTCACACCACTCCAGGGTTTACATGATGATTTTGCTGTTTCTACAACACATGGGGTCTCATACATTCTTTAAAGGCTCTCTCAGGACACAGTGAGCCATTTTCCATCCTGGGGTCTTCATACCATCCTATGCCTACAATGCCCATGACACGCTGAGGCACAGTTCCCATCTGTGTTTTCAAACATAAAAGCATAACTGGGAAATCTTGCCACCTGCACCCCGAGGAAGCATGAGTAGGACTCTTTAAGAGAAACTCACCTATGACCTCATAACTCCCTTTTCAAGTCTTTTTCTCTTCACAAAACAAATATAATTATTTCATCACTAAGGCTGGGAGATTGGGAGAAGGATAAAAACAGCTCCTTTTATCTAGTTTTGTCCTTATGCTTTTCATCTGTTCTTGAGTCATTTACATTCTCCTTAAACTTTTGCAGTTGAAACAAAGAAATCACAAGGAAAATTTCTTTTATAATCTTGTTTCATTATTAATATCTCCTCCTGAGATTTGAGCTCAAAATATCCAGCTGACTTCATGAGGGAAGGTCCAAGAATTTTAAAAAAAACACATGAAAATTTTTCTTAAGTGAATACTTTAAATATAATCCTGCCAGTCTATCTCTGTCACCTTAACAAGCCCTTCCCGCTCTGAGTATCAACTGCCACAATGTCAAGTGGGAAAATAAGAGTAATGTTATAACTAATAAGAGTAATGTTATAAGTAATCTTATAACTTGTATAAATGAAATAAAATGAAAACGTATAAAATTTTAAATAATAGAATAATTGAGATCTAAGGAAAGGGAAAAGATAAGGCAAAGAAATTAAGAAATTTTAAACTTAAGAACTTAAGAATAAAAATTATAGAATTCAAATATTCTAAAGAATAGAAAGACAAGGCTAGGAGAAACTGAGTTTCAAAAGAATAAAATAACTATTTTGTTACATAGATAAAAAAAACTATCAATGTGACCTAAAATCATGAAAAAAATTGGTAACAGAATGCATTCTTAACAAAACACAACTGGAAAAATAAAAGAGCTGATACCAGAGTTGTATCAGAAGCTTGGGATTGGAAATACTCAGCTACCAAGAACTGTCCCCCAAGCTGGAACACTTCTACACTTGAACAGAAGCTTGGAAAGATAGACAAAAAAAAAAACAACAAAAAAACCCATGAAACACACAGCAGGGCCAGGAGAAAGATGCACTTAGATGGAAAGCTTTTTCCTGAACCTCACTGTCCCCAGACACGATTCGGTTCAGTTCAATTCAGTTGCTCAGTCGTGTCCGACTCTTTGCGACCCCATGAATCGCAGCACACCAAGCCTCCCTGACCATCACCAACTCCCAGAGTTCACTCAGACTCACATCCATCAAGTCCGTGATGCCATCCAGCCATCTCATCCTCTGTCATCCCCTTCTCCTCCTGCCCCCAATCCCTCCCAGCATGAGAGTCTTTTCCAATGAGTCAACTCTTCGCATGAGGTGGCCAAAGTACTGGAGTTTCAGCTTTAGCATCATTAGGGCATATCATATCTTTATCCCCTGTATCTGGTACAAAGTAAGTGCTCAATGCATTTTTTTGAGAGAATAAATCACAAAAATTCGATGAAAAGTTAAGAAGTTTTGCTCAATGCTTAGGCTAAAACAATGACTATTTTCAGAAATAAGGAAGCAGGAAAAAAGGAAAATAATTCTCTGAGAACCTCCCATTCAGAAAGCATAAGAATAATGAAGATGTAGGAAGAAGAGATGATAGAACAAAGCTAAAATGGAAGAGAATTTGTGTCCACTGTTATGTTTAAAGGTAAAGATTAACAGCTTCCTGTCTGATGATTTCAATTTTTATCCACTATATACAATGGATGCTGGAAGTTCAAAGAGTTATATAAACTTCCTAAATAAACCACCAGTGTATAACAGAGTACTTACTAAATATCAGCCACTGTGCTAAGTACTTCACAATCATCATATAATATTCATCTTAGCCCTATGTGTTCGGTAATATTATCTCTACTTCACAGATGAAATAACTAAGATACAGAGAGACTGATTAATTCACTCACTATGAAATAGCTATGTGACAAAACAAAGACTGAAATCTAAGCAATATAAAGGCTGTGCTCTAAATCATTTTTCTTTATTACCATTTAGCAAAGAGTTAAACAATGCGGAGAAGGCAATGGCACCCCACTCCAGTACTCTTGCCTGGAAAATCCCATGGACGGAGGAGCCTGGAAGGCTGCAGTCCATGGGGTCGCTGAGGGTCGGACACGACTGAGTGACTTCAATTTCACTTTCACTTTTCACTTTCATGCATTGGAGGAGGAAATGGCAACCCACTCCAGTGTTCTTGCCTGGCGAATCCCATAAACAATAAGCATACTTAATATTTATTATTGTGAAAGTAAAAGTGTTTGTCACTCAGTTGTGTCCAACTCTTTGTGACCCCATGGACTGTAGCCCACCAGGTCCTCTGTCCATGGGATTTTTCAGGCAAGAATACTAGAGTGGGTTGCCATTCCCTTCTCCAGGAGATCTTCCTGACCCAAGGATTGAACCCAGGTGTTCTGCATTGCAAGCAGATTCTTTACCATCTGAGCCTCCAGGGAAGCTTGATCATTTATTATTATTATTCCTGTATTTGTGGTATAAATAAATTGCTATGAGAAAAGCACAATGGATATGATCTTGTGACACAAAAGCTTCAAAAACTGAGTAGAGAGTGAAAAGATAGACTGAATTCATTTCAGATTGTGAAGGAAATGGGACAGTAGGGAATGGAAGGAACAGGCAGTCAGGGATTCTTTTCATGCCATGAGTTTAAAAAAAGGAAAGAACTGAGGCTTGATGTTTCAGCACCTCTGCTTTTAAAATGCAACCTAAGTACATATGGATATGGACATAGGTACAGATATGTATATGGATATGGGACTCCTGACTGCCCAGGTGTTCTTCCCAAGCTCACAGGACAGAAAACCATAAGCTAGACCCAGCTAGCTAACTTTCATTGCTTACTTCTCACAATTGATATCGTAGAGATTGAATAGAGGGGGAAAGAAAACAGCATATATGACTTTAATCAGATTTGCCTCCTCTCTCCTTGTCAATATATTCCATGACTGTAATAAACCTGTGAAGTACTGTTAATTCTTGGTGTTTTCAGCTGCACCATAAACTGGCTGTCTAATATCTCTATGTGTGTGCTCAGTCATGTCCGACTCTTTGCAACTTTGTGGACTGTAGCCCACCAGGTTCCTCTGTCCATGGGATTTCCCAGGTAAGAATACTGGAGTGGGCTGCCATTTTCTTCTCCAGGGATTTTTCCAAAACGAGGATCAAACCCATGTCTTCTGAGTTTCCTGCACTGGCAGGCAGACTTTTAAACACTAGCACCTCTTGGGAAGCCCCCAGCTAGCTAATATCTAACAAAATTATTTTTCATTCCTCTAATCTTGGTTATAAGGAGATGAAGATCTTTTACCTTTCACTTTACTTCTTATGTACTAATATGAAATTTTAGTATAAACATGCATAACTAAAATATACAGAAGTGATGTAAAAACAAATGCTGAGTACATGGATTTTCAAAATATATATGGCCTTGAATTCTAAATCCTAAAAGATGATGCTGTGAAAGTGCTGTACTGAATATGCCAGCAAATTTGGAAAACTCAACAGTGGCCACAGGACTGGAAAAGTCAGTTTTCATTCCAATCCCAAAGAAAGGCAATGCTAAAGAATGGTCACACTACCTCACAATTGCACTCATCTCACACACTAGCAAAGTAAAGCTCAAAATTCTCCAAGCCAGGCTTCAACACTACATCAACCGTGAACTTACAGATGTTCAAGCTGGTTTTAGAAAAGGCTGAGGAACCAATGATCAAATTGCCAACATCCATTGCATCATAGAAAAAGCAAGAGAGTTCCAAAAAAAACATCTATTTCTGTTTTATTGACTATGCCAAAGCCTTTGACTGTGTGGATCACAACAAATTTTGGGAAAGTCTTAAAGAGATGGGAATACCAGACCACCTTACCTGTCTCCTGAGAAATCTGTATGCAGGTCAAGAAGCAACAGTTAGAACTGGACATGGAACAACAGACTGGTTTCAAATTGGGAAAGGAGTATGTCAAGGCTGTATATTGTCACCCTGTTTATTTAACTTCTATGCAGAGTACATCATTCAAAATTCCGGGCTGAATGAAACACAAGCTGGAATCAAGATTGTCAGGAGAAATATCAATAACCTCAGATATGCAGATGACACCACACTGATGGCAGAAAGTGAAGAAGAACTAAAGAGCCTCTTGATGACAGAGAAAGAGAAAAGTGAAAAAAGCTGACTTAAAGCTCAGCATTCCAAAACCCAGATCATGGCATCTGGTCCCATCATTTCATGACAAATAGGTGGAGAAACAATAGAAATAGTGACAGACTTTATTTTCTTGGGCTCCAAAATCACTGCAGATGGTGACTGCAGCCATGAAATTAAAAGATGCTTGCTCCTTGGAAGAAAAGCTATGACCAACCTAGACAGCATTTTAAAAAGCAGAGACATTACTTTGCCAACAAAGGTCTGTCTAGTCAAGGTTATTGTTTTTCCAGTAGTCATGTATGGATGTGAGATTTGGACTATAAAGAAAGCGGAGCACTGAAAGAATTGATGCTTTTGAACTGTGGTGTTGGAGAAGACTCTTGAGAGTCCCTTGGACTGCAAGGTGATCCAGCCAGTCCATTCTAAAGGAAATCAGTCCTGAATATTCATTGGAAGAGCTGATACTGAAGCTGAAACCTCAATACTTTGGCCACCTGGTGTGAAAGACTGACTCATTGGAAAAGACCCTGGTGCTGGGGAAGATTGAAGGCTGAAGGAGAAGGAGACTGCAGAGGATGAGATGGTTGGATGGCATCAGTGACTCTATGGACATAAGTTTGAGTAAACTCCGGGAGTTGGTGATAGACCAGGAAGTCTGGAATGCTGCAGTTCATGAGGTGGCAAAGAGTCGTACACGACCAAGCACCTGAACTGAACTGGCCTTGAATCACAACTAAATAATATCTTTAGGGAATGAGACTCTGCTAAATATAACATTGACTTTTGAAAGTTTCAGACAGGAGGCGGTCCTAAGATGGAGGAGGAATAGACCACTTTCTCCCCCACAAATTCATCAAAAGAACATTTAAATGCTGAGTAAAATCCACAAAACAACTTCTGAATGCCAGCAGAGGACATCAGGTACCCAGGAAAGCAGCCTATTGTCTTCTAAAGGAGGTAGGAAAAAATATAAAAGACAAAAAAAGAGACAAAAGAGGTAGGGACAGAGCTTCATCCCTGGAATGGAGTCTTAAAAAGAGAGAAGTTTCCAAACACCAGGAAACACTCTCACTGCTGAGTCTGTACCGAGCCTTGGAAGCACAGAGGGCAACATAATAGGGAGGAAAAATAAGTAAATAATTAAAACCCACAGATTACGACTCCAATGGTAACTCCCCCAGCGGAGAAGCAGCGCAGACTCCTGCACCCGCCACTAGCAAGTGGGGGCTGGGCAGGGAGGCACGGGCTGCATTGATTAGAGTAAGGATCGGGCCTGAATGCCCCCGAGGGTAATCAGAGCGAACTAATTTGGGCTAGCAAACCAGACTGTGGGATAGCTACCACAAGAAAAGCCCTAAGACACCGCCAGGCCCGCACACAGAACAAAGGGTGGAACAGAACTAGCCAGCTGCAGACCATCCCCCTCCAGTGACAGGCAGCCAGAGCCCGAAGGGGGCAATCGCAGCCCCAGAGAGACATTATCTACCAAACTGCAAGCAGGCTTCTTTGCTAACTAAGACTTCTTGGGGTTCTGGACAGTCATCTGCCTGAGAAGGTGTGCCGGTTGTACACCCAGAAAACCAAGCGGCAGGGACAGGAGAGGCGATAAGTCACAGTGACCGCACTCACCAAACACCTCATCACCCGAGCTGCTCGGAGGTGGGAAGGGTACAAAACGCAGGCCCAACAGAGTCTGCGCCTCTGAGTGCTACCCGAGTGCCTGAACCTGGGTGGCTTAGACCTGGGAGGTGCATGCAGCCCAGGGCGGCCTTGGACGGTTCCCGGCGGAGCAACCTAGAGCCTGAGCTGTGTGGGCACGGCGGGTGCATGTGCCGTGAGTGGGGGCAGGCCAAGTATGGCTGAGACACTACCAGCACACGCCAGTGTTATTTGTTTGCAGTGTCCCTCCCTCCCCACAGCACGACTGAACAAGTGAGCCTAAAAAAAAAAAAGTGTCCACCACCGCCCCCTTGTGTCAGGGCGGAAATCAGACACTGAAGATACCAGCAAACAGAAGAAGCTAAAACAGAGGGAACCGCCTTGGAAGTGACAGGTGCAATAGGTTAAAATCCTGTAGTTAGTACCGACTACATAGGAAGGGGCCTATAGATCTTGAGAAATATAAGCCGGACCAAGAAACTATCTGAAAATGAACTGACCCCACACTGCCCACAACAACACCAGAGAAAGTCCTAGATATATTTTTACTATTTTTATGATCATTCTTTTTTCTTTTCTTTTTTTTTCTTATTTTATGTAACTTGTTTAAAATTTCTAAGTCCTCTATTACTCCTTTAATTTTCATTTTTATAACCTACTATTACTTTTCAAAAAAGAAACTATTTTTAAAGCAAACTTCATATATATATATTTAAATAACTTTTGTATGTATAGAACAGTCTTATGGACTCTGTGGGAGAGGGAGAGGGTGGGAAGATTTGGGAGAATGGCATTGAAACATGTAAAATATCATGTATGAAATGAGTTGCCAGTCCAGGTTCGATGCACGATACTGGATGCTTGGGGCTGGTGCACTGGGAAGACCCAGAGGGATGGTATGGGGAGGGAGGAGGGAGGAGGGTTCAGGATGGGGAACACATGTATACCTGTGGCGGATTCATTTTGATGTTTGGCAAAACTAATACAATTATGTAAAGTTTAAAAATAAAATTAAAAAAAATAAAATAAATAAATAACTTTTGTGTTTGTTCTTTTTTTTTTCTTTTTCTTCTTTTCTTTAATATTGTATTTTTGAAAATCCAACCTCTACTCTAGAATTTTAATCTTTGCTTTTTGGTATTTGTTATCAATTTTGTACCCTTAAGAATCCAGTCTTCAGTACCTATTTTTACTTGGGAGTGAGATTACTGGCTTGACTGCTCTCTCCCCCTTTGGATTCTCCTTTCTCTCCACTAGGTCGCCTCTGTTTCCTCCCTCCCCCTTTTCTTCTCTACCCAATTCTCTGAATCTCTGTGTATTCCAGACGGTGGAGGACACTTAGGGAACTGATTACTGGCTGGATCTGTCTCTCTCCTTTTCATCCTCCCCTTTTATCCTCCTGGCCACCTCTGTCTCCTTCCTCCCTCTTCTCTTCTCTGTATAACTCCATGAACATCTCTGAGCAGTCCAGACTGTGGAGCGCACATAAGGAAGTGATTACTGGCTAACTTGCTCTCTCCTCTTTTGATTCCACTTCATCTCATTCGGGTCACCTCTAACACCCTCCTCCCTCTTCTCTTCTCCATGTAACTCTGTGAACCTCTCTGGGTGTCCCTCACTGTGGAGAAACATTTCATCTTTAACCTAGATGTTTTATCAATGGTGCTGTAAAAATAAGACTGAAAACCACAAGCAGGAGGCTTAAGTCCAAATCCTGAGAACATCATAGAACACCTGACTCCAGGGAACATTAAGCGATAGGAGCTCATCAAATGCCTCCATACCTACACTGAAAACAAGCACCACCCAAGGGCCAACAAGTTCCAGAGCAAGACATACCACACAAATTCTCCAGCAACACAGGAACACAGCCCTTAGCTTCAATATACAGGCTGCCCAAAGTTACTCCAAAACCATTGACATCTCATAACTCGTTACTAGACACTTCATTGCACTCCAGAGAGAAGAAATCCATCTCCACCCCCCAGAACACCGACACAAGCTTCCCTAACCAAGAAACCTTGACAAGCCACAGATACAACCCTACCCACAGCGAGGAAACTCCATAATAAAGAGAACTCCACAAACTGCCAGAATACAGAAAGGCCACCCCAAACTCAGCAATATAAACAAGATGAAGAGACAGAGGAATACCCAACAGGTAAAGGAACAGGATAAATGCCCACCAAACCAAACAAAAGAGGACGAGATAAGGAATCTACCTGATAAAGAATTCCAAATAATGATAGTGAAAATGATCCAAAATCTTGAAATAAAAATGGAATCACAGATAAATAGCCTGGAGGCAAGGATTAAGAAAATGCAAGAAAGGTTTAACAAGGACCTAGAAGAAATAAAAAAAAGTTAATATATGGTGAATAATGCAATAAATGAGATCAAAAACACTCTGGAGGCAACAAATAGTAGAATAATGGAAGCAGAAGATAGGATTAGTGAAATAGAAGATGGAATGGTAGAAATGAATCAGAGAGGAAAAAAGAAAAACGAATTAAAAGAAATGAGGACAATCTCAGAGACCTCCAGGACAATATTAAATGCTACAACATTCAAATCATAGGAGTCCCAGAAGAAGAAGACAAAAAGAAAGACCATGAGAAAATACGTGAGGAGATAATAGTTGAAAACTTTCTAAAATGGGGAAGGAAATAATCACCCAAGTCCAAGAAACCCAGAGAGTCCCAAACAGGATAAACCCAAGGCAAAACACCCCAAGACACATACTAATCAAATTAACAAAATAAAACACAAAGAACAAATATTAAAAGCAGCAAGGGAAAAACAACAAATTACACACAAGGGGATTCCCATAAGGATAACAGTTGACCTTTCAACAGAAACTCTTCAGGTCAGGAGGGAATGGCAGGACATACTTAAAGTGATGAAAGAAAATTACCTACAGCCCAGATTACTGTACCCAGCAAGGATCTCATTCAAATATGAAGGAGAAATCAAAAGTTTTACAGACAAGCAAAAGCTGAGAGAATTCAGCACCACCAAACCAGCTCTTCAACAAATGCTAAAGGATCTTCTCTAGACAGGAAACACAGAAAAGGTGTATAAACTCGAACCCAAAACAATAAAGCAAATGGCAATGGGATCATACTTATCAATAATTACCTTAAATGTAAATGGGTAGAATGCCCCAACCAAAAGACTAAGACTGGCTGAATGGATACAAAAACAAGACCCCTATATATGTTGTCTACAAGAGACCCACCTCAAAACAGGGGACACATACAGACTGAAAGTGAAGGGCTGGAAAAAGATATTCCATGCAAATAGAAATCAAAAGAAAGCAGGAGTAGCAATACTCATATCAGATAAAATAGACTTTAAAACAAAGGCTGTAAAAGAGACAAAGAAGGACACTACATGATGATCAAAGGATCAATCCAAGAAGAAGACATAACAATTATAAATATATATGCACCCAACATAGGAGCACCACAACATGTAAGACAAATGTTAACAAGTATGAAAGGGGAAATTAACAATAACACAATAATAGTGGAAGACTTTAATACCCCACTCACACCTATGGATAGATCAACTCAACAGAAAATTAACAAAGAAACACAAACTTTAAATGATACAATTGACCAGTTAGACCTAATTGATATCTATAGGACATTTCACCCCAAAACAATGAAGTTCACCTTTTTCTCAAGCACACATGGAACCTTCTCCAGGATAGATCACATCCTGGGCCATAAATCGAGCCTTGGTAAATTCAAAAAAACTGAAATCATTCAAGCATCTTTTCTGACCACAAGGCAGGAAGATTAGATCTCAATTACAGGAGAAAAACTATTAAAAATTCCAACATATGGAGGCTGAACAACATGCTGCTGAATAACCAACAAATCACAGAAGAAATCAAAAGAAATCAAAATGTGCATAGAAACGAATGAAAATGAAAACACAACAACCCAAAACCTATGGGACACTGTAAAAGCAGTGCTAAGGGGAAAGTTCATAGCAATACAGGCATACCTCAAGAAACAAGAAAAAAGTCAAATAAATAACCTAACTCTACACCTAAAGCACCTAGAAAAGGAAGAAATGAAGAACCCCAGGGTTAGTAGAAGGAAAGAAATCTTAACAATTAGGGCAGAAATAAATGCAAAAAAAAAAAAAAAAAAGAGACCATAGCAAAAATCAACAAAGCCAAAAGCTGGTTCTTTGAAAGGATAAATAAAATTGACAAACCATTAGCCAGACTCATCAAGAAACAAAGGGAGAAAAATCAAATCAATAAAATTAGAAATGAAAATGGAGAGATCACAACAGACAACACAGAAATACAAAGGATCATAAGAGACTACTATCAGCAATTATATGCCAATAAAATGGACAACGTGGAGGAAATAGACAAGTTCTTAGAAAAGTACAACTTTCCAAAACTGACCAGGAAGAAATAGATAATCTTAAGAGACCCATCACAAGCACGGAAATTGAAACTGTAATCAGAAATCGTCCAGCAAATAAAAGCCCAGGTCCAGACGGTTTCACAGCTTACTTCTACCAAAAGTTTAGAGAAGAGCTGACACCTGTCCTACTCAAACTCTTTCAGAAAATTTCAGAGGAAGGTAAATTTTCAAACTCATTCTATGAGGCCACCATCACCCTAATACCAACACCTGACAAAGATGCCACAAAAAAAGAAAACTACAGGCCAATATCACTGATGAACATAGATGCAAAAATCCTTAATAAAATTCTAGCAATCAGAATCCAACAACACATTAAAAAGATCATACACCATGACCAAGTGGGCTTTATCCCAGGGATGCAAAGATTCTTCAATATCCACAAATTAATCAATATAATACACCACATTAACAAATTGAAAAATAAAAGCCATATGATTATCTCAAAAGATGCAGAGAAAGCCTTTGATAAAATTCAACATCCATTTATGATAAAAACTCTCCATAAAGCAGGAATAGAAGGAACATATCTCAACATAATAAAAGCTATATATGACAAACCCACAGCAAACATTATCCTCAATAGTGAAAAATAGAAAGCATTTCCCCCAAAGTCAGGAACAAGACAAGGGTGCCCATGCTCACCACTACTATTCAACATAGTTTTGGAAGTTTTGGCCACAGCAATCAGAGCAGAAAAAGAAATAAAAGGAAATCAAATTGGAAAAGAAGTAAAACTCTCACTGTTTGCAGATGACATGATCCTCTACATAGAAAACCCTAAAGACTCCACCAGAAAATTACTAGAGCTAATCAATGAATATAGTAAAGTTGCAGGATATAAAATCAACACACAGAAATCCCTTGCATTCCTATACACTAATAATGAGAAAATAGAAAGAGAAATTAAGGATAAAATTCCATTCACCATTGCAATGAAAAGAATAAAATGCTAAGGAATATATCTACCTAAAGAAACTAAAGACCTATATATAGAAAACTATAAAACACTGATGAAAGAAATCAAAGAGGACACTAATAGATGGAGAAATATACCATGTTCATGGATCAGAAGAATCAATATAGTGAAAATGAGTATACTACTCAAAGCAATCTATAGATTCAATGCAATCCCTATCAAGCTACCAACAGTATTTTTCACAGAATTAGAACAAATAATTTCACAATTTGTATGGAAATAGAAAAAACCTCGAATAGCCAAAGCAATCTTGAGAAAGAAGAATGGAACTGGAGGAATCAACCTGCCTGACTTCAGGATCTACTACAAAGCCACAGTCATCAAGACAGTATGGTACTGGCACAAAGACAGAAATATAGATCAAGGGAACAAAATAGAAAGCCCAGAGATATCCCACGCACCTATGGACACTTTATCTTTGACAAAGGAGGCAAGGATATACAATGAAGAAAAGACAATCTCTTTAACAAGTGGTGCTGGGAAAACTGGTCAACCAATTGTAAATGAATGAAACTAGAACACTTTCTAACACCATACACAAAAATAAACTCAAAATGGATTAAAGATCTAAACGTAAGACCAGAAACTATAAAACTCCTAAAGGAGAACATAGGCAAAACACTCTCCGACATACATCACAGCAGGATCCTCTATGACCCACCTCCCAGAATATTGGAAATAAAAGCAAAAATAAACAAATGGGATCTAATCAAAATTAAAAGCTTCTGCACAACAAAAGAAACTATAAGCAAGGTGAAAAGACAGCCTTCAGAATGGGAGAAAATAACAGCAAATGAAGCAACTGACAAACAACTAATCTCAAAAATATACACACAACTCCTGCAGCTCAATTCCAGAAAAATAAATGACCCAATCAAAAAATGGGCCAAGGAACTAAACAGACATTTCTCCAAAGGAGATATACAGATGGCTAACAAACACATGAAAAGATGCTCAACATCACTCATTATCAGAGAAATGCAAATCAAAACCACAATGAGGTACCATTTCACACCAGTCAGAATGGCTGCGATCCAAAAGTCTACAAGCAATAAATGCTGGAGAGGGTGTGGAGAAAAGGGAACCCTCTTACACTGTTGGTGGGAATGCAAACTAGTACAGCCACTATGGAGAACAGTGTGGAGATTCCTTCAAAAACTGGAAATAGAACTGCCATATGACCCAGCAATCCCACTGCTGGGCATACACACTGAGGAAACTAGAATTGAAAGAGACACGTGTACCCCAATGTTCATCGCAGCACTGTTTATAATAGCCAGAACATGGAAGCAACCAAGATGTCCATCAGCAGATGAATGGATAAGAAAGCCATGGTACATATACACAATGGAGTATTACTCTGCCATCAAAAAGAATACATTTGAATCAGTTCTAATGAGGTGGTTGAAACTTTAGCATATTATACAGAGTGTAGTAAGCCAGAAAGAAAAACACCAATACAGTATACTAACACATATTTAGAAATTTAGGAATTTAGAAAGATGGTAATGACAACCCTGTATGCGAGACAGCAAAAGAGACACTGATGTATAGAACAGTCTTTTGGATTCTGTGGGAGGGAGGGGGGGATGATTTGGGAGAATGGCATTAAAACATGTATAATATCATATAAGAAACGAATCGCCAGTCCAGGTTCAATGCAGAATACAGGAAGCTTGGGGCTGGTGCACTGGGATGACCCAGAGGGATGGTATGGAGAGAGAGGTGGGAGAGGGGTTCAGGATGGGGAACATGTGTACACCCATGGCAGATGCATGTTGATGTATGACAAAACCAATACAATATTGTAAAGTTAATAAATAATAATAATAAAAAAGTGAAAAAAATAAAGTTAATTTTTATTTTTAAATAAAACTAATTTTTATTTTTAAATAAAACTAATTTTTATTTTTAAATAAAAATAACGTAAGGCTTTAAGAAGAAAACCTTTCAAAAAAAGAGAAGACAAAAACACCCACAGAAATGATAACAGGAAAAAAAGCTAGGAGGAGAAAAACATAATATCAGACATGCAAGTACTTGAAATTTAAACAGAGAAGAAGCAAAAAGGAAATTATGAAAGAAATAGAAAATTTTCAAGATCTGAAAATATAGAATACTTCTCTTTGCACACTAAAAAAACCCCTCATCAAGTACCAAAAACAATTAATTAAAAAATACTCACAAATGAATTATTATGACATTTCAGAACATCAAAGCAGAAAGATTTTCTTAAAAAATCTTTCAGAAAAAAGCACATCATGATAATAAATTAATAAGTAAATAAAAATTTTAAATCAGAATGACTTCATACCTCTTATCAGCTTCATTAGTGATATGAAAATATTAACAATGCCTTCAAATTATAATGGAAACTATTCTGAACCTGTTTTCTAAATCCAGCTATATCAAGATTGGAGAGGGCATAGAAATCTGGGAGCGGTCTAGAGCTCCAGAAAGTGGATTCTGTGCTAAAGAACCTATTACTGAGGGTTCAGGCACTACAGATGTCCACAGCACATACCTCATGTTTAACTTCTGGTTTATTCTTTTGAAGGTAAATTTAGAAATTATCAGGGAAGACTGGCATGCTACAGTCTATGGGGTGACAAAGAGTCAGACGTGAGTTACCAACTGAACATCAACACCACAGCAATTATCAAATTTTACTTCACTACTTGTCATATTAGCAGATATTAATTAGAGTACAAGTGTTGCAGACGTTTGAAGTTTGAGCCAATTTGGAATATACTTGCCATTCAAATTGGCAAAAGCACCAGTTGGTCTTCATTTTTCAATTAATCTTTATTGGAGTAGTTTTTACAATGTTGTGCTAGCTTCTACTATACAGAAAAGTTAATCAGGTATCAGATCAGATCAGATCAGATCAGTCGCTCAGTCGTGTCCAACTCTTTGCGACCCCATGAATCGCAGCACGCCAGGCCTCCCTGTCCATCACCAACTCCCGGAGTTCACTCAGACTCACGTCCATCGAGTCAGTGATGCCATCCAGCCATCTCATCCTCTGTCGTCCCCTTCTCCTCTTGCCCCCAATCCCTCCCAGCATCAGAGTCTTTTCCAATGAGTCAACTCTTTGCATGAGGTGGCCAAAGTACTGGAGTTTCAGCTTTAGCATCATTCCTCCAAAGAAATCCCAGGGCTGATCTCCTTCAGAATGGACTGGTTGGATCTCCTTGCAGTCCAAGGGACTCTCAAGAGTCTTCTCCAACACCACAGTTCAAAAGCATCAATTCTTCGGCGCTCAGCCTTCTTCACAGTCCAACTCTCACATCCATACATGACCACAGGAAAAACCATAGCCTTGACTAGACAGACCTTTGGTGGCAAAGTAATGTCTCTGCTTTTGAATATGCTATCTAGGTCATAACTTGGTCATAACTTTCCTTCCAAGGAGTAAGCGTCTTTTAATTTCATGGCTGCAGTCACCATCTGCAGTGATTTTGGAGCCCAGAAAAATAAAGTCTGACACTGTATCCACTGTTTCCTCATCTATTTCCCATGAAGCGATGGGCCCAGATGCCATGATCTTCGTTTTTCTGAATGTTGAGCTTTAAGCTAGCTTTTTCACTCTCCACTTTCACTTTCATCAAGAGGCTTTTTAGTTCCTCCTCACTTTCTGCCATAAGGGTGGTGTCATCTGCATGTCTGAGGTGATTGATATTTCTCCCGGCAATCTTGATTCCAGCTTGTGTTTCTTCCAGTCCAGCGTTTCTCATGATGTACTCTTCATAGAAGTTAAATAAGCAGGGTGACAATATACAGCCTTGACGTACTCCTTTTCCTATTTGGAACCAGTCTGTTGTTCCATGTCCAGTTCTAACTATTGCTTCCTGACCTGCATACAGATTTCTCAAGAGGCAGATCAGGTGGTCTGGTATTCCCATCTCTTTCAGAATTATCCACAGTTTATTGTGATCCACACAGTCAAAGGCTTTGGCATAGTCAATAAAGCAGAAGTAGACGCTTTTCTAGAACTCTCTGGTCTTTTGATGATCCAACGGATGTTGGCAATTTGATCTCTGGTTCCTCTGCCTTTTCTAAATCCAGCTTAAACATCTGAAAGTTCATGGTTCATGTACTGTTGAAGCCTGGCTTGGAGAATTTTGAGCATTACTTTACTAGCTTGTGAGATGAGTGCAATTGTGCGGTAGTTTGAGCGATCTTTGGCATTGCCTTTCTTTGGGATTGGAATGAAACTGACTCTTTCCAGTCCTGTGGTCACTGCCAAGTTTTCCAAATTTGCTGGCATATTGAGTGCAGCACTTTCACAGCAGCATCTTTCAGGGTTTGAAATCGTTCAACTGGAATTCCATCACCTCCACTAGCTTTGTTCCTAGTGATGGTTCCTAAGGCACACCTGGCTTCACATTCCAGGATGTCTGGCTCTACGTGAGTGATCACACCATCATGATTATCTGGATCATGAAGATGTTTTTTGTATAGTTCTGTGTATTCTTGCCACCTCTTCTTAATATCTTCTGCTTCTGTTAGGTCCATACCGTTTCTGTCCTTTATTGTGCCTATCTTTACATGAAACGTTTCCTTGGTATCTCTAATTTTCTTGAAGAGATCTCTGGTCTTTCCCATTCTATTGTTTTCTTCTATTTCTTTGTATTGATCACTGAGGAAGACTTTATTTTCTTTCCTTGCTATTCTTTGGAACGCTGCATTCTTCACATGATAAAGTATAATGTTCTCTATTCTAAATAAACTCTTAATATTAGAACTTGTAATGCAGAAATTTAGACTGTGTAAACTGAACTTATGTGCCTTGCACTATGCTGAGATATCTACATAATTTATCCCATTTAATCTTAATGTCATTTTATGAATTAAGTACTAATATCCTCATTTTAAAGACTGAAAAACTTAATTGTAATTAATTGCCTAATATCTTACAGGGATGTACCATATGCTCTTGTCTATATTAGGTCTCTCATATAGCTACCTAGAAAATATATTTTAGACTAAGTCAGAAGAGGTAGGATTTGGGGTCACTGAGATGCTAATCAGTCTGTCTCTGAAATTAGGTCATGGCTCTGTAGTCACATCCTCTGAGCTATGGAGTACACATGATCTGTCAAATGCACAGTCTTCCTTTGACCCAAGGCTGATTATCTCTGGGAAACCATAAGACATGATGTCATAGGAGGTAGGTCTTTGACGTGACATTGTCTTTTCCAGAAATCTGGATACCTTGAATTCTTCTTTGCAAGAAATGGAAGTATGAAAAAGTTTCATAGAGGAAAGATATTCCTCTATGAAAGAAAATAGAAGATAATATGTTAAAATCAAAGAGCACACCTTTACCTTTCCCATAGGTATCTCTTACCTGTCCTATAGGAACAAAAATAGATTAATATCCTGACATTATCAATAATATAGAATAGTCACACTTCAGTGTACTCATTGGCACCCAAACATTTCATAATTGGGAAGTCATCTTACATCTCTGGCTCTGGGCCACTCCCCAGCAAAGGATAACACCAGAAGAAAATCTCACTGTATTGACTCTAAATTCTCACCTTAACTGTCACTCTAATTTGCCATTTAAGAACAAAGCAGACAGTTCTAATGTGTTGTTATTTAAATCTCTCTTCTCCAGACATCTCCCATTCCCACTCTCACCAGCCCTCACACCCACACACAGTATGATTCCAGACTAGCTGTGTCCAAGAAAATTTTCTTCAATGATGAAATTTTTCTTTGGTTTACTGTTCAGCTCATTAGCCACAAGCCATATGTAGCCACTGAACATGTGAAGTATGCTACTGCAACCAGAAAACTTACTTTTTAATTATATTTAATTACAATTAATTTGAATTTAAATAGCCACATGTGGCCAGCGGCATAGTTGAGATTATTTTGTTCTCTGGCTTTTGCTAGGATGCTTGAGGAAACTATGGTGTAGAACTTAAACACATGAGCTTTGCTTTCAGATCACTTACTAGACATTAGTGACTTTAGCAAGTAATTTAAAGTCCTTAGTTGCCAGTCCCATTGTCTGAAAAATAGGGTGAACAATACATCCTTTATTACCCAGTGTAGTGAAAACTAAATGAGAAAACGCAGGTAAAGCACTTGGCAAACAAGTGCTGACACATATTACTCATTAAAACACTAAAATTAATGTTTAATTGTAGCAGAAACAACAATGACAACGATAATAGTAGCTTAATGGCCCTAACAAAAGATGAGGAGGAAGGCACCTATAAATACAGGAAAGATAAATGTTGCAAAAGATAACTGAAGGATTTTTTTGCCCTTTTAAGATATCTGGGAGCTCTTTTATTTCTTCATTGGTGTGGTTTTGCATGAGTTGATTAGATGTAAATAAGACTGTATTAGTATTTCAATGCAAAATACTAGAGAAAACTTTACCATTGACCAACCTCCCATTCTGAAAGTTTCTTTTTCCAGGGACTCTAGATGTCTGAATTTCCAATTTGAATAAAAACACAATTTAAAAAAATTTTTTTTAATTTTATTTTATTTTTAAACTTTACATAATTGTATTAGTTTTGCCAAATATCAAAATGAATCCGCCATAAAAATTAAACTGTTTCAAAGTGATTATAGTCCTTGGCTTCATTGAAGGAATCTACTCATATTTTCTAACACTTGTATATCTGCCACATTTTCTTCCCCCTCACTACGTGCAGCAAGCACACTGAGGAAAATCACCCTTAAGAAGATTCTTGTTCTGGATAGAAAAAATCTATGATGGGCTTTTCCTGTCATTCAATTCTATGCTGACAAGTTTCTAAGCCACTCAAAATCTTGCCTAACAATTACATAATATGCAAATATTTTAGTGAAACTTGTCCTGTTAGGAAACAAAATATTTGAGGTCAAGGATTTGATAAAGAGTATTAGTCATCTTTTATAAAGAGAACACATCCTTTTTCCTAAAATAATGCCTGTAACCATATCCTAACTTTTCAAAAAAGCCTTAAATGCAATTTTACCTGACACTTATAAAGAACCTAATGTTGTAGAAACAAAACCTTGCTAGGAATATAAAGACCTGGGTTCTAGGTTCAGCTCTGCAAATTTCTAGGTATGCATTAGTGTCTTAAAATATACCAGAATTTGACTTAGTCAGATATGGATGATGACAGACATACAGACAACTGCCTTAAAAGAAGTTATTACTCACAGTTACCCCCAAAGGAGGGAGCATGCCATGCTATGCAGGGTCAGTAAAGAAGACAGAAAGAGGTAGGGAAAAGCATGGGCCAGAGCCTTTATTGTGGATTTCAGGAAAAGGAGTAAGCAAGGTAGGATAGGCAAGGCCTATCCGTAAGTGAGTTTCAGTGGATTCTGAGCCATAGGGGTGGTCCCCAGTTATCTGGTAACTGGCCTTGGAGTGTTTTAGGGCAAGAGGATAACATCCCAGACAGTTGGCAACAATAAAAGGAGGTGGTTGGGGGATACGAACCTGAGATTGGTTGGCTTGCTTATCAAAGAGATACCTACGCAAGCTGTTTGCTATCTCTAGAAATTAAGTAATCCCGGGAGAGGCAGTCTCTCCCTGGGTCTGCAAGGTCTCAAGATATCAAAGCGTAAAGTAGTAAAAAGTGAAAAGCATAATAAATACAATCAGTGAAAAATACTTAACTTCTTGAAACCTCAGTCCTCTCAAAGTTATAAAAATGGGGAAAATCATGCCTGTTTTCGCCCTACTCACAGTGATCACATAGTCAATGGGGTCTAGGCGGGGTGCCACTAGCATATTCTGCAACTACTTGACTACATTTCTCTCAAAATACAACTAAAGTGCAGAAATTTATTTCTGAGGTTGAGACATTAGGTTTGTGAAGCAGACATATCTAGAGCCTCAGAGGGAGGGAGTAGGTATGTGGTAGCTCAAATCATACTCGCTGGAGGGTAAGCTGCTACAGGAAATTACATGGGCCCTAGGCACAAAGGAGAGCTGCAGGCCAATGGTTTGTGATCATGGCTGTACTGAATCCACTCCAACAGTCCCCTGTGGTCCATGTAGGGCTCATCTACCATATTGGTAATCCAGGTACTATTGAGTGTAACTGCATTCCACGATGAATTAAATTACCTTGCTTTTTGTCAGGAAGCATTTAACAGGAGGCTTCCTGTGTTGTTTCGGATCTGTCAGGAATCCTCTGTTCCTTATTAATTTCTGAATATTCAGGAATTAAGAGGAGAGGCAAGCCTCTCCAGGGGCTGAGGGATCCAGGAATTTCCTTCATTAGTTTTTCAATATGGTAATAAGTACCCTCTTCCTTCTTGTGAACCATATAGTAAAAGTGATTGTTTACAGCTCTCTCTCTCTTTAATATGGATCGCCTATATTTTTAAGTCTGGAATTTTAATCTTTATTTTTGTTGAGAATAACTACAGTATATATGCCCACACCATGTTGATTAAAACACCTTTGCTCCATCAGAGCTTGGGTCCCCATGTTTTTCTTTCTCTCTCTCTCTATTTCTGGCTGATTTCCTGGAATGTGAAAGCCGGCTTCGTAACCCAGGAAATATTAGCCTCTCTCCTTCTTTCACTTTCTCATCGTGGACTCCAGACCACCAGGTTCCATTCCATTAAAGGACCTCAACAAGTGGAGCCCAGAACAGGAGCTTGGTACACGTGGCAGATTCAGACGGAGTGACCCCAGGGCCTATTGAGGCGGGTAAGTACTAAAACACCGGTCAATCGGCTGGAAAGCCCCCCTCACTTTTCTACTTAAAGTTCAGGGACTTTCAATTTTGCGCCAACGAGTAGAGGCTTACCTTCAAACAATAGTTAAACATAATCCCTGGTGCCTTGATAAAGACAGTTTTAATTTAGAAATTTGGCAACGGGTCAAAGAGAATGTTTAATGAGCCGCCAGACAGGGAAAAAATATTCCGATAGATTTCTGGCAAAATTTTCCTACAAGCCGTGCCCTGGCTGCTCCAAATGCTCCTCCTCTGCCAACAGGTGTGAATCTAAAAGTCTCTCCTTTACTAGGACCCAGTGAAATTACTGACTCGATGGACGTGAGTTTGAGTGAACTCCGGGAGTTGGTGATGGACAGGGAGGTCTGGCCTGCTGCGATTCATGGGGTCGCAAAGAGTCGGACACGCCTGAGCGACTGAACTGAATGAAATTTATGCTGATGTTTTAGCTAGATTAGAAACTGCTATTTCCCGTACTGTAATTGGAGAAAAAGATAAAAGGCAACTAGAGAAATTACTTGCTTATGAAAATGCAAATCAGAAATGTCAAAAGGCTATAGCTCCAATTCATGAGACAGGGACTCATTGATTATTTGAATGCTTGTTGCAATCTAAGATCAGAAACTCAAAAGATGAAAATGCTAGCTGAAACAATGGTTGCTGCCTTAAGAAAGGGAAAGGAAGGATGCTTTACATGTGGAAATAAGAACCATTTAAAAGGGGACTGCCCTAAGAAAGCTAATTAAAACAAACAAACCAACCTCCAAAAATCTGCCCTCGCTGCACTGCCGTAGAAGAATTCATTGAGCCAAAGATTGTAAATCTAAATTTGACATTGAAAGAAAACCTATTCTGGAAAACTCCAACCAGGGACCCCCCAGATCCCCTTCAACAAAAACCAGGGACAAATTCCATCTTTTCCCTGAAACCCTCATCATCTGGCAGTGCTGCCATAGATACACCAGCTTTGTTTTTAGATAATATGAAGTTAATGAGCTCTATTTAAATTCAAATTCACGTGAACTAAAAAATATTCAATATTAAATATAATGTTTATTTAAATATAAATATAATTTAAATATAATTGTTTGCTAATCTAATTAAGATATGTCTTAAGTCATCAACATTATATAATACTTTTATTATGCCTAGGTTTAAGGTAAACTAAATTTGTCAACAAAAAGATAACTCTTTATATATATATATATATATATATATGCTGCTGCTACTGCTAAGTCGCTTCAGTCGTGTCCGACTCTGCGACCCCATAGACAGAAGCCCACCAGACTCCCCCATCCCTGGGATTCTCCAGGCAAGAACACTGGAGTGGGTTGCCATTTCCTTCTCCAATGCATGAAAGTGAAAAGTGAAAGGGAAGACGTTCAGTTGTGTCCGACTCTTAGCAACCCCATGGACTGCAGCCTACCAGGCTCCTCCGCCCATGGGATTTTCCAGGCAAGAGTACTGGAGTAGGGTAGGGCAGAAACCAAAAGGAAGAAAGGATTCAATTGTGAAGCCTGGGAAAAGGAGACCTCAAACACAATAAGTTTAGATATATATATATAAATGAAAACTTTTAGATAAACTCTATTAAATTTTTAATAGAATAATCTATTATTATAATCTAAAATAATCTCTTAGGATTAGGATAACTTAAATTTCTAGAGTTATACAAAACTAAATACTAAAAGTTTATAAATAACTAGGTCATTTCCAAATAAAATAAGATTTTAAAACATTAATTACTGAACATTAACTTCCTCTTACAAAAAGTTTTTCTTACAGAAAAACTGAAGAGATTTTAAACTATTAATAAATACATTATATAATGTATGATATATTTATATGTATAAATATAAATATATAATAAATATATATTATAATGATATAATAAATAGATCCACCAATCTATAAAATGATAATATACAAGACACTTCATAGTTGCTAAAAAAGGTAAGATATATGCTTTTAATAAAAAATATAAGATATGGCAAATAAAATGATGAATACAAAAATATAAAAAAAGATTTATGACAAATAAAAAAGAAATTACAGGTGACTAAGGAACTTATAGATACACAACTAGAATTAAAGCATATTGAGGAATCTTGTTCTCCTTGGAACTCTCCTATTTTTGTTATAAAAAAGAAATCTAGCAAATGGCATCTCCTAACAGACCTTAGAAAAGTTAATACATCTATAAAACCTATGGGTGCATTACAACCAGTAAATCTCCAATGATCCTGGGAAGAAGGTCCCATGGTTGGACTTGCTTCCAGATTACCTCAATTTTGTGTTACTCTTGATTCATTTTAATCGTAGTGCCTACAACTGGAAACAAATCAAATTTCATTTTACAAATATAATAAAATAGGGGGAATTGTCAGGAAGCATTTAACAGGAGGCTTCCTGTGTGCTGTTTTGGATCTGTTAGGAATCCTCTGTTCCTTATTAATTCCTGAATATTCAGGAATTAAGAGGAGAGGCAAGCCTCTCCAGGGGCCGAGGGATCCAGGCATTTCCTTCATTAGTTTTTCAATATGGTGATAAGTACCCTCTTCCTTCTTGTGAACCATACAGTAAAAGTGATTGTTTACAGCTCTCTCTCTCTTTAATATGGATCACCTATGTTATGTAAGTCTGGAATTTTAATCTTTATTTTTGTTAAGAATAACTACAGTATATATGCCCACACCATGTTGATTAAAACACCTTTGCTCCATCAGAGCTTGGGTCCCCGTGTCTTTCTTTCTTTCTTTTTCTCTCTCTCTATCTATTTCTGGCTGATTTCCTGGAATGCAAAAGCCGGCTTCGTAACCCAGGAAATATTAGCCTCTCTCCTTTCACTTTCTCATCGTCGACTCCGGACCACCAGGTTCTGGTCCATTAAAGGACCTCAATAGCTTTTGATGAGAAGGAAAAGAGTCAAAAAGTAAATGGCTTGCTATCCCCATGAATGCTTTTTCCAATTTTATACATAAACAGTTCATTTGATTCTTTGATTAGATTTGCTTTTTTTTTTTTTTTTTTGAAGCCATTTTATTATTGACGTTTCCTTCTACAGAATTTAAAACCAGAGATTCTATTCCTAAACTGGTAACTGCTGCTGCTGCTAAGTCGCTTCAGTTGTGTCCGACTCTGTGCGACCCCATAGACAGCAGCCCACCAGGCTCCTCTGTCCCTGGGATTATCCAGGCAAGAATACTTGAGTGGGTTGCCATTTCCTTCTCTAATGCATGAAAGTGAAAAGTGAAAGTGAAATCATTCAGTCGTGTCCGACTCTTAGGGACCCCATGGACTGTAGCCTACCAGGCTCCTCCGTCCATGTGATCCTGCAGGCAAGAATACTGGAGTTGCCATTTCCTTCTCCAAAACTGGTAACTGACTACTTTCCAAAAAAAAAAAAAAATTAACATAGATCTACTTATAACCTATAACTTGCCTTTTGCAAGAAATGAATAAGACATTTGAATTGCTCCAAGATGAAAACTGGTGTTTGTGTGTACGTGTGTATGTTTGTGTAATGTATCTCTGTGTGATGTCTTATATATATGACTCTTACATCCAAAATTTTATTAAAAATGAGAAGTCTCAAATCAAGTATAAAAGAGAGTGGTTGTAGGAAACCATGTAGATACAAGAGCTGTAAATCAGTTGTGAAGAACCCTTTAAGCAGTCATTGTGTGACCCTGAAGTCAAAGTCAAGGGTTAGTAGGTCAGTCATGTCCAACTCTGTGCGACCCATGGATTGGAGCCTGCCAGGCTTCTCTGTCCATGAAATTCTGCAGCAAGAATACTGGAGTGGGTTGCCATTCTTTCTCCAGGGGATCTTCCCAACCCAGGGACTAAACCCCAGTCTCTTGCATTGCAGACAGATTCTTTACCACCTGAGCCACCAGGGAAGCCTGTGTGGCCCTAAGTGCCTTTGCCCATGTCATCACTGTTGTCATCTATAAAATGAGGATGATACCTCTTCCCTTGAGAGTCAGGTATGAAGATCAAATGAGAAAATGAAAAGGAAAGACCAATGAAAGAATAAATACTACAAAGTTATGTTATAGTAAAATTTTCTTTGTGATTTGAGTACTGATATAAGTTAAATTAAATTACAGTACAACTTAATTAGCAACCTACTTATCACTAACATAATTTTGAAATGATCTAAATTCCTCCAGAGAGTTATTTATTTACAAAGTACAATTTGTGCTGCTTTTATGGGTTTATTTTTAATCAATAGTTTACAATTTGATACTTCAGAAGCATTTCTTTTCAGCATACATTTACTCAACATTTAATAACAACACTGTGGTAGACATAGTAGAAAAAGAGATAAAAGTAAGCACTGCCTTCAAGTCACTGATGGTTCAGTATTATAAGATACTCGTACAAAAAGAACTACAATATAGGACTAGATGTGATATCTGCTCAGACAATCCAAAAGACTATAGATTCAAGGCATAGAGACCTCATTTCTGACTGGAAGACAGGGGAAGCCCTCTGAGAGCAGGTCACTCCCAAGTTGGGCCTTGGGAGACTGTATAACTACAACATGAACAATGGGGTAAAAGACATTGTAGAAACTGGAACTGTGCATAAGAACCTATAAAAGAGAGAAAAAGCCTTCCAGATAGTAAGCAGGAAAAAAATTATTTTGCAAGGGGCAGATTGTGTTTGTATAGAGTAATGAGTGAATTCAAAGGTCTTGACTGCGAAATATTTTCTGTGTAAACAAGTAAGAGTGCAAGAATGTTTACATTTAAAGAGAACTGGGTTTTCCTAGGATGCTGTATTTCCTTTCCTGAGCCTTACTATATGATATTGCTATGCAATATCACCTAGTAGTGACTGATATAAACTAACAATAAGTTTGGTTGAAATTATTAAAGTGTGCTTGGTAGACTGACTAAAATCAGTCAGTTACAAAGCATTTGAAAACCAGTCTTGGAGTGTTTGACCTTGAAGCCACTTTCTAGCTCTAGGAGTCCATCCGTGCATCTCTGTACATTGAGTGCAGAGCTGATGGGACTAGGGTTATGGGTTCTGAAACAACATGACCTGCCAGAAGCCGGCATATTGCATATTGAGTGCATATTGCATATTGAGTGCAGCACTTTCCACAGCATCATCTTTCAGGATCTGGAATAGCTCAACTGGAATTCTGTCACTGCCAGGAGCTAGCCTGAGGAACTCCGCCCATCGCAAAGGTCATGAGGAAGGGGGCTCAGCATACGCAAAGGCGGGATCGAGCCTCAGGAGTCCCCCTGGAAATTCTCAAACATCTACCCCCAAAACCAGAGTCTGCCTACTTTCTGCTTTGTGCTCTCACCTACACCTCTGACTTTACAGGGGGCTGTCCCCCATTACCTCTCTCCGAAAAAAGAGTTAGCTTACAGCTCCAGTTAATAATTCCTGGGTGTGACAGTGTTTCAACCTACAAACTCCTTTGGAAGTCCTCTAGCCTGCCTGAATAGGTTTTTCCAGCCACATGTGATTGTTCAGAGCCTGCCAACTGTGAGAGGCAGGAGATGTTCTAAACTGTCTAAACACAGATTCCTTTGAGTAGTTAAAAGATTGATTAGAAATTGTATTAGTGAAGGGTTTTTCACTTATTGGGCCAATGTTTGCTGCTAAGTCTCCATACCCCTTACCTACTCTGTCCTTGGCAGTGTATTGATTGATATAATGGGTGTATAGAAATGTAAGTAGTAGCCTCAATGTTTGTAACCTTGGACCCTTGAGTTAATTCTTTTCTTGATTGAGCCCACCTCACCTTTGCCCTATAGGAATGCAGCTTTGTCCAATGCTTTTTTGGAGGCTGGTGCCTAACTTTGGAATAATCACCTTTAGAGAAAGATAAGTTTTTTAAAATGTTAACAGGCCTCCTCGCCAGAAGATGATGTAAATCACCTGAACTTTTGCATATGATAAGTTTGAAAGCCTGGCTTCAATTAGAACCAGGAACTGCTGTCCTTGCATGACTCCACCCCTTCCCCCATTATCCTCTATGCACAACTTAAGGTATAAAAACTACTTTGGAAAATAAAGTGCAGGCCTTGTTCACTGAAACTTGGTCTCCCCATGTCGCGGTCTCTCTCAAATTCTGGCTGAGTCTCCATCTGGAGCGCGGAAACCGCCATACTTGCTAATTATGCCTGGGCTTCTAAGATCCGACTGGGGAGGCCTCAGTGTCTCTTCTCCTTCGGGAGAACGGAAGGACGCCTGCGGCCTACGTAAGTGGTGCAAACTTCTTGTCTTGAAGTTTTATTGGTCTCCCACATAAACCAAGCTACTCAGCCTCTTTTCTCCACTGAATTTTCCTACTGAGCTATCCTCATTCTATTACTCTTTACATCTCTAATTAATATCTAATTGAAGCTATTGTATCCTGATCCTCACCGACGCCATCCCCGCTTCGAATACCCTGGATCAGCCGGGGCTGGACCCCGGCAATGACCCAAATAATTTTTATAGAACTCTGAAACTGACCCTTAAATAGGTCTCCTTTAAAATTCTTTAGCTGAATAGCTCACTCCTATCCACAGGCAATATTCAAATAAAAGTATCCTATTGGTCATTAGTAGTAAGTACCAAAATTCACCCATCATTAGCCTAGAAAAACAATAGTTCCTACATTATTGACGGTGGACTGAAGCTTCTTGTTGTTAAGAAAAGATAAGCATGCTGAGAATTTAAAACTTACATTCTTCTCCATTTGAAGCATGAGGCTAATGCAATGTTACATACAATGGTGCATCTAAGAAATCTGAAAATTAAATAACACATAGATTTTCAAGCATTTTAAATTTAGTATTCTCTAAAAATTTAAAGACCAATGTTACCATTTTGTGGGTGAAAATGCAAAAATTGAATCTAACTTCTTGTTATTGCTATTCAGCCACTAAGTTGTGTCTGACTTTTGCTACCCCAAAGACTGCAGCATGCCAGGCTTCCCTGTCCATCACTATCTCCCTGAGTCTGCTCAAACTCATGTCAACTGAGTCAGTGATATTATCCAATGATCAAATCCTCTGTTGTCCCCTTCTCCTCCTGCCCTCAGTCTTTCCCAGTATAAGGATCTTTTCAATAAGTCAGCATCCGGTGGCAAAAAAAATGGAGCTTCAGCTTCGTATGTGTTTCCAATGAATATTCAGGGTTGATATCCTTTAAGATTAACTAGTTTGATCTCCTTGCTGTCCAAGGGACTCTCAAGCTTCTTCTCCAGCACAACAGTTTGAAAGCATCAATTCATTGGTACTCAGCATTCTTTATGGTACAAATTTCACATCTGTTCATGACTACTGGGAAAACCATAGCTTTGACAACATGGACCTTCATTGGAAAAGTGATGTCTCTGCTTTTTAATATGATGTCTTAAGGCTGGCGTGCTGCAGTACTTGGGGGTCACAAATTCGGACACAGCTTAGCGACTGAACAGCAACAACAACAAGAACAAGAAATAAGATTCACCTTTTCATTTTCACCTACAATATGGTGATGTTGGTCTTTAAATTTTTTGAGAACACTAAATTTAAAATGCTTGAAAATCTGTGTTATTTAACTTTCAGTTTGTATTTTCTTGCATACACCATTGTATGAAACATTGCATTAGCCTCATGCTTCAAATGGAGAAGAATGTAAGTTTTAAACCTAATATGATGTCTAGGTTTGTCATCATATTAAATGGGAAAGACTAGAGATTTCTTCAAGAAAATTAGAGATATCAGGAGAACACTTCATGCAAAGATGGGCACAATAAAAGATACAAATGGCAAAGACCAAAAAGAAGTAGAAAATATTAAGAAGAGGTGGCAAGAATACACAGAACTATACAAAAAAGATCTTAATGACCCAGATAACCACAATGGTGTGATCACTCACCTATAGACAGACATCATGGAGAGGGAAGTCAAGTAGGCCTTAGGAAGAATCATTATGAACAAAGCTAGTGAAGGTGATGGAATTCCATTTGAGCTATTTCAAATCCTAAAAGATGATGCTATGAAAGTGCTGCACTCAATATGCCAGCAAATTTGGAAAACTCAGCAATGGCCATAGGACTGGAAAAGGTCAGTTTTCATTCCAATTCCAAAGGCAATGTCAAAGAATGTTCAAACTACCTCAAAAGTGCACTCATCTCACACATTAGCAAAGTAATACTGAAAATTTTCTAAGCTAGGTTTCAACAGTATATGAACCAAGAACTGCCAGATGTTCAAGATGGACTTAGAAAAGATGGAGGAACCAGAGATCAAATTGCCAACATCCATTGGATTATCAAATAAGCAAAAGAATTCGAGAAAAATATCTACTTCTGCTTCATTGACTATGCTAAAGCCTTTAACTGTGTGGATCACGACAAACTGTGGAAAATTCTTCAAGAGATGGGAATACCAGACCACCTGACCTGCCTCCTGAGAAATCTGTATGCAGATCAAGAAGCAACAGTTAGAATTGGACATGGAACAACAGACTGGTTCTAAATCGGAAAAGGAGTACATCAAGGCTGTATATTGTCACCCTGCTTATTTAACTTATATGCACAGTACATCTTGAGAAATGCCGGGCTGGATGAAGCACAAGCTGGAATCAAGATTGCTGGGAGAAATATCAATAACCTCAGATATGCAGATGACACCACCCTTATGACAGAAAGTGAAGAACTAAAGACCTTTTGTGAAGGTGAAAGAGGAGAATGAAAACCTGTCTTAAAAATCAACATTCAAGAAATGAAGATCATGGCATCTGATCCCATCACTTCATGGCAAATAGTTGGGTAAAAATAGAAACAGTGGCAAATTTTATTTTCTTAAGCTCCAAAATCACTGCAAATGGTGACAACAGCCATGAAATTAAAAGATGCTTATTCCTTGGAAGAATAGCTATGACAAGCCTAGACAGCATATTAAGAAGCAGAGGCATTACTTTCCTGACAAAAGTCCATCTAGTCAAAGCTATGGTTTTTCCAGTAGTCATGTATGGATGTGAGGGCTGGACCATAAAGAAAGCTGAGTGCTGAAGAATTGATGCTTTTGAATTGTGGTGTTGGAGAAGACTCTTGAGAGTCTCTTGGTCTTCAAGGAGATTAAACCAGACAATCCTAAAGGAAATCAGTCCTGAATATCCATTGGAAAGACTGATGCTAAAGCTAAAGCTCCAATACGTTGGCCCCCTGATGTAAAGAACTGACTCATTGGAAAAGACCCTGATGCTGGGAAAGACTGAAGGCAGAAGGAAAAGGGGACGACAGAGGATGAGATGGTTGGATTGTATCATCAGCTCAATGGACATGAGCTTGAGCAAGCTCTGGGATTTGGTGATGGACAGGGAAGCCTGGCAAGCTGCAGTCCATGGGATCACAGCCAGACATGACTGAGTATTAGAACTGAACTGAACTGAGGTTTGTCATGGCTTTTCTTTCAAGGAGCAAGTGTCCTTTAGTTTTGTGGCTGCAGTCACCATCCACAGTGATTTTGGAGACTGGGAACATAAAATTTACCACTGTTTCTATTTTTTCACCATCGATTTGCCATAAAGAGATAGGACCAGATGCCATGATCTTCTTTTTTTGAATGTTGAGTTTTAAGCCAGCTTTTTCACTCTCCTCTTTCACCTTCATCAGGAGGTCTTTAGATCCTCTTCATTTTCTGCCATTAGGGTGGTATCATCTGCATATCTGAGGTTGTTGATATTTCTCCTGGCATCTTGGAGATGTGATTCAGCTTGTGATTCATCCAGCCCGGTATTTTGCATGATCTACTCCACATATAAGATAAATAAGCAGGGTAACAATATACAGCCTTGATGAACTCCTTTCCCAATTTGGAACCATTCCGTTGTTCCATGTCCAGTCCTCACTGTTGCTTCTTGACCTGCATCTGGGTTCCTCAGGAGGCAGGTAAGATGGCCTGGTAGTCCCATCTCTTGAAGAATTTTCCACAGCCTGTTGTGATCCATGCAGTCAAAGAGTTTAGAGCAGACAATGAAGCAGAAGTAGATGTTTTTCTGAAATTCTCTTATTATTTTTATGATCCAACAGATGTTGGCAATTTGATCTCTGGTTCATCTGCCTTTTCTAAATCAAGCTTGTATGTCTGGAAGTTCTTGGATCATGTACTTTTGAAGCCTAACTTGAAGGATTTTGAGAATTATTTTCCTAGCATATTAAATGAGTACAATTGTGCAGTCCTTTGAATATTCTTTGTCAGTGCTCTTTAGGATTGGAATGAAAAGTGACCTTTTCTAGTCCTGTGGCCACTGCCAAGTTTTCCAAATTTGCTGGCATATTGTGTGCAGCACTTTCACAGCATCATCTTTTAGGATTTGAAATAGCTCAAATGGAATTTTATCACCTCCACTAGCTTTGCTTGTCATAAGGCTTCCTAAGGCCCACTTGATTTCATATTCCAGAATGTCTGGCTCTAGGTAAGTGATCACACCATCATGGTTATCGGATCATTAAGAACTTTTTGTATAGTTCTTCTGTGTATTCTTGTCACCTTTTCTTTATCTCTTCTGCTTCTATTAGGTCCTTGCCATTTCTGTCCTTTATTGTGCCCATCTTTGCATGAAATGTTCCCCTGATATCTCTAATTTTCTTGAAGAGATCTCTAGTCATTCCCATTCTATTTTTTTTCCTCTTTTTCTTTGAGCTGTTCACTTAAGAAGACTTTCTTATCTCTCCATGCTATTTTTTGGAACTCTGCATTCAGATGGATATATCTTTCTTTTTCTATTTTGCCTTTCACATCTCCTCTTTTCTCAACTATTTGTAAGGCCTCCTCTGCTAAGTCACTTCAGTCGTGTCCGACTCTGTTTGACCCCATAGATGGCAGCCCACCAGGCTCCCCCATCTCTGGGATTCTCCAGGCAAGAACACTGGAGTGGGTTGCCATTTCCTTCTCCAGTGCATGAAAGTGAAAAGTGAAAGTGAAGTTGCTCAGTCGTGTCTGACTCTTAGCGACCCCATGGACTGTAGCCCACCAAGCTCCTCCATCCATGGGATTTTCCAGGCAAGAGTACTGGAGTGGGGTGCCATTGCCTTCTCTGAAGGCCTCCTCAGACAACCATTTTGCCTTCTTGCATTTCTTTTTCTTTGGGGTGGTTTTGGTCCTTGCCTCCTATACAATGTTATGAACCTCCATCCACAGTTCTTCAGGCAGTCTGCCTAACAGATCTAACCCCTTGAATCTATTTGTCACTTTTACTATATAATTATAAGGGATTTTATTTAGGTCATACTGAATTTAGGGGATTCCCCTACTTTCTTCAGTTTAAGCCTGAATTTTGCAAAAATGAGTTCATGATCTGAGCCACGGTCAGATCCTGGTCTTGCTTTTGCTGACTGTATAGAGATTCTCCACCTTTAGCTGCAAAGAATACAGTCAGTCTAATTTCAGTACTGACTATTTGGGATGTCCATGGGTAGAGTCATCTCTTGTGTTGTTGGAAGAGGGTGTTTGTTATGATCAGTTGTTCTCCTGGCAAAACTCTGTTAGCCTTTGTCCTACTTCATTTTGTACTCCAAGATCAAACTTGCCTGTTACTCCAGGTTATCTCTGGACTTCCTACATTTGCATCCCAATCCCTGTGATGAAAAGGACATATATTTTGGGTGTTAGTTCTAGAAGTCTTGTAGGCCTTCATAGAACTGTTCCACTTCAGCTTCTTCGGCATTAGGGGTTGGGGCATAGGTTTGGATTACTGTGATATTGAATGCTTTGCCTTGGAAACAAACCGAGATGAAATAGGCATTGATGCTAATTTGATGGAGAACATGCTATTACTGCTGAAGTGGCTACTTTTGCAGAGTTTACAAGCGCATAAAACTTTTGCGGAGTTTACAAGCACATAAAAAGGTCAGAAAAGGTGCCATTTCTGCTCTTCACATTAAATATGACAAACAGGTAGTAGCTATAAAGAAGCCATAGGTATTAATTTAATATAGTCATCTTACCTACCTTGAAACCTTATTTCAGAATTTGACCCTAGAAAAATGGTAGTTTTTCCTCAACTTATTCACAAAGTCCTCAAGCAATTTACATTATTTAATTGGAGTATGAGGAAATATTACTTTTCTTTACATTTTCTTTTTTGAAATTGGCTTAATAATTATCTATGATTTAGCAACAACAGACTTTGGCACCAAGCATTAAAATAAATAACATTACTCTTTGTAGTATTAACGGTGCATGTGATAATAGAACAAAACAGAGTGCAAAGAAACTGAGATGAACTTTTATGAGAAAAATCAAATGCAGACCAAGCTCTGGTTGTTATACAGATTCCTGGACTAGAATATTATTAACCTTTCCCAATCTCACTATCAGAAACCATCTGTAGAACCTTTCTGCAAAGGGACCTATTGAACTTAGCTTTGTTCGGGTATGGGCAGAGGTAATTCCTGAGATTATTTTGCTGTCACCTTCATTTTGTGGGGAAGAAAATCAAGGCCAAGGGAAGCTCAGTGTAGAGACTTACCAGAATCCCATAGCCAATTACCAGCTAAGTAAATTTGGCATTCTCACCACTCCTTTCTCTACATGAATCTTTCATGTTAACCTCACATCTTTCATTTCATTCCTTGTGCCTTAATTACATTGAACTTCTTTCAGTCTTCCCCCACTTCCTGTCCTTCAAAAGATACCAGAGTCCTTGTCTGTGAGCCTTCGCACTCAGCCACACTCAAACCCCATCCCCACCAAACTCTATGTTCCTAACTCCCAGCCATTGTCCAAATCTCATTATAGCAAGACCCTGCAGTTCAGTTCAGTTCAGTTGCTCAGTTGTGTCTGACTCTTTGCAACCCCATGAATCGCAGCACACCAGGCCTCCCTGTCCATCACCAACTCACAGAGTTCACACAAACTCATGTGCATCAAGTCAGTGATGCCATCCAGCCATCTCATCCTCTGTTGTCCCCTTCTCCTCCTGCCCCCAATCCCTCCCAGCATCAGGGTCTTTTCCAATGAGTTAACTCTTCACATGAGGTAGCCAAAGTACTGGAGTTTCAGCCTTAGCATCAGTCCTTACAATGAACACCCAGGACTGATCTCCTTTAGAATGGACTGGTTGGATCTCCTTGCAGTCCAAGGGACTCTCAAGAGTCTTCTCCAACACACAGTTCAAAAGCATCAATTCTTCACTGCTCAGCTTTCTTTACAGTCCAACTATCACATCCATATATGACCACTGGAAAAACCATAGCCTTGACTAGATGGGTGTTGGCAAAGTAATATCTCTGCTTTTGAATATGCTATCTAGGTTCGTCATAACTTTCCTTCCAAGGAGCAAGCGTCTTTTAATTTTGTGGCTGCAATCACCATCTGCAGTGATTTTGGAGCCCAAAAAAATAAAGTCTGACATTGTTTCCACTGTTTCCCCATCTATTTGCCAAAAAGTGATGGGACTGGATGCCATGATCTTAGTTTTCTGAATGTTGAGCTTTAAGCCAACTTTTTCACTCTCCTCTTTCACTTTCATCAAGAGGCTTTTTAATTCCTCTTCACTTTCTGCCATAAGGGTGGTGTCATCTGCATATCTGAGGTTATTGATATTTCTCCCGGCAATCTTGATTCCAGCTTGTGCTTCTTCCAGTCCAGCGTTTCTCATGATGTACTCCGCATATAAGTTAAATAAGCAGGGTGACAATATACAGCCTTGACATACTCCTTTTCCTATCTGGAACCAGTCTGTTGTTCCATGTCCAGCTCTAAGTTGCTTCCTGACCTGCAAGAGGCAGGTCAGGTGGTCTGGTATTCCCATCTCTTTCAGAATTTTCCACAGTTTATTGTGATCCACACAGTCAAAGGCTTTGGCATAGTCAATAAAGCAGAAAGAGATGTTTTTATGGAACTCTCTTGCTTTTTCCATGATCCAGCAGATTTTGGCAATTTGATCTCTGGTTCCTCTGCCTTTTCTAAATCCAGCTTGAACATCTGGAAGTTCACAGTTCATGTATTGCCGAAGCCTGGCTCAGAGAATTTTCAGCATTATTCTAATAGCATGTGAGATGAGTGCAATTGTGCGGTAGTTTGAGCATTCTTTGGCATTGCCTTTCTCTGGGATTGGAATGAAAACTGACCTTTTCCAGTCCTGTGGCCACTGCTGACTTTTCCAAATTTGCTGGCACATTGAGTGCAGCACTTTGACAGAGTCATCTTTCAGGATTTGAAATAGCTCAACTGGAATTCCATCACCTCCACTAGCTTTGTTCATAGTGATGCTTTCTAAGGCCCACTTGACTTCACATTCTAGGATGTCTGGTTCTAAGTGAGTTATCACACCATCGTGATTATCTGGGTCGTGAAGATCTTTTTTGTACAGTTCTGTGTATTCTTGCCACCTCTTCTTAATATCTTCTGCTTCTGTTAGGTCCATACCATTTCTGTCCTTTATTGTACCCATCTTTGCATGAAATGTTCCCTTGGTATCTCTAATTTTCTTGAAGAGATTGCTAGTCTTTCCCATTCTGTTGTTTTTCTCTATTTCTTTGTATTGATCGCTGAGGAAGGCTTTCTTATCTGTTCTTGTTTTCTTTGGAATTCTGCATTCAAATGGGAATATCTTTCCTTTTCTCCTTTGCTTTTCACTTCTCTTCTTTTCACAGCTATTTGTAAGGCCTCCCCAGACAGCCATTTTGCTTTTTTGCATTTCTTTTCCATGGGGATGGTCTTGATCCCTGTCTCCTGTACAATGTCATGAACCTCCATCCACACATAGTTCTTCAGGCACTCTGTCTATCAGATCTAGTCCCTTAAATCTATTTCTCACTTCTACTGTATAATCATAAGGGATTTGATTTAGGTCATACCTGAATGGTCTAGTGGTTTTCCCTACTTTCTTCAATTTAAGTCTGAATTTGGCAATAAGGTGTTCATGATCTGAGCCACAGTAAGCTCCTGGTCTTGTTTTTGCTGACTGTATAGAGCTTCTCCATCTTTGGCTGCAGAGAATATAATCAATCTGATTTTGGTGTTGACCATCTGGTGATGTCCATGTGTAGAGTCTTCCCTTGTGTTGTTGGAAGAAGGTGTTTGCTATGACCAGTGCATTCTCTTGGCCCAACTCTATCAGCCTTGGGCTCCCAGAAATATAGATTACATATACTTCCTCTCTGTTTCTATTGCATCCTCTACTCCCTCCATTATACCATGTCAAACACTGTATTGTAATTGTCTGATTATTTGTTCACACTATGAGACTGTGGACTCTGAATATCACATTCATCATCATTACCCCAGCATCAAATGAATGCCTGAAATATAACAGTGGCTTCTGACAAAGAAAAACAGAAAAAAGACACAAATTATCAATAATAAGGAATCAAACAGAGTATATTACTACAGGCACTGCAAACATCAAAAGAGTAATAAGGGAATACTAACAGTTCTGTGGCTCAGCTGGTAAAGAATCCACCTGCAATGCAGGAGACGTGGGTTCCATCCTTGGGTTAGGAAGATCCCCTGAAGAAGGGGAAAGCTACCTACCTCAGTATTCTGGCCTGGAGAATTCCATGGTATATATAGTCCATGGGGTCACAAAGCGTCAGACAAGACTGTGCAACTTTCACTTTCACTCTTCGTTAGCAATTCTACACACATAAATTTGACAAATTAGATGAAACGGAGTAATTGCTCAAAGACTGCAGACTAAAACACAAAACAGAGTATTTACATACTCTTGCCTGGAAAATCCTCTGGACAGAGGAGCCTGGTGGGCTAGAATCCATAGGGTTGCAAGAATCAGACACAACTTAGAGACTAAACCAAACCAACCACCTAACAAAGACAAAGGTAATTGAATTCACAATTTTAAACATCCCCAAATAGAAATCTCTAGATCCAGATGGTTTCATTAAAGAACTCAACCAAACATTTAAGGAATTAATGTCAATTCTATACACTCTCTCCCAGAAAACAGAAGAAGAGGAAATAATTTTATGAAATTATTATTACTATGAAACTAAAATCAGACAAAGACAGTGCAAAAAAAGAAAACTAATACACCAAGTAGAATCTGTTCCAGATATGTAAAGCTGGTTCAGTATTTAAAAATTAATCGATATAATCCACTGTAATCTCACAGGCTAAGGAAGAAAATCATATGCTCATATCATGACACAGAAAGAGCATTTAATCTTCTTTTCTTCCCTTCTAGCTAAAACCTGCCTACTGGTGTTACCTTTCATTGGGAATGTATTTCCTTTTCCTCGTGTTCATCAGGGTCCTGGTCAAGTCTCTTAATCCACATACAGAGATTTGCTCAAATTCAAATCCTGATTGTTAGGCTTCTTGCCCAAATTGGTTTCAATTTCTCTGAGTAACCAGCTCAGCATACCAAGAGGTGAGGAGCTTATGCTAAACTCCTAGATAAAACTAGCTAGTAACATCCTAATTCCTCAACAATGGGACATATGCTTGGAAAACCAATGGATTACTCAAATTTAGACTCATAGATACCATATCTGCATTGGAAAAACAACACAGACACAATTTTATACATGTTAATAGAAATTTTAAACTTGGACATTTAGAAGACCAAATTTAAAACTCAACAGAATGGATACTAAGAGGGAACCTCACGACTAAGAGAAGAAAAACTTTGCACAATTTCACCTTTTGTGCTTTTACACTGAGCCAAATCTTTTTCATATTATAATTAGGAACTTCCATCAAGGAACAGGAACATCTGTTTCCAGTTATGAGGTGTATTAATTACCTGATTAATACACAAAGGTCAGGACTCAGCCTCTTGATCAGTGACCTCTACTCCCTTGGACTTTGAAAGTTGTAACCAGAATCTCCTTTTCTCAGTATATTCATCTGTGGCCAGAAGAACACAGAGAAAATCAGCATGAGTACTACAGGGAAAGTAAGTATAGCATTCTTTTTTATGTCATATCATAAATGTGTCAACCTGTGTGCTTGTCTATTTACCAACACCTGGAGAAGGAAATGGCAACCCACTCCAGTGTTCTTGCCTGGAGAATCCCAGGGACGGGGGATCCTGGTGGGCTGGCGTCTATGGGGTCGCACAGGGTCGGACACGACTGAAGAAACATAGCAGCATCACTCAACTACTCTCTATACTCCTAAAGGTGGAAGACAATCTTAATCTTAATATCTCTCCTTCTCCTTCCCCTTTTCTTTTATTCCTTTTATGTGCCTTGCCTTTCTTCAGTTTTTTTTTTTCAGTCCTTTAATAGGCAATATATCAAGCCATATATCAAACTTTCCAAAGTTAAAGATATATCCCCTCCTTAAAGGATCTCATAGAGAGACATAGTAATTATGAAAGAGAGTCCAGGGGTAGTAAAAAAGAGAGGGGCATCACTCCTAATCTTGCCTGGCTTCCCGGAGAAAATGACATATAAAAGAAAACTTACAGATGTAAGAATTCACCAGGTAAAGGAGGAGACAGTTGTGCAGGTAGACGAAACATGAGGAAAAACAGAACAAAATTATCCAGAATTTTTCTGTTGTTCCTGAGGGCAGAAAATGACTAGAAATAAGGTTGGAAAGACTGACAGGAAGATCATGGAAAGCTCTGTAGACCATGTCAACAGATCCTGACAAACAATTGGTGACAATATCATTTTTAGGTAGGGAATTAGCATGATAAGGATTATAGTTCGGGGCTTCCCTGTGGCTCAGACAGTAAAGAATCTGCCTGCAATTGGGAGACCTGGGTTCAGTTCAGGTCTGGGTTAAGAAGATCCCCAGGGGGGCATGGCAATCCACTCCAGTATTCTTGCCTGGAGAATCCCCATTGACAGAGGAGCCTGGAGGGCTAAAGTCCATGGGGTCACAAAGAGTCAGACACACAACTGAGCGGCTAAGCACAGCAATGCTATAAAAGATGGACTTCAAGGTGATGAACCAAGCCAGGTGAAAGACAATGAGGACTGGACCACACAGCAGCAGCAGAAATGGAGAAGAGGGGCCAGATTACAGAAATTTTTAGATTGTGGAGGTTGAGGGAAAGAAACAAATAAGGCTCTTTCCAGGTTTCTTTCTTGTATTATTGAATAGATTACATGGCAACTCATTGAAACAGAGAAAGCAAAGAACAAATTGTGTGCTGTGTCCACCACTGGTCAAGGGAAGGGGAGTGGTGGAAGAAAGAAATAACAGTGTCTTCATGTTTTATCATGTTGAATTTGAGATACCTGTAGGACAGTCCAATGGGTCGCAAAGAGTTGGACATGACTGAGCAACTAAGCACATTCAAATAGCCAATGAATAGAATCTAAAGCTTAGTAACAAGTCTGTTGCAAAGATCATCTATATAAAAGTAATAATTGATTCTATATAAACTAGGTGAAATCACATAGGATAATAATTTATAGTGAGAACGATGGGCTGAAATCAGAACCCCTGAAGGACTACCTTACCACCAACAACATCTTCAATCTAAGTCTGCAAGTGACTACCACCATTTGATGAAATGCCACAGCTAGATGGTCTCCATTTCTGCCTGCACCCCAAAACTGATTCTCTCCCATACCTAGGATCACAAATAACTCTCACACTGCAATGTCATTTCTACCCTGAAACTGAACAACTTCGTTCATCATAAGATCAAAAGTATGACATCTATCCTCTTGGTTGTGTAGCAGTATGTACATACAGTTAGAATTGCAAGACTGATTTGAATACAGAGACTGATAGTACAAGAAAAGTTGAGTTGAGGTCAAGAGGCTACATTCTGAGTATATTTAAGCAATGATTTCTTCCTTTTTTTTTTTTATCTAGGCTTGAGTGTGAAAGAATTGGATGGATTCAACCTTCTAATAACCATTAATATAGGAATTCTCTAACTCCCAATCCTAAGGAGTTTCCCTTTCTGCCTCCATATTCTTTTTCCCAGGTTATCAGGTGCAAAGCAGCCATAGTCTGGAAGCCTGGTGGATCATTTTCCATTGAGGAGGTAGAAGTGGCTCCACCAAAGGCAAAAGAAGTTCGCATAAAGGTAAAAAAAAAAAAAAAAAAAAAAATCCACAATATTTCCACACCAAAACTCAGAGCTGTTCACTGTAGGTTATACATTCTTTTCACAATGTTCAACTCAGAAAGAAAACTATATGCTCTCCTATTTCTTTTTTTTTTTAATTTTATTTTATTTTTTAACTTTACAATATTGTATTGGTTTTGCCATATATCAACATGAATCTGCCACAGGTATACACATGTTCCCCATCCTGAACCCTCCTCCCTCCTCCCTCCCCATACCATCCCTCTGGGTCGTCCCAATGAACAGTCTTTTGGACTCTGTGGGAGAGGAAGAGGGTGAGATGATTTGGGAGAATGGCATTGAAACATGTATAATATCATGCCGAGGTCCAGCCCCGGCTGATCCAGGGTATTCGATGGGGAGACAGAGTAGGTGACCTATTATTTATTTATTTATTCAGAGATATAAAGAATAATAGAATAAGGATAGCTCAGTAGGAAAATTCAGTGGAGAAAAGAAGCTGAGTATCTTGGTTTACACGGGAGACCAATAAAACTTCAAGACAAGAAGTTTGCACCACTTACATAGGCCGCAGGCGTCCTTCCGTTCTCCCCAAGGAGAGGAGACACTGAGGCCTCCCCAGTCGGATCTTAGAAGCCCAGGCATAATTAGTAAGCATGGTGGGTTCCGCGCTCCAGATGGAGACTCAACTGGAAGTTAAAGGGAAGAATGACATGGGGAGACCAAGCGTTGGTGAGCAAGGCCCCTAGCTTTATTTTCAACAGGGGTTTTTATACCCTAAGTTACACATAGAGGATAATAGGGGATGCAAAGTCAGCAGTCTTTGATGCTTATCAAAAACCAGGGTTTCTTTCCTGCAAATTTATCGTATACAAATGGTTTAGGTGATTTACATCATCTTCTGGCCAGAAGGCCTATTAACATTTTATGACTCTTGACAAGGACTTATCAACAAAGACTTATTTTCTCTAAGAGTAATTATTTTAAGGTTTGGCGCCATCTTTCGAAGATAAAATTGCATTCCTATAGGGCGGATGTGTAATGGGTTTACAAAGGAAAGAATTTATTACCTTAAGGGTCTAAAGTTACTAACACCAAGGCCACTAGTTATTTTTTCTACATACCAACTATTAATTAATACACATTCAAGGATACAATTCAGGGGATGTGGAAACTTGGCAAGAAACATTGGCTCATCAATGAAATCTTTTACTAGTTTTATTCTGACAGTTTCTAACTCTCTGAGAGGCTCTAAGCTATTTGAATATCTTAGGCTTCCCGTGCCTCTCGAGGCTGGGAGACTGTAAACAATCGTATGCATAGCTGTAGGTGTCCGGGTAAACTTGTCAGGCGAGTTAGAGAGCCATCTGAGGGTTTTGGATTTAAACACTCCTAGTTGCCCAGGAACTTTATTAACTGGAGCTGTAAGTTAACTCTTTGACAGAGAGAGCGAGATGGTGGTGGGGGACAGCCCCCACTAAAGTCAGAGGTGAGAGCACAAAGCAATAAAGTAGGCAGACTCTGGTTTTGCGGGTAGATACTCGAGAATATCCGGGGGCACTCCCGAGGCTCGATCCCACCTTTTCGTATGCCGAGCCTCCTTCCTCATGACCTTTGTCACGAGTGGAATGTCTCTCACCAGCTCCTGGCAATATCATATATGAAACAAGTCGCCCGTCTAGGTTTGATGCACGATACTGGATGCTTGGGGCTGGTGCACTGGGACGATCCTATTTCTTTTTTATTAAACATTTCCATTAGTCTTCAAATACAAAGAGAGAAACAGTTGGGAAGGTATAGCATAGGTTACATACCCAATGGACACTTATTTTTAACTACTACTAATTAAAATAAGTTTCTACCCACAAACCATACTTTAATCTGTACTTTCAATTTTCTTTATGATATTCTTCATGATATTTAAGTTACCTTGAAATACAGTCCTCCCCCTATATCTGCAGGGGATTGGTACCAAGACTCCCCCACTCCATACCAAAATCCTAGGAGGCTCAAATTCCTTATATAAAATGGTGTGGTATTTGCATATAACTTACACACATTCTCCTGTATACTTTATTCACCTCTGCTAAGTCACTTCAGTTGTGTCTGTCTCTTTGTGACCCTATGGACTGTAGTCCGCCAGTCTCCTCTGTCCATAGGATTCTCCATGCAAGAATACTGGAATGGGTTGTTGTGCCCTCCTCCAGGGGATCTTCCTGACCCAGGGGTCAAACCCACGTCTCTTACATCTCCTGCATTGGCAGAAGGGTTCTTTACCACTAGCACGTAGGTTACTTAAAAATACCTAATACAAGATAAATGCTATACAAATTGTTATAAATACAATGTAAATGATATGTAAATAGTTGCCAGCATGCATCAAATTCAAGTTTTGTTTGGGGGACTTTATGGATTTTTTAAAAATAATTTCAATCCCTTATTGGTTGAATCCATGGATGAAAAACCCATGGATAAGAAGGATTGACTGTATGTTTTATGAAATTTTGTTTCATTATAGATAAATCAAGACTCAGTCTTTGGAATTCAGGTTAGAGCTGGAAGAGGCTTACAGATACCTGTTATTTTAAAAATAAGATTAAAATCAATAATGTACAGGACTGTTCTAGAGGTTAAATAAGAACAGAGACTTCAACTGCTTTTCTCAACCTTGCTGATATGTCTGGAATCATTTGGGAGCTTTAGAAAATGCTGAAAACTGAATCCCACCCTTAGACATTTTGAATTTGTGATTTATCCGGTGTGGAGTGCAGTCTGATTGGGCTTCCTAAGGGGCACTAGTGGTAAAGAACCCTCCTGCCAAGCAGGAGACCTGGGTTTGATCCCTGGGTTGGGAAGATTCCCTGGAGGAGGGCATGGCAATCCACTCTGTATTCTTGCCTGGAGAATCCCCTGGACAGAGGAGTTGGGCAGATTATAGTCCATAGGGTTACAAAGAGTCGGACACGACTAAAGCAGCTTAGCATGCACACAGGCTGATCATTAGAGTTTTTAAATCTCCCCTAGGTGATTCTAATAAAAGGCTACCAGCCCAGAAGGTAGATCACCTGACTTCTAGTTCAGTTTCTTTTGAATTTTCACTATTTAATGTTAGTAATGATGAATAAGTATTGTTTATTAATGAATCACAGAGGGATCATCATTTTCTAAGTTACCTTGCCTGTGCAATCCATGCCCTCTTTTCAAAAAATCTTCTCTGGCCTATATTATCCATGGAGTGCACAGAAGGTCATTTGGCCATCTCTATTCACTCTCCACCCACAGGATCGCAACTCATACAGAGAGATGTGGACACCAACTCAAAAACATCCAGCCATTATCTGATAAGCTACAAATCTGAATCTCTCACTCAAGAATTTGAACAAGATACAGAGTCTGAGCAAGACAGGGGATGGAGGGAACTAGAGAGGCTGGAGGGGCTCAGGGCTGGCAGTCATTTTTAACCATGTGATCATATGAATAAGAGAAAGCCTGTCTTCAGAGAATGATAGGAAAATGCAGCTATACACACACTGAGTCAAAGTAGTCAGATGAAGACAAAGGCTGCTTGATGGATTTCTAGATCCATTCATTCTAACTGCACTGCTTACAGTCAGGTTACAAGCAATTTTATGATACCCTTCAAATTATCTCCCTTTTACATGGTCAAATTTCAATAGATTTCAATTCTTGACTTAGCCATGTGTGTGTATGTGTGTGTGTGTGTGCGCGCACACATGCATTCCAACCCCATACCCATTTTAGAGATGAATAGACTGAGACTCAGAAGGACAATTCCTCCCCTGATCACACAGTTAAACAGGGGTGCAGAGCCAAGATTTCAGCTCTGAACTCTTTAGTAACCACTGCTCTGAGTGTCTCCACTTTAAACTATCTGGCTGATTTACAACAAAAAGTGGTATTACAACTTGTACCAATAACATAACTGTAAAGCTCTCATGTGAAATAAATTAAAGCCTCAATTATAATAGGAGGCATTATCCCTCTCCTTCCTATATTCCAATTCCTTCATTTCTATAATTGGTCTTGCTCCTCCACACTCCCACCCACAAGCTACAGTGAAGCACAAAGTAAGACCTTTGATGCCACATGTGGTTTTACAATGGTCTCTTCTGAGCCCATCCTACCCTCTCCAGTAAGTTTTAAAATCATTTGATTCCAAAATTAGCTAGTGAAAAACATTGTATTGATTGAAACACATTACTGGCCCTTGTCCAGAATTAAAACTAAGAAATTAATGCATTAATATTAACGCAGCATATCAAACTACCAAAACACTTTACAACATTAACAATTCTAGAACATCTCTGAGACAGAGAAAACTATATTACTCTTTGCCTTCCATACAGATGGTGGCCACAGCGCTCTGTGGGACCGAGATGAAAATGTTGAAGGATAAAAATCTTCAGCACCAACACTACCCTATCATTATGGGCCATGAAGGAGCTGGAATAGTCGAGAGTGTGGGAGAAGGAGTGAGCACAGTGAAAGCAGGTATGAACTGGTACCTGGAATTAGGAGATAGCAGCAACTTGGAACCCACCTCAGGAATAAAAAGTATCCCTTAAATTATGTTAGGCGTAAATGAAATAAAAGGTAAAATATTGCCCATTTCTTAGAGAAGGAGGGTTAAGTATAAATTACAGAAAAATACTAAATGTATTCTTTATACTTTGATATTAATAAAAATAAAAAATAGAATGTACTGAAATTGAACTTGAAAGAAAGTGCAAATGAGACAAAAATTTCCTCAAAAAAATCAACTGAGAGAAACTGTTGAACAATTGTTTAAATGAAGCATATGATAAATATGATAAATAGTTCAACTATGATAAACAGTTGAACACATTAGTGAACTAAATAGGGAAGAAGTTCAGAACTGGATCAAATTAATGTAGGAATTTAATATAGGATTAAGTTTGCCTTTCAATTTTGAGGGGAGAACATGGATTTCAACATATAATATTGAAACAACTGGATAGTTTTCTGGAGAATAAAAGTAACTTGAGTTGCTATTACATTTTTATAGAAAGAAAGATGCTATATGAATCCAAGAATTAAATGTGAAAAGCGAAACCATAGAAGTATTATAAATTATTGTAATAGAACATTTTGTAATACCTCAGAGAAGGGAAGGAAATTTTAACCAACACAAAAAATTCAGATGTAAAATAACATATCGATAAATTTGAAAATAAAGTTCTTTAAAATTCTGTGTTAAAAAAATACCCTTCCCCCAAATCAACAAGCCAATATGACGGGCAGATTTCTTTAATTTATAAAGAATTCTTTAACACTAACTTATGAAAATTGGCAAAGGAAATGTACATCTAGTTTGGAAGGAAATATATAGAGAGATATAGGTATATACACATATACACACAAATGCTTTTTAAGCATGTAAGAAGATGCCCAATCTCAAACCCTAAATAAATTAAAATTTTAAAGACAACAGAAAAACTGTTTATCTAAAAAATTAGCAAAGACTTGAAAGTGTAATATTTAAGGCTGACAACCTTTAAGGTTGTAAGACTAAATAAAGTTCTCAAACTCAATTGACAGGCTGTCATCTGGGGCTACAGCCCTCAGCTCCGTGAAGCTGCTCACATTCCTTCTCATGGGGCCCCTTTACCCACTTCTGGTCTCAAAGCTGCAATGGCACATCAAGTCCTTCTCATGCTTTGAATCACTTTTTCTTCCTGCTTTCCTCTTGTCTCCTTTCATGGATCTTTGGTGAAGAAGATCACTCAGTCGTGTCCGACTCTGCGACCCCATGGACTGTAGCCTACCAGGCTCCTCTGTCCAAGAGATTTTCCAGGCAATAGTACTGGAGTGGATTGCCATTTCCTTCTCCAGGGAACTTCCTGCCCCAGGGATCGAACCCAGGTCTCCCGCATTGTAGACAGATGCTTAACCATCTGAGCCACCAGGGAAGTCCTTTGGTCCACCTAAATAACCCAGGATAATCTCCTATTTTAATGTCAATTGCTTAGTAATCTTAATTACATCTGCAAAGCCTCTCTTCTTTCCATGTAACATTCACAGGCATGATAACTTGACATATTTAATTTCTGGTAATTAGGATAAGACCTCTTTGGTGAGCCATTTTAGAAATTCTGTCTACCACAGACCATGCATGCTCAAAATATTCATTGCATTGTTCTTTTTCATGTCAGAGAGGAAGAAATAATAAAAATAAAAAACAACCTAAATGTCTGTCAGTACACAGGGTGCTGCTTAAATATAAATTACAATATATGTATATAATAGAATACTATGTAAATATTAAACAAATGATAGAATGCTGTATCATTCTAAGATAAGAAATCTCCAAGATCAACTGTTAAATAAAAAAGCAAGGCCTATGATAGGGTATGTAGTATACTAGTTTTTGTATTTCTAAAGGGATTATGTCTCTGAAAAATACCTTGGATCTTGATAAAAGTAATTGTCTTTAGGGTGGGATAAGGAAGACTAGAGACTTGGATGTCAATTTTCACTTGTGCTGTTTAAATTTTACCATGAGTATGTATTATTTTTTTAAAAAAACTGAAAGTAAATGAAATTCTACAAATTATTTTTACAGAAAATATGAAGTAAATTGCTCTGGTTTACAAGGATAGACAACGGGGCAGTCAGTAAGTCCATCACAGGCAGGTTATTCTAATATTCTTCTTATACTTTGAACATTAGTAGAAAAAACTGCCTACCTCTGGAGAAAGGATTGATGTAAAACACAGAAGATAGCATGGAGACAATCCTCTCTCCCGGATCCAGAAGCTTATTCTGTGAGTTTGTGGTATCCATACAATTTTAAATTCAATTCCTGGCACCAGAAGTTTTATAGGAAATGTAAGAAAAGACTTGGCTGAGTGGCTACATGACAAAGTCATCTGGTGCCTCAAGAGGAACTTAGAAAGGAAGCAAATCTGAGGCCAGCCCCTTGGGAGTCAGACATTGAGCCCAGGGCTAGGCACACATGCCAAAGATATCCCCTTTTTTGTAAGTATTCTCCACAATAGCAAGCACAATTAAATGTGGAACTAATTCTTAGTTATATTTTCTTGAGCGCCTTGTTGTTGAGTTCCTGAGACACCACTATCTCTTTACTTTAAAAATAATGCCTTAATAAACAATTTTGCTTTCTTAGGAGATAAAGTTATCACACTCTTTCTACCACAGTGTGGAGAATGCACCTCTTGCCTTAATTCTGCAGACAATTTTTGTATAAAACTCAAGTAAGTTTTTACAAACTTTTTTTTGAAAAATTAATTCAATTTCCTTAAAAGGAATCTAAACTTTCTACTTCCAAATAAATGTTTTTTGTTTGCTTTTGTCTATAAAAGACAGGCAGAAACCTACCTGATGTCTGATGGTACCAGTAGATTTACCTGTAAGGGAAAACCAGTATACCACTTTGGGAATACAAGCACCTTCTCTGAATACACAGTAATGGATGAAATCTCAGTCGCCAAGATTGATGCAGCTGCACCTCTGGAGAAAGTATTCCTAGTTAGCTGTGGTTTTTCTACTGGGTATGGTGGTGCAATCAATACTGCCAAGGTGAGAAGCATTTATATCCATTATGAATGTAATTGTTGACATATGGAGTTGGAAGGCCTTATGTATCTGGGCCATGTCTGATCATATAGCCTGAGAGAGACTCGCAAACCTGCCTCAAAACATCCTCAAGTTCTTTATTATTGTCTAGTCACCTATACTCCCTTGCACATATTTCCCATTCCTTCTTGGTCAATAATATGTGGCAGATTAAGTCTAGATGCCATTCACAAGTGGAGACATCAGGTATTCCTGGAAGTGAAACATAATACAGTTTTAAAATGACTATATATGCTTCCACATTCCAGTTAATTCTTTTTTTCTTTCAACATACATTTATGGGGCCATTCACTGTTCCAGGTGCTGGGATTCAACAGCTAAAAGTGCCCATTGAGCTTCTATTCTGTTATTTAACAGATGGTGAAAAGTTCCTATAAAAACAAAAGGGAAGTAAAAAGACCAATTGATGGAGAAGATGTTGGCATATAAAACAGACTAGTCAGGTAACCCCACTCTGGTTGAGTGGGTTACTGCTTTGTTTGATTTTTTTTTTTCTTTTTGGTGGTACCACCTTGACTTGCAGGATCTCAGTTTCCCAACAAAGGACTGAATACAAGCCACAGCAGAGAAAGCCTGGAATCCTAACCACTAGGCCACTGGAGAACTCTAGAGCAGGTTACTGTTAAATGACAGTTTCTGGAATATCACCCAAACCTGCCTAGCTTCTTTCTTTGAGTGGTTAATAAATTTCCTTTTTTAAAATTTTTTTGTTGTGTATTTCTTATTTGTGTTGGAGTATAGCCGATTAACAATGTTATGATAGTTTTAGGTGAACAGCAAAGGCACTCAGCCATACTCAGCCATGTATCCATTCTCCCCCAAACCCCTCTCCCATCCAGGCTGAAGCAGCAAGTGAATTTTAGTTCTTTATTTTTTTCCAATCTCCATTAGTCCCTATACTATCCAGACTTAGTATGCGGTTCAATTTAAATTAGTCTCATTTTAGACCCAATAAAAAATAAGTCTTTACCTTTATAAGGCACTGACATTATAAGTGAAGCAAAGTTTATGGATATCCAGAAGAAAAGAGAAGGGAAATGTTGCAAGAAGGTGGAAAACTCAAAAATATATGAAATTAACTACTCTGTTAAATAAGTCTTAAGAGTCAATGAAAGTTCATTAAACTTCTTCTATTTACCCTAATTCCTGAGACTTAAAACTGTTTTTACAGGTTAGTTTTTGCTCCTCTGTCAAAAAGTATCCCATATCTAGAAATATGTTGAGAAGCTAAAACTCTCTATTCACATGTTTTATTTGAAGATGGCCTTTGTTTATGTCTCATAAAAAAGTACATTCAGATCTTGTCTGTCCAATTAAGTAACAGTATTGTTCTCTTTGCTCTTTTTTTCTGCCTTTGGGTATGCAGGTGACCCCAGGCTCCACTTGTGCTGTGTTTGGCCTGGGAGGAGTTGGCCTGTCTGTTATCATGGGCTGCAAAGCAGCTGGAGCAACCAGGATCATTGCAGTGGACATCAACAAAGACAAATTTGAGAAGGCAAAGGAAGTGGGTGCCACTGAGTGCATCAACCCACAGGACTATGAGAAACCCATCCAAGAAGTTTTATTTGACCTGACAGGTGATGGTGTGGACTTTAGCTTTGAGGTCATTGGAAATCCAGAAACTGTGGTATGTGATTTTCAATTATGAAAATTACTGCTATTTCTATCAGTCATTATTTTTGTTTTAAGATTTATGTATTTATTGGCTGTGGTAGGTCTTCATTGCTGCACATAGGGCTCCCTCTAGTTGTGGTGAGTGAGAGCTACTCTTTATTGTGGTGCACGGGCTTCTCATTTCCATGGATTTTGTCTTGTGAAGCAGAGGCTCTAGGTGCCTGGGCTTCAGTAGTTGCAGTGCATGGGCTCAGAAGACACAGGCTTAGTCATGCCACAGCATGTGGGATCTTCCCTGACCAGGTATCGAATCTGTGTCCCCTGCACTGGAAGGCATATTCTTATCGATTGGACCACCAGGGAAGCCCCCAGTCTTTATTTCAGATTTTTAACTGAGTGAAAATTCTAAAATTCCCTCCACAATCTTCTATTTAATTCTCTTTGTGCCCCTGACATCCCACCTGGCACCTTCTGTCTACTCTTATAAATATATTCACTATCCCAAACACTGAACCCCCATACTGAGTTTTCTTCTCCCTCTGTTCCATTATATCAATACTATTCCTTCAAATAAGCAGACAGCCTACAATAGACAGGGAAAAAAAGCTTTGTAAGGAATTCTTACTGAATTACTTCATAATAAGGAGCAGCTTAGTAACTATAACTTCCAAGCCAGAAGATTTAAATGTGGTAAGAATAATTAATGACCCTGCAAAGCTCTACACTTTCACAAAGTCTATCATGTTGGATCTGAGATAATCATCCAAGAAACATTATTTACCAACCTTGATTAAAAGAGTTCAAGAATGAAGGGAAAAAAATGGTAATTTTTCTGGCTGAATATGGTTTATGTAAGAATATAAATGGATAGGACATTATTTCACAAATTGAGACTCTCTTTCTTTGGGACTGTAGAAATAGCATACTATTGGGTTGCATGTCTCCATCTTCTAATCAGCTCCATGAAAACCCAAGATCTGTCTCTTCCAACTGAAACCCTTTCCTCAGCTTACAAAATGTTTCCATTCCTCACTACACATAAATCCCCTCATCTATAAAAATGATATAACAAAATCACAGGCTTTCCTGCAGATAGTCTTGCTCCCAAAAATAGCGTTTCAAAATAAATAATGGGAACATGCTTATTTATAACTTTGCTAATATATGATGCTATACAAATAGCCAACTATATTTTTCAGTATCTAAAAGAATATGCTAAGTCGCTTCAGTCATATCTGACTCTTTGCAGTCCCACAGACTATAGCCCACCAGGCTCCTCTGTGCATGGAATTCTCCAGGCAAAAATACTGGGGTGGGTTGCATTTCCTTCTCCAGGGGATCTTCCCAACCCAGGGATTGAACTTGCATCTCTAACATCTCCTGCACTGGCAGAAGGGTCCTTTATCACTAGGGCTACCTGGGAAGCCCTATGAATATGTCAGCTCTAACTAACCACCCGTGTCAGTATAAAAATTATTACTGTCATTATGATTATTACTACTACCATGGGTGCCTTTATTTTCATTTTTTTATTTTCATCTATTGTACCAGATACTATACTCTGTAGCACACAATGTCTTATCTATGTTTCAGTGCATTCTTAGAAAATAAATATTATTTCAAATGATGACAAGGAGCATCAGAAAAGCATGTAACAGACCACTGAGAACAGTCAAGCTGAGATTCAGACTTAGGTCCAACTCTCAAGTACACCTCTTAACCCCCTCATTGTTTTTCATTGCTTTACAACAGGCAGCTGCCCTGGCCTCCTGCCATGAGAGCCATGGGGTCTGCGTGATTATTGGGTTAATCATTGGTGTCCAACTCAACATCAGTGGCCACTTGTTCTTCTCAGGACGCTCTTTAAAGGGATCTATTTATGGAGGTATGAATGATTCAGGGAAGAATGGAAATGTGTGGGATTATAGAGGAGGGAAGTAGAGAAATGTGTAATGAATGCTTGAATGAGAGCTTTAGATTATAGTTGTTTCAACACACAAGTATCTAAGATAAGGGGATGAATATTGATGTATGCAGTTGCTTCTTACTAATTTTTTTTCTCATGCAAAGGAAGAGATTTTTTTTAATTGATTAGTGTCCAAAATTTAATGCAAATTCTAAATCAAAAAGGAAAGGCAATACTGTGATCAATAACTATTCAATTCAGTTATATGATGGCCAACTGGAATTCTTTGGAGAATATACTGAATTCTTAGTAAATGGTTCAACTAATGTTAAATCTTACCCAAAACAATCGAGTTGGCATTGTACAACTCAAAGACATTAAACATAATGAACTCATGATTGAAAAGAGAAATGACCGATAAAATTGAAAGAGAATATTTTTTCCAGAGGAAAAAAAATTTTTCATACAATCTCTTGGTTTTCCATTTTTTAAACCTGTCTTACAACTTATATATTTTAAAGACTCTAGAAGCGTTTTCTTACTGAGAAAGTAGAAAACAAACTAAAATAAATCTGTGTGGGATTCTAAGCTCATAAGCAAGCAACCTGATAATTAAGAGACATACTGATCCAGAGATTTGGGGGAAATTTGAATTCTTGGGCAAAAGAGATGAGAACCAGGAGCTACCTGAATTTGGGGACTGGTGATCCGTTTGTGTTCTCCCAACTACTTACGGCAGTGTACTGTAGGTACCAGGAATCTTACCGAATTCATGGGCATAGAGTAGATAAATGGCATGGCCAGCCAAAAAAAGTAATAAATCAGTTTGATTATCAATTCCCCCATTTGGGATAATTAGACATACCCATTGCTATTTCCCTCTAGAGACAATATTTCCCTTCAAGACGATAATTGTTGATTCCAAATACGCATACTCAGTTAACTCTTGTTAAATAGGATCACTAATATTTCAAATACAACTCACAAAGAAACTATTTTGCTCGACACCTATACATTCGTATAATGGTCATGAATGTAAGTTAATTCCTTCTACAGATAGTATAATCCACTGGTTTCAAAGGTTTTCAGTTAAAGGATAGCCTCTAATGACAGGACTGCTAAACCTCCTATAATGTACACAGTGAAAAAATTTTCCCCCTAAAATTAGTGGCCTTGTTCATAAACACTATCTAGCCTTGTTCTATGTTCCTGGACCCATCTTTTTTTGTTTTTGTTTTTGTTTTTTTTTGGTTAAAAGAAGAAACAAAAAACAAGTGCAAGTGTTCTTTACATAGATATAAAAATGCTTTATCAGATCACCAATCAACAGGTAGAAAAGACTTCAAAAGTTTTTATCACAAGAAAAAATGGTAACTATGTGTGGTGATGGATGTTAACTAAACTTAGTTCAATAGTAATAATTTCATAATATATACATATATCCAATCATTATACATAGAAAACAAATATGTTACATATTAATTACACTTCAACTTTTTAAATGATAAAAACAAATAGAAAAACACACCATGCCTCATGTCATAACACAGAGCATCAGAATTCTTGATTACAAATAATTAAAACCAACTTAAACAGAAAATAAATGTATTGGAAGTGTTTTAGATAGTGTTGAGAATAGTTTTGGGAAGGCTGGAGAAACTGGCTGGGGCTGGAACCAAGAAAAGCAAATAACTGCCAAGACCCTGTCACAGAACCAGCTGCTTAGGACACTTGCCTCCTTGCAAAATCAAACACTCACCCTTTGCAGAAATGAGCAGACCACCAAATTCTTTGTGGTGACTCGCTGGGCATGTCGCTCAGCACAGTGCTAAACATGAAGACAATGTTTCTTGAGACTCACAAGAACAGAGAAAATACAATGCTAAGTTTTATATTATCTTAACTGACCCCATCTTTTCCTGTGCAATTTTACTTCCTAAAGGCACATTTTATTCTTATCTCGCTTTATAAACATTCATTTTTCAAAAGCTGTCACTGAGCACTGCCATGGTGAAAGTTCTTTTCTTCCCTTAAAATATTTGGCTCTTTCATGAAGCTGCAGATCAACACACACACAGCATCTCTAAGAAGAGGTCCATGTTCTAGTTGCTGTAAACAAATACTCCTCCGCAGGCCCAGAGGTCTCCTCCAGGATAAAAGCCTTCCGCACAAAGTATATGGCTGGGACAGGCATTCATTCTCCTGATGGTCTAGACAAGTTAGCAGGAAATCCTTGTATTTCCTCAAAGCCAACACCTCCAGCAACAAATTGTAGGGCCTTTCTTGTATACTGGCTCTCATGTATAAAATCTGTTGTGAATCTGTGTATTTCCAGGCTGGAAAGGCAGAGATGGTGCCTCTAAACTGGTTTCTGATTATATGGCAAAGAAGATTAACCTAGATGCACTAATTACCCATTCTCTGAATTTTGACAAAATCAATGAAGCAGTTGAATTAATGAAAACTGGAAAATGGCAAGTGACTCACACAATTTTTATGTCTGAGTATTTGGGGCCAAGAGAAATGGTGTGTGGAGGTGGGGGAGGCAATGGAAGGGAAGTCATGGCTGGAGAAGCCACATACAGGCAACTGAAGGAAGTTTCAGGAATTTGCAAAAAATCTCCTTCCCTTATGCATTTTGTTTTATTACCACTTTATAATACATAATTCTTAAAATACTTAAATGATCACCTACCCTTACCACTAGAATTTTATTTCCAATTTGGTATTGCTTTAAATGTACATTAACTTACTGAAGTTAGCTCATAAAATTCTAGCCCAAATTTAAGTTCATAATTTATAAAAGGACAATTATTATTTTTGTCATTCTATTTCAAAGGAGAAATTATCTCTAGAATTCTAAATTCTAGCACCTATCTTTGGCCCACAGACCAAACACTAGCCATAAACTGGATATTAGTATTCCCCAAGAGAGTATAAGCCTACTTACATATTCCTTACTCTTGGGGTTTCACATCATTTTGAAAAATCTCATAACTGATTTAATCTGCCTATTTTCACGTAAACTTTATACCAATTTGTTCATTGGTATACAAAGTGAAAATTTGAAATTCAAATCACAAATGTTGCTTTAGAAACATTTCAACTTTTTTTTTTCCTTTCCTTTCTTTTTAGTGTCCGCTGTGTCCTGTTACTTTAAGTATGATGCTCACCAACTAAAGACCATTTGCATAATTTCACAATTTAGAAGAATTTTCCACACAATGCTGTTTTTATCTGCTTGCCTCTGATTCATTTAGCAATGGGCTCATATCCAGCTTCTACTGTCACCACCTCATCACCATTGTTCTTATGTGACCAAGTGTCACCCAGGAATATCCTCCCTTTCAGAGCTAGATTAAAGTTGATTTGAATCACCCAATCCCAGACCCTTCAAATAAATAAAAATCACCCAGGATACTCCCGTTTCATCGTTCTCTCTATGTCTGAGCCCACATTTCCTTGCACACTGTGTTTCTTCCACATCAAGTTCTGCCCTATTTCACACCAAAGAAACAAAACTCACCATTCATGAGCTTATTGTACATTCAATAAGCCACAAGTTCCAGGAAATCTGTACCTCCCAAGAAGCCCTCAGCCAATGACTGACAAAAGTTGCTAGAAAATACACAGTCGACAGAGTATCCCTATAAGATTAAACTCCAATTGTCCACTTTGATAGTCAGCTTTAAAAACACACTCTTACACCCAAATGCATAGCAGTATTATTCATAATAGCCAAAAAGTGGAAGCAACCCAAGTGTCCATCAACAGATGATGGATAAAAAAAAATTGTGCATGTACACATAATGGAATTATATTCACCCCTAAAAGGAAACAAACTCTGACACATGGGTGATAACATGGATGAAACTTGAAGACATTATACTAAGTGAAAAAAAAATCAGTTATGCAAGTACAATTGTGAGCTGGACCCCATTGTAAGATAGACCCTGATGATCCCCACCTTCTGGTATTCATGCCCTTGTGTAATCCCCTCTCCTTAAATGTGGGTTGGACTTAATGACTCAATTTTCACAGCAGAAATGATGAGATATCGTTTCTGAAATTGAGTTCTATTCCATCTGGGGAGTGTCTCTCTTCTATTGCTTGTTCTGGGAGAAGCCAGCTGGTACTTTAAGAAGCAGCCTGAGGAGAGGGCCTGAGCTTAGAAATGGATCTTCTGAGACTTGTAAACAACTATGTAAGTGAAACTGGAAGAACGTTCTTCCTGAGCCAAGCTTTGAGATGATAAGCCCTGGCCAATACCTCAATTACAGCTTTGTGAGACACCCTGAACCAAACCACTCAGCTCAGCTCTTCCCTGATTCCTGACTAACAGACACGTTGAGAACACAAATGCTTATTTTAAAGCACTAAGCAACAGATAACTAATATACTGGTAGTAAGTGAGATAGAGTCTCTCTTGGCATGCTCTTGGGGTAAAATTACTGTGAGTCTCCCGTGATTAATTTGGATGGGATACAGATTACAGGATACGTGCTGCCTTGTGCAGTATTATAGCACTTGAGAGATAAGATGGCAATGGTAATAATGAGGGCTGTGGATTCAGTTATTGTTAAGTGTCATCAATTCACTGAAGGGAAAAAATGATAGGCTTGAGTCAGACAACAATCAACCAAGAGTATGACTAACAACCACAAGACTTCTATAGCAGCATTTAAATGTCCCCTTATCTCCTACAACTAGAGGACAAATTGGTTTGAAAAATCAGGCCAATGATTTAATTATGATATTAGCAAAATTGCAGAGAAGTTTTCATCTATAAATCTGTCACTAAAACCCGGGCAATGATAGGAAAGGGGTGATATCTTTAAACTGAACTGGACCATCTTAACTTTGAACTGCAGATTCTCCTAAATGCTATAGGCCTGAAGATGTGTGCCATTCCCCTGTAGCCTCAGAGAGCCTGGTAGCATCAGGAGAGGTGACACACTCAACTCCAGTCTCCGAGCTATGCAGCAGTGGGGCCTGCAGCTCTGTCCCTGAAAGCACCCGTGACTCCAGCTCACTGGCATCCTCAGTGGCAGCTCCTGTGAACGCCAAAAGCGCAGATGCAGCAGAGGGATCTAGAACCTTAGCTCTTCCTCCCACCCTCCTTCTCTCCCTATGGTGGCAACTCAGGTGATCCCAGATGTGGTGGAGGCACCAACCAATCCAGTGCCCCAGGCAATGATGCCAGTGACGCCAGGATCAATAAGCACCGGCAACCCCAAAGGCATAAGCAGTATCAACAAGGGTACTGGGCAACACCTCTGGCAGGGACACTGCAGAGTGGGAATATCTCAAATATAGCCAGAGGCAGCTTATGTAAGAAAAATAAAAGATTTGAACTATATTGCCACCCATAGAGTTATATTTCATAAACATAAATCTGTTTTGTTGGGAAAAAAAAGTCCTTTAATTACAATTTATCGAATTATTAGATTCAAGTTAAAAAAAAATAAAAAGCTTAAAGATGTTTGCTACTTCAAATGCACCAGCAGAGGGACAACCCATCAAGCACCATGAAAAACCATGATAACATGAAATCATAAAAAGAAATTAATAATTATCCAAAAATCAAACTTAAAGTCAGAGAATACTGTGATCTATCCAACCAGTGCATTCTGAAGGAGATCAGCCCTGGGATTTCTTTAGAAGGAATGATGCTAAAGCTGAAACTCCCGTACTTTGGCCACCTCATGCGAAGAGTTGATTCATTGGAAAAGACTCTGATGCTGGGAGGGATTGGGGGCAGGAGGAGAAGGGGACGACAGAGGATGAGATGGCTGGATGGCATCACTGACTCAATGGACGTGAGTCTGGGTGAACACCGGGAATTGGTGATGGACAGGGAGGCCTGGCATGCTGCGATTCATGGGGTCGCAAAGAGTCAGACATGACTGAGTGACTGTACTGAACTGACTGAACTGATAGAAATTTCAAAATAGCTGTCATGAAAAAAACTCAATAAGCTATAAGAAAACTCAGAAATGAAGTTCAGTGATCTCAGGATTAAAATTAATAACAGAAGGAATACTTTTCCAAAGAGATTGGAGCTCTCAAATAAAGAATCAAATAAATTCTGGAACCAAAGAACTCAATACGTGAGATGAAGACTGCATTAGAAAGCACTAAAAATAAAGAAGACCATATGTAAGAGAGAATCAGCGACCGTGAGGGTAGAAACCTAGAAATGACACAGGCAAAAGAGGAGTGAGAATAAACATCCTTTTAAAATGAAAAAATAATATGAGAGCTATCTGGCTCCATTAGAAAGGGCAATATGATAATAATGGGCATCCAAGGAGGAAAAGAGAGGGAGATGGGAGCAGAGAGCTTATATAAAGAAACAGTAGCTGAGAACTTCCCAAACCTGAGGAAGGAACTAGGTAAACAAATCCACAAAGCTAAGAGAACACCGAATTACCCCAATGCAAAAAGAAATTCTCCAAAACACAATATATTAAAGCTGGCAAAATTTAATGACAGGAAAGAATTTTAAAGGCAGTCAAGGAGAAAAGGACAGTGACTTATAAAGGAACCTCATTAGGCTACAACAGATGTCTCCACAGCAACTCTACAGGCCAGCAGAGAGAGTAGAATGACACACTCAAACTATTGAAAGATAAAAAAAATATCAGCCAAGAACACTCTATTCAGCAAAGTCATCTTTAACATATGAAAGAGAAATAAAGACTTTCTCAGATAAACAAAAGCTGAGGGATTTCATTACCACTAAACCTGCCTTATAAGAAATGCTGAAAGGAGCTCCTGTACCTGAAATTAAAAGGCAAGTATGGCAAACTTTGTGTAAGGTGCTAAATAGACAAAAGGAATCAGAAAATTGCAACCCTATATCAGAATAAGTTGTTAAACAATTACAGCATAAATGTTAAAGGGGGGAAAGCAGTAAAAGTAACTATAACTACTTCTATCTGGTAACCAACTCACACCATAAAAAGGGATAATTTGAGACAAGCTAAACATAAAAGGGAAAGAAGGAAAGGATGCAGCCTGTATAGACAAGTGAAGATAAGATGTTATCAGCAGGAAAAGGACTATTTTATCTGTGAGATGTTTTGTACAACCTCATGGTAACCACAAAATGTAAATCTAGAACAGAGACACGAAACATTTTTAAAAAGAGGAAACCAAGAAAAATATCATAGGCGAGCACCAAACTAAAATATCAGACAAAAACACAAGGAAACAGAGATATAGAACAACTAGAAAACAAAAGATAAAATGGCAGTACCAAGTCCCCATTTATCAATAATCACCCTAAGTGTAAAATGATTGAATTCACTAATCAAAAGATACAGTGTGGCCAGATTGTTTGGTTTTGCTTTTATTTCTTGTGCCTTGGAAGATTAATCTAGGAAAATATTGCTACAATTTATGTCAGAGAATGTTTTGCCTATTTTCTCTTCTAGGAGTTGTATGATGTCATGTCTTATACTTAGGTGTTTAAACCATTTTGAACTTATTATTATATATGGGTGAGGGAATGTTCTAATTTCACTGATTTATATGTCTTTGGAAGGACTGATGCTAAAGCTGAAACTCCAATACTTTGGCTACCTCATGCAAAGAGTTGACTCATTGGAAAAGTCTCTGATGCTGGGAGAGATTGGGGGCAGGAGGAGAAGGGGACGACAGAGAATGAGATGGCTGGATGGCATCACTGACTCGATGGACATGAGTTTGGGTGAACTCCGGGAGTTGGTGATGGACAGGGAAGCCTGGCGAGCTGTGATTCATGGGGTCGCAAAGAGTCAGACACGAATGAGCAACTGAACTGAACTGACTGAACTGTCCAGCTTTTCCAACACCTCTTGCTGAAGACGGTCTTTTCTCCATTGTATATTCTTGTCTCCTTCATTGTAGATTGGCTGTAGGTCTCTGGGCTCCGTGTTCTGTTCCAGTGATCACTGTATGTCTGTTTTTGTGCCAATACCGTGCTGCTTTGATTACAATACTTTGTAGTATTATCCCAAGTAGCATTTTCAAGTGTTCAGCCATAGTTTGCCATGAGCAACCTGGTGACCTCAAAAACCAGCAATATTTGTTTCTGTAAAGTGTGCCCTTTCCAATATCTTAGATATTTTTCATATTTTGATGGCTAGAGTAGCAAATATAAACCAAGAGACAATATACATATCAGAAAAAGAGGATTCAATGAATGGAAAGGCCTTCTGGTCATTGTTAAAAGAGAAATCATACATAGCAGATTACTGGTGAAAGATGGATTAAAACAACCACAAATTAAGTCTACAAAAAACATGTATGATTTTGTAATTTTTTAAACAAATAATTTAAAATGTAGGTCTTTAAAACTCTAGACAACATGCTCTTAACTAATTCCAGTAGTCATGTACAGATGTAAGAGTTGGGCTATAAAGAAGGCTGAGTGCCAAAGAATTAATGCTTTTGAACTGTGGTGCTGGAGAAGATCTTGAGAATCCCTTGAACAGAAAGGAGATCAAACAGGTCAATCCTAAAAGACATCAACCCTGAGTGTCCATTGGAAGGACTAATCCTGAAGCTGAAGCTCCAGTACTTTGGCCACCTGATGGGAACAGCTGACTCTGTGGAAGACTCTGATGTTGGGAAAGATTGAGGGCAAGAGGAGAAGGGGGCAACAGAGGATGAGATGGTTGGATGGCATGAGTGACTGAATGAACATGAGTTTGAGCAAACTCAGGGAGATAGTGAAGGACAGGGAAGCCTGGCCAGGCTGAAATTCATGAGTTCACAAGGAGTCAGATACTACTTAACAACAGAACAACAAGTCTTGAGGCACCTCCATGGTGTTTTCCAGACAGATTTCAAATCCTCTGAACCAAAGCACCCCTCTGTGAATATGACGTTTCAGTAGCAGTTGTCATCGGCAATCCAATAGACATTCCCCCAATAACCTCTCTTAATGCATGGACCCAGCCTTTGGAAGTTTCTCGCAATCTCACAAATTACATTTACACCCGTAATTTCCCATGAATCTGCAAAATGCATAATGACCAAGATTAATTTAACAAGAAATAATTTTTAACAAGATATCTTTTTAACGACATTAATTTCATAGAGATGTCAAATGTGACACTTTCTTATTTAAAGATGGCCCAGGACAGGGTTAATAATCAGCTGCCTGTTGCTCTGGCTAAGCCATGAGAAAAACACCATGGGTGAAGAATAAAAGCAAAATATAGCAATATAGTATAATCTAAACAAAAGTATATCAGGTTATTAGTTGGGGTTGTCATGCCCTGCTAAGCTAAGGAAAGGGATGCCAGGTCAGCACAAGTTCAGAACGCTGTTTGTGCACACACCAAGATGTTTTCCAAGGCATATGTGGGGGTATGACCTCCAACTGGATGATACCCATTGTACAAGAAAATAGCAAAGGTAGTTCAAAGTGATCAAAAAAATGAGAGACGTGACCAAGGACACAGGAGTCTGATTTTATTGTAGTAAAACAGATACTCTTTGCTTACCAAGAAAGTGAAGTCATTCAGTCATGTCTGACTCTTTGCAACCCCATAGACTGTAGCCTACCAGGCTCCTCTGTCCATGGGATTTTCTAGGCAATAGTACTGGAGTGGATTGCCATTTCCTTCTCCAGGGCATCTTCCCAACCCAGGGCTCGAACCCTGGTCTCCCACATTGTAGACAGATGCTTTACTGTCTGAGCCACCAGGGAAGTCCTGCCAAGACACTAAATAAAAGTGATGTGGCTCTGAGGAACAGGGCTCTTGATCCAAGAGGTCTTGAGTCCCCCAGCCCCATCTCTAAAACTTTAATTCTCTCTCTAGTTTCTTTTTCCCAAACTGTGTGTCGACCACTTTCAATCCCTACCTGCTGTGCTGGCAGTAGCAGCCCTGTATCCAAAAATTGCTGATCTTAGTTATTCATCGTTCAATAAACAAATCATGTGTGTAACAACTGTCTGCCAGACATGACTGGCAGCCACCACATGCGTGCTTTGAACAAAAGAGATGTAGTCTTGCCTTTATAAAGTTTGTAGTCATGAGACTATAGGAAAGACATAAGGAAAGACAGACATTAAACATGTAAACACATAAATAAATAGTAAATTACAAACTGTGACAAATATCAGAAAAAGAAGATAATTGGCAGCTATGAATCAGAATGAAAATATGCACCTGTTTTAGATGAAAGTCAGGTTTTAAATACTGAGGGAACCTGTAAGTACTAATACAGCAATGTGTGTTTAATAGACCTAGATAAAAGGTTTGTATTTGCACTGAGTGTTTTTACTCTCTTTTGGGATCTGTTCTCTGATTTTTAGGTTTTCATTATTTGTTTGACAGGCATGTTTTGCTTCTAACATTAGGAGGATGTGAAAATGTTTGAACTGTAATTACTCATTTTGATTTTCAATAATATTCAATAAAACATGTGTGATGCTTAATAACTCAGTAATGGGCTTCCCTGGCAGCTCAGTGGCAAAGAATTCACCTGCCAGTGCAGGGGACACAGGTTTGATTCAAGATCCAGGAAGATCCCATCTGCTGCGGAGCAACTCAGCTCCTACACAACTGTTGAGCCGGTGCCCTAGAGGCAAGGCACTGCAACTACTGAGCCTATGTGCTGCAACTACTAAAGCCCGTATGCTCTAGAGCCCGTGCTCCGCATCAGAAGCCACTGCAATGAGAAGCCCACACACTGCAATGAAGAGTAGCCCCCACTTGCTACAACTAGAGAAAAGCCAGCCCAGCGGCAAAGAGCCAGTGGAACCAAAATAATAATAATAATGACTCAGTATCTTTTTCTGTAGTCGCCCACCTTTGTTTTCTCCTGAGGAAAAACATATTATGTTGACTCTGCTTCAGAGCAGCTCATGCTCATCCTGAGAAAGATCCCCCACTATAGCCTGCGATGTACCTAGAGTTTGCATTGTAAGCCAATGATAAAGAATTACTATAAATCCATTTAAATCCTGTGTACTATTCACCCTAGAGATACAACTGAGTAACACCAAATTTGAAAGTGAAAGCTAAAAGTACTATGAATAAAAAGTATGGGGGGGCTTTGGGAGAGTAACATAGGGGCCCTGACCTGGTTTGAGAGGTTTGAGGAGGCCTACCTTGAATAAGTGAGGTTTATGCTAAAATCTGAAAAATAAGTTATATTTGTCTGACATCCTAATGCTAAAACAACTACCTTAATATGAATTATCACTTTACAGACACTCATCTAAAGATGAAAAAAAAAAAATAACCTTCTTTTCTAACTAGGACGTAGAGAAGCAGTTCATTACAATTTTATTAACAACAAAAATAAAAGTAAATGCAAATTTAATTTAAATTTATTTTAAAATTTTACAGTAAAAGTAAGATGAGCAAGATCCTGGAAGTCAAAATTCTACCTACAGGTAATTTCAGGAGTAAGAAAATGACAAAGTTCAAATTTTACAACTTTCTAGACCAGCAGCTTAACTGGAAAAAAACATGAACTTTGCAAGCAAACATTTCAAATCAAATTCCCACTCCTCTAACTAACAACTGACTGGCATCAAATAAGGTGGCTATGCTGTTTTATCTGTTAATAAGAAACATAATATCAGCCTCACAGACTGTAATAAGGATTAAATCAATGATGTGCATAAAGGTGCTTGATTTCTAACTAGGCACTCAGCGAGGGTTAGTTTGTTTCCACTAAATAAAACCAAACAGCAGTTTTATCTTGGTTAATAATTTAAATTGCAAACAAGAATTGTAACAGGACAAATTCCCATTACAGAAATCAATCTCTCAGTGAAAATAAGCCTTCTCTTTACCCTTCCCAAGATAGAGACTGTGAGATCAAAGGACTTTTGGCTAATGATTTATCAGCATGGACATTTCAAAGTCTCTTTTCTGGAAAGCAAAGAACTTCCACTGGAGTTAGCCAAGGACGCAGTCCTATCCCAGATCTGGAACCCCAAAGCCACTAGTCCAAAACTGTCTGCTACTACTTCTCAAGTTAGGGCTTCCCTGCTGGTTCAGTGGTAAAGAATCCACCTGCCAATGCAGGAGACACAGGTTTGATTCTTGGGTGGGGAAGATCCCCTGGATCAGGAAACAGCAATCCACTCCAGTATTCTTGCTTGGGAAATCCCATAGACAGAGGAGCCTGGTGGGCTACAGTCCATGGGGTTGCAAAGAGTCAGACACGACTGAGTGACTAAGCACAGCACTGTGTGCTCAGCACTATATATATTCATTATCTCAAGGAATTCTTCAAACCATCCAATGAAATAGGATTATCATATCTATTCTAAAGAGGTAAGAAGAGAAGGGAAGTGATCAGGTTGGGACCTGTACCTCTAGAAGGGGACACAGAGAGGAGGCGGATTACATGGGCTCAGATATCCTCCCTGTGAAGTGAGCAGTTTGAACTACATATTGAGCACCTCAGCCCTGGGGTCCAACACTGGGAGGGTAAGTCCACTTAGCTGGTTTGAAAACCAGTGGGACTGACAGCAGGACTGTGAGAAACCTAGACTCCACTCACAAAGAATGTGTGCACACACCTTGCTCTCTCCCAAAACAAGGTGGAGGAAGCCAATTGAAATTGTCTGGGACTCTGAGAAGTTTCCCACAATTGCCTCAACGTATGTCCCAGCCTGTGCCCCAGCCTGAACCAAGTTTCTGCCCTGGCCCTCCTGTTCCATGGCACAGCTCCACACTAGGGCAAGAAAAGATACAGCCAGGGTGAGTGAGCAGTTGTGTAGGATGGAGCCTACTCAGACCCTACATGGCATCTTAACAGGGTGAGGGTGGCCATTGCTAATGCCCACGGAGTCAACAGATCCAGAGCTCTGACTGGGACCAGCACTGCCAGAGCCCATGCCCAGCCTCAGGCTGAAAACCTACACCAGCCTCTCTTGCTCAAGCACCACTTCCCTCTGGGTGGAGGGAACAGTTAGTTGCTGGGAAGATGGAGAGCACACACTTAGAGGGATTGGAACCAGCTCTAGAGACCTCCAGCAACTAGAGACCTGACCCTGCTCCCAATTGGGTCTTTCTGGACACTGAGCAAAGGAGAAGACCCAGCACACACCTGAAAAAGGAAACAGATATCCAGGTACAGAGAGTCTCAAGCAAGATGAACCCAAACAGACCCACACTAAGACATATCATACTCAAAATGGAAATTTTTCAATAATGAAAGAGTTCTAAAAGTAGCAAGAGAAAAAGAATCATATACAAGAGAATCCCTATAAGGTTATCAGTTGAGGAATGATAGGATCCGAAAAAAGTTGTAACAGTCTATAGAAGAGTAACAAGGCAAATAGGGAGACTGGTGGAAGCGACTGCAGTAATACAGATGGCAGAGTAGAAGGACTTAACACAAGATGGTGGAGTAGAAAGATGTGCGCTCATCTTCTCCTGCAACAACTCCAAAATTACAACTCATTGCTGGACAACCATCAACAGGAAAATGTTGGATCCCACCAAAAAAAAGATACCCCACATCCAAGGGCAAAGAAGAAGCCCCAACAAGATGGTAGGAGGGACAAAATCATGTTTAGAATCAAACTCTGTGCCCGCGAGAGATGCTGGGAGGGCACAAAAAAAACCTTGTGTGCACCAGGACCCAGAGGCCACACAGAGACTGAGCCAGACCTGCTTTTGAGTGTTTCAGTGACTCCTGTGGAGGCACAGGTCAGCAGTGGCCTGCCACGGGGCCAGGGGCTCTGGCTGTAGCAGACCTGGGTCACAAAGAATGTGGCATAAGCACTCTTGGAGGAGGTTGCCATTAGCCCCACCATAGAGCTGTCAAGTAGACAACCCACAAACTGCAGAACAATAATACCAAAGAAATTCTCACACTGTTAAAAAAGTTCTAGGACCCACAACAGATTTCCCAACCTGGGGATCCAGCAAAGGGACTGAGAAACCCCACCAAATTTGACTTTGGAGGCCAGTGGGATTTGATTACAGAACTTCCACAGGACTGGGAAAACACTCTTGGAGGGCACAAACAAAACCTTGTGTGCACCAGGAACCTGGAGAAAGGAGCAATGACCCCACAAGAGACTGAGTCAGACTTACCTGTAAGTGTCCAGGAGTCTCTGGTGGAGGTTTGGCCTCAGGCCAAACAACAAGGAGGGAACAAAGCCCCATCCATCAACAGAAAATTGGATTAAAGATTTACTGAGCTTGGCCCCGCCCATCAGAACAAGACCCAGTTTCCCCCACACTCAGTCTATTCCATCAAGAAGCTTTCATAAGCCTCTTATCCTTATTCATCAGAGGGCAGAAGGAATGAAAACCACAATCACAGAAAACTAATCAAACTGATCACATGGGCCACAGCCTTGTCTAACTCAATGAAACTATGAGCCATGCCATGTAGGGCCACTCAAGATGGACAGGTCATGGTGGAGAGTTCTGACAAAACATGGTCCACTGGAGAAGGGAATGGCAAACCACTTCAGTATTCTTGCCTTGAAAACCCCATGAACAGTATGAAAAAGCAAAAAGATAGGACACTGAAAGATGAACTCCCCAGGTCAGTAGGTGCCCAATATGGTACTGGAGATCAGTGGAGAAATAACTCCAGAAAGAATGAAGAGATGGAGCCAAAGCAAAAACAATGGCAAGTTGTGGATGCAATGGGTGATGAAGGCAAAGTCTGATGCTTTAAAGAACAATATTGCATAGGAACCTGGAATGTTAAGTCCACAAATCAAAGCAACTTGGAAGTGGTCAAAAGGAGATGGCAAGAGTGAACATCAAAATTTTAGGAATCAGTGAACTAAAATGTACTGGAATGGGCAAATTTATTCTGATGACCACTATATCTTCTACTGTAGGCAAGAATCCCTTAGAAGAAATGGAGTAGCCCTCATAGTCAATAAAAGTCCAAAATGCCGTACTTGGGTGCAATCTCAAAAATTACAGAATGATCTCTGTTCATTTCCAAGGCAAACCATTTAGTATCACAGTAATCCAAGTCTATGACCCAACCAGTAATGCTGAACAAGCTGAAGTTGAATGGTGCTATGATGACCTACAAGACCTTCTAGAACTAATACCAAAAAAAGTTGTGCTTTTCATCATAGGGGACTGGAATGCAAAAGTAGGAAGTCAAGAGATACCTGGAGTAACATGCAAATTTGGCCTTGGAGTACAAAACGAAGCAGGGCAAGGACTAACACAGTTTAACCAAGAGAGCACACACTGTTCACAGCAAACACCCACTTCCAACAACACAAGAGACAACTCTACACATGGACATCACCAGATGGTCAATACCGAAATCAAATTGATTACATTCTTTGCAGCCAAAGATGGAGAACTCTACACAGTCAGCAAAAACAAGACCAGGAATTGACTGTGGCTCAGATCATGAACTCCTTATTGCAAAAATCAGACTTAAATTGAAGAAAGTAAGGAAAACCACTAGACCATTCAGGTATGACATAAATCAAGTACCTTTTGATTATACAGTGGAAGTGAGAAATAGATTCAATGGATTAGAGCTAATAGAGTGCCTGAAGAACTGTGGACAGAAATTTGTGACACTGTACAGGAGGCAGTGCTCAAGACCATTCCCAAGAAAAACAAATGCAAAAAGGCAAAATGGTTGTCTGAGGAGGCCTTACAAATAACTGAGAAAAGAAGAGAAGCTATAGCAAAGGAGAAAAGGAAAGATATACCTATCTGAATGCAGAATTCCAAAGAATAGCAAGGAGAGATAAGAAAGCCTTCCTCAGTGATTAGTGCAAAGAAATACAGGAAAACAATAGAATGGGAAAGACTAGAGATCTATTCAAGAAAATTAGACATACCAAGGGACAATTTCATGCAAAGATGGGCACAATAAAGGGCAGAAATGGTATGGACCTAACAGAAGCCAAAGATATTAAGAAAAGGTGGCAAGAATACACAGAAGAACTATACAAAAAAGATGTTAATGACCCAGATGACCATGAGGGTGTGATCACTCACCTAGAGCCAGAAGTCAAATGGGCCTTAGGAAGCATCACTACAAACTAAGCTAGTGGAGTAAGCTATTTCAAGTCCCAAAAGATGATGCTATTAAAGTGCTGTACTCAATATGCTATCAAATTTGGAAAACTCAGAAGTGGCCAAAGGACTGGAAAAGGTCAGTTTTCATTCCAATCCCAAAGAAAGGCAATGCAAAAGAATGTTAAAACTACCCCAAAATTACACTCATCTCACATGCTAGCAAAGTAATGCTCAAGGTTCTCCAAGCGAGGCTTCAATAGTATGTGAAGCAAGAACTTCTAGATGTTCAAGTTGGATTTGGAAAAGGCAGAGGAATCAGAGATCAAATTGCTAACATCTGCTGGGTCATTGAAAAAGCAAGAGAATTCCAGAAAAACATCTACTTCTGCTTCATTAACTATGCTAAAGCTGTTGACTGTGTGGATCACAACAAACTATGCAAACTGTGGAAAAAGAGATGGGAATACCAGACCACCTGACCTGCCTCCTGAGAAACCGGTATGCAGGCCAAGTAGCAACAGATAGAACTAGACATGGAACAACAAACTGTTTTCAATCGGGAAAGGAGTACGTCAATTCTGTATACTGTCACCCTGTTTATCTAACATACGCAGAGTACGTCATGCAAAATGCCTGGCTGGAAGAAGCACAAGCCAGAATCAAGATTGCCAGGAGAAATATCAATAACCTCAGATATGCAGATGACACCACCCTTATGGCAGAAAGCAAAGAGGAACTAAAAAGCTTCTTGATGAAGGTGAAAGAGGAGAGTGAAAAAGCTGGCTTAAAGCTCAACATTCAAAAAACAAAGATCATGGCATCCGGTCCTATCACCTCATGGCAAATAGATAAGAAAACAGTAGAAACAGTAACAGACTTTATTTTAGGGGGCTCCAAAATCACTGCAGATAGTGACGGCAGCCGTGAAGTTAAAAGATGCTTGCTCCTTGGAAGAAAAGTTATGACCAATCTCAATAGCATATTAAAAAGCAGAGACATTACTTTGTCAACAAAGGTCCGTCTAGTCAAAGCTATGGTTTTTTCAGTGGTCATGTATGGATGTGAGAGTTGGACCATAAAGAAAGCTGAGAGCCAAAGAATTGATGCTTTTGAACTCTGGTGCTGGAGAAGACTCTTGAGAGTCCCTGGACTGCAAGGAGATCAAACCAGTCCATCCTAAAGGAAATCTGTCCTGAATATTCATTGGAAGGACTGATGCTGAAGCTGAAACTCCAATACTTTGGCCACCTGATGCATAAAACTGACTCCTTGCAAAAGACCCTGATGCTGGGAAAGATTGAAGGCAGGAGGAGAAGGGTATGACAGAGGATGAGATGGTTGCATGGCATCACCAACTCAGTGAACATGAGTTTGAGTAAACTCTGGGAGCTGGTGATGGACAGGGAAGCCTGGTGTGCTGCAGTTCCTGTGGTGGCAGAGTTGGACATAACAGCAACTGAACTGAACTGATTTCTCTGCAGAAACTTTGTAGGACAGAAGGAAATGGAATGATATATTTAAAGTGTTGCATGATATGTTGATGGAGAAGGCACTGGCACCCCACTCCAGTACTCTTGCCTGGAAAATCCCATGGACGGAGGACTCTAGTAGGCTGCAGTCCATAGGGTCGCTAAGAGTCGGACACAACTGAGCGACTTCCCTTTCCCTTTTCCCTTTCCTGCATTGGAGAAGGAAATGGCAACCCACTCCAGTGTTCTTGCCTGTAGAATCCCAGGGACGGGGGATCCTGGTGGGCTGCCACCTATGGGGTTGCACAGAGTCGGACATGACTGAAGCGACTTAGCAGCAGCAGCAGCATGATATGTTGAAAGTGCTAAAGGGAAAAACATATAGTACACGATGCTCTACCAGGCAAGATTATCATTTGGATAAAGAACTTTTCAGATAAGCAAAAGCTAAGAGTTCATCAGTCCTAAACCTATCCTAAAAGAAATGTTAAAAGATCTTCTCTAAGTGGAAAAGAAAAAGCTACAGCAAGCGCTACGAATCTCTAGGAAAGGAAAAAAATACCACTAGTAAAAGCAAATATATAGTAAAGGCTAGAGATCAACAATTTAAATAAACTAAAAAGATTAAATGAAAAAAAAAACAATAAAATCAACTGTAACTATAATCAACAGTGAAGGGATAAACATGAAGACGTGGATATGACATCAAAAACACAAAACTTGGTGGAGAGGAGTAAAAGAAAAATGCAAATCTTTTAGAATATATTTGAACTTAAATGACTACCAGATTAGAAAAAGTAGATAAAGTTATAGGTAAAAAACCCATGGGAACCACAAATCAAAACTTAAAACAGATACACAAAAAGTAGAGAGAAAGGAACACAAGCATATCAGGGTTCTTACTAACATTACTAAAGAAAATCAGCAACCTACAAGGGAAAAAATGAAGAACTATAAAAACATCAGAAAACCAGCAACTATCAAAACACATAGGGTGGCTGACTGGATTAAAAAAGAAGACCCGTCTATATGCTACTTAAAATAAACTCACTCCTGAGCAAAAGACACATAGAGACTTTAAGTGAGGAGATGGAAAAAAGATATTTATATAAATGGAAACAATAAGAAAACTGGGGTAGCAATACTTACAGCAAATAAAATGAACTTTAAAACACAGTCTAAAACAACAAAATAACACTTTTTATTCCTGTTATAAATATATTTTTTTTCTTTCTTTTTTTTTTTTTTGCCTAAGTGGATGTATATAAATACATCTAAAGAAACTGCATCAGAAGCAAAAAGTTATGCTTCCTTACCAAAGAGTGAAAAAGATGGTCTCCTTGACTGAACTTGAGCCAGGCTGTTCTGAGCCCTCTTCTGACTAGGCCTTGACCTTGGATTCTGTCCTTAGCCTGCTTAGTCCTGCTGGATCATTAATCAGTATTACTCAACAATCCTGTTGGGTGAGTTTAGCAAAACTTCTCTATTCTCAGTATCTAATCCAAGTCCTCAACCCTCACCCTTTATATCTTACCATCCTAGCATGGCTTCAGCAAGAATTTATTGAATTGGTGTAGCAAAAATAATCCTATTCTGAGTGATTCCTCTTAGCAAACTTCCATTGACTCCCAACCTGCTCCTTAGTATAAATCTCCACATGTCCTCATTACATTCACAGTCGAGCCAGATATCTCTCCCATACTGCAAAACCTTCATTACAGTTCAGTTCAGTTCAGTTCAGTCACTCAGTCAGGTCCGACTCTTTGCAACCCCATGAACTGCAGCACGCCAGGCCTCCCTGTCCATCACCAATTCCCGGAGTCCACCCAAACCCATGTCCATTGAGTCGGTGATACCATCCAACCATTTCATCCTCCGTTGTTCCCTTCTCCTCCTGCCCTCAATCTTTCCCAGCATCAGGGTTTTTCAAATGAGTCAGCTCTTCACATCAGGTGGCCAAAGTATTGGAGTTTCAGCTTCAGCATCAGTCCTTCCAATGAATATTCAGGACTGTTCTCCTTTACCATGGACTGGTTGGATCTCCTTGCAGTCCAAGGGACTCTCAAGAGTCTTCTCCAACACCACAGTTCAAAAGCATCAATTCTTTGGCACTCAGCTTTCTTTAAAGTCCAACTCTCACATCCATACATGACCACTGGAAAAACCATAGCCTTGACTAGACAGACCTTTGTTGACAAAGTAATGTCTCTGCTTTTGAATATGCTGTCTAGGTTGGTTCATTGCAGTAGTCCCTCTTCAATAGTGTTCCTTACCATCTTTAGTGTCATGAATAATTTTGTCTTTAATAGGATTCAACTGCAACTGAAGGTTATTAGAAAGTAAAGGCAGCCCAAGAAAATGACTTGTGTGTTTTCACTGAATCATCAAAATAGTCTTAGTTTTTTAAAAACATGAATGAATATAATTTGTTGGGCTTAAATTCAATATTTAAAGAAAATGTAAGATAAGAATTAATGTCACATTGTTCTTCAAAAAGTTACTGTCATGAAAGATAAATAAAGCCTAAGAAATTGTTCACAATTAAAGGAGACAAATGAGATATGACAACTAAATTCAATATATGATCCTGGACTGGAATTTGCACTCATAGGGAAAAACATGTCATAAAGGGCATTATTCGGAGAAGGCAATGGCACCCCACTCCAGTACTCTTGCCTGGAAAATCCCATGGATGGAGGAGCCTGGTAGGCTGCAGTCCATGGGGTCGCAAGAGTCAGACATGACTGAGTGACTTCACTTTCACTTTTCACTTTCATGCATTGGAGAAGGAAATGGCAACCCACTCCAGTGTTCTTGCCTGGAGAATCCTAGGGATGGGGGAGCCTGGTGGGCTGCCGTCTGTGGGGTCGCACAGAGTTGGACACGACTGAAGCGACTTAACAGCAGCAGCAGCAGCAGCAGCAGCAGCAAAGGGCATTATTAGGAAATGGTTAAAACTAGAATATGGACTTCTTTATACTTAATTTTTTTTTTCTATTTTGAAACAATCCCAACTTACAAAAAAAGTAGCAAGTGCAGAACAAAGAATATGTCTTATGAACTATTTGAGAATAAGCTGACAATATCTCACAACCCCCAAATACTTTGATGCATATTTTGTACAAAGATATTCTTACAGTAAGAATATCAAAATCAGAAAATTAGTATTGATATTCTTTGATCATTTAATCCTCAGACCCCATTTGAATTTCTTAACTGTCCCAGTAATGTCCTCAGACCGAAAGGATATGTTAGGTAGTTAGAATAGGAAAAGGGAGTCCTGAATGGCAGTGGCTAAAAGACAAGGAAGGGAAAAGCCTGAAAAAATAGAACAAAGGAAGGTCCGAGGACAATAGTGAGGACCTTAGGTACAACAAACAGCACTCCTGGCTAGCCCAATTTACATAGTGCAGGCCCAGGGGAAGGGAAAAAACATATAAAAAGAGTAGCCAAAGGGCTGGGGTGTCTCTCTCGCGCATGTGCACTCTCTCTCTCTCTCACTCGCTCTCTCTTTCTCACTTGTTCGCTCGCTCTCTCCCTCTTTCTCTCGCTCTCTCCTTATCATGACTTTTGGGTCGGCATGCCCTCATGCCTCAAGGATGTATTTTCCTTTATTTTCTACATAAAACTGAGCTGTAACACAAGCTATAACACTGATCTGTCCGAGACCTGAGACAAGGTCTGTCTGAGGGCTTTAACATCCATCACTTCAAATTTTTATCTGTGACGAGACAGAACTGAGGAAATTACACACTCCCCTGACAGATCCATTTCACAATCACAAGTTGCATGTAGTTATTATGTCTCTTTAGTCTTTTAAGCCCTCTATCTCTCTTTGACTATTATGGCCTTGGTGCATGCATTCTAAGTCTTTTAAATCATGTCTGACTCTTTGCGACCCCATGGACTGTAGACCACCAGGCTCCTCTGTCCATGGGGATTCTCCAGGAAAGAATACTGGAGTCAGTTGCCAAGCACTCTTCCAGGGGATCTTCTAGACCCAGAGGTCAAACGTGTGTCTCTATGTCTCCTGCATTGGCAGGCATGTTCTTTACCACTAGTATCACCTGGGAAGCCTTTATGGCCTTGGTACTTTTCTGTTACCTTAAAAAATTTTCTTTTAAATAAAGAGATTTAAAAAAAAAAAAAAAGAATCAATGGCATTACTAGAAATTTTGTGACTCTAATATTAATATTTATGTATGTATAAGTTGGGCTTCCCAGGTAACACAGTAGTAAAGAATCCACTTACCAACACAGGAGACACAAGAGACACAGGTTCGATCCCTGGTCAGAAGATCCCGGAGAAGGCAATGGCTACCCACTCCAGTATTCTTTCCTGGAGAATCCCACAGACAGAGGAGCCTGGCAGGCTATAGTCAGTGAAGTCACAAAGAGTTGGATATGACTGAGCTACAGTAATTACCATGTGATCATAGTATTCTTTGGAACCATTGAGAGTTCTATAATCTATACAAAGTAGATTAGGTATGAAATTTCTGTTTTATTTATTTATTTAATTTTTTTTACTTTACAATATCTTATTGGTTTTGCCATACATTGACATGAATCCACCATGGGTGTACATGTGTTCCCCATCCTGAATCCCCCTACCACCTCCCTCCCCATCCCATCCCTCTGGGTCATCCCAGTGCACCAGCCCCAAGCACCCTTTATTCGTTTCACATATGATAATTTACATATTTCAGTGCCATTCTCCCATATCATTCTGCCCTCATCCTCTCCTACAGAGTCCAAAAACCGTTCTATACATCTGTGTCTCTTTTGCTGACTCGTATACAGGGTTATGGTTACATCTTTCTAAATTCCATATATATGCAATTTGTATACTGGATTGGTATTTTTCTTTCTGGCTTAATTCACTCTGTATAATAGGCTCCAGTTTCATCCACCTCATTAGAACTGATTCAAATGTATTCTTTTTAATGGCTGAATAATACTCCATTGTGTATATGTACCACAGCTTTCTTATCCATTCATCTGCTGATGGACACCTAGGTTGCTTCCATGTCCTGGCTATTATAAACAGTGCTGCGATGAACATTGGAGTACATGTGTCTGTTCAATTCTGGTTTCCTCGGTGTGTATGCCCAGCAGTGGGATAGCTGGGTCATATGGCACTTCTATTTCCAGTTTTTTAAGGAATCTCCACACTGTTCTCCATAGTGGCTGGACTAGTTTGCATTCCCATCAACAGTGTAAGAGGGTTCCCTTTTCTCCACACGGACTCCAGCACTTATTGCTTGTAGACTTTTGGATAACAACAATTCTTACTGGCGTGAAATAGTACCTCATTGTGGTTTTGATTTGCATTCCTCTGATAATGAGTGATGTTGAGCATCTTTTCATGTGTTTGTTAGCCATCTGTATGTTTTCTTTGGAGGAATATCTATTTAGTTCTTTGGCCCACTTTTTGATTGGGTTGTTTATTTTTCTAGAATTGAGCTGCAGGAGTTGCTTGTATATTTTTGAGATTAATTCTTTGTCTGTTGCTTCATTTGCTATTATTTTCTCCCATTCTGAAAACTGTCTTTTCACCTTGCTTATAGTTTCCTTTGTTGTGCAGTTTGGTTCAGTTCAGTTCAGCAGCTCAGTCATGTCCGACTCTTTGCAACCCCATGAATCACAGCACGCCAGGCCTCCCTGTCCATCACCGTCTCCCAGAGTTCACTCAGACTCATGTCCATCGAGTCAGTGATGCCATCCAGCCATCTCATCCTCTGTCATCCCCTTCTCCTCCTGCCCCCAATCCCTCCCAGCATCAGAGTCTTTTCCAATGAGTCAACTCTTCGCATGAGGTGGCCAAAGTACTGGAGTTTCAGCTTCAGCATCATTCCTTCCAAAGAAATCCCAGGGCTAATCTCCTTCAGAATGGACTGGTTGGATCTCCTTGCAGTCCAAGGGACTCTCAAGAGTCTTCTCCAACACCACAGTTCAAAAGCATCAATTCTTCGGCGCTCAGCCTTCTTCACAGTCCAACTCTCACATCCATACGTGACCACTGGAAAAACCATAGCCTTCACTAGACGGACCTGTGTTGGCAAAGTAATGCCTCTGCTCTTAAATATGCTATCTAGGTTGGTCAAAACTTTCCTTCCAAGGAGTAAGCGTCTTTTAATTTCATGGCCACAGTCACCATCTGCAGTGATTTTGGAGCCCAAAAAAATAAAGTCTGACACTGTTTCCACTGTTTCCCCATCTATTTCCCATGAAGTGATGGGACCAGATGCCATGATCTTCATTTTCTGAATGCTGAGCATTAAGCCAACTTTTTCACTCTCTCTCCACTTTCACTTTCATCAAGAGGCTTTTTAGTTTCTCTTCATTTTCTGCCATAAGGGTGGTGTCATCTGCATATCTGAGGTTATTGATATTTCTCCCGGCAAGCTTGATTCCAGCTTCTGCTTCTTCCAGCCCAGTGTTTCTCATGATGTACCCTGCATAGAAGTTAAATAAGCAGGGTGACAATATACAGCCTTGACATACTCCTTTTCCTATTTGGAACCAATCTGTTGTTCCATGTCCAGTTCTAACTGCTGCTTCCTGACCTGCATACAGATTTCTCAAGAGGTAGGTCAGGTGGTCTGGTATTCCCATCTCTTGAAGAATTTTCCACAGTTTATTGTGATCCACACACTCAAAGGCTTTGGCATAGTCAATAAAGCAGAAATAGATGTTTTTATGGAACTCTCTTGCTTTTTCGATGATCCAGCGGATGTTGGCAATGTGATCTCGGGTTCCTCTGCCTCTTTTAAAACCAGCTTGAACATCTGGAAGTTCATGGCTCATGTATTGCTGAAGCCTGGCTTGGAGAATTTTGAGCATTACTTTACTAGCATGTGAGATGAGTGCAATTGTGCAGTAGTCTGAGCATTCTTTGACATAGCCTTTCTTTGGGATTGGAATGAAAACTGACTTTTTCCAGTCCTGTGGCCACTGCTGAGTTTTCCAAATTTGCTGGCATATTGAGTGCAGCACTTTCACAGCATCATCTTTCAGGATTTGAAATAGCTCAACTGGAATTCTATCACCTCCACTAGCTTTGTTCCCTGTGATGCTTTCTAAGGCCTTGACTTGACTTCACATTCCAGGATGTCTGGCTCCAAGTGAGTGATCACACCATCGTGATTAACTTGGTCATGAAGATCTTTTTGGTACAGTTCTTCTGTGTATTGTTGCCACCTCTTCTTAATATCTTCTGCTTCTGTTAGGTCCATACCATTTCTGTCCTTTATTGAGCCCATCTTTGCATGAAATGTTCCCTTGGTATCTCTAATTTTCTTTAAGAGATCTCTAGTCTTTCCCATTCTGTTGTTTTCCTCTATTTCTTTGCATTGATCATTGAGGAAGGCTTTCTAATCTCTTCTTGATATTCTTTGGAACTCTGCATTCGGATGCTTATATCTTTCCTTTTCTCCTTTGCTTTTTGCTTCTCTTCTTTTCACAGCTATTTGTAAGGCCTCCCCAGACAGCCATTTTGCTTTTTTGCATTTCTTTTCCGTGGGCATGGTCTTGCTCCCTGTCTCCTGTACAGTGTCACGAACCTCATTCCATAGTTCATCAGGCACTCTATTTATCAGATCTAGCCCCTTAAATCTATTTCTCACTTCCACTGTATAATCATAAGGGATTTTATTTAGGTCATACCTGAATGGTCTAGTGGTTTTCCCTACTTTCTTCAATTTAAGTCTGAATTTGGCAATAAGGAGTTCATGATCTGATGTCCAAGCAGCAGTGGCTGCACGGGCGCAGGAGGGCCTAGAGGAGCTATGTCACGTTCAAGCTCAGGAGGGGAGGCGGTGAGGAAATACCCCTCATCCAAGGTAAGGAGCAGCAGCTGCATTTTGCTGGAGCAGCCGTGAATAGATACCACACTTTCAAGGTAAGAAAAACCCAAGTAAGACGGTAGGTGTTGCAAGAGGGCATCAGAGGGCAGACACACTGAAACCATACTCACAGAAACTAGTCAATATAATCACACTAGGACCACAGCCTTGTCTAACTCAATGAAACTAAGCCATGCCTGTGGGGCAACCCAAGACAGGTGGGTCATGGTGGAGAGGTCTGACAGAATGTGGTCCACTGGAGAAGGAAATGGCAAACCACTTCAGTATTCTTGCCTTGAGAACCCAATGAACAGTATGAAAAGGCAGAATGATAGGATACTGAAAGAGGAACTCCCCAGGTTGGTAGATGTCCAATATGCTACTGGAGCTCAGTGGAGAAATAACTCCAGAAAGAATGAAAGGATGGAGCCAAAACAAAAATGATACCCAGCTGTGGATGTGACTGGTGATAGAAGCAAGGTCTGATGCTGTAAAGAGCAATATTGTATAGGAACCTGAAATGTCAGGTCCATGAATCAAGGCAAATTGAAAGTGGTCAAACAAGAGATGGCAAGAGTGAACATCGACATTCTAGGAATCAGGGAACTCAAATGGACTGGAATGGGTGAACTTAACTCAGCTGACCATTATATCTACTACTGCGGGCAGGAATCCCTCAGAAGAAATGGAGTGGCCATCATGGTCAACAAAAGAGTCCAAAAATGCAGTACTTGGATACAATCTCAAAAACGACAGAATGATCTCTGTTCGTTTCCAAGGCAAACCATTCAATATCACAGTAATCCAAGTCTATGCCCCAACCAGTAGCACTGAAGAAGCTGAAGTTGAACAGTTCTATGAAGACCTACAAGACCTTTTAGAACCAACACCCAAAAAAGATGTCCTTTTCATTATAGGGGACTGGAACACAAAAATAGGAAGTCAAGAAACACCTGGAGTAACAGGCAAATTTGGCCTTGGAATACGGAATGAAGCAGGGCAAAGACTAATAGAGTTATGCCAAGAAAATGCACTGCTCATAGCAAACACCCTCTTCCAACAACACAAGAGAAGACTCTACACGTGGACATCACTAGATGGTCAACACTGAAATCAGATTGATTATATTCTTTGCAGCCAAAGATGGAGAAGCTCTATGCAGTCAGCAAAAACAAGACCAGGAGCTGACTGTGGCTTTGTTGTGTAGAAGCTTTTAATTTTAATTAGGTCCCATTCATTTATTTTTGCTTTTATTTCCAATATTCTGGGAGGTGGGTCATAGAGGATCCTGCTGTGGTTTGGAGGATGTGTTTTGCCTATGTTTTCCTCTATGAGTTTTATAATTTCTGATCTTATGTTTAGATCTTTAATCCTTTTTGAGTTTATTTTTGTGTATGATGTTAGAAAGTGTTCTAGTTTCATTCTTTTACAAGTGGTTGACCAGTTTTCCCAGCACCACTTGTTAAAGAGATTGTCTTTTCTCCATTGTATATTCTTGCCTCCTTTATCAAAGATAAGGTGTCCATAGTGCATGGATTTATCTTTGTGCTTTCTATTTTGTTCCACTGATCTATATTTCTGTCTTTGTGCCAGTACCATACTGTCTTGATGACTGTGGCTTTGTAGTAGAGCCTGAAGTCAGGCAGGTTGATTCCTCCAGTTCCATTCTTCTTTCTCAAGCTTGCTTTGGATATTCGAGGCTTTTTGTATTTCCATACAAATTGTGAAATTATTTGTTCTAGTTCTTTGAAAAATACCGTTGGTAGCTTGATAGGGATTGCATTGAATCTATAGATTGCCTTGGGTAGTATACTCATTTTCACTATATTGATTCTTCCAATCCATGAACATGGTATATTTCTCCATCTATTAGTGTCCTCTTTGATTTCTTTCACCAGTGTTTTATAGTTTTCTATATTTAGGTCTTTAGTTTCTTTAGGTAGATATATTCCTAAATATTTTATTCTTTTTGTTGCAATGGTGAATGGAATTCTATCCTTAATTTCTCTTTCTGTTTTCTCATGGTTAGTGTATAGGAATGCAAGGGATTTCTGTGTGTTGATTTATATCCTGCAACTTTACTATATTCATTTATTAGCGTTAGTAATTTTTGTGGAGTCTTTAGGGTTTTCTATGCAGAGGATCATGTCATCTGCAAACAGTGAGAGTTTTACTTCTTCTTTTCCAATCTGGATTCCTTGTATTTCTTTTTCTGCTCTGATTGCTGTGGCCAAAACTTCCAAAACTATGTTAAATAGTAGGGGTGAGAGTGGGCACCCTTGTCTTGTTCCTGACTTTAGGGGAAATGCTTTCAATGTTTCACCATTGAAGGATGGTTGTTGTGGGTTTGTCATATATAGCTTTTATTATGTTGAGGTATGTTCCTTCTATTCCTGCTTCCTGGAGGGTTTTATTATAAATGGATGTTGAATTTTCTCAAAGGCTTTCTCTGCATCTATTGAGATAATCATATGGTTTTTATCTTTCAATTTGTTAATGTGGTGTATTACATTGATTGATCTGCACATATTGAAGAATCCTTGCATCCCTTGGATAAAGCCCATTTGGTCATGATCTATGATCTTTTTAATGTGTTGTTGGATTCTGTTTGTTAGAATTTTGTTAAGGATTTTTGCATCTATGTTCATCAGTGATATTGGCCTGTAGTTTTCTTTTTTTGTGGCATCTTTGTCTGATTTTGGTATTAGGGTGATGGTGGCCTCATAGAATGAGTTTGGAAGTTTACCTTCCTCTGCAATTTTCTGGAAGAGTTTGAGTAGGATAAGTGTTAGTTCTTCTCTAAATTTTTGGTAGAATTCAGCTGTGAAGCCATCTGGTCCTGGGCTTTTGTTTGCTGGAAGATTTCTGATTACAGTTTCAATTTCTGTGCTTGTGATGGGTCTGTTAAGATTTTCTATTTCTTCCTGGTTCGGTTTTGTAAAGTTGTACTTTTCTAAGAATTTGTCCATTTCTTCCACGTTGTCCATTTTATTGGCATATATTTGCTAATAATAGTCTCTTATGATCCATTGTATTTCTGTGTTGTCTGTTGTGATCTCTCCATTTTCATTTCTAATTTTGTTGATTTGCTTTTTCTCCCTTTGTTTCATGATGAGTCTGGCTAATGGTTTGTCAATTTTATTTATCTTCTCAAAGAACCAGCTTTTGGCTTTGTTGATTTTTGCTATGGTCTCTTTTGTTTCATTTGCATTTATTTCTGCCCTAATTTTTAAGATTTCTTTCCTTCTACTAACCCTGGGGTTCTTCATTTCTTCCTTTTCTAGTTGCTTTAGGTGTAGAGTTAGGTTATTTATTTGACTTGTTTCTTGTTTCTTGAGGTATGCCTGTATTTCTATGAACCCTTCCCTTAGCACTGCTTTTACAGTGTCCCACAGGTTTTGGGTTGTTGTGTTTTCATTTTCATTCATTTCTATGCATATTTTAATCTCTTTTTTTATTTCTTCTGTGATTTGTTGGTTATTCAGCAGGGTGTTGTTCAGCCTCCATATGTTGGAATTTTTAATAGTTTTTCTCCTGTAATTGACATCTAATCTTACTGCATTATGGTCAGAAAAGATGCTTGGAAAGATTTCAATTTTTTTGAATTAATCAAGGCTAGATTTATGGCCCAGGATGTAATCTATCCTGGAGAAGGTTCTGTGTGCACTTGAGAAAAAGGTGAAATTCATTGTTTGGGAGTGAAATGTCCTATAGATATCAATTAGGTCTAACTGGTCTATTGTGTCATTTAAAGTTTGTGTTTCCTTGCTAATTTTCTGTTTAGTTGATCTATCCATAGTTGTGAGTGGGGTATTAAAGTCTCCCACTATTATTGTGTTATTATTAATTTCCCCTTTCATACTTGGTCTCAGTGTAGGTATGGAGGTGTTTGATGAGCTCCTATCGATTAATGTTCCCTGGAGTCAGGAGTTCTCTGGTGTTCTCAGGATTTGGACTTAAGCCTCCTGCCTCTGGTTTTCAGTCTTATTCTTACAGTAGCTTCAAGACTTCTCCATCTATACAGCACCAATGATAAAACATCTAGGTTAATGATGAAAAGTTTCTCCACAGTGAGGGACACCCAGAGAGGTACACAGAGTTACATGGAGAAGAGAAGAGGGAGGAGGGAGTTAGAGGTGACCAGGAGGAGAAGAGGGGGAATCAAAAGAGGAGAGAGCAAGATAGCCAGTAATCACTTCCCTATGTGCTCTCCACAGTCTGGATCCCTCAGAGATATTCACAGAGTTACACAGAGAAGAGAAGAGGGAGGAAGGATACAGAGGTGGCCAGGAAGATAAAGGGGGGAATCAAAAGGAGAGAGACAGATCCAGCCAGTAATCAGTTCCTGAAGTGTTCTCCACAGCCTGGAACACACAAAGAGATTCACAGAGTTGGGTAGAGAAGAAAAGGGGGAGGAAGGGATAGAGGCGACCTAGTGGAGAAAAAGGAGTCAAAAGGGGGAGAGGGCAATCAGGCCAGTGATCTCGCTCCCAGGTTAAAATGGGTACTGAAGATTGGGTTCTTAAAGGTACAAAGTTGATAACAAATACCAAAAAGCAAAGATTAAAAATCTAGAGTAAAGGTTAGATTCTCAAAAATACAATATAAAAAAAAGTTACAAAAATTATAAAATATATATATATATATGAAGTTTGCTTTAAAAATAGGGTCCTTTTTTTTGCAAGGTAATAGTAGGTTATAAAAATGAAAATTAAAGGAGTAATAGGGGACTTAAAATAAAAAAATTTTAATTAAAAAAATGATAATAGTAAAAATATATCTAGGACTTTCTCTGGAGCTGTTGTGGACAGTGTGGGGTCAGTTCATTTTCAGATAGTTCCTTGGTCTGGCTTGTACTTCTCAAGGTCTATAGGCCCCTTCCTATGTAGTCGGTGCTAACTACAGGATTTTAATCTATTGCTCCTGTCACTTCCAAAGCAGTTCCCTCTGTTTATTTTAGCTTCTGTTTGCTGGTCTCTTCAGTGTCTAATTTCCGCCCTGACACAAGAGGGGCGATGGTGCTCACATTTTTTAGGCTCACTTGTTCAGTTGTGCTGAGGGGAGGGAGGAACACTGCAAAAAAATATCACTGGCATGTGCTCACAGTGATTCATCCACACCGGGTTTGCCCCCACTCACAGCGTGTGTGCTTTCCCAGTCTACACTGCTCAGGCTCTAGGTTGCTCTGCCAGGAACTGTCTGATGCGGGCCCTGGGTTGCATGCACTCCCCACAAGCCGCTCAGGTTCAGGTTCTCGGGTACTCCACAAAGGTGCAGGCTTGGTTGGGCCTGTGTTTTCTGCCCATCCCAGGTGCAAGCAGCTCAGGTGACCAGGTGCTTAGCAAGCACAGTCGCCCCCAGTTGAAGGCTGCGACTTATTGCCTCCCCCGTCCCAGCTGCTCGGTTTTCTGAGTGTACAAAGGGTGTGCCTTCTCAGGTGTGCTGTGTGTCTCTTCTGGGGAGCTGATCTCTGGCTGCGACCCTCCCAGCAAATGTCGACTGTCCAGAATCCCAAGAAGTCTTGGTTAGCAGCAAAGTCAGCTTGCAGTTTGGTATAGGATGCTTCTCTGGAGCCACGATTGTCCCCTTCCGGCTCTGGCTGCCCTCGCCTGCCTGTCTCTGGAGGAGGATAGGCCAGTCTTCAGCCGGCTAGCTCTGCTCAGTCCTTTGTTCTGTGAGCTGGCCTGGCAGTGTCTTAGGTTAGGGCTTTTCCTGGGTTAGCTATCCCACAGTTTGGGTTGCTGTCTCAAGCTAGTTCCCTCAGATTGCCCTCAGGGCATTCAGGCCTGGTCCTTACCCTAAGCAGTGCAGCCCAACCCTCCCTGTCCAGTCCCCGCTTGCTAATGGGGGATGCGAGCGTGTGGGCTGCTGCTCCACTGGGAGTTACTGTTAGGCATGTAATCTGTGGGTTTTAATTTTTTATTTATTTTTCCTCCTGGTTATTTTGCCCTCTGAGATTCCAAGGCTCACCACAGACCCACCGGAGAGAGTGTTTCCTGGTGTTTAGAATCTTCTCTCTTTTTTAAGACTCCCTTCCCTGGACGGATCTCCGTCCCTACCTCTTTTGTCTCTCTTTTTATCTTTTATATTTTGTCCTACCTCCTTTCAAAGACAATGGGCTGCCTTTCTGGGTGCCTGATGTCCTCTGCCAGCATTCAGAAGTTGTTTTGTGGAATTTGCTCAGCATTTAAATGTTCTTTAATGAATTTGTAGGAGAGAAAGTGGTCTCCCCGTCCTATTCCTCTGCCATCTCGAAATTTTTGTTTTATAGTGACCCTTACTGATTAACCCAGATCTTGCATAGGTGGTCCCTATTAGATGCAATCCCTATTCTGAGATTTCTAAATTGATTACTTAGGACTGGTTTATGAGCTCCATGCAGGCTTGGCGTTCAGAAACCAGTCCTAAGAAATCAATTTATATGCTACAGCTAAGACACAAATGAAACTAACTCCATAATAGAAAACAATGAAGAAAACACAAGGAGAATAAAAATAAGATTTCTAATTAGGGACACCAGTGGTATACATTTGGGGATTTCAAAATAAAATTATAAAAGGAATGAAATATAAATATCAAAAATATGCCAAGAGCAGAAAAATTAAAATGAATAAACCTCCATAGTTGGATATGTTAACTATAGTCAGTTCAATTCAGTCACTCAGTCGTGTCCAACTCTTTGCGACCCCATGAATCACAGCACGCCAGGCCTCCCTGTCCATCACCAATTCCCAGAGCTCACTCAAACTCATGTCCATCGAGTCAGTGATGCCATCCAGCCATCTCATCCTCTGTCGTCCCCTTCTCCTCCTGCCCCCAATCCCTCCCAGCATCAGAGTCTTTTCCAATGAGTCAACTCTTCGCATGAGGTGGCCAAAGTATTGGAGTTTCAGCTTTAGCATCAGTCCTTCCAATGAATACCTAGGACTGATCTCCTTTAGAATGGACTGGTTGGATCTCCCTGCAGTCCAAGGGACTCTCAAGAGTCTTCTCCAACACCACAGTTCAAAAGCATCAATTCTTCAGCACTCAGCTTTCTTCACAGTTAACTATATTAGAATATGCAAATGTTCTTTCCAGCTTCAAATGGTTGAAATAACAAAAGATCAGAAAGAAAGGATTCTTACAGTATCAACCCAAGAATTTGGGACTTCACTCTGTGGGTCCTACCAAATGAAACATTTCTTCTTCCAACATAGTTTCTTAAGTTTCACGACTTTAGAACTGGAAGGAATTTATAAAAGACAAGATCTAGTTCAAGTCTTTCACTTTTAAGATGATGAAATCTAGGCACATGGATGACCATTCACTCTCAAGATTAAATGGCTGACTCTGCTCTTGATCCAAGGTCTCCTGATTCTTAGTCCAGTACTTTACCCCTACATAGAAAAAGTCATTGATTTTGTGATGGATAGGGAAATCCTATCCACATGTAACTATAGGAATGACAATTTCCTGAGCAATTTACCACAGATGAACATAAAAGATTGGAAAACCTATAAGGTAATCTATCTAGCTCATCTCTTCATAGATTCTGCCTCTTCCTTAAATTTATGAGAAGCTAGGAGTCATCTTTGTTGATGGGACCAGGTATGGTCATTAAACTCCCTGGAAATTTAGAATCTAGACCAAATAAAGTGTGTTGATTCATCCTCTTCCTAAGAGTCTGGCTTAGGAATATGTGACCTGGGGAAATAGTAATCATAATTTCAACCAAACGAACAGAGATCAAAAGAAGGCCCATCTGCAGCAAGAGGAATGAAGATGCACAGAAAGAAGAGAAATGGAGACGTTCCCATGGAGGTCTACTGCCTAGTTTCAGTTCCTGCCTGAGGCTGATTTGACTCTGCTTTGGAATTCCATGATACATCCCATATATTTATAAATAAATCTCTGGCCAAAAGCCAGGTCAAGTGAGATGCTGCAACCAAACAATCCCAAGTAATTCTATAACCTTTGCAATACAAAATAAAGTACATTTCAAGCAGTCCTTTTTTTGTGTAAGGTGATATTCACCAAAATGGACACATCTTTTTTCTCATTAGGCATAATATATATTTATACTGATCCATTAATACTTCCTCACACAATCCTCTTTGTAATCCTTCGACACAAACATTAGCAATTTAACAATTTGATCTAAAATCCTGAAACGGAGAAAATCTGACTCGTAAGAGTTGAACCAATGACACTGACATAGCATACTTAACCTATTGGCTGACAGAGAGAAGCATGTGGTGACTGATACATGCATGCTGCTAAGTCACTTCAGTCGTGTCCAACTCTGTGCAATCCCATAGATGGCAGCCCACCAGGCTCCCCGTCCCTGGGATTCTCCAGGCTAGAACACTGGAGTGGGTTGCCATTTCCTTCTCCAATGCAGGAAAGTGAAAAGTGAAAGTGAAGTCCCTCAGTCCTGTCCAACTCTTAGCGACCCCGTGGACTATAGCCTACCAGGCTCCTCCGCCTATGGGATTTTCCAGGCAAGAGTACTGGAGTGGGGTGCCATTGCCTTCTCTGGATATATGCATGAAACACACACAAATGGAACAGAGAAATCATAAAACTAGGTGTCAATATTTTTCCATGTCTCTTCACGGGAGATATTGTTTTGACTTTGAGCCATTAATTTTCTTTAAGTAAACGTATATCTAGAGTAGAGAGTAAAGAGCATTTATCCAGGTTTATTGTGATACTGTTTGATTCCCCAATATTATTCTTCTCCCAGATGATGTAATTAAGCCAAACAGCACTTTTAAATATATTCCCTTGCAATTATTATTTGCCTAGAGATGAGCATGTGATTTGAGTTGGCCTAATTAGTTTACAATCTCCCATGAGTTTAACTGGGTTATACCTGGCTTTATTTCTTTGTTTTCCAGAACCCTTCATCCTGGGTGATATAACTTTTTTTCCTTTTTTTTTTTTTTAAGATTTTTTTTTTAATGTGGACCATTTTTAAAGTTTTTATTGAATTTGTTATAATATTGCTTCTGTTTTATGTTTTGGTTTTTTTGGCCTTAAAGCACATGGGATCTTAGCTCCTTGGCCCGGGATCAAATCTTCACCCCTTACACAGGCAGGTGAAGTCTCAGCCACTGGATCTCCAGGGAAGTCCTTGATGTTTTTTTTCTTTTCTTGAACTGCAAATCTAGTCATCAAATTCAAACCAGTTTCTTCTCTCTCCTTCTGTCTTCCCTCTCCCCATCTTTCAATTTCATACAAACAAGGAAGCATATAGTACCAATCAAGGACTGTAATCAAAAGGAAAAAGAGCCTTTGATGAATTCCATAGTGATAGTAAAGCAGAGAAAAAAAATAAAGTGAGGGTTCTTACTGACATCACTGAACCACTAAATCAACCAACTCCAGAGCTAGTCCTGCCCCTGGAAATCTAATTAAAGTTATAATGATCTTAGGAAGCTAGCTTGAGTCAGAGATTTCAATCATTTTTTTGAACAAAATATCTTGAATAATTTAAGCCCTCCTTACTCTAAACAAAATAACCCAACTTTCTTTTGATTTCCCAAAAGCCAGCTGACTTGTCTGAACTGTGAATTCTAATTTGCGTTTCATAAATGTATGTACTGATCAGCAAGGATATGGGCTTTGCCGAGATCAGCAATGCATTTCTGACAGGCCCTGTGTATCTCCGACTATAAATTAGGACTAACTAGCATCACAGTGTGCAGTCACCTAGCAGGTTTTAGTGGGTTTTCTTGGCTGCACTCTGCAGCATTCGGGATCTTAGTTCCCTGACTATGCCCTCTGTATTGGGAGTACAGAGACTTAACCACTGGACTACCCGAGAAGCCCCACCTATGAGTTTAATTTTATGCCTCTTTTCTCAGAACTACCTTGTCCCTAGATGAAAAAACATCCTGTTTTTTTAGGACTTTAAAATTAGTAGGATTATCATGGGCCAGATGTTTACTTCATGCAATGTGAATATATTAATCTGTATTCAAAAATATACTTTAAAAAGAGGAATCATATAAACTTATTTAAAGTGTAAGAGTAATCATCTCCAAAAATACATAGCTAATTTTCTCTGTAATTTTTACCGACTTCCATTTATTCCATCCCACCACCACCCCTCCCCTCAATCAAGAAAAAAAATGCAACAGTTAATATGCATTTTAAAAATACCTCCAAAAGTAACTGTTCTGTCTTAGCCCAAACCATCTCAGATTAGAAATATCTTTCTTTTTATTAAACAGTCTCGACTGTAAGATTATGAGAAAAACTGCAGCAATGCAGAGCAACAGTGCTCTGGGGCTGGGAGAGTGCCGCCACTCCTGCTGAGGAGTGTTCCAATCTCCTCTTGGGAAGAGAATCAGAGACAGCCACACACCTGCATCTTGCTAGCCAGATTTACTGCCGGAAGACAAAATCACCATTTCACTCAAAACCGCTTTCACCACCAGCAAATGCTCTGTCATTTGGTTATTACTACTTTAGTATCTTCTCACTGGCATAAATTAAACTATCTTTATAAAATCACGACCCATGACCTCAGGCCTGTTTGCTCTATAAAACCCTTATGGAAAAACAAAAGTATCTTAACAACATGGGTCATTGAACTTCTAAGCCACTTAACAAATGACCTTAAGAACACTGGTGAAAATAATTAAAATCAACAAACAAGATGTTTGTTAAAACTGAAACTTAAGTTACTAGGTTTACTGAACAAACTACACCCTTTTTCTACTGTGTTCCAGCTCTCCCAAATAATACTGTCCTTTATAGTTTCAAGTTAATTTCCAGGAATCTGTCTTATTTCACCCACCACTTTTCCAATTCATCAGTATGATTCCTCCCCTTCAAGCCAGGTTTAAAGTTATTATATTTATGGATACATATTTCTGTAGGTTTAATATGTCAGTCCTATTTCTCTGATTAGATTGAAGAGAGGGTGTTTCTCTTTTACCTAATAAATAAGCCAAATACGTAGCACTATAACCAAAAGTGAGGTCTGGCTGCTTGCTGCTCCAAAGCCAACAAACAGGCAAGGTTAGTGGAAAGGAAAGTTTGCTTTATTTTGGATGCTGGCAACCGGTGGCGGGGTGGGGAGGGGTGGGAACTCCTGTCCAAAGGCCAACTCTTCCCACCCCAGGCCACTGATAATCAGTTGGCAAGAGCTTTTATAGATTAAGGGAGGGGGTTATATTCAGAAACAGCACTGTCAGCTCTGACATTCATCTTTTTCTTTTAATATATGAAAGACTTTTATTTCATATTGGTTTGTAAAATGCCATAAAAGGAAGGATTGAAAATTTTTACTGCGTAAAAGTACACAATAAAATTTTCTTAAGGTGATTTTGAGATTTAGCCTTAGGTCATACTTGTGGGTCTAGATCTCCAACAATTATCTTGAAATTGGTCAGAAGTGGTCTGACCAGTGTCATCTTGATTGTCTTAAGTAGAGCTAATCTTCAGTTTCAGGTTGGTTTGTTCCCATTTCCTTAAGGCCAGTTCTTGGAATTGTGACAGCTTATGTCATGGCCACAGTCTGTCCACAGTAGTTAACTTCTACCTGATGGGGATTTCAGTATCTGTAAGACAGCTCACAGGATATGGCTCAAAATATTATCTGTAGCCCTTGAAGAGGAACTAAAGGTCCTTAACTATGGTTAATTACAGCTATTATCATTTAGTCTTCCCCCCCAAGCTTTTTTTTTTTTCATTTCTTTATTAACTTTTTAAAAATCTATTTATTTTTTAATGAAAGATAATTCTTTACAGAATGTTGTTGTTTTTTTGTCAAACCTCAACATGAATCAGCCATAAGTATACATATATCCCCTCCCTTTTCAACCTCCCTCCCATCTCCATCCCCATCCTACCCCTCTAGGTTGATACAGAGCCCCTGTTTGAGTTTCCTGAGCCATACAGCAAATTCCAATTGGCTATCAATTTTACATATGGTAGTGTAAGTTTCCATGTTACTCTTTCCATACATCTCACCCTCTCTTCCCCTCTCCCCATGTCCATAAATCTATTCTCTATTTCTCCATTGTTGCCCTGTAAATAAATTCTTCAGTACCATTTTTCTAGATTCTGTATATATGTGTTAGAATATGATATTTCTCTTTCTCTTTCTGACTCACTTCACTCTGTATAATAGGTTCTAGATTCATCCACCTCATTAGAACTGACTCAAATGTGTTCCTTTTTATGGCTGAGTAATATTCCATTGTGTATATGTACCATGACTTCTTTATCCATTCATCTGTTGATGGACATCTAGGTTGCTTCCATGTTTTAGCTATTTTAAATAGTGCTGCAAGGAACAATGGGATACATGTGCCTTTTTCAATTTTGGTTTCCTCAATGTATATGCCTAGGTAGTGGGATTGCTGGGTCATATGGTGGTTTTACTCCTAGTTTTTTAAGGAATCTCAATACCATCTTTCATAGTGGCTGTGCCAATTTACATTCTCATCAAAAGTGTAAGAGTGTTCCCTTTTCTCGACACCTTCTCCAGTATTTACTGTTTACAGACTTTGATGATGGCCATTCTGACCAGTAGGAGGTGATATCTCATTGTCCTTTTCATTTTCATTTCTCTAATAATGAGCAATGTTGAGCATCTCTTCATGTGTTTGTTAGCCATCCGTATGTCTTCTTTGGAGAAATGTCTGTTTAGGTCTTTTCCCCACTTTTTGATTGGGGTTGTTTGTTTTTCTGGTATTGAGTTGTATGACATGCTTGTATATTTTGGAAATTAATCCTTTGTCAGTAGATTCATTTGCTATTATCTTCTCCCATTCTCAGGGTTTTCTTTTCCCTTGCTTATAGTTCCCTTTGCTGTGCAAAAGCTTTTAAGTTTAATCAGGTCCCACTTGTTTACTTTTGTTTTTATTTCCATTACTCTAGGAGGTGGGTCTGAGGTTATTGATATTTCTCCAAGCAATCTTGCTTCCAGCTTGTGTTTCATTCAGCCCAGTGTTTCTCATGATGTACTCTGCATAGAAGTTAAATAAGCGGGGTGACAATATACAGCCTCGACGAACTCCTTTTCCTATTTGGAACCAGTCTCTTGTTCCATGTCCAGTTCTAACTGTTGCTTTCTGACCTGCATATAGGTTTCTCAAGAGGCAAGTCAGGTGGTCTGGTATTCCCATCTCTTTCAGAATTTTCCATAGTTTATTGTGATCCACACAGTCAAAGGATTTGGCGTAGTCAATAAAGCAGAAATAGATGTTTTTCATGGAACTCTCTTGCTTTTTTCATGATCCAGCGGATGTTGGAAATTTGATCTCTGGTTCCTCTGCCTTTTCTAAAACCAGCTTGGACATCTGGAAGTTCACAGTTCACGTATTGCTGAAGCCTGGCTTGGAGAATTTTCAGCATTTACTAGTGTGTGAGATGAGTGCAATTGTGTAGTAGTTTGAGCATTCTTTGGCTTTTCCTTTCTTTAAGATTGCTGGGAGAAATATCAATAACCTCAGATATGCAGATGACACCACCCTTATGGCAGAAAGTGAAGAGGAACTAAAAAGCCTCTTGATAAAAGTGAAAGAGGAGAGTGAAAAAGTTGGCTTAAAGCTCAACATTCAGAAAACTAAGATCGTGGCATCTGGTCCCATCACTTCATGGGAAATAGACGAGGAAACAGTGGAAACAGTGTCAGACTTTATTTTTGGGGGCTCCAAAATCACTGCAGATGGTGATTGCAGCCATGAAATTAAAAGACGCTTACTCCTTGGAAGGAAAGTTATGACCAACCTAAACAGTATATTGAAAAGTAGAGATATTACTTTACCAACAAAGGTCCGTCTCGTCAAGGCTATGGTTTTTCCAGTGGTAATGTATGGATGTGAGAGTTGGACTGTGAAGAGAGCTCAGCGCTGAAGAATTGATGCTTTTGAACTGTGGTTGATGCTTTTGAACTGTGGTGTTGGAGAAGACTCTTGAGTGTCCCTTGGACTGCAAGGAGATCCAACCAGTCCATCCTAAAGGAGATCAGTCCTGGGTGTTCATTAGAAGGACTGATGCTGAAGCTGAAACTCCAATACTTTGGCCACCTCATGCCAAGAGTTGACTCATTGGAAAATACTCTGATGCTGGGAGGGATTGCGGGCAGGAGGAGAAGGGGATGACAGAGGATGAGATGGCTGGATGGCATCACTGACTCGATGGACATGAGTTTGAGTGAACTCCAGGAGTTGGTGATGGACAGGGAGGCCTGGCATGCTGGATTCATGGGGTCGCAAAGAGTCAGACACGACTGAACTGAACTGAACTGAGGAGATGGGTCATAGAGGATCTTGCTTCGATTTATGTCATTGAGTGTTCCGCCTATGTTTTCCTCTAAGAGTTTTATAGTTTCTGGTCTTACATTTAGGTCTTTAATGCATTTTGAGTTTATCTCTGTGTATGGTGTTAGGAAGTGTTCTAATTTCATTCTTGTACATGTAGCTGTCCAGTTTTCCCAGCACCATTTATTGAAGAGGCTATCTTTGCCCCATTGTATATTCTTGCCTCCTTTGTCAAAAATAAGGTGTCCATAGGTGCATTGGCTTATTTCTGGGCTTTCTGTCTTGTTCCATTGGTCTGTATTTCTGTTTTTGTGCCAGTACCATACTCTCTTGATGACTGTAGCTTTGTAGTATAATTGAAGTCAGGAAGGTTGATTCCTCCACCTCCATTCTTCTTTCTCAAGACTGCTTTGGCTATTCAGGGTCTTTGTGTTTCCATATGAATTTTTTGTTCTGGTTCTGTGAAAAATGCCATTGGTAATTTGATAGGAATCACATTGAATCTGTAGACTGTGTTTGGTAGTATAGCCATTTTCACAATATTGATTCTTCCTACCCAGGAACATGGAATATCTATTTGTTTATGTCACCTTTGATTTCTTTCATTGGTGTCTTATAATTTTCCAGGTACAGTTCTTTCATCTCCTTAGGTAAGTTTATTCCTAGATATTTAATTCTTTTTGTTGCAATGTTGAAGGGGATTGATTCCTTACTTTATCTTTCTGATTTTTCATTGTTAGTATATAGAAATACAAGGGATTTCTGTGTATTGATTTTGTATACTGCAAATTTGCTAAATTCACTGATTAGCTCTGGTAATTTTCTGATACTATCTTTAGGGTTTTCTGTGTAAGGTATCATGTCATCTGCAAACAGTGAGAGCTTTACTTCTTTTCCCATCTGGATTCCTTTTATTTCTTTTTCTTCTCTGAATGCTGTAGCTAGGACTTCCAGAACTATTTTGAATAAGAGTGGTGAAAGTGGACACCCTTGTCTTGTTCCTGCTCTTAGGGGGAATGCTTTCAGTTTTTCACCATTGAGAATAATGTTTGTCATAGGCTATCATATATGGCCTTCACTATGTTGAGGTAGGTTCCTTCTATGCTCATTTTTGAAGAGTTTAAATCATAAATGGGTGCTGAATTTTGTCAAAGGCTTTTTATGCATCTATTGAGAGTATCATATGATTTTTATCTTTCAATTTGTTAATATGGTGTATCACATTGATTGATTTGTGTATATTGAAGAATCCTTGCATCCCTGGAATAAACCCAGCTTGATCATGGTGTATGAGCTTTTTGATGTGTTGCTGAATTCTGTTTGCTAAAATTTTGTTGAGAATTTTTGCATCTATATTCATCAGTGGTATTGGCCTGTAGTTTTCTTTTTGTGTGTTGTCTTTGTCTAGTTTTGATATCAGGGTGATGGTGGCCTCATAGAATGATTTTAGAAGTGTTCCTTCCTCTGCAATTTTTTGAAAGAGTTTTAGAAGGATAGGCATTAGCTCTTCTCTAAATGATAGAATTCTCCTATGAAGCCATCTGGTCCTGGGCTTTTGTTTTGGGGGAAATTTTTTATCACAGCTTCAATTTCAGTGCTTGTTCATAATTTCTATTTCTTCCTGGTTCAGTCTTGGAAGATTGAACTTTTCTAAGAATCTGTCCATTTCTTCCAGGTTATCTATTTTATTGCCATATAGTTTTTCATAATAGTTTCTTATAATCCTTTGTATTTCTCCATTGTCTGCTGTGACTGCTCCTTTTTCATTTCTAATATTGTTGATTTGATTCTTCTCCCTTTTTTCCTTGATGAGTCTGGCTAAAAGTTTGTCCATTTTGTTTATCTTCTCAAAGAACCAGCTTTTAGTTTTATTAATCTTTACTATTGGCTCTTTCATTTCTTTTTCATTTATTTCTGCTCAGATCTTCATTTCTTTCCTTATACTAATTTTGGGGGTTTTCTGTTGTTCTTTTTCCAGTTGTTTTCGGTGTAAAGCTCGGTTGTCTATTCTATGGTTTTCTTATTTCTCGAGGTAGGATTGTATTGCTATAATCTTCACTCTTAGAAATGCTTTTGCTGCATCCCATAGGTTTTGAGTTGTGTTTTCATTGTCATTTGTTTCTAGAAATTTTTTTATTTCCCTTTTGATTTCTTCAGTAACCTGTTGGTTATTTAGAAACGTGTTGTTTAATCTCCATGTGTCTGTGTTTCTTAGTTTTCTTCTTGTAATTGATATTTAGTCTCATAGCATTGTGGTCAGAGGAGATGCTTGATTTGATTTCAATTTTTTTAAATTTACTGAGGTTTGATTTGTGACCCAGGATGTGGTCTATCTGGAGAATATTCCATGTACACTTGAGAAGAAGGTGTATTCTTCTGCATTTAGATGGAATGTCCTGAAGATATCAATGAGATCCATCTCATCTAATGTATCATTTAAGACTTGTATTTCCTTATTAATTTTCTGTTTTGATGATCTGCCCATTGGTTAAAATCTCCTACTACTATTGTGTTATTGTCAACTTCTCCTTTTATGTCTGTTAGTGTTTGTCTTATGTATTGAGGTGCTCCTATGTTGGGTGCATAGATATTTACAATTTTTATGTCTTCCTCTTGGATTGACCCCTTGATCATTATGTAGTGTCCTTCCTTATCTCTTGTAATCTTCTTTATTTTAAGGTCTATTTTGTCTGATATGAAGATTGCTACTCCTGCTTTCTTTTGCTTCCTATTTGCATGGAACATATATTTCCACACTCTCACTTTCAGTCTATATGCATCTTTAGGTCTGAAGTGGGTTTCTTGTAGGCAGCATATATATGGGTCTTGTTTTTGTATCCATTCAGCCAGTCTGCGTCTTTTGGTTGGAGCATTTAATCCATTTACATTTAAAGTAATTATTGATATATATATTCCTATTGCCATTTTCTTAATTGTTTGGGGTTGATTTTGTAGATCTTTTTTTTTCTCTTGTATTTTTTGACTATATAACTCCCTTTAACATTTGTTGTAAAGCTGGTTTTGTGGTACTGAATTCTTTTAACTTTTGCTTGTCTGAAAAGCTTTTGATTTCTCCATCAATTTTGAATGAGATCCTTGCCAGGTATGGTAATCTTGGTTGTAGATTTTTCCCTTTCAGTACTTTAAATATATCCTGCCATTCCCTTCTGGCCTGTAGAGTTTCTGCTGAAAGATCAGCTGTTAAGCATATGGGATTTCCCTTGTATGTTACTTGTTGCTTCTCTCTGGCTTCGTTTAATATTTTCATTATGTTTAGTCTTTGTTAATGTGGTTACTGTTTGTCTTGGCATGTTTCTCCTTGGATTTATCCTATATGGGACTCTTGGACTTGATTAACTATTTCCTTTTCCATCTTGGGGAAATTTTCAACTATAACATCTTCAAAAATTTTCTCATACCCTTTCTTTTTCGCTTCTTCTGGGACACCTATAATAAGAATGTTTGTGTGTTTTATATTGTCCCAGAGGTCTCTGAGACTATCCTCCATTCTCTTCATTCTTTTTACTTTATTTTGCTATTCAGAAGCTATTTCTACCACTTTATCTTCCAGCTCACTGATTCGCCTTCTGCTTCAGATATTCTGTTATTGACTCCTTCTAGAGTATTTTTTTCAGTAATTGTGTTGTTTGTCTCTGTATGTTTATTCTTTCATTCTTCTAGGTCTTTATTAACTGATTCTTGCATTTTCTCCATTTTATTTTCCAGGTTTTTTATCATCTTTACTATCATTATTCTGAATTCTTTTTCAGGTAGTTTGCCTATTTCCTCTTCATTTACTTGGACTTCTGTGTTTCTAGTTTATTCCTTCGTTTTGTATTATTTTTCTGCCTTTTCATTATTTTTTTTAACTTATTGTGTTTGAGGTCTCCTTTTCCCAGGCTTCAAGGAAAGTTGAATTCTTTCCTTGAAGAAGGTTGAATTCTTTCTTCCTTTTGGTTTCTACCCTCCTAAGGTTGGTCCAGTGGTTTGTGTAAGCTTCATATAGGGTGAAATTTGTGCTGAGTTTTTGTTTGTTTGTTTGTTCTGCCTCTGATGGGCAAGGCTGAGTGAGGTGGTACTCCTGTCTACTGATGATTGGGTTTGTATTTTTGTTTTGTTTGTTGTGTAGATGAGACTTCCTACACAGGGTGCTACTGGTGGTTGGGTGATATTGGGTCTTGTATTCAAGAGGTTTCCTTTGTGTGAGTTCTCACTATTTGATACACCCTAGGGGATGCGGGAGCCTGCTGGGCTGCCGTCTATGGGGTCGCACAGAGTCGGACACGACTGAAGCGATGCAGCAGCAGCAGCAGTAGCAGGGTTAGTTCTCTGCAGCAGCAGCAGGGTTAGTTCTCTGGTAGTCTAGGGTCTTTGAGTCAGTGCTCCCACTCCAAAGACTCAGGGCTTGATCTCTGGTCAGGAACAAAGATTCCACAAGTGGTTTGTTATGGCATTAAGTGATATTAAACTAAATATCCAAAAATGAGAAGCCAAAGATGAACCCCAGACAAATGGCAGTTACAAAATAATGAAATAATAATTAAAATAATGGAATATACATATATACATATGCACCCATGAGCAAAGTAAAAACCCCAACAGTACAGTAGACTGACCCAATGAGCAAAGGAAATCAAAAATTATATTCACCAGTTAAGAACAAAACTAACTAAAGTACAAACTAGAAAACAAAACTAAAGCAAGGTGCCAAGGGGGAATAAAGCAATGAAAACAAAACTAACAAATATGTTGAGAGGAAAGGAAAGAAAGAAAGAATAGATAAGCAAAGTTAAACAGAGGTAGATGAAAATTAACTACAAGGTTAACTGCAAGGGGAAAAGAACAGTAGGAGAGGCAAACAAAGGAATAAATGTAGAAAAAAATAGCAGGTTTAAAAGAATTAAAAATTAAAATTATAAAAAAGAGAAAAGAAAAAAATGGAAGAAGAAAGAAAAAAGGGGAAAAAAGAAAACTTCACAGAATTGCAAAAGCCCAATGTAGAGGCAGAGGTTTATAACAACAAAAAAAGTGTGAGTGAATATACACACACACATATATATACACCCATAAGCAAAATCAAAACAGTCCAACAAAAATAAAGTACAATAGATTGACCCAGAAGGAAACCAAAAATTATATATACCAGAGCAAAACTAACTAAAGCATGAACTAGAAAACAAAATTAAAGCAAGGTGCCAACCGGGGAATAAAGCAATGAAAATAAAACTAACAAATATGTTGAGAGGAAAGGAGAGAAAGAAAAGAAGGAAAGAATAGATATGAAAAGTTAAATAGAGAGATAAAGAATATTTATATACATTAAAGATTAACTGCAAGGGGAAAGAACAGTAGAAAAAGCAAACAAAGGAATAAATGTAGAAAAAATAATAATCAATTTTTTAAAATTAAAATTAGAAAAAGAGAAAAGAAAAAAAAGAGAGAGAGAGAGAAACTCCACAGAACTGCAAAATCCCAACATAGAGGCAGAGGTTTATAACAATAAAAAATGTGACTGAGGAAAAAAAAAAGCTTAATTGGATTCCATAGAGCCAATAAAATTGACAACTACAATAGAGGGGAGGGAAAAAATGGGGAAAAAAAGAAAAAAAATCCAAAAGAATCTGTAGAACAAGTCAAAACATAAGAATAATAAGTGTTTTTCTTGAGTCACTGCTGTCAGAGTCCTTTCCCTCGCTGGGAGTCACAGGACACCTTACCTCCCTAGGATGCCCTCCAACGCTGTGCTGATCTCTGGACCTGCTGTAGGGGCAGCTCAGATTCTAATCTGGTCCTACTCCTGTGTATTCTTGCCTCCAATGTCCACAGCTATCAGAACTAGTGTGTTTTCTTTTGTGGGAGTTCTCAATGACCTTTTATATATTCCATAGACACAGAGTCTGCCTAGTTGATCATGTGGATTTAATCTGCAGCTTGTACAGCTGGTGGGAAGGTTTTGGGTCTTCTTCCTTAGCCACACTGCCCCTGGTTTTCAATTGTGGCTTTATTTCCACCTCTATATGTGAGTCATCCACTGGGGTTTGCTCCTGAGGCTGCCCTGGAGGATTTGGGTTTGCCCCTGTGAGGGCCAGGCGTGGAGGTGGTGCAGCTGCTTGGGTCGCAGGGGTTCTGGCAGCACCAGGTACTCAGTGGAGTTGACAGCTAGGGCAACAGGAAACATAGTGCTCTAGAAGGGTACAGCAACAAGTATTGGCCAATACGCGCCAGCATTCTTACCTGGAGAAACCCTCTCCCTGATAGAGAAGGCTGCCAGACCACACAGTCTACAGGGTCACAAGAGTCCAACATGACTGGAGCGACCCTGCACACATAGATGCAAGACTTTTTTTGCCTGTGGCAGCTCTGCCCCAGTGAGAATTGAGCATGAGGGTGGCACAGATGCTTGGCTTGCAGGGACCCTGGCGGCGCCAAGTGTGCAGGGACATGGACTGCCTCAGGTGCAGGAGTTATGGCCCTATCAGAGTCTTTTTTCAAGCCTCTTGTCGCTCACTGAAGATTGTGATTGCAGCCATGAAATTAAAAGACGCTTACTCCTTAGAAGGAAAGTTATGATCAACCTAGATAGCATATTCAAAAGCAGAGACATTACTTTGCCAACAAAGGTCCATCTTGTCAAGGCTATGGTTTTTCCAGTGGTCATGTGTGGATGTGAGAGTTGGACTGTGAAGAAAGCTGAGCGCCAAAGAATTGATGCTTTTGAACTGTGGTGTTGGAGAAGAGTCTTGAGAGTCCCTTGGACTGCAAGGAGATCCAACCAGTCCATTCTGAAGGAGATCAGCTCTGGGATTTCTTTGGAAGGAATGATGCTAAAGCTGAAACTCCAGTACTTTGGCCACCTCATGCGAAGAGTTGACTCATTGGAAAAGACTCTGATGCTGGGAGGGATTGGGGGCAGGAGGAGAAGGGGACGACAGAGGATGAGATGGCTGGATGGCATCACTGACTTGATGGATGTGAGTTTGAGTGAACTCCAGGAGTTCATGATGGACAGGGAGGCCTGGCGTACTGCAGTTCATGGGGTTGCAAAGAGTCGGACACGACTGAGCGACTGAACTGAACTGAACTGTAGCTGAAAAACAGAAGGCCTCTTTGGCCAGTCTTTCTCCATAGCTCTGCCCATTCAGGTACTTAGAGGGCTCCCTTGCCTGGGGTCCTTCTCTGTTGGTCGGTGTATCAGGCACTTAAAGGGGCACCCTGGGTGGGGTCCTACTCCGTAGTTCAGTGCATCACGTGTTTGATGGGCCAGCCTTTCTACTGTTCACCTGCCAATGCTGGCGTGTGGGCAGGGAGAGGCTATGGTGATGGCTCCACCCTCTGCGTGTAGACTCAGCAGTACTGCCTTGCTTCCTTGGCTGCCTGGCTTTCCTCCACCAGCATTTCCCACCACGATCTCCTCCCTCACATCCCCTCAATCTGCCTCTCTGCAGTCAACAGCAGCCCTCACTCTGGGATTGCTCCACAATCCCTAAACTCCAGCTTCCAGCCACTGAACCTTCCAGGGAACCAGGATTCCTGTTTGGGGTATGTATGGCTGTGGCAAGGACTGTCTGATTCTCATTCCATTTAGGCTGCCACAGGTCAGCTGTTTCACTCTCAGCCTTGAATGTTTCTCCTCTGACTCAGACAGTTACCCCAGTGTGGGGATTGAACCCCTGCTTCAGGTCCCCCACCTGCTGAGGGCAGGTCCAGTCCTACTAACACTCCTGTTTCTCCCCCTAGTTCCTTGGTCCTACTGAGTTTTTCATGGTTCTATATATTCTTTTCCACTGGTCAGGTACTCCTGTCTACGCTAAGCTAGTGTTCTGCATGCACTTGTGTGTCTGAAGGTGTATTCTTGATGTATCCGTGGAGAGAAATGTACTCCACGTCCACCTTCTCCTCTGCCATCTTGTCCCCCCCTCCCCTTTTTTTTAAATTAAGATTTTTAGTTGGCATTTCAGTACAAAACTCTCAAAAATTAATAGAATGAATACACAGAAAAGTAGAAGGATAGTGTATACCATGAACCAATACAACATAATTTAAGATTTATACAATTTTCACACAACAGCAGGGTAAAAATTCTATCCAACTTTCCATAGACTATAAACCAAGAGACTCTGGAACATATCCAAGGACATAAACCAAGGTGCAAAATTTTCATGATTAGTCTTGTCAGGTTGTTTTTCTTTGCTTCCGCTTTTTCTCACTTCTGATTAAATTCAAAGATGCTTACTCCTTGGAAGGAAATTTATGACCAACCTAGATTAGAACAGATCAGATCAGTCGCTCAGTCGTTTCCGACTCTTTGCAACCCCATGAATCGCAGCACGCCAGGCCTCCCTGTCCATCACCAACTCCTGGAGTTCACTCAAACTCACGTCCATCGAGTCAGTGATGCCATCCAGCCATCTCATCCTCTGTCATCACCTTCTCCTCCTGCCCCCAATCCCTCCCAGCATCAGAGTCTTTTCCAATGAGTCAACTCTTCGCATGAGGTGGCCAAAGTACTGGAGTTTCAGCTTTAGCATCATTTCTTCCAAAGAAATCCCAGGGCTGATCTCCTGCAGAATGGACTGGTTGGATCTCCCTGCAGTCCAAGGGACTCTCAAGAGTCTTCTCCAACACCACAGTTCAGAAGCATCAATTCTTCGGCGCTCAGCCTTCCTCACAGTCCAACTCTCACATCCATACATGACCACAGGAAAAACCATAGCCTTGACTAGACGGACCTTTGTTGGCAAAGTAATGTCTCTGCTTTTGAATATACTATCTAGGTTGGTCATAACTTTCCTTCCAAGGAGTAAGCGTCTTTTAATTTCATGGCTGCAGTCACCATCTGTAGTGATTTTGGAGCCCAGAAAAATAAAGTCTGACACTGTTTCCACTGTTTCCCCATCTATTTCCCATGAAGTGGTGGGACCGGATGCCATGATCTTCGTTTTCTGAATGTTGAGCTTTAAGCCCACTTTTTCACTCTCCACTTTCACTTTCATCAAGAGGCTTTTGAGTTCCTCTTCACTTTCTGCCATAAGGATGGTGTCATCCGCATATCTGAGGTTATTGAGATTTCTCCTGGCAATCTTGATTCCAGCTTGTGTTTCTTCCAATCCAGCGCATATAAGTTAAATAAACAGGGTGACAATATACAGCCTTGATGAACTCCTTTTCCTATTCGGAACCAGTCTGTTGTTCCATGTCCAGTTCTAACTGTTGCTTCCTGACCTGCATACAAATTTCTCAAGAGGCAGATCAGGTGGTCTGATATTCCCATCTCTTTCAGAATTATCCACAGTTTATTGTGATCCACACAGTCAAAGGCTTTGGCATAGTCAATAAAGCAGAAATAGATATTTTTCTGGAACTCTCTTGCTTTTTCGATGATCCAGCAGATGGTGGCAATGTGATCTCTGGTTCCTCTGCCTTTTCTAAAACCAGCTTGAACATCAGGAAGTTCACGGTTCACATATTGCTGAAGCCTGGCTTGGAGAATTTTGAGCATTACTTTATTAGCGTGTGAGATGAGTGCAATTGTGCAGTAGTTTGGCATTGCCTTTCTTTGGGATTGGAATGAAAACTGACCTTTTCCAGTCCTGTGGCCACTGCTGACTTTTCCAAATTTGCTGGCATACTGAGTGCAGCACTTTCACAGCATCATTTTCAGGATTTGGAATAGCTCAACTGGAATTCCATCACCTCCACTAGCTTTGTTCGTAGTGATGCTTTCTAAGGCCCACTTGACTTCACATTCCAGGATGTCTGGCTCTAGGTGAGTGATCACACAATCATGATTATCTGGGTCATGAAGATCTTTTTTGTACAGTTCTTCTGTGTATTCTTGCCATCTCTTCTTAATATCTTCTGCTTCTGTTAGGTCTATACCATTTCTGTCCTTTATCGAACTCATCTTTGCATGAAATGTTCCTTTGGTATCTGATTTTCTTGAAGAGATCCCCAGTCTTTCCCATTCTGTTGTTTTCCTCTATTTCTTTGCATTGATCGCTGAAGAAGGCTTTCTTATCTCTTCTTGCTATTCTTTGGAACTCTGCATTCAGATATTTATATCTTTCCTTTTCTCCTTTGCTTTTTGCTTCTCTTCTTTTCACAGCTATTTGTAAGACCTCCCCAGACAGCCATTTTGCTTTTTTGCATTTCTTTTCTATGGGAATGGTCTTGATCCCTGTGTCCTGTACAATGTCATGAACCTCAGTCCATAGTTCATCAGGCACTCTATCTATCAGATCTAGGCCCTTAAATCTAGTTCTCACTTCCACTGTATAATCATAAGGGATTTGATTTAGGTCACACCTGAATGGTCTAGTGTTTTTCCTACTTTCTTCAATTTCAGTCTGAATTTGGCAATAAGGAGTTCATGGTCTGAGCCACAGTCAATGCCTGGTCTTGTTTTTGCTGACTGTATAGAGCTTCTCCATCTTTGGCTGCAAAGAATATAATCAATCTGATTTCGGTGTTGACCATCTAGTGATGTCCATGTATAGAGTCTTCTCTTGTGTTTTTGGAAGAGGGTGTTTGTTATGACCAGTGCATTTTCTTGGCAAAACTCTATCAGTCTTTGCCCTGCTTCATTCCATATTCCGTGGCCAAATTTGCCTGTTACTCCAGGTGTTTCTTGACTTCCTACTTTTGCATTCCAGTCCCCTATAATGAAAAGGACATCTTTGCCAACAAAGGTCCATCTAGTCAAGGCTATGGTTTTCCTGTGGTCATGTATGGATGTGAGAGTTGGACTGTGAAGAAGGCTGAGCACCGAAGAATTGATGCTTTTGAACCGTGGTGTTGGAGAAGACTCTTGAGAGTCCCTTGGACTGCAAGGTGATCCAATCAGTCCATTCTGAAGATCAGCCCTGGGATTTCTTTGGAAGGAATGATGCTGAAGCTGAAACTCCAGTACTTTGGCCACCTCATGCGAAGAGTTGACTCATTGGAAAAGACTCTGATGCTGGGAGGGATTGGGGGCAGGAGGAGAAGGTGATGACAGAGGATGAGATGGCTGGATGGCATCACTGACTCGATGGACATGAGTCTGAGTGAACACCGGGAGTTGGTGATGGACAGGGAGGCGTGGCATGCTGCGATTCATGGAGTCACAAAGAGTTAGACACGACTGAGTGACTGAACTGAACTGAAAGTTTTTCCACAGACAAAAGGCTGGCAGAGGACATGAGGAAGAAGGAGCATAGGGTCCTGCTACATTTCAGTACCCTTCAGCCCTCTGTACCTCAAAAAGTGCCGGGAGCCGGCGAGAGACATTCCACTCGTGACAAAGGTCATGAGGAAGGGGGCTCGGCATACGCAAAGGCGGGATCGAGCCTCGGGAGTGCCCCCGGATATTCTCGAGCATCTACCCCCCAAAAAACCAGAGTCTGCCTACTTTATTGCTTTGTGCTCTCACCTCTGACTTTACTGGGGGCTGTCCCCCACCACCATCTCACTCTCTCTGTCAAAGAGTTAACTTACAGCTCCAATTAATAAAGTTCCTGGGCAATTAGGAGTGTTTAAATCCAAACCCCTCAGATGGCTCTCTAACTCGCCTGACAAGTTTACCCGGACACCTACAGCTATGCATACGATTGTTTACAGTCTCCCAGCCTCCAGAGGCACGGGAAGCTTAAGATATTCAAATAGCTTAGAGCCTCTCAGAGAATTAGAAACTGTCAGAATAAAACTAGTAAAAGATTTCATTGATGAGCCAATGTTTGTTGCCAAGTTTTCACATCCCTTGAATTGTATCCTTGAATGTGCATTAATTAATATAGTTGGTATGTAGAAAAAATAAGTAGTGGCCTGGTGTTAGTAACTTTAGACCCTTAAGGTAGTAAATTCTTTCCTTTGTAAACCCATTACACATCCACCCTATAGGAACGTAATCTTATCTTCGGAAGATGGCGCCAAACCTTAAAATAATTACTCTTAGAGAAAATAAGTCTTTTTTGATAAGTCCTTGTCAAGAGTCATAAAATGTTAATAGGCCTCTGGCCAGAAGATGATGTAAATCACCTAAACCATTTGTATACGATAAATCTGCAGGAAAGAAACCCTGGTTTTTGATAAGCATCAAAGACTGCTGATTTTGCATCCCCTATTGTCCTCTATGTGTAACTTAGGGTATAAAAGCCCCTGTTGAAAATAAAGCTATGGGCCTTGCTCACCAACGCTTGGTCTCCCCATGTCATTCTTCCCTTTAACTTCCAGCTGAGTGTCCATCTGGAGCGTGGATATCCTCTGCGACCATTTATTTGCCTGGGCTTCTAAGACCCACTCGAGAAGGTGTCTAAGGTGGGGCACCTTCCGCTATTCGAGAGGGCGCCTGCGGCCTCCGTGGTCAGAGCTAACCTGGTGTCACGGGTTATATTGATTTTCCGCGTAAACCAAGCCACTCAGCTTCTTTTCTCCACTGAATTTTCCTACTGAGCTATCCTCATTCTATTACTCTTTATTATCTCTAATTAACATTTGAATAGGTCGCCTAGCCGTCTCTCCTTCGAATACCCTGGATCAGCTGGGGCTGGACCCCGGCAAAAAAGTTCATCTAATATCTGTTAAACCATTGAAAAATTTCAAATTAGTTGATCATTATTAAATATTTTATATGTGTAAGGCACTGCAGGGACACAAGATGAGTAAGTCTTTGTACTAAGGAGGAAGGTCAAGGAAAGAACTCAGTGTTTCAGATTATAAGGCAGAATAGGATAGATGATGTAAAAAACATACCAATTGCCCTGGATGTTCAAAAGAAGGGAAAGAATGGAAGAAGAGGCTTCATTTGGAAGATGATTTCCGAAATAAGCCTTGAAGGAAAAGTAGTAATTTCACCTACAGAAGTGGAGGTACAGGAAACAAAATTAACAAAGGCAGGTAAAAAGACACCCCACTCCAGTACTCTTGCCTGGAAAATCCCATGGATGGAGGAGCCTGGTAGGCTGAAGTCCATGGGGTCGCTAAGAGTCGGACACGACTGAACGACTTCACTTTCACTTTTCACTTCCATGCATTGGAGAAGGAAATGGCAACCCACTCCAGTGTTCTTGCCTGGAGAATCCCAGGGACGGGGGAGCCTGGTGGGTTGCCGTCTCTGGGGTCGCACAGAGTGGGACACGACTGATGCGACTTAGCAGCAGCAGCAAGAGATAGTCAGGTGACAGCTGAACTTTTCAGCTTTGTTGAAAACTAATGCATTAGCTCCCAAAGTGTAGCTCCATACATATTAGTAGGTTAAAAATCCTTGAGTTACAGGATAGCAAATTCATATCTAATTTGATAGATATTATGCAACCATTTAGATTTTTGAATAGGAAATTAAATAATTTTAATGTCCCTTGGGAAATCTATTCTGAAGAAGTAAGAGACCAGGAGGTCAATGAAGAAGTTGTGAGAGAAATACCACTCAAGAAACAGTGAGGAATACTATTTTACACCTGCTAGGATGGCTACAATGAAATAAAAAAAAAAAAAGCAAGTGTTGATGAAGAGTAGAGAAACAGGAAGCCTCATACATTGCTAGTGGAAAAGTTAAATGATGCAACCATGATGAAAACTTTGGCAGTTGCTCAAAAGTTACACACAGAGTTAACTTAGCAATTTCATTCCTAGCTATATACTCAAAAGAATTGAAAAGATATGTTTTCTACATGAAAAAACATACATGAATATTTTAGCAGAATATTTATTTGTAACAGCCAATAAGGGAAAAAATATATTCATCAACTGAAAAAATATAAATAAATAGTGATATATCCATACAATATAATATTACTTGGCAATAAAAAAGGACATACTGATGCATGTTACAATATGAATGAAACTTGAAAACATTATGATAAGTGAAAATACAAAAGGCCATACACTGTAAGATTCCATTTAAATAAAGTTTCCAGGATAGGAAAATTTACAAAGGCAGAAAGTGGATTAGTGGTTGCCATAAGGATAGGCAAAGGGATAAATAAACTACTAAGTATGGGGTTTCTTTAGGGGGTGATGAAAATTCTGGAATTAGTATTCATGATGGCTGCATAATATTGTAAATATACTTAACAATCACTAAGCTGCATACTTTAAAATGGTCAAAATGCTGAGTTTTATGCTAAATGAATTTATCTCATTTTTTACAAACAAAGAAGAAATACTGAAGAAATAAACTACAATGGTAGTTATGTGACTAGAAGGACAAATGAGGGAAATGTTAAGAAATTACAGCCTACATTTTTTTTTTAATGTTTAGGCTTTCTGTATTAAAAGTCAGGAGTTGATATTAAGTACAGCCAATAATTTTTGAAATTAATGTGTTAACAGGAAAGCTGACATGAAGCACAACATGAATTTCATAATTTGAACTCCACTGAGATATAGAAGCATAATTTTATTTTCTTATAGACATTTTTGACTACACAGTCAGTTTAATAATGGAAGGCAAGCTTATATCCCATCTGTCATGCACATTCTATTACAGTTGTGATTGGTGATTTCTGAAAACATTAGCTGTTGGATTAGAGGCAAATTTTTTATTAATTAATTTTTATTGAAGTATAGTTGTTTCACAATGTTATTTTCTGCCGTACTGCAAAGTGAATCAGATACACACACACACACACACACACACACACACACACACATATACACTCTTTTTTGGATTTTCTTCCCATTTAGGTTACCACAGAGTGTTGAGTAGAGTTCCCTATGCTATACAGTATGTTCTCATTAGTTATCTATTTCAATGCAGAGTGCCAAAGAATAGCAAGGAGAGATAAGAAAGCCTTCCTTCACGATCAATGCAAAGAAATAGAGGAAAACAATAGAATGGGAAAGACTAGAGATCTCTTCAAGAAAATTAGAGATACCAAGGGAACATTTCATGCAAAGATGGGCTCAATAAAGGACAGAAATGGTAGACCTAACGGAAGCAGAAGATATTAAGAAGAGGTGGCAAGAATACACAGAAGAACTATACAAAAAAGATCTTCATGACCCAGGTAATCATGATCGTGTGATCACTCACTTGGAGCCAGACATCCTGGAATGTGAAGTCAAGTGGGCCTTAGGAAGCATCACTATGAACAAAGCTAGTGGAGGTAATGGAATTCCAGTTGAGCTATTTCAAATCCTAAAAGATGATGCTGTGAAAATGCTGCACTCAATATGCCAGCAAATTTGGAAAACTCAGCAGTGGCCACAGGATTGGAAAAGGTCAGTTTTCATTCCAATCCCAAAGAAAGGCAATGCCAAGAATGCTCAAACTACTGCACAATTTCACTCATCTCACATGCTAGTAAAGTAATGCTCAAAATTCTTCAAGCCAGGCTTCAGCAATATGTGAACTGTGAACTTCCAGATGTTCAAGCTGGTTTTAGAAAAGACAGAGAAACCAGAGATCAAATTGCCAACATCCGCTGGATCATCGAAAAAGCAAGAGAGTTCCAGAAAAACATCTATTTCTGCTTTATTGACTAGGCCAAAGCCTTTGTGTGGATCACAATAAACTGTGGAAAATCTGAAAGAGATGGAAATACCAGACCACCTGACCTGCCTCTTGAGAAATCTGTATGCAGGTCAGAAAGCAACAGTTAGAACTGGACATGGAACAACACACTGGTTCCAAATAGGAAAAGGAGTACGTCAAGGCTGTATATTGTCACCCTGCTTATTTAACTTATATGCAGAGTACATCATGAGAAACGATGGTCTGGAAGAAGCAGAAGCTGGAATCAAGATTGCCCGGAGAAATATCAATAACCTCAGATACGCAGATGACACCACCCTTAATGGCAGAAAGTGAAGAGAAACTAAAGAGCCTCTTGATCAAAGTGAAAGAGGAGAGTGAAAAGGGGCTTAAAGCTCAACATCCAGAAAACTAAGATCACGGCATCTGGTCCCATCACTTCATGGGAAATAGATGGGGAAACAGTGGAAACAGTGGCTGACTTTATTTCTGGGGGATCCAAAATCACTGCAGATGGTTATGGCAGCCATGAAATTAAAAGATGCTTACTCCTTGGAAGGAAAGTTATGACCAACGTAGACAGCATAGGAAGAAACAGAGACATTACGTTGCCAACAAAGGTCCATCTAGTCAAGGCTATGGTTTTTCCAGGAGTCATATATGGATGTGAGAGTTGGACTGTGAAGAAAGCTGAGTGCCGAAGAATTGATGCCTTTGAACTGTGGTGTTGGAAAAGACTCTTGAGAGTCTCTTGGACTGCAAGGAGATCCAACCAGTCCATCCTAAAGGAGATCAGTCCTGTGTGTGCATTGGTAGGGCTGATGCTGAAGTTGAAACTCCAGCACTTTGGCCACCTGATGTGAAGAGCTGACTCATTTGAAAATACCCTGATGCTGGGAAAGATTGAAGGTGGGAGGAGAAGGGGACGACAGAGGTTGAGATGGCTGGATGGTATCACCGACTCAATGAACATGAGTTTGGGTAAACTCCAGGAGTTGGTGATGGACAGGAAGGCCTGGCATGCTGTGGTCCATGGGGTCACAAAGAGTTGGACATGACTGAGGAACTGAAAGAACTGATATCAGATATTTTAACTTGCAAAAAAAAAAACTAAAATCAAAGAAGCATAATTATATATAGGAAATAGAGGAAATGTGCATTAAAAAGCAAGAGCTAGTTTGTGCAGAAACAGAACAAATTCAATTTGAACCATTATGGATCCCAAATATGTTGTTTGGGTGTTTATACTGAGATTAATGAATTACTATTAAAATAATGTATATATTAATTCAATGGGTGAGAGATTATACTTTTAAACATATATAACATTGGAAATTTTGAGAACAACACAAGTCTGAAAATCAACTGTTAGAAAAGGTAAAGCCATCCTCATGGAAAGAATCTACAATATTAATTTTAGAATTGGAAGACACCTTCACATTCAAAATCCCAGGGTTCTACCATTTGAAATCTCTTATCCAGTTTCCACTCAAAACACTTATTAGCAGGTTCTTTATGAAAGAATATAAAAGACAGTCCCCATCTTCAAAGAAGTTCATCAAAGTGCAGCACAAAAAGAAAGGCAGAAAGAAGGTAAATACCTAACATTCAGAAAATATGTTAAAGCATATTGGGTTTCCAAGGTAAATACTCAATTTGCCCAGCACTTATTAAGTACCTAGTATCTTTCAGGACTCTGAAGTACTCTCTGAAGGGTGTAAAATGTAAGTAAATACAATCATTATGGTTAAGGACACTGGAGGCTGGAGACAGAGTCATTTTGCTTCATGTAGCTATCTATGTGTGAGCAGTAAGGGGACAGAAACACAATGAATGCTGTAGAGATTCAAAGAGGAAAAAGATCATCCTGAATAGAAGAGCTAGAAATGGCAAGATAGGTATCAGAAAATGAACCTTAAGAATATGTTCTTAAGGTCCTGAATAAGTTCAGGGCTTCCCTGGTGGTCCAGAGGTTAAGAATCCACCTACCAATGCAGAGGACACTGGTTCAATGATCCCTGGTCTGGAAAGGGATCATGCCCTACTTGCCCCACATACTGTGGGGCAACTAAGGGCACGTGCCACAACTACTGAGCCCAGGTGCCCTAGAGCACATGCTTCACAAGAGAAGTCACCACAATGAGAAGCACGCAACTGCAACTAAAGAGCAGCTCCCCCACTCCACCGCAACTAGAGAAAGCTGGCACACAGCAAGGAAGACCCAGTATGAGCAAAAATAAATAAATCTTTAAAAACAAAGAATATGTTAGTTTAGTAGGCAGAACTGGCAGCAGTAGGTGTTCTAATCAGGGGAACCAGTTTAGATAAAATCATGGAGGCAGGAAGGCAGGCACACAGTACATTGGAGGAAAGCTGGAAGATAAGTTCTGAAACACGGACTGGGTTGTAGATAAATGGTCTTGAATGCCAGAATGAGAATTCAGTAGGGATTAGAGAGTTCTTGATGGTTTTAGACCAAGAGAATGATATAGTAAAAATTGTTGAAAATACTCATCTAGGGTTGGGTCGTGGGCTCTGAGCGGCCCCTGCCTGATGGCAGCAGTAGTTCTAGGGGGAGACACCGTGGGTCCTGAACGTATCTTCCCCAATCAGACTGAGGAACTGGGGCCACATCAGGGCCCCACGGAAGGCACTGAGGATTGGAGCAGTGAGGAACCAGAGGAAGAACAAGAGGAAACAGGGGCAGGACCAGCTGGCTACTTCTACCAGCCTCTGAACCAAGATCCTGAACAAGAGGAGGTGGAACTGGCACCAGTGGGGGATGGAGATGTAGTTGCTGATATTCAAGATCGGACCCAGGCCCTGGGGCTTCATTTGCCTGCCAGACCCACCACTAGAAAGTGAGGATGAAGATGAGCAGGGAGATACAACATTGAACAACCACAGCTCTATTCCCACGGACCCAGAACATGTAGACCTGGTGAAAAGGACAATGGCTGGCATAAGCCTGCCTGCACCAGGGGTTCCTGCCTGGGTTCATGAGATATCAGATGCCCAGTGGGAAGATGTGGTACAAAAGGCCCTCCAAGCCTGGCAGGCCACCCCTACCTGGTAGTGACCACCCTGGGAGCTGCCATAACTCCCTACATTCCAGGCCAGAACCAGCACAGGACTGAACACATCCTGGTTGTCACATTCATCTCCATCCTCCCCAGCTCCCCTCCACATCAAGGCAAATCAGACTTCTTCTCAGAGACCCACTTTATTCAGTTCTGTACATATGGGGACATCGGCCCAAGCCCAACCCACCTTAGCACGTATCACTCTCTGGAGAATAAAGAACCCTAGGTACACAGCCAAAAAAAAAAAGAGAGAATACTCATCTAACAACATTTTGAAACACAGACTGGCAGAGGCAGCTCTGCATAGGAAAATCAGTTTTTAAAAAAAGGCTATTGTGATGACATAAGCAATAAGTAAGATTACTCTTATCTATCTTGTCTACATGTAATAATAAAAACAGAAAAAAGGAAATGAAAGGCATAAGAGAGGTAGAATACACAAAGCTTGTAAACAATGCAGAAAGCAAGGTCAAGCGGGGTTTCAGAAGATTGGAGATGCTAGTGCCAAAACAGGCAAGCTAGAGAAAGGAGCCTGGAGTCAAGAAAGAAGATGAAATTATTCCGTGAACACTATTAAAATAGAAACATCTAAAAAAACAGAAACATCTAGGAGCAAACAGAAACTCCTGGCAGAAGTCCGGATTAAAGAGAAAGAAGTCATAAAAATAAAATAAGAAACACTAGAAAGAAATTTTTAAAGGTCACTTTTTAAAAAATGAGGCCACTGACAATTTTCCAAAGAATTTTCAATTAAAATATAGAGATGGAAACCAGACAAGTAGAGAAGTGAAACCATGAGTAGTGAGAAAGTAGAAACGAAGAGTATAAATCATACTTCTAAACATTGTAATAGAAAAACTTAGTCAATAATAAAATATTAGTTAAAGTTTTAACTAATATAAAGATAGTTCTACTATCTCTCTGGAGAAGATAGTAGAATACTATGGCTTTTTACCAACAGGATGAAAAGTATTTCAATATTTTAACAGTTGGCTTCACCTTAATAGGGTATGTTGGTTGCATAAAAGCCCTGAACTTTCCCTAAGGAAACTCAAGCACAAACACAAGAATACATGAAAGGAATTTTTAAGCAATCCTGATTCACTATAAAACAGAAAATGGATGAAAAAATTGTGGTCAATTCATATAATGGAATACTCTACAGTATTCATATAATGGAATACTCTACAATAATTAAAATAAAGTATAGCTACAGGTAATGTGGCTAAATCTCACAAAAATAGTTGAGAGGGAAAAGAGCCATGAAAGAACACATGCCCTATGACTCTATTCATATAACTTCTAATCTGTAAAACTAAACTATATTGTATAGAGAAGCATAAATCATAAAAGAAATGCAAGAAAATTATTACCAGCATTGTGAAAGAGAAGGATGGATATAGGAGGGATTCTGAGGCACTGGAGATGTTTGTTAATTTTATAATTATATGATAACTTATCTAATAGCTTTAATGACCTTTATAATTATCTGTTGACTTATCCAATAAGTTTAATGACCTTTTCTATGTTATCTTATATTTTGCAATAAAGGAAGAAAAAACAAGTAAACAAAAGTCTCCCAGTAACATTTGGAAGAAATGAGGGTTTGCAGCTGAAACAAGATAGCACAAATGATGACGTGAAGAGACGGGCAAAGTTTCAGATTACAGCAAACAAAAAGGAGAGAAAATGATTGGAGAACACAAGAGCTGAAATGGTATTTATTCAAAGTCAGTTCATTACAGGACATGGAGCGCCCTGGATAGAAGTAGAAGAGCTTCTTAAATCAGAGAGAAACTTCCAAGGCAAATTTCCCAAAGAAAATGGGCACCAAGGGAAAAGTAAGCAAATATATCATTTCTTTGATCAATTCTTTTGGGATTTTGTGTGTGTGCATGTCTCTTTATACATCTGCTAAAAGAAGTTTCCTTGGATATTGCTCTCAGAAAGCAGCAATTGAAAGCTGATCAAAAGCTAAGTCCCAGGGAATTCCTGGAGGTCCAGTGGTTAGGACTCTGCACTTCCACTGCAGGGGCACAGGTTCAATTCCTGGTCAGGGAACTAAGATTCTGCATGCCACATGGCCAGCCAGAAAAAGAAGCTAAGTCCCCAATCAAGAGATGTATGGATAAAGAAGATGTGGTATATACACACCAACACACACATACACACACACAAAATGAACATTCAGTTCAGTTCTGTAGCTCAGTCGTGTCCGACTATTTGTGACTCCGTGGACCGCAGCAAGCCAGGCTTCCCTGTCCATCACCAACTCCCAGAGCTTACTCAAACTCATGTCCATCGAGTTGGTGATGCCATCCAACCATCTCAACCTCTGTCATCCCCTACTCCTCCCACCTTCAATCTTTCCCAGCATCAAGGTCTTTTCTAATGAGTCAGTTCCGCGCATCAGGTGGCCAAAGTATTGGAGTTTCAGCTTCAGCATCATTCCTTCCAATGATTTTAAAACTCAACATTCAGAAAACTAAGATCATGGCATCCGATCCCATCATTTCATGGCAAATAGATGGGGAAACACTGGAAACAGTGAGAGACTTTATTTTCTTAGGCTCCAAAATTACTGCAGATGGCGACTGCAGCCAAGGAATTAAAAGATGCTTGCCTCTTGGAAGAAAAGCTATGACCAATCTAGACAGCATATTAAAAAAGCAGAGACCAATTATACTTCAAAAACAAATAGAAAAAGAGGTCGGGTTTGTGGTTACCAGAAGCAGGGTGGGGGCGGGGGGCGCGGGGGTTGGGGGGGATGGAGAGGAAGAATTGCATGAAGTTAGTCAAAAGGTACAAACTTCCAAACCTCCAGTTATAAGACAAATAAGTAGTAGAGATATAATGTACAACATGGTAAATATAATCAACACTGCTGTATGTTATACTTAAAAGTTGTTAAGAAGGTAAATCCTAAGAGTTATCACAGGAAATTTTTTTTTCTTTCTTTAATTTTATGTCTATATGAGATGATGGATGTTCACTAATCCCACTCTAGTAATCATTTCATCATATATGTATGTCAGATCATTATCCTATATACCCCTTGAACTTAAACAGGGCTGTATATCAATCATATTTTAATAAATCTGAAAAAAAATAAAGATGATCAAAAGGATATGAGTGACCTCCATGCTAGGAATTTACTCTAGAAAATAATTGAATTTGCCAAAATGCTTACTACAAGGGTGTTCAATTAAATACTATTTATAGCAGCCCAAAAAAGAGAGATTTCAGTACCTGTGCCATAATCATAAAATTTGTATTTGTTAAAATTTTAGAAAAGAATATGGAAAAATATTCATTGTATATTAATAAGTAGAAAAAAGATTATAAAATATTACATACAATTTTGTCCCAAGTGAAAAAGCTCAAAGGATCTACCTCAAAATCATAAAGTAGAAGACAAAATTACAGATGGGTTTTGTTTCTTTTTTTCTTATTTGCATTTCTATGTTTCATTTATAATAAGACTAATGATATTTAAAATACAGTTCAAATTGCATAACAAGTATCAAAAATACATGTTCATGTGAACAAAGACTAGGAATATCATACCAAGAGTAAACATAGTAGCATTAGAATGAAGTATAGGTTTATTTCTTTCTACTTTCCTTCAATATTACTTATATTTAAAATTAAAAATAAAATTTTAAGGGGCTAAAATTATAGATTATAGAATCTTTAATGCTTAATTTCTTTTCATATATTTTTATCCAGGTTTCAAAGGGACAAAATCTTTAATGTACATTCCACTGATGAATTTAATAATTATGTAAGCCTCATCTCTTAAACTTTTTTGTGCATATAAATCACATGGGGATCTTGTTCAAAAGCAGGTTTTGATTCAGTGGATTTTGGACAGGGCTTATAGCTCTAGCAAATTTCCAGGTGATGTTAATAACTGCTAGTGTCAAGGAGGTTCACATTTTGAGTAGCAAAGTTGTAAAACACATTCGCTCTAGCAATAAGGATTCAGGTGATGCAGAGCTGATAAATCAATCGCTCAATCATAAAATACATATTGGTCATCTACTCTCTCCAAATCCTATAAATTTATCCTCTCTGTTCTGGAGAGGGAAAAAAATCAAGGCCTTACATTAAGGTAAATTTTAAAACACCTATTCTTTTCAAAAATTAAAAGTGCAATGACTATAATGTAGACTTTGACTTCCTATTGTCAATTAAGGTCCCTTGTCTTTACAATAACTATGTATAACATCCAGCCACAAACCCCAAAACTCTCTTTCATAAAATAATGGTATCAACATGTTCTTTCACTTTTTTCCACGATATTTTTCTTTCTCTCTTTCTTCCTCCCTTCTGTTCTTTCCCCCTCACACTTTCCTCCTTTCTCCCTCTTTCTCAGATTATTAAATGCAAAGCAGCTATCGCCTGGGAAGCAAACAAGCCCCTCAGCATTGAAGAGGTTGAGGTAGCTCCCCCCAAGGATCATGAAGTTCGAATCCAGGTGAGTATGGAGTTTCCCAGGGCAGGATAAACAAGACAACAAATTCTGACTTGGCTTTGGTCAGGTCAGACCTATGTGGTTTGATTGAGTGTCTCAGGAGTTTCCCACTGTGGGGAATTACGTTTTTAGGTTCACATCAAAAACAGGTATTTATTCCCAGGAGGGATGAATTATAAGAATCAGACACAGGAATTTACATTAGATTAGAATTAGGTAGGTTTTCTTTTTTTTTTTCCAGTTGCCAGTTATTGACAGATGTTTTAAAAGGAATATTGAGAGTTTGGTTCAAAATAAGAAAAGATCTGAAGTGCTAAGGGTCTTGGGTGCTCACAGGAGGGAACAGAAGCAAGAAAGCAGGGAGAAAAGACGGTACTGAGCAGAGAGGCATCATAGGTGACAAGGTGGGTCAATTTCTCTATTTTCCCTACAGTTGACCTGGCTTATATTTTTCCTCAGGATCACCCAGTAAGAGATTTTGCCTGAGACTTAATGAGATATCCTCATGAACAGAATCTTGAAGAATAATGCAGGGATACTTTCTAATTAATTAAGATAATCCTTTATTTGATACAGCTCTTTTAACTATAAAAGTTTATTACCTCAATTGTATTTCATTTAGTTTCAATAAAATCTGAACAAGCCCTGGAAGCCTGTGTTCCCTGCACTCCCTCTAATAGACTTTTATTACCTTTGATTTCTCCCCTCCTAGAGACAGTGACTGCCAATTCTCTGTGATTTTTCAGGGACAGTGAAAGGAAGAAAACAAAGATGCATTAAGAGGAAAGAATATATCCTAATATATTTTTAATTGTTCTTTTTATTTTTCAAAATGCAGTTCTTTTATTGACCTCAATGAGTGTTGTTAAGTTTCAAGGTGTCATTGGCCTAAAATTATCCTAACAACTCTATTGATATAATTACAGAAACACGACTCAAGTCTATGATTGCTTTGCAGATAATTGCCACTGCCCTGTGCCATTCTGATGCCCATATTCTCCATCCTCAATTTGAGGGGGCGTTTTTCCCAGTGATTCTTGGCCATGAGGCTGCAGGAATTGTGGAAAGTATTGGGCCAGGAGTGACCAACTTCAAACCAGGTATTTTAATTTCTGATTCCAACTAAATGGAAACGTCAGGGTATTTCAGGGATAATTTCTGCTACAGTCTTGCCTTTGCATGCTGTAATTGATCTCTACTTACATAAGGGGACCATCTTTTCCAAAGTGAAACTAAGACACACAATCTATCACAATCTAGCAATGAGGCAGAATATCTGCAGTCAGAACTGTCTAATGAAATCTGGAAAACACAGTCAGTTTATTTACATCCAGCACTGAGAAGTTGTCCTACGAAGCAAAGCTACAAAGTGAGCTTACACTGAAGCCTCCATGGGGGCACAGATGACAATTTACAGCAACCTCCTCTAAACAAAACAGAACTATTTTAATATATAAAGAATGAAGACCCTTAGGTGGCTTAAGTGGGAAATATTATGCATATGTCAATGTTAGCTGAAATGTTTTCTTGGGAACTTGTAAGATAAATATATATAAAGCATGCCAATAGCCGAAATTATTTACTTTACATGTTGTAACAGATCCACCAAATACTGGAATATGAGCTATGCAATTGTCACTTATCTAGGATGAACCATATCCTTCTTTCTTCCTTTAATGAAGATGTTCCAAATTGAGAGGTATATTAGTATCTTTCTGTTGGGTAGTTAGAATAGGAAACAGGAGTCCAGAATGGCGGTGGCTAAAAGACAAGGAAGGGACAAGCCTGCGAAAATAGAACAAAGGAAGGTCCGAGGACCACAGTGAGGACCTCAGGTAGAACAAACAGCACCCCTGGCTAGCCCAACTTACACAGGGCAGGCCTAGGGGAGAGGAAAAGACATAAAAAGAGGAGCCAAAGGGCCGGGGGTCTCTCTCTCTCCTGCACGCTGGGGCACTCTTCTCTTCGCATCTTTGGGTCGGCATGCCCTCACGCCTTGAGGATGGATTTTCCTGCTATTTTCTAAATAAAATAGAGCTGTAATGCAGAGCTGTAACGCTAATTTGTCTAAGAGCTATAACACGGTCTGTCCAAGACCCGAGAACTGTGACAAGCCGAGGGCTTTAATGTCTCATCACATTTCTATTCCAAACAAGATTATAGAAGCAAATTGCTCTTCAAAATTTGGAATCTTCAAAGAAGTCCAGCCAATTACGGCACAGCTCTGCCACTTACTGGCTGTGTAACCTTAGTCAGCTAAGTCACTTTTCTGTGACTCAATTTAGATTTCCATTTTCTAAAATGGGGATAATAATAGTACCCATCTCAAAGAGTTATTCTGAGAATTAAAGAGATAATATATGCAAGCAGTTAGAATGGTGACTGACACATACTAAAGGTTGAACAAATGTTAATTATCATTATTGGACTTTAGTCATCAGAGGTTAGAAGTCTTTGTTAAATTCAAATTGAATAAAAAGTAGAAAAATGTAGAATTTGAGTGATCTATGGTGAAACATGGAGATGATATATAATTTACTCTCCATATCAAGCCTATTGCCCACATCTCCTATAATTAAGGTGTTTACAAATGTAATAAATAATAGGCATGACATAGTAAATAATAGTCATGATGCAGAGTGTTGCAAGGACAACAAAGTGTCAGACTGGATTCTGCACTTGAAGGTATCAATACAGATGTGTTGCTTGACTGTCCAGCAGAGAAAAGAAGAAGAAGGAAAAAAAATAAAAGATAACATATGCAGTACTTGGGAGAATCAGCAATCTTGTAGGTTAACAAAGTATTGTAGCTACCCATACTTCCTACTGAATATAAGATATATACAATAAAGAATAGTGTTTTCCACCAATTCGCCTGGTGAAAACTATTTATAAGTAACATCCGTGCATCATCCAACACTTGGCCTTTTTTTTCTAGGTGACAAAGTAATTCCACTCTACGCACCTCAGTGTGGAAAATGCAAGTTCTGTCTAAGTCCACGCACAAATTTTTGTGGAAAACTCAAGTAAGCTCTATAAGCTATTAGTAAGATAGCTGGTACAAATATTTTGAGCAGTACCATTGGCATACCTAAATGGAGTTGAAAATGTTCATATTCTGTACCCACCAATTCTTGGTGTATATAAGAAGCCATTGCAAAATCACACAAATGGACATGTACTAGTATGATCACTGCCACACTGTAATAACAAGAAATTGAAAATAGGGCAAATGTCTATCAGTAGGAGAACATATTAACAATCACTGTGTAGTAACACAATGGAATTACCACATAAAAGTGAGAATGGCTAAACTTGCTCTAAATGTTTCAACCCAGAATAATCTCACACATATAATGGTAAGGGAAAGAAGCAAGTTTATGACATATATTTAGCCATATACAATAACAATACCATATACTGTATTGTTTATGGTTTATGTGAATATAGTAAAGAAAATGATAAGTGCCAAATTGAAAATAATAGCTACTCAAGGTTGTTGCTGAGCCATGAAAGACTGGGATTATTGGCCTCCAGAGGAGAGGAATTCAGTCTGGGGCCAGTGACAAGGCTTGATCACTCAGAGCTTTTGTGTAATAAAGTTTTATTAAAGTATAAAAGAGAGAAAGCTTCTGTCATAGATATCAGAAGAGGGCAGACAGAGTGCCTCCCCCAACCCCCCGCTAGTCTTTAAGGGGATATTATATAGTTTCTAGCAGGCTGCTAATTAGAGAAAGGAAATGTCTCAAAACTCAGAGTGGTACCAGGCCTCTCAACCACAACATGCATTTTGAGATAACATTGGCACAAGGTGAGTCATCCCAGGCCATAAAACGATTGCTGTGAATCTTGAAGAAAGACAGGTTTCCAGGCAAATATATGGTTTCATTAACATAGATTAGGAGAACAATTGTATGAGTAAAACATATTGGGTTCTGAGTCTTAGGTGGAACCTACGTGAAGACAGACTCTAGGGTAAATACATAGTTCATTAACGTAGCTTAAGAGAAACATTTCCATAAGAAAAATGCATTGGTTTGCTCAAGGTTTGAGAAAAGTTAAGTTCAGGTGGAGCCAGGTGTTGTCATGGCAACACAGAATTTTAAGAGAAAACTTTTAAGTTTGTATAGAGAAGGGAAAAAAAATCTAACACTTGTAGTTGTTTCCTTCTGCCGCTTAAGAGAGAGATTAAAAATGTCTGACTCTTACAGCCCGTTTCCTCTGTTTGGAGACCCCTAGCCTTCCTGCCTTTTACCCTCTCATTCCCGCCTTTTCTTTTAGGAGAATTATGTTGCCTAGGGAAAGGGGAGTCATTCTCATTCCGTAACTGCTTCCAAGCTGGTAAGAGGCATTGTCCCTAAATTGGTGAGGCAACATATTCTCCTAACCTTCATATTGAGGGTCTCTGATCCAGGGGCCCCAAGTAGTAGCTGGAGGAAGCTGCCGCAGTCAACAGGAGTTTGAGCAACCATTTGTAACTTAAAAACCTTCATGCAACTAGAAAGAAATCCAGCTACACAGTTACAGATGCAGGGAGCAAACAGCAAAAACAGAACAATAAGCAAAAAGTCACATTATGTCCATAGTTAAGGTACAAAGTGTTGCACCTGTTGATTTTAGGATTGTTAGATGTCATCAGATTAATGAGGCATCACATATAATTGTTGTCATCGAAGGTAGTCACAGATTTGCAGAAAGTCCTTTTCCTGAAGTGGAAGGACTCCCATCGTGGGAAGCTGTCCACTGATGAAGAGGGGAGCACTCCACAGGCCCAGTAGTTACATCGATTGCGGAATGCAGTGTGGGAGTGAGCCCAGGACAGGAAGGCATTATCTTGAGGATCAAACAGCAGACTCAGGAATTTTGGAGTCAGCAGAAGCAGGCTCACATAGATTATCAGGTTATTGTACTGAATAATTGTACTGTATTGTACTGAATATTGTACTGTACTTTTCAGATTATTGTACTGAAAAGTACAAAGTAAGAGCATAGAAAGTAAAGGCATAAAATGACATCACTTAGTTCTGGTCAGGGTGTTACTTCTTAACTCAAGTGTGGTACACCGACGAATCAATTCCTGGCACTTTGACAGCTGTGGGAGAAGAAAGAATAACCTAGTAAGGGCCTTCCCAGAGAGAGGGATTGGCCCCCAGATCCCAATGCTTTTATCAGGACCTCTGTTCCTGGCTCAAACAGAAGCTTTTTTGACTCAGAGGCTGGGTCAGGAGTTACCTCCCAGAGTTCCTTTAATGACTGTTGAAAAGCTGAGAGCTGAGTTACATAATTAGTTAATTCCAAGGCTTTAGGAAAACTTTTCCATTGAGCATTTTCAGGAATTACTGATCATCCATCCTCAGACTGTAACCATCCTTTCTCAGTAAACTTTGCTCCTCTTTTCTCATATCTTTCTAATTCTTCCTCAGTATATTGTGGTTTTCCTTATCCACAGGACCTGTTCAGATCAAAGGCCTCTGTCGTGAAGGGGTTTCCTTAAGTGCCACCTTTCTGACTTGACAGCCAGCTGATTACCCTTTACTCCTGTCCCTGCTGTGTCCTTTACAATGCATAACAGCTACTTCTTTAGGACAATATATAGCAGTTAAAAGTCTCTCAGTCTCTCTGAAATGTGCTTAATAGGTTCTCCTGTTGCTATTTTAAATTGTCTTTCTTTCCAATTTGCAGCATGAGCATGTAAAGTCAAATAAGCATACTTAGAATCAATGTAGATATTTACTTGCTGCCCTTTGCTTAACTCGAGAGCCAGAACCACAATCTCCACTAGCTGAGCACTCGTTCCCTGGGAGAGATTTTGCTTCTAAAACCTGTTCAGCCATTACCATGGCATAACCTGCTTTATGCTTCCCATCCCGAACAAAAGAACTACCATCTGTAAATATTTCCATGTCAGGATTGTCTAATGGGGTATCCATCAGATCTTCCTGAGCTGCATAAAGTTAGAAACTGGGAACAATCATGATCAGGTGTTTCATTTTCCTTTTCAGGAAGGAAAGTGGCAGGATTTAAGTTTCCACAAACTTTAAGGTTAGTTATTGGTCTTTCTAACAACAATGACTGATATTTAAGAAGCCAACTGTCATCCAAATATTAACCTTAGAGTTTAAGAATACACTCCTATAGGCTGCTGGTGAGGCCTTTGGGGTTGTGTCAAAAATTCCAAGGCCATACCTTTTATTTCAGTGACAAATTAATTTCTGACCCTGTGGGCAAACTTCAAGCTGGAGCTTGCAGGAGAGCAGTCTGAAGAGCCTTAAAAGCCTTTGAGTATCTGGAGACCAAAGCAGCTTGTCAGTTTGGGCTTGTTGAGTTTCAGTTATAAGTTTATACAAAGGCCAGGCAAGTTCCCCATAACTGGGAATCCAAATGCAGCAGTACCCTACGATTCCAAAAAATCCTCTCAATTGTCTTAAAGTCATAGGTAGAGGATGATTTAATATAGGTTTAACTCAGAAAGCAAACTTCAAATCAATGACTGAAAAATATTTGACTCGTTCAGGAATTTCAGACAACAGAGTATAAGGATTAGGCACCATGGGGTGTAAAGGAACTACAGCCTCATTTATTGTTTGTAAATCTTGAACTAGTCTCCATTTATCATTTGACTTCTTTATACCCAGAATAGGAGTGTTGCAACGGATTGTTACAGGGAATTAATAGCCCCAGCTCCTTTAAATTCTCAATAATGGGTTTTAACTCTCCCTTAACCTCAGATACTGCTTTTTATGTGAAAATAAATGTGGGTATTTGAGCTTGACAACTACAGGGATAGCGTTTTGTGCTCGAACCACAGACTTTCCATCAGCCAACAATGTAGGATTTACATTTTGTTCAATTAAAGGGAGAGAAAGGGAGGGCTCTATATTCACAAAAACAGAGGCATGGACTTTACTCAGTATATCCCTCCCCAAAATGGGTGAGGGAGACTCTGGCACAATCAGAAACTCATGTGAAAATAGCAGAGTCCCAAATGCATACTGAAATAATAACATTTGGCTTGTCCAGACAGTCCCATTATGGAAGCAGATCTGGGAGAAAGTGGGCCAGAGGCTTCAGTAAGCACAGAGTAAGTTGCCCCAGTGTCCAAAAGGAAATCGATGGATTGGCACCCCCACAGTTATTAATACTCAGAGTTCCTCAGATATAATTAGGACAGGAGCTTGTATGGGGACCCCTGGGCACTTTCAGTCCTGATTGTCTTGAGAGTTTGACCCCTGAAACCTATGCCTCTGGGGGCAGTCTCTCCTCCAGTGTGGTCCCTTGCAGACCAGACATGGAGCCAGGGCAACTTAGATGCCTGAGGGCAATCCTGTTTGAGGTGGCCCTCCTTTCCACGGTAATAGCAAGCCTATCCCTTTTCACCTGGGTCCTTCTGGGAATTTTTCTCAGGCTGTTTAAGAATGGTTCGGACAGCCATTATAAGGGTTTCCGCCCATTCTTTTGTCATTCTCTGCCTTTCTTTTCCTCACATTCCCTGCCATAATAGACTGTCTGAGCCTGCTGCAACAGATTATCTAAAGACTGATTTGGCCCATATACCTGTTTTACAGCAGATATCTGGAGCTGATTGAGTGAAAAATCTATCTTTTAAGATCACTCTTCCCTCTTCATTTTCGGGATCAGTCTCCGTGAATCTGCAAAGGGCTTCCCTCAGTCTATCTAGGAATTCACCAGGAGCTTCCTTCTCTTCCTGTTCTGTTTTCTGTTTGCCAGTTTGGCACAGTTTAAAGACTTATTTTAAAGTCATGTGTTTGCCTGAGCCCAAAAATACATCTGACAAAATGACTCTGATCCCATCTTCCTTTAGCTGTGTTACAGTCCCAATCTCATTCTATAGTTGGGACCGCCTGATTCTCAGTGGGGAGAGCAGCTATCTTGTCCTCCATCTTCCCTACTGATTCATTACCAAGCCATTCATCTCCATAAGCAACCGCTTTCCCCAAAACTCGAGTTTTTGAGGCAGGAGTTAGTGTTTGTCTCAAGACATACATCACACTCTTCCAAGTAAGGTCATAAAGCAGAGTAACACCCTTAAAAGCGCTAATATATTTTTCTGGGTACTCTAAACAGTCTCCTAGATCCTCCTTGATTCTTTGTATTTCTTGATAAGGAAAGGGCTTATTAACTCTCATAGACTGATTATTTCTCCCAGTGGGTGCTTCATGAAGATGCAACAGCTTGTGTGGCTGTTCCTCAGCCCCTCTGGCTGCTCTGCGCATATGATTCCAGGGATAGATTGGAGAAACCTACTTTTCTTTATCTCTTTGTCTCCTGTCTTCCATCTCATCCTATATGTCACCCTTAGCTTTTGCTGTTGATAAGGCCCACATTGTATTAGAGAAGGAAATGGCAACCCACCCCAGTGTTCTTGCCTGGAGAATCCCAGGGACAGGGGAGCCTGGTGGGCTGCCATTTATGGGGTCGCACAGAGTCGGACATGACTGAAGTGACTTAGCAGCAGCAGCAGTTCCCACATTGTAAGGCGAGTGCAGAGAAAAAGAGACTGAGCCGGGCAGTCAGGCAAGAAAAAGAAAATTTATTAGAGGGAAAAGAGAGGGTGACTGGCTCTTAAGGAGAACCAGCATTCTCCCTTTCTGACGTAGTCCTTCTTATAGCCCACCAGTGAAAAGTTCTCTGAAGGGATGGTCACACAGCCAGAGGTCTGGAATCTGGTGGTCTTGCAGCTTTGAGAACTTAGGTGCCCGTGAGATAACCAAATGCCATTTGGGCAATTTGATCAGTCTCACAGATCACTGTGATTTATTCTTTGTTTGTGAGGTCGACATAAGAAGCCATCTTATCAATGAGACCTCATGTGGGCCCTATCACACATGGGGGTCTCATTGTCAGAAAACCCGGGAGGGAAGATCCACCGCAACTGGGTGGGCTCCTCTCACGAGGCCACCTCGGGTGGTCCCCTCCCTTGGACCTTGCCAAGAAACTGAGATGAGCTCCGGGATGGGACTCTCCACTTGCCTTGCTGGAGCGACATCCACACACCAGCCCACATTTCATCCATCGGTTACAAGGGTGAGTGAAATCCCATTCCCTCGGATCCTCTCTCTCTAGCCTCTTTTCCAAGTCCTAGCGCTAGGCAGGAGGATCTCCATGGCCCTAGGGCCCTCGGCCTTGTGCCCCATCTGACTTTGAAATAGGGGACTCCCGTTACAAAGCAGACTATTATTACTCTCTGAGAAAGTCCTGAGAATGGGGATGCCTTTTCTCTCAGACCTTTCTCCTCGCACTTGCCCTTGTCTAACCTCCCTATTCATCCATAATGGGAAATTCTCAATCCTAGCCCTCAAAATCTACTCCTCTAAGATGCCTTCTCCAAAACCTAAAAGCCTTGGGCTTCCAAGGGGACATAAGACCAAAAAGGCTTATTTACTATTCTAACATTGGCTGGCACAATACAGACTTGATAACAGGCTCCAATGGCCAGAAAACAGAACTCTCAATTATAATACCCTATGGACCTTGATAACATCTGCTGCCACAACGGCAAGTGGTTAGAAATCTCTTATGTTCAGGCTTTCTTCACTCTCTACTCTCAACGCTCTCTCTGTGAATCCTGTTCTACTTCTCAAATACTCTTAGCCTATTCTGGGTCACATCCTCCTAAAACAATGTCTCCCAATTCCTGATCAGACTTTTCTTCTTCTTCCTTAGACCCTTCCAACCACAGCCTACCCACTATCATTCCCAATCCCCTTGCAGCCACTCCTGATCCAGTTCCACAGCCTCCACCTTACATCTCCTTCTCCCTCCCTCTTTCTGAAGGCAGCTCCCAATTCCCCTCCCCAGCCTTTGCCTGTAATAAGCTCTGAGATCTCAGCCCCACCCTCTACCCTGAGGGTCCCAAGGCTTTACCCAGACCACCTAAATCTCTTCCCCATAGCCAGTCCTGAACAACTTTAAAAGAGGAAACTTCGCCACAGGACCCCGCTCTTTCCCCTGACCCACTCCTCCCTTTAGGGGAAGTAGCTGGAGTAGAAGGCATTGATAGGGTTCATGTCCCATTCTCCCTCACGATTTGTCTCAGACTGAAAAGCATCTTGGCTCCTTCTCCTCATACCTGGATAATTATCTTAAAGAATTTAGGTGTCTTACCCAGTCTTATGACTTAACCTGGCATGATATTTACATCATACTTTCCTCCACTCTTCTCCCAGAAGAGAAGGAATGAGTATGGCAAGCCTCTCAGGCACATGCTGATGAGATACACAGGACAGATGACACTAAGCCTGTAGGGGCAACAGCTGTCCCCCGAGAAGATCCCAACTGGGATTATCAGGCAGGGAGACCTGGACAAGCAGCCCGTAATCACATGGTTGCTTGTCTCATTGTGGGCCTTCAAAAGACAGGGCATAAAGCTATCAACTTTGATAAGCTCCAGGAAATACCTCAAGGGCTAGATGAAAACCCAGCACAATTTCTAGCCAGGTTAACAGAAGCACTACAAAAATATACAAAATTAGACCCCACTTCAGCAGAGGGCACCATTGTCCTTAACACCCATTTTATCTCCCAGTCATCCCCAGATATCCAAAAGAAACTAAAAAAGGCAGAAGGCCCTCAAACCCCTCAACGAGACCTTTTAAATTTAGCCTCTAAGATTTTCAATAACCGGGAAGAATAGGCAAAGCTAGAGAAGGCCCAAAGAGATCAGACCAAATGCCACCTTTTATCCCTTGCCCTATGTGGCGCCAAGCCGCCATCAACCAACAAAGGAAGGAAGCCACCTGGACTCTGCTTCAACTGTGGCAAAGAAGGCCATTGGATCTGCTCATGCCTAAAGCCAAGGCCCCCTCCAGGTCCATGTCCCAGCTGTGGCATAATGGGACATTGGAAGGTCAGCTGCCCAAATCCACCTCCAGGGATCCGGACATTCCCCTCCAGGTTGCGAGCAGGAGTCCTCCAACCCAGCTCTGCCCAGCTTCCTCAGATTTGCCACTGAAGACTGAAGGTGCCCAGGGCCCCAGGCCCCAACTCTCATCACCTCTACAGATCCCAGGGTAACTCTAACAGTGGCAGGACCACTTACAAGCCTTCACCAACTGAACTATCCACGAGCTACTTCTAACTCACTCAGATTATCAAAAACTTCGACCCCACACAAATCCCCTTGACCTGCATTCCAGCCTTTTCTTATCTTACCCCCACAATGTCTTATCTTACCCCCATGATGCCCCTGTCCTGCAGGAAGCAGTTACGGAAGATTGACCTTTGGCCCTTATCTTAAATCAAAAAGGCTGGAATGATAGGGCCCACATGGGGTCTCATTGATAAGATGGCTCATTATGTCGACCTTGCAAATGAAGAATAAAATCACAGTGATCTGTGAGACTGACCAAATTGCCAAAATGGCATCCTGTTATCTCGCTGGCACTTATCTTCTCAAAACTGCAAGACCACCAGATTCCAGACCTCTGGCTATGTGACCATCTTTTCAGAGAATTTTTCATTGGTGGGGTATAAGAAGGACTCTGTCAGAAAGGGAGAACACTGGTTCTCCTTAAGAGCCAGTCACTCTCTCTTTTCCCTCTAATAAATTTCCTTTTTCTTGCCTGACTGCCCAGCTCACTCTTTTTCTCTGCACTCGCCTTACAGCTGTCTGAGCTTCTCTTACTTCAACTGAGTTTCTTTGAAACCAGCATAGTCTGAGGTCATAATGAGACAGGGGTTGTTTGGACCTCTTCTTGGGCAGTTTGAATCTCAGTTGGGTTTTTACTGAGGCAACCCTTCTGGGCGGGGTGGGGGGCCTGACTTTCAGTTTGGAGCCCCGGGTACGGGGGCAAAGTAGGAGGACAGGAGGGAGCTGAAGGTTTCATACCCAAATCTATACCCTTAGGACATAAGTCTGGCATGTCTTGCAGAGAAAAAGGTCAACACATATGCTACTTCTACCCATTTCCTTTGTTTTCTACAGAACTGGTCTAATTGTAAAATAGTATTATAATTAAGATAATTATATCCAACTGGCCACCATTTGCCTTCCTCCAATGGATACCGTGGCCATGCAGTATCACATAGGAATATCAGGCATACCATCTTTAAGCTCTAAGGATCAAATCTATCCCAGTTTTTCAGGATACAGGTCAAAGGAGTGAGGCTGGAATTGTTTGTTCCCATCTGTAAGAGAGAAAAAAAGTGACCAGCACCATCTTTCTACTGGAGGCGTCCCTCCCTGCTCTAGACGCGGGTGTAGACAGACTTTCCACTGAAGCTTTCCTTCCCTGGTCTGACTTAGTCTGTCCCTTACTGACGCAGGCACCATACTCATACCTCCCGGTTCTACCACCAAGGCGGGGTGAAGATGCACCAGGGGTATACCTGATGGCATCCCATCTGTTCTTTACCTACCTGTTACCCTCTCACTTCTACAGAGGATGAGAGAGAAATGCAATGCATCACAGTAATTTATTCCAAGGCCACATGGATTGGAGCTAGATTTTGAATCTAGGCAGTCTGGATCCGGAGTCAAAAATCTTAATTGCCTTATTTTTTCTTAGACTATAGAAATGAAATATTTATCTTTAGTGCTAATTGAAACTAATTATTTCAGAAGCTAAAATTTTACTACTCATATCTATGCACGCATGCGTGCTCAGTTGCTACAGCCATGTCGGACTCTTTGCAACTCAATGGACCATAGTCCTCCAGGCTCTTCTCCCCATACTGTGCCTCAATTTACTCATCTATAAAAAGGAGACAATAATACCTACTTCACAGGGTTGTTGCAGATATTCAAAAAATGAATAGACCCTCTTGCAAACCTCTGATGAAATAACAGATTTTGGCAATGACCATCAGCTCTTTCCAGCATCACAAAGAGATAAGCTATTACATGCCTCCAGGTGAGGCATACACTACATACACTATTTTAGCAATATTCCTACAAAAACATAAAATTTGAATCAGATCAAGCATTTAAATCAAAAATACTAGTTTAGGGGAAATACAGCGATGGAGAAATTATGCTAAACCAGATTACAGGAACATAATCAGAAAAATCTAGAGTGAAGAAAATTCTGTAGGACAAATAACTATTTATTCAACAACAACAAAAAAAAAACTGCAGGGGAACAAACAAGGGGTAGGGTGAGAACCTATAAATCAAGAGACATAAGAGACATACCAACCAAATGAAATCTGTAGAATTAAAAGAATCTTTTAGCGACACATACTGAAATATTTACAGATGAAACAGTAATGTGTGAGATTTACTTGAAAATAGTCCAAAGTGGGGAGAGAGCAGGTAGGTACTTTTTTTCAGGAAAGTAATCAGTTGTCCATCAACTTTCCCTTTTTTGTATCTTTTTTTCCCTAGGCATTTTAAAAATCCTATGGGTGATCAAAAATTAATGGAAGATGGAACTAGCAGGTTTACCTGCAAAGGAAAACCAATTTACCGTTTCATGGGGACCAGTACCTTCAGTCACTACACTGTGGTCTCAGATGTCAACCTTGCCAAACTAGAGGACGATGCCAATTTAGAGAGAGTTTGTCTGCTTGGATGTGCATTTTCAACTGGCTATGGAGCTGTCATCAACAATGCCAAGGTAACATGGCTAATCACCAGGCTGTGTAAGATAGATGTTACTGGGAGGCAGCGTGATAAAGCAGCCAGATTTATCTTCAAAAACTGGCTCTGTCATTTATTACCTTTGTGATTCTAGGCAAGGTATTTAACCTCTCCACTCCTCTCTCTCTCTACTGTAATATCTATTACAAATAGTTGTGGGATAATTAAATCATATTGCATATGTAAGACATCTGGCCCAGAGGCTAGCATATAGCTGGCGTCCAGTTCATGTTAATTTCCTTTCGTTTACTAGTATGTTAGATTATTGACTATCCCTGATTTAAGTACAGTCTGCTTAAACATGTCCTCTAAATATGTCCCTTGTCCTGGGACAGCAGATCCAGTCAAGAGACAACAGAAACTACACCCATATAGCCACCTAGTTTCTCCCTGATGCAGCAGGTTAGAAAGTGAAAGTGAAAGAAAGTGAAGTCGCTCAGTCGTGTCCGACCCCGTGGACTGTAGCCAGGCTCCTCTGTCCATGGGATTCTCCAGGCAAGAATACTGGAGTGGGTTGCCATTTCCTCTCTCTCAAATGTAGTAATTCATCTCTACATCTCACTTTGCCCCTTTGTGGCTTCAAGGGAGGATCTCAGATGGCAGCCCTGATGGTGGCAAGATGTGTCCCTGAAATTCCATGTTAGAATTTAGAAGCTTTTACAAAGCTCTTCAACTGACAGACTAGAGAGATGTCACTATCACTTGGATGCTTCAAACAACCTCCTTTTTTTTCTTTTTTTTTTTTAATTTGTACTGCCTGCCTGCAAGCAAAGGCTCCCCTTCCATCCACTCCCACCTCCTCCTCCCTCTGGTGCCACCTGAGAAGCTGGTCCCCAGGCCGCCCTCGCTGTCCTCATGCAGCACCCCAGATAGGTGAACCCACCCCCTTGCCTCCAAGTGCACCCCCATGGGCAGATCTGAACACACTATCCATCTTTCTTGTCTTCCTGTCCTTAGTTACCCTCTCTCCCTCTCTCCATCCATCCACTAGTGCTCACTCTGCCTATTTCAAGGGCCTCATTCTGAGCTTCAGGAGGCTGAGAGAAAGCACAGAGCTGCCAGAGTCAGGCACATGTAGATTTCAACCCCGCTTTACCACTTCTGCGGGATTTTGCATGCTCAGTTGCTAAGTTGTGTCCAACTCTTTGCAACCCCGTGGATTGTAGCCCACAAGGCTCCTCTGTCCATGCGATTTCCCAAGCAAGACTACTGGTGACCTCCTTATTTGAACCTCCTTGACATCAATCTTTATCCCTTAACTCTAAACTGCAAAATGCAACCAGCATGGTCTTCCTAAACAACAAAATCTGGAGATTTCATTCCACTTTAATTATTCCCCTTTTCTTTCAATATGCTAGTCATTCTTTCTATTTCCTTTCATTGCCTGCTGTTCCCCTGGGCCTGACCCCCAGTCTCTGGGTTCTAAATGTGGCGTCTAGACTTTTCTTCACACCTGGCTCCCACCAACTCTGCCTGGAAAGCTCCCCCACTTCTTCTGTCTGACTCCATTTATTTGTCACTTCCCATTGGAAACCTACTCCATCCTCCCAGGCATGCATTGGGCATCCCTCACAGTTTCCCTAAAGTATCTGTATTTATCCCTTTCTTCCTTCTTATCACACTACGGAGATATTTCCCACTTATTTCTCCTTCTTATTAGATGATTTGTTCCATAAGGACAAGAATTCTCTCTTGTTCATTGTGATGGCTCTGGGGCCTAGCCTTGTGCCTGGCACATAGTATGAGCTTGGAAAGTTTTCAGCAAGTGAATGAATAAAGCCAGGTTCATATGTAACCCCTAAAACATCTTGGTGAGGCTTGGTCCTCAGCTTTGCAATCCAACTATTTTTTTTATATAAGATTACATAGAGTTGTTCAGTGTCAAGAAAATGAAGTCAGCTGAACCAAAATAAAAGGCTGATCTAGTAGCCAAAATATCAAGATACAACTTTTTGTTGAGAATTATATCAGTCAAGCAGATAGGGATGCTCTTCTTGGCTCTCGGTATATTATCTCTTTCTAAAAATTCATTCATTTATTTATTCATTGGCAAAAATTTAAGACTATATGAAAAGTCAAACTATAATCTGAAGGCTCCTATAGGAAGGGTATTGTTAGTTGGGAGGAGTTAAGAGCTGATGTGACCCTGGCAGTCAAGGCATATTTTCCTCTAGAAACACTGGAGACACAGGGAAGAACTACTGTTCTTTGCTACCATCACCAGCACCCCCACCACAGCTGCCTTTTCACCCTGCCCTTTTCTGGACCCCATGTTGACTAACACCTTCTACCACGGTAGTCTTTCTTCAGGGATATTAACCCTTGAGATTCAGCCACAATTTTCTTTTAAATCTAGTCAAAGCTTACCTAAATTCCCAGAATCTGTTCTTCCCGATGCTGAAGAACAGCTAATCCGCCTCATGAGATACTCAAAAAAGAGAAATAAATTTGATAGGAGCAAGTAAAAAGAAGTGAATTGTCAGTAATCTAGACAAAAGGCAAGAGCTTTAATAATTTTTAATTTACCTCTGAGAAGAAAACTGATACAATAACTCTGATTAATTATTAAGGACCATTCCCTCAGCATCACCAGAACTCCTTGTTCTTATCAATCTGATTGCATCCTTTATTGCCAAATTAATTACCTTTCATAGAGATCTTTGAAAGCATAAAAATGTCCTAAGAGTGTTGTCTGTAGATAGATAATCATACACTATTTAAAGCTCTATTTTTAAGTGGGGTTATACCTTATAACCTTCCCTTGTGGCTCACATGGTAAAGAGTTCACCTGCAATGCAGGAGACTGGGCTTCAGTCCCTGGGTCGGGAAGATCCCTGGGAGGAGGGCATGGCAATCCACTCCAGGATTCTTGCCTGGAGAATCCCGTGGATAGAGAAGCCTGGTGGGCTACAGTCGATGGGGTTGTATAGAGTCGGACATGACTAAGTGACTAACACAAATAAAAAAACAAACAATACTTTATAATGACCCCCCCACCCCGAACTGCAATTAAAGACACTTTTACACAAAATGTCCAGTTGTATCACACAATTGGTAGTGTTTTCAGTTTATGCACTGTTGTAAGCTATGCACAACAACTGTGTACAACATTGCTTCAATGAGAAAAATGCATGTCTACTTCCAATTAGACTTACTGGCAAACTTTATAATAGTCTCTGGAGAAATACATTTGGAAATATACTACACTCATACTACAGTATCATAGTAAAGATTACATAGTATGTATAGGACAGTATTCTGAATATTTGCAAAATATATATATTCTTTTTCCCTGAGTGGCAAAAGCCAGTGTATGCATGTCTGCTGCTGCTGCTGCTGCTAAGTTCAGTCATGGCCAGCTCTGTGTGACCCCATAGATGGCAGCCCACCAGGCTCCCCCATCCCTGGGATTCTCCAGGCAAGAACACTGGAGTGGGTTGCCATTTCCTTCTCCAATCCATGAAAGTGAAAAGTGAAAGGGAAGTCGCTCAGTCGTGTCCAACTCTTAGCGACCCCATTGACTGCAGCCTACCAGGCTCCTCCGTCCATGGATTTTCCAGGCAAGAGTAGTGGAATAGGTTGCCATTTCCTTCTCCAGGAGATACTCCCGACCCAGGGATTGAACCCAGGTCTCCCACATTGTAGGCAGACGCTTTACCGTCTGAGCCACCAGGGAAGATCTATTTTAAAAAGAAACCAATAAGCCCTTTAAAATATGTGGGCTTCAGTTTTTGTTCTCATAACACTAAAGGGAAAAGGAAGACAAGAGAACGATTTTTACTTGGGTTTGTAGAATTATGAGCTGATAATTCTAATTCTAATAGCCTTCAAATGTTTCTTCAAATTTAGCCAGTGATTCATACATTTTCACATTGGCAAATTTCCCCCATTTAGCTATATCATTTAGCTTTACAACAGACAGGCTTTTATATATCTGTTCCTTCCCTCACTTAGGAGAAGGCAATGGCACCCCACTCCAGTACTCTTGCCTGGAAAATCGCATGGATGGAGGAGCCTGGTAGGCTGCAATCCATGGGGTCGCTAAGAGTCGGACACAACTGAGCAACTTCCCTTTCACTTTTCACTTTCATGCATTGGAGAAGGAAATGGCAACCCACTCCAGTGTTCTTGCCTGGAGAATCCCAGGGACGGGGGAGCCTGGTGGGCTGCTGTCTATGGGGTCGCACAGAGTCAGACACAACTGAAGCGACTTAGCAGCAGCAGTAGCAGCAGCCCCCACTTAACTCTGTCCCTTTTATTGCTCCCACTTCACTCTGTCCCTTTTTCAAAAATGGGACCAGCTGCTTGAAAAGTTAATTTATAATGTTCTTGCCTGCAGGTCACACCTGGTTCTACCTGTGCCATCTTTGGCCTAGGAGGTGTCAGTCTCTCTGCTGTAATGGGTTGTAAAGCATCAGGAGCTTCCCGAATCATAGTTGTTGACATCAATAGTGAGAAGTTTACAAAAGCCAAAGCCCTTGGAGCCACTGACTGCCTCAATCCTAAAGACCTAGACAAACCCATTCAAGAGGTCATTGTTGAAATGACCAATGGAGGTGTGGACTTTGCCTTTGAGTGTGTAGGAGGAGCTAAAATCATGGTATGTATTTTTTTTATAATAAGATATAATAAATATTGCTTATTGACATAATTGACATTGAAAATATATTAATATGTTTATATTTAATATTAATATTTATGTATATATAAGTTAACTTTCAGAGAAGGCAGTGGCACCCCACTCCAGTACTCTTGCCTGGAAAATCCCATGGATGGAGGAGCCTGGTAGGCTGCAATCCATGGGGTCGCTAGGAGTCGGACACGACCAAAGGACTTCACTTTTCCTTTTCACTTTCATGCGTTGGAGAAGGAAATGGCACCCACTCCAGTGTTCTTGCCTGGAGAATCCCAGGGATGGAGGAACCTGGTGGGCTGCTGTCTCTGGGGTCACACAGAGTCAGACACAACTGAAGCGACTTAGCAGCAGCAGCAGCAAGTTAACTTTATAGAAGAAATACTTATTAATATATTAGATGCCATTATACATTACATACATGTAATTAATTTTTATTTGTTATATTGCTAATTACTACTTAATATTAATGTGTTATTAACATTTGTTTATTCTTTCACATGAAATTCAGCAAAAACATTAAGAGAAAACTTACAAATTAAAACTTTATAAAAGAATTGTCCTATGAGAAGTAAGGGAAAAAGAAAAGGTAGTCCTAGAAGAGGGAATAGAGAGGGTGACTGGTGTCCCTCCTAACAGCCAAAGGTATCCACTCTCACAATAAAGTACAGCCAGGAGAGGTTAGCAACCTGCAAACAAGCCAGTTCTGTCCATCAGATCTAAATAAATGGTCTGCAGAATTAGGTCCAAATTATGTGTGAAATTTTCATTTAAAAAATCAACAAGCTGCAAAATTAAATCTAAATCCTTTTTTCCTAAACACTACAATTTTGATTCATTCAGATTTCTTCTCCTCTCAGGACAGGAAAGGAGGGCCCTTCTAAGTGCAGGGTCCTGAGCAACTGCATGATTGCAGATCCACACCTCTAGTCCTGTATGTTCTGCTCCAAAAGATGGGATAAAGAGCCAACTGGCAATGCAGGGATTAGTTAGCCTCCAGAGTGTGCAGCCTTAGTCTCCAGCAAATACTCGCCTAATGCATATTTGCTCAAAGACACCATTAGGAAGGGTTTGTTTTGTTTTTTTAACAAGATGACTAGAGAAGTCATCAATTAAATTTTCTGCCTATGGAGAAATTAGTGAGAACTTTTCTTTCATTAGTGAGAACTTTTCTTTCATTAGTGAGAATTGTGAAGTATTAATAGTTATGACACTATTCCTTTTTATTTATACCTTCACTCAGCCTGGCTCCTAAAACTCTCCTCTAAGGAAAGGCTTTCCAGGTGGCACTAGCAGTAAAGAACCCATCTACCAATGCAGGAGACACAAGAGGTGAGGGTTGAATCCCTAGAGAAGGAAATGGCAACCCACTCCAGTATTCTTGCCCGGGAAATTCCATCAACAGAGGAGCCTGGTGGGCTACAGCCAACAGGGTTGCAAAATGTGTGTGTATGTTAGTCACTCAGTCGTGTTTGACTCTTTATGACCCCATGGACTGCAGCCCACCAGGATCCTCTGTCCATGGAATTTCAGGCAAGAACACTGTAGTGGGTCACCTTTCCCTTCTCCAGGGGATCTTCCCAACCCAGGGATTGAACCTGGGTCTCCACACTGCAGGCAGATTCTTTGCCATCCAAACACCAGGGGTCGCAAAGAGGCAGACACAACTGGGCACTGCTGCTGCTGCTGCTGCTGCTGCTAAGTCACTTCAGTCGTGTCCGACTCTGTGTGACCCTGTAGACTGCAGCCCACCAGGCTCCGCCTTCCCTAGGATTCTCCAGGCAAGAACATTGGAGCATGTTGCCATTTCCTTCTCCAATGCATGAAAGTGAAAAGTGAAAGTGAAGTCACTCAAGCGTGTCTGACTCTTCTCGACCCCATGGACTGCAGCCTACCAGGCTCCTCTGTCCATGGGATTTTCCAGGCAAGAGTACTGGAGTGGGGTGCCATTTGCCTTCTCCACAACTGGGCACTGGGAGGCTATAACGAATGCAATTCTGTACTTCAGTCTCCCAGGAACAGGCTTTGCTGATTCTTCTCCTCGGTTCTCACCTGACATGTCTTCCCCAGGAGAGAATGGAAACTGGGAAGAGCTGCTGAAAGCAATAGGCTGCCCTTCCTGGGTCTTGCCTCTCAGAACGGTTTCACTGCAAATAGTGTGACTGCTTAAGAGAGGATCTGGCCATTAATAAGCGTATGCACGTATGTGCTCAGTTGCTCAGTTGCTCAGTCCTGTCTGACCCTTTATGACCCCACAGACTAGCCCACCATGCTCCTCTGTCCATGGGATTTCCTAGGCAAGAATACTGGAGTGGGTTGCCATTACCTCATCTAGGAGATCTTCCCGACCCGTGTCTTCTGCATTGGCAGACAGATTCATTACCACTGCACCACCTGGGAAGGACTCAATAAATGCTATTACTGAAATTCATGCAGGGAGGGCTCCTTGTCCTGCACTGCTCCTCTGCATCCAAAGCTTCAGGCCCTACTATTTAAATTGTCCTTGGAACCTGAGGACTGCAATGCGCTACATCCATTCCTCCATTTCCCACGGCTCACATGTTTCACAAACACTGAAATTCAGCCTATTTAACCTTATTTTTCTAGTACAGAGATTCTCAAAACTTTAGAAGTATCTGGGGAGTTGTTTTTCAGTGTCAACGAATAGACCCATGTCTAGGATATTCTCATGCACTGGGGACCAAGGTACTAATATTTTTTACAAGTTTGTCAAACTGAGAACCACTGATCTAAATCTTTCAGGTTCCATTATTATCTTATTTATTACACCAAGAAATGTATTTTAAATTATGGAGCAGAATCACACTGGAGAATCCAAATAAAAAGAGATGGGTTTATTTAACCACAAAAATTAAGCTGCCTACCCTTCCAACAAGGGAAAGGAAAGCTAAATTTCTAGATTGTTGAAGACATTCCAGTAATGGGTATGAACTTGATTCTGATGATTTCTAATGCTCTAAAGCAGCCTAAGAAACCCAACAAAACAATTAGAAATTTACAGTAATGGACAATTTTATAAGATTTTGAGAATTAAAAATAATTCTCGCCAAAAGTTATCAGAGGCTACTAAATAAAACCCTGTATTTGCATATAATACCCATTTAACTAAGTCATATTTATGGAGGTCAATTCCCTGCTTGGAGAAAAGCTCAGAAATGGAGAAAAGGGCAATAGGAAAGATATTAAATTTAAAAATATAGAGGAGGGTTCTTTGGCAGTCCTGTGGTTAAGACTCCACACTTTCACTGCAGAGGGCACAGGTTTAATCCCTGGCCAGCAAACTAAGATCCCTAAGCCACATGGCACAGCCAAACCCAAAATGGGAATAATCTAAGCAGCTCCCTTAAGGTAATAAGCAGTGCCTGTGTTGTTTTCCTCTCTTTGTGGGTTCTTCTGTACAATATGCATTAAACAAAAATGCTTCTGCCATACAAGAAGTGTAGAAAGTAAAAGAGTTGCTATTTAGAAATGTTAGAAATTTTCAAAACTATAAATAAACACATATTCAAATAAAGATTTCAAAACACATTCTAAAAGTTCTAGGTCATTTTCCATCCCTAGTAAGACAGAGACAATGAGAGAAGAGGGAGCAAATATACCATACTTCAGACTGCTTCTTTCATATAGTGATCAGTGATGAAAAGGAACAGTATTTCTAGTGGAACTTCTGTAGAAGTAAAAGTCACCTTGACAAGTGAGAATCAAGTTGACTACATACTATGGCAAAGGAGAAGAAAACGGCACCCCACTCCAGTACTCTTGCCTGGGAAATCCCATGGACAGAGGAGCCTGGTAGGCTACAATCCATGGGGTCACAGAGTCGGACATGACTGAGCGACTTCACTTTACTCACTTCACTCACTTCATACTTTATCACTGGAGAAGGAAATGGCAACCCACTCCAGTATTCTTGCCTGGAGAACCCCATGGACAGAGGAGCCTGGCGGGCCATGGTCCATGGGGTCGCAGAGAGCCAGACATGACTGAAGTGACTGAGCACTCATGGCAAAGGATATGGGGTAAATTATACTTTTCTTCTATAACATTAGTCTCAAAAGATTTTTAAATGTATGACTATACCACAGGGCTTCTATGTGGAATGGCCATCCACAAGTTTATATTTTTCTTAAACTTATTTATGTTTCAATCTTGGCATTTCATATTAACTCCAAACCTGCAGTGGGTTAAGATAACAATATTTTTTCTTCTCTCATGAAAGATCAGTGCAAATCCTCTGGGTCCCTGTTTTCCATGTAATGACTTAGCAATGAAGGAAGTTCTAATTCATGGCTTTACAATCTTAACACAAGTTTCTCTGGGTTGTTAGAGCAGAAGGGATAGCTGGCAGGTTGCCCACTGGCTTTTCCATTTTGGCCAGGAAATGGCACACATCACTCTGGCCTGTAGCCCAGAACTAGTCACGTGACTCTATGTAACCGCAGGAGAGCTAAAAACTATAGGGAAGCAGATGAAATGTTTGATGAGCAGCAGCCACTATCATTTTCTATTTAACTGTTTTGTCTTCTGTTTTAAATAGCATTTCTTTTCATTTATCCTACATTGAGATCTATTAAGTTTACAGTATATGCTTTATATTTACTTATTCACTCTCTCTTCATGACTTAATTTTATCCTAAGCCTCTGGAATTGCAAATATCTTTGCATATTCCATTGTAGATGGTCAAAAACTTATTGATTCGAGTTTACAATATCATCTATAGATCTTTCCTTAACTTCATGCATGTGTATTTTTCTTGACATACAATGAAATACACTATAGGTTCAGCATAACTGTGGTATTAAACAGAGTAAAATATGTTTCATTTCATTTAAATATCATTTTTGATGATGTTCAGAATTTTATTGGATGTGCTATCTGAAACAGAACATAAGTGCCTCAAGTCTCAATCTATATTATGAGCATAAGGTCATAATGCAGAATTGTGTAAATTTTCCCTGAAGCACTGAACACACCCACATTGCAGTTCATGTTCTACTTTTCTACCCACTCAGCTAATCTTTTTTTGTTTGACCTTCCAGAGAGCTGCCCTGGACAGTGTAACAGTAGGCTGGGGAGTATGCACTATCATTGGAGTAAACGTTGGTGACAATGGCTTGAATGTGTCTGCAATGGAGCTACTAATGGGCCGTACTCTAACTGGAACAAGCTTTGGTGGTCAGTTTTTGTTTTCTTTTTTCTTCATAGTAGCACTCAAATTATCATAATGAAGGTTACTGAAAGAAAAATTATTTTTTTAAAATATTGAGTGCCTAGAACATATCTGAAGACTATATGAAAGCTATTTATTCTGTTGGTTACTTGAAAGTAAAGAGAATTTTTATAGAAGGATAACTGTAATTTGCAAATTGAAATTCAATTTACATTAAAATAGACCAACATAGGGGAACAAAAGGTAGACTTGGATCAAACTGAGATAATTCCTTATCTAAAAATAGAAAATAATCTTGAATTTTTCTCTTGAAGAAAAAATTTAATAGATTAAAAATACAAAAATAAATAAATAAATAAAGATGGCAGGGGGGTAATCTATTTAAAACAATCCATATCTGACCTAAAAATTTCATTCATTTGACAAACACTGGTTAAACTATCCCTTCATGTCAAGACCCATGTGTTTATTTGACATTTTGGGCAATTACAGGTTGGAAAGGTGTCACTTCTGTTCCAAAGCTGGCTGCTGACTACAAGAATAAGAAATTGGATTTGGATGCATTGGTGACCCATACCCTACCTTTTGACAAAGTCAATGAGGCATTTGATCTAATGTACCAAGGAAAAAGGTAAATTACCAGAAGAATGAGCAGTCTGAAAAATCTTTACAATGATTCTATTTTCATTTGATGTTGAAAACTAACCAGTTTGTCTTTTCTGACACTTTCCACATTATCAGAAGTACTCAAAACCCTTAAAAGATTAAAAAGTGGTCATCTGGAAAAGAGAAAATATTCCTACTCTATCTCCATAATATACATGGAGTATATTAAGTCATGTCTGATTCTTTGTGATTCCATGGAGTGCACCACACTAGGCTTCCCTTGTCTTTCACTATCTCCCAGACAGTCTTTCACTGTCTCTCGCTATCTTCTCTCTCTTTCACTAACTCACTCTCTCTTTGCTCAAGGTTGTGTCCACTGAGTCAGTGACACCATCTAACCATCTCATCCTCTGTCACTCACTTCTCTTACTGCCCTCAGTCTTTCCCAGCATCAGGGTCTTTTCCAATGAGTCAGCTCTTCACATCATGTGGCCAAAGTATTGGAGCTTCAGCTTCAGCATCAGTCCTTCCAATGAATATTCAGAGTTGATTTCCATACACTGCTCCAAAATAGAGTGATGGTATAAACTGACATACATTTTCCCCTTCATAAACAATTTTTAACTCAGTTGGGGCTACTCTGGAGAGAGAGTGATTTCTAGATTATAATGTCAGGTTCATTTGGTACATTATTGCCCTAGATCTGGAATCACTGTGGTCTGCAATTGACATAGAAGGCCCACTCCAGGCCCTTCATTATCAGATTCAAATGAAAACCATGAAAATGTGAGCAGTTGGGGGCAGATGTCCAATACTTCAAGGATGTCCCAACTCTCCCATTTTCTAGATTTGTCATGGGTATCCTGTAAGTAATTCAAGTCTACCATTTCAGCTATATTGTCCTCTCTTGGCATAGACCCTAAGAACTGATTTATAAAAGTGTCCCAATTATGGGATCCCTAGTAACTGGGGAGCAAGTCTAGGATCAATGATTTTGGTTAAAATAACCACAGCATTGGTCAACGGGAGCAAAGGACAAAACACCAGGAACAATACTGAATAGAGAAAATGCAAAAAGGTAACAAAAAGAAAATATATCACAAAAGAGGCAGGGGAAAACCATACAGTTAAATGACAGGAGTCTGAAGCAGAGAATAAATGTTGAAAAGAAGAAAATAGGTCCACAGTGTGAAGACCCAGGATATTTCCTGGGGAAGAAACCTGAGAAAATATCTCTACTACATGAACTTCCTAATTTCCAGGTGTGTTCACTGCAACATATCAAAAGGAACTTCAATTAAAAAAAAGGAAATCACCCCTGCTGAGTGAGGTGAAGATGATTTTCTTTGCAGTTTGAGAGCAGACTCCCTGTGTTTTCAGATAGCTTAACAGAAAAGGAATGTGTGAAGAAAAAACTGAATCTCTTGCATGAATTTCTGCAAATAGAAATAAAGAAGCAGTTATGTGACTATGTAAATTACATAAAGAAGAATTATCAGTGGAGGGCTACTTGGGTAAAATCAAATCCTTTTTATATAAAGATCTATCCTTGGAGAACAGAGCTCAGGCTTTCAGTTGGAAAGTGAATGTATGTCTAGAAAACAAGTGGTAAAGACTGCAGAATGAGAACAGCAGAGGAAAACGAGTCCCCCAAACTTGTTTCTAAACTTTGTATACCTAGAAAAAGCAAGTCTGATGAGGAACAAAGTTTAGGCCCACCCAGGATTATAAGGCAAACTAGCAGGCAGGCCACCATCACATCTCATTTCACAAGGAGACCTGAGGAAGAAATTGAAAGACCAAAACTGGACAATTTTGTCAATGAAGAAGAAAAGAACCAAGAGGAAAAAAGACATAAAGTCACATCCAGAGAACCAGTTGCTAGACCACTCGCTGCAGAAGAACCAGAAAGAGTAAAACCCATAAACATACTTGGAAGTGGAAGAGCAAAGAGATGAAGAGATTTAGAAGTCAAGCAAAGAACCAATACCTAAACAGAAATCTAAGGAGGAGCCACACAGAACCAGAAGTTCAGGCTGAAATGGATAAAGGAGATAAGAAAGATGGAAAGAAACACAGAAGACAACCCAAAGATTCTGGCTGCCAGAGACCTGAAGAAAAATAACCTGAAAGAGTAAAATCACAAGTTTCTCATTACAAAGATAAGGGTGAAAAGTTCTGGAAACTGGAAGTCCAAGATTAAAGTGCCAGCAGAGAGGAGAAGAGATGCAAAACTACATCCAAAGACCCAACTGAGAAAAAGAAAAAACAGCTCAAACTAAAACAGTGGTGTCCTCCAAGCCCCACCCTCTGAAGTGCATTCAATGCAGACAGTACCTGGATGATATCACATCAGACTTCTTGGAGCTGTTCCTAGTAGCCAAATGTGAGGACATGTAGCTTTTCACACATTCACAGCAAAGTAAAGGCCTAGAAAGTTCTGTCAGAAAACTAGGCCTTGGAGAGGGCATGGATTCTGATGCCCTGATGGCAGAGGATGATAGGGAGACCTATATCTACAAGCAGTGGTATGATCAAGACTATGAGAGGTTTGACTCCCCTCCAAAAACTCAGCTGATGGAGGAAAAGTAAAAAGTCTACACAAGCTGTGCTTATCTGACTGAAATGAGGCAACAAGAAATTCCCAAGATCACAGAGCAGCTTGAGCACCTGGATGGCCGAGTTCCCTACAGTTCAGTTACCAAGCATATCATTCCATATCAAGTGGGTGAAAGTGTATATACCTCTACCCTGAGGCCTTCACGTTGGACATACAGCTGTCCAGTCCTGTAAAACACTCACAGAAGGAGCCTATGGATGAAGATCTGAATCCAGAATACTACAAGAAATACACCAAACTATGTCAAAGGCAGAGACCTGGACACCCCTGAGCTATACTGAATTGGCCACATAAGACATCTTCTGTATAAAGAGTAATGGCAAGCCCAATGAGAGAGATGTCAAGGCCAGACAAGTTCTACAGGTGGGCAAAGGCCTCTGCTCTTCTAGGAGGCAGTAGACTCTGCCAGAAAATCATGCCTACAATGGAGTTGTAACGTTGCACACATGGTGGTGTTTTAAGAGTTAGGTAGAGGTAGTTCTTTTTCCAAATGTTTCTAATTATCTGTGGGCACTGACAATAACCATAACTATCTGTCATAGCCCTTGCTTTTAGACCTCTATTTTAAAGTTGCAGAGCTCTTTCTGCAAAAGAAACCCATGAGCAGAAGTCCAGTGAATGACAAAAGCACAGGGGTGGAATGTGTGGGCTCTGTCTGAGCCACCCTCCCACAGGGATCCTTGAGTTCGGTTTATGACTATCTGCATTCTGCTCCTTCTCATGAGTCCCTTCCCACTCCCTGCTCTTTCTGGGCTCTCCTCCCTTCCTTTTTACAGGGTCTCTCCCTGACCACACTTTTCCTAGTATCTTGACTTCACTCAGTCTTTTTCTGGGATCCTAACAGTGGTTAGGAGCTAACCTGAAACTAATCCATACAGATATAAAGTTGCTTTACTTCCTACCTATTGCAAAGTGAAGATTTTCTAGAGGAAAAAAAGAAAAGGAAAAATAAGCATTATTCTTTAAGCTACAAAGAGTAACTTAGTGTGTAAGCCCCACAATATCTTGTACAATTTCAATAACCCTGTAAGTAGTATTCATCACATTAGGAGTTAGATTAGGATTTAGGGCCTTACTGGGCTTTTCTAGTGACTCAGATGGTAAAGAATCCGCCTGCAGTGTGGGAGACCTGGGTTTGATCCCTGGGTTGGGAAGATCCCCTGGAGAAGAGATCAGTTATCCACTCCAGTATTGTGGCCTGGAGAATTCCATGGACAGAGGAGCCTGGCAGGCTACAGTCCATGGGGTTGAAAAAGAGTCACATGACTGAGCAACTTTCACTTTCACTTTAGAGCCTTACTGGCATTCATTGCTCCTCCAGCACTCTTTCTCAGTCATGGCATATATCCACAAGGACTGCTAAGTAGCAGCAAAACGGAAAATGTTGCACTACGTTACCAATACCTGGGCAAGACTCCCACACTATACCATGTAGGCCTGATATCAGTGGTAGAATGGAGGCCGAGGGGCAGACCACCTGAATGAGGTCTCCTGCTTCCCCCTGGCTCACCAAGAAAACCAGTTGACTGCCCACACAGCTAGAAAGGTGGCAAAAGAGAAGGCAGAGGATGGGCCTCCCCAAGGATGCTGATACATCCAGGTATGCTGATACCATACAGGAACAGGAGGTACAACTGAGGTTAGACCCTCTGCCATACCAACTGATAGTAGCAAGGTAGTGGAGGGAACACAACACCCAGTTGGCCTCATAAGGTGCAATGACCCTGACTTATGGGGTGGAAAGACCACAGAAGTTCTCCTTCCATCGGAAGGTGTAGCTCCAGGTCCTGGGTGAAAACAGTACATATGCTGGCAACCTGCTGATGCCAGGGATTTCACAGCTCCAACAGTAAGGTCCAGGAGAAGATTCTATGTATTGAAGGAGTAGAAATATTTGAATTCTCCGAAAGCAGCATTCCAACGCATCAACCACTCGTTTTTTTGATGCCCAATTTTCTCTAAGCTACAGGAGAGCCAAGAACAGTTACCCCCTTCTCTATAACACCAGTGGGCAACAAGAACGCTGCCCAGAGTCAAGTGAGGGTCTCCAATTTTTCCCCAGATTACTAACACCGTATGAAATATTAGTAATGTCATGAATGGAAGTGGGTGACAAGATAAAAGAAATTAGGCTTAGCGAAGTAGGTATCTATACAGAAATATTAAACCGAATCTTGAAACAAACAAAAAAAATTAATTGTGGATTTTGGTGAAATTTACCATGAAAATTATACTGATTGTTATTTTATTATTATTAACAGCATTCGGACAGTCCTGCTCTTTTGACAACACCAGGAACAATTTGGAATACTAGCTGACTAAATCTGAACCTGTATGGTTAATCCATTACCTGATATGATGAATAATGATAGCCATGAGTTTAAACAAATATTTACAGTTAACGCCCAATATTAAATAGCTATAAAGATTATAGCATTTGTATCTATAAAATATATCAATATTTCCTATGTTAAATAACCTTGATAGTTGATATGTTTATGAAGAGAGTCATATGATGTTTGGGTATTGTTTAAAACTAGTTCTGGAGAGCTGGAAGTGGAGAATGAAGGGGTCATAAATAAAACTAGATTGTCTATATGTTTATAATTTTTTAGGTGGGGTGATAAATATATGGGGTTTCATTATACTTCTCTCTCTACTGTTGTATATGTTTTAATTTTTCCATAATAAAAATCTTTTTACCTGAAAAAAATCATTATGGATATGTAGACTACAATAAGATATAGATATCTTTAAAATAAGTAACAAGCTGCTGCTGCTGCTGCTGTTGCTGCTAAGTCACTTCAGTCATGTCCGACTCTGTGCGACCCCATAGACGGCAGCCCACCAGGCTCCCCCATCCCTGGGATTCTCCAGGCAAGAACACTGGAGTGGGTTGCCATTTCCTTCTCCAATGCATGAAAGGGAAAAGTGAAAGTGAAGTTGCTCAGTCATACTCTTCCTTAATTAGCTGCTAAATAATTTTAATACCTGTTAATTTCTCTTAGCTCCACTTCACCACTGCGAACTATAATCACAAGTAGTGGGATATCAGAAACTATATAAATGAGTGTATATATATATATTTTTTTAAGAAAATATATTTATACTCTCTAATTTCCATTTTTATTAAATAAGACCCCTTTTTTATTTAAGAATTATCACAATGTACAATGTGAACATCTATTTTCTAAATTTGTACTAAATAATCTATTAATAATTTATATTAATCTATTTTCTATATTCAACTAGAAATGACAAAGAACAATGTACTTATTATAAATGTAAATAGAGCTATTAATAGTTGCAAGACATAATAGACAATAAGATTAATATGAAAAGCAAAATGAGAGTTTTCAAACTGTTATACTAACAGATTTTACAATGGACAGTTTAAGATAGATAATAATTCAGATCAGAGTAACAAAGACTATTTCTCAGTTTAGGATAATTTCTGAAATCTACCAGTTTGGGGGTTTTTTTGTATGTTTGTTTGTTTTAACGTTTACCACACACTGAATTCTGAAAGAAGATAAACTTCTCTGAAGCTTTGGCTAGGAAGGTAGGAATATCTCAAAGTAGAAACTTATATTTCTGTTTATTTAAATTCTCTCTCATTAGAAATAGCAGCCAGTTAATCATCGGTAAAGGCTCCCTTTGTTGGCATTGTGGGGGATAGGACGCACCCCATGTGTGGCTGGCCTCTCTCATGCTATTCCCTACTCTAATTCTGTTCTTTCTCCTCATGCCCCACCCTCCTCTCCTTGGCCTCCTCAGTCCTTCCTAGGTGTAGCTTGAGGCCCACCTCCTCTCAGATCTTGGCAGCCACAAAGCTGTATTTATTCCCTGATCTCCTTTGGCTCTTAATGTCTTCAGTGAAATCTTACCACATGCAGCTTCTTCCATTGTTATTTTCAAGTCTATGTTGGTAAACTCCTTAAAGGTAGAACAATCCTTGAATCCACCCTTCTATTAGAAATGCTCAATGGCTACATTTTGCCTGAAACCAAAATTTATCCTCACAATGTTGTAGCCATGCTTTCCAGGAAACAAACTCACTCAGATGGACAATGCAGATAGTGGAGTGCAGTTTATTACACCGGCAGGCCCAAGGCAGAGTCTCCTCTTAGCCAAGGACCCCGACCAGTCTTTGTGAAAATCTTACATACCCTAAGTGTGCGTGCCCAAACCTGCCTCCCCAAATTCCCTGAAACTAGTCTGAACAAATGAAAAGAAAGATACAATCAAAGTTAACCCATGATTCAGATACCTTATGGCACCCCACTCCAGTACTCTTGCCTGGAAAATCCCATGGGCGGAAGAGCCTGGTAGGCTGCAGTCCATGGGGTCGCTAAGAGTCGGACACGACTGAGCGACTTCACTTTCACTTTTCACTTTCATGCATTGGAGAAGGAAATGGCAACCCACTCCAGTGTTCTTGCCTGGAGAATCCCAGGGATGGGGGAGCCTGGTGGGCTGCTGTCTATGGGGTCGCACAGAGTCGGACACGACTGAAGTGACTTAGCTGTAGCTGTAAGCCGAGGTAGTTAACAGTGAACAATGATCAATAGACCTGTGGTCATACCCCAATAAGCATAATAGAATTTATGATTCTATTTGGTTACACAGATAATTAGGGTATTCTTTCAGGCGATGGAGAGTCTAGGTACGAGCCCTGGGGCTCTTCTATGGGTGCGGGGCGGGGCGGGGGTGGGTGGTCTGGTTTTCCAGTTGGTATGTCGTTTCCATAGATACTGGGCATATAGCTCAAAGTCTACAGCCCAGCCCAAGATGGAGTCCTGCTTTCAAGATGGAGCCTGTTCTGTCAGTTTCCTCCTTCAACAAGTCTCCGAATAGTTTGTATTAGACCTTTTGAATGAAATTTTTCTAAAACATTTTTATACCCCTCTTTTTTTCCTCTATAGAGAAATGCAAATCTAACTCTAATAACTTAGAATAGCCATTAGGAATATTATTTTTAATTAGTAATATTAATTAATTAAAACTATTAACTAATAAAGTTAATTAGTAAAATTAATAACTAGGTTAATAACAATTAACTAAGCTGTAAAGCAGTAGTTTCCCTCTCTCTCTCCAAACACTCATGCTCACCATCCCTGCCTCTACCAGTCTTCTATTTTTCCACATCTGCTTCTTTTGATTTGAAAAACAAAAAAAGTCTCATTATTCTTAACAAAGATGCTGGGAATATTTATGAAATCAGTGAAAACTCAGGGTGATACGTATGGGGTTTAAGGCTTAACCATTATCATTCCTTTAGCAGCAAAGGACTTTTTTCTCATCCAGGTCCCCAACGGAAATTCCTAGTGAATTTAAATAGTATAATTCTCCCAAATGTACATCTAATGTCTAAGTTACCCAAATAGCTCTCTCTTAAAGTAAGAAATAATGCTGAGTTTTTACAGAATATTCCAGAAACAATAAAAATCATGTAACAACAATTCATTTGCTAATATGCAGAAAACTTCCATTTAAAACCTGCACTTTAGAGACATAAAAAATAATCTGCAAACTACTGACAACTGTATGGTTTTCTTGAGGGCTCTAATAGTCATCTGTTACTTTTTAAATGTTACTTTAAAAATTTTTTTCTTTTTCATTATGGTTTATTATAGGATATTGAATATATTTCCCTGTGCTATACAATAGGACCTTGTTGTTTATCCATTCTACATATAGTAGTTTGCATCTGCTAGCCCCAAACTCTCAATTCATCCCTCTCCAAAATGTTACTGGTTTTTTGTTGTTTTTTTTTTTTTTTTGGCTGTGCCTCTTGGCTTGTGGGATCTAACCAGCAGTGGGAGCTCCAAGTCCTGATCATTGGACCAACCACCAGAAAATTCCCTAAAATGTTACTTTTTGAAATACCAGGGGCAATACAAGTTATAGTATTTCTAGGGCACAAAGCCACTGAAACAAAACTGAAATGGAACTTGACCCCTCCAAAAGAAAAATATGAAATGAAAAATCCACCAGGTAAAGGTTTGTATTCTCTAACATAGTAAGATACACAGGTGTGTTTTTTTAAGGATATTGTGACCTGCAATAATTAGAAATCTTTAAGAATGCCAGTTAACAGGGTGAATAATACCTGAATAAAAGCAATACCATCACTTCTTCTCAGAAGGAAAAAAAATGATTTCTTAAGATATATTAACTGTCTTCAGATGTCTTGGACTGTCATTGTTTTCTAAATGCTACCACAATGCCCTCTAGTGTTTGTTTCTTTAATATTTTCCCATCTATTTGCTTTGAGAAAATGGGCTTCCCTGGTGGCTTAGATGGTAAAGAATCTGCCTGCAATGTGGGAAACCGGGGTTCAATCCCTGGGTTGGGAAGATTCCCTGGAGTAGGAAATGGCAACCCACTCTAGTATATTGCCTGGAGAATTCTATGGACAGAGGAGCCTGGCAGACTACAGTCCATGGGGTCACAGAGTCAGACACAACTGAGCAACTAACACTTTCACACACTTCCTTTGAGAAAAAGAATTCAGGGAGACAACAGCAACTTTCACATATATCACAGCTGACATTTTTAAAAGTACTTTCATGTACCTTACTTAATCTGATTCTTCAAAATTATCACTGGACCACAGCTTTTTGAGAGCAAGGCCATTTTTAATATTCTTTAGGTGCTTTGCAAAGAGGTCAAATTTTTCTTTATGGCTAAAACTGAAGTTTGCCTCCCTAGTTCTGTTCTCTAGAGCATCACAAAATTCAGTCCCTCTGCTTGCTGCAGCCACCTAACACACCTCTTTCTCCCTTACCACATCCTCTTTATTCCTGATTACATATTGCTAAGTATTCTTAAACTCAATATTCCATACGCAGTCTTAGAAACACCTATTCTGATTAATATACCATTAAATGCAGGTTATATTTGTATATTCTTTCATCAGTCATCTCCATTGTTGACAAATATTGAACTGTGTAAAAGCCCTAAATATTTCCTCTCTGGAATGCTATTAAACCAGAATGCACTTATTCTATCACTTAAACCCAAGATAGACCATTTTTATTCTCTGAAGTTTCAAGGTCTTTTTAGAAAGAATTTGTAAGTATATTAGGCATTTAATAATTAAAAAGGAGAGACTTTCTTGGTGGTCCAGTAGTTAAGACTCCATGCATCCACTGCAGGGCGACACAAGTTCTATCCCCGGTCAGGGAATTAAGATCCTGCAGGCCACACACTATGGCCAAAAAGTAAAATAAAAATAGAAGAAGGAAAACAATAGCCTCTTTATTTTACTGTTATTAAAAAGCATTTTTATCCCTTTCTGCATTTTCATCAATAAAATTCTTTTTATAGGCCTGCTTCAGTTCAGTTCAGTTCAGTTCAGTCACTCAGTCGTGTCCGACTCTTTGCAACCCCATAAATCGCGGCACGCCAGGCCTCCCTGTCCATCACCAACTCCCGGAGCTCACTCAGATTCTTGTCCATCAAGTCGGTGATGCCATCCAGCCATCTCATCCTCTGTCATCCCCTTCTCCTGCTGCCCCCAATCCCTCTCAGCATCAGAGTCTTTTCCAATGAGTCAACTCTTCGCATGAGGTGGCCAAAGTACTGGAGTTTCAGCTTTAGCATCATTCCTTTCAAAGAAATCCCAGGGCTGATCTCCTTCAGAATGGACTGGTTGGATCTCCTTGCAGTCCAAGGGACTCTTAAGAGTCTTCTCCAACACCACAGTTCAAAAGCAACAATTCTTCAGCACTCAGCCTTCTTCACAGTCCAACTCTCACATCCATACATGACCACAGGAAAAACCATAGCCTTGACTAGACGGACCTTTGTTGGCAAAGTAATGTCTCTGCTTTTGAATATGCTATCTAGGTTGGTCATAACTTTCCTTCCAAGGAGTAAGCGTCTTTTAATTTCATGGCTGCAGTCACCATCTGCAGTGATTTTGGAGCCCAGAAAAATAAAGTCTGACACTGTTTCCACTGTTTCCCCATCTATTTCCCATGAAGTGGTGGGACCGGATGCCATGATCTTCATTTTCTGAATGTTGAGCTTTAAGCCAACTTTTTCACTCTCCTCTTTCACTTTCATCAAGAGGCTCTTTAGGTCTTCTTCACTTTCTGCCATAAGGGTGGTGTCATCTGCATATCTGAGGTTATTGATATTTCTCCCAGCAATCTTGATTCCAGTTTGTGTTTCTTCCAGTCCAGTGTTTCTCATGATGTACTCTGCATATAAGTTAAATAAACAGGGTGACAATATACAGCCTTGATGAACTCCTAGTATCTCTAAAAATTTCTAACTTCTATAAGCTGTAGTAAAATATGCTAACTTTACAACATTCCTTAAATTTTTAACTTCTAACTGTTTTAATTATTTCTAAGCCCTAAATTCAGTAAACTCCTTTGCCATAAACATTCTCCTCACAAATAGGCTTCAGATAGCAATCCCTCCCATGGTCTCAAGCTACGGCCTATGTGCTCATCCTGGAACACTCTTTTATAAAAGTCCTTGAACAAATGTCAATGATTAACTTTATGAATTATTTTCTGAGCACACCTGCAGAAGGCTTTGTGCCTTCTCCTGCTCCTCTCAAGAACAATAAGCACCTTAATATTCCTTTTCAGTCAACTCAGCCGAGGAGAGGAAAAGACAAGTAAGAATTACAAGGCCTAACTCCTTAATCCCGGGTCCGTGCCTGCGGAATGAGGAGAGGGGGCTGGGGGTTGTGCCTCCATTTTGTCAGTGATGCCTAACGCAGCTCCCAACAAAATAGGAAAAGGAGTACGTCAAGGCTATACATTGACACCCTGCTCACTTAACTTATATGCAGAGTGCATCATGAGAAACGCTGGGCTGGAAGAAGCACAAGCTGGAATCAAGATTGCCAGAAGAAATATCAATAACCTCAGATATGCAGATGACACCACCCTTATGGCAGAAAGTGAAGAAGAACTAAAGAGCCTCTTGATGAAAGTGAAAGAGGAGAGTGAAAAAGTTGGCTTAAAGCTCAACATTCAGAAAACGAAGATCATGGCATCTGGTCCCATCACTTCATGGCAAATAGATGGGGAAACAGTGGAAAATTTATTTTGGGGGGCTCCAAAATCACTGCAGATGATGACTGCAGCCATGAAATTAAAAGACACTTGTTCCTTGGAAGAAAAGTTATGACCAACCTAGACAGCATATTAAAAAGCAGAGACATTACTTTGCTGACAAAGGTCCATCTAGTCAAGGCTATGGTTTTTCTAGTAGTCATGTATGGATGTGAGAGTTGGACTATGAAGAAAGGTGAGTGCCAAAGAATTGATGCTTTTTAACTGTGGTGTTGGAGAAGACTCAAGAGTCCTTTGGACTCCAAGGAGATCCAACCAGTCCATCCTAAAGGAAATCATTCCTGAATATTCATTGGAAGCGCTGATGCTGAAGCTGAAACTCCAATACTTTGGCCACCTGATGTGAAGAACTGACTCATTGGAAAAGACCCTGATGCTGGGAATGATTGAAGGCAGGAAGGGAAGGGGACAACAGAGGATGGGATGGTTGGATGGCATCACCAAGTCAATGGACATGAGTTTGAGTAAACTCTGGGAGTTGGTGATGGACAGGGATGCCTGGCATGCTGCAGTCCATGGGGTTGCAAAGAGTTGGACACGACTGAGCAACTGAACTGAACTGAATACTACATTGTCTAGATGAGCCACAATTTATCCATTCACCTGCTGAAGAACATCTTGGTTGCTTCCAAGTTTTGGCAACTATGAGTAAAGCTGTTATAAATCTTTGTGGGCATTAGTTTTCAACCTTTGGGTAAATATCAAGGAACAGGATTGCTGGATAGTATAGTAAGAAAATATTTAGTTTTATAGGAAATCAACAAACTGTCTTCCAAAGTGGCTGTACCATTACACAGTCCTACCAACAATGAATGAGAATTCCTGTTGCATTTGGTGATTTTGGATTTTGGCCATTCTAATAAGTGAGTAGTAGTATCTTACAACTGAGCGACTTCACTTTCACTTTTCACTTTCATGCATTGGAGAAGGAAATGGCAACCCACTCCAGTGTTCTTGCCTGGAGAATCCCAGGGACGGGGGAGCCTGGTGGGCTGCCATCTGTGGGGTTGCACAGAGTCGGACACGACTGAAGTGACGCAGCAGCAGCAGCAGCAGCAGCAGTATCTTATTGTTTTAATTTACAATTCCCAAATGACATATGATGTTGAATACCTTTTTATATGCTTAGTTGCAACATGGTGTGACTTTAATGACCAATTTGTTCAGATCTTTGCCCATTTTTCAGTTGAGTTTTTAGTTTTCTTATTAAGAGTTCTTTGTATATTTTGGGAAATGGTCCTTTATCAGATACGCCTTGCCAATATTATCTGTCTGTAGCTTGTCCTATTCTCTTGACAGTGTACTTCAGAGAGCAGAATTTTTTTATATTAATGATGTCCAGCTTATTAATTGTTCTTTTTATAGATCATGCCTTTGTATTTTAAAAGTAATCACAATAACCAAGGTCATCTAGATTTTCTCCTATGTTATCTTCTAGGGTTTTTATAGTTTTGCATTTTACATTCAGGTCTATGATCCATTACAGGTTTTAATTTTTGTGAAGTTTGCTTCTAGTTTCATTTTTTTTTATTTTTTGGCATGTGAATGGCCAGTTGTTCCAGTTACCATTTTTTTTTACCAAAAGACTACATTTTACCAAAAAGACTACATTTTCTCCATTGCATTTTCTTAGATATGTTGTCAAAGATCATTGACTGTATTTATGTGGGTCTGTGTCTGGGCTCTCTATTCTGTTCCACTGATCTATTTGTCTATTCTTTTGCCAATAACCACACTGTCTTGATTATTACCGCTTTATAGTAGATCTTGAGGTTGGGTAGTGTCAGTCCTCCAACTTTCCTCTTTTCCTTCAATACTGAGTTGACTATTCTGGGTCTTTTGCCTCTTCATATAAACTTTAGAGTCAGTTTGTCAAGAGCACAAAAATAACTGCTGACACTTTCTAACACCACACACACACACACAACTCAAAATGAATTAAATTTCTAAATGTAAGACCAGAAACTATACAATTCCTGGAGGAAAACATAGGCAAAACACCTCTGACATAACTCACAGCAAGATCCCTATGACCCACCTCCTAGAGTAATGGAAATAAAAGCAAAAATAAACAAATGGGACCTAATTAAACTTAAAAGACTTTGAAAAATGATGGAAACTATAAGCAAGGTGAAAAGACAGCCTTTAGAATGGGAGAAAATAATAGCAAATGAAACAACTGACAAAGAATTAATCTCCAAAATATACAAGCAGCTCATGCAGCTCAATACCAGAAAAGTAAATGACCCAATCAAAAAATGGGCCAAAGAATTAAACAGACAGTTCTCCAAAGAAGACATACAAACACATGAAAAAATGCTCAGCATCACTTATTATCAGAGAAATGCAAATCAAAACCACAATGAGGTACGCTGGTTCAGAATGGCTGCCATCAAAAAGTATACAAACAAGAAAAGCTGCAGAGGGTGTGGAGCAAAGGGAACCCTCTTACGCTGTTGGTGGGAATGCAAACTAGTACAGCCACTATGGAAAACAGTGTGGAGATTCCTTAAAAAACTGGAAATAGAACTGCCATAAGACCCAGCAATCCCACTGCTGGGCATACACACTGAGGAAACCAGACTGAGAGAGATAGGTGTACCTAAATGTTCGTTGCAGCACTGTTTACAGTAGCTACAACATGGAACCAACCTAGATGTCTATCAGCAGACAAATGGATAAGAAAGTTGTACATATATACAATGAAATATTATTCAGCTATAAAAAAGAATGCATTTGAGTCAGTTCTAATGAGATGGATGAAACTGGAGCCTATTGTACAGAGTGAAGTCAGAAAGAAAAACACCAAAACAGTATATTAACACACATATATGGAATTTAGAAAGATGGTAACAATGACCCTATATGCAAGACAGGAAAAGAGACACAGATGTAAAGAACAAACTTTTGGACTCTGATGGAGAAGGCGAGGGTAGAGTGATTTGAGAGAATAGCACTGAAACATGTACATTATCATATGTGAAAGAGATGACCAGTCCAAGTTCGATACATGAAACAGGGCACTCAAAGCTGTTGCACTGGGACAACTCAGAGGGATGGGATGGGGAGGGAAGTGTGAGGGGGGTTTGGGACAGGGGGACACATATATACCCATGGCTGATTCATGTCAATGTATGGCAAAACCCACCACAATTCTGTAAAGTAATTAGCCTCCAATTAAAATTAATTAAAAAAATAATAACTTGCTGAGATTTTTATTGGAATTGTGTTGAATCTATAAATCAAGAGAGGGAGAAATGGCTTCTTGACAGTACCAAGTCTTCCTATCTGTGATCATGGAATAAATATCTCTCCATTATTTCATTCTTGCTCCTTCAGATTTTTGCAGTTTTTCTTTACAGATCTTATACATACCCTACTAAACTTAAACCCAAGTATTTCATTTTCCCCATACTAATGTAAATTGTGTTGTTTTTAATCTCCAATTCCACTTGTTCATTGCTGGTATATAGGAAAGTCTGGTATATACGAAAGCAATGGACTCTTGTGTACCACCTATATCCTTCAACTTTGCTATAGTCATTAGTTAGTTCCACAAGTTTTTTGAGAATTCTTACAAATTAGGTCACGAAGAGTCCGATACAACCTAGTGACTGAAAAAGAACAACAGATTTTCTATACAGTCATATCATCTGTGAACAAAGACCACTTTATTTCTTCCTTGCCAATCACTGTATCTTTTATTGTCTTGGCTTACTGCATTAACTAGGATTTCCAGTGTAATATTGAGAAGGAGTGGTCAGAAAGGATATCCTTGCCTGGTGCCTGATTTTATTAGGAAAGCTTCTACTTTCTCATCATTAAGTATGTTGTTAGCTGTAGATTTGTTGTAGATATTCTTTATCAAGTTGAGAATGTTCCCCTCTACTCCTAGAGTTGTCATCATGAATAGGTGTTGGATTTTGTCAAATGCTTTTCTGCATCTATTACTATGATCACAGGAGTTTTCTTCTTTAGCCTGTTAATGACTGTGGATCACAATAAACTGTGGAAAATTCTTCAAGAGATGGGAATACCAGACCACCTGACCTGCCTCTTGAGAAACCTGTATGCAGGTCAGGAAGCAACAGTTAGAGCTGGACATGGAACAACAGACTGTTTCCAAATAGGAAAAGGAGTACATCAAGGCTGTATATTGTCACCCTGCTCATTTAACTTATATGCAGAGTGCATCATGAGAAACGCTGGACTGGAAGAAGCACAAGCTGGAATCGAGATTGCTGGGAGAAATATCAATAACCTCAGATATGCAGATAACACCACCCTTATGGCGGAAAGTGAAGAACTAAAGAGCCTCTTGATGAAAGTGAAAGAGGAGAGTGAAAAAGTTGGCTTAAAACTCAACATTCAGGAAACTAAGATCATGGCATCCGGTCCCATCACTTCATGGCAAACAGATGGGGAAACAGTGGCTGACTATTTTTGGGGGCTCCAAAATTACTGCAGATGGTGACTTGCAGCCATGAAATTAAAAAATGCTTACTCCTTGGAAGGAAAGTTATGACCACCCTAGACAGCCTATTACGGAGAAGGCAATGGCACCCCACTCCAGTACTCTTGCCTGGAAAATCCATGGACGGAGGAGCCTGGTAGGCTGCAGTCCATGGGGTCGCTAAGAGTCGGACACGACTGAGCAACTTCACTTTCACTTTTCATTTTCCTGCATTGGAGAAGGAAATGACAACCTACTCCAGTGTTCTTGCCTGGAGAATCCCAGGGATGGGGAAGCCTGGTGGGCTGCCATCTATGGGGTCGCACAGAGTCGGACATGACTGAAGTGACTTAGCAGCAGACAGCCTATTAAAAAGTGGAGACATTACTTTGTCAACAAAGGTCCATCTAGTCAAGGCTACAGTTTTTCCAGTAGGCATGTATGAATGTGCGAGTTGGACTGTGAAGAAAGCTGAGTGCCAAAGAATTGATGCTTTTGAACTGTGGTGTTGGAGAAGACTCCTGAGAGTCCCTTGGACTGCAAGGAGATCCAGCCAGTCCATCCTAAAGGAAATCAGTCCTGGGTGTTCACTGGAAGGTCTGATGTTGAAGCTGAAACTCCAATACTTTGGCCACCTGATGCAAAGAGCTGACTCATTTGAAAAGACCCTGATGCTGGGAAAGATTGAGGGCGGGAGGAGAAGGGGATGACAGAGGATGAGATGGTTGGATGGCATTACCGACTCAATGGACATGAGTTTGGGTAAACTCCGGGAGTTGGTGATGGACAGGGAGGGCTGGCGTGCTGCAGTTTATAGGGTCGCAGAGTCGGACACGACTGAGTGACTGAACTGAACTGTTAATGAAATGAATTACATTAGTTGATTTTCAAATGTTGAACAAAGCTGCGTACCTGACATAAATCCCAGTTGGTTGTGCCATTTAAGTTTTTTATTAATTACTGGATTCAATATGATAATATTTTGCTAAGGATTTTTACATGTAGGTTCATGAGAGATATTGGTCTCTAGTTTTCTTTTCTTGTAATGACTATGTTTGGTTTGGGTATTAAGGTAATGTCGGCTTCACAGAGTGAATTAGTAAGTATCTATCTTCCTTTGTGTGTGTCCCTCTCTGGAAAAGACTATAGACAATTGGTATACTTTCTTTTTTAAATAGTTGGTAGAATTCACCAGTGAACCCCTCTGATCCTGGTGCTGTTTGGGAAGGTTATTAATTATTGATTTGATTTAAGATATAGGCCTATCCAAATGTTCTATTTCTTCTTGTGCGAGTTTTGGACAGATTGCCTTTCAAGGAATTGCGCATTTAATCTAGGTTATAAAATTTGTGGGCATAGAGTTATTCATAGTATTATTTATTATCTTTTGCATGTCCATGGAGATTTATCATGATGTCCCTTTTTCGTTTCTGAAATTGGTAATTTGTGTGCCTCCCTTTCATTCTTTTTATAAATTTAATGTTTTGACTGTGCCATGCAGCTTGCAGGATCTTAGTTCTTCAACCAGGGATTGAACCTGGAATCATGGCAGTGAAAAGTACTGAGTTGTAACCACTGGACTGCCAGGGAACTCCCCTCTACTCTAAATTTTACTATTTCTTTTCTTCTGCTTACTTTGGATTTAAAGTGATCTTTTTACTTTCCTAAGATAGAAGGTTAAATGATTAATTTTAGATCTTTTTTCTTTTCCAGTACCTGCATTCAATGTCATACATTTTCCCATAAGCACTGCTTTCATTATATTCCACAAATTTTAAGTTGTGTTTTCACTTTCATTAAGTTCAAAATATTTTTTAATTCCTCTTAAGAGTTCTTTGACCCATGTGTTATTTAGAAGTGTATGGTTTAATCTCATGTATTTGTAGATTTTCTAGCTATCTTTAATTCCACTGCGGTCAGAGACAATACTTTGCAAGATTTTTACTCTTTTAAACTTATTAAGATGTGTTTTATGGCCCAGAAGGTAGTTTATCTCAGTGAATGTCCCATGTGATAGTGAAAAGAAAATGTAGTCTGCTGTTGTTGAATGAAATAGTCCACTGATGTCAATTATCTCCAGGTGATTGATGGTGCTGTTGAGTTCAACCATGTCCTTACTGATTTTCTGCCTGCTGGATCTATCCATTTCTGATAGAGAGGTGTTGAAGCCTCCAACTGTACTAGTGGATTTATGTATTTCTCCTTAAAGTTCTATCAGTTTTTGCCTCATGTACTATGAAGCTCTGTTGTTAGACACATACACATTAAGGATTGTTATGCCTTCTTGGATAACTGACCTCTTGATCATGCAAACACTTCTCTTTATACCTCATACTTACTGCTTTGAATCTGCCATCTGAAATTAATGTAGCTATTCTAACTTTATTTCGAGTAGTATTAGCTTATCTTTCCCCATTCTTTTACTTTTAATTTATATGTATCTCTCTATTTAAAGTGGGTTTTTTGGGGAATTCTCTGGCAGTCCAATGGTTAAGACTCCATGCTTTCACTGCTGAGGGCCTAGGTTCAATTCTTACTCAGGGAACTAAGATCCCACACTTTGTGCAGCATAGCCAAAACAAATTTTTTTAATTTAAAAAACTAAAGCAGATTTTTTAAAATAAAACATATATTTGATACTTGTTTTTAGATTCACACTGACAATTTCTTTTAATTGGTGCATTTAGACCATGGACATTTTAAATGATTATTAATACAGTCAGATTACTATCTATTGTATTTGTTACTGTTTTCCATTAACATTGGTTGCCCTTCTTTGTTACTATTTTTGTCTTCTCTTCCTTTTTGGTGTCAACCCAATACATGATTCCATTTTCCCTTCTTTCTTAGTATATCAATTGTACTTTTAAAAAAAATTAGTGTTTGCCCTAGAATTTTCAATATATTACAACCAATCCAAGTTCACTTTCAAATAGCACTATACTGCTTCACTGGCAGTACTAACACTTACAAAATCAATATAATCCTAATTCCTCTCTCTAATCCCTTGTGTCATTGCCGTCATCCATTTCAATTATGCATACTTCATAATCATGAAGTCGTTTTTCTATTATTTTTGAATAATACTGTTTTGAATATTTTTATTTTGAATAAAACTTTGTTATATGCTACGTTCTCTGCTAAATCAATAAAGAAAAATAAAAGTTTTTATTTTACTATCACTTATTCATTCCCTATTGCCCTTCTTTTATTTGGATGAGTTTCTGACCTGACTCACTTTCCTTCTCTCTGAAGAATTTCTTTTAACATTTCTTCCAAGGCATGTCTTCTGGCAACAAATTTCATCAATGTTTATGTAAGAAAGTCTTTATCTCTCATTCACTTCTAAAGGATAAAGTTACAGAACACAGAATTCTAGATTGGAAGGTTTTTTTCTCCTCAACACATATGTTTCATTCCACTACATTTTTGCTTAGATGATTTCTGAGGGGAAACTGGATGTAATTTTTACCTTTGCTCCTCTTTTCATAAGATGTTTTCTTTCCTTCTGGCTTCTTTCAAGATTTTTTTCCTTTGATCTTCTGTAGTTTGAATATATTATGCCTAAGTGTATTTTTGTTTGGTTGATTTTGTTTTGTGTTTTGGCATTAGGCTCCCTGGTGTTCCCTGAGCTTCTTTCATCTGTGGTTCAGTATTTAACATTGACTTGAGGAAATTCTCAAGTCTTGAGTTTACCAGAAGCCATCCTGATTCACAATCTAGAAGTTGTCTCTATATAAATAAAAGTTAAAGCCACGGTAAAGATAAGTGGGTGACGTGAAACATTTTGGATATACTTGTGAGAGCACCAACCCTTAAGGTATATACTGAGAAGGAGCCATTAAAATGCCGTTTAAAAAAAAATGAGCAGCGAGAAGAGAGTGGTCTGTCCAATAAAGCCATTTTAATAAAATCCAGCATCCCTAACAGAGTTTAAGAGTAAACTAGCAAATAATCCATCCTCTCTCTCTCTACACTCTGCTCCACTCTAAAAACACATCAACTGCATCCATGTCCCAGAGATTTTTCACTGCCCCCTTCTCCTCCTTGCATAGTTCTCTCCCCATGTTCTATGAACCACCACCATAAATCCTACTCGCCCTTCAGCAGCAGCTGGAATAGGAGCCTGGCTTAAACTGAAGAATGGTGCCCACCACCCAGTTCTACAAGGCCTGCGTTATTAGCCACAGCAATCACTGACCCGCAGTACACACTTAGAGGAATTCCGGGAAAAGATCAAGAAAGAGGCACTCTGTGCTCTGGCAAAATAGGCGAAATAGGCCGTTAGATAGAAATACTTCAAGAGAAACATTTTTAGAACCTAGATTCTCACATCCTCCTATATTTAGAAAAAAAACACAAAAATCATTTAGATATGTTCCTCAGGACTAGCAATAATCCTTCAGGAGATGAATGCTTGATTACAACCCTGCACCCCAAAATCACACGTGTACTAGCCTTCCCCCACCTTTTCAGAATAGTTCTTCAGGGATATCTGAGAGGCTGTCTCCAGGCCACAGTCCTCAGTAAGACGCAGAAGAAACTCAACTCACAGGTCTTCCTTTGTGCTTTTTTTTTTTCCCCCAAGTTGACACTGGGACTTTCCCCAATAAGCCCTTTATCCTCCTTCTCAAAGCTCAGCTGATGGAGACTCTCCCGCGGAGCTGTCTTTCACTGATCTTGAGCCCTCAAGACGTGCCCACAAGCTGTGTAGAAGGTGCAGTCCTCTTACGGTTTCTCACGTACTTCCAGTGAAAGTCCTGGTTCCTCGCCCTCCACATATCTCCTTTATAAGCTTTATCTACGCTGCCTGGGCTACAGTTACACGGGGAAACCCTCATCTATCTGACAGATACTTCACAGACTGTTACGTTGCTCACTGAGCGGCCGCCGCCGCCGCTTTCCAGCCTACTGCAAACTCCAACTTCTCGCGAGACCACCTGGTAGCAACTAGAGCTCCGGCCTTGCCAGGCCTCAAGCCCCACCCGCCACGCTCCAGCCCCCGCAACCCCCGCCTTCACGCTCGCCCCGGCGCAGGCGGACGCATGCCCCGCCCACATCCCCGACCCTGCACGGCTGTTTCCAGTTATCTGCTTCACGCTGACTGCGGTCTGAGGAAATGGCGAACCAGGTATAATCAGCTGTTACGCTGGCTGAGTCCAAGAAAGAGAGGGAGAGGGGGAAAGCATGGAGCGGAACCTGGCCGCTGGCTTGAGAGGAGTCGGGGGCGCGTGGGGCTTGGCCCGGAGCCTGACTCTGGCTGATGGAGCTGAAACGCGGCCGTGGGGAGCTAGCAGCTCAGCAGGGAGGGAGTGAGGAACTTTGATTCGGCTCCTTTCGTGGCCGGGTTCTGCTGCTTCGCGGGCAGACGAAGCGGGATGGGGCTGGGGAGAACCGTAGAGTGCGGGCGGGGTGGGATCGGTATCCTGGTATTTGGGAGGTGGTTTAAGAGTCCCCACGCTTTGCGTACATAAAGTTACATCACTTGCTGTGGATCATACTTTGAGGTAGCAAAGCTGCAGCTAGAGCCCGTGCTCCTAACCCCTAGGTTGTGTTTCACCATAGTAGTTCATAATTGAGCTATTTTTCTGCCTCCAAGGACTGTACTTTGGAAGGCTTCGTAAAGTTTTGGAGCACCTGGGCACCAGAGCTTTATACACACCCTACTTGAATCCTTTTGTAACACCTATGCAAGATAGTACCCCATTTTAGATTAAAAAAACTTGAGAGTTACAGATTAGTCGCGATTAGTGGTCACACTAAGGATGGTGAGCCGGGGTTGCACCCTGTGCAACATACTATTAAAAGTTCCTGAAATACACATTAGCCAGTAAAGGCAGAAATATGCGAGTAACAGGATTAATCTAAACGTCGCTGTTTGTTTTAATGCTTTACAAAGTTAACAAATTTTCTTGAAAGATTTGAACTTGAATAGAAATGATAAAGTCTAAACGACCTTTAAGATTTAACAAGTTGGCAGCTGTTTTTCCTGTGATAGTTCAGATGTTGAAGTAGGGCAGTTGCCTGCGGATTTAGTGAGGCTTTGTTTTGTTTAGAATTGTTATTGAAAGGAAAATGTTAAAAACTTTCAGATATGCTTTAAAAGTGGGGAGGAGGGATTTAAAGCTTAGATTGTGAATGAATTATTTATTCTCGTTGCTTTAGATCTTTAGAATATGTGATTTCATTGTTAGTATTTTGAATTTTACCTTTGGAGTTTGGGATTTATGGTACATTGAGGTGAAAAAAGTTTCTAATGCAGTGTATAAATTTTTTATCAGCACTTAATATCTACATTTTAATTTTAAAAGTGATTATTTCCAGCCTCATAAGTTTATGCAAGCCAGTCATCCCTCTGCATAGGTCAGCTCTTCTTTTCCTCCACTCTGTTCTCTTGCTACTAATGGCTACTAACTTACTTCTGCGAAGCTGCAATGGCAACCCACTCCAGTACTCTTGCCTGGAAAATCCCATGGGCGGAGGAGCCTGGTAGGCTGCAGTCCATGGGGTCGCGAAGAGTCCGACACGACTTGAGCGACTTCACTTTCACTTTTCACTTTCATGCATTGGAGAAGGAAATGGCAACCCACTCCAATGTTCTTGCCTGGAGAATCCCAGGGACAGGGGAGCCTAATGGGCTGCCGTCTATGGGGTCGCACAGAGTCGGACACGACTGAAGCGACTTAGCAGCAGCAACACCTTGTCAAGGACTGTATTAGGGGCTTCATTTTCATATCCACAGCTCACAATCATTCTATATGTAGATATTTTATCTCTATGTAACTGTTCCTCATCTTTCATCCTAGTTAAAAGTGACACTTCCCCAAACCCACCAACCAAAGTTACACTGTTTCACTCTTTCTCCACATTTTGCAATCTGTAGCACTTTGTGCCTCTCCCTTTAAATCACACATTTTGTAATTATTGGCTTTTAAGTCTACTATAATCTCAGCACGACCTTTATTCCATAAACATGTTTCATAATCATTCTGTGAGCTAATCAAAACCTTCCTCATTACACTTGATTCTCTCTGGTAAAGGAGAAGTATACCAACTGGAATCTCTAAAGTGCACTATACTATAGAAATACAATATGAGTCATGTATATAATTTTAACTTTTCTAGTAGCCACATTAAAATGGCATTGTTGGATTAAAATTTAACCCAATATATTCAAAATACCATCTCAACATGTAATCAGCATTTTTTAAATAGTGAGTCTTCAAAACCTGGGATTATTTTACAGGTACAGCTTATCTCAGTTCAAACTGGCCATTTTTCAAGTGCTCAAAAGCTACATGTGGCAGGTGGCTACTGTTTTGCATAGCACAATTGAAAGGGATAGGTGTGGTTTTTTTTTTTTAGATCCCCCATTCTGATTCTCTTCCTTATACCACTTCCCGCTGTGCAGTTTTACAGCAAACCAGTGTTACTTACACCAGCCTGAGCAAAAAAATTTCATTGGACACATCTTAAGCATTCAGAGCCCTTGGGCCCTATACCAGACTACTGAATCAGATTCTCTTGGAACCTGTATTCTTAACCTTCTCCTGCCCTTGCGTTGTAGAAGGTCATTAAATATTTGATGAATGAAGCTTTTTTTTGGTCATGCAGCTTGCAGGGATCTGAGTTTTCCCCTCCTTCGCTCCCCCAACAGGGACCCAGGCCCCAGCAGTGAAAGTGCTGAGTCCTAACCACTGACTGCCAGGGAATTCCTGAATGAAACTTCCATATGTGATCATCTCAATGAAAATTTTTTAATGAGTACTATTTATATAAACACATGCCAGGAGATTCTCAATATCACTTGGAGTTGTGTCATTGTGAATCGGTGATATACTGTCTAAGATTAGCATTCATCATCATCTAAATTAACTAAGTAGCTCTGATTAGTTCAGGAGGATAAGCATCTTGCTCTGTTTTCCCCCATTGCAGGTTATCAAGTGCAAGGCTGCAGTTGCCTGGGAGGCTGGGAAGCCTCTTTCTATAGAGGAGGTAGAGGTGGCACCCCCAAAGGCTCATGAAGTTCGAATTAAGGTAATGAAACATCTAAGGCACTGGAAGGGAAGGCCTACAATTAGGTCTCTAGATAGATGAGTCCTCTGAGGTCTACAGAGGAGAAATCCCCAAGGACAGCGTCAAGGAGAAGGGACTGAGAGTCATCCAGCCTTGGAATCCTGGCTCTCAGTCCATCCCTCTCACTTTTGCAGTGCTCCTCCTCTTTTTAGCTTTGGTGTTGCACTGAACAGCCTTCTCCATGGATCAGTGGATGAGTGCAGTTGATCTTCTGTAGCCTGGGTTTAGGGTGACTTTATAGGATGTTCCCCTTTCTGCTGATCCCATAACTTAGGATGTATTCTTAAGATTCTTTGGATTATTGGAAGAAACTTCAAATAAGATTTGGGAACAGGTTCCTAACTGACTGGATCAACAAGCAAGTGAAGCAGGCTTGCTTAGAGAGCTTTAAAATGTACTGACCTTTGCAGACAAGTCCAAGGTTCAGGGGATTCATTATTCCAGCACCTCTTAATCTCTGCTGTGGCAAAGAAAGTGAAGTTACCCCTGGAGAGAGGCATATCGCACAAGGCAGCCAGCTGGATACTCTGGCATTCTACTCTGTACTTGTGATGTAAAATCAGTGCTTTAAAGTAATGACCATTGAGTAAAATGAACCTTCTAGAAAAAAATAACCATTTTTTTGCTGTGAATTGGAGTATACTTCCCCCATCCCACTCCAGTTCTCATGCTTCCAGGGATCACATTTAACAAGTCGAGAAGCCAGGGCCAAATAATTTTTTCAGATTCTTTTAACCCAGGCTCAGGAATCTGAAATCTTTGCAGAAATCAACCTGATTGTGATTTTTCTGCTAAAGAAAAAGTTGATCCTGGATGTGCTAATATGAGCTGTACAGGGCTACCAGTCTTCCCTGGGAAACTGCTAACAAACAGCTAAGAATGTTACATTGTAATCAGGTTTAAATGTGAGAAGCAGAAAAACGGATACTCCCAAGACTTTTCCTTTCTGTGCTTTTGGCAGTGTGAAAAGAAAAGAGATACTTGAAAGCCAGAAAAATTGGGATAAAGGGCTTATTTAAGCAGAAATTCTGTGTGGCTGCTCAAGAGGGAGTTGGTTCCAATAAAAGCTCTTGAGTTTTGCCACAGACCAAGCAAGCTGGCATATGTCTTTTTAGAAATCTCATTCCCCAACAGTCAGGAGGAGGCCAGCAGTGAGATGGGCTCTACCTGCTTTTGCACACAGGTGGTGTTCCTCTCCACACCCGCAGAAAGCACCGTGCTCATAACATGCCTTGGTTTACCTTCTCCTGCTAACATGTATCAAAAAGGAAAATAGATAACACTATGTTTCATTGCCTATAAAGGTACCATTAATTTTATGTACCACTAAGAAAATGCTGCCAATTCCAGTTGTTAAGGTGCCATCAGTGATGAGCACATGCTGATTTTAGAGAGGTTAAAATATGAAAGAAGTGTATCTTCTAACCAATAAAATATGCTGTTAAGTAAAAATATCTCTCCTTTGACCTATGTGTCACTCTGAATTGCATGTGCATACACTCAGACGCTATTTAATATCCTGTTAGATTATTGCCACTGCAGTTTGCCACACTGACGCCTATACACTGAGTGGGGCTGATCCTGAAGGGAATTATCCAGTGATCTTGGGACACGAAGGTGCTGGAATTGTGGAGAGTGTTGGTGAAGGAGTTACTAAGCTGAAGGCAGGTAAGGAGGATATTTGAACCACTTATTTTACAATTTTGGCTTATTTTTATATGAAATTATATTTCTGATACACTATACATTGTTTATTTTTGAATAAGTTACCGCCTAAGTAAGTTGTCAAGATTGATTTTATTCCTCATCTGGAAAACACAAATATTTGAGAGCTTTTTCTTTTCTGATTATGAGACTGGTACTTATCTGACATGGTTTTTGCCCAATTAAGCAAGAATTTTTGAAGATGCATCAAGTCAGTATAGTGAAGCACATGACTTCCTTGTTCTCCACTTACTGTTTTGAAAGTTTCATTTAGATAAAAATTTGAAGCTTGTTTTTGTTTTTGTTTTTTTTGCATAGTCAGGCAGTGTCTGATGTTATGTAGGTAAAGTTCTAGGCCTTAAAGTTGTTAACCTGCAAAGCTGTGTGAGTTGACAAGAATGGGAATTTGTAGGGGCTGAAGTATTTGTTTAGAATCAGGTGCTACCAATTCAGGACAGTGTCCTTGCGTTTGTTTTCCAGGTGATACTGTCATCCCACTTTACATCCCCCAATGTGGAGAATGCAAATTTTGTCTGAATCCTAAAACAAACCTTTGCCAGAAGATAAGGTTAGTGTCTTTTTATTTTATTCTTAAAACAAGAGGTAATATTAATCATGATAAGTAATTATGTGGCAATTTATACAGAGCATTCTACGTGCATTATTTCATTCTGTCTTCTTGGCAACCTGTCATTATCACTGGTATCACTGTATTTTCATAGATGAGAAAATTTAGACTTGGAAATTAAGTGGTATGCTAGGCATCATCAGCTGTTGGGAGAGATAATGTAATTTTCTGAACCCATTCTCTTTCCATAATACTAGGGTAAATTTGCCAAAATAGGTAGTAAGGAGGGACATGGTTATGAAATTGAATGAAGGCATTTTTATGAGCCATTTTATTGTCCATGAAACCAAAGTAATAAAACTTAGCTCATAAGGTTTGGGGAAGCCTCCAAGAGATAACATAACCCTTTGACAAAGAAAGGGTGATTATTTATTGTAGCAAGGTAACACACTTAAAGAACTTCTTTGAGGCATTTAAGATCTTGTGTCTGTTTTCCCCCTTTTGCACCTTTTTTGTCACTGAAGTAGAACATACATATAATGAAGTAATTAAAGTGTACAAATACTAAGTGTACAGCTCAATGAATTTTTATGCTTATACACACCTAATAGTTATAACCTTCACTCAGATCAAGATAGAAAACCCTTCCAGCTGCCCACAAAGTTCTTCATGTCCCTTACAGGTCAACACCTACCTCCCTCAAAGGTAACCACTATTGTTATTTTTCACTGTAAAACTTCATATAAACAGAATTATGCAGAATGTGCTCTTTTGCCTGGTTTATTTCATTCATAATGTCTGTTGAAGTGGCCGTGCTGCTATATGCCTCTGATTCTCTTTTGTTTCATTCCAAATATCTCTGTTTACCCTTTCTCCCATGGACATTCACATTGCTCCCCACTTTGACCCTGCTATGGTTAGTGCCACTTGGAGTGTCCATGTGTGTCTCTTGATGGATATCTTGATGGACATCTATGCAACTTTCTCTTGGGTATTTCCCTAGGATTGAAGTTGCTGAGTCATGGGATATACTCCCACCCGGCAATATTTGGGAGATCTGTTAGTTTTTGCATTGTTTTCTAACGCCATTGACAAAATTAGTTTCTTTTTTTGGAAGACAAAATTGCATTTATTTTATCACATGAACACAGTTACAAAACTAGAACCAAAAAAATATAACTATAGTCATTTTGAAAGGGAATTCCAAACACTATCTGAAAGACTTCTGACATACCAAGTAGAATAATGGTTGTAGGCTTTTTTGTGGCTGGCTGTAAGCTTTTAGAAGGACAGGTTCTTTCAAGCTTAAAATATATCCCATATCACCTTTTGTTCATGAGCCTCTTCTGAAAACAGAGCAGTTTCTGACATTGAGAGCTATGCAAATTTAACTTGCTCTCATAAAGATATAAAGGTTATTGGGGTAGAGCTTTGTCATCTGTTTGTTTCTGGTCATATTTATGTTTCTCTCAAAGGAAATGTTCTTGAATCCACAGGCAGTTGACTTTTTATTCATCTGTATATATTTTATTCATATATATTCCAAAGGTTTATCCAAGAGTGTACATCAAGTTCTAGTGTTTGTTTTTATTAAAAGTAACCTTTTTATTAAGCACTGTGCCAGGCACAATGCTAATGCTTACATAACCTCTCATTTGATTTTTTAGTAATCTCTAAGAAAGATGGTTTCTCTGATTTTCTAATGACAGAATGAAGGCACAGGGGTTAATTCACTTGACAAGGGCCACGTGGGATTTGAACACAAGTGTGTGTGACCTTCTCGAACTAACACCAAAAAAAGATATCCTTTTCATTATAGGGGACTGGAATGCAAAAGTAGGGAGTCAAGAAATACCTGGATTAACAGGCAAATTTGACCTTGGAGTACAGAATGAAACAGTCAGCAAAAATAAGACTGGGAGCTGACTGTGGCACAGACCATGAACTCCTTATTGCCAAATTCAGGCTTAAATTGAAGAAAGTATGGAAAACCACTAGACCATTCAGATATGACCTAAATCAAATCCCTAACGATTATACAGGGGAAGTGAGAAATAGATTTAAGGGATTAGATCTGATAGGGTGCCTGAAGAACTATAGACGGAGGTTCCTGACGCTGTACAGGAGACAGGGATCAAGACCATCCCCAAGGAAAAGAAATGCAGAAAGGCAAAATGTTGTCTGAGGAGGCCTTACAAATAGCTGTGAATAAAAGAGAAGTGAAAGGCAAAGAGAAAAGGAAAGATATACCCATTCGAATGCAGAGTTCCAAGGAATAGCAAGGAGAGATAAGAAAGCCTTCCTTAGTGATTGGTGCAAAGAAATACAGGAAAACAATAGAATGGGAAAGACTACTGAGCGACTTCACTTTTACTTTTCACTTTCATGCATTGGAGAAGGAAATGGCAACCCACTCCAGTGTTCTTGCCTGGATAATCCCAGGGATAGGGGAGCCTGGTGGCTGCCGTCTATGGGGTCGCACAGAGTTGGACACGACTGAAGCAACTTAGCAGCAGCAGCAGAGATTTCTTCAAGAAAATAGGAGATACCAAGGAAACATTTCATGCAAAGATGGGCTCAGTAAAGGACAGAAATGGTAAGGACCTAACAGAAGCAGAAGATATTAAAAAGAGGTGGCAAGAATACACAGAAGAACTATACAAAACAGATCTTCATGACTCAGATAATCATGATGGTGTGATCACTCACCTAGAGCCAGACATCCTAGAATGCAAACTCAAGTGGGCCTTAGGAAGCATCACTATGAACAAAGCTAGTGGAGATGATGGAATTCCAGTTGAGCTGTTTCAAATCCTAAAAGATGATGGTGTGAAAGTGCTACGCTGAATATGCCAGCAAATTTGGAAAACTCAGCAGTGGCCACAGGACTAGAAAAGGTGAGTTTTCATTCCAATCCCAAAGAAAGGCAATGCCAAAGAATGCTCAAATGACCGCACAATTGCACTCATCTTACACGCTAGTAAAGTAATGCTCAAAATCCTCCAAGCCAGGCTTCAACAGTCTGTGAACCATGAACTTCCAGATGTTCAAGCTGGATTTAGAAAAGGCAGAGGAACCAGAGATCAAATTGCCAACATCCGCTAGATCATCAGGAAAGCAAGAGAGTTCCAGAAAAACATCTATTTCTGCTTTATTGACTATGCCAAAGCCTTTGAGTATGTGGACCACAACAAACTGTCGAAAATTCTTCAAGAGATGGGAATACCAGACCACCTGACCTGTCTCTTGAGAAATCTGTATGCAGGTGAGGAAGCAACAATTAGAACTGGACATGGAACAACAGACTGGTTCCAAATAGGAAAAGGAGTACGTCAAGGCTGTATGTTGTCACCCTGCTTATTTAACTTAGATGCAGAGTACATCATGAGAAACACTGGGCTGGAGGAAGCACAGCTGGAATCAAGATTGCCGGGAAAAATATCAATAGCCTCAGATATGCAGATGATACCACCCTTATGGCAGAAAATGAAGAGGAACTTAAAGAGCCTGTTGATGAAAGTGAAAGAGGAGAGTGAAAAAGTTGGCTTAAAACTCAACATTCAGAAAACTAAGATCATGGCATCTGGTCCCATCACTTCATGGCAAATAGATGGGGAAACAGAGACTATTTTGGGGGCTCCAAAATCACTGCAGATGGTGACTGCAGCCATGAGATTAAAAGACGCTTGCTCCTTGGAAGAAAAGTTATGACCAACCTAGACAGCATATTAAGAAGCAGAGACATTACTTTGCCAAAAAAGGTCCATCTAGTCAAGGCTATGGTTTTTCCAGTAATAATGTATGGACATGAGAGTTGGGCTATAAAGAAAGGTGAGCACCGAAGAATTGATGCTTTTGAACTGTGGTGTTGGAGAAGACTCTTGAAGAGTCCCTTGGACTGCAAGGAGATCCAACCAGTCCATCCTAAAGGAGATCAGTCCTGAGTGTTCATTGGAAGTACTGATGTTGAAGCGGAAACTCCAATACTTTGGCCACCTGATGCGAAGAACTGACTCATTTGAAAAGACCCTGATGCTGGGAAAGATTGAAAGCAGAAGGAGAAGGGGACGACAGAGGATGAGATGGTTGGATGGCATCACCTACTCAATGGACATGAGTTTGAGTAATCTCCGGGAGTTGTCGATGGCCAGGGAAGCCTGGCATGTTGCAGTCCATGGAGTCTCAAAGAGTTGGACATGACTGAGCGACTGAACTGATTGACTGTGTCTGTCTTTAGGGCCCATATTCCTAAGCAAGATGTTACATCAACCATTTAGAATATCAAAAGTAATTTTGAAACCGTTGCAAGAGAGAAGATAACTTGAATCCATGGGGACTATTACACTTTGAAATAGGCCTCCTAAGAAATCTGAATTAACCAATTTGGACATCTGCTTTTATGTGCTGATCTGGATCGGTTCAGTTCAGTCGGTCAGTCCTGTCTGATTCTTTGCGACCCCATGATCCGCAGCATGCCAGGCCTCCCTGTCCTTCACCAACTCCCTGAGTCCACCCAAACCCATGTCCATTGTGTTGGTGATGCAATCCAACCATCTCATCCTCCATCATTCCGTTCTCCTCCTGCCCTCAATCTTTCCCAGCATCAGGGTCTTTTCCAATGAGTCAGCTCCTCGCATCAGGTGGCCAAAGTATTGGAGCTTCAGTGTCAACATCAGTCCTTCCAATGAACACCCAAGACTGATTTCCTTTAGGATGGACTGGTTGGATCTCCTTGCAGTCCAAGGGACTCTCAAGAGTCTTCTCCAAGACCAGATTTCAAAAGCATCAATTCTTCTGTGCTCAGCTTTCTTTATAGTCCAACTCTCACATCCATACATGACCACTGGAAAAACCATAGCCTTGACTAGACGGACCTTTGTTAGCAAAGTAGCGTCTCTGCTTTTTAATATGTTGTCTAGGTTAGTCATAACTTTCCTTCCAAGGAGTAAGTGTCTTTTTAATTTCATGGCTGCAATCACCATCTGCAGTGATTTTGGAGCTCAGAAAAATAAAGTCAGCCACTGTTTCTACTGTTTCCCCATCTATTTAGTTGCTTGTAATCTCTGCTGTGTGGATGCTGTTTTGGCTTAATGCTTTTTGAAGTTATATTTGCTCACAGTTTCATGATGGAATTTTTTTTTCTTTTTTAAAAAATTAATGTATTTTAATTGGAGACTGATTACTTTACAGTATTGTAGTGGTTTTTGCCATACATCAACATGAATCAGCCTCAGGCGCACAAGTGTTCCCCATTCAGAACCTCTCTTCCACCTCCCTCCCCATCCCATCCCCCAGGGTCATCCCAGGGCACCAGCCCTGAACACAATGTCTCATGCGTAGAACCTGGACTAGCGATCCGCTTCACATGTGATAATATACACGTTTCAGCACTACCCTCTGAAATCATCCCACCCTCACCTTCTCTCACAGAGTCCAAAAGACTGTTCTTTACATCTGTGTGTCTTTTGCTGTCTCACATATAGGTCACATGATGGAATTTTAAAATCATTTTATGTGATCCATAAGTTGTACCTGTTAAAATTATTTCAGTACTCTTGACAGGTAATCTAGAGGGATATTGAATGTTGGAAAAGATTCGTAAGATTATAATTCTTTTAAAAGTTTTCCTAATCAGGAATTGGTGAAAGGTGCTAAATTGATTAATGAATACATTAGAAATTAGAGTTTTGGTCTTAGCACAGTCTTCTAACTATTTACTGGTCATCATTTTAAAACATTGATTTCTTTTTCTTTAGAGTCACTCAAGGAAAAGGATTAATGCCAGATGGCACTAGCAGATTTACTTGTAAAGGAAAGACAATTTTACATTACATGGGAACCAGCACATTTTCTGAATACACAGTTGTGGCTGACATTTCTGTTGCTAAAATCGATCCTTTAGCACCTTTGGACAAAGTTTGCCTTCTGGGTTGTGGCATTTCAACTGGCTATGGTGCTGCTTTGAATGCTGCCAAGGTAAGTGTTGGCCTGGGTTTTAGCTTCCACCTTCTAACTTCGTACAGCAAAGCTTTGCTGAAGTAGTGAACTTGGCCCAACCTGTAAGAAAACTAATGATTTTGCTGACTCTTACAGAATGAGTACCTTATAGGCTGTATTTAATGTTAGGTGGAGCCTGGCTCTACTTGTGCTGTCTTTGGCCTGGGAGGAGTTGGATTGGCAGTTATCATGGGCTGTAAGGTGGCTGGTGCAACCCGGATCATTGGTGTGGACATCAATAAGGATAAATTCGCAAGAGCCAAGGAGTTCGGGGCCTCTGAGTGTATTAACCCCCAGGACTTCAGTAAACCGATCCAGGAAGTGCTCATTGAGATGACTGACGGGGGAGTTGACTATTCCTTTGAGTGTATTGGTAATGTGAAAGTCATGGTGAGTATTCCTGGTTTCATTCCATGTGCTTGTGTGTGTGTGTAACTGCCTTTTTAAATGTAATTTCCTTTATTAAGATAAAATATTGTTTTGTTTTGCAAAGGAGAAATCTTAAATTCTCGGATAAGAATGGTTGCTGAAAGAAGGGAAAAATAACTATTGAACTATACAAGGGAAAAATGAAGGAAAATGTTATTTTGCCTTTCAGTCTCTGCTATATCTTAAAGTGCGTTTCATTAAATGAAAAGGCAAAACGATGCAGTTATAGAGAACATGGGCTATGGAATTAGATACATATCCACATAGTGACTCAGTAACCTTGAGCAACTACTTCTCTAAATCTGTTTCAAGTGTAAAATGCAGATAGTAATTAGGTATAGGTATTATAGGTATGTACTTGACAGAGTAGACACTCAGCAGAAGTATTACTGTTACTTCTCTGCTGCTGCCTTTATTAAGGTCTTTAGAATTTCATGCTAAGACTTCCTTTTTAAAGTAGACAACAAATAAAAGCTTTAAATTCTTTCAATTTGTGTTAATATTTAGCCAAATTAGCAAATTCTTTTAAAAGTACCTGTTAAAATTGTTCAATAAAATTAAACAACTTAATAAATACTTGGATCATTTTGTTGCCACTTTTCTAAAAAAGTTCTCTGTACCACTTCCCTGTCCCCTAGAAGTTTCTGGAGAAGTAGATATTCTTAGCAAAATGCACTGACTTCTGTGGTTTGTCTGCAGAGAGCAGCACTGGAGGCCTGCCACAAAGGCTGGGGCATCAGTGTGGTAGTGGGAGTAGCTGCCTCTGGTGAAGAAATCGCCACTCGTCCGTTCCAGCTAGTCACGGGCCGCACGTGGAAAGGCACTGCCTTTGGAGGTAATTTGATGGATGAGGACATTTTCTTCTGTTATTTCCTTTAGCAGAATTGTAATCCCAATGAGTACTAACCCTGGGGACTGGGGAGGTGCTCAGCTTCTTCTGAAACACAAGGCTACTTTTTATACCCTGAAAAAAAATACTAATATTCCATTAATGAAATAGCTGGGGCTAGGTCAGAAGCTGGATACAGGATAAACCAGGCCAGCCACCTTGTGTCATCTGGTAGACTTATATAGGTTACTGGCATTTTTTTACTCATTTTCCAAGAGAGTGCAGTGATCCCTGGATGTGATCATGTTTCTCTCTAAACAGTACTGATTTCAGCAGTAACCAGTCTGAGTAAAACTTTAAGTTAGACAGAGCCTTATAACAAAATGGAAAAGCTGCCAGACTGATCGTTTTTCCCTTGAGTGTTCCTAAAAGTATGTGGTTACCTGAGATTGCCAACTACCAGGAGAATGCTAAGTAATAGTTTCTCTTTCTTAGGGTCGCTCAGCTAGGGAAGAGAAAAGACATCAAAACATGTTTATATATCCCAACTATTGTGAATGAAGGAAACCTTAAGTTTTTAATAGATTTTTTTAAAATATATCCTTACAATTCTAAGGAAAAAGTATTACATAGCATGAGTTTCAAATGAAATGAACTGCGTCTAACAAAGTGTCTCATTCCCTGCCTCACATCATGCCACGTTTTTTTTTTCAAGGCCAGAAAATTGGGAAAGTATGAAAAATGAGGGGTTTGGCCTAAGTTTTCCTTCTTTATACTACATAATCTGTCAAGGAAAAGGTGAAGCCAACTAAACCCTCTTTTCCAAGGCCTGGACGCTAGTATGCCCCACTTGAGAGCATTAGAACAGGCCTGTGGAACCACAGCCGCAGCGCATTTGAGAACGTTCTAAAAACGTCTGGGAGACTGAGCCAGGGGGGTTGGAAGTCACTTCTAACTGAAGCCTCACCAAAACACATGCTTGTTGAGAAATAAGCTGGAGCCTTGGGGCCCCATGGGTGTTGCTAACACATGACTCACAATGTAAATAGAAGTTTTGGTGTAGGGAATAGCGGTAGCTGTACTTGTCTGTTACCAGGAGATTTAAATGAGGGGGGGGGGGAAAGGCACCAGTTTGGCATGAAAAGGTAATCTGTCGAGGATGTAAGGAGGGAGATTTGGAAAAGGGTCAGAAAGATCCCTTGGAGAAGGAAATGGCAACCCACTCCAGTATTCTTGCCTGGAGAACCCCATGAACAGAGGAGGCTGGTTGGGCAGCAGTCCATGGGTTCGCAGAGTTGGACACAACTGAAGCGACTTAGCACACACACAAAAGAAGCTTGAAATATAGTCCAAAGGAAACCTAGTTTGAAAAGGGGGAAGGCTTATTTGTACATTTACTGCTTCTTTTAATAATACAAGTGAAAAATGGAAGGATCTGACTTTGTTTAAAATCTTAACGTATAAGTAAAGGTCTTCTACTTTGCTTTTCAGTTGACAGTTTTTTATTCTGAGATGTTATCTTTGTTGTTGAAATTAAAAGCACAGAATTAAAGTCATGTATCACATCAATTTTGTTCTTCCTTGAATTTCATTATTATAGAAATGTTGCTGTTGTGGATTTAAATAATCTTGTTCTGAGACTTCTAGAGTTCTGTCCTTTATAGTTTTAAAATCTCCATTAAGGTTTAATGAGATTTTAGTAACTCTTAACAGAAAAAAGAAAAGTGCTCAAAAGGCATCTGTTTTTTTCTTAACTAAAGATGTATATTAAATTCTTCCTCCTCTCTAGGCTGATTTTGAAGTTTTTCAATTCTCTTTAATTCATGAAAAAATTCATTCTCTTAGATGTCTTTGTCACCTAAGTAATAAGCATACTAGAGAGATTTGTTGGAAAAAGTAATGAATAGATGTATGATTTCCTTTAGGATGGAAGAGTGTAGAAAGTGTCCCAAAGTTGGTGTCTGAATATATGTCCAAAAAGATAAAAGTTGATGAGTTTGTGACTCACAGTCTGCCTTTTGACCAAATTAATGAAGCCTTTGATCTGATGCATGCCGGAAAGAGGTAAGCTTTCTCTTTAGCTGTGTAGTATAGACTGTGGTAATGATTTGGGGCTTACAGAGGAAGAAGTATCTTTTAAAAAAAGTGTTTTAGTGGTGTTAAAGGATTCTGAACCTTTGTTGATTGTTTTCTTCTCTTACAGCATCCGAACGGTTGTAAAGCTTTAAGTTCAAAAGAGGAGAATTCGTCCATCCTTGTGACTAAGTCTTGGGGTCTGATTGGAGCAGCCACACAAGCAGAAAGGAGCTCTTTCAAGTTCACAGATTCTTAGATCTTCATTAACCTACTCTAAGCAATAATGTTTAGTGTGTAAATTCCTACAAGTCTAATTAAGGATAAGGCTAATACTGTCATAAATCTGTTTTCTGGTCTCTTCTTCACATAAATAATTGCTAGCTTATTAAATAATATTTCTAACATAATAAAAGGAATGCCTGTGTATGTGTGGGAGTTGTCACCTGTTTTATGCTGAATTCATTCTCATGATTTCTCTCCCTGTCATCTTCATTCTTTAAAGGAAAGACGGAGAAGGCAAGGCAGTGGTGAGTGTATGTCGCTGTCTTCACTGTCATTGGTAACTTTCTTGTAACTTTTAAGGATCTCAGACCCATTATTAAAGAACAGATTTCACCAGTCAACCGAAATCTGCTTCGGTGAGATTATCTTTTTTTTTTTGGCTGCACTGGGTCTTCGTTACTGCACCAGCTTTCTCTAGTTGTGGTGCATGGGCTTCTCATTGTTGCAGAGCACAGGCTCTAGGGTGCTTGGGCTCAGGAGTTGCAACACGTGGGCTCTATAGAGCGTGCGAGCTTATTTGCCCCAAGGCATGTTGAATCTTCCCGGACCAGGGATAGAACCCATGTCCCCTGCATTGACAGGTGGATTCTTAACCACTGGACCACCAGGGGCATTGAAGATTATCTTCTTGAGGGCAGGTACCATGCACTGATCAAACTTAGATTCCCAGTTCCTGGTATGGCATCTGGCCCATATGGAGCACTAGAATTTGTCACTGAAACTACCTTTTAAGTAGGTAGTTTTGTGTTGTTGATCCCTCTGTGAACTTATTTCAAGTATATGGAAAACACTTACTTACTGAATATCCAAACTGAAGCACTTATTTTGTCAAATCCTAACATTTTACTCTTCCAGACCACATTGCCTTTCCTCTCCTGTGGTATAGTCAGCACCCAGGATCGTGTTTATCACTCTCACCCAGGTTACCATACTTTTACTATACATATCTGTACACCCACCAGTCTTCATGTTGTCATACATGTTAAACCAGATGCTATCTTATTCTGCGGCTTTTCCACTCATTACTGTGTGATTAATCCCTGTTGTATATGATGCTCCCATTCACTGAGTACTGTATAGTCAGCACCCAGGATCGTGTTTATCACTCTCACCCAGGTTGCCATACTTTTACTATACATATCTGTACACCTGCCAGTCTTCATGTTGTCATACATGTTAAACCAGATGCTATCTTATTCTGCGGCTTTTCCACTCATTACTGTGTGATTAATCCCTGTTGTATATGATGCTCCCATTCACCGAGTACTGTATAGTCAGCACCCAGGATCGTGTTTATCACTCTCACCCAGGTTGCCATACTTTTACTATACATATCTGTACACCTGCCAGTCTTCATGTTGTCATACATGTTAAACCAGATGCTATCTTATTCTGCGGCTTTTCCACTCATTACTGTGTGATTAATCCTTGTTGTATATGATGCTCCCATTCACTGAGTACTGTATAGTCAGCACCCAGGATCGTGTTTATCACTCTCACCCAGGTTGCCATACTTTTACTATACATATCTGTACACCTGCCAGTCTTCATGTTGTCATACATGTTAAACCAGATGCTATCTTATTCTGCGGCTTTTCCACTCATTACTGTGTGATTAATCCCTGTTGTATATGATGCTCCCATTCACTGAGTACTGTGCAGTAGTAGTCGCCTATATGAACTACCATCATTCATCTGCCTCCAACTGTGGCATAGAGTTGTTTCCCAAATTGTTTCTCTGTTGCTGACAGCACCGGTGGAACATCCTTGTACATCATGCTCAGTGTCAGTCACGTAAGATGTATATCACAGGATAACATTTTAAACCTTACTAGAAATGGTCAAATTGTTCTTCAATTTCAGTTCAGTTCAGTCGCTCAGTCGTGTCCGACTCTTTGCGACCCCATGAATCACAGCACGCCAGGCCTCCCTGTCCATCACCAACTCCCAGAGTTCACTCAAACTCACGTCCATCAGGTCAGTGGTGCCATCCAGCCATCTCATCCTCTGTCGTCCCCTTCTCCTCCTGCCCCCAATCCCTCCCAGCATCAGAGTCTTTTCCAATGAGTCAACTCTTCGCATGAGGTGGAGTATTGGAGTTTCAGCTTTAGCATCAGTCCTTCCAAAGAACACCCAGGACTGATCTCCTTCAGAATGGACTGGTTGATCTCCTTGCAGTCCAAGGGACTCTCAAGAGTCTTCTCCAACACCACAGTTCAAAAGCATCAATTCTTCGGTGCTCAGCTTTCTTCAGAGTCCAACTCACATCCATGCATGACCACTGGAAAAACCATAGCCTTGACTAGACGGACCTTTGTTGGCAAAGTAATGTCTCTGCTTTTGAATATGCTGTCTAGCTTGGTCATAACTTTCCTTCCAAGGAGTAAGCGTCTTTTAATTTCATGGCTGCAGTCACCATCTGTAGTGATTTTGGAGCCCCCAAAATAAAGTCTGACACTGCATTGTTTCCCCATCTATTTGCCATGAAGTGATGGGACCAGATGCCATGATCTTAGTTTTCTGAATGTTGAGCTTTAAGCCAACTTTTTCACTCTCCTCTTTCATCAAGAGCTCTTTAGTTCCTCTTCACTTTCTGCCATAACGGTGGTGTCATCTGCATATCTGAGGTTATTAATATTTCTCCCAGCAATCTTGATTCCAGCTTGTGCTTCTTCCAGCCCAGTGTTTCTCATGATGTACTCTGCATCTAAGTTAAATAAGCAGAGTGACAATATACAGCCTTGACGTACTCCTTTTCCTATTTGGAACCAGTCTGTTGTTCCATGTCCAGTTCTAACTGTTACTTCCTGACCTGCATATAGGTTTCTCAAGAGGCAGGTCAGGTGGTCTGGTATTCCCATCTCTTTCAGAATTTTCCACAGTTTATTGTGATCCACACACTCAAAGGCTTTGGCATAGTCAATAAAGCAGAAATAGATGTTTTTCTGGAACTCTCTTGCTTTTTCGATGTTGGCAATTTGATCTCTGGTTCCTCTGCCTTTTCTAAAACCAGCTTGAACATCTGGAAGTTCACGGTTCACGTATTGCTGAAGCCTGGCTTGGAGAGTTTTGAGCTTTACTAGCATCTGAGATGAGTGTAATTGTGTTCTTCAAAGTGGTTGTCAGTTTTTACAAATCTCATGGGTATGAAATGACTTCAATTTGCATTTCCCTTAATTACTGAAGTCTTTCATTCTTTTGGTCATTTGTATTTTTTTTCTTCTGAGCTTCATTAGGTCCTGAAACCAGGTACCGTGGGTTTTTACTGGGTTTGAGTTCCAGCTATGTAGGTTCAAGTCCCGAGTGAGGTTTTGGTGGGGTTCGAGTCCCAAGCAGGGTTTTGGTTGGGTTCGAGTCCCAGCACATGGGTTCAAGTCCCAATCTGAGGTAAATGGTTTCAGTACCTTTATTCATCAACTCTCAGAAAAGACAAGATTATGTGGTCAAAGTGAAAAAAGAAATCTAAGTGTACTGACAACATTCTTCTCCCCTCCCCTCTAACCTGAAGATTCTCTGCTCCTTGCCTGCCAGGCTTGGGAATACAGAGTGGAGGTGCCAGACTGCAGAAACCCAGGCAGAGGATGGATCCATTTCTGTAGAAGGCACACAAAAGAAAGCCCAGGAAAGGAGGGGGCTGGAAGGAAGTAAAGGCATCAAGCATGAGAAGATAATTGCCTTTCTCTGACTTAGATTACATTCCACTAAAAGTTATTACAGACAATGGCTATATTTCCCTGTGCTGTACAAAATATCTGAAATCGTGCAACTCTGACTGGGACTTGACTCCACAGTCATTTAGGTGAGATCACACACCCACCTGGTCTCAGGACTTAACGCAGCTCACGTTCTTTTTAAGACTTCTTTATTCTAGATGCCAATCCTTTGCAAGTTTTGTATTTTTAATATATTCTATATTTTAAAATTTTTATTTTAGTATGGTCAAACCTATCAGTGTTTTCCTGGTGCTGTTGTTAAGTAGCATTTAGGCTTCTTTACCCTGAGCAGAATAAAGCAGCAAACCAAAATGGTGCATAGTCTTAACATCCCAGTAATCCATTAACACAAAAATAAATACATGAGGGCAATACATGCAAGAGTTAGAACATTCAAATAGAGAAAATTACATGGGAAAGAAAAGTTAAACTTCCCCCTCTCCCCCAAAATTGGTGACCACCGATAAGTTTATGTATCTTCCCAGAAGTTTCTATGAATGAAATAACATGTATACATATAATTTATACAAATGAATACTAATTAACACTATTCTGTGCCTTTTTATTTTTTCCACATATATCTTAAGACTGTTTTCATATCAGGACATTGATATACATATCTTTGGTTGCATTGAAAGCATGTGATTTTTGTTTTAATTATTCTTCTCATTGATGTGGCTTAATTGCTCCCAAAATGAAAATAGAAAATGGCAGTTATGGTCAGGACTTCTTTTTGGGTCTTTGGTGCATTTGAAGGACAAAGCACTATAGCTTCTCTCATTTTATCCAGAGGGCTAGAGACTCAGTAGGGACCCAAAGGGCTCTAACCTATTGTCCTGCATAAACTGGAAGAAGACGAAATTAAAACTAGCGTCTACCCCAGCTCTAAGAAATGTACTTTCATCTGGTTTGTTTTAGCTCAGCCTTCCAGGAACAAAGTATATTTTACTGCCTTAAGCAATTGCCGTAACAAAGAACATATGAGGGTAATAATGGAGAAGAGCTAATAATTCTTTTAAAAGATTCTTCCACTCATTCATGTATAACATGAGTTATACATGAATGAGAATGGCAAACATTTTACGTTCACCAATATGAGAAAGTAAAGCAATTTTAAGATAGTAAAATAATGGAACCGCAATTCTTGTAGCTGGTCAATTAGGAAGTTTACTTTTCATTTCTGTCACAGTGAAGTGTACAGTCTTGAGCCAGCTAATTCAGTTTAACAGGCATGAGCATTTCCTGGATGAAAGCACAATTGCCTCTTTGAAGAAACCAGTATCACCATGAAGACTCTTGGATCATGGGACTATAGGTTTAAAGTATTTCTTGTTAAGATCCTTTCAATACATCCTCTTGGATGGCATCTAGGCTGTTATGTATATTGTGGAACAAAATAGTTTTTGGAAGAACATAGACAACACAGGGCTAAAAAACATTCACTAAGTGCATGTAAGCAGATCTGTCCTGGCTGTTCAAAATCAGAACTCTGCCACCTTAAAAGTATTATTGGGAATTTTTTTAAGTTTAAATTGCTTTATTACCACAAATGGCTAATCTCTCCACTGTATATTTTATGAAAGCTAGTGAAAAACAATTTTTAAGGATCTAAAATTTTACAATACTACCAACTTTTAACAGCTTTTTGTTTCTCACTGAAAATGTTCATATACTTGGCATTTTTCAAATGTTACCAGCTTTTCCATTTTCAGCATGTTGGGCTATCTTGCTTTCTATTTAACTCACCTAGGGATGTTCACTGTGAAAAATAGGCTGTAAAATATATAGGCATATCTGACTTGGAACAAGTTTTTATTACGTGCACAGGGTACTAATATAAAGTAGAATGTGTGGAATGATGAGGTTTTTGAGGTGAGGGGACAAAGTTGCATTATATCCAAACTTTGTTACAGTGGAGCCAGTTAATGTGTGTACAACTTAAAAATGGCTACACATAATGCTACTTCTATTTCTTTCATTTCAAAGCAAAAGTAAATGTAGCTGGTGATTCTCAAAGGTTTTGCTGACCTGGGGAAAAGGGAGCATATTTTACATGTGCAGAATGCTTCACAACATCTTCTGCTTGGCTGCCAGTCTCCCAAGTAGGCTGATGATCAAAGCCTTCGAGTAACTAACAGTTCTTTGGCCCTAGAGATACTGTGTGACTCAGGAAAAACGACCTACTCAACCAATTTTGTTTCAATTAACGTGCAAGATCAGACTCTTTGTCAGCAAATACCCTTTAGAAAAAATACACCACAAACCATATTTGGAAAACATTTAAGTATATTTAAACAGTTACTCAGATAATAAGTGCATAGAACTATAACAAGAAAATCATATCTTTAAAGAAACAATTTATGAAGTGAACTGGCACAGTGAACCAGTACATACAAAGTCCTCCATTACACAGATTTCTTTTGGTGGAACTTTATAAGAACAAAGCAGATGGGATGGGCTTTTTACTTGGGGGTGGGCGGGGTGGGGAGATGGGCTTTTTACTGATTTTTACTGCACACAGATTTTTATCAAGCCAGACATCATAACAGAATTCACTGAGATGAGCTAATAGGCACATGCTCCCTTCAGGAAAGGAGTGCTGATTCACCACAGAACTACCCTGACTCTAGACAGGGGCTGAAATAGTCCTGATGACCAAGAATCAGATCTAGATGAAACAGTGGAAATTTGCTTTCAAATACCTGTTGCTTTTTTTTTTTGCAAATCTACATCTTAATACTAACAGTTCTTATCCTTGTCTATTTTGTTTCCTCAGAACCACCCAGGGCTCAGATGTACTGGTAAAGTTTGAAAAAAATTCTAAATTTTCTGTTGACCTCTGACCCAAGTACTGAAATAAAGTGAATTTGATTTAGTCACGTTATATATAGAATAAAACAGTTGCTAAGCTCTGTGTCATTGCACAAATAGGATACCCCCTTAAAGAGATGGAAATCTGTCCAAGCCATGCAACTAGTTTAAAAAATTAGAGAACTCAGCCCTGGTGTCCTGCTTGTTGATCTTGTGAGCTTCTGACACCACGATGCAGATGTGCCCACACGTGTGTGGGAGTAAACACTGCCACGTGTTTGTTGTTGGAAGTGGGATGAGGAGGCTGCAGTACTAGTAGAAGGGCCAAGCACCCAGGAGTCAAGAACAGTTAGAAAAGCTCTGCAACAGGAAAAAGGCTGACATGCACAAGAGAGATTATTTAAAATACTCTGAACTCTTAACATAAGTGGTAAGTGAAAATCTTTCCAGGAAGGCCTTCTTGAGTGCTCCACATAAACTGATTTTTAGCACATTGTTTTGGCAATATTGACACATATTTTAATATAATAGAATTACCATATACAGACAGCTCTGCTGTTGCTCACTTAAGTCCCCAGAATGAAAAGCAGCAGGTAACAGGTCGCCAAGGCCGCCTTACTCCCGCCTTTCCTTTGTAAGATAACCAAATGCAAGACTTTTTTTTTTTTTAACACTTGGCACCAAAAGGAAAAAGACGTAAGGAGAAGGCTGCCTACCTTCTGAGTTGAGACTAAGTGCGGCCACAGAATTTCAGTAAATGGAGCCTGTGCTGCTTTTCTTTAGATGTTCATTTTTCTAAATAAAGCAAAACATGTTAATAACTTCTAGAATATCAGCATAATGCAGCCTGTATTGTAAAACCATATCCTTAAACCATGTCCAGATGTTTTTTCCCAGTCTATTAGAAAATGGGCTATACATCCACATTACAAGCGGTACAATTTGCTCCTCTGGTAGCTAGAGAACACACACCATCAGATGTAGACAAAATCGTAGATCACACTATCTCAATCAATTCCAGTGTTTCCAACTCTGAGACCACTAAAATATCTCCACCATCTCTAGAGCATGTTTTGCCCTCAAGATTCACTGCATTTATTATTAAAAAATAGCTCATGGGTTTATGGGCTTCCCAGGTGGCTCAGTGGTAAAGAATCTGTCTGCCAAGCAGGAGATGCAGGTTCGATCCCTGGATCAGGAAGATCCCTGGATCAGGAAATGGCTACCCATTCCAATATCTTGCCTGGGAAAGCCCATGGGCAGAGGAGCCTGAGGAGCCTGGCGAGCTGCAGTCCATGGGGTTGCCAAAGAGTTAGACACAACTTAGCAACAAGCAGCACACACATGATTTATGAAATTTAGAATACAGCAGAATCAAAATGAATTACTTCAATTAACTTTTAAACCAGTACCCTCCTAGTGAGATATGTTCCAAGAATAGGAGCAACCACAAATTTTGCACTTAGGTTTATTGTTGGTAGTGATTCTGGTGTTGTAATTCTGAAATTATTTTACATGTCATGTAGAATCAAGCAAATAAGTAAATATTAGAGTTGTTCAGAACCAAAATTCTCACTATGGGAGAAGGAAAATACAAATACGAAACAGGGAAGGGTGAGGAAGACTAGTGTTAAATTTGAAATCAAAGTATCAGAATGAATTCATGATTTATTTTTTAATTAATTTTTTAATTGGAGGATAATTACTTTACAATATTGTGATGGGTTTTGCCATACATCAACATGAATTTATAAAAAATGCAGTTCCTGGCTCTGTTCCCTGAAAGGGCCAAGGAGCAATTAACACCCCAGCAGTACCCAGATCTTGATTTCCAAATGCCACTCCTCATGAAGAGAAACCAGGGCTCCTTGGAGAAGCAGCCAGTTCCCAGTCTGGGGCAGGAAAAGTATAAGACAAACTGAGAAGATATGGCGAAAAGCAAGGACATGCCCAAAGACTGATAGGCATAGAGCAAAATGACCCACAAATAAGCTTAAAGGTGCTTCCACTGGCCAAACATGGAACATTTAGAGTGAGCAACACTTTTAGAAACAATCAGTAAGCTAATGCTGATACTCAAAAAGTGGGCAGAGTTGGGGGGAGCCTACTTCTTCAAGTGTCAGTTTCATAAGAGATCAAAAAATGGTGGAAAAGGTTGTTCTACAGTTAAAAAAAAAAAAAAAAAACCTACAGATGACAACTGAATGCCATGGGTATGGACTCTGCATTTAACACTCTGGAGAAAGCTGACTCAGGTGTGTGAATGTGTACTATACAGACAACTGAATATTCAGTTCCTTGGGTGTGACAATGATCGTGTAGGAAATGTCCTTACGTTTTAAAAGAGATGCTGCGACAGCAGCAGATAAAGTACGATGCCATTCCTCTCCAAAGAAAAATGCTTCTTATATCAAGAGACGAGGCACAGAAACAACTGCTGAATGCAGGAAAGGGTATATGGGTATTTCGCTGCACTATCAACTTTCTGTAAATTCGAAAAATCTTCAAAATTAAAAGCTGGAAGTTAGAAAAACGCGGGGTCGGGGAAGGGGGCAGAAATAGCTTACAGACACAATTTGGGGGCTTCAGCAAAGTGGAACATCCGTCTCTCAAATTTAATCAAACTCCGTGAAAAGCCAGAGCGAAAACAGGACAAACTGAGAAGTCAAGCTAAGATGGCAAATTCCTAAACATCTTCTTCCTATCAATTTAGACATGAGGGTGACAAGTAATATAAAACTGTTGGTGAATGGGTTCTAATTCACCTTTACACATTTTGTCACCAAAAGCCATAAACTGAAGATAAAATACAAACATGTTTCCCTTCTAAATTATAATTAAAAGGGGGCTGAACAACTGGTAGGGGAAAAAAAATATTTTAAAAGATAATACAGAAAAGAAAAAGTTAACACACTGACATTTTGAGAAGTTGGCAGAATGATAAAACTACCCTAGATGTTTATTCATCTAAATCTAGTAAACATTTGTAATTAGACATATACAATTAGACTAGAGTCCCATGCTGTTTTTACATCTCCCAAACCGAGAAAAGCATCATCACCAGTGTGGTGTTTTAACAACAAAAACCCATCCCACCAAGATTTTTTTCCTTGAGCTTGTTTTCTCAAAGTAGACACCGACTAAGCCCACACCACGAACTCCATGATCAGTACATAAAACGCTGCACTACCGGTGTGGCAATCTTCGTCTTAAACAACTCTCAGAAACATGGTTACATCTCAAATACTACTGGTAGACTGCTGAACTAAACACAGGACTGGAATTTTTATACAGTCATTCAACATTAAAGAGTATTTTTACTCAAATCGTCATGAGTTTTTTAAATGGTGAAATCAGCCACTCCATTCCCACCACTTCTTTCTAAAATCCCAAACAAAATGCAGCAAAGTTAATGACCACGTGGCAGAATAATCAAACTTTTTAATCTCCCTTTACATATTATATTAACATTTATATTGCAAGGCATTCCATTCACAAATATTACAGTTTGATAAAAAACTTCACACACATACCCCCAAAAGTCTATACCAGATTCAGCCACATTACTAAATCATCAAAATAATAAAAAGTAATGAAAACATTATCGTGATTCCTTTAAAGCAAAAAAGGTCTGAGGCACTCTGGGAAAGATGTTCTCTTACAAGTGTGACATGTCAGTGGAATCCAATTATCTTCGCATACAGTTTCCAGATACCCGGTAATCAAGTATTCTCCAATGACAATGACTTTGATCTGTCTTCATGGATACTCTCCCATTTGGGACTGAACTACTGAAAGGAGCACAGATGCTGGGCAGCGGAGGTCATTTCTAATGAGGTTCCCGACTGTGTAAAGGAGAAGTGTGATTTCAGCACACCCAAGACAGCGCATCCCTACTCCTAGGGAACTGTCCAACCTCCAGAGACGTCCTTCCGCCCCACCACCAGCTTGACCAGACGTTAGCACTTCCAGACTCTGCTCCCTGCTGGAGAGGCTTCAGAACTGTCTCTTCCCCAACTTCCACAGGGCAGCCTCCAGCCTTCTCTGAGTATCTCTCCAAGGTTATGCCCTTGAAGTAGGACAGAGAGGGGAAGGGAGCATTTTTCCTCCCATCATGACCAAACAGAGGTCTGAAATAGCAATGTATTACAAAAACGTCATTCTCTGCAACAGCCAGCTTCCGTTTGGAGCACAGCTGTTTCTGCCATAACCTCGACTTTTAAAAACCTGATAACCTTTGTCCAAAGTGGATTTTGCCCCATACATTCACTCACACAGAGCCCACAATGGAGGGTCTCACTGACCGAGTGCTTTCTTATGCACAATTATAAGCGTCAATAATTAGCAGGGCAAGGAAGGAAGCCAATTTCCAGCTGGGAATTCAATCACTGCAAACGATGGGTCCGTTTATGACAGCACAGAACCCCATCAGGGCAGAATCAGTACAAACTCCAGGTCACAGAGTATTCAGTAATTACATACATGGAATTTAAAATGTATACGTATATACTTCCACACATACATAATAATAAAAAAAATCGGGAGCAACGTATGTCGCAGAAGTCTCAAGGATTCTCTTCTCCAGCACTCACCTGGAAAGCAGCTGGCGGTGCTGGCCCAGCGGTGGCAGTGACAGAAGCAACTAGAAGCAGGTTTAAGTAAAAGTGCTCAAAGGGCAAGGAAGAAAACCAGGGGTGCAGAGATTTGTGTGTAAGGCGGGGGGAAGAGGGGAGTTGAGAAATGCTTCCTTTATTCTTCTTGACCTTTTCAGACCCAAGACAAGTTCTTGAGGACACATGTCAGATGTTGTAGTCCTTCCTTATCGATAGTCAAAACAAAACAAGTAATAAAAAAATTTCCTCTTCCATTCTGTACTCTCAATAAAATGCGGAGTACAGCCAGAAAGTATAACTGAGATGCGCCGTCTTGGGGGAAATTAAAACTGGGACATGAAGTGAGGCTGCGCGCTATCAAGCCGCCGGGTCAGGATCTCACAGCCAGTGTCCGTGACCAGCAGGGTGTGCTCGAACTGGGCAGACCGCTTCCCGTCTCTTGTCACCGCCGTCCAGCCATCTGGCCAGGTTTCATCCTGCCATCCGCCTTAAACGAACAAACACCATCTCTTAATTCTACCACTCAGTCCTTTTTCTAAGTACACTCTAGGGAAGTGTACTTGCCCGTGCCCCTCTATCCTTGGGTAGCTCAGAAAACTAATCTTACAATTTATTATTAAGATGCCTGTGTACACGTCATCTGTTTAAGCTAAAGCCTTTCCAACTTCATTTTGGTCTTTAGTTCAATGAAGCAATAATAATGTTTAAATTTTACAACCTCACGTTTTGTATACTTCTCAACTACTGAATGAAGATGCTGTTTCCAAAATAAAGGCACTCAGCTTCCTTTTTGTAAATGTACTGATTACCACTCATCCCAGGACTGCATTAAAGAATTTAGCTCTCTCCTGATATAACTTTGGCATCTGACTAAACCATAGCCAGTGTATATTGTGAAGAAAATAAGATAACTTTTTATACTTTTATGATAACATTTAATTCCTGTGTAACTTTTAAATGGCAGGCACATAAATGGTGAGAACAGATTTTACTGTGAAATTTTTGTAGGCCACACCCCTGTAACCAGAAAGAGGGCAAAGAGAAAGAAACAGGAGTTTGGCAAGAGAATTTAAAAATTATGATGAGGCAGAATGGGTTAGAAAGGAAATAACAGTGAAAGAAGCTGGGAGACGAAGGAAAATGAGAGAAAGAGAAAATGGGCGTGAGATGTAGGGCAGGGAAGACAGCAGCGGAATTACAAGATTCTACAATTCCAGACACTACTAAAAAAGCATACAGAGATGTTCCTGTCTCCAAATTAGATGTTAAAAAATAACAGTAATATTCTTTATTTTGAATACTCTTTACCAAACATTAGATCTTACTGCCTCAGACAAATCCCAGAGTATAAAGTAGTGAGGTAACCTACTTCTACAACATTAAATCCCGGTCTAAGAAGAAAATATGAGGCAGCATAAAGAAAGTTAACTCATGCTTTGTCAACCATCTAACGATGAGTGAATAGATAGTTCTCAATGTAATGAATGATCTTTTCACAAATGGATTTAAGACATTAATACTTCTTTAATTTTACTGTTACCTACTGAAACAGATTCTTTACTAAATGTCAAGTCAAATATATTTGACTACTGTTCTGAGAAAATTCCTCTTCGAATTAGACACTTTCCACTATGGAACTGAGATTTAGCCCAGCTTAGTTACACTGAAGTGTATCTGGTATAATTTGATGATTATCTGAACCAGCTCAACACAATGTTATTTGCTTACTCCAGGAAACACGACTTGGAAGTGAAGAAGTGAAGTCACTCAGTCATGTCTGACTCTTTGCAACCCCCATGGACTATAGCCTACCAGGTTCCTCCGTCCATGGGATTTTCCAGGCAAGAATACTGGAGTGGATGCCATTTCCTTCTCCAGGAGACTTTCCTGACCCAGGAACTGAACCTGGGTCTCCCAAATTGTAGGCAGACGATTTACCGTCTGCCTACAATTTACCTATTTTCATTAACAGTAATGAAAATAGGTATATAACCAAAATACACTTTCCTCTCCTTGTCCTTGCCTTTCTCTGCCATCATACTTACTTATCTTGCAACTGCTTATGCGGGGTCATCATTCTTCTGGGGAGTGACAAAAACAGTATCTTACACTTGTACAGCCCTTTAAAGGTACTCTGTGTTCATACAAATCATCTCACTTAATTCTTACCATAGCCCCAGGCATTCAGATAAAAGATAAAGGTTGTAACTTCCATCTTATAGAAAAGGGAACTAAGGAGCAGGTTAAGAAGGCAGCCTCTAAAACAACCTCCAATGCTTCCCTTCAGTGTGGACTGGGTTTAGTGACTCACTTCTAAGGAAGAAAACCTGGTAGAAGTGATGGGGTATCTATCACTCTCAAGATTAGGTTATAAAAAAGACTGGAAGGATCCTGAGGGGACTTCATTAACACAGGGGACAGGATGCAAGAGCCCTACGACTGCTGCATCACTCTGCATCCCCTAATCCCAACAGACAACTGGTGAAGGAGGCCCCGGTTATTACTCCGACAGCCTCAGTGAGGGCTCGAATCGTGACGCAGATCACGGCTGTCATGCGCCTGTCTCAGCGACCGACAACAGCAGGGACATAAAACCGCCAGTGCAAAGCATGTCTGGGCTGGGCTTTCTCCACAGCAGTTGTCTGATGACAGCACCTGACGACCAAAGTGCAGACCCTGAAGAGGCAGGACAGCTCATGACTTTAGAGTCCCACACGTTCTGCTACATAACTAGCTAAGGGACTTTGGGCAAGTTATTGAACACTTAACCTCTTCAAAAATCAGTTTGTTCTCATGGATAATGGGGACAGCACCTCTACCTCATAGGTTGTAGAGAATTAAATAACTGTGTTTGCCTCAAAAAAAATGGCTCTAATTTCCTTTTCGCCCCTCTTTCTCACCCACACCAAGACACGCAACAGTTTCCACACGGCCTTGATTGACAGAGGCAACTAATTATTACAATACACCCTTTGACAGAAGCTTTATGAAAAGGGACCAGGACTCAAGTACTTCAGCATCTACTCACAGCAGACGAATTACCATGGAGAAAGTACCGCTTTCTTGCCAACCATTACAATTTTCGGTTCTCTACATGATACTGAATCGAGTTCGAGAGGGGACAGGGAGTGGAAATGAAGCAAAATCGAGCAGACTACTAATCTGATCATGAGTAACCAAACGTAAATAAAAATTCAATTACAGAATGTTACGGCATCCCTTTTTCCTCACCTTCACAAATCATTGGCTCAATTGTAAATACATGACCAGCCTTCATCACTCCAACTGCTTTATTTTCTGAAATTAAAAAAAAAAAAATCTCAGAACACAGCAAAAAACCTACAGCATATTGTTAAACACTTCCCTGGAAAAAGTACACAACTTACATTCCCATGAGTGATTCTTATATTAATGAATTTCTCCTCTCCTGACTCCCCTTTCTTAAAGTAGATCATTCAGCAAACAGGGGGGCTCTGAAAACCTCCTACTCTGGGGCAGATATTGTCCTAGGCATACTTCATTTTGCTTGTTTTCTCCAGGAAAATACAGAGATGCCCTAGACTGGATTTCAGATGTAGTTAGCACTCTGTGAAAGCAAAAGTACCTCCATTTATGTTATAGCAGGGTTAGAATAGCAATTATGTAACCAACGAAGTTCCATACTTATCCAAGTACCACAGTATAAAGGAGAACAAGATATTTCAGACTATGCCAGAAGTTGTGCATCTCCTGGCTGGGACAGGAGTGGGTGTGGATATGGGGGTGGAGGTAGGGGCACAGCCCACGGAAACAACTGTACCATTTTTAGAAAGTTTTCTAAACTGTCTTATCTTGGAAAGGGAAAAAAAGCCCCTGCACACTAACCTACTTTTTTTTTTTTAATGCTGGCAGGATTATTCCTTTTTTTACTGGAAACAAAATTTCCATTTCTCCCTCCTATTTTGTCCAAATTTGCCAATATATATTTTTCAGGATCATCATGAGAAACTCAACTGTTAGTGTCCAGATTTGCCATCTCCCCAAAAAGGCCAAAAATTTGAAAGAGGTATAGGTCTTTTTAGACAATCTCAAAAATGGAGAACAGGTTAACTTTCAGAATAAAAATCAAGAGCTGATAAGAGCATCAGTGAACGGGTGGCTGCACTTTCTCTGCCTGACCACCAGGTGGCGAGAGCATCCGCTTTCAGGCTTTCTTGATAAGACCGCTGTGCTTCCAGATGGCGACCCATGTATCCACTGGATCGATTCAACAGGCTGATTCTATTTAACAGCTCTGCCTAGGTTTGTTCTAACTTCACCCTCTTGTTTACATTCCTGCACATCTTTCCTCGTGAACAGCATCATGCTGCTTTCCACTATCTTAGGTATTGCCAAAATAAACAACCTACAGATTCCAAATCAGGAGTTTCTAAATTATTATAAAAATCTGAGGGGCAAAAATAATTTTGACTTTTTATCTCTAATTTCATGAACTTTCCCTCCAAATGGCATGCAACTTACTACATATATAGACTTGGTCATATGCCCTTGGGGTATCAAAAGAGTCAGTGCAGTACCACAGAAATAAAAATGGATAAAGGAATCGAGAACTGTACTGGCGGATACAGCAGCACCTGGGTGCAGGAGGCTAAACACCTGGAAAGTGGCAAGTCAGAATGTACATGTAAAACATATGCCGACTTCAAAGACAAAAAAAGCATGTACTATATCTCAATGATAGTTTTACACTGATTAAATGTTGAAATGCTAATATTTTTAATGTAACAGATTAAATAAAATATAAAATTAACTATCTGTTTCTTACTTTTGAATATGACAACTAGAAGTTTTAGTATTACATGAAAGTGAAAAAGAAAATGAAGTCGCTCAGTTGTGTCCAACTCTCCGACCCCATGGACTGTAGCCTACCAGGCTCCTCTGTCCGCACTGTAGGCAGACACTTTACCGTCTGGGCTACCACAGAAGTCCTTAGTATTACATATGTGTCTCATATAATTCCACTGGTCAGTGCTGATGAAGAGAATCCAAGTTCCACTCCTGTTCCTGCCACTGATTCACTGTTTAAGAAGTTACAATTCCCAGCTCACTTTGGCTCACGGTTTCAGTTTCTCAACACAGCTCACTCAGCAAAAACACACCCTCCGAGTATCTACACCATAGCAGATAATACGGCTGAGTACTTCTACAAAAACGTGCACCTGCTCTACTGTCTGCCTCACAGCATTACCGTGATCTAAGTTCTCAAGGTAGGGCAGTATCACCTTTACTTCCAAACCATGATGATAAGGAAGCACATAAGCACTCATCTTAACAAAGACCTCTTTTATACGGGATGTGGAGGGAAGTTACACAATTTCCTGGTTTCACACTCAGTTAGTTGTTTAGGAATACAGAGTTACAAGTTAAAGAAGGGATCATTTACATTCAAAAGCCTCTGCTGTACAAAGACTCCAATAGCTTCCTTTAATGCTTCCCTAAAGAGACCACAACATATTTTATTTTAACCCATTTAACACTTGACTTTTCATAAATACAGCAAAGTGGATAAAATGAAGTATACATGGGTCCCTGTTTCTTTTTTCAGAATTGTTTATTTCTAATCAAGCAGCTTAACATGAAACTCAAGAGGCATGTCGTGTACACCCGCGGGGCCATACTGTGCTGACACTATCATCGCCGTAGCGCCTTCTCCCATCAATTTTATTTCCTTAAAAAATCTCTCTTCATGACATATACCTACTGCTACACACAAAACAGACAACTAGTAAGAATCGACTACACAGCACAGGGAACTCTACTCAACACTCTGTAATGACCTACATGGGAAAAGAATCTTAAAAATGAGTGGATATATGCATATGTATAACTGATTCACTTTACTGTTTTTTGAGGGGCTCAACAGTAAAGAATCTGCCTGCCAAGCAGGAGATGCCAGTTTGATCCCCTGGAGAAGGAGATGGCAACCCACCCCAGTATTCTTGCCTAGGAAATCCCATGGACAGAGGAGCCTGGCAGGCTACAGTCCATGGGGTTGCAAAAGAGTCAGACACAACTTAGCAACTAAGCAACATTAACTGAGTCACTTTGCTGTACACCTGAAACTAGCACAACACTATAAATCTACTATATTCCAATAAAAATTAATATAAATAAATAAAGCCTCTCTTTATACAATCCATACCTAAATCTGAGTGCTATCTCTGCAAGTAAGGGTGCTTTTCTCATTCTCTCCCTTGCCCACACTTTTTCCACACGCAAAACACATGCATGCACACGTGTGGCACACAGCAGTGTCATCAGAAGAGCTACTTCCATTCTGTTAAAGGGAATGCAAAATAGGTGACCAAGGGCTGAGCAGGAAGGAACAAAGTCGGCTACTTATTATCTATTGCTAGCTTTTACTTTGTGCACAATCCCAGCTGAAATAAAAAGGACCCTGTGGTCTGCTAATAAATGCTTATTGATTTATGTCAAATGCTGTGCTTAAGTGACTTCCCTAGCTTCTCCTGTTGAGAGGTTTCTCACTCATTTCCCCTTCTTGTCGCAACTACTGATATCTTGGATTTTACCAGCTCACATCTGGATTTATGGAAACAACTATGCGTTAGGCTGACAAGCCCGCTGGCTCATACCTGCAATACATCCCAGACACCACTGGTAAATTTATCTTCTCAAAATAACAATTTCACCTTGCCATTCTCCTGCCAAAAAATCTTCTGCAATTCCTTAAAAATGAAGTCAGATATCTTCCATCTGGCACTGCCCATTTCTAGCTCACACGTAACTCTTAGCCTAAGCTTATCTTGTCTCTGTTCAGTCTGTCTCAACCTGAAGCATCTATTCATGTTTCCCCACCCTTGCCTGGAAAATCCCATGGACGGAGGAGCCTGGTGGGCTGCAGTCCATGGGGTTGCTAAGAGTCAGGTACGACTGAGTGACTTCCCTTTCACTTTTCACTTTCATGCATTGGAGAAGGAAATGGCAACCCACTCCAGTGTTCTTGCCTGGAGAATCCCAGGGACGGGGGAGCCTGGTGGGCTGCCATCTATGGGGTCACACAGTCGGACACGACTGAAGCGACTTAGGAGCAGCAGCACCATGTAGAATGCTCTTTCTCATCTTCTCCAGCAAACCAAAATCTCATTCTTTATTTCTCCCACAAGACTCGGCGCCAAACTGCTTACATCCTTACTAGGCAGCAAGGGAAAGGCTGACTCTAGAAAGGCAGACAGAACCCAGGTACCAATCCTACCCCTGACATTTATTCACTAGTTTGTGTGGACTTAAGTAAATCAGTTCCCTAAGCACAGACTCTGCTTGTTAAAAAGAGAGCTAAGAAATTATTCATAGAGTTGTGATGCACAAACGAGATAACATAAATCATCACCATCTTCACTCTAAGAGTTAACTTTAAGTGCTTTCCAAGCAAGATCTCATTTAATTCCAGTAACAGTTCTAGAGTAGGTACCATTCCCTGATATTGTATGTATGAGCAAACCTAAGCCCAACAAGGTAAATGAAAGTCTCTACATAACAGTGACTCCTCTATATTTATTAAATTCCTTATGTTACCTAATGTGGTTAGCTTTCATTTCCAGCACTAAATAACAAACTTACTCCCGTGTATCTTATCTCTTCAAGAGAAAAGATTCTGTAAGACTAATCATCCAACACTTCCTTGTTAATCTATCAGACAGCACTCAATTTCAGGCAAGGATACTTTGTCTATTCTCCTCTATTTATACCAACAAAAAACACAGTATCTGACATATATTAGGAACTCAAATCAAACTTAGAATCAGTTTCATCTAAGGAGTCAGAATATATGTGGCAGGGAGTGTTGGCTGTTCACCAAAATTACTATTTTCCTTTTCTTCCAGAGTACTCAGCTAGATCACATTTCCCTACCTCCCTTGCAGTTAGTGTAGCCATATGACTGAATTCCTGCCAATGAAAAGTAAATACAAGTGACTTGTGCCAAGTCCATGTTGGCCCACTAAAACCTCCCAAGCATACCCCTCCATGCTTCTCCCCTCCCCCCCAGTATCTTTAAGATCAGAAAGGGAACCCCCAAAGTGACCCTGAAAGCTATGTGTTGAAAGTGACAAGCGCCTGCATCAAAGAATAACTGTTCCACCCACCCCCCACAGTAACCAAACACTCAGGATCTGGACTACTGTGAGCAAGATATGTGCAGAGTATACACATTTTGGGGAGCTATTTATAACAGCTAATAGATTATTCTAATAGATACAAAACTGTGGGTCCTGTTAAATGTTTGGGGAAAAAATATCTGCTAAATAAACAGTTAGCCAATACAAACTCTTTGGACAGTACTTACTGGCGTAGTGGGGTACATTGGGGGCTGTATGAAAAAGCTTGTGGATTCCATGCCCACAGTAACTTCGAACAACTGAAAATCCATTTGCTTGTGCATGCTTCTGGATAATGTTTCCCAATTCTCTGTATCGAACACCAGGCTTTACTGAAAGGAAAAGAGAAGACTCGTGGCAAAGAGAAAGAGTAACTGATAATTACTAAGCAATCACTATCTATGCCAGGAACCATTCTGAAGGTTTTACACGCCTACACGTAAGACTTTCAAGATGAGGAAATCGAAGCTCAGAGAGGTTAGACTGCCAGGAAACGATGAAGCTGCGAGTCAAGCTAGCAGCACCTGGTTCTTCCTTTGCTGCAGAAGAGGAGGGGCTGTGCAGCAGTCAGGGGCTGGGAGCGGCACCACTTGCTCTCTGAACAAACAAAGAGATTGGAAAACACACTTCTCTTCCTCACCTTCTCTAAGGTCAGTGGGCTTTCCATTAAAGCGAGCGGGAGAGATAAGAGAATAAAGAGCATCAGGAGAAAAACGAACATTCATAAGGAAACTGACTTGTCTTTAGTTTCAGTCTGGTCGACTTTTCAAAGAATTGCTTCCCCTGGGCATCTTTATCCCCATATAAGTGGTTCTCAAATTGTTCATTTGCCTCTCAAGAAAATCTTGGGAGTAGGATGTAGAAAGGTACTTCTCACTATATACTTCCTGCCCTGTTTATTTTTTATGACTTTTACCATTGTTTAAACAAAAACCAGAAGAAGTGGTTCTTATTGCTGCTACGGCTCTCCTAGCACTGGGACCCCAGGATTTGGGCTCTGCCGGATTCGTGGGGGGTCCAGCCACAGTACTGGGGGTCTCCCCCTCCCTACAGTCTCTTTCTCTGCCAGCTTATTTCCAACCTGAGGTTCAGACACACCATATCCTCTCCAGCCAATCACATTTCTGGGCAAATGGCTTAAGGAATCATTTTCATAACATTTACTTGCTCTTAACCGAATGGACCAGCTTGGTTGTTTTTTTATTGGGAGGTAGGGCAGGGGAGATTAATGATTTCTGAGGAACATGCTGACTTGCATAATGATTTTCTTGCATTCCCACCCAAGCCTTCTTACCAGCACCAGTCAGCAGGGAGGAAAGCAAAATTTTAACCCATGCTGCACATACAATAAAGGAAATACCTGTTCAACAATAATGATGCAGTGTGAGAATGGAGACTTCTCCCTAATTCTCAAGCCAGAGGCAATTCTGGTCCCAGGGGTACACTTCATAGAATCTGGAGACATTTTTGTGGCTGTCACAACCTGGAGAGGTGGTGCAACCGGCCTCCAGTGAATAGGGACCAAGCATGCTACTAAGCATCCTATGGTACACAGGACAGGCCCCCACGACAGAGCATCATCAGACTCAAAATGCCACAAACGTGCAGGCTGAGGAGCCCTATTCTGGAAAGCTAATTTCACAGTTGGTCCAACTCTCCACAGCTCTGAACCAGGGTAGGCAGTCAAATTATGAGAAAACAACAGGCAGGAATGATCCATACATAGGAGTTAATAGCACTTTCCAGAGATTAGGCAACTTCTACTCTTGGTTGTCTACTGTTCTAAAGATTTTAGTTCCTTAGCAAGTTTCATTCCTATGACTTTGTAAAACAACATTCCAGCCATCTGGTTATTTTGATCAACTCACAGAGAAGCAAAAGAGATATAAATATTAAACTCTAAAAATTATTTAAACCTAAAGCTTCCAAAATAAGATACTAAATATTAAAGTTCTCATCTCACAATACCACCGTGAATATCAAAGTTTTCAAGTATAATCAACAGTGAATTAAAAGGAAAATCTCACATACTGATATATAAAAATAATCACATGCTTTCACTTTTCATTCCTCTGATTTTATTAAATTAGTAAAAATTATACCATCCCCTCTATTTGCCTAAGAACGCTGTCCTGTCCTATACAGTGTAGATGATACATCAGATCTATTTAATGGTGGGGGCAGGGCTGGATAATACACTGACCAGTAATGCTCAAACGCTGTGAATTCCACCGAAGAGTTGTTGGCCCTCAAACTGTCCTTCTAATAGTCTGTTTACATTTGCAACAAGCCTTTCTTTCTCTTTCCTCACAAGATACTGCATAAATTTTTAAAAACCATGAACTGTTTGTATGAACAAAGACAGACACAGTCTGAGAAAAGTCCCACAGAAATACACCTCACCAAAGACATTATTCACTGTAATAGCAAGACATCTGGAAAACACCAAAATCCAGGAGGGGAATAGTTGTAGACATTTTTATACTGTGGAATAAAACATAAAGCAATGAAAAGGATAGGTAGATCTATGCATGCAGGTATGTACATGTTCTAATATGGAAAGATCTCTAAGCTATTATTAGTTGAAAAAGTACTAAATTACAGAATACTACAATATTATGATTCCATTTAACCTAACTAAACACATACATACAGTTATGTGTAATAATGTACTATGGAGAAAAAAAAACCTAAATGTTAAAAACGGACACCTCTAGAAAAGAAAGATTATAAAAAAAAAAAAAAAGGGAAGGCAAGTATAAAGGAAAATCACTCATGTTTTCCTCTCATAATCTGATGTAGTCTTATAGTTTTTTATAATAAGAGAACAGAACACTTATGAAAGAATTAAAAAGTAGGAGAAAAGTTACAGTCTAGAACTATCAATACAGTCTTCCCCATTTATCAGCAAATGAAAAGGAAGATAAATCATAGAAGAGACAAAGGAATAAGCAATAATTCAGTCCATCTTCATCAAGGGATTCTCAAGTCATCTTTAAACCTACTGCTGCCAAACCCAAAGCTAACTCGGGTCGGGCAGAAGCACAGTGGGAAGGGACAAGGCATGCCTGGTGCAATGACAGGTCACTCAAGGCCCACACTACTCAGCAGCTTCAGCAGGTGCCCAGCCCTGAGCCTCACCTGCGTCAATGGCTTGCATCAGGCACTCATACGTGGTCTGAACCAGTTTCCGAGCTCCTTCATCCACGTCTCCAACAAAAAATGTCTCATTCAGGTCCCCATGATAACCATTCCGATAAAGAGTGATGTCCACTGCAAAAGAACGTGCAAACATAAAGACCACATTCTTTTTTATCTCAAAATTCAAATTTTGCTGACACGACAGAATCAAGCAGGTTAAAGAAAAAGATAACTTCTAAGCAACACCAATGAATAAATAACTTAACACCCAATAGATATTTCTTGTCTATAATGCACCTAAACTCACTGTAGAGGACAGGTCTGTGGTCACATAGCACAAGCCAGACGGTGGGCTTCAAAGCTCTTAGAGCAGCGATTAAATCGTTTATGGCAAAAGAATAATGTATCCCCCTGGATACATTCCAGCAAGATCAATAACCCAAGTTAATAACATTAAACAAAGGACTCTGCCACACTGTGACATCAAACAGAAAATACTGCTTTCTCTCATTATCTTTAACAAGTTTTTCCTCCTCCTAGTCAATCAATAAACAGAAACATTTACACTGTTCTACAGTTATCTTTCAAAAACTCATTTGCCTTTCACTTATTTGTGACTAGTCATACTTCTCTTTGTCTTCATGTTTAAAAATACAGATCACCACTACACCACTAAGCTACACTAAGCTAAATGTATACTCGAGAGCACACTCAATTAGTATTTTTAAACCATAAATCTTCAATCAAGTTATAATATCACAGCATAGATGTATTGGCTCTAGCACAACACACACATTCCTGAAAAACCTCATATAATATGCATGCAAAAAAAAATAGAGCTTATATGAAAACTAGCATTGGGCAGACCTCTCACAAGCTAGGGAGTTTTATAAACTGATACTCCAACTGCAGCAAAAACAATTCATATAAAAACAGTGTCAGTCAAGTCTCCACTACCATTCACAGCCAGCATCACAGTTTGTCCATTCTCTGCAGCCTTTAACACTTGGGCTCATGCTTCCTTGTTTAATACACAGATTCTTGAAGGTATCTGATTATTAAAGAAACCAAGTTCATCACTATTAAAAATACCATCAAGGGGAGTCTAACTCATCAATTTATTTTTTAATTACAGAGGGAACCGTCTTGGCAGCTTCTTTCTCTGCACTCGCAGTTTCCCAAAATAGCTGAACACAGTGGTCTCTATAGCCACTTTCGAAACTTAACATCAAGGACAGTACTTCTGCAGAATTTTGAGCCTTTTTTCTTAAGGTCTTCACATATTACTATTCTCTTCACATATTACATATTCTCTTTATCTGTAATAGTGGACTAAAAGGAGTAAGAAAACAATCCCACTTGAATCAATTATTAGTTCCACATTTCATTGACATCCTTCATTTACCAGTCACATATTAAAGTTCTGCATTAAAGAACTTGTAACAAACACATTATACTAGAAGTATCTTGAAAGCAGTTAACTGAAAACCAGAAAATAGGTTTCCAGAGATTTTAAATTTAAGTTTTAAATATGAAAAAAATAAGTTAAAGACAAGTGAAGAAGATGCAAGTCACTACCCAAAACCTTGTTTCTTAGCTCACAGCAACAAAAGCCACACATTTCTTACCATTAACAATATCACCTTCTTGCAAGGGCCGTCTGTCTGGAATTCCATGGCAGATCACTTCATTCACTGAAGTACAACAAGACTTCGGGAAATTATAATAATTCAGGGGTGAAGGATAGCAATTTCTTGCAATGCATGCCTATAATAAATTAAAAATAAAGTAATTTGGAATGTGCAAAAGAAAAAGCTAGTATGCATGCAATTAATCAGATTTTAAAATCTGAAAAATGTGGAAAAACTTGTTGTACAGATGTTCCTAATGAAAAACCTATTTAATATTTTACTTTAGAAATAATAGTAGATACTACCTTTAATATCAAACAGTAGGGTTTCTAACAGTCAGCAAACCAGTTTACCAATAATTGCAAAAGAAAAGCAAATTCACGCATTACAAATATTTACAAACATACAAATGTCACTATATGAAGATTTATTTTAGATTTACCAACTCCTTATGAAAAACATATTAAATATTAATGTGCACAGTTAATTTTAATGCTTATATAATGCCTCTATCCCTATGACCAAAAAAATGAATACTAGTAATACTTAAGAACCTGCCAATCTGCCTGCAACGTGGGAGACCAGGGTTCAATTCCTGATTTAGGAAGATCCCATGGAGAGGGGAATGGCTACCTACTCCAGGATTCTTGCCTGGAAAATTCCATGGATAGAGAATTCCATGTGTACTGGAATTCCTGGTGTACTACAGTCCATGGGGTTGCAAACAGTCAGACATGACAGAGCAACTAATGCTTTCACTTTCAAAGTATTTCCAGAGACATTCATATAGAACATTCATACGAACATTCATGTGGGAACAACAAAGCAATCACTAAGAAAATGATCTACTTCTCCATAAACAAGTCTTATGTTACGTGGATGTTTTTATACAGTGGTAGTCACAGCGTACATGATTTCTCTTTCCATACTGCCAGTCTTCAGACTAGTAATTTTTAAATAGCTGCCTAAAATACAGTTTGTGAAATGTACTATAATTTTATTGGTAATTCTACTATTACTGAAAATTTAGTTTTCTCAACTACAAATATTATAACCAATAACTATATGCCTATCATTTTTCCTTTAACAATCTACTTCTATAATTCTCACAGCAGTCCACATAGTAGTTAAGAACACACAGAAGCAGACTGCATTGACTAAAAATGCCAGCTCCGTTACTTTTTAGTTGAATAACCCTGGGCAACTTCACCTCTCTCTGCCTCAGTTTCCTAATCTATTAAATAGAGATGAGAGTAGTGCCTACCTCAGAGTTGTTGGGAGATGAGATAAGTTGGTAAAAGAAGCACATAAGAGTCCCTGGCCTATAGGAAGCATTCAAACTGCTACTGGTGCATAACCATATACAACCCTGGGCCATGGTGGGGGGGCGGGGGGGGGGGTGGGGGCAGTGAGTAGGCACAATGATCCCCTTCCTGCCTAGTCCAAAATCCACATAAAACTTGACTGCCCCCGCCTCCAATTTTACTAATACACTATGGCTGATCTTACCAAAATCAGAAATTAACACATACTTCGTATGTTACATGTATTATGTACTGTATTCTTACAATAAAGTAAGCTAAGGAAAATATTATTTTAAAAATCATAAGAGAAAACATATTTACAGTACATATTTACTGAAAAAAATTCACATATAAGAAGACCCATGCAGCTCAAACCCATGTTGTTCAAGGGTCAACTATATTTTATAATATATTGAATAACCCCAAATTAGGATTTATAATTTCAAATAAAAAAAATGTTATAGACATTTTTATAGCTGAAGACACATTGTCAAATATCTTTCTAAAAGGATAGTCCCAATTTAAATACCATCACCATGAAAAAGAGTACCAGTTTCACCATCTTCACAGAGGTAATGGACATAAATATCTTTAAAATACTTCCTAATTTAGAAGGTTTTATGACTTGCATTTGCTTGATTACGAGAGCAGGTTTAATTAGCCTTCCATGTGATTTAGTAACTAGTTACTGCTCTTCTGTTATGAACAACCTAACCATATCATGTGTGCACTCATCTACTACAGGGTTTTAAGGTCTCTCCTTGGTGGATAAGCACTTTCTTTATAAAGTATACCTGGACTTCCCTGGTGGTTTAGCAGTTAGGAATCTACCTGCCAATGCAGGGGACATGAGTTCGATCACTGGTCCAGGAGGATCCCACATGCCATGAGACAACTGGACCCATGTGCCACAACTACTGAGCCCACATGCCTAGAGTCTGAGCTCCACAAAAAGAGAAGCCACCACAGCGGGAAGCCCGTGCACTGCAACAGAGTAGCCTCTTGCTTGCCAGAACTAGAGAAGGCCTGTGCTCAGCACCAAAAACCCAGCACAGTCAAAAAAACTAAATAAAAAAAAATTTTTTTTAATATCCCTATACTATATTTCCAGTGGTCATGTATGGATGTGAGAGTTGGACTGTGAAGAAAGCTGAGCGCCGAAGAATTCATGCTTTTGAACTGTGGTGTTGGAGAAGACTCTTGAGAGTCCCTTGGGCTGCAAGGAGATCCAACCAGTCCATTCTAAAGGAGACCAGTCCTGGGTGTTCATTGGAAGGACTGATGCTGAAGCTGAAACTCCAATACTTTGGCCACCTCATGCAGAGTTGACTCATTGGAAAAGACCCTGATGCTGGGAGGGATTGGGGGCAGGAGGAGAAGGGGACAACAGAGGATGAGATGGCTGGATGGCATCGCCGACTCAATGGACACGAATTTGAGTAGACTCTGGGAGTTGGTGATGGACAGGGAGGCCTGGCGTGCTGCAATTCATGGGGTCGCAAAGTCTGACAGGACTGAGCAATTGAACTGAACTGATACTATATTTACTACAAACATGTATCTGGTCTCTTTGTAGCCTTGTTATTGTAAATAGATTAAAAAAGGAAACATTTTTTACCACTAGTTTCAGAAGTTATATTCTTTTTGACTTCAGAATATTTGACACACATGGTAGCATGATTTACTTAAAGCACTAATAAAATTAATCATCTTGTAAAAGCTAAACTAAAATGTTATGAAATGTGACGTTTCAGAAACGAGGTACTTCGGACTTACCTCAGACCCCAATATCAGATACTTACAGATGGGATAATGTCTGTTGAATATTTTTTATATTTGAAACAAAGTGAAAAATTTGCTTTCAAATTAGTTTTTAGCCAAGGGTAGATATTCAGAACTTAGGTTTACTTTATTTATAAGTCTAAGACATCTAACAGTACAAAAAATTTCTCAAAGCATAAAAGTACAATTCTTACTAAGTGTACAGCATGATCTATTTCTTCAGTAGTTACACCTGGTTTAATCATCCCAGCGGCAATGTCCAATACTTCTCTAGCAAGCTGTAAAAGAGAAACACTTCATACATTAGAAAAGAAATGAAGTAGCATTAGAAATCTGTATCCTCTGTACTAACTTAGATTTTATGGGACACTGACAAAATGAATCTCACCTTGAATATAATAATCCTGAATTTTTATAACTATTTACATGTATTTCTAACATATTTTTAATACCCATTAATAAATGTGTTTGTCTGTCTGTGTAAACATATAAATAAAATTGGGCTAGCTAGCAAATAGTTAAATTAGTACACTTGACTGATTTCTATGTGAAAATGTACATCTTAAGTACTCTAAACAATAATCAAGTGATGAAGTTTGAGGCTTCTCACAATTCTACAATGGAGAAGGAAAGGGAGGGAAATAAAAGAATAGATAAATGATTTTCATCAAAGAACCATAGGAAATAACTATTACATAAAGAATGGACGGAGAACAGGGTCCTACTGCAGAGTAGAGGAATATTCAATATCCTGGAATAAACATAATGGTAAAGAATATAAAAAAGAATGTATACATAACTGAATCACTTAGATGTACAGCAGAAATTAATACAACATTGTAAATCAACTATACCTTAATGAAAAATTTTTTTTCCAAAAAAAAAAAAGGCCAGTCACAGTCTTACTGTGTAACATTTGCCACCTTTGTACATGCGCAAATCATTGACTTCATTTGCTGTAACTACTTAAACAAGTCCTATCCTAGGAGGAGGGGAAAACTCTTACCCTACATACGAGCCGCATCCCTTCTATATCTTCAGATGAGAGTAACTTAATTTGAGAAGTACCTTTAAGAGCTTGCTCAGACTCAGACATTCCTGGAAAAGAAAATCACTAAGTAAAACCAAAATGAACAAAAAGATGTAGTATATAAAAGCATAATTACTCCCCAATGATAAAATAATAGTCAAGTCTAATTCACACAATGGTATTTCATTAATATGGGAGGGTCCAGGTCAGGGTTTCTGAAAAAATACTTTCAACATGAAATTTGCTAAACAAACTGAAGGAAGAATTCTAAAGAACAAATTTTCAGATTTATTAGAAATCAGTCAAGATGGCATATTTATTATTTGACAGGCAGTGTGTAATAACATCAATAAATGATTTTTTGAATAGCACCATATAATTAATTTATATCTGTTTTCATGATCATCTACTATGTAGCAAGCATATATCAACAACTGATGAATTAATTACACTCATTTTTTAAAACTGGAACCTAAGTCAGTGTTTTTCAAACTACAACTTATGATCATTTAGTGGCTATTAGAGGGCTATGACTTAACATTTATTTAAAGTAAATAAACTGAATAGAAAATAGACTATATACAGGCTGTTGTGAAATCTTTGGCTGTTAATTTATACACACACATATATACAGATTATGTTATAAAATACAGTTCTCACTCCGGTTCACAATCAAAAAAAGTTTGAAAAATATTGCCCTAAGAATTTTCAGTAATAAAATCAGCTTTATTTATTCATATACTGAGAAGTATTAAAGCTCGTATAATAATAATTTCAAAATCTGACAAAAAGACTATAACCATAAACTACTCTTTATAAATGCTGATATAAAAATCCCAAATAAAATATTATCTAGCAAAATCCAAAAAACACATAGTACACCATGAATTGAGTGAAATTCATATTGGAAAGACAAGTATAATTCAATATTAACTATCAATATAACTCATCATAGTCATAGATTAAAGAATGGAAAATAAATGATCATCTAGAAAGATAGCTCTGATAACACAGCCAGCTACCACCTTTACAGGATAAATACAAATCTCAAGCCAAGAACCAACATCGTGGAATGCCCACTATCAGCACTAGTATTGTTAGCACTGTTCTGACAATACCGCAGATGTATTTAACTAGAGAAAGAAGTAAGACATATAAACTTAGAAAAGGAACAAAATCTTTATTAATTTCAGATACGATTATATATCCCTAGAACAAGGGAATACCTGGAAAATAACTAGAAATAAGAATTCAGCAAGTTGGCAGATTATAATATATAAAAATCAATAACTCTGCCACACACAAAGTGAAAGTGAAAGTTGCTCAGTGGTGGACACTCTTTGCGACCCCATGGACTGTAGAGTCCCTGGAATTCTCCAGGCCACAATACTGGAGTGGGTAGCCGCTCCCTTCTCCAGGGGATCTTCCCAACACAGGGATCAAACCCAGGTATCCCCCACCACAGGCAGATTCTTTACCAGCTGAGCCACAGGGAAGCCCAAGCATACTGGACTGGGTGGCCTATCCCTTCTCCGGGGGATCTTCCCAACCCAGGAATCGAACCAGGGTCTCCTGCATTGCAGGTGGATTCTTTACCAACTGAGCTATGAAAACAACAAATCAAAAAATACAGAAGATACTATATTCACAAGAATAACTTAAAAAGATAAAATTTCCAGGAATAACTTAATGTTAAAAGACCTAATGAAGAAAATGTTAAAATACCACTGAAAGACATACAGGAGACTTAAATAAAATAGAAAAACATACCCTGTTCTTGGACAGGAAGACTCAATATTGTAAAGGTGTCAATTCTTCCAAAGTTAGTCTATAAATTTAATACTATCCCCATAAAAAATGGTAATGGGACATTTTTAGAAACCAGACAAGCTGATCTTAAATTTCACATGGAAAAACAAACATGCAAGAAGAGTCAGGAAAATTCTGAAAAAGAGCGCAACAAGGCCTACCAAATATTAAAACACTCCATGCTGCTGCTGCTGCTAAGTCGCCTCAGTCGTGTCCTACTCTGTGCAACCCCATAGACGGCAGCCCACCAGGCTCCCCCATCCCTGGGATTCTCCAGGCAAGAACACTGGAGCGGGTAAAACACTCAATAGCTATAATAATTAAGAGTTTGGTGATGGCATATGATTAGACAAATGGGTTAATGAAACAGAACAGAATCCAAAAATAGACCCAAAGATATATGAAAATATAATACAGTAATATAGGTTACATTTTAAATCAGTAAGAAAAAGACTGATTGTTAAAAACAGCCAGTGACGTGACAACCAGATATTCTTCTGGGAAAAAATTAAGTTGCAGCCCTACTTCACTCCTAATAATAAATAAGTTTCACATGGGCCCAAAATTTTATCACACACACAAAAAGAGTAAAATCACAGAAATAGTAGAAGAAATCATAGGAAAATATTCTTATTATCTCTGAACCAAAAAGGTCTTTCTAGGTCATAAAGCCATAAACACCTTAAAAGAAAACACTGACAAATTTTGCTACAAAATAATGTTGAAAGTTTGTCATAAATGTAAAGTTATAAACAAAGACAAAAATGTACCTATCTGCTTGGGAGAAAACATTTTATAGTACATCAAGAGATTATTTTCCTCAATATAGAAAGAACGTTTGTAAGTCAGAAGGAAAAAACTAAGTAATCTGAGAGGGGGAAAAAAGGCTAAGGATATGAATAGACAGTTCAAAAAGAAAAATACAAATGATTTTTAAAAGCAAAGAGATGGGGACTTCCCTGCTGGTCCAGTGGCTAAGACTTTGAGTTCCCAATGCAGGGGGCCCAGGTTCAATTCCTGGTCAGAGAACTAGATCCCACATACTGCAACTAAGACCTGGCACAGCCCAATAAATAAATTAAATAAATAATAATAAAAGTAAAGAGATGCTCAACCTTATTCATAACTTAAAAATGCAAATTAAAATAAATGCAAAGTATCATTTTTCATCTTTCAGATCAGCAGAGATCATAAAACCTGATAACATACTAAGCTGAGGAAGATAGAAGAAAATAGACTCTCACATGTTTTTAACTGAAGAATCGCTGAGATTTGTAATTATCTCTCAAAATTTTTTAAATGCACGTATCCTGCGATGTATCTGTTTTACTTTAGACAATTCGCTTATAGAAATACTCTCAACATGCACACACAGATGCACGTGAACAGTGTGCACAAGAACAGTTCCAGTGGTCAAACTGGAAGAAATAAAACCTGGAAATAATCTAGAAATAAAGTGGGGAAAAACCTAGAAATAAATTCATAGGAGTCTGGTTTAATAAATTATAACATGTACACACAGTGGAATACTTCACTCATTAAAAACAAATGGTTTTATGTGAACTTATATGGAATATTTAAAACATAAAATACAGTAACACAAGGTGAAAAGGTGTATATGCTTGTTCGTTTTTTGTATAACTGGATGGAGAGGGTGCTAACACGTGTATGCACAACAAAGACTGCTGAAAGGTTCTCCAAGAAATCATTAACAGTGATTACTTCTGGAGAAACGTACTCACTTTTCCCTTCATAACATTTTATGCTACCAGAATTTACCTTATCTATGTACTTTTTTCTGAATACCAGACCACCTGACCTGCCTGCCTCTTGGGAAACCTATATGCAGGTCAGGAAGCAACAGTTAGAACTGGACATGGAACAACAGACTGGTTCCAAATAGGAAAAGGAGTATGTCAAGGCTGTATATTGTCACCCTGCTTATTTAACTTATATGCAGAGTACATCATGAGAAACACTGGACTGGAAGCACAAGCTGGAATCAAGATTGCCGGGAGAAATACCAATATCCTCAGATATGCAGATGACACCACCCTTATGGCAGAAAGTGAAGAGGAACTAAAAAGCCTCTTGAAGAAAGTGAAAGTGAAGAGTGAAAAAGTTGGCTTAAAGCTCAACATTCAGAAAACGAAGATCATGGCATCCGGTCCCATCACTTCATGGGAAACAGATGGGCAAACAGTGGAAACAGTGTCAGACTTTATTTTTTTGGCCTCCAAAATCACTGCAGATGGTGACTGCAGCCATGAAATTAAAAGACGCTTACTCCTTGGAAGGAAAGTTATAACCAACCTAGATAGCATATTCAAAAGCAGAGACATTACTTTGCCAACAAAGGTCCGGCTAGTCAAGGCTATGGTTTTTCCAGTGGTCATGTATGGATGTGAGAGTTGGACTGTGAAGAAGGCTGAGCGCCGAAGAATCGATGCTTTTGAACTGTGGTGTTGGAGAAGACTCTTGAGAGTCCCTTGGACTCTGCAAGGAGATCCAACCAGTCCATTCTGAAGGAGATCAGCCCTGGAATTTCTCTGGAAGGAATGATGCCAAAGCTGAAACTCCAGTACTTTGGCCACCTCATGAGAAGAGTTGAGTCATTGGAAAAGACTCTGATGCTGGGAGGGATTGGGGGCAGGGGGAGAAGGGGACGACAGAGGATGAGATGGCTGGATGGCATCACTGACTCGATGGACATGAGTCTGGGTAAACTCTGGGAGTTGGTGATGGACAGGGAGGCCTGGTGTGCTGCGATTCATGGGGTTTCAAAGAGTCGGACACAACTGAGCGACTGAACTGAACTGAACTGATGCTGCAAATTGGGCATCCCTGGTGGCTCAGTGTTAAGAATCTGCCTACAATGCAGGAGACTGATGTTTAATCCTTGGGGAGGGAAGATCCCCTGGAGTAGGAAATGGCAACCCATTCCAGTATTCTCACCTGGGGAAGTTTCATGGACAGAGGAGCCTGGTAGGCTCCAGTCCATGGGGCTGCAAGAGATGGACACGACTTCTCGACTAAACCACCACCATGCTGCAAATTACCTATCTTCTCTGTGTCTCACTATAATTAATATAAAATGGAGAAGACAATAGAACCCACCACAGGAGTGTTAAAAAGTATAAAATGGAGTAATACATGTAAAGAAGTTGACACAATGCTTGACACACAGTTATGAAAAAATAAGTATCAATTATAGAATCATCAGCATCACTATTACTATTATTATCATCCCATTACTACTATTTCTATTACTGCTACAGTACAGAATCTTTAGTTAGGCATGCACTCAGGACCTCCACCATCTGCTTTTATGTAAACATATATTATTTAATTAATGCAGAAGAACATGTTAAAATAACTTTTTTTTAAAAGCTAGAATTTTATATAAAACACAAAATACAGTATTATGTTGGATGTAGCCTTTAACAGCTATATAAACAATGTCTTCAGAACTGATTAGATTTTTAGTGTGAGGAAAGAATTTTTAATTCAAATATTCTAGTTTATCTTGGAAAAAAAATATTAGAAATGCAGCAATGAAAATTTTCTACTAAAGAAATACTCTTTTCCTTTGCAGTAGTCATCAAGCTCATAAACTGAAAATATGAAGAAACAGCAGAGCAGAATTTACCTAAAGGGTGATCAGCATAATCTGGTCTTTGAATATAACTTGGCACTGGCCTTGTTGGCATCTGAAAACAACAAAGAGGTTAGCTGGATCCGATTCAAATGTGAAAGTAACTTTCATTATTAAAATCTACTAACAATGCAAATAAAAGTGGGGGGATAAATGCCAAATAAAAAAGTTCATTCATCTCATTTAAATGAAAAAAAAAAAAAAAGTTTTACAGGACATCTTAAATATCACAACACGCCTATTTCGTGAGGACTGAGCTTTACTTTCCTGGTGCTACTGTCATGCCCCTTCCCAGAATATGTAAGTGACAGAGTGCCAGAGCACACTAAAGATCTATGATTACACACAGACAAGGGAGGCACCTGTGTTGTTCCAAACAAATCGGTGAACCAAAGCAATAACAAAATGTTGTCTCGAGATAAATGTACACCGTTATGTTCCTGGTCATTATCTCTGGAAACTACAATTAAAGAGACTTTCTTATATTTTTCCAAATTTTAAAAATGAAAGATGTACTTCTTTAATAAAAAGACAACAGTAAAAAGAATTTAAATATTTCAGAATGACAAATTTCAACTTAAAGCAATTCCGAGGTTAAGACTCTGAAGTCAATCCGCCAAAAACACAGGAAGGAACAAGAGGGGCAGAAAAGTCTTATCTAAATTAAAGTAGAACTATATCACAGTAAAAAAAATTTTAGAAAAGTAGTAATATATACTCCCATTATCCTGACCTAAAAATATCTGTTCTACCTCATTTTTTTTTTTAATTAAGGAAGTCTTGATCCTTAATATAAAATTTCTTCTGCTTCATCCATGACTGGCAATTATCCCTCTAACTTGTAAACAACATACCATGAAAGCTAAAAAGCTAGAATGTAACCTTAATCCTAAGCACATGATTCATAATCGGAATACAAATTATAAGAACCATTTTTAGGAAACTGAAAATTATGAAGACTGGTTTAAAAAAATATTAAATTTTTATTACCTTATCTACTCACCAGTGGATAATGGGGTCTGAGTTTTCCAGTATATCGATAACCTGCCCATGGATCAGTGTTGATATCACCTTCTACAGTCCAGGAAGACACTTCTCGCTTGGCCTTTTCATCTTCTGAGAGATGGACGGATGAATTAGAGAAAGAAATGCCTCAGCACTCAAGCTACTAAGCAGCAGCATACTTTTAACAATCACATACTTGAAAGCCAAGCCAAAGAGCCCAGGCACAAAATCAAGCAAACTTCCACCTTAACCTGAATCCCCAAAATACTATGTTCTTGCTCTATCCACAGCCCTCTGCCTCCTGAAAGATCTAAGTGTCTTGGGAGAAAAAGCCCGAACTAAACATATTATCAGTTTTTACACAATGCTGAATAGGAACAGCACGTGGTCAAACTCCTTTTCTCAAATAAATGCTAAATGCATTCTCTCTACAATGTTAATTTACAGGAAGGCTGTTTTTTGAAATATAAAATGTGAGCCTAGTCAAAACTTCCCAGCTGAGGGCAGACATTATAAATGGGTTCCATGCTTTTACTAAAAGAACAGATTCTAAATAATCCCCAAGCAAATTTAAAGTTTAAAAAAAAAACAAACCAACTTCTCACTTAGCTGATGACAGACTGTCAAGTAAACATTTTTAGTTGCTTTGAAAATTTTATGAGTATCGTCTGTTTTTCAGGAAGGAGGTAACAGAAGGAAGAACTATATTAAATTAAAGTAGAACTATATCACAGTAAAAAAATTTTAGAAAAGTAGTAATATGTAAGGGAGTAATAGAAGGGAGTAGGAAAAGGCAAAGATGAGGGGAGGGAATAATCAATCAAAAGTTACTGAAAATTCATTAGAAACATAAGAACCAAAGACCCCAGGTTAGTTAATATACCCAGGTTAGTTAATAATATATAATGCTGCATTAACTGAAATGCACCTAAAATCTTTTTCACACAGAACATACCCTCAATGGTATCTGAGCACACTGCTCTATCTACAAACTAAAATAGAACTACTAACCTGAGACTTTAAACAGCAGGAATTCAAATCCCTCCCACACCAAGTAACAGCCTATATACTTCTCAATGCATACCAATCTTTTCCTGATTACTGTTATGCTCTCACAGGTTTTAAAAGTCAGGCTTCAAATAATTTTAGGGAAAAAACTCCCCTTTAAGTGATCTATCTAAAATACAAAATGGGAGAATAGATATTTTAAGCCAAAGAGGAATGGTGAAATGAGTGACGCTGGTCAAAAGGTACAAAAATCCAGTCATGTGATAAATAAGTCCTGGGGATATAATGTACAGCATGGTGACTAAAGTTATCAACAACAACAGAGAAAGATAATCTAGTCTCATCTTCTCTTTTTACAGATGGGGGAACGGGGGAATTTTGGTTCACATGGGCAGAGAAATGTGGAAATGCTGCTTACTAGTAGAGTATTCTCTCCACAAAGCACGTGGTCAACTTAGGCGTGAAAGACCCTTGACGTGTAATTGACAAGAATGCAAAAATACAACCAATCCATTCACATTATTTTGGAAGAAAACATAATTATAATAGTACACATGAAGTAAAAGAATAGAAAAGAATAAGAAGAGAAAAGAGAAAGAAAAGCTCTACTACACTACTGAATTTTAGGTATTTTTCTCCCCTATGAAGCTCAAGAAAGCCTCTGTGAATGCTAATGTCAATAGGAAAGCTGTTTTTCATTCCAGGACAAAAATGGACTCTATTCATTGCCACTAGGGTTAAACATTATAGTGACGTGAAAGTGAAGTCGTTCAGTTGTGTCCAACTCTTTGCGACCCCATGGACTGTAGCCCACTAGGCTCCTCCATCCATGGAATTTTCCAGACAAGAGTACTGCAGTGGGTTGCCATTTCTTTCTCCAGAGGATCTTCCTGACCCAGGGATCGAACCCGGGTCTCCTGCACTGCAGACAGACACTGTACCGTCGGAGCCACCAGGGAAGCCCCCAAACATTATAGAAAATAGTTTTAAATGCAGGCCTGATAACCTGCTTTGGCTGTGATAGCACCAAGTGCTTCTGTCTGAATTATGAAACTCAAGAATAATTTTCACCAGAAATACAGCACAGAATAGCAATCAAGATGCAGGCTTTTTGCTTTAACATATTCCAAGGGAGAGTGCAGGGAAAAGGAAGGATGTAAAACCTTTCAAAGCTTCCTACTGATCTGGATTCTGAACTGTCCACAATCAATTTTCAAGAGAATTCAAAGCAGACCTCAAACAAGCATTATAACCCAAAAGCTAGCTAGACAAGAATGACATATGGCAAGTTCTTTTCTAATCTCTAGGTATAATTTACTTAGGGAAAGTCATTCTTCCAAAATAAATTAAACTATTGAAGGATAAATTTGATCTAAGCCCCTAAGTCATAGACACGTAACAGAAATCCAATAAACAGGAAATGGACTGGGGGTTGGTAACAAAACTGCACACTAACTGCTCTTCTCACAAAGACTGTGAAAGCATCGGCCAGCAGAAAAAAACACCTGTAAGCTGTCTCTCAAACATCACCATGCAACAGGGCCAGGTAAGCTGCAGGTGGTGTCGGAGAGAACCCGATTCGTACAAGGTCAGATCTCAAGTACTACACATCACATTCTTCTTTCTCTAAAACACGTGGCCTCCTCCAGTCAGCTTTCACAAAAAACTGCCCGTATCTAAGCTCTGCCTGGGACAGAATTTTCTGACCACAATCCTGACTCAGTTCTCCCGATAAATGGCTGCTGAGCACTTACTAATTACTGCCCATTTAACCCTCACAACAAACCCATGATTTCGGTAGTTTGGAGGTGAGGCTTAGAGTAATCCGTGCTCACAAAGCTTGCTGCAACCAGTTCTGAAATATTACCTAACCTCTTCCCTGTACAATCCAAAACTCAAGCACACTAGCTTGGAAGGGCAGAAGAGTAGAAGAAAAAGTATTATTTAGAGGTGGTTGGTTTGTTCTGGCTGTGCCACATGGCTTGTGGGGATCTTAGTTCCCCAGCCAGGGACTGAACCCCAGCCACGCAGCAAAAGCACTGTGTCCAGCTGGACCACCAGAGAATTCCCATAGAGATGCTCTTTTTTTAAGTGAGTTTTTATACCACATTTTTTGCTATTCAAAAGACACTTGTCAAACACGTCCACCTTTTTACTTTAGGAAAATCGGCGACAAAGAAAGTGTGTTAGTGGTAAGTGATACTAATACAGTATTGAGCTGTGAAGTGCTACAACTTACACAGATCAGACCAAAGGCAAATGCTAATACTACGTAAACTCTGGCAGTAGGTATGCGTAGGAAAAATGCACTCAAGCATCAGCATTACAGGCTTTCCAAGATGTTACAGCCAAGCGGTCTTCTTCCCTAGGACACATGAAAAATAAATGTTGCTCTTTAACTCACACTTGGAACTTTCCTAAGGCCTCATTAACTTCTGCAACCAAGAAAACTCCTCCAAGTCCTAACTATTTCATTAGCAAACTCTAGCAAACATTTTCCAAAGAAATAATACCAATACTACCCAACCTTTTCCAGAAAAAAGAAGGGGAGGAGACATTTCCCATTTTATGAGTCCAGGATTACTCTAATGCCAGATCCAGTCAAAGATATTAAAGCAAATTACAGACCAATATGCCACATGAACATAAATACGAATCAGTCACCTTTAATTAGAGATCAGTACACAGGAACTATTTGCTATGTTATCTCACTATAATTTCTTGGACTAAGGAGCTATCTTTTAAGCCGCTCTGGTTGCTTCCCAGCCCAACCCTAGCTCTTATTTCTTTTTTCCCCTATTCCCTTTCTCAATACTCTCCTTAGCTCTGGAGATCATGTTTCCCCACACCATCCCCTCCTCTAAGACTGTCACCCACTATGGTTATTAGGGTGTGAAAAATATACGACTGGCCACCTGAGGGCTGACTCTACCCACCACCACCCAAAGGGACCAAGAATATTAGGCTCACCCAGTGAACCTAATCCCATCAGATCCAAGAGGGCACAATCTGAAACATGGCATCATACTAAACTCCAGAGATGTACATAAAACACAAGTAGTTTCAGTCCAATACAGTAAAAATTACTTAGGGAACACCAGCTGTTTAACTGTCTTGTAGTATAAGTCATAATAAAATAGTTCTATCTTCAGAAACCCAATACTGAAGAAACAAGCACACTTCATTGAGCTGGCAAACACTTGGAGAAGAGACTCATTTCAAGTTCTTTTAGTAGCATACTCTTTCACCTCAATCCTTCAGTTCCCTATGCTTTACGTTCCTGGGTGCCTGCGTGCACGCTAAGTTGCTCACTCATGTCCGACTCTTTGTGACCCCATGGACTGTAGCCTGCCAGGCTTCTCTGTCCATGGGATTCTTAAGGCAAGAATACTGGAGTGGGTTGCCATGCCTTCCTCCAGAAGTTTCTGGGTAATAAATGTTAATAATTGGCTCAAAGAGCTCTAAAATTACCTAACACATCTGATGCACAGAATTTAAAGTATGAGTAAATAAAATAAAGTGGCATATTTAAACCTATCTCTACCCTTTGAGGTGACAAATCCTGTCATTTATGTTTTTTTAAACTCATTTACTCACAATCACTTTTCCTCATCTCTAACCATATTTCCTCCCACAATAGCCTTAGCACTTCCACTAAATGCAGACTTCACTTTCTATAACCACAGAATGTCTTTTAAATTTTTATTTCCTTTTCCTTCAAATGGTGGTTAAATTGATCTCAATGAGATTTTGAAGGTATATAAATATAAAACAATCTACCAAACTTTACTAAATCAGCAAATTCCTTACAAATATAAAGTAGATGAACTAAAAATACCAAAATCAGTTAAGTTGAAAAAGAAACCTTATACCAAGAACCATGTACCATCTGCCAGTCCTTCATCCATGAGGATGGCAATGCTATAAGAACAAAAAGCCCTTGTCAATTTTCAAGTAATTGTGATGAGTTGTCTTGAGCTAGCCACCCTAAAGGCTTAAATTTATAGGATGAGTCGCCAAAGCAGGAAAGATGACTTTAATCAGTGATAGATCAGTGTGGCTGACAGCAATAGCTAAAAAAGTAGCCAACAGTTTCACTTTGTGGTGTTTCACAAAGGAACTTCAAAAAAGAAAATTAAACATCAGGCTACAGGTAATAACATTAAAATACCAAAAAAACAAAGTGATACAATTCTGAGTTAGACAAAGCAACTGAAATTGACACTACACAAAAACAAAAGCAATCTGATTAAAATGGAGCTCCTGTGCCCCTGCCTGCAACACGCAAATGCCTGAAGTACAGGAGAGAGTGGGCGCCAGACGCCAAGATCAGGACATTCTCTGGTACTGTCAAGCCAATCCAACTATCATAGCAACCATCTCGTGTTTTCATGGTACATACGCAATACAACATTAACAAAGGCATTACTCAGTCACATTTTACGTACAGGATTGAACACCACAAAGCACAAAATTGCCCTAATTCTAGCTTCTGGGATTATATACTGTCAGAACATTCAAATACACACTTACAGAGCTGTAAGAATTCTTGTCTACTGCAAGAAGTCACTTCTATGAAAAACAGTATAGAGATGGTTAACTTTACTTACTTGCTTTCTTATGCAGTAACTTGTGAGTTGCCCAACTTCCTTTAAAACATTCCTAAAAAGAACAAACATGAAAATCAGTGTCACCTTCCTTAACTGGAAACATTTTAGTCATAGTTATATTTCAATTTTATGTTATCAAATGATTTTGAAGTATTTGAAAAGAACCCTGAACCAATGGAACAATCACACACTGCCGCTGCTGCTGAAGTCACTTCAGTCGTGTCCGACTCTGTGAGACCCAGCCCCATAGACAGCAGCCCATCAGGCTCTCCCGTCCCTGGGATTCTCCAGGCAAGAACACTGGAGTGGGTTGCCATTTCCTTCTCCAATGCATGAAAGTGAAAAGTGAAAGTGAAGTTGCTCAGTTGTATCCGACTCTTAGCGACCCCATGGACTACAGCCTACCAGGCTCCTCTGTCCATGGGATTTTCCAAACAAGAATACTGGAGTGGGGTGCCATTGCCTTCTCCGAATCACACACTAGGAGGAAAAAAAATAAGGAAAAATTTGCAGATTCCTCCATGATTTATAGTAGTTTGATTCCCAGTTCATCATCTATCACTACTATGTTAGTATATCCCAACACAGATAACCATTTTTAAAATGAGTATTATGTTCTACAGACAATGCAGTAGTTTTAAATGCTTGTTCAGGGCTATATATAATATCTTATATGTCCAAATATTCAAATACAGTTTGAGACTGGAAACTGAACATCTTTAATGTTTAATGATACCATCTAGGCTGAGTATTCATTTCACTGTATCAATTCCTATAGTGCAATACTTCACTTTTTCAGACCACTGAATCCTTTGAGAATCTTGGGAAAGTAACCATTTTTCTCCACAGGAAAAAATATATCTATGCACATATAATGTACAGAGTGCCCTGCGGGTATAACATGCACTGTATACTGATACTGGAGAAGGAAATGGATGAATGAATGGATGTGTATGCATATGTTTATATGTACACAGGTGCTGGGCATTCAGTAGTAAACAATATAGATCCACTGGAGACAAATATTACATGGCTAATTACACGATTAAATACATAGTTTAATCCTAAGGAAGCCTACGGGCTTCCTTGATGGCGCAGATGGTAAAGAATCTGTCTGTAACACAGGAAACCCAGGTTCGATCCCTGGGTCCGGAAGATCTCCTGGAGGAGGAAATGGCAACCCACTCCAGTATTCTTGTCTGGACATTTCCGTGGACAGAGGAGCCTGGTGGGCTACAGTCCATGGGGTCACAGAGAGTCAGACACAACTGAGCGACTAACACTTTCACTTTCTTAAGTCCTAAGGGCTAAAAAGTAAAATACACAGAAGAGGTAGAACACAAGAACTAAAGACAGAGGCAGGGGTCAGATCACACTGAAGAGTCTGCTCTATTCTAATGATAACGGAAGCCATTAAAGGGTTTTAAACAAAGGAACAACCTGATAACTTGGTTATGCATCCCTGATCTCCATCAACAAAACCAAAATTAAAACTCCTGTTAGTACACAGAATGGTTCTGAAGAATTCCAAAACACTGGCTTTTAATACAGGCAATCCTTGCTATGCGTAGTAGTGTAGAACCATTAAAAACATTGTACAATCTGTAACTGTAAAAAGCAACCTTCAAAATCAACCAGAAAATCGTTTCATGATCTTTAAAACTTTTTGCCAAAACATTAAAAACTCTCTTACTCTAGGTTATAATATATAGGAAACTGAAAAATTTGTTTAGTATACTATAATTTAAAACATTAGATATGTTGAAAATTAGAGTATTTTACTTTTTATTCAAAAACTTATCAGACGTATGGCAGAAACCAACACAATACTGTAAAACATTATCTTTCAATTAAAAATAAATAAGATGTTGAAAAAAAACTGATTAGGACTAATCTAAACCTGTGTGCCTTCTCACTGAATAACTCAGCAGATGGAGTGAGCATCTTTTTCATGCTTGGTATACTTTCTAGGTTTGCAACAGCTTCCAAATTGTATTCTTTGCACTTTCAATACCTCTGAGAGTTCCTTTAATGTAAAGTTCTTATTGATGTTCCTTCCCTGAAGACATTATTGATTCCTTTCATCACAACCATTTTCCTCATTTATAACAACCAGCCTGTTTCTGAGTTCCTCTGACTGCATGTCTAGAGTCTCTAGAATGGTGGGCATTCATTCAGAGTCAACATCCCCATAACCAGCTATTTCTTCTACAATTCCATTTATATTCCACTTAGGTTTCACGTCCAGCAGTAACACCTAGCGTTTCTTTGTTGCATTTTCTTCTTAGCCAATTCCTTCTTTCAAATGATTCATTTTTGTAAAGTGTCATATAAGTTTATCACTGGAGAACAAGAAAGCTAGGCAACTACAGGCTCTGCTGTCTACAAGAGAACCAAGTGACAGATGCCCAGGGACCAATCACTGACAGGCTTTGAAAAAAGTACAGGGGCCGGTCACTCACTAATCAAGATGCAGGGCTGTGATTTCCAAGGTCATCTGAGGAATGAATAGCTAGCGGTAAAGTCTCATGTACTTCACGTCTTTACCCGTGTGGTTGGGAGACTGGTTTTAACTAATCTGTGGTAACTAAATTTATGCATATCAAAATTACAAAATAAGATCTTCCTTTATATAATTGGCAACCTGATACAACCTATTTATAAAGCTTTTCTAAATAGGTTATGTGAACAAATTACTTTTGCCTCACCCAGCATCTTTTTTTACCCTCACAGAAGCTGACGCATATTTCCTTAAATAAAATAACATCTCTATCCCAACTGATTCAATTTAGAGAACACAGAAGTTTACATACCAATTTAAATCAAGAAAGGGAGGGGGAAAGAACAACAGAGAGGAGAGGTAAAAGAAGCATTTAAAATGTTACAAAAAATCCACCGCCTACTTATTACTAAGGATAATACATACTTCATAAAGGGCTTATAAGTAGGAACAACTTAAAACTCACATGATTTTCTAAACTAAGTTTCAGGCAATGGCAAAAATCATGGACTTTGAGGTCAGACCTGTACCTTGGCCTGATCACTTATAAGCTGTACAACATAGAGGAAAAAAATCTTAATATCTCTAAGTCCCACTTTCCTCAACTGTAACGTAGGGAAAACTGTAAAAATGTGTGGTCAATAACAAGTGCTCAATTCTAATTATTATCCATTTTATTATTTTTAAAAGCAATTTAAATTTGAAATTTGAAAAGATGGTACACCTATATACCTTCAATGTGTGCATCAACCCTGCCCTGAATTCTTAGCTGATGAAAACTTACGGCCATTAGGCAGCTAGTGATGACCGTGGGCTTTGTAGCTAATGAGCATCACCGTTCCGGCTTCCCTCATGGCTCAGTCGGTAAAGAAACCGCCCACAGTGCGGGAGACCTGGGTTTGACCCTGGATTGGGAAGATTCCCTGGAGGAGGGCATGGCAACCCACTCCAGTCTTCTTGCCTGGAGAATCCCAGGAGGAGCCTGGCGGGCTACAGTCCATGGGGTCGCAGAGTCAGAAACAACTGAGCGACTAGGTACAGCCCAGCATCACTGTTCAGGGAACCTGCACATCACGGAAGGGGATCCAAGAGTGGGAACAACCTCAAGTTTGAACAGACTTTCCGGCCAAAGCAGCAAAGAACACCAAGAACAACAAACAGCCTGCCAGTTCAAGGGGTGTGAGCACAACCTGTGACTAACCTTCGGCAGAGTTTACGCTATGCAGACGCAAAAGCAAATAGGAAGGCAGGTTTGGTTTGGTTTGGTTTTGTTTTTTTAATTTAAAAAACACTGAGCTTGGGAACTCCCTGGTGGTCCAGTGGTTAGGACTCAGCGCTTTCACCGCCGTGGGTCAGGTTCCATTCCTGGCCAGTCTTAGATCCCACCAGCTAGGCGGCATGGCCACAGAATAGCACTGAGCAGAGACATCAGGAGCCACACTGCAAAGGAGACAAAAGTCAGACTCATGGACTTCGTGGAGCTCCAGAGCCCAAACAGAACGTATGGCACGGCTATCTGAGGAACCACTGAGCTGGCGATGAGTTTACCATCCTCCCCCACCAAAATCACCAGGAGCAACATGGAGGTGAGCACCAGGGCACACACAGAGTGGCCCAGAAGCCTTCCAATTCTGGCTCAAGGAACAGAAAAGGCATCCCCTAGTGCTCAGAGTACAGCCCACCTTCTCTTCTCGTCCCTGTCCTCTCACACCCCAAACCCCAAGTGAACCCATAACATGAGCATGTAGGAGCCAAAGTGCTGAGCAGGAGGTATCTCTTTCATCAGTAAAGCTGCAGTCCAGACAGGATGGGGCCAAACCCCTTTACTTTCTTCTGTCTGTGTCCTCCTGTCATTTGGCCCAGACAAAGGCCACAGTCGTGACATACAGCAAAGGTAGGTACCTACAACCCCAGCTTTCTGGCCAGAGGACCAAAAACGAGAATTCCCAAGGAAGGAGCTCCCTAAAGTGACCCCATCACGTTGTTCATAATACAAACTACTGATGTGTGTGAGAACAGAACTAGCAGAGACCATCGTTCAGGTCTCAGGGACAGATGTGAATGGCGCTGCAAAGGCTTTGAAAACTGCACTGACCCTGGAACCAAAGAAGGCAGGTCAGGACTTGCAGGCTGAACCTAACCAGATGAGTTAGTGGCCAGCTAAAACTCAAAATATCAACATTCTCCACAAGATTTAAATAAGACTCGAGATTTCATAATATGCAAAACTTTCCACAGGATACAATCTAAAATTATCCAGCATATAAAGAACCAAGACAATCTCAATTTATAAGGGAAGTGAGTCAACAGACACCAGTGCTAAGCTGACACCAATGTTGGCATTAACTGACAGAATTTAAAGCAGCTATTATTAAAACGCTCCAACAATCAACCAAAAACACTCTTGTATCAATGGGAAAAAAGAAAATATTCCCAAAGATATACAGAAAAACCAAATGAAAATTATAAAACCAAAAAATACAATAGCTAAAAGTAAAAATTAACTGTATATATTCAGTAGCATGGGCTTCCTTGGTGGCTCAGCTGATGAAGAATCTGCCTACAATGCAGGAGACCTGGGTTCCGTCCCTGGGTTGGGAAGATACCCTGGAGGAGGGAAAGGCTACCCACTCCAGTATTCTTGCCTGAAGAATTCCATGGATAGAGGAGCCTGGCAGGCTACAGCCCAAGGGGTTACCAAGAAAGAGTCAGACCCGACTGACTGACTAGGCACAGCAGCAGCATCCAGTAGCATAAGGGAGATGACAGAGGAAAAATTCGGTGAACTTAAAAGACCAAAGAAACTATCCCATTTGAACACAGAAAAGATTAAAAAAATAATAAAAATAAAAAACAGAGCCTCAGGACCAGTATGACAATAACAAAGAAAATTACTAAGGATAAAGAGGAAAATTACGTAATGATTTTTTTAAAAGATCAAATAACTAAGATGATATAACAGTTTAAATTGTATATATCCACAGAGCTTCAAAATACATAAAGCAGAAGGTAACATAAGTGCAAGATGAAACAAAAATCCACAATACAGTTGAAAACAAAAATCAACCACCACTCTCTCAGTAAAATAGAAGAGAATTTCCTCAGCTTGATAAAGATTATCTACAAAACGTCTACAGGTTACAGCAAGGCCCCTATATACAAACAAGTTCCCTTCCAAGAGCAGGTTTGTGAGTTCAATAGTCAGCGCAAGCACCAAATTAACACAATCAGCCATGCAGTACTGTACTGTAATAGGATTATAATACTTTTCACACAAATAATACATTAAAAAATGTAAAAAAATCATTTCTAATCTTATAGCACAGTGCCTTGAAAAGTACAGTAGTACAGTACAACAGCTGGCACAAGGGGCGGGCACTGAGGAAACGCGCAACAAGAGTTACTGACGAGGAGGCAGCGGCGGCCGGAGACGGCAGAGCGGAAGGGTCGCCAGCAGCAGCACGGAGGGAAGCTGCAATTTCACTCATGCTTGACACGGATGGCACAGGTTCTGGCTCCTTGATGTTTTCAGTTCTATCTACTCTCTTAAAACTTCAATCCAGCGATGTCTAGGCAGTAGCTCTTTTTTTTCCCATCACAGACAATGTGGAGCACTGGACAGCATTCTGCAACCTTCATGTACGGTTCTTCGCTTGGGTCCTATGCCTCAAAAACTAACAGCGCCTCCTCAAATAAAGAAAATCCCCTTGCCATTTCCCATGTTGTGAATCTCTTTGGTTCTTCAGTTACTTCTTCCTCTTGTCTCTCTTGGTCCTTTCTCTGGGCCTCCGATTCCATCAGGTCTTCATTAGTACTCTCCTCATGTTGCATGGCAACAGTACTTTACAGTAAAGTAAACAAAAGCACAGCCTCGTGTGGAGGAGGCGTGTGACAATGTACACCAGACACATGAATTTAAACACAACTGGACATGCAAACATATGTTCATATCTTTTAAATTTTGCAACTCTCCAAGGTCGTACGTAGGGGGACTTACTACATAGAAAGCTAAGTGAATGGAGTTGTACAAGGAAGGAAAAGTAATTATACCGTAACAATAATACATAATACTTATGTAGAGCCTACTATGTGCTAGTCACTATTCCAACTACTTTACATATGTTAAGTCCTAACAATCCTATGAAGTAGATACTATTTATACAGTACTCATTTTACTGATGAGAAAAGTTGAGCCACACTAAATAACCTACCTGCCCAAGGTCACACAACTATTAAGTGGCAAGTAGACTACATGACTCAAAACCACTTTACAAGTCAGAAGAGAGCCACATGGCAGGTGAGTAGTGTAACTGCCAAACTCTCTTCCTCCATCACAGGAAACCTAGTGACAAGGCCTAAACCAAATAATCAAGACAGAGAAATACAACCATGTCTTTCAGAGATATGGAATTGAATGCCAAAATAATCAGTTTAAAGTGGTGGAAAGGAAACCAAATTCTAGGGATATAACGTACAACATGATGAGTGTAGTTAACAATACTGTATATTTGAAAGTTGTTTAAAAAGTTCTCATCACAAGGGAAAAAAACTGAAACTGTGAGGTGATGAATAATAACTGAACTTATTGTGGTAACTGTTTCACAAAGTATACAATATCTAATTATTATGTTGTATACCTTAATGGGCTCCCCTAGTGGCTCAGTAGTAAAAAGAATCCGCCTGCCAATGCAGAGGACCTGGGTTCAATCCCTGGGTGGGGAAAATCCCCTGGAGAAGGATATGGCAACCCACTCCAGTAAGAATCCCATGGACAGAGCCTGGCGGGTTACAGTCCATGGGGTCACAAAGAATCGGACACGACTTAGTGACTGTGCAACAATACCTTAAACTTATTCAATGTTCTGTCGATTTCTCAGTAACAATTGAAAAACTAACACCAGGTTAAGAGATACCTGGTATTAGAATATTTGTTTCTAAGCCATATGCATGTGTTTTCAAGAATCAAAGCCATATTGAATACATAATAACTGGCATAATCTCTAAAATGTCCAGTGCACATATATTTAGGTTCCTTTTCTACAGCCAGTATTTTAAGTTGAATGCCGTTTTCCAGCTGCAGGAAGATTCTCTCTAAAAGACAAACTGTTTTCTGAGTTAAGGCATCTTGTCACTTAAAGTAGATTTAAACCAATTAATACAGCATTAAGGCAATGTGTTTATACTTTCTGCTCACAGTGTGACCAACTGGACAGCCTACTCTTTGCTCCACAACTGGGTATCCCCCCAGTGGCCAAAATACACAGCTCGTCTCTTTCAACCTCTTCCTGGGGGACGTCACCTTATGGTGAACAAGGCTTGTCAGGCAGGCATCAGCAAAGACAATCATGTTATTCTTTCTTTTCACATCAATCTCACATCCTTCCTAATGTTGTCGTTCTTGTGACTCACCTCTTACCGTGGGCACATCTAAACATTCACCATTATTTGCTGACTGTTCCAAGTTTCTCCACTCAGAAGGTAATGTTATTTACAACATGACAACATTCAAAAATTCAATCATCAAATCTTCTTGAATTTTAAATAAACAAAGAATTTTTTATTCTAATTGCAAATGCATACCATCTGGAGTGTATCAGAGTAGGTGCCAAGTTTTTCTTTTTACCCCTACTGATCACAGAACTCTTGTAAAAAGAAATCTAGAACTCTTTAGTATTTAAACAGAAAAAGAGGGGCTCTGACTGGGACAGGAGCAGGGAGGTGGTACCACTCTGACCTATGCCCAATTTCATACATATCTTATCTTTCAAAGCAATTCAATAATCAGATGCCTTCCTCCTCTCCATTCAAATCATACTTTCCTTCAAGAGTTCAGAAGATAACAAATGATTTTTTTTTTTTTTTTAGACTTTATATAACTGTATTAGTTTTGCCAAATATCAAAATGAATCCGCCACAGGTATACATGTGTTCCCCATCCCGAACCCCCCTCCCTCCTCCCTCCCCATTCCATCCCTCTGGGTCATCCCAGTGCACCAGCCCCAAGCATCCAGTATACTGCATCGAACCTGGACTGGCAACTCGTTTCATACATGATATTTTACATGTTTCAATGCCATTCTCCCAAATCTTCCCACCCTCTCCCTCTCTCAGAGTCCATAAGACTGTTCTATACATCAGTGTCTCTTTTGCTGTCTTGTACACAGGGTTATTGTTACCATCTTTCTAAATTCCATATATATGCGTTAGTATACTGTATTGGTGTTTTTCTTTCTGGCTTACTTCACTCTGTATAATAGGCTCCAGTTTCATTCACCTCATTAGAACTGATTCAAATGTATTCTTTTTAATGGCTGAATAATACTCCATTGTGTATATGTACCACTGCTTTCTTATCCATTCATCTGCTGATGGACATCTAGGTTGCTTCCATGTCCTGGCTATTATAAACAGTGCTGCGATGAACATTGGGGTACACGTGTCTCTTTCCCTTCTGGTTTCCTCAGTGTGTATGCCCAGCCGTGGGATTGCTGGATCATAAGGCAGGTCTATTTCCAGTTTTTTAAGGAATCTCCACACTGTTCTCCATAGTGGCTGTACTAGTTTGCATTCCCACCAACAGTGTAAGAGGGTTCCCTTTTCTCCACACCCTCTCCAGCATTTATTGCTTGTAGACTTTTGGATCGCAGCCATTCTGACTGGTGTGAAATGGTACCTCATAGTGGTTTTGATTTGCATTTCTCAGATAATGAGTGATGTTGAGCATCTTTTCATGTGTTTGTTAGCCATCTGTATGTCTTCTTTGGAGAAATGTCTGTTTAGTTCTTTGGCCCATTTTTTGATTGGGTCATTTATTTTTCTGGAGTTGAGCTGTAGGAGTTGCTTGTATATTCTCGAGATTAGTTGTTTGTCAGTTGCTTCATTTGCTATTATCTTCTCCCATTCTGAAGGCTGTCTTTTCACCTTGCTAATAGTTTCCTTTGATGTGCAGAAGCTTTTAAGGTTAATTAGGTCCCATTTGTTTATTTTTGCTTTTATTTCCAATATTCTGGGAGGTGGGTCATAGAGGATCCTGCTGTGATGTATGTCAGAGAGTGTTTTGCCTATGTTCTCCTCTAGGAGTTTTATAGTTTCTGGTCTTACGTTTAAAAATATGGAACGCTTCACGAATTTGCATGTCATCCTTGCTCAGGGGCCATGCTAATCTTCTCTGTATCGTTCCAATTCTAGTATATGTGCTGCCGAAGCGAGCACAACAAATGATTTTAAATACAACCTTTTCTGTAAAACTCCTCCTGTCCCCCAGTGAGAAATGACACATCCTCTAAACCCTTTAGCATGTACTGCCTCTACAATTCAATTAATAACCTATTTCATGGTGATCTCTCTTAATTTGATTCTCTAATAAACTGTGAACAAACTAAAAGCAATGTAAGTTTTTTAAAGGAACCATATTTCAAAATGATTCTCCTTGACTGTCACTTCATACTGTGGAAAGTAAAAAGCCCAAGATGATGTGCAAAGACCAACAGTTAAGTTTTGGTTCCCACCTTAAGTATTCATGGTAAACTATTTTCTTTTCATATCTACTCTAAAAAGTCATAGCTATGAAAAAACTGCCAAGGTTTAGAAATAACCCTCCTTGATTCTATTTCAGGGGCGGGGAAAAAAAAACTTAACAAGATTATCAACTTACTCCTAAAAAAGCAGAACATGTTTTACATTTTTCAGACTACTGGTGTTCTAAAGCTTACAGTGCACTGGATCAATGCCAAACCATGTCAATTTCTCTCCCAATTAAAATTTCAATGTAGCTATCATCAACTATTACTGAGCATGCTGAAATTCATCACATTCACTGAAAAGCAGCTATTCAAATAAATAGCCCTGTATTTTCCTCAGAGGATTTCAGAGTGTTTTGTACTTGGTTTGTGAGACCTACATCAAATCCCACCTTTTTAATAAGAGGACTAATAGGATTATTCTCATTAAATAAACTGAGGAACTGTCTCACAAAACAGCTAACCTAGCTAAAGACTTGTATTTCAAAATATATGAATATTTGATGAAATGAAGGAACCAAAGTATTCATAATAAATACCTCTCAGGACACCCGCCATCCTCTTACTTGCTGAGGCCATGAAGTAACAAGGGCACAGTCTTCAAGACCCCTGACAGCATCAAGTACATTCTGTGCCTCCTATTAACTCTTGAAGACTGAACAGTGTTCCTTCCTTATACCACAATCTCATTCTTCTCCCATTTCTTTACCTGACTAGGACCACTCAAAACCTGTGACTTATTCTCCACACCATGAAGAATCAACCTCTGACTCTTAACTGAGCAACCTTTCCTTCCTTATCTCTGAAAAATGTACCAACAACCTAACTAAACTAGGGTGAGAGTTCCCCCAGAGAATACCACACTGTCCTTTCCCTTGCACGACCTCGTCTATCTGTTCCTGACACTCACATTCACATCTTGTCCTCACAAGTTTTAACCTATCCCTTCAGTCTGTTACAAATGCTACCTTCATAAAGTGTCCACACCACACCTCATCCCACCCCATGCCTAACAACAGGGCACATGTATTTATTCAGCACTCCTTTGACAGCGCTTTGTCTCACTACCCTGCTTTCCACCTATTTCACTGCACCAAAGCACTGGCTACAGAGTACCTACTGAAACTAGAATGGTGAAGTTTTTACCCCATTTTTTCCTAACACCAAGAGATATCTACCAAGTTGTAGGAGCTGATATGGGGTAATACGGTTCTCAGTCCTGAAGAGGTCCTCGAATCACCTGGAAAATGTTTCTTTTAAAATACTCATGCTGTTCTCCACAAGTTAAGCAGAACAGTGGTTATCAGGGCTGGGTGGAGCAAGCAAAAGAGCTGTTTAATGAGCTATTTCAGTTCTGCAAGATTAAAGAAGTTCTTGAGATATGTTCTACAACAATGCAAATATAATAAACACCACTGAAAAGTACCCATAAAAATGGTTAGGATGGTAATGTCTCTCTGTGTTCTTTACCTGTAGAAAAAAGAAATTCATTTTTAAGTAAGTTAAGTTACAAAGCTGTATGTTATACAGAACAATGATTCTGGTTTTGTTTCAAAAACATAAAAACAACAAGTAACACATGAATGCTGACCATATGCCAAGCACTGATTTAGGCAGTACTATATGCACCGTTAATCCTCACAACTCTACAGGGTAGATTCTATTATTTCCTATTTAACAGATGAGAAAACTGAAGCACAGAAAAATTAACACGTTAAAAAAAGCCCACACAGCTCATTAATGGCAAAGCCAGGTTTTAAATGCAGGCTCTCTTGAGACAGGTTCCATGCTCTTAACCTCTATGTAATAAATATATAAAAGTCTGAAAAGATAATAAACCAAACTGTAACATACTCTTAGGATACGATCATGACACAGCTTTCACTTTAAACACTTCTGTTTTAAATTATGCAAAGATCATGCACTGCTTTTTATAACAAAAAAACAAATGGAGGTATTTACATTTAAAAAAAATATACTCAGTGGAATACAAAGTCTCTGGCCCTGCTAACAATCATTTTATTTCCTTGTATTTCTGTATTCAGACTCTTCACCACTGCAAGGCTGTGGTTACTTGCTATAACACACATGCCTCAGCTTGCTCCTACTTCCATAAACATCCTTCCCCTGGAGAGAATGTCCTCTCCTCCTTGCTAACAGACACCTTTTTACTTACCTTTTTATTTATTTTTTTCAGTGTACCCAAATCCATTTCTTAACCCCTCCTTCAGGAGGCCTTCTAGGACCTTATCTAGACCATTTTGCACCTTTTTACTATGCTGCTTTGAAAAACTGCCCGTTAGCAGTTTTATTTGTGCCCTTCAGAGCCATCAGCACACTTTCTTGAAGATCTCAGTACCTTTCTTCTCAAGGCAGGGACTCCAGGCAGTGGCTCAGTATGGAGCGTACTGAGCAGGCAGAACTAGATTTCTAAAGACATTCCTACCAGAAACAAGGGCTCACTGGAGACAGGCTGGATTCCAGATCTGGGACAGGGAAGCTGCAAGGTAAACCTTGTTTGTCTTGGGCCAGAGAGCTAGGGAACAATCAGAAACTACTGGAGGAAGGTCAAAAGGACACAGAATCCACTGTCCTTCAAAGGCGCTATGGTAGGTAGTTAATTACAAAGTGAAAAACAGCGTACAGTGAGCGGGCAGCACCTCCTAACCAAGCGATCACATTTAGGAGTGCCTCCTGATGTGACAGAATATGAAGCACACAGCATCACTCACGAGTCCTGTCAAGTGAATCCTGACAGAACAGACAAGGGATAAAAGAACAACTTAGAGACACTACGAGGAAATAATCAGATAACCAAGAACGTGTGCACTCTGTAAGACAACTGACTAGTCTCTTTAAAAAGCCAGCATCATGAAAATAAAGATGAAAGGACTGTTCTGTACTAAGAAATGTAACAATCACACGCTACTTGTGAGCTTTGAAAGGATCTTTGGTTCCAAAATTAACCAAGAACACAACTACTGAAGATGTTCAGGAGATAACTGATAAATTCAAATAGGATTGACTATTAGGAGATATTAGGGAATTCTTGGCAACATTCTTACAGGTAATCATGGTACTGTATTAATAAGTAAGAAAGAATATCCCTGTCATTAGAAGATACATGCTGAAAATGGTTACATATAACCATGTAATGAACGGGTAAGGTGTCATGTTGTCCTTGACTCAAAAATTTTCAACTAATACATATACAAATGTAATACACATAAGAACTCATAAATAAAGCAATTAGAGCAAAATATGTAGGTGACGGTATACTGCAATTAGTTATAAGACTCTTCTTTAAACTTTTCTATGTTTGAAAATCATCACAATAAAAAGCTAGGGAGACTCAATCAAGTTATAAAATAATTAAAAGAAAAAAAATTCCTTGTCTATAACTTTCACTTAGCACCTCCAGGTCATTTAACTTTTTTTTTTTTTTTTTGGTCCATACAAGTAACCTCTTGGCCTCTTGAGGACAGTAAATTTTAGCAGGTTTGCAGATGCAAAAATAGCCCAACAAATGTTGTTATTCATAAGTAACACAACAGGCAAAACCCAAAAATGTCTATTAATGTCAAGTCCTAGATAGGATATGGAACAATATAAAGTTTCTCCTAATGGGAGAATAAGCACAATCACACTGGAAAAAATTCTGGCTCAGTCAAAACATAGCTGAATGCATACATATTCCATGACCCAAGAACTTTTCTCCTGGTTGTATACCCAAGAGAAACTCTTGCACATAGGCATCAGGAGCTAAGTACAAGAATGTTTAGAGTAGTACTGTTTATAATAGTAAAAACCTAGAACAACCCAAATTTCCATCAACAAAGGAATGAACAAACTGATACATTAATTCACAAATACTATACAGCAATGAAAATGAAAGAACGAGAGCGACACACAACAAGGGTGAATCTCAAGAACAGAATATAAAGCAAGCAAGTTGCAGAAGAATACGTGCAGTGATTTATAAAACCTTCAAAAACATCAAAACGAAACAATGCGTTATCTAAGGAATCAAATACATGGAAAAGCAAATGAATGATAAAGGCAGCTCAGAACAGGGAGTACCTCTAAGGTGAAAGACACATAGGTGCTTTGTGGTTTTACTTGCTTCATTAATATATTCTTTTTCATAGTTCAGGTGGTTAAGTACAGACGCATTTACTGTACCATGTTTCTTTAGATACTATGGTTGACTTACTGTTAGTTTTTTATTCTATTCAACATCTAACAAAAACAAATGAGTTTTTAAAAAAAAGTACAGATCCTGACTTTAAGGTACTTAAAAACCTCAATTCAAAAGCAATACTAAATCACGTAATACCTCCATTTATATTTTCCTCTACATTTTAGTAGGGAACTATGGAAGGTTAGCAGTATTCAAATAGTTAAGCCCATCACTAGCACCCGTTAGTGAAATAATCAGTAAGAAAATAAATGCCCAGTCAGAGAAGGGGAAAAAAAGTCATGTTACATCTAAAACCTAATGGCACTTACAATCTACCTATTTTACTGAATGATTTGAGCTCGTGGCTTGATTGATAAGGCAGGGCAACCTTCAGAATCTGATGCAAAGGGCTGCCCTTTTGCACCTTTTATCAAGGCAGGACCAATTAATACAAGTTCTCAACAGAGATGGAGACATCTCTGTTGACTGCCACTTTATGATAAGAAAATTGCTAAAGTCACAAAATCTCACTTATACCCTACCCACTCTTTAGAGGCCTGAGCCTATGACCTAGACAAAGGCCGCAGTAGCAGACCCCATGACAGAGATTTTAGGAATGCCTTCCAACAGACACCACAGAGCTCTGGTATATCAGGAAGAAGTCCCCACTGAACCTGGCTATAAAACAGACAGCTTACTGGGAAAAAAACAACAACAACAACAGAACTTTTAACAAAGAATAGTCAGAACACCTTAACATGAGACCTATCCTCTTAATAATTTTAAGTGTCAATATAGGTACAATGGTAAAGAACAGATCTCTAGAGCTTATCCATCTGCAGGACTGAACTTAAATGCCTATTGATTACTAACTCCCTATTTCCCCCTTCACCCATTCCACTCTTTGAGCCTATGAATTTAACAATTTCAGGTACCTCATGTTAAGTGGAATCACTTTTGATGATTGGCTAATTTCTCTCAGCACAAAGTCCTCCAGACTCATTCACGTTGTGGCACACTGCAAAATTCCCTTCTGTGTTAAAACTGCCTAGTATTCCATTATACGTTTATGCCACATTATATTTACCCATTTATCTATCCATATTGTTTCCACAACTTAGCTACTGTGAAGAGTGCACAAAAAGAAAAATCATTTGCAATGAACAGTTGAGAGGAAGTTTCAGAGGTCCCTGTCCCACGTTCAACTATTGCAGCTAAATACACACACTGAGAAAGGCAGACCTAGCTTACAGGGTGTGTTAAACTGTTCTTTATTCAAAGTCGGACCCAAGGCTGATACCAATCAAAGGAAAAAAAAAAAAAAGGATTTATAATTGTTGAGCTGACAAAGCATGAATAAGCACATGCTTCATGTTAAAACTGAGTCCAAAAAAAAAAAAAAAAACTGAGTCAAGAAAGGTTCAGGATCAAGCAGAGAGGATGGCTATACCTATATTTTGTTTCATTAGAACTTTAACATGGAGCAAAATCTCAACGGTTGCTCTATAGCACATTCCTGCCCATGTTACATCTACTAAATGGATTTCCTATTAATACCAGAGACAACTCCTCATTTATACAGAAGGAGCCACCACGCTACTTCTCCCTCCTGTCTAGAGCTGGGTATGTGTTTAGCCACAGGCTTATGTGTCTGTCATCCCCACCAAATTAACTAAGACCAAACTAAAAATTGTGCAAGTATGCCAAACCTGAAAAAGACTCACCAAAAAAAAAAGGAAGAAAAAAATAAGTGACTAACACTTCTGTCACAAACTATATGAACAGTATAAGCTCATATCTACTTCCAATAGCCCTTCAATCTCTAAAACAGTAACTCGCAGTTAAGGATTGGTTAAACTTTTGATTATCTACCAACCAAATGATGTTTGCTTTTTACAAGTTCTACAATAAAAATATAATTCATGCCAAAACTTCAACATAAGCATTTATAATACAAGCATGTCAGTAAATCTCCACCAGGAGGTTCTCAAACTAGTAATAATCCATTAACTACACTGTGAGAACTACCAGCACCTCAAGGTGGGTTCAATCCTTGGTTTATATACCAGCCCCACCATTACTCTATACTCTCAAGTAATCAAAATGATTTAAAATTTCACAAGAACATTTACTGAAAAACAGTTAAACAGCAGCTAACAACTGTTTTTAACTAAACAATTAAAAAATTAAAAAGAAAGTAAATTCAACCATACAAGTAAATACAGAACAGAACATCACATAAAATATTATTCAGCCATTACAAAGGATAATGTAAATGGAGCCATTACACACATTCCAAATGTATTACTTAAGACATAAAAGAGAGCAAATTCCCTAAGATTATGTATATGATCGAACCATTTTGATAAAAATGCATAGAAGTATACGCATATGAGTGTGTGCAGGAATACATAAATGTTTGTAAGACTACCCATCAAAAGACTTACAGAAATTATCACCAACCTTTCACCTGTATTTTCTAATTTTTCTACAATAAAAGTTATTTTTAAGAAAAAAAAATCACAATAGGTATTGCTATCTTACAGCAATATCTAGAAATAGTGTGAGGTAATGTAAGGAATTTTAAGAAAATCCCTAGAAATGTCAGGAACTTTGTTATCAAAGGAGAAAGTGTTTTAGAGGACAGGGCTACATTTCAAAGACCTACATTTTGGAAGTGCAAATCTTTCCTCACTTTTCCACTCCAACATACGAGATGCCCACCCACTCATTTTCTTACTGAAGACCCAAGCAGTCACTTTACATGGCCACTACTTCTGTGAAAGAACCTATTCCAAGAATTTGTGCAAAACATTCATAACAAATAAGACTCCTCCTCAAACATTTTAAACCTTCCTTATGGCTAGCTACAATGGTAGTAGACATAAGGCGTGTGCAACAACACTATTGACTGAACACAGTGTCGAGGCGCTTTGCACGCTCTTATTCACCTTCACCTTAACTATAAGCAGGGTGCATCATTAGCGCTCTCTTATAAAACAGGACACAACCTACTCAAGGACATGGTCGCAAAAAACCCAGGTAAGACTCCAAACCCAGGCTTCCTCCTTTTAAGTGCTTACGCATTACTGGGGTTGCAAATCACTCAGGTGCTTCTCTGCAGATCCTTTAAACTACAGTCAAGATAGTATCTGCCCTGGGGTGTTCACTAAGGGCCTGACTGCTTCTCTTTGCCTTTCCTTCTCAGGCCTAATGACCTTTTTTCTTTCATTTCATGAACTGAGTGCTTACTGTGTACAAGGTACTTACGAGAAATACAAAAATGAGTACAGCACAGCCTCCATCCTCAAAAAACTCTTACAAACTCTTTAGGACTATGAGTAAACTACTAAGCTACTATTAAACCTAGTCAACTACTACTGAATAAGATGGATACAGCTATAAAGAAATACCATGAAACATCACAAACTCCTGTAAAGCTCGATTTCAAGTGAAATAGGTTTTACTCATTAAAATACAAAAAATTGTCTTAAAATTAAGCATCTTAAGTAAAAACATTCCTATCTTCTTAAGCATAAATACCGTATAACGATAAAAAGAGCTAACATTGATTAAACGCTAAGTGTTTTATTAATACATACAAACCCTGAGGTTGGTACTATTCAAAGCCCCATTTTAAAAGGCTGTAACAGGACCTCCCTGGTGGTACAGTGGATGAGAATCCACCTGCGAATGCACAAGAAATGGGTTCAGTCCCTGGTCCAGGAAGATTCCAAAAGCCACAGAGCAGCTAAGCCCAGTGCACAACTACTGAGTCTGTGTTCTAGGGCCCGGGAGCCGTAACTACTAAAGCCTGGGTGCCCTAAACCCAGTGCTCTGCAACTAGAGAAGCCACTACAATTGAGATGCCCACTTGCCGTAACTACAGAAAGCTGCTGTGCAGCAACAAAGACTCAGAAAGCAAAAATAATATAATTAATGTTAAAAAAATAAAAGGTTATAACAAAAAACAAAGGTTACCTGCCTAAAGCACACAGCTAGTAACAGAACTGTGATTCAGTTGTGGCAGTTTACTTCTTTATTCTGGCTTCCCTGGTGACTCAGCGGTAAAGAATCTGCCTGCCAATACATGAGATGAGGGTTCCATCCCTGGGCTGGGAAGATCCCCTGGAGGAGGAAATGGCAACCTACTCCAGTATTCTTGCCTGGAAAATCCCATGGACAGAGGAGCCTGGGGGGTTGCAGTCTCTGGGGTCCCAGAGTCGGACACAACTGAGCATGCATGAATGCACCTCTTTATTCTGCCTTTTGACTCAAGCATTTATTGACCACCTATTACATGCAGAGCATTGTGTTGAGAAATGAGGAGAGGGCAGTGAGAGTTTATTCATGATGCTCACCTTCTGACTGAAAGACAGATAAACAAAAATCAAATGATCAGACTGTATAAAATGTTATAAAGGAAATAAGGTGGTGTGACAGGATAACCAGAAAAGACTTACTTCTGTTCTCTTGTAGTTTTGTTCACAGTTGATTCCCAAAGACAAGCTGGTCAGACAATCAGCCTGGGGACCACAGAAGAAAGGAGAATAGAAAAGACTGACCACTGCTAGTGAAGATGATCAGAGAAGTGGCAAGGAGAAGCCCCAATTTCATCATAAATGTGGAAACTGGCTTAGTGATTGAACAAGGTCTCAAGCTGGGACTGAAAGAACATCTATGATTTCAGAAGACAGGTGATATCCTGTGTAAAGGAACAAGTATAAATACAGACTCTGGTTAAAGCAAGAGAATAAAGCTGGACTCAGAAGAGGTGCCCTAACTATGGGGCTAGAATCCTGCAAGCAATGGCAATTCTATTCATTATAGGTGGGGGAGAAGCACAGTCAGATCGCTATGCTAGGGGAAAAATAACTTTTGCAGGAAAGGTTTTGTTCCTTTGATTTGTGTGTGTGTGTGAGTGTTTACTTGCAAGGTGGGAAACTACAGTAGAGAAATGAACTAAGAGAAACTGGTGAGAAATTTTAAAAACTGACTAGAGGAGGAAGCAACAGGAATGAAGAGAGAGAGCTTCAAGCATCAGTCAGGATATATTCGACTACAGGCATAACAATGGAACAAGAAATATACCTGCAGAATCCAACGTGAAATACCTACTGTACTAAATATACCCTGAGTGTTTTCACAAATGTGTTGGCATGTTCCCCAAAACCCCAATGAGCCAATGTCCTTTCTACTAAATAATACATGCCTAGGATAGTATCATCTATCCTTGATGAGTACAGTTTCACAGCATCTTTTCAGAATCTCAACAAGTGTCTGTACATATTATTTCATGTAACATTACAAAACAACAACTAAATTTAAGCAAAACGTAAAACACCACATTATTCTACTCAGAGTACATGATTTTCAAAAACAAACTACTGGATTTTTTTTTTTTTTAAGTCCAGGTCCCACACAGGCCTCAACAAATCACAGAATTTGAAAATTATTTTAAAGAAACAAAAGGACTCAGACCAGGTTCAGCATGTTGAGAAGTCCCAGTGCTATTTTTAGAAAGAGCAACACTTCTCCAAGTGTAACTTTTTCCAAATGATACTAACAAGGTCAAGGATCATATCCTATCTGAAAACAAGTCCTATACAACATTGCTAGGATCTTTTACAACGGCTTATCTTACAAGTGCTGGATCTCCGGGATTTTCTTTACATCTTCATTTCACATACAGCTTTATGTTTACACATTTATATTTGAAAGTTATATTTGTGTTTACTGTTCATGTATGTTTTCCTTCTATTCATTTGCGTATATATACACATACATATGTGCTACGCTCTACTGCCAGCCTTAAAAAATACTGCCTTTGTTTTATTAAGATTTCACATTCATTGAATAATTTGGGTCTCAGAACAACCTTGTGAAATACATTAGTAAAAACTTCATCTTCCCGTCTGGACAGTGGTGGGACTGGAGCTCAGAAAGATACTCTTGACTAGTTCAAGATCTCAGTCAATAGCAAGGACAGGGCCCTGTCGGTGCCTTTAGACTCTTTGTGCATGCTCTCCTCCCCGCAGGACACTACCAATTTCGTACTTGAATATTCCCGTGCCTCTCTTCAACAAAACTGGATTGTAACGAAGAGCCGTACAAATGCCGCCAGGCCAAAACTCTGAGCGTCTAAATGCAGCCGGAACACTAGGGCTCTTCAGTAAACAAACACCAGCACACGTTTCAGTCCGGACACCGTTCAATGGTGGCTTTGCTCCACTGCACAAAACTTGTTAAAATGCGGCCTTAAAGCATAATCCTTAATGGAACTGTCTTTTTCGCTCAGTGGGAAGTTCAGTTAATCTGAGGTGACTCATATTGTTACCTTACGGTTTTGTAAATCAATAATTCTGAGTACCAAAGGAAAAGAATGAATTACACAGCTCCCTCTCCATCCGCAACTCCAAAGTTGCTTAAGTGTCAATGTGCGATAGTAAAACCTAGGGACAGAGGTGGGTGGGGCTGGAGCTAGCACTGCCCCTCTCGGCGCCCCCACCGTCCCAGGTATCCCTTCTCCAAGCCCAGCGGGTCTCTTCGACCCCTAATCCCGTGGGACCACAGTGACTACCCGGCCCCGCAGCCCCCACCGACCAAGACCAGAGCCCCGCCGGGAGCTGCAGCTGTGGCGACTCGCACAGCCAGGGCTGGCCCCTTCCCCGGCGATCCCACCTGTCCCGCGTAGCCCGCACACCTGGCAGCCCCCGCCCGGTCAGAAGATGCGCGTTGAGAACTGGCTCCTAAACGCGGCGCCCTAGGGCGGTCAGGAGACCCGGGGCAACTCCGCTTCCGCCCCCAGCCCACAAGGCAGCACGCCCGCGCCCGCGCCCCCACCCCCGCGGGCGCCCCAAGCGGCCGGGGTCCGGAGGGGCCTCAGATCCCCGGGAGGCGAGAGGGGGCGGCGGCGCGGCAGACTAGGCGGAGGAGGAAGAGCGGCCGGCGAGCCCGCCCGGGGAAGAGGAGGAGCGTGTCCCGACCGGCCGCGAGGGCAAAGAGGAGAGGGGAGGGAAGCGGCGGCGGGGCCGCGGGGGAAGCGGGAGTCTACCTGCGAGCAGAAGTACGAGCCCTGGATGCCCAGCTTGATGCAGGTGGGGCACTGGAGCTTGGCCTCGCTGCTGCAACCGTCCGTCTCGCACACACGCGTCTCCACCGCCGCCATGCTGCCTGGCTACTGGAGGAGCGCCTCACCGAGGAAGAAGGGGAGGAGGGAGGGAGGAACGGTTGGACAGAGGGAGGGCAGGGGAGGGGAGAGAGGCCGAGCCGGGGGAGGAGCTCGGACCGCCGGGCCTGGGCGCAGGAGGAGGAGGAGGAGCGCGGGGCCTGCCCAGAGTACGCTGCGCGCCCCGCCCCCGCCCCCGCCCCGCGCGCGCAGCTGGCCCCGCCCCGTGGCCTTCGCCCCGCCCCTCAGCCGAGGGCCCCAGCCTCTCGGCCGCCTGTGCGCACGTGGGCCGCAAGGGTACCTGGCCTAGCCCTCGGCCTCTCCGCGCGGTAGCGCTTCTACCTGCCGCGAGCCGGCCCCCGGAGGAGAAGGCCATGCTCGGCCGACTAGGAAAGGCCCTCTCGGTGCCTAACGAGAAATCCCCAGTTGTCGCCTACTGACTGGATCCCAGGGTCTTGAGCGTCTGCCATACTCTCAGGCCGTTGGAAAGGACGCTCCACTCTTCTGTGTTGGTCCACCCGGCAGCTCCTTGGAAAAGGAAAGTAACTCCATTTTTACGGATAGTGTCTGCTTTGAGGCCTAAGGACCGCCGCTCATTCACAAAGAAAGGAAGCCCGGGAACTCTTAATGAAGAAGTGTGCTGGGTTTTGTGTCAGCTTTTCCTCGTGCCCTCTTATTTTTCACACCATTCCCCCCTCCATTCGCAAAGTACGTGCTAGTGATAGTAACACAACTCCTGAATGTTCAATACAGTTTTTTGTATTATACCAGTTGATTGTTTAAGAGGTAAATAGGGAAAGATTGTGTTGATCATGAAATGTCACAATTGAAAGAAGCTTTAGAGGTTATCTGTTAGGACTTCCCTGGTGGCTCAGACGGTAAAGCGTCTGTCTACAATGCTGGAGACCCGGGTTCGAGCCCTGGTGCTGGGAAGATCGCCTGGAGAAGGAAATGGCAATCCAGTCCAGTACTGTTGCCGGGAAAATCCCATGGACAGAGGAACCTGGTAGGCTACAGTCTATGGGGTCGCAAAGAGTCGGACACAGCTGAGCGACTTCACTTTCACTTAGAGGTCATCTAATGCCTAAGTCTCTTCGGCTACATCCCAGGTCTGCCATTTTCTAATTGGTGCTTGAGTATGGTTCTGTCACGAGAGAGGAGAGAGGGACTAGTATTTACTGGTCATCAACTTGGTAGTGCAAGTTCATGTGCCCAACTGCACAGTGAGAGCAAAGAAACCAAAGCATTGGAGTTTGGAGCAGAGAAAGGTTTATTGTAGGACTGTGTAAGGAGATGGATGACTCCTTGCTCTAAACCGCAGCCCCCCCAAACCACCCCCATCCTCCACCTCTCCGCCCCCAACCCTGGCTCCCTGAAGGGTTTTGGCAACACATTTTTTTAAAGCCTGGTGAAGGATGGAGGGAGTTGCAAGGTGTGCAATCACCTGGTTTACAATTTTCTGATTGACTGAAAGTGAGGTATCTCAGGTAAACGGCCGCCCTAGGTGACAGAAGGCCTGGGACTCTGTGCTCAGGGTTATCAAGTAACATCTTCCATTCTGTGAAGGGTTTTCACATCTGTAAAACAATTCAGGCAGTGTGCATTAAATACTATTATCTGTATTTCAGAGAGGAGCTAAAGCAGAGGATTTATGGAAAGGCCACATGGAAGGCCCCATAGGATCCTGCTCCATTGTAAACTTAAGTGCTGAGAACTTTGTGTTACCTAATAAATATTTTTTTAAATCTTTCCAAATTTGATAGATGAGAAAAGCACATACTTATTTTTAATAGTTTTGTTATATAAGTACATATAAATAATAAAATCAATAAATTGTAAAATGTTATATATACATAAAAAGAAATCAAGCACCAAATATATGTATATACATAGATGTACATGTATATGCACATATAGGCTTTCTTGGTGGCTCAGAGGTAAAGAATCCACCTGCCAATATAGGAGATGTGGGTTCACTCCCTGGGTTGGAAAGATCCACTGGAGAAGGAAATGGCAACCGACTCCAGTATTCTTGCCTGGGAAATCCCATGGACAGAGGAGCCTGGTGGGCTATAGTCCATGGGGTTGAAAAGAGGCAGACACAACTTAGTGACTAAACAACAGTAAAAACAATATGCACATATAGCACATGTATATAGAATATTTTTAAACAAAAACTGGATCATACAATGCAGAGTATTTAGTTACCTGTTTTGTTCAAGTTGTGAACTATATTGCCATCAAATATACTTTTTCCAGGAAATTCCTTTGTGGTCCAGTGGTTAGGACTCTGCACTTCCACTGCAGGGGGCACAAGTTTGATCTCTACTTGGTGAGCTAAGATCCCATATGCTGTGTGGTGCAGTAAAAAATATATCATATATATAATGCATATTGAGCTGCCCTTGTGGCTCAGCTGGTAAAGAATCAGCCTGCAATGTGGGACACCTGGGTTGGATCCCTGGGTTGGGAAGATCCCCTGGAGAAGGGAAAGACTACCCACTCCAGTATTCTGGCCTGGAGAATTCCATGGACTGTATAGTCCGTAGGATTGCAGAGAGTCAGACATGATTGAGCAACTTTCACATAATGCATATATATGTATATTTTATAAATATGTATATGTACCTTTTCCACATAATTTTGATGTCTGTATAATATCGTTATATAATTTACTGAGCCAAATTCACTAATAATAGACATTTAGATTATTTTTAATTGTTACAGATTATAAACAAAGCTGTGAGTATCTTTTTAGTTCTAACTTCACATAAATCCTTATTTATTTAGGATATATTCTTAAGAGTAGAATTGCTGCATCAAAGGATTGTCACTGCTGTTTGTTCTTTTTTATATAGTTTGCCAGTTTTTTCCTCAGAAAGTGTATAAAATTTACACTCTGGTCAGAACTGTATTAGAGATCTTATTTCCTGAGACCTTACTAGTGCCAGATATTATCTATATTTAATGTTTTTCATTGGGATAAATAGATAAATCTTTTTGTTATCAGAATATAGTAAAGCTGAACATTTTTCTCTGATAATACCTTTTTTATTTCTATTTTTATGTGTTTGCTTTTATTTGTTAAAATTTCTTTTTTCAAGAACAATGCTAAAAAAAAGTCAAGACACAAATTGGCCATAGTACCATTACCTAAACTCACCAGTGTTTTCATCTATCCTAGTTACCTTCAATACCTTTTTCACATATGTATTAAATGTTTACATATTTGCTGTGATTGATGGAATATTTTGTTCTGCGTTTTCACATAGCACTATGCCATGGATTATTCTTAGATTTATAGAAAACTGGAAGTCCTATTCCCTTTCTATATGATAACTCTTTGTGTATTTGTACTATCGTGTTTTATGGTTTGTAAGTTCTTACCGTATTCCCTTGTGTTATTGTATGTTTATATCCCTTGTCATCTTTGTCCCTCTACTCTGGAGGAATTCCAGTTTGCTGGTTTCTGATGGGTTGTGTGCAAGATTGAGCTAATCAGATAGAGGAACAGGAATTTCTGAAAATTCTAGTTAAAAAACCCTCAGGGTTCTTCTCAGGCACAGGGAGACTGGAAACTCCTGTTGGCCATCTCCTCTGGAGACTGCTGTTTCCTTGATCTTTACTAAAGCCATACTGTAGGCCAATTATGAGCACAGATGTTGCATTAAGATAGGCACTGTTCAGTTCAGTCGCTCAGTCATGTCCAACTCTTTGCAGCCCCATGGAGTGCAGCATGCCAGGCTTTCCTGTCCGTCACCGATTCCTGGATCTTACTCAAACTCATGTCCATAGAGTCTGTGATGCCATCCAACCATCTCATCCTCTGTCGTCCCCTTCTCCTCTCACCTTCAATCTTTCCCAACATCATGGTCTTTTCAAATGAGCCAGTTCTTCGCATCAGGTGGCCAAAGTATTGGAGTTTTAGCTTCAGCAGAAGTCCTTCCAATGAATATTCAGGACTGATTTCCTTTTGCATCTCCTTGCAGTCCAAGGGACTCTCAAGAGTCTTCTTCAACACGACAGTTCAAAAGCATCAATTCTTCGGCGCTCAGCTTTCTTTATAGTCCAACTCTCACATCCATACATGATTACTGCAAAAACCATGGCTTTGAATAGATGGACCATTGTCAGCAAAGTAACATCTCTGCTTTTTAATATGCTGTCTAGGTTGGTCATAGCTTTTCATACAAGAACCAAGCGTGTTTTAACTTCATGGCTGCAGTCACCATCTGCACTGATTTTGGAGCCCCCCAAATAAAGTCTCTCCCTGTTTCCATTGTTTCCCCATCTATTTGCCATGAAGTGATGGGACCAGATACCATGATCTTAGTTTTCCAAATGTTGAGTTTTAAGCCAACTTTTTCACTCTCCTCTTTCACTTTCATCAAGAGGCTCTTTAGTTCTTCTTCACTTTGTGCCATAAGGGTGGTGTCATCTGCATATCTGAAGTTATTGATATTTTTCCCAGCAATCTTGATTCCAGCTTGTGCTTCATCCAGCCCAGCATTTCGCATGATATACTCTGCATATAAGTTAAATAAGTAGGGTGACAATATACAGCCTTGACGTGCTCCTTTCCTGATTTGGAACCAGTCTGTTGTTCCAGTCTATTTCTAGCAGTTACTTCTTACCCTCCATACAGATTTCTCTGGAGGCAGGTAAAGTGGTCTGGTATTCCATCTCTTTAAGAATTTTCCACAATTTGTTGTGATCCACACAGTCAAAGGCTTTGGCGTAATCAACAAAGCAGAAGTGGATGTTTTTCTGGAATTCTCTTGCTTTTTCAGTGATGCAACGGATATTGGCTGTTTGATCGCTGGTTCCTCTGCCTTTTCTAAATCCAACTTGAGTTGAAACCTCTGCCTGCAAACCCCTTTCCTTAGTCATATTTCCATATCAGAAAAATACAAATTAGTGTACCTACTTTATAGAGTTCTGTCATAATTAATATGGATCGACTTTTTAAAGTGCTTAAGAGACAGATAAGTTATAGTTATCATCAATATTAGTTAGCCTGCTATAAGTTTCTCTTTGGTCCCCTTAACCCCAACAAGACAAGCTATTGAGTGACATAAACTTCCTTGACCACCATTCTGGCTGTTCTTAAGACAATCAATTTTATGCTTTTGTTTAATTGTGAAAAAGTAACAAAACAGATTTTTATGAAATTATGCCAGACAGAGTCCCTACTTTATTCTTTTCTCCCTTCTGATATTTTTAACTCAAAGTCCCTATTGAACATCAATTTCTGTTTTAATTCCTGGGGGCAAAGTACTGGTAGCCCACTTATAGCCAAAAGAATGGACATCAGAGTCTCAGATAAGGATTTGGTGTTTCTGAGAGTCCTTTGGCCCTAGAGGCACTTGTTTCTCTGAACTTTTACACACAGAAGAGCATTTTTCAGGTAATGTCTAAGCACATGCCCAAAGCTATCTCCAACTAGCTACTCTGCTTTAAGTGTCCACAGTTTATATTCAATATGGTCAAAAAGAAACAATTGTCCTCTATTGGGCACTTTTGTCACCCCCTTTACATCTGCTTTTCTTCATGAATTCACTATTTTGTTTAGTGACAGCCTTTCTACTGTTATCTCCCAAGTTAAAAATTAGGCTCTCTCAGGACTTCCCTGCTGGTCCAATGGTTAGGATTCAGCAATTTGACTGCCATGGCCCAAGTTCAGTCTCTGGTCAGGAAACTGAGATGTTGCAAGCCATGCAGTGCAGCCAAAAACGAAATTGGGCTCTCTCTTCTTCCTCATGCTTCAGCATCAAATTAATTACTCAATCCTGTAGCTTTTATCTTCTAAATATTTGTTTTCTGTATTCTCTCTGTCCTTTGCATTTTTAGTTTAGGCCATTTTAAGCCTAGCCTCTTAATGACTTCTAATTCCATTGAATCTAATCCCTGCCATCAAACTGATTGTTCTAAGAGACAAATCTGATCATGCCTTTCCCATGCTTAACATCCTTTGCTAATATGGGGCCTGTGGAGCTGGAGCCAAGATCCAAGAGGTAACCAGAGCTTGCAGAATTGGGGCCAGTGAAATAGTCAGAGCTAAGGGGATCTGTGGGAACACTGCTGCTGCTGCTGCTAAGTCGCTTCAGTCATGTCCAACTCTGTGCGACCCCATAGATGTGCAGCCCACCAGGCTCTCCCATCCCTGGGATTCAACAGGCAAGAACACTGGAGTGGGTTGCCATTTCCTTCTCCAGTGCATGAAAGTGAAAAGTGAAAGTGAAGTCGCTCAGTCATGCCCGAGTCTTAGCGACCCCATGGACTGCAGCCCACCAGGCTCCTCTGTCCATGGGATTTTCCAGGCAAGAGTACTGGAGTGGGGTGCCATTGCCAACACTAGGCCAAAGCAAAGGAGATAATCAAGCATCAGGAGCTTGGTACATAAAAGGAAAATGAGAAAATAAGTAGCTAAGGATATTGAAAGCCAAATTTTCACTGTCTAAGCAGAAAGTTTAAAATATGGGAAGGCTGAAGGCTAGAATGAATCGTGTAGGATTATACTGGAAATAGAAGTATCAGTATGAACTCAAACTTTAGATAGATAATTCAGTTGTATGTGTATATGTTTGGGTAACACTTCACCCACTAAGAGAACCTAGTAGCAATGAACACATCTAGTTTCCAGATCTTGGTATCTAAAAACCATTCCCCACTGAAACGAATCAGAGCTTCTTGGAGAAGAGGCACTTTACAGGAGCAGGGGAAGTAAAAGGTAAGTCTGTAAAGTTCCATTGTACCAAAACATAAGGTAAAGCACAAAGGTGATGGAGAGTATAAAAAGGACATTGGAGCCAATTTGAAGGAGCTCCCACTGACCAAACTGGAGATAATCTGAGCATTAGAATAAATAATGATAATGTCAGGTTATAAGCCATTTTAAAAAATGGTCATCCATGAACCCATACTGATAAAAACACACAAATAAACACACAAATGAGAAACAAAAGTAAGCACTTCTTTATAACAGAATGTCAGATAATAAATGTGGAAGAAATGAAGTTATTAGAAAATTACCCAAAGTGGAGAGTGAAAAAGTTGGCTTAAAGCTCAACATTCAGAAAACGAAGATCATGGCATCTGGTCCCATCACTTCATGGGAAATAGATGGGGAAACAGTGGAAACAGTGTCAGACTTTATTTTTCTGGGCTTCAAAATCACTACAGATGGTGACTGCAGCCATGAAATTAAAAGACGCTTACTCCTTGGAAGGAAAGTTATGACCAACCTAGATAGCATATTCAAAAGCAGAGACATTGCCAACAAAGGTTCGTCTAGTCAAGGCTATGGTTTTTCCTGTGGTCATGTATGGATTTGAGAGTTGGACTGTGAAGAAGGCTGAGCGCCGAAGAGTTGATGCTTTTGAACTGTGGTGTTGGAGAAGACTCTTGAGAGTCCCTTGGACTGCAAGGAGATCCAACCAGTCCATTCTGAAAGAGATCAGCCCTGGGATTTCTTTGGAAGGAATGATGCTAAAGCTGAAACTCCAGTACTTTGGCCACCTCATGTGAAGAGTTGAGTCATTGGAAAAGACTCTGATGCTGGGAGGGTTTGGGGGCAAGAGGAGAAGGGGACGACAGAGGATGAGATGGCTGGATGGCATCACTGACTTAATGGATGTGAGTCTCAGTGACCTCCGGGAGTTGGTGATGGACAGGAAGGCCTGGCGTGCTGCGATTCATGGGGTCGCAAAGAGTCGGACATGACTGAGCGACTGAACTGATCTGATCTGATAGTAATACTTGGGCCTCCCTTGTGGCTCAGCTGGTGAAGAATCTGCCTGCAATGAGGGAGACCTGGATTTGACCCCTGGGTTGGGAAGATCCCCTGGAGAAGGAAAAGGCTCCCCACTCCGGTATTCTGGCCTGGAGAATTCCATGGACTAAATGTATAGTCTGTGGGATCCAAAGAGTCCAACACAACTGAGGGACTTTCACTTTCATAGTAATACTTGGGCTGCCGACAAGCAGGAGACACTGATTCTATCTCTGGGTCAGAAAGATCCCCTGGAGGAGAGCACGGCAACCCACTCCAGTATTCTTGCCTGGAGAATCCCATGGACAGAGGAGCCTGGTGGGCTCCAGTCCCTAGCATCACAAAGAGTTGGACATGACTAAAGTGACTTAGCACAGGTGCACGCATAGGAATACTTTACTCAAGCCATGCTAAATTGATTTGGAGAAAATTTGTTAAGGAACAGAATAGTTACATAACCTTAGTATAACTCCCTACAAAATATATACTATTTAAAAAGGCAAAATAGGAACTTCACAGCTGAGAAACCTTGCAGATATTCCGAACTATGTTATCAAAGTTAAAATCACCAGTAATATGACAAATCAACTTTGTGCATCTCCTAATATGAAACACCGAGAACACAGTATATCTTTTGTGGTGTTCCGGCCAAAAATGCATAATCAACTCTAATCGTGAGGAAACATCAGATAAATCCAAACAGAAGACAGTCTATAATATAATTGACCTGTACTCTTCAAAATGCCAGTGTCCCAACAGGGAAAGATTTGAGGAACTATTCCAGATCTGAAGAAACATAGCAATTAAATACAACACTTGAAACTGGATTGAATCTTGGACCAAAAGAAAAAAAAAATGTTTTTGCTATAATGGAAATTGGTTGTATTTGATCCCTATTTGATCTCTTGGTGAAATTACTGTTTCTTCAAGATCCAACTCAGGTATCACTTCACCCATTAAATTTGTGTTGACCCATGCAACTCTGACTTCCCTGTGGCTCAGACAGTAAAGAATCTGCCTGCAATGCAGGAGACCCAGGTTAGATCCCTGGGTTGGTAAGGTCCCCTAGAGAAGGGAATGGCTACCCACTCCAGTATTCTTGCCTGGAGAATCCCAGGGACTGAGAAGCCTGGCAGGTTACAGTCCATGGAGTCGCAAGGAGTTGGACACGACTGAGCAAGTGACACTTTGACTTTCACTTCATGCAACTCTGGGGCTTCCCAGGTGGCGCTAGTGGTAAAGAACCTGCCTGCCAATGCAGGTAGATGTAAGAGACACAGGTTCAATCCCTGGCTCTGGAAGATCCCCACGAGGAGAGCATGGCAACCCACTCCAGTATTTTCTGGGTTTTCCTGGTGGCTCAGATGGTACAGAATCTGCCTGCAATGCAGGAGACCCAGGTTTGATTCCTGGGTTGGGAAGATCCCCTGGAGAAGGGAATGGCAATCCCCTCTAGTATTCTTGCCTGGGGAATCCCATGGACAGAGGAACCTGGCGGGCTAGAGTCTATGGGGTAGCAAAGAGTAGGACAGGGCTGAGCGACTAACACATGCAGCTCTCCTCCATCAGTGCTTTCCATTGTGCTGCCTCCAAACCGGTTGCAAGGTGTTACTATCGCAATTAACAATAATTTTAAGTAACATTTATTAAGAACTTACTACATGATATGGTCATGTGCACAAGTAAGTACTGCTACGCAAGTATAAGTAAGATGCTAATGCAGTTACTTTTAATCCTCACAAGGACTCTGTGAGGTAGGTCCTCGTTGTTGTTCAGTCCCTCGGTCATGCCCCACTCTGCCACCCCATGGACTGTATAGCACACCAGGCTTCTCTGTCCTTCACTATCTCCCAGAGTTTGCTCAAACTCATGTCCATTGTGTTGGCGTGCCATCCAACCATTTTATTCTCTGTCACCCCCTTCTCCTCTTGCCCTCAATCTTTCTCAGTATCAGGGTCTTTTCCAATGAGTCGGCTCTTCACATCAGGTGGCCAGAATATTGAAGCTTTAGCTTCAGCATCAGTCCTTCCAAAAATAGTCAGGGCTGATTTCCTTTAGGATTAACTGGTTTGATCTTGCAGTCCAAGGGACTCTGAAGAGTCTTCTCCAGCACCACAGTTCAAAAGCATCAATTCTTCAGCACTCAGCCTTCTTTACGGTCCAGCTCTTACATGACTACTGGAAAAACCATAGCTTTGACTATACACACCTTTGTCAGCAAAGTGATGTCTCTGCTTTTTAATATGCTAAGTTTGTCATAGCTTTTCTTCCAAGGACCAAGTGTCTTTTAATTTCATGGCTGCAGTCACCATCTGCAGTAATTTTGGAGCCCAAGAAAATAAAGTCTGTCACAGTTTCCATTTTTTCCCCATCTATATGGCATGAAGTGATGGGACTGGGTGCCGTGATATTAGTTTTTGGAATGTTGAGTTTTAAGCCAGCTTTTTCATTCTCCTCTTTCTCCTTTATTGAGAGGCTCTTTAGTTCCTCTTTACTTTCTGCCATTGGGGTGGTGTCATCTGCATATCCAGAGAAGGCAATGGCACCCCACTCCAGTACTCTTGCCTGGAAAATCCATGGACAGAGGAGCCTGGTAGGCTGCAGTCCATGGGGTCGCTAAGAGTCAGGAACGACTGAGCGACTTCACTTTCACTTTTCACTTTCGTGCATTGGAGAAGGAAATGGCAACCCGCTCCAGTGTTCTTGCCTGGAGAATCCCAGGGACCGGGAAGCCTGGTGGGCTGCTGTCTCTGGGGTCGCACAGAGTCAGACACTACTGAAGCGACTTAGCAGCAGCAGCAGCAGCATCTGCATATCTGAAGTTATTAATGTTTCTCCCACCAATCTTGATTCTAGCTTGTGCTTCATCCAGCTCGGCATTTCGCATGATGTACTCTACATATAAGCTCAATCAGCAGGGTGACAACATACAGCCTTGACATACTCCTTTCCCAGTTTTGAACCAGTCTGTTGTTCCGTGTCCGGTTCTAACTGTTTCTTCTTGACCTGCATGCAGGTTTCTCAGGATGCAGACCTGGTATTCCCATCTCTTTAAGAATTTCCCACAGTTTGTTGTGATCCACACAGTGAAAGGCTTTAGCTTAGTCAAGGAAGCAGAAATAGATGTTTTTTTGGAATTCCCTTGCTTTTTCTATGATCCAATGAATGTTGGCAATTTGATCTCTGGTTCCTTTGCCTTTTCTAAATCCAGTTTGTACATCTGGAAATTCTTAGTTCATGTACTGTTGAAGCCTAGCTTGAAGGATTTTGAGCATTACCTTTCTAGCATGTGAAATGAACTCAATTGTGTGCTAGTTTGAACATTTTTTGGCATTGCCCTTCTTTGGGATTTGAAAGCCCAAGTCCTAGTACTAATCCCATTTTTTGCCCAAGTTCACATAAACAGTAGGTGGCTGAGCCTGGGCTTGTGTTCAGGTCTGTCTGACTACAAGTCCCATGCTCTTAACCACTGCATCCATTACCTTTAATCTTTCACCTGTCTCTCCTACTAGTCTGTAACTTCCTTGTGACAGGAGGGTTTATGTGTTATTTTTTTTCTATTCCCAACCCTTAACCTTATCACAATTCTTGATGTATAATAAGTGCTCAGTCAATGTTTTTCCTCTTTAAGTTTTATGTAATGTAACTATGAGTTATTTCAAATGTTCAAAAGAGAAAAAAGGTATGTGTGTGTGGTGATTGAAAGAGAGTCAGGGGTGGAAGGGAGAACACTGGTTTTATTAGAACCCTAAAAGAAGCAGATAATACTCTCAAGCTGGGTTTTTTGAGAAAAGTAAAGAATTTGATAAAAGGACTAGGGACTTCCTGGTGGTACAGTGGTTAGGTCTCCATGCTTCCACTGCAGGGGGCACAGGTTCTATCCCTGTTCAGGGAAGTTGTACATGTCTCACACTGTGGCAAAAAAAAAAAAAAAAAGGACTATATACTAAGGATTGGACAGGGCCTTGGAAAACCAAAAGAAATGGTACAATAACTGAGAGTTAACAATGGGAAAATATTTACATTTCTCAATCTGAAGGAGTAAGAGGACAGGGCAGTAAGTTGCAACTGTCCTAGAAAATCAGAGCCAGAAAGTTTGGTATTCAGATGCAGTGGAAAATGGATCAATTTAGTTTTCTCTTTCCAGAGTAGCATTTTTATTGATGGATGCTAAAGAATGTTTTGTGTCTGCCAAAGAAATATTTGTAGCCCAAACTGAGAAGTTTATTAACATTTACCAAAATTTAGTTTTTTGTTTCTATCTGCTCCCCTTCATGGGCCCACAGTATGGACACTGATGTTCAGGATTCAGCAGATTCATGCATGGTAACTTACTGGATATTTCCAATGCTCGACGCAATAAATGCAAATGCCAAAATCCAGAGTGAGCTGGGAGGAGAAGGCCTCCTAGCAGGAGTTATGACTTTTGGTGAAGAGATATAGCCAGCCCAAAGCCACCCCAAAGTCAGTAATCTAGGACCTCATTCTCTTCCTTCCCTTCAGTCCTCTAAAACTACAAGGATAAGGAGCCTGTCGTCTACAGTGGACCATACAAGTCCACCTCAAAGGGTAGAGGGCCAGATTGAGAAGGGATTGCAGAACGGTCAGACATGACTTAGCAACTAGACAACAGCAGCCACCAAGCCTCTTAAGAAATGAAATACTGGCCAGTACAGTTGAGGGCCTCAGGGTACCCCTCCCCAGTCATATCCCTCCACTACCTCTCCTCTAGCGCTGCCACAAAGACTCTTATACTTCTGCATAATATATCTTTTCATTGAAATTGAATAACAGAAGTTTATGACAAGGACTAACACTTGCCCTGCTCTGTCATGTTTTTATAGCTGAGAAGCATCATGGTGTAAACAATGGCTTGGAAGTCAGAAAACTGATCCATGTGTCTAGTTCCAAACCCTCTGTCTTGTGCAACACACTTCAGATCTTTCAGCTTTTGTCTCCTCATCTGTAGAATGTTAAGAAAATCAAATGAATTTGTACCTATGAAATCATTTTGTAAACCATAAAGTGCCATATGAATGTAAATGATCACTGCTTATGCTTGCCTCCCTTCTATATATGACATACCCTGTAAGAGCAGGAACTTGTCTCTCTTGTTTTTTTGCTGTTATGTCCCTAGTACCCAGAATAGGGGCTGGCACAGTATAGGCGTGGCATTAGCATTAGTCAGGGAAGGCTAACTGCTGTAATACACAATCCCAAAACACTTAGTGACTTAAAAAAATCAAGAGTTTATATCTCCGTATTTCAGAGTCAGTTATAGATCAGTCGGGGAAGCCCTGCTTTCTCAGTCAATCTGATCTCAGATCCCAGATCAGTCTTTTATGTATACCACATCCTGGGTCCTTGGAATCCTTACCTGAGAATAGGCTGCCACGAGAACTCTCCTATGCATGAGATTTCACAGGTCACCATTGGAATGGTGTAGTTCACTCTAGCACATTCCACTGTCCAGAAGTCAGTCCCCGGCCACATACAAGAGATGCTAGAAAACAGTTTATCTGTAGCCTCAACGTAAGAGAAAATGAGTTTGATCAGCATCCTACCAATCATTACTATGACTTTCACAATATCCGTAGAATAAGCACATGAAGAAATGGAAATCTGCAGATATGAATGCAGCCTAGGATACACTTTTGTTTATCAGCTTCTCAGTAATGACATTTTTTTTTACTTGAAGTATAGTTGATTTGGGGGCTTCCCTGGTGGCTCAGTGGTAAAGAATTCACCTGCTGATGCAGGAGATGAGGGTTCGATCCCTGGGTTGGGAAGATCCCCTGGAGAAGGAAATGGCAACCCACTCCAATGTTCTTGCCTGGGAAATCCCATGGACAGAGGAGGCTAGTTTATGAGTCTCAGGAGTTGTAAAAGAGTTGGATATGGCTTAGTGACTAAACAACAACAAAAACAACAATAGGTTATTTACAATGTTGTATTCAGGCATGCAGCAAAGTGATTCAAATATACATATATTCTTTTTCATTATAAGTTATTACAAGGTACTGAATATAGTTCCATGTGCTATACAGTAGGTCCTTTTCAAAAATCTATTTTACAGATAGTAGTGTATATCCGCAGAGAAGGCAATGGCACCCCACTCCAGTACTCTTGCCTGGAAAATCCCATGGACGGAGGAGCCTTGTGGGCTGCAGTCCATGGGGTCGCTAAGAGTCAGACACGACTGAGAGACTTCACTTTGACTTTTCACTTTCCTGCATTGGAGAAGGAAATGGCAACCCACTCCAGTGTTCTTGCCTGGAGAATCCCAGGGATGGGGAGCCTGGTGGGCTGCCGTCTATGGGGTCGCACAGAGTCAGACACGACTGAAGCGACTTAGCAGCAGCAGCAGCAGCAGTGGATATCTGTTCATCCCAAGCTTCTAGTTTACCTCTCTCCCCACCACTTTCATAACCATAGGTTTGGTTTCTATGTCTATGAGTCTGTTTCTGTTTGGTAAATAAGTTCATTTGTATCACTTTTTTAGATTCCACATAAAGTGATATCATTTGTTTGTCTTTCTCTGACTGACTTCACTTAGTATGACAATCTCTAGGTCCATCCATGTTGCAGCAAATGGTATTATTTCATTATTTTTATGGATGCATAGTATTCCAGTATGTGTGGGGGGGAGGCGGGTGTTTGCCATATCTTCTTTATCCATTCATCTGTAGATGGACGTTCATAGGTTGCTTTCATGTCTTGGCAATTGTAAATAGTGCCACTATTGAACACTGGGGTGCATGTATCTTTTCAAATTAGAGTTTTCATCCTTTTTGGATCTATGCCAGGAATGGGATTGCCGGTTCATATGGTAACTCTGCTTATAGTTTTTTAAAGAAACCTCCATATTGTTCTCCCTAGTGGCTGCACCAATTTACAATCCCATTAATTATATAGAAGGGTTCCCTTTTGTCCACACCCTCTCCAGCATGTTACTTGTAGATTTTTTCATGATGGATGGCCATTCTGACAGATGTGATGTGATATTGCATTGTGGGGTATTTTTAATTTTATTTATTTTCAACTGCACTGGGTCTTCATTGCTGCATGCAGGCTTTCTCTAGTTGTGGTGAATGGGGGCTACTCTTCATTATGATGCATGGGCTTCTTATTGTGGTGGATTCTCTTGTTGGGGAGCATGGGCTCTAGAGCTCAGAGCCTGTGATGCACAGGCTTAGTTGCTCTGCGGAATATGGAATCTTCCCAGGCTAGGGATCGGACCAGTGTTTCCTGCGTTGGCAGGCAAATTCTTAACCACTTAACCACCAGGGAAGCCCCTCATTGTGATTTTGACTTCCATTTCCCTAATGTTTAGAGATGTTGAACATCTTTTCGTGTGATTGTTGGCCATCTGAATTTCCTCTTTGGAAAAATGTCTATTTAGGTATTCTGCCCATTTTTTGATTGGGTTATTTGTTTGTTTGTTTGTTTGTTTGTTTTGAAACTGAGCTCTATGAGCTGTTTGTATATTTTGGAAATTACTCCCTTGTCAGTTTCATTGTTTGCAAATAATTTCTCCCAGTACATAAGTTGTCTTTTGCTTTGTTTATGGTTTCTTTTGCTGTGTAAAAGCTTTTACATTTAATTAGCTCTCATTTGTGTCTTTTTGCTTTTATTTCCATTACTCTAGGAGACAGATCAAAAGAAATATTACTATAGTTTATGTCAAAGAGTGTTCTGCCTATGTTTTTCTCTAGAAGTTTTCTAATATCCTGTTTTACATTTAGGTCTTTAATCCATTTTAACTTTATTTTTGTATATGATGTTAGAGAATGTTCTAATCTCATTCTTTTCCATGTAGCTGTCCAGTTTTCTCAGCACCACATATTGAAGAAACTGGGTTTTTTCCATTGTATATTCTTACCCCCTTTGCTGTAGGTTAAGCGTGAGTTTATGGGGTTTCTGAGTGGGCTTTCTGTCCTGTTCTGTTGCTCTGTGTGTCTGTTTTTGTCCCTGTGCCACACTGTTTTGATTACTATAGCTTTGCTAGTTAACTTTTCTAATGCACAGTATGATAAACTTTTTTTTTTTTATAGTCAGGGCCAGTGCTTGACCTACAGGTATTGGAAAAATTGCCTTACCTGTTTTGAGGAGTTAGCTTGACCTTAATTAAAATGCTTTAATTTTAACATGTACATATTTTAATTCTACTAGAAAGTGGTTTTTACAATTAATATTAACACTGTATACACTTTGTTTAGGTTTATGTGTCTGTGTACATAGTTGCTGCTGCTGCTAAGTCACTGTCAGTCGTGTCCGATTCTGTGCAACCCCATGGACGGCAGCCCACTAGGCTCCCCCATCCCTGGGATTCTCCAGGCAAGAACACTGGAGTGGGTTGCCATTTCCTTCTCCAATGCATGAAAGTGAAAAGTGAAAGTGAAGTCACTTAGTCGTGTCCAACTCTTCACGACCCCATGGACTGTAGCCTACCAGGCTCCTCCGTCCATGGGATTTTCCAGGCAAGAATACTGGAGTGGGGTGCCATCGCCTTCTCCCTGTGTACATAGAGTAGCAAACTAATAGAACAGGATTACAGAAACGCACATTTCAGCCATGAATGACATAAAACATATCCCTGTGTTCTTCTGTACAATATGTATGTGTTCATCAGACAATGGATACTGTAAATTATATCTCCAATAATGATTTTTATTCATGAAATGAAATAGAATTAGCATGTTTTGCTGAAAACCTCTCTAGAAGCCAGTATTTCCTTTACTGTGTTGCCATAGATAGCTTTTCTGCAATATTCTTTTTCAATTTTTAAATAAGCAGATTTTAACAGGCTGTTTAAGATTCTAAGCAATGACATCTTTTCCTTCTTATTAAATTATAAGGCACTCAATGCATTTTAATAAATGCTTTGATAAATTGTTAGTATGAATAACAAAAGTTCTGTTGGTCTTAATTTGCCAACATATATGTGGAATCATGATGGGGGAAAAATTCCCACACTTAGTGTGCACATAAACACAGAGGCTCTTAAAATATTTTAAATAAGACACATACTTAAAGCTATATTTTAAATAAACACAGTAAGTATTATTTGATAAATACTTGTAAATACTTCTAAGAGAATGATTTTCTCATCTGATACATAACAGCTACTAGAGATAACAAACTAGAAGATATAACAAATTTCTTTTATAAAACCTGTTTAAAAAAATACCAACAAGTAGCTTATCATGAAATGTATTAATATCAAGAAGAAGAAATTTGGAAAACCTTATTGAAAGACTTAAATAAATATAAAGACTAGTATAGTTGACTTCTTACAATGTCGTGCTAGTTCCAGGTGTACAAACATTTTTTCTGATTCAGTTTATCCCTAACTAACATATAGGTTAGTTATAATTAACAGTTAAAATCAGTGATATATGTTATTATTGTTTTGTTAATTGTTGAAATGATTTTTAATTTTATTTATTTTTAATAACAGTAAAAGATAGTCACAAATTTATGGAAGTGAAATCATAATTAAAAGAGAAGTCTAATTTTACAATATATAAAACTATATTTGGAACCAGTATAATATCAATAATATAGTCCCATAGGACAAAGTAGTCTAGAAAGCAGAATGATAGAGTCCAAAAAACAAGAATATCTGAATTCAAATTCTGAATCTCCTTTATAGTTAGTTTCTCCTTGCCTCCCTTCTGTGGTAGTGGTTTAGTCGCTAAGTTGTGTCCTACCCCATTGACTATAGCCTGCCAGGCTCCTCTGACCATGGGATTCTGTAGGCAAGAACACTAGAGTGGGTTGCCATTTCTTTCTCCAGGAAAAAGTGAAGTGAAAGTTGCTCAGTTGTGTCTGACTCTTTGCAACCCCATGGACTATACAGTCCCTCGAATTTTCCAGGCCACAATACTGGAATGGGTAGCCTTTCCCTTCTTCAGGGGACCTTCCCAACACCGGGATCAAACCTAGGTCTCCCGCATTGCAGGCAGATTCTTTCCCAGTTGAGCCACAAGGGAAGCCCAAGAATAATGGAGTGGGTAGCCTATCCCTTCTCCAGGGGATCTTACCAACCCAGGAATCTAACCAGGGTCTCCCACATTGCAGGTGGATTCTTTACCAACTGAACTATGAGGGAAGCCTCTATATAAGAGGATTTCCTCACATGTGATGTATGATGTATATGTGCTAAGTCACTTTAGTCATGTCCAACTCTTTGCAACACCAGGTACAAATCAATATAAAGGTGAGGAATGATTGAATAAATAATCTTAGGAAAATTAGGTAGAAATTTGGGAAAAAATAAATTGAAAAATGGTGAATTAAGAACAAATATAGGGCTTCCCTGTTGACTCAGTGGTACAGAATCCACTTGTCAAAGCAGAACATACAGGTTCAATCCCTGGTCTGGGAAGATCCCACATGCTGCAGAGCAACTAACCCTATCGCCACAACTACTGAGCCTGAGCGCTATAGCCCAGGAGCCACAGGTGCTGAGCCCGTGCACCATAACTACTGAAGCCTGTATGCCCTAGAGCCTGTACTCCGCAACAGCAGGAGCCACTGTACTGAGAAGCCCATGCACTGCAACAAAGAGAAGCCACTGCTCAGCGCAACTAGAGAAAAGCCCAAGCAGCAGTGAAGATCCAGCACAGCCAGAAATAAATAAAATTATATATATATAAAAAGAACAAAAGTAAAAAATTAAAAGTAATAAAATTAGCCAATGAATAATTGAAAGAAATAAAATTGGATATTTAAAAAACCTCTGAAAGATTTTCCAAAATTCTGTTTAGAATTATTTCAAACAGAAGACTAAGTCCAAATTCAACTTTATCATGAATTTATTGAGCACCTACCGTATCATGAGCATTATTATAGAATCTAGGGTTAGGTCAGTAAACAACTGACAACACAGAGTTTGTAACCCCGAAGGTTCCAGCAAGAATCAAATATCAAGGATAGATAACTGTTTTCAAGAAAAATAAAGAACTGTGTGGTAATGGTTTATAGACAGACATATAAATAAGTAAAACAGAATTGAGAGGCCAGAAATAAACCCATGCATTTATTTTCCAAAAAGTTGAAAACCACACAAATGTCCATCTACTGCTTACTGAATTTTTTAATGTATTGTATCTGTATAATGGAATACTGTTCAACCATTAAAAGAATGAAGTACATGTTACAACGTGGGTAAGCCTCAAAAGTATTATGCTAAGTAAAAGAAGTCAAACACAAAAAGCCACATATTGCATAATTTCATTTATATGAAATGTCCAAAATAGACAAAACCATAGAAATAGAAATTAAATTAGTAGTTTCTTGAGGACAAGAAGAATGAGGAATGACTGCGGGTTTCTTTTTAATTGATGAAAATGCCCTGGAACTAGTGGGGATAGTCTTATTGTTGTTCTTTGGAAAGTGATATTTTTCCCCTATAAATGCTTTTACAATTTCCCCCTTTGTCTTCGGTTTTCATTAGTTTTGCTATAATATCCCAGAGGTGATTTTCTTTTTATTTATCCTGTTAAGTCTAGAGTTTATTGGCTCAATGGCTTGATATCTTTTGTCGAATTTTGGTCATTCTTAGTCAATATCTCTCATTTCACATATGTTAAAAGTAAATTTCAGTTACATGTATATTGTGTCTTATCAGTGTCCCATATGATTCTTAATATTTTCATTAAGAATTTTTAATATTTTAAAAAATATTTTCTATTCATTCTCTTTTCCAACTTTCTGTCTGAATGTTGGGAACTCCAAATGTAATTATTTGGTGGGTTTTTCCTCCTGATCTTAAATCATTCAAGAAAATAGTTCTCCTGTCTCCTGCCAAAGAGGTGTGTTTATCTGACTGCCTCAACCCCAGGAATGAGTATGCATATTTTCACTTTATTCTTCCAGTCAGCTCCTGGACTCACAACTTCCTTTTGTCCAAATCTCATGCTTTTATTCCCATTTTCTTTGACCTTGTGGGTTTTAATATATATTTTATTCTTTTACTGCCCCTTTAAGGAAGCCTTTAGTAGAAGGAAAAATAAATGATTGTTCTGCCATGCTTAACAGGAAGTCATATGTGCAGTACTATTCAGTGTTGGTAAAATGTCATGAAACAGCATTCTCATAGATTTCTGATGGTGGTGGCCTTTTTATAAAAGATCTTTAAATCTGATTTCTCTTCTGAGAAGAAAGCCTAAATAAATAATCTAAAATTCAAAATTTAGACTATTTTCTAGGGACTTCCCTGGTAGTCCAGTGCCTAAGACTCCACCCTCCAAATGCAGGGGGCCTGGGATTCAGTCCCTGGTCAGGGAACTAGATCCCACATGCTGCAACTAAAGAGCACATATACCTGGTTCAGCCAAATAAACAATTTTTTTTTTAAAAAAAGAATGGTTTCTATTCAGAAGGATATTCACAGTAGCATACTTAATGATAAAGTTCACATTAACCTAAATACTTAATGATTTGATAATAGATAAATAAATTTTAGAGCCTACATCTAATAGAAAATTGTACAGCCCTTTAAAATTGTTTGTCAAGATAGGTATTAACATAGATAAATGCTATTACATTATGTTAACTGAAGACACAATTTTTAAAAATTTTTAAGAAACAAACACAACTCAAAACAGAAGCATATAAAAGTATGTTTCTGTATGGAAGTAACTTATCCAAATATGAACAATACTTACCTTAGGATGGTAGAACAGTGACAAATGGGTTTGTTTTTTTTTTAATATATATATACTTTTCTATATTTTCCATTATGCCTAATGAATGTGTACTTTCTTAAAATTGTGAAGATAGGGGAAACACCATTTTAAAAAGAAGAAACATTATTTCTTTAATTTACACACTAAGCTATTTATAATATTAATAATATGAAGCCCACATTATTTGTTCAAAATATCATATTTCTTTCTAATTCATTTCAAGTCCTGGTTTTAAGTTCAGTTATAAAGATGGAGAGTTTTCAACATGAATTTCTTAAAAATAGCATTTGAGAAAGAATTCTAGACTCACAAACCTAACAAACCCCTAGATCATATTCTCTGCATTTCATAGAAAACATGTTTCATTTACAATTCAGCCTCAAAATTAATTGATTCAATTTCTGTGCTACTACAACTCTAAAATGCAGTGCCTTAGATAAATATCAAGCAAGCACTACAGAGTTTAATTTGAAATACATGTTCCACATTACAGTCTGATCTCCCTCAATACTTTTTTAACCAATTAAAATGGCAAATGGCATCATCTGCTAACCCTTTGAGGCAGCAAGAGATACTGAAGAGTTGCTTGAGTTTATCTCTGCTGACATATTCTACAACATGTTGCAAGACTGTTCTAAGATTGATTTATACAAGTTGAACCAGAAGTGATTTTTTTAAGTGGATTTAGAAATGTGGTGTAAAATAAGCATTATTCTGGTTTTCTGTTTTGAGTGCTTGAGATAAATTTAAAAGAAGTGAAATCTTTGAGTAATTAGAATTAGACAACTATCACAGTGTTAATTGGCTATTCCCCAATACAAAATAAAAAGTGTTTAAGAAAATAGAATTAGACAACTATCCATAAGTTGTGGAACATTTGAAATATACATTAACACTAACGCCACGTTGCAGATTCTGAACTTAATTTCTCATATAAACTGTGAAAATAATGCGTCATCTACAGGCTAGCAGGATCTAAAAGATGGAAACTTCATTACCAAGGAACAAAACATTTATAGGCAAGAAAAGAGCCTTTTGTATTCTGTTTATGTTCACAGCAACCCTCTTAGCAAAGAGAGAAGCCCAGAAAAGAAGCAAAGTATAATTCTTAATATCTTTCCATTTGGGCTCAAATTACACAGAATGGTTTATTCTGCCTTCCAATAGATGGCTGGAAAGACAACTACTACACCAAGCCAGTTTGGAAATGAAAGACAAGCATCTATTTGTTTTACAGATTTATATCAGCTTCTTCTCTGATAGCTCACCCAAGCTTTTTGGGGGGCCCTCTACAGCTGCTATTTTGCGGTGCTCAGTGGGACACTCATTCACATATGAGTTTACAGATTTCTGTTGCTTCCATTCTTAGCAAAAAGGTCCTTTCCTATCAGTGCTTTCCAAGTTACTCTGTTTGCATAGCTTTATGACTCTCAAAGGAACACACACCACGTAGCATATAAATTAGGAAATTTATAGTATCCATTCATGGAGCTTGATTTATGGCAGGACTCCCATTTCAGCTCTGTTCTGGGCATGTCTGAAAGCAGTAAAAGAGGTGAGATTCCACAGGGGCTAGCAGAGAAACCTCAAAGGAGAGGTCAGATGGGCTACCAAGGTCAGAATGTCTTTAGGAGAAAGCTACTTCATCTAGCTGTGAGTACAGAAGCTCTTATGAGAATAACCAGTGTAACTGTGTGATACTGTAATACTCGTCTCCTGGTAATTCAAGAAGTGTCAATATGAAACCTGGATTGCATAATCTGTCTACTTTGCTTTTCCCAGTATCATCAGCATCGAAATGAATAATGCAACTGAATAATGCAGTTCACTCATTCCTTATCTTATAGTTAAGCCATATGTCTTCTCAAATACTTGGTATATTTAGGCAAGTTTTTTTTCAATAATAGTTTTTACAGCAAGAATATTAGTTCTTTAAGGTATCTCAAGTAATTTTGTAATTATAACTGTTTTATCTATGTATTCTGATATATTTTACAGAGATGAAGAGGATATGTTTTCAATGTCTCATGTCATCTCTTCTTATTTAAAGCATTGATATGATATATAAGTACTTGATTCTATAATGTATAAAAACTGAATTAAGATATGACTATAAGATGCAAAAAACTGACTCATTAGAAAAGACCCTTATGCTAAGAAAGACTGAAGGCAGGAAGAGAAGAGACTGACAGACGATGAGATGGTTGGATGGCATCACAACTCAGTGGACATGAGTTTGAGTAAACTCTAGGAGTTGGTGATGGACAGGGAAGCCTGGTGTGCTGCAGTCCATGGGGTCACAAAGAATCGGGCACGACCAAGCGGCTGAACTGAACTGAACTGAACTGAACTGTAAGATACTTTTGGAGGGTTCTCTGAAAAGTCTGATATTAGTGAACCTGCACTTTTAAGGCTTCTAAAAATAGAGATTACCTACAAAATCATGTTATATTCCTGAGAGTCTCAAATATTGAAAGAAACTATTTGCCATAAGATCTCTCTCTTCTGTTTCACTTAGGATGAAAGCCTTTGATGAACTCATGAGATTGTCGAAAGAATGTTTCTAACACTTTTAGTTATATTCAAAGATTGGAATGCAATCAACAGCTTAGTGGGGATATTCCTACTTATTTGACGAGTTGGATTGTTTGTCTCAACTCAGAAAATAAAAGATCAGCTTTTAATATACAAGGGTTTCATAGGATGCAAGAAGAGAACTCTTGCCTATGGAATTAGTAAAGTAAAAATGTTTGTTGTACAAATTTAGAGATAGGCTCATGTATAAAGAATCCTGCCCACACTGTAAAAGATTACACTTGCCATGACTTAGGAGATTTGAAGAAGCAGAATGCTGATTCTGAGGTCATAGGGCCTTTGGGGATGTATTTATTTGCTTGGACTGAGATAACAAAATACCATGAACTCGGTGGCTTAAACAACAGTTTATTTTCTCACGGTTTTGAAGACTAGAAGCCCACGATCAAGTTGTTGACATATTTGGTTTCTTCTGAGTCCACTCTCCTTGGTGTAGATGTCCAAATTCTTGCTGTATCCATACATGATCATCCCGTGGCCTGTGTTGTCTGTGTCCTAATCTCTTGTGAAGATACCGTGTCATATTGGATTATGGCCCATCTACATGGTCTCATTTTATTGCCTGCTAAGTCGCTTCATTTATGCCTGACTCTTTGCTACCCTGTAGACTGTAGCCCACCAGACTCCTCTGTCCATGGGATTCCCCAGGCAAGGATACTGGAGTGGTTTGCCAGGCCCTTGCCCAGGGGATCTTCCAGACCCAGAAATTGATCCTGGGTCTCTTATGGCTCCTGCATTGGCAAGCAGGTTCTTTACCACTAGCACTACCTGGGAAGCCCATTTTATCTTAATTACCTCTTTAAAGGCCCTGTCTCCAAATACAGTCACATTCTGAGGTGCTGGGGGTTTGAATTTCAATAAATGAATTTGAGGGGGACACAGTTCAGTCCATAATATTGGGACATATGCTATCCTGGATCTCTCAGAATATAGATCCAGGAAATGTGGAAGTAGTTCACAGTATTTCCCAATGTAGGGTCTTGATTATTCACATGGTAAAGCTAGAAGATCCAAGAGAAGATGCCTGAGCTTACAACAATATTTTCACATATTGTCACACATTCAGAATAGAAGTCAGTTACTGCTGTTATTGGTGTATATATGTGTGTTTTTATTGATTTATTTAGTTTTGGCTATGCTGGGTCTTCACTGCTGCATGGGCTTCTCTCCGTTTGTGGCAAGTGGGGGCTACTGCGTAGCTGGGCTACAGTTACATCTCTTGTGGAGCATGGGCTCTAGGGCACTCGGGCTTCAGTAGTTGCAGTGTATGGGCTCAGTAGGTTGCACTTCCTGGGCTCTAGAGCACAGGCTCAATAACCGTGGCGCAGGGGCTTATTTGCTCCGATGCACGTGGGATCCTCTGGGACCAGGGATAGGACCCACAGCTCCCGTGGTGGCAGGTGGATTCTCCACCACTGAGCCACCAGGGAAGTCCTTGTTATGGGTTTTTTAATTAATTTTTTAGAAACTTTTTGTTTTGTATTAGAGTATAGCTGATTAGGGCTTCCCACGTGACTCAATGGTAAAGAATCCACCTGCTAGTGAAGGAGATGTGGGTCAATCCCTGGGTCAGGAAGATTCCCTGGAGAAGGAGATGGCAACCCACTCCAGTATTCTTGCCTGGGAAATCTCACAGACAGAGGAGCCTGGCAGGCTACAGTTCACGGAGTTGCAAAAAAGTCAGACACAACTAAAAGACTAAATAACAATAGCTGATTGATGATGTTTTGCTAGTTTCCAGTTGCAAGTAAGGGGATTCAGCCATACATATACATGTATCCATTCTCCCCCAAACTACTCTCCCATCAAGGCTACCATATAACATTGAGCAGAGTTCCTTGTGCTCCTGTTAGAGTTTTTTTAAGTTAACCTTTATTGGAGTATAGTTTTTAAAATATTTATTTATTTATTTGACTGTGCCAGGTCTTAGCTGCAGCATGTGAACTAACTGAAGTAAGTGAAGCAAAATGAATCAGTTATACCTATACATATATCCACTCTTTTTTAGATTCTATTCCCATATAGTTCATTACAGAATATTGAGTAGAATTCCCTGTGCTATATAGTAAGTCCTTATTAGTTACCTATTTTATATATAGTAGTATGTATTTATCAATCCCAATCTCCCAATTTATCCCTACCCCTTTCCCCTTGGGACTCTTTGTGACCCCATGGACTATACAGTCCATGGAATTCTCTAGGCCAGAATACTGGAGTGGGTAGCCTTTTCCTTTTCCAGGGGATCTTCCCAACCCACCGATCGAACCCAGATCTCCCGCATTGCAGGTGAAGTCTTTACCAGCTGAGCTGCAAGGGAAGCCCAAAAATACTGGAGTAGGTAGCCTATCCCTTCTCCAGGGGATCATCCTGACCCAGGAATCGAACTGGGGTCTCCTGCATTGCAGGTGGATTCTTTACCAACTGAGCTATCAGGGAAGCTCTTTCTTCCCAGAGCCTTTGTCAAAATTGTTTACATCATCTCACTTAATATCAGTTTCTAAGACATTTGTTTGGTTAGAACATCTCAACCACATATGTATCAACAAATTTGCAAGTTTTATTCAAGAAGTGGGTGTTTACATGATGCATTTGTCAGAGCAGGCTCACTGCTGTAATAAATAAACCCCAAATCTCAGCACTTTAAAGTTTATTTTCTATAAAGTCTAGTCAATATTCCCAATCATGTAGCTCTCCTAGGCAATTTTTTTCCAAGTGGTTGCTGAGAGAACTAGGCTCTTTCCATCTTATAGCACTACCATCTTACATAGGTAGGTTCCAAGGTTTTCTGGATGGGAAATAAAACATGTAGAAGGCACTCCAGATGTTTACTTCCTTGACCCAAATGCGAAAGAGCATCACTTCTGTTCATGTTGGCTAGAATCAGTCCTTAGATTCAGAGAGACTAGAAAACATAGTCCTTGGCTGGACAGCTGCTTTCCAGTAATAGCTCTCCACTGTGAACACAGAACTTGAATCTTTGGTGATCAGCTGGCCCCCTCTCCTATGTACAGCAACTCCAGCATCAGTTCAGTTCAGTTGCTCAGTCGTGTTCGACTCTTTGCGACCCCATGAATCGCAGCACGCCAGGCCTCCCTGTCCATCACCAACTCCCGGAGTTCACTCAGACTCATATCCATCAAGTCGGTGATGCCATCCAGCCATCTCATCCTCTGTCATCCGCTTCTCCTCCTGCCCCCAATCCCTCCCAGCATCAGAGTCTTTTCCAATGACTCAACACTTTGCATGAGGTGGACAAAGTACTGGAGTTTCAGCTTTAGCATCATTCCTTCCAAAGAAATCCCAGGGCTGATCTCCTTCAGAAAGGACTGGTTGGATGTCTTTGCAGTCCAAAGGACTCTCAATAGTCTTCTCCAACACCACAGTTCAAAAGCATCAATTCTTCGGCACTCAGCTTTCTTCACAGTCCAACTCTCACATCCATACATGACCACTGGAAAAACCATAGCCTTGACTAGACAGACCTTTGTTGGCAAAGTATGGTTTCTTTAAATACAGTTGCATTGGAAATTTAGTGACTAAAAGCCAAACTGCCCAGGTAGAACCTTGACTCTGCTTTTTATTGGCTGTGTGACCTTGGAAATACTGCTCACCTCTAACCACCTCAGCTTTCTCATCTATAAAATAGGAATTTTATTCAGAGGTTTGAACAGACTACTGTAAAGCACTTGAAATATTGCTTAGCCCACAAACAACACTCAGTAAATGTTAGCTATTATCATTATTCTCATGAGTATGTCCCCACCACACTCCTTGTGAAGTAGGCTGTAAAAGTTTCAAGAACCCATAGCCCTCAGTGCAGTAGAGATGACCCAAGTGGGAGAACTTTGCCCAACAAAAGTAGCCATGACTGAATGAATGGACCAGTATTCTATCTTGTAACAGCTGAGTGTTTAACACACAGAGTAAGCCAGCAGTTTATTACAGGGGTAGAATTCAAAAAATGAAAAGAACAAAACCAAACACCCAGAGAAAAGGCAATGATCAGAAGCCATGAGACAATAAATGCCAAGAGTTGTCAGACGCCATGAAAGGGAAAAGCTAAGAAAGACAATGGAGAGAATGGAATAGCAGGAATAGGGGGCTGCAAAAAGTAGCTGAGTCGCCAGAATGGTACAGGACTGCAATAGGGACCCATGGCACCATGAGAACACAATGAAACAAACGGCTAACATCCCAAATGACCTTCCTGCTTCATTCCAGTGGGAGGAGAGTCTGACTGTAAAACAGATACTTGTCTTCCTTACTTTAAAGCCCCATCACTTAAGATTCCCTACCTTGTCATTTTGGCTCGTGATTTGAAAGAGCCTGTCATCATAGCCACTGTGATTAACTTGAAACTTATAAGTGATCTTGGTACTTTTTTCTGATAATATGAATATAGTGGCTGTGAATTTCAGTTCACAGATACAGGTGGAGAAGAAATGTTCTACAACAAGGGACTTCCTGATTCTGAGCACCACCAGCACCCTTCTTCTGATGTGTTGAAATTTAACCTTGTTCATTCTTGGGGCTTGACCCCAACATACCCAGGATGGTTCACAGTTCTGGAATCTTATGTAGTGGCACAGCATCCAGCAGGTGGAATTCAGCCCATGGGCTGTTGGTCATCTCTTCACAGCCCTGATCATGCTCTGTCCACATCATCCCCTGAAGTCCAGCAGCTCTGAGCTGCTTCTGCACCAGGTTCGCTGCATGATTACCAAGGCCGTGAACTTCGTGCACCCTGGGGTCTCAAGAACCCTGCAATTGTGCCATTCTAGGGTCTCCCTTGCTCCCTCCCTTGCAATACTACCAAAAGTATGGTCCAGGTACCCATGTCCAAACCCATGCCTCTGGCCCTCATTGAACCTAGAGTCTTTTTAACATTATTATTAACAGAGAGACGCTCTTTTACTTCAACTTTCTCCAAGTCATTTTGTCCCTACCTGTACTTTCTCTCTTCTGCTGAGGTTTAAACTTTTGAAATACACACCAGAGTTTTCCAGCTGACTTCCATGCCCATCCTTACTACACACACTTCATCTTGATGAAAAAAGCAAAGACCTTCCCACCTACATATATGAGAGAAAAGGAAAGGGAAAAATAAAGAGAAAAAAAGTTAGATATTTTGGGGAATTCACTGGCAATCAAGTGGTTAGGACTCTGTGCTAACTCCGTGCTTCCACTTTAGGGAACTAAGTGGGAGCTGAGATCCTTCAAGCCACTCAGCACAGCCCAAAAAAAAAAAGTTAAACATTCCAAAATACTTTTTGTTCTTTTTTTTTCTTTTTGCTGTAGACACCTGGAAGCTCAGGTTCAAATTTTATGCCCAGTACAATTACAGACCCTTGGAATGAGTATATTTACTAGTTTTTCTTTTTTTTTTCTTAAATTCTGATTTCAAGTTGTCATTCTCATTTTATTAACTTTATTTGGTATACCTTGTAAACAAATACATTTTCCTACCTATTCAAATCCATATTGATGTTTTTATTTTTTTTTTATTTTTTAAATTTTATTTTATTTTTAGACTTCATATTGATGTTTTTAAACAAATTATTATAGGAGTGTGGAGGGTAGCTGGGGTTTACCAATAGAGACATACTCTCAGGACTCAGAACTGGAAGGTCTGTCCTGAAGTCCAGCAGTTCTAGTGACTCTAAGCTTCCACTGGTCTCTGTCGTATGCTCGACCATAGCAGAGACTCAGTTACTGTCTGTTTCTGATTGTCCTGCTCTAGATCCCACCAGTAAACTGACCATCTTCTTTCTTTCAACATAATGGCATCTGTTTATTTTAGCTTCTCCTTATTCTTGACTTCTCCTACTTATAGGCTTGTACTAGTTACCTTTTGTCAATCTTTGTCTTTCAGTTTTTGCTTTTGCTACCATTTGAACACCTCCCAAAGAAAGATAATATTCATCAGACTAATTAATTGCAATTATTCCCAATTGAGTTTTCCTGATAGATCAACTTATAGGTTCATTTTTTTCTCACTAGACTACTGATTTGTTTTAAAATTATATTAAAGGATATAAATCAATAGTCAGATGAAGAGATATATAGGGCAAGGTCCCGAACAAAAGAGCATCTGTCCTCGAGGAGCTTGGGGTCCAGCATGGTGGCCTGAGGAACCCATGTAGAAACCAGTTCTCCCACATGGAAACTCCAAAAAAGGGCCTCAACTCATAGGTTATTGACTAAATGGGTTATTGACTTTTCTTGGATCTGATAACTGCCTTTGTTTGTGACAATGAATAAGATGTCAGGGTCCTTTCATACAAGAGAATTGTATGCAGAAGTAAAACTCTAGAAAAGGATAACAGGGAAGAACTTCTTAGAAGGTGCTGTGGGCAAACAGGTATCCTAAAGCTTAGCCTGTTCAATATTACCATTAATTAAAGTCATGGGAAATAGATGGGGAAACAGTGGAAACAGTGTCAGACTTTATTTTTCTGGGCTCCAAAATCACTGCAGATGGTGACTGCAGCCATGAAATTAAAAGACGCTTACTCCTTGGAAGGAAAGTTATGACCAACCTAGACAGCATATTCAAAAGCAGAGACATTACTTTGCCAACAAAGGTCCGTCTAGTCAAGGCTATGGTTTTTCCTGTGGTCATGTATGGATGTGAGAGTTGGACTGTGAAGAAGGCTGAGCGCCGAAGAATTGATGCTTTTGAACTGTGGTGTTGGAGAAGACTCTTGAGAGTCCCTTGGACTCTGCAAGGAGATCCAACCAGTCCATTCTGAAGGAGATCAGCCCTGGGATTTCTTTGGAAGGAATGATGCTAAAGCTGAAACTCCAGTACTTTGGCCACCTCATGCAAAGAGTTGACTCATTGGAAAAGACTCTGATGCTGGGAGGGATTGGGGGCAGGAGGAGAAGCGGATGACAGAGGATGAGATGGCTGGATGGCATCACTGACTCGATGGACATGAGTCTGGGTGAACTCCAGGAGTTGGTGATGGACAGGGAGGCCAGGCGTGCTGTGATTCATGGGGTCACAAAGAGTCGGACACAACTGAGCGACTGAACTGAACTGAACTGAACTGAAAGATAGGGTAAATAAAGCAAATATTGCTCTCAGAATATAAATATATCCTTTCCCTTTGAGGCTTCCTTGGTGGCTCAGATGGTAAAGTGTCTGCCTGCAATGTGGGACACCCAGGTTCGATCTCTGGGTCGGGAAGATCCCCTGGAGAAGGAAATGGCAACCCACTCCAGTACCCTCCTGGAAAATCCCATGGACAGAGGAGCCTAGTAGGCTACAGTCCATGGGGTCACAAAGAGTCGGACACAGCTGAGCGACTTCACTTTCCTTTCACTTTTGAGGATAAAACCCCACCCTAACCCATTCAGACATTGTTTGGTTCCATGACCTTTTTGATACAATGACCAAAGTCCAGATTTGTACGTTTGCCATAGTCTGGGTTATCAGGTCTTAAGTAAAACCTTAAGCAACATGGTAGCCTGTGACTACAAAATGAGATTATACTTTCTAGTGAAAGTGAAAATCACTCAATTGTGTCCGACTCTTTGCGACCCCATGGACTATACAGTCCATGAAATTCTCCAGAATACTGGAGTGGGTAGCTGTTCCCTTCTCTAGGGGATCTTCCCAACCCAGGGATCAAACCCAGGTCTCCCGCATTGAAGGTGGATTCTTTACCAGCTGAGCCATCAGGGAAGCCCTTACACTTTCTCTTTGTCTCTGAATATTATTATGACACAAACTTCCAAGTGGCCCTCCGAAAAGATCCCCAACAGTTCTGATGATGACTTGTTATCTCAACACTATTTTATATATATTCATTTGTCCAGATTGCACTAGCTTGTAGATGCAAATAAAGTCATGTTAAGAGAAATAACCAACTAGTGATCAACTGACGTCATCACCTACATGATGCAGGACTTCAGTCTCCTTTTCAAGAAACCTCACTTTCTTGAAGTGTTTTAGGCATCTTCACTAGGTGTCTCACATATGCTCACAAACCCACCCCACCAGGTACCACATTCACTTGCTGGAACCTGGAGCTCTTCGACCAAAAACATGTTTCCCTGGCAGGATTTGGCCCTGCTCTGCTGGCATAGTAATTCCTGCCGGGTTTCACTGGTGTTCAGGAATGCCTCTGAATCACATGATGAGCACTATAGGTACCAAGTTCCCTGAAGACACTGCGATGGTTCCACAGGCATCTCAGCTTCTGCTTTACCCCAGCATGCATGGCAGTTCTTGCTCTGCCTGGCAGTGTCTCTGACCAAGCACCACCCAAAGGCACTAAAGAAAAATGCTTCTCCCCTGTCTCTTCTCACTGGGGGAATCCAAACCAGCAGTATCTGGGTCTTAACAGATTTCGGTGAAACAGCACTTGCAATTTTTACTTGGGATCTCTTCTCCCGAGGTCCCAGACGCCCACTCAGGAGACTTGTAAATGAGAATGTGCTTAATGATAGCCACCAAGCTGCCAAGATCACTATTCTCTTAAAACTCAAGTCCATTGTTTCTGACTTGACTTTCTTCAAGATGATTTCTCCCAAGAGGCAACTTTGTCCTCATCCAAATGGTTCCATGTGGGCCCACCTTACCAGTTTGCCAAACACTCCTTCTCTTGCCTGAAATTCACCTAATTACAACATTCTCCCCCAATTCTATCTGCCAGATTAAAATGAAATCTTCAAGTAACTGTGCACAAATAAGTATGCTCTTCCCACCTCTAAAAGAAAACCAAAGCAGCTCTATAGACATTAGCAAGTGCTAACACAGTGACAGAAAATACTGTAGAGATGAGAAAAACAAACCCACTTCATGTCAGAGCCAACTGCTTAGGCTAATATATGTAATTAATTATAGACTTGCCAGCTTTCAGCAACTTTGCAGAAATTACTGCCTAAATAATAAATCATTGAAATCCAGAATCTCAGAATCATTAAGAAAGCTGTCGGTAATTCATGGGACTGAAGAACAAAGAAAATAAAGACTTGAATCTATCTTGCTAACCTATTTTAGCTTTGCTTAGAGCAAATTTTTATGTAAATTAAACAGAATTAAATACAGAAAATAAAATGTAATTTTGGGCTAGTTTTGTTGAGAAATGTCAAAAGCATTCATTACAGATTCAAGAACAATTTACCATAAACTCAAAAGTTAATTACAAATCTGATTATAATAAATCACTAATACAATTGATTAAACTATTTCATCCTGAGTTTAAACATTTTTCTATTTCAATAGCACTTGTTGGGTTTGTTTATTTGGGGTTTCTTTTGGCTGTGCTGGGTTTTAGTTGCAGCATGAAGGATCTAGTTCCTTGATCAGGAATTAAACCTGGGCCCCCTGCATTGGGAATGTGGAGTCTTAACCTCTAAACCACCAGGGAAGTCCCATTGGTTGATTATTTGTTTGGTTTTTAATGTCTATACCATTCCCAGAAGACCATTTTCCTTTTTTCCGTAGTATGCACTCCAAACAGTATGATAAATGAAGGAGCAAATGAATGACTGTCATGTAGAAAAGAAGGACTATTTCCCTCAAATATTCTGGGTTGCCTTCTTGCAGCATCATGTCAAAGCGACTAGGACCCACACCAGAGCCAAATAGTCTGGATTCTGGTTCTGACTACATCTGTTACCAGGGTGAACCTGGAAATGCGCTTAACATCTCTATGCCTCAGTTTCCTCATTTGAAAATGGGAATAATAATAGTGGCCATCTCTCCAGTACTCTTGCCTGGAAAATCCCATGGATGGAGGACCCTGGTGGGCGCAGTCCATGGGGTCACTAAGAGTCGGACATGACTGAGCGACTTCAATTTCACTTTTCACTTTCATGCATTGGAGAGGGAAATGGCAACCCACTCCAGTGTTCTTGCCTGGAGAATCCCAGGGACAGGGGAGCCTGGTGGGCTGCCGTCTATGGGGTCACACAGAGTTGGACACGACTGAAGCGACGCAGCAGCAGCAGCAGCAGCATAGAATGTGAGGAGAAGGCAATGGCAACCCACTCGAGTACTCTTGCCTGGAAAATCCCATGGACAGAGGAGCCTGGTAGGCTGCAGTCCATGGGGTTTCCAAGAGTCGGACATGACTTCGCTTTTACTTTCACTTTCACTTTTCATTTTCATGCATTGGAGAAGGAAATTGCAACCCACTCCAGTATTCTTGCCTGGAGAATCCCAGGGACGGCGGACCCTGGTGGGCTGCTGTCTCTGGGGTCGCACAGAGTTGGACACGACTGAAGCGACTTAGCAGCAGCAGCATAAAATGTGATGAGGATTAGATGCAATTTCATGTGTAAAGTCCTTGGAACAATGTGTGACACATGATAAAGCGTAATTGATTTCCATCATTATTCCTCTAACTTACATATCAATACTCCATTTTAAGTAAAAAAGAAACTAAAGAATTTTGAAATTTCAAAACTATAACTAATTTTAGATAAAGTGACGACTAAACCCTAAGAACTTTGTGGGGACTTCCACTGTGGTCCAGTGGTTAAGACTCCATGCTTCAGTGTAACGGGCACAGGTTCAATCCCTGGTCAGGAAACTAAGATTCCCACATGCCACATTGCATGGCCAAAAAAAAGAAAATAATTTTGCAGGTTATAAAATGTCATGCTTGCCAAAGAGGAAAAAGATACCCAGGAGATGTGTCCATGAAATAAGAGAATTCAGAGGTTTAGGGGGAAATCCTGGTGCAAGAGATAATACTTATGGCAAACCAAAAGCAGAGGTGAGAGGTCCCAAATCACAAGGGGCCTAAAGAAAACCAAAACAAATATTGCCAGTAGACATACCACAGGTCTGGTCACCATGTGAATGTGACCTTAAAAGATTTCAGCTCAATCTTTGAGGAATTTCTTACCTAAGGAATGATTTCTTCTATTTCATATATGACCAGTGTTTACAGATACCTATAAGAACTCACATCCTTGAGACCCACCTCTAATTTGTTCCACAGATGGGGTTCACCATGATATGCAAATTAAAACTCAGACTAACACAGTCCCATCTCCAGCTCATCTTATGTATGTGTTTTTCTGCTCCTCCCTGAGCATCTTGCCTGAAAAAGCAGGCACTTGCTCAGCTGGCAACTGCCCACATAGTTGGGTCAATGCAGGAGACACGGATTCAATCGATGGGTCAGGAAAATCCCCTGGAGTAAGAAATGGCAACCCACTCCGATATTCTTGCCTGGAAAATCACATCAATAGAGGAACCTAGCAGGCCGCAGTCCATGGGGTCACAAAGAGACATGACTGAGCACACACTCATGCACACAGTACTTTGCCCATCTTCTTAAGTTCTTCTGTTGTTGCTATTGTGTTTAGCTATGGCTCTTCTTAGCTAAATTCTTTGATTTTTTTGGCAATAAATTGTATATAACATGTTCATGTAATTTTTTAAAAATCTCTTCCAGATTTTTGGTTACATTCCCTTTCTCATTTCTAATATAGGTATTTGTTTTTTCTCTCTTTTGTTATAATTTAAGGTCATCGGCTGAGAGTGCTTGAGATACCCATCTACCCAACAGGAATGGTCTTGTCAATAAAGCCTCTCCACTGGCCATGATTCTCCCTCTCTTGGACAGAGCTTGCATGGGTACTGCCTGAATTTGTGTCTCTGATTCTTCTCATTCAGCACTTCAATAACTGATCAGACCCCTGCTCTCTGACACATTTTTTCTTTAGATATGTTAAAGACTTCCCTAGTGGCTCAGTGGTAAAGAATCTGCCTGCAATGCAAGAGACCTGGGTTCAATTCCTGAGTTGGGAAGATCCCCTGGAGAAGGGAATGGCAACCCATTCCAATATTCTTGCCTGGATCATCCCATGGACAGAGGAGCCTGGTGAGCTACAGTCTGTGTGGTCGCAAAGAGTTGGACACAACTGAGTAACTAACACACACATTGTCCACTTGGGTTGATCTGGAAGCCACTCTATTTAAGGTGACTTTACCTATTATTGGTTTTTGCTTTTGGTATGAAAAATAACGTTTATTTTCTGATTTTAAAAATAATACAAGCAGGTTACAAAGCAATTAAATACTCCAGAACAGCTTAAAGAATGTAAAATTGACCAGAGGAACCAGTAACCAGTTAAAGCCATTGTTGACATTTGGTAAACATCCTTCCAGATCACCCTCAATTAAAATGAAAAAAGTATATTATACATGTCTTTTTATAACCTACTTTTTTACTCTACAATATACTGCTGCTGCTGCTGCTGCTAAGTCACTTCAGTCGTGTCTGACTCTGTGCGACCCCATAGACGGCAGCCCATCAGGCTCCACCGTCCCTGGGATTCTCCAGGCAAGAACACTGGAGCGGGTTGCCATTTCCTTCTCCAATGCATGAAAGTGAAAAGTCAAAGTGAAGTCGCTTAGTCGTTCCCGACTTTTAGCAACCCCGTGGACTGGAGCCTACCAGGCTCCTCCGTCCATGGGATTTTCCAGGCAAGAGTACTGGAGTGGGGTGCCATTGCCTTCTCCTACAATATACTATAGACATTTTTCCTTGTCAGTAATTATAAATGTTTGTCATCATCTTCAGTTCAGTTCCATCACTCAGTTGTGTCTGACTCTTTGTGACCCCATGGACTGCAACACACCAGGCTTCTCTGTCTATCACCAACTCCCAGAGCCGGTGGTCATCATTTTAGCAGATATATATTGTTACCTTGTATGAATGTCCCACAATTTATTGTGTTTAATTTTACCCCCTTTGGTCACGCTGCACATCTTGCAGGATCTTAGTTCCTCTTCTAGGGATCGAATCTGGGCCATGTCAAAGAAAGTACCAAGTCCTACCACTGGTTTGCCAGGGAATTCCCTACTTGTTTAAAATTTTAAGGTTAAAATATCAGAGGAACATCTTACTTTTAAATTTCTTGAAAGTTACTTCACCACCATTTCCCTAGAGCAAATGCCCACTTTCCTTTGTTTACCATGGGCTGGTTCTCTGCTAAGACCTATATGCATGAACTTAATTCATTCTTCTTAGAAAAGCAGAGACTTGAGGGAAAACCCAGTTCATCAACTGTTTTCCAGCTGACAAGGTACCATAGACTTTCCACAAAAAGGTAGTTTTTTTCCCACTTGTTTTTTTGTTTGTTTGTTTTTGTATCCAAAATGTGTTTATTGGGATGGTTTCCCATTCATCCTGATACAGGGTACTTTTAGTGCTGCTTCCATCTGAAGGAGCATCCATCTGTAAGCCTTGCTTTTCCTCCTGTAGGCTGACAGAGGACGGTAGAGCAGCCAACACACAAAACTACTGTTTGTGCGTGGCTAAAGACAGTGGTGATTTTATAGCATCCTGGGCATTTTACATCCATGAAATCGGAATTGGGGCTCTGCACCAGGTGCTTCTTCTTGTGTTTCCTCTTTCCCTCTTCTGGAGAGGGATGAAGAAGATCCTTTGCGAGAAGCATGTTCTCATGAGGAGGTCATCACCGCCGGAAAGGCACTTGTTTTGAAAGTGCTCTTGAAGGCATCATTGCTTTTTTGGCTGAATCTTCACTTTCACTTCAACTAGCTTTTATTGTGCTCTTTCCAGCACTGATTTGAGATCCAGTTTCTTCACTGATAAAATAAAGTAGATGGATGAGTTGTTTCTAGGACTTTTTTTTTCTAGCTCTGACATATTTGATTCTGGGTAGAAGACAGTGTGATGGGTGGGCTTGTGCATTTTCAGTGGAAGGCATAAGACAAAATGATTGAAAACTTTCCCTTACCATCAAAATGTTTATATCAGAGAGGATAAATATATAGACCATGCTTAAGGTATAAAAATTAAATCTTGTAAAGGGAATTTTATGAGCACATATAGGAAAACAAATTGACTAAAGAAGGCAAAGAAGGCTTCATGGAAAAGAAAATTAATCTGGACTTGAAGACTAGATGACAGCTAAATGTGCAAATATACAGATGTGTGGAGATATAATCTGTGATTTAAGAGTTAAAGTAGATGGGATGGAAGGTGTATCAGATAACTTGTATTTGCTCCTTTGGCTCCCCTCTTCACTGTGCTCCATTTTAAATATTCACGCTGTTGAGAAGAGTCCTTATTCCTGGGGAAGTTTACCTGCACTGGTAGACTTGCTTTTCCTCTGGCTTCCAGATGGGTTCAGCTAATTTGAAAATAAGAGAGTGAGGGAAGACTGAAGTAGGAATATCTGTTCCCTGACCCCCTCCCTGCTATGTCTCCATCGCTTGCTTCCTCTACTGAAGGCACAGCTCTTATTTAGAATCCAGCTCAATACTGGGCCCTCTGTCCTATTCCACTGATTTGTTTATCTGTTTTTGTGCGTATCATACTGCTTTGATTACCATAGCTTTGTAGTATAGTCTGACATCAAGGTGCATGATTCTTCAAGCTCTGTTCTTCTTAAGATTGTTTTGGCCATCTGAGATCTTTTGTGTTTCCATCCAAATTTTAAAATTATTTTTTATAGTTCTGTGAAAAATATCATTGGTATTTTGATAGGGATTAAATTGAATCTGTAGATTGACTTGGGTAGTATGCTTATTTTAGCACTATTGATTCTTCCAATCCAGAAATGTGGCATATCTTTCCATCTGTTTGTGTCTTCAGTTGCTTTCATCAGTATCTTATAGTTTTCTGAGTACAGGTCTTTTCCCTACTTAGGTAGATTTATTTCTAGGTATTTTATTCTTTTTGATGTGACGGTAAAGGGAACTATTTCATTAATTTCTTTTTCTGGTAGTTTATTATTAGTATATAGAAATGCAACAAATTTCTGTATATTAATTTTGTGTCCTACCACTTTACTGAATTCATTGATGAACTCTAGTAGTTCTCTGTTAACATCTTTAGAATTTTCTATTGTGTAGTATCATGTCATCTGTAACAGCAACAGTTTTAATTTTTCTTTTCCAATTTAGATTCATTTCAGTTCTTTTTCTTCTGTGAGTAATATGTCTGGGACTTTCAAAACTATGTTGAATAAAAGTGTATGCCATCCAATTTTTGCTGTTGCCCTGATATGGTATCTGTGATAATTGTGAAATCATTATATCTTATCAGTGATGTGTAGGGGCCACCTTGCCACTTGGACTCATACCCCAAAGCTGTATTACATCAATGATGTGTCATAATCAGTGGTATCTTAGGGTGGAAGAACTATAGTATATTGTTCTGTAGTATAGTGTATTGCCTGACATATTCTTCAGTTCAGTTCAGTTCAGTCGTTCAGTCGTATCCGACTCTTTGCGACCCCATGAATCGCAGCACGCCAGGCCTCCCTGTCCATCACCGTCTCCCGGAGTTCACTCAAACTCATGTCCATCGAGTCGGTGATGCCATCCAGCCATCTCATTCTCTGTTGTCCCCTTCTCCTCCTGCCCCCAATCCCTCCCAGCATCAGAGTCTTTTCCAATGAGTCAACTCTTCGCATGGGGTGGCCAAAGTACTGGAGTTTCAGCTTTAGCATCATTCTTTCCAAAGAACACCCAGGGCTGATCTCCTTCAGAATGGACTGGTTGGATCTCCTTGCAGTCCAAGGGACTCTCAAGAGTCTTCTCCAACACCACAGTTCAAAAGCATCAATTCTTCAGCACTCAGCTTTCTTCAGAGTCCAACTCTCGCATCCATACATGACCACAGGAAAAACCATAGCCTTGACTAGACGGACCTTTGTTGGCAAAGTAATGTCTCTGCTTTTGAATATGCTGTCTAGGTTGGTCATAACTTTCCTTCCAAGGAGTAAGCATCTTTTAATTTAATGGCTGCAATCACCATCTGCAGTGATTTTGGAACCCCAAAAAATAAAGTCTGACACCGTTTCCACTGTTTCCCCATCTATTTCCCATGAAGTGATGGGACCAGATGCCATGATGTTCGTTTTCTGAATGTTGAGCTTTAAGCCAACTTTTTCACTCTCCTCTTTCACTTTCATCAAGAGGCTTTTTAGTTCCTCTTCACTTTCTGCCATAAGGGCTGTGTCACCTGCATATCTGAGGTTGTTGATATTTCTCCCAGCAATCTTGATTCCAGCTTGTGCTTCTTCCAGCCCAGTGTTTCTCATGATGTACTTTGCATATAAGTTAAATAAGCAGGGTGACAATATACAGCCTTGATGTACTCCTTTTCCTGTTTGGAACCAGTCTGTTGTTCCATGTCCAGTTCTAACTGTTGCTTCCTGACCTGCATATAGGTTTCTCAAGAGGCAGGTCAGGTGGTCTGGTATTCCCATCTCTTTCACAATTTTCCACAGTTGATTGTGATCCACACAGTCAAAGGCTTTGGCATAGTCAGTAAAGCAGAAATAGATGTGTTTCTGGAACTCTTTTGCTCTTTCCATGATCCAGTGGATGTTGGCAATTTGATCTCTGGTTCCTCTGCCTTTTCTAAAACCAGCTTGAACATCTGGAAGTTCACAGTTCACGTATTGCTGAAGCCTGACTTGGAGAACTTTGAGCATTACTTTACTAGCATGTGAGACGAGTGCAATTGTGCAGTAGTTTGAGCATTCTTTGGCATTGCCTTTCTTTGGGATTGGAATGAAAACTGACATTTTCCAGTCCTGTGGCCACTGCTGAGTTTTCCAAATTTAGGAAAGGCTAAAAAGGTCCACTCCAGATTCTTGCGGGAAAAAAGACAGTTTGAATTTTATTCTGTAGGCAAATGAGGGCAATTCTTGGGCTTCTAAATCGACTGTCATAATTAGGCTTATGATATAAAAATGATCTTTGAACAATATGAAGGGTGGACTGAAAATAGATGTTTGAATATGGGAAGACCAATTGGGCTGCCATTGCAATGATTTAGGGGAAAAAAGTTATGATGGGCCAAAGTAGGGTAATTAGAGTGAAAACAAAAAAAATGGGACAGATGTGACAGCCTGATAAGGCTGTTATTGTTGTGGAAAAAGCAGTTAAATCAGAATAGCACAAGTTTTGGGTTTAAGACTTTCAGAAAATCTAAAAAGATAGGTACCGACCCATGGATCCTCCCTTTCCTAGTAGTTTTCTCCCTTGCTAGAACAATATTCTCATTTGTGTGGAAACCAGGGAAAGGTTCATACCAAGAATTTTGAAAGCCATAAATTGATAACAGTTGAAGTTGCGTTATAGGCAAATGAGACTTGTTATTCTTATTAGTTTTGTGTATGTTTGGAATTTTCCACATTAAAAAATTAAAACACACACACAAAAATTAAAGTAGTCATCCCTCAATATCCACAGGGAGTTGGTTCCAGGACCCCTCACAGATACCAAAATCTAAGTATGTTCAAATTCTTTATATATAAGGTATAGAATTTGCATATTCTATATCTGTGCCTATCCTCTTTTATATAATTTTATTTATTTTTTGCTGTGTCAGGTCTTCATTGCTCCTAAGGCTTTTTCTCTAGTTTCCATGAGTGGGGGCTACTCTCTAGCCTCACTGAGCAGGCTTCTCATTGAAGTGGCTTCTCTTGTTGCAGAGCACAGGCTCGAGGCACTCAGTCTTTGGCAGTTGCAGCACATGGGCTCAGTATCTGGCGCTCACAGGCTCTAGAGCACAGGCTCAGTTGTTCCACAGCATGTGGGATCTTCCCCAGCCAGGGATGAAACCCATGTCTCCTGCATGGGCAGATGGATTCTCTACCACTGAGCCACCAGGGGAGCCCTCCTCTTGTATACTTTAAAGCATCTCTAGATTGCTTGAAGTATTTTATAATACAATGTAAACGCTATGTAAATAGTTACAGGCATTCAGGCATGGGGCAAACTCAAGTTTTGTCTTCTGGAACTTTCTGTAATCTATCCCATATGCATACTCACATGTGAAATGACTTATGTATAAGGAAGTTTATTGAACCATTCTTTACATTAGAAAAATGTTTTTCAAAAAAACAAGCAAAAGCCTCTAGGATACTGATTAAATAAGTTTTATTTTATATATAAGATGAAATAATTTTCAGTCAATGAAAACAATGAAACTGTTCTATATACAGTATATTTATATGGAGGCATCTCCTACAAATAGTATGTGAACAAATACACAAACCCAAGTGAGAGTAAATTGGTGTATTATATATATACTGCTGTTTACTAGATATATTCAAAATATATACATATACCTAAATATACTCAAAAATAACTGGCAGCCCAGAGATAAAATTGCAGTAGGTGGAATTGAAAGAGACACATGTACCCCAGTGTTCATTGCAGCACTGTTTACAATAGCTAGCATATGGATGCAGAGTAGGTGTCCATCAGCAAATGAATGGATAAGGAAGTTATGGTACATATACACAATGGAATATTACTCAGCTCTAAAAAGGGATACATTTGAGTCAATTCTAATGCGGTGGGTGAAACTGGACCCTATTATACAGACTGAAGTAAGTTAGAAAGAGAAACATAAATACTGTATATTAATGCATATATATGGAATTCTGAAACACAGTAGTGACAATCCTACATGCAGGGCAGCAGAAGAGACACAGATGTAAAGAACATACTTTAGGACTCTGGAAGAAGGCGAGGGTGAGATGATTTGAGAGAATAACGTTTAAACATATATATTACCATATGTAAAATAGATGACCAGAGCAAATTCAATGCATGAAGCAGGGTACCCAAAGCCAGTTCTCTGGGACAACTTGGAGGGATATGGTGAGGAGGGAAGTGCAAGAGGGGTTCGGGAAAGGGGGGACACATGTATACCCATGGCTGATTCATGTTGATGTGTGGCAAAAACCATCACAATATTGTAATTATCCTCCAATTAAAATAAATAAAATATTTTTTTTAAAGATGGCTGTAGGTGCATGCAGGGAAATCATCCACTCAGTACTAAAGGGTGCACATTTCTTGCAGTTCTCTACATTCCTACATTTCTCCCTCCAAATTGGCTTTATCCTAAAACTTGTTCCTTGTGGTCACAAGATGGTTGCAACCATTTAAGTATTTACATGAAGACACAACTTCCAGCAAGAATGTCTCTTTTTGGGTTCACTTTCCTGTGCTGTGTTGTGCTTAGTTGCTCAGTTGTGTCCAACTCTTTGCAACCCCATGAACTGTAGCCCACCAGGCTCCTTTGTCCATGGGATTCTCCAGGCAAGAATAGTGGAGTAGGTTGCTATGCCCTCCTCCAGGGGATCTTTCCAACCCAGGGATCAAACCCAGGTCTCCTGCATTGCAGGCGGAGCCTTTACCATCTGAGCCACCACTGTTCTGCTGCTGCTGAGTCGCTTCAGTCATGTCTGACTCTGTGCGACCCCATCCCTGGCAGCCCACCAGGCTCCCCCATCCCTGGGATCCTCCAGGCAAGAACACTGGAGTGGGTTGCCATTTCCTTCTCCAATGCTTGAAAGTGAAAAGTGAAAGGGAAGTCGCTCAGTAGTGTCCGACTCTTAGCGACTCCATGGACTGCAGCCCACCAGGCTCCTCCTTCCATGAGATTTTCCAGGCAAGAGTACTGGAGTGGGGTGCCATTGCTGTCTCCACTTTCCTAGGAGTAAGGAAATCTTCCTAGAAGCCCTCTAGTGGACAAGCCTTAATGTTACATTGACCAGGTTTGGAAAACCTTCCCAAGTCTGAAACCTAACACTGGAAAATGAATATCTTAGACCAGTGGTTCTCAGGCTTCCCAGGTGGCTCAGCGGTGAAGAATCCACCTGCCAGTGCAGGAGACGCAGGAGACAAGGGTTTGATCTCTGGGTTGGAAAGATCCCCAGGGGTTGGAAATGGCAACCCATTCCAGTATTCTTGCTTGAAACGTTCTGTGGACACAGAGGAGCCTGGCGAGCTACAGTCCATGGGGTCACACAGAGTCAGCCATGACTGAGCGCACATGTACCACCTCTGTTTCTCAACCCAGGATAATTTTGCCTTCCAGGGGGCATTCAGCAATATCTGGAGACATTCTAGTCACACCTGGAGAAAGGGTGCTACTCACATTTTTAGGGTAGAAGCAAACGACACTGCCAAACATCCTACAACACACTTGAACAGTCCACCACGACCAAAAATGACCTGACCCCAATCCTTGTGCACTGTTGGTGGGAATGTAGATTGATGCAGTCACTGTGGAAAACAGTATGAAGTCACCTCAAAAAATTAAAACTAGGTCCAGCAATTCCAGTTTTGAATATATGTCCAAAGGAAAAGAAACCACCATGTCTTTTGGAAGATATCTGTACCCCCTTATGTCTGTATATATCTTCCGACAGAGATAGACCCATATATGTGGTCTTAAATGGCAGGATTTCCTTCTTTTTCTTCTTTTGTGACTAAATAGTATTCCACTATATATAGAAGAGGGCAGAAGAGCCTGGTGCACTTCAGTCCGTGGGGTCACAAAGAGTTGGACACAACTTTGTGACTGAAAAACAACATACATATATATGTATATATGGAGGATATACTGTCAGAAGATATCTGCACCCCCGCACCTCTATTTGTGTGTGTGTATGTGTATGTGTATCCTTATGTGTGTGCATATGTGTATATTTCTCGCATCTAACTTTATATACACACACAGAAGTGCAGATATCTTCCGACAGTATATCTTCTATGTATATACACACATATATGGGTGTATGTCTGTGTCTGCTCCACAGCAAGAGAAGCCCTTGCAATGAGAAGCCCACGCTCTGCAACTAGAGAGTAGCTCCTGCTCACCACAATTGAAGAAAAGTCAGAGCAGCAATGAAGACCCAATGTAGCCAAAAATAAATAAAGAAATAAATTTGTTTAAAAGGAATTGGGAATACCTGATGGTTTTCTAGATATAGAAAATGGGAGAAAGACTGTCATTGGAGGGATGTTAAGATTTATAGAAAAGACTAACTGGAAAGTGATTTTACTGTTAACCAGAATAGAAAATTCAGGAATGGAAACATGTGTGGTGAGGTACAAGGGAGATTAAGTGCTGTTTTAGGCTCCGCTTGCCTTTGTCAGCATTCCTCTGGAAGCAATTATCAGGATTAATTTTATAGGGCTGTTTTTGAGTGTTATATACTATTCAATACTATGTGTCAACAGTTTTGTAAGCCTGATGCAGGGTGGTTCTTGGCTGGCAAGTCAGCTACCCTATTGTGTTCCTGGGCCCTGAATTTGCAAACAATACGCAGTCAAATTTATCTTTCTGGACTTTGCTTTTAACGATGACTGAGAGGCCAATACCAACTCCCACTCCTTTGTTGAATCACACATTTGTTGTTCTGGCAGGATCTATTGCAACTACTTGGTTCTAAGTTTCTTGGTCAAAATCACAATCCAGTTGTGCCTCTCTAATTATACCTAAGCCATCTTGATTGATTTTGGTAATTTCTACTCATTATTGGGGAAATAGGCTTTGTTTTGGGCATTTTTCTCTGACTTATTGAAAAAATACTTTGAAACTTACTGAGTCCAAGGAGATCTGTTCTTTTATTTTTTTCAGAATTTTTCTATTTATTTTTCTACTGATGTATAGTTGATTTACAATGTTGTCTTGGTTTCATGTATACATCACAGTGATTCAGTTTCATATATGTATTGTTTTTCAGATTCTTTTTCCTTGTAGTTTATTACAAGGCATTGAGTATAGTTCCCTGTGCTATACAGTAGGTCCTTGCTGGTTATCTGTTCTATATTTCAGTCGTGTCCAAATCTTTGTGACCCCATACACTGTAGCCCACCAGGTTTCTCTGTCCATGGGATTTTTCAGGCAAGAAAAACTGGAATGGGTTGTATTTCCTTCACCAAAGGATCTTCCCAACCCAGGAATCAAACCCATGTCTCCTGTGTCTCCTGCATTGCAGTCAGATCCCTTACCCACTGAACCCTCTAGTGTGTAGGTTAATCCCAAACTCGCCAAGGGGGTGTGTCCTAATTCCAAACTGTTTAGCTACTGAAGAAGAATTAGAGAAGTGGCCCAGTTCACTAACAGTTGTAGTTCAGGGGTATTATTTTGTCTACTAACATAGCAATGATAATCTTGCTGGTTCAAATGGAGACCAAATACATTCGGTGTAGGCCCCAGCATTTTAACTTATATTTGGGAACACATCCTCCAAACCAAGTGAAAGATAAAGCAGTGAGGGGGAGAGATTCCTGGGTAGCCACATGCTATGCCAGGTACGGCTCAGTTCCTATCCCCAGATGCCCCTTTTCTTCATGACTGATTTCTGGTATCCTTCACTGCCAGGGCATGAGTTGAGACAGGCTCAGTCCATTAAATAGATGGTAATAAATTGGAATAGCAAAACAGGAGAGGTCAAGGTCTTGGTTCCTTTGTACCCAGGAGACTTCTTTTGCTTTCTATGAAAATTTGCATATGAAGAGGCATTAGGAAGGGCAGGCTTTATCAAGCCACAAAATAAAGGGTAAAGAGTGCCTATATTCTTACATTTACATAACTGAGAGCAGTCACTCCAGCAGTTCCTCTCAGAAAAGATATGCTCTAAAGGGAAATTCTGTGTTCGCACAGAGTAGCAGCTGGCCAATTTTTAAATTTGTTTTTTTATAATAAAAAAAAAAAAAAATCAAGTTCTACCGAATCAGGCAACATGCTATTCTTCCTCATTCCGTTCTCTCTGGGGTCCTCATTCCATTCTCTCTGGGGAAGCAAACTCATCATTTTGTAACATTCCTTGCTTTTAGATCGTTGAACCACCTACAGGTACCCCCTACCCCATTTTGTTATGTTTTAAATTATTGGTTACAGTTCTATCTCAACAATCTAGGTCTTAGAAATATTTGAACTAGTCCTTACCAACTTTCTCTTGCCTCAGATTCCTCTAATTATTTATTTTTCTTTCTTACCTATCTAGAATCCAGATCACTTAGTGACTTTCTATCAGTATCTTGCTCTTCCCAGGTGGTGAAGAACCCACCTGCCAATGCAGGACATAAGAGAGGTGTGTTTGATCCCTGAGTCAGGAAGATCCCCTGGAGGAGGGCATGGCAACCCACTCCAGTATCCTTGCCTGGAGGATCTCATGGACAGAGGTGCCTGGCGGGCTACAGTCCATAAGGTAGCAGAGAGTTGGACACGACCGAACAACTTAGGACATCAGTATCTTATCAATTGCGTCAGTTTGGATTTCATTTCTCTTGCAGATGTTCTTCTCCTAGAGAGTAAACAGCTATTATTTCTTCATTTCAAATCTACGGAATCAGTTTCTCTTACAGTCTATAGATTCTGTTGTTTGAGGTTTTTTTTTTTTTTTTTATCACACATGGCACCTCTTTTAGTTTCTGAGTATTTATCATTCCCCTATTTCTGTTGCTTAAAGGACTTTTAAGGAATCTTAGATCTTCTCTCTTTTCTCTATATTCAAAAGTTTTGGTACACTACAAATGTAGTCACATTTATAGAAAATTTCAAACACCGTAGAAGTTAGAAAGTCCCCCCGCAACCTCGATCCCTTCCCCTTGCACATTCTCCAGAAATAACCACTGTTAATATAGCAATATATATCCCTCTAGATATTTTCAAATTATCTTTCTTTCAAAATATGCTTTAGTTTTTACTCTTTTATTAGAGATTATACATTTTATAATGCCTATGTTGGTCAACCTGGATAATTATTCATCTTTGTATGATATTAAGCTCTTGTCTTGATTTCTTCTATATTAAACACTGTCTTCTTGGTAGCACATCACTCCTTCCCCTTTTCTGTAACGTACTCTTCCCACTCCTCCCACTCTCTGGCTCACACAGTCATCACATTGTTATACATGCTACCCCTTCCTCTAGGCAGAGTTGACTGGCCCAAGAGTGACTTTATAACCCAAGTTAGAATACCCCAGCACTGCTGAACTTTGTTGATTGGTCAGGTGTGGGCACCTGACTTAAAACTTACAAGCTTTCACACAGCAAAGGATACCATTTTAAAAACTGAAAGACAACCTATGGAATAGGAGAATATGTTCGCAAATTATATGACTGACAAGGGCTTAGTCTCCAAAATATAAAAACAGCTCATATAATTCAACAAAAATACAACCAACCCAAGCAAAAAAATGAACTGAAGACCTTAAAGACATTTCTCCAAAGAACACCTGCAGATGGCCAGTAGACACATGAAGAGATGCTCAACATCACTAATTATTAGAGAAATGCAAATTAAAACTATACTGAGGTACCGCCTCATACCAGTCAGAATGGCCATCATCAAAAAGTATATAAATAAAAAATGCTGCAGAGGGTGTGGAGAAATGGGAACTCTCCTATACTGTTGGTGGGGATGTAAATTTGTGCAACCACTATAGAAAACAGTATGGAGGTTCCTTAGAAAACGAAAAATAGACAATTCCTGGTGGTCCAAGAGTTAAGATTCCAGGCTTTTACTGCCAAGAGCATGGGTTAGATCCTGATTGGGGAACTAAGATCCTGCAAGCCAAAGACTGTGGCAAGAAGGAAAGGAAGGAAGGAAGAAAGAAAACTAAAATAGAATTACGGTATGATCCAGCAATCCCACTCTGAGGCATATACTTGAACAAAACTTTAATTCAAAGAGACACATGCACCCATATGTTCATAGCAGCACTGTTCACAACAGCCAAAACATGAAGACAACCTAAACGTCCATTGATAGATTAATGGATAAAGAAGATGTGGTACATATATACAATGGAATACTACTCAGCCATAAAAAAGAATGAAATAATACCATTTGCAGCAACATGGATGCGACTAGAGGTTATCATACTCTGTGAAGTCGTAAGTGTTAGTTGCTCCGTTGTGTCCTACTCTTTTCAACTCCATGTAGCCCATCAGGCTCCACTGTCTATGGGATTCTCCAGACAAGAATACTGGAGTCAGATGCCATGCCCTTCTCTAAGGGATCTTCCTGACTCAGGGATCAAACCTGGGTCTCCTGCATTGCAGGCAGATTCTTTACTGTCTGAGCCACCAGGGAAGTCATAAAGAGAAAGGCAAATACCATGTGGTATCACTTATATAGAGAATCTAAAGTATGGCACAAATGAACCCATTTAGTAGATAGACATATACTCACAGACATAGAGATCAGACTTGTGATTGCCAGAATGATGGGGGGTAGGGAGAAGGATGGACTGGGAGTTTGGATTTGGTATAGATGCAAACTGTTACATTTAGAATGGATAAATGTAACAACAAAGTTCTACTGTACTGTAAATAGAGGGGAACTATATTCAATCTCCTGGGATAAGCCATAATGGAAAAGAATATTTTTTAAAATGTATATATGTGTATAACTGAGTCACTTTGCTGTACAACAGAGATTGGCACAACATTATAAATCAACTATACTTCAAATAAAAAAAAAAAATTCATGTGCCCCGTGACTAGGCTAAAGAATTCCTAGATAGCTGGTAAAACATTATTTCTGGAAATGTCTGTGAGGGTGTTTCTGGAAAAGATTAGTGTTTGAATGGTATACCCATCTATGTGGGTGGGCATCATCCAATCTGCTCAGGGGCTGAATAGAACAAAAAAGTGGAGGAAGGGTGAATTTACTTTTTACTTGGTTTGAGACATCCATCTTCTTCAGCCTTTGCACTAGGACCCAGACTTCACATCAACTTCTCAATTCTTGGACCTTTGGACGTGGACTGGAATACACAACATTTGCTGCTCTGGTTCTTAGGCCTTCAGAGTAAGAGTGAATTACACCAGTGGCTTTCCTAATTTTTAGCTTGCAGACCACAGATTGTGGATCTTCTTGGCCTACATAATTGTGTGAGCTGATTCCTATTATATATATATATATAAATCCCACTCCAATATTCTTGCCCAGAGAATTCCCATGGACAGAGGAGCCTGGCCGGCCATAGTCCATAGAATTGCAGAGTCAGACATGACTGAAGCGACTGAATATGTATATATATTCCCGTTCGTATCTCCTATTGATTCTATTTCTCTGGAGAACCCTGACTAATACTCACATAATGTCACTTAGTGGGAAGGTCTTGCCTTCCAGGGTCTAGAATTTGGTGTTGGGGATTGGAGACTATAAGATCAGTTTGTTTAAATGCTGAATTTTTACCAAGCAAAAATAGCAGGGACATTAGAAATAACATTTCAGGATTTTAGCATTTCTAAATATAGATGTGAGTAAGGTATCTATCTAAGTATAATAACATACAACCACATTCTCAAACTGTATTATCCTAAATGGCAATAGTAATCCTTCAGGTCATGACATGGATTATCTACAAGCAATTTCTAAAAAATATGTAAATCACAACTTAAGTTGCCAGATGTGTCATTTTGCAAGTTAATACTTTTCATCTTTGATTTACATATTCAGCTTAATATATGTACTCAGAGTTTTATGACAAATTATGCCATTATATCTTTTCTAATCCGTTCATAAATTATAACTTAAATTGTAAACTTCTCCAAGTCAATTCAAATGCTAGTACATGTTCTTTTAAGTTTTTTAAAAATATGCTAAATATAGGTGTTCTTCTACTGTGTTTCAAACTATAATTATTCAAAATTTTAAACTGTCATCTATGTATATTGATTGCTACTGGTTGGGTTCCCCGGGAAGCAGACTCTGACACAGAGCTTGCAGCAACAAGCCGTTCATTAAGTTGAACCTTGGTGGCTCAACACTATGTTGACAGCAGTTTAACCCTTGTGCTGCTTAGATCCACTTCTTCACATACATTCTGGAACACCTCCTCCCAGATCCAGCAGACCTATTTTTTAGGGGAAATTTAGAAGTAGAAGTTGAGTGGAAAGAATTACAGCCCTGATGTCAGGGCTGTGGCTGAGTTCATCTTGCCTCTCCTCCACTATCCACTGAAGATTCTTATCATTCTCTGAGAATACCTTTGCTGGTCTTGGCAGTTTGCCTCATGGTTTGGCTCAGGCCCTTATCCTACAGGTCTGGTTCCCAGGGAACCACATCATCTTTGGTACATAATAATTTGTATACTTGGCCATTTGCTATCACAATTGGGCAGGAAGTATCAAGAGGTACCCAAGTGGATTTTCTGGGCATCAAGCATATCCTCCCTTCCTGGTTGGTCATCAGGGTCAGTTATTTCTGACGGAATGATGATTCCTTTCTTTATCTACTAAGTTGGATTTTGCCGATAATAGTAGATGGATCAGCCTTGGTAAGTGAAATTCATCTTTTTGGGTCCATGTGCAGTCACCATGGATATTCTATTCAAGCATCCACTGGTCAAGCACTGAAGTGGCTGATGACAGAGGCTGACTACCATCAAGTGGCCAAGTCATTTTGTTTCTTAGTTGCTTACGTTTCTTCCATGATGGATGCTGTCTGGTGGAGATTAACATAGGATACAAAGATCCTCATATTTTGTGTACACTCTCATCTGTTTATCCATTCTACCCTAGACCTACTCTATTCTAATTTTGTAATCTTCCTTCAGATTCCTGCCCAGTTGGCCAAGCCATTCACCATTGACATGAGTTTATATATATTCTAACCGTGGGCCACTTATCTTTCCACACAAAGTAAAGGAGCCAGGACACAATGTACCCTTTGGGAGGAAATTCACTTGCCACCTTTTTTTTTATTGAGGCCACATTTATGTGGGGCTGTAGTCACTCTTCTCTTTTCAGCTTGCATCCACATATTGAGTTAACCCAGCCTTGGTTCAAGCTTGAATCTTTCTCCTCCATAAGCTCTTCCTGAGAAATTTCCCATATAGCCATAGTAATGGAAGGAAAGATGCTGGTGCAACCTGCTTGTGCCCATTAGTCCTATTTATCCTGAATCCTAGATGTACCACTTTCATCTTAATGAATCATTGCTAGTCTGCCTAAGCTTTGACTTGGTGAAATAGGTCTCACAGAACCCACCTCACCAGGGTAGTTATAACCATATGGTAACTTGGTGTCCATAACCATGAGTAAGCCCCTTTTGGAACTTCCCTGGTTGTCCACTGCACTCTGCATTCTCAATGCAGGGGCACAGGTTTGATCCCTGGTCAAGAAACTAAGATCCCTCATACCAGACAGTGCAGCCTGAAAAAACAAAAACAAACAAAATAGACCCCTTTCTTCTACCAGGGTCTAATAACAGGCCAGAATTTTTTTTTTTCAAGAGTAAAATTTTCTGCTGCAAATGTTGTAGCCTTGCTCTAGAACCCTGCATTGTGATTATCCCACTGGGGTTTGAAAAAAGTCCACATACTTTCACCACCATTGACACATCTAACATCATATGTCTTCCAGGCAGTATAGCCCAAGGCCTGTCTGATACTATTTCAAAGTCCTTTCTCCTCTGGGCCCTACTCAAAGCTAGCAGCCTTTCTTATCACTTGAACCCACATGTAGAATATGCTGCCTTTAAAGCCTGAAGAGACATATTTGATGTTGGGCTTCCTTTTTCACTGTGGGGGAATGTGAGATACCATAATCGATCCTTTAGTTTGGAAGGCATATCCTGACATGCCCTTGACTAATGGAGTCTTAAAAACTTTATTTTCATGTTTGATAGAAAACAACAAAATTCTGTAAAGCAATTATCCTTCAATTAAAAAATAAATAAGTTTTTTAAAAGTTGTATTTTCAGGGACTTCCCTGGTGGTCCAGTGGCTGAGACTCTGTGCTCCTAATGTGGGGAGAGGGTGGGGGTGGAGCCTGGATTTGACCCCTGGTCAGGGAACTAGATCCATGTGCCACAAACTAAGACCCAGCACAACCTAAATAAATATATATATTTTTAAAAAACTGTATTTTCATGGCAGGCTCCTGAATCTTAGTACATTTTATTCCCCACTCTTTGATTGCACATATGTCCTGCCAAGGTCTCCAATGTTGTAGCCCTTTTGTGCTTAACCAGTTTGATTAGAATGATGTCATTGATATACTGGGTCAATATGATGTTTGCAGGATTTTCAGACATTCAAAACCTCATTGGGGGAATTCCCTGGTTGTCTAGTGGTTAGGACTCTGTGCTTTCACTGCGGGGCCCAGGTCCGTTCCCTGGTCCGGGAAGATCCCACAAGCTGTACAGTGTGACCAAAGAACAAACAAAACACCTCATGGGATTATACTAGTGCTGTTTGTTGTTATTGTGGGACACTAAATTGTGTCCCACTCTTTGCAACTTCATGGACTGCAGGAGGCCAAGTTTTCCTGTCCTTCACTATCTCCTGGAGTTTGCTGAAACTCATGTCCATTGAGTCAGTGGTACCATCCACTCGTCTCATCCTCTGTCACCCCATTGTCCTCCTGCCCTCAGTCTTACCCAGCATCAGGGTCTTTTCCAATGAGTGGGCTCTTTCCATCAGGTGGCCAAAGTATTGGAGCTTTACCTTCAGCATCAGTCCTTCCAGTGAATACTCAGGGTTGATTTCCTTTAGAATTGACTGGTTTGATCTCCTTGCCATCCAAGGGACTCTCAAGAGTCTTTTCCAGCACCACAATTCAAGAGCACCAATTCTATGATGTTTGCTATATTGTATTTAAAATGAAACCATTATAAGATTAAATGCATTTAAAAAAGTTACCAAGGGGTAAAAAAGAAAAAAATAATCACCAAGCTAAAGAACAATATAAAATAAAACAATAAAAATAATTGTTTAAAGAGTTTTTTTAGTGTGGACCATTTTTAAAGTCCTTATTGAATTTGTTATAATATTGCTTCTGTTTTATGTTTTGGCCCAGAGACAACTGGGGTCTTAGCTACCCTGCCCAGGGATGTAACCCACATGCTCCTGCATTGGAAGGGGAAGGCTTAACCACTGGACTGCCAGGGAACTAATAAAATAACTTTTTAAATTCCAGTTTTACTCCAAGATTCCTTAATTTTTTTTTCCCCCTTGGCTGTGTGTCTTCAGGGCCCTTAGTTCCTCGACCAGGAATCAAACCTGGGCCTTTGGCAGTGGAAGCAGGAGTCCTAACCACTGGAAAGCCAGGGAATTCCTTCCTTAAACATTCTGAGGGGCAAAAGTTTAATATATAGATTCAAGCCAATTTAAGCTGTTGTCCCATCCCAGCTTCAAATTAAAAAGCAAATAGACACATTCCCCTCTGGAAGTAGGTGTGATTTTTTTTTTTTTTTTCATGGAGCTAAGCACCAGATGTAGACCTACAAGACCTTCTAGAACTAACACCAAAAAAAAGATGTCATGTTCATTATAGGGACTGAAATGCGAAAGTAGAAAGTCAAGAGATATCTCGAGTAACAGGCAAGCTTGGCCTTGGAGTACAAAATGAAGCAGGGCAAAGGCTAACAGAGTTTTGCCAAGAGAAGGCACTGGTCATAGCAAACACCCTCATCCAATAACACAAGAGATGACTCTACACATGGACAACACCAGATGGTCAATACCGAAATCATATCAATTATATTCTTTGCAGCCAAAAATGGAGACACTATATACAGTCAGCAAAAACAAGACAAGGAGCTGACTGTGGCTCAGATCATGAACTCCTTATACAAAATTCAGACTTAAATTGAAGAAAGTAGGAAAATCCCCTAGGCCATTCAGATATGACCTAAATCAAATCCCTTATGATTATGCGGTGGAGGTGCCAAATAGATTCAAGGGATTCAATCTGATAGAGTGCCTGAAGAACTATGAACGGAGGTTCATAACATTGTACAGGAGGTGGTGATCAAAAGCATTCCCAAGAAAAAGAAATGCAAAAAGGCAAAATGGTTGTCTGAGGAGGCCTTACAAATAGTCGAGAAAAGAAGAGATGCTAAAGGCAAAGGAGAAAAGGAAAGATATACCCATTTGAATGCAGAGTTCCAAAGAATAGCAAGGAAAGATAAGAAAGACTTCCTAAGCGAACAATGCAAAGAAATAGAAGAAAACAATTGAATGGGAAAGACTAGAGAACTTTTCATGGAGAAGAAAATTGCAACCCACTCCAGTGTTCTTGCCTGGAGAATCCCAGGGACGGGGGGAGCCTGGTGGGCTGACATCTATGGGGTTGCACAGAGTTGGACACAACTGATGTGACTTAGCAGCAGCAGCAGAGAACTTTTCAAGAAAATTAGAGATACCAACAGAATATTTCATGCAAAGATGGGGACAATAAAAGACAGAAATGGTATGAACCTAACAGAAGCAGAAAATACTAAGAAAAGGGGGCAAGAATACATGGAAGAACTATTTAGAAAGAAGTCTTAATGACCCGGATAACCATGATGGTGTGATCACTCACCTAGAGCAGACATCCTAGAATGCAAGGTCAAGTGGGCCTTAGGAAGCATCACTAGGAACAAAGCTAGTGGAGGTGATGGAATTCCAGCTGAGCTATTTCAGATCCTAAAAGATGGTGCTTTTGAAGTGTCGAGCTCAAAATGCCAGCAATTTGAAAAACTCAGCCGTGACCACAGGACTGAAAAAGGTCAGTTTTCATTCCAATCCCAAAGAAGGGCAGTGCCAAAGAATGTTCAAACTACTGCACAATTGCACTCATTTCACACGCTAGCAAGGTAATGCTCAAAATCCTTCAAGCTAGACTTCAACAATACATGAACAAAGAACTTCCAGATGCGCAATTTGGATTTAGAAAAGGCAGAGGAGCCAGAGATCAAATTGCCATCATCTGTTAGATCATAGAAAAAGCAAGGGAATTTCAGAAAAATATCTACTTCTGTTTCATTGACTATGCTAAAGTCTTTGACTGTGTGGATCACAACAAACTATGGGAAATTCTTAAAGAGATGGGAATACCAGACCACCTGACCTGCCTCCTGAGAAATCTGTATGGAGGTCAAGAAGCAGCAGTTAGAACTGAACATGGAACAATGGACTGGTTCCAAACTGGGAAAGGAGTACATCAAGGCTATATATTGCCACCCTGCTTATTTAACTTATATGCAGAGTACCTCATGCAAAATGCTGGGCTGGATGAAGCTCAAACTGGAATCAAGATTGCTGTGAGAAATATCAATAACCTCAGATATGCAGATGACACCACCCTAATGGCCAAAAGTGAAGAAGAACTAAAGGGCCTCTTGATGAAGGTGAAAGAGGAGAGTGAAAAAGCTGACTTTAAATTCACCATTCAAAAAACTAAGATCATGGCATCAAGTCCTATCACTTCATGACAAATTGATGGGGAAATGATGGAAACAGTGATAGACTTTATTTTATTGGGCTCCACAATCACTGCAGATGGAGACTGCAGCCCTGACATTAAAAGACGCTTGCTCCTTGAAGGAAAAGCTATGAAAAACCTACACAGCATATTAAAAAGCAGAGACATCCCTTTGCCCACAAAGATCTACATAAGTCAAAGCTGTGGTTTTTCCAGGAGTCATGTGTGAATGTGAGAATTGGATTGTAAAGAAGGTGGAGCACCGAAAAATTAATGCTTTTGAACTGTGGTGTTGGAGAAAACTCTTGAGAGTCCTTTGGATGGCAAGGAGATCAAATCAGTCAATATTACAGGAAATCAACCCTGAATATTCACTGGAAGGACTGAAGCTGAAGCTCCAATACTTTGCCCACCTGATGTAAAGAGCCAACTCATTTGAAAAGACCCTGATGCTGGGAAAAATAGAAGGCAGGAGGAGAAAGGGAGGCATAGGATGAGATGGTTGGATGGCATCACCGACTCAATGGACATGAGTTTGAGCAAACTCTAGGAGACAGTGAAGGACAGGGAAGCCTAGCAGTCCATGGGCTCATTGCAAAGAGTCGGACATGATTTAGCAACTGAGCAACAAAACAATGTCTTCTATCAGATAGGTGATTTAATCTCCCAAAATAATGGTATAGTTAAGTTGTAGTGTGGTACAGTTGACATATAATGTAACATTTCAAGACAAAAAAATGTTATTGAGTTACAGTAAAATGTTTTCACTCAAATATTTTCAGTCAAGTTCTACTGATTGATTTGCTCTTCAAGTATTAATTACATTTAGCTAATCTTTTATTTTGTTCCCTGGAGAAGGAAATGGCACCCCACTCCAGTACTCTTGCCTGGAGAATCCCATGGAGGGAGGAGCCTGGTAGGCTACAGCCCATGGGGTCACAACAAGTCGGACAGGACTGAGCAACTTCCTTTCTTTCACTTTCTTTTTTTTGTTACGTAACAAAACAGTAATTCCCCTTTAGTTTTTCAGTTTCAACAATGACTGCTGACATTTTCCTATATATTTCCAAAATATCTTTCAGAATGTAAAAATTAAGCTCTAAGAAAGGAATAAGATCATGTTTACTTGCCATCTTATTTTATTGCAAAATGAAATAGATATCCCATTTGACTATTAATATCATATGAACCTATTTTCTTACCTTTCAGGAGGGAAAAACATATAGACATACATGGAAAAATTTTTAAGCAAGGTCAGATTTTTTTTAAGCTTGCATCTCCATAAATTGCCTCACAATTAAACTAACAGGTTTCATAAATCTGCCTAGCATGGTATTTTTTTTTTTTTTTCCATTTCCCAGAAGTCACTTTTTATAAAGTGACTTCTAAGTACATCCAGTGGAAAAGACCCTGATCCTGGGAAAGACTGAAGGGGAAAGGAGAAGACAGCGGCAGAGGATGATTGGATAGCATTACCAACGCAATGGACATGAACTTGGGCAAACTCCAGGAGATAGGGACAGGGAGTCCTGGTATGCCGCAGTCCATGGAGTCAAAAAGAGTCGCACACGTCTTAGTGACTGAACAGCAACAACAGCAACATCCAGTCTGCTAATATGTATATCAGGGTCAAATCCTTTTCCCTTTCTTAAAACCTGATAATCTCAGGCATTGATGTGAGGAAGTATGGGCCTTTGTTTCCCAACTTTGCATTTCAGAGCTGTGAATGCTGTCACATTTGTACTAAATGCATCCACAGACCTGACAAATGCTCTCCCCAAACACCAAGTCTTTAATAGTGATTTCTCATTTTTTTAAAAAAGATGTAAATGGCTTTCTGGGACTATAATTATGATTATTTTATTTTTACAAAACAGTAATCACGGTTTTCTATTAGCTACTTGAAACATATAGGGTAATATCTGAGAATTCTTAGTACATCCCCTGTTTTTAAGAATTTAGAGGCAGATGAATTAAAAAATTTATAATTCACAAGTCTCCAAAGATGCTGTTGGAGAAGAACACTTGACAGGCCCTAGGGAGGGTAGCCATCCAGACAGTTCCTGTAGATTGGCACTTCAACAGAGAATCATTCCAGTCTGAGGACACATAGAAAATCCAGTCCACAGGGGCAGTTTTGTTTTAGCCAAGCTACTAGAGCATAAGTAAAACAAGCTAAAAACTTAATGCCATTTTAAAAACGGACTCTGAGCAATGTAACTATTGTGGCCTAGACATTCATGTATCCATATCAACCCTACATATATACAAATCAATACCAGAAGATATGTTCATCATATGGTTGCTTGGTAAACCTGGAGTCAAAACAAGGCAATTGTATAGTTGTGGTGTCCCCAAGAAACCATTCTCATTGGGGGCCAATGGACCAGAGTTCATATTTTTGTGCCAGGGTACTCTGTCCCCTCGACCCTGAATATTCATTGGAAGGACTGATGCTGAAGCTGAAACTCCAATACTTTGGCCACTTAATGCAAAAAACTGACTCACTGGAAAAGACCCCGATGCTGGGAAAAATTAAGGGCAAGAGGAGAAGGGGGCAACAGAGAGTGAGATGGTTGGATGGCATCACTGACTCAATGGACATGAGTTTGAGGAAACTCAGGGAGATAGTGATGGACTGAGAAGCCTGGCACACTGGAGTTCACAGGGTAGCAAAGAGTCGGACAGGATTTAGGGACTGAACAACGACAACTATTCTGTCGCCAGAACAATGCTAGATCATCAAATTTTGTTATCCTGGATTCCTCTGTTACACATGGCAAGCAGATCAACTTCCACCCATTAATACATTTCTTTCTCTAGACAAGTTCAGTGTAACACTTAACTCAGGTATGTAGCAATGAAAATGCAGTCATGGATTTTCAGAAAATCCTCTCTGAAGTTCCACCCAAATTTCTGAGTTTTGGGTGTTTACAATCATGTGGGTTATTTCTATAGACTACTGATTGCATCCCATACATTTAAATTTTTTCTAATTTCAATTTTAAAAGGTACATTAAGTGTATTTATAGTAATTGTTGGTACTAAACATGAATTGTTCACATACTCTTTGCAGGTTATTTCTCATTGTTTCCGATGACTGACTTTCTTATTAGGCAGTCCAATTACAATCTAGTCAATATCATATATTGTTAAGAGCCCTGAAGGCAGAACTGTGTTTCTGGGAAAGTTATTTAACCTCAGTTTCCTTATCTCAGAAAGTTCTTTTGAAGATAAAATGAGGTATCATCAACACATGTAAACTGCTTAACATGATGCCTGGACATAGAAATTTTTTCTATTACATTATTAGTCCTGAGGCCAGACTTTGGTGAAGTTTTAAAAATTAGACTTGGGTTTTTCCCAAATATTGGTTAGCAATCTACCTACAAATCATCAATGAGCTAATATTTTGCTAGTGGAGACAACCAACAATTAAATAATATTTAATATAATATTGGGCTTAAAGCAAGGGTTACAAAGTGGTCTGATAAAGCAGGGCAAGGGGATAAATAGTAATGACCATGATAATTTAGATAGGGTGGTCAAGGAACGCTTCCTTCAGGGGATAGCACTGAAACAGGGATCTGAATGCAACAAGGGAAGAAACTAAGTGACTGTCTCTATCATTAGGTGAATGAGTGTTTATTATGCTGCTTGTTAGCTGCACCCTTTCGGTTCTTAGTCACACTTCTTTATATGGGTAGTGAACTATTTATATACCCATGACTTAGGATGGCAAACAGATTTTACAGGCCAGAAAGGAAGTGCCTGAGCGTCCCATGTCCTTTCAATATCCTTCAAATATTACACATTTCTCATTACTAACATAGTACTTGAATTATCAAGTTTTGTAATTGAACTTAGTATTAAAAGTTCTTCAAAAAGACCTAGGCATTTTGGAAGACCCTGTTGGAGGAAAGCAGCTCTGGTATGGAGGAAAGAATATCTTAGAGTTGAGAGAACTGGGTTTGGATTCTGGCTCACCATTGGCTGGGTGGACTTGCCTGTGTCCCCTGACTTTACTGAGTCTGTCTATAAGATGGAGGTGATAATGTTTAATTATGCTTAAAGACAGTGAGTGGGGGTTGGTTCTCTGCATAAAAGAATTTTTTAGCATACTATACTATACAAAAAGTAGAAATAAGAAATTTATGTTAATGTGGTATTTTATCGTGGTAATTATAGTTAACATAGAGTGCTTACTATGTTCTAAGAACTATTCTAAGCATGTTAATGGATTAATTTATTTCTCACACTGATCATGCAAGGTAAGTACTATTATTGCCCCATCTAACTCATGACAAAAAATGAGGCAGAAAGAGACAGATATCTCCATATGGTCACACAGTAAATGGTAGAATGAGGATTATGAACCAAGAAAATTTGACATTGTAGCTCATGCTCACAAATACTAAACTAATTGTAATTTAAAAGATTATTCATCATGTTAGAAGTCATCATTTTAGGTCCTTCCTAAAGTAACATCATTGTAGAAAGTGACAATAGCAATTTAAAAAATAGACTGTAAAGTATAACCAAGTTTGAGAATGAAAAAAGTGAAAAAAAAAAAGTAAAATGGTTTTAAAAAAAGTGTTAACTAGAGGTTGATTTAGGTTTATCTAAAATTAATACCCAACATGAAAATATTAAGAATCATTTACTTTATTATGGAATTTCATATCTTCAGTTTCAAAACCTACTCATTTTAAGACAAATGATTGCTTTGTACTAATCAGAGTCTAAGAAAGGGATCTAATTTAAATAGACTGTCTAAAATTCCAAGGCCTGTTTAAAAAAATTTCTAGGCAGTGTGCAGTAATATTTTTGAGGGATTGATCATGGCAGATGTGATTAGTTTGAACCATAGTTAAACAGTGCCCAGGAAAACAATGACTTTGGTTATCTAGAAAATCTAAATAAAATTTGAATGACAAAATACATGATAAAAATGATGTGATGTTTTTATCATATGTATTTTATTAAATTATTTAAAGTCTTTTTACCATGAGTTAAATCTATAAAGACTAGTAATGTATCAGCGTCAGGAATATACTATGCAAAGAAAAGATCATGAAATTACAGATGTTAAATGATAGCCAATTATTCCAGGCTTTTAAATAATAGTTTCACTTCACTTCACCATGATACTGTGCTGGGTCATTAGTTATGTATTAATTATATAACTCCAATAAGTATAAAAGTATTTTAATACCATATCCCATAATAAATATCGTTATTACTCTTTAAGTACAAGCACAAAAATATACTTTTTATGTGGATTAAAAGATAAAGTATAAAATTTCTGCTCTGTGTATTTCATGTTGGTAAAACAAAACCACCATGTAGATACATAGATTAAAAACCTAATCACCAAGTCTTTGACATGGCAGAATCTGATGGTGATATTAGGCAAAGACATATGAATGTGCCATAAAACACATGCAACAAAGCTCATACAAAATAGAAATTAGCTGCAAAGAATAGGAATATATACACATATATTGTAGAAGCACTAGGATGATTGACAAAAGTGAGGTGTGTTTTATCAAGAGAAAAGCTAATAAAATGGAAGCTATCATTACAACAAGTTTTTAAAAACATCACTGGTTATCAATCCACATGGGGACTAAAATCTCTTTAAATTTTAAATCTCTTTTGTTCTGTTATCTAGCAGAACTGGGAAAAGAATACATCTATACTATATAGTCAGATCTGGTAACAGAATACTAATTTTAAACAACACAAAGTAAGACTGAGATCGACTGTAATTACTTTGGATAGGCTAAAAGTAGATAGTCTCTGTAAATAGAAATCCATATTATCCATTTATTTTTTCAAAATTCTATTTTAAACCTACTAAAGCTAAACTGACTGGTCAGAAGCTTTCATTAATTGTCTCTGACATCCAGGTAAACCAAAGCATATGAACAGGCCATGGTTTTTGAGTTCTTATTACAGCCTCAATTATGTGTTAGTCAACTCAAGCAACCATTATGTACTCAATAATAGGTATGACACAGTTAAGAACATCAGCAACACTATAAGCAGGCAGGCACAGGCAACCTGCTTATACTTATTTTTCTGGTGTTAACATTCTTAAAAAGCATGGAAAGTAGAAACTTATAATGTCTTCCTCATTAAACCTTAGAGTAGCACTCTACTAGATATCTTTACCTCTGTTTATAACCGTGCAGAGTAACACTGTCTTGAGAAATGACAGCACAGTATCTTACATGGAAAGGAAATGTAGGATGCCATAGTGGGAATGAATTTCTAATTGCCAGTGATTATTGTGAATATAACAATATTTTCCTCAACATTAAAGTCTCTGTGGAGGGTAGCTACAGTTAAAAAAAGGAGGGGGGGGGGAGCTTGTCTTGAAACTTTAAAATTGCATTGGTGTATATGATAATGTAACAAAGTACACAAAAGAAAAAAATTTTTAATTGTTTAAAAAAAAAACACATTAAGGGAAGCCGCTGATTCTTAGGAAGACACGAGGTTGCCTATAGTGAAGCATTTATAGAGTCCGATGCATCTTCAAAACTGGTTACAATCACTAGCACAGCAAACCCTTGTGAGGTAAGTGTATTATTATCTGTGGTTCATAAATGAAAAAGCTGAGGCACTGACTAAGTCACTTGCCTAACGAGAATGAGTCAACGTCAAGAGTCATAGTTGACCTGGCCTAACGACTCCTGACGGTCAGTCCAGGGCTTAGTCAGCGGGGGCCAGAGTGGCTTCCCTGGCTGGCACCTGGACTTGGGCTGTTTCCGTTCACGTTAAAGCAGAACAGTGGAAGCGAGAGGACACAACTTGCAAATCATTTTTACTTCCACGCAAGATTTAACCCTGAAGTCTTAATTTCAGGAGTTGGAACAGGAAAAGCTGTCGGGTGCACTCCCCCTCCCCCAACCTGTGGCAAGTGGGTACTGTGGGCGGTTCCGCCACCCCCTTTCGCAGTGATGGCAATGAGTGACCACCAGTGTTAGCGGAGCCAAGGGACCGAGGAGGGCTGACTGCTCAAACAACTATTCTCCAACGCCAACTCTTTTTAAAACTAAGAGAAAATGGTGAGAAGTCAAAAGAAAATTAAATAAACACACAGGCAACTCGTCCTAGGACCTCAACTAAGCAAATGAAGCCTTATTGAGCGTGCTGAGCCTTCGGTTCCCAACCTTCCGAGGAAGATGGGAGGACAGGGCGACAAACGGCACAGTAGGCATGCCTGGCAGTAAGTGCGACAGCATCTATCCAGGCGGAAGAGCAGAGGACTGAAAACCACCCTGCAGAACGCAAGTGTCCCCGCGCCGAGAACCGCGAACCGTACCCATCGACCACGTGACCAGTTCTTTTTTTTTTTTTTAAACTTCTTTGCCTAAAAGAAAAAAAAAAGGGGGGGAGCGGGAGAGACTTCACTTCCCAGAAGCCTCTCGTTAAACACGCAGCCGCAGTCTTGCGCAGGCGCCGCCAGGGCCAAACGGACACGTCCGTCACGTGAACAGTAGCCGGCCAATCCGGTTTGAATCTCCTTTTTTTCCTCTCACCCCCCCTTCAGGAGCGGTTGTGCGATCAGATCGATCTAAGATGGCGACTGTGGAACCGGTGAGTATTGGCTTTGGCCCCCACCCCCACTGGTCCCCGCGCTCTGTCTCCCTTCGGACTGGGGGACCCCGCGGGACGGCGTTCCCGGCGCGCATGCTACCCCTTGCGGCCCCCTCCCCCTCTTCTTGGGCCTGACCTCCCCGCGGACAACTGGGGGCGCCCCGGAGGTTGGCCGCTGCGGCGTGTGGAGCACACGTTCTGGTGGGGGCCCGAGAGCTCGGGGAGAGGAGTGGGGGAGGGGCGGCGCGGCGCCTCCGGCGGAGCCTTCAGACCACGAGGATGGAGGGTGTTCGGGGCCCTGGGCTAGGGTTGTGAGAATTGTGTTTTCGGGATAGGAGGGCGCGGGGCCGGCTCCGAGCAGGCGTCGGGATCCGCAGGGAGGGTGGGCGGCGAGCCGGCCTGGAATGAGATGGTGCAGGGCGCCCCGGGGCAGCCTTTCCCTCTCTCCCTCCCGAGCCTCTCTCTAGCCCAGGGACTCGGGTGCGGCGCGCGTGCCGGGGTTCATTAGACCGGTGGGCCGGGAGGCCGGTGGGCTCGCGTTGCCAGAGGGTGGGTTGGGCGGGAGTGGTGCCGCGGCACGCGCGGAGAAGCTTCGACCTCGCCGAGGGGAGCCGAGAGGGGCGAGCGCATGTTACTCCAGCGCGTCGGAGAGTTGCCGGGGTTGGCGGCAGGGGAGGCGAGAAAGGTTTGGGGTGGGGAGGAGAACCCCGTGCCGCGCTGTAAACCTCTGAGAGGAGGATGAAAGTGGGGGTGGTGGTTAGAAGGGGGACCACATTGTCTTCGCCCCTCCGTGCTCGAGACCGGGCTGTCATGGAGGAGGGAAGGGGGAGGAGCGAGGCCTACGGAGAGCTGCTGCCGGTCTGGTTGCCGGCCGGACCAGCTGCATTTCACACGCGCCTGTCTTCATTCATTCATCCTTCGGCGCTGTGCGCACGCCTCAGAGAATGCGACTGGGTCTAGATCCGTCTGTTCTTCTGAGTCTTTATCGTCTGGAAGATTTCACAGACGCAGTTTATTGGAAATAGAAACTTAACTTTTCGAGTTAATTTTCCATTTGATTTTATCCGTTCTACTGGCTTCCCTCCCAGTTTAGGTACCATCTTAGACTTCTCTGAAGCAAGTGGATCCCAGAGCACAAAGTTGATTGTTACCGCTCAAAGGAGAGAGTATCTTTGTCATAGTTTGGTTTTGCCTGCACTGGCTCACTGAAACTCCTAGGCCTATGTTGCCGTTTTAGGAATGTCGCATCTAAGTGATAATTTAGAGGCGTAATACATTCACCAGAAAACCTTTAATACTCTGGAACCAATTCCAGACCTTCGTTGCCAGATGTTTTCGTGTATCTTTAATGGTAGTTTGTGATTTTGATAATGGCTTCCCAATTTGCTTTGACTCTTTAAAGACTTCTATTAACTACTTTGAAAACTAGGTATAGAAAGGTCTGTAGAATACAAAAATGCTTATTTTTCATTACATTGATGTAAATTATCCTTAGCTTCCTGCCAGAGTTCAAGGCAGAAAGCTTGGTTATTTCTTCTTTTATTGGTACCAGTATGTGTTTATTTTCCTGGAAATTAGATTGACTACAGAACTCTATTTAAGTTGCTGATACAATTAACTGATTTTTAGAACATTGATGTTAAATAGCTAAACGATAAATATGTAAACTTTAACTTAAAACCCTTTAATGGGTTCTGGTATTACTTAAAACTGATCAACTCTCTTGCCCTCTGTACTAGCATCAGTTAAAAGCATTACAGCTGGTAATAAGGGCAAGGTTAAACCCTCTAAACAAAACAATAAGGTATTCTCTGAAGTTTCAGTAACATTTAGGTCCTTTGGGTTTTGCAAAGCTATGCTGTTTTGTTTCAAAAGCAGGGAGCAAAACCACAAAGTGTTGAAGGAGTGTTTTTAGTCAGTAAATATTTATAGCCCCTGATATGTTTAGGAGTTTGTACCAGGTGCTCTTGAAGATACAAATTATACAAAATGGGATTCTGTACCTTGTTCAGTGTAAACTTTTAGAAGCTTAATTTCTAATGATCCTGGTCAGTGATACAGTATAGTATTCCTTCTAGTTGCTGACCCTAGGGAGATTTGAATACCGCATTTAAATTTGGGGAGTAGGGAACCTAAAAATCTGGTTTGTGGAAGTCGAAAGCCAGATTGAAACTATAGTAGTTTGAGGATGCTTATAAAATACTTTAAAGGGTTCATTTTTAGTGTAAAAAATGCGATTTTTTTTTTTTAATGTACCCTTGTCCACAGATTAGTCATTTAGAATTCTTTTTCGCAGTTTTAAATAGTCGGATTTTTTTTTTTTTTTTTAAGCAGCTGATTAGTATTTGTTGCAATTGAAGTATCCCTGTAAAGCCTACAAAAGAGTGTGTTTATTCATTGCTATTTCAGTTAGCTTGTGAGTTTCCTTATTCCTTTTTTGCTGGGCATAATCATAAGCACCTAAAGAGTCATAAGTTTTTCCTGCTTGTCCCACCTTGGTAGGCATTCGGGGAATTTTTGTCTCTGAAATAATGTAAAATATCAGTCACTGTCAATTTGATATTACGTGATTATCAAGCGTGTGCATGTGAGATCAGTTAAATTAAGATGTGTCTTAGAATCTAAAAAACATGATAAAAATGAACTTACTTTCAAAACAAGAATGGACTCGCAGACACAGAATTCTAACAAATTTATGGTTACCAAAGGGGAAAGGGAGGAGGAAGGGATAAATTAGGAGTTTGGGATTAACAGAAACCCATGATATATAAAATAGAGCACAGGGATCTGCTTTATAATGCAGGGAAAACTATATTTGGTGCCTTGTAATAACTATAATGAAAAAGAAGGTTAATATATATATATGTGTGTGTGTATTTAAAACTTTGCCAGTATACCTCAAATTAGCACAACTTTGTAAATCAACGATGCTTAAAAAAACACCCACGACAGAACACACGGACACACAAAAGGATACTGAATGATACTAAATTTGTTAAGAAGGTTGATAGGCAAATTGGAACCATTTATCTTAACAGGTACTGTGGGAAAATTTTGAACAATACTCTCCTGTTACTCTGTTGGCATTTGAATTGTGGCCAGTTCAGAATTAGAGCTTGTGAGTAGATCAAAGTTAGACGTAATATCAGTTGATAAAAATGGCAGGCCATCTTGCCTCCAGTGGGACATTGTTTTGGTAGCTTTTATCTTCATTCTGTTTTCTTCATTATTGGGTTGTTTTTTGACTTGTAATTCTTTTAAAGATAAGAGATTTTTATTTCTTTAGTTAAACTGAAGGTATATAATTTTACTTGCTTTTACATTGTGTTTTTTCAATTTTTTTAACATAGGTGGAATCCACTTGGACAGTCAGCTAATCTAATGTTTCCTTTACTATCCCTTAGAAACATGTTTTGCAGAGAGTTTATAAAAAGTAAATCTTAAATTCATGTGACAAATATGTTGTATAATGCAATGTTTTTTGCTAAACAAAGACTATTGACAAGCAGATCTTGCATATTAATATGCGTGTTTTTGCTTTAAGAAAACGTAGTGTTATCAGAGTTCATTCATCAGCCAAAGAAATTTGGTTCTAGTGTTTATATTTTACATTTTGCTGTTTTACTCTGAATTAATATTATGCCTAATTATTTGACTTAGAGAAGTCCAGCTTAGAAACAGACATAGTTTGTACTCCAAAGTTTCAGAGAATAAAATATTTAATGAATTATGTAACCATAATCCAGTTTGGATAGAAAATTCTACACAAAAAATTTTTTCTTAAGTATTCTATTTAATTTATATAAGATTAAGAATATAGAAGTACCTGCAGTCCTGGATGTAACAAGGAACCTGTGAAGTAGTAGTTATAGCAGTGGTAATTTCTTCCTTTCCTTCTCTGCTTCTATTAGAAATTTTCTTGCTGTTTTGGAGTTGCTCCATCTTTGTCGTAGAGAATTTTTTGAGAAGTGGAAATGAGCCTGAATTACAGTCTAATTTTAATATCTGTGTGACCTTGAAATTTCTAAGGCTAGCTGAAAAATGGGAATAAGATACAGTGATTTTGATTTTCAAATACAATATTCAGAGATGACAATTTGTCAGTTAGGAAGAACTAGATAAAGTTAATATTCCATTGATGTGCTGCATGCAGGTGCATTCATGCATGGGTATGCTTACCTTTTCCTCTCTTTGCTAGGAGATTCACATAGCTGACTTTATTTTTATCTTTTCTTTGCCATTGTTCAGAAATACAAAACTTATTACCCATAACTGATACTCTTCTCTTTACAGTAAAAATCAGTAGTGTTCTCTTTAAAAGTTCCTATATGTGTCTAGAGAAAAAAGATGACTTTTGTCTCTTAAGTACTATGTAGTCATTTCTAGTCTCTTACTTCTAGAACCTGAGAATGTGATCAGAAAAATAAGATTTTTTTTCCCCAGTTGGAACTTTTGATACATCTTTCATAGAAACAATGGGAAGCTGTAGTTTTTGTTCACTGTGTTCACTAAGAGACTGGAATTATAACAGATCTAACCAGCTTTGCATTTCCTGGGCTACAGATTTAAAGTTCTAAGCAACTGACTTAATAGAAATGTTCTTTTAAATAATAGTCTGTAATAGTGAATTTTAACTTAAGCAGTCTTTATAGCTTAATAATAGTTAACACAGCACTTACTGTATGTCAGGCATCTTACTAAGTGCTTTACATGTATTCATTTAATTTTTTAGCAGCCTTATGAGGTAGGTATTATTCTTATTTCACAGATAAGGAAACCAAGGCACAGAGAGATGAAGTAACTTTGTGTGACTAACTTCCCCAAGATTGCACAGCTAATAAGTGGTGGGGTGGAGTTCAAACTAAAGCAGCCAAGTTCCAGAGTGTGTTAAACATGACACTGTCTTTCCAACAGGCATGTAAAGCGTGTTCCTTGTGTGACTTGGAAAGATTAATTTGATAAACTTAATAGATACTTTGCTACAGCTTTAAAAGAAAATATGTGGACGTTTTTAGTTTCTGTTGTACTACAGTGTTTGCTGATATCCAAAGTATAGAATCTTAAGGAAATAGCAAAGTGTCCAAAGTCTGAGGACTAAACAAGTTAGTTATACTGTTCATTCTACAGTAAATGGTCTAGAACTTTGTGGGTTGATTTCTAAAGAAAGTGAATGATCTCTTCCCTTCTCCCCCTTCTCATTTGATTTCTGGACCTTGTCAATTCAAATCATTTGACAGGTGAAATATTTTGCTAGTTGAAACGGTATAGTAAAATTTTTTTAAAATTTGCAAATATGAAATCTGTTCTCAGCTACCTTTGTACTTTAGTAATTTTGGTGAAAGGTCTGCCAAAGAGTTAAGCAGTTGTTTTGAAAAAGTTTCAGTTATGTTACTCATCTTAAAAGCTGAATTATTTGGGGGAGGTGGTAATAGGACTAAGATTTCTCTGAGTAATCTTTGCAGCAAATTCTTTGCAGTAATCTGTAAAGCTAAAATTTCTTTAGTTATATATTTTAAATTTGTTACTGTAAAATGCTGTGCTTATTATGACAGTCAATAAGAATTTAGTATTTATGTGAACTAAAAAATTGTTATAAAAAATTCTTATGGGGTTTTCCATGGGTCATCTTAGGATAACAGTTTATGTAACCACAAAGTCTGATAACTTAAAGTATTAACTAAGGCAAGAAATACTTCAGTAGAGAGAAAATACACATCTTTTTCTTGTAGTTTTAAAAAAATTTTAATGTTGTGGGATAAATACTTTTTATTGGTGAGACATTCACATTTCAAGTAACTAAAAAAAAAAAATTCCTGCCAGGGTCACATAGTTCCTAAGTGGGAGCGCTGGAATTCAAACCCAGGTTCTGTCTACAGGCTTTATTACTACACTTAGAAAAACTAAAATTCAACCAACACTCAGAAGTCCAACTCTACCTTCAGGAAAAACTCTTACCTTAAGGATAGAATGACTCATAGGTCGCACACAAATAAACATAAAATCAAATCTGAAAGGATGTATGGGTGGTGGCATGATGGGATTATGAGTGATACAATTTATTTTTTTGTTTTGAACTTGTACAACTTGTATTCTCAAACAGTATTAGTAAAATCACGCTTGGATCTTAATTTTTAGTTAATGTTATTTTAGGTTTTTTAATTACTTTTTCCTTAAAGGTGATGGGTCCTTTTACCAGTCTGCTGGAGCCTGTGACCTCGTTATCAGAATACTGTTTTTAAATGCATTAAATAAAATATTAATACGTAAGATTACAAAGGAAAATAATTGAAGTACAGTAAGGATTAAAACCGTTAACATGAAACAAGGGTGCTGCCTGGCACAGGCCAAGTCCTATCTTACTGGTGTGAGATATCTCCTGTTCTTTCGAACCACCTGGTTCTCTCCAAAGCATTCAGATGTTAACTGGCTTTTTTGAGGATTCTTCTGAAAAAATGCTGTCCAGGAGAACTTTCTGTGACGATCAAAAGTTCTATATTTGTGCTTGCAATACAGTAGCCACTAGCTGCACTGTTGAGCCCTTGAAATAAAACTAATCCAACAAAGAAATGATTTTTAAACTTTAAATGTAATTTTTAATTACTTGTAACTTAATTCCATATGTAGTAAATGGATACTGAATTGGACAGTGGCTCTAGAATCTAGATATATCCTGGTATATACAAACACATATTGTGTTACAACTTTGTAAGGAATAACTGGATACAACAAATGCCAGTTTCATTGGGCAAGTTATTGTTTAATTTTATTCTAGGAAGACATCTTTCTAGTTTTTTTCTATATTCAGCTTGCAAAGATAATTATTTGGTCTTGACAAAATTGTCATATGACTTTGTTTTGCTGTTTAAGAAAATGTGTGTGTTGTTTAAAAAAAAAAGAAAAGAAAATGTGTGTGTGAATAGCCAGTTGTTTACATTGTCCACAAATCAATTTTTGTACAAAAGAGTATACAATGAGGTTTGCTCAGGCTGTTCCCATCCAGATGGATCACTTCTAGGGGCAACCAGCATGGTCAGTTCTTATCTTTCTGTGGAGATTTGTATATTCAGTGTCCCTCCCACCCTCAGCATGGATTTCCATCCAAGGAGTCAATCAACTGGTCAAATTTTGGAGGGCTCTCTGTGCTGTGCCATTTTATTTAAGGGACTTGAACATCTGTAGATTTTGGTATTTTAGGGGATCCTGGAACCAATCTGCCACAGATACTGAAGGATATATATACACATATATATATATATATATACACACACACTATATTATATGTATACACAAGCAAATGTGATATTCTTGGAAATGTGAAGCTCCACTTATGTATGGATTTTTTAATTTCACTAAATGCGTTCTGTGATACTACATGATCTGCAGTTGTTTGAGTCCGCAAATGCCAGGTTTTGGATGAGAAGGGCTGACTGTAAAGTTGTGTGTGGATTTTTGACTGTATAGGGTCGATACCCCTAACCTCTACATTGTTGAAGGATCAACTGTATATCCTTTACAAAAAATAAGTGGTAGTCAGCTCCATACACTATTCTGGCCTCTTGTGTTTTTAACTTATTATGTCTTTTAGAGCATTTCATATCAACAATCAAGTTTTCATTTTTTTTTCTGATGATATATATTACATGGTTTGATCTTAAAACATATTATTTATATATTGATGAACACTTCCTGGGGTCCAGTTAAGGCATATAAGTATATCAAAGTGTATAATCCTGAATTGATTATAAGAGGGAATGTGATTGTTAATCTGGGAATGAATTACAGTACCATTTGTGTTTATTGGTTTGGCTGTGTTATCCATACCAGATAAACTGAGGACTAGGTGATAAATTTAAAGAAAGATCGGGGAGGTGAAGTGAAGTCGCTTAGTTGTGTCCGACTCTTTGCGACCCCATGGACTATAACCTACCACACTCCTCCGTCCATGGGATTTTCCAGGCAAGAGTACTGGAGTGGGTTGCCATTTCCTTCTCCAGAGGATCTTCCCAACCCAGGGATTGAACCTGGGTCTCCTGCATTGTAGGCAGATGCTTTACCATCTGAGCCACCAGGGTTAACTACTGTGATTATTTGAGAAAGGCAATAGAAAATTCAAAGGTGTGGAAGATTGTTAGTTATGCCCCCTAAAGAATCATACCTCCCTGTGTCCATGTAGCCATACTTTTGAGTAGTTTACAGCTCCCCTCCTGTCACATACACACATCCTTTACCTCCCACCCTACTTTGCATCCTCAGTTTAGCCATGTAACTTACTTTGGAATTCCAGCCATTTGCTAGTTAAGTGCTGTGATGAATAACTCTTACCTGTATTCTATACATGAGGTGGTATATCTGTAGGGTGAATGTTTTGGCAACAAATTGAAAATTTAAAAACTCCTCTGATAAAGCACTTTTGTTACAGTAGTTGGCTATCAGGCTACATTTTTTTTCTTTTTAGAATTCCTTTTTAACTGAGATATTTATATGTAGAAAAAATACACACGTGTTTGTAAGTTTTAGAGTAATAAACTGAAGACCCATCATGTAAGACATCATCAGTGCTTCAGCTTTCTATTCCATGGTCACATTTTCATTTCTTTGCCTCCTCACCTACTCACTGTCCTGACTTTCATGTTAATCATTTCCTTGATTTTTTTGAACAGTCTAATTATCTTTAGAGTTTAATATCCAGTCTGTGTATCTTTCAGCTGTTTTAATTTTGAAAAACTAAAAACTTAGATGATGTATAAGGAAAGCACAGTATTGCTACTGTAGTTGAACACACCTTCTGGGTTAATAGCTTGGTTTCAACTTCCTGAAATTTCTACTAGAGCTCCTCTTGGGAAAACCAATGGGTAAGATTATGTTCTGGGAAACACAGGACTCTATAGTTACCTGGTGGGGCTGTGAAATGGGCCAGGCAGAGAACCTTCAGTTAAGAAAGAAGTCTCTTGGAATGAGTTGTTCTGTATTTAAGAATAGGTTAACTTTGGTGTCAAATTCTTAGCTGTTCCAGGGAGTAGGGCACAAAAGAGGGGAAAAGGAGCTTTGTTAGCCTATGTTTAAGTTGAGTTAAGTGTATATAAACACCCAGGCCAGACACATGTCAATCTGTTTTTTAACAGAAGGTAGCATAGTAAGCCCTTTGGTCATAACAGATGTGAAATGAATGTAGCCTGAATCGCATTGCTCCAGTCTAGACTGTTGTTCTTTATATCTGGTGCACACCTGTCTTGGCTTGGATCCCTCTTGACTATGTTCCTGATTTGTTCTCGTGACTTCTGTGTTGCACCCCTCTGTTTGCTGTATCTCTTTTCTTCCTCTGATTATGGTTGGTTGTTTCACTATGGTGGATTACATCTTCCGGAAAATTTTTGAGAAAAGGTGCATGAGAAAGATTTTTGAAACCATGCGTACTGAACATGTAGTTTGGCTGGGTGTAGTCTTTTGTTCAGAATTTTTAAGTCCCATGGTCATTTTCTCTTATAATTGTTAATTCAGGAATTATTCTGATGACTTTTTTTTTTTAATGTGACTAATTCCCTTTCCGTTCCCCAGAAATTTGTTGAGTTTCCTTGTCCCCATTTCACAGGGACATACTTTAGTATGAATATTATCTGTTGTGCTGGGTACTCATTGAACTTTTTAAATATAGTAACTCTTATCCATATATAGCAAATATATCCATCTCTTCTGAGAGATCTATTGGTGATTTTCCTATCCGTTTTTCTCTTTGAAACAGTTAATTATATATTGGAGTCACTAGTCCACTGAGTCGTTCATGTCTGCATGCTCTGACGTGCTCTTGTGTGTCTCTAAATTAAATCTAAATTTTGCTCTCATTTCCCATCTCTTTTTTGTTTTGTTTTCTGTGCGTGCTAAGTTGCTTCAGTTGTGTCCAACTCTTTGTGACCCCACGTACTGTAGCCTGCGAGGCTCCTCTGTCCATGGGATTCTCCAGGCAAGAATACTGGAGTGGGTTGCCATTTCCTTGTCCAGGGCATCTTCCCGACCCAGGAATCGAACCCCAGTCTCCTGCATTGCATGTGGATTCTTTGGAAGTAGAGGCATAAAACATAAGAGACTCTCATCCTTACTCATAATATAAGTGAAATCTGAATTAAAACTACACTGAGATACCGCTTCCCTGGTGGCTCAGAGGTTAAAGCATCTGCCTGGAATGTGGGAGACCTGCGTTCAATCCCTGAGTTGTGAAGATCCCCTGGAGAAGGAAATGGCAGCCCACTCCAGTACTCTTGCCTGGAGAATCCCATGGAAGGAGGAGCCTGGTAGGCTACAGTCCATGGGGTCGCAAAGAGTCAGACACGACTAAGCGACTTCACTTTCTGAAATATAATTTTTATTGTACCCATATATCCAGTCTGGTGATAGTGGGTTGCCATGCCTCTCCTCCAAGGGATCTTCCCAATCCAGCAATTGAAACTGCATCTGTTGTGTCTCCCGCATTGGCAGGCAGGTTCTTTACCACTTCAAACCTTTTCTGTCTCATAATTTAAATTTCCAGATGTTCTCTGTCTCTCTGATCTTCTGAATGCCATTTTCATAGCTTCCTGGAATAATTGTATGCGTGCACAATCTTAACTTTTGGAGGACGTATATAGGTACATATTTTTAAAGGCATGATCTATCCCTGACTATTTTCTCCGAGTTGCTTTTTTTCTTTTTATTCTTGAACTCATGGCAGCAGTCCTAGGGACCTGGAGTGGTTGGGCGGGGCTGGGGATGGAGCTGCTGCTACTGCTAAGTCGCTTCAGTCGTGTCTGACTCTGTGCGACCCCATAGACGGCAGCCCACCAGGCTCCCCCATCCCTGGGATTCTCCAGGCAAGAACACTGGAGTGGGTTGCCATTTCCTTCTCTAATGCATGAAAGTGAAAAGTGAAAGTGAAGTCGCTCAGTCGTGTCTGACTCCTAGCGACCCCATGGACTGCAGCCTACCAGGCCCCTCCGTCCATGGGATTTTCCAGGCAAGAGTACTGGAGTGGGTTGCCACTGCCTTCTCCAGTGGGGATGGAGAGACCTAGTTATTTCCGAAACAGCTTTCACTGGATTCTTTTTATTTATTTTTGGCTATGCTGGGTCTTTGTTGCTGCACATGGGCTTTCTCTAGTTGTGAAAAGTGGGGGCTGCTCCTTGTTGTGGGGTGCAGGCTACTCATTGAGATGACTTCTCTTGTGGAGCACAGGCTCTAGGCCCACAGGCTTCAGTAGTTGGGGTACACAGTTGCCACGCAGCATGTGGGATCTCCCCGGACCAGGGATTGAACCGGTGTTCATTTGCTGCAAGGCAGATTCTTAACCATTGGACCACCAGGGAAGCCCTCTCCAAATTCTTTTTAATTCACTCCCTTCACTCCAAGTTATAAAGGTGCTGCCAGGAGACTTTAAGGTGTATATTGATAGTTACCACTTGTCCATCTACAGTCCACTTTTCTTTCTTTTTTTTTCCCCCCTGCTCTCCCCATGATTGTGGACCTTCTTCTTCTTTTTTTTTTTTTTTTTTAATTCACTGTAGTTTTAGTGCAATTTTGACTGGGAACAAAATTAGAATCGTTTATTTATGCAAACATTTAAGTGCCTATCATGTGCCATGCACTCTTGAGTGCTTAACCCAGCTCTCCCTTAACCTATGAGATACTGGATTACTGAATAGAAGAGAAATAAAGAACTAATACTATGACATTTAAAAAGTAACTTGTTGCATTCTGATTATAGAATATAATGTTAACAATTTTTCTATATAACTAGGCCAAAAATGCCAGGAATAATAACAAACCTAGGAAGTTCTTTGCAGCAATCATATGCTCAAATACCGGAGTCTTTAAGTGCCTAGAAATTATAAATCCTAACAGTTTGCAGGATTCATAAATAAAGTGAGAAATACAGTAGAGGACTTTAATAAGTGAAGAATCATAATTTGCTTTTCAAAGAGTTACTGTTGGAAAGATGTTGTTTTTTCCTAAAGTTAATATGTACATTCCGTATAAACTGAATCAAAATATTTGCTAGTGCAGTGGAAGCTACACTTGATGCTGGGGTTCACAAGCTGGCCTTAGGGCTGCTTTTTTGTGTGGCCTGCTAAGAATGGTTTTTATTTTACAAGATTGTAAAACAAAACAATGAATAAATGATCAGATTCCCAGCCTAAAATATTTATTCTCTGGCCATTTAAAAAAAAAGTTTGTAAGTTTATTTGAAAGAATAAACAAATGAAAATGGCAGTAAATTTTTGAAAAGGAGGAGAAAAGGGGAAAGCAGAATGTCCCCTGCAAGGAGAAAAAAAAACATTCAACAAAGGTACTTTTAAAAATGTGATGTTGGTGCAAGTGGGGACTGACATCTCTGGAGCAGACTGAGCAGTCCAGAAGTAGACACTATATATATTTGGGCTTCAATATTAATTTTGTCATAATAAATTTGGAACATTTAGATATGTATGAAGAAAAAAATCATCTGTAATCCTAACAGTATGTTTTCTGGTTTACTTATTTGTGGACTCTTCCTCCCGCCCCGCCCACCATGTCTCCCTTTGTGCCTTTTCCTATTCCTTTGACTTTTTTTAGAGCAATTTTAAGTTCACTACAAAATTGAAAGGAATGTCCAAAGGGTTCTGACATATATCCTGCCCCAACATGCACAGTCTCCCGTGCAATCAGCATTCCACACCAGAATGGTACATTTGTTAACACTGGATGAACCTACATTGACACATTATTAGTACCTGAACACTGTAGTTGACATCAGGATTCACTCTTATTGTTGCACATTCTGTAGGTTTGGACACTTGACATAACCCATTTACCATTATAGTTTCATACAGATTGTTTCACTGCCTAAAAGTCTTCTGTTTATCCCTCCCTCCTCCACAACCCTTAGCAACTACAAATCTTTTTACTATCCTTTGTCTTTCCCAGAAATATAGTTGTTATCATATAGTTGTTAAACTGTATGTACCCTTTAAGGATCCTTTCACTTAGTAATATGCATTTAAGATTCCTCCATGTCTTTTCACAGTTTGATAGCTTATTTTCTTATTGTAGAATAATATTCTATTGTCTGGAGGTATCACAATATATTTGGGACTTGTTAAATTAAAAAAGTGGCTCCCAGCCCCCTAAAAGTAAAATTCTCTGTTTATTCAGTCCTGAAATCTTTTTCCGCATTTATGTTAGCATTTTAAAATGATTTTTTGAAACTAGTTCATATATCATAAACACTGTGATTTATCTGTTACCTTTGGTTGTATCTTTTTTGACTCTACTTTTGCTTACTAATATAAAATATATAAAGCTCCTATTATCCTGAGAGTTCCTTTGAATAAATACAGAATTAAAAGTATAACTGGGTTAAAGATTATAGATGTTTTTATATTTGGAAGTTTGGGTAGTTCATTAAGTGAAAGGATATAACCAAACTTTCTAAACCTGGAGACATTTGAAACAGTGACTGCAGTACCTCATTTTTTAATTTTTAAAGAAATACAGGTTGACTTCTTTGGAAAGATGATTCAGATACTCAGAGAATAAAAGGATAAATGTAATATTCTTATTAAAACCATATTTTTAGTAAGAAATTTTAACGTTGAAATTTAAAATTTTAACATTTAGCATTCAGTTCAGTCGCTCAGTCGAGTCTGACTCTTTGCGACCTCATGGACTGCAGCACACCAGGCCTCCCTGTCATCACCAACTCCTAGAGTTTACACAAAGCTATACCCCCTTGCTATTTAGCATTATAGAACTTAAAATTAACACATGGAATTTAAGAAGAATTCAACTGCTTGTTTAACTGTGACATGTTAAAATTGATTATTTAAACTAACAGTTAATTAGTATTGTTACATTTGAGTAATGCTTTTCAAATTAAAAGAAATAAACTTAAAAAAAAATCTTTGTACTTATTTTTTGCTGTGCTGGATCTTCATTGCTGTGTGCGGGCTTTCTCTAGTTGCAGCTTGTGAGGGCTCCTTTCTAGTTGCAGTGCTCAGGCTTTCCCTTGCAGTGGCTGCTCTTATTCTAGGGCGTGCATACTCGGGCTCAGTAGCTGTAGCTCATGGTCTCTAGAGCATGGGCTCTCAGTACTTGGGGCATGTGGGCTTAGTTGCCCCATGACATGTGAAATCTCCCCAGACTAGAGATAGAACCTGTGTCTACAGTCTTGGCAGGTGGATCCCCAGGGATGTCTAGGAATAAAGTTTAAAAGAAGCAGCAGTTAAATTCTTTACACTGTTTGCCTTTCAAATTATAATTATAAAACTTTAAAGAATGAATGAAATATAAATTATTACATTACTGGAACCAGTATAATTTTGTGCAGTGTAGGTGCTTGTACACTACTTTATACACTACTATGTATAAACTAGGTAACTAGTGAGAAACTACTGGATAGCACAGGAAATTCACTGCTCTTTGACAACTTGATTGGGAAGGAAATCCGAAAGAGAGAGGATATATATGTATATGTGTAGCTGATTCTGCTTATGTTATGCATATATCCCTTCTTTTTTAGACAGATTTTATTTTCTTGGGCTCCAGAATCACTGTGGATGGTGACTGCCGCCATAAAATTAAAAAGATGCTTGCTGTTGGAAGGAAAGCTATAACAAACCTAGAGAACATATTAAAAAGCAAAGACACCACTTTGCTTTCAGATTTGTATAGTCAAAGCCATGGTTTTCCCAGTAGTCGTGTATGGATATGAGACTTGGATCATAGTGAAGGCTGAAAGTGAAAGTCGCTCAGTCACGTCCAACTCTTTTGTGACAGTCATGGAATTCTCCAGGCCAGAATACTGGGGTGGGCAGAACTTCTCCAGAAGAGCTTCCCAACCCAGGGATTGAACCCAGGTCTCCCGCATTGCAAGCAGGTTCTTTACCAGCTGAGCTTCCAGGGAAGCCCTGAAGGCTGAATGCTGAAGAATTGATGCTTTTGAATTGTGCTGGAGAAGACTCTTGAGAGTCCTTTGGACTGCAAGGAGATCAAACCAGTCAATCCTAAAAGAAATCAACCCTGAATATTTATTGGAAGGACTGATGCTGAACTTCAATACTGAGGCCACCTGATGTAAAGAGCTGACTCATTTGGAAAAGATCCTGATGCTAGGAAAGATTGAAGGCAAAAGAAGAGAGAGACAAAGGATGAGATGGTTAGATGGCATCACTGACTCAATGGACATGAGTTTGAACAAACTCAAGGAGATCATGAAGGACAAGGAAGCCTGGCATGCTGCGTTCATGGGGTTGCAAAAAATCAGACATGACTTAGTGACTGAATAACACAACTATAGTTGATTCACTTTGCTTTACAGGAGAAATTAACACAACATTGTGTGTTTTATATTCCAATAAAAACTAAAAAGAATATTTGAGTCTTCTGGTTGCCTTTGGTTTAAGGAGCATTAACATTTAAATTTTATTATTAACCTTATTCTAGATCATACATGTTTGTTATTTCTTTAGTCTCTACCACACTTTCTGAATTGGTAGACTTGTCCAAGATGTGCAGAATAATTTGGTTGACAAATATTAATGCTATTTTAAGAATTAGTTTATTTTAAATGCCTACAAGTCTATCTAGTTTTAAAAATTAGGTTCTAGAAGATCAGAAATTCAAGTATGACCTATAGGAATTATTTTATATTAGTAAAATGTCATTGAATGTAGCTTGCTATATCCAAAAATACTTATTTTTTAGTTATAGTGCAGCAAATTAAACTCAAAAATCTAGTGCTAGTCTTCAATTTTAGATAGTTATTATAACTTAAATTGAACAGTTATTAAATTTTGCAGTAATTTTGGGACACAGTACAGTTTGTGCAGATGGTCACAGCTTTTCCCTCTATACCTCAATTTTCAATTTTTTTCAGTTTAGGTGTCATATTAAATTAGTTTAAAAGAACATTAAAAAGTACTGTCTGGAATCAGAGGTAATATATAGGCTCTCACAGTCCTTTACATGAAAAAATTATCTATTTGAGCAGTGTTTTAAACTCTAGAAGATTTGTATTTGCTAAATCAACATTTATTGTTTATCTTCTCTAGCTTTTTAGTTTGTAGCACAAAGGTGTCACCAATTTGATCCTTTGATACAGACAGGAAATACTTGCAAAATCCATAGCTATACTTCTCCTGATGAGTGATGCCAGGTTAGTGGGTATTCCTTTACTATGGATAATGTAATTGAAAACTAACACCCAAAAATAGTTGGTTTAATTATTTGTGGCAGTTTTTACTGTTTATACCAGGTTTTTCATTCCTTATAAGGCAGGTGAGGCTATTTGTTTTTGTGTACTAGTTAATTACACTAATTTACATATGGGAGGGTCTGTGGGAAATGCATCTTTGCTAAAAAGAGACCTGGGAACTGAATGTTTGGATAATAAAAGGAAGAGTAAAAGAATCATGAGGTCTATTTACATATGTTACTTATATCAAATAATAACATTCTTAGAGTTAATTATTTGTATCCATAAAAGAGAGCTTTTATTTATGTTTACCTGTAGCTCTTAAGATATTTTGATCATATAGGTATTTAGTATACTATCTTGCATAATATCAAATCCCTATAATTAATCATTGGTATTTACATATTTTTTCCTAGTGGAGTGTGTGTTTGTGTTGGAAGAGTGAAGTGTACTATTCCTGTCTTTTTTGTGGCATGCACTTGGAAGAGAGTGAAGGTGTGGAACCTGAGGCTGTGGTATAAAGCATGGTATTAATATATACTGTAGGGTTATCCCGTCTGGAACGAGTGTCTTGGTAACTGTTCTGGACACTTGTGAGAGTGAACAAGGGCTCTAATAATAATAATTGTGCTGAAACAACAAACGGGTAAAACTTAGAGACATAGTATCCCTATTTGTGAATCCTGACAGTCCTGCTGTATACATATAGACAGTACATGTTAGTGTCTTAAGTTTGAAGAGCAGAAATAGTAGTTTCATAGTATTGTGAAGATTGAGATGAAAGTGAAAGTCACTTAGTCGTGTCTGACTCGTCGTGACCCCATGGACTATATATAGTCCATGGAATTCTCCAGGCCAGAATGCTGGAGTGGGCAGCCATTCCCTTCTCCAGGGGATCTTCCCAACCCAGGGATCGAACCTAGGTCTCCTGCATTGCAGGCAGATTCTTTACCAGCTGAACCACAAGGGAAACCCTATATTGCTTCCTATAGGCCCTATAGGGCTTCCCTACATTGAGATAATGTATATAAATGTAGCCTATTGCTTGTTAGTAACTGCTTAGTAAGTGTTACCTATCATGTAAAAAAACTCATAGTTTGGTATAAGTGTGAGGATTGGTGTTACCACTTGAAAAATCATAAAGCACTGCTGTCCTTTTCTGTTCTTTGCTTACCCTTCTGTTCATTATTTCATATCTTTAATATGTAGTGCTTTCAGTTTACTGAAGTACTGGGTTAATAAACTGGTAGTTGTTGTTCAGTCAGTAAGTTGTGTCCGACTCTGTGACCCTATGGACTGCAGCACAGCAGGCTTCCCTGTCCTTCATTATCTCCTGGAGTTTGCTCAACTCATGTCCATTGAGTCAAATGATAAATTCGTAATACTGTACATTAAATTTTTAAAAATTGAAATATAGTTAATTTACAATGTCCTGTTTCTGGTGTACAGCCTAGTGATTCAGTTTATTAATATATTGTATGTATATACATATAATGTTATGTATTAGTATATGTACTTCTCTGCATTCCACTATAGGTTATTGCAAGATACTAAATATGGTTTCATGTGCTGTATAGTAGGACCTTGTTTATTTTATATATAGTAGTTTGTATCTGTTAATTGAAAGCTCTTACTCTCCCTCTCCATATTTTTTAAAAAATTACCTATTTATTTTTGGCTGTGCTGGGTCTTTGTTGCTGTGTGCAGGCTTTCTCTAGTTGTGGCGAGCAGTGCACAGGCTTCTCATTGCGGTGGCTTCTCTTGATTCAGGGCACAGGGCTCAAGGGTGTGAGGGCTTCAGTAGTTGTGGCTCGTGAGCTCTAGAGCACGGTGTCTGTAGTTACGGTGCTTGGGCCTAGCTACCCTGTGGCATATAGGATCTTCCTGGACCAAGGATTGAATCTGAGTCTCCTGCATTGGCAGGTGGATTCCCAACCACTGGACCACCAGAGAAGCCCTCTTCTCCATATATTTTTATTTGAATCTCATTAACTCAGCAAATCCAAAACCAGGTTTAATAACTTGTTCTTAAACTGGTTGTCTCTTCTGTTGCCTTATTTGTTAGTTGTGTTTAATAAATTTGACCTGTCAATTACTGGCTTCCGCTGCTTCCATGTGGAAAGATACAGTTTTAGCCTGAGGCGTTTTACAGTCTTGCTCCAGTCTACTGTTGTAACTCTATCTTTGGTTTCATAAATGCTCACTTTAGACTCTCTGCTTCCTTACTATCTATAGAGAAGACACTGTACCATCTCACGGCTTTATTCACCTTTCTACCCACCTGAAATGTGTTATACAGTGGTTTTTCACTTGCAGATTGTCTTTTAGGTTGAAATTGTATTTGATTACTTTGAGAGTGGCCATGGTCTTTAAAATTAGCCTTTCCTGGTTTTGTCTGGGTAGTTTCTGTGATATTTAAAATGTAATTTTCAGTGAAATTTCCTTCTGTGAGGTGACCACCAAGCTGGGTGGTCACCAAGCTGGAGGGATGTTGCAGGACATTGCAGTAGAGAATTTTGTTTTTAAATTGGATGTAGGAAATACCTTGGCTGCCCAGTCTCTTGGACCGGGGACTCAACCTGGGCTGTGACAGTGAAAGCACTGAGTCCTAACCACTGGACTGCCAGGAAATTCTCCCTTTCAGGGTTCTTTTGAAATATGTTACTTCATTATTTTTTGGTATATGTCTGTAATTAATTTGGCATATGTCTAAGATTGAAGGCAGAAGGAGAAAAGGGTGGCAGAGGATGAGATGGTTAGCATCACCAACTCAATGGACAAGAATTTGAGCAAACTCTGGGAGATAGTGGAGGACAGAGGAGCCCGGTGTGCTGTATCGTCCATGGGGTCACAAGGAGTCAGATATGACTTAGCAACTGAACAACAACTCTAATTGTAAACTAATTTTTGATCAAAGAACTTAATAATACAGCATGGCCATCATTCTGGACATTACTTCTCATTATATGTACTACCACAGATTTAAAAGGTATGGGAGGGACTTCCCTGGTGGTCCAGTGGCTAAGATTCTGCATTCCCAGTTCTGGGGGTCTAAGTTTGATCCTTCGTCAAGGAACTAGATCGCTGTAGCTAAGATGTGGTCTAGCCAAAAAAAAAAGGATATTGGAGCTTCCCTGTAGAACAGACCACCGCCATGGAATTGATCATAAAGGTTAAAATAACATCGAACATGGCTATACTTTGGTGTGTTTTTTTGCTTTATCTAAGTTGAAAAAATGCACCCTGGTTATTTATATCAAAGTTAAGAGATTTTAAGCAAAAAATAAAACAGTAAGTTGAAAGAAATGAACAGAAAATGATTTTATAATGGAACATGTCTCAGTAGTCTCAAACAAAAATATTTTCCTTTGCAATAATTTACAACATAGTTGTAGAATCAAGAAGCTTTCAGGGTGAATGGTTGATTGAAGCTTTTTAAAGCTTTGAATTGTTGTGATAAGTAGATGGCCATAGCACAACATGACCTGAGAAAATTTGTACTTAGAAAATATGTCCTTATTAATGTTTTCATAAGTAATTTCCATCATGAAAATGATTTCTTACTAGATTTGGTCTGTGCCATATTTTTGTAGAGTATTTGAGTAATTTTTATTGTGTCATGGAAACAATTGGCTATTAATCATTTTATTAGGATTTGAGAAATTCAAATAAGCTTAAAAATTTGAACATCTATCAGACTCTAGATAGTAGCTTAAAAGGCTAAAAAAAATAGACAGGAATTCCCTGGTGGTCCAGTGGTTAGGACTCTGTACTTCCATTGCAAGGGGCACAGCTTCCATCCCTGGTCAGTGTGGCCAAGGAGGGGAAAAGGCTTATTATATTAAAAAACACGTCAAATACTGAAAAGATTGTCTGTGGTTAATAAACATTTTCTTTCAAAGCATTTTAGAGTATTTGTCTTAAAATGTAGCTTGTTTGTGTAATATTGACAGCAAAGATGAAAGATTTTAAAATAGTATACTTATTCATACTTATACACATTTATTTAAAGATTAGTTGCTATTTTTATTTCAGTTATAGGAAAACTCCAGAATTGTATATTCTTAATATAAAGACTAAAATTTCCATTAAAAAAGAACTTTCAATTTAAAGGAACACTTTTTAAGGAAGTGAGCATATTTGGTTTTTGTTCTTAAATATCTAGAGACTTTTGATACCATCTAAGTCTTCCATCATTCTCCTAATGGTGAAAAGAGTAGAAATAGGAGAGAAGAATGTACTTACTTAGAAAGTGACATTTTGTATCCTCTGAAACTTGTAATTACTCCTAGTGTAAATTCATTGTTTTTTTATGTGCTGCTGAGGTATTGATAAAAGATGTAAACACTGAAGTTTTACAACTGTGGATTGTACTGAGCATTTTGAAGTCATGAGTACATTTTACTAATCATTGTCCTTTAGGTAAATAAGAGAATTTGCAGTATTTAACTTTGAGAGGAAGAGTATCTTTTTTTAAAAAAGTTTTTTGCCATGCTGCATGCATGTGGGATCACAGTTCCTCAACCAGGGAATGGCAACCCACTCCAGTATTCTTGCTTGGGGAATCTCGTGGGACAGAGGAGCCCAGTGGGCTGCAGTCCATGGGGTCACAAGAGAGTCAGACGCAACAACTAAACAAAAAAAGTTAAGACTGTCTGCTAGCCCTGTTATCTGGATCATGTGTGTGTTATCTAGCTCTCTTTCTATAGACAATTTAATCTCTTGATCATCAGTTGCTGTAGACGATTTTTTTTGCATGTTTGATAATGTTCGATTGTTTGCTATGTATTGTTGATAATATTCGTAGAGGCTCAGACTTCTGTCATTTTCCTGTGAAGAATAGAGAGTTCAGTCCTTGTGGGGCAGTTAATTTATCAAATTACCTTGATCCTGTCAGGGATTACTTTTAGAATTTGCTAGGCATATGGATTTCTTCTGAAAGCTGGATTTTCAACCATCCACTCTGGCTGGATCTGAACTTGCTTCCAAATGCTGTTCAGCCTCTGAAGTCTTGGCTCAGCTGTTCTCATCTAGGCCACCCAGAGTTGCACTCTGAACACCTCAGTTCAGGAGTCACAGCCAAGGATTTGAGAGATTTATACATAGATTTTTGAGTCTCACTCCTGCAGCTCCCTTTTCTCTGGTACCACTGTTCCTGAAACCCACCTGCCTTATCAGTCCCTAATTGTTTCCTATTTTCTCTATTCACTCAGACTGCCCCTGTTTGCAGGCCATCATTAATTTTAAGCTAGTGAAGAATGGCATTTGGTAATGATCATCTATTTGAAGATTTAAATGTATTGTGATGAGAAAATGCTGGTAAAAATGGTGATACTAAGGCATTGGCTACTATATGTAAGTTTTAGGGCCTTAACTACTCTGTATAAACATTTAAAATGTAAGGAATCAAGCCAGTAAGTTTCTGTTGGGTGTAGCATTGTCATCATTGGCATTACAATTGTGAGCAAAATTGAAATAAAGCCCTTGCTGTGAGTGACTTCATAGGCTAGTAAAAAGTAGTTCCTGGAAGTGTCTTTTTGATTAGAAAAATGAATTTTATTTTGTAAAATATGTATCATCTGTCTGCTTTGAAGTCTTTTAGATCATACATCTCTGATTTATAAAATGTTAATGTGAATATGTATCTTTATTGTTTTTCTGGTTCAGTTTAAATCTGATATCCAAACCCTTGTTGCAATGCCCTCCTCTTTTGTATCAACTTGTTTCAGCTTCTGGTCCCTTTTCTTAGCTATCTTTTTGTTGGTGCCAATTTAAAGTAGGGTGAAGAATTACATAGATTAATGTGGAGAATATGCATTAATCTCAGGCTCCATTTTTCCATGACATTTTTAAATGATGATGATAACTATGTCTCAGTTCACTTCAGTTGCTCAGTTGTGTCCAACTCTTTGCGACTCCATGCAGTGCAGCACGCCAGCCCTCTCTGTCCATCACCAACTCCTGGAGTTCACCTAAACTCATGTCCATTGAGTCGGTGATACCGTCCAACCATCTCATCCTCTGTCGTCCCCTTCTCCTCCCGCCTTCAATCTTTCCCAGCATCAGGGTCTTTTCCAATGAGTCAGTTCTTCACATCAGGTAGCCAAAGTATTGGAGTTTCAGCTTCAGCATCAATCCTTCCAATGAATATTCAGGACTCATCTCCCTTAGGATGGACTAGTTGGATCTCCTTGCAGTCCAAGGGACTCTCAAGTCTTCTCCAGCAGTTCAAAAGCATCAATTCTTTGGCACTCAGCTTTCTTTATAGTCCAACTCTCACATCCAAACACAACTACTGGAAAAACCATAGCCTTGAGTAGACGGACCTTTGTTGGCAAAGGAATGTCTCTGCTTTTTAATATGCTGTCTAGGTTGGTCATAACTTTTCTTTCAAGGAGCAAGCATCTTTTAATTTCATGGCTGCAGTCACCATCTGCAGTGATTCTGGAGCCCAAAAAATAAAGTCTCACACTGTTTCGACATCTGTTTGCCATGAAGTGATGGGACTGGATGCCATGACCTTATTTTTCTGAATGTTGAGTTTTAAGCCAACTTTTAAACTCTCCTCTTTCACTTTCATCAAGAGGCCCTTTAGTTCTTCTTCACTTTCTGCCATAAGGGTGGGGTCATCTGCATATCTGAGGTTACTGATATTTCTCCCGGCAATCTTGATTCCAGCTGTGCTTCATCCAGCCCAGTGTTGCTCATGATGTACTCTGCATATAAGTTAAATAAGCAAGGTGGAAATATACTGCCTTGATGTACACCTTTCCCGATTAAGAAGATTTCACTTCAAGCTGGTATCCAGCTTTTTTCCTTAGGGTCATTTGAAAATGACAAAAGTTGCTCAACTTTAAGTTACCATATATCATAACAGTGTGACATGAAGGCAAGGATCTGTGTAGTATTGCCTTACTCATTTTATAAAGATTTTTTGTGTGTCATGTAATAAAGTTAATTATGCTCTCCAAACTTTAGTTGAACCGGCCCTCCCCACTAACCAGCCCTGCCACCACAGCACTTTAATGGGATGTTAAAAGAAAGATACTTCATTTTCCTATTTTGCATGGTGTCTAACAATCTTATGTTAAATGTGTAAGTGGAAGATAACAATATATATTTTAAATTTGAGAAACGTTTTGCTCTTAATGAAGAGATGCTAGAAGAGTCTGGTGCTTTTCTCAGAGTCTGGCTAGTGGTCTACTTTATCAAATGCTTCTCCTATAATTCATTCTTTAAAAAAATGTTATGGACAGTATTGGTTCAGATTTATTTAGAGTATTGCTGTCATAGAGATTAAGTTTTCACAACATTGTAAATTAACTATTTCAATAAAAATGTACAAATAAATTTCCTAATGTTATTTTTGCATGTTAAGAAGTTTATAATGTTTAATTATTTTCCACTAGGAAACCACCCCTACTCCGAATCCCCCGCCTACAGAAGAAGAGAAAACAGAATCTAATCAGGAGGTTGCTAACCCAGAACACTATATTAAACACCCTTTACAGAACAGGTAAGCTTTCTGACACATAGACTTTTTGACTTGGGCAACAAGGTAAATGGTGAATGGGACAGGTTTAGAGGGGAAGGTTAGATAAGACTAGTTTTAGGTATGTTAGGTTGAGGATTCCATTTTCACTTGGATTACCCACGTCTGGCAAGCAGTTTTATATGTGAATTTTGAGCTCAGAAAGTAGAACTTTGAATGGTAGTTGAAACCATAATAGTAAATGAGTTCTCTTAAGTGAATTTGACTCACAACAGAGGCTAGGAATATTAGCACATGGGGATTTTTTTGGGTAAGAATGGCTATGAAGAAAACAGACGTGGTACAAAGAGAGAGGGGGTTGGGCAGGGATGGACTGGTAGTTTGGAGTTAACAGATGCAAATTATTATATATAGAGAGTGGATAAACAACAAGGTCCTACTGTATAGCCCAGAGAACTATGTAGTTAATATCCTATAATAAACCATAATGGAGAAGAATACGAAAATATATATACATATGTATAGCTAAGTTACTTTGCTGTACAGCAGAAATTACCATAACATTGTAAATCAACTGTACTTCAATAAAATTTTTTAAAAAATGCCTATGGAAGTGTATAGAAATATATACTATACAAACTAGGACAGAGTGTTGGTCATGGAAACCAAGAAAATGGTTTAAGGACAAGGTACAGCATATATGCCCCAAAAAGGTCAAATATTCATTGGATTGAACAATAAGTCCTTGCTAACACTGGAGAAAGTTTAGTAGAGTAGATGATAGAAAAAGATTGGTGTAGTTTGCAGAGTGAATAGAAATATACAAATGTATAGAGCAGGAATAGACAATTTGAAGGAGAAAGTTCAGATGGTCTGTGAAGGAGAAAGAGCCTAGGGTATGTGGAGTCTGGATATTGGTTGGTTTGTATTCTAAGAGAAGTTTAGAAGAGGAAAAGAGAGTTTAGGATGAGTTAAGTTTTCATAGTTGCAATGTAGTAGTTAGTACTTCAGTATATGGTTTTTCCTACCTCCACCCTACCACTTCCCAGTATGTTTGTGCTTTTACTTAATTATCTTTCTGGTTTATCTGATAAAACTTAACTTTAATTCACTGAGAGCTGATGGTGGGAACACTCAGAAACATTGTAAGAATCTGGAGGAAAGTAAATTGGATAAATTAATTTTGGGGATCTTTAATTCCTTTCATTGCCCTTCTCCCAGACCCTACAAGTCTATAATTAGGTTTCATTTATCTGAAAAATGTGTTGTCCCTTTATGTACTTTTTTTTTCCTTCATTATCATTGTAGACCTCCTGAAGTAATAGTCCAAATATGCTTTAGTAGTTTTTTCATAGGAGGTGGGTGATTCAGCATACCCTCCAGGGAGGAACAAATCAGTTCTCTAGATACTGTGGATTGTCAGCCAGTGTGTGAAATACCAAAGGTCAAATAGTTGATAAAAGGAAAAAATTCTTCCTCAGGAAAGATTGTGCCAAAGTAATACCAAGTTGGACAATTGATTAGTGGCAGTTTTATATAGTTCATCCTAGCAGCAATACTAAAACCTTTAAAGTATTTTCCCCCATCTTTTCAGTGGTATTGTATAAAAAGCTCACTGTCTTCTGTCTGTGAACACAGTTCTTCATGTCGCTGTTACTGTGGGAGATCAAGGCATATATCCATCATAGCTTAAGATGAAATCTGAGATTCCTGAAAGGTGCCCTTATCAGTGAACAAACTGATTAAATCCTAAAATGAAGTCTGTGAGGATTTTAATTTCTCTTTAATTTCTATTTTTTGTGTAAAATAATATCAGAAACTGTTCTAAGACATTTTTGGTTCTGATTTTGGTAATTTCTTCATTATTTACTTTTTGTAAATAATTTTGTAAGGAATTATGTTTTCTTTTTAAAAAACCGCTATAGTATTATAAGAATGATTAAATCATTGAGGCACAAAGTATACGAAGTTTTCAGTTCAGTTCAGTTCAGTCGCTCAGTCGTGTCCGACTCCTTGCGACCCCATGAATCGCAGCACGCCAGGCACAAAGTTTTAAGTTTTCTGTTTTTCTCTGATATCTTCTTCCCCATTTTGTTTTGCTCCACTCCCCAAAATAGTCAGTATTAAAAATTTGGTTTGTATTTTTCCAAACCCTTTCAATGTACATATATATATATACTTTTTTTTTTAATACAGTATATCTATATGGTAAAATTTCCGAGTTCTTAGGCTTAAGACTGCCCATTATCTACCTTTGTAGACACTGCCAAATTATCCTCCTTTGTCTGCTTAGACTTACTGATTTCTACATCCTTGCCAACTGGTACCATCAATCTTTTAAATTTAATTGCTTGTCAGATTGGTTCTAGCTTAACTTGCGAAAACAATGTCTTATTGTTTTAAATGTGCATTTCTTCTATTGAAGTTTCAAACAGTTTTGTTCTAGACAGTTGCTTATTTGTGTTTTGACCTGTGAGAAGTCTGTTCAGTTCTTATTGTCTGTTATTTTCTTTTTGGTTATCTTTTCAAGTTTATTTCCAAGCATTGTACATTAGGGATGCTAACCCATCCAAGGGGGGATTAAGTTGAAATACACTTCCAAATCATTTGTCTTTTAACATTGTCTAAAGAGTTGTGTTATTTTAAAGGTTTTTTATTTTTATATAATCAAATACCAACTTTGCTCCATGGTTTCTGGGTTTCATGTCAGTCTTAAGAGAATTTTACCCACACAGTTATCCTTTTTTTTTTTTAACCCACACAATTAACACATTTAATAGCAGCCTAGAAGTCTTCTTGCATTTGGGCTCATGACCCCTTCACATTCTTAAAAATTATTGAGGATTCCACAGTGTTTTACAGGTTATGTAGATTTTCATCTATTTTCATTTGCTATATTAGAAAATAAAATAAATCTCAAAAAATAATTATGAATATCTCCTTCCTTTGATACTAGGTTTCTTGCAGGTTAGTTGCAATGTAGAATCTGAAACCACATCCAATAACTTTTTTCTACTCTGTTACTTTAAAATCCATTCATCTGTCTTGCATTTGGAATATATCCTTCTTCACTCATGCATACCACTGGTCATTTAGAAAATACTGGTTCAGTGAGTTTGTAGATCTAAATATTGGCATTTTTCATTATATGATATCAAAACAATAACATTATCATTACTAAATGCCTCAGAAATGTACCCAAGTTTTGTTTAATTGTCGTGCTCAGTGATACCTGCAGGCTTGCCAAAATTCTGATTTTTCTCCTGAAAGCTTAAATTTTAGCAACATGCTCACTCTGTTCATTTTTCAAGAAGTAACCATAATTGATCAGCCGATTCTTCCAAGTAAAAGTGGAGTTCTTTGAAAAAGCGACTAGTTCTCCTCACAACTCAATTGTCTAAGCATTGTATTTGGTATGCAGAAGTATTTTTTGTACAGGAAAAACGTGCACAGATTGAAATTTAATAAAACAAGTATTTTATTACTGTTTCATTAGTGGCATTCTTAACTGAAACTGACAGTTATTCTTCTGAGAGTTGGTGATAATACAGAGCAGTGACAAATGGTTGACATGGGTGCCACTGTATGATTCTTGTTATGTGCATCACTGCTAGGTTTACTGTTGTTTTTGCATCATCAGTGAAAATGTCAACACAGTGAAAAATAAAATATCTTAGGATTTTTATGAAATAGTTTTTACTCATCAGTGTTCCTGAAAGGGTTTTAAGATGCCTACGGGGACTTGTAAACCACATTCTAAGAACTGTTGATAGGCACTTAAGATGTTTCCAGTTTTCCAAATTTAAGAACATTATTGGACAAATATTTTTGCTTAGTCATCCAGTCATTTTCTTAGAATAAACCTTTAATCAGATCAGATCAGATCAGTCTCTCAGTCATGTCCGACTCTTTGTGACCCCATGAATCGCAGCACGCCAGGCCTCCCTGTTCATCACCAACTCCCGGAGTTCACCCAGACTCACGTCCATCGAGTCAGTGATGCCATCCAGCCATCTTATCCTCTGTCGTCCCCTTCTCCTCCTGCCCCCAATCCCTCCCAGCATCAGAGTCTTTTCCAGTGAGTCAACTCTTCTCATGAGGTGGCCAAAGTACTGGAGTTTCAGCTTTAGCATCATTCCTTCCAAAGAAATCCCAGGACTGATCTCCTTCAGAATGGATTGGTTGGATCTCCTTGCAGTTCAAGGGACTCTCAAGAGTTTAATGGCTGCCTGCAAGTTTTTTTTTAAAAGATGGAATGGAATTTTATTATTTTCAGTTGAGGTGTAACAATTTCAAATGTACAACACAGTGATTCAGTATTTGTATGTATTGTGGAATGATCATAATCAACATCTATCACAATACATATTTATAATTTCTTTTATAATGAGAACTTGTAAGATTTAGTCTCTTCACAACTTTCAAATTTGCAGTGCAGTATTACGAACTATATTTACTATGTTACTATGTTGTACGTTGCATCCCCATGATTTATTTTATAACTGGAAGTTTGTACCACTTGAAGGTCGTGCATTTCCCCACCCCTTTGCCTCTGGGAACCACAAGTCTGTTCACTGTATCAGTGAGCTTGGGGTGGGTTTTTCTCCTTTTTTAATGCTTTTTTTAGATTCCATGTATAAGCAAAATCATATAGTATTTGTTTTTCCTGTCTAGTGTGTGATTTATTTAACTTGTTAGAAAGTCCTATGGTCCATCCTTCTCTTTTATGACTGAATAATCCATTGAATATACACATTCATACATACATACATATTTTCTTTTTTCACTCCTTGATGAACATTTAAGTTGCTTCTGTATCTTAAGCTCTTGTAAAGCTGTACTAATCATGGGGATTCATATATCTTTTTCAAGTTAGTATTTTCATTTTTTCAGATAATATCCAGAAGTGGAATTGCTGGATCAAATGGTAGTTCTGTTTTTAATTTTTTCAGGAAAGACTGAATTAGTTTTAGAAATCCAGGGTACAGTACTTGATACTGTGTGTTTAATAGTTTTTCTGCCTTTGCTTTTTCAAAATATTTTTTTCCTTGATCAGGGGTTGGCAAATACAAATTACCAAGTAGGTGTTGAAATGCATCTTATTTTTTATGTCTGAGATTATCAAGCATTGATCATAAAGTTATAAAATATATGTCTACTTGGAAAACTGTCTTCAGACAACATTTTTATTAGTAAGTGAAACTCACTGCTGCTTTGAACAAGGATGTAAAACTTCTGTTGACACTGACTTTCTGTTTTTAGATGGGCACTCTGGTTTTTTAAAAATGATAAAAGCAAAACTTGGCAAGCAAACCTTCGATTGATCTCTAAGTTTGATACTGTTGAAGACTTTTGGGCGTAAGTAACCATTTTAGGATGTTTGTTTTATTGTGTACTTTTTTATTTTAAGTTGTATTCGCAAAAAGAAGGGTAAGGAATAGTTAATATTTACTTTTTTGCTTGTTCATCTTCTCACAACTGTTAGAATTGGTGATTATTTCTCACCAGTTTTAGAAAGCTTCCATCTTGTCATCATTTAGCTCTGCCTACTCTCTATTCCTTGTCCTAAGATATCATTCATTGAGAATCCTTTATTGTCACTGGAACTTCTGACAACTTTTAGGACCTTGTCCCCTTTCTTGGTTACCTAGGCAAATTTGCTCTATTTTTATTCCAGAGCTTTCTTAGGAAAAGAATGCTTTTCTTAGCATTTCTGCAGATTCTTTTTAGTATAAACTGTGGATTTCCTGTGATAAAGATTCTGAGATTTCAAAGGCCAAACTGCTCATAAATCAGAGTTTGTCAAAGAATGACAGTATCTGTGATGATAGATAATTTTATTACACTTAGTGGTCAACTTAAGAATACTTGAAATATTTTTGAGATTTTGTTTCAGATTTAGCAATATAATTTAATTTAGAGCTATAAAGTTCTTTGCAAGAAATTTTGGAATATTGATTCTTTAAAAACAGTTTATTTAGTTATGTCTTATTTGCTTGAAAAATATATAGGGAGAAACTGTTGGAGAACATGAAAGATACAGCTTATTAAAAACGTGTTTAAGAGCTGTAAATTATCGAGCAGTTATCTAAGTATTCTAATTTGTTCAGTTGGTGTATTTTGGATCATAGCAGTGATGTGATTCCTATGTTTTAATGTTAATACTTGGGTGTATCACACAGATAGATTGTGGTTAGAAAATTATAAATTAATAGATTATGATTTAAAATTTTATACATATGATGTATACTTCAAATGCATACTAAACTAGGCATTTAGTATGCATTTGAATCACTGAAAACAAACAAAGCATAGGATAATGAAAACTATGTTGAGATCACTTGGGTCACTTTTAATTGAACTTAAGGGCTTTTTTTTTTAAAACAAAATTTAATTTAGTGAAAAAAAATTTTTTAAATGAACTACATTTGAAACTCTCAGTAATTCATAGGCCTAGTTAAATTATGGTTCTGTTTTGCCCTTCATCAAAACATTGAGTGTTTTTCTTCTCTAATTGTATTTATTCAAGAGTTTTCTGAAACATAATAGTCTCCAGTATCCTGTGGAGGAGGGGAGAGCAAGAGTCCTGAGCCATTCTCCCACTGAATAAGATTTGCATTTATCTAAGTTTGTTTGGCTGTCACCAGTTTTACATAATTATATATCTAAGTGACCTCTAATTAGAACATGACGCCACAGTTTTTAGGTATGTTGTAAGCAGTGTTATTGCTTAGTGGATTATTATGCCATAATTGAGGGATAAACCCTTACGCTTTCTATTTTTGTCACTTAGTTTCTCACGTTTGGGGGGCAAATTTAACGAAACAGCTATTGAGATTCCTTTTTTTTAATCTAGTCTTGTCTGTAGCATTAGGATTCTATTTAAGTGTGCCATTACAGATTCTAATTGTAAACTTAAAAAGAGACCTTAGAGCATGATTAAGGAGAAAGAAGGCAGCAGAAAGAAGCGTTGGTCTTTTCTACTTTGAATGCCATTGAAGAATGTCCCTTCCATACTAGACATTAATTGTATAGAAATGGTGGTTCTAATTCTGTAGTTACTGTTAGTATCCATGACTCTCTTCTTGCCTAGTGGAATCTTGTCAGCGATAATCTAGTTTGGAAAGAGTTACTATTAGATAGAAAAACCCAACAAGCTGTATGCTGTCTTAATGTTCTCTCATTCAAACTGGATTTGTTGTTAAACTGTGGGATGTCATCCAAAGAATCCTTGACTCTTTCTTAAAACTCTACATGAAATACTCACAGACTGGGTTAAAATAGCAGTAAGAAAATCTTACTAAGGGAAATAATACCCTCCGTGTGGTATTACTGCTAGTCGTATAAAATCATCACTTCTGTATAAAATACTGGAGACAGGAAAGGCATTCTTACTCTATTGCCAGTTTTATAACAATTTTGCTATGGTAGACTTCAAGATCAACTGATCCAATCTAGCATTCTACCTTCAGGCTAGTGGAATACCTAATTCATCCCAAATGTTAATCTGTTACATTGCTATTTGGGAAATAGTTTAGAAATACACATTCTGTGGTTCCAGCCTATATTTAAGGAATTAAAATTCTAAGAAGTAGGATGTGGAACTGTTCTGTCTTTAAAAGCTCCCCCAAAGATTATTATGCTTGCTGACTTAAACTAGTAATGGTGTGTGGTGTTTGGGAACTATTGATCTTTTCCACTCTTGGGTACTTTCACAAATAATAATAATGTTGACTTAGTTTAGTCATGCAATCCTGATGATCAGGGAGTTTTGTCTTACTTTCTCTAGATTTGTCTTTTTGTGTGTTTAAAATGGCTTATTAGCCTCATGGATTCTTTACTTAAAGCCATCTGGTACATCTCTTCTCAGTTTCTTATAATAATGTGTATATATTAAGTTAACTAATACACCAAAATTGTCAGGATAAAATCACTGAAGATATTTTCTAAAAATCATCAGATGTTGATTCTTAAAGCTGACTGTTATTAAGATCTGTTTGGTCTGTTTCAGAAATTGACTCCATAGGGGGAAAAAAGTAAATGAGCTTTTTATCTTGTTTATTTTTATCATATTCTCTGAATGTACACATAAATACCTAAACTCTGCACTACATTTTCTATGTTTATAATTGTTCTTTTCTTTTACCTAGTCTGTACAACCATATCCAGTTGTCTAGTAATTTAATGCCTGGCTGTGACTACTCACTTTTTAAGGTATGCTTAATTGGTGACTTCATGTATTTATTATAAGACTGGACCATTCAGGTATTCATTAAAATCTTACCACGAACTTAGAAATAGTTAATGTTGTGATGCTTGGAGAATAATTATATTAGCTTTACCATATTTTAGCATAAGTATATTTTGGCTTCTTTTAGTATAAATAATTGAAATTAAGTGAGAATTTGGCTGTATGGGCACATACTGTGATTGATTTTGAGGAGAGCTTTGATTATCCACTCCTATTTCTTTATATACTTGAGCAGACCGAAGTGCAGAGTTTGTCAGGAGTATGTGTGTCCTTGAGATACTTACGAGTTTTGTCAGCTGTTAGTGGGTGGGACAGTCATTAGCTTTCTGAAGTGGTGTAACTTTCATATGTATTTTTCAGATATAGAAATGTGTATAGCTTCTCAAAGGTGTATGTTACTCAGAACCTCCAAAGTATGTTACTTCAGAACCTCCAAATTAAGTCAAACCCAAGATTTGAGTGCCCTAGTCAAGGCTCTGTTTTTGCAATCCCATGCCTCTAGCTTTGTTTTGTGTGCTTTCCCACTACCTCAATAACAGTTTTATGAGTATAAAGTAAACAATTAACACGGTTGTTGCTTACTGTTTTTAGTCATTATCTTAAGTTAAACTAACAATATTGTCTCATAATGTTGTATCCCTAACCTTGTAGGATGGTATTGAGCCTATGTGGGAAGATGAGAAAAACAAACGAGGAGGACGATGGCTAATTACACTGAACAAGCAGCAGAGACGAAGTGACCTCGATCGTTTTTGGCTAGAGACAGTAAGGTTTTACAATTATAAAGCTGTTTTTGATACTAAAACTTTGTTGTCGTTGTTATTCAGTTGCTAAGTTGTTTCTGACTCTGCAACCCCATGAACTGCAGCACTCCAGGCTTCCCTGTCCTTCACTATCTCCCATAGTTTGTTCAAACTCCTATCCATTGAGTCAGTGACACCATCCAACCATTTCATCCTCTGTTGCCCTCTTCTCCTCTTGCCCTTAATTTTTCCCATCATCAGGGTCTTCTATAATGAGTCAGCTTTTTGCATCATGTATCCAAAGTATTGGAGCCTCAGCAGCAGTCCTTTCAATGAATATTCAGAGTTGATTTCCTTTAGGATTGATTGGTGTGATCTCCTTGCTGTCCACGGGACTCTCAAGAATCTTTTACAGCACCACAAGAGTCTTCTCCAGCACTGCAGTTGGGAAGCATCAATTCTTCGGTGCTCACCCTTCTTTATAGCCCACCTCTAACATCCATACATGACCACTGGAAAAACTATAGCTTTGACTATACGGACCTTTGTCAGCAAAGTGATATCTCTGCTTTTTAATATGCTATCTAGGTTTGTCATAGCTGTTCTTCCAAGGAGCAAGTGTCTTTTAATTTTGTGGCTGCAGTCACCGTCCACAGTGATTATGGAGCCCTAGAAAATGAAATCTGACTCTTGTTTCCCACATTTTCCCCATCTGTTTGCCATGACGTGATAGGACCAGATGCCATTATTTTCATTTTTTTGAATGTTGAGCTTTAAAAAGCCAGCTTTTTCACTGTCCTCTTTCACCTTCATCAAGAGGCTCTTCCTCTTCACTTTCTGCCATTAAAGTGGTAGAAAACTTTGTTCCTTTTTCTTTTTTTTTACTTTGTTCCTTTTTCATTGGTTACTCAAAGAGAAGATAAGGATGCCCACTCTAGAAATCTAGACCAGGAGTTAATTTTGTTCTATCATGTGAATGAATCTTGTATACTTTTACTAGTAGAGTAAAATGCCCTGCTACATATTACAAATCCAGAAAGTGATTGGCAGTTGACTGACTTTCCACAATAAGGTCATCCTAGTCATTTCATTAAATTCAGAATTGTGGTAACTTTCACATTTTGTATGATACAAGTTTTTACAGTCCTTAGAGTATTGCTCTGTGCACTCAACTTTTTAGATCCGTGAAGGAAATGGTGAAATTGTAGCTTGATATCATTCAGCTTATATGTTGTGATATAATTTGGAACTTTAGGCTTCATACGACATTTATTAAATTGAGATAATAGACGTTTTCTCTAGTGAAAGGTTTTAAGCCCCAGGTTTTTAAGATCAGGGATTATAGTCTTTTTGTATCCTGAACACTGGTCTGGTCTGTAGTTAGCATATTAAGCGTGCCACATGGCATGTACAATCTTAGTTCCCTGACCAGGATCGAACCTGAGCCCTCTGCCATGGAAGCATGGAGTCTTAACCACTGGACCACCAGGGAAGTTCCTGGTTAGCGCTTACTAAGTTGAGCAATAAAAAATATTTCAGTAAATGGCTTTTATTGAGGAAAAACTTAATTTTCTTTTGGGAGAGATTATCAGTAAATACCATGTTAGAACTCTTTATTAAGTCATTTCAGTTTTGCAAGATGACAAAAGTTGTGGAGACGGATGGTGGTACAGTGTGAATATACTTAATGTTACTAAACCATCCACTTAAAAATGGTTAAAATGGTAAATTTTATGTTACGTATTTACCATATTTTTTTAAAAAAATTAGGGAAAGTTCATGAAAAGCAACAGGAACAAGAGGCATTTCATCCATGAGCAGCTTTTTCATTTATTCCATTAAAACTTGTTTACTGGCAAGTGTAGCAGCAGCAGAGCAAATGAATATTAGTAAAATAATTCACCTTTTTTGTGCCCTGACATCAGTTTCCCAGTTTACTGAAAAAGTTAGCAAAACTGTTAATGTTTTTGGTATTAAAGAATCAAATTAACAGTTTTTTAAAGGCCAGGACAAAAAACTATATATATAAAACTCTAGATTTTAAAAACTTTCTTAGCTTTGTATATAAATATATGAGACATTTTGCAACTTAAAGAAGCTGTTTATAACCTGTTGAATGTAATTTGAAATTGAGTTTTTTCTTTTAAGCTGCTGTGCCTTATTGGAGAATCTTTTGATGACTACAGTGATGATGTATGTGGAGCTGTTGTTAATGTTAGAGCTAAAGGTGATAAAATAGCAATATGGACTACTGAATGTGAAAACAGGGAAGCTGTTACACATATAGGGTAAGTTTTGCTGTTTGTGTACTTTTAAAATAGATAACTAAAAGCAGAACTGCTTTTTAAAAAATAATGTTTATGTAGATCATTATTTTTCTTGTTTTCATGAACACTTTTATAACCTTGAACTGCTGTATTGGTATTCTATGTCTGGTTCATCCTTTTTCATTTCTGTAAAATTTCTTTTTCCTATCAGTGGTGTATAGAATCACTGGAACACTGTTTTAGCATGTCACATTTTATTTATCAAACGAGAATGTGTCTTTTCCTTAATGTACTTTAAAAACCACAGTGCTTATGTATAATACTCAATACGCTTGGTGAATATTGGCAAATGGTATATGTGTATTTTGCCACATATGTGTACACGTACATGAAATTTACATTGAGATATAAGTGACAGTAGCTTGGTTTTGTCCCTGCTTAAAACCTACATGTATATATTTTAAAACTTTTTGGCAAATATTACTATTTGCAAAAATTGCCTATCCTTTTTTTCCCCCTCAAATGTCAGTCAGTGTTAATTTTTACTAAATTTAAATTAGTAAAATTGAACTTTAAATTTTATATTGAAATTAAGTACAGGTCATAAGTCTCAATATGTTTGATTTGCCCCTTTGTATGTTGATTTTTCCAACAGTATGAATTCTATGAACATAATTCCTTTCTGGATTAAAAGGTGTGGGGATTTTCTAGGTTTCATTTTCCAGAGGGTTTCTATAAGAGAAAATTGATAATTGATTGTCATCATATTCCTGATGTTTTTGTCGGCATTGAATCTTATTGATTGTGAGGATCTCATATTTTGAAAATGTATTAAAGAAATTAGATATGAATTTCTTTCCTCAGGAAGATTTTTAATTGTGTCAGTGTTAACAGTTTTTGAAATCTTTATTTAAACATTTGACTTCAGTTTTTCAAGGAAGGATATTTTTCCGCCCATTTAAGCTGCATGGCTCAGTGCTCTTGCTTTCTGGGATTTTTAGTGATTAAGTATAATTGAAGGTACATTGTATCCTAATGTCAACTTGATATTAATTGTAATTTTAGTTATCATAAAATTATTTTTAAATACCTTATTCTAGGGAAGGTACTGAAATCTTCTGGAGGGTACAGTATGAATAAATTTTCCTGGTATACTGGAGGATTCCACTCCATGAAAATATATATATCTTTATTTTTGTTTCATTTGGTGCTTATTTTTAAAATTTGCTCTTCTCAGATACCAGATTTCTAGCCTGACCTATGATGTTCTCAGAGTATATGGTGATCTGTGCCCAGTTTTACCTTGTCAGCCTTAACTCTCATATTCACTTTTCTTGCTAGCTGTAGCCACTGAGCTTTATTTTTATTCCTCAGCCTTCAGATGTGCTTCATTCTCTTAGCATTATACTTTTGACCTCATAAATTTAAAAGGAGAGATTTCTTTGATTTCCAGGAGATTAGATCCTTCTTGTTAATGATATTGCAGCCCCTGTACTTACCCTCCTTGATACTCATCATATTTGTCCTTAAAATAGAATCACATATGATTTGAAAATATTACAAATTGCCTTCAAAGTGTTTAATTTTTGAGTGTGTTTTCTTGTCAGTAGTAGATAAGGTAAATATGTAATTGCAGTAACGTAAAATACTAAAGTTTGTATGTAAAATATAATTGAAGCATTTTAGATCAAAAAATTAAAATATGTGCATGCAATTGATTTTATACAAATTAATTTTGCATGTGATACAGCTCTACCATATGTATTTGTGATTATTTGTTTGTAAATAATCAAATAGTCTAAATTATAAATACCATAACCCCAAGGACTGTCCTTCCTTTGTTTATTATTAATTTATTGATAATTACCACAGTACCTGGTACATAGTAGATTCTCAAATATTGGTTAAATGATTAACCAAGATTGTAGTGAAAAGGAAGAGTATATTTTGCTAAAAAGAAAATGTGCAGTTTCTTATTTCACTCTCTAGTTTTTTTTTTTTTAATAAAGAATAGTAATGCTGGATTTGGGGTGTATGTTTGAATAAAAATTAATGGCTACTTTTCTTTTTCTTCCTATAGGAGGGTATACAAGGAAAGGTTAGGACTTCCTCCAAAGATAGTGATTGGTTATCAGTCCCATGCAGACACAGCTACTAAGAGCGGCTCCACCACTAAAAATAGGTTTGTTGTTTAAGAAGACACCTTCTGAGTATTCTCATAGGAGTCTGCGTCAAGCAATCGAGATTTGGGAGCTGAACCAAAGCCTCTTCAAAAGCAGAGTGGACTGCATTTAAATTTGATTTCCATCTAAATGTTGCTAAGATATAAGAGAAGTCTCATTCGCCTTTGTCTTGTACTTCTGTGTTCGTATTTTCTTTTTTTTTTTTTGGCTAGAGTGTCCATTATCTCAATCAAAGAATTACAGTACACATCATCCCCAGAATCCATAAATGTGTTCCTGGCCCACTCTGTAATAGCTTAATATAAATAACCATTACAAACACATTTGACCCATCTGCAATATTAAAAAAAAGAACTTGCATTTCTATACCTTACAAGAGAATGATTTTGTTTACGTTCCATTGTATGCAGGAGCATATTTTGCTGGTTTGAAAGAGTATGATGCATACAGTTTTCTGGCAATTTTCTTTGTTTCTTTTTACAGCATTATCTGTGCTGTACTCTTGCTGATGGCTGCTAGATTTTAATTTATTTGTTTCCCTACTTGATAACATTAGTGATTCTGATTTCAGTTTTTCATTTGTTTTGCTTTAGTTTTTCTTTCTCATGTAACATTGGTGAAGGATCCAGGAATATGACACAAAGGTGGAATAAACATTAATTTTGTGCATTCTTTGGTAATTTTTTTTTATAACTTAAAACTACAATGCTTTGCTACAAATTTATGCATTTCATTCAAATCAGTGATCTATGTTTGTGTGATTTCCTAAACTTAATTGTGGATTATAAAAAATGTAACATCATAATTACATTCCTAATTAGAATTAGTATGTCTGTTTTTGTATCTTTATGCTGTATTTTAACACTTTGTATTACTTAGGTTATTTTGCTTTGGTTAAAAAATTGGCTCAAGTAGAAAAGCGGTCCCATTCATATTAAGACAGTGTACAAAACTGTAAATAAAATGTGTACAGTGAATTGTCTTTTAGACAACTAGAATTGTCCTTTTATTTCTCCATCTCTGTAGAAGGAATTTGTATTTCTTATTGCAAGGCAGTCTCTATTGTGTCTTCTCTTGTAGTGTCTTCCACATGAACAGCATAAGTTTGGAGCATTAGTTTGGTTATTTTGTTTATTTTAATTTTTAATAAATTGAATAGGTAGCATCATATATATGAAATTAAATTGATGTGGCTTTTTTTTTGTTTTTTAATAAGGCACAGTCCTTTAGGCTTAGGTAAATAATGTACTCTTAATATGTTAAAACTCATGAAAATTGCCACCTTGAAGCATCACCATTTGATTGGTAGGGATAGTAGTTATAAAACTTGGTTGTTAACTGAGATGTTCTTCTTTAAGTGTCAAAATAATAACATAGGGAAAGACTTGTAGGTGATGGGGGTGTATGCATTAAGAATTTTGTTAGTGTTGCTGTCTAAAGAGAATTGGAATAAACAGGTTATGAAGACTCATATTTTTAATGATAAACTGGTGTATGGCTTTATGTAAAATTGAAAACTTGATCTACTCTTTAAGCAAATTTGAAAACAGCTTGTCTGTAATGCATAATTGTATATTTCAGATTTGATAAAATGAAATATAACTATTGTAGACAGAAGAGTGAGCTGAACTGTAGGTAGAATAATCATTAGTTGAGAGGAAATTTTGTCTCTAGATGGTGATTATGAATTAATCATTTAAAACTGGTAAGTTTGACAAAAATACTATGTAAAATAAATGTGAAATTAATAATACTGGTTTTATTGAAGAATTTAAAACAGTTGAGAGGATACCACAAGCTACCATCTGAGTACTCTCAATACCACCAACACCCCTTGTTCAGTATTCTATAAATACTGTGTCTTTTATATTTATAATCTCAACATATGTACCTAATAATATCTTGTTTAAATTTGGGTGATTGGTTAAGGTAACTTATTGTTTTTTAGTATATGTAGTTTGTGAACACTTAAGAGCTTGCTTAAAAGTAACAGTAGTAGTGTTTGTATGTTGGCAGTGGGTGGCATTGGAGGAATGTATCAGAAATCAGTGCTTTATTAATTCTAGCATGTAGTCCATTTTAAGAAGCATCAGCCTTTGAGAGTCGAGAAGAAATAATGCATTAAATGTACACAGTTCTAAATTGTTAAGAATCCTAATTTATGGCATTTTATTATCCTCCTCATTATCAGCTGAGAATCACAATTGGTTTTAAGTCTTTTTTTCTAGTGTGGGTGGAATGATTCTGAATGTCTTTTGGCAAATATCACTTAAATATCACAATAACTTGCAAACTTTATAACTATTAGCATCTTTTCTAAATATAAGATTAGATTGTACATGATTTTCTAATTTACTTTTTCCTTTCTGTTCAACAGGATATTATAGCTTAAATATATTTTCATAATAGATTATTTAAATAATCTTTAATGGATAATTAGTATTTCATCGTAAGGATATGCCATATTTCATTTAACCAATTTAATTGTTAAAATTCTAGTTCTTCAGAAGGATTTGAGTTATACTATGAAAGAATCAAAAAGTTAAAATCCTTACTTAGTACTTACTATATGCCAGGCAGTGTTCTAAGCACTTCACATGCACTTTAACCTGCACAATAACCATTTGATGTAGGTGCTCTTATCCCCTTTTTACAGATGAAGAAACAGAAACAGTGAGAATTTAAGTCACTTAGTATGGATTTGAGTCCTGGAAATTTTGTTCCAGAAATTCTGTAAAGCACATGATACAGTCTCAGAGGTATGGAGCCTACCTCATGGGCTACAGTAAATTGTACCAGATTGTAGTCAGTGTATATAGGTCAGAACATTTTAAATTTTACTTCCTTTGATAATGAAACGTATAAGAGATGGGGAACCCCTGAGGGTACTCTGTTCACACGCAGTCATTTGGCTTTTTTTCCTGAGAACATGGAAACAAAGGTACAGGAGTTTAGAGGTACATAGATCAAATGAATATTTTCATATCTGGTTTTAAGTATCTATGTCCTGTTATCTTCTAAGATAAATGGCAAAATAAAGTGAAGTTTTCAAGTTGAGATTCTTACATGCTGAAGTTTGCATTCAAAAGGATAATTTTAATTTACTAAGGCAGTGTGATAATGTGATGTTTTACATTTTAAAATTAAACAAGTTAATGACAAGTCTCTGTGCTACTTTTTATCTAATTGTTGGATTGGATGGTCTTCATTTACTGAGTAGAAGGAAAAAAGAGCTGAATTTTCTTACTCAAGAGTTAGGCCTGGATAAATACAAGGTTTCAGATCAAATTGATGTTAGGAAACAAAACCCTAGGTAGTGCTAGCAGGTGTCTCTAGACCAGTATAGAAATTGAGTATCTAGAAACTTGTACAGAAATCAGATATTGCTGTGACATTGTGTGTGTGGAAGTTGCTTCAGTTGTATCTGACTGTTGCCTACCAGGCTCCTCTGTCCGTGGAATTCTCCAAGCAAGAATACTGGAAGTGGGTTGCCATGCCCTCCTCCAGGGGGTCTTCCGACCCACGGATCACGCCCATGTCTCTCATGTCTCCTGCATTGGCAAGTGGGTTCTTTCCCTCTAGCACCACTCGGGAAGAAGTATGTGATATATATATATATATATACACACACACACACACACAATATTTATTTGTGACAGGAGTGTGCATTTTGGGGTTTAAACCTGCTCCTTTGTCACATACAGTTGGAGAGACACCACTCGTAGGTTGTCTTCTTCAGCAGTCAGGATCAGCTCATTTGCCCATCAGTTGCTTAAAGCAGCCAGCTTTATTATCTCTACTTCTCGTCTCACAGCTTACTGACTTAGTGTGGAAGTTTCAGCCCCAGTCTGTGGCATCTTTCAATAATACTTTGTTATATCTTGCTTACTGTGAATTTCAAAGTAGACATGAGGTAGTCATCCTAACACCTTGGATAGTTTCATGTTTTAAAATTCATGTGATTATTTTACTGCCAGAAGCAAAAAAATTGAAACTGGGTGTGAGATGAAATGTGCTATGCCTTTCCCAATTCACAGGAACAAGATTCCGTGTTTTTAATCTTGCCCCTTTTTCTTTTACTTCTGAGCTTATAAATTCTTAATAGTTTTGCACAGAAGTTATGCCCCTACTTTTTCTCCAAAAACACATTTTGAGTACCTCACTTTATTGTGCTGTAGATGCTGGATGTACAGAAGAAAATAGACTGGTCCCTGCTCTAAACTTTTAAAAGCGGATATCTATTCAAAATAATTCTATCTTTCCACAGTTTCTGCAAATAGCTTATATTATTGTAATAGAACTAGAGTTTCTGTTACTAGGGATTAGTAGTCTAGAGGTAAATATAAAACACCCTTTCAACACTTAGAGTGAGTCGAAATGGATCACACTACATAGGAGGACTGGACCAAACCCTCATGTGTAAATTACAGCTTTTGCAAGACAACTTCTACTTTACATTGCTGAAATCTGTATGACTGTCCAAGTAGTTTTGTGGGTGTGGCTCTTTTTCAGTTATGAGATTGTGCTAACTTCTACTTTACATTGCTGAAATCTGTATGACTGTCCAAGTAGTTTTGTGGGTGTGGCTCTTTTTCAGTTATGAGATTGTGCTTTTAAAAAGCTTCGTCGTTTTAGCATACTTTTGAATTTGTTGAAGGCTTTAAAATGTGATTATGTCTGCTCTGATGTGGTTTTGTAGATAGCAATTCTCCATTTAGTCACCTTTTTTTTTTTTTTTTAGTTTTTGACCAGACATAACACATACCTATTTTGACTACAGAAAGGTAGTCTTTCTACACAAGGTGACAATTGCCCACCTTCTTCAATCCTACTTTTCTTTTTCAAGGTACCACTCAAATTTCTTACATATGTCTAAGAATTTTCTGTGCATACACCAGGTACGTGTGACTTTTTTCTTTGGACCCAAATCATTCAGCATTGTTTTCTCATTTAATAATCTTGGAAAGTTCAGTTTTACATGTCATAACACATATAAAGCTTTTATATTCTAGTGATTGATTATATGAATGTATGCCTTATTGAAGGACTGGGTTCCTTCCTTGCTTGCTTGTAATTTTTGTCTTTACGTTTTCCCAGTGTAAGTTGTAGTCTTACCTTTGCATAGTATACTTCTTTTGATATAAAAGCAATTTCCTTTTTTTTGTTGTTTAGTTGCTAAGTCGTGTCCAAGTCTTTGCAAGTCTGTGGGCTGAAGCCAGCCAGGCTCCTCTGTCCACGGAATTTCCCAGGCAAGAATACTGGAGTGGGTTGTCATTTCCTACTCCAGGGGTCTTCTGAAACCAGGGATCAAACCTGCGTCTCCTCCTGGCCAGGTAGATTCTTTACCACTAAGCGACTTAGGAATCCCTTTTCTTTAGCACTAAATGGCCCTTAGTCTCTGCATTCCAAACCCAGACTGTTCTAATGTACATAAAAGGATCATCTTCAGTGTTGTAGTTGTGTTCTACAGAATGCTGCTTAGCAAGTTTTTCACTTTTGGTCCTCATGATATTTTTATGATCGATACTGTTTTATTTTCTTCTAATGAGCTAGTATTGTTTTAAAATACAAGTAAAATAGTTCTCTAGGTTAAACTTTTTCCAAAGGATAAGCATTAAGTTGTTAATTCTGTTTTAGGCTTGTAAACATTTAAAAAGCTTGAATCAGCACTGATAACAGGACCTAGTTTTGTTTTCAAGACTCAGACTGAATTTAACTTTGCAGTTTTTTTTAATTGAGAATATTTCCCAGATGCATCTTTATATTGTCATAAAAAGTTTCTTTTGGCACTGGTTTTGATTTTAAGGATGTTTGTTTTTCATAAGTTCCCATTTCACACATTTTTTTTCTCCTTTCAGAAAATCATTTACCTTTTCTTCATGCTTTTTTCAAGTGTTGCTATTTTATAAGAATTCTGTCTTTAAGTGTCCATATCTTCCATCTTTACTATTCTTAGGTCATCCATACTGTCACTTTGTGACAGTGGCTTCCAAATCTCTGTCCTTAGCCATGACCTCCCTCTTGTGTTTCAGATCCATGTTTCTTCGTGCCTGCTGAACCTCTTGTCAGGGCAGCAAACGACACCTCATAGGTCATATTTGGTACGCATTCTGTTTTGTAATTACTGTAAAGTTTTATTAAAACATGGACTTGCTCATTTGTTCACGTCTTTTTTTCCCCCCCTTTGATGTGTATTCTATAATGACAGAGTTGACTAGTTGTGACTAAGACAAGCAAAGTGTAAGATACAACTCTCGGGACCTTTGTAGAAGTTTGCTGATCCTTACTCTAAATGTTTTTTGGTGTCAGTAAATCTAAATGTCTTAACCTGTTTTCATTTCCTTTTCACTTCCAGCAGGCCTCCAACCCCATTCCCACCTGATGACCTTAGTTAACAGAGTGTGATTTGCCTCGATATCTAGTTTTTTCCTCTCTGCTTGTCCTTGAGTCCACTGCAGTTTCTCTTGATTGTCCATGGTATTGTCTGGGTTCTTAGCTTAAAGACATGCCACTGAGCCCTGTGTTACTTTTTTCACGTCCTCAAATGCTCACTGTTTATGTTAAGATTTCTTTTACTTTCTGAAAAGCAGCCAAGGTAACCAGAGGTCTGTAACTGGGAAATACTGGAGCTTATGTACTTATTCTCTGAATGATAATTGGGATTTTAACTATAAAAGTGATTGCACGGTTGTTTCTACCTCATTTAGCAAAGCTTGTACTCACTCTATTAGGACTGTCTTAATAATACATTTTTTTGTATTACCTAAAGCAGCATGTGCTATGCTACTTTGTTTCTTGCTTTATTATAGGAAGTGAAAAAATGAAGATAGAATGTGAGAAAAAATTAAGCCAGAAGTGAGGTTAGCATCCAAAGTGCATTCCATAAAGCCCATTACCCAAATAAAATGGAGAAGCAAGTCTTTCAATGATGCTGTCATGCTTGGGCATTGCCTTTTGTGGGACACAATTTTTGTGTTAAGTATCCAGCTGGCTAGATAGTCAAAGACAGGATTCAGTAGATGCTCCACAGTAAAGGTGAAGACTACATGGCAACCTGCTCTGGAAAAACACACACATGCTTTGGTGTCCAATAGCCTCAGTTCGGAGAAGGCAATGGCACCCTACTCCAGTACTCCTGCCTGGAAAATCCCATGGACGAAGGAGCCTGGAAGGCTGCAGTCCATAGGGTCGCTGAGGGTCGGACACGACTGAGCGACTTCACTTTGACTTTTCACTTTCATGCATTGGAGAAGGAAATGGCAACCCACTGCAGTGTTCTTGCCTGGAGAATCCCAGGGACAGGGGAGCCTGGTGGGCTGCCATTTATGGGGTCGAACATTGTCGGACACGACTGAAATGACTTAGCAGTAGCAGTAGCCTCAGTTCACATTCTAGTTCTGCAGTCTATTTCATGTATGAACCTAGTCAAGTTGGTTGAGATTTCTAAGCCAGTTTTTGTCATCTCTGAAAAGAGGAGTGATAACCTGTATCAGGGCAGTCGTGAGACAAGATTGGTTATATATGGTTCAGTGCTTGGTGCAGAGCAAATCTGTAATGAATTTTAGTGTTCTATAGGTCTTCCTTAAAAAAACTCCTGTAGTGTATGTCATGCAGTGACTGACACTCTATAGTAATTTTAGCTTTTATGGGATTGTTTTTTAACAGCCAGTGTAGGCTGGTAGAATGATGCAAATTGCAATTCCATAAATGAAATTGGGTGTGGGGCTTGACCACATTTTGAGATCCAAGTTTATAATCCAGCCCATTGTATATAGTTTCAGGGTGTGATGTAGTAGTTCTTAATCTTAACAGTTTTGGGTGGAACAGAGTTATGGGTTAACCCCTCAGGGTGGCTAGATGTATGTATCAAGTTGTATTATTTAGAATTTCTATTGTGAAGCCACTGTATGGTTTCCTTGAGCTGAATGTCCTTGTATTCTCTCTATCAAGGACCCCTGAACTAGGGGAATGGTAGGGGCTGCATAATTTCTTAAACCAGTTATATATTGCATACTCATTATCCTCAAGTGAAATTCATAGTTAATATAACTTAAGTCACTCAGTCGTATCCGACTATAGCCCACCAGGCTCCACCGTCCATGGGATTCTCCAGGCAAGAATACTGGAGTGGGTTCTCCTCCAGGGCATCTTCCCGACCCAGGGATCCAACCCAGGTCTCCTGCACTGCAGGCAGACGCTTTAACCTCTGAGCCACCAGGGAAGCTTACCACTTATTTAAGAAAAAATTCCCTATCTAGAATAACAGAGCTAGTAATAGAATAAGAGGGGAAATTAAAGGGAAGCTTTTAGGAAAATAATTTTAGCTCAAATAATTATTTAAGGAAAGTAATCAGATATTTGAACACATATCCAGTATCAGTGTGAACATAACTCTAAATGCAAGTTAGCAAATTACTCTGAAATGGTAAACAATGCTTAGTTAAGTTCTAGACAAACGTATGCCTTTTTTCATCTTATACAAAATATTTTTGGAAAATTCAGTATATTAAAATTGTGCAAAGATTACTTGGTGTTACATGTTAGGTAATACAGTTAGATTCAAATTTCAATATTAGAAGTAGACTTAAAAATCTTTTACATGAATGGCTGGCAGGGTGTTTGAATGTCATTTGGGACACCAGCTCTTAGGTGTATACATCTGTGTATTGCTCATCCCTAATAATTCCAGATGTGCCTCACCCATAATTGTTACAATCCAAGTGTCCCATAAATTTCTATTGGTTATGGTAGTCAGTGGTCCTGTTGAGAACCGATCCTTTTCAAATTGCATTGTGCACATGAATCAGATGGTCAGTCTGAAAGATTACTGCTGGAGTCAGGCCTTAATTCTACATTTCTAAGAAATTTCTAAGTGAATCTTGTGATTAATGTGACCCAGGGACCATACTGTATGACATAATCTATATCTACAGTGTTCAAAACAATAGCTCAGATATTGGGCATTCTGTCATTGCTTTAATAAGTTTCAAATAGCAATGAGTTTTACTTTGGGGCAGGTATCTGAAGAACTAAAGTGCTGTACTCAATATGTCAGCTAATTTGAAAAACTCAGCAGTGTGGCCACAGGACTGAAAAAATTCAATTTCTATTCCAGTCCCAAAGAAGGGCATTGCCAAAGAATGTTCCAACTACCATACAGTTGTGCTCATTTCACATGATAGGAAGGTTATGCTCAAGATCCTTCAAGTTAGGCTTCAATAGTAACATCAACCGAGAACTTCCAGATACCCAAGTTGAGTTTAGAAAAGAGAGGAACCAGAGATCGAATTCCTCACCTTCATTGAATCATAGAGAAAGCAAGGGAATTCCAGAAAACATCTGCTGCTTCATTGACTATGCTAAACTCTTTGTGTACATCACAACAAACTGGAAAATTGTTAGACATGGGAATACCAGACTGACTTACCTGTCTCCTAAGAAACCTGTGTGTGGCTCAAGAAGCAACTGTTAGAATTGGACATGGAACTACTGACTAGTTCAAAATTGGGGAAGGAGTATAACAAGACTGAATACCATCACCCTGCTTGTTTAATATACATGCAGAGTATGTCATTCGAAATGCCAGGCTAGATGAATCACAAGCTGGAATAAAGATAGCCGGGAGAAATATCAACAGCCTCAGGTAATGCAGATGGTACCACTCTAATGACAGCGAAGAGGAGCTAAAAAGCTTGTTGATTAGGATGAAAGAAGGAAAGCTATGACAAACCTAGGCAGCATATTAAAAAGCAGAGACTACTTTACCAACAAAGAGCTTGCTCATTGGAAAACACTCCAGTACTGGGAAAGATTGAAGGTAAAAGAAGAGGGCAGCCGAGGATGAGATGGTTAGTTAGATAGCATCACTGATTCAGTGGACATGAATTTGAGCAAACTCCAGAAAACAGTGGAGGACAAGGGAGCCTGGCATGCTGCAGTCCATGAGCTCTCAAAATGTGGGACACAGCTTAGCGACTGATCAACAGCAACAATAAATATACTTTAGAAGCAGAGTTTCATATTTTTCTTGTGAAGGTGGAGCTTGATAAAGACATGCCTGAATGGAATGTCATCAAATCTGCAGATGGGTCTAGCTCTACTGAGAGATTGTTCTAAAGCATCAAACAGCATTTTTCAGTATATTTCTTACTGTAGCCTACAATAACATTTTATGCTGTGGCTTTGTTTAAATATGTATATACCAAAAGTTTTACTCAGCTGTATTCTACCATAGGGAATGAAGGCATCTTGAGATTTTTCTACGCTAGTCTATTTTAAAATTTTGGTCTCGGTCCTTTTCAGATATTCACAATCTGCAGTTTGAAAAAATACCATGAAAAGTATCCCTAGTAATGTGAACCTATTAAATTTATAAAGCAGTTTATATCAGTTGGCATTAGAAAAAAAAAGTCCAAATCCTCCATTGATGGTTTACACTTGGTTAATTTAATTTTTAATTAGAGTCTTAAGTACGAAATACATTCCTAGATAGCTGAATGAGTTATCTTGCCACTTGGCATTGTTAACTCTTAATCAGTTAAATAGTTGAGACATTCTCCAAAGTAATAATGATGGTTTTGTGCTGATAGGTACTCTGTGGGATGTGGATTTTCTTCAGGGTACGTGGTGAGACAATAATTACATTGTAAGACAGCTATTTAAGATCACATGGGTCATGACTGGTAAACCAATCATTTGCAACAACATGGATACTTACTTTGTATAGCCAAAGAGCCTGTATTAGTTTTACCCAAGTGTAGTATCAGCTTCTTAAATTAAAAATTAGAAGGTGGAGGGAATATGTGCATTAGTTAATCATACTATGATCCTAATCTATTAAAGATATTTCTTACTACTCAGTGTCCCACAAGTATGAAAGTGCAGATTCAGTATTTAGTTGTTCAACAAATATTGATTGAGCATCTATTATGTGCCAGCCATTGCTGTTGAATAGACATGAGAACAAAATAGACATGATTCTACCCTAATGATGATCATAGTCCATGAGTTTATGTAAATGTGTGAAAGTTCACTTACTAAATGGTTGCTATGTGCCAGACTAGTTTATACTAACAGAACAAAAATCTCTTCCCCAATGATGCTTTTGCTCTAATAAGAGATTTGTAGATACGTTCATTTTCTACATGCATTGCTAATGGTTTTTGCTTTGTACAGTTCAATGTTACTTGATGCTAAAAGATGACAGTTTTCATTGTGCTTTATCGTACAGGGAAATGGCTATTTTTCCATTGCAGTAGACATTGCTGATGTTACCTGCCCAGAACCTTTTGCTTCTAGGAACTGTTGCTTCTCTCTACTCCCTGAGGTCCACATGGCTTTAGATCTGACTCTTAAATGAATAGATTTCATTTCAGACCAATAAAAGTTATCTTTGTATGAACGACAGATAAGCATTTTAAAAATTTTAATTTTGACATATTTTCAAAGTTATAGAAAATTTGCAAGAATAATATAAAGAATTTCCGTATACCCTTCACCCAGATTCATCAGATGTTAACATTTTACCCATTTTATCTTATTTTGATTTTTTTCGCCACCCCACTGTGCATGCTGGATCTTAGTTCCCCAGTCAGGGATGGAACCTGTACCCCATGCAGTGGAAGCACAGAGTCACTGCTAGGGAATTCCTGCCACTTATTTAAAATATGTTTCTAAACCACTTGAGAATAAGCTGATGTCCCACTCTGTCCTAAACACATCAGTGTGTTTCCTAAAAGTTTTGGTGTATATTTTTTAAAAACAAGAACATTTCTTACACAACCATAATGCAATGATCAAATCAGAAAATAAGGGTTATCTCAGTAATATAATTATAAATTTTATTCAAATTTTACCATCATTTTACTGGACAGTTTCCTTGATACCAAATGAAAGCCTCCATTTATACCCTGCATTCAGCTATCAATATTCCTTTAATCTCTTTATTTGAAACAAGTCCTCAGTCCTCTATGTTTAAGGAGATAACATTTTTGAAAAGTATGTGCCAGTATCTTGTAGAATATCTCTTTCTGGGTTTGAATGTTTGCTCATGATTAGAGTCAGGCTATGAACTTAGGGCAAGTATAGAGTAAATACGTTTCTCAGGGCATCTTAACCAAGGAACACATATCAGTTTGTTCGATTACTGGTGGTGGTAACTTTGACTGCTTGATTAAGGTGATATCTGTGGGTATCTCTATTATAAACTTGTGATTTTTCCTTTGTAGTAGTTAAATCTCTTGTAGCAGATTTAACTGTTCCTCCTGTTTCTCCATAAATGTCCTCAAAGTTTTGATGCTCGTTGATGGTCTCACTTTCAGTTACGATTGGCAAGTGGTGATTTTTCTACTTCCGTCATCTCTGTATTCATTAGGTGGCTTCTTACTGTAAGAGCTTTATAGTGCAGACTCAAGATTTTTTTGTTACAGCCAAAAAATAAAAATTCTCCCCAATATTTGATTGCTACTTCTTTTTTCAGTGTTTATTTTAAACTATTTTCTTTGCATTTGTCTTTATAAAATGTATATTTTTGCTTCTAGCAGTAGATATTTTAAGTTTTAAAAGCATTCTGTTCTTTGCAAATGTTAACTATTCCATGACATGTAATATTTTTAGCCCTTCTTATTTAAGATAATGCTTAAAGTTTTACAATTTTCAGTTTTTTAAGAGGCTAGTGAGAGTATTTTTACACTGCATTTTCTCAATGAGTAATAATTTTAATAATTTATACTGTTACATAATCACACTTAAAATTTTTAATGTTTATCTCTGACCCTGAAGTTATCACTTTTAAAAATAGTGAAATCAGCTTTATTATTTTGATCTGACTATATAAATATTTGCTTATTAAAGATTCAAACAATTTAAACAATTTATATAATTATGAGAACTACTGTTAATGTTTTGATGGTCAAATTTTCATGTATTCATAAATACCCACATAAACACAGAGCTAGTTAAGATACAGGGCTACAATTAACTCAAATATTTTGCTAAAAGTAATACTAACTATAGAGGTTTATTAATTAAATATAACATAGTACGAAAGCTAGAGGTTGGTGGTTATAGGATTTAGAGCAGTTTACCAAAGTCAAGACTTTGTATTGACTTGATTTTCTTGGCTTTCCTTTCATAGTCACAAGATGTCTCTCACAGCTCCAGCCATAACTTCCTCAGATAACTATGTTCAACAGCAGGAAATAAGCTGCTTCTCCTCATATCCCTCTTTTCAAGGAGAAAAGAAATCTTTCCTAGGAGACCCTAGCAGAGTTTTACTTTACACTGATCAGAGTACATGGCCATGCCTCACCCTCAAGAGAGGCTGGGAAAGAGTGCTTCTGGCGTTTTCTGCTTCTCTATTGACAGGTAGAAAGATAGCAAGAAAGAATGAAAGGGGAGGGCTGTTGGATGGACAGCTAACAATATCTGTCATATTTGTAACTTTATAAGGTGGCCATATCTTGTGTTTATTTTGGTGTGGACATTTTTTCAAAAGAATTCTTGTTTTCTTTACCAAACTCAAACCCCACATAACGATTATTTAAAATCTATCACCTCAGCCTTCATCATGCCTATTTATGCACACAAATATAGAGAGGTTTCATTGGTTTGTAAAATGAGCTCACATTGTATACATTTATCTGAATATTGCTTTTCTTGATTACTATTTAATACAAATCCTCCTGTCAATAGGCACAGATCTAATTTCAGCTATTTTAACGCTTACATGGTCTCTGCTGTCTATGTACCATGTTTTATCCAACCATATCCTTATTGGTGAGCATTTTTTTCTTGTCTCCAGTTTTTCTCCTCTACAAATAGTATCATTACACACATCCTTTTTATGTATATGTCCTTATATTTTGAAACTTTACTTAGATTATATGGATGCTGACCCATTAAAGGTTAAAAGGAGATATTATCATACATGTGCATAATTTTATATAAATTTTAAAATGTGTAAATCCATGTGTCCTTTAGAAAAGTTCCATTTTCTTAGCACCTTTACTCGTGGTTGTTTGCTCATTCATTGTATGTTTGTTCATTCCACCAACAAATTTTTGAGTATTTCTGCCTGTGTCTGGCATTATTCCAGACACTAAATTGAAAAAAAGTTTCTGCTTTCCTGGAGTCTAAAGTCTACTGAGAAAGAGAAGCAATATGCGAGTACATTACAATGACTAATACAATTCTATAAATATTGCACAAATGCAGTAAGACAATCAGTTACACTAGGTAACTGATATATGTAAGGAAGAATAGAGTAAGATAAGCAGAGGAAGCTTTGTGGGAGGAGGATTCTGCATTAAGTGATAAGGGCACATTTCTGAGCAGTTGACTTTGGAGCAAAGACCTGATGTAAGTGAAGGAGAAAGCCATGATAATATCTAAGGAGTGAGTGTTTAGGCAGAAGGAGCAATGTTTTTTTACATTTGAAGATGCATTTGAAGCTGGACAGTGGCTGAGTGATAGAGAAGAAAGCAGAGAGGTCAGAAGGGGCAGTCTAGACTAAGTTAGGCCTGGTCAGTCATAGGGGCTTCTTTGATAGCTCAGTGGTACATAATTCACCTGCAGGAGGAAATGGCAACCCACTCCAATATTCTTGCCTGGAAAATCTCATGGACAGAGGAGCCTGGTGAATTAAGGCCCATAGAGTCACAAAGAGTCGAACACAACTGAGCACGAGCCAGTCAGCCATAGGAAGACCTTGTGTAAGGTGTTAACTGAGGCTCGTGATTCTTGACAGTTTGATAGATGTAATACATCTTTGTTTTATTTCTCTGTATATTAGTGTTTTGAAAATATTTTCTTAGGTGTCTGGATTGACTCGTCTGCCTATTAACATTTACTCGTCTGCATATTTATATTCATAGTCCACTTTCCTGTTAAGTTGCTTTTTACTGTTGTTTTCTATGAACTTACTTGTTTTGCATTATAAATACTTTTATAAGTACTATATTTTCTCATCCACAAATTGTAAACTTTTTTCAAGACACAACTATTTGTGTTGTTGGAGCTTACAGATTTATGATCATTGTACTAGTTGCTTTTTCTATAATGTGTCTTTTTATTTTGCTTATGACTTAAAATTTTTTTTTTAATTTATTTTTCAATTTTTCAGCCACATCTTGCAGCATGCAGGATCTTAGTTCCCCGACCAGGGATTGAATCTGTGCCCCCTTCAGTGGAAGAACAGAGTCTTAATCACTAGACCACTGAGCAAGTCCCTGCTTAGAACTTTTAATATTATATTGTACATTGGCTGATGTGAGTAGAGAGAAAAGGTTTCACCACTTACCAGCTTGTGACTTTGGACAAACCTCTCTGCTTTCTTTCCTCATCTATAAAATAAGGATTATAATAGCATCTACCTCAAGGAGTTGTAAGCATTAGAAGAATTAATGCTTTTATGTAGAACAATGTCTGGCACACTATGTATTATACAAGTGTCTGTCATCCTTCATTTTTTTAGTGGAAAAAAAAATCCCAGATAGGGAAATATTCAGAAACTCTACCAGCCATCTACAACATCTTAGCAAAATACTCAAGAAAAGACTAAAACTTAACTAAGAAAGAAGCTAAACTAATTTTATTTTGTATTGTTAGGAAAGGAAAATCTAACACTGATCTTTTTCAAGGGGTGGGATGTGAAGATGATTCTTTTTCTTTCTCACAATCTTTTTTCCTTTTATCCTAGAAGCTTGTATGATTTTATCCTTGAAATAATCAAGTTTTATGAAGCTAATCTAGGTGTGTGGATTTTCTCAAACAGCCTTAACTGGGGCTCCTAACCCCTTTAATCTACAAGTTTACATTTTCTTTTACTATCTTTTTGGGGGTTTTTTTGCCTTACCTTGTGGCTTGTGGGATCTTAGATGCCCTACAAGGGACTGAACCTGGCTGGGCCCTTGGCAGTGAGAGTGTGGAGCGCTAACCACTGAACTGCCAGGGAATTCCCCATGAAGCTGCTCATGGTAATTATTGCCTTTCCTTCATCTATATTTCCTTAATTTCTCCTGGTACTCCATGAATTTTTTTATGAAAGATGCCTTTGGATCTGTCCAGCTCAGTTGTCATCTTTTCTCTGGAGTCCCATTTTTTGCATGCTTGCTAATGTTTTGAGATAGGTTTCTGACCTGACCTTTAATTAACTGAGGTCTAAACAGTGACTTTTCTCTATTAAAAATTTTTTTAAATTTAAACCCATGGTTTGTGGTCTGTAATCAGATTTCTTAAGCACTTTCATTTTGTATGTTTCAGGTCACTTTTCCCTCCAGTGGCTCTGTTCCTCACTCTGGCTGCTTAATTAGGGGCCTTGTTAGTTCCTTTTGCCCCTGTAGGCTTCCACCCTTGCTCGGGGTTCAAGTCCTGCTGCTGATGTACCTGTAACTCTACTAGTTCTGAGAGGCAGTGGGTTTTCGATCTTGCAGTCTGCTGGCACTCAAGCCAGAAGGTTGTTTATCGCCTACTCAGAACTCTCTGCTTGCCTGAATCCTCAGATTCTGGGGGCAGGAAGGATTCAGTCAGTGAGTCATTTCCCCGTTTATCCTTAAGAGCCAAACGTGAAAGGACTGAGACCTGGTCATGTATCAGGTCGTGTATGTGATCAGGTCATGCACATGATCATGTATCAGTGACTTTTCAGTCCTTACCCCAAGGCTCTTTCTACAAGACTCCCAGGTTTTGTCAGGCCTGAAAGGGTAAGTCCAGACTTCACTGTCTTCAGAAGAGATCTAAGGAAATTTGAGATTTAACTTATGCACACAGCCTGCCCACTTGGGAGAAGTAGTTGGTATTTGGGCTGCAATTCAAAGAGTTGAGCAGTAGGAAATACATTAACACTGCCATCTTCCCAGAAATTTCCCAGTCTTAAACTCTTAATTTTGGGTTACTTGTTAGACATCTCTTTATGTACCTTTTCGAAGAAGGATTCATGATATATCTTCTCAGTCTTTGCATATCTGAAATGATCTTTTGCTTTCTTTTTACATGTTAAAGGAAACGAATATATATAAATGGCTAATGATTCTAAAATTGCAGTTTTCATAGTAAAACCAATACTAATTTGAATGTTTAATGACCAGACAGCTATTTGGCAAATAGTTTACTGACCCAGCAGACTTATTTCTGCTCCTGTTGGGAAAAGAATTGGTCTTGATTTATACTGGTTGTAAAAGAAACAGAGTAACATGTTTTCCTCGTTTAACTGGTAGTTGAATATAGTACTTAGATATAATAGATGGCTTTTCTCTTTTTTGGAATGTTTTGTATTTGAACCTAATAAAACTTGACGTGCAAAAAAATAAATAAATAAATAAAATAAAATTGCAGTTTTCTCTGAACACTTTAGAGATACTGCTTAATTATTCTTGGTATTTGAAATTACGGTCAGGCCCACCACTGATGTTTATAGGACCCAAGGGAAGAGTTTGAATGGAGATCCATATGTCTAAATATTTTAAATGTTTGAATCATAACAAACTTAAAATATCCTCTTACCTTGGCAAATAAAGTTTTATTATAATAAAATAGAAAAAGATGTGCAATGCTATGGTTTTTATATGACAAAAGTGTAAAATATCAAAGATGACTGAATTTCATTATTGCACATATCTGAGTGTTTTACAGCAGTGTTTGGGTGAGTAATAAAGACATATGCCTTTGAATAATGATTCTGTTTCAGGATTTTGATTCTATTCTCTACATATTTAGATATTCATTCATTGTTTTTTCTCATCTTTCCAAATCTAAAAAAATTTTCCCTTTTTTCTTACTTTAATTCTAATGAAATCATTGATTATATTCTTATAAGAATTTGCTCACAATGTCTATTGGCAGTAAAGTATAAAAAATGTATTCTAGGTATATAATATTTAAATATTTCATCAAAAGGAAATATTAAAATTTATATTTTAAAAAGTTAAAATATTCAAAATATTAAAATTAGGCAAATATGAATATAATTATCTCAATTTTAAATAAAATTTAAATAACAATTTTTAGAAACTTTAATGAAATGTAATTAAATAGTTTTATAAATAAAACTCCTTGCAGTTCTAATGTTCAATGTCCATCTTGTTGCTAATGTAAAAAATCAGTAACACACTTTACACATTATTTATTATTTCTACAACTACTTATACAGAAATGTAAGCGTAATAATAAGTTGTTTAATATTGCAAAGTGTTGAACTTTATGTACCTGGTGTGAATGCCTTACTATTTGTGAATCATTGTTATTTTAAAATCTATTCTTATTTAGTCCCTTAACCTAGAACACCTTTGTCAATTTTCCTCCTTGAGATTGCCATTAGACGAAACCAGATCATTTGTCTTCTAGGATGTCACATATTCTGGTTTGCTCTGATTGTTTAACTTAATCCTTTAACTCCCACATTCCTATTAACTGGAGGGTTAGCCCAAAGGTTTGGCTAGAAACACATTAAAGTTTTTGTATTTTGGCAAGAATGCTTCATGGTTAATGTTGTGTATTTAATATTGCATCCCATCAGTGAGCACATAATGTCAAGTTTGTCACTTGGCTGAGATGATAATGCCAGCTCAATCAGTTGTAAGATACACTTTTCCTTTTCAATAAGCAAGTAGTCTGTGGGGTGATACTTGATTCCGTGCCAATATCATCTTCAACAACCTTTTACCCAGTGGTTTTAACATCTTGTCTGAATTAATTATTTCACTAAGAATTGCAGAAAGATTTTCCAGTTAAACAATTCCTTCTACATTTATTAGCTGACATTCTTCTGTAAAGAAGAATTTTCCCTCATCAACAAAATATAAATTATAGTTCTTCCCCAAAGGCAGGATAAATGTTTAATTCTTTACAGAGTGAAAAAATTGTTACCTATAATGGATGAAGGGGGCATAGGAAGAGGAGAAGGACAGAAGTAAGACTTCTCTGAGTATAACTTTTTTTTCCCCTTTTTAAAAAGCCATTAAAAAGTTAAAGTATAGTTAATTTGCAATATATTAGTTTCAGGTGTACAGCAAAGTGATTCAGTTATACATATGTATATATGAGTAACTTTTTATATAGTTTTTATTTTCTCTTACAAATGTGTCATATAGTAAACATTACATTTAGAAGAAATGTAAAATGCAAACATCCAAATGTAACTTGAGCAATCAAAAGGCCTATTTTTATTTTATTTTGGTAGAATCTACACAGAGAAAGATAAGTATTCCAAGTGAATGTTGAATCTAATACTCTATTTGTACATGCTTAATGGAACATATCCCTGAAGAAGGAAATGGCAATCCAGACCAGTGTTTGGGAATCCCTGGGGAATCCCATGGACAAAGGAATGTGTTGAGCTACAGTCCATGGGGTCGCAAAAGAGTCTGACACGACTAAGTGACTAAACAACAACAACAAAAGGGATATATTCTAAGGACAAAAAGAACCACAGATAAATTTTTAAATTTCACTAGGTAATTTTACTGCTGATAACAATAGACCCAAGATTTTCACTGCCAGAGAAAAGATACACAAAGATAAACCCAAAAGTTCAGAAAGTCCCTATAATATCAAATATGATGATAAATACTATTATGAAGTCATTTAAGAATTATTTCCTAGTTTTGCCCATGGAAAGAAAATAAAACTAGTGATACTCCAACTGGTAAAATAAGATTCCCAGGTATATATGATCTCATTCATAAAACTGACATTCTGTGGGAAAACTGTAAAGCTGGTTAATTTAGTGCTCTACTCTAGGTGCCTGCATAAGTGGAGAACACACCACACTAACTGAACGCATCACCCCAACCTTAAATGGGCCTCAGTGATACCTCACGGTTTAAGTACATACAGCTCCTTGGTTCATTCACTGTACTACCCTTCTGATTATTTCACACTTCTCTTTTCCCCTACTTTCAAATCACTTCCTCTATCCTCACTCTGCTAGTTTCACTTCCTAATTCTCTGAGAAGATGGAAACAATCAGAAAAGAACTTCCTAGGCTCTCATCACATCTTATCCCACCTTGCATAGGACATTACTCCATCATTTTCTCTGTATCATTGTCCCTCGCTACTGAGTTATTCCTTTCAAGTGCTGAAAGGAATAACTCAGTAGCGAGGGACAATGATATATATATATATATATATTATTTCCCCTGTCCTTTAAGAAATGTCTAACCCCACTTTCTCTGCTACATACTGCCTTGATTCTCTGCTTGGCAGCAAAACTCAAAAGAATTATCTGTATGTTCCATAGGACCCATGTAAATTTATGGAATACTTCATCTCTCCAGAAGGTTTACTCATGCCCGTTCCTACTCAACACATCCTCAAAAGGTAATTAATATTCTGACTTCCATTGTTATTTGCTTTGCCTAATCTTAAACTTCATATAAATGCATCATCAGTATGTACTCTTGTGACTACTTTCACTTAATACAATGTAGTCTTCATTCATTTTGTTGCAAATATCAATAGATTTTGGGTTTTTTAATTAAATTCTTATGTAGTATTCCATGTGAGACTCTACCATATTTGATTGATTGTTCTATTGATGGACATATGGGTGGCTTCTATTTTGACTATTTTGAATAATGCTGCTGTGAACATTCTTAAAAATATATTCTGATAGAAAGGTACACTCATTTTTTGTGGGTAGCTAACTTTGAGGGGTAGGTGTATGTTTCATTTTACTACAAAGTATCATTAATTTTTCTATTGCCTATTTTCCAAAGTGTTTGAAATAATTTACCTTCCCATCAGTAATATATGAGAGTTCCAACTATTGCTTTTTATCCTTATAATATTTGACAGTAATAGTCCTTTAAATTTTAGTCACTCTCATTATACTCTATTATTTCTGTGACAAGTAATTAAACACCATTTCATATGCTTGTTGGCCTTTTGAATGGCCTCTTTTGTGACAGACCTCTTCAGGACTTTTACCTATTTAAAAAAAAATTGAGTTCTGGTCATTTTCTTACTGATTTAGATATGTTGAATTTATGTCATGAAGATCTCTGTGTCTGTGATTTGCCTTTTTTTCCTTGCTTAATTTTGTCTTTTGATGAGTATAGTTCTTAATTTTAATGAAGTCAGTCTTTTATGGTTAGTGTTTTTTGTGTTCTACTTAAGACTGTCACGAGAAAACTTTCTTGCTTTAGTCTAAAGGCTTTATTGTTTTACAAATTTACAATTGTGATGTATCTCAAATTAAATTTTATATGTCATGTTTCATAGGGATCAAGTTCTGTTTTGGTCTGTAAAATACCAAATGTTCCAATACCCCTTACTGAGAAACCATTCATTTCCTCATCAGCTCAGCTCAGCTCAGCTCAGCCGCTCAGTTGTGTCCAACTCTGCAACCCCATGAATCGCAGCATGCCAGGCGTCCCTGGCCATCACCAACTCCCAGAGTTCACTCAAACTCATGCCCATCGAGTCGGTGATGCCATCCAGCCATCTCATCTTCTGTCGTCCCCTTCTCCTCCCGCCCCCAATCCCTCCCAGCATCAGGGTCTTTTCCAATGAGTCAACTCTTCACATGAGGTGGCCAAAGTATTAGAGTTTCAGCCTCAGCATCAGTCCTTCCAATGAACACCCAGGACTGATCTCCTTTAGAATGGACTGGTTGGATCTCCTTGCAGTCCAAGGGACTCTCAAGAATCTTCTCCAACACCACAGTTCAAAAGCATCAATTCTTCGGCACTCAGCTTTCTTCACAGTCCAACTCTCACATCCATACATGACCAGTGGAAAAATCATTTCCTCATAGACCTGCCCTAATTAACCTAGGTCTTCTTCTGACTATTCTGTTCCACTGGTCTGTTTGTATATCTTGTGCCAGTCCCACACTATCTTAACTACTATAACTTTGTTCTAGTTCTTGAATTCAAATATGTTCTTTTCAAGCTTAATTGGGCTCTTCTGGTTCTGATATTTTTGATACCTTAAAGTAATACATATTTATGCACCCAATGTGGATAAGACCCAATTTAGGTTATCAGCAATCAGTTGATAGAAAAAATCCCTATATGGTGCTTGAGCAAATATTTTGAAAAATTTTAGATAGCGAAATCTCACCACTAGTATTTTAAGTTTCGATAGTACATCTGTTCCCATTCCTTCCTTCTCCCCGTTCCTATGATGTATAGAAATGTACCAGGTTTTACAGTAAGGGTAAAGTTATCACTTTATACTGGATCCTTGATGTTCATTTTGAGACTAGTGGTAAGAAGAGAAGGGTTAAGAATGATTACCTATGACAAAAGCACAGAATAAAGATATAGGTAACAAGTTCCCAGCTTTATCCCATGTATTATAATTGACACCACAAAAGGATTTATTAAATAATGTATTGAGAAACTTTACATTTATACCAGAGGTTCTCAACTAGGGAGTGATTTTTACCTCCTGGGGGATGTCTGACAATGTCTAGAAACATTCTTTTGGTCATGATTGGAGCAGGCAGTGGGAGGGAGAGGAAGGTGCTTCTGACTTCTAGTGGGTCCTGGCCAAGAATGTAAGAACAACTGCACCAGACAACAAAGGATTATCCAGCCAAAAAATGTCAGCCTGCAGAGATTAGGAAACCCTGATCTGGATGGTCACATCTTTCTCCAAAAGAAAGATCTTTGAGTCAGTACCTCCCCCATTTAACTCTGCTATGGTATATGCAAATAAAGACGGCAATCAGGCAGTGTGTGCCTTGACTAGCGAATATGCTGCAGAAGGGTGGAGAGGTAGGATTTAAATGTTAAGATAAATCACATCCAGTTAACTGGAGAATTAAAATCAAGAACTGAAGGAGGAAATGGTAGTTATGTGAACTAGGGGGTCATAGCATCCCCCAACCCCAACACAACCATGGAGATTAAAGTTGACAAACTTTCTCGCTCCTTGGTGGATAACTATTCTCTCCTGACATAATTGTTTCATGGAAGGGGATGGAGATATGCCACCTTACTCTCAGGTATTCAGAGAGAAATGGGTTTTTTTGATAGCTACAATTTGAAGCCAGAGATACATGTCTACATATTGCTTTTTAACAGCCACATATTTTTCCTGCTCTTCTGCTGCTTCTCTTTCACTGGTTGCTTCTCTCTCCTAGAGTTTAGAATCCCAGGTTTTGGAACCACCAATGCACTTTTTCTCTTCTATTGGGTCATTTATATTAGCATATAAATACAACTTTTGTCAGCAAAGTACGACAAAGGTCTGTCTAGTCAAAGCTATGATTTTTCCAGTAGTCATATATGGATGTGAGAGCTGGGCCATAAAGAAGACCTAGCACTGAAGAATTGATGCCTTTCAACTGTGGTGTTGGAGAAGACTCCTGAGAGTCCTTTGGACTGCAAGATCAAACCACTCAATCCCTAAAGGAAGTCAGTCCTGAATATTCATTGGAAGTACTGATGCTGAAGCTCTAATACTTTGTCCACCTGATGTAAAAAGCCAACTCATTAGAAAAGACCCTGATGCTGGCAAAGATCGAAGGCAGGAGGAGAAGGGGACAACAGAGAACAATATTGCTGGATGGCATCACTGACTCACCGGACATGAGTTTGAGCAAGTTCCGGGAGACGGTGAAGGACAGGGAAGCCTGGCGTGCTGCAGTCTATGGGGTCTCAAAGAGTCGGACACAACTGAGGGACTGAATAACAGCAACATAATTATGACACTATTATGTCTACCAACTTAAAACATAAAACTTTTGCTTGAATCATTCTCTGTTCCCCTTTTCAGCAAAGCTCAGAAAGGTGGTGTTTCCTCACTGTATCCAATTTCTTTCTTCAAATTTTTCCTGAAGTCACTTCGGTAAGACTCAGCCTGGACTTCCCTGGCAGTCTAATGATTAGGACTCCACAGTTACATTGCAGAGGGCATGTGTTTGACCCCTGATCAGGTAACTGGGATCCCACATGCTGCATGGTGTGACCAAAATAAATAATAAGGCTCAGCTTACATTCTGACTATCTCTCTACTTCCATTCTCAATCCTATACGTTCAGTACTCTGTGTTGCATTTCCAGATCCATTTCTTTCCATAGTGTTCAGCAACTTCTAAAATTGTTGCTTACTTATTCAACATTTATTGATCACCTACTGTGTGCCAGGCATAGTAGCAATTGCTGGGGATATATCAGTGAACAAAAGAAACAAAGATATCTTACTTCATATAGCTTATATTTCAGAGGGAGGAGACAAGATAAACATAAGGAAATCATATGGTTTAAAAAAAAAACAAATGAACAGTGGATGATCATCAGAATAACTGTTGTTGTTCAGTTTCTCAGTTGTGTCTGATTCTTTGTGACCCCATGGACTACAGCACACCAGGCTTCCCTGTCCTTCACCATCTCCTGGAGCTTGCTCAAACTCACGTCCATCGAGTCGGTGATGCCATTCAACCGCTTCATTCTCTGACATCCCCTTCTCCTCCTGCCTTCAACTTTTCCCAGCATCAGAGTCTTTTCCTATGAGTCGACGCTTCACATCAGGTGGCCAAAGTATTGGAGCTCCAGAACAGCAACTGTAAAAACCCCATTGATCTTGGTCTCACTTTAGACGTACTGAATCAGAACCGTTAGTGTGTAGCCTAGGACCTATATTTTATAAAACTCTAGGTTATTCAGAACAATTGGGATAAATGTTTTAAAGAGAACCAAGGATAATGGCACATTTGTTCTTTAACAATTTATTCACATTATATTTATATCTTGATAGAGAGGAAAAAAGAGACCACCCCTCATGGCTCAGATGGTAAAGAATCCACCTGCAATATGGGAGACCTGGGTTCAATCCCTAGGTTGGGAAGATCCCCTGGAGGAGGGCATGGCAACCCACTCCAATATTCTTGCCTGGAGAATCCACACAGACAGAGGAGCCTGGCAGACTACAGTCCATGGGGTCGCAAAGAGTCGGAGTAACTAAGCACAGCAACACATGGGGAGTATGATAAGTACTCTAAAATTTAGGTTTCTGGATGATTTTTTCCTGAGCCAGGGCTTTTCCCACTGGATGGGTATTATTTGGGAAAATAGTCATCAGGCAAGTGGTGAGGGCAGACCATCATTCAGGAAGAGGAATGAAAACTTTCAGAGTTTGGGTAAGAGGCAATGATCTTATGGTTAAAGTAATGAAAAAGATGGGGCCTCCCTGGTGGCTCAGTAGTAAAGAATCCACCTGCAATGCAGGAGACCCAGGTCCAATCCCTGGGTTGGGAAGATCCCCTGGAGAAGGGAAAGGCTACCCACTCCAGTATTCTGGCCTGGAGAATTCCATGGACAGAAGAGCCTGGCAGGCTATAGTCCATAGAGTCACAAAAAGTCAGACACTACTGAAGAAACTGAGCATGCAGTGGAAAAGATCCATGATAGGGAGAGAAATGTTTTGGAGAGGTGCCTCTCAGCAATTGCGTTGGGAGCAAAGTATATGAAACTTGGTATTATTTATCTATTGAGTAAAAAAAGGATTCTAAAACTTATTGATGTAAAAAACAAACATTTATTATTGCATTGTTTCTATGGGTTAGGAGTAAAGGAGTGGCTTAATTGGTGGTTTAGCTTGAGATGTCTTATGAGGTTGCAGGCAAAATATTGGCTGTAGTTGTGGTCATCTGAAATTTTACTGAGGTTTACAAGATGATTCATTCCCATGCCTGTTGGCAGGAGATTTCCAACACAGTAATCCTTCACCACGTAAGCCTCTCCATTGAGCTGCTTGTGTGACCTCAAAACATGGCTGCCTGCAACTACAGCATCTCTCATGACTTAGGCTTAGAAATCTGCTCTCTTACTTTTTGCAGTATCTTATGGCTATCCTCCCATCAGAAGAAGACCAGTTTCCCCCTCAGTCAGTCTCTACCATCAGGAAGCTTCCACAAGCCTCTTATCCTTCTCCATCAGAGGGCAGACAGACTGAAAACCACAATTACAGGGAACTAACCAATCTGATCACATGGACCACAGCCTTGTCTAACTCAGCGAAACTATGAACCATGCCATGTAGGGCCACCCAAGATGGATGGGTCATGGCGGAGAGTTCTAACAAAACGTGGTCCACTAGAGAAGGGAAAGGCAAACCACTTCAGTATTCTTGCCCTGAAAACTCCATGGACAGTATGAAAAGGCAAAAAGATAGGACACTGAAAGACTCCCCAGGTCAGTAGGTACCCAATATGCTACTGGAGATCAGTGGAGAAATAACTCCAGAAAGACTGAAGAAATGGAGCCAAAGCAAAAACAACACCCAGTTGTGGATGTGACTGGTGATGGAATTAAAGTCCAATGCTATAAAGAGCAATGTTGCATAGGAACCTGGAATATTAGATCCATCAATCAAGGCAAATTTGAAGTGGTCAAACAGGAGATGGCAAGAGTGAACATCAACATTTTAGGAATCAGTGAACTAAAATGGACTGGAATAGGTGAATTTAACTCAGATGAGCATTATATCTACTACTGTGGGCAAGGATCCCTTAGAAGAAATGGAGTAGCTATCATAATCAACAAAAGAATCTGAAATGCAGTACTTGGATGCAATCCTCAAAACGACAGAAGATCTCTGTTCATTTCCAGGGCAAACCATTCAATATCCCAGTAATCCAAGTCAATACCCCAACCAGTAATGCTAAAGGAGCTGAAGTTGAACAGTTCTGTGAAGACCTACAAAACTTTCCAGAACTAACACCCTAAAAGATGTCCTTTTCATTATAGGGGACTGGAATGCAAAAGTAGGAAGTCAAGAATTACCTGGAGTAATGGGCAAATTTGGCCTTGGAGTACAGAATGAAGCAGGGCAAAGGCTAATAGAATTTTGCCAAGAGAATGCACTGGTCATAGCAAACACCCTCTTCCAACAACACAAGTGAAGACTCTACACATGGACATCACCAGATGGTCATTACTGAAATTAGATTGATTATATTCTTTGCAGCCAAAGATGGAGAAGTTCTATACAGTCAGCAAAAACAAGAAAGGGAGCTGACTGTGACTTAGACCATGAACTCTTAATTGCCAAATTCAGACTTAAAATGAAGAAAGTAGGGAAAATCACTAGACCATTCAGGTATGACCTAAATCAAATCCCTTATGATTATACAGTGGAAGTGACAAATAGATTCAAGGGATTAGATCTGATAGACAGAATGCCTGAAGAATTATGGACGGAGGTTCGTGACATAGTACAGGAGGCAGGGATGAAGACCATCCCCAAGGAAAAGAAGTGCAAAAAGGCCAAATTGTTGTCTGAGGAAGTCTTACAAATAGCTGTGAATAGAAGGGAAGTGAAAGGTAAAGGAGAAAAGGAAAGATATACCCAATTGCATGCAGAGTTCCAAAGAATAGCAAGGAGAGATAAGAAATACTTCCTCAGTAATCCGTGCAAAGAAATAGAGGAAAACAAATACAATGGGAAAGACTAGAGATCTCTTCAAGAAAATTAGAGATATCAAGGGAACATTTCATGCAAAGATAGGCTCAATAAAAGACAGAAAAGGTATGGACCTAACAGAAGCAGAAGATATTAAGAAGAGTTGGCAACAATATACAGAAGAACTATATAAAAAAGATCTTCATGACCTAGATAATCACGATGGTGTGATCACTCACCTAGAGCCAGACATCCTGGAATGTGAAGTCACTGGGCCTTCGGAAGCGTCACTACGAACAAAGCTAGTGGAGGTGATGGAATTCCAGTTGAGCTATTTCACATCCTAAAAGCTGATGCTGTGAAAGTGCTGCACTCAATATGCCAGCAAATTTGGAAAACTCAGCAGTGGCCACAGGACTGGAAAAGGTCAGTTTTCATCCCAATCTCAAAGAAAGGCAATGCCAAAGAATGCTCATACTATTGCACAATTGTACTCATCTCACACACTAGTAAAGTAAGGCTCAAAATTCTCCAAGGCAGTGTTCAACAGTACATGAACTGTAAACTTCCAGATGTTCAAGCTGGATTTAGAGAAGTAGAAAAGGCAGAGGAACCAGAGATCAAATTGCCAACATCCACTGGATCATCGAAAAAGCAAGAGAGTTCCAGAAAAACATCTGCTTTATTGACTATGCCAAAGCCTTTGAGTGTGTGGACCACAACAAACTGGAAAATTCTGAAAGATATGGGAATACCAGACCGTCTGACTTGCCTCTTGAGAAATCTGTATGCAGGTCAGGAAGCAACAGTTAGAACTGGACATGGAACAACAGACTGGTTCCAAATAGGAAAAGGAGTATGTCAAGGCTGTATATTGTCACCCTGCTTAGTTAACTTCTATGGAGAGTACATCATGAGAAACACTGGGCTGGAAGAAGCACAAGCTGGAATCAAGATTGCCGGGAGAAATATCAATAACCAGATATGCAGATAACACCACCCTTATGGCAGAAAGTGAAGAGGAACTAAAGAGGCTCTTGATGAAGGTCAAAGAGGAGAGTGAAAAAGTTGGCTTAAAGCTCAACATTCAGAAAACTAAGATCATGGCATCTGGTCCCATCTCTTCATGGCAAATAGATAGGGAAACAGTGGAAACAGTGAGAGACTTTATTTTGGGGGGCTCCAAAATCACTGCAGATGGTGACTGTAGCCATGAAATTAAAAGATACTTGCTCCTTGAAAGAAAAGTTATGGCCTACCTAGACAGCATATTAAAAAGCAGAGACATTATTTTGCCAACAAAGGTCTGTCTAGTCAAAGCTCTGGTTTTTCCAGTAATCATGTATGGATGTGAGAGTTGGAGTATAAATAAAGCTGAGCACTGAAGAATTGATGCTTTTGAACGGTGGTGTTGGAGAAGACTCTTGAGAGTCCCTTGGACTGCAAGGAGATCCAACAGTCCATCCTAAAGGAAATCAGTCCTGAATATTCTTTGGAAGGACTGATACTGAAGCTGAAACTCCTATACTTTGGGCACCTGATGGGAAGAACTGATGCATCTGAAAAGACCCTGATGCTGGGAAAGATTGAAGGCAGGAGGAGAAGGGAACGACAAAGGGTGAGATGGTTGCAAGGCATCACCAACTCGATGGACATGAGTTTGAGTAAGCTCCGAGAATTGGTGACGGACAGGGGAACCTGGCGTGCTGCAGTCCATGGGGTCGCAAAGAGTCAGACATGACTGAGCGACTGAACTCAACAGTAGAAAAACACAAAAAGATGATAAAATAACCTCAGCAACTTGTATGTGCCTTTAGAGTTTTCCTATAGGAGACTGAAGTGATATGAGCCTTCTCTTCTCCTTAAGATTACCCAAGTTGTCTCTTATAGGACAACTAGAAACCGTACCACAATAATGTGGGCTTCCCTTGTGGCTCAGCTGGTAAAGAACCCTCCTGAAATGTGGGAGACTTGGGTTCAATCCCTGGGTTGGGAACATCCCCTAGAGGAGGGCATGGCAACCCACTCCAGTATTCTTGCCTGGAGAGTATCCATGGACAAGGGAGCCTGGCAGGCAACACCCCATGGGAGGTCACAAAGAATCAGACATGACTGAGTGACTAAGCACAGCACGATAAAGCAGTAATAGTCTATGCCCTCACTGGATTCATACCAGGAATGCAAGGAAAGTTACTAAAACAACAATAATAACTAAACAGATTAATAAAGGGGAGAAGTCATAGGAGTACCTCTGCAGATATATACAGGCATTTTTATAAAATTTGACATCTATTATTGATTAAAAAAATACGCTAACAGCATAAGAGATTGGTAGAGATTTCCTTAACATATTATCAAAGAACTCATGTATAGGCTGGATTGGGCTTTATTTTAGAGGTTCTGGAGAAGAATCCTCTTTCAGCCTTTTCAGATTGTTGGCAGCATTCTGCTCCTTGTGGTTATAGAACTGATTCCCATTTCCTTGCTGGCTGTCAGCTGGGGTTTCCTCTCAGCTTCCAGAGACTGTTCATATTCCTTACCACATGGTCCACTCCATTTTCAAAGGCAGGAAACTCATGTCCAATCCTTCACACATTTGGAATCTCTCTGACTCCCATTTTTATTACCAGCTGAAGAAAATTCTATGCTTTTATATGGCTCATGTGATAGGTTGCTGCTGCTGCTGCTGCTAAGTTGCTTCAGTCGTTTCCAACTCTGTGCGACCCCATAGATGGCAGCCCACCAGGCTCCCCCATCCCTGGGATTCTCCAGGCAAGAACACTGGAGTGGGTTGCCATTTCCTTCTCCAATGCATGAAAGTAAAAAGTGAAAGTGAACTCGCTCAGTCGTCTCCAATCCTCAGCAACCCCATGGACTGCAGCCTTCCAGGCTCCTCCATCCATGGGATTTTCCAGGCAAGAGTACTGGAGTGGGGTGCCATTGCCTTCTCTGTGTGATTAGGTTCAGCCCACTTATATCCTCTCTCTATCTTAAGGTCAACTGACTAGTACACTTAATTGCACCTGCCACATCCTTTTGCTATGTAGCTTATATAATCATGGGGAAAATGTTAAAGGGCAGAGACCATAGAGACCATTAGAATTCTGCCTGCAACAGAAGTTTAGAGGAACAAGGATGGGATTCTGAAGGTGGAATGCATGAATGCACAACAAACAAAGAAGTAACATGAGGCTATAAAGAAATTTTAACATGGTCTTCCTCTGAAATTTAAATCTAGTCACAGTTGGGAAAAAATTGTTCTTACAAAGAGAAAGCATTAAAAGAAAAAAAGATGTATTTGTAAGTTACAAATATTAAATTACATATTTTTGGAATAAAGAGTCACTATGGCACCCCACTCCAGTACTCTTGCCTGGAAAATCCCATGGATGGAGGAGCCTGGTAGGCTGCAGTCCGTGGGGTCGCTAAGAGTCGGGCACGACTGAGCGACTTCACTTTCCCTTTTCACTTTCATGCATTGGAGAAGGAAATGGCAACCCACTCCAGTGTTCTTGCCTGGAGAATCCCAGGGACGGGAGCCTGGTGGGCTGCTGTCTATGGGGTCACACAGAGTCGGACACGACTGAAGTGACTTAGCAGCAGCAACCACTTCTGTCATTAATTATATAAATTATATGAAAACTATTCTGAAGTTATATTCTCTAACCATTAAAAGATTTTTATGTGGGATAATTTGGAGATGTGTTTTGCAAAAAACATTTGCAAAACTTTCTCTTTTTTTCTATTTTGAGTGTTTTTTTTTTGAAGTATAGTCAATGTATAGTATTGTCTGAGTTACAGGTGTACAATGTAGTGATTCATAATTTTTAAAGGTTATATAGTTCATTTATAGTTTTTATATAATATTGGATATATTCCCTGTGTTGTATAATATATCCTTATACCTTATTTTTTATTGAAGTAGAGTTGATTTACAATGTTTCCAGCATACAGCAAGTGGTTCAGTTTTATATGTATCTGTAATTATATATTCTTTTTCAGATTCTTTTCCATTTAGGTTATTACAAGATAGTGAATATAGTTCCTTGTGTTCCTTGTAGCTTAGTTTATACATAGTAGTTTGTACCTCTTAATCCCCTGCATCCATCCTGTCCCTTACAAAGCTTTCTTAATGACTGTGTAGTACTAGCGTGTGCTTAGTTAGTTGCTCAGTTGTGTCTGGTTCTGCAACCCTATGAACTGTAGCCTGCCAGACTCCTCTGTCCAGGAGATTTCCCAAGCAAAAGTACTCACGTGGGTTGCCATTTCCTTCTCCAGGGAATCTTCCCAGCCCAGGGATCGAACCCACATCTCCTGTGTCTCCTGCATTGCAGGCGGATTCTTTATTGCTGAACCACTGGGGAAGCCCTATCTCCTTAAACACAGAAAAAAGAACTATCGAGTTCGAAGTATGTTTGTTTTTCTTTTCTTAATCCACTGGTACAAAATGGATTACTGAGTCCTTTTTCAAGAACCTACTAAAAACTACTCAGATGTATTATAATTAAGCATCTCACAATATTCCGAAGTAATAGGAACTATGTGACTAATTCCAGTCTGATAGGAGATGCTAATGCTATGTAACAATTATTCAAACTTTTTAAAGTATTTTTTAAAATTGAGGTTTATCAAAGTTTAGAAATTTCTAAATGAAAAAGTTATTAAGAATTACTAAATAAGCATGTGGAGTGCTTACACTGTATAGTGTGTTATTTTGTATTCCAAGGATCTCTTTTTAGGTAAATGTCCAGAATAACCTATGACACAAGAGTACCCAAGTTCATACTTTCTCAATCCATTATATGTTGATCCTTAGATACACAGGGCTTCAGTGTTTTACTTAGAAGCTAACATCTTTGTCTTCACTTTTCATACATTAAAACATAATCTGAATAACAGTAGCCTGAGGAAAAAGTAATTTCCTACACCATCCACCAATTATAAGCCTCCCTTCTTCCTTATCTATGCACACACTTCCAAGTTTAAAAAAATGTTCTGATAACATCAGCTGGAAAGGAATGGAAATTGGTAGGAACACACTTTGTATCCACTTAAGTTTTCTGTTTCGTTTTCATAACAAGATTTCCATAATAATTTCCCAAGTTTTTATGAGGTAGAACAAAGGCAGCGTGTCATAATGGAAAGTGCCCTGTGTTAGATCCAGGGAACCTGTGTTTCTAGTCCTGATTGCTAAGGTTTTCTTGGGCAATCTTGACCAAGTCTCAACTTTTCTCTGGTCCTAGTTTTTCAACCAATAAAATATTAATAGCTTGAATTAGATAATTATTTCTCAGAGTGTCTTTCATTCATGAATATTCAATGCTAAAGAAAGTCTGGGAAAACTGTATTAAGCCAGCCTGAAGGGATTTTTTGGGTTTTGCTGCAAAATTTCTTAGAACCTTTAATGTGCCAATGTGTATTGTGAATTTCCAGGGGGGGAATAAATTATTCAGGATTTTCTAAACTTGCCTGACTATACAACTCTTGTATTGAAAGCACTTAATAGAAACACTGTTGAGAAATGCTGAACCAAGAAATTTCTGAATTTTTGTACAATACTGTGATTCTATAATGATATCCAAGCCATTGTTCTAATCCTTTAGGGACCACATTCACATCTCGGTGTTGGACTTAAGGTCTGCTGTCTCAGAAATTTGTCCAGGGAGTAAGGGATGCAGGTAAATAGACTTAAAGCTTTTTATATTGTAGACTCTAATACTGAAACATATCAGAAGGAATATGTAGAGACTTATGCTGTTACTGACATTATTACCATTTATGGATAAAATACAATTTTTCTGACCATAAGAATGAAAAATTTTAGACCTTACATTAATGTTTTGCTCTGACTTTACTGAAGTTGTTGAAATAAAAGTAAATTGTTTAGTTTTTTTTTAAAGATTATTGTTAAAACTATTCAAGCAAAAAAAAAAAGATTTATGAAGCTAGAAATCTTTAACAACAAATAGACTATTTTTCTATTTCTTAAAAATTTTTTTTGTCTTTCGAACTTTTTATTCTGTATTGGATAGAGCCAGCTAACAGTGTTGTTTGCCCAATGTCATGTGACAGCCTGGATGGGAGGGGGGCTTTCAGAGAGAATGGATACATGTATGTGTATGGCTGAGTCCCTTAGCTCTTCACCTGAAACTATCACAATATAATAACAAATAGACTTTTAAATAGCAAATAGACTTTTCATTAACTCGTCCTGCCTAATTTTTTGAGGAGTGACATGTTTGCACATCATTTACAATTTAAAAGGATTATTTTTACACCTGCTTAGCTGCTCCACTGTTATTTTTGATATTCATTTGAAGTATGTTTTCAACTATAATGATATCTGTTTTGAACACATTTTATTGACACTGGATTCAACTTCCTGTGGTGCCTCTTTGGCAGACATTTTAGAACAATGTTTTTCAGGTTATTGTATTTCACGGGTCAGTAAGATACATATTTATAAAATTGGGCAGGGAAGTTTCCCAACTTTTTAATTTTGCAAATGGGGCAAAAGGAAAGCAACCAGCAAAAATAATTAATAGAAAAAAAATAGTAAGGAAGAATAGTTTCTATTAAGTGCTTTTCAATGAAAGAGTTGTATAATCAGGCAAGTTTAGAAGATCTTTTTTTTTTTTTTTTAAATTTTATTTTATTTTTAAACTTTACATAACTGTATTAGTTTTGCCAAATATCAAAATGAATCCACCACAGGTATACATGTGTTCCCCATCCTGAACCCTCCTCCCTCCCCATTCCATCCCTCTGGGTCGTCCCAGTGCACCAGCCCCTAACATCCAGTATCGTGCATCAAACCTGGACTGGCAACTCATTTCATACATGATATACATGATATTTTACATGTTTCAATGCCATTCTCCCAAATCTTCCCACCCTCTCCCTCTCCCACAGAGTCCATAAGACTGTTTTATACATCAGTGTCTCTTTTGCTGTCTCGTACACAGGGTTATTGTTACCATCTTTCTAAATTCCATATATATGTGTTAGTATACTGTATTGGTGTTTTTCTTTCTGGCTTACTTCACTCTGTATAATAGGCTCCAGTTTCATCCACCTCATTAGAACTGATTCAAATGTATTCTTTTTAATGGCTGAATAATACTCCATTGTGTATGTGTACCACTGCTTTCTTATCCATTCATCTGCTGATGGACATCTAGGTTGCTTCCATGTCCTGGCTATTATAAACAGTGCTGCGATGAACATTGGGGTACACGTGTCTCTTTCCCTTCTGGTTTCCTCAGTGTGTATGCCCAGCAGTGGGATTGCTGGATCATAAGGCAGGTCTATTTCCAGTTTTTGAAGGAATCTCCACACTGTTCTCCATAGTGGCTGTACTAGTTTGCATTCCCACCAACAGTGTAAGAGGGTTCCCTTTTCTCCACACCCTCTCCAGCATTTATTACTTGTAGACTTTTGGATCGCAGCCATTCTTACTGGTGTGAAATGGTACCTCATAGTGGTTTTGATTTGCATTTCTCTGATAATGAGTGATGTTGAGCATCTTTTCATGTGTTTGTTAGCCATCTGTATGTCTTCTTTGGAGAAATGTCTATTTAGTTCTTTGGCCCATTTTTTGATTGGGTCATTTATTTTTCTGGAGTTGAGCTGTAGAAGATCTTGAATAATGTATTTCCCCCTTGGAAGTTTAAAAGTCACTAGCAAGAGGCCCCCCTAAAAACAAACAAGAAAATGGGCACCAGCATCTACTATCTCCATAAGATGAAAAAAGGCCATTTTAATATCACAAATTTAGAAAATCATAACATCAGAATGAAAGAGTTATTTCAATTTTAGTGTCCTAAGAAGTTAGCTGCATTGGACCCTTTTTCCTTAGTTTTGCATGGACAAGGAACAACTTTATCACAAACTCCTTTGGTCCAGGGATCCATCACAGATTCTGATAGCTGTGAGGGGCAGGAAGCCTGGGGGGCTGCTGTTTAGTTGCTCAGTCATGTCCCACTCTTTGTGACCCCATGGACTATAGCCCACCAGGCTCCTCTGTCCATAGCATTCTCCTGAGGTCCTGGTAAATCTATGTGCATGGCTGAGGCAGTGGTACAGCAGCTGCTTCTATGCTGCAGGGTTTGAGAGAAGAGGTGGGAAGGCAGGGCGGGATGGGTGTCCTAAATGTCCTTTTTGAATTTGATATGTTAAATGCCTCTCACCATTGCCTCGGCCTTTGCCTGCTCAGCAAGGAAGCACTTTGAGTCAATTATTCTCTACAATATTATTTTCAGTGCCACCGAGAGTTGGTGACATTTTCCTTGGCTGCGTCTCATGACCTATTTATAATACCTGTTTTAAAAATATGCCTGGTTTGACAACTCAGTGTCTGTTGAAAACATGGAAACATGAGTAGAAAAGGGTATGAAAACTAACAAAACATAAACAAGCCTAATGTATAGTTTTAGCATTAAGAGTCGTATTAAAATCTCGACCTCCCTGGTCCCAGATAGCAGAGTCAAGGTGAAAGCTACTGAGCTGTGTTTCCATTTCTCCATTGGGTCTGTGTCCAAGAGGCAAAGATGAGGTCATTTTGAAGAGGCACAAGCTGGGGATCGGCACAAGCCCGTTTGTGTTCGCACTGGCAGACACCATTATATGTGACCAGCCCCACCTCGTCGGGGGAGGAGACGTGCCCCTGAGACAATGGAAAAGACATTCTTTAACATCAAAAATACTGGTCAGCATGAGCTTTCCACCCAGAGTGTCCTCAGGGCTATGTGCCCATCCTGTATGATGAGCCTCAGATGCTGGGGAGGTGTTTACTGATGTATTGCATCTCTTTCCGCATCCACAATTCTTCACAGATCAAGTCTGCCCCTGTCCTCTTGAACCCTATGGTCTCCTGATGGGCAAACAATCTATTTCATGCAAAAGAACCAAGAACTTGGAGAGATCGTACTTTCTGGGTGTGTCACTTGCTTTGGAGAAAATTTATCTATCTAATTAGGTAAAATTCCATTCCTTTCATCAGTTGTGAAGCAGATAATACATGAATTCAGTCTTGTTTCTTCTATCACCTTCTATGCAGCTCTCAATTATCTGCCCAGAATCAAATAGAGATGCTTTTATTTACTTTTATTTTTATTTGAATAGGGACTATAAATCCTATGGTTTAAAATTTGAAAATGCAAAAGTACTTGGTTTCCTTCAATCCATGTCTCTTAGCCACCTAGTTTTGTTGATATTGTTTAGTCACTAAGTCATGCCCAACTCTTGTGACCCCATGGGCTTTAGCTTGCCAGGCTCTTCTGTCCATGGGATTTCCCAGGCAAGAATACTGGAGTGGGTTACCATTTCCTTTCTTTCCTTTCCCAGGGGATCTTCCCGACCCAGGGATCAAACCCACGTCTCCTGCAGGTGGATTCTTTACCGCTGAACTAGTACCTGTTCCTAGTTAGTAGTTTGTGGTCTACCCTGCTGTGGCAGGGGATGGGGAAGAAGGTTTCTTGTTCACCCACAAGATTTACATTAAGAGGGTTTATTTCTTTTTTTTTTCTTTCTTTTCTTTCTTCTTTTTTTTTTTTAAAGAGGGTTTATTTCTAACTCTCCTGTCCTTTGACTCTATCTTGTGATCCTTCCTAAGAATGGAGTGGACTACATGATTGATGAGTTTAAGAAAAAATTGGTATGTGGAGTTCAGCCCTTGCCTTCAAGGAAAGGAAAGCCAAGATGACTCCAGCAAAGACTTTTTACTCCTCAACTCCATGTTGGAAAATGTACAGGGTAGCTCTCACCTCATAAGATCAGAGAGGCTTATGAGGGCCCAGCTTAAGTGGATGAGATTGCTTGCTTCTGGTTTCAGTATCGAGTGACCCTACTGTTGACATGTTTCTGAGTTTCATTCTCTGATATTAGCTTTGACGATAATGAAGATAATGTTTTGGATTCCTTTGCCACTTTTTGTTTCCTATCAGCCACAACATATCCTTCTAGAGATATAGACATGAGTAAATTCTTTCTCCCTTTCTTTGAAAAATAAGTGGTGGTATGATAAGCACACTGCTTTGTATCTAGATCATTTATTATCAGTATGTAAAGAATATTCTCATTTTTCTCTATGAATGCATAGAATTCCATTGTGTGGAAGAATCATAATTGACTTAATCAGTCCCCTATTAATGAATATTTAGGCTAATCCTAATCTTTTGATATTATTTATATGCTATATAGTGAATGACCTTATACGTATGTCAACTTGATTCCCTGGTACCTAGTTGACAAAATTCCACAATTAGTGTTGCTAGGTTAAAAATCTGCATGTGCATTTGACGTATTTCTGGTCTTTGAAATTAGTCTCTTGAGTAGTCTACCTGGTCATAAAATATTACTCAACTGTGGCTTTATAAAAAAATTTAATATCCAGTTCAGTTCAGTCACTCAGTTGTGTCCGATTCTTTGTGACCCCATGAATCGCAGCACGCCAGGCTTCCCTGTCCATCACCAACTCCCAGAGTCTACTGAAACTCATATTCATAGAGTCGGTGATGCCATCCAGCCATCTCATCCTCTGTCGTCCCCTTCTCCTCCTGCCCCCAACCCCTCCCAGCATAAGGGTCTTTTCCAATGAGTCAGCTCTTCACATCAGGTGGCCAAAGTATTGGAGAGTCCAAGGGACTCTCAAGAGTCTTCTTCAACACCACATTTCAAAAGCATCGATTCTTCAGCACTCAGCTTTCTTCACAGTCCAACTCTCACATCCATACATGACCACAGGAAAAACCATAGCCTTGACTAGACGGACCTTTGTTGGCAAAGTAATGTGTCTGCTTTTGAATATGCTGTCTGGGTTGGTCATAACTTTCCTCCAAGGAGTAAGCATCTTTTAATTTCATGGCTGCAATCACCATCTGCAGTGATTTTGGAGCCCAGAAAAATAAAGTCTGACACTGTTTCCACTGTTTCCCCATCTATTTCCCATGAAGTGATGGGACCAGATGCCGTGATCTTCGTTTTCTGAATGTTGAGCTTTAAGCCAACTTTTTCACTCTCCTCTTTCACTTTCATCAAGAGGTTTTTTAGTTCCTCTTCACTTTCTGCCATATGGGTTGTGTCATCTGCATATCTGAGGTTATTGATATTTCTCCCGGCAATCTTGATTCCAGCTTGTGTTTCTTCCAGCCCATCGTTTTTCATGATGTACTCTGCATATAAGTTAAATAAGCAGGGTGACAATATACAGCCTTGACGTACTCCTTTTCCTATTTGGAACCAGTCTGTTGTTCCATGTCCAGTTCTAACTGTTGCTTCCTGGCCTGCATACAGGTTTCTCAAGAGTCAGGTCAGGTGGTCTGGTATTCCCATTTCTTTCAGAATTTTCCACAGTTGATTGTGATCCACACAGTCAAAGGCTTTGGCATAGTCAATAAAGCAGAAATAGATGTTTTTCTGGAAGTCTCTTGCTTTTTCGAAGATTCAGTGGATGTTGGCAATTTGATCTCTGGTTCCTCTGCCTTTTCTAAAACCAGCTTGAACATCTGGAAGTTCATGGTTCACGCATTGCTGAAGCCTGGCTTGGAGAATTTTGAGCATTACTTCACTAGTGTGTGAGATGAGTGCAATTGTGCGGTAGTTTGAGCATTCTTTGGCATTGCCTTTCTTTGGGATTGGAATGAAAACTGACCTTTTCCAGTCCTGTGGCCACTGCTGAGTTTTCCAAATTTGCTGGCATGTTGAGTGCAGCACTTTCACAGCATCATCTTTCAGTATTTGAAATAGCTCAACTGGAATTCCATCACCTCCACTAGCTTTGTTCGTAGTGATGCTTTCTAAGGCCCACTTGACTTCACATTCCAGGATGTCTGGCTCTAGGCGAGTGCTCACACCATCGTGATTATCTGGGTCATGAGTATGGTATTTAAAAAAAGATATCCTACTGTTTTTCCTATCTGTATTTTGAGATTGCATTGAATTTTTGCACTTACTTGAGGGGACCATCTTTTTAAATTTTTATTTATTTTTGGCATCGCCGTGTGGGGCTTTTCTCTAGTTTCAGTGAACGGGGCTGCCAGTCGGGGGCTACTGCCTGGCTGCGGTTCTCAGGCTTCTCATTGCAGTGGCTTCTCTCATTGCGGAGAATGGGCTCTAGGGCACACAGGCTTCAGGAGTTGTGGCACATGGGCTTAGTTGCCCCAAGACATGCGGGATCTTCCCAGATCATGGATTGAACACAAGATCAAACCCAACTCCTGAATTGGCAGGTCGATTCTTTACCACCAAGCTACGAGGGAAGCCCAGGAGAACATCTTAATGAAATTACTTCTTCCTATGATATTCTTTTAGTTATTTAAGATTCTTCTTGTATCCCTTGGTGAAGGTTTATTTATAGAGATTGTGAACATTTCTTATGTTTATTCCCAAATATTTGTTGTTTTAAATCCTTAAAAAATGTTTTTGCTTTTTTATTAAAAAAAATTCAAACTTACAGGGAAGTTGGAAAATAATACAAAGAGTTCTCATATTCCCTTACCAGTTTCACCAATATTCAATATTTTGCCACATTTACTTTATTATTGTCTTTCTCAATGTAAATTTTTTCCCTGAAGTTTTTGGGGATACGTTGTGATTATCTTGTCCCTTACTTCTTTAATTTTGTTCAAGGTAATAATGTGCTAGGGCTTCCCAGGTGGTTCAGTGGTAAAGAATCCAACTGCCAAGCAGGGGAGATGGGTTTGATCCCTGGGTTGGGAAGATCCCCTGGAGAAGGGAATGGCAACCCACTCCAGTATTGTTGCCTGGAGAATCCCATGGACACAGGAGCCTGGCAGGCTACAGTCTATGGGTCACAAAAGAGTCTGACACAACTCAGCAACTAAACAACAACAACAGCAATACTATTATTTAATCTGAAGCCCATATTCCAACTTGTCAATTGTCCCAATATTGTCGTTTGTAGCAACTTTTTTCTTTCCTGAGACAGGATCCATTTAGTCCAGGATCATGAATTGCATCAGTTGTCATGACTCTTCACCTTCTTTCCAGTGAACATTTCCTCAGTCTTTGTCTTTCATGAGGATGATGTGTTTGAAGAATATAGGTCAGTTGATTTATACTTTGGGTTTGTCTGATGTTTCCTCAAGGTTCAAGTTAGGATATGAACTTTCAGCTGAAAATAACACAAATACTACTGTATTCTCAGGGTTTCATATTCACAGTCTCATTTATGTTCATTGTTTCTTATTTTGGTGATATTAATTTCAATCATTAATTCACCTATGTCTTCTAATTAGTTAATATATGCATACATGTGTTTCTGCACATCTTGTGAGCAAAGGCACTGCCTGCCTCTGTCTGGATACTCTTCTTTTCAAGTTGTAGTGAACAGGTTGGAAAATAGAGATGGTGCCATTCTCTGTAGCAGAGGAAAATTTCATTTACTGTTCAGTATTGTGACTTTTGAAAGGAATCTGTATTACATATTTGGCCTTCTGGACCATTTCAGTCTGAGAATAGTACACCTTTCATCACAAAAGCCATTCAACAATAGGCTAATTTTCAAGAAATTCAATGGACCTTTCATATTCCCTACTGTCTACAGGTGTCTGGTATTGTTGAGTGTTGGAACGACCCCCAAAAACTTCTGCTCAAAAATATTTCTGATTCTACCTCCTTTACCTTTCTGCTCCACACACCTTAATAAGGCAGTTGGGTTACTGAATGTAGCTATCCCCAGAAAAGGATCATTTCCTATTGGTGTGCTCCTGGGTAGAGATCAGGGATGGAGGGGTATATAGACTTATCTGGACTCTATCCTGACTATTTCCAGGCATGGTGCACTCTTTCTTTCCCCTAACAGCAATCCTGGGCCAGCCTGAGTGGTACACCCTCTAAGTGGCAACCCTGCCCAAAAGGGGGCACAGAGGATAAACTTAATCTGGTTCAGGTACTCAGATTCTCTTTGGACTGAAAAGGTCTTAAATTGTAGGATAATGAACACACTATTCATCAGGTCCCTGTGCAGACCACAGTGGAGGACATACGAGTCTTTGTAAATTTTACTTTTTAAAATTTATTTTAATTAATGTTGTTTTGGCTGTGCTGGGTCTTCATTGCATTGGGTGGGTTTTTTCTAGTTGCAGGAAGCAGGGGCTACTCTTTATTGAGGTAGGTGCACAGGTTTCTCAATGTGGTGGTTTCTCTTGTTGTGGAGCACAGATTCTAGGCCCGTGGGCTTCAGCAGTTATGGCACATGGGCTTAACTGCTCCTTGGCATGTGGAATCTTCCCGAACCAGGGATGGAACCCATGTCCCCTGCATTAGCTTACCTACTGTGCCACCAGGGAAGTCTCTGTAAATTTTATTTTAAGATAGCCTTGTCCATCTTGCACCTGATCTTTCCAGACAAAATATCTGAGTACAAGTAGAGTATGACTGGAAAGAAGATGAAGTTATAGCTACTGGACTGGGACACAAAGATTTTGTTGCAACAGAGAGAAAACAACCACCCAATCTCTAACGGAACACCTTAGAGCCCAGTGATATGGAGGAGGGAAGGACTTTAGTGATCTTTTTCTTTCAGAATCATCTCTGGCACTTTCCTCATGAAAGCCTCAAAAATGCTCTATTGTGGCTCCCAAACTGTCACGAGTACCTTGAGTTTAATTGACTGCTGGGTCTGTCATCTCCCACCAGGTAGAAGGGAAACCAAGAAAGTGTGATGTCCTAAAAGGCAAGTAAAAAAAGTGTTTCAAGAAGTATGGAAAGAATCAACTGTGCAAATGCTGCTGTCAGTGTGAGTAAGAGGAGAACTTATAACTGGTCACTGATACGGTAATATAGAGGTCACTGGTCATATTGTCTCTTACAGTTTCAGTCATAGAGACCTGGCAGTGAGAAAGAAATGCTAAGGAGAGATGGGTGTTTGTTTTGTTTTTGAGGATGTGGGGAAGAAATGAAAGCTAAATTCTCTTCTTCCCTGGTGGGAAGTGAATAGATGATATATAACTCCATTATTTTGATTAGATCAATATTCAGAGTTTAATTTATTATGACTATGTAAACTCTTGGAGAAGGAAATGGTAACCCACTCCAGTATTCTTGCCTGGAGAATCTCATGGAGGGAGAAGCCTGGTAGGCTACAGTCCACGGGGTTGCAAAGAGTCAGACACGACTGAGTGACTTCACTTCATTTCATGTAAACTTTATATGTAGATGAAACAGGTGGTAAACTATGATTATTTTTCCTTTGCTGTGCAAGTTTTTGCAGAATGCAAAAGGAATTGGTATCTAGTCTACAAGTGGAGAATTTGACCCTAGAATTAGTTTTCTAATGTACTTTCTACTACTGAAACTCTAAACTCTCCACCACTATCTAAATCTCTTCTCAAAACTTTCATAAGGGTTAGATAGTCCCACACATTAACAAAATTGGTTCATCCATTGAAATAAAAAAGAAGGCAGAGTGCATCCCTCTAAGTGAAGGTAAGTTGGTAGATATGTTGGAAGGATCTTGAGAAAGTTATTTTCTGATTGCAGCTGTTTTCTCAATGGAATAAGAAGCAAGTTCATCAGTGAGAGTGAGAAAGGTCAAGGGGTGAGAAATTTAAGAAGAGAGAGGAAAGTGTGAAACAGTTGTGGAGGAAACCGGGAGAGTAAATAGACAAGGGAAATGAAATTTGGTTTCCCAGGTATGCTGGGGGCCCTCTTGAGGCCTGTGATCACCAGTTTAAAGTGATGCCTCTCAGCATGCCATGTGATTTCTTTCTAGGCATGTTCAAGTGCTCAGATTTTGGAACAGAGTAGGCAGAGCATTAGATCAGGGTTGTATTAACAACTTTGCCAGACAAGCACAGCAAAAGGCAGAAGGGATGGGAGTGGAGGTGTTATGCAAGAGAATGGTGATGATGATGATGATGAACCATGGGTCTAAGCTGGATAAGGAAGGAAATGCGGATGTCAAGGGGTGACTGGACCATCACCATGTAGTAGAGTGGAGGGAGTGGATATTCTGGGAAAGGCAAAGAGTTGTTGGAGTGATGTTGTTAAGGGAATGAAATGAAATAAAATATTTGAAGATAATTTGAAGTTGTTGGGAATGACAGTGTCTAGATATAACCATGAATGAGGTCGGGGGGAAAAGTGGTGGGATCCTGCAGTCGCTTGATCTGTAGAGCAAACAACAGTGATGACATATAAAGAACACTATATTGGTGGTACTCACTCCACCTACTTTAATGAAGAATTTTGTTACAGCTTATCTTAGGAGAACCAAATGAACATAGCACACTGCTATGGATAAGGTAGCTGAAGGGAAAAAAAGCAAGGTCCACCTAAATAAATATCACTCTAAGTACTCAAAACTATTTTTAAAATAAATACCTGTTGAGTTCAGTTCAGTCACTCAGTCGTGTCTGATTCTTTGCAACCCCATGGACTGCAGCATGCCAGGCCTCCCAGTCCATTCATCAACTCCTGGAGTTTACCCAAACCCATGTCCATCCAGTTGGTGATGCCATCCAACCATCTCATCCTCTGTCGTCCCCTTCTCCTCCTGCCCTCAATCTTTCCCACCATCAGGGTCTTTTCAAATGAGTCAGCTCTTCACATCAGGTGGCCAAAGTATTGGAGTTTCAGCTTCAACATTAGACCTTCCAGTGAATACCCAGGACTGATCTCCTTTAGGATGGACAAGTTGGATCTCCTTGCAGTCCAAGGGACACTCAAGAGTCTTCTCCAGCACCACAGTTCAAAAGCATCAATTATTTTGGTGCTCAGCTTTCTTTACAGTCCAACTCCCATCCATACATGATTACTGGAAAAACCACAGCCTTGACTAGATGGACCTTTGTTGACAAAGTAATGTCTCTGCTTTTTGATATGCTGTCTAGGGTGGTCATAACTTTCCTTCCAAGGAGTAAGCGTCTTTAAATTTCATGGCTGCAATCACCATCTGCAGTGATTTTGGAGCCCTCCAAAATAAAGTCTGTCACTGTTTCCACTGTTTCTCCATCTATTTCCCATGAAGTGATGGGACCAGATGCCATGATCTTCGTTTTTTGAATGTTGAGCTTTAAACCAACTTTTTCACTCTCCTCTTTCACTTTCATCAAGAGCCTCTTTAGTTCTTCTTCACTTTCTGCCATAAGGGTGGTGTCATCTGCATATCTGAGGTTATTGATATTTCTCCCAGAAATCTTGATTCCAGCTTGCGCTTCTTCCAGCCCAGCATTTCTCATGATGTACTCTGCATATAAGTTAAATAAGCAGGGTGACAATATACAGCCTCGACGTACTCCTTTTCCTATTTGGAACCAGCCTGTTGTTCCATGTCCAGTTCTAATTGTTGCTTCCTGACTTGCCTACAGATTTCTCAAGAGGCAGTTTAGATGGTCTGGTATTCCCATCTCTTTCAGAATTTTCCACAGTTTGTTGTGATCCACACAGTCACAGGCTTTGGCATAGTCAATAAAGCAGAAATATGTTTTTCTGTAACTCTCTTGCTTTTTCGATGATCCACCAGATGTTGGCAATTTGATCTCTGGTTCCTCTGCCTTTTCTAAATCCAGCTTGAACATGTGGAAATTCACAGTTCACATATTGCCAAAGCCTGGCTTGGAGAGTTTTGAGCATTACTTTACTAGTGTGTGAGATGAGTGCAACTGTGCAGTAGCGTGAGCATTCTTTGGCATTGCCTTTCTTTGGGATTGGAATGAAAACTGACCTTTTCCAGTCCTGTGGCCACTGCTGAGTTTTCCTAATTTGCTGGCATATTGAGGGCAGCACTTTCACAGCATCATCTTTCAGGATTTGAAATAGCTCAACTGAAATTCCATCACCTCCACTAGCTTTGTTTGTAGTGATGCTTTCTAAGGCCCACTTGATTTCACATTCCGGGATGTCTGGCTCTAGGTGAGTGATCACACCATCGTGATTATCTGGGTCGTGAAGATCTTTTTTGTACAGTTCTTCTGTGTATTGTTGCCACCTCTTCTTAATATCTTCTGCTTCTGTTAGGTCCATACCATTTCTGTCCTTTATTGAGCCTATCTTTGCATTAAATGTTCCCTTGGTAGCTCTAATTTTCTTGAAGAGATCTCTAGTATTTCCCATTGTATTGTTTTCCTCTATTTCTTTGCACTGGTCACTGAGGAAGTCTTTCTTATCTCTCCTTGCTATTTTTTGGACTTCTGCATTCAGTTGGGTATATGTTTCCTTTTCTCCTTTGCTTTTGGCTTCTCTTCTTTTCACAGCTATTTGTATGGCCTCCTCAGACAGCCATTTTGCTTTTTTGCATTTCTTCTTAGGGATGGTCTTGCTCCCTGTCTGTTGTCATGAACCTCTAGTTCATCAGGCACTCTGTCTATCGGATCTAGTCTCTTAAATCTATTTCTCACTTCTACTGTATAATCATAAGGGATTTGATTAGACCTGAATGGTCTAGTGGTTTTCCCTACTTTCTTCAATTTAAGTCTGAATTTGGCAATAAGGAGTTCATGATCCGAGCCACAGTCAGCTCCTGGTCCTGTTTTTGCTGACTGTATAGAGCTGTAAATATCCATTAATGGATAAATAGATAAATAGAATGTGTTATATCTATAAATTGAAATATCATTTGGCAATAAAAAGGAATCAAATTTTGATACATGTTGGGCTTCCCTGGTGGCTCAGATTGTAAAGAATCTACATGCTACAAAGCAGATATACCTTGAAGACGTTATACTAAGTGAAAGAAATCATTCACAGACCACCTCATATCGTATGATTCCATTTATATGAAATGTCTAGGGTAGACGAATCTACAGATCAGTAGGTAGGCAGAAAATAGGTAGGTGATTTCCTAAGGCTGGAGGAGGGAGGGTGAGGGGACACGTGGAATGACTGTTAATGGGCACGGAGTTTCTTTTTAAGGTGATAAAAATGTTTTAAAATTCCAGATGAACTCTGTGACTATACCAGAAACCCCCGAATTGTGCACTTTCAATGGATGAACCACTGGTATGCTGTGTGCATTGTATCTCAATAAGTATGCTATTTTTAGAAATGAGAAATAAATCTTCAAATAATCAGCAATTGATTAACACATATGAAGAAACTGAGTTTTAAGTGATTTGCTTAAATGCTGCTGCTTAGAGCCAAGATTTAAACTGGGGTTGTCAGCTCTGAGATCAGACTCCTGACTTCATAGCACACTCTGAACTGACATTGCCAATTTCATATTTGTTCCATTTGCCCCATTTATTGTCTCTAGTTTATTAAGGATATGTTTACTCAAGGATAGTAGGAGGGCAAATCTATGAGTAGAATAACTATCCTCAGCGAAAATATTCTGGCAAAAGGCTGAGGAGGGACTGTGAATGTGGTGAGGGGACTATTCTCTAAATTTTGAGTTGTTTCTTTTAGTGTGTGATTGTGTATGAGTGTTCTGTGGGTTTGAGGTCTTTTGTATTCAGTATATTGTGTTTTTTCCTTTATGAATGCAACAAAAAGTTTTGGGCATCTGTAATATGCCAGAAACCATCTCCTATAAGAGAAATCACTGGTGCCTACCTACTCCTTCCTCCTAGAAATTTTGGGAGAACCTAGCTTGTACCTGTTGATAACTACTTGAACTACCAATTCATAGTCTTGAGTTCTGCACCTTATAAGCCAATTCTCTAAACCTATATGAAATGAATCTCTCCTAAATAGTATTTTAAAACTGTTTCTAGTAAAGAGAGTATTCTTAAAACTGTCCAATGGTAGTTTTCTTCTTTTTGTTGAATAAGAATGGGTTGGTTATTTTCAGCATTTGAATTGCTTTTTATGGAAATGCTATGGGTTTTAGCACTATTAGCATTATTAAATACAGTGTAATCTACTTGTACATCTGTACAAGATCCAATAACTGGATGGTGGTTTAGTCGCTAAGTTGTATCCTACTCTTTGCAACCCCATGGACTGTAGCCCACCAGGCTCCTCTGTCAATGGGATTTCCCAGGCAAGAATACTGGAATGGGTTGCTATTTCCTTCTGCAGGGGATCTTCCCAGACCAGGGATCGAACCTGGGTGTCCTGTATTGCAAGCGGATTCTTTACCACTGAGCCACCAGGAAGTTCATCAATAACCAGAAGTCTCTATTTGTCTATATCTATTGATATAATTTTTTAAGATTATAAACCTGTTTCAAGATGATAAAATCATAGGAAGTGATGGCACCTTAAAAATGCTCCAGTCCAGTTCTTCTGTATCCTGGTTGAGGAAACTGAGGTTCAGAGAAACTGGGATTCGCTGTGAGCATCTGCCCTCTGGGGGGGTCTATTGTCTCCAACTGACCATTATTTAAAATTTCAACAACATGGCATGACAAAGGCATTTGTGATGAATGGCTCCATATTTTCTACCAAGAGAAGTTTAGGTGAGGAAACTGGATCAACACGAGGGATTGGAGTTTAATTTTTCTTTACACTGTACAAGATTTTGAGAAAATATCAGTTGTGAATATCAAATAAAAGGGGTTAGGCTAAAAAATCCCCAAACACCCTTTTTTGGTGCAGCAATTATTTACTTTCATTATAAATTGTGTTTATTAAGAGTTATTCTTAGTTAATCTTACTCCCATCTCCCAAATTTATTTTATTGTTTTCCCAGTACAAAAATAATACACATGCACATTATAGGAAAATTAGACAAGCAAAAATTATATAGAACACTGATAATCCCACATCTTTTAGAGCCATCTACTTTCTAGTTTGTTTCATGTATTTTTAGTATACAAATTATTATATAAATGAGATTACACTGTGAAGTGCTTTTTAAATTTAAGTTTTGAGAATCTTTCCATGCTTAGCAGTATATTTTTCTGCCCATTGGGGTTTTTGTTCATTTGCTTTTATGTTAGAAAAATACCTCCAAGGGAGCATTCTTATATTCAGCAGATACTGATTAACCACCTGCTATGTGCTGTGCCAGCCCAAGGAGGATACAATAGTGAACAGGACAGATACAGTCCTTATATCCTACAGGGGAACACAAGCAATACACAAGTGCATACAAAATAATTGACAGTTTAAGATATATGAAGTCAATAAGAAGTGAGCTCCAGTAGAATCAGAAGGCACCAGTTTTAGGGAGAGTGATCAGGAGAAGCCTCTGAAGACATGCATGACACAGACAGGAGGAGGAGGAGGAGATGTTTCCAGGTATAAACAACATGTACAGTCGTGTGATGAGCATTCCAGGGTGAAGCACTTCACTGCCAAAGCCCTGAGTGGTGGGAAGAACTTAATTCATCAAATTCAGTCAGGGAAGGGACTTCTCTGGTGGTCCAGTGGCTAAGACACCATGCTCCCAAAGTAGGTGCCTGAGTTGGATCCCTGGTGCCCTGGTCGGGGAACTAGATCCCATATGTTGCAACTAAGTTCTGAATACTGAAACTAACATCCAGCACAGCGCCCCCCACCCCCGCCCCCGTCCCTGTGTTTTCAATCAGGGAAAAAGCACATGAACTGAAAAAACGATTTAAGGTGCCATTCCATGCATTCATTGTGTGGCTTTTGACAAAATCATTTTGACTGTTTCAGCCTTGACAATACTGAGTGGATGGTAGGGAAGCCTCCTTCTAGGCTTAAGATGAGACAGAACCTATGACAGAACTTGGAAGTCAGTCCAGGACTCTTTGTATTGTTGATCACACATGTCACCTTGTTCAGATGGACTCAAATTTGAATCCCTAATCAGTGAAACAGAGCAGAAAGAGTGGGTAAGATGAAGTCTGGCCTGGGTCTGAATCTTGGCTACATACCAGTGTAATCATGGACAGATTATTTAGTCCTTTTAAATCTCAGCCTTCTCATGCGTAAAGCAGCAGTCGTGCTTCCTGCCTCCCGCAGCTCTTGTGGAGATGAAGGAAGATGAGGTGGGTGAGCACTTAGCACAGGCCCTGGCACATAGCAAGCTCTCCAGAAATTCATACCAAATTCATCAGAGAATTCAGCTTTAGATGAAATCTATCTGCGTGTGTGTTAGTTGCTCAATCGTGTCCGACTCTTTGTGACCCTATAGTCTGTAGCCCTCCAAGCTCCTCTGTCCATGGAATTCTCCAGACAAGAATACTGGAGTGGGTTGTCATTCCCTGCTTCAGAGGATCTTCCCAACCCAGGGATCGCACACGGGTTTCCTACATTGCAGGCAGATTCTTTATCATCTGAACCACCAGGAATCTCTTAAATAGACTTTCTATACATTTGTTTCTGAGATTATTGAGGTTATAAGAAGAAAGTTAACACTTACATGAATACGTTTGGAAACACAGGGTATTTTATTTTGGTGGTATTTTAAAGCTGAATGGTCATAATGTTTTAGAAGCTGAGCCCCTCCCTCACAGAGAGTTTGTAATTCCTGGTCTGTGTTTCTGCTTGGCTCAGAAGTATTCCTGTCCTACTTTTGCAGCTTTGGTCATTTATAATTTTTTTCTCCTGAATCTAGTCTCTTTCTTCTAAACAGTACACCCTTCAGTTGAGTTCACACGCTCAGTCATGTCCGACTCTTTGCGACCCCATGGACTGCAGCACACCAGGCTTCCCTGTCCATCACCAACTCCCAGAGCCTACTCATAAACAGTGTACCCTTCAAGTTAAGGAAAAAAAAATGATAATGCTGACCACATTTGAAAGAGCAGGAATGCTTATCAAATATGCTACAGTGTCCTCAGGAACCTGGGGGCACTTTCCCCATGGAGGGCCTGGGATCGCTGTGGTTATGGAGCACACACGTGGAGCAGGAAAGCTTCACAGGCACACATAACATTGTGTGTTCAAGTTCGTGTTGTTTGCTGCCTTTTGGAAAGCATAAGCACTTTTCTTTTTGAAAGTGAGCATGCGTATATAATGGGGTTTCCCAGGTGTCACAGTGGTAAAGAATCTACCTGCCAATACAGGAGACACAGGAGACTCAGGTCCAATTTCTGGATTGGGAATATCCCCTGGAGTAGAAAATGGCAACCCACTCCAGTATTCTTGCCTGGAAAATTCCACAGACAGAGAGGCCTGGCAGGCTACAGTCCATGGGTTGCAAAGATGCGACTGAACATGCAGGCATATATAGTACATTTGTTTGGTTTGGTTTTTAATCAGACATTAATCAATGAATCTTCTCCTTGGGGAAAAAAAATCATCTTCCACCCTTTAAAAATCAATTTAGTCATAGGAAATATAAAATAACTAACCCCCATTCATAGGCAATAACTCTGCCTTGAACTAATAATATAGACAAAGGGGATTTTCCTTTTCTGGTGCTGAATACTTCAGTAACTCCTTACCCTTCTTTCCTCATTCACCCAAAGCACTTCTGCTTTACTTATTTATTTTTAAAATTTTTGTTGGAGTATAGTTGTTTACAGTATTGTGTTAGTTTATGCTGTACAGCAGAGTGAATCAGTTATACATATATACATATCCACTCTTTTATTTTTATTTATTTTTTGGCTGTTCCACAGGGCATATGGGATCTTAGTTCCCCAATCAGGAATTGAATCAGTGACCCCTGCAGTGGAAGCATGGAGTCTTAACCACTGGACCATCAGGGAAGGCTCTGTGCACTCTTTTTTAGATTATATTCCCATATGGAAATATAATTCTACTCAATTTCTACTCAATGCTCATTTCTACTCAATACTCATTATAGAGTATTGAGTAGAGTTCCCTGTGCTCTACAGTATGTCCTTATTAGTTATCTATTTTACATGTAGTATGTATATATGACTTCTCTGGTGGCTCAGTTGGTAAAGCATATGCCTACAATGAGAGAGACCCGGGTTCGATCTCTGGGTCGGGAAGATCCTCTGGAGAAGGAAATGGCAACCCAGTACTCTTGCCTGGAGAATCCCATGGATGGAGGAGCCTGGTGGGCTACAGTCCATGGGGTCGCAAAGAGTCAGACATGACTGAGTGACTTCACTTTTACTGTCTTTTCATTTTCAGTGTATATATGTCAATCCCAATCTCCGAGGTTATCCCTCTCCATTTCCCCCCTGGGCTTCCAGGTGGCACACTGGTAAAGAATCCACCCGCCATTGCAGAGGACTCAGATACTCAGGTTTGATCCTGGGTCAGGAAGATCCCCTGGAGAAGGAAATGGCAGTTTTCTTCCTTGGAAAATTCCCTGGACAGAGGAGCCTGGTGGGCTATAATCCATGGAGTCTCAAAGAATCGGATGTGATTGAGCACACATACACACCATTTCCCCCTGTCAAAATTTGTTTTCTATATCTGAAAGCACCTCTGCTTTGATTTAGGGAGGGGAAGAACTAATATTTAAAGGACATTTGTAGTTTTTGTTGACCCCAGCTAATCAAAGAATCATGTGGACTAGCCCATACTTCCTTTCTTCACAAACACACACACACACACACATGGAGAACATGAAAGATATAAAACATCAACATTTTGAGAGGAAGATGAAGAATCTAGACAAAAAGGGGGTTGAAATGGACAGCAAGGAGGAGACAGAGAGGTCTCACTATTTCTCAGTGTGGAAGAGAGAGGGTGTTAAGAAAGACAGCATGGTGAGAGAGAGTCATGGCAAATGACGAGAAAATGCAGAGACAAAAGAGAGTGGGAAAGAAGGAAAAAAGAAACACAGGGAAAGCAAATTAGGCAAGTACTTGATTTGATTTTGAGTCACTGATATAGTTTTCACCAACTGTTCCCTTGTTTGGGGGGGGGTCTCCTAGCTTCAGTGCAGGATACCCATGGTCCCAAAATGCTGCTTGTGTTTTTAACTTCTATACTTGTTTCTCTGATTGCTCTAAACTTCAGTTTTAAACAGCTTCTTAAGTAGAAATTATCTGCAAAATGTGTCGTCATTTTGTATAGTATAGTAATATTTTGATCTGATCCCTTGAGCTCAAGGTTTTTTGTTCTTTCAAGCTAGACTTCAGATTTTTTAACCTGGAATCTAAGGACTTACCTGATTGAGCTCTGCTCACCTCCCTTGTTACCCTAGCAAATGTCAGCTACTTTGGCAAGCTGCTTTTTCTCCGGCCAACTTTGTGCCATTCCCTCCTTTCAGGAATCGGCTTCCTTTCCCCCTCCTCCTTTGGGGTCTTGTCCCAAACTCGTGTCTTCCATGATTTCTAATCATTCCAGCCTATAGCTATCTTTTTCTCCACTGAGATCTTGTAACATTCATGATTTGTAGCATTAATCTGGTGCTTAACCATATATGACATCATTTTGCTAGTGCTAACTGAATTGTAGCTCCCTAAAGACAAGGTTTTGGAGAAGGAAATGGCAACCCACTCTGGTGTTCTTGTCCGGAGAATCCCAGGGACGGGGAAGCCTGGTGGGCTGCTGTCTATGGGGTCGCACAGAGTTGGACACGACTGAAGCAACTGAGCAGCAGCAGCAAAGACAAGGTTAGGTCTTATTTATTTTATAAGATAACACCCAGAAAAGTTTTCTGTCAGACAATCAGAATCCACTTGGGGGTACCTTGGCCACATTTATCAATGATCCTAGTCTCAGTTTGTTCATCTGTAAAATGGAAATAAGAATAATTCCCCTATGAGGGTGAGATTTAAGTGAGATTGAAACAAATTGTGTTAACACATAAAATTGGTTCTAAAGTACTAATTTTTATGATAATAATAGTTTCTATTAATGTTATTAATGTAACAATTGATTAAGAGTTTATTTGCCATCATTACTGTGATAATCCCTGTCATTTGATCAGAGAAAACACATAATTAAAAAGCCACCTTTTTTTTTTTAATTCTAGAGTTTGATTTCTTTGTCCTTCCTTTAGATTTCAGATGCCTTCTCTAGTTGGTCAGTTGGTGGTCATTCAACAGGCTTTGACAAGGTCCATTTTGTATGCTGGTGGTGCTTATACCAAACCACCTGTCAGAAATTTTAGCAAAAATTGTGATCCAATATACCCACTGAATTGATAAGCGCTCTTCGTTAAAATAGAAAAATAACTTAATCTAGCTATGTAATAGATTACCTAATTGATAATCTCTAGCCACATGTATTTGAGACATGTACAGGTAACTTCATCTTCAGGTACAGCTAGATCAAGGATGAAATGATGCTATCGAGGCTTATTCTCGCTCTGCTCTCCTGTAGTTGGCTTCATATCTTTTCATTGTGGATAAGCTTTCTCCATTCAGTTAGAGAAGATATCTTCTGGCAGCTCCAAGCTTACTGCTTCAGCTTCATCAAAGTTCTGTAACTCTCACTATGTAGCTTGGACATCCTGGACTAATACAATGCTCTCATTGGTCATGCTTGAGTCATATGCCTATTCATGTATTTTGTGGGCTGGTTCTACAGGAACCACATGGATCAAGAGTAAGGAAGTGGTGATATTTCAAAGGAAAATCTACCAGTAGAAGGAGGAATGGTATCTGCTGCTACTGCTAAGTCGCCTCAGTCGTGTCCGACTCTGTGCAACGCCATACACGGCAGTCCACCAGGCTCCCCCATCCCTGGGATTCTCCAGGCAAGAACACTGGAGTGTGTTGCCATTTCCTTCTCCAATGCATGAAAGTGAAAAGTGAAAGTGAAGTCGCTCAGTTGTGTCCGACTCTTTGCGACCCCATGGACTTCAGCCTACCAGGCTCCTCTGTCCATGGGATTTTCCAGGCAAGAGTACTGGAGTGGGTTGTCATTGCTTTCTCCAGAATGGATACCTGCTACTGCTACTGCTAAGTCACTTCAGTCGTGTCCGACTCTGTGCGACCCCATAGATGGCAGCCCACCAGGCTCCCCCGTCCCTGGAATTCTCCAGGCAAGAACACTGGAGTGGGTTGCCATTTCCTTCTCCAATGCATGAAAGTGAAAAGTGAAAGTGAAGTCGCTCAGTTGTGTCTGACTCTTAGTGACCCCATGGACTGCAGCCTACCAGGCTCCTCCATCCATGGGATTTTCCAGTCAAGAGTACTGGAGTGGGGTGCCATTGCCTTCTCCGGAATGGATACCTATCAGGCCTCAACTTCAGGTATTCATCACAATCACCTGTTACACCTGTAGTCATTTATATTTCTGCTGCTGCTGCTAAGTCGCTTCAGTCGTGTCCGACTCTGTGCGACCCCATAGACGGCAGCCCACCAGGCTCCCCCGTCCCTGGGATTCTCCAGGCAAGAACACTGGAGTGGGTTGCCATTTCCTTCTCCAATGCATGAGAGTGAAAAGTGAAAGTGAAGTCGCTCAGTCGTGTCTGACTCTTAGTGACCTCATGGACTGCAGCCTACCAGGCTCCTCCATCCATGGGATTTTCCAGGCAAGAGTACTGGAGTGGGTTGCCATTGTCTTCTCCAGAATGGATACCTATCAGGCCTCAACTTCAGGCATTCATCACAATCATCTGTTACACCTGTAGTCATTTATATTTCTACTCAGTGGCAGCTACTCTTCATTTTTTGGAATATGGGAAGAGCCTCATTCAGAGTTCTTGGCATAACAAGGTTCTGGTTAACATCTAGCATTTTGTTAATGAGACAAGGAACAAAAAAGACCTTTTCCTGCGTCTCTATTTCTCACCCTACCTCTTCACGGAGGCCAAGTGGGAAGGAATCCAGAGATTATTATGCAGAGGGTAGAAGAGAAGATGAACCTGACACGAGCCATCTGGGCTCTGCTTTCCCCCATAGACTGCTGAGCCTGTTTCTTCCCATCTCTATTCTGAGAAAGTAAGAGTTTTATGGTTTCCATGGCAACCATCAACCTGGTCCATTTAACCAGCAGAACTTTCATTTCCCAGGTCAGGGACGACTGGGTCCTTTTCGTACATTCTCATACACAGTCAGGGCCATTGCCACAGCTACATCATAGGGTTTCCTCCTCAGCTGAATTATGGTCAGATTTTACCACCATTACCCCTGCCTTGAAGCTTCCCTGACCTGGATTTCATATCATTTCCTCCTGCCAAAGAAACGGTTGTTCCAGGTGGGGCTCTCTTTCCTTCAGCACCTGTGAATGCAGGCAACCATATCAGAGTCCCTTACTGTGCTGAGAGAGGATCTTCATTGCTGACAACATGTGCATTTTGTTCATTACTTTCTTACAAAACTTTTATGTTCTGATCCTCTTTTCTAATCATATCATTTTCCAGAGAATTGGGAAATCAGGTAATCTCTTTTCTCTCATCAATGAAAAAAAACACTCTAAAACATTGGTTCTTTGTACTTACAAAAAAAACATTAAAGGCACTATTTGTTGTGGGTCTTTGTTGCTCAAACCTCACATCTGGTATTCTGTTCCATTTGCCATGGAAATGGGAAGAACTCTGTGTAGCTATGGAAATGGTGATCTACTGTTTTCAGCTGTATTAACAGCCCATTCTGATATGAGTAACTGTAACAAGCCTGTAGCTCTTCCCTAGTGGCTCGGTGGTAAAGAACTTGCCTTCCAATGCAGGGGACATGGGTTTGATCCCTGGATTGGGAAGAACCCCTGGAGAAGGAAATGGCAACCCACTCCAGTATTCTTGCCTGGGAAATTCCCTTGATAGAGGAGCCTGACCCCATTCCATGGGGGTCACAAAAGAGTCGGATATGACCTGTGACTAAACAACAAAAAGAAGCCAGTAGTTTTCTAAATCAGTGGTCAAAGCTAAACCATCTTCCATTCGTTGTTTTATATAAAAAGACGCTTGCTCCTTGGAAGAAAAGCTATTACCAGCCTAGACAGCATATTAAAAAGCAGAGACATTACTTTGCTGACAAAGGTCCATCTAATCAAAGCTATGGTTTTTCCAGTAGTCATGTATGGATATGAGAGTTGGACCATAAAGAAAGCTGAGCGCCAAAGAATTGATGCTTTTGAACTGTGGTGTTGGAGAAGACTCTTGAGAGTCCCTTGGACTGCAAGGAGATCAAATCAGTCAAAGGAATGGTTTAGGTCAAACCTAAAGGAAATCAGTCCTAAATATTCATTGGAAGGACTGATGCTGAAGCTGAAGCTACAATACTTTGGCTACCTGATGTGAAGAACTGACTCATTTGAAAAGACCCTGATGCTGGGAAAGATTGAAGGCAGGAGGAGAAGGGGATGACAGAGGATGAGATGGTTGGATGGCATCACCGACTCGATGGACATGACTGAGCAAGCGCTGGAAGTTGGGAATAGACAGGGAAGCCTGGCGTGCTGCAGGCCATGGAGTCACAGAGTCAGACATGACTGAACAACTGAACTGAATTTAACTGATTAATAGGTATGACCTGTGTTTATCCTGGAACTCCCACTCAGCGAAGGGAGAGGATCTTTGCCATTTCCTGCATTACCTTCTGTAGGGACATGACTTGCCCTGGCCCTACCTAAAGCAGGTGCCCAGTGATTGCCGACCAAGATGCTGGCACTTTGGCTCTCCACTTGGTGCCTTCGTTTCTCTATAAATAGCATATGTGTCATATGACATGTCTTCCTCCTTTCTTTGGAGAAAAATGGTGAAGACAGTTCATAGTATGGCTTGAATCTTATTCTTATTTCATTAATTTAAAGAGTACAACTAAGTAGGTTTTAATATATTCACAAAGTTGTATTACACCAAATTCCAGGAAATTTTCATCTCTCTCAAAAGAAACTGTACCCACTATTATGCACTATCTGTCATTCCCCATTTCCCATCCTTCCTAGCCTCTGGAAATCACCATTTTACTTCCTTTCTCTATGGATATGTCTATTCTGGACATTTTGTAGACATGGAATCACATAATATGTAGATTTTTATGTATGACTCCTTTCACTTACCATGTTTTCAAGGTTCATCCATGTATTCAGTTCAGTTCAGTAGCTCAGTCGTGTCCAACTCTTTGCAACCTCAGGAATCACAGCACTCCAGGCTTCCCTGTCCATCACCAACTCCCAGAGTTCACTCAGACTCACTTCCATTGAGTCGGTGATGCCATCCAGCCATCTCATCTTCTGTCATCCTCTTCTCCTCCTGCCCCCAATCCCTCCCAGCATCAGAGTCTTTTCCAATGAGTCAGCTCTTCGCATGAGATGGCCAAAGTACTGGAGTTTCCATGTATCAATACTTCATTCTCTTTTATAGCTGAATAATACTCCACTATATGGATATACTACATTTAGTTTATCCATTCATCAGTTGATGGATATTTGAATTGTTTCCATGGTTCAGCTATTATGAATAATGCTTCTATGAACTCCTCTGTACAATTTTTGTGTGGACAGACATTTTCAGTCCTCCTGGGTATATACCCAGGAGTGGTATTGCTAGGTCATACAGTAGCTCCATGTTTAACTTTTTTAGGAACTGCCAAATTATTTCCTATTACATTATCAAATATTTAAAAAATTATAGCTATACATTTGAGTTTAGTGCACTTTATTGAATGCATGTTAAACTCTATTTGACAAAATTCTATGCAATGATGTTAGTTTAGAAAGAAAGGCACTTTCATGCTTTGCTAGTGATGATTTGTTGCAAATTATCTAGAAAGCAATATGGCTAGTTATCAAGAGCATTAATAATGTTCAAATACTTTATCCTAGGATTTCCACCTCTAAAATATGATGAAAGTTTACACACAAAGACACACCTTATATGAATGAAAACCTGGAGCACAGAAATGCACAATAGACTAACGCTTACAAGTATTATGATAAATCTGCATGGTATGATTTTTAAGAATCTGTCAAATATTAGTTTACCAAGTTTTTAGATGATGGAACATGTTTTGAGAATAAACAACATACAAAGTTATAATTCTGGAAGAAACACAATTTTATATTAAAATACTTAGGAAAAGAAAATAAATGATTATGGCAGAGTAATTATTGCTGCTGTACTGTGTCTAGATGTTGAAGTTATGGGTCATTAGGGTTTTTTTTAACTTCTTTATAATTTTTAGTGCACTCTATTAGTTTAATAATCTATAATAAAACCAATAAGTAAGTAAACAAAAAATTAACACCCAGTTTCTAGAATCCTCTATTTCCTGTTACCTTTTCTGCTAGACTCTTAAGCGTCTTCCAAGGTGCAAGTCAAAGGTCACCTCGTCTGTGGAAATCTTCCTAGAACCTTGGGAACAGTTAGTCACTCTCTCCTTTGTGTCTGTCAGCTCCTTGCATGGAGCTTTCCCCGTCAGATATCACAGCGACTCCACTGTTTGTTGCTCCCGCTAGACTGAGGCTAAGGAGCCATGATTTGCCATCTTGTCTCTGTGGTATCCAGGACAGCATATGGTACAAAATAGATACTTCATTCATCATTATTATGGATGTTAACTGGCTTAGTTCACTATCCCCTCATTCTCATGCTTGAGATACACATCCCGGGTGATAGTCCCAAGAAACCAAAGAGCTAGAAGCCATGAGGGCAAAGATATTTCTCAGCTCCATCAAGGATTGACTTGATGTTTTCCTGCTCGTGGTCACATGATCCTTCAAGGTGAGTGTCATTTCTGTCCCTGGCAGAAGAAATACCATCTTCTGAAACAGAATGAATAATTTGTGGCTGATTTCTGCTACAGCTGAACTCTGGTCTTTTCTATAGTGAATGGATTAGACTGCCCTAAGTAAAATTAGTCAAAAACTTTTAGGTGAAAACATCATCATGTCTTAGGTCTCCTCTCTGGCAATCTTAAGATCTAGTCCTGAGAGTAGCCTTTTTGGATTCAGGTCTGTAAAGTAGATGGGCCTAGATTTTCTTACTCCACGAATACCCAGTAAGAAACTTTCTCACATGTGTTATGCTAATGAGTTAGTTACAAAATGCATTAGCTATGTGGCAAAATGAGATCCAAAGTTAGATGATATTCAAGGCTGTTTTTTCTCCTAAAAGTGAAAACCAGGTAAAAAAAATGAGATAAAATATACACAATACTGAATGACACGAGACCAAAGTGAATGATCTTATATCCAAAGAGGTGAGCTCTTATTCTATGCCTGTGTACAACCCAATGACAGTGAATTCTCTTTTCCCTTTGTGAAGGTTAATTTCATATGTCAGCTTGGCTAGGTCATAGTATTCAGATACTTGGTTAAACATTATTCTAGAAGCTTCTGTGAAGGTATTTTTTTAGTGAGATTAACACTTTAATCTTTATGTGGTGTATACACACACACACACACACACACACAATGGAATACTACTCAGCCATACAAAAGAATGAAATTTTGCTATTTGCAGCAACACAGATGGACTTGGAGAGCATTATGTTAAGTGATATAAGACAGAGAAAGACAAATGCTGTATGATATCATTTATATGTGGAATCTAAAAAATGCAGCAAACCAGTGAATATAACAAAAAAGAAGCAGACTCACAGATTTAGAGAATAAACTGGTAGTTGCCAGTGGGGAGAGGCAATATAGGGGTAGAGGATTAAAAGGTATAAACTATTAAGTATAAAATAAGCTGCAAGGATCTATTGTACAATACAGGGAACACAGCAAATATTTTATAATGAGTATAAATGGAAATGTTGAGTTTCAAGCCAGCTTTTTTTACTCTCCTCTTTTACCCTCATCAAGAGGCTCTTTAGTTCCTTTTCACTTTCTTCCATTAGAGTGGTATCATCTACATAGAAAATTCTAAAAGAGATGGGGATATCAGACCACCTTACCTGTCTACTGAGAAACCTGTATGCAGGTCAAGACGCAATAGAACCGGACTTGGAACGACTGACTGGTTCCAAACTGAGAAAGTAGTACGTCCAGTCTGTATACTGTCAGCCTGCTTACTTAACTTATGTGTAGAGAACATCATATGAAATGCTGGGCTGGATGAATCACAAGCTGGAATCAAGATTGCTGGGAGAAGTAGCAACAACCTCAGCTATAACCTGTAACATATATATGTTATGTTAATTGAAGTATACCTTCAATTAAAAAAATTAAGGAAAGTATTAAAGAAATGTAAATCTTGAATAACCTTCCACAGATTACCTTCCGCAGCATAGGTGGCTCTCATCTAATCAGATGAAGGCCTTAATAGGAAAATACTGATGTTCCCAAGAAAGAAGGAATTCTGCCTGCAGACTGCTTTTAGACTCAAATTGCAATTCCTCCCCGAGTCTCCAGTCTGCCAGCCTACCCTGCAGATTTTGGACTTGCCAGGCCTCCAAATCATGTGAGCTGATTTCTTAAAATAAATCTCTATATATACACACATGCTGTTCCTTCTGTTTCTCTGGATAGCCCTGTCTAATACACCTTACTACAGCTGAATTGTTAGTCAAGTGAAACCCCTACTATTGTGGTGTCCTACTATTGGGAAATAAATTTAAGAAAGTTGTGTAAAATAATTTCACGCTGTGGATGAAAGGAGAGTACAATCCTTAATTATTAATAAGGACATTGACCTCTTCAAGAATGCAAAGCTCTTTTCCCGAGGATCCGGGATTCCTTTAGTAGAGAATACTATTTGGAAGCCAAGACCTGGTGCTGGGTGTGGTCATTTCCATTGGTATGAATGGAATTCATACCATTTGCTACACCCAAGCCCTTTCAGGGAAGAGAATTAGAAAATTTATATATAAACATATGTTTACAATTATGTTTATTTATCTATCTATATATTTTGAAGACCATGTGTTCACATTAATATCTCCAATTCTAATCCAACAAAACAGGATTTATTCTAATTTTCTCCCTTTCCATGTTTGTAGCTCCCTTCTCTGAGAGTGAGAAACTTGACTCCCATTATCCCTAATGTAAACACTTATTTGATCAAGTCTCCTCATCCTGTCCAGGTTCTCACACCCTGCTTTGGGCTACAGCAGCTGCTGTTTACACCTTTGTCAAATGCCTACCTTTCTTGGCCCCTTAAAATGGCTTTTGAACTGAACTGTTCAGAAAAGAAAGGGAAGGTAGATAGATGGTGGGAAGCTGCTATATTGCTTAGGGAGCTCAGCTCAGTGTTCTGTGGTGACCTACAGGGGTGGGATGAGGGCATGGGAGGGAGGTCCAAGAGGAAGGGGGTATATGTATACATACAGCTGATTCATTCTGTGGTATAGCAGAAACTAGCACAACATTGTAAAGCAATTATACTCCAGTAAAAAATAATAAATGTGGAAAAAAAGGAAGAGAAATGAAAGAGGAAGTGAAAAATAGTAGCCAATTTTTGTTCAAAGTGCATCATGGGCAAAGGATTATGCTAGGTGCTGTTTGGGATACAAACAATAATAGTAATAAAATGCATCAGAGCTTATAGATTTAGCAGTCAGCTGGACTAGGTTATACTCCAATATCAAGCGGCTCCTATGTCTCAGAGGCTTAAGACCACAAAGGTCTATTTCTCACTCACATTTTGTGTCCTTCATGTCTCTGTTCTATTTTGTCTTTATTCCAGGACGAGGCTAAAGGAGCAAACCATTCCTGAGATGTGCTAATCTGGAGATGGTCTTGCAGTAGAGGAAATAGCAAGATGTTTGGAACCACATGATGGGTCTTAAAGTTTCTGATTGGAAGTGGTCTTTGTCATTTCTGCTCACATTTCACTGACCAATGCAAGTTATAAGACCAGACTTGGCATTATTCAGGCAAAGAGGTACAAACCTTCTACAGAGAGAGGAAGTGAATATTTGAAAAATATAATGCAATAAACCACATTTGGATCTGTGGATCTATACCCTTAACTAGCAGGCACAATATAACACAGGAAAATGCCTGTGTTTGACCCCGTTTGACCCCGTTTTGCATTAAGTTGGGTTGGAAAAAGATAACAAACTGAAAGGTATAGCCCTTATGTGATCAAGATATTTTGTGATCTTGAAGAAAAAACGATTTCAGGTGAAAGTGAGAAATAGATAAAACTGGCAATAAAGACTCTTGCCTGGGTAGGATAAACAGAGGACCTAAGAAAAGCAGCATGTTCTTCAAGATCTGGAGAAGGAACATAATACGTAACATTCCTGAGGAGGCTGGTGTTCAGGTTAATAATCTAGGTTTGCACTCTCCTCTCACCCACAGCTCTAAAGGGTTCTGTGGAGCTTTATCAGATTCATTTCCCAGCAGGGGAGTTCCAGAGGAGTGTTTCTTGCGCTAACAATTTGTTCATAACAGGGGAAGAAAGAACCCACTATCACTGGACTGGATGTCTGGGTACAATAAAAATTATATTTCAGAGTTTCCCCATTTAATGTTTGAAAAATGGTATCTCAGTGTAGTTTTAATTCTGATTTCACTTATTATGAGTAAGAATGAGTGTCTCTTATGTTTTATGCCTCTACTTCCATTTCAGGGCTTCTCTGGTGGCTCAGATGGTAAAGAATCCACATGCAATGCAGGAGACCAGGGTTTGATCCCTGGGTGGGGAAGACCCCTGGAGAAGGAAATGGCAACCCACTCCAGTATTCTTGCCTGGAGAATCCCATGGACAGAGGAGCCTGGTAGGTTATAGTCCATGGGGTTGCAAAAGAGTCAGATACGACTAAGTGACTAACACACACACACTTCCATTTCAGTGGGTGTTATTTTATTCATTTGTTGTTGGTGTTCAGTTGCTCAGTCATGTCTGACTCTTTGTGACCCCCATGGATTGCAGCATGCCAGGCTTCCCTGTCCTTCGCTATCTCCCAGAGTTTGCTCAAACTCATGTCCATATGACTGTTTTTTCTGTTGGGCTTTGAGTCTTTTTCTAACTTATTTCTAGGAAAGGTTGAGAAGGATTTTTTGATCTGGGCTGCAATGAGGAATTCTGCCAGAACTGAGCCAGGAAGGGATGGGACACAGTCCTTGGGATGTATTACCCAGTCTGTGGGGAAGACGTGTTGATCGCAAGCGGGAAGCCTCAGCTGTTTCCAATATTTGGGAAACAGCACCTTGTTCCAGGGTGGGGCTTAGGGCTTGTGTGGCCTGGAGGAAGTGCAGTCCCACCCTGGGCAAAGAAAAGTTCTGCCAGGTTTCCTAGGAGTAGACTCTGAGATGGCTGCTCCTTTTCAAGCAGTTTTTTCGAGTCCTTTCTGGAGAAGATGAGTGAAAGAACCAGGACAGGTGAAAGGAGGAAAACTAAGCAGGAATGTGGTCTCTGTGGGAGAAGAGGGCAAGCTCTAGAGGAGGAGTCACACCCCAAAGCTGGCTGTCCCCCCACAGCAGAGACTTACTCTGTCCTCTCCATGTAGGTAAGTCCTTGGCAAGGGGAAAACATGTAATATGGTACAATGAGATTGACAGTAAAACACGTATTTGGCCAAACCAAACATTATACATTATTGGAAATGAAGTATCACCTGGTTGCACTGAAATAGTAATTTATGAGTGCATGTGAAAGTAAATTCAGATTTCAAATCCACCTGGTAGGCAGGTTTGGCCTATATGTTTTATCAGCAGCACTAGAAGTATATACTGTTAAATGTGTTTGAGATTTTACCTTGAAGGATACGTGCAAACAAATATAGCTCTATATACATGAGCCTGGCTTCTGGTGCCATTTTGCAGTTACAGAAAAATATACACGTTAAATTTCTGTATCTAAGTAAAAAATATTGCCAAGGTTTGTATAAATCTTACTACCCAACCTTCACTCCAAGACCTGAAAGTGAAATAAATTCAGAATTTCATTAAAAAAAAAAAAAAAAAAAGGTGGGGAGGGCACAGCTTCCAGGTCAAAATGGTTTGGGTGTGGCAGAGGACAGAGCGCAGGAGAAGGGCACAGCTGTGGGTCATTAGCCATCCCCACTCAGCCTCCACTCGCAGCAGCTGAGGGCTGGTGCAGTCGCCCCTAAAGGGCATCTGGGCGGGTCCCCAACAGCTTCCCTTCACATAGTGTAGGATCTGGAGTTCCCCCTAGAATCCTGCATTATCTCCCAATGTGCAGGTCCAAGTGTGCACTTGAATGTCCCCTAAAAATGTTCTCAAATAGCAAGTGAGAGGGCGTTCAACAAAACCTAATGGCTACAGCCCAGAAACAAACCTGGGAAACTCATGAATCATGAGTTAGATGATTGTCAGTTAGACTTGTAGTTCCATTGTCTAGGATAATCATTTGTTATCTCGAGCCAGATATTCTGCTGGGACCCAAGTGTTAGCTGATGAACGTTTTGATTATTGAGTCCCAGCTGTGAATTGCCAGCAGCTTGACTCTTCAAATATATCACACTGTTACAGGCGGTAATGGCTCCGATGATGGTGGCAGAGTTTAGCCCAAGCAAATATTTGTAATTGACAATGAATGTGTGAGCAGGATGCTAATGAATGGATGTGCTGATTATTTTTCCCTGTCACAAACATTAGCTCTTGTTGGGTTTAACTGTCAATCAGATGCTATAGATTAGAAATGACAGAATGCTGGCCAAGATCCACGGTGGGGAAGAACATAAGAAAATTTGCAAATTGTATAACGTTTGAGAAGTCTATTGCTGAATATGAATTGCTTGTGGATGTTAGCAGGAGGTCGTGGCTTAATTATAGACCTAAACGCAAAGCATTTAGATTTATAAGTACAGCGAGATTTCTGAAGGCTTTCATTTTAGAACAGGAAGCCAAGCTGATGACATTTTGTTGGATTCAGGTGGATGCCTTGAACTAAACAGTGAACTTTCAGATTAGATGTATCCACAAAACACATGTTTTGTTCTCTTCAGTTTCCTTTCTTGTATAAACATCAGCATTCAGTTTTTTATTATAGCGTTTGATGTCCTTTATGTATACTTGCACATCTTTGGTGGGTTTGTTGGTAACATTGTGAATTCTTGGTGGTCTTAGCATGTAGTGTTATCATTCATGACAGTGACCACTATTTCCAGCAGAGTTTGTATTCGTGGGCTTAGCTTGTGATGCTTTTTGTGTTTGAACGTAAAAGCTGCCGCATCTGTCTTGCCTTCAATGTCATGTGTTAGCTCTTAGCGACGGGGCCCTGAATGACCAGGTGTGGGGTGTGCCACCCAGGCAGGAGTGTCCCTTGTAGCTATGACATGACACACAGTCCCTGAGCTTAACCTGTTCTTCGAGGGTGACTTGGTGGGCCTTTGGTCCTCCAGCGACCCTCCTGACCTGCTTATTCGATGGGTTGTCTCTTTGTACATCAGTGGGTCACGAAGGGGCCATTGAATGTCAGAAGCAGGTCTGGTGACGTAGGGGGGCTTGAAAGGAGTGACACTCCGTGGACTCTCTCCTTTGTGAATCTGCCAGGTCCCCTTTGGAACCTTCTTCATCTCAGCAGCAGGACTTATCTTTAAGGCGTTTTAAAAAGCTCACTTATCAAGAGTGAGAAGAAGGCAAATGGAACCAGCAGCTGTGTTCACAGATGGGGTAAAGTGGGCTTTTGATCACAGCTTTGCCCAGAAGAATAGCTGCACAGGGATGTGTGTACCTTACTGTTTTCAAACTCAGACACAGCTGTGCAGCTTTGCTTTAAGATGGAGCACGCTGCCTTCTCCTTCAGTCACTCTGTGTGTTGCTCCAGAAACTTAGAACAGCAGCGGCAGGCGACAGCTCACATCGTGGCAGCTCAAGGGCTCCTTTACTGAGAACATACTCTGCGCCGGGCGCTGTGGCAAGGAAAATACTTATCCAATCCTAGCCATTCAGTGTTGCACTAAAGGTACTAGGAGTATGCACCTTTCAGTTCAGTTCAGTTCAGTCGCTCAGTCGTGTCCGACTCTTTGTGACCCCATGAATCGCAGCACGCCAGGCCTCCCTGTCCATCACCAACTCCCGGAGTTCACTCAAACCCACGTCCATCGAGTCGGTGATGCCATCCAGCCATCTCATCCTCTGTCGTCCCCTTCTCCTCCTGCCCCCAATCCCTCCGAGCATCAGAGTCTTTTCCAATGAATCAACTCTTCGCATGAGGTGGCCAAAGTACTGGAGTTTCAGCTTTAGCATCATTCCTTCCAAAGAAATCCCAGGGCTAATCTCCTTTAGAATGGACTGGTTGGATCTCCTTGAGTCCAAGGGACTCTCAGGAGTCTTCTCCAACACCACAGTTCAAAAGCATCAATTCTTCGGCGCTCAGCTTTCTTCACAGTCCAACTCTCACATCCATACATGACCACAGGAAAAACCATAGCCTTGACTAGACGAACCTTGTTGGCAAAGTAATGTCTCTGCTTTTGAATATGCTATCTAGGTTGGTCATAACTTTCCTTCCAAGGAGTAAGCGTCTTTTAATTTCATGGCTGCAGTCACCATCTGCAGTGATTTTGGAGCCCAAAAAAATAAAGTCTGACACTGTTTCTCCATGTATTTCCCATGAAGTGATGGGACCAGATGCCATGATCTTAGTTTTCTGAATGTTGAGCTTTAAGCCAACTTTTTCACTCTCCTCTTTCACTCGCATCAAGAGGCTCTTTAGTTCCTCTTCACTTTCTGCCATAAGGGTGGTATCATCTGCATATCTGTATGCACCTTTAGTATCCTTTTTTTGCTGTTTAGAAGGTAGAAGCTTGTAGGAATTTAAATAAGTTTGCTGAGGTCACACAGCAAAAGAGGAGCTGGAATTCCACCCCAACCTTCCTGACACCAAAACCCTTGGTCTTAACCACTAGGCTAACTGCTCCCAGGGTCCATGCCTGCATGGCTGGCAACAGCCTGCTCTGTGTCTGGGTGGGGGCAGCACCTGGTGGTCTGCTCTGATAGAGGAGCACTTAAGATTATACCTTTTTCATAATTTGTAATCATAGGACTAGGATTGGCATGTTTATTCAGGTGAGCTTCTCTGATTACTTCAGCCACACAGAGGAGCCCAGGGCTTGTTGCCCTCGTCTTCTGCTCTGTAAATTCAGGCTGAGGCCAGAGCCTGTCCTGTCCCTTTCCCAACCCCTGGGATCAATTTCTCAGCCCTGCCACAGGCTACTAGATGAGGCTCAGGTCAGGCCATGTCCTCAGACTTCTTACCCCCACCTTCCCAGTGGAGCTCAAATCCTTCCAGACTACTCTCTCCATTGCTGCCAACACGTTGCTCCACTGTGGGACTTGCTGGTTATTCTCCACTGAATGGAAATCGGGGCCATAGTTTTTTGTTTTTTTACTTTCCTTCTCCAGGTTTCAGAGAGCATGCTGTTTGCTTTTCTCATCTCCTTTGTGCTGCCCAGGCCTACTTCTCACCACTTCTACCACTGCTGCTCCTGTCACTTCAGTCGTGTCCGACTCTGTGCGACCCCATAGACGGCAGCCCCCCAGGCTCCCCTGTCCCTGGGATTCTCCAGGCAAGAACACTGGAGTGGGTTGCCATTTCCTTCTCCAATGCTACCCTATTCTAAATTGTCTCCACTACAGCAATGGCCTTTAACTGGTGTTTTACAAAATGTTATTTATTTATTGGAGCATAATTGTTTACAATGGTGTTTTAGTTTCTGCTATACAGTAATGTCAATCAGCTATCTGGGAGTGGGAGTGTGTGCATCCTCTGCCGTGTCTGAGTCTTTGTGACCCCACGGACTGTAGCTCCTCAATCAGCTGTAAGTATACATATGTCACCTCCCTCTTGAGCTTCCCTCGCACTCCTTGTCCCACCCCTCTAGGTCATCGCAGAGCACTGCACTGAGCCCCGTGTGCTATACAGCAGGTTCCTGCTGGCTATCTATGTTACACGTGGTAGTGTATAGATGTCAGTCCTGCTCTCCCAGTTCATCCCACCCTCTCTTCCCGCTCTGTGTCCGCAAGTCCATTCTCTACATCTGCGTCGCTATTCCTGCTCTGGAGCTCGGCTCATCTGTACCATTTTCTAGATTTCACATACATGTGTTAATATATGATGCTTGTTTGTCTCTTTCTGACTGACTTAACTCTGTATGACGGACTCTAGCTCCGTCCACATCTCTACAAATGACCCAACTTCATTCTTTTCTATGACTGAGTAATAATATTCCATTGTATGTATGTACCACATCTTTATCCATTCGTCTGTCATTGGCCACTTAGGTTGTTTCTATGTCCTGGCTATTGTAAACAGTGCTGTAATGAATATTGGGTTACATGTTTCTGCTTCTACTCTTACTCTCCTGTATGAATTATCTACTGTTGTGTAACAAGTTATCCCAAAACATAATAGCAAAAACAATAAACATACAGTGTTACACAGTTTCTGTGAGTCAGGAAACGGGAGGGCCACTGAGCTGGCTGCCTCCGGCTCAGTGTTTCTCGTTAAGCTGCAGCCCGCCTGTGGGTCAGAGCTGCAGTTACCTTGAGACAAGACTGGGCAGAAGGATCTGCTTCCAAGATCACTCACGTGGCTGTCACAGGCTTCAGATCCCATGGGCTCTGGACTGCGGGCCACTGTTCCTGGTCACCTTGTGTGGACACCTCCATAACGTGACTTCCAGTATGGCAGCTGGCTTCCCCCAGAGTGAGTGATCTGCGAGAGGGAGAGGGCAAGAGCAAGCAAGAGAGAACACTCCGGGTGGAAGCCACAATCTTTTTGCTGCCTAATCTCAGAAGGGTCATCCCACTACTTCTATCACACCCTATTCATTACATGCGAGTCTGTAAGTGCAGCCTTCTTCCCCGTCTTCACGGGGAGGCATGATAGAAGGGCAGGGACACGGAAGGTGGGGCTCATTTGGGGTCATCTAAGAGTCTGCCTACCACATCCCCTATGGTCTCCTCCCCACCTGACAACCAGAGATTGCATTTTAAAAACTTGATATTTTGAGATAATTATAGATTCCAAAGATTGTCTTTTTCGTGTGTGTTTTAATTTTGGCATCTGAAGCTATACAAAGACACACTTACAAACTTCATGGGATAGCTGTACACACAGTAAAGTGAAAACTGTGCAATATCACTTGGTATCTCAAAATCAGGAACATACTTTTCAATTGTTTAAACACAATCCAAGAATTAAAAGCAAAATCAGAATCCATCTGGTCATACTAATTGTCAATTAAAAATGTCACCACTTACTATTTGATAAAACAGTATCTAGTAGGGGATATGGGAAGTGACTTCAGATGGTCTCTCGTACTCAGTTGAGAAGGTCTCTTGAGTAGCTATGGGACCAACCAAAGGTGGGTACAACCAGGTCTAGAACAGCCAGTAAGGTTCCACCACAGTTCCTGTAGTTTTCACTCTTTTCCTTTGTCAGTTAGAAGTGAACAGTGAGAATTAAATATTTATCTTTTCACATACACAAGGTATGTTGTGAAAGCACAGTTGCTTATAAACATGTGCTGTGCTAAGTCACTTCATTTGTGTCTGGCTCTTTGCAACCCCATGGACTGTAGCCCTCCAGGCTCCTCTGTCCATGGGATTCTCCAGGCAAGAATCCTGGAGTGGTTTGCCATGCCCTCCTCCAGGGGATCTTCCTGATGCAGGGATCAAAACCATGCCTCTTCAGTCTCCTGCATCGGGAGGCGGGTTCTTTACCTCTAGCGCCACCTGGAAGCCCCAGTAGTACTGCTAGACCACACTGACTGCTTTCAGAGCTTGAAGGAGACACCCTCATGAAGGCCGTGAGGGTAGCAGAAAACTTCCTGAAAGAGCTCATACCTGTGCTGAACACCGAAAGGTAGACTAGGTGTTACTTAAAAAGATAAGAGGGTGAGGAAATGTTCTAGGCAAGAAATAAAAACAGGTGCCAAAGCACAGAAGTGAGAGAGAACTGTTTAAAGGAATGTTTATCCCTAGTGGCTCAGAGGTTAAAGCATCTGCCCGCAATGCGGGAGATCTGGGTTTGATCCCTGGGTGGGGAAGATCTCCTGGAGAAGGAAGGCAACCCACTTCAGTATTCTTGCCTGGAAAATCCCATGGACGGAGGAGCCTGGTAGGCTACAGTCCACAGGGTCACAAAGAGTCAGACACGACTCAACGACTTCACTTCTATATTTTATGTAGTTTAGAAAATGATGCATAAATGTATATAGCAAAAGCAGTAATCATCTCTGACCCTGGAAAGATCAATTATGTCTTTTATATTACAAACAAAAACAGCTTTAGTTTTTTTTTTAATCCCTTATCCAGTAATGCTTGAAAAGGAAAATAGAAATTATTTATTTTTACTCTCAACATGTCTGTGAAAAGAGTTAAATTAAAAAACCAAGAACACTGAAATACCTAAGTCTAGAATGAGTGCAAATATTTTGTCACATAAAATATTATCTTTAAGGGTACGTTTGATAGTAAAGGCTATACATGCAGTTTTAAAATCTATAAATACAAAAGGCATTTTTGTACTTTGACCACAAAAGATGTCATTTTAAAATGTAAATCATTTTACATATCATGTCAGCCACCTGCTCAAAATCTGTCAATAGCTTCCCAAGGTCCAAAGTCCTTATCATGACCCATGAAATCCTTTAGGAATCTCCGCAATTTTTCCAACCCCCTTTTCTTCCACTCTCCCCTGTGCTTCCTTCCTTTCTGGGACAGGCCTCCACTATTTCTGTCAAACCTACTCCATCTCAGAGCCTTGACCTTGCTGTTCTCTCTGTACAGGACCCACCTCCTGGGGGAACCACAGGCTCCATTCACATCTCTTTGGAAGTGGCCACTCCTCAGGTGCCACCCCTTGCCACCCTAATGGAAGCCACCCTTGGTTTCTACTCCCTTGTGTGTGTAAGTCACTCAGTCATGTCCAACTCTTTGCGATCCCATGAACTGTAGCCCTCCAGGCTCTTCTGTCCATGGGATTCTCCAGGCAAGAATGCTGGAGTAGGTAGCTATTCTCTTCTCCAGGGGCTCTTCCTGACCCAGGGATTGAACCCATGTCACCTGCATTGCAGGCAGATTCTTTAACATTTGAGCCACCTTTTTCTCTGTCATATACGATTCACTTGACTTGTATATCTTTTGTACCCTCCAGTAGAATATTAAACTCCCAGAGTGCAGGACTTGGTTTTGTATTTGCCTGTGTCCTCAGTGCCTAGGACAATGCCTTGCCGTAAACAGGTGACAAATATAATGTGTCCCTCTGGATTGAATCATGAGGAAGTGATAAAGTTCATATCCACCAAAAGACAAAGGAGGAATAAAACGATTTCCATGACGTCCTTACCCTGTGCCCACATGCCATCTTCTGTCCTTGGACTAGCAGTTTAATCACTCCAGTCCACCAAGACCAACAAGGAGCTTTTATCATCAAGATGTCTGAATTTGGATGCTGTCCTGCTAGGGTGCTGAAAATCCAGAGTCTCAATGGCAAATTTATGGGAAAGCTGTTTTCAATCTCTTTCAATCTCCTTTGTTTCAGAATGAGAAACAGTACCCCTTCTCTTGGAGCTCCTTAGTGAGGTGTAACACCTTTTATGGCTGAGTGAGAGGAGGCGGAAAACATGGGCTGATGGAGATGTTAGCTGGGGCAACAGGGAATCAAAGGCCAGTCTTGCGGGCATTTGTTGTAAGCACCATAACCTCACTTCAAGCCTCCTGCAGTGATGGGGGGAAAAGCCAAAGGCTGAATGGTTTCTGTTATTGTCTTTACTTCAATAATAAAACATGTTAGTGGAGAGTTTCTGATACACCTTTTAGTATGTCAGGCTTTTATCCTGAACTGTGTCCTAACTTGTGAGGAGATGCTGGAGGATAGTGCAAGAGCTGGTAAAGAGAGATTATGTGATTTTTATCATCGTATGGTGAGGGAAAAAAAGGGCTCCCGTGTCAAGGAGGAACTTTTGCTTTATACACATTGCAGCTGAGAAATTGACAGGAACAGGGAGAGGAGCCTATGGCTGCGATTGTTTTCTGGGATTTTTCTTCCTTTGAAATGATAGAATCTTTTATATAGCCGATGGATTATTTTTTTCTGAGTAGCACCTGAATGTGAGAAGCATCTCTATGGAGTAAACAGAATAATCTCTGTGGAATAAATTATGTGTCAGCATCTTCATTTCCTGGGCCTGGTGGACTTTCAGAGGCCATTTCTTTTTTTTTTTTTTAATTTCTCTTTCTTCTCAAAGCTGCTGCTGTTGCTGCGTCGCTTCAGTCGTGTCTGACTCTGTGCGACCCCATAGATGGCAGCCCACCAGGCTCCCCCTCACTGGGATTCTCCAGGCAAGAACACTGGAGTGGGTTGCCATTTCCTTCTCCAATGCATGAAAGTGAAAAGGGAAAGGGAATTTGCTCAGTCGGACTCTTAGTGACCCCATGGACTGCAGCCTACCAGGCTCCTTCATCCATGGGATTTTCCAGGCAAGAGTACTGGAGTGGGGTGCCGTTGCCTTCTCCACTTCTAAAGCTATAACATTAGAAAACAGCTGCTCCATTGTATCTAGAAATCAATTAAAATAGAGAATATGAATTTGTCTTAGTCTCTATTTTCTCACCTTTAAAATGGGGTCGGACACCTGAAAATAACATAATATTGTGAATCAACTATAGTTCACTTTAGGAATGGGCTTGATAGTCACACTGTATATGATTATCAGGAAGATTAGACAGTATAACCACAGCTCTACATGCAAGAGTTTTATAAATAGCAGTCCTTCCATACATTGTTCTCATCATTGTTTTAATATTATTGTTAGAAGGAAGAAAACTAAAGGGTTTAAATCATAGCCTTAAACAGCAATTTAAGGAAGGAGTAATTCCAAGACTAAATGACCAAAGAGAAAGCTAGTTGGTGGTGATTTTGAATCAGTTTCTATAACTTTCAGCTGTAACCCAGTAAAGTATTGCTTTCCTTCTATTATTCAATAGTTAAATATGAAAGACAATTAATTGGTGCGCTTTTCAACTTCTTGATGTGTGTTAGTCACTCAGTCGTGTCCAACTCTTTGTGACCCCATGGATTGTAGCCTGCCAGGCTCCTCTGTCCATGGGATTCTCCAGGCAAGAATACTGGAGTGGGTTACCATGCCTTTCTCCAGGGTATCTTCCCGACCCAGAGATCAAACCCAGGTCTCCCGCATTGCAGAGAGATTCTTTACTGTTTGAGCCACCAGGGAGGCCCTTTACTTAATGCTTTAAAAAATAAATTTTACTTAAAAATAGATTTTGTATTAACATGATTCAAAATTCAAATACCTCAAAGGGTGTATAGCAGTCATTCTTCTGTCCTCCTATGTCCTCATGCCTGTCTGGAGGCAACCATGCTACTAATTTCCTAATAGCCTGCTGCTGCTGCTGCTAAGTTGCTTCAGTCACGTCTGACTCTGTGCCACCCCATAGACGGCAGCCCACCAGGCTCCCCTGTCCCTGGGATTCTCCAGGCAAGAACATTGGAGTGGGTTGCCATTTCCTTCTCCAATGCATGAAAGTATAAAGTGAAAGTGAAGTTGCTCAGTCGTGTCCAACTCCAAGCCACCCCATGGACTGCAGCCCACCAGGCTCCTCCGTCCATGGGATTTTCCAGGCAAGAGTACTGGAGTGGGGTGCCATTGCCTTCTCCTAATAGCCTAGTTCTATACAAAACTTGTATATATTTCCTTCTCCACAAAAACTGAAGCACAAAATAGCACTTGCTCCTCTGCATCTTTCTTTTTTCACTTAGAAAATTTTATCCACAATAATCCTCATTTTTTATGGTTATGTGTAATTCTTTGTATGGATGAACAAAATTTACACCTTCCATTAATGATCATCAGGTTGTTTCAGTCTGTTGCTATTACAGACAGTGTTGCAGTGAATAATCTTGTGAATATCTCATTTCTCGAAAGTGCAAGTATACCTGAAGGATGAAGTCACAGAGGAAGAATATTGATGGGAATGACCAAAGTGCACTCCAGAGCACTCACGTCAGTCTTTCCTTCACCAGCCATGTGTGAACAGGTCTGTTTCCCCACCCACACCAGCTCAGTGCCTTACCAGGTGTTCTTCAGCTTTGCTATTTTGATGGCTAACGCTTTAATTTGCATTTCTCTTGTTATGAGTATAATCGAACATCTAAAAATTATGCTTAAGAATCTTTTCTGCAAACTGTTGGTCCTCTCCTTTGCCTGTTTCTCTATTGGGCTATCGGTAAATGAGATATTAAAGGTTAGAGTGAACTGGATAGTGGGAAGAAAGAGTTCTTTTTTTTTTTAAGATTTTTTTTGATGTGGACCATTTTAGAAGTACTTATTGTATTTGTTACAACAAATACCATATTTTGGTTTTGGTTTTTTTGGCCACGAGGCATATGGGATCTGAGCTCCCTGATCAAGGATCAAACTGGCAACCCTTGCACTGGAAGTTGAACACTCAATCGCTGGCCCACCAGGGAAGTCCCATGAAATATATTTTAACGTTGATGGACTATATTCAAATTCTGCTTCAATCTTTTATCAGTTATGTAAACACTTTTATGCTTCAGTTTCCTCATTTCTAAACTGATGATAACAATGCCTTCTTCACAGCACTCTAGGAAGGATTAAAAGAGATAACTAATGAAACACATTTAGTGCTTATTTAACCCTTAGTAGGTGCTCAATAAATCAGGTTTTTCCTTCTTTGACTTATGAAGATTACAATAAACGTTTTCATATTCCTAAGGCATCACATATAAGTTATCTGGGGGAAAAAAGAAGGAAGAAAGAAAAAAAGGCATGGAGGGGAAGGAATCCAGGGTAGGACAAAGAAGATATATTTCTTGGCTTGAGCATCTTCAGTCCCTTTATATCTTGTTGCCCAGTATGCTTCTAAAACACTTGTTCCTCTGAAGATGATCAGGGAATACAGGCTAATTTTAATATTATCACAAGCAAAACATAATTAAGCAAGTAAATCTGGCCAGATGCTCATTCTGTGTTACAAAGTCAATATGTAGTGTGGCTTTAAAAAGCGACTTGCTGCTTGGCATTATCTGGGGGGGTTCTTGGGGCCTCACACAGAATCTTGTAGTCAGCTCTCCAGAATGTTTGCTGTACTGACACAGAGCATTATTTCTTTTTATTCGCAAAATAACAAGAATGTCATCTTCTCGACTTTTCCTCTGGGCAGATGTGTGTTACTCTCCTGTATATCACTGGTGCCTAGCTCGGTGCCAAGCACACAGGAGAGGCTGAATCAAAATGCATCATGGACTGAACCTGTGCTTTTGAAATTTAATATGAGTCAAGGTTAAAACCCCAAATGAAGAATTACAAACATCTGTGACCTTCAGAAAGGACAGTGACGCACTCTTCTTCTCTATATCCGTTTAAATGCCAGTTTTGTCTGGAGAGCCATGAGTTTCAATGTTTTTTAGTTCACCACATTCTATTTTTATTTCAAATTTCCTCTCTCTGACTCACCAAATGTGATCTGCTATACATTCATTTGAAGTAAAATTAATTGTAAATCTGTTTTGTGAATTCCGTAATATCTCATGAGGTAAATGGAGAGCCTGGAAGGTGTTATGAAACCTAATGGAAAATCATACTCTGGAGACCCCAGGATGTGATATTTTGATAGCACCATAGGCAGTGAATGCTGAGGAGGACTTTCACATATTTTCTCTATTCCTAAGCATTTAAAACCTAGACAGCATATTAAAAAGCAGAGATACTACTTCGCCAAAAAAGGTCCGTCTAGTCAAAGCTGTGGTTCTTCCAGTAGTCATGTATGGATGTGAGAGTTGGACCATAAAGAAAGCTGAGTGCCTAAGAATTGATGCTTTCAAATTGTGGTGTTAGAGAAGACTGTTGAGAGTCCCTTGGATAGCAAGATCAAACCAGTCAATCCCAAAGGAAACCAACCCTGAATATTCATTGGAAGGACTGATGCTGAAGCTGAAGCTCCAATACTTGGCCACCTGCTACAAAGAGCTGACTCACTGGAAAAGACTGATGCTGGGAAAGATTGAGGGCAGGAGGAGAAGGGGGCGACAGAGGATGAGATAGTTGGATGGCATCATCAAATCAATGAACATGAGTTTGAACAAACTCTGGGAAATAGTGAAGGATAGGGAAGCCTGGCATGCTGCAGTTCATGGGGTTACAAAGAGTCGGACAGGGCTTAGTGACTAACCAACAACAAAGCATTTAAAAATCAGCTGCTCTGTTCTCTGTAGGCCTAGGTCACAGTTTCACATGAGTGAACGTGGCCTGTGCTTCAGCCATGTAAGCTCTCCAAGCTAAGGATAAGAGGGGCTCAGAAGCCCCACCTTTACTTGCTGACACTGGAGGGTATGAGCTCTGTGGTTCTTTAGAAAGAGCGCACGAGTTACTGCAAAAAGCTCATCTGGGCTTCTGCCAACTTGTCTCCTGGCCTATGGAGAGCTACTTCTCTCTGTGTGTGCTGAAAAGCCACTTGCAGACCACTCCTCTTTGCTTGTGCCCCGACGCGTTTGTGGGATGGGGGGAGCCGGGGTGAGGTGAGGTCAGGAGGAGGGACCAGGAGGCTCCTCTTCGTGCCAGTGCGCTCAGTTCTCTGAGCTCAGAGAGGCTGCAGGAATGAACCCCCAATCTCCTCCTGTTTTAACACACTTTAGCCTTAGGAATACTTGTCAGACTTGGCAGGAAGGTCACATGTATAGAGAACACTCCTGTCTGGGCTCGGAGCCCAGCGTGGAGCCCAGAGTGCCAAGTGAGATCACATTCAGTCCTCAACTCCAAAGATTTGCTGTTTGCGCATCGGACCCTTTGTCCCTCCCTTACCCTTTCTCATTTTTATCCAAAATGGACAATCATTGCTGTTTTCTTCGGGGAATGTGCCGTAGAGTGAGCAAGTGCCGCATGTCCTGATGAATTTTGCCTCTTGCTTGCTGATTTGGTAAAGAAGTGTGGACCTCAAGTTCATGGTACCACTAGTTTGTGATACAGCCTCAAGACACCCCGGTCCCTGGGCCCTGGGACCATGGGGATTGAGTCAGCAGTGTCAGCCTGATTCAGTTTGGGGCTTGAACATACGCTTCAGGATAGGAGCTCAGCAGAAGCTCTCCCAAGGAAGAGCTTGCCAGGAGCTGGAGAGTGACTCAGCAGGGACTCAGGCAGCTCGGTGCTAAACGCTGAAGACCTGGCTTGTCAGTCGCAGAGAAGATTATCTGAAGGAGTAGGCGAAGCTACAGGGATTGAGGAAAGGAATGAGGTAGTTCAGGCTGACAAACTGCTTCAGTCTCCAGGTTTCCTTCTTGCGAGTTGTAGTTTCAAAATCAGCAACAAAATTTGAGAGATGTACATGTAATTTTTCAAGTGTTATACAGTTGACGTTATTGTTTGTATTTGTTTAACTTGTTTGTTGGGTGACGTGAATTCAGTAGGATACAGTCAAGAGGCAGCTCAATTTTTCCTCCTACTGGTGCCCATAATCGCACTTGGTCAGACCTCTGTCCAAAGTGTCTTGAGAGCGTCTAGAGTAGCAATGAAGTTCTTTAGTTTCTTGTTAACTTATTGGGGTCTCATATCATTTATAATAGCATTTCAGTAGTTTCTCTTGTGTTTTTCAAGCATTCATCATATCAAATAAAAATAGTGGAGGTTTAAGTTTTTCCTCACTAACATTTATGCTTTTAATTTTATTTTCTTTCCTAAGTGTGTCTATTCCAATGTAGTGTTAAATGAGAATATTGATAATGGATATTCTTGTCATGTGGTTTTGAAAAGCATAACTGAGGCTACAGCAAAATGCATGCTTTTATATAATGCAGCTAGCAACATAAACTGCTCACATCTAGTCGTCTCTCTTTTAAGAATCTATTCACATTAGAGTTTCAAACAATTTATTATTTATCCAGTTCTTCATAGTAGTAGTATTTATCAGGTTCATTATAGTAGTATTTATAATGATGAAAAATTAGAAGAGATCTAAAATTAAATTAAATCTAAATTAACACTGAATTATGGTATATTCATATGATGAAATAAGGCTGAATTATTTATTAGCACATAACAAATTACCCCAAAACTTAGTGGCTTAAAATAATATTTATTATCTCACATGATTTCTGTGGGTAACAAACCCAGGGACGTCTTATCTGGATGGCTCTGCCCCAGGATATATCATGAGATTTTGGTCAAGTTGTTGGCCAGGCCTGTGGTCATCCGAAAGCTTGACTGGAGCTGTAGGTTCTGCTTTGCCGGTGGCTCCCATGCATGCTTGAAGAGTTAGTGCTGGTTGTTGGCTGGAGGTCTCGATTCCTCACCTCATGGACCTCTCCAGAGGTCTAGAGCTGTTCTCTGCAGCAAGTGATCCAAGAGAGAGCGAAGTTGAAACACCGTCTTTTTTGAAGTCATGCTCTGCTTGTTTTCTAATATTCTATGTGTTGCACAGATCAGTCCTATTCATGGTGGTAGGGACCTCAATAGGAACATGAAACCAGGAGGCAGGAATGACTGGAGGTCATTGGAAAGGCTGGTCACTACAGTCTGAGCCCTGGCCTCCAATGATTCTCACCCTCACACATGCAAAATACAATCACCCTTTGACAAGGTCCTCAAAAGTTTCTTCCTGTTTCAGCCTCAGTTCCAAGTCTAGGGCCTCACCAGCTAAGTCAGGTGCCAGGGCAGATGAGGCTCTTCAAGAATAGTTTCTACAGTATATAGTTCCTATGAAATGGAGTATTTCCTATCATACCAATAAACAAGGATGTCAGCCATCAGGGATTCCAGCCCTCCAAATGTGAATTTCTGAGCCCAGGAATAACAATACCTGCTCTCTGGTAGAGTCAACCACTCCCCACGGTGAGCACTGGCCCCAGATAGCTAAGATGCATATGAAAGGAATGAGTCTTGCATCTTCCCATACATAGAGAAGCGCTAAATTCCTTAACTTGAGGTATCTGGCTTCCTTAATTAACAATAATCTTTTGATGTTCAGACTACTTGCCCCTTATTACAAGTTTGCCTTTCTCCTCCCCGCAGCCTCCTCAGAACAGTTCTCTCAGGGTTACTTGAGCTGCTATCTCCTGGGCTTGAAGTCCTACAAGTTCCCACCAAATAAAACATAACTCTCAGCTTCTAGGTTGTGACTGTTTTTTAAGCCAGCATTCCAAGTACAGTTCCTCTCAATGTGAAGACCTGTGGATTATAGAGGCAGGTTACCTGCCCCCTCCCACACCTGGTATATACTGGTGGGATAGCCTTTAAATAATATTACAGATACTCCCATTCAAATGGGGAGAACAGGAGGCACACAGAAGTCACTGATTCATAGAAATCCTAATATCCAGCTAAGTAAATATGGAAAAGTTCCTTAAATAGGACTTGGGTCCACTCTTTCCTGGGAATGATTCTCTATAGCTCCTGGTTCTACCCTCTGAGCTCTTAGTTCTGCCCTCTGATTCATCCTTCCTGTTCCATTAAAGGTAACCCATGACTTGCAGCTTAGAGATAGTCTTACCCTACTTCCTGCCTCTCAAAGTTTGACCTTCTGAAGGTCTCTTTTCACTTCGTATGGTTTCTGTCCATGCAGTCCACCCTGATAATGTTTCTGCCAATATTAATTAAAAAAAAAAAAAAACAAAAAAAAACAAACCTCTGTAGGTTACCTGCAACAGGGCAGTTAAGTGGGGTTTATTCCATTAGTTAAAAGCCACACCATAAATCTCTTCAAGGTAAGCCCTTTTCTACCTTGGGCTGTTGAAACTGCAGAGGGACAATGTCCATAAACTTTCAGAAGCCCTAGAGTTCTCTGAAATACTACCTTAGATTTTCCTTAATCACTAAATGAGATTTTTACAGTCATAACCTCAACTTCATCTTTAGACCATGTTTTCTTGGAAGAGCCCTGGATTTGATCTTTGCCTGGAAGCTATTTACAATTTTAGCATTTTCTGTCATCTGGAAAGTTTCAGAAGCAGAAAGTCTTGACTCCTTTTTATTGAATAATTCTTCCTTCAGCTTATCTCTTCTCTTACATTTTGCTATAAGAAACCAAGAAGTACTTTCAACACTACCTGGAAATCTCCTTAGCTAGATCACTTAGCTCATTAGATATATTCCTCCCCACCCCCCATATTTTTGCATATGACAGTTGCTAAATTTTCTGTCATATCTAACAAGAATCTCTTATCTTTTAGTTCCCAGTAATATTTTCCAGATTTTCCTGAGTCCTTACCAGTGACATCCCTGAAGGTCATCAGGCTTCTGCTAAGTTTCTTTTTTTTTTTAATTTTATTTTATTTTTATACTTTACAAAATTGTATTAGTTTTGCCAAATATCAAAATGAATCCGCCACAGGTATACATGTGTTCCCCATCCTGAACCCTCCTCCCTCCCCATACCATCCCTTTGGGTCGTCCCAGTGCACTAGCCCCAAGCATCCAGTATCATTCATCGAACCTGGACTGGCAACTCGTTTCATACATGATATTTTACATGTTTCAATGCCATTCTCCCAAATCTTCCCACCCTCTCCCTCTCCCACAGAGTCCATAAGACTGTTCGATACATCAGTGTCTCTTTTGCTGTCTCGTACACAGGGTTATTGTTACCATCTTTCTAAATTCCATATATATGCGTTAGTATACTGTATTGGTGTTTTTCTTTCTGGCTTACTTTACTTTGTATAATAGGCTCCAGTTTCATCCACCTCATTAAAACTGATGCAAATGTATTCTTTTTAATGGCTGAGTAATACTCCATTGTGTATATGTACCACTGCTTTCTTATCCATTCATCTGCTGATGGACATCTAGGTTGCTTCCATGTCCTGGCTATTACAAACAGTGCTGCGATGAACATTGGGGTACACGTGTCTCTTTCCCTTCTGGTTTCCTCAGTGTGTATGCCCAGCAGTGGGATTGCTGGGTCATAAGGCAGTTCCATTTCCAGTTTTTGAAGGAATCTCCACACTGTTCTCCATAGTGGCTGTACTAGTTTGCATTCCCACCAACAGTGTAAGAGGGTTCCCTTTTCTCCACACCCTCTCCAGCATTTATTGTTTGTAGACTTTTGGATCGCAGCCATTCTGACTGGTGTGAAATGGTACCTCATAGTGGTTTTGATTTGCATTTCTCTGATAATGAGTGATGTTGAGCATCTTTTCATGTGTGTGTTAGCCATCTGTATGTCTTCTTTGGAGAAATGTCTATTTAGTTCTTTGGCCCATTTTTTGATTGGGTCATTTATTTTTCTGGAGTTGAGCTGTAGGAGTTGCTTGTATATTTTTGAGATTAGTTGTTTGTCAGTTGCTTCATTTGCTATTATTCTCTCCATTCTGAAGGCTGTCTTTTCACCTTGCTAATAGTTTCCTTTGATGTGCAGAAGCTTTTAAGGTTAAGTAGGTCCCATTTGTTTATTTTTGCTTTTATTTCCAATGCTAAGTTTCTTCAATGTACCTTAGGCTTTTACTTCTGAGTCTTCCCTGTCGTAAAGGCACTCCCACATTTTAGTGGTTTTGTTATGATAGTGCCCCACATCTGATACCAAGGTCATAATTATTTATATGCAACATAATTCCACAATGTAGATATTTAAAATAATGAATATTAACTCCCACAATTTCTGTGGATCTGGAACCCAGAAGCAGATTAGCTTGGTGATTCTGTCTTAGTCTCTCATGTGGTTACAATCAAGGTGTCAACCAGGGCTGCAGTCATCCAAGCACTTGACTAAGTGGGAGGATCTACTTCCATGGTGACAAACTCAAATATTAATACCTAGCAAATTGGTGCTGGTTATTGGCAGGAGACCTCAATTCCTCACCACCTGGACCTCTCTGAAGTGGATGACTGGAGTCCTCGTTACATGTCACCTGGCTTCTCCTATACTGAGTCAAACCAAAAAAGGTTTGAAAAATGCAACATCTTTTATGACATAGTCTTGGAAATCAAACTGTTTTTCTGAAGTATCTTATTGGTTACGCAGGTCACCTCTGTTCAATGTGAAAAAGTACTGCATAGGGTCATGAACACCAGGAGGCCGTAATCATTGGGGTCGTCTTGGAGGCTGGCTACCACATGTTTTATATAATTATGTTAGATATCTAAAATAAGGTATTTGAAAAACCTTAATAATTGGTTAAATGAAAGAAATTCATTTAATTTATTAAAAATAACTTTTACATTAATTATCTGGGTATGCTTCTTCATTCAGAAAAGATAGAGCAGAAGGAAAACAAAAATCTTAGCATTGTTTATTTCTAGGTCAGTGGATTGTGAATTTTAAAGTTTTGTTGTTTTTTTTTGTTGTTTTTTTTTTACTTTTTTGTGTATCTTTGAAACACAACACTAGTGTATATAAACAATTTTATAATGGACAGACTCATGAATTTTGAGGGTACAAATTAGAATAATGATTTATAATTTTTGTTCCTTTAAGAAACAAACAACATAATCTTCCCTTAGTTTAAAAATGAAAATTTTTACACTCTTTAAAAATATTAATGATAATTTTAAATGGTTGGAGCTGTTAACTTCCAGTTTGGCAATTGATGATTTATTAAAAGAAAAATCAGGAGTTCCCTGGTGATCCAGTGGTTAGGGCTCCACGCTTCCACTGCAGGGGGCACAGGTTTGATCCCTAGTCAGGGAACCAAAAACACATAAGATTTGCAGTTAGGCAAAAAAAATTTTTTTTTAAATCATACTGCCAAATTTTAAGTTAATATTTGTACTAGCACACATAGATCATGTGTGTATGCATGCAACATGAGTGTGTTCAATAGTAAAAGGGAGAAAAAGACTTCTTTAAAGGTCATTCCTGCAAGTCATTGCTCAGTACAATATTCTTTGGGCTATTTAAATTCAGTACTAATTTACAAGTACAAACTTCTAGATTTTTCTCTTTCATTTGAACACCTGCCTCCACCATTTCTCCTAAAAAGATGAAGTTTAAAGATTCCCATAAGATTATTTGAAATAGAAAGACAAAGCAAAGTTTAAAAATCAAGCTGTAGGTGAACTTCTAAAAATACACCAGGCTTGAGATTTTTTTGAAGCTGTTTCTGAAAATTAATGCAGAAGTTATTTTCTTTCTTTTGGATGTGAGGATAGTCCATATTCATGAAGCTTAGGATGCTGGAAGCCTTTCCTAATTATTCTGTATCCACTCAGATCAGAGCCACTGTGGCTGTTTGTAAAGTTTCATTGTACAAAGGTGTCCACTGAGGGCTGGTGGTGCTGAAATTCCAGCTCACACGTCCTTGTCCAGCCGTGAGGGGAAATGTGGCTTTCCCCTCCTGTTTCACAAAATGTCTCCAGATGGGCTAAGAGTGAATTCTATCACTCTTTCATATTATGAGCCCTAGGAAAACTTAGGCATTTTATTCAAATTACCAAAAATGATACTAAAATATAGGGAGTGAGTAGAGACTGAAAGGAGATAAAACAGTTAAGGATTTGGTAGCCAATTATAATAGGTTCCTGAACTCACATGGAGTATGAAAAAATGTTCAGAATTTTCAGTATCATTTTATTTGGTTTCATCTTTCCCCATTGCCCATCTTTTGGATAGAATGTACTGGAAGAGTAGGAGGGGACAATTTCTTTTTCTTTCAGGTGCTACTTGTCTTTCCATTTTCATGCTACCAAAGCAGGGTTCAGTACAACAGAAACAGAAAGAAAGTCTCAGAAGAGATGGGAATTTAAAGCCACCAGTCTGCTAGGAAGCAACCTTGTTTCCTCATTTCCGTGGGAACAAGAATTTGTCGGGATCTGTAGACACTACAGAAATCCGTGACTCTGCTGTTGCTGCCCTCTGTCTGTGTCCAAGGAAATGGATTTCAGATCCTTCTTCCATTTGATAAAGGAGGCATACCGGCCACTTCTTTTCCATGCCTTTCTGACTGCTATTCTTTCACTGACTACCATGTTATTTTATATTATGTTTGGTCATGGTTCTCCTTAGAGTCCGAGCACTCTAGTTCCAGTCTGTAACTGGAAAGTCCACAGACATCATCTAGCCAAAACCAAATACATAGCATGTAAGGGAAAGGAGTTCTAGAGGAGTGACACTGAGACCAAGATAGGCTAGAACTCAGGTTTGCAGCTCCCAGCCCAGAATGTTTCATATCCACTTTGCTTTCTCCTTGTAGTATGTTCATTTCAGTAAATAGCATTTACAGAAATAGCATTCTGCATTTCTCATATCTCACCAGCTATTTGGGGCACAGACATCACGCACCCCTAGGCACAAGTGCCTCAGCCCGTGTTTACTCCTTCAGCCATAAACCGCTCTTCTTATGTAAATCATTAGCACCGAGGGCTGCCTACTACTCAACAGTTATGTTTAGATGTGTTTGAATCCCATTTGGGCCATAAGTCAGACGTCAGCTATAATATCCTGTAATAGCACATAATATTTTATCTGTTTGGAAATCTTATTACAGGTAGACCTTGTTTTATTATGCTTTGTTTTATCGTGCTTCACAGATACTGTGGTTTTTTGTTTTTGTTTTTTTACAAATTGAAGGTTTGTGGCACCCTGCACTGACTAAGTGTATTGGTGCCATTTTTCCTATAGTATTTGCTCACTTTGTGTCTCTGTGTCACATTTTGGCAATGCTTCAAACTTTTCATTATTATTATATTTGTTAAGGTCATCTGTGACCAGTGGTCTTTGTTACTACTGCTGCTGCTGCTAAGTCACTTCAGTCGTGTCCGTCTCTGTGCGACCCCATAGACAGCAGCCCACCAGGCTCCCCCGTCTCTGGGATTCTCCAGGCAAGAACACTGGAGTGGGTTGCTACTACTATTCACTAAATGTTCAAATGATTGGCATTTTTTTTTAGCAATGACGTATTTTTAAAGAATATACTTTTTTTAGATGTATGCTATTGCAAACTTAATAGACTGCAATATAGTGTAAACACGACTTTTATATGCACTGGGAAACAAAAAAATTTGTGTGACTCACTTTATTGTGATACTCAGTTTATGGTGTTGGTTGGAACTGAAGCTGCACTATCTTTGAGGTCTGCTGATACGAGAGTGTTGGGCCTTCCTTTCAACAACCTTTTCTTTCACTTTATTATTTTTTTAAACTTTTTATTTTGTCGTGAAAGTTGCTCAGTCATGTCTGACTCTTTTCAACCCCATGGACTACATATAGTCCATGGAATTCTCCAGGCCAGAATACTGGAGTGGGTAGCCTTTCCCTTCTCCAGGGGATCTTCCCAACCCAGGTATTGAACCCAGGTCTCCCACATTGCAGCTGGATTTTTTACCAGCTGAGCCACTAGGGAAGCCCAAGAATACTGGAGTGGGTAGCTTATCCTTTCTCCAGGGGATCTTCCAGACCCAGGAATCGAACCGGAATCTCCTGCATTGCAGGCAGATTCTTTAAAAACTGAGCTATCAGGGAAGCCCTTATTTGTATTGGGGTATAGCCAATTAACAATGTTGTGATAGTTTTAGGTGAACAGAGAAGGGACTCAGCCATACATATGCATATATCCATTCTCCCCCACCTTTTCTTTCACTTTAAACTATACCGTGTCTCTGTTTATGTGAAAATCTCCCCAGGATCAATCCGCAAGGGTGTTTTCTCCCCCTATTAAAAGTATGACATAAATTATAATTCAGTTGATACTTTTGTAGTTATTCATAGTTTATGATTAGTTTTTAGGGTGGTCTTTAAAAACTTAAACTCATGTGTTAGGATATTTCATAGCATTCTTAGGAAAAAACACACCAAACATCTGATTTGATAATGTGACTGTGCCAAGTAGCTTGGCATTTCTCTAGATTAGGGGTTTAGAAGGTTGGCAGGTTTCAGACCCTATTTTGTTTTAGGAAGAAACAGGTTTCATTAACAGGATGAATACAGGAAACTCAGGGGATAGAGTAAAAGTGAAATTTTTGTTTAGACTCTGCTTATAAAAAAGGAAGCCTGTATTCCCCAGTGTTTGCGAAGTGCGTGAATCTGAACATGGCAGGATTTGGATGATCTGGGCTCTTACAGTGCCTGAGTGACATCATTACTGGAACCAGTGATCTTTATGGAGTCATTTGGATATTAATGTAGACAGGGCTGACTGTCTATTGATCTCAAGGTGTAGCTGGTGGGTTGTTTTGTCTTCAAATAGACATCCCTGATGTCACATCATTACTCTTATTTATCTTGTCCTCCTAAATCTTCAGGCCCAAGCAGCCTGTTTTGGGGAGAGCTGCCAGCCTGTACTCCTGTTGGCACTCAGGGCCTCCCACCACATGTAGGAGCCCTGGGTGGGTTCCAAAGTGACAGGAGACCTTTGTGTTCACTGTCAGTCCTCAATCTTAAACGAAGACCACTTCAGAAGCATTAGGGGAGAACCACAGCAGGACTATCCTGAGAACCTGAAAAAGTGGATTCCTCCAAGACTACCCTCCACATCAGCAGTCCAACAGGATTTATTCCTTTTAATTTCCAAGATTTCTAAAGCATGAAACCCGGTACTACCCCTTCATCAGGATTGGATTCAGGCAGTATGACAGTGTGCTTTGATCAATGGAAATCTTGTGAGCAGACAGGTAACCTGCAAATGGCATTTGATGATTAAAACAACTGAAAGAACCAGACTGTTTGTAACTAGATTTTTTTTTAATTGAAGTATAGTTGATTTATAACGTGTTAGTTTCAAGTGTACAGCAAAAGAATATATACACATTCTTTTCAGATTCTTTTCCATTATAGATTATTATGAGATATTGAATATAGTTCCATTGTGCTATAAAGTAGGTCCTTGTTGTTTATTTTATAAATAGCTGTGTGTACCTGTTAATCCCAAATTCCTAGCTTATCTTCCCACTCCTCAACTTTTCCCTTTTGGTAGCCATAAATTTGTTTTCTATGTCTGTGAGTCTGTTTCTGTTTTGTAAATAAGTTCATTTGTATGATTTTGTTTAGATTCCACATGTGAGTGATATCATATGATATTTGATTTGTCTTTCTCTGTCTGACTTACTTCATATAGTATGATCATCTCTAGGTCCACCCACATTGCTGCAAGTGGCATTATTTCATTTTTTATGGCTGAGTAATATTCCATCGTATGTATGTACCACCTCTTTTTTATCTATTCCTCTGCTAATGGATACTTAGGTTGCTTCCATATCTTGGCTACTGTAAATAATGCTGCCATGAATATTGGGGTGCTTTCATCTTTTCAAATTAGAGATTTTTATAACTAGCTTTTGGATTAAATATTGACCAACTTTATTATTTGTTCATTTGTTCAGTGAACGCGTCGTTCATTCAGCAACACCCGGTCAGGGCTTACTTCAGTGATCTGTCCTCAAAGGACCTGAACTCTCTGCACCACAAAGTTCACAAATGAGCTGTGAGATTCTGGTCAGAACATACGTTTTATTTTGATACAGATGAGAGCATTTGAGATTACAGTGATGTCTGGTCTCTAAAGTTGAACGGGTCCTGTTGATGGAGAGTGGGACAAAAACTTGCTACAAGGGACAGCAACTGAGAGGAACAGTAGAGTCAGTGGCCTGAGAGACCATTTCCGGGTCACAGAAGATCTTTGACTCTGAAAGGATATGAAAAAGTATGATCAGGGTTGGAAACAACTTTTCTTCATCAGCAATACTGTTCTGAAGGGTGACCAAGTGAAGACTGCAACAACTGAGTTTTATAGACTTTATAAAGATTGTTCTCCTTTGGGAGCGATCTTGGTAATTAGCTGCTAACTTCTTCAGCTCCCAGTCTAAGCTATACACAGATAATTATAACGAAGAGGGGTTAAAAAAATGTTGAGGTAGGAGAATAGGGGAAGTTTATTTTTAAGTCACAAAAGGGCAGAAAGGGAAATTCAGGGATGTGATCAGGGTGAGCAAAGTCCGTTCTGGGCTGAGAAAATGCCAGACTGGTGGCAGATGGTTATCATAAACAAGAACCTTGCCTTCTCCCCTATTCGTTTACGTACCTTTTCAAATCATTGACGTGGATAGAAAAGGATTAATGTGCATTCTCGTCTTAAAATAGTTTATTATTGTACTTAATAATTTAGTGCTCCAGTTGTACCAGTTGCAGGCCAGTGGGGCCTCCTTGACCTGTCGCTTAGGTTCTGGCACCATGCTGCAGTTAGTTCCCCCTTCCATGAAAGAACACCGAGAGCTTGTGTAGATCACAGGGCCACGGTAGATGCTATGCTTTCCAGACTCCCTTGCAGCCAGAAATGACCATACAACTCGGTTCAGGCCAATAGCACATGAACAAAAGTTACGTGAGCCACTTCTGAGCCATCTCTTTAGAGACAAAGCCACTTCCCCATGCCCTCTTTTTGCCAGACATGAAGGCAAGCCCACTTCACCTCCGTGGATGATGGTAATACCCCAGGAGATGGGGAAGTAACAGGGTGTTACAGGATGTGAGGAACCTGGATCCCAGAATGGGAGCAGCACTGCCCTACCAGCTCTGTGCCACTCACCCCTGGACTGCTTCAGGAGAAAAATTTTAATGTAAGGTCATCTATTTTATTCTTTCTTTGTTACAGCAGCTTAACTTGAAGTCTATCACAGTTCTCAAAGACACAGTGATGATAAACTGCAGGGTATGTTCAGAGAAAGCGTCGTGGCTGGAGTGTGGTTAGGGAGTGGTGGGAGGTGGGGCAGAAAAGGCAGGACTTAGTATAGTTTCGTGTCAGGAAATCATGGATGGGCTTGTGTCTCACGACAGAGGACGTGTTGGGCTGGGAAGGGTCCGTCTTGGTCTTAGTTGTGAGGTCTGTCCTCTTCTCCATAGAGAATCCTGCCTCCAAAACAAACAGCAAGTGACACTCAGCACTGGCCTCTCACAGCCTGGGTCTTGAAACACTGGCCTCACACTGTCATACACCACGCCCCTGCTCTTCCTCCAGACCTCCCAACTTCTCATTTTGTGATTCATCTTTGAGTCAATAGCTTTATCTTGCCCTCTGAATTTCCTGTGTGAACAAGCTGTGCGGTCTACATCCTGCCTTGTGCCCTGCCGTCTGCAGGACTCCCACTGAACACATGTCAGACCTGGGGCCACACTTCAGTGGAGCACTGCAGAAACTCACCACCTTTTTGTCAAATCTTACAGGAAAAATTAATGGGAGAATTTCTCCATCCATGTTCACTTTTGCTGCTCTCTTGTTAATGAATTCTCCTATGTTTACTTCCTACTGGCTGTGGTTGACAATTTGGAAAATTACTTTAGAAAAAATATGGATTTTAAAAGTCTTATTTCCAATATTCAGGAAAACAGCACTTTTTTTTTTAAAACTTTCGTTTCAAACTCTTTGACCATTCCAGTCCCAAGAATCTTCTACATACAATCAGAACTCTTTTGTTTGGTGAGATTGAATGTCAGCTTTCTGTGTTCCTGCAAAGTTAAACATTCATCGTAGCCCCAGATCATTGCTAAGTCCACTTCCCCTGGTAGATTTACTCTCTACCCTCCTCTACTCCATCCTTTCCCCTGGGAGACTGACCTGTGTAGACCGCATTAATAGGCTCCCTTGCCCACCAGCTACCAGGAGGATTGGAGACCCTGGAGGGAGACCAGAGGTTGTAAGGAAAGTGTGATCGAGGTGTCTGTCCTCTATGGTCCCTCCCTTCTGGGTTTCGAAGGGTTGGCTGCAGAGTCGGGTGCATCCCCTTGCCAGAGCACACGGCAGCTCTGAGACGGCCAGACCAGGTCTCAACACAGCTCTTCTCTACGTAACTGCTCCCTCCCTTCTGTTTTGTTTTCTGATAGCACGGCTCCTCACCGCTGCTTTCTTGCCTGGAAAACCCCAGGGACGGGGGGAGCCTGGTGGGCTGCCCTCTCTGGGGTCGCACAGAGTCGGATATGACTGAAGCGACTTAGCAACTTAGCAGCAGCATCTTCCCTCACTGGTTTCTCTGACTCTGCCCTTCACTTCTGTAAATACCCTTATTACACTGTCCTCAGGGATCTAGTTTCACTGTACCATCTGTTTTCTGCTAGAAAGCTGACTGGTACAGTGATTAAACTAGGGTTGTCTATAACACACCATAGTACATGTTCACTGAGAGGGGGCTAGTGCCTTAGATGTGCTCACTGGGTCTAAATTATCTGATTCTAACCAGTGCCCCAAGTTCACCTCATATATTTTTGGTTATTTCTTCAGGTCAAAGGATTAGTTCATCTAGCCCTACTGTGGGCGTGGCCTGAGAACACATGCTGCTACAGACACAGGGAGCAAATGTCTCTCTTCCCCATACAGTTCTCTTTCCCCAGGAACTTTGTTCTTTCTCTCTCCCTCCTTGCCTCTTTTATCCATTCATCCACCCATCCATCCATTCATACACCCATCCACCCACCCATACCCCGACCCATCCATCCATCTCTGTGTGTGTATAGACACATACATACATGTGTAAATATAGAATTCTTTTTCTGAGCCAGTTGAAGGTAAATTACATATGGTGTTTTCCCTTTAAATATTTCAGTGTGCATTCCCTAAGAATAGAATATTTTCTTACATAACCATGGTACAGTATCAACTTCATAAACTTACATTGATGTAATCTTTCATCTAATCTGGCAGCTGTATCCTGATTTTGTCAGTCAATCTAATAATGTTCTTTCCAACATTTCATTCTCCTCCACAGGATTCAGTGCAGGGTTGGGTACTGCATTTCGTTGTCATGATCTTTTGGTCTCCTTTAGTCTGAAACACTATCATAGCCTTTTGTCGTCTTTTATGACATTGACATTTGAGAAACAGAGTCGCCCCTCCCATCCATGCACCGTTCTTTTTAAAAATAGAACAGTCATCATGTTGTGTTTGCCTGATGCTTCTTGGTGATTTTGCTGGGGTTATGCATTGCTGGCCACAGTGCTGCACTGGTGAAGCTGTGTCCTTCACGGGCTAATGTGTTAGGAGACGCACACTATTCACTGGTGGAGGTAATTCTGATCTCTGCTACGTAATTATTAGGTTTTGTTTTCTCCCTTGAATTCATGAGCAGTTCACGAGGAGACACTTTAACACATACAAGTGTCCTGCTCCTCATTAAAGCCTCCCCCTGGACTGAAAATCCACGGATGCTTCGTGCTGATCTACTCTCCACTCTGTGGCTGTACAATGATAATGTTCCCTCTCCAGCTCTCCCTGCACATTGGCCATTTGGCCCTCAGCATTCAGCTGTAAGCAGAGTAACCTTCTCTCTATTTATGCATGTGTCTTTTAAAATCAGTGATACGGATTGATTTTTCAATCCCGTTTTCTAAGAGTTTATTATTGTACTTAATGTGCTGGTGCTCCAGTTGTACCATTGCGAAGACTCTGAGCTGCTTCCCAAGTCCTTGTAACATGCTCCATTATCTTTTGTGCGCGCTTCCTGTCTTTCTTTATGGCTTAACATGTTCCAGGCTCGTCTTGTACTGACCCTGCCCTGGTCTTCGAATCAGCCGTGTTTCTGAGCAGTCCTCGTCAGCTCTGTGAGGAGTAGGAGACACCGCTATCCGGGCCCTATGTGTGCTCACTGTTTCCACTGGAGTGTACTCCCTTTTTGACACTTTCATTAGGGAGAACTGGGAAATACAAGCGTGAATATGCACTGTGCATGCATGTACACACACATTAGTACCCATACATGCACCCCTAAAGGTGTATACACATTTTTCACGTATCTGTTTCAGAAATTCTGGAGTTAGCACACAAAGTTGTGGAGTCCAAAACCTGCAGGGCAGGCTGGTGGGCTAGAGGCCCAGCAAAGAGCTGATATCACAGCTCCAGTCAGAATTCCTTTGCCATTGGGGAACCTCAGTCATTTTCTCTTATGGCCTTCAACTGATTGGATGAAGCCCACCTACATTCAGGAGAGTAATCTGCTTTCTCAAATTCTACTGATTTAAATAGTAATCATTAATCTCATCTAAAAAAACACCTTCATAGTGACATCTAGACTAGTATTTTATTTGACCAAATATCTGGGTACTGTGGCCTAGCCAAGTTGGCACATAGAACTATCATACTTACTGTGCTGTGTGCTAAACACACTGGGGAAGTCCCTTTTGGGAGGAGGGGACAGGGAGGTGGCCTTTCAGGGCCCTCAAGAGGTGGTTCCCACCGATACATCTCATGGCTCCTTTTCCAGTGCTCAGGTTGGGGACCAGGACACAAGCTGGAGAAGTGCTTTCAAATCCTCCCCTCCCTCTAGCTGGAGAAGTGCTTTCAAATCCTCCCCTCCCTCTACACTATACACTTCCTCTTAGTCAAATAAGGCAAAGAAATACATACTTCTTTTTTTTTTTCTTAAGTTCAGAGATGGAGAGTCGCTGCTGATATGAAGGGTTCCCTAGGAAATTTTATCTCAAAGTACATGGTCACAGTACTCCTCAGATAAATGCGTCTCTCTTGGGTCAGGAACAATGTTCCAGATAACCGGGCCTCCCGTGGCCCAGTCTCACGCCTATCTGTTTTGTGCTGCTGTGTCAGTTTTGATTCAATAGAAGCATTTCATTCTGCAGAGACAGTGGGTAGCAACTGTTTGATCCTTGACCAGAGATAACCCTGGAGAGGGTCTGTCTTACATGCTGGGAAAGTTAAGTGAAACGGCTTTTGCAGAATCTTTGAGAGAGAGAAGGGCCTTGGTTGCAGCCTAAAGAACACTCTGGAGACCTGCCCACGTGTTTTCGTCCTGTCGGACTCTTCAGTGCTCAGTGTGTAACTGGAATTGTTAAGGTGGGGCAGGGGGATACTTCTGCCCGTGTGCTTCCTCCCATATACACTCAGAGGGGCTCACAGCTATAGCTGGGCTGCAGCTGTTCTGTGTCTTTCAGGCATCATGGTGACCCACAGTGGGCAGTCTGTGCTGGGCATTCTTCCAGGGCCTGGAGCAGTGGGGCAGGTCCACCTTGTCACCTACTTGGGGAAAAAGAGCTGTAGAAGCGGAAGAGAGGAGAGAGTTTAGGAAAGCTCCTGCAACTGTGGTGAAGGTGAGAGGGAGGGAGGCTGAGGATAAAATGTTTGCCCACTGCTGGCGTGCTCTCCCGAGAGCCAAGCCTGTCGCCTCACTGCCCCCAGAGGATCAGGTAGTTCAGCATCTGCAGCCCAGATTCTGCACCTCTCTCCTCCAATCACAGTTCCTCAGGACATGGCCCACACTTGCTTCTGATGGGTGCTGTCCAGCCTGGCTCTAGGTACCTTTCCAGACCCTCTACACCCATAACAATACACGTCTACTGCACCGTATATTCTCTATCCTGCAGACATACCCTCTTCCCTCAGGCCATCCTGGCTTTTCATTCCATACCATTTTCCACTGTTGGATTTTTTTTTTTACTATGACTATTTTTTTAAATTAATTTCATTTTATTTTTATCTGCACTAGGTCTTTGTTGCTGCGTGCAGGCTTTCTCTAGTTGTGGAGAGCAGGGGCTACTCTCTAGCTGTAGCGCGTGGGCTTCTTATTGCGGTGGCATCTCTCGTTTGGAGCATGTGCTCTGGAGCGCGTGCGCTTCAGTGGTTGCGGCACACAGGCATATTTGCCCTGCAGTATGTGGAATCTTCCTGGATAGGGATCGAACCCATGTCCCCTGCATTGGCAGGCGGAGTCTTAACCACTGGACTACCAGAAAAGTTCCCATGACTATGTTTTAGTAGCTGTACCAAGACAGCCATATCATCAAATGGAACCTGTGCTTCCTGTATTACTTTGCTAGGACAGCCATAACTGGGCGGCTTAAGCAATGGATATTTACTTTCACACAGTTTTAGAGTCTAGAAGTCTGAGATCAAGGTGTCGGTAGGGTTGGTGTTTTCCTCTTTCCTTGGCTTACAGATGGCCGCCTTCCCACTGTGTGTCCAGATGCTCTTCCCTCTCTGCGTGCCTGTGTCCTAATCTCCTCTTAAAAGCACAATGGTCATATTGCATATCGCCTCCCTCTTATCTCCTCTGTAAGGGCATTGTCTCCCAATACAGTCATATTCTGAGGTGTGGGGGTTAGGACTTCAGCCTGTGAATTTGAGGGGACACAATTCAGCCCACAACACTTCCTGATAGGTATAAACTCCTCCCATGGGGGAGGACCATAATGCCCTCCTCCTGCCTCTAGCCTACCCTGACCCACTGTCAATCCCTCAGTCATGTCTGACTCTTTGTGACCCCATGGACTGCAGCTCACCAGGCTCCTCTGCCCGTGGAATTCTCCAGTCAAGAATACTGGAGTGGGTAGCCACTCCCTTCTCCAGAGGCTCTTCCTGACCCAGGGATCAAACCCAGGTCTCCTGCATTGCAGGCAGATTCTTTACCATCTAAGTCACCAGGGAAGCCCCTTCATTATCAGTAGCAGTACCAGTCCCCACCTTCCTGCTCCCTGGAAGACCATCCAGCGCTCTCATTTGTTATGATGCAACTAAGCCAGCCTAGTGTTTATTCTCCATTCTGGTTACACCCCGAATCCTCTAGGAAGATTTACAGATTCTGATGTCAGGGTCCTACACTCAAAGGTTGCATGTGGTTGATCTGGAAACAGTGGGGGCCTTAGAGTTTTTAGAGCTCCTAGGTGGATCTAACATACAGCTGGGTTGGTCATCATGGACGTAGCCCCTCTCTGTAGAATGTAGCCCCTCTCTGTTAGGCCTGTGGAGGCAGAGGTGCGTGCGTGCTCAGTTGTGTCCAACTCTTGTGACCCCATAGACTGAGCGCACCAGGCTCCTCTGTTCATGGAATTTTCCCAGCAAGAATACTGGAGTGTGTTGCCATTTCTGCCTCCGGGGATCTTCCCAACCCAGGGATTGAACTGCATCTTCTGCATTGGCAGACAGATTCTTTACTGATGAGCTACCAGGGAAGCCAGGTCTGCGCACGTGGATATAAATTCAAGGTAAATGCAGGAGCTGCCGCGTTCTCTCTGCTGCAGGTGTTGGTTTGATACAGGTGGAAGGTATGACAGGGTACAAGATTTTGAGGCAGAGCCTGAAAGTCATCTCTGAATTTGGTCAAGCCTGTGTCTTAGAGAGTACATAGTGGAAATCCAGAAATTCCACTATTATCTTTATAGTGCCAACATTTAGTAGCATCTTTATAGTGCTAACATTTAGTAATGAAATTGTAGGTGCTTGGTAAAAATTTGTTGACTAAACAAACAAGGAGAGGAGTAACACATGAATGAATGAATGGTCGCTGCCCAACCATGCAATGCTATTCACTAATTTCTTTATAAATGTCTCCCATGTATAGAGTCTTTGGGTGATGCTGGGTGAATAATTCTTTTCCTCTCTCCTTTTCTATACAGCTAAAGACACCACTTGTAACACTGTTACTTTAGACAGGGTCCAAGGCCATCCATTATGTAACAGCTTTCTTTAACTTTATTGTTTTTTCCTTGACTTTGGCTAGATTTTTGGCAACTTCTTGGGTCAAGAAGCACAGTATGTGCAGTTTTTACCCTCTCTACTTGCAGTTTCTCAAGCCTAAACTTTCCTCTGATTTTGGTCCACTTTGGAATACTTTCAGATGTTTAAAATTTTGTTTTCCATTTTGTTCAGTTTTTACTATGTATCTGCTAGGGACTTGCATGACTGCTTTACTTCTCCCCTACTAGTGAACCAACCAATATCTAAACTTTTTGATAAGTAGCCACAACTAAATGTTTAATAAGCATATGTTCCAAGCCAGGCACTGGAATAAACTTGACATGAATTATTTTATTTCATTCTCAAAATGATCCTATTCTGTGGTTCCTACTACTGTCCCACTTCACAGGTATGAAGACTGAGGCTCAGGTTTTAGAGTTTACCCAAGGTCGCATAAGTTAGCTCTCAGAGCCCTGCTTGTGTCTTCGCTACCACAGGAAACTCTTTTTTAAAGGAAAAACCACCCTAGAACCCACATAAAGTTATAATTTTATTAATTTAGTTTATAAACAATTTACTCACAAATTACTATAGATACAGTTTACAGATAATGGATTCACAAAGCTCTCTGAACAGTCCTTCACGATAGTTTTGGAATCTGTGTTATGATGCTGACTTTGGATTGAACTACTGTTATGCAAGTTGATTTATCTATCACTTTACAAACATCTTGGTGTGGCTTACCTTACACCAGTTGCTTTTGTTAGTTTTACTTCCAGCAGGAACTACAGAGCTCATAAGTTTATAAATGATGAGATACCATTTTGTACCCACTAGAATGACTAAAATGAAATATATTGATAATAATACCAAGTATGGATGAAGATGTAGAATACCTGGAATTCTCATGCCAGGCTAGCAGACTTAGAAATGGTGTGTTATTGAGCAATTTGACTCTTTTCCATCCTGTTTGTGCATCATTTTGATAAATATCCATTGCCCTAATTTTCCACATTAACATTTTATAAAGGAAAAACCATATGGCCATCTGAAAATCAAAATCATCTACCAAAACTCATCAATAACATCACATGTAACCATGAACAGTGGAAAGCATTTTATTACAAATCAGGAAAGGTAAAATAGATGACACCACCCTTATGGCAGAAAGTGAAGAAGAACTAAAGAGCCTCTTGATGAAAGTGAAAGAGGAGAGTGAAAAAGTTGGCTTAAAGCTCAACATTCAGAAAACGAAGATCATGGCATCTGGTCCCACCACTTTATGGTAAATAGATGGGGAAACAGTGGAAACAGTGTCAGACTTTATTTTTCTGGGCTCCAAATCACTGCAGATGGTGATTGCAGCCATGAAATTAAAAGACACTTACTCCTTGGAAGGAAAGTGATAACCAACCTAGACAGCATATGAAAAAGCAGAGACATTACTTTGCCAACAAAGGTCCGTCTAGTCAAGGCTATGATTTTTCCTGTGGTCATGTATGGATGTGAGAGTTGGACTATAAAGAAAGCTGAGCGCCAAAGAATTGATGCTTTTGAACTGTGGTGTTGGAGAAGACTCTTGAGAGTCCTTTGGACTGCAAGGAGATCCAACCAGTCCATTCTGAAGGAGATCAGCCCTGGGTGTTCTTTGGAAGGAATGATGCTAAAGCTGAAACTCCAGTACTTTGGCCACCTCATGTGAAGAGTTGATTCATTGGAAAAGACTCTGATGCTGGGAGGGATTGGGGGCAGGAGGAGAAGGGGACGACAGAGGATGAGATGGCTGGATGGCATCACTGACTCGATGGATGTGAGTCTGAGTGAACTCCGGGAGTTGGTGATGGACAGGGAGGCCTGGCGTGCTGCGATTCATGGGGTCTCAAAGAGTCAGACACGACTGAGCAACTTAACTGAACTGAAAATACCCATTATTACTATATCTATTTTATAATATACTGGAGATCTTATGAATACAGTTAAGTTAAAAAAAATAATAAATGAGTAAACAAACAAAAGATATATAAGTTGCCAGGGAAGAAGCAGAGTTGCCATTGTTCACATTTATGTGATGGTCTGTAGAATCTCCAAGGGAACCTACAGTCTAATTAAAACTGACCAATGAATCTGGCAAGATTGCTGGATATGAGTGCATAAAAAATCAGTTGTGTTTCTACACACTAGCAACAAATGTAAAAAATGGAATTAAGAAAGATACTATTTTAAGTAACAACACAAATACCACTGTACTTAAATAATAAATCTTTCAAAAGATGTGCAAGATTGCTTTGGAGACAATTATAAAAATTGTAAAAATTAAAGCCAATCTAAGGAGAAACATGCACCACATTTTCAAATGGAAATGCTCCATATCTTAAAACTGCTAAATGTCCCCCAAATTTGTAGAATACATCAATGTAATTCCAATAAAAACTCAGTGAAATCCCCTTTTTATTGAAGGGTTAATTCTAAAATGTATATGAAAACATAAAGGACCAACATGAACCAATAAAAATTTTGGCAAAATTAAGAGTTCATGGGCTCACTTTACTACATACTTATAAAAAAAAAAAACCTATAGTAAACGAGGTGGTACTTTTTTCTTTACCTTCTTTTTAAGAAAAGTTATTTTTTTAATATTGTTGATTTATAGTGTTAGTTTTAGGTGTACAGCAAAGTGATTTTGTTATTCATATATATATATACTTTTCTGTTATGGTTTATCACAGGATATTGAAAATAGTTCCTCATGTTATACAGTAGAACCTGGTTTATTCATCCTATGTACAGTAGTTTGCATCTGCTAATCCCAAACTCCTAATCCATCCTTCCCTGACCCCATTCCCCTTGACAACGGCAAGTCTGTTCTCTATGGCTGTGAGTCTGTTTCTGTTTCACAGGTAAGTTCATTTGTGTAATATTTTAGATTCCATATATGTGACACCCTATGACATTTATCCTTCTCTTACTTCACTTAGCATGATAATCTCTAGGTCCATCCATGTTGCTACACATGGCATTACTTCATTCTATTTTAAGGCTGGGCAGGATTCCATTGTATACATTAATATGTACCACATCATCTCTGTCCGTCCTCTGTAGCTGAACATTTAGGTTGTTTCTGTGTCTTGACTATTGTAAACAGTGCTGCTATGAACATAGGGGTGCATGTTTCTTTTTGAATTAGTTTCAAACAGGGTGATATTGATGACAATGTAAACAGACCAGTGGAACATAATAGAGAGCCGTCAACAGATTTATGAGTATGTGGAAGTTAGATATACGACAGAGGTGATTATAAACCATGCTTTCAAAGCACTCTCATGTTTAGCTTTTCCTGTCTAAAACTCTAAGTGTGAAATAACCCCGAGCCCCAAAAACACTGCGTAAAGGGAGAACTCTTTTCTCTTTCACTCACATACTTAGTTATTCTGGCCACCAAACATGTGTGTGCGTGTGTGTGTATATGTGTGGGGTTTCCCACACTAAGCAATTGGGCGTCATACAACTTTAACTCAGTTCGGCACTATCTACCCTGGGAGCAGTATTGGATCCCACAGGTTAAGGCTCAGTCCCACAAGACTGCTCCCCAACTTCAGACACCAATCACAAAGAGTCAGACATGACTGAATAACATGCAATCACAGGGTTGGTTCCCCTGGCAACCAACCCTATCATCAGGGGCTTTGCAAAGTCACCATATTAACATAAACACAGGTTGTGGCTGAAAGGGGTTTATCAATAACATCTTTATCTCTCCTTATCACTTGAGAAATCCCAAGATTTTAGAAGCTCTGTGCCAGGAGTGGGATGAAGACCAAATATATATTTCTTGTTATAAGTCACAAATTCACTTACTGCTTTTTGAAAGTCAATCACGGCTCCCTAGCATCTTCCAAAGACCCCCCTCCACCCCAGTACTCCTCGTCCACTGTCAAGTCTTCTCTTGCCATTACACTTTATCTACAAACTCAATTTACTTAGTTACAAAGTGTTGTTTATTATTTTTATAAACTTATTTTCCTTGGAACAACAGACTGGTTCCACATAGGAAAAGGAGTTCGTCAAGGCTGTATATTGTCATCCTGCTTATTTAACTTATATGCAAAATACATCATGAGAAACGCTGGGCTGGAAGAAGCACAAACTGGAATCAAGATTGCCGGGAGAAATATCAATAACCTCAGATATGCAGATGACACCACCCTTATGGCAGAAAGTGAAGAAGAAATAAAAAGCCTCCTGATGTATATAGAACAGTCTTATGGACTCTGTGGGAGAGGGAGAGGGTGGGAAGATTTGGGAGAATGGCATTGAAACATGTAAAATATCATGTATGAAACGAGTTGCCAGTCCAGGTTTGATGCACAATACTGGATGCTTGGGGCTGGTGCACTGGGACGACCCAGAGGGATGGTATGGGGAGGGAGGAGGGAGGAGGGTTCAGGATGGGGAACACATGTATACCTGTGGTGGATTCATTTTGATATTTGGCAAAACTAATACAATTATGTAAAATTTAAAAATAAAATAAAATAAAAAAATAATAATTACCACACCAAAAAATGATATGCAATCCAAAAAAAAAAAAAAGAAAGTGAAAGAGGAGAGTGAAAAAGTTGGCTTAAAGCTCAACATTCAGAAAACGAAGATCATGGCATCAGGTCCCATCACTTCATGGCAAATAGATGTGGAAACAGTGGAAAAAGTGTCAGACTTTATTTTTTTGGGCTCCAAAATCACTGCAGATGGTGACTGCAGCCACGAAATTAAAAGACGCTTACTCCTTGGAAGGAAAATTATGACCAACTTAGATAGCATATTCAAAAGCAGAGACAATACTTTGCCAACAAAGGTCCATCTAGTCAAGGCTATGGTTTTTCCAGTGGTCATGTATGGATGTGAGAGTTGGAGTGTGAAGAAAGCTGAGCCCCGAAGAATTGATGCTTTTGAACTGTGGTCTTGGAGAAGACTCTTGAGAGTCCCTTGGACTGCAAGGAGATTCAACCAGTCCATCCTAAAGGAGATCAGCCCTGGGATTTCTTTGGAAGGAATGATGCTAAAGCTGAAACTCCAATACTTTGGCCACCTCATGCGAAGAGTTGACTCGCTGGAAAAGACTCTGATGCTGGGAGGGATTGGGGGCAAGAGGAGAAGGGGACGACAGAGGATGAGATGGCTGGATGGCATCACCGACTCGATGGATATGAGTTTGAGTGAACTCCAGGAGTTGGTAATGGACAGGGAAGCCTGGCGTGCTGCAGTTCATGGGGTCGCAAAGAGTCAGACACAACTGAGCGACTGAACTGACTGATTTTCCTTGTCCGGTTGAAGTATTTTCTGTCAAATCTACTTAGGTATCCCTGGTTACCTGTGTCTCATACTTCTTCATGTTAGAAGTAGTAGGAATATTGAAGTCATTTTATAGCTTTCCCCTAACCAGCAGGGCTTTCAGGGAGACTCTCACCTGCCTGCAGCAAGGCAGAGAAGTTTATGTCTTGTTTTTTTTTTTTTTTTTCCCCACCCCTCCAAATGGCAAAGAAGTCCTATCACTTTTGGAAGGCAGGAAACAAGATAAACAGAGTAGAGGAGAAAAACAGGAAGGATGGTAAAATCTGGGGCAATAACAAACGGCCACTAATATCTTAAAATGATGAAGAGAATTCATGTTCTCATTATAGAGTCTATGATTGAAGGACCACTGCTGATCTAGTCCTTTGCCGGAATGTTTATTTATGGAACAGAGTTGGTGTTTTAGCATCACAGTGTCCCAGAATTAGGCTCACCCTATCAGCAGGGATTAAAGCAAAGCATCTGTAGGAAATGATTTTAGCTGAATCTTCCTTTGTTTGATGACAAGCGGTTTGTACCAGGTTGCCCTCTACCCTCCAACCTAGTGTTAAAGATGTAGCTTTTCAAAAATATTTTTGGTATTAGTAGGCATATGCCTCATGCACAAAGAGCTACTCAACAGATTGAATTAAATAACAACTAGTATTGTTAAGAAGAGGTGACTGTATGACTGAGTTCTCACTACATGCTGTGTTCCACCGGTACCATCCCACTGAATCCTACCCACACCACCATAAGCGCAGTATTAACTATTATTCTCCCATTTTATAACTGAGGCCACTGACACCACAGGAAGCAATACGCCCACCTCACAGAGTTGGAGTGGCACGGATCCCAACTAGGCTTCAGTTTCCAAAATGCCTGAGAGCAGCTTCTTGAGAAGAACGGATGGCTGATCCAAGGATCCCATCGGGCGTTTCTGTGAAGGCAGTCCCAGGACTCAGGGTGAGAGAAGAGCAGGGAAAGAGTCTGTCTTCCATGGACTTCAGCCGTACAACTTCGCCTCATGGGAGGCTGCTTGGTCTGTTGACACGAGGTTACGGGCCTCTGTGTGGAGATGGCCACCCTCCTCATGATGGCAGCTGGCACAAAGCGGAGAGGAGAGGAAGGAGGACCAGGCTGCAGAAGCTGCAGCGGTGTGGTGGCGGGCATCTCTTCTGAGGGCACAGGGCCAGAGCCAGGCAACATGGTGACCCAGGCATGTGGACCTCTGCCTGCCCCCTCTCGTCAGTGGCACCTACTGTCCTCCGAGAACTATAGACCAGGAGTCAGCTGGCAGAGGTTCTGATGCCCACGGTCAGCACCCACATAAATACTACCTACAGCTGAGCCTCTTAGTCTCTTGGAACCTCGGTTGCCTCTCTAGTAAAATGAGGTTGTTGGGCCAGATTCTTCTCTCATAATTTTTTCCCATATATCTAGTGGATTTGAGTAGTAATTTTCAAACAAGTGTTCCATGGAGGTGATTCAGAAATTGTGCAAAGATTAAGTTTTTTTTCCAATAAACAAGTATCATTGAAATATCTATATACTATTATTGCCAATGAGATTTTACTGGAAAAGAGTTCCTTGCTATTCAATCTGAAAATAATGCAATAGAAAACTCTCAATGACAAGATGACTTTTTAAGACCTAAAGGAATGATTTTATAATGCAGGAATTTCAGGATGCATGAGAGCTGAACAGGATCCATGAAAGGTCCCCTGCTGAAGGGACCCCACAATTATGCCACTTAAGGCACTTCTGTCCATGCAGAGGTCAGACTTCCCAGGATACCCAGCTCTGTGGGCACCATTCTGCAGGAGGAAGATTTCGTAAGCAAACAGCCTCTTGTGGCAGAGGTCACTGGCTAAACCACATGCTCGCCACCCTCTGAGGGGAGTAGATCTGTCCATGCCTTTCCCAGCACATCAGCTGACACATATCTACTGAAGAACATCTTACAAGAAAAGAAATAATTCTGCATTAAATGTTACATGTCAGCAGTGAGCAGCATCCCAATTCCAGAAAATTAAAATGTGAGAGATGAGTCATAGAAATTGAAAATTGACAGCAGCTTTCTTTGCTGGAGTCCCTGCTGTGCTGTGAGAGACCAGGGACCATCTTCTGTGGCATCTTTTCTCTGTACTCAATCATAAACCCGAGCCTGGGTCAGGAGCTCACATCTGCTCATGAAGTTTCATATATTTGTGCGGGAGTGAAGTTTACTTCCTCCTAGGATCCTGCAACGGAGAAGGCAATGGCACCCCACTCCAGTACTCTTGCCTGGAGAATCCCATGGGCAGAGGAGCCTGGTGGGCTGCAGTCCATGGGGTCACTAGGAGTCAGACACGGCTGAGCGACTTCACTTTCATTTTTCACTTTCATGCATTGGAGAAGGAAATGGCAACCCACTCCAGTGTTCTTGCCCGGAGAATCCTAGGGACGGGGAAGCCTGGTGGGCTGCCGTCTATGGGGTCGCACAGAGTCGGACATGACTGAAGTGACTTAGCAGCAGCAGCAGGATCCTGCAAATTAGCTAAGCCACCCAATTAAAGGCAGCTTTGCTCACAATGGCCCTTTATGACATTTGTATCCCATTCCCTGTCAGGACATTGGCCCTGCATTAATAGGATGACTCTTTTCCCCACATCTTCTACAAAGAACAGGTGTTCACAGGGCTCCTTTTTGAACAGCCAGGAGTGGTATTTCCCCTCCCGTAATCAATCAAACACTCCAGGCTGGGAAACAGTGTATTTTACCTCCTCCCTGGTCCTTTGTTTACCTCCACAGAGCAGGCTGCAGAACAGATGATTGGTTTATATTAGTGAGGAAAGGAGAGGAAAAGGGAGCACTTGAAGAGATGTAGCTAATGTTGAAGAATAATTCCCTCCCTATTGCTAACATTCCATGAGTTTCCTCCACTCCAAAAGGGGCTCTGATTGTTTAGAGGATGTCGGCTGCTGCTGCTGCTAAGTCACTTCAGTTGTGTCCCACTCTGTGCGACCCCATAGACAGCAGCCCACCAGGCTCCCCCGTCCCTGGGATTCTCCAGGCAAGAACACTGGAGTGGGTTGCCATTTCCTTCTCCAATGCATGAAAGTGAAAAGTGAAAGTGAAGTCGTTCAGTCGTGTCCGACCTCAGCGACCCCATGGACTGCAGCCTTCCAGGCTCCTCCATCCATGGGATTTTCCAGGCAAGAGTACTGGAGTGGGGTGCCATTGCCTTCTCCAGGATGTCAGCTGGTGCCATGCAACTCAAAGTGGCTAAAACCAGCCTGATTCCTGCAAGGATCTGTTGAAAGCGTTTCCTTGTGGAAATCTCAGTGTGTCTTGGTTCTGGTCAAATCTCCTCTGTTTGAAGGAATTCCTATGGAGGCCCAGAGGTGGAGCGATCAGATGTGCTGTTGTAAAGGGGCTTGGTAGAGTGGTGCCTCCCCATACTCTAAATCTATCTTATGCCCTATCTTTGTTTTTCTAAAATATAGATACGGGCATGTCACTCCCCATCTCCAAAAACCAAGTGGCATCCCACCCTGTTCCCAAGCCATCTTTCTCTCCATATCTCATCTCTTTGCTGTATGAGTGCCCAGGAATATGCCTTTTTCTTTTGTTTCCTTCGTCTTTGCTGTGCCTAGAATGCCCTTCCCTACTTGCCTGCCTGGTAAACTCTTACTCATCTTTCAAGACCAAAATTAAATGTCAAAATTCACTTTCATCCTCTATTTTCCCTTCCTTTGCATTCCCATAATTACTGCTATCATTGCTCTTAAATCATCCCATTGCCGTTATAGCCCCCTGCCAAGTCTCCCTGCCTCTTCTTGCCTCCCTCCAATTCATTTTCCATTCTACAGAGTATTTCTAAAGTGCACTTCTAGTCACGTCCCTCTTCTGCTCACATTCTTCACTGGCTACCTATGGTGCCCAGGATGGAGATCTGTAATGTAGTTCACATAACCCGTGTTAATTGTAGTGTCTCTTCCCTCCAGGTGCTCTGCTGTACTGGGTGATCTGCAGTTTTGGGGATGGTATGCTTTTTCTCACCTCCTGGGTTTGTGCAAATCATGTTGCCTATGCTAGGAATGCTCTACTTCACCACTCCTTCAGCTCTCAGGTTTCAGTTGTCTGATTTGACTCCCTCAAGTCTTGGTTGGTACTCTTTTGTACTTTTTTAGAGATTCTTAAATTTTCTCTAATGTAGCGCTTAAACCTCTGAGGTTTCACAGATTCGCTGAAGTTTCTTGAGGACAAGGGCTGGTTTTTGTACGTTGTTATAACTTTAACACACAAACAGGACTCAAGTGTTTGTAAAATATGATACTTGAGTTAATTCTTGCAGGATAAAGGAGCAATGTAGACCATAAACCTATCTACCCTGTCAACTCTTTGCAATCTTGGTTAAGGCTCAGACATACAAGCCTCAGACCTACAAGCCTCAGTTCTGACATGGAACTATCATTTTTAAAGGTTTCTAAAACTTTTGGCATTTGCAGACCATTTACTTTGTGTATGAGTCATGCAAATCACCAGCAAGTGTAAACATTCTCAAAAGATTAATCATAATAAAAAAATGAAATAAAAGCATAGTATGTTAGCTTACTATTGTTAGCATTATTTACCAGTTTCATATCAGTAAGAAGGATGATACTTGTTTACTATCTTTCACTAAGGGATCTGCAGACACTGTGAACCATTGATGAGATTTCATATCCAATTTAGAGTTCTCTTTGTTCTATTAAATAACAATATTCTCACAGTGAAAAGTTTGGGAGATCGGCAGCAGGTGTTTGGTGAATCTTTCAAATGCTTGTGGGGAAATTATGGTGAGATTTTTTTTTTAAATAAACATGTCTTCCCTCTTCAAAATCTTCATCATTTTTTCATATTCTTTTTTAAAAAATTACTTTTTTTTAATTGGAGGATAATTGCTTTGCAACGTTGTGTTCATTTCTGCCATACATCAACATGAATCAGCCATACACATGTCCCCTCCCTCTTGAACCTCCCCACCTCCTCCCACCCCATCCCACCCCTCTAGGTTGTCACAGAGGACCAGGTTGAGCTCCTTGTGTCATACAGCAAATTCTCATTGGCTATCTATTTTATATATGATAAAGTATATGTTTCAATGCCACTGTCTCAATTTATCCCACAGTGACATTTCTTACCAAGTACTTTCTCCACTCCATAGCAATAAACTAAAAACTCAAGGGTGGATGTTTCACCTAGGAAGAGAGTGATGGATGGATTATTAAGTCCAATCTGGGTGAGTTCAGCTTTTGAAAGTATTTCTTCTGGGTTCTTTTTTTGAAAAAAGTGTATTAAAATTGTAAAATATGCTCAATATGTAGAATCAATTTATTTCTCTAAGGCATGAGAAAATCATCCAGGATTGGAAAAGATTGAAATACTCAGCAATCAAATGATTTATGTCATAATTCGATCTACAAGAAAGTCTTAATAGCTTATCCTCAACATTAACATTGTATTTCACCCCAAATGGTAACTATTTACTTTGTTAATAATACCATACATGTAATACTCAAACAAGTTACCTGAAATCATAGAAATTGTCTCTTTTAAAAATTATTTTTTTGGCTGTGCTGGGTCTTCATTGCTGTGCACAGGCTTTCTCTAGTTGTGGTGAGTGGGAGCTACTCTTCATTGCAGGGTACAATCTTCTCATTGGGGTGGCTTCTCTTGTTGCAGGGTACAGGCTCTAGGCGCACAGGCTCAGCAATCGTGGTTTGTGAGCTCAGTAGTTTTGGAGCTCAGGTTTAGTTGTCTGGGGCATGCGGCATCTTCCCAGGCCAGGGATTGAACCTGTGCCCCCTGCTTTGGCAGGTGAATTCTTATCCACTGTACCATCAAGGAAGTCCTAGAAATAGTGTTTACTAAGATGACATGTATCTCTGAGATGGTTTCAGTTTAAGTTTATTATCTTAACATTGATAAAACTGTTAAAAGGGCCTCCTTTCATTCTCAAAGGTGTCCCTGATCAGATAATACATTAGATGGTCTCCTTAGCCCTTCCTGGCATTAATTGTGTTATGAATATAGAAACGTCTCTAATATGGTCTCATATGAATACTTTTGAGTAAAATTATGTTTCTATTTATGGTCTTGCTACTATTTTTTCCTATGAAAGTGGGGAGAAGTGGATTTTTGTGTGTGTGTCACTGCTTAATTTTTCCCCTCACAGCATGCTGAACAGTTTTACCATTAGTGGATATAATTTCATCTCATTTTTACTTGCCATTATTTCCTTCAACTCAAAATCAAGGTCAAGAGTCACTTAGCATTGAAGATCAAGAGTCACTTAGCATTGAATGCCAGTGAACGTGTACAGCAATGTGGGGTCAGGCGATCAGGAGCAAATTCTGTTAACCCCTTCCTGCATGTCCCCACCTGTCAACACTGGCCCCACTCCATATCACTTCTCACATAGAAATTTTCAATGAATGAAAAAATCTCTATAGTAGCATGGATTTCAGTAATAAGTGGGACAGATACCACCAAACCCTTCTCCATCATAGAAATTTTCAATTAATGAAAAAATCTCTATAGTAGCGTGGATTTCAGTAATAAGTGGGACAGATACCACCAAACCCTTCTCCTTCATGGACAGACAGCATGTATACCAAGTGCGGATTTGTATTCAGCATATCAGAGGTTCCAACCTACTGAAAAGAACACACACACACACACACTATGAACATGTAACAGTACTTCCATGTGACTTCAACTGGTTCCCTTTGATAAAGGAATTTTATCTGATAACTCATTCTGTTTCCTCTCAAGAACTATATTTTAATCAGAAGTTTTATAGATTTCTTAGCAATAGTATGAAAGTATTAGTTGCTTAGTCGTGTACAACTCTTTGTGACCCCATGGACTTTAGCCCTCCAGGCTCTTCTGTCCATGGGATCCTCCAGGCAAAAATACTACAATGGGTTGCCATTTCCTTTTTCAGGGGATCTTCCAGACCCAGGGGTCAAACCTGCATGGCAGGCAGATTCTTTACTGTCTTGGCCTGATCTAATTTTACAATAAGGAATAAAGCTGTGAATGATGTCTTAGTAGCATTGGTGTATGCTTTTAGTGACAAAATATATCAGTTTTCTTCTAAAATGCATTACTTAGGGCTTGTGCTAGAAAATCTTTTTTAGTTTACTATAGAGGTTTCTTTTCTTTATTTGAAAATTATATGGAAGTGCTCTGGCTTCATACAACTATTTGACAAAATTTCAAAACACAGAGCCTGGTGGGCTGCCGTCTGTGGGATCGCACAGCGTCGGACACAACTAAAGTGACTTAGCAGCAGCAGCAGCATATCAAGGAATAGGGATAAATAGATAGTAAGGCCAATAAATTACAGTTTAATGCTTTCATCATGATATATTTCTTTTTTGCATTTTGTTTTAAGGCTCCATGTAGGAAATTATCTCATTTACAGATCACCTTGAAGCAGAACATATAAATATTCATATTTGTACTGACTTTCTGAATACCACTTACAATTATGGCATTTTTGTAAGTTCTTATATTTATGATAGATTTTATCATTTTATATTTTTAATTGAAGTATAGTTGATATACAATATTATGTAAGTTCAGTTCAGTTGCTCAGTCATGTCCGACTCTAGGACCCCCATGGACTGCAGCACGCCAGGCTTCCCTGTCCATCACCAACTCCCAGAGCTTTCAAACTCATGTCCATCGAGTCAGTGATGCCATCCAACCATTATATATGTTACAGGTATATATAGTAATTCATAATTTTTAAAGGTTATATCCCATTTATAGTTATTATAAATTATTGGTTATATTCCTATGTTGTATAATATATTCTTATAGCTTATTTTGTACATAATAGTTTGTATCTCATAGTCTCCTACCCCTGTATTGCCCCTCCTGGCTTTCCTCTCCCCACTGGGAGAGGAAAGAACAAGTTTGTTCTTTATCTGTGAGTCTATTCCTTTTTTGTTATGTTGACTGGTTTGCTATGTTTTTTAGATTTCACACATAAGTGATATCATACAGTACTTGTCTTTCTCTGTTTAACATATTTCACTAAGCATAATACTCCCCAAGTCCATACATAATGTTGCAAATGGCAAAATTCCATACTTTTTAATGTCTGAGCAATATTCCATTGTGTATACATATATCATATCTTCTTTATCCATTCATCTGCTGATGGACACTTAGGTTGCTTTTGTGTCTTGACAATTATAAATAATGCTGCTATGAACACTGTGGCTACATACATCTTTTTGAATTAGTGTTTTTGTTTTTTCAGATATATACCCAGGAATGGAATTGCTCAGTCATATGGTAGTCCTATTTTTATTTTTTTTGAGAGAACGCCATGCTGTTTTCCACAGTGATTGTACCAATTTATGTCCCCACCAACAGTGTATGAGGGTTCCCCTTTCTCCACATCCTTACCAACAGCTGTTATTTGTGTTCTTTTTGATGATAGCCATTCTGGCAGGTGTGAGGTAATATCTCATTGTGATTTTGATTTGCATTTCTTCTTGGAGAAATGTCTTTTTAGGTCTTCTGCTCATTTTTGAATTGGGTCTTTTTATTTCTTTTTCTTTTTTTTTTTGATGTTGAGGTGTATGAGCTATTTATATATGTTAGATATCCCTGATCAGTCACATTATTTGCAAATATTTTCTCCCATTCAGTAGGTTGTCTTTTTGTCTTATTTATGGTTTCCCTTGCTATACAAAAGCTCTTAAGTTTAATTGAATCCCATTTGTTTATTTTTTATTTTATTTCCTTTGCTCTAGAAGACAGAGCCCAGAAATATTGCTACAATTTATGTCAAATAGTGTTTTGCCTATGTTTTCTTATAGAAGTTTTATAGTCTTACATTTAGGTCTTTAATCTGTTTTGAGTTTGTTTTTGTATATGATGTTAGAGAATATTCTAATTTCATTCTTTTATATGTAGCTGTCCAGTTTTCCCAGCACCATTTATTGAAGAGACTGTCTTTTCTCTGTTGAATTCTTGCCAACTTTGTCATAGATTAATTGACCATAAGTGCATGGGTTTATTTCTGTGCACTCTGTCCTATTCCATTAATCCATATGTCTGTTTTTGTGCCAGTTACCATACTGTCTTGATTACTGTAGATTTGTAGTATACTCTGAACTCAGGGAACATGATTCCTCTAGCTATGTTCTTTTTTCTCAACATTTTCTTGGCTATTCAGGGCTATTTTATCATTATTTTATATTTTAGATGTCCTGAAATTTAAATCTCTAGTCCATTGTTTTAATCAATAGAGAGAAATAGTGTTAAATGTTAGCTGACTCATCTGATAAAGCATAGTGCAAGTTTTAAGAATGAATTGGTTGTTCAGACTATAACAACATTTCTGTGAAAAATCACAATTAATCTTTTATTTTGAATTTGTGAAACATACTATAAGGGAAGTGAAGAGACAAGCCACAGTCTTGGAGAAGATGTCTGCAACATGTGTTCTATATACTAAGTCTGTGATAATATTAAAACATATAACCACTATTTAAAAAAATATATTTTATTTTTGGCTCTGCTGGGTCTTTGTTGTTGCATACAGGCTGCTCTCTAGTTACAGTTCCCAAGCTTCTCGTTGTGGTGACATCTCTTGTTGTGGAGCATGGGCTCTAGGCATGTGGGTTTCAGTAGTTGTGTTGAGAGGGCTTAGCTGCTCCATAGCATGTGGGATCTTCCTGGAGCAAGGATTGAACCCATGTCCTTTGCATTGGCAGACAGGTTCTTTGCTGCTGAATCACCAGGGAAGTCTGCTAGCCACTTTTGAAAGGAATTTGTTATTTACAGTAAATCTGATGGTATATTTTTTTCCACCATCCTTCCTAGGCTTGGAACTGATTTTGCTTGTCCATGGTCTGATCACTGTTAACAAATAGTATTGCAATTATGTAGGTGAGTGACAAGAAGATACTGGGAGTGTGGTAAGAAGTAGTACCTGGAACCTGGATGTTAGATCTAGGTGACTTGACTTGCTAAAAGAAGTTTTTCTTAACTATGAAGTTCTCACATTCTCAGAGACCTTACCATGGCCAAGCCAATGGCCATTGCCCTCAGCCTAAACATAAGGAAGTAGAAGGGTTCTAACAGAATGCTCACTGAACAGCCCTAGCTTCACGTACTTTGAGATTTCTTATTACAATAGTCCTTTCAGTTTGTGGCAGTAAAATATTATTTGCATGAGATTTATGAATCAGAGTGTACATTTCCATCAAGCCTCAGGTATTTAGAATAGTTATGCCATCTTATATCACTTAAACAGGTGGTGCTAGTGGTAAAGAACACACCTGCCAATGCAGGAGACATAAGAGATATAGGTTTGATCCCTGGAACAGGAAGATCCCCTGGAGGAGGGCATGGCAACCCACTCCAGTATGCTTGCCTGGAGAATCCCATGGACAGAGGAGCCTGGCAGACAACAGTCCATGGGGTCACAAAGAGTCAGACACACTGAAACCACTTAGCATGCAAACATACCATCTTATACTCTTGCCAGGACTAAAAGAGTTGTGCTTGCTTCATTCACATCTTGACATTATCAGAGCTTGACATTTTTACACATTTATGAACATACTTGACAAACATTACATGTTCATTCCACCTGTGGTATATATTCTTGATATATGCCCACCCTCGGTTTATGTCCAAGAAACTTCTGGACGTGGGCACTGGGAGAGAAAAATATTCATAGCAGCACTGTTTGTAACAGATTGCACATCACCAAAATGTCCAGTGAATGGAGAAAAAGAAAAAATAGTTTTGTATCCATTCACACAATGAAATACTATACAGTAGAAAGATGATTGAACAATGGCTACAAATTTCAATGTGGATTTATCTTATAAAAGGGACATTGATGGAAAAAGCATGTCCCAGAGAAATAACTACAGCACAATTACCTATATATAAAGGTCAAAAATTTTCAAACTTTATCATCTATAAATAATGAATAGATACGTACATATGTAATAAAACTAAAGGTAAGTAAGGGAACAAATAGTGCCAATTTTAGGAGAGTAGGACCATAATTACCTTTCAGAGGAGAGAAGGCAGTTTGACCATAAAGGGGTGATCTGGGCACATCAAAGCCTTTTGTTTTAACTTTCTTAAGTTGAGCACCCCAAGTATTCATTCTTTTATTATTTATACTATTTATATATATAAGCATTTATTCTCATATGAACATATCATTATAAAAATTTTAAATAAGTTGACAAAAATACATGACATGTTTATATAAAACAAAAAAGTATCCCCCAACTGGATATTTCTATATGCATATGTAAATGTACATTAAAATATTAACTATTCAGTAACTTTAAAAGGTACTAATGTACAAAACAGAAAACCTGGTGGAAGCTTAGAGAGGGATGACGATGCCTACTAAGCACATGCTTTGCGTAAATCCTAAGCTGTGTCCAGTTTGGTGCTAAGATGTCTTTGGGTTAGATCATTTAGCATCTCTGAATTCTTTCTCTCCCCAAATTGCCACCACTTAATTCTACAGAGTTTTGCTGTTGTTGCTTTTTCAAAAGAGAGTATTTTTCAAAATACTTAACTTTACCAAAAACTATCTTCTTAGTGTAGCTTAGCCTGGTCCAGAGAATAAGAGTCAGTGGGAGAGAAACCTGCCAAAGTTGATTGTAACAAATGTGTTGTTACATGCTGACAGGGGAATTTTTAAACAGTCACATCAAAATATTCTGCTTCAGTGGTATCACAGGTAATAAAAACCAAAATGTAGTTTCATTTTTACAACCTAGATTTGAGCATTCCTGTTTTGTCAGGTCTGATGAGAGACAGAAAAGGAATTCTGAAAGATAATCAATTTTATTCTTCAGTGGTTTCTTGCTTGTTTGTATATTATTACTCGGTCAGGACAAAGAGCCCATATGTGCAGCAGGGGAAGAGGAGAGAGCACTTTGCAAAGCAAATGCCACCTCTGCTCCAAACACACATGTTCACATGTTTTATCAAAGATAGATAGAAGGCAGACAGATGTGTGTGTATAAAATAACAACTTCATTATTTTTAATTTGATGATAGAAGATCAGTCTGGATTGCAGTTTTAGAATTATGTTTTGGAATAGCGAGCCTGGAATGCTAACCACTTAGAATATGATCCTATGACTACATATATGCATCTATGATCTTATATTGTGTATATATATGTACAGTTTAAATTTATTTTCTTACAGTCTAAATTTAAATGTGTACATTGAAAATTCAAGTTACCAGACAATGATAGAATCTGGCATTTATTTATTTAGATTAATTCATTTCATTTCTGGCTCCACTGAATCTTTGTTGCTGTGCGTGGGTTTACTCTGGATGTGGCAAGCGGGGGCTACTCTTCAGTGCGCAGGCTTCTCTGTATGCTGGTTTGTCTCGTGGCGCACAGGCTCTAGGTGCGTGGGCTTAGTAGTTGGAGTGGCATATGCAGGATCAAACCCGTGTCCTCCTCATTGGCAAGTGGATTTTAAACTACTGGACCACCAGGGAAGTCCAAGAGTTAGCATTTATTGAACAACTACTGATAGCTTTTGACGCTTACACGTACCAACTAATCTTCACAATAATCCTGAGAGACAAGTTCCATTATTATCCTCAGCACCACACTTCTAAAATTCAACACGCTCAAAATGAATCTCCTGCCTCCGCCACCACAAATTTTCCTCATTGTTGTTTAGTCCCTAAGTTGTGCCCGACTCTTTTGTGATCTCATGGACGCTTGCCCACCAGGGTCCTCTGTCCATGGGATTTCCCAGGCAAGAATACTGGAGTGGGTTGCCATTTCCTTCTCCAGGGGACCTTCCTGACCCAGGGATTGAACCCATGTCTCCTGCATCGACAGGAGCTTTCTTTACCACTGAGTCACCACTCACTCTTCTTAATTCGTGGACATTTCATCCTTCCCATTGCTCAAACCAAAAACAGTCATCTTTAATATTCTTTCTCTCTCCCCCAACACATGTGGTTCTGCAGGTTGCATACTGCACAAGTAAAGACTTGCCACTCGCATCACAGGCATCATAGGTTTGTGTACTGGGGTACAATAATTTCCCAGAAGCTGCAGTTATTTACAATAAGTAATTACAATAAGTAATTGTAACCATTTTCTGTGAGATGGAAGGAAAATATCACAATTACAGGCCATGAAGGTCCCTTTTACCATCTATTCTGAGTTATTGCCGTGGCCTCCTAGCTTCCACCCTTCTCATTTTCAGAACAGTTGTCCGTGTAACCCTATAAGTCAACTCACACCTTTGCTCAAAACCCTCCAGTGGGATTTCATTCAGAGAAAAGTCAGCGTCCTTCCAACAGGCCTCCGAGATCCATCCCTGATGTCTGACTTTCCACCCCGACCCCTGACTTGGTCGTGCTCTCCTCCTTGCTGTGCCCATATTCCCACCTTGGCCCCGTTCTCGCTCTCTTTCCACTTTCAGATTTACACAAATGTCCCCTTTTGTGGCCACTCTGTTTAAAATGCAATCACGTCCCACTCCCCATCCACATCCTGGCTTTTGTTTCAGTCATGGCACTTATCACCATAAAAATTTAGTTTATGATACATTTCATTTATTCTGATAGATTTTATTTTGAGAGTGTAAACCTCATGTGCTCAGGGGTATTCATTTTATTTGCTGTGGATCTCAGGCACCTAGAAAAATTCTTGGCACAGAAAAATCAATCTATCAATGCTTGTTAAATGCATACATCTTCATTTTATAGATTAGGCAACTCAGACTCAGAAATCATTAAGATATCTTTAATTTTTGCATTTTGAAAAAATTTATTTTATTGAAGAATAGTTGATTTACAAAGTTGGGTTAATTTCTGCTGTACAGCAAAGTGAGTCAGTTATATATGTATTTCCATTTTCATATTCTTTTCCATTCCCTGTTTATCATAGGATATTGAATATAGTTCCCTGTGCTGTTCAATAGGACCTTGTTGTTTATCAATTTTATATAAAATAGTTTTCATCTGCTAACCCCAAACTCCCAGCCCATCCTTTCCCCCCGCCCCCTTGGCACAGAACAGACATGTGATTACTGTTTGTTTTTCAAACTTTTAATTTTGTATTGGTGTATAGCCCATTAACAATGTTGTGATAGTTTCAGTGAGCAGTAGAGGCACTGAGCCATATTTATACCTGTATCCATTTCTCCCGAAACTCCCCTCTCCTCCAGACTGCAGCATAACATTGAGCAGAGTTCCATGTGCTATATGGTAGGTCCTTGCTGGTTATTCATTTCATTTATTTATTTTTATTTTATTTATGTATTTATTTTTAATTGAAGAATAATTGCTTTACAGTATTGCATTGGTTTCTACTAAACATCAACATGGATCAGTTATAGGTTTACCCATGTCCCCTCCCACTTGAACCTCCCTAGCACCCCTCATGGTTGTTATGGAGCCCTGGTTTGACCTCCCTGAGTCATACAGCAAATTCCCATTGGCTATCTGTTTTACATATGGTAATGTATGTTTCCATGTTACTGTCTTAGCCATGTGTATATATCCATCCCAAACGCCCTAACTATCCCCTCCCCTTATCTTTCAGTGATTACTTTTTAAAGGCTAGTTGTCAAGTAGGTGGTGGAAGCAGGATATAAACCCAGGCAGTTAATTCCAAACCCTGTGCTTTCTAACCTCTGGGCTCTGCCGCGATATGCAACAGCTCGATTCCTTAAGGCTGCTGCTGTTCCTGATGCTGGTGATGGCAATAACAATAGTGTTAGTATTAGTACTTTTAATGCCTGCGTGTGCCATATACTGTCCTTTACAAGTATTATCTCATGTATTATCTAATTTAATATCCAGGAAACTTCTAAGTCAAGTGGAGTCCTTAAACTTCTGGCAAATGAACTATCATGCCCTTGAAGTACAACTAATGAATGATGAACAGAACTTTATTCTCAAACCCTAAATATCAGCATGAATGTTCCTTCCCCCTGTGGGGCAGGCAGGAAACTAACAACTTCAAATTTCACATGAACAAATTAAAAATTGTGTAGCTGTGAGAGACATCCAGTGTAATCATCCTATTATGGTTGGTTACTTATGCTCAATTTATTACCCATTTATTCACTGATACATGCATTTATTAATTCACTCATTCAACAAACATTTATTGAACAACTGCCATGCGATGTACTATGCCAAGTTCAAAGGCAACAAAGATAAAGAAGACATATCCTCTGCCCTTGAAGAATCCACAGCCTAGCAGGAGAGACAAATAGGAGACAAGTAAGACCCCTGAAGGAGTAAGTGTGATATTAGAGAATCAGCAGAGAGTGCTGAGGGAGCCCAGAGCAGGAAGCACCTAACTAGCCCTGTCTGGAGAGACCCAGGAGTCCTTCTCAGAGGAGATGACCCAAGATGAAGAGTTCATCAGGCAGGAGAGGGCTTGCAGAGGCATGGGGTCATGAGTCACGTGGGAATTCGGGGACCTGCGTATAGTTTGACGTAACTGGAGCTGGGAACCCACGTGGGGACGGGGTGGGAGAAAGGAAAACAGGAGCCAGAGGGACTTTAAATAAGGTCATGATTAGATCAGGTTTTCATCTTATAAAATTCCCTCGAGAGTCTGGATGGAAACTAAATTAAGGGGGCAAGACCCAACGGAAAAAGGCAGTCAATACCTGGCACTTTGAAGTTGCTTCTTTGATGCAGGTGTTTTGACTCAGGGATATTTTGAGGTAGCCTAAAATTAATTACATTTTCAGCTCTTAAAATTCACCAAGTGATGTGCAAAAATAGCCGTCTCACCTCTTTGCAGAACCTCTTTTCACGCCAGCTCCTGACTCTGTGGAGACTGAGGGGTGGGGTCAGAAAGAGGGTGCAAATTAGACAGCATCTGGCAGATAAGCCACATGTAACCAGGAGCCATGTGCTTCCAGCCGGTTCTTATCTCAGAAAGAGTCATTAAGATGCAAGGAACATACTGCTCTTCCTCTGAGACTTCCCTTGTAGTTTGCAAGAGCTGCACCTCAAATTCACTGGTTACTCCCTTGTGGTTATAACTGTAACAATGATTTACATTTAGTTAATAAGTATTATTAAGTGCTTTAACTAATATGTATTCTCTTTTCCATTAGATAAATCTCAAGAATGGAAATCTCTGCCTTTATGGGATTCCATATGATGTTCAATTTCATTAGGGGGTTCATGTTATACACTGGAAGGAGAGCTGGGCTAATTAATAGTTCTATTAATTAGAACCATTTAAACTGATTATTAAAAAGTCACATCTCTTTTTAAAGATTTGTTTATTTATTAGTTTTTGGCTGTGCTAAGTCTTCGTTGCTGCACGTGGGGGTTCTCTAGTGGTGAGTGGGGGCTACTCTTGATTGTGGTTCCCAGACTTCTCACGGTGGTGGCTTCTCTTGCAGAGCACAGCCTCTAGGTGCTTGGACTTCAGTAGTTGTGGCTTGTGGACTCAGTAGTTGCAGCTCAGGGGCTCTAGAGCCCTGGCTCGGTAGTTGTGGTACATGGGCTTAATTGCCCCAGGGTAGGTGAGATCTCCCTGGACCAGGAATCGAACCTGTGTCCCCTGTATTGGCAGGTGGATTCTTAACCACTAGACCACCAAGGAAGCCCCAGAATGTCATGTCTTATTGAACTGGGAAGACTGGTAAGTGGCTGACCTGAGGCATAGTCAGTGATGTCATTGAGACAATCTTTCTCTACCTGGTAGGCTAAGAAGTCCCTGGAACCCCAGTGCTAATATCCAACCACTTGAACAAACCCAGATAAAAGAGAATTGTCCCAGAAAGTGCCTGTAAAACTGTTTCAGAAAGGACTCTGCTGGATAGCTTGACTTATATGCTTATTCCTAAACTGTGGTCCAAGATAGGGGTTATTCTGACTGGCTATGCTGGAGGCATGTGTCTACTTATGGAGAATAGAGGTTGGGAGAGTTGCCATGTGGGGTTCAGCCTTCCTGGAATCCCATATAATGGGTACTTCCCAAGTAAGGGAATCCTTTTACAAGAAAAAAAGGGGGAAATATACTGTATGATATATCCATTCTAGATATAGTGATGATAAAATTTATTCCCCAAGCTGGATAAATAATGATTATTCTAGGACAACAGTCATGAAATAGAATTGTCCTCAACCACTCAGGAAATATGGTCCACCTACCTATGGGGGAAAGGCTACATGATCCTTTCGTTTTTACTCCAAACTGTACAGAAAATCCTCAATTAAATTTTTATCAGTTCTTTCAGTACTCTTATAATGGAGATACAGTATATTTAATAATGTCAAACTCATTCCTGGTTTGATGACTTTGATACCCTTTTACAGATTAACCTTGATTTATCAGATTTAAAACATCAATTTCCCCGGATTATAGTAGTCATCTTTAAAAAGAACTCATGAAAAAATAATGTTAAATAACATAAATATGATGAAAGCATAAAGTATAAGTCAGGGAATCATGAAATACATGTCAGTGATATCTTTTGGTAATAAAAATCCAGTATGTTTTGACTCAGATGCTTAGAGACTGAATAGGAAGTTATCCCCAGAATCCATGGACCTCAGTGAAGGTAGTCGTGGTGGCTTTGAAAAGGAGGACACTAAGTTACAGATTTAAGAGATAGGACCCAGGACTTGGTGATTTGACCTAAAAATACAAGGGAAAGACTAATGTCCAGGATTCTGAATCAGGTTACTTCCTAGGAAGGGAGCCTATCATGAAAGAATGAACTATTGGAAGACAAAGAGGACCGAGAGATGTGAAAGAAACATGGCCTCAAACCAGTTCTGAGTCTGATTTCATTTATAATCCTGTCCTTGAAATTCAAACCTTCTTTTCTTTCTCTCCCTTGTTTAACAATGATGATTTAGTGTTCTCTTTACCTACAGAATGCTCTGCCAAGCCTTGCTCTTTGAGATGACCACAATAGGCCTTCTCTTTGCAGCCACATCATGACGAAATTCCACCATATGCTTGTAACTGGGGAAATGCAGAGGAGGAGACTGCATGCTTCACTTATAGATATTTTAAGCCTTAGTTCTATGGAGATTTTTGTAACACAAAAATAGTAATTATTGTAGTAATATATATCTACAGAAAGTATAAAGCATAGGAATCTTGTTTTCAAATCATCTTTATGTATTCTTTTTCTCAATATTTGTATTTCTTTCTGTGAGTTTTCTTTTGGTTTGTTGCCTTTTTGAAATTCAATTGTTGATACTTTTTATAATTTAAGGATATTGCTCCTGATCAGGTGACTTTTCTAGGTGGCAGCTTTCTCAGAGTTGGAGTCTTCTGTAGTGACCCCCCTTGACTTGTTTTACTACTATCAGAAGCTAATTGCTGCGTCAGCAATTGCTATGCACCAGGCACTGGTCACCGTGGCCTCCTGAGTAGAACCACCTCCTGCTGCTGCAGTAATTGCCAGATATTGTTTACTGTTTAGTCGCCAAGTCATGTCCAACTCTTTGAGACCCCATGGACCATAGCCCTCCAGGCTCCTCTGTCCATGGGATTTCCCAGGCAAGAATACTGGAGTGGGTTGTTCTCTGGGGGATCATTCTGACTCTGGGTTTGAACCCACATCTCTTACATTGGCAGGCAGATTTTTTTTTTTTTACCACTGAGACACCAGGGAATAAATACTTGATGAATAATGATAGCAGTAAGGTTCTTGAATGATGACTGTTTTCCAGGAGTTACTAAGCATGTTGCAAACATTATTTCATTCAAATGCCTCCTAATAATTCTATGAGGTAAATACAATCCTTGTCATCATTTTACAGATCAGGAAACTGAGGATATGTAAATAATTCATCTGAGATCCCACAGCTAGAATTGAGTTTAGAACCCAGTTCTCTCTTACTTTAGAGTTTAAGCTTTTAATTATACTATCAAGAGAACTGTATCTAGAAGGGACGTTTTAGACCATAGGTATGGACATTTGACCCTATGAAGAATTCATCGTTAATGTGATCTCACATTTTGAAGCAGTTTTCTAAAATGAAGTTAAGAGCATTGCATTATACAACTAGAAAAATCCCAGACCATAAATTTCATGTTTCTCAAAGCTCCTGAATTATAGTACCAGGCAGAATTTGGCAGAGAGAGGACCCAATGGAGACTGAAAGACCCCACAGGTAATAAAGTGAGCTAATGATCCAGACTAGAGTCATGAAACTATCCATGAGCACAAAAGGCAAAGTTAGCTTTGTAGAATTAGCTCTTATTTTGTTGAGCTTTTATGGCAGCTCAGGCTGAAACCTTGGTCTTACATTATAATCAGGTTTTGCAATACAAGTTAATCGAGACCATCTTCTACTCATACAATTTTAGGAGTGCTAATGTGTAAAATCCTCTTCCTGTAGGTAGAATTAAATTCCTAATTGACTAGGCTAATTTAGGTTTGAGTTCACTTCTGTAAGCAGAGGGCCACCTTCATGGTCACATGCTGCTTTCTCAGCTCAGCCCCAGCTCACTGGCTTCTGGGCTTAAGCAGAGAGAAGCCTTATCTAGAGCCAGCTAGCTCCTCTTTCTTTCAACTCATTTTCCTTATTGCTAGTTGGTTAGAATATATTTTGTGTGTGTTGTGAAAAGAGCATAGGACAATGAGTCAGAAGATATATGTCCTTATCCTCTGTGATTTAGAACAAGACATTTCAATTTCCCTTTAAATTTTTTTTTTATTTTGTTGAAGTATAGTTGATTTAGTGTTGTATTAATTTCTGCTGTACAGCAAGGTGATTCAGTTGTCTATATGATGCATATATATATTATATTCTTTTCCATTATGGTTTATTATAGGATATTTAATATTGGTACCTGTACTGCACAGTAGGAACCTATTGGTTATTCATTCTATATATACTAGTTTGCATCTACTAATCCCAAACTCCCACTCCGTTTCTCCTCCACCCCCCACCCCCTTGGCAACCACAAGTCTGTTCTCTGTCTGAGAGTCTGTTTCTGGTTTTATAGATAAGTTCATTTGTGTCATATTTTAGATTACACATATAAGTGATCTATATTTGTCTTTCTCTTTCTTGCTTAGTGTGATAATCTCATGCATGTTGCTGCACGTGGCATTGTTTCTTTCACTCTTTTTATGGTTGAGCAGTATTCCATTGTATATGTGCACCACATCTTCTTTGTCCGTCCTCTATAGATAGACATCTAGGTTGTTTCCAGGTCTTGGCTATTGTAAATAGTGCTGCTCTGAACACAGGGGTGCATGTATCTTTTTGAAGTATAGTTTTCTCAAGATATGTGCCTAGGAGTGGGATTGCTGGATCACGTTGTTGTTGTTCAGTCGCTCAGTCGTGTCAGACTCTTTGTGACCCTATGGACTGCAGCACACCAGGCTTTCCTGTCCTTCACTATCTCCCAGAGTTTGCTCAAACTCTCGTCCACTGAATCAATGATGCCATTCAACCATCTTATCTCTGTTGCCCACTTCTCCTCCTGCCCTCAGTCTTTCCCAGCACCAGGGTCTTTTCCAGAGAGTCATCTCTTCACATCAGGTGGACAATATATTGGAACTTCAGCTTCAGCACCACTCCTTCCAATGAATATTTCCAGAAATCTGGATTGATTTCCTTTAGGATTGACTGGTTTAATCTCCTTGCAGTCCAAGGGATTCTCAAGAGTCTTCTCCAGCACCACAGTTCAGAAACATCAGTTCTTCAGTGTTCAACTTTCTTTATGGTCCAACTCTCACATCTGTATGTAACTGCTGGAAAAAATGATAGCTTTGACTATGCAGACCTTTGTTGGTAAAGTGATATCTCTGCTTTTTAATACCCTGTCTAGCTTTGCCATAGCTTTACTTCCAAGGAGCAAGCATCTTTAATTTCATGGCTGTGGTCACTGTCTGCAATGATTTTGGACCCCAAGAAAATAAAATCTGTCACTGCTTCCACTTTTTTCCCTTCCATTTGTTGGATCATATGGTAGTTCTATTTTTGGTTTTTTTTTTAAGGGAACCTCCATACTGTTCTCCATAGTGGCTGTGCCAATTTATATTCTTACCAACAATGTAGGAGGATTTGCTTTACTTCACACCCTCTCTAGTATTTGTTATTTGCAGACATTTTGATGATGACCATTCTGACTGGTGTGAGGTGGTATCTCATTGTCGTTTTGATTTGTGTTCCTCTAATAATCAGTGATGTTGAGCATCTTTTCATGGGTCTGTTTGCCATCCGTATGTCTTCTTTGGAGAAATGTCTATTTAGGTCTTCTGCCCATTTTTTGGTTGGGTTGTTTGTTGTTTTGTTATTGAGTTGTACAAGCTGTTAACATTTCAATTTCTGAGCCTCAGGTTTCTCAACTGTAATTGCAAAGATCAAATGAGAGAGTGTGTTTGAAAATGCAGCATAAAGCTCTTTGCACCTTATGAATTTTTTGATACATGATTTTATTCCAATTTTATAGCAAAGAGCTTGAAATTCACTGAGGTGAAGGCTACACCTCCAATAAGAAACAAACAAGAATTTGAACTAGGTCTAATCCCAAACCTCTGATCTTTTTTTTTTTTTTTTTTTAAATATGCTGCCTCATTTAACACATTGAAGTTGTTATTGTGATAATTTTTTTCACTATGCATGCTGGAAAGTTTTAACCCTGATTTCAAGTTTCATACGACACTCCACAGGACTCAGTTTCAGCTCTCCTTAAAACCGAGCAAAGAGAAGGTACCCAGGTCTAGACTTCCTTTGGTTGCCTATTTCTCACAGACCTGAAAATAGGGCACAGCACACATGTGAATGCCTGTCACCGTGGTGCCAGCAGCCATTACTCAGGGTGTTCTTTGAACACTAAACAACGCAGAGTGAAGAACACATCCTGTGTTTATTCTTTGTCCATTGTTCTCCTGTGCCCCACAGCTCAAGGTCTTACAGCAATGTATGGTTGCAAGTGGCTTCAGAGAGTCCTTTCCACCAAGATGATACAAAAAGAAGTTACAACCTCCTGACCCTAACCAACAAAGAAGAATATTCTCATTGTCTGTCAGATGAAGTTACTCATGAAAAACAATATCTATTAGGAAAACCTGAAAACACACTTCCAAAGGGGAGGGAAAGAATAGAATATTTTCCTGCTTTCTTGCCTTAGACATCTCCTCTAAGTTGATGTATATCTTGAATTTGGGGAGCATAGTTTCCTTACAAGGAATAAACACTTCTTTGTTGATTTGGTTTCTCCTTTGGCATCTTTCTTTTACCTGGCTGTGCAACTTCTATTAATTAACTGACTCCTTAGTGATTCCTCAGTTGCTGCAGTATGCAAGGTTCTGATTAGAACACCTAGAAATAGCACGGCAGGCATACGATTTACACATGCAACTTCTAACATATAAAAACTGAAGGTAGTGCAATCTATCATTACTGTGTGTGTCTTCAGGCACCTCCTTTCCTTGGTTGCTGAAGACCTACGCTCTCCTTCTAGCCCAGCACTTGGTGCCTGGCACATGGGAGAGTTGCCCACACCCTCCTTGAAAGGGGCCACAAAGCTCAGAGGCCAGAGCAGGGCGCTGTAGTCAGCTCAAGGATTGAACTTTGATTTCAAAGCTGTTTACAATTTAGAGTACAAAATAATTATGGGAGCACTAATGTACTTCTGACTATTGGTTCATAGGCCTAGATTTGGGTCACTTTTTTTTTCTATAATTTTTTAAAGTTGATACATTTTTATTCAGTTCAAGAAAAAATTTTCTTTCATCTTCTTCTTTTTTTTTTTTGGCTGCACTGTATGTGGGAATCTTAATTCCCTGACCAGGGATCAAACCTGTGCCCCCTGCGGTGGAAGTGTGGCATTTTAACCACTGGACCATCAGAGAAGTCCCTGTTCTTTTGTAGTTATTATCAAAAAATGATCTTTTCTTTCTGGTATGTGTGATATGCCCAGTGTAGACAGAATTTCAGAAAATAATAGCAAAAGAAGGAAAAAGAAAACCATATTTTTACTCTCAGAGAAAACTTTTTGTTGTGCATGTTTCAAAACATACACAGGATGCAGCCCGTACTGTCACATGCTGCGTGATGTCCAGTCACCTCAGTTATGTCTGACTCTGCACCTCTGTGACTGCAGCCCACCAGCACCTCTGTCCATGAGATTCTCCAGGCCAAGAATACCAGAGTGGGTTACCGTGCCTTCCTCCAGGGGATCTTCCTGACCCAGGGATCACAACCTGCATCTCCTATGTTTCCTGCATTGCCAGCAGATTCTTTACCCACTGAACCACCTTCGCTGTTCACTCACTCAGCCAAGTCCAACTCTTTGCAACCCCGTGGACTGCAGCACTCCAGGCTTCCCTGTCCTTCACTATCTCCCTGAGTTTGCTCAAACTCATGTCAATTGAGTTAGGCCATCCAACCATCTCATCTTCTGTCATCCCTTTATCCTCCTGCCCTCAGTCTTTCTCAGCCTTAGCATCTTTTCCAATGAGTTGGTTCTTTGTATCAGGTGCCAAAGCTTCAGCTCCAGCATCAGTCCTTCCAATAAATATTCAGGGTTGATGTCCTTTGAGAAGCCCAATACTGTCATACCTCACATATAATTTTAGCTTTAGAGGTAGGTTGAATATTTTTACATGTCAACAAGTATTCATCTGCAGAATGATTGTTAATGAAAGTGTCTTAGTCTATAGATAGTGTAGATTATAATGCAGATAATGCATTATGAAGATACATTATGCAGATAATGTAGATAATGCACAATAATTGATATAACCAATTGCCTCTTTTCAGGTATTTAGATTATTTCTTATTTTTCACTATTTTAAACTATGATGTGATAATTATCTTTGTAGAAACATTATTTCCTTCCCTTGAATACCCAGAAGTGAAATTGCTGGGTGAAATAAGCATGTATTAAGTTTGTTTGTCCATAAGAAATAAATGGTGAAATTCAAGAGAAAAGCCCCAACCTTAAGAATGGATTCCCTGATTCTGGACTTGACTCCAACTCCAAGGAAGCTGCCAGTTAAGAAAACAGTGAGTTAGAGCAGGAAATGACTGTGGAGCAAAAAGAAAGAGTTTTCTCTAATTTTCCCATATCTGAAGAAACTTCTAAAGTTCTCAAAGCCGTGGGTTGACCTTCCTGTTTCCTATACAAGCAAAGATGTTCACCATGTCTATAGTGGGAAGGATTTGATTGCACAGGCGTGGACAGGAACTGGAAAGACATTCTCCTTTGTTATCCTTTTGGTCGAGAAACTTCTTGGAGAACTGCAAGACCAGAAGAGAGGCTGTGCCCCTCAGGTACTGGTTCTTGCACCCACATGGGAGTTGGCAAGTTAAGTAAGTAGAGACTTCAGTGACATCACAAAAAAGCTGGCAGTGGCTTTTTATGGTGAAACTCGCTATGGAGGACAAATTGAATGCACGCGAAATGGGATCGATATCCTGGTTGGGACACCAGGTCGTATCAAAGACCATCTGCAGAATGGCAAGCTAGATCTCACCAAACTTAAGCATCTTGTCCTGGATGAAGTTGACCAGATGTTGGATATGGGCTTTGCTGATAAATTGCAAGAGATTTTTATGTGTGGCATACAAGAAAGGTTCAGAAGACAATCCCCAAACTGCTTTTTTCTGCAACTTTCCCCTATTGGGTGTGTAATATTGCTAAGAAATACATGAAATCTACATATGAACAAGTGGACCTGATTGGTAAAAAGACGCAGAAAATGGCAATAACTGTAGAGCATTTGGCTATCAAGTGCCACTGGACTCAGAGGGCAGCAGTCATTGGAGATGTGAGCTGAGTGTACAGTGGTTTTCAAGGACGCACTATCATATTTTGTGAAATGAAGAAAGAAGCCCAAGAGTTGTCACAGAATGTGGTTGTAAGACAGGATGCCCAGTCATTACACAGAGACATTCCATAGAAGCAAAGGGAAATCACCCTGAAAGGTTTTAGAAATGGTGATTTTGGAGTTTTGGTTGCAGCCAATGTTGCTGCACATGGGTTAGACATCCCTGAGGTGGTTCTGGTTGTTCAAAGTTCTCCACCAAAGGGTGCTGAATCCTACATTCATCGTTCTGGGCAAACAGGTAGAGTTGGGAGGACCAGGGCTTGCATCTGCTTTTACCAGCACAAAGAAGAATACCAGTTAGCCCAAGTGGAGCAAAAAGCGGAAATTAAATTTAAATGAATAGGTGTTCCTTCTGCAACAGAGATAATAAAATCTTCTAGCAAAGATGCCATCAGGCTCTTGGACTCTGTGCCTCCCACTTCAAGCAGTCAGATGAGAAGCTGACTGAGGAGAAGGGAGCTGTGGAAACCCTGGCAGCAGCCCTGGCCCACATTTCCGGTGCCACGTCGGTAGACCAGCACTCCTTGATCAACTCAGAAGCAGGCTTTGTGACCATGATTTTGTGGTGCTCAATTGAAATGCCAAACATTAGTTATGCTTGGAAAGAACTTAAAGAACAGCTGGGTGAGGATATTGATTCCAAAGTGAAGGGAAAGGAAAGCAGGGTGTTTGCTTTGATATCCCTACTGGATCAGTAATAGAAGTACAGGAAAAGTGGCATGATTCACAGCGCTGGCACAGCGATCAAGAGGTGGCAACAAAAGTAACAGGTTCCAAAACAAAGGCCAGAAGCAGAGTTTTAATAAAGCATTTGGACAGTAATTTGAAGTAGAGGATTTATTTGGCAAAAACAGAACTATGTTCAACAATGTGAAACTGAACATTATTTTTCATACAAAAGTAAAAGTACATTGTATTTCCTTCCTGACCACTTGCCCAGTCCCCGTTTCTTCAAGAGAGAAAAGCTTCATCTAAATTATTTCATCTGATTGATGACTGTCATTTATAACTTTATTGCTACTTCTGTCTTGGGTATTCCTTTGGAAAAGGTGTATGGATTCATTACATATTCTAATGTATTGTCTATAGATTATAAGATAAAGTCAAGCATGTATCTGCTGATACTTTTTAAGTTGACCTGTCTTTATACTTAGAAAGGTCTCTTAATAGTAGGCTTCCCTGGTGGCTCAGATGGTAAAGACTCTTCTGCAATGCAGGATCCCTGGATCAGGAAAAGCCTCTGGAGAAGGAAATGGCAACCCACTCCAGTAATCTTGCCTGGAGAGTTCCATGGACAGAGGAGCCTGGCAGGCTACAGTCCGTGGGGTTGCAAGAGTCAGGCATGACTGAGCAACTATCATTCATCACTCACCACCTCATTGCTATCCAGAAGAGTACCCATTTCATTCCTGCCAGCTTGCTGGGTGAGTGCCAGCTTCCCTTACCCTTGCCACTTGGGTTTGAAAATGATATCAAATTATTTATTTGAAAATAACATTTTTTCATATTTGTATTTAGTCTTTGCCTTTTTTTTCTGGGAATTTCTCCTTTATGTTCTCTATTTCTCTTATTGATGAGTTCCTCCTTATTTACCTGAAAGGCCAGTTTTATATATTAATGATAATCACTTTTCACATATGCTACAAAGATTTTCTCCTAAAATATCATTTATCTTTCCTTCTACATATGTGTATATTGAATCAACAAGAGTTTTTAACATTTAGATTGTGAATCTTTGTTAAATCTTTTTAATATTTTCCACCTTTGTTATTTTTGTATAATAGATTTCTCCTTCCAAAGACTGATTAGCCAGTTCTTTAGTTTTTATCTTGGACATTTAATTTATTTGGAATTTAGTCTGAATTATACTTCAAAGTCAGAGAAGGCGATGGCACCCCACTCCAGTACTCTTGCCTGGAAAATCCCATGGAAGGAGGAGCCTGGTAGGCTGCAGCCCATAGGGTCGCTAGGAGTCGGACATGACTGAACGACTTCACTTTCACTTTTCACTTTCATGCATTGGAGAAAGAAATGGCAACCCACTCCAGTGTTCTTGCCTTGAGAATCTCAGGGACGGGGGAGGCTGGTGGGCTACTGTCTATGGGGTCGCACAGAGTCGGACACGACTAAAGCGACTTCAGCAGCATACTTCAAAGTAAAGATCTAATATTTATTTCCCAAAGAGTTAACCAATATTCTCACAATCATTTATTAAACAATCTACTTTTAGCATATATTAAATACTAATGAATCCTCAGGTTTGATGTTGTTTGTTTCTTTTTCTTTTTTTTTAATTTTTTTGGCTGCTCTGTATTGCTTACAGGATCTTAGTTCCCCAACCAGCAACTGAACCTGGGCCCTCGGCAGTGAAAACCCAGAATCCTAACCACTAGGCAACCAGGGAACGTCCCTCAGTTTTTTGTTTTTAGATTTTTATTAGGGTATAGTTGATTTACAGCATTGTATTAGTTTTAGGTGTATAGTGAATCTGTTATATCAATATATGTACATATATTCACTCTTTTTCAGGTTTTTTTTTTCCCATATAGGCCACTGTGCAGTATTGGGTGGAATTTCCTGTGCTATGCAGTAGGCCCTTATTAGTTATCTATTTTATATATGGTAGTATGTATATGTCAATCCCAATCTTCCAATTTATCTTTCACACCCCCTTACCCCCTGTACCCACAAAAATAAAGATGCTTATTTTCTACACCTGTGACTCTATTTCTTTTTTTGTAGATGAGTTCATTTGTATCTTTTTTTTTAAGATTCTACATATAAGATATTTGTCTTTCTCTGGCTTCATTCAGTATGACAATCTCTAGGTCCATTCATGTTGCTGCCAATGGCATTATTTTGTTCTTTTTTGTGACTAATATTCCTCGTATATGTGTACCAGATCTTTCTTCATTCCTCTGTTGATGGACATTTAGGTCACTTCTATGTCCTGGCTATTCTCAATAGTGTTGCAATGGACATCGAGGTGTATGTATCTTTTTGAAGTATGAGTTTTCTCTGGATATATGCCCACAAGTGGGATTGCTGGATCATATGGTAGTTCTATTTTCAGTTTTTTAAGGAACCTCCATACTGTTATCCGTGCACCAGTTTATGTTCCCACCAACAGTGCAGGAAGGTCTCCTTTATTCCACATTCTCTCTAGCATTTATTGTTTGTAGATTTTTTGATGATGGCCATCTGGCCTGTGTGAAGTGTTACTTCATTGTAACTTTATTTACATGTCTCTAATAATTAGTGATGTCCGTAGGGTTAAGCAAGGCAGGGCAGGTAAGGCCTTTAGCACATGGCAAGGGCCGTTGTCATTGTCATGATGTTCCTATGAAGCATGACTACAGACTAGAAATGAAGGCATGAAAGAGGTACAACTTTAAAATGTAAGTGAAAAAAATTTAAAAATTAATAAAATGTAGATTGTTATTCTCAAGTGTCTAAAAGATGCTGAGATATAGCTTTCTCCCATATTTTCTTTGATGTGGTTGTTTTTAAAAATGTGGCCTCAATTTAATGAGCACACATAAATTATATATACATTAAAATTTTTTTTCTTACAAGTCCACACAAGCTCTCCTCATAAATAATGTATTTTTAAGAAATCTCTTCTAGTACAATCAATTTGTGATTGGTTACAAACACATAGCAGGTTAAGTATATTAAGGCTAGAGATCCATTGTTGGGATTTTTTTTTTCATTGTTGGTATTTTTTAATTCAAATAAAAATAGGAGAAAAGATGTCTCTTATTCCTTCCATTAGGTCCAGTGCTAAATTATCCATAACTGACAAGTTTTATTTTAGTGACACTTAAAGTGTCACTAAATAAATAGTCACTTCTCTAAGTGACACTTAGAGAAGATTCCATATTGTCCCTTGGTATAATCCATTTTCACGTTTAATACAGATTTTCACATTTAATGTGAGATTTTCACATTTAATACAGATTTTCATTAATACAGAAATCCCTCATGCAGCAGTTTAAGCTGTATCTCACTTTAAAAAAGAAACAAAAAACAATGTATTGGATATAGTTCCCTGTATTATATAATAAATCCTTGTTGTTTATTATTTTCTGTATAGTCGGACACTTACTGAGTGACTTCACTTTCACTTTCATGCACTGGAGAAGGAAATGGCAACCCACTCCAGTGTTCTTGCCTGGAGAATCCCAGGGATGGCGGAGCCTGGTGGGCTGCCATCTGTGGGGTCACACAGAGTCGGACACGACTGAAGCGACTTAGCAGCAGCAGTGTGTATCTGTTAATCCCATACTGCTAATTTATCCATTCTGCCCCCTCTTTCCCCTTTGGTAACCATAAGTTTGTTTCCTATGTCTGTGAGTCTGTTTCTGTTTTGTGAATAAATTCACTTGTATTATTTTTTAGATTCCATGTATCAGTGCTGTTACACGATATTTGTCTTTCTCTTTGTGACTTAGCACGATAATCTCTCAGTTCATCCATGTTGCTGCACATGGCAGTATTTCATTGTTTTCAATGGCTGAGCAATTCCATACGTACCCCATCTTCTTTATCCATTCATCTGACATTTAGGTTGCTTCCATATCTTGTCTACTGTAAAAGGTGCTACAATGAACAGTTGGATGCATGTATCTTTTCAAATTAGATTTTTTTTTTTTGCCTTTTATGGGTATATGCCAAGAAGTGGGATTGCTGGACCATGTGGTAGCTCTATTTTTAGTTTTTTTAAGGAACCTCCATACTGTTCTCCAGAGAAGGAAATGGCAACCCACTCCAGTGTTCTTGCCTGGAGAATCCCATGGATGGAGAAGCCTGGTAGGCTGCAGTCCATGGGGTCGCACAGAGTTGGATAAGACTGAAGTGACTTAGCAGCAGCATACTGTTCTCCACAGTGGCTATACCAATATACATTCCCACCAACAGTGTAGGAGGGTTCTCTTTTCTTTGTACCCTCTCCAGCATTTATTATTTGAAGATTTTTTGATGATAGCCATTCTGACCTGTGTGAGGTGATACCTCACAGTAGTTTTTATTTGCATTTCTTTAATAGTTTGCAATGTTGAGCATCTTTTCATGAGCTTGTTGGCTATCTGTGTGTCTTCTTTGGAGAAATGTCTATTTAGGTCTTTTGCCCATTTTTTGATTGAGTTTTTTTTATATTGAGTTGTATGAGCTGTTTGTATATTTTGGAAAAAGCCCTTGTCCATCACATCATTTGCAAAATTTTCCACCAGTCTGTAAGTTGTCTTTTCGTTTTGTTTATGGTTTCCTTTGCTGTGCAAAGGCTTACTAATTTGTTTAGGTCCCATCTGTTTAATTTTGCTTTTATTTCTTTTGCCTTGGGAGAATGATCTAAGAAAATATTGCTACGATTTATGTTGGAGAATAGGCAAACGCCTATGTTCTCTTCCAGGAGTTTTATGGTGTCATGTTTTATACTTAAGTCTTTAAGCCATTTTGAAGGCGTTTAACCTTTTTTGTAAACTTAAATAGTGACTTTCTTCAGGCTATTGTCCCTCAGGCTTCATTTCTCCAAGTTGAACAATCCCAACCCAATATGCAGACCAAGTCAGTATACTTTCTCTTATATTTATCTGGTGTTGAAGAACATCTGAGCAGCCACTGACACTGAGACTCAACGAGCCTGCCCTCACACACACACACACACATAAACCTATGAACGTGTGACATTCCCTCATTTAAAAAAAAATATTTGACTCCAAATTTTCCGTTTTAATTTTGGCAAAATGTCTTTTATTCTGCCAAAACAAAGACAAACTATAATACACTGAGTTGGCGTTTCATCTAAGTGAAAAATCTGAGCAAAGCCCAAGAGGATCCCTCACCATAGAGGTGCCACGGCTTGGCTGTGGGGAGGCAGAGGATCGCCAGGCCATGTTGGTGGTAAATATAAGTTTGTCAGGCCATGTTGGTGCTTGAATATAAGCTTCCAGCACTTGCTATCATTGTGCATAGAGCTCTGCTCTGAGCCTGAGCTTTCAGGAAGGAGTTTATCCTTTCCTGGGGGGCAAGAGCAAACAAATGACACATCCATGTTAAAAGAGAGGCTGGATACACAAAGAATTCCAGCTGCAGACCTGGGTGCTCAGGTGTAGGAATGGCAAATGACATGGGACAGAATCCCAGTGTGAATTTGTTGTAAAGACAGATTCAGTAGGTTTGGGAGCTATATTGTAGGTCAAAGGACCTCAAGCAAATATCTAGGCACGAGGAAGGTTAGTCACATTTGGGCTTTCAACAGAGGGATCTACAGCCCAGATGCCTCGTCAGCATCTTTCAGAGATGATTTTGTGCCCTAGGCCCATTTTCCAACACCTCATCGCTTCATCCATAGCTATATGCCTTCCTAATTCCTATTGGCCCTGGCGGGTGGGGAGGGGAGCTTTAGGTGTGGGGCCCAGAGACTCTCTATGTGGAGTCAACTCATTTCAGGTGGGTCTTGGCTGATATGAGACAATGCCTGGGGTAAGAATACTAGGGAATTTAATAACTTTACACCTGTTGCCTAGTGAAAATTGGCCGAGTGACTGCACAGGGGTCCTGCTCCTTTTATCCTTAACATATAGATTTGCCGTGAGATCTCCCCACTTACACCTACTTAGTCCTCAAGAGGTAAATCTGGAAGGACACACGAACCATCTAGTTTAAAGAACTGTCCTGAGGAACAGTGCTATCTCTGCAGTTTGAGCTCGTCAGAGCTCCAAGATGGGCAAGTCCTCAGGTCCAGGGTCTTAGCCAAACGTGTGGCTAAGTTTTTTGGCAAGCTAATGCTTTGGCACTCCTTCAACTAATATTTCAAAAATCCTCTAGACTCTTCAGGTCACTAGTTGAGGGAGATGCCAAGAGCTTGGGCAGAAATGTAGGACATGAGGCAAGACTCAGCATCTCCTCCGTTAACCCAGAAGTTCTGCTCTGGCCTTGCTTCACTAAGGAAAACTAAAGTTTAGTCATTAATTGCACTTGTCTTCCTTAGAAAATGGTTAGTTGGCCAACAACTATCCTTGTTTCTGTTTATAAGGATGCCTCTTAGATGTTCTAATTCCCAGCCGAGGGAACTTTATGCCTTTGAACCAGAGCTTGCTTTCTCTGAGAAGTTTGGTGAATAAATTTTCACCTTCTCATTGTATTTCCAGTGTTTTTTTGTTTTTTTGTTTTTTTAAATACACACATTGGATCTCTTGGAAATTTTCCTACTGGCCCATATCTTGGTGTAATCTACATGGGCAGAGCTTCCCATTGCCCACCTCTGCTCTATTACTTTTTGAGTTAGCTCAGGGCACAGAAAAGGATACAAGGACAACTTACTTCCTAACCAATTCAAAGCAATTTACAGAATGCTCTGTTCCAGGTTTTGTCCTCAAATTGCATCAGGCAGGAAGTGTTTTTCAGCAGGTGGTTTAGGCTCTGAGGGATTGTTTTCTTTTAGGAAAAAAATCTCTTATCACCAAAAAGCTTGAGGCCCCTTTGTTATTTTAACTTGAGCACGTGGTGTTTGTCCAGCTGCTCTGAACTTTCATGGTGTGAGGGCAGCAGCTGGGGACGGGAACAGCCCTTGAAGTTGACCGAGGGAGCCCTCTGGGAGGCGAAGCAGCCTCTGGATAGAACCACGAAGAACAAAGGGTGCCTGCATTCTTATGTCCCTTGCTGGTGAACCCACTTCATGGTAGTGACAGCGAAGGCCACCCTGTCAGCAGTTTGTGGCACAGTCTTCAGGGAAATGAGTTTGTGTAGGCCCCATTTCATCAAGTTCAGTTCAGTTCAGTCGCTCAGTCGTGTCTGATTCTTTGCTACCCCATGAATCGCATCACGACAGGCCTCCCTGTCCATCACCAACTCCCGGAGTTCACTCAAACTCACGTGCATCGAGTCGATGATGGCATCCAACCATCTCATCCTCTGTCTTCCCCTTCTCCTCCTGCCCCCAATCCCTCCCAGCATCAGGGTCTTTTCCAATGAGTCAACCCTTCGAATGAGGTGGCCAAAGTACTGGAGTTTCAGCTTCAGCATCAGTCCTTCCAATGAACACCCAGGACTGATCTCCTTTAGCATGGACTAGTTGGATCTCCTTGCAGTCCAAGGAACTCTCAAGAGTCTTCTTCAACACCACAGTTCAAAAGCATCAATTCTTCGGTGCTCAGCCTTCTTCACAGTCCAACTCTCACATTCATACATGACAACTGGAAAAACCATAGCCTTGACTAGACAGACCTTTGTTGGCAAAGTAATGTCTCTGCTTTTGAATATGCTATCTAGGTTGGTCATAACTTTCCTCCCAAGGAGTAAGCATCTTTTAATTTCATGGCTGCAATAACCATCTGCAGTGATTTTGGAGCCCCCCCAAAATAAAGTCTGACACTGTTTCCACTGTTTCCCCATCTATTTTTAAGTGATGGGACCAGATGCCATGATCTTTGTTTTCTGAATGTTGAGCTTTAAGCCAACTTTTTCACTCTCCTCTTTCACTTTCATCAAGAGGCTTTTTAGTTCCTCTTAACTTTCTGCCGTAAGAGTGGTATCATCTGCATATCTGAGGTTATTGATATTTCTCCCAGAAATCTTGATTCCAGCTTGTGTTTCTTCCAGTCCAGCGTTTCTCATGATGTACTCTGCATATAAGTTAAATAAGCAGGGTGACATTATACAGCCTTGACGTACTCCTTTTCCTATTTGGAACCAGTCTGTTGTTCCATGTCCAGTTCTAACTGTTGCTTCCTGACCTGCATATAGGTTTCTCAAGAGGCAGGTCAGGTGGTCTGATATTCCCATCTCTTTCATAATTTTCCACAGTTCATTGTGATCCACACAGTCAAAGGCTTTGGCATAGTCAATAAAGCAGAAATAGATGTTTTTCTAGAACTCTCTTGCTTTTTCAATGATCCAACTGATGTTGGCAATTTGATCTCTGGTTCCTCTGCCTTTTCTAAAACCAGCTTGAACATCAGGAAGTTCACTATTCACGTATTGCTGAAGCCTGGTTTGGAGAATTTTGAGCATTACTTTACTAGCGTGTGAGATGAGTGCAATTGTGTGGTGGTGTGAACATTCTTTGGCATTGCCTTTCTTTGGGATTGGAATGAAAACTGCCCTTTTCCAGTCCTGTGGCCACTGCTGAGTTTTCTAAATTTGCTGGCATATTGAGTGCAGCACTTTCACAGCATCGTCTTTCAGGATTTGAAATAGCTCAACTGGAATTCCATCACCTCCACTAGCTTTGTTCATAGTGATGCTTTCTAAGGCCCACTAGACTTCACATTCCAGGATGTCTGGCTCTAGGTGAGTGATCTCACCATCGTGATTATCTGGGTTGTGAAGATCTTTTTTATACAGTTCTGTGTATTCTTGCCACCGCTTCTTAGTATCTTCTGCTTTTGTTAGGTCCATACCATTTCTGTCCTTTATTGTGCCCATCTTTGCATGAAATGTTCCCTTGGTAGCTTTAATTTTCTTGAAGAGATCTCTAGTCTTTCCCATTCTGCTGTTTTCCTCTTTTTCTTTGCATTGATCACTGAGGAAGGCTTTCTTATCTCTCCTTACTATTCTTTGGAACTCTGCATTCAGATGCTTTTATTTTTCCTTTTCTGCTTTGCTTTTCATTTCTATTCTTTTCACAGCTATTTGTAAGGCCTCCTCAGACAGCCATTTTGCTTTTTTGCATTTCTTTTTCTTGGGGATGGTCTTGATCCCTGTCTCCTGTACATTGTCACAAACCTCTGTCCATAGTTCATCAGGCACTCTGTCTATCAGGTCTAGTCCCTTAAATCTATTTCTCACTTCCACTGTATAATCATAAGGGATTTGATCAGGAGGTCAGGAGGGCTGGCTGTGAGGAGATACCCCTCGTTCAGGGTAAGGAGCAGTGGCTGCGCTTGGCTGGAGCAGCCGTGAAGAGATACCCCATGTCCAAGGTAAGAGAAACCCAAGTAAGACGATAGGTGTTGCAAGAGGGTATCAGAGGGCAGACACACTGAAACCATAATCACAAAAAACTAGCCAACCTGATTACATGGACCACAGCCTTGTCTAACTCAGTGAAACAAAGCCATGCGGTGTGGGGCCACCCAAGACAGGCGGGTCATGGTGGAGAGGTCTGACAGAATGTGGTCCACTGGAAAAGGGAATGGCAAACCCCTTCAGTATTCTTGCCTTGAGAACCTCATGAACAGTATGAAAAGGCAAAATGGTGGGATACTGAAAGAGGAATTCCCCAGGTCAGTAAGTGCCCAATATGCTACTGGAGATCAGTGGAAAAATAACTCCAGAAAGAATGAAGGGATGGAGCCAAAGCAAAAACGATACCCAGCTGTGGATGTGACTGGTGATAGAAGCAAGGTCCGATGCTGTAAAGAGCAATATTGCATAGGAACCTGGAATGTCAGGTCCATGAATCAAGGCAAATTGGAAGTGGTCAAACAGGAGATGGCAAGAGTGAACGTCAACATTCTAGGAATCAGCAAACTAAAATGGACTGGAATGGGTGAATTTAACTCAGATGACCATTATATCTACTACTGTGGGCAGGGATCCCTTAGGAGAAATGCAGTAGCCATCATGGTCAACAAAAGAATTTGAAATGCAGTACTTGGATGTAATCTCAAAAATGACAGAATGATCTCTGTTCGTTTCCAAGGCAAACCATTCAATATCACAGTAATCCAAGTCTATGACCCAAGCAGTAATGCTGAAGAAGCTGAAGTTGAATGGTTCTATGAAGACCTACAAGACCTTTTAGAACTAACACCCCAAAAAGATGTCCTTTTCATTATAGGGGACTGGAATGCAAAAGTAGGAAGTCAAGAAACACCTGGAGTAACAGGCAAATCTGGCCTTGGAGTATGGAATGAAGTAGAACAACAGCTAATATAGTTTTGCCAAGAGAACACACTGGTCATAGCAAACACCCTCTTCCAACAACACAAGAGAAGACTCTACACATGGACATCACTAGATGGCCAACACCAAAATCAGATTGATTATGTTCTTTGCAGCCAAAGATGGAGAAGCTCTATATAGTCAACAAAAACAAGACCAGGAGCTGACTGTGGCTCAGATCATGAACTTCTTATTGCCAAATTCAGACTGAAATTGAAGAAAGTAGGGAAAACCACTAGACCATTCAGGTATGACCTAAATCAAATCCCTTCTGACTCCATCAAGAGAAGGACTCAATACTTAACTTGGCCAGATGCTGGAGTTTACCTGAAGGACAGAGGCGCCACCCCCCCCCCCCCCCCCAGGGTGTCATACATGTCCATGCACATATCCTTGGAGCTGTGTGGACTGTTTTCTGGCCTTTAGGGTTCAGACCTTTTCAAAGACATTTGAAATAAAGCAGCACTGCAAGAGAAGGTCAAAATTATTTCAGTTGAGTCAAGAATTCGTAGTTTAAGCAAGTCAGGCAGGGGTCCTCAATTGGATATCAGTAAAGGAACTTCCCTGGTGGTTCAGACCATAAGGAATCTGCCTGCAATGCAGGAGACCTGGGTTTGATCCCTAGGTCAGGAAAAATCCCCTGAGAAGGGAATGGCAACCCACTCCAGTATTCTTGCCTGGAGAATCCCAGGGACAAAGGAGCCTGGTGGGTTACAGTCCATGGGGTTGCAGAGAGTCAGACAAGACTGAGTAACTAACAATGCACGACTACTACTAAGGTGAATTCAGTCAGTGATTAGCTTGGTTTGCTGGGTGATTTAAAAATATATATAGTGCAAGCCCTGCACAAAGAAATAATAATTCTTGCTGAAGTTCAGGATTTCTGTGGAGGCCCACAAGGGGTTCTTGGAGGAAACACATGATGGAGCAGGCTTTCTGGTAGAAGGGTTGTTCAACGCATTCCTTCTAAGCCTTGTGGCCTTGGAATAAGCTGCAGAACCAAATAGCAACAGGCCCCACCTTTGGAGTGTTTGAGCCTCTCCCCTCCTGAGTGTGGCTCAGAGCAAGATTAAGAAAGTCTCCTGTTGGCAGCAGATAAAGGGATCAATGGAGGCAGGAGCAGCTGAGGCCTCACGAAAATTTACATAAGCCTGCTAGAAGTGGGGGCTCAGAGGCCCAGAAGGGAACCAGACCAAAAGAAAACATCTGTAATGAGCTGTGAGGGCAAGTGAGCTGCAGAGGTTGGAGCAGGCGCCTCCCCACCTACAGAACAATCAGGCAGCTGCCAAAGCAAACCTTTCTCCAGTTGGGATTTCTTTTATTGTCAGGCCTCCCTTCCCAGGGCTGCCAGCCTTTGAAGTAGTCCTTAGTGTGAAAAACTAGGGGGGTGCACATGTAAGAGGGCCTTTGAAAAAGGCTTGGGGAAGTAGCTGAGCTCAGCAGAGAGCAATTGCAAGGTGAGGAGGATAAGAAGACTTGGAGGGAGACCAGATCGGGTTGGATGGCTGAACGACTTAGTGGTGGCGGGGCTTATTAAAGCAACAAGCCCTACAGCTCCAGCCGGGGGGCCACAGCCAGCACTGTGCACATGCGTCCTACTTCGGTGTGGCCTGGGGACCTCGATCCTATGCCACGATGGCAGAATAGTTAAAATGACCTCAATGACTGCACCCCGAACTACTAAGGATCCTTTTCCTTTTGAAAAAAGATCCTTTGTTGATCTATGTTCATGAGTAAAAAGTAATTATTTGAACATTTAACAGTGCTTCTTACTGACTAGGAAAATCTAGTGAGTAAGGTATAGGTGGCAGAATAATAATGAGGAATCAATATTCGTTCCTGGACTACTCTCCTACCTGACTCAGAAACGTGGGGCTTGTACTTGCTCCTCTGGAGACTTGCAAGAAACAGAGTAGAGAGGCAAAGAGAAAAGCAACTTTACCCATTTAGGGCAAACCCCGAGGGCTCTGGTGTAAGCCTGGAGAGGTTTACCAAGAGGGTATAAGTAAAGCAGGTACCTCATCAGCCCTACCACTAAACCTGATAAACAGCTCTGAGACTAAGAGAGGGAGAAGAGTTTGCAGTTGAGGAGAAGTGTAAAATTAGCATAAAGTCCTTGTGTGTGAGTACCAACTTGCTTAGTCATGTTGGGCTCTTTGCAACCCCAGGGACTGTAGCCCACCAGGCTCCTCTGTCCATGTATTTCTCCAGGCAAGAATACTTGCCATGCCCTCCTTCAGGGTATCTTCTCAACATAGGGATCGAATCCATGTCGCCTGTGGCTCCTGCGATACAGGTGGATTCTTCACTGCTGAGCCATCAAGGAAGCCCCTAAAGTCCTTGTACTATGCCCCTATATGCTGAAATGAGCCCTGTGCAGAGGGTGACGTGACCAAATGTTTCCTGATGTTTGAGGGATCCAAGACTAGAGACAACTCCTGCCCTGTTTTGAGGTGTGTGGGGGGAAGGCCAGCAGGACAGTGGCATGGAAGAGCTAAGCAGGAGACTAGAGACCCCATCTGGTGTGGGGATGGAAGGGGATCCAGAAGATTTTTCAGGTAAGGAAGTTAATTCAGAAGAAAGAGAAGGAGCAGGTCTGCTCCAGTCCAAGTGAAGGACCAGGCAGCAGAAGGGGGTGGGAGGCTGCTGCCCGTGAAGGGAGGCGGTCACTGCTGCAGTCTTGGAGGCATCACCAGCCCCATGTGCTGAGGGGCAGCAGGATGCAAACCCATATGTAGATGGGCTTTTAGCATTTCCAGAAGTGAGACCCATGGGTAGTGTACCAAGAACTAAACTAACTCAGGTTACCTAGCGTGTGGCTGCTATAGAAAGATCCCAGAGAGGACCTACTTTCCTCCCCTAAGGATCCCACTCAGTATTTTATATAACCCCTGGGAGTTTAGGATAGCCACATTGGAGAAGGAAATGACAACCCACTTCGGTGTTCCTGCCTGGAGAATCCCAGGGACGGGGGAGCCTGGTGGGCTGCCGTCTATGGGGTCGCACAGAGTCGGACACAGAGCAGCAGCAGCACCATCCTGAGAAAGGGGAAACTCCAGAATAGACCTAAATTGCAAGTTAGAAGATACTGAAAAGTCACTGGCCAGGGATGAGAAGAGCCAGAGTAGCACTCAGGATGTGGCAGAGAGCTGGTTCAGCTCTAGGAACTAACACTCTTCAGGGCCGAGGGCAAATGGAGGAAGTGCTTAAGAGAAAAGACAAATGAACTTGTCAGTCTTCCTGTCAGATAGTGCTAATACAATAAATAGATCCTTGCAGAGTGAGGAATCATTTAGTAGTGATGTCAGGTGCCCATTTTTTTGCTTCTCTTCAGATTCCAATTTATGGAGGGAGAGGTGTTCACCTCTCAGATGATTCACCTTACTCTTAAATTTATACTATATAGATCAGTGGCTCTGGGAACCCCTGAAGTCCCAGACACCTTTTCAGGGTTTAGAGATCATGTTATTTTTTATTAATACTACTAAGACTTTATTTGCCCTTTTCATTCTCATGCTTTCTAGAGTATACAGTGGAGTTTTCTAGAGGTTGCAAGACATGTAATGTCATCAGTGTTCTGGGAGCTAATGGAATTTGTGCTTATATATTCTTGTGTTTTAAAAACTTCCCAATGTTAAATCTAGCATAAAGGCTTTTTGGAGTCCTCAACAACTTTCAGTAGCTTATGGAGTCTTGAGACCAAAAAATTTAAGAACCCACAGGCTAGGTATAACATGAATGAAAGTAAGATATTAATTCTTACATTGGAAACAATGTACATTTAGTATTAGAACTGCAAATGGTTTTATTTTTATAAAAGTATTAAATGTGACTGAATTAATTTATAAAATATTTTTCAAAATCCAGATATATTTAAATACTTTTTAAAAATTGTTAGCTATTTGTTATAATTTGTATTTCCCTTTCAATTTAGTATCTGCTTTTAAGTATCTTAGATGAAAAGTAACTTTTAAAAATATAAATAAAAGTACATAACAAATTTTTTTGTTTCCAGTAATGTACTTTTAAAATGAAAAATGTATACAAATTGTGCACCCTTTGAATGAAATTACATTTTAATTTTAATCCATCAAGTATTTGCTATCAATAGAATGCAAGTTAAGTAAGAATCTTCAGATAGTGGTGGTCACCATTGTAGAAATAAGCATGAAATAAAGGCAAGAAAATACATTTTATGGAATAATGTATAATTAATTAAAGGCAACCCCTTACCCATGGGCCTTTCAGGTCTCCTGTGCCTCTCTTGCCTTCTCAAGTGGCCTACACTCTGTCTGTGGAGTGTATTTCTCCCTGAATAAACCTATTTTCACTTTACCGTGGCTTGCTCTTGAATTCTTTCCTGCGCAGAGACAAGAACCCATACTTGGCGGTTGTCCCAGGGACTCGGATGTGACCTGGAATGTGACCATCCTCTTGCACCCCACTCTCTGTCCTGCAGCAATACTCACACTGCTTCCGACCTTGTTCCCTCAAACCCTTACCAGCTCTGAGCATTCTTGTTCTCTTTCATCTTTGTCAATTTCACAGACCACTATGAGATCCCAGGATTATTTTAATGTATATTTCTTTGATTACTAGTGAAATTAAATATATTTTATTATGTCTATTGGCCATTTTTATACCCTTTATGAACTGTTTTTTATACTACTGTCCTTTGCCTATTTTTCAATTGGGATAACTGGCTTTTTAAAATTGATTTTTAAGAGTATTTCTTTTTTAGAGTTATACTTTAGCCTTTAGCCTACTTTAAAGCTTTAGCATTGCTTGGAAAAGATTTTTTTTTCTGATGAACAGATTAGAAGTGTGTGTTTATTATAGAAAAATTAAAACCCAGAAGATACAGAGAAAGAAAAGTAAAAATGACCCATTGTTCTACCATGTTTTCTTCTTTTTTAAAATGTACAAATTGAAAATTCTCCCATTTCTCCCCCAATGTTATAACTGTCAACCTTCAGAATGCATTCTTTTAGCAGAACACTTATTTGCATATTAAAAATATGATTTTAATTCTTCTTTCATCTTTATCATTTTCATCATCATTATGATCATGAAGAACCTTTGTAATCATTTCTATTGATTTTTCTATTATGTTCTCTAGCTTTTCTAAGAAAGGCCACTTGCACTCCCAAGGATATATACATAACCAACTCTATATTCTTTAGAAAATGGCTTCATTTTAAAAAAAATAATTAACTCTTTAATTCATCTGGAATTTATTCTGGCATATGATGTGAAGTAATAATTTAATTTTATATTGGTTACATGGTTATTCACATCCTATATTGAATTGTCTATCCCTTTTGAACTGATTTCAAAAGTCAGATTCATCATTTAATGTTTTTTAATATGCTTTTGGACTTTGCATTTTAGCCCCAGTTTTGCACATTTAAAGATCTGGCAAGACAGATATAATTGATTACTTGTGTTTTTGGAAGTTTTCTGGCTATTCTTACTAGTTCACTTTTCAGATAAATTAGTACTGGTAATTATGTTGCTGCTGCTGCTGCTAAGTTGCTTCAGTTGTGTCCAACTCTGTGCGACCCCGTAGACGGCAGCCTACCAGGCTCCCCCGTCCCTGGGATTCTCCAGGCAAGAACACTGGAGTGGGTTGCCATTTCCTTCTCCAATGCATGAAAGTGAAAAGTTAAAGTGAAGTCACTCAGTTGTGTCCGACTCTTAGCAACCCCATGGACTGCAGCCCACCAGGCTCCTCCATCCATGGGATTTTCCAGGCAAGAGTACTGGAGTGGGGTGCCATTGCCTTCTCCAGGTAATTATGTTAAGCATCCATATATTGATTTGGGGTTCAGTTCAGTCACTCACTTGTGTCTGACTCTTTGCGACCCCATGGGCTGCAGCACACCAGGCTTCCCTGTCCATCACCAACTCCCAGAGTTTGCTCAAACTCGTGTCCATTGAGTCAGTGATACCATCCAACTATCTCATCCTCTGTTGTCCCCTTACTCTCCCACCTTCAATCTTTCCCAGCATAAGGATCTTTTCCAATGAGTCAATTATTTGCATCAGGTGGCCAAAGTATTAGAGCTTCAGCTTCAGCATCAGTCCTTCCAGTGATTATTCAGGACTGATCTCCTTTCGGATGGACTGGTTGGATCTCCTTGCAGTCCAAGGGACTCTCAAGAGTCTTCTCCAACATCACAGTTCAAAAGCATCAATTCTTCGGGGCTCAGCTTTCTTTATAGTCCAACTCTCACATCCATACGTGACTACTGGAAAACCATAGCTTTGACTAGACAGACTTTTGTTGGCAAAGTAATGTCTCTGCTTTTTTTTTTTTTTTTTAACATAGTCAGTGTTTTTATTTAATATTTGTAGCAGACAATTTACATGCCTCCCCACCCCTTCCTTTAAGTTAGTGTTGACAATATTACAAAACAACCCCCAAAACAAAACCAAAATCACTGTTGCTTTAAAAAACCAACAGTTTCACCAATTATATTCAAACAAAACACACTGCAAGGTTTGCACCATGTGCTTCTTCAGTGTTTCCTGGCGTCTGGCTCCCTTCCCATGCAAATGGCGGAGCTTCGCCGCCGCAGCCTGTCCGTCCTCATGCTGGATCTGGAGGCTCGTTCAGCTTCACATTCTTAAAATCCCAAATGGTCATGGCTTCGTCAATGCCTGTAGTGCAAAATTTGCGACAGTCTTGCTTGTCTACCTCATAAATAGACACTTGAGTAATGCTGTTCTGGTGCAGCGTCTCCAGGGCCGTGGTGCAGTCCTCCGTCGTGGCCCGCCTGTCCATACTGCGAAAGTGCTCCATGGCCGACACGTTGCGCTGGATGCTCAGTTTGGGAATGTCCAGCTTGGAGATGAAGGTCAAGCAGCTGCGGTCATCGTAGTTAAGCATGGGACAGCAATCGTGGCCAGCAGCCTCGAAACTGTTCTCTGAGATGAATGACACACTTAGGAGGGGCAGGAACTCCGTCTTCAGAGTTGAGACCTGCACACTTTTTGAGGCGTCAGCAACAGACGGTGCTGTCGTGGCTAACTTAGGCCAGGCGGGCTGACTCGGCAGGCTGCCGTTTGCCGAGAAGCTGACCCTCTGCACCCAGCCACCCATGCCACTGCCACCAAACGCTGACATCAGCTGACCAAAAGGCATCTTGCTGCCCCAGGGCGCGCTGGCTGGCTTCTCATCCACTTCTTTAATGTAGGTAGAAAACACTCTGCATTTGAAGTCACAGGATCCCGCTGCCAGCAAGACGTTGTTGGGATGCCAATCCAAGCTGAGGACCGTGGAGCGGATGGGCTTTTTAATGTGCTTGCTCACCCACCAGGCATTTTCAGACTCAAAGTAATAAATGGAGATGAGTTGTGCTCCGCTGCCCACAGCAAATTTGCTTTCTAGCGGGGACCACTTGAGGAAAGTGGCTGCCTGGTTAATTCTCAGGATCACCAGGGTTGGCTTTGAGACACCATCCTTCTGACTCTAGACGTAGGTGTTCCGGTTGGCTCCACAAGTGACGATGCCTTCACTCTTAGGAGTCGAGTCAATACCTGTGATGTGTCTGTTGTGTTCCTTGAGTTCATGAGCTTTCACCCACTGGCCCCCATTCTTCTTACAGATGTGGACTTCATGATCATTGGGGCTAAGTGTGATCTGGGTATGATCCCTGTTCCAGGCAGGACAGGTGATTGGCTCCAGTAAAAACTGATGCAGGGACATTATTCTTAGTGTTTTCAAAGGATAGAAAGCTGGGATCAAGGCGGTCCAGATGGCTCAGAGCATTGAATTCGCAGACTCTGGTCAGTCAGTGCAAACAGGCTCCAGTGGGCATGGTCGGAGAACCGAGGCTCAGCTGTCTCTGCTTTTCAATGTACTGTCTAGTTGGTCATAGCTTTTCTTCCAAGGAGCAAGCATCGTAATTTCATGGCTGCAGTCACCATCTGCAATGGTTTTGGAGCTCCCCCCCAATAAAGTCTATCAATGTTTCCATTGTTTCCCCATCTATTTGCCATGAAGTGATGGGACCGGATGCCATGATCTTAGGTTTCTGAATGTTGAGTTTTAAGCCAACTTTTTCACTCTCTTTCACTTTCATCAAGAGACCCTTTAGTTCTTCTTTGCTTTCTGCCATAAGGGTGGTGTCATCTTGCTTTTTTGATGATCCAAGGGATGTTAGACGTCATGTATGGATGGGAGAGTTGGACTGTGAAGAAGGCTGAGCGCTGAAGAATTGATGCTTTTGAACTGTAGTGTTGGAGAAGACTCTTGAGAGGCCCTTGGACTGCAAGGAGATCCAACCAGTCCATTCTAAAGGAGATCAGTTCTGGGTGTTCATTGGAAGGACTGATGCTGAAGCTGAAACTCCACTACTTTGGCCACCTCATACAAAGAGTTGACTCATTGGAAAAGACCCTGATGCTGGGAGGGATTGGGGGCAGGAGGAGAAGGGGATGACAGAGGATGAGATGGCTGGATGGCATCACTGACTCAATGGACATGAGTTTGGGTAGACTCTGGGAGTTGGTGATGGACAGGGATGCCTGGCGTCGCAGAGAGTCGGACACAACTGAGCGACTGAACTGAACTGAAGGGATGTTAGCATTACTTTGTAAACATGTGAGATGAGTGCAATTGTGTCGTAGTGTGAATATTCTTTGGCATTACCTTTCTTTGGGATTGGAATGAAAACTGACCTTTTCCAGTCCTGTGGCCACTGCTGAGTTTTCCAAATTTGCTGGCATATTGAGTGCAGCACTTTCACAGCATCATCTTTTAGAATTTGAAATAGCTCAACTGGGATTCCATCACCTCCACTGGCTTTGTTGGTAGTGATGCTTCCTAAGGCCCACTTGTCTTCACATTCCAGGATGTCTGGCTCTAGGTGAGTGATCACACCATTGTGGTTATCTAGGTCATGAAGATCTGTTTTATATAGTTCTTCTGGGTATTCTTGTCACCTCTTGTCAATATCTTCTTCTGTTAGGTCCATACCATTTCTGTCCTTTATTGTGCCCATCTTTGCATGAAATGTTCCCTTGGTATCACTAATTTTCTTGAAGAGACCTCTAGTCTTTCCCATTCTATTGTTTTCCTCTCTTTCTTTGCATTGATCACTGAGGAAGGCTTTCTTATCTCTCCTTGCTATTCTTTGAAACTCTTTTGGGGTTAACTGATGTTTTGGTGTTAACTGATTTGGGCTTGCCTGATGTTTTTTTAATAATGACTGTCCTCATACAGAAACACAGTGTTTCTCTCTAGTAAATAAAATCTTGTATATGCCTCAGTAAAGTACATCTGGGTGTTTCTTGCTAAATCTGTCCCTGGGAATTTTGTCATTTTTATTATTTAGGTCTTTTATTTTTTTCCCCCTGTCCAGATATCAACTGATAATTGTTGGAAAGAGATGCAAAGTGTTTTAGAAGAGTGAATTCAGGGATATTAGTCAAAGGAAGTGAAATCGAGCCAGGGCACTGTCACAGGTGAATGTAAACACACCTTCTCTATGGCACATCCTGTTATTGAGGAAAGGTGAGAATCGGACTGACTGAAGCGACTTAGCATGCAGGAACACACGCAAGTGCAAGCTTTCTGGAAAATGAGGCTTGTGTCCTTCTAATCTGGGCCACAAACTTTCAAAAAACAACTTTTTTCCCCATGTTCTCTAGGTCATAATACAATTTGGAAAAACAGTTTCAGGTATTCTTCAATGTCCGAGGGTGTATTTTTCAGCAATTTCTTTTCAGGCTGGTGAGAAGGAACTTTATTTTTTATTTTTTTTTTAATTTTATTTTATTTTTAAACTTTACAAAATTGTACTAGTTTTGCCAAATATCAAAATGGATCCGCCACAGGTATACATGTGTTCCCCATCCTGAACCCTCCTCCTTCCTCCCTCCCCATACCATCCCTCTGGGTCGTCCCAGTGCACTAGCCCCAAGCATCCAGTATTGTGCATCGAACCTGGGCTGGCAACTCGTTTCATCCCCACGTGCTCTAGCCCACTAGGCCTCTCTCCGAGGCTGCTGTGTGTAGCTGGTCCTGCAGGCAGGGTTATTTCCTTTGCCCCATTTAATGGGTCATCCTGAACTTTAGTTATTCTCTCAAGTTATGAAACTACCAAAAGGAGGATTATGTTTATCTAATAAAAGATAGGAAATATGGATCTTTTTTGAAAATAAGTCACAGACGGAATATATTTAAAACTTACATAATCCAAATGTAGATTATAAGAAGACCACATATGGTGCTCATGCAAATCAGTAGGGGAAAGAAATGACCAGTTGTGAAAATGGGTGAAGGATTTGGTAAGCCAGCTCACAGAAAAGCACACCTGAATGGCCAAAAAGCATTTGAAAAGATAAAATCCTTTACCAGTAATCCTGGAAATCAAAACAGTGAGATACTGTTTCACACATCATATTTATTAGGAAAAATGTATGGCAATACCACATATTAGGAACTCTTATATTCTGCTGGTGGTGATATCAATCAGTTCAGTCAATTCAGAGAGCAAGTTGACACTATCTAATAAAGACATTTATAACTCATGGTCTAGCAATTCCATTTCTAAGTATACTGCCAAGAGAAACTTGCAAGGGTGCTCAAGGAGACATGTATAAGGATGTTCAGTGCAGCATTATTTATAATAATAAAGAATTGGAAGCAGCTCATATGTGCAATAACTGGGAATCAAGATTATATACATATTTCCCCCCCCCCCCACGGTAGAATAATGAATGGACTACATCTGTATTTAGAAGTTGATGACTAAATTTCAAACACAAAATAATGACTGAAAATGTTGCAGGATAATTCCTACAGTTTGATACCAATCAGTATCATATATTGTTCATTGTACATACCTCTGTAGTAAAACTAGAAAGATGCAGATGGAAAGGATACACACCAACTTCATGATACTGGTTGACTCTAGGAAGATAGGAGCCAACTGGGTTCAGAAGGGATAAAAAGAGACTTTAAATCGCTCTAAAGTTTTATTTCTTAAAAAATTCAAATATGAAAATATAGAAATAGAAATACTTGCTAGATATTGGTAGCAGAAATATGGATATTCATTATTAGTTTCTGTACATTTCTATATTTTAAAATAGCTCATATTTTTAAAATGTATTTTAATTGGAGGCTAATCACTTTACAATATTGTGGTGGTTTTTGCCATACATCCACATGAATCAACCATGCATGCACATGTGTCCCACCATCCTGAATCCCCCTTCCACCTCCCTCCCCACCCCATCCCTCTGGATTGTCCCAGAGTACTGGCTTTAAGTGCCCTGTTTCATGCGTCGAACTTGCACCAGTCATCTATTTTACATATGATAATATACATGTTTCAATGCTGTTCTCTCAGATCGTCCCACCCTTGCCTTCTCCTACAGAGTCCAAAAGTCTGTTCTTTACATCTGTGTCTCTTTTCCTGTCTTGCATATAGGGTTGTTGTTACTATCTTTCTAACTTCCATATATATGCATTAATATACTGTACTGGTGTTTCTCTTTCTGATTTACTTCACTCTGTGTAATAGGCTCCAGCTTCATCCACCTCGTTAGAACTGACTCAAATGCATTCTTTTTTTATAGCTGAGTAATACTCCATTGTGTATATATACCACAACTTCCTTATCCATTCATCTGCTGATGGACATCTAGGTTGCTTCCATGTCCTGGCTATTATAAACAGTGTTGTGATGAACATTGGGGTACACGTGTCTCTTTCAATTCTGGTTTCCTCAGTGTGTATGCCCAGCAGTGGAATTGCTGGGTTGTATGGCAATTCTATTTCCAGTTTTTTAAGGAATCTCCACACTATTTTCCATAGTAGCTATACTAGTTTGCATTCCCACCAACAGTGTAAAAGGGTTCCCCTTCCTCCACACCCTCTCCAGCATTTATTGTTTGTAGACATTTTGATGGCAGCCATTCTGACCAGTGTGAGGTGGTATCTCATTGTGGTTTTGATTTGCATTTCTCTGATAATGAGTGATGTTGAGCATCTTTTCATGTGTTTATTAGCCATCTGTATCTTCTTTGGAGAAATATCAGTTTAGTTCTGGCCCACTTTTTGATTGGGTTGTTCATTTTTCTGGTATTGAGCTGCACGAGCTGCTTGTATATTTTGGAGATTAATTCTTTGTCAGTTGCTTCATTTGCTATTATTTTCTCCCATTCTGAATGCTGCCTGTTAACCTTGTAAAATAGCTCATATTTTAAAATTAAGTTGAAATAACCTACTTTTCTATAAAAATGGAAATCTAGTCAGAATATTTCTGTGGTGAAAACACTTTCTGGACTTCGTCTTTTGTGAAATATAAAACATATCCTTCCCATTGCTACTCACCTTCAGCATCTTTCTGTGTATGACAAACACCCATGATGCTTCTTGTCAAGTCTTTGAGTGTGTAAATTCAGAAAATATTCTCTAGCAATTCAGAGGAATTATAAGGCTGTGAGGGATTGTTCATGCCAAGAAGTCATTAGAATGACTATATGAAGTCTGCTTTTTCATCATTTAAAACCTGCTCTTCACTCAAAAGATATGTGAATTTTCTATTAGACTCCAGGAAGAAAAGGCTTGACTTACCTAAAAACCTAATAAAATTTCTTTCATTAGGCCTAAAGAACTGCACAATTCAGATTCCTTTTATGCCTGGGCTTTTAGGAAGCTAGAGCTAATGTAATGATCAGTTGAATTTACCATCTTATTCTAGATCCTGATTGTAGATAATTGCCTTTCTATTTCCCCCGTATAGTTTTTGATGTTCATTTCTGATTTATTTACTGCTGTATTGCACGTGTTTATAAGTGTTCTTAGATCCATCTTGAAGGAAATGCATTTTAAAGTAATAAGCATGTCGATAGATGAATACATGAGTGAACTGATTTATGAACCATAGATTATATTAATTTACCCTGAGAAATATGATTGCCAAATAAACAGGCATATTTTTTCAGCTGGTCAGTATACTTGCTTACCAGTATGAGAATCTCCTTAAGAAAAAAATTTTCAGCAAGAAGGTTTCTCAGCGACAATTTATACTAGTGACTGCCAGATGACTTTTCCCCCAAACAGAACACTAGTCTTATTATATCCCTGCTCAAAAGCCTTCAGAAATTCTGTACTCTCCTTAGGTAGACATTCATCAGCTGGGCATCCTATATGATAGTGTCCAAATATTCTAGCTTCTGTGTCTTTTGTCCCTGTCATGAACCCTCTGACTCAACCAAACTGGAAAACTTTTAGCTTTCTAAGCACCAGCCACTTTCCCATCTACATCCTTTTTAAATACTGCTTCCACCACTCACATGCCTCCCCCACCACAGAATCTTACTCATACATGAATGTCCATCTCAAAAGTCATCTGGTAACAATAATAACACATATTCATATGTTAACTCATTTGATCCTCACACAACCCTGTGTATGATAAGTGGTATTAATCCCACTTTACAGATGAGAAAAAGTGAGGCACAAAGAGGTCATCACTTTCCCAAAAGAATGTAACTAATGAAAGAGATGAAACTGGGTTCAAATCCAGCCAGCCTGGCTCTGGAGTCCACATTCCTATCGATGAGTTTCAATATTCCCAAAAATGGAAACTTGGCATATGGAATATTTCAAGCTAAGGAATTTGAGAAATCGCTGGTACAGGAAGGATTTTCTGGTTTTTCCCCAAAGTAGGTCATAAGACTCTCTCTCATGTGAGAGGTACCTTCCCTATACCTGGAGGAAAGGACCATACTTATCTATGAAAGATTGTTGTTCAGTCACTAAGCTGTGTCTGACTCTTTGTGGCCCCAAGTGCTGCAGCACACCAGGCTTCCCTGCTCCTCACTATCTCCTGGACTTTGCTCAAATTCATGCCCATTGAGTTGGTGATGACATCCAACTGTTTCATCCCCTGTTGTCCCTTTCTCCTTCTGCCCTCAATCTTTCCCAGCATCAGACTCTTTTCCAGTAAGTTGGCTCTTTGCATCAGGTGGAAAGAGTATTGGAGCTTCAATTTCAGCATCAGTCCTTCCAATGAAAATTCAGGGTTGATTCCTTTAGGATTGATTGGTTTGATCTCCTTGCAGTCTAAGGGACTCTCAAGTCTTCTCCAGCACCACAATTCAAAAGCATCAATTCTTCAGTGCTCAGCTTTCTTTATGGTCCAACTCTCACATCCATACATGACTACTGGAAAAACCATAGCTTTGACTAGACAGACCTTTGTTGGCAAAATGATGTCTGCTTTTTAATTGCTGTCTGGGCTTGTCATAAATCTAAACGAACCTTTCAAACCTGGCTCTCTTTCACTGTTTCTTCAGGTGTGAAGGCATGAAGGAAGGTGTGAGTGCTCAGTTGTGTCTGACTTTTTGTGACTCCATAGACTAGCTCACCAGACTCCTCTGTCCTTTGGATTTCCCAGGCAAAAATACTGGAGTGGGTTGCCATTTCCTACTCCAGGGGATCTTCCTGATCCAAGGGTCGAACCCATGTCTCTGACGTCTCCTGCATTGGCTGGTGGATTCCCACTATGCCACCTGGGAAGCCCATCTTGCTTCAGGGATTGTTGCCAAGTTCTAACATGTCTACTTACCCCTCTCTGGCACTAGCCTCCCCCTCACCATCAATGCTCTGGCTCTGCATCATCTTGCAATTTTTCAAAGCCCTGCTGTACCCTGTCCTCACTGCCTTTGCATACATTGTTGCCTCTACTGGAGTAAACCTCCCCCTCAACCCCCATACTTATCACCCAGGTAGCCAGAACTCAACTTTCAGATTCAGCTCAAATACGACTTCCTCATAGAGCTTCCTTGACCCCACAGGCCAGACCAAGGACCCTTGCCTGCACTCTTAGAGTTCCCTGCAGTTTTTCTTCCTACCAAATAGCACAGTTTGCAATCATAGGTTGTGTGTCCCAGATTAAAACTGGGAACCCACATGGTCGAGTCCCCACACAGTCTCTCTCAAAGAAACATCTACTCAAAGTAAATAATTAAAAGCAATTCATTCTTTACTACAATCAGTCACAGGACACCAAGGGGACCCAGTCAATAACTCACAACTATACTTAATAATTTGGAAATTTGGAAAACTCAGCAATGGGCATAGGGCTGGAAAAGGTCCGTTTTCATTCCAATCCCAGAAAAAGGCAATGCCAAAGAATGCTCAAACTACCACATAATTGCACTCATCTCACACGCTAGTAAAGTGATGCTTAAAATTCTCCAAGCCAGGCTTCAGCAATACGTGAACTGTGAACTTCCAGATGTTCAAGCTGGTTTTTTAAAAGGTAGAGGAACCAGAGATCAAATTGCCAACATCGGTTGGATCATTGAAAAAGCAAGAGAGTTCTAGAAAAACATCTATTTCTGTTTTATTGACTATGCCAAAGCCTTTGACTGTGTGGATCACAATAAACTGTGGAAAATTCTGAAAGAGATGGGAATACCAGACCACCTGACCTGCCTCTTGAGAAACCTATATGCAGGTCAGGAAGCAACAGTTAGAACTGGACATGGAACAACAGACTGGTTCCAAATAGGAAAAGGAGTACGTCAAGGCTGTATATTGTCACCCTGCTTATTTAACTTCTATGCAGAGTACATCATGAGAAACGCTGGGCTGGAAGAAGCACAAGCTGGAATTAAGATTGCCAGGAGAAATATCAATAACCTCAGATATGCAGATGACACCACCCTTATGGCAGAAAGTGAAGAAGAACTAAAGATCCTCTTGATGAAAGTGAAAGTGGAGAGTGAAAATATTGGCTTAAAGCTCAACATTCAGAAAACGAAGATCATGGCATCCGGTCCCATCACTTCATGGGAAATAGATGGAGAAACAGTGGAAACAATGATTGACTTTGTTTTTCTGGGCTCCAAAATCACAGCAGATGGTGATTGCAGCCATGAAATTAAAAGACGCTTACTCCTTGGAAGGAAAGTTATGACCAACCTAGATAGCATATTCAAAAGCAGAGACATTACTTTGCTAACAAAGGTCCATCTAGTCAAGGCTATGGTTTTTTCAGTGGTCATGTATGGATGTGAGAGTTGGACTGTGAAGAAAGCTGAGTGCTGAAGAATTGATGCTTTTGAACTGTGGTGTTGGGGAAGACTCTTGAGAGTCCCTTGGACTGCAAGGAGATCCAACCAGTCCACCCTAAAGGAGACCAGTCCTGGGTGTTCATTGGAAGGACTGATGCTGAAGCTGAAACTCCAATACTTTGGCCACCTGATGCAAAGAGCTGACTCATTGGAAAAGACCCTGATGCTAGGAAGGATTGAGGGCAGGAGGAGAAGGGGACGACAGAGGATGAGATGGCTGGATGGCATCACCGACTCAATGGACATGGGTTTGGGTGGGCTCCGGGAGTTGATGATGGACAGGGAGGCCTGGCATGCTGCGGTTCTTGGGGTCGCACAGAGTCGGACATTACTGAACAACTGAACTGAACTGAACTGATACTTAATAACATCTATTTGCCATTTCTCTGACTCTAGATCACACTTTGCATTACTGACCTAAGAATCATCTCTTGCAGCTTCTGTGGGCTCTGGGGTTATACCACCTGGTTTTAAACCCTGGCTGTACTGCTTATTCAATATGTAAACTTGTACAAGTTACTTCTCTATGCCTCCATTTCCATATCTGAAAAATGGGATTAAATTCAGTACTTCTTTGTTTTGGGGAGGACTATGAGAGAGAGAAACGGAGAAGGCAATGGCACCCCACTCCAGTACTCTTGCCTGGAAAATCCCATGGATGGAGGAGCCTGGTGGGCTGCAGTCCATGGGGTCGCTAGGAGTCAGACACAACTGAGCGACTTCACTTTCAAGCATTGGAGAAGGAAATGGTAACCCACTCCAGTATTCTTACCTGGAGAATCCCAGGGACAGGGGAGCCTGGTGGGCTGCTGTCTATGGGGTTGCACAGAGTCGGACACGACTGAAGCGACTTAGCAGCAGCAGCAGCAGCATGAGAGAGAATGGGGCTTCCCAGGTGGTGCAGTGGCAAAGAATCTGCCTACCAACGCAGGAGATGCGGTGTGATCCCTGAGTTGGAAAGATCCTCTGGAGTAGGAAATGGCTACCCACTCCAGTATTCTTGCCTGGAAAATTCTATGGAAAAGGAGCCTGGCAGGTTACAGTCCATGGGGTCTCCGAGTCAGACACAATTAAGCAGAAGCTTGATGAGGGAGAATACTAGGTAAAGTGCATTGACCAATTCCTGTAATATAATGAGGTATTCAATAAAAATTATAAAAAGCAATAGTTTACAGAGCACCAGATTTGAGCGCCCTGTGTCATACAGCAAATTCCCACTGGTTATTTGTTTTGCATATGGTAATATATATGTTTCAATGCTACTCTCTCAATTCAGCCCAACTTCTCCCCCCACTGTGTCTATAAGTCTCGTCTCTTTGTCTGCCTCTCCACTGCAGCCCTGCAGATAGGATCATCAATGCCACCTTTCTAGATCCCATATATGTGCACTAATATGTGATATATTTTTTCTCTTTGTGACTCACTTAATTTAGGTTTAAACATTTTGTTTATTTTTTTACTTAAAAAAATTTTTTTTTCAATTTAAGGATAATTGCTTTACAGAATTTTGTGGTTTTCTGTCATACATCAACAAGAATCAGCCATCAGATCAGATCAGATCAGTCGCTCAGTTGTGTCCGACTCTTTGCTTCCCCATGAACCGCAGCACGCCAGGCCTCCCTGTCCATCACCAACTCCCGGAGTTCACCCAGACTCACGTCCATCGAGTCAGTGATGCCATCCAGCCATCTCATCCTCTGTCGTCCCCTTCTCCTCCTGCCCCCAATCCCTCCCAGCATCAGAGTCTTTTCCATGAGTCAACTCTTTGCATGAGGTGGCCAAAGTACTGGAGTTTCAGCTTTAGCATCATTCCTTCCAAAGAAATCCCAGGGCTGATCTCCTTCAGAATGGACTGGTTGGATCTCCTTGCAGTCCAAGGGACTCTCAAGAGTCTTCTCCAACACCAAAGTTCAAAAGCATCAATTCTTCAGCGCTCAGCCTTCTTCACAGTCCAACTCTCACATCCATACATGACCACAGGAAAAACCATAGCCTTGACTAGATGAACCTTTGTTGGCAAAGTAATGTCTCTGCTTTTGAATATGCTGTCTAGGTTGGTCATAACTTTCCTTCCAAGGAGTAAGCATCTTTTAATTTCATGGCTGCAGTCACCATCTGTAGTGATTTTGGAGCCCAGAAAAATAAAGTCTGACACTGTTTCCACTGTTTCCCCATCTATTTCCCATGAAGTGGTGGGACCAGATGCCATGATCTTCGTTTTCTGAACATTGAGCTTTAAGCCAACTTTTTCACTCTCTACTTTCACTTTCATCAAGAGGCTTTTGAGCTCCTCTTCACTTTCTGCCATAAGGGTGGTGTCATCTGTATATCTGAGGTTATTGATATTTCTTCCGGCAATCTTGATTCCAGTTTGTGCTTCTTCCAGTCCAGCGTTTCTCATGATGTACTCTGCATAGAAGTTAAATAAACAGGGTGACAATATACATCCTTGACGTACTCCTTTTCCTATTTGGAACCAGTCTGTTGTTCCATGTCCAGTTCTAACTGTTGCTTCCTGACCTGCATACAAATTTCTCAAGAGGCAGGTCAGGTGGTCTGGTATTCCCATCTCTTTCAGAATTTTCCACAGTTTATTGTGATCCACACAGTCAAAGGCTTTGGCATAGACAATAAAGCAGAAATAGATGTTTTTCTGGAACTCTCTTGCTTTTTCGATGATCCAGCGGATGTTGGCAATTTGATCTCTGATTCCTCTGCCTTTTCTAAAACCAGCTTGAACATCAGGAAGTTCACGGTTCACATATTGCTGAAGCCTGGCTTGGAGAATTTTGAGCATCACTTTACTAGCGTGTGAGATGAGTGCAATTATGCGGTAGTTTGAGCATTCTAGGTACACCCATGTCCCCTCCCTCCCAAATCTCCCTCCCGTCTCCCTCCCCAACATTTTATTTTTTAATAAATTATTTCTACCTGCCTCTGTTCTTTCTTTTCTTGAACCAATAGCTCACCTTTACTTCTGAAGTCTAGTCTCTTTTCTCCCATTAATTGGATCTGGCATCCCAACAAGTTAGAAACCCAGCTGACCGAATATTTCTTAGAATGGGGAAGGGGAGGAAGTGAGATGGGAGATGCTTAGAACACAAAAGCAAAATTCTCTTTGATTGTTGAAAGAGTGAAGGAAATTTGCTAATATTATATTTAACAACTTTTCCCCTTTTCCCTTCATCACACCTTTTTGATTATTTGACTATTGTATAGCATCGCCCACTGGGCTAAGCGCTGGAAGAATAGAATCTGTGTTCATTTAAGTCACCATTGTACCCACACTTCCTGGAACACAGCCGTTGCTTAAGTCTGATGCATGAATAAATGAGGGAGGTGATGATGATTCAGTGAAATCATGCTGATTATACGCTTGATACAGTGCCTGGCACATTGCGCTGAACACATATTCATTTTGGGTATTCTTTCTTTTACACCCACCTTCTCCATAAGAAATCCTTTCTCTACCAATTTTATACCTAATTTATTTCCATAGCTCCTCCTCAGGGCCCCTTCTCAAGAAACCTTCCCAAATATCCCTCCTGGACTGGGAGTTTTACCCATTTGCCCCCATGGCTGGGTGGCCTTCTCACTATTATAGGATTAGCCGGTAACATGTCTCTCCTCACCACATTGTAACCCCCCTCCCCGGGGGCCAGTGACCGTGCTTGGCATACTGTTTGAGATATAGTAGGTGTTCAATAGATGTGTAATGAATATTAGTAAATCACAGTTTCTCTTAGATATGTTTCAACACAGTTTTCACTCATTTCTTTATGAAATTTGGAAAATACTACTTGGCATGCTGCAGTCCATGGGGTTGCAAAGAGTCAGATGCAACCAATTGATCGAACAACTTAAAAAAAAAAAAAACTTTCAGTGTATTTTTTATTTAAAAAGTGAAACCTCAGAAACATACTATGGTGTACCAAAGTTTAAATTTCAGAAATAAAGCTTTCATTTAAAAAAAATTTGTTCACACAGACTCATGTTCACCTCAAGAAGTTTCCCACAGAGAAATACCAATAGTTTCTTTTCAAGTTCTAAGACTACCACAGTGGAAATATAATTTCCTGGAGGTGACAAACATGGGGTGCCCTGCACTTAAATATGAGCCTTAGCTGCTTGCAAGTTTAGCAAGCTTGAGGTAATTAGAATTAGTCAGAAAAAGGCTGTCTCTTGTCTTATGGCAAAAATAATATACCTTCATTAATTAGCCTTTAGAAAATAATTATTAACTGAAAGTACTGAGGCTTAGCTCATTTTTTTCTTATTAGTAATATTTGCAAACCAACTTTTAGAGTTGTATTCCTTTAGCATATGGTTAATATCATTCATTTTATGCTAAATCTTTCAGAATGAATGATGATATATTCTGATGACCTTGTTCTCAAGTGAGGGAAACCTGGTCTCCTCTCTCCACGGGCTAAATCTTTTAACCTGGCTTTTGAGAATGCAAATGCATGGAAGCATAGAGCTGAAAGGGATTTCCTTCTCCAGTGAGTAGCCTAAACTACACAGAGCTAATGGTTGTTCAGCATATTTCCAAAGCTCTCCAGTGATGGTAATGACAGAGTTTAATCACCTTTGCAGTTGAGCTCTGCCTTAGGTCAAAGAGACCTCTCGTTCATTCTAATGCAGTTTTGTCCGGTTTTCATCTCTATAGAGATGGAGAAAAGTCAGCTAGTATCCTCCTCCAAATAAACCTTCCTGTTCTCTAAGAAAGCTATTAAAGCATTCCTTGGCCTGCAGTTTTCAAGTAAGGCCAGTTTAGTGTCTTCAGCCATTCCTCAGAGGTCTCTTCCTCCATCCTTTTAATGATTTTTTGTTGTTTCTCCTTGGATCTTTTCCAAGTTCTTTACAGCTCTCTAGAAATTGAGAAACAGAACGACTCAAAGCTAATAGGGGCCTGACCAATACCAAATACAGAAAAAAAGATAGGTTCTCAGGTTTTGTGTGTCATACCCCATCGGTACACATCAGGGCCAGGAAAACTCATCAGTGTACACATCACTAAAGCATCATTTGTGATATTCTAAAATAAGGTTGAATAAAGACTTTGCACTTTAAAAATACCTTTTTATTCACAGAAAATATAAAGGGATGCATAAGAAGATATTTTAGATGCTTATGACAAAATACTATTTGAAGCATTCATTAGCTGAAAAATAACCAATATCACACATCATAAGTCATTTTTAATTCTTTGTTAATTACTTAGTCACTACGTCATGTCCGACTCTTTTTTGATCCCAGAGACTATTGCTCACCAGGCTCCTTCTGTCCATAGGATTTCCCAGGCTAAAATACTGGAGTGGGTTGCAGTTTGTCTAGGAACTCTTTAAAACATTGGTTTAGTAAACCAGATTTTATTTCTGTGAATATTTGAAGATAATATTACATTTTGACACTCAAATATATATTTGTAACTTAGAGTTTTTACTGATTCAATTGAATTCCAAATTTCTTAAAATTAGTGATTTTTCTAAATCAAAAATATAGTCATATTTATACATTTTTAACAATCACTTATTAAAAAAAATTTCCCCCTCTTATTTGTGATCTTTATTTGCTGAAGATTGTCCCTCAGAATAGATTTTCACATTGTAGTTGCCTACTTTTATCTAGAGATATGATCTCATGTAAAAAGTAACTGCCTTTGTTGGCATCTCTCTGGAGAGATAGTTGGGTTTTAAGGGTATCCCTGGTGTGTCTTCCCACTGTTCTCTGGTGCCACCCACCCACTTTTTTACTTTTTCAGCTCCCAGATGGATAAGTAATGTATTCAGAAACAACTAACGTCTCTTCTGTAAGATTACTAAATTTTGCTATTGATTTCCAAATTTCTACCTCGGTTTCTTTTGTTCTTCCAAGGATGACTCCACCAAGTGTTTGTTATCAAGTCCCTTCCTATCCTTTTATTTTTTAAAACATCTACTCATTTGGCGATGCTGAGTCTTAGTTGTGGCATGTGGGATCTAGCTCCGTGACTAGGGCTTGATTCTGGGCACCCTGCACTGAGAGCAGAGTCTTAGCCTCTGGACCACCAGGGACGTACCCCTTCCTAGCCTTTTAAAGACATTGTATACACACATATCATTTTGTGAAGGTTTTGTTTGGGTTCATGAAATAATTTATTTAGGTGTGTTTTTTGTTAAGTCAATTAGATTCTGCTTAGTTTAGATTCTCTTTTAGTTCCCCTCAAAGCAGAGACCCACCTAAGGACTTGGGTACAGGTGTTTTGTTGGGAGGTTATCCCAAGGAATGAGAAGGAGAGCAAAGAGAATATGGGACAAGGGAGAAAGGAAAGTCAGTGTAAGGATGTATTATCAAGTTCCAGCTGCAGGCAATGGAGATTCAATTTCTGAAATTCAAGGATGGTTGAGAACATAAGAAATTCCTCCTACAATTGTCCCCTGAAGGACAGGAGGCTGGCGTATGTGTCTGTCAGCACCCATCCCTTCTTTGAGGGTTGTTTCCAGGCGTGTTAAGTCCCCATTCTGGCCTGGCAGGCACACAGGGAGGTGTCCTATGACAGGTATTGGGATGGGCTCTGAGGGGGTCCAAGCCTGCACAGCACTGTCCATTGTTCCTGTACTGAAATTAGAGATGGGGCGAGGGAATGCAACCCAGAGCCCAGGCCTCTTACCACAATAAACCTTCCGTATTATGAACAGGTAGGACTTACAAGGGCCCTCAGAAAAACTGGGGTCACATGATGGGACTATGTGCTCATGACGAACCGTTTGTGCGTGTGCGTGCTGGGTCATGTCCAACTCTTTGTGACCCTATGGACATATTGTAGCCAGCCAGCCTCCTCTTCCATGGGATTCCCTAGGCAAGAACACTGGAGTGGGTTGCCATTTCCTTCTTCAGGGGTCTTCCCGACCCAGGGATCAAACCTGCGTCTCCTGCATCTTCTCCAGGCGGATTCTTTTACCACTGAGCCACTGGGGCCTAATGAACAATTAATTGCGCTGGGAGTTGAAATTTGGGAAGTGGCTTCTAATCTCTGTGGAATTAAAAATAAAATCAGCTTAGTATGAGTCTACACCAAGATGAGGATACTTTTACCAACAATGACACCAGAAATAAACCTCTTTAGTGACATGGCAGTCAGATTGCAGATTGGAAAAGAATTTCCAGACACAGCATTTCAGAAAGAAGTGAATTCATTAAGAGCAAGGAGCAGAGATAATGAAGTTGCTACAAATGCAGTGGGTCAGGGAGAGCTGTTAAAATAGCAGGCTGGCTTAAGGGAGAGCCAGAGCTTTTCATGGGTTGAATGTTCAGTCCTTCAGTCGTGTCTGACTCTTCAGAACCCTGTGGACTGTAGCCCCCGAGGATCCTCTATCTATGAGATTCTCTGGGCAAGAATACTGGAGTGGGTTGACATTCCCTTCTCCAAGTGATCATCCCGACCCAGATCGAATCTGTGTCTCTTGCATCTCCTGCATTGGCTGTGGGTTAGTAGGCAATTTTTATAGCCTCAAGACAAAGAAAATTCCTGCTAAAAGGGTGGCATTAAGTGATTGTTTAGGATGCTATAGGGTAACTACTGGGTGGGCATTTTTGCCTAATTTGGGGTCAGGAAGCTTGCTGGTAATGATCTGGGGGGCTTTTGGCAACAATTACAAAGGGACTCACTCAGTTCTGGAGATGACCTTGTTTCTGCACTCTGCTGCAGTGGTCTTGGTGCAAGGCCTTGCAGCTGTGACCCTGGTGTGGCACTCCACATTTATCCTCCTCCCCTTGTGTCAGCATAAGAAATAAGAATCACATAGAAACCAAAGATGTTCAGAGAGACTTCTGGGAGAGAATGCAAGAATGAGTTCCATGAAGGGACTCAGCCTGAGACCCAAGGAGCTTGCAGGGGCTCACGAGGTGTCCTGGATCCTAGTTCATTACAGTCACATGGTGAGAATATTTTCAGTTAGAAATGATGTTAGATTTATTTGTATAATTAAAGCACATCAGCCAGTCAGTGTGGATGGTTTGTAGAGCTGTGTGTAAAGAGGGATGGACAGAGCCTTTCTTTATTCTTAGACAGTATTTATCAAACCTTTTTGGCCATGACCTATGATAAGGCATGACTTCCTTGGTGGCTCAGATGGTAAAGCATCTGTCTGTCTACAATGCAGGAGACCCGGGTTCGATCCCTGGGTCGGGAAAATCCCCTGGAGAAGGAAATGGCAATCCACTCCAGTACTATTGCCTGGAAAATCCCATGGACAGAGGAGCCTGGTAGGCTACAGTCCATGGGGTAGCAAACAGTTGGGCACGACTGAACGACTTCACTTTGTGATAAGGCATACATTTTACATGGTGATTTGGTAGACACATCAGATGAGATCAGTCACTCAGTCCTGTCCGACTCTTTGCGACCCCATGAATCGCAGCACGCTGGGCCTCCTTGTCCATCACCAACTCCCGGAGTTCACTCAGACTCATGTCCATCGAGTCAGTGATGCCATCCAGCCATCTCATCCTCTGTCGTCCTCTTCTCCTCCTGCCCCCAATCCCTCCCAGCATCAGAGTCTTTTCCAATGAGTCAACTCTTCACATGAGGTGGCCAAAGTACTGGAGTTTCAGCTTTAGCATCATTCCTTCCAAAGAAATCCCAGGGCTGATCTCCTTCAGAATGGACTGGTTGGATCTCCTGAAACCCAAGTTCCATAAGGTAATAATCCTTCCTATGTTCTCTGATATTTTCTGTTCTATCCTTTTCTAGTCTATCCTATTCTGTCTGTTCTGTTTCATTTTTTAAATGCTTGTCTGGACTCACTAAATTGTTCGTATGACCGATGACGAGCAGGTCACAAACTGCTGCTGGAAAAACACTGCTCTAGGGCGCTGGAGCTTTGCACTCACAATTCCTCAACTGACTGTTTCCTTTCATGTCATAAATCAATGTACATATAATTTGTTGCCTGCTATAACTGTGGAATTGGTTTCCTATCCAGGCTTTTTCCTCCTATCAAATCTTTTTCTTCCAGCCAAGTGTATAATAATATAGGATATATTGTTTTGGACACCCTGGAAACATGTCTAAATCGTTTGGTACTTCATTCTAAAAAGAAAACCTATAAAACTGTAAAACCTACAAATGAGGATCCTGGATCAGAATGCTTTAGGCTGTAAGTAATAGAAATCCTGCCTTAAGCTGTCTTAAATAATACACAATTATGACATCTCAAAGTGAGGAAGTTCAGAGCTAGACTTGGTTGACTCAGGGGCCTACTGATGTCACCCGGGACACTGGTTCTGTCCACCTCTCTGCTCATCTCCAGGTTGGCTTCATCCTCAGGCTGAAGATGGGCCCAAAGTTCCAGGTAGCACACCCAGGCACAACTCATCCAGAGGAGAAAGAAGGTGATTCTCTTCCTGTATTTCCTTTATGGAGACGCTCCCTACAGATGTCCTGCTGTACCCTGCTGGCCCTCATGAGGGTCACATGTCTTTTTTTATATCAATAACTGGCAAGGAAGATGTGATGACCCTTAAATCAATTTAGAGTCAAAAGAATCACCTGCGCAATTAAATTAAACTTCCTAAATTTATCTTCGATTTCTCCATTTTTCTCATCTCCACATCTAATTTGATACTAAATCTGGATGATTCTTCCTTTAACTATGTCCAGTATCAGAAGACTTCTCACTGTCTCCTTGGCTTCCACCCTAGTCCACGTCACCATCATCTCCTGCCGGGATATTGCCATAGCTTCCAAGTTGATTTCCTTCCTTCTTGACTTTACCTTCTTTGATCTCTTCTCAATACAGAGTAACCTTGTTAAAACAGTAAATCAGGTCATGTCACTGGTCATGCTCCTCTAATTTGAGACTTTGTACCAAGAGCCAGACATGGAGGAGTAAATGAAACAGACATGGGACATACCTTCTATTGAGGGATGCATGCAAGCCAATGAAATAAGTAAACTATGGAGTGGAGTAGATGGTGGTAAGAGCTGTGGATAAAAATAGACAAGTCCCTCCCATAACGTGGTTTATATTCTAATATACTTGAAGGACCTGGCACAGAGCAAGCCTCTGATATGTGATAGCTACATTAGTTCCCTTTTCATTGGAAAGTGACAGGAAGCTAATTCATACCAAATTGAGCAAATCAAGCGAAACACAACAGCAGGCCCAGCTCCAGGACTCAGAGTTTCCAACATCATCAGAAGCCAGTTTCTGTCCACCTTCCCTTCATGCTTTTCCCCACCCTGGTTTTATTCTCACATAGATTCTCACCAAGCAGGGCGATGAGGGACACCATGGCTCCAACTAACATTTACTTTCCTAGCAACCTGGTAGGAAGAGACCCCACCATAAAGTTCTAGCCACATTTTGAACAGTACATCCCCAAATAAATGATTAACCTGAATGCCAGTTTCTTTGTCTGTGAATTGAGAGCACTAGCAATAATACCTATTTCACAGATCACCGTCAGGAAATTTTGCCTAATGTTCCTAAAGGCAGCTTGCACAGGACTTGGCCAAAAGTGCACACAATAAATATTGACTCATTAATTTGTTCTCTGGTATGCAGGCGTTGATCATAATTTCTGCTTTAGAGGGCTGCCAGAAATCAACAAGTTTTATCAGTGCTTAAAATGAGTACTTTGTCGTGCATTATCCCGCCCTGTGACTGTTTTATGAGACTGGTTTCCCCAATTGTATTGCAGTGTCCCCTCTGAGATGAGATACATAAGAGATGAATTGGTTATATGAAAACCTAGGTTCAGATCCTGTTCTGCCTCTTAAACTTGTGGGATTTTATGCAACTGATTACCTTCCATGAGACTTCACTTATTTATAAAGTGAGATGGAGATAACTGCTTCTCTGGGGTTGCTGGACAGGCAAAAGGAGATGGTATTTATTATTTCCCTGGCACCATGGTAAGTTCAATACACAGTAGCTTGAAGCTCTGAGCTTAGGATAATGTCCCCCACACAGTAACTATTCAGTAAATCCATGCTTGGAATTAAATGCACATTATACACCCTCAGGTTTGGTGACTCACACCTGAATTCTTGGGGCAGCTCCGCTTCAACAGATAGTTTTGCAAAAACATTCTTAAGAATTTCCTTGGACGTGAGTTCTGAACAGTTCAAGACACTTCTTTGGTTTAATAACTGTCCCCAAAGATGTTATTTTACCCTAGTTCTTCTTAAATTGTGTCCCACATCAATAATTAACTTTTCCTGCCATTTGTCTCATATATAGCATGCTATTTTCTTTTTTCTTAAGTAAGCTAAGAGGCTGTTTCTAAAGGACCCCAGGGTGAGGAGGAAATGTATTCATGGTCTGGCTTCTGAAATCGTGAAAGGGTGGCTTTGAAAGAGGGGAGAAAGTGATACGATGACATTTAAGGACAGCATGTAACCTGTGTGTGGAAGGGGCTGGTGTCATCTGGTAGAAAAGCAACACTGATATTCTGGCATCAACTGGTGATACAGTTATCCTCTCCATTCACTAGGTTTCTCTTTTTGTCTATTTTGCTTTATTCAGAACAAAACAAGTATTTGTTGAGCCCGTATTCTATACCAGGCTGTGTGCTGGATGTGGGGACACCGGAGCACAAGGCTCAGCCCCTTCCTGAAGAGACTTGCAGTGCTCAGAGCGAGGGTTGCTGGTGGATGTGGAGGGAAGGGGGTTCTCATGGAAGAAAGACCTGGAGTAAGGATGCTGCGCACATGTCGGGGTCATAGAACACAGCTGTGTTCTGGCTGGAGTCTACAGACTGCAGGAAGGGGAGTATAAGAGATCAGATCAGTCAGGAGGGTGGGACCGTATCACATGTTAGGAGTTGGGACTTTCACAATAAGGATCCTACGGCAGGGGTGTCAGAAACCATCCGTTGCCCACTCAACACTCCGGCTGTTGCCATGATGAAGCTGAGCAGAGGAGGAGACATGGCTGCCTCAGCTCTTCAAGGACAGCTGGTCTAACTTGGGATGTAAGAGGCGTGCAGATCCTGGGACGCCTGAACCAACCGTTGTGAGCCTACTCCGGTGGTAAAGGACAGTTTGGTCATTTGGATGTGGAAGCAGTCAATAAATAGAACCTGGAAGGTGTATGCTCTGACTGGGATAAAAAATGGTTCATCGTGCAGATGTTCACCACTTGGATGGCCTAGTGATCCTACTTCACAGATGTGGCAGGGCAGAACCTCTGCTGACTTCTTTATGAAGAAGTATATCAAACAAATGTTGACAATGAAAAACCCTGTTAAAAAACCCCATCTACCCAGCCTCCCTGTCTTTAGGCTAATAAGGAATTGTCTCTATTTGACTAATCCAGGCAATGAGGCTAAAGTGAAGTCGCTCAGTCATGTCTGACTCTTTGCGACCCTATGGACTGTAACCTACCAGGCTCCTCTGTCCATGGGATTTTCCAGGCAATAGTACTGGAGTGGATTGCCATTTCCTTCTCCAGGGGATCTTCCCGACCCAGGGATGGAACCCAGGTCTCCGGTATTATAGACAGACGCTTTACTGTCTGAACCACCAGGGAAGGAAATGAGGCTAAGAGATGTTAAATGACTGTCCTGAAGTCACACAGCTTCCATGGGCCTTGTTGGGAGCATGAAGCATCTCCCAAAAGCACATCTTTGATATGGCTTTGTTCTAAAAGAAAGGGTCAATATGAGTTACAATAGGATTTTTCTAATCTAGTTGACCAATATATTTCATAAATAAGGACAACCACAAATATTTTAATATTTCTTTTAATATATTTGCACCTAGATCAAAGGATAATAATCTAAACAGAGAATGTTTAGATTTCATTCATTCATAAGCATCCATTACATAAAAAGCATGGGGCTAGGATTCTTCAGAGAAGAATATATACTACATGAATATATACTACATGCTTTCTCTTCTACTTGTATGTACACTAATATAATCCTAAATTGAGTTCTGTATTCCATCAAGGTAATAAAATCTATCCATTTTGACATTGAGCTGCTCGTTATCCAATTTAAAGCAAAAGGTTTTTTTTTTTTCCAATTAAGACAGTTTTTTAAAAGTAGTTTTAGAATCACAGAAAAATTAAGGGTAAAGAACAGAGATTATACCCTGTTCCTCTATGTGCATAACTTCTGTACCCCACCAGAATGATACATTTGTTATAACTGATTAACCTACATCACTATTGTTACCTGAAAACTGGGTTTTCCTCTGGTGAGTTTTGAGCCAAAAGACGCAACCAAGCCAAAGATCAGGAAAAAGACTTGCAGCAAGTAAGAACACTGAGGCTCTTTCTTAAAGCAGTGTCTTCCTGAACAGCAATATTGGGGAAGTTTTAAGCTAAGGTACATCCATATACATGCAGCAGCTTGGGAGGTCCACAGAGTCCGAGGTTGAGTTGATTGAAGTCACAAGGATCAGAAAAGATCAAAATTGTCATCCCTTAGGTTCAGGATGATCTGGCGGTTGAAGCTTCAAGCTAACCTTTACCATTGGAATAGAACTGGGAATCTTTACAACTAATTTATTATCTTTGCTGCTGTTACTTCTCTTGCCTGATTGCATTCTTTAGTCCCCTTAAGGTTATTAATTACCGAGACCTATTCAAGGGCAAGCATTGAGGCTTAGCTCACAAAATGACTTATGCCCAAAATGACTTCTCTTACGTCAAGAAAGCCATATGCCTAGTTCTCTTGCTCTGGGAACCCCCTATCATATCTGCTTACATTATCACTCAAAGTTCATAGTAAACATTGGGCTTTACTCTTGGTTTTGTCAAGTCTATCAGTTTGAATAAGTGCATAATGACACATATCCATCACTATGGTATCATATAGAATATTTTTCCTGCCCTAAAAGTCCTTTGTGCTTCACCTATTCATACCTCCCCAATCGCAGTTCTTGGCAATCAAAGGTCTTGTTACTGTTTCAATAATTGTACTTTTTCCAGAATACCATATGGTTGGAATGATATAGTATGTAGCTGTGATAATGTGATTCATAATAAGTAATATATATTTGGTCTTCATTGAGTTTCTATCACTGGGCTCCTAAAACACTTGGAATTCGCTAAGTCAGAAGAGCAACAAAGGGGTCTTTTGTTACGTCAGTGAGATGACCTGTGGACTGCATCTGAGACTGATTGCCAGGAGAACCACCCATGGGCTTAGAGAGTCGGAGTTGTTAGTGCCACCCCTGACCTCCAGGGAGGGGAGAGGGGCTGGAAATTGAGTTCAGTCACCAATGATTTAATCAGTGGCTCAATGGCAGATGATTTGATCATTCATATCTATATAGTGAAGCGTCCATTAAAAATTCCTGTTGCTCCACATAATTACCAACATTTGCTGCTGTTAGGGTTTGATCATTCTAAAAGGTGTACAAAATTTTATCTGTATCTATATGTTTATGTATCTATTTATTTCCAATGGTTTAGTGGCAAGAAGATAAACCTAGGAATCTGACTAATGAGGATCCCAGCCCCATTACTTCCTAGCCATATGGCCTTGGAAGCCTCTTGATGAAGGTGAAAGAGGAGAGTGAAAAAGTTGGCTTAAAACGCAACATTCAGAAAACGAAGATCTTGGAATCTGGTCCCATCACTTCGTGGGATATAGATGAAGAAACAGTGGAAACAATGTCAGACTTTATTTTTTGGACTCCAAAATCACTGCAGATGGTAACTGCGACCATGAAATTAAAAGACGCTTACTCCTTGGAAGAAAAGTTATGACCAACCTAGATAGCATATTCAAAACCAGAGACATTACTTTGCCAACAAAGGTCCGTCTAGTCAAGGCTATGGTTTTTCCTGTGGTCATGTATGCATGCGAGAGTTGGACTGTGAAGAAAGCTGAGTGCTGAAGAATTGATGCTTTTGAACTGTGGTGTTGGAGAAGACTCTTGAGAGTCCCTTGGACTGCAAGGAGATCCAACCAGTCCATTCTGAAGGAGATCAGCCCTGGGTGTTCTTTGGAAGGAATGATGCTAAAGCTGAAACTCCAGTACTTTGGCCACCTCATGCAAAGAGTTGACTCATTGGCAAAGGCTCTGATGCTGGGAGGGATTGGGGGCAGGAGGAGAAGGGGACGACAGAGGATGAGATGGCTGGATGACATCACTGACTCAATGGACTTGAGTCTGGGTGAACTCCGGGAGTTGGTGATGGACAGGGAGGCCTGGCGTGCTGCGATTCATGGGGTCGCAAAGAGTCGGACACGACTGAGCGACTGAACCGAACAGAAACTACTTAATGTCTCCATTTCCTAAGTGAAAGAGGAGTGAAAAAGTTGTCTTAAAGCTCAACATTCAGAAAACTAAAATCATGGCATCTGGTCCCATCACTTCATGGGAAATAGATGGGGAAACAGTGGAAATAGTGGCTGACTTTATTTTTCTGGGCTCCAAAATCACTGCAGATGGTGATTGCAGCCATGAAATTAAAAGACACTTACTCCTTGGAAGGAAAGTTATGACCAACCTAGATAGCATATTAAAAAGCAGAGACACTGCTTTGCCAACAAAGGTCCATGTAGTCAAGGCTATAGTTTTTCCAGTGGTCACGTATGGATGTGAGAGTTGGATTATAAAGAAAGCTGAGCACTGAAGAATTGATGCTTTTGAACTGTGGTGTTGGAGAAGACTTGAGAGTCCCTTGGACTGCAGGGAGATCCAACCAGTCCATCCTAAAGGAGATTAGTCCTGGGTGTTCATTGGAAGGACCGATATTGAAGCTGAAACTCCAATACTTTGGCCACCTGATGCGAAGAGCCGACTCAGTTGAAAAGACCCTGATGCTGAAAAACATTGAGGGCAGGAGGAGAAGGGGATGACAGAGGATGAGATGGTTGGATGGCATCACCGACTCAATGGACATGAGTTTGGGTGGACTCCGGGAGTTGGTGATGGACAGGGAGGCCTGGTGTGCTGCAGTTCATGGGGTCACAAAGAGTCGGACACGACTGAGTGACTGAACTGACTGAAACAGGCCATGGTAATGGAAACCTCATAGCATTTTGAAAATATTGAATAAAGCAACATATGTAAAGCACACAGCAGTGTCCAGTCACATAGCAAGCATTTAGTGAATACAATCCTTGTTTTCTCCCCTTGTAAAACATATGGTTCTGGTCATGGTCATCTCTCTCTCTCTCTCTTTTTTTTTTTTTTTTTGGTAAAGTACCTTGTATTATTATTTTTAAATTAATTAATATTTATTTATATTTATTTTTGGCTGCTCTGGGTCTTTGTCGCTGCTTGCAGGCTTTCTCTAGTTGCTATGAGTGGAAGCTACTCTCTAGTTGCAGTGCTCAAGCTTATTGCCGAGGCTTTGCTTGCTGGAGAGCACAAGTTCTAGGGTGTGTGGGCTTCAGAGTTGTGGCTCATGGGCTCAGTTGCCTTGTTGAATATGGACTCTTCCCCGACTGGGGATCCAACCCATATCGCCTGCATTGGCAGGCAGATTCCCAACCACTGGACCACAAGGGAAGCACCTGGTCACCTCTCTTTATTATAACCACACTTCTCTATTATCTTACCATTATCTCCTGTCAATTACTAACATGGCTAGACTTAACCTTCTGATTTTTCAGGATATATTTTTAACTTTATTTACAGAATAATGATGAACTTAAAGCTATTGCCTTTTGTTTTACTAGGGGCTACACAGCCCATAGAATATAACTTAAAGCAGTATAGAAACTAATATTATCTGCTCATTTCATGTAATGTTCTTTTAAATGAACTAATGATCAAATTCTCCAATTTGAAGAAACTTGTAGATTATTAAAAACATACCAAGTAATAACACATTGCCCTGATGGTTTACAGATTCCATGCTTAGATCACCTATCCAGAAACATTAGAACTGAGACTTTTAGGTGTCTGTTTCTAAATGTGATATCCTTCAAAGGGAGATTATTAAGCTGTTTCACATTAGGAATGTAGCACATAAATAAGTTATGCCCACATGCAGAATGCTTCCCATACAAGAACTGCAAGAGACCTACCAGAAACATTGCAAAACTTCCATAATTATAACAAAGCACTGGAACAAGCAATGTTGGTGGTATAGGAAGGGGGAGCAAGGAAGGAAACAGAACTTAGAGAACTGGTTCAAACCTCAGTCAAAAGAATTAGGAAACTGGAAACTTAATGGTCCAAGCAAGATTTGCCTTTGTTTATTTCTCAAATAAAAGTAAAGGAAACCATAAACAGTGGGAAAATTCCTTCCACCTCCCCAAAGGGAGATAGAAGGGGCCTAGAAAGGCTGTCACCCAGATTTATAAATAAGAAACTGAAACAGAGCCAGTTTTCCTGCCATCAAAATCTGAGCTCTTTCAGATGTAGCTAAAGATGGGCACATTGAACTAGGACAACTTAAGTTTAATTCCAGAGCAAACACATCAAATGCTTGGTTATCTTTATCCTGCTTTTCTGTTATTGCCGTAAATGATGTAAATAGTACATTCTCTTCTTTGGGAAGAATAACAGGAGTGACTGTGGTTTGTTTTTTTAACTCTTCTGTTTGTGTTGATACACTTGACCAAGGAGAAATCTGCTGAACATGTCATGTGTAAGCGATTCAACGTGCAGCTTGAGGCTGCAAGTTGCTTGAGGAGGAGGACCATTCTGGTGCTCTTATTTTTAAATCCTTTGGTTTCTAGCTTGTGGATATGGGGGAAGGGTCCACAGAACCTGGCTTTCAAAAGAGAATTAGGGAAGGGTTCCTAGAGGCCTGAGACTGACCTCATCCTAAGGACCACAGAGAGCTGTTCCCACCGACTGAAGGAGACAAATTTAGATGTGGAGTCAGAGGAAGGGCCCTCCCTCACTGTACACCTCTCAAGCAAATTGCAGAGAGAAGGTGGTAATGAATCCTTCAAGGAAATCCTTTTGTGAATGTTGACATCCTAGGTATGATAACATCCTGTATGCATTAAACATTTAGACTGTCTTCCACTGACATTTCTGCCTTGTTCCAGTATGTGACTAGCTGTGGATCCCGGGACCACCATGGTAGCAGATGGACATCCTTCCTTCCCTTCCTCACCCCTCAAAACATCTATCTTTTGGGCTCTTCTCCTTCCATCTCTACTCTTCTTTTTCTTCCTCCTTTCCCTCCTTTTCTTGCTCACTCATCAAATTCAGCATTATCATCCACTGTTTTTCACTTAAGATGCATCTTCATAATTGTAGACCGTCGTTGTCCAATTGGACTTTAGAGTGGTCTTAACACATCAATAGATCAATGGCAGTCAAAGCAACTGTGATGAATTAGTCATTTAATTCAGTCATATTACCACTTCTGGTGGCAAAAAGAATAAATTGTGCCATAATACTACTAGTATTACCTACTAGGATGTTTTGAGACCCAAGTGCCAGAGAGACAATGTGCTAGGTATCTATATATATCCAGGCCTCATACCACCCGACTGACTAGCTACAGTTATTCCTATATCACATATGGGAAAACTGTGGTTTAGAAAGAAAAATGAAGTCACTTACCAAAGTTGCACTTGCCCAGCTAGTAAGTGATGGACCCAGGTTTGAACCCAATAATTTTGATTTTTCAACTTAGACTCTTAATTATTATGCTCTGCTGAGTTGCTTCCTCTAGGGAGAATAAAGGGCACCATTCTTTTCTTATTCCCTTGAAGTTTCAGTTATTTTGTGTTCAAAGATCTTGTCACATCAGTTTTTTTCAGTAAGGTCTTGTGGACTTCTAGGAGTCTGAAAAGTTGCCTCAAAGTCCTTTAATTATGAAAAAAATCCTTGTTTGGGGATGTAATTCCACGAATCTTTTCAAAGATTTTCTTTGACTTAGTGATCTTTTTATTCAACTCAACATCTATAATTTAATACTCTGCTTCAGCTTCTTCTAAATGTTCCATACACTGTAATGAATGTTAGGACAAAAACAGGAAGAAAATTCAGGATCTTAAAATTGTTTTCTTTATAAAAGGCGATGAGTCAGACTTGTAAAGTCCACAGCACAAAAGTTCTTAATAATGCTAATTCTGTGGAAGCAGTGCATACCACTCTCTTTTATGAAACAAAACTTCCTTTAGATGTTTGTTCTATTTGTGGCAGATTTTCCAAATTTAGAGTAATGTTCTCATTCCTTACTGATGTGTGGGTAGAAGCTTTATTGAGTCAAAAAACCATGACAGTCCCATATCTATCACTGGGAGATCTTGAGTAAGTCACTGAATTCTTTTAGAACAAAGGCTGATATAGTGAAGGCACCTCTGGACCATCCACCTTTCCCCCTCTACCCTGTGTCCTGGGGTCTTTATGGACCATCCCAATGGTTCCCTTGCCTACTGACTTCCTGTTGGGTTCAACCAATGGGAGGCCAGGGTCTTCCCAACCCAGGGATTGAACCAGGTCACCTGCATTGCAGGCAGATTCTTTACCATCTAAATCACCAGGGAAGCCGGTAGAAGATCAGAGGAAGGCATATTTATTTGACTGGCTCCCTTCTTGCTAGCAGTGTGTGGCAACTGCCACATTCCTCTCTCAAAGGTCATTGCCTCTCCTACAACCACAGCTTTTAAGTTCCAGGGACCACGCCCTCCCTTTACCCTTCCTCTCCCAGATCAGCAATGGCTTCTGGTCCATGTTAACCCTATCTGCACCCTGATACAAAAGATACAGGTTTAGGTAAACCCTAAAGTTTCTTCTAAGTAGTATCCCTTTTCAATAGGTTCTAGAAAGACCTTTTCTTTTGAGAAAGGAGATGATTGTAATGCTTAATTGACAGAATGTGTTCTAATAGGAGCTAGCATATGTAAATAAGAGGATATTGGACTGGGAGTCAGAGGATCAGCATGCTACTGAACAGGATACAACCATCTTCCTCTTTTTAAAAAAACTGGTAAAATACACATAACATAAAAATTACCATCTTAACTATTTTAAATTGACAATGACATTAAGTACATTCACATTATTATACTATCATCACTACCATCTGTTCACAGAACTCTTCATCTTGCAAAACTGAAGCTCTGAGGTTTTTAAACAATTAATATTTTTCCTGCCCCCAGCTCCTGGGAACAACTGTTCTATTTTCTGTCTCTTTGAACTTGGTGAATCTAGGTACCTCATATAAGTGAAATCATACAGTGTCTTTTTTTGTGACTAATCTATTTCACTTGGTATAATGTTCTGAGTTCATCCATGCTGAGCATGTTTCAGAATTCCTTTCCTTTTAAAGGCTGAATAATATTCCATTTTGTGTATATGCCACTTTGTTTTCATCCATTCATCCATCTATACACACTTGGGGTACTTCTACTTTTTGGCTACTGCAAATAATAATGCCATGAATATAGGTATTATGGATACCCAACACTGGATACCCAAATGCCATGAACATTTGGGTATCCAATACCCAAATATCATCTTCCAGTCGCTGTTTCCAATACTTTTGGATATATACCCAGAAGTGCAAGTGCTGGATCATATGGTAATTCTGCTTTTAATTTTTTAAGGAACCAACGTCTTGTTTTCCATAATGGCTGCACCCATCAACAGGGCATAAGAGTTCTGATTTACTCTGCATCCTCACAAATCACTTGCTATTTTCTGGTTTTGTTTTTTTTTTAATAATCATCCTATAGCTATACAACTTTGAACCAATATTTGTTTAGTACCTATTCATCCATTCACTGGGTTAGATACTGGGAATATCACAGACAGACTCTGCTCTAATGGACCTTATAATTCTAGAGGAAAGAGCAGACAAAAACAAAAAAGTGAAATAAAATAATTACAAATCTTGTGAAACACTGTAAAGGAAACATAGAGATGAGACAGAAAATGATGGAAACTTACTTATGGGGGGAAAAAACCTTCTCTGAAGAAGTAACATTTAAACAAAGATATGGAAGAGGAAAGAAAGAATATAGAAAAGAGCAGACCAAGCAGGTGATATGAATGTGCAAAGGGCTGGAAAGAGCTTGGAGTTGTAGAGGGAGCAGCAGTGTGGTGGGGGTGGGGGGAGCTGGGCCAGGCACAGAACTGGAGAGGGCACAGTAAGGGCCTTGGTGTTCAGGTCCTTATAAAGCCACGTTTTAGACCTGAGATTTTGCTCAGTGTTCAGTATGAGGCCATTGAAGTTTCCCTGGGAGAATTGCATGCTCTGAACTTTGGACTAAACACTGACCTAAGCTTCTGCTCACCCCGTGTCTTCCCAGGAGCCCTACCAGCTTTGGGGCTGTGGGTCACTGGCTGCTGGAAGCTGCGTTATGCAAGGTTAAGGACTCATGCCCTGGAGTCAGAGATAGTTGGATTCAAATTCCAGTTCTACCAACCTACTCACAGTGTGACTTTAAAAACTTTACTTACGTCCTCAGAGCCTCAGGTAAATGGTAGTTTCTTCATCAAATTTTTAAAAATAAATGAGAAAATATATGTGAATCCCTTAACACAATGCCCAGCATACATTAAACTTTAATACACATTAGCCATTATAGTCATTCATTTAACAAGTTTTTATTGAGAGCCCATTATGTCCCTGGCTCTGAGCTAGATGAGAGGGGTAAAAAGGTGAGACCATTGTCCTGGTTTTTAGAAGCAGTGGCACATCTAATTATAACACAGAATGCTAAATGCAATGGGAGATGTATGGGTAGGATATTATAAATGCACAGAGAAAGTGCGTTCAACCTAGACTGGAGATGGGGGGACAGAGGAGTTGCCCAGAACAAGTGATAACTGAGCCATGTCTTAGAGGTGAATTGAGGGGAGTGAAGGGCATATGGACAGAGAGGACCACATGAGTGAAAGCAGAGAGACAAGCAGCAGCATAGAGTGCAAGAGGGGAGCATGCTGCAGTTTAGGGGCTGCCAGGATGTTAAGTGTTGGGATAGGAGGCTCAGGAGAGCCAGATGGGGGCCAGATCAAAGAAATTCTTGCATAATAGAACTTGGAGCTGATCCTGTAGGCAATAGTGAACCATTAGAGGATTTCTAGCAGTTTAATGCTCTGTCCAGATTTGCGTTTTAGATAATTCATTTTTGGCATGTATGGAAGATGGATGTAATTGGGAAAAGAATGAAAGAAAGGACAAGTAGGAGGCAATTCAGTAAACCAACAAAGAAAGAGACAGTGTGAATGTGAATAAGGTCATTGAACATAAGGATGGAGAAGATGAGGCAGATTTTTTAAACATGAACTCCTTATTGCCAAATTCAGACTTAAAGTGAAGAAAGTAGGGAAACCACTAGACCATTCAGGTATGACCTAAATCAAATCCCTTATGATCATACAGTGGAAGTGAGAAATAGATTTAAGGGACTAGATCTGATAGAGTGCCTGATGAACTATGGATGGAGGTTCGTGACATTGTACAGGAGACAGGGATCAAGACCATCCCCATGGAAAAGAAATGCAAAAAAGCAAAATGGCTGTCTGAGGAGGGCTTACAAATAGCTGTGAAAAGAAGAGAAGCGAAAAGCAAAAGAGAAAAGGAAAGATATAAGCATCTGAATGCAGAGTTCCAAAGATTAGCAAGGAGAGATAAGAAAGCCTTCCTCAGTGATCAGTGCAAAGAAATAGAGGAAAACAACAGAATGGGAAAGACTAGAGATCTCGTCAAGAAAATTAGAGATACCAAGGGAACATTTCATGCAAAGATGAGCTCGATAAAGGACAGAAATGGTATGGACCTAGGAGAAGCAGAAGATATTAAGAAGAGGTGGCAAGAATACACAGAAGAACTGTACCAAAAAGATCTTCACGACCCAGATAATCATGATGGTGTGATCACTGGCCTAGAGCCAGACATCCTAGAATGTGAAGTCAAGTGGGCCTTAGAAAGCATCACTACAAACAAAGCTAGTGGAGGTGATGGAATTCCAGTTGAGCTATTCCAAATCCTGAAAGATGATGCTGTGAAAGTGCTACACTCAATATGCCAGCAAATTTGGAAGACTCAGCAGTGGCCACAGGACTGGAAAAGGGCAGTTTTCATTCCAATCCCAAAGAAAGGCAATGCCAAAGAATGCTCAAACTACTGCACAATTGCACTCATCTCACACGCTAGTAAAGTAATGCTCAAAACTCTCCAAGCCAGGTTTCAGCAATACATGAACCATGAACTTCCAGATGTTCAAGCTGGTTTTTGAAAAGGCAGAGGAACCAGAGATCAAATTGCCTACATCTGCTGGATCATCAAAAAAGCAAGAGAGTTCCAGAAAAACATTTATTTCTGCTTTATTGACCATGCCAAAGCATTTGACTGTGTGGATCACAATAAACTGTGGAAAATTCTGAAAGAGATGGACTCCTTCTAGCTTAATGACCCCTACCTACACTCCTTGGGCAGAGTGATTCTAGTTATTATGTGACCCATATTTGCCAAACACACCTAATTAGACCAGGGGTTACCATAGCTAACCCTCAAAGAACCACAATCCGTAATCTAGCCAAAATCCAGTCATCTTCTCTCTAGAATTTGACTGGCAAGTACAGTGCCTGTAGTGAGAGAGTCATGGAAATCAGACATTTGAGGCCCAGTTTTTCCAGTGGTCATGTATGGATGTGTGAGCTGGACCATAAAGAAGGCTGAGTCCTGAAGAATTGATGCTTTTGGAACTGTGGTGTTGGAGAAGACTCTTGAGAATCCCTTGGACTGCAAGGAGATCAAACCAGTCAATCCTAAAGGAAATCAACCCTGAATATTCATTGGAAGCACTGATGCTGAAACTGAAGTTCCAATACCTGATGCAAAGAGCCGACTCACTGGAAAAGACCCTGATGCTGGGAAAGATTGAAGGCAGGTGGAGAAGGGGGATGACAGAGGATAAGATGGCTGGATGACATCACCAACTCAATGGACATAGTTTGAGCAAGTTCTGGGAGATGGTGAAGGGCGGGGAAGCCTAGAATGCTGCAGTCCATGGGGTCGCAAAAGGAAGCCTGGCATGCGGCAGTCCATGGGGTCACAGAGTCAGACATGACTGAACAACTGAACAACAGCAAAGCGTCAGGATGGGAGATGGCCCACGAAACGCCACATACAAGTTGAAGTTCTGTGAAGGGCAGAAGCCATGAGAGTGAGAGGATGCTGAGCTGCTGTGTAAAGAACGGGCAAATGCAAAGAGAAGCAATGATGAAAACCCTCTGTGTGTGTGGATGTGCAAGGAGAGAAAAACAGTTACCATGAGTTCTGACTACACTTCCTTGAGATCCTATCATACTTCTTCATGATTCTTTTTACCTTACCTTGTTTGAGGGGCTTATTCTGTTCTTTGTAACCAGTAGAGTGATCTAACCAAGTTCATATTCCAAGACCCAGAAGCTAAAATAGCACCAATGCTGATATTAATGTTGGCTTAGTCCTTTGGGGCTGCTATAAGAAAAAATACTGTAGACTGAGTGACTTAAACAACAAAAGTATATTTCTTACCATTCTGGAGGCTGGAAGTCCAAGACTAAGGTGTTAGCAAATTGCCTGGTGTTTGGTGAGGACCTGTTTCCTGGTTCATAGACAACTGTCTTCTCACTGTGTCCTCGTGTGCTTGGATGAGTGGGAGAGCTCTCTGGGGTCTCTTTTATTAGGCTACTCAACCCGTTCATGAGGGTTCTGCTCTTATGATGTAGTCACCTCCCAAATGCCCCACTTCCTAAGACCACCACATTCAGGGTTAGGATTTCAACATTTGAATTTTGGAGGCACACAAACAGCCCATAACAAAGATAACACTATTGACTTAACAAAGAAATATTAGTCATATTCCCAGTTCACATATAAGACAGCTGAGACAGGTGTTTGGAAAGGCCTGTGGTTCCACAACTGGCCAGTGCAGGGCAGGATTCAAGAGTGGGCAGTCTGGCTCTGGAGCGCTTAACCTCTATGCCATTCCATCCCATGTGATTCCACACGCCTGTTCACCCATGCTTGGGGCGCTGAGGCTGTGGCTGTTTGTTGAGAGCTCGTTACAGGGTGCTGAGGAGGTAAAGAGTCAAGGCTCCCAAAACCACGCAGCAGGTTGTAGGCTGCCTTAAGATACAAAGTGTGTGTTGTATGAGGGTTAGCAAAAACAGCACAAATGGCATTTCACTCTCCCTCTCCACGCTTCTGCTTTGCAGTATCTTTATTCATTTTCTACCCATCATCTGACCTGCAAACCCATGATCTCTCAAGCATACTGAGAATAAGTGTGTGTGCATGCTCAGTGGCTAGGTTGTATATGACTCTTTGCAATGCCATGGACTGTAGCAAGCCAGGCTCCTCTGTCCATGGGATTTTCTAGGCAAGAATTAAGTGGGTGGCCGTTTCCTACTCCAGGGGATCTTCCCAACCCAGAGATCCAATCTGCCAATCTGACCCTAACAGTATTAAAACTCGGGTAGTTGGTTTTCAACATGAAGCGCAAGTTGGGCCATATAGCGACAAACTGCCTCACGCACGGGTACACAAATCTGGCAAGATCTGTTTCTTATAGAGGCACTTACTTTCTGAACCTGTTGTTCATTCACTAAGTCGTGCCCAATTCTTTGTGACCCCATGGACTGCAGCATGCCAGGCTTCCCTGTTCTTCACCATCTCCCAGAGTTTGCTCAAACTCACATCCATTGAGTCAATGATGCCATCCAATCATCTCATCCTCTGTCACCCCCTTCTCTTCCTGCCTTCAGTCTTTCCCAGCATCAGGGTCTTTTCTAATGAATCGACTCTTCACATCAAGTGGCCAAAGTATTGGAGCTTCACTTCACCAACAGTCCTTCCAATGAATATTCAGGGCTGATTTTCTTTAGGATTGACTAGTCTGATATCCTTGCTGTCCAAAGCACTCTGAACTTAGCAGCCACCAGTTTTTAGATTTATAAATTGAGAGCTACGGTTAACCAGCTCAGATGTTAGCAGGGTTTTTGTATCCATTACTAGCCTCACAGACAGACAGACAGACACACACACACACACACACATACTAATCAAATAAGGACAAACTAGGCGAGGGGAATGATCAACTCCTGTCTGACAGCGCTAGTTCCATAACTAGTTAGAAAAGCCCATTTTTTCCTGAGGTATCCATAACACTTTCTGCTATTGCTATTTTGTGTGTTTTTTTTTTTTTTTACAAGAAACGGAAATAGAATCTCAAAAAAATATGACATTAAAGAGAGAAGATGGAAATTTCTTTCCAAGATTTATAATGAAGAGATAGGCTCTCCATGTAAATAATGAGCCCAGCATTTCTATGAAGTGAAATGAGGTCAGTCATTTGTAAAAGGTGTGTTGTTTCATACTGCAGCAGCTCCTTGGGCCATTGAAAATGCAGTACATGGCCATGAGTTAACGCTTGTACAGGACTGTATATCTTTTAATCCAGCCTGAAAGTCAGCCCTGAAAGCAATGCATTTAACAGAGGACATCAGTGGCTCACGAACGTTCAGGAAAAGGAGAGACCTGCTGACATGAATGTTCAGGAAAAGGAGAGAATGTGAACAGAGGCTTTCTGACTTTTTAAAACATTTCTTACAAACAGTGACAATGAAGGGAAAAGACCATTCTGAGACACAAAGAGCGAAGGAAGTCCTCAGCTTCTCCCAGTGTAGTTTCCACACTTCTCTGGCCCCAGTTGGCTTTAAGATAGAACTTCTGAAGTGTTGTGATGTCCACAGCCAGTCCAAGCTGCGTAAGTACAGCCTTAAAGACAACTTACCCGGCAGTCCAGTGGTTAGGACTCCATGCTTCCACTGCAGGGGACACGGGTTTGATCCCTGGTCTAGGAACTAAGATTCTGCATGCCACATGGTGCAGCCAATAATAAAATTACATACAACTTTTAAGAGTCATATTATGGTCCCAGAGTATCATGGCTCTTACCAGTTAACCTTCAAGCCCCTAACAATACTGAGAAGTTTCTTGGGAATGGGAAATGATCAGCGATGGGACATTCAGTGTGGAATTGTGGGCCAAGCACAGCTTAGTTCCCAAGAGTCTTACTTTGAAATCGTGACTGCACGACTTGCCAGTTGTGCATGGCGATGGGTTTGTCGCTGGAACTGGCTGAGCATCAACATCCTTGTCTATGAAGTTCACCAGGCATTATTTATCTAGCACACATTGGTGGCTCAGATGGTAAACGTGCCTGCATTGCAGGAGACCTGGGCTCAGCCCCTGGCTTGGGAAGATGCCCTGGAGAAGCACATGGCAACCCACTGCAGTGTTCTTGTCTGGCGAATCCCATGGACAGAGGAGCCTGGTGGGCTATAGTTCATGGGGTCACAAAGAGTCAGATGCCACTGAGCGACTTACACTTTTCGTTTTTCACTCTTCATTGTTCCTGGAGCCAGGGTATAGCATCGCCCTCAGAAAGTGTGCCCTTGTGATCTCAAGCTCTGACAGGAAAGCTTCCTGGAGAAACTATGAGGATTTGAGCTTAGAGAGGGGAGGTTCCTGAACACTACAGGAGGGTTAACTAGACATCAGCTCTTTTACTATGAGCTGTTGATACAACGGCTGTTCCTGGCTATCACATGATGGTCTGTGTCAGAGCAGGCTCCAGGCATCCTTGCCTAGATCAGATGTGGAGCTTGGGTGTCCCCTGCCTCCTGGAGGCTGCAGCCTACCCTGACCCCCTGTGTTATTGACCATTAAAAACCTGGCCTCATCATGAAACGTGGCCAGTTCGAGCTGGTTCTCTGAGGTGGGTCACTGAGAGGTGCATCCCTTGACCCAGGGGGGCAGGTGCAAAGCCCAGCCAGTCATGGGCCCCACCACAAAGTCCTGGGCCATCTGTTCTCAGGAGCCAGAGTTGGCTTGGTGTTGGGGAAGCACAAACAAGGAAGGCCTGACCTCTTAGAGCCTACTGCCTAATGGTTTGTTTTCATGTGTGGTGGGGTTTGGGGCTGAGAGGCGGGTGCTGATAAACAGGCATTGAAGAAGCTGTTAGGCACGCAGACCGCAAGTCAGACTGCTTGGGTTCAAACGCCTCCATTTCAATCAGGATGGCCCTGATTGATTGTTGTGAGGATTAAATGAATGAAAATATACACGTATCACTTAGAACAGTGCCTGGAATGCGTAAACATCGTGTTAGTAATTATAACAGTGTTGAGTCTTACTGAGAGGGATGTCAGTGTGGTCTAAGGATTAGTGTGTGTTCTCTGAGGGGGAGCCACTCAAGCAAGTCATTCAAGAATGAGTAGAAGAGGGACAGTTGGGTAGCGCTTGCTCCAGAATATAGGACTGTCCAAGGGGTGGCATTAAGGGCACTCAGCAGAATCATTTTGGCTGCTGTCGTTTTGTAGAAACAATGTTGTGAGATGAGTACCCTCCTGGTGTGGGACACTGATGGCTGTCTGAGTATCAGTGTCCTCATCTATAAAGAAGCTCATTACTCGGGAAGAGAAGATGAAAGATATGGAAGCAAGTGCATGACTGAAGGCTGTAAGGACAGCAAGGAAGAAGCTGTTACTCACTTGGGGTCTGATTTAATAATAGCTTCAAAGAAGAGGTGATGGTGATGGAGGTTGCCAAATGGGGAAGAGATGCTTCATTTTGAGCCGAGGGCACAGACCTATGACTTGAAAAGTAAAAGTTGCTCAGTCATGTCCGACTCTTTGCGACCCCATAGACTATACAGTCCATGGAATTTTCCAGGCCAGAATACTGGAGTTGGTAGCCTTTCCCTTTTCCAGGGGACCTTCCCAACCCAGGGATCGAACCCAGGTCTCCCACGTTGCAGGTGGATTCTTTACTGTCTGAGCCACAAGGGAAGCCTGACCTATGACTTAGGTGGCACATTTAAGGATTAGTGAGCAGTTTCAGGTGACTGGAGCAGGAAGCGGGTAGGAAATGTGCAGGTGGAGTGTGGGGCAGGCTTGGTTAGAGAGGGACTTGTAAGCCAAGCCCAGATGTCTGGATTTTATCCTGGAGAGAGTTTAGAAAGAAAGCTCTGGCAGAGGTGTGGGGAGATGAACTGATGGTGAGGGAGACAGGAAGCAGAGAGAAGAGTCAGGAGACTGTTGCTATTGCCCAAGCAAGACATAGTGAGGGACTGAACTCTGGGCAGAGAGGGCAGAGTGAAGATGGGAGAATGAAAACCAGAGGTTGATCCCACAGGCTTGGTGACTGGGTGACTGTGGGATGCCTCCTGATGGGGTGACTCAGTGAATGGTGGCTCATTCCATAGTGCGGAGCAGGGTCTCGGTCACCCTGGGGAAGGCTGGCCCAGCACAGACCAGAGAGAATGGACGCCTTCCAAAGGGCATAGCTGTGCTCACTGAATTAGTTATCTGTTACTGTGTAACAAATTACCCCCAAGCTTACTGTCTTAAAACAAATAATCTTCTTTCTCGATATGCTGTGCTGTGCTTAGTTGCTCAGTTGTGCCTCTTTGTGACCCCATGGACTGCAGGCCTCCAAGCTCCTCTGTCCATGGAGATTCTCCAGGCAAAGCTGAGGTCTGTGCCCTCGGCTCAAAATGAAGCAACCAACTGGAGTAGGTTGCCATGCTCTCCTCCAGGGAATCTTCCCAACCAAGGGATCAAACCCAGCTCTCCCCCATTGCAGATGAATTCTTGGGAGCATGTATACCGGGCAAGTGGGATCACTGGGGACCATCAGAGGCTACCCTATATTATTTGCCTTGTGGGAACACTACCCAGTATTGCTAGTGCTTGATTTTTCAAGAAAAGTTGAAAAGTCAAAATTTTTACATGAAATCTTCTCATTTTAAAATACTGGCCTTTAATTTAAAAAATTTTAAAAATACTATTGAATAAAGCAGATCTCTCAAACACGGCCTGTGCAATGCTGTTATGAAACCACCATTACAGAGACCACAGTAGAAAGAGCATATTGGAAGGGAGGGGACAGAGGTTTCCTTTGTCCTTTTATTTGGAAAGCCAAGTCATTGTTAAAATGGTGGGCGCTTGAGAAGTACAAATGCCAATCATTTGATCCAGATAACTGTATTTATATAAATTCTCCAGTCATATTGGTAAAAGTGACTAGTTTTCATTAAAAGCAAGCCTTTGATTCCTGATCTGGCAGCTGCACATCTATATAAAATGAGACACTTTGACATCCTCGGCTCTGAGCTCAATTGGACAGGTGGTTTCCTGCACACTAATGGAACAGAAAGACAATTGAGTGCTATTAGATAGGAGAGGACGTTCTCACACACAGGAAAACAGCTTTTTCCTTTGAAGAGAAAAAAAAAAAAAAACATGATAAAGAACAGAAAATGACTGACAGAATCGGAGCTTCCCAAATGTCAGAAGAGCTGTTTCAGCTACACTCTGGCCTCTGTTAGGGAAGATTAGGATAGTTTTTAGACAAGTATTGAACATACCTTAGCATTAGCTGACTCAGGGAGCAATTTGCTGGTAAAATAAGCCTGCTCTTGGAGGATGTCAAAAAGCTAAGATGCAGCTTGGGTTTTTTATATTTAAACACAGCAAACAGTTTGATAAAGCTTAACTTATACACATTCACTGAAAACATTTATAGTCAGGAAAACTTTAGTGTAAAGCCCCCCCTTGCTCTGTCATTCAACAAATACCTATGGGGTACATACAGGTGCTGGACGTGGGAGGTGTTGGAAGAAAGACAACCAAGGCCACTTTTCCCCATTGCTCTACAGACTGGAGGACAAAGTAGATATTAATCTAATAAGTAAAATATACTCTGTTGCACATGGAGGAAGAAGAGGCCCAAAGGGAGCTTCGCCCCCTGGTGACTTGGGAAGACTCCCATAGGACCAAAAACTGGTTACAGGTCACCAGTTCAAGGTGGTGAGGTGAGAGCAGACTCTGGGTTGTTAACCATGTAAATGGTAATTAGGAGTTATCTTTTACACAGTTCCAACCCAACTTTGGGTTTCCTTTTCACTATCCAAAAATTATAGCACAGGTTGAAAAAAAGACAGCTCATAGTTGTAGTACAGCCAAAAAGTAGAAAATGAAAAGACAAGGTCCTACTGTGTAGTACAGGGAACTCTATTTCATATCCTATGATAGGCCATAATGGAAAAGAACATGAAAAAAGAATGTATGCATATGTGTAACTGAATCATTCTGCTGCACAGTAGAAATTAACACAACATTGCAAATCAACTCTAAGTAAAGTGTGTAAATAAGTGTTAGTTGCTCAGTTCATGTCCAACTCTTTGTGACCCCATGGACTGTAGCCTGCCAAGCTCCTCTGTCCATGGAATTCTCTAGACAAGAATACTGGAGTGGGTAGTCCTTCTGTTCTCCAGGGGATCTTCCTAACCCAAGAATTGAACCCGGGCCTCCTGCAATGCAGGCAGATTCTTCACTGTCTGAGCCACCTGGGAAGTCCCTCAATCAAATACCTTTTTTAAAAATGTTGAAGATTACTATTTCCTTTTGTTCTTCCCCCATAAACACCAGGAATGACAATTGTGTCATTTCTTTTAATGTTCTTTTAAAAAATCTTTATCCACCAGCCTTTGGTAATGTATTTTAAGTGCAATGTATTTAATTTGGTTTGGAATTCTGTTGCCTTTCCTTTTGTATTATAACCTAAGACCCTCATTTTCAAATTTCATCATTGCTATTAGCTAGCCTCACGTATTTACATTTCAGCATTTTCCTCATGGCTTGAACCTTGCTCCTTCTTCATTTGCCTCTGGGATTCATCTCCATGGAATGCCTGATAACTCATCAGCCAACCACAATGATCAGTCCCTCAGTCCAGGGGCCTGGAGAAGGGACTGAGGTCAGACGTGACTGATCTGATGATCCCAATGGAGCCAGTGACAACAAACATTTTAGATGTCACAAAAGATAATTGGTGAGAATTAATATTGGTCTTTATACATAGACATAATCTAAGAGTTTTAAGTAAAAAAAAATAAAAAATTTACAAAGCCACACAATATTTGGCCACTCTATCCCCCCATTTAATACAATGAAATTTAGATTTTTACATCTGGCCTTGTTCAGCAGTCTTGGCAAGTAACTGCAAGTTAGAGAATCCAAATGTCATAAATGTTGCTTTTATAACGTATCCCATTTGTGACCACAGATTTACCTTTCTCTTCTTGCAATACATATCATATTATTAAATTGTGTGCATTTTATAAACACACATGAGATTGGTGGTGGGAAGTCAGCCAAGAGAAAATGAGTTCATGGGAAAATCTATTTACTTTCAAAATTTTGCTGGAGCTAATTTGCAAAGAGAATAACCCACATGTAGATTATTGAGGGTTAGCTGTGTAATCTCTGAATAGTACAACACTGGGTAATGATTCCTGTTGAGAGATTTTCTTTCAGTTTCTGTATTTCAAGGATTTTACATATATTATCTCAAATTCTTACAATAAATGTATGAGGTGGTTATGATCATACACATTTTCTAGATGGGGAAACTGAGGCCCACAGAAGCTAACCTGCCCAAGGTCATAGAAATGTTATGGGTAGAGCCAAGACTTGACATACCTGGGTTTATCTACTGCACAACATTGTCTCCTTTGTCCATCCGTTCATCTGTTCTGTCATGATTGTAGTGTACGAAGACCTGCCTTGATTGTGGGATAGTATCTGTAGGTAACAATTAACAAAACCATTCAAAGGAAGAACAAGTAAGAGGTTAACATCTTGATTGTCAACAGTTCAAATGGCAAAGCATAAAAGGAAAGGATTACTTAGCAGAGGCCAATGTCTATATAAGAAGCAATCATTTTCTAGAATCAACGATCTCTAGTCAATAGATGACAGTCTGTCAGAACATCCCAGCTGGGTCTCTAAGTCACAGCTGTGACATCTCTCTCTCCGTGTGTACTGAGCTGCTTTAGATGTTAGTCTAAAACAGTGACTTTTCTTTGATATGTAAAGTTCAAAGGAACTTTGTTATACTGGAGTTTACTTACAAGTTGAATAATAGCATACAGGTAAAAAGAGTTCTGGGTTGACTGGTAAGCTGTGGCTCCACCCAAATAGCAAATATTTGGGCTTAATCAGGAAACCACAAAATGACAAAGTAGCAATGAAGGGAAATGGACTGCCCAGGAGTCTGGAAATGGACTTTGATGCCCTTTGGTTTTATTGTATAGTCAGCCAAGACAAATAATAACCAAAGAAGTAATATTTTATCTCCAGGGCTTATGTGCAGGCTAGATAGGAATTCCACTCATAAAAAATACAGCCCTCAGAATTCTTCTGAAGAGGAGAGATCCCACCAATTACTTTTTATTATTGTTATTATCATTACAGGCATACCTCATTTTATTGCAATCCACTTTACTGTGCTTCGCAGATAGAGAATGGAATGGCAACCCACTCCAGTATTCTTGCCTGGAGAATCCCCTGGTTGGAGGAGCCTGGTGAGCTACAGTCCATGGGGTCACAAAGAGTCGCGCACGACTGAAGCGACTGAGCATGCACGCACATGCTTCGCAGATACTGTGTTTTTTATGGATTGAAAGTTTGTGGCAACCCTGGGTGAAACAAGTCTACTGGTATAATTTTTCCAACAGCATTTGCTCACTGTGTGACTGTCACATTTTGGTAATTCTTACAATATTTCAAACTTTTTATTATCATTATTATTATTTGTTATGATGATCTGTGACTGGTGATCTTTGATGTTCCTACCGTGATTTACTGAAGACTCAGATGATAACATTTTTCGCAACAAAATGTTTTTAAAATAAGGTATGTGCAAACCTTTTTTTTAGGCCTAGTGCCATTAGGTACTTAATAAACTGCAGTATAGCATAAACATAATTTTATGTGTGCTGGGAAACCAAAAAATTTGTGTGATTTGCTTTATTAGTATTTGCTTTGCTGTGGTGGTCTGTAACTGAACCCTCAATATCTCTCAGGTACTCCAGCATTACTGTTATCATCATCATTATTAATTTTAAAACAGAAAAGCTGTTCACATCTATCTTACTCTTACCACTGCTGTAGAAAACCTTTCCCTTCAGTAGATTAAGAATGGAGATGTTCCATGAGTTCTAGGTTAGGGAAATATGGAGGGAAGAATAAAGAACTCCCCCTGTCCCCCACCAAAGATGTCCATATTTTAATCCCCAGAACTTGTGAATAAGTTATCTTACATGGCAAAGGGCTTTGCAGATGTGATTAAGGAGAGATGCAGGAGACCCAGGTTCAATCCCTGGGTCAGGAAGATCCCTTGAAGAAGGGAATGACAACTGCCTGCAGTATTCTTGCCTGGGAAATCCTATGGACAGAGGAGCCTGGCTGGCTATAGTCCAGGAGGTCGCAAAGAGTGGGACACAACTCAGTGACTGAGCAAGCTATTACATTTGTGGTAATGTATTCCCAAAGCAGGAGAAAATAAATACAGGACAGAACAAATCAAGGCAGTTGGAGGTTCTGACCCCTTTATCAACATATTTCTCTGCCTAGCAGTACCAGCAGCTTGGTGGGGAAGACATCCAGTGATCTATAGCTGTTAAAGTCAAACAGCTTTAACTGTTTGACTTTAACTCTTTTAACTGACTGGAGTCAAAACCTGTTAAAGTCCTTGTTACTTTTATTGATCTATTCTTTGTTTTCATACTAACTAAAAATAGATTGCATGTTAATGCCTTTGAAATTTATTTATTTGCCTTTCCTCTATCTGAAGATCTAATTTGTTGTTCAGTTGCTCAGCTGTGTCCGACTCTTTGCGACCCCATGGACTGCAGCACACCAGGCCTCCCTGTCCTTCACCATCTCCTGGAGCTTGCTCAAACTCATGTCCATTGAGTGGGTGATGCCATCCAACCATATCGTCCTCTGTCATCCCCTTCTCCTCCTACCTTCAGTCTTTCCCAGCATCAGGGTCTTTTCCAATGAGTCAGTTCTTCCCATCAGATGGCCAAATATTGGAGATTCAGCTTCAGCATCAGTCCTTCCAATGAATATTCAGGGTTGATCTCCTTTAGGATGGACTGGTTTGATCTTCTTGCAGTCCAAGGGACTCTCAAGAATCTTCTCCAACACCACAGTTCTAGAGCATTAGTCCTTTGGTGTTTAGCCTTCTTTAAAAGACCTTGCTCTTTGGAAGAAAAGCTATGACCAAATTAGACAGCATATTGAAAAGCAGAGACATCACTTTGCCAACAAAGATCTGTATAGTCAAAGCTATGTTTTTTCCAGTAGTCATGTATGGATATGAGAGTTGGACTATAGCCTTCTTTATAGTCCAACTCTCACATCCATACATGACTACTGGAAAAAACATAGCTTTGACTATACAGATCTTTGTTGGCAAAGTGATGTCTCTGCTTTTCAATATGCTGTCTAATTTGGTCATAGCTTTTCTTCCAAAGAGCAAGGTCTTTTAATTTCATAGCTGCAATAACCATCTGCAGTGATTTTGGAGCCCAAGAAAATAAAGTCTGACACTGTTTCCATTGTTTCCGCATCTATTTGCCATGAAGTGATGGGACCGGATGCCGTGCTCTTCATTTTTTGAATGTTGAGTTTTAAGCCAGCTTTTTCACTCTCCTCTTTCACTTTCCTTAAAAGGCTCTTTAGCTCCTCTTCACTTTCTGTCATAAGGGTGGTGTCATCTGCATATCTGAGGTTATTGATATTTCTCCCAGCAATCTTGATTCCAGCTTGTGCTTCATCCAGCCCAGCATTTTGCACAATTTACTCTGCATTTAAGTTAAATAAGCAGGGTAACAATATACAGCTTTGATGTACTCCTTTCCCAGTTTTTAACCAGTCCATTGTTCCATGTCCATTTCTAATTGTTGCTTCTTGACCTGCATACAGATTTTTCAGGAGGCAGGTAAGGTGCTTTGGAATTTCCATCTTTCAAAGAATTTTCCACAGTTTGTTGTGATCCACACAGTCAAAGGCTTTAGCATAGTCAGTGAAGCAGAAGTAGATGTTTTTCTGGAATTCTTTTGCTTTTTCTATGATCCAGCAGATGTTGGCAATTGACCTCTGATTCCTCTGCCTTTTCTAAATCCATTTTTGACATCTGGAAGTTCTCGGTTCACCTATTATTGAAGCCTAGCTTGAAGAATCTGAAGACCTAATAGTGTAATTTAATTATTAACCAGAAGAGTGCTCCTGTTATTATAAAGAAATCTACCCAATAGCTAAGGTCTCTTCTTACTTAACACCGATGCCTTCAGTTAAACCAAAGAATACAAAACCAAACAGAATTTAGTGGCCTACAAACTAACATTTTCATTACTGCCACTTTAACAGATACAGACTTTGGCATTTTCTAATTTACTATCACCAAGCCTAAAAACAAACCTTGTGTGCTTTCCATTTATAGACATGGTTAGGAAAATCATTTGGCCTTAGGCCCACATGAAAATAAGATACCAAGGAACAGCTCAAATTAACTTTTAGTAGATAGGTTCTTTAGTTGCAGACCTTTCTGGATTGAACAAAAGCCAGTCCTCTGACTCCCTTGGTTAAGCAAATCAGGTAGACATCTTGTCTTTGAGGATCATCTTCTATCCTTTATGTTAGATATAAAGGACAGAGGAAATGCTTATATTTTTCCCTCATGGCTCATAATTTCCATCCACACAACCACTTTCCAATTCTTCAAATAATTCCTCTCTCATTTACCCACTCTCTTTCCATTATTCACAGTCAAACATTTGACATTAGTCAAACCCAGAAGGGTTGTCTAAACTTTATTCCCTGCTGCCAAAGTGCAAATGATCAAAAATTAACTATACAAAGAACATGGGTGTGAGGAAGCTTTTGATCATTCATTTAGCATCGTGAAAGCTAGGCTTACCATGAGGTGAGTGAAATTTATGCTTCCCAATTCCTCTCGTAGAGGTATCCTTGCACATGTGGGCTCCTTCAAAGGTCCTGGGAGGGATCCTGACACATTCACATAGTTATAGAATTTTGTGCACTTTGCAAAAAATTAAAATACTTTCATGTGTTACAGTGCAGTCAAGTGATGCTACTAAGGACACAAGCATTTTGGGGATCTGGTTACAGGAAAGTTGAGTTGGGGGCACAGTGAGTTTTGGCTCAGGGCATGTATATTTATGAGGTCCCAGTCACTCTTACAGTTAAGCTATTCCTGGCTAACCTGGTATGGAATGACTTTTGGACACTCTTCCTGCCCTTGAGTCAACTTACCAGGCTTTGTGGCTTGAAGGGCCTGGGTCAGAGGTCATGTCAGGATAAGAATGTGTCCTGCAGCACCTAGCGCTGGAAGTGTGTGGGGAATAGAAAGAAACAAGGTTTGCAATGATTAGAGCCAGAAGCAATTCTGTGGAAAATTCCTCCAAGTGTCAGATGTGTGAAATTATAAGCAGAAGATTCTGTTATCATCAATGCCACATCAAAGCAGAAATTCTCTCTTGTCAGGAGTATACTTGATTATACATTATATATAAACTCCAAAGACATTTTTCTAGAAATCATCTAAAATAGATTTTATTAGAATTCCTGTCTTTCTGGCTCACCATCCTGTAGCAGTGAGTACATCTGTGTGTGAAGTTGCATGTTTTATGCATTGCATCTATCAATAATGAAACACAAATTTTGACCAGCCATGCTAGAGGAAGACACTTTTCTCTCTATTGAAAACCATATTACAGTCTTGGTGCCACATGAAGAGCTGATCAAAAAGCATGCAGCCAAAACATGTAGGAAAAAAGCATTATGAAAGGATGTGATGTAATTGAAAAATAAGAATGTTGCCTTTTTCTAGATTTAGGGATATTTGTAGTATATCATCTTTCTAATATTTGTGAGTTGTTTTAATTCCTTTTTATTCTAAATAAATATTGACTTTTGTACCTAAGTTTTTATCTATAATTTGATACTTTTAGAGTACCAGGCTCCATCCATGGGATTTTCCAGGCAAAAGTACTGGAGTGGGGTGCCATTGCCTTCTCCGAGATTAACTTCAAGCCTCACCAAATCTAGATCCACTCCTGCATTCCTTTCTATTTGTTGTGTGCGTGCATGCTAAATCGCTTCAGTCATGTCTGAAGAGACCTTATGGACCGCAGCCCACCAGGCTCCTCTGTCCATGGGATTGTCCAGGCAAGAATACTGGAGTGGGTTGCCATGACCTCCTCCAGGGGATCTTCCTGACCCAGGGCTTGAACCCGTGCCTCGTATGTCTCCTGCATCTTCAGGTGGATTCTTTACAGCCAGCACCACCTGGGAAGTCCTCTAATTGTTGAGTACTACCCAAATTTGGCAATTTGTGGTGGAGACCTTTATTGTTCACTGAACGCCTTTGGTTTGTTTGGTTATCTTTTAGGTCTAAACCCCACTGGGAAAATAAGAGAAAACAAAGTAAACATTGCTATACCTCTGAGAGCAAGCTTTACATCCTGTGCACAATTGTCAAACAAACATTAACACACCCCAGTCCTTTTCTCAGTCTTTGCTTTTAGGGGAACTCAAAGTAAATATGCCCGGATTTGTTTGCTCAGGCTGCCATAATGAAGTAGCGCAGACTGGGTAGCTTCAACACGGTGTTGAAGGTGCTGTCTCTCGGTTCTGGAGAACGGACACCCGAGATTGATGGGTCGTTCCTTCTGAGTGCTGCAGGGGCGAGCCTGCTCCGTTCACCGCTCCTAGCTTCTGGTGTTTGCTGCGGTCACCGGCATTCCTTGCTTGTAGGTGCACAGCCCGGATCTCTGTCTTCATCTTCACTCAGCATTTTCCCTGTGTGTGTGCCTCTGTGTCTGTAAGTCATCCTATATAAAGGCCCACCCTAATGACTTCATCGTAACTAATTACCTCTGTTAAAAAGACCTACTTCCAAGTCAGGTCACATTCTGAGGTAATGGGGGTAAGGACTTGTATTTTTGATGTACATAATTCAACCCATAACAATGCCTTAATTTTTTGTACCTTTCTTCATTTTAAAAGCAAGAACAATAAAAGCCCAATCCAATAAAGTGGTCATCCCTCTGTATTGCTTTTGGGAATGTGAATTAGAACATTAGAAGAATAGAATTTAAGTTCATACTACAATGTGAACTCCATAAAGTCAGGGGCCTTATCTATCTTCCCCTTCACTCTAACATCAGCTGCAAAAGATAGAGCTTAGCACAGAATAGGAGCTTGACACACACTTGTTTTAAACAAAAGAATGATGCCTACACTAAATTGTTAAGGTTTACTAATGCTTGGAAACCCAGACAGAAGTGTTGCTAAATACCAGAATCTTGAATAGATGGAAAGAGTCACACAGCCTGAAAATCTACCCAGATGAATACTGAATACTTTTGGTCTTTATAAAAATAATAGATTTTGTTGAATATGATGGAATTCATACAAAAGCTATGATTATACTTAATTTCACTGTATAGAAATATATGTGCAATATGTCTTCCTTAAACCACAAATAAGATTCCCAATTACTTCTCCACTAAGGAACTGGTAAAAATCCTTAGGTCAACCTTTTCAGCTTTAAAATTCCACTTAAAATTCCAAATCTCATAGAAACTCAAAGAAGGATTCTTTGATCCTCTGTGTTTGATTAGGTTCTCCTGGTACTTATTCTCACAAAGTTCACAATTTGTTTTTTTGTTAGTGCTTACCACTTTTGAACTTCAGTGATAATTTCTGTTATTTTTGTTTCAGTCTTAGCTTTGCTGCTATCATGTATCCTATGAAAGACATTCTTTGTCTTTTTCACTAAGGTAACCTCCAGTACTTACTTATTGCCTGTTAAATATTTGCTGCTCAATAAATAACTGATGGATCAACTAATAAATTCATGAAAGACTGAATAAGGGAATAGGCACGGAAGTGAGACTGAGCCATCTCTAGTCTAGTCTAGATTCCTCAGCTTTGAATTTCAGCTGAGTTCTGTTGCTGATCTTCATCATCTTTCCTATGCTGGTTTTGCAAGAATGTCGTTTTCTTTCATTGTAGTCCTTATTTCTCTGCAGAAAATCTCTTTGCCTTGAGTTTGCTCAAAATAATAGCCTTTATGAATCTTATCTCTAAGGAAACTTTGTTTTCCTTTGGTAAGCTCTGAAAAATGCCTGCTGCTGTTTATTTGTTATCAGAGGAACTTCCCATTCTATTGCAAGGCCCTGAAGCTTTCTAGTCCTTTAATCTGGGTTCTCTGTTCCTGGTCAGTAGCCTCTATGCTCTGCCTGCATTGTGTGGATGAAAGCTAAATTCTTCTTTTGGTGGATGAAGCAATTTACTGATTAGGGTCAGAGCTACGAAGAGATTCCCCACTGGGGAGAAATATCCACACAGTGAACCTTCCTTTGTAACATTAAGAATTATTATTAATAATATTTCTGGCTGTAACAGGGAAGACTAATTTCTAATTTAACCATTCCGACCACTCTATCTGTGAAACTTTTCTATTGTTTCCATTTTGAAGCTATTATAAATAATCATACTTTGATTTTGGGGGGAGTGGTAAAAAGTTCTCTCCATATAAGTATTAATTGTTTAAGATAGTCTGTATGTGGAGTTATGGGGCCATCCATTAAGCATGGACCTTTTTTTTAAGGATCTTGATACAAATTCAAGTTGTTTGCCTAAATATATATCATCAGAACAAAAGAAGGACTTCTTAAAGACATACTGTCTGAAATCACTGGTAAGTGGAATCTAAAAAATAAGACAAACTAGTAAATATACAAAAAAAGAACCAATTCAGAGATATAGAGAGCAAACCGGTGGTTATAGGTTGGGGGAGGAGGGGCAAAACAGAGGGAGGAAATTAAGAAGTACAGACTACTATGTATAAAATAAATAAACTACAAGAATATACTGTATAGCACAGGGAATATAGCCAATATTTTGCAGTAACTGTAAATGGAATATAACTTTTAAAAATTGAGAATTCCTAGGTTATACACCAGAAACTTATATAAGTCAACAATACCTCAATAAAAAAGATAGTAAAGAAAAAGTTAAAAAAAAATTCAGTAAAGTTCCTCTTTACTGAACTCTTCTTAAGACTGTATATTATGATTGAAAAAACTAATCTTTAGTAGTAGTATTGATGAAAAATACAATTTATTGTCTTATTTCCTTGATGATTATCAAGAATCAACATGCTTATATATGCTTGACTAACTGGATTTTCTCTTTTGTGAATATTCTATTGACCATTTGTCACTGGGGTCCTATTGCTTTTCTTATCAGTTTGTTTAAACTCTTTATGTAGAAAATATATCAACTTTGACATTTTATTGAATATATTTTCCTATTTTAACATTACCACATGGTTTTTTATGCATAGCATTTTTTATTTTTATAGATTCAAATCTTCTGGTCTTTTGTTTTATAATCTTCTGTTATTCCTAAGCTTAGGAAATCTTCCCCCTTTTATAAATAGATGCTGTATTTTCTTTCTTAAAATGTTTCTGTTTTTGAAACTGATGTTTTAATTGAAGTATAGTTGATTGACAATATCACATTAGGTCTTTATTGTTATTTAGTATTTCCTGCAAATAATTCTACTGTTAGAATTTTAAATATTTAACTTTCTAATCAACCTAGAATTTACTTTGGTGTGTAGAATGAAGTGAGAAATCAATTTAGTTTTCATATTTCTTGACACTTGTCCCAACATAACTTATTGAATACTTTAATGCTTAATTAGGTTTAATATGCTTATAAAATAGGGTCCATTCACAAGGATCAAAAGCAAAATTTCTTTGACAGATTTTTCTCAAACAGCTGATACATTTTGTTAACTTGCTCCAGGGACACTAGCAAGGTGACTGAAACATATGTGCCAGTATAAAATGAAGGGGTTGTATAGTGGGAGACAGAATACTTACATAAGCAAATAGCTTATTTTTAAGTAAGAGAGATTTCCATTTCATTTCACAAGGTCATAAAAAACATCATGTCCATATCAGCTGTTATAAGAGAAATATGTGGTGAGATGGTCCATTTTCCCAGATGGACATTAAGCTTTGCTGTTAGGTTTTAGAATGATGTTGTCAGTTAATAAAAGTAAATCATTGATTTTTTTTATGGGAGTTATATTAAACTACTTATTTGGCTTCTAAGGCTCCAAACTCTCTCAGGTTCTTTATTATTTTATTAGTTGCTTCCCTTCAGTTTTCTCTGCAGGATTTTCTTTGTTGTCTCAAGCTCTTAATGTTGACAGGCCCAGGGCATCTCTCTGTGCATTCTCTGCATTGATAACCTCATCCAGTCCTCTGCCTTTATGTTCCAGTCACCTGCGGATGGCCTGAGAAGTTCCCCTGAGTTTCAAATGCATGGAAACTGTCTGCTCAGTGTATCCACTAGAAGTCTGATAGAAGTTTCAAATTCGGAATGTTCAAAATACAGCTCTTGTTTTAAACCCACAACTCCTGTTCCTTTTCTAGTCTTCCTCACCTAATTAAGTAACTCTAGCATCTAGCCACTTGCTTCCACACAAAAGCCAAGCAGCCAATTTTGATTCCTCTCTTTCTCTTACCTATCTTACTCAGTTCAGTTCAGTAGCTCAGTCGTGTCCAGCTCTTTGCAACCCCATGGACTGCAGCACGCCAGGCCTCCCTGTCCATCACCAACTCCCAGAGTTTACCCAAACTCATGTCCATTGAGTCCGTGATACTATACAACCATCTCACCCTCTGTTATCCCCTTCTCCTCCCGCCTTCAATCTTTCCCAGCATCAGGGTCTTTTCAAATGAGTCAGTTCTTTGCATCAGGTGACCAATGGAGTTTCAGCTTCAGCATCAACCTTCCAATGAATATTCAGGACTGATTTCTTTTAGGATGGACTAGTTGGATCTCCTTGCAGTCCAAGGGACTCGCAAGAGTCTTCTCCAACACCACAGTTCAAAAGCATCAGTTCTTCGGTGCTCAGCCTTCTTTATAATCCAACTCTCAAATCCATACATGACTACTGTGAAAACCATAGCTTTGACTAGATGGACCTTTGTTGGCAAAGTAGTGTCTCTGCTTTTCAAAATGCTATCTAGGTTGGTCATAACTTTTCTTCCAAGGAGCAAGCGTCCTTTAATTTCATGGCTTCAGTCACCATTTGCAGTGATTTTAGAGCCCAAGAAAATAAAGTCTGTCACTGTTTCCCCATCTATTTGCCTTGAAGGGATGGGACCAGATGTCATGATCTTAGTTTTCTGAATGTTGAATTTTAAACCAAATTTTTCACTCTCCTCTTTCACTTTCATCAAGAGGCTTTTTAGTTCTTCTTCACTTTCTGCCATAAGGGTGCTGTCATCTGCATATCTGAGGTTATTGATATTTCTCCCAGCAATCTGGATTCCAGCTTGTGCTTCTTCCAGCCCAGCATTTCTCATGATGTACTCTGCATAGAAGCAGGGTGACAATATACAGCCTTGACGTACTTATTTCCCTATTTGGAATCAGTCTGTTTTTCCTTGTCCAGTTCTAACTGTTGCTTCCTGACCTGCATACAGGTTTCTCAAGAGGCAGGTCAGGTGCTCTGGTATTTCCATCTCTTTCAGAATTTTCCACAGTTTGTTGTGATCCACACAGTCAAAGGCTTTGGCATAGTCAATAAAACAGAAGTAGATGTTGTCCTGGAATGCTCTTGCTTTTTCAATGATCCACTGGATGTTGGCAATTTGATCTCTGGTTCCCCTGCCTTTTCTAAATCCAACTTGAACATCTGGAAGTTCACAGTTCACGTACTATTGAAGCCTGGCTTGGAGAATTTTGACTCAGATCAGATCAGTCGCTCAGTCGTGTCCGACTCTTTGCGACCCCTTGAATCGCAGCACACCAGGCCTCCCTGTCCATCATCAACTCCCGGAGTTCACTCAGACTCATATCCATCGAGTCAGTGATGCCATCCAGCCATCTCATCCTCTGTCGTCCCCTTCTCCTGCCCCCAATCCCTCCCAGCATCAGAGTCTTTTCCAATGAGTCAACTCTTCGCATGAGGTGGCCAAAGTACTGGAGTTTCAGCTTTAGCATCATTCCTTCCAAAGAAATCCCAGGACTGATCTCCTTCAGAATGGACTGGTTGGATCTCCTTGCAGTCCAAGGGACTCTCAAGAGTCTTCTCCAACACCACAGTTCAAAAGCATCAATTCTTCGGCGCTCAGCCTTCTTCACAGTCCAACTCTCACATCCATACATGACCACAGGAAAAACCATAGCCTTGACTAGACGAACCTTTGTTGGCAAAGTAATGTCTCTGCTTTTCAATATGCTATCTAGGTTGGTCATAACTTTCCTTCCAAGGAGTAAGCGTCTTTTAATTTCATGGCTGCAGTCACCATCTGCAGTGATTTTGGAGCCCAGAAAAATAAAGTCTGACACTGTTTCCACTGTTTCCCCATCTATTTTCCATGAAGTGGTGGGACCAGATGCCATGATCTTCGTTTTCTGAACGTTGAGCTTTAAGCCAAATTTTTCACTCTCCACTTTCACTTTCATCAAGAGGCTTTTGAGCTCCTCTTCACTTTCTGCCATAAGGGTGGTGTCATCTGCATATCTGAGGTTATTGATATTTCTTCCGGCAATCTTGATTCCAGCTTGTGTTTCTCCCAGTCCAGCGTTTCTCATGATGTACTCTGCATATAAGTTAAATCAACAGGGTGACAATATACAGCCTTGATGAATTCCTTTTCCTATTTGGAACCAGTCTGTTGTTCCATGTCCAGTTCTAACTGTTGCTTCCTGACCTGAATACAAATTTCTCAAAAGGCAGATCAGGTGGTCTGGTATTCCCATCTCTTGAAGAATTTTCCACAGTTTATTGTGATCCACACAGTCAAAGGCTTTGGCATAGTCAATAAAGCAGAAATAGATGTTTTTCTGGAACTCTCTTGCTTTTTCGATGATCCAGCGGATGTTGGCAATTTGATCTCTGGTTCCTCTGCCTTTTCTAAAACCAGCTTGAACATCAGGAAGTTCACGGTTCACATATTGCTGAAGCCTGGCTTGGAGGATTTTGAGCATTACTTTACTAGCGTGTGAGATGAGTGCAATTGTGCAGTAATTTGAGCATTCTTTGGCATTGCCTTTCTTTGGGATTGGAATGAAAACTGACCTTTTCCAGTCCTGTGGCCACTGCTGAGTTTTCCTAATTTGCTGGCATATTGAGTGCAGCACTTTCACAGCATCATCTTTTAGGATTTGGAATAGCTCAACTGGAATTCCATCACCTCCACTAGCTTTGTTCGTAGTGATGCTTTCTAAGGCCCACTTGACTTCACATTCTAGGATGTCTGGCTCTAGGCCAGTGATCACACCATCGTGATTATCTGGGTCGTGAAGATCTTTTTTGTACAGTTCTTCTGTGTATTCTTGCCATCTCTTCTTAATATCTTCTGCTTCTGTTAGGTCCATACCATTTCTGTCCTTTATCGAGCTCATCTTTGCATGAAATGTTCCTTTGGTATCTCTGATTTTCTTGAAGAGATCTCTAGTCTTTCCCATTCTGTTGTTTTCCTCTATTTCTTTGCGTTGATCGCTGAAGACTTTCCTATCTCTTCTTGCTATTCTTTGGAACTCTGCATTCAGATGTTTATATCTTTCCTTTTCTCCTTTGCTTTTCGCTTCTCTTCTTTTCACAGCTATTTGTAAGGCCTCCCCAGACAGCCATTTTGCTTTTGCATTTCCTTTCTATGGGGATGGTCTTGATTCCTGTCTCCTGTACAATGTCACGAACCTCATTCCATAGTTCATCAGGCACTCTATCTATCACATCTAGGCCCTTAAATCTATTTCTCACTTCTACTGTATAATCATAAGGGATTTGATTTAGGTCATACCTGAATGGTCTAGCAGTTTCCCTACTTTCTTCAATTTAAGTCTGAATTTGGCAATAAGGAGTTCATGGTCTGAGCCAAATTTTGACTCAACCCATATGCAAATCTTTTATGTCTATCTCCAACCTCTATCTGGATTCCACTTTGGATTTATCTACCCCACTATTCAATACGAACCTATTTTTTCTAGCCTGAATTATTGAAATAGTCTCCTAATTGATTTCACTATTCCCTCTCACTTTGACCTTTTCTATTCTCAGCAGGGAGACCAGACAAATCTTCTTTTAAATATAATTAGATCACATTCTCACCTGATTGAAATATTCTAATGGCTACCATCAAACTTAGGACAAAACCCAAAATACCTGTGTGGTCTACAGGTCCAAATATGCTCTGTCCCTCATTACCTGTGTCTTTGTCTCCTGTTGATGCCCATCTCACTGTTTCCGCTTCAGCAATATTGGCTTACTCATTATTCCTGGAAGACATGGTTCTATGTCTGGGTCTTTGCATGTGCTGTTCCCTCTGCAAGAAACACTGTTCCTACAGACAGCCACATGGCTTTCTGCTGCACTTTCTTCAAATATCTTTTCAAATGTTACTTCTTTAGAGGCCTTTCCTGACCCTTCTATTCTAAACAGTATCTCCTACCTTTCATTCTCTCTTAAAACCTATTTTACTTTTATTCAATGCATGTATCATTACTAGACATTTTAGTAAAGGAAGTCTTTGCTTGTTTGGTGTGTCAACTCCGTAAGTGTCTAAACACCATGCAGGCAGAGTGTTTGTGGTTTTCCCTGCTCACCTGGCTATCCTCAATACCTAGAATTTTGTTAGGCGTATAGTAGGTGCTAAGAGTCGGGCACGACTGAGCGACTTCACTTTCACTTTTCACTTTTCACTTTCATGCATTGGAGAGGGAAATGGCAACCCACTCCAGTACTCTTGCCTGGAGAATCCCAGGGACAGAGGAGCCTGGTGGGCTGCCGTCTATGGGGTCGCACGGAGTCGGACACGACTGAAGCGACTTAGCAGCAGCAGCAGGTGCTCAATCAATACTTGTTGAGGATCTTCATTAAACCTGTAATATTTTGAAAATATTTATAACAGTGTCTTCCTGCACAGGAACACAGTGTGTTTTTCCATTTTCTCAAGCTTTAATACATATATCTCAAAATTTTTCTCATTTCTTTGAATAGGTGAAAGACATTATGCATTAAGGCCACTTCTAGGATGTCTTATTTTTTATCATTATTGTGTATGGGCTCTCTGTATTAATTTTTTCTCATAACCATCTCAAATCTCTTTTAGTACTACATATAAAAATATATTTTAAAAGTGTGTGCATGCTCAGTCATGTCTGATTCTTTGTGATCCCATACATTGTAGCCCACCGAACTCCTTTGTCCATGGGATTCTCTAGGGAAGAATACTGGAGTGGGTTACCATTTCCTCCTCCAGGGGATCATCCCAACAAAGGGATCAAACCGCATCTTCTGCATTTCCCACATCTCCTACATTGCAGGTGGATTCTTTACTACTGAGCCACCAGGGAAGCCCCATACTTTACAAGTATCTAGCTAATAATTTCAGTTATGTTGGAATACTTTTTATTTCTGTCTGCTCATCTTACATTCATATTCTTGTGTTTAATCAACTTTTTAAATTATTTCTTTGGACTAATATAGTGATTTCACCCCAAAATAAACATCATTTTATCTCATTAGTAATATATACTTTTCATTTTGTATTATGTCGTATTGCATTGGCTATAACTTTCAGAACAATATTAAGTAATATTCCTTCTTTTCTATATATTTTTAATGGTGATATCACTGTTTTACTATTAAATATAATGTTTTACTATTAAATATAATATTGGTTTTAATCTTACACTGTTTTCTTATATTAAAGAAAATTTTTTTTATTTCTACTCTTAAAATAATATTATTAGGGATTGGTGTTGAATCATATCAAATACATTTTAAGCATCTATAGAGGCATTTTTTTCTATTTTATGTAATTATTTGATGTATTATATTAATAACTCTCCTATTATTTAATGATTTCTATCTCCCTGACTATGGTGAATTATTCCTTTACATACTGCATAATATAACTTGATAGTATTTGCTTGGCAAAGTTGTAGACATTTTATGTCTCTCAATATGTGCTGCTGGGTATTTTAATCCAGACTTTTCTTACTGCTCTTTCTTCCCTTTTCTTTCTACCTGCCATTTCACTAAGTATTACTGCCAACCCTGAAATTGTTATTGGCCAACAGGTAACAGGGAAGAAGGCAATACTCTGCTTCAGAATCTTGTCTCAAAATTTGAAATAGCCCTGTCATCATGTCAATGAGTAAAGAGAACTGAGTGGTGAATGTCTATACAGGAAGGTTTCCATTAGTCTGGGTGAGCAGAACATCACCTTGCACGGTAGACAAAAGCCTGTCCAGCCTCCGTTTGACATTGCTAATGAGAACCACCATTTGATGAGAGCCTTTTCTGTGTCCGGTGCCTTATATGTATTATATCATGCGAACTTCACACTACTCCTAGAAACAGCATATCCCCATTTTACAGATGAGGAAAGTAAAACTGGAGGATTAAGTAATGTGAACCAGCTCAAACAGCTGTTGGGTGGCAGAGCTGTAGTTTCAACACAGGGCTTTCTGGCTCCTCTTTCTATACAACTACAGGCTCACAGAAGAGTGCTCTGAAGAGCTCAGCAACAGCTCAGTAAAGGGGAGAAGACACCGCCATAGATAACCACACTGTGAGGCAGGATACAATGACTGCCACGAAAGAGGGTCATGCATAGTGTTTTTTCATTGTGCTTCAGATTCATTTGGAGGCTGTGGGAGCCTTCAGGGAGGGAGTGGCACAGAAGGGAGGAGGGTCTTCTGGGCTGAAAGAGCATTGAGAGTGAAGGCAAGTAGTCAGGAAAGCCTAGGACATGTTTGCAAAAGAGAGCAATGCTCTTTGGTTGGTGGATTGTGTGGATCATGCTGCTGTGTAACTAAAGATGAGACTGGAAACTTAGATTGGGTTCCTACTGTGGCATCTAAAAGATAGATGAAGGAGTTTATGTTTTAAAAGATAGGCCACAGGGAATCATTGTAGTTATATAAACAAGGGGCTAACAAAGTCAGGTCAATATGGATCAAAGAGGGTGAAGATGGGAGAATGGGAGCCCTGTAAAGTGGCTATAGCCCCTATAGACAAGACATAAGGGGAGCATGGTTGAAGAGGGGCAGTAGGAACAGGAGGCTGGGATCTAATTTAGGGTCAGATACAGGGGTGGGTTTGTTAGGTTTGTGCAGGTAGAATGCTGGGAGCACAGAAATGGCAGAATCAAGGATGCCTTCAGGTCACTGGGAGTGTTGGACACTGAAAGAAGGGCTTGGCCACTAACAGATAGAATGACATCGGAGACAAGGCTGTTTGGTGGGTGAAGAGCTTCTGAAACACCCAGATGGAGAGTGGATGCCTCCTGAGAGCTCAGATTGGAGCTATCTACCTAAAAATAACAACTGACATTGTGGGAGGTCATTAATGTCTTTTAAGGCAATGATCTTAGTGAAGGTTGGTGAGCTGAAGCCAAGCAGAGATTCTTTGCGTAACCCTAGTTACACATCAAAATGACCTGTGGATCTTAAAACCAAACTAGAATGAGGTTGCTGAAAAAGTTCCATCTCTACATCTGTAAATTCAGAATCTCAGAACCCAGACTCCTGCATAATTTAATAGGTCCACAGGAGAATCTGTTCTACAAAGTCAAGAACCATGAGTAAGGGGCAGATATTTGCTGTAAGAAGTGAAGGAAGAAAGAATGATACAGGTCTCTTTCCTAACCCGAAGAGAGATGTGCCATCTGGATTTCTCTAAGTTTCCTCTTTTACATCCTTCAAGTGTCTTTTCACTTTGTGGATTCTATCCACATCTACGTATTATAATTGGGAGCTTTTGGCTGCTTTAGCAGGCATTCACCCTTCTTGTCACTGGATGTTGAAGAATCAGAGTGTGTGAGAGCTGAAAGGAAACAGTGGTTCCAGTCCAGGGGTTTGCCAACTTTCTCTAGCATGGGATACTTTTTGGAAAATGAAATCTTATATGAAACACTAACATAGTAACACATAAAAAGTAGAACCATTCTGAGAAAACCACAGCCTAGAACCCACTTGTTCTTCCCACTTGTCCTGAGCAGGGAGAGTTCTTCCAGATCAAGATCACAGGTTAGATCTAACCTGTCCCCTTTCAGTCAAGGGAACAAATTGTTTTTAATTTTTTTTAAATTGGAGGACAATTGCTTTACAATATTGTGTTGGCTTCTGCCATACATCAACATAAATCAGCCACAGGTATACATATGTCCCCTTCCTGAACCCCCTCCTATCTTTCTCTCCATCCCACTGCTCTAGGTTGTCACAGAGCACTCGGCTAAGCTCCCTGTGTCGCACACCAAATTCCCACTGGCTATCTATTTTACATATAATAATGTATGTTTCCATGCTAGTCTCTCAATTCATCCCACCCTCTCCTTCCCCAACTCTGTCAACAAGTCTGTTCTCTGTGTAGGACATGGAAGCAACCTAGATGTCCATCGACAGAATTGTGGTACATACATGCAGTGGAATATTACTCAGCTATAAAAAAACAATTTGAGTCAGTCCTAATGAGGTCAATGAGCCTATTAGACTGAAGTAAATCAGAAAGAAAGCAAACAAATATCATGTATTAATGCCTATATATGGAATCTAGACGGAGAAGGCAATGGCACCCCACTCCAGTACTCTTGCTTGGAAAATCCCATGGACGGAGGAGCCTGTTAGGCTGCAGTCCATGGGGTCGCTAAGAGTCGGACATGACTGAGCGACTTCACTTTCACTTTTCACTTTCATGCATTGGAGAAGGAAACGGCAACCCACTCCAGTGTTCTTGCCTGGAGAATCCCAGGGACAGGGGAGCCTGGTGGGCTGCTGTCTATGGGGTCGCACAGAGTCGGACACGACTGAAGTGACTTAGCATGGAATCTAGAAAGATAGCATTGACTAACCTATTTGCAGGGCAGCAATTGAAATGCAGACGTGAGAAACAGGTTCTTGAGCAGTGACGTAACTGATTTAAGGTGGTAAATTAGTTAGGGTGGATTCTCTAAGTCCTTATACAGTTTTCCTTCCTTCACGGGGTGTTACCACCCCCTCTAACGTCGCCCTAAAATTTCACATTCTGCTTCAACAGAGAAAGGTGCACAGGGAATCAAATGACCCACAGTCGCTTTGGTGCAGGGTTAAGTGAGGGAGGAGGCCAGAGCTCTCACTGCCCTGAGTGATGTGCTTTATCTGCAGGGATAGCATCTGTCTGCACTGCTCCAGTTTCTGCTCTCTCTGGTAATTCTGAGTGGCCAGCAAAATCGTTATCTGCCCAACTCCGGGAGATAAAAACCTTGTTAGTCTTAAAGGGAGCATTTCAGTGGTTGAAATTTTGTCAGCAGGATGAGTATGGAAAAACCCTGTTTCATACCTATCTGAGTAAAAAAGCAATGAGACCTAAAGAATAATAGTTGAAAATGAGAACAGTTAAGTGTCTCTTGCGTGTTTTGTGTGATGGTCAAAAGAGGCTACTCTGAGGTATATTTGGCATTTAACACACTTTTTGCATCTAACCTGGAAGAAGGCATGGCAACCCACTCCAGTATTCTTGCCTGGAGAATCCCATGGACAGAGGAGCCTGGCGGGCTACAGTCCACAGGGTCGCAGAGAGTTGGACACGACTGAAGTGACGTAGCACACACACATACTTCCCAATTATCCCAAAGCTATCTCCTGACTGCAACTCAACTCCTTGGGAATGTTTGTCACAACAGAAGAGGCTCAGATTCTTTTTTTTTTTTTTTCTGTATTCCTTTTACCTTTATTTTGAATTAATTTCAAACATTCAGAGGGTCACTTAAATTGTACAAAGAACTATACACCATTCAGCAAGATTTACCACTTATCAACATTTCACTCAATTTATCACTATTTATACAGATTTTATATGAGAGGCTAAGACACATTTCTGACTTTGAGGAGCATACCTTTAAATTCTCGTATCTTTAAAATCGTCATTGAGGAGATGTAACTGCTCTAATCATTCATGCTATTTATTTGTACAATGTGCCATTGCTGAGTTGAGTTGCTATTATTTAGTTGTGTAAAACATGGCTTTAGTTGAGATCATGAAAAGCTGGTCCATTTCTGTTCCTATGCAGGAACATTGTCAATCACAGGATTCATCTTTCTAAGGAGACCTGGAGCGTGATGTTCCTTTTCTTAGTGATTTTAGACAGGTGATTCTAGAATCTACTATTTAACTCAAAACTTCTTGTTAAAAATCTCAAGAAAAACAAACAAAAAAAGAGTGGTTGTTATTTCTAAATGATTTCCCAACACCCTGTAAGAATCTGCACTTCTTTCATTTCTGGCATCATTGCAAATTTTCCTCATCAGTGTTGTAAGGAAGGACCTGGTCTTTGTGTCCATGGGGGAGACAGTGCTCTAACTACAGATCCATGTTTAATTTCTGGTGAAGTCAGCAGCAAAACAGCCAGCATAGAGACTTTTCCCAGCTGCGGCGGCCCCATGTAGATGACTAAACCTCACAGGCACCCACCATGCAGAGCAACCCCCCATACAGCTGCTTATCTTAGCACTGAGTTCCATCTCAGAGGCCAGCTTACATTTATACATGTAGTAGTACTAAAAAATAAAATTCGAAGTTCCATAAATGAATAATTCAGCAAATGCATTCTGTCTTTAATATCTGTAAAATTCACGCTGTTTACATTTTCTCCCTGACTTTCTCTCCTTCTTCCTTTAATTTATATCAGCAACCAGAGCAGCTATGGATTGAAATACATACGTATTCATTTCCAGATTCCAGCCTGGGCTCCTCCTCCCCTCTTTCACCTCTGCCTTGAGCCATTCCTCTTCACTGGTGGCTCGGACAGTGAAAAATCTGCCTGCAATGTGGGATACCTGGGTTCGATCCCTGGGTTGGGAAGATCCCCTGGAGGAGGGCATGGCAACCCACTCCAGTATTCTTGCCTGGAGAATCCCCACGGACAGAGGAGCCTGGTGGGCAACAATCCATGCGGTCGCAAATGAACGCAACTAAGCACAGCACATCCGCAGAGATTGGGACTGGTCCCTTAGCTCGTACACTGAGGAGTCATTCACCCCAGCGGCAGCGGTTCAAGTATCATATATAATATATGTAATAATGATAACACACCTTGGATTCACAGAGACGTCCCAGTGAACAAAGCACACTCACCTTCATTATCCCCAGAGATGACAATGCTTGAATCCACACAGGGCAACTCCCTCCCTTGGGTGACTCAAGGCACACTTTGAAGAACATACTGAATCTCCCCAAATTCCCTGGTGAAGAGCATTATCTGAGGCCTTGTTAAATATTCAGATTCCTGGACCGCAAACAGACCTACTAATAACGAACATCTCAGGGAAGGTCCTGAGAATCCGCGTTTATGTCAACAGCCCTAAATGATCCTTATCATCAGACAAGGCTAGGAAATACTGCTCTGGAAAGATTTCCATCATCTTTAGTGGCTCAGTGCCAGCAGTCCTGGGAGGACCCAATGACCAAAGTGCTGGGCATTTATTTATATGTTGTCAGTGGTTTGTTAAAAAGCAGGGTTTAAAGGAGGTTTGATGCCAGAGAGCCCAGGCTCCATCTTTGGCTGGAGACAGGTACTCTAGATGGAGGCGAATCATGAGAGACTGAGGAGTTAAGAGGAAAGGGCTAGGTATCTCAGTAACAGTGACTGACCGTGTCTCTTTCTGGCCACAACATGCAGCTTGTGGGATCATATTCCTCTGCCAGGGATTGAACCTGGCCCCAGGCAGTGGAAGCGTGACGTTCCAACCCCTATATCACCAGGGAATTCCCTTAACCCCCTCTTAATTTGTCCAGGCCTGATAGCTTAAAACTCAACATTCAGAAAACTAAGATCATGGCATCTGCTCCCATCACTTCATGGCAAATCAAAGGGGAAACAATGGAAACAGTGACAGACTTTATTTTGGGGGGCTCCAAAATCACTGCAGATGGTGACTGCAGCCATGAAATTAAAAGACGCTTGCTCCTTGGAAGAAAAATTATGACCAACCTAGACAGCATATTAAAAATCAGAGACATTACTTTGACAACAAAGGTCCGTCTAGTCAAAGCTGTGGTTTTTCCAGTAGTCATGTATGGATGTAAGAGTTGGACTGTGAAGAAAGCTGAGCACCAAAGAATTGATGCTTTTGAACTGTGGTGTTAGAGAAGACTCTTGAGAGTCACTTGGAGAGCAAGAAGGTCAACCCAGTCAATCCTAAAGGAAATCAGTCCTGAATATTCATTGGAAGGACTGATGCTAAAGCTGAAACTCCAATACTGCCTGGAGTGTAGTGGCCAATTCTTTGGCCACCTGATGCAAAGATCTGACTCATTTGAAAAGACCCTGATGCTGAGAAAGATTGAAGGTGGGAGGAGAAGGGGACGACAGAGGATGAGATGGTTGGATGACATCACCGACTCAATGGACATGAGTTTGAGTGAGCTCCGGGAGTTGGTGATGGACTGGAGTGCTGCCGTCCATGGGGTCGCAAAGAGTCGGACATGACTGAGTAACTGAGCTGAATTGAACTGATGCTGCATCTGACCTAGGTTTGCAGTTTGGATGTGCTCTCCTTCCACGAGGGTTGACAAGTCCATTAGTAGTACAGTATATAGGATTAGTAGTACATCAGTATTATAATACAGAGCTGTTTCTCTGCTTCTCAGAGAATCTTCTCTGCTCCAGGCAGTCTTGGAGGGAATGTGGTGGTGATGGACCAGTGGGAGCAGACTGGCAGGTAGAAGCTAAGTTCTAGAAGCTGCAACTTGAGACCATATACATTTCTGGGGTTATGTAAGGCAGCAAGGTGCTAGGATTCAACATGTAATACTTTGGTTAATGGGCTTCTCTAGTGGTTCAGCGGTAAAAAGAATCTACCTGCAATGCAGGAGATGAAGATTTGATCCCTGTGTCGGGAAGATGCTCTGGACAAGTAAATAACAACCCACTCCAGTATTCTTGCCTGGGGAATACCACAGACAGAGAAGCCTGGCACGGTACAGTCCATGAGGTCGCAAATAGTCAGACATGACTTAGCGACTAAACAACAGCAGCTTTGGTGTTGGTTGACTCTTGTGACCTCATGGACTGTAGCCTGCCAGTCTCCTCTGTCCATGGCAGGAATACTGGAGTGGGCTGCCATTTCTTTCTCCAGGGTATCTTCCCAACCCAGGAACTGAACCCAGGTCTCTTGCATTGCGGGCAGATTCTTTACCAACTGAGCTACGAGGGAAGCCCCAACAACAGCTTTGGCTAATCCTAATTCATTATATTGATGGATGATGGTTTCTGTTCTGTACCTCAAATTTTACTTTCCCGTGGTGACGTGAGGTATTTATAGAGCAAAGCTGAACATAAAGTTTTAGATTCCCAATGATCTTAGGCCTATTTTATTTTTAGAGGATAAATGATCATTGAATTGAAATAAAGCATGAGTTAGCTTTTAGTTATAAACCATTACTGTGTATTTTGTGCCTGATAACTTAACCATGTCACTCTGGGATTGATGAATCTGAAGAAACATGGAAATTTATTGGCTGTGGCTGTGAATCTAGTGATGTGGAGATGCTGGATTTATGTATGTTAATTTGAGTCATATGCAAGTCAAAACATGCATATTTTTAATCAGCAGATGGTTTAGTATGCTTTCCACACTTGTAAAAAATGAAAAGTACTGCAAGCTATTTTTTGCCTTGTCATTCACTCTGTCAACAGTATTTATTGTGAACCCAGTGAATGTGGTACATTTGGGTACAAGACAGAGTTACAAATGCAGTGGAAAATAGGTCCCCTTTGTAGGAGAAGATAGGATAAGCACGGACACAGATTTTGCTCACTTTAGGCTTCGAGGAGAGGTTCTCTAACATTACCTGTGTCATTTGAACTTTTATGACTCAATGGATTTCTTATATAATTTCAGAGCTGCTTCATGACTATTTTTGTTTGACCTTTCATTGACATTTTGTATTAACGTTATTCACTAATTCATTAAGTAATAATATGCATCCAGTGCCTGTGGCCTACTCGCAAGGTAACAGACTATAGAGAAATCTGATCCCTGCCCTCAAGGAGTTTGTGGTCCAATTGAAAAGGTTGCTGAGTGATTGAAATGAAAGCTCAGGTCATCTACTTAGAAGGTAGCTAATGCTCTCACCAGGAGCTCTCCTGGTGGTTCAGGCGCTGAAGTACCCTCCTGCAATACAAGAGACCTGGGTTTGATCACTGGTTAAGGAAGATCCCCTGGAGGGGGGCATGGCAACCCACTCCAGTATTCTTGCCTGGGAAATCCCAAGGACAGAGGAGTCTGGCAGGCTACAGTCCATTGGGTCACATAGAACCAGACATAACTGAGCAACTAACACTTTTACTTGTTCCTATTCTCACCATCGTAACCCCAACTCACTTCAGCTATGTTGAATTCTCCTAGAAGCCTTGAAAGGGGCCAGAGCTCCTCTGGGGAGAGAGAAACACATGTGGTTGGTCTCCTGTGTGAGAGAGTGTGTGCTAGAGAGGGACTCAGCTTCCTGATTCCTCTTTCCACAGAGTGTTTCTGCTCTCAACAGACTTTCTTGGATTGCTGCTACTGCTGCTAAGTCGCTTCAGTCGTGTCCGACTCTGTGCGACCCCAGAAACGGCAGCCCACCAGGCTCCCCTGTCCCTGGGATTCTCCAGGCAAGAACACTGGAGTGGGTTGTCATTTCCTTTTTTGGGTTGCTCATGATCAATTAGCAAACAATAAAGTTTACCTGGGAAGCTCCTTTTAAAAGGAATACTTGGATAAATCCCTCTATAAAATAGACCCATTTATTTTTATGCTTCTATTAGATTTCCTCAAGTGGGGACACACACAACTTATAGCCTTAGATGCATATACTGTTTGTTTAATTCTGATCATAGACTTCAGTGAGCAACTTATTTTTGTATTTCAAACCATTCTTCAGTTTGTTATTTGTTGTAAGTGGAGAAGGCGATGGAACCCCACTCCAGTACTCTTGCCTGAAAAATCCCATGGATGGAGGAGCCCAGTAGGCTGTGGTCCATGGGGTCGCTAAGAGTCGGACACAACTGAGCGACCTCACTTTCACTTTTTACTTTCATGCATTGGAGAAGGAAATGGCAACCCACTCCAGTGTTCTTGCCTGGGAGAATCCCAGGGACGGGGGAGCCTGGCGGGCTCCCGTCTCTGGGGTCGCACAGAGTCGGACACGACTGAAGCGACTTAGCAGTAGCAGCAGACATTTTTCTATTGTGCTAAAATATAAAGAGCATAAAGTTTACCATTTTAACCATTTCCAAGTGTATAGTTTAGTGGCATTAAGTATTTGCAATGTTCTACAACCATCACCAATATCTATTTCCATAATTTTTCATCATCTCAAACAGAAACCCTGTACCTATTAAACAATAATTCTTTCTCCTCAACCCCTGTTACTCTCTATTCTACTTTCTGTCTCCATGAATTTGCCTTCTTTAAATACTTCATATAAGTAGCATCATACAATACATGGCTGTATATGTCTGTCTTCTTTCACAAAACATAATGTTTTCAAGATTTAGCCATGTAGCATATATGAAAATACCCTTCCTTTGTAAGGCTAGTAATATCCTATCGTATATCTACTATATTTTGCTTATCCATTCATCTCTTGACGGACACTGGGCTGTTTCCACCTTTTGGCTCTTGTGCTGCTGTGAGCATTGGTATACAAATCTCTTTGCGTCCTTGCTTTCATTTCTTTTGGGTATATACCTAGGAGTAGAATTTCTGAATCAAATATTAATACTTTTTGAGGAACCACTAAACTGTTTTCCACAATGGCTAGACCAGTGTGCTTAAGTATAAATATTAAAACTTATTCTTTCAGACTCCTGAACTCATTCAAATAAATAACTCAGATACACAGAAGCTATTCCGTCTTCATAAATGGAACAAGTTTTTGTTCCTATTGGTTGCACCTTAAGGCTACTATTATAGAAAAGAAAAAAAGAAAAGAAAAAGTAGAACTGCAAGAGTTTTTTTTCATGATTCTACATCACATTGTACTTGGTAGAAATTGTAGCAGTCTATTCTGACCTGTGTCCTTACCTCTGTTTATTTCTTCCATTTCACTTTTAAGGCAGAAACCATGACGAAAGGTGCCTTAAGGGGAATTGTGTTCAATAAATAATTGTTGTTGAGTCAATTGACTCTGCATAATAAAACTTAAATGAATATCTGATGAATCTGCTAATATATATTCCCTGTTTCTGGACATTAAGTTCAGTGCTCCACCAATACAGATATATCACAAAAGCAAAGTTTTTAGAAGGCAAAAGAAACCAAATGGTGAAAGAGGAAATTACTAGATAGGATTAGCGTGTCTAGTGTTAAACGGGGGCAGATTTTTGAGGAGCTGAAATACTTAACTGCAAAATAATTTGAACTGGTGATGGATGAAAGGAAGGGTGGAGTTTTGGGGTGGGAATGGAACTTTGAGATTGTTTGGAGGTAGGAGTGAGTTTGGAATGTAAGGGAGCATGCAAGAATGTTTGCCATGTAAGAAAGGAAGCAAAGACTGATACGCGGTGGAAAAGGAAAACACTCTAGTGTTAGTGATATGGGGCAATGAGACTAGACTCCTGACTGGTAACCACAGCCTGGAAATTGAGATGGTCTTGCTTCTGTTCTGATGGACGGCTTCTCTGCACTATTTGGGGGCACTGGCAAATGGGAAATATAATAGGTTTAAGATTTTTTCCTCTGCAGAATGAGATCAATCATATAAAAATATTTATTAATGAAGAAAATATATCAAAATGTTGATAGCAGTTTCCTTTGGAACTGTTGTCATGGTTGAGTCTTTGAAAACCTTTTGTGTATTGTCTAACTATTGTATAATAAGGATATCCTACTTTGGAAATCAGAAAAAAAGATAACATTTTTATCTTTCTCTGAAAAGTGCAGTTTCAAAAGTTCACATGCTGTTGCTTAGGAATTTTTTTGGTCTAAGTCATAGAAACAGGCAATGACTGATTTAATCTGGAAGGAAATCCACTAGGAGGAAATAAGGTAGTTTACAGGACTGGAGGGAGACCAGAAGAACCAGGGAGGATCCTGAAGGGCAGCCTCAGGCGGGATGTCCAAGTGCCGCAATCAATGAACTCCAGGTAGCTTTGGGTCTTTGCCTCCCTCTGCACGGTATCAAGTAGGGAGCTTCTGAATGGCCAAACGTGTGTCACGTGCTTACCCCTGGTAAGGCCTGGCACCTTGATTTAGAGGCCTTGCTGGCTATCTCCAAAGCAGGAGGAAATTGAGGTGATATTTCCAAAAGAAGGTGGAATTAAAAAAATCAATGCCTGCTCTGTTATATTTTGTAAAAGAGAGAATTCATTTTATTACACAAGCAATTATAATTGATTTTTAAAAGGGAAACAACTATGTTCTACGTATGCTTGTTTAATCATATTTCTGAGACAGATATGCTTTCTTCATGTTCTTCCTGGGGCCCTGAAAACTAGGCCTCTTTAATGGGTATGTGTGGGCACAGGATGAGAGGGGTATGGAGGTGATACTGATCCTGGGGAATTCATTGTTTTTTTAGAGAAATATTTTAATATTTTAATTCACTCACTTTTCAACTAAAGAACTGTAGGCAAAATATTTGATTCATTAAATACAACACATTTATATTATGGCCAGTTAAAAATGCTTTAAGTTGACCTCATTGGATTTGAGGTGAGATGACTTGTTTTAATCAAAGTTTTTTTTTTTTAAATACTTTTTTACTTTTTTTTTTTTTTTGGCTGTGCTGGTTCTTCGTTGCTGCACGTGGTCTCTAATTGCGGCGAGCAGGGGTCACTCTTTGTTGTGGTGCCTGAGCTTCTCACTGAAGTGGCTTCCTCTGTTTCTAGGGTGGTTGGGCTCAGTACCTGTGGCACATAGGCCCAGCTGCCCTGCGGCACGTGGAATCTTCCTGGAGCAGGGATTGTTTCCCAGCCTCTAGACCAGTTGGGAAGCCCTAATCAAGGTTTTTTGATTTGCAAATACAAGATGCCCACTTTGAAGCAGCTAAAGCCACAGTGGAGTGCAATGGAAGAATTCTGTCTAAAAACTTTTGAAACCTCAAGGATCGAGTTCTCCTGAAGAAACCCAGAAATAGAAAGCCTTTAAGCAGGGCCGGAAGCTTTTCAGAGCACAAAACACACCACTGTGTTCGCGGTCCCTGTTGTTAAGAGTCTCTGCCCCTGTTTCTCTTGATGTCTGTGCTTCCTTCCTCTTTCTGCAGAGAGTGAGAGTCTTGGCTTCCTCCTGGACACACAAGCCCCTCCAGCTCTCCTAAAAAAGCCTCACCTCCCTTTCAACTATGCAGGGATTCCTTTGTTAATGAACCCCAACATGAGAGGGACACACTCAGGGGCTGGCCCAGCCTGGATCAACCCAGGCCTGTCAGCCCTAAGGTACAAATGAGGCAGAGGTGGGGAAGCACTTTGCGGTTGAGAAAGTGAGAGAAAGGGGTGGGTGTGAGTTGGGCAGACTGTGCTAAAGGTTCCCCCTGTAATTGTTGAAGAGAGACAGGAATGGTTGGGGAATAGAAGAGAGGAGAGGGGAACAGTGGTACTGAGAGAACCGTGGAAAACTGATGGCTATTCAAGAAGAGAAAATCAAAGGGGTCGGGAGGAAATACCAGAGGAGAGCGCTTAATAAAATAGAATTCTCTGAGCTGCATGAAACTGAAAACCTTTCTTACAGTGCCTTCCCCAGCAAGTTCTCTCCTGTGACAGGAAGTCCTCAGAGGTTAAGTCAGCGAGGCAACAGCAGCGAGAAGCCCAAGTTCTTTTCACTTTCTCATTCTGCCCGGCTTGGTATGGTCTTTATTATTGTCAAATGCAATTACATCCAAGGCCCAAAAGAAAACTTCTTTTAGATGTGAGGAAACACCCAGCAGATTCTCCTCATTGACCAGAAGTGTGTCTCATGCCCATTTCTGAACCAAACACTGGTCAGAGCAAGGTCTGGCTCAGAAGGTCAAGGTTCACCCAGTGGAGCTGGGCTGGGGCTCATTTCCCCAAGCATACAGACATGAAAAGAGTGGGGACCTTGGTGCTGGCCACAGAGAAGGAAAAGAAAAATATAGGACTAGAGGAGCAGAGAAACAGACAGTGAAAGACAGAAAGGAGGGAGGCAGAAAGGTGGTGGGGAGAGCGAAATAGAGAGATAGACAAGCTCATTAAATCTGGTGTCTTAGGTTAAAAAGCTATTGTCATATCTTGCTGCTTAGCTAGGCGACTATTAGAAAAACATGCTTTACCTATTCGTACTGCCATTGAAAGATTAATTATCTTTTCAGTAATTAAACTTATTAACCATTTTTTTCAGCCTCAGAATTATAAAGAAGATGGCTGTAGGGGAGTCTCAGGGGAGAAAATTACTCTCATTGTTTTTTCCCCTTAAAATAGGCCAGAATTTATTGAGTCATGAAAGGTAGTGCTGAAATAAATATAATGATTACTTATTTATTTCTTTGTCTTTACTTATAATTTTATCTTTGTCATTGTAAAAGCAATATAACCACATTAAATAGAAACCAGAAACATGAAAACACAGTCACCCACAATCCCATAGTCTAACAACTATTATCATTTCAAAAGAATTAACACCTAGATTTTTTCATACATAGCCTACTCATTAACAAGGGAAAGTGTGCATATATAAATTTTCCATTCTTCTTTGTCAACATGATTTATTATTATTATTTTTTAATTATATTACATTTTATTTTAGGATGCAAAAACAAAAATGAGCAAACAAACAAACAACAAAAAACTTGAAATAGGCTTGTCAAATGATGTAAATTCATCTTTTCCATGGAAGCAGAAGGTAGATCAGTGCAGGTTATCCTCAGGCCTCATACATCCTGCTTCACTGCTGCTTGCGCTCTGCTGGGTTTTGATCCTTCTTTGGGTCATAGTCTGGATCATTTTCCTCATCTCCTTCTTCTTCCCCTTCCTCATCCGCTTCTTCACCTTCTTCATCATAATCATCGTCATCATCTTCAATAGCTTCTCCAGTAAAGTATAACACTGATCTTGGCATTATACGCTCACGTAAAAAGTGACCAATTTCAAAGTCTGCAGCGAGGATAGCTTCAGAATCATCATCCAGATCTCCACTCTCAGGAACTTCGGGGGGGGGGGGGCAAAAAAATTAAAGAAAGAGTCATTAGAAACTGTTTTGGTCACAGTACGAACTGTCCCATGTCCCTTGTGTTTCTGCTGCTTCTTAATCGTTTTCAAAGTGACATTCTTCCCTTTTTTCCAATCTATCTGGCACCCTGTACAACCCATAATTTCTGGTCCATCAAAAGAAAAGGGATCAGAATCATCTGGTTCTGACCTCATCCTATATGTCTTTGTCAACACTTCATTTGTGAAATATTCATTGGGTTCAAAGTGAAATTCTAAGACAAAACTCATAGGTTGACCAGCATCTGAGAACTTCACTTTAATATCTTTCAAGTGCTTCAGAATAGGTTCATCATGTCCTTGAACCATATCACTGAAGAAGTCAACATTCTTAAAAAAGGTCAACCAAAACTCAGGAATTCCCTTGGGATCTTCTTTTTCTTCATCCTTTTTCTCATCTTCAATCTTGGCCTTTTCTTTTAGCTCCTCCGAAATTTCATCTTCCTCATCTGGTTTCCATTCACACTCTTCTTCTGTAGGTTCATAAACGGCATTAATGATCTCAAATCGCTTATCAAACAGAGGCTGATAAAGAACAGCATACTTTCTTCTACGATCGTGAACTTCCTCATAGAATTTGGCTTCTATCTGTGCACATTTAACTTGAAGGTTTTTGAGAGCATTCACTCGTCTTTTAACTACCCTAGGCAAGCTTTCAATGTATCCTGTTCGTGTTTCTACCAGACCATCAAGTCTTTCTTGAAGGGCTGCAAGCATCTGAGGATTTTGCATCATCTGAACAGTCAGCTGACGCGCTTTGATTTTTGTTTCTTCACCAGTTTCTTCTTCTTCTACTTCTTCAACATCATCCAAATCTTGATCAAGTTCAGACTGTTCTTTGTCGTCGATGTCTGCCATGTTGTACAAATGCCAAATACCGGTGGCGAGCGCGGGGAGCCGAGCGGCCCGAGCTGCGCAGGCGGCGGGAGGAGCAGGAGGCGGCATCGCGAGCAGATGGTGTTAAAAAAGCTATTATTTTTTAAAAATGGCAACCTACACTGTATACCATTTTGCATCTTGCGTGTTTCATTTAACTTTCCTATTACTTTGAGATATTTACACAAAAATAAAATTGAACATTATAATACAGTCACATGTTACCATATACTCTTTATAATCACCATCCTTAATGTCTGTAAAAGATTTGAGTAAATGACTCACCCGTTTTTAAAATAAATATTTATCAAGCACCTGAAACACTGGCAGGGCGCTAGTAATTCTCAGATTAAAAGGAAATGGACCACACCCTTGAGGGAGGGCGCAGCAGAATAGAGGAGACAGGCAGGTAAACAAGTAATTACAGGTAGTCTCCAAGTGCCAAATTGGGAGAATGTAGGAGGTGCTGAGATGAAAGAGGGAGCCTGGAAAATGCTGATTGAAAGTGTTGAGAATAAGGAAGAGGGCTCAGCTCACAGACACAGGGCAAGGAGCGTGCTTAGGGAGAGATCAGGAAGGATGTGTGCAAAGAAGAGAAACACGAAGCAACGTCGTGGTCCAGAGCACAGGGAGCTGGGTATAGCCCCTATTCTAGCATCTTTAAGTTGTCACCAAGTTTTCAACACTGCTGTGATGTACAACTTGTGGCACAGACCTTTTCTCATATTTTGGAGTATTTTGTTGGCTAGATTCCCAGAAGTGGGACTGCTGAATCAAAATGTAGGAGCACCCTGACCTACGACATATAACCAAAATGCTTTCCAAATGGATGGAATCAGTTTAGAATGACACCAGCAATGTATGAGCAAACCATTGCTTGTTATCTCTATATCTTTACCACTGAGTTAACATCTATTTCTTTAATTACTGTAAAGTTAATTTTCACCATATTTATTACTATTTGATGTCTTTGTATGTGATCTGTTTTCTGCTTTTATTCAATCACTGAGATTTTGTATTTTACTTTACTGTATGAGCCCTACTAAGATATTCATACTTTTTTCTTTATATTTGCTGTCACCATTTTTCGGTTTAGGTTTCTATGTAATATTGATCTATTTGACTGTGTTGGGTCTTAGTCGCGGCATGCAACATCTTTGTAGTGTCATATGGGATCTAGGCTTAGTAATTATTGCACTTGGGTTGCCCCGTCGCATGCAGGATCTTAGTTGCCTGATCAGGGATCGAACCAGCCTCCCTTGCATTGCAAGGCAAATTCTTAGCCACTAGACCACCAGAGAAGTCCTCTATGTTCTTGTTTAAGACAATGTTTGACACATAGAAGTTTTAAACTATTACCCAGTCATCTCCATTGATTATTTCCTTTTATTGCTTCTAAGTTGAGAAATACTTCTAGCCAGAGGTTTAACAAACAGTATTCTATTTTCATGGGAAAACACACTGATGCTGGGAAAGATTAAAGGCAAAAGGAGAAGAGATGGCAGAGGATGAGTGGTTAGGTAGCATCACAGACTCAATGACCGTGAATCTGAGCAAACTCTGGGAGATAAAGAAGCACAGGGAAGCCTGGCATGCTGCAGTCCATGGGATCACAAAGAGTTGGACATGCCTTAGTGACTGAACAACAATTCTATTTTTTGGTTTCCTTTACAAAATACATTTAACTCATAAATCCTCCTTGAACTTGGCTTTGACATGTGAAATGAAAATTCAGCTAGTCCCCCTGCCCCAAATTACCAGAGTTATCTGAACTTCTGCTTCTCTGCTGGGTTTTATTTCAAAGACAAATCCTGCTTAGGACCAACTCAGTCATCAGCTGGATCTAATTTCTAGTACTTATCTGAGTTGTGTCATATCACCTTAAGATAGACATTTCCTCTGACTTACCCAGGAATCTGCAATAACTGCTCTACTTACATATACAAAGAATGACAATATAGCACCAACAGCTTATGTAAAGTGTGGCAGCAGCTTCCTGTTAGTGGGGAATTGGCTACCAAGAGCCGACTTTACCTTTGAAGCCCACCAGATTGGTGGTAGTCTGCTGTGTGCTTTGGGTGGGTAAAGGACACTTTTGAGGTAGAGAGGGTTATTTCATCCAAAGGGCTGAAGTCACTGTTACCAGTGTCATAATTCTACGATCTTCTGGTTCTTCCACCTTTGTGGGGACCCTGGCTCCTACCTGTGACCTCAATATAGCCCCAATCCCTCTCAAGGCTGAGCCTGTTTAAGTGTGGTTTATTGCAAGAAAAAGTAACTTCTTGCTCCTCCATGTAGGCTGTCAACTAGCTAGCTAGGTTTTGAGAAAAGTGAGGGGGTGGTTAACTAGGGAAATCCTATGCCAAATGTTATCAAGCCTATTGAAGGATCACTTGGGAGCTTAGGAAGCATGCAGATTTCTGTGCCCAGTACCGGGTTTCACTGGCATGGGGCTGGAAAGTTTCCCTGATCTCATCTCTTTGCAGCTTTTTCAAGCCTTAAAAAACACCCACAGATGTTTACACACAGTTCTGAGCAGTTCTTCATTCTTTTTTCGTGAAATACTGATACCTGCTTGCCAGCACCTATGACAGTGTCCCAGGAAGAAGGCAGTTACACGTGCTTAGGCAGGACTCCAAAATAATTTCCAGCTTCGTTCTCTCCTTCCTCAGAGGTCAAAAGCTTAGTCGTTCATGATCTGTAAACTCAATCAGATTCCCCAGAAGACCGTCCTAGAACTCCAGGATTCCTGCTTAGAGTGAGGACCGGTCAGGTTCCTTCGGCACTATTCCGTCTTGTGGAGGCATCTGCAGTCCGGATTTCTGTCGGCGACAGGCCCTAGGGCAAGGATCCTGTCGTGCGTCGGATTCCTTTGGGCCATCTGTCCTACCTCGTCCCCGTCTCCAGGATAAGCCTCTCTCTCTCGCAGGTGGGGAGGCTGAGTTGGAGCCACATTCAGGGGAATTCAGGGGACTTTCCTATGCAATCCTCCGGATTCGCTCCCATTTCCCGTCTCTTCCCCGGCTTCCCTAACACCTTATCCTTCCCCTTTGCTCCCAGCAAAGTCTATGACCTCTTTCCTCTCCGCCTCAGTGGCCCCGCGTCTTTTCTTGCTACAAAACCAGGTGGTGGAGCAGGGGGTGTGAGTGAGGCTACACCCAGGATGCTCGTCCTGCAGTGGGGGCGCAGGGGGAATGGTTCGTCCTGCGGATCCCAACTCAACCAGCCCTCTCACCCCGAACCGATCCTTTCCCCCTGGTCCCTCCAGAAGCTGTCTGCTGCCGCCGGTGGCAGAGGGGGACCATCAACCCCAGTCACTCCTCCAAGGCTGCCCCCAGTGGGCGCGCTCTCCGGGCATCCTTACACCTCCCTTCGGCCTGCCATCCTCCTTACCTACCCGCAGTGCTCGGGGGTCCGCGGCGCTCCTGGCTGGCCTGAGAAGGGGCGGGGATGAAGCGAGCGGGAGGAGCGGAGAGCGCTGGAAGGAGGGGGCGGCGCGGCTACGTTGTGCCTCCCGCCGCCCGGGAGCGCCCGAGCCCGTGCGCGCGCGCACCTCACGGAGGCTCGGGCGGCGGGAGGCGGGCGGAGCTGAGGGCGGCGCGGGCGGAGGAGCAGCCGGCCCGGCGGGCGGAGCGATCGTCGGGCGGAGCGAGGGGTGGGAGGGAGCGCGCGAGCGGGCAGGCGGGCGAGTAGCGTCTCCACCAGCATCCGCGGCGGTCGCGTTTGCCCGAAACCCGTAGGCTGACCAACGTCCGGCGGACGGGCTTCGGAGCTCGCCTTGTGCTGGGGGCCAGCCTCAGCGAAGCTCGGGGCTTGCAGCGTGCTTTCCTGCCCGCTCGCGGCCACCCCGGCTCCGGCGGCCTCGGCGCGCGCCAAGGGCTGGAGGTGCGGGAGCCACTCTCCGCTGCTCGGTCCCTGCGCTGCTCAGCCCTGGTTGGGCGCCGCGCCGCGGCCCCGAGCGGCGTCCCCGATCCCCAGCTTCCCGCCGGCTGCTCCGAGCAACGGTGCGCCGGGGCTCCAAACTCGGGCTGCCGGGGCAAGTGTCTTCATGAACCCAGAGGATGTCCGGGAAGCATTACAAGGGTCCTGAAGTCAGTTGTTGCATCAAGTATTTCATATTTGGCTTCAATGTCATATTTTGGGTAAGTTGGAGCGCTTCTGGGATTTCAACTATTGTGGCTGATCGATTCGCGATGATTTCGCGCACGTTGCTCTCAGCCTTTACTTTTCGCAGCCCCTCGGGCGCTTGTCGGAGCTCGCAGAGGCGTTTGCCTTCCGCCCTTTCAGCCTGCGCGTTGGAGAAATAAACATTTAATCCTTTCTAGGAACGAGAAAAGGTAAAAAGAAAAACGGAGCCGGAAAGAGGGCACCCAGGCCTTGAGATTGCTTTTTAAGGGACGAATAATGTAGATGCAGATGAAAGAAAGGGTTCGGCAGTTGGAGAAATGAGCAACCACTCGAATGAGATTTGCTCCCGGTGGAGTATGGATGTTGGGCAGAGCGTGGTGTCATAATAGGGAAGGCTAATCGGGCAGAGTCGACCCTGAGGTCCACCTCTAACGGGGATCTGATTGGACGAGGGTTTGGCTCCGTGTTGCCGCGGCCAGTCTGTGCCATGCTCAGCGTGTATCTTCTTGCACCATCTCGGGCTTTGTGTAGGATGCAGATGCGGCGGTATATGGTTCTGTAATGTGCACGTAAATATCGCTTCCTGCACGCTCTTCTCTTCGTCTTCATCGGGAAAGCGCTCCTTTTGCATAACGGACTGACCAGTGGGTGTGCGGGGCGGAGGTGTTTATTTCTCTGTCTGTATTATTGTCAGGATAATAACAAGTCACCATCAACATATGTTTCAGTGTGTTCGCACCTCACGACCTGCTTTTCTGAGGAGTGACATATAGAGCGGGCCGTTTTGGGGGAAACCTTGGAGAGATGCAGAGGAGAAGGCGTATGAGACATGTTTTGTGGGGATACCGGGAGAGCAAATGCTTGAATGAAAGGTTCATCCATGCTCCGCTGGCACCACAATATGCTGGGCACCTATTGTAATTAGGCTGGGATGCCTACTCTTTTGTTTTGTTTGGATTCTCTTCTTTGATCTCACAAACATGTTCAGCAACCAGACAAAGAGTTCCCTAGGACAAGGGGAAACGTTGCTTCAAAGACCGTGTTCTTTTTCTTCTCCATCCCATCCCATTCCATCCTCTTCGTTATTGGGCACTCCCTTGGCCCCCACTATTCCCCCCATGGAAAGTAAAGATGGAGGCTGGTTGGGGTGGAGGGGGGGATGTTCTTCAAGTTGCTGTTTAGTGTGGATTCAGTGTGAGGTCAAGAATAATCCAGTGGTGGTGGTGGGATCAATGATAATCCACAGCAGTCTGAACATGGGGTGTATTTATTTTGATTCCCCTTTAGTTTTGGCCTTTGTTTGAATGTATACATTGATGAGAAGAGTTGTCAATACAGCTTTTTATATTGTTTTCTTCCCACCACGCATTTACTAGGCTATTTTATTTTTATTCTCTGGTTTCTCTAGGAGTGTCTTGCATTGCTCTTGCATGTTTTGCAAAAGGGAATGAGTGATTGGAGACCACTCTCTGTGTCAGCATGTCATCTGGCCTCAGGACTGATAATGGAGTGGCGACACATGAATAAATATCAGATCCAGTCATTCGCAAGCCACTTTTTGCCAGAGGTTGAACATGATTCCTGTTAGCAGTCACCCCCCTCCCCCCACATAGTCAAACACGGCTACAAATGTGGGAAGAAGAAATTATTTTCTTTCCTTGCTTCCTTTTTTTCAACCCTTATTGGACATATTTAAAAGTCACATTCCTGGGTGAGGCGTTTTGATTTTATCTGAACTTGAAACTTTCATGACTTTGAGAGTCAGGGACTACCGAATTGGGACTGGATCTTCTTGGGGTGGTGAGTTCAAGCCTCTTGATTTTACTTGAACACTTCCAAAAGCTGAACATTTCAGCTACCAGGCAACAAAAAGCACCCAGGGGCTTTCTCTGCAGTTTCATAGCAGGAGGTGGAAAAGAAATAAAGGGATTTGGGCCTGTTTCCCTGACAGTTTGGTGCAATTTTGTAGTGTGTACAGAGGCACATTTAGTGTTTTCTGTGGCTTAGGTTGTAGCAAAACCTCTGGAATTGTAGAGAGCTGCAAAGAATTGCAGAGTGCTTGCATGGAGAGTTCCAAAAGAAAGTCACATTGTGTCCGATTTTGAAGGTCTTCATCTCTTGGGAGGAGTTTTATGGGAAGCCTGAAAAGAGACACAGTGCTGTGGAACTAAAGCATCTGTCCCAGGCAGAACTGTTATGTAGATAACCTCTGTTACAAGGACCCTTCTCTGACTCTGCTGTCTGTCTACACACCTTGTCCGTCCTTACTGTGCCTAAAGCCTTCCACTCATATACCCCCTTATACTTTTGCAATCCTGCTGTCTGCTTCAAGGTTACCTCATAATTTATACCCCCTCATACTTTTGCTATCCTGCTGTCTGCTTCAAGGTTACCTCATAATTTGGGGAATTATTTGGGAATTATGGAATCTCTGAGTTTGCAGTACCCCGGTCTCTAGAGTGATGAGGGTAGCCATGATATTTGATGACAGTAATTTAGACTAAGATGTTAGTGACTGAAGAGCCGGGACTGGTGGCCTGCTTTAGTAAAGTTACACACCTCTGCTCTCTACAGTTGCCGTCTTAACCGTGACTGCTGGATTCAGCAGACTGCGGCGGCTCTTACACAGTTATGAAGAAGACATTGATTACAGAGAACATGGTTTCCTAATTTTCCACACCTCTAGAAAAAAAAATTAAAACATTGTAGACATTTTGAGATAAAGTTCTGGTAAAATAAAACTGAGAATTTGGTAGCCCTAGCACTAAGCGTTTGGTTGTCTTAGTAATGAGCAGTTTGACTTTTCACTACTCAGTTAACTGCCCCGGCCTCAGCTTTTTAACTGTTAAAATGAAGAGTTAGTGCTCACTCCGACAGCACATATAATAAAATTGGAACAGGACAGAGAAGGTTACAGAGAACGGCTCCTGCACAAGGATGACATGCAAATTCATGAAGCGCTCCATATATTTACAGCCACTATGGAGAACAGTATGGAGGTTCCTTAACAAACTAAAATAGAACAACCGTATGACCCAGCAATCCCATTCCTGGGCATATACCTTGAGAAAACCATAATTTGAAAAGATACATATGCTCCATGTCTCTTGCAGCATTATATCCAATAGTCAGGACATGGAAGCAACCTAAATGTCCATCAACAGAGGAATGGCTAAAGAAGATGTGGTACACATATGCAATGGAATATTATTACTCAGCCATAAAAAGGAATGAAATTGTACCATTTGCAAAGATGTGGATCGACACAGAGACTGTCAGAGAGAGTGAATAATTCAGAAAGGCAAAAACAGATATTGTATATTAATGCATATATGTGGAATCTAGAAAGATGGTATGCTGCTACTGCTGCTAAGTCGCTTCAGTCGTGTCCGACTCTGTGCGACCCCAGAGATGGCAGCCCACCAGGCTCCCCTGTCCCTGGGATTCTCCAGGCAAGAACACTGGAGTGGGTTGTCATTTCCTTCTCCAATGCATGAAAGTGAAAAGTGAAAGTGAAGTAGCTCAGTCATGTCCGACTCTTAGCGACCCCATAGACTGCAGCCCACCAGGCTCCTCCATCCATTGGATTTGCCAGGCAAGAGAACTGGAGTGGGGTGCCATTGCCTTCTCTGAGAAAGATGGTATAGATGAACTTATTTGCAAAGCAGAAATAGAGACACAGATGTAGAGAGAAAACATACGGATACCAAGGAGGGATAGATTGGGAGATTGGGATTGACATATGCACTACTATGTATAAAATAATAACCAATAAGAACCTACTGTATTGCACAGAGAGCTCTATTCATTGCTCTGTGGTGACCTGAATGGGAAGAAAATCCCCCCCAAAAGGGGATATATATATATAGATACAGCTGATTGTAAAGCAACTATACTCCAATTTAAAAAACAAAAAATGAAGAGTTAGTTAAGTTGTAAGTTTCTTTCTAGTTCTGAAAAAAAGAATGGGTCTTTTGAGCTCTAATATGCTGGGGAAGAAAAATATAAGAGATGGGCACTAAAATATAATGAAAATAGCATATATTGGGACACATTAAATTATAGACTTTCTCTCACTGAGATTTGTCTGAAATCAACTTTTATTAATTAATTTATTTTTCCCTCAAGGATTCTTTCATTTGAAAAAATCTTTCCCTAATTTCTTCTTGGCTTATTCACTTATTGGTATCATATGCATACTTTTGTGTCCCCACTGTGAATCTCAAATATAGTCTTGTGAGTCATTAAATATATTTTTTACTATTGGAGTTAGAGTTTCATGTGTAAAATCTGGATCCTTTTATATAATGCTTGTAATGGCATTCTGAGTAACAAAGTCAACATCTTGCACAGATTCCTTTCTCATTAGTTATCACAAGGTGGTGGGGGAATCTTATTCACCCTATTTTATATTGGAAGAACTCAAGCCAGAAGGGAATTGATGTTGTAGAGGGTGTCGCCATACTAGGGCATTTCTTGGAAAACCTGAGACTGCTCTGGGGTAGGGGAGGGAAGAGAAAGCTTCTTTTGGGTAATGAACCTCCACACCCCATCACCCAGCATGAATAGATATTTTGTTCTGGACCTTTTTAGGTTCTGACTTTAATACTTAAAAACCGTTACTAGGCAAGTAAATTGATATCAGTATTCTGGTTATCTATTGCTATCTAACACACAACCTCAAAACTTAGTGGCTTAAGATAAAACTTGATTATATCTGACAGTTCTGGGATTTGACCAGGCTCTGCTGGGCAGTTTGCACTTGGAACCGTCCATTTCAGTTGCAGTGAGATGGAGCTGGCTGGAGTTACCTGAAGGCTCGATGGGGTGGGATACCCAAGATGGAACACCCGCCATGACTGGGCTCTCACCATCTCAGTTGATGCCAGCTGAGAGCTCAGCCAGTGTTGTTGGCTAGAGCACCTCAATGTGTTTTCTTCCTTTCTCTAAGACTGGAAGAAGCAGCGTCCAGCCAGTGGACTACTCCTTGAACTGGTCCAGTGTCACTTTCATCTGTTCCTCTGATTAAAGCATGCATGCAGCCTGCTCAGTTTCGAGCGGGTGAAGAGACAAATTCCTCTTTTGTCGGGTGAGTGTCAAGGTTGTGTGGGTTCTGGCCATCTTTGGGAAATACAATCTTGAGCATTGTTTAGTCGCTGAGCTGTGTCTGACTGTTTTGTGACCCCATGGACTGTAGTCTGTCAGGGTCCACTGTCCATGGGATTTCCCAGGCAAGAATAGTGGAGTGGTTTGCCATTTCCTTCTCTAGGGAGTCTTCCTGACCCAGGGATCGAGCTTGCATGTCCCTCATTAGCTGGCGAATTCTTTACCACTGAGCCATTTTTGTTTCTAAAGGAAAGGTAACATTACCCAATGGGCTTCACTGGTGGCTCAGATGGTAAAGAATCTGTCTGCTATGCAGGAGACCTAAGTTCGATCCCTGGGTTGGGAAGATCCCTGTTGGAGGGCATGGCAACCCACTCCAGTATTCTTGTCAGGAGAAGCCCCATGGACAGAGGAGCCTGGCAGACTACAGTCCATGAGGTCGCAAAGAATCGGTCACGACTGAGCGACTAAGCACAACATCATCCAGTAGAGTTGTATGTAGATTTGAGGATGCAATCGGATAAGATATTACCGAGCACACTGTCTCAATATTTAACAAATGGTGGATATGGTCTGTGTCATTGTCTCCAGATTTCATACTGTTTCCATCCTGGCTATAGAACTTCTAGAATACCTTAGCCTGGAAGTTTGTCATTACTACTAGGTAATGATGCTCCTCTTGATATATACCAAGGAGATGAGGTGAATAGATTCAACAGATTTATTCTTCACTTATTTGAAAGGAGCATTGTGGATCAGTGGAAGCCTTAAATGACTTAGGAGAGCCAAGTCATTTTTCTTCTCTTTGCTGTACAAAGATTAGAAAGCCATGGATCCTTGAGGCCAAATTTCTCCTTGATGTGCTTGCAAATATTACATTGTATCTTTAAGTGTAGGTTTACCCAGGTTTGATGGCAGAATGTTGCATCTAATTTGTTTCCACAGGGCTTCAATTCCGAGAGAAGAGAGATTTAGAGAACCTTGTGGGGGGCATCAAGTTGGAAGCCTTATCTTATGATTCACTGTAAATTGTAAGATGTTCTGGAATGATGATACATCAGCAGTTTATAAGTCATAATTTTTGTTTTAATTTGCTAGACATCTGTTAGCTTCGATGGCAACCATATGGGAGTCTAAATTGCCTTTTGAATTACAGGGAGATGGTAGGAAGAAAGCTAAATATGGTTATGAAAGTGTCAAATGGGAAAAGTATAAGAAGGGTGTGCAGACTTCAGTGGGGGAAGTAATTGACTACTGACTTGCTTGGTCTGGCCTCTCACTCTTGGGTCAGTGAGAAGGCACCAAGGCATTCTTGCTTGATGATATGCCTGGAAGGTTGAAATGAAGCCAAGGGGAAGAGTTGGAAAACCAACTGATGTCTCACCCAACATAAAATTGCCAAGGTGAGCTCATTTAGATGGATCCCTCTGTCTTAATACATCCACAGTAGTAGTTAGTCCCTGGCCAAACGTGAAAGCAACCTGTATTTTAACAGAGCTTTATAATTATGGTGTCTTTCTTCTAAACATTTCAAAGCATGATACAAGCACATTATGACATGTTTGTGACAGATGTAGAAATTGAAGAATAGAGATGTGGAGTGACTTTTGAGGTGATGAACACATCAGGTTCCACTTTTAAAGTGTTAAGTCTCTAGCAATAACTATAGCCCTAGCTTCTTACTTTAAACTTATTTTAGAAGATGCTTGTTACTGTAAAATAAAACATCAAGTAAGTCATTTACATCTGTTCATAATTGAAAAGTGATAAGGTTTTTGCATATGCCTCAATTAACACCACCCACAAGCACAGAAAAGTTAGGATGAAAATGTTGTTAAAGAGTATGATAAAATAATAAACTATTGTGTAGTCTATTGATAATGCATAAATGAAAAATAGAATATTAAAGACAGTGTTCCTGAGTCACATGCTTCTTTCCATATGTAATGCTGATGACTATCTTAAAATGGTACCTTCAGACTTCCGAATCATCATCCTTCATTAGACTATAAAGGCTTCAATTGCAGGGACTCTCAGTTATTTTCATAAGTGCAGTGTCTAGCATATTGTCTGAAACACAGTAGGTGTTTAATAAATGTTTGTTGAGTGAATGAATTACGAAATCATTGGAGAGTACATAGATTTCCTCTCCTCTCACTTACTATTCAGGGAGGCATTTTCCCTGTAACATCTGGCCAACCCTCCTTAGGATGGATTTCTTTGGGACCACTTTAATCATTTGAGAGTTTCATCTTTCCTGCAAACTAGATGGAATCATTCCCCCTGGAGTGTCCATTTTCCTAATTTACTGTTGTTAAATTTTTATTTTGAAACAGTCTCACACCTGCAGAGAAATTGCAAGTGGTACTATCTGTTTTTGTCCTGAATCATTTGAGAAAAAGTTGCCGGCAAATGGCTATCAAACATACCAGTACTTCAGTGTATATTTCCTGAAACTAGGATGTTCTCCAAGATAATCACAGTGCAGTTATCAAAGCTAGGAATTTACCACTGATACATTACCACCATCTAAATCTTAGACTTCATTCAAGTTTCTCAGTTATTCCAATCTTGTCTTCTAAAGCAGAAGAATTCAGTTCAGAAGACACATTGTATTTAGTTGGGTCTTTTAGTCTTTTTCAGTCTTTCACTGGTCAGATTTTTGACACTTTTGAAGATTTTAAACTAGCTATTTTGTACAATGTCCCTTAATTGGGGTTGGCCTGCCATTTTCTCATTGTTAGATTCAGGCTGTCCATCTCTGGCAGGATAATTACCGAGTTCCTCTCATTGCATCCATCAAGGGGCACTGATTTCTGTTTCTGTTTGTTCCATTACTGATGATGGTCACTTGACTGAAGTGTTGCCTGCCATTTCTCCATCATAAAGTGACTTTTTTTCCCTTTTGGTGGCAAGTTATTGTGAAATTATGTAAATAGCCCATTCCTCATCAAAATTTCAATTAATTAATTAATTATCAGTGAGAACTTTTGGTCTCTTTGTCTCCAGTATGTTTTAATTAAACTGTTACTCTCATTACTTACTTTAATGTTCCCATTGGTCCCAGCTTGGCAGTCAGTGTCTTTATGCCCTTTAACTCCCATCATTCTTTGAACACATCTTTGCTTTCTTTCAGAACAAGATCTTCCAAGCTCATTTTGTAATTTACTAGTGTCGTGTTTTGTATCAGTTATTTCTCCAAGGAGCCCTAGTCCTTTGCCTAGAGAATGATATGTAGAAACCAATATCTGGTGGCTAAGTATGCTCATTGCTTCGAGGCTGTCAGCACCTCTGGGCCCTTTTAATGGACAGGACTGTGGAATATGTGTGTATATACATATGCACACGTAACACAGGTTTACATCTGTGTTTCTATATCTAGCTATATATTTTCAAAACCATGCGTTCACGCTGGTATCTCAAATCCCTATCTGACACCACAGGGCTTACTTTAGTTGTTTTCTTTTCCATATTTATAACTACCTCTTTGACAGTGAGAATCCTGGCTCCCATCGTTCTTAACATACTCATTTGATTAAATCTCCCCTTCTGTAGCCAGTCTTCCACTGCTGCCCATGACCCTTACCTGGTTACTCTCCTTACCTGTTGGTGCTCCAACCTGCATCCCACTGTGAACACTTTTCTCTGACACCTGGCTCTGGTCTTTGACATCTCTCTCCATACCCGTTCCTGCACAAAGGCCTATCTTCCTTTGTCCCATCTCATGGTTTTAAGACTGAATTTTTCAGGAAGGAGAAGGGGAAGGGCCTGGGTTACTCTTGTGTGATATAAGACTTATCTGCCTCTGCATAGACCTTCATTATTTAAAAATTTCTAAACCCTCTGCTTTCCATCTTTAGAGGCTCTTAGGTTTTTCATGTGTTCTTCATATACTATTTCCGGATTGCTCTTTGCCTTGATTATTGTACTCTGCCTGTGGTCCTATTAATGCAGCAACCAGAATGGAACACATTTTTTTCAGATGCTGTTCCTACCATTCAGAGAATGGTGGATTGTTATTCTCAAAGTCCCCCTTAAGTTCTAGGTTAGGAGGTAGAGCCTGGATTCATCTTTGAGTAAGCTACTTTTACACATTATTGCCTCAGTTGCTCATCTAAAGTAAGTAAAGTGTCAGTTGCTCAGTCGTGTCTTGACTTTTGTGACCCCATGGACTGTAGCCCACCAGGCTCCTCTGTCCACGGGATTCTCCAGGCAAGAATACTGGAGTGGGTTGCCATTTCCTTCTCCAGAGGATCTTCCTGACCCAGGGATCAAACCCTGGCCTTCCACATTGCTCATCTAAAATACAGCGAAAATAATTCCAATAGCTTACAGAGTTGTTATCCAGTATTAAATGACATCATACACATCAAAGTGTTAGCTGCTTAGTCGTGTCCGACTCTTTGCGACCCCATAGCCTGTAGCCCGCCAGGCTCCTCTGTCCATGGGATTCTCTAGGCAAGAATACTGCAGTGGGTTGCCATTTCCTTCTCCATACAAGTGAAAGTGCTTTCTAAAAGGTCATTCTCTCGGTACAAACAGTAGTTATTAACGCAGGCTAAACTGCACATGCTTTTCCTGGCAGCCAGAGAACATTGTTGGCTCAAGTTGAATTTCTAGTGGAATGAAACCTTCATCTCTTTTTCAAGTGAACTTCTTTTAAACCCATCTCCCTAGGCTAAGTGCTAATCAAAAGCCCTAACCCTCCAGTTAATTATTTGCATTTAGATTTAGTACTATATATTTATCCTATTTAAATGTCTTATTCTGGCCCGGTGGTTTTCACTTCCTTCCAGAAGCTGTAGGCTTCCTTAAGGTGTATGGGGCCTGAGTGGGAGGGTTTCTGCCCTTTGTTGCTCCTGGAGCAGCTCAGATAGTAGGTTTGGTATTTTGAGATACCATGAAGGGTTTTGCTTGAGAAAGGGGGTCTACTGCTTAAACACACAATTGAAAACCACCATTCTAGCCTTCAGATAAATTTCAATCTTGAAGGTCAAGGCATGTTTAGAAAAAGTTATTCCTCGTACAGGTTTTTCTCTTATGGATTTTCTTCATGCATTGGAAGTCCCTCTCCCTGATTAGGGGCTTCCCTGATGTCTCAGATGGTAAAGAATCTGCCTGCAATGTAAGAAATCCAGGTTTGATCCCTGGGTCAGGAAGATCACCTAGGGAAGGGAATGGCTACCCACTCCAGTATTCTTGCTTGAAGAATCCCTTGGACAGAGGAACCTGGTGGGCTACAATTCTTGGGGTCTCACAGTGGAACACAACTGAGTGACTCACACTTTCACTTTTCACTTTCTATAGGGTTGGTTGATATTTCACCCCTTTATGGACACAGCAGCATAATCAGTGAATTGTTAGGAAATTTCAGTCTTCCCACCTGGGAATCTGATTCTGGAGGTCCAGGATGGGGCCCTGGTATTAGTGGGGATTTTTAAAAATCCCTGCAGGTGATTTTGATGTCCAGCTGAAGTGGAGAAGCTCTAGCTTATTTTTCTTGGCAAGATGTGTCATCTCTTGCTATTACTCTCTGGAGGGTCTCTGGGGGAGCTGGGAGTAGGTGGTATAGGGCTCTGACCAGAGGGTGACTGACTTCACCAGCACACACAGCTAGTGTTCTTCACTTATGAGAAAAAAAATTATGTGGCCTATTTTATCCCTCGTGGAATTTTTTTATTAATCCAAAAATGCCAGTTTATTTTTAAACCCGAAAACCCTAAAAACAAAAGGAGAAAATCTCCGCTAGAGAGAACCTCTTGTGCTGCAATTAGTATGCTAAAAATTAGCATCGTATAGGGGTAGTGAACAGTAGGAACAGTGAAGAAGCAGACGTTCTGTTCTTTCGCCCTTGTGGTCCTGCACACTTCAGTGCAGTGGACTGGGTCTAACCACAGACGCAGGACAGCAGACGCTGCTCTTCTCCACAAACCTGCCTCCCTGTCCAAGGTGCTCTTCCTTGGCAGTTTTGTTGACTTCCCTCTGCCGACATGCCAAGCAGGGACATTTCTTCTTTTGTATCTAAGTATGCAGCACTGTCATGAAGAGCTGACAGTAAAGCAAACAGGAGATATCTTCCAGTTTTCCTTAGAAAAGTTTCAATGTGCATAACACGTTTTTTCATTTTTTTCTGACTTACTCCTTTTTATCTACTCCCTTTTGAAACAAACAAAAAAAATAAGAATTAGGTGTTCAATTATGGCTGGGCACCTAAAGTGGAAATCTTTTGAGAGAAATTAAAAAAAAAAACTTTTATTTTATATTGGGGTATAGCCAGTTAACAATGTTGTGATAGTTTTGGGTGAGCAGAGAAAGGACTGAGCCGTAATATACATGTATCCATTCTCTCCCAAACTCCCCTCCCATCCAGGCTGCCATAAACATTGAGCAGAGTTCCATATGCTGTACAGTAGGTCCTTGTTGGTTATCCATTTTAAACATAGCTGGGTGTACATGCCCATCCCCGACTCCCTAACTATCCCTTCCTCTCATTCTCCCCCTGCCCCCAGCCCCAGCAACCATAAGTTCTTTCCCTAAGTCCGTAAGTCTCTGAAAGAAATAAAATTTTGAATTAAAATCTGAATGATTTCTCTGAGATGTTTAACTGGGGCATAGTTATCAGCACTCATAAACACACCCAGAGTGGTACACACATTCTGTGGTTAGCACTATGGTATTATCTGTCTGTACATAAAGAAACATTAATTATGAAATATAAGGTATAATATTTAAGTAATGTAATCACCAACCTCAGTAACAAAATAGCGTTAGGAAGAGGTTGGCCAAACATTTTGGCTCTTCTCATTGAAAAGGCATAGTAATGTTCTATAGCTCTTCCAACTACTATTTACTATTTGGATAAGTATTGCAAGACACAGGGCTCTTTCTACTTGTTGAATTTTTTTTTTCTAAATTATACTTGGCACTTCATCTTGAATTTCTAAAAATCTGGAGGGAACAGCTGGTGCTCTAATAAATATTCAGGCCAGCTATTTTAATGCTTTGTACTTAATTAAGTCGTCCTAATAAAAGAGGAATACTTGACTTAAGCATTTCTCAAAGTATAATGTTTTGCTTCCAACAAAAATTTCCCCCAACTGTTAATATTTCCCTGAAGCAGCCTTAAAACTTAATTCTGCCAAGTGAGTAGTTCTAATCACTTCTGAAGCATTTAATGCCAAAACTCAGTTTTCCTGTTTTAAGGTACAGTCCTATCAATATAGCCCAGCCCCTTCACTTATGAAGATTCCACAGTCATTGACCTTTTAGAAGAATTCTTTGTAGGGTCCAGTATTAGAGAGTGATAAAATGTTTACCTTGAGTTGGGCATTCTGGTGGTCTGGTGGTAGGCAGCAGTCTGGTGGTAAGGAGTTTGGATTCTGAATGTGTCTGAATTTTTACCCAGTTTTATTCCCAGACTTGTGATCTTAGGCTACTTACTCACCTTACGGTTATGTCTCCTCATCTGCAAAATGGCATCTTTAGTAGTAATATTAAGACCCAGCATCTATCTCATAGTTGTGAGAATTTAGAGGAGTTAGTATATATAAACTGCTTGGAATGATCGATAGGTATTAGCAATTATTACTCTTATTTTCCTCTATGCCTATAATTTCATTTTGGTGGGGTTTTCTTGACTTCTTTCAGAACTGTTACAGTAATCTTACACTGTAACATATATTTTTTTGTTCTCTGTAATGTTCTGCCTACATAAGTACATTCCCAAAATAACTAAAGGGAAAAAGGATCTAACAAATGTTCACAGTGTTCTTTTCATTGTAGTGAATGGCATGTAAGTCTTATCATGGATACCAGACCGTGAATTCCTGTTGATTGTTTGTTGTTAATGTTGCCATCTTTCTTTACCCAATTGGATTCACTCTTCATTTTCTTAGCAAAACCAGACTGTCTCATGTTGGTGTTTTGTACTGGGAAGTTGAGTTTCTGTTGTTGGATCTTGGTGTTAGGCCTAGCACCTGGGAGAAATAGAAACATTTTATTAAAATCTGTTAAATCTGGTTGTTTTGAAAATACCTAGATGGCTGTAAACATATGTGTTTAGCTTTTGTAGTATCCTAAGTCCTGTATATTTTAGTCATTGTTTTACTCTGTATTTCCAACACATTCTTTCAGGTTGTGAAGGTGAACACTGAGTTGGCGATACAGATAATTCAGAATTTCCCCTGGATGTCTTTCCTGCTGATGAAGAAGTAGGATTTTGGTCAGAACTCCCAGTATTCTTGCCTGGAGAATCCCATGGACAGAGGAGCCTGGTGGGCTGCAGTCCATGGGGTCGCGAAGAGTCAGACATGACTGAGAGACTTCACTTTCATTTTTCACTTTCATGCATTGGAGAAGGAAATGGCAACCCACTCCAGTGTTCTTGCCTGGAGAATCCCAGGGTCGGGGGAGCCTGGTGGGCTGCCGTCTATGGGGTCACACAGAGTCGGACACGACTGAAGCGACTTAGCAGCAGCAGCAGCAACGGTGTCACCTGATGCAGAAGACCTAGGCTTCTTTTTCCAAGCATAATTCTCTCTCTAACTGGGCTTAACACTAGGAGAAAGGGCCAGGGGATGCTAATTCAGTAGGTGCAAGGAGCGTAGGCCCTCATTCCCATGCTGAAATTGCTCAGAAAGCCCCAGCCATTGAAGGAAGAGAGGAGGGTGAAGGGAGGGTTAGGTAGAATTTTCATTATATTATTCATTAGTAAAAAAGATGATCTGTGTGGCACGATCGGATATTATAAGAGCACTTAAAATTTTTTTTAAATTGGTGGGTAATTGCTTTACAATGTTGTGTTGGTATCTGCTGTACAACTATGTGACTCAGCTATATGTATACATGCATCCCCTCCCTCTTGAGCCTCCTTCCATCCCATCCCCATCCCATCCCTCTAGGTCATCACAGAGCATTGAGCTGAGCTCCCTGCCTTCTACAGAAGCTTCCCACTAGCTAACTATTTTACACATGATAGTGTAGATATGTCAGAGGTACTCTCTCAATTCATCCCACCCTCTCCTGCTGCCGCTGTGTCCACAAGTCCATTCGTAAGAGCATATTTAAAGTCATTTTAGGTTACCCATATTTAAAGTCATTTTAGGTTACCCATAGCACCCCCAAAGTGCTGCTTTAGATTTGCTCACTGACCTCACCATCCATTGATGGTTTGTGACTTGCCAGGGAAGGCACTGGAGTTTCCTCTTGGTCCCCCTGCCCTCTGCTGGCTGAGTGTCTGAAGGATGGCTGATGAGCCAAAGCACCAGATCCCAAACGAATGGCCTGCATGGTTTCAGACTGACGTTTGTGCTACCCCTAGCGTTTCTCAAATTTTAAGTCACATGGGGATCTTGATTAAAATGCATTTTTTGGTTCGGCGGGCTTGAGAAGGGCCTAAGATCCAGTTCATTAACACGCTCCCAGGTGAGGCTGATGCTGTTGGTTCACTGAGCTCCTTTTCAGTTGCAAGGATCTAGACCATTTCAAACTATTTTTCCTTTAAATCGACTCCATTTTTAAACCTTAAATACATTTATTTAAAAAGGAAACTTGAAAAATATCACTATTCAGATGCATACAATGACAACTATATGGCTTGTTAATGTCTAGGTAGCTCTTGGTGCCTGCTGGCAGGCCTGAGTTACAGACTTATTTTCCTTTGCGACAGTGGAGGTTAACAAGTGTACCCAGTGCTCAACATCCTGGCATCAAATGGAGACTTTCTCCTTGACTAGACCAGAGGATTAGGAGAGAGTTGAAAAGGAAATGACTTTCTTCTTCTAGGTTGTTTAATGCTGTATTCTAAAACTGTCTCCTCTGTCACCAGAGGTCACCAGGGAATCTCACTTTGGGGAGCATTGCTTTTAAGTAATTTGCAGGAAGACATGCATTTATAAGCTGAGACCTATTAGTAAGATTCACAAATCTCTAGAGGGAAAATGACTGGGGGGATGTGTTCAAATTTTTGCCTACTCTAGGTTCTATTTACTATTGGGAAAAAAGAGGGGTACTCCCAATTTCTGAAGAGTTGCTAACCCCAGCCCCAGTGAATAATTACATCTTAGGTATAAAAGGGAAAATGCTTTGGGAAATTGGATTTTAGACGAACAGAAAGTCAACCTGAAATAGTTGGAAACCTATCTCAGTGGGCTTCTTCCTCTACTCCTCTGTCTCCTCTTCCTTCAATTTACTATTGATTATGTTCAATTTGGAATGAATTCATTTATTTGCTGCATTTTTTAGAATTTGTTTTTGTTGTTCAGTCGTTAAGTTGTGTCCGACTGTTTGTGACCCCATGGACTACAGCATGCTAGGAGGCTTCCCTGTCCTTCACCATCTCTTGGAATTTGGTTAAACTCATGTCCATTGAGTTGATGATGTCATCCAACCATCTCATCCTCTGTCGTCCCCTTCTCTTGTCCTCAGTCTTCCCCAGAATCAGGGTCTTTTCCAATTAGTCGTTTTTTCACATCAGGTGGCCAAAGTATTGGAGCTTCAGCTTCAGCTCAGTTAGAACAGGGTACTTTACTTACACTTTTCTATTGTAAAAACAATACATCAACATTAATATGCTTTTTTAAGAAAAAATTGTACTGCATTCCCAATAGTAACTTTCAGTTTAATTTTATTAAAAGTAGAGAGTCTTAGTCAAATCCTCTGAGAGCAGTGAACAAACACCCCCAAATAAACAAAAAGCCCATTTTAGAGTTTGAGTGGCAGGCATCTACAAGAACTCGAATTTAGTAAACCATAGTTACTTAACTTTGTGAAGTAAAAATGTGCTTTTCCATCACCAGCTTTTAAGCATTTCTTCTGATTTTACCAGTATTTCCCCCCTCAGGACAAAATTTAGAATAAGTATTTCAACATACAGAACAAATACCCTGTGAATAAACATCAATTTCACACAACAACAATGACAACAAAAAATCAATAAATCTGCTTTAGGCATTTGAAAGCCCCTGTACTTTTAAAGGAAGGAGTTATAGCGTTCAGTAACTGAAAAACAAAACCTTTCAAACATGAGCTCTTAGCTTTAGATGTTTTTCAGCATGACCTTTACTTGGGCAGAAAAATGTAGTTAGGAACTACATTGTTCCCATTGAATGTTTCCTTGAAGGTATCTGCTTATTCAAGGATGGATAGCAACTGCCCACATGACAACTCGTGTGAGTAAAGCTGCTTGGTATTTTTTTTTTTCCTAATCTCATAACTGCAATCCTGGGGAAATAGTGTTGTTGTTTTTTTTTTTTTTTTTTTCTTTTTAGTATTTTTAGCTTTGTCTGTTAGTTTTTGAAAGAATAATTTGAGTAAAGAGGTGACTCATGTGGCATTTTAATTTTTTTCCTGTCTGTAAGATTTAATAGTCCCTAGTATTCTTACTGTATTCTCTGAGAGTTTTACAGTTGCTTTCCAGTGAGGGCCTGAAACAACTGGATAAAAGTTAGAAAATAATGTCTTATTCATCCTTTTATAGAAATGAAAGGATTAGTTTCACTAAAAGGAGGACTGAAGTATCTTTTATATTTTTGAAATACATATATTCCATTTAAAATTGATATATACCCTTGGAATTTTTGCATAGTAAATGTTGATTTATGTCTTTGTCTTTTTTTTTTTTAATAAGTAGATATATGCTTTCTTTGGATAAAGAAAGAGACACTACTTAAATGACTATATGACCTCCAAATAATTTAATTGGCAAGAATACTGGAGTGGGTTGCCATGTACTTTTCCAGGGGATCTTCCTGACTCAGGGATTGAACCCAGGTCTCCTGCATTGCAGGCAGATTCTTTACCGTTTGAGCTACCTGGGAAGCCCTAATTTGTGATAAAAGATTAAAATTTCCTTATTATAGTTTCCTATAAAGATGCAAGGGCTTCCCTGGTGGCTCAGACGGTAGAGAACCTGCCTGCTAGTGCAGGAGATGTGAGTTTGATTCCTGGGCTTGGGAATATCCCCTGGAGAAGGGAATGGCTACCCACTCCAGTATTCTTGCCTGGAAAATTCCACGGACAGAGGAGTCTGGCGGGCTACATACAGTCCAGTGTGGGGATAGAAAAGAGTTGGATAAGACTGGGCGACTAACACTAACGGTATAAAGATGCAAACTAAATGAAACTTTTTTTTAAGTTAAAAATAAAACTCAAGAGATCATCAGTCCTAGTACCTAATACTTAAGCAGGAAAAAACACTGTTCTTGCTATTTTGGTTCTTGGATGAAGACTAGAAAATAAACTCTTTTGAAGTATGAAATTACTACAGCCTAGCTGGAGGCACCAACAAATCATTAATTATTGCTAGGAACCTTTCAGAATGCATTTTTTTCATTTCAAGCATCGTTTCTATTGAATCCCCCTCCTCCCCCTGCCACCTTTTCTGTGAATTTAATTCCAGAACTGAGAAGATAGGACTTTTTGCTTTGGGGGTAACTAAATCTCTTTCTCATACTTTAAAAAGGGTAGCCTGCTGATAAAACGTGGAAGGTTGGAATTATTTTGAAGAGGAATGGCTTTTCAAATATTTGAGTGTTCTTTGGCGAGTCTTTTCAGTGCTCAGGTGTGGGCACTCAGGTATAATTCTTGATTATATAATCTCAAGACTTACATATTGAAATGGACCTGAAAAATTGGTTCCACCTCTAGATATTGGCCCCCTTCCCCACCTTTTTCCCCCCTCTTAATAGAATCCTTTCTTTTTTCCCATCAACCTTTGCTTCAAAGCCCCCAATTTACAAAGCAGGGACAGCTGGTGTTCTGGGCGCAGAGCATCTCCGTGGGCTCTGCGGTTCCGGCCTCGCTGCGTGGGGAGAGCACGAGGAGGGGACGGCGGCGGGCGTCCTGGCGGATTTGATGTTGTGCTGAGGACGATGGAGAAGGTATCTGTGTACCAATTTATTCCTTGAATGAGGATGAAGTTGGCCTTTGACCTGGAGGCTGGGTGGTGGCTGAACTGCCCAAGTTTACTGAGTCCCAGTGCTCTGACCGCCTTTGGTTCTACTAAACAGTTTGGGGTGGTCACTTTGATTAACATCAACCTGGCTTATGTTAAGTAAGTATTCAGGTTATTTATTATGCATTATTCTTGTGCTTTGGAATGAGCAGACTCAAAAACTCCTCCTTCGTATGGATTCCATATGTGGCTTTTAAGTCAGCAGAGACAAAAAAGCTTCCAATTAAATTGCACCTAAAGTTGCACATTGAATAGATTAAGCTTGATGGCATAGGTATTACCTGAAATTCTTTGTCATCTCTAATATTGTTCATATTGCATTTAAACAAGCTATTAGGTGTTGGGTGATTCTGTGGTGATGAACTAAACCTACGAATTCACATGTGTCCTATTTAGGTTTTTTATTACTGAATGAATATGCCCATGGGATTTGTTATTTGTTTTGCACTGATGTGCTCCAGATAAAATTACAAGATGATTTTTAAAAAAACGATACATTTACTCTTTATTTCTTCCTCACCCCAGCTTCCCACTCCCCCTACCCTCTGCCCCACAAACAATGCAGAGAACATTAAGATGTTTAAAATAGGGGTTAAGGGTTCAGACATGGGCCTTGGCACTGCCAAGCTTTGTGACTGTGAACAGCTGTGTCATCATGCTGGTCTGTTTCTTATGGGCAAAAAGTGGCTAACAGTAATGCCTATCCCTAGGATAATTATAAAGATTCAATGAGATGCACAGGCCCAGCCTGAGGGCGCACGTGCTCCGTGACTGCTGACCTTGGAATCAGGTGTGGACCGGGTAACTGCTTGGGACAGGTGTAGGCTTTTGATTCATTATCACCTGGGAAAGGTGTTGTCAGAGTCCAGGAGCCTCAACTTGCTCTGCTAGGGAAGCGCTGTCTGTATGACAGGACTTTTCTGGCGGAACTTTGTTTCCTTTGGTGTTTCACCTACTGGAAGAGATTGTATCTCCAGGCTTCCTTTGGCAACTTCCTTTCCTTCCTTTCCTTCCTCTCAGATCTGTCTGACAGTTTAGGTTTCGAGCCAAGTAGCTGCTCCGTTCCCTTGCCTGCTGGACCCTGAATTCCTCTCCCCTCACGTTTAGCTGCAGCTGTTCATCTTATCCATTGTTGGCATGACCTGATCACCCCTCCATTTCTTTAATCACAAATACCAGCATTTCTCATGGCTTGCCTTAGAGGGTCATTTTGAGGCCACGGACCTACCTGTTTTTTTTTTTTTTTTTTTTAATGGTAGTATATGTAGAACATTACAGTTCCAATAAAATAATAATTCTAATAATAGAAATATGTCTGGAAAAATGCCTAAAATATAGCAGGTATCCAGTAATTGTTAACTGAAATAAGTTAATTTAATCTATAGTAATTTTCTTTCTCAATAACCATTTTTCATTTGATGTATAACTAATTTACATGTTGTGTTGGTGTCAGGTATACAGAAAAATGATTCAGTTATACATGTACATATTCTTTTTCAGGTTTTTTCCATTCTAGGTTATTGTAAGATATTGAATATAATTCCCTGTGCTATACAGTAGGTCCTTGTTTATCTATTTGATCCATAGTAGCCTATAATCGTTAATCCCCAAATCCTACTTTGTCCTTCCCTGTCCCCTCAGCCCCTTTGGTAACCATAAGTTTGTTTTCAATCTGTGAATCTATTTCTGTTTTGTAAATAAGTTCTTTTTTTTTTTTTTAAGATTCCACGTTATATGTGGATATCATATGGATATCATATATTTTTCTTTCTCTGTCTGACTTACTACATTTAGTATGATAATCTCTATGTCCATACATGTTGCTGCAAATGGCATTATTTAATTCTCTTTGGTGGCTAACTGTCCATTGTATATAAATACCACATCTTCTTATCCACTCATCTCTTGATAGACACTTAGGTTCCATGTCTTGGCTGTTGTAAATAGTGCTGCAGTGAACATTTAGGGTACATGTGTCTTTTTGAATTATGTTTTTTTTCTGGATATATGCCCAGGAGTAAGATTATAGGATCATATGATAGTTCTATTTTTAGTTTTTTAAGGAACCTCCATACTGTTCTCCATAACGGCTGCACCAATTTACATTCCTGCCGGAAGTTAGAGGAGGGTTCCGTTTTTTTTTTTTTTCTTTTGGTACACTCTCCAGCATTTATTGTTTGTTGACTTTTTAATATTGGCCATTTTGACTGGTGTGAGGTGATATCTCATTGTAGTTTTTATTTGCATTTCTCTAATAATTAGCAATAATGAGCATCTTTTCATGTACCTGTTGGCCAAATGTATTACTTTCTTAGCTTCAGAAAAAGATTAGCATCCACCTGGGCCCCTCTAAAAAATTTGTTATGCACAAGTAGGTATGTGTATGAAGTTTAATTTATTAATATATACCTTATTTTGATTATAATTACAGATTTTCTAATTTAATTTTTATTTAGATAGTTACAAGTTTTTGTTACAAATGGTGTTTTATGAGCTGTTGAACTTTGAGGAATCTGGCATTTTAAATTGTTTTCCACTGTATAGGAAGTAAAAAATATGTCTGAAAAATCACTGACATTATAATAAAAGCAAGCAGTTTCCCTCCCTGACGTTAGTGCCTTTCCGAGTGTGAGCCTTTGTCAAGTGGACTTTTGTCTTGTCTTTCGTTTCCCAAGTTATCATAAGTGATTTCTCTTCCTTCAGCTATATAGATGAAGATTTCTGGAATTAAAATTTTGCCCAGATTGAGACTAGCTTCTGTCCTGTTCACTATTAATATATAGTGGTTGTTGTTCAGTCGCCGTGTTCAACTTTTTGTGACCCCATGGATTGCAGGCACCTCTGCCATGGGATTTCCCAGGCAGGAATACTGGAGTGGGTTGCCATTTCTTTCTCCAAGGGATCTTCCCAACCCAGGAGTCAAACCCGTATATCCTGCATTGGCAGATGGATTCTTTACCTCTGAGCCACCAGGGAAGCCCCATATACACACATACACTTTATTTTTTAAATGTATTGTGCATTTCTAACTATAGATAAGTTTCCAAAAGTAGGGGAGGTGAAACAGGAAGGGAGTGGAGATGCAGAGGTGGTTTTGGCTACTGTATTGAAGGAGGGATATACTTGAGAGATCTCAGATTGTGCTGTTCAACAATTAAATTATGGGGTGTTTCACAGCACCTTACCAATGAAGGGCATAATGCGGCTGCTTTTGCAACCCATGGCATGAAGAGTATAGGGGGCCTCCCATGGAGGAGTTGTTGGGACCATGAAGCCCATAGGGACAGTCATTCAAATTGAGGAGAACACACAGGTTGCTTGGAGATGCTCCTCCACATGTCTCTTGTGTCCTCCCTGTCTTGCTGGGTGGTCTAGAAATGCTCTTGGGCCATTACTTAGGGTTGTGTTTGTGGCGAGCAACTTTGAAAGATGAGGTCATGTCTCTCTGGGACCAAGAGAAGGCTCACCTTCTGTTTGTTATAAAGCAGAGGTTCCACAGCTGTGACTCGGACATAACGCAGCACTTCTGTGGCTTCCTTCTGGGCGCCGCAGTGTCACTGCCATTGGACTTGGGGGTGAGGAGGACTGGCAGACATGGCGCCCATGCTGCCTGCTGTGCTGTGGATAATGCAGTCCTTTGTCTCTGACCCAGGAGTTTTATGTCTTCTGCCAGCTTCCATGAAACGGTCCTGAGGCTGATTTATTACCTTGGAAGTCGGGTAAAAGCAAATGAGGACCAGACACAGGTGTGCTGTGTATAAGTTGAATATATAGCCAGTTAAATGTGTTCAGATGTGTCCTATTTAGGACATAATCGCCTGGGCCTCACCTACCAAGAATGTGGTTAGGAAAGCCAAGTTTAGAAATCTCAGGGCTTCTCCGATTTCTCAGACCTGATGAGGGCTTCTCAGATGCTTCATAGCTGTACCCCTGGCCAGTGTGACTCCAGGGAACCAAAGGAGACCAAGGCACCCTTTTATCAAGAAGTGTAGCATCCTGAGTTAGAGAAGTAGGAGAGCTGATGCACAGGAATGGCTGATGTTAACAGTGCCAGGCAGCAGGATCCAGGATTATTGGTGGCAGTGGAGGAGGGCCCAGAGTACTGGGAGCCTCGGCAGCCCCAGAGGGCACAGACAGGGCAAGTTGCAGAGACTGTCAGGTGTCTGGCCCTGAGAGACAAGAGATGGGAAAGCCTGGGCCAAGCATAGGACAGAGCTGAGCAGGATCAGGAAGCGCTCATCTCAAAAGCAGGCTGGCTCTGCTGACTTGGATTGGGGAAGAGACTTTCTGTTTGTTTTTTGATACTTGTGGAATGAATTATTTTCAAGCAATCAGTGAACCGGCCTCTTGGAGAATGACACTGAGATCACCTCCAAGCCGGTATCAGTAATTTAGGGAAGCATTTGAAATGGCAACCCACTCCAGTATTCTTGCCTGGAAAATCCCATGGATGGAGGAGCCAGGTAGGCCACAGTCCATGGGGTCGCAAAGAGTTGGACACGATTGAGTGACTTCACTTTCTTTTAATTAACAGTGGTGTACCTATGAAAGCCAAGTAAGAACATTTGTTCAGAAGAATAACTTGGGTGTGTGTTTTTTCAAATAGAACTGTAAAAGCCTACTTACTGGTTATCTGCAGTAGGTATTTACTTCTTCATCCATCAAAAAAATAATATGTGTGGTACCTGTTGTTCAGTTGCTAAGTCATGTCCGACTCTTTGAGACCCCATGGAGTGCAGCACACCAGGCTTCCCTGTCCTTTACCATCTCCTGGAGTTTGTTCAAACTCATGTCCATTGATTTGGTGATGCCTTCCAGCCATTTCATTCTCTGTCACCCCTTTCCTGCCCTCAATCTTTCCCAGCACCAGGGTCTTTTCCAGTGAGTCGGCTCTTTGCATCAGGTGGCCAAAGTATTGGAACTTCAGCATAGTCCTTCCAATTAATAATCTCGGTTGATTTTCTTTAGGATTGACTGGTTTGATCTGCTTGCTGTCCAAGGAGGCCTGCCATACAGATTCTAGATGGAGAGAGGACTCTCAGGACTCAAATATATGAAATAAGTTGTTGTTATGTTTCCTACTCCTGTTGTTTCCAGTGTGAATTTTATCAGCAGCTAGTAAGAACCAAATTCTAAATAATATTTGTCATTCACTTAATGATATGCAAAAATGATTAACTTCCTTCAGTCATCGGTTGAAATCCATGATGACTGCTAGAATCTGGGGGATTTATAGATTAAGGTTAAAAAAAATCCATGGATGAGGAAGTGAACTTGGATGGGGAAATATCTTGGGAGTGACCCCCTATCCCTGAGGCCTGCCATCACTCATGGCTGCACAGGTTGTGAACTACACCACCCCCTGGGATGTTGCTCCCTGGATTGTGCACTGTGGCAGCTTGCATGCATTGGGCAGCCATCCAGAGGTTTAAATAAGTGGCCTATAAAGTGGGTGATCCTTTTAAGTTGAGTGGATTCAGACATTTCTGTTAGTGTGATAAGCACCACCTGTGCCTTTCACCCCCTGGAAGAGGAACCTGGTGGTGATGGTGGGGGCTTCTCATGGGGAGTGGGAACTTTCTGCTGAGGGAGAGGGTTCCCCAGGCTGACAAGGACTGCTCAGGTGTCTCAGGACCTTGCAGACTGAGCTAAGAAATCTCAGAAGAGAGTCTGCTGTCCAGCTGGTCATCATTGACACCAGGAAGACCTAAAGTCCTGCATATGCCAAACATCTCTTATTGTCCCCTTGAAGCTAAGCAAGTCATTTTTTCACTTTTATGTTAATAAATGAATAAGCTTGATCACTCATGTTCAAAATAATGAATCCCATTTATGAAGTAACTCGGCAGTTACCTTTAAATCTTGAATGCAGTATGTTTGTTATCAAAATGAAGGGTCTGCTAACCAAGTTCTTTTCAGTTTCTTAATCCAGTTACTTTTGCTGCTATTGTTTGGTGGCTGAGTCATGTCTGACTCTCTTGCCACCCCATGGACTGTAGCTCACCAGGCTGCTGAGCCACCTGGGAAGCGTATATATTTACTTTCTTTTAATTATGTATGTGAAGTGTTAGCTGATTTGAATGCACGGATGAAGAGAGATCATCTTTATATGGAAAGTTATTCTGTTTCATACCTCTGCAAGAAGTTTTAGGGAATAAAGACCTAGTATGAACATATAAATTTTCTTTTCCATTCTGATAGCATTCTCCCATAAAACCTGTAATTTTGCAGGCTGGATTTAGGAAGGGGCTAACCAAGGACTTGGGCGTAGATGTCCCCACCACATGGAGAGGCACCACCGTTGACTTCTATAGCAGCCCAGTTCTGCTCTGTCATTCAAATTTTGAGATACGTGAGCCAAGGAGAACCTTCATCTTTGGAGCTGGGCCTCTAGTCTGTCCCTATTCCCTTCCAGGTGAGCTGACAACCTCCCGGAGAGCCTCAAGGACCCATTTATTGTCTCTATTCTCCTTCCACTAGCAGAAGTCCCTATGTTTTACGGAATAGGATTTTGAATAGTGGGGAGGGCAATGGGACTTGGCGTCCTAAGGTCTGGGTTTGAATCTCACTTCTGTTACCTTCTAGCTATGTTACCCTGACTCATCTTAAGCTCTTTGACTCTTAGTTTCCTCATAGGCAACGTGAGGATGTTGGAAAACAATTCTCCATAAATCTCATGTTTCTTGCAGGATACTGCAAGCTGAGGTACTGACCACCTTTGTTCTGGATCATCTTTTCAAGGATGTTTGTAGAGTGAAAAAAATATCTGGGCTCCCTAACTTAAGGGTCCTGTCTTGTGCAGTTCATGATGTGATCCCTCTCTGCATGGTCCTGTGGAAATTGTTGCCCGGGGGACTGGGGCAGATGCTGTGGTACTGTATTGCTGTGAGCGGTGAACTGGCCTTTGTCTCTGACCCAGGGATGGCACGGATCCTGCTGGCATCTGGAACTGAAACCCCAGAACCTACACAGTACTATCAGCAGTGATACCTGCTCAGTCTTAACTCTTTCAGCATGTTCTCTCATCCTCTTCTCCACCACCTTCCTTGCTGTGATTCAGATCATCCGCATCTTCATTTGCAGGGTTGTAATTCTCTCTTCCTTCCCCCACACTCCATCTCCCAAAGCCTTCTCTAGTGGTAAATCTGATCTTGCTTTCACATCACCTGCTTTAAGCACTTACTAGCGTGTGTCTGCTCAGTCGTGTCTGACTCTTTGCAGCCCCATGGCCTGTAGCCGCTCTGTGCATGGGCTTTTCCAACCAATAACACTGGAGTGGGTTGCCATTTCCTCCTCCAGGGGGTCTTCCCAACCCAGGGATGGAATCTGCGTCTCTTCCGTCTCCTGCATTGCCAAGTGGGTTCTTTACCACTAGTGCCACCTGGGAAGCCCTTAAGTACTTAAATGACTTAGTTTGGACGGGATTAAAGTCAAACTCCATTGTAGGGGCTTTGCTTATTTCTCACCTCTCATCGGCATCCTGTTCCCCAGCCATACCTGTATGGAGCAAAGAGATAGGCAAATATGATGTCCATTATAAACTCTTCGGGTTCCCTGGGTTCAGTCTAGGTTCCCTGAGAGCATTCTGCTGTGATGCAGTCTGCTGTGTCTGCAGCTGCCACCAGGTTCTCTCTGCACCATCCTGTGGGAATAGGGGCTTGGTAACTGGCCCTTTGTAACTGTGAACTTATTTATGTTTGCTGACTATAACTTTGCACTTAGCTCTGCTTTCGGTGATTTGTCTGCCATTTCTGTCTGTGTTCTATCAAAGGTGTGGTATCTACCATAAAAAGTTGTAAAGACCAAAGAGGCTGTGAGTGCAGAGCACTTATCTCAGGGCCTGGGGGGCTGCTGCTGGAGCTCCTGTAGTTGTTCTTAGGAGAGCTGTTTCTAGAATTACAACCTTGGGAACGCTTTGCTAAACTTCCGCTAGGTTATCCCACCCCGTCATTTAGCTATACTTCATTTAGCCATTCTGTCCTTCTGCATATATTTCAGAAATGTTTTGAAAACCATGAAAAATACACCAACATCCACTACAGTACTGAAAAGAAGGAGCTTATATGTTTTGCTTCTGGCCGGTTGGATGGCGTGTATAGAGGGTGACTGCAGGATGCTCTCGGCTGCAGCGTGCCTGGCACTCTGCCTTTCTCAGTTTGAGTGGTTCTGGGCAATCTGTTTTGTTTCGTAGTCTCTCTTCTTCCTTTTAACACCCAGTTTTTCACCTCATAGTCTTTGATTCACAGCAAATTGTTTGTTTTTAAAAGGATACATCAAAGGTGGGTTTACACAGTTAAAATACAAGCTGGCTATTGTGAGTTTTACAAGCTGTCAGATCATATGGATTGTGTTCTGTCTAGCTAGGTCCGTCCTTGGAACCATTTTAAACAATGGTGAAAAGATGAAGACCTGAGGCAGTAAATCCCTCCCTCCTGTAGGGATTCTGTCGGTGGAATTACACCTCCGTGGGGCCCTTGTTGCAGTGGTCGTCTCTGGTGCTGATCCAGTGAGAGGGTCCTTTACCACTGGTCTTTGAGGTCTTTGTGGGACAGGACCTGAATGAGGTTTCATTCCAGGTCTTGACAGGGCCTGGCTCCTAGAAGGCATTCCAGAAATTGTTCTGCATGCATGAATGCCTAAATAAGAGAATGTGAGAGGGTCTGGTTAACTGTTAGCCCAGCTCAGACTAATTTGTTCCCACTTCGCTGATGTGGAAAGCTGTGCTGGTGCGGGAGCAGGGGCTGACAGTGGAAACTCGGGGTAATGGGAAATGCCTGTCTTTCTTGGCTTTTTCTCTGCTAGGCTCCCATCCTGCTTGACCCCTCCCTGGAAGCTCAGCAAGCGTGGCTATGGAGGAAGCCCTGAGTACTGTCACCCTGATTTCAGCTCAAACTTAGAGGGCTTTCCAAAGATTGGGTGTCTTCTGTCGCTTCTCCCACACCCTCCAGTTGGGTTGATAACCTCTTTAATTCCTTGATTCTCTTCCCCTATATTCCCTTCTCCAACTGTAGAGACTTCTCTCTGCTACAATTTTGCATGTCCAGGAGACTGTATTTCCTCTCAGACCCACAGATTCCTCCTTTGTGTTTTAGGACCTTTCTGTTTTTGAGTGAGTTGGAATATGTCTGGTAAGATAAGAGAGAGGTGACTGTATATTTTAAAAAATCCTACTGGGGCAAAGCATCCAAAACAGATTTTACTCTGTTCGTGGACTGCTTTTATAGCAAACACTTTGTTATCAGCTTCCCTGGTGTCTCAGATAGTAAAGAATCTGCCTGCAATGCAGGAGACCCAGATTCGATCTCTGGGTCTGGAAGATCCCCTGGAGAAGGGAATGGCAACCCTTGCCAGTATTCTTGTCTGGAGAATCTCATGGACAGAGGAGCCTGGTGGGCTACAGTCCATAGGGTTGCAAAGAGTTGGATGTGACTGAGCGACTAACACTTTCACTTTGTAATCACATACAAATTAAATTGCATTGAATGAACCGGTTTTATTGCAAAGAATACATTTACTGAAAAAGGGGAAAAAAAGTGCGCATATGCGTGTGTCAGTTGACAGTAATTGAATATTTGAAATCTGGAACACAGCACTCTCAGATAGGGAAACTTTACATACTGTCACCCAGACTTTGGTCCCAGACAGTCTTCCTTTGTTAGCTTATGTAGGGCCCTTGTGACCAATCTTGATAGTTGTGTGTATTTGCCTGCTTGTGCTTTCAAGGTCACTGGGGAAAAAAATCAGAGCTTTGCAAACTAGAGTGTATGATATGAATGTAAGTTGTAAGTAATTTTTACTGTGATCATTGTTATGTGCATGGAAATTCTGACATACAAGAGAGGCTGGACACTGTTTTATTTTCTATTTGTGATATATTTCCTGAAAAGCTAACCTTTTAGGGGTCATGATATGGGATGATATAACCACTGCAACCAAAATGATTCCTTTCCATTTATTTATCATAACTTCTCAAAGGGTGATTACTAATCATTTTTAGTTCTGTTCATCAAAGTGATGAAATAAATGGGGACCAGATGTGATTTTATAGATTTTCAATCCTAGATTTCAAATCCTAGGATTTGCGATTTGAATACCATTTCTAAAGATAAAAGGCAAACTTCCTGTATCACTCAGACCTCTTAATAACTTCATTTTCAATTGTATTATTGGGTGATATAACTAAAGGGGTCACGACAGACACTGAGAATATTGGATTGTTGAAGTGATTCTCTCTTTAGATGTGGTGAAGGATTCGTTGGTTTGTGGAAGAGGGATAATTGTGGTAGGGTAGTTTTAGCATTTGTATTTCATTTTCACATTATGTTGCTCAGGGTTTTAGAGGCTGCGTGAGCAAGGTTAAAAGACAAACCTCAGCATTTTAGGGTTGTTCTGTGTAAGGAACTGATTTTGCTGTCTTCTGTGCAGGGCCCCTGTTATTTTCTGGCTTAGCCTTCGTGGCAGCCTTTTCCCCGATCACTAGCATAATCCGACATTAAGTATCTTTAAATGGGCCCTCACTAGTCCTCTGACCAGCCGTTGCCCTGGTCTGAGCCTTCATCTTCCTGGCTTCGCTGGCCTCCTGCTCTTTCCTCCCTGTGGTCCACTCTTTGCCCTGAGCCATGGTGGTCCAGTCCCAGGTCTGATCATGACACTCTTATGCTTTGAGTGATCTCCTTGCTTTCCCGCTGCCCTTGGTCTCACCTGAGATCCTCCCTCTCATGTTTGCCTCACCACCCCCCCCCCCCCCCCCCCCCCCCGACCCCCTGCCCCACCCAGTTTGTGTCTTTATCCCCTCCTTCCTCCTCTCCCACTCCAGCCCTCTGGCCTTCCTTTTCCCTCTGAAACTCCTTCCTACTTTAGAGCCTTTGCACAGAGAGCACATGGAAACTAAGCTGCAAAAGTGTTAGTCCCTCAGTCGTGTCCAATTCTTTGCGACCCCATGGACTGTAGCCCATCAGGCTCCTCTGTCCATGGGATTCTCCAGGCAAGAATACTGGAGTGTGTAGCCATTTGCTTCTCCAGGGGATCTTCCAGGCCCAGAGATCAAACGCAGGTCTCCTGCACTGCAGGCGGATTCTTTACCATCTGAGCCACCAGGGAAGCCCAAATCTGTTAACCTTGGAATATTCTGTCACAACACCCAGGACTTTTCCTTCCAAGCACCCATCATAATCAAGTGAGATCATGATTATTTATTGGGGTGATGATGTGATTGTGCTGTGCACTGGTCAGTCAGCTTCGAGAGGGTGGGGGTTACCCAATAAATGTGACTTCGATGGTAATCTCAACACCCAGGGTTGCATGTGCTCAACAGGTCTTGGTTTTCTGCAGCACTTTTGGTTTATACCTGTAGTCCTCATGTAATGATTAATAGTGTCCCCTTTGACTTGGAAAATTATTCATTTTGGATGACAGGCTACATAGTGATCCTACCGAAAGCCCCAGGATGTTAATCACCCTGGTCAAGGGTTCCCCTGTCAGGCGTCTAGAGCAGGGGACCCTCACACAGGGTGGGAGAGGGAGAGGCTGTCATTGGGTTCTGATTCCGTCCCAAGGTAATTTACACTCTTGAAACCCTGGCAGCATATACAGATGTGCATGTTTTTAACATTTGCAAGAGTTGAGAACATTCCCTGTGCACCTGTGGTTTTAGAATGTGACAGTGGAGGCGTCGAGGCTGTTTAAAAAAAAAAGAAATGGAAAATAAACAGGGTAGCTGCAGGAAGGTGCTTCCTGCATCAGAGGCTGACAAGCTTTTGATCAGAAAGGGTTGAGGATGCTAACGGCATCTTTTGGGGCCAGCCAGCAAGGTCCTTGCCATCCTCAGACTCGGGCAAGCTGGTCTCCAGTGGGCAGTGTGTCTGGGAGTGCCTGGTGGGAAGCACAGAGCTCATCTGTGTTCCAACTTCCCCACCCATCTGTAGAGTCAGAGAAGGTGATGCGGACAGTGCCAAGCGATCTTGTTGAATTAAAAAAAAATACAAAAACCTGAGAGGCAGCATGAGGAAGGCCCGGGTTAGTGAGGTCTGCTATGGCCCAGGCCCCTGGAGACGCAGTTTCTTTGAGTCTGACTTAGAGCTGCCGTGTGCCCGCCTCAGGGAAGACTCTGAAGATGAGAGCAGGAACACGCTCCGCGAGACACTTTCAAATTGCTGGGTCCCATTAGGGGAAATGGGCTTTTGTGGCACTAGCCTGAAGATAATTTTTATCAAATCCCATCGCCTGAGGTCTCACAACGGCGACAGTGGCAGGAGCCCCTCTTAGACCTGGCTTCCCTGCACAGCAGCCCAGCCAGACGTTGGAGAGGTGGTTTCCTTCGTGCTGTCCCCGCAGGGCCGGGGAGCCCCCAGAAGACCCTCGGGCCCAGGCAGGCAGAGGTGCCAGAGAAGCAGACAGACAGCAGAACCACAGATGAGAGAGTGTGGGTGCACGCTCAGTTATATCCGACTCTTAGTGATCCCATGCACCATAGCCCACCAGGCTCCTCTGTCCATGGGATTCTCCAGGCAAGGACACTGGAGTGCGTTGCCATTCCCTCCTGCAGGGGATCTTCCCAACCCAGGGATCGGACCCACGTCTCTTATGTCTCCTCCATTGGCAGGTGGGTTCTTTATTTTTTAATTGAAAGATTAATTGCTTTACAGAAATTGTTGTTTTCTGTCAAACTTCAACATGAATCAGCCATAGGTATTATCACTGAACCACCTGGGAAGCCCTGATGAGAGCACAGGTGGGGTCATCTCGAGGATGTCCACTCGACCGGCTGGAAGCTGGGGCAGGAAGTGCGTGTTAAGGCCCCAAGCTTCTGGGATGTGCAGGTGGACCTCGAGTCCTGATGGGTTCCACGAAGCTGAATGCAGCCTGCCTTGCTCTTCTGCTGTCTTTCAGTCGGAAGGTTGTGTGCAGAGCGGGGGTCTCTGTTTGCTTCAGGTCAGCTCAGACCTCAGTATCAGCAGGTAGATGCGGGGCCTCGTGGAGACTTTGCCACTCGAGTGATTCAGCAAAGCCCTTGCAAGGTTTCTCTGTTAGTTAACCGTCTACAGCAGGCGAAGTTTGGATTGGCTGAAAAGAAAGGTGAAATGAGGTAATCGGAATTCTGTGATTTTTTTTTTTTTTTAAGTCCTGGCATCTTGTGTTCTCTGCCTACCAGAAATATTCCAGCAGAACCGTGATAATGCCTTTCATGTGCTAAGCCTTCCAGATGGCAGTTGCTCAGCCAGGGAGCGAAAGAGGGAGTGGTGTGTTGGAGATTTATGAGTAAGTTAATGCCCTTCCTCGCATGACCCAGTGAACTCTTGCTCGCTCTCTGTATGAGCATCCCAAAGTGCTCAGGCCTGCAGGGACTTTAAAAACCACCACCCCTCATTTTAACAGGCGGGTTCACGTTCCGGCTAAAAGGAGTGTGTCATTAGAGAGCTTAAGGTGCTTTCTCAGACAGCTTTCTGGAATCTGGGTAGACTGAGTTCCTTGAGGACAGAGGCCCTCCCTTCTCTGGGGAGCACCTGTGTGCCAGGGAGCATGGCGTTGGAATCCGTGGGCTCCACCTTAGTGCCTCACTGTTTGTGGGGTCCTGCCCCTGGCTGAGGCATCCTCCCCTTACTCTCTCGCTCCAGGGGTGTTCACTGAGCCTGCAGGCCTATGGCTGCAGTACAAGGTGGACTGGAGTTCTCGGCCTAGTGGAGGAAAGACATAAATACACATCACGGGAAGCAGTGTGTAAGCCTGAGGAAGGCGTGGTCAGGCACTGCTTCTCAGGAGGCTGTGTCACTGTGCGTTTTGAGGAGGATTAGGGATTTGCTGAGAAGGCAATGGCACCCCACTCCAGTACTCTTGCCTGGGAAATCCCATGGATGGAGGAGCCTGGTAGGCTGCAGTCCGTGGGGTCGCTAGGAGTTGGGCAGGACTGAGCGACTTCACTTTCACTTTTCACCTTCATGCATTGGAGAAGGAAATGGCAACCCACTCCAGTGTTCTTGCCTGGAGAATCCCAGGGACGGGGGAGCCTGGTGGGCTGCCGTCTATGGGGTCGCACAGAGTTGGACACGACTGAAGCGACTTAGCAGCAGCAGCAGCAGGGATTTGCTGAGCAGAACAATTGTAGTATATGTGCTGTCATGGCAAATAGATGGAAAACAATGGAAACAGTGACAGACTTTATTTTCTTGGGCTCCAAAATCACTGAAGATTGTGACTGCAGCCATGAAATTAAAATTTGCTTCTTGGAAGAAAAGCTATGACAAACCTAGACAGCATATTAAAAAGCAGAGACATTACTTTGCTGACAAAGGTCTGTCTAGTCAAAGCTATGGTTTTTCCAGTGGTCATGTATGGATGTGAGAGTTGGTCTATAAAGAAAGCTGAGCACCGAAGAATTGATGCTTTTGAACTGTGGTGTTAGAGAAGACTCTTGAGAGTCCCTTGGACAGCGAGTAGATCAACTCAGTCAGTCCTAAAGGAAATCAGTCCTGAATATTCATTGGAAGGACTGATGCTGAAGCTCCAATACTTTGGCCACCTGATGCGAAGAACTGATTCAATGGAAAAGACCCTGATGTTGGGAAAGATGGAAGGCAGGGGAGACGGGGACAGCAGAGGATTAGATGGCTGGATGGCATCACTGACTTGACGGACATGAGTTTGAGTAAGTTCCAGGAGCTGGTGATGGACAGGGAGGCCTGACGTGCTGCAGTCCATGGGGTTGCAAAGAGTCAGACATGACTGAGCCACTGAACTGAGCAGAATACTTTCAGTTTTTTGTTTTTTTTGTTTTCCCCAAAACAACAAACAGCCCCCACCACCCGCCCCAGCTTGCTAGGATGCAGCATGTTTAATGCATGTTACACTTGGGTGTGTGCCATATGGTGGACAGACATGGCTGCAGTGATGATGCCCTGAAAACCTCCTCCTTGCTCTGGATCCTGTTCTTGTTCACTTTGAGGGCACTTGCAGTGTCCCCTGGGTGCCCCTCTCTGTGAAGCCTTACAGTAGATACTTGGAGATTATACTTAGAGGTTGTTGTTTAGTTGTTAAGTCGTGTCTGACTCTCTTGTGACCCCATGGACTGTAGCCTGCCAGACTCCTCTGTCTATGGATTTCCCAGGCAAGAAGACTAGAGTGGGTTGCCGTTTCCTTCTCCAGGGTATCTTCCTGACCCAGGGATTGAACCTGGGTCTCCTGTGTTGGCAGGCAGATTCTTTACCAATGAACCATCAGAGAAGCCCACTCAGAGGTTTATCCCTGTTAGTTTTGTTCCCCCAACTAGATTTTAGATTCAGGGCAGGGACCACCTTGTAAACATGAGCACAAATACCATCAATGCATACACAGATTGTTGAGGCAATGCTAATTGAGTATTTTCGTATGTCATTATTACCTGGCTCTGCAAGTATGACAGGGCAGTTTGGCACTGACTCTTAAATATAAGCATATTAGATTTTTTTTTAAAGAAATTAAAAATTTGTGATTGGCCGCATATCTCCAGTTTGTTCATTTGTGGTCATCTGTTTAATTTGTTCATTCACTTACAAGGCTCTACCTTTGTATAATTCTTGTCTTTTCCTGCATTGAGGGTTTTTATTTTATCTTTTTAATGCTGTGTTTTTACTGTGCTGGGGGTTTTATTCTTCAAACTTGATAATTGTTTTGATAAATCTCTATCTCTTGGATACTGGCTTAGAGCGAACTCTTTTCTACCAAGTACTTTTTAGAGTGGTTGACCATAAACCATTTGAGAAATCACTGCTTTTATTAATGACTTTTGAGATTTAACTTAAGTTGATAATAATGGAATGTCCTTTGAGTAGAAAACTACATAAAACAGTGTTTCACTGTGCAAACCAGGGCAGAGATGAGTTTCTGATAAGAGAATATAACGTATCAATAATTTAGGTTATTGTATCAAGTAATGTAACGCCGGGCCATAGTGATTGTTTCTTCTTAATTTTTATATGATGTTTATGATGTGGTAGGCACTGTTCCCAAGTGCTGCTTGTATATTAACTTATTTAATCTTCCTAGTGACCCCATGAGGTGTCTTTGGGTTCTTTACATTGTACTGGTGAGAACACTGGGGACAGAAAGTGTGTGACTTGCCTGTGGGCATGGTCGTATGCCCATGGACAATTGCTCTGGGACTAAAGATATTCTGATTACATATAGCATGCAACTGGAAAATTGGGAAATATTTGGAAAGAAGTTAAAATATTCATTCTTTTGACAATTTAGGGCACTTGACGTTTGTTAAATTGTTTCCGTTACAGTATGTATGTATGATTTTTTTTCCTTTTTATTTTCTAAAGTGTAGTAAGATATAACTGTGGTGGTTAGTTTTCGAACTCATGTAGAGGGCTTCGAAAACAAACAGCTTCGCATTTTGATGAGCTGAGAGACTTTCAAAGGATTCCTGTTCCCACAGCAAAATGGTTTCAAATGATAAACTTTGCCTCTGACAGCGAGGCTTGTGTGAATGCCTTTGGAAGAATGTGAATGTAGTTGATTCTGCATAATGTTATTAACGTGTGCGTTCTCTCTGAAGTCTAATTAGTGCAGAATTTATTACATAAGACATGGTTCAGTTTTGGTATCCTTGCAAGTTGGGTGTTTTGTCGTTAGTGTTCTGGAGTTTTTCAAAGCTGGGGTTGCAGGTTCCTCCACTTTGAGGGACCAGGCAAAGGACAAGCCACTGAGGGTCAGACGTGGAGTGTGGTGAAGGGTCAGCCACCCTTCTGCCCAGTGTCTGTGGTGGGGGTGGTGGCGGGGCTGCTTGCCCACAGCTGATGGTTGCCCAGAGAACATGAGCCTGGGTTGCCAGATCTAACCAGTTCCCAGGAACAGTTAGAATTTCACGTTTTTAAAATGAGCAGTTTCTCAACGACACTGCTTTGGAATAAAACTTAAAAACCATCCAATCTCAGAGAGCAAGCTGGATTCCACATCCAGAGGATGGCAGGAAATTGGAAGGTGCTCTCCACCTCTCCATAGACCCCTGCTGTGGCATTGAACTTCTGCTTTCTCTTGCCTGTTGATGTTTGTACTGTACGTAGCTGCATCCCTGAGAAGTTGTATGTAAGCTAATTTCATTTCTTTCCTGTGTTTTAAAATAGCCTTTTCCCTTATTATGGAAGATCAGGGAACTTCTGGTGAGTTTTTTTGCGCAGTATAGTTCTTTTGTATGTTTGTACTAATGTGTTGTTTTAACTGGAGAACACTGGTAGTTTTCACATAGTGCTTGAGATGAGGTCATTACTTAGGCACCCTTTGGGTCACGCAGTCTTATGGCTGTGGTGTTCGTCCTAATACTATTTGACCTGTCAGTGGAGCTGTAGATGTTTGGAAGAGTGTTCAGTCCTTAATACTGGGTTCTAAATTCTAGTCATGTTGCCTGTAACTTCCAGTTTCAAAAAAAGAGACTATGTCAATCTGTTTCTTGATACCCTAGTGCTGTTCCACACCCCCCACTCTTGTTTTATATTTAATCATTCTCTTTGGCTCACAACAACAATCCAGTCCAAAGATTTACTTTTGCTGTTTCCATCCCCATCATTATTTTTATGTGAGAAGTATGTTTTGAGTTACAGCAATTCATGGAGATCAAGCCTCTACTCTGTAGGGAGAAGAGAGATGTCATTTACTACAGAGTTTATACAGACGAATGTCCTGCCGCTTGCTGGGTTTCCACTGTGATTCACGGGGTTTATTTGTGTTACACTTAAAGAAAAATGACCATATTTGGCCTGACTCTAAGCCAAGAAGCTATGGGCCCAAAGTTTTTCTTGGAGGAATGGGGGAGCAAGGGGAATAGAAATATTTGGAAGAAATTTCCCTTTTTCCTCCTATTTTATTCATTAGGCATTTAATCCATAGATTATTTAATGCATTACATTCACTCATTCACTTGTGCTTTCTTCGCCTCCCCCTCCCCCACCACCTTCTTTCTCCTTTTGAAACAATTTAGAACTTAAGGGAAGTTGCAAGAATACTAAAAAAGAACTGCTCTATATATATGTACCTTTGCTGATGGACTCCAGGTTTCTTTAGTTTTCCCAATAATGTCCTTAGAGCAAAAAGATCCAGTTCAGAATAGCCTAAGACATGCAGCTACTACGTCTTTCTAGTCTGCATCAATCTGGAATAGTTCTTAATTCTTTCCATGTTTTTCGTGACACTGCTTTTGAAGATTGAAGGCCAGTTGCCAGAGAGTGTCCTTCGTTTTCTTAGAGGGTGTTCTCTGTTCTTCCTTCGAAATCCAGCTTGCGTTACTTTCTCTGAGAGGAGCTGGGCTGTTCCCATGAGGAACTGGTTGTCTCTCCTCTGGTTTCCTACAGCACTCTGTTAATATCTTTATTTGAGCATTTATGATACTCATTCATTCATTCATCTATCCAGTGAGTACTTTTAACTTCTGTGTGCCAAGTGGGATGCATTTAGGATCAAAAGAGATTGGAAAAAAAGAAAAATGCCTGCTCTGAAGCTTACATTTTCAGACACTAAGAAAGATACAATAAGTAAATTGATAAGGAGACTTCCCTAGTGGTCCAGTGGCTAAGACTCTGCACTCCCAATGAAGTGGGCATGGATTCAACCCCTGTCTGGGGAACTAGATCCCACATACAGCTAAGAGTTCTCATGCCTCAACTGAAGATCCCACATGTTGCAGCTAAGACCAAAACAGCTAAATAAATAAATGAATATTAAATAAGCAAACTAGTAAGTATTTCAGATACTGATAAGTGCTAAGAGAGTAAAATTAGGAAATAGTGTGCGTGGAGGGAGTGGGTAGGTGGAGTGCTTCTTGATAGGGTGGCTGGGTGATACTGGAGCAGAAGTGATGTGATCTGACTTATGCTTTAAAAAGGAACCCTCTGTTGCATGGAGGGACTTCCCAGGTGGCCCACCTGGGAAGAACCCACCTGCCAATGCAGGAGACATAAGAGATGTGGGTTCGATCCCTGGGTTGGGAAATTCCCTTGCAGAAGGGAATGGCAGCCCATTCCAGTACTCTTGCCTGGAGAATCCCGTGGACAGAGGAACCTGGCAGGCTCCAGTCCATCCTTAACGTCACAAAGAATTGGGCATGACCAAAGCGACCGAGCATGCAGGCACGCACACTGTTACATAGAGAACAGCAGGTGTGTAGGGATGAGGAGAAGGGTAGAACCAGGGAGGCCAATTAAGGGGCTGCGATAAGCTCTTTGCATGGTTGTCTGAATCCTGTCTAACTTCAGGATACCTGAGACTTGCATGCACTATTTGAGTGATGCGGAGTTCTTCACCAGGAGTGAAATTCGTTAGCCTTCGCCTGTGTCAGCAGTTGCCTCCGGTGCTTTTCATGTGGATGGTCCTTGAACCACAGGTTGATAAATAGAGTAACAAGTGATTTTGGAATGAGTGAATAATTGGTTTATGGAATATCCTTTAGAGACACTTGGATATGAAGTGTTTCCACTCTTATTGACTCATTTCTTATAAACATTACACAAAAAAATTACTCGTGGTAGTATAAATTTCCTCTTGAAACTTATCTAGTAGGTAAGGATCTAACTAGGCAAAGCTATTTTTTTTTTTTTTAAAGATGAGATGTGTGTTTTATGAAATAAACGTACTATTCTGACATGCTGTTTTCCTGCCTCCAAATACAGGGTTTCAGAAGGAATGAATAAATTGTGCTAATAGGATTCATTCACAAAAAAAGTATTAAATGTATTCAAGAGGAAATTGGATTCAGGGAGTAGTAGGTTGGCTGAAGCCGTTAAAGATATGGATGAGTATTTTAGAGCTGGAGAGAACCAGATCTGGCTTGCATTTTACTGTGCTGGAGGTTCACAGGACATGTGTCAGAAAGAGCCCTGGAAACAGAGTTGAGTGTAAAGCATTAAGGGATTTCTGTTTCTTCTCCTTGGTGAAGTATGTTCAGTCTTGCGTGGGTAATCCCGGGTTCACCGTGAAAACAAGTTGTGCCTTGTTTAACTGTCTAGTGTTGTGGTCAAGAGCACAGACTTTGGAGCCAAACTAGCTTTGAATCCTCCGAACTCTCTCTGTGACTCCGGGCAACTCCCAGACCTCAGTTTCCTCATTTGTTGTTCAGTGACTAAGGCATGTCCCTCTATTTCTTTACAACCCCTGGGACTGTAGCCCGCCAGGCTTCTCCGTCCATGGGATTTCCCAGGCAAGAATACTGGAGTGGGCTGCCATTTCCTTCTCTTGGGGAGCTTCCTGGACCAGGGAGCGAACCCCTGTGTCTTCTGCATTGGCGGGCAGATCTTTACCACTGAGCCACCTGGGAGGCCCTAGTCTCCTCACAAGCTCATTGTGGGCATTACTGTCAGTCCTCACAAGGTATGGAGAACAAGGTTGGGCATATTGTACTCGTTCAATGATAAGTAACATTTCTCTTCCAGCCTCTATTACTGGTATTACTAATATTATATTTCAGCGCTTTCAAATCATATTTTGCCTTCTAGCATACTACAGATTTTCAGTTGTTGTTTTAGGATGAGTGTGGTTATTGTGGCCAGAAGTACGTTCTTGCATGCCTCTGTGTATACGAGGAATGTAAAGGCTTCTGTGCAGTGTTTGTCCTTTGTATTTATGACCAACACTTTTCTGGAAGTAGGTTACCGTCACTTTTGTAACATTGCTTTCCCCCCGCTATGAGAGAGCACACATACCTGCTTCCGGGATGTGTGGAGAGAATTAACGACTGAGTTCATATTTGTGGCTCTACTCCATTAAGTGCTAATTAACATTACTTACTGCTCTTTTATAATCTAAGTGCCATCATCAGGCTGATTCTCTGAACCAGGGGCATTGAGAGGACTCTTATGTACTGTGGGAGATGGTATTTTAGAACACATTGGCTGTTTTATTACTTCCACATCTAAAACATAATGAAAATTACTTCCCATATCTAAAATTTTTCTACCTCCCCAACAACAACAACAAAATCATGTAACCGCTTCTCGTAGAACTTTTAGTAATAAAATGTTACTTGGTAAATAAGTATTAAGTGTTTGTCTTCTGGAAGATCACTGCCTTTCAATTTTGACTTTATTTTTTGTCATCATTGTGCTGTGGTTACGTCTGTACTTAGCAGTAACATCCTGAGAAGTTCCACAATAGGTTTTTGAAGGCCTAGTATGGTAGAGGCAGTTGTAGTATTCTGGTTTAAAATTTAAAAAAAAAGGTTTGAATTTCAATTTCTGTGTCACCAGAGGCAAGATTTGGAGTTTCTACACTTCCAGACCTTTGTCTGTAAAACAGGGATAATAATACCTTTGGAATAACATATGTCAAGTACCAGGCACAAATACCGGTGCATGTGGCTAACTGGCTAATATTCATAGTGATTTTATTACTTTTCCCAGTGTGATTCAGTTGTCTAATGTAACTGGAACCAGTTTCCTAGTTTTCTTGTAAAGCAGAAGATATGTTTTAGGCTCTAATGTCCATTGGATTTCTGCCAGCCATGGACTTATAAATAGCTAATTTCCAGGCTTACTCTGGAAGGACATCTCTTCTATCAATTGGTAATATTGAATCTGAAAGGGATATGAATATAGAGTGAATAAGGGAATTGTGTGTTTTGTTCAGATAAAGTAATTCAGTGTAGTGTGATTTTACATTCCCCGATTTTGTATCAGTGTGGCAGGTCACCAGAGGACCAGGCTATCAAAGCACAGGTCTGTACCCAGATGTATCCCAAGAGGGTTGCAGACTTGGTTCCTCTCTCTCCACTTGAGACATTGTTTAACCCCAAGAGATCTTTGTTCACCTAGTTAGAGTTAAAATTCAGTTCCTTGTAATGTAGGCCTGAAAGGTTTGGCTACACCCTCTAGTGATACGTAAAGCTTTATAATCTCTGATATGACTTTTGCGGTCTTCCCTGTAGCTCAAGTGGTAAAGAGTTTGCCTGCAATGCAGGAGACCAGGGTCCGATCCCTGGGTTGGGAAGATCCTCTGGAGAAGGGAATGGCAATCCACTCCAGCATTCTTGCCTGGAGAACCCCCTGGACAGAGGAGACTGGCAGGCTACAGTCCGTGGGGTCGCAAAGAGTCGGACACGACTGAGCAACTAACGCTACTACTATGGCTTTTGAGGAACAAAGTATTCTAAACTGTAATTTTAAAATGGGACAGATGTTATTACAGGTTTATTCTTAGGATTCTCATCTTTTGATTTGCCGCTGTAATTAAATACCTACTTCTTGGCTGGGAGGGTGGGTAGAGCAAGGATTTTTTTTCTGCTTGAATCGCTGAGGATTTCTTACTTTGAAGTCATGCGCAGCTGTCCTCCCTGGCTTTCAGACGCTTTGATGAGACAATAGGAACTTGTTAAGTACATAACCAGATTCTTTCCATGCGGCTCCCTGATGGGAGGTCTATTTTAAATTAGGTTTGATATCCAGACTGAAAAGCATTTATTCACCAGTTCTGATAAAAGGTCGAGGAGTTTAACCTCTCACAACATTAAGACTGAGGGAACTAAACCAGTGCCTCTCTATTACACTCCACCTCCCCTCCCCACTGAAAAAGGAGTGGGGGGCAGTAGAGGAAAAAGGAAAAATGTAGGAAGAAGTAAAATGGTACTTATCTGATTCTTAAAGTAGAAGGACTTAGACTTTTTTCAGATCTTCTGTTTCTTATTACAGTTTTCTCTCTCTTGTTCTGTTGTCTTTTTTTGATTGTTTGTCTCCTTTCTGTTTTTAATCTATGAGTTTTACAGTTTTGTTAGATCCGGTTTATCATGCTCCTTTTCACAGACTCGGTTTTCCTTTCTCCCACCATTCATTTGGAGCTCCTAAAAGATAGGACCTAGCCTGTCTTTTCCTGCATTCTGTATTTTCTCTTGAGAATCTCCTCCATGCTTCAGGCTGCTGAGTCTCAGAATTTTAAGTCCGAGCTGACTGGCCTCTTGTCTAAGACGCTCCTGGCTGACGTTTCCACTTGAATGTTTGAAAAGGCATGTCAGAGCCAGGAGTCCCAAACGAACTCAGACTCTTTCACAAAAGTTGATTGCTATTTGTTTCAAAGCACACATCTGATGTTTACCCCATTTGCTTAAAACTTTCCAGGCAACCCTAAGACATCATTGGTGGGAATGGAAATGGTGTAGCCACTGTGGAAGACATTTGGTTCCTCAAAGAGTTAAACAACGAATTGCCGCAGGACTCCGCAGATCCACTCCTAGGTATATTCACCAGAGAAGCAAACGCTGGTGTTCGTATAAGATATGACTGGGGATGTTCGCCAGCACTGCTACACGGAATACCCCAAAATGGAAACAACTGAAATACCATCAACTAATGAATGGATAAATAGAATACATACAATGGAATATTATTCTGCTGTATAGAGGAATGCAGGCCACAGCATGGATGAACCTTGAAAACGATATGTAGCGTGAAAGAAGCAAGACACACAAGGCCACTTAATGTATGATACCATTTATGTGAAATGTCCAGAAGACGCAAATCCATAGCGACAGAAGGGAAAGGATTAATGGTTGCCATTAATAGGGAGAGAAGGAGAAGGAAATGGCAACCCACTCCAGTGTTCTTGCCTGGAGAATCCCAGGGACGGAGGAGCCTGGTTGGCTACAGTCCATGGGGTTGCAAAGAGTCAGAGGCTACTGAACCTCTAAACAGTTACTTACTTAACGAATTATATATACTGTGACCTTCTTTGGAAATAAGGTCACATTTTCTGGTCCTGGTTTTGACTTCATATGAATTTTGGGAAGACCAGAATTCAACCATAAAAGTGACTTTTATGTGAATTTTTGCCTCAATTATAAAAAAACCAAAACCCTAAAAACAGCCCTCCAGGAACTTCTCACTGCTGACAAGAGACCACAGCCTGAACGTGGTCTGCCCTCGCCTTCCTCGTCAGCCCTTTGCTCCTTTTTCCCTCTGTGCTCCGGCCAGCTGGCTTTCCCCGCTGTGCCAGGCATGCTCCCTCTGACCGCAGGGCCTGTGCTGCAACCTACTTTTATTCCTTTTGGACCATCCCCTTGCTTTGTGTTTGTTGGAAGCCTTTTCACCCTTAAGATCTCAGCTCTGATGTTCCTTGTGTGTGTAGGACTCACTGGTATAAGGCAGGCTGTTTTACTACAGACACTACCTCTTATCACTGGGTAACAAAGCGCTCCAAAACTTCCTGGTATTGAACAACCATTTTGTTATGTTCTTTGATCCTGTGGGCCCAAACCTCAGACACAGTGAAGACGGCTTGTCTGTCCTCTGTGATATCTGGAGCCTCAGCTAGGAGATTTGAGCCTCGGAGGCCTAGACTCATCTGAGTGCATCTCCCCTCATGTGTCTGGAGCCTTGACTGGCATGACTCAAAGACCAGGCTTGGCTGGGCCTGTTGACCAGAGCTCCCCTCCAGGGTTTCTTCACGTGGCTCAGACCTCCTCATGCAGGGAGTCCTTGGGGGTAGTCAGAATTCTTACACAGCACTTCAGGGCTCCAAGACTGACTATTCTAGTAAATAAAAAGGAGCAGGAAGCAACATGACTTCTGTGACCTCGCTTTGCAAGTTACATAGCATCGTTTCCACCCGACTGTAATAATGGAAGCTGTCGGAGCCTACCCAGATTCACAAGCGGACACAGACCTCACCTCTCAATGGGAGGAGTGTCAGAATCTGCAGCCGTGTGTAAAGCCTGCCATGGTGCGCACCGATCTGTGTTCCTTCGCAGTGCTGCTTTGCAAATCACTCCTTTGTGTCCTTATTTGATTCATTTCTGCCTTTCCAACTAGGCAGTCAGCTTATTTTGCTCACCCTAATATTCCCAACATCGAACACAACAGATGGCACATCATAGGTGCTTGGTAAGACTCTGAAATAAAAGTTGACTGTGAAAAATTGAAAAAGGTAGCAGGGGAAGACATTTGCTTAGATCGTAAACATCACAGGCATTCGTGGCTGATCCGAGCACGGTCACCTAAGTAAGGGTGCCCTGTGGCCCGTAGCTTTATTGTTCCATCCTTTTGATCTTAGCTGTGGAGCAGTAAATCTGTGGCTGCCTTGTGACTGTCGATATTGCATGAGGTGCCTGAAAGTTGCTGCCCAGGAGAAAGTCATATTGATGTCTGCAGTAAAACATGGCAACAGTAGTGTAAGTGAAGCCAAATGTTTGCTGAATGAATCCCCCCAAAGAGAATAAACAGCATTAAAAATTTAAGGTTTAAATAGGCTAATATTAATAGGGTTTTTGTTGTGTGTTCACAGATTTCTGTGCTTGTTAGGTGAAGAAGGGGAGGTTAATAAGGGATACAGTTTCTTTTTTTTTTTTTTTTAACCCACTGCCTACCAGAGCTGTATGGTACTGATCATGTTTATTTAACATTCTTTGCAGAATTTAGAATGAGAGTCTCCCTCTCATCTCCTTGGCTTCCCATTTCTTTTAAAAATGTCAAGCCTGAGACAGATGCACACGTAACTTTGCCAGGCACACGGTTCCCTTGTCCCCCCAGCTTCTGCACAGCTGCTTGACATCTGTGCTACAGACTTGGTAGATGAGTGCCAATTTCCCTTCCTTGCCTGTGAAAAAAAAGATTTCAGGGAAGTCATTTACACAGAAGCTCATAAAATGCAGAGGGATACAGTTTGATAAAGTGCAGTTTTACTTTTTGCTCCCACACACCTACGCTCCCAAGCCTGAGTGGAGTAATGTTAAGAACACTGGCTTTGGAGTTACATGGACCCAGCTTTGACCCTTGACCCTGATGCTTTTTATTGATGTGACCTTAGGCAAGATAGTTGCCCTCCAGATGCATCCTTCACTTTAAAACTGCTGCTAAGTCACTTCAGTCGTGTCCCACTCTGAGACCCCATAGACGGCAGCCCACCAGGCTCCCCTGTCCCTGGGATTCTCCAGGCAAGAACACTGGAGTGGGTTGCCATTTCCTTCTCCAATGCATGAAAGTGAAAAGGGAAAGTGAAGCCGCTCAGTCATGTCCGACTCTTAGCAACCCCATGGACTGCAGCGTACCAGGCTCCTCCGTCTATGGGATTTTCTAGGCAAGAGTACTGGAGTGGGGTGCCATTGCCTTCTCCGACTTTAAAACTGAGGAGATAATAATAGAGCTGTTTAGAAGAATCCAGTGAGACTGTACTTACAATCCTAGGGCAGTCTGGCACACAGTGAATGCTCAACCAGTGTTAGTTTATGACTATTATACAAATGGAGCTGCTTGGGGTTTACTTGGAATTTAAATGTAATGGTGTTGGAATGGCTTTCAAAGAATGTTCCATCTTCTGGTTTTGCTCTTAATTGGAAACTCAGTTTATGCAGTTTTTAGGTCTGAGATATTTGTGTGTTATTCGTGTGATTGTTTCTACCTTGTCTTTAATACTTAAACAACTTTTGCTTTGAGAAGTGACTGTTAAATCTAAACTGAAATGGAGAAATGGTTTAAAATTCTAGGACTTTTAACAAACGGAATGTGTTTTTCTGGCATCTACTGTGGTTAATGCTGCCGGACAGAATACATGGAAGGGTTTGGTTCAGGATGTCTGATGTAAAACCAGTGGCCCCCTCGCTTCTGGGCAAGGTCACCCGTGAGAAGGCCTCATCCTTGGCTCCGAAGGCTGTGGCTAATCCCCACTTGTGTAACCAGGGACAGTGGCAGATGCCACGGTGTGTTTTGAAGTGAAGTTGGAGGAGGGAGGGCTTTGTAACAGATGGTTTCTTGATATCTGGGGCCTGTCCAGCTCTAAGCTTTGAGAACGATGGGCTGGACCCCGAACATGTGCATGTAGTCCTGACTGCCAGAGCAGGAAGTGAGGGCCTAGGGTGGTGTGTTCGGGGCAGCCGCTGCCGCTCAGCTGGTCGGCTGGCCCTGCAACACTGCCTTCCCGAGGTTTGGTGAGGCCGTTGTGTGTGGTTCAGTAACAAGCCATGAGGTGGGAAACCCAGCCTGGAATCCGAGAAGGTCGTAACCACTTGGGAGCTGTTGGCCTGTTTCGGAAGGAGTGTCAGCTACTGTGCCCCGCGGTACTCGTGCCACCTTGGGTGCGGATGGAGATGTGTGAGCGTGGGAGCTGAAGATACATGAGTCCTGCATCCATCTGCCTGGTATCCTGGCTTCTGTGGAACAGTAAGCACTGCTTTGTGGGAGGGCTTGGCTGTCCTCTTTGACATTAGTCTCCAGAGACTAGGAGCTTATCCCAGACTCTTCTAGCATCCTTTGATACCTTTTTGGAATGATTAGATCATTCTTGGCTGGGTCCTAGTGTTTGGCTTGCCACTCACTGGCTGGGTGTCCTTGGACAAATTACTTTATCTCTCTGTGTCTAACTCTATCTATATAATGAAGAAGCTGAGCTAGGTATGAGATGACCTTTAATGTTCAACTCTGATTAAACCATTTTATGTATATATTCATATATCTTGGTATTTGCTTCTTTGACTACTGGGCTTCACAAATTTGCTTTGGTACAAAATGAGACATGCACTCTTTCTTTGCATTTTAATTCTTCCCTAAAGACTCAGGTGGTACTTCCCCATATCTAGTATATGGTGTAAAATTTTAGAGGTGTATTATTGCAGTGGCAGTAGAGGCTGTCTGGTCAACTCTGTCATGTTGAGAGAGTCTGAGACCCAGAAAGGTTTTATCACCTGAGACTGCCTCTGGACCCCACAAGGACCAAAGCTGTACTTGGTTCACCTTGACATCTCCAGCGCCTCTTGGGCATCACATCCAGATAATTTCTCTATCAGTGCTTGTCAGAGTGCCCTTAGGTAAAGATGATTCAAATAAATTCTCACCTGATTCATTAGGTTCTAAAATGTCAAGTCACCCATGTTCTAAAGTACTGTTTTTAGAGCCAGTGCCAGGAGCCTTGGGTTTCTTCTTCTGCATGGTCTAGGTAAACATGGGCTGATTCTCAGGAGTTGGGCTCAAGCCCTGGAAATACTCTTCATGAGAGGTCACTTCTTTCCTCCTCCTCCTCTGCTATCACTTTTTTCTCTGGGGTTTTAATTTGTATGAGGGGTCCGAGGAGTGATGCACATTCTGTGGAATATGCAAGAGAAGCAAGAGCTAAGTGGGTTGGGTTAATAAGGAACTAAGAAACCATTGTGAAGGAAAAATGCAGCCAGAAAAGCCTTGGAAATCTACCTAGTGTGTGGATCTAGTTCTTGTGTGAAGCTCTGGGAAATTGGAAACATTCTCTAGAGACTGCATGCTGCTGCTGCTAAGTCGCTTCAGTCATGTCTGACTCTGTGCGACCCCATGGACGGCAGCCCACCAGGCTCCGCCGTCCCTGGGATTCTCGAGGCAAGAACACTGGAGTGGGTTGCCATTTCCTTCTCCAATGCATGAAAGTGAAAAGGGAAAGTGAAGTCGCTCAGTCCTGTCGGACTCTTCGCGACCCCATGGACTGCAGCCCACCAGGCTTCTCCATCCATGGGATTTACCAGGCAAGAGTGCTGGAGTGGGGTGCCATTGAGACTGCATACACATTGTCTAAAGTGAGTTTCAGGGTCTTTGTCTTGCTTCCTCTTGACTGTCATTGTTTTTACTTACCTTGCTGCAGGCATCCAGTGCTCTGTATGCCATCTCCTAGGACTCTGCTGCCAGCCAGATTTGGCCATTTCTGCTTTAATTCCACCACTTCTTCCTAATTGAAATGGACACATTTACCTTTTTTCTTTTTTTAAGGATGCAGATAGTTCTAAGTATAACATTTCTTCCAAGTATAAATTTCAGTAAACAGTAACAGAAAAAAAAAAAAAAGGTTGATAAAAGGTTTGTAATTATGCTACACAATAGCAGATTAATTACTTGAGTATGTTCTCTCATTTTATAATGTATAGTCTAAATGTGGCTAAGTTTTAAGTTATGTCAAGAAATTAACTTTGAGCCATCATGTGATAGCTGAGAAATAACTTTGTGGGAGGAAAGATAAAACAAGAGATGGCTTCTGCTTTCTAATGGCACTCACTTTCTGGAATCATGTCTCTAAGCTCCTCTGGTTTCCTTGAGGATCTTCCAGTCTCCTCCGATTATCTCCCTTCAGTCTCCATTGACTTTAATCCTCTTTTGGCCTTCTTGATTCAGTATCTAAAAGATTTAGCACTAAGTCTTGGCTGTCTTCTCTGCATACCCCACCCTCCACCCTGGATCATCCCAGACACTCCTGGACTTTAAACACCAGCTGCATGCTGCTGCTGCTGCTAGTGCCTCCCAAACTTACATTATTTTCTTCCTTCTAAGACCTTAACTTGTTGTTGTTCAAATAACTCTTGAAATTCTTTCTCAGGTACTTAAGAGGAGCTCCTTCTCTTGAGATGTGTTTTAACTCTTCCAGTGGATGCATGTGGGTTAAGCCCTCCGTAGTAGTAGGTTTGAGGTACCCATGTGGTGGCGGTTTAGTTGCTCAGTTGTGTCCGACTCTTTGCAACCCCAGAGGACCCCAGGCTCTGCAGTCCATGAGATTTTCCAGGCAAGAATACTAGAGTGGGTTGCCATTTCCTTCTCCATATTCTAAGGTATTAACTTTAAAAAACATGTCTGAAATTCCAGGGAGTCCAAGAATCAATGTGTATATTTAATGTGGTGGTTTTATTTTCCCTAAAAGCACTGTTAGGAAATCTCTCAGAATCCAGAAACAGCAAGAGTTAAGCACTTGGGCTTTCTTAGTGAAGAGAGAAGCAAGGTGATTAGAAGGAAATGGCAAGAAAACCATAAAGGTGGGGATGAAAGGGCAAGAAAACCACGAAGGTGGGGATGATTGACTAAGTGAGGTGGAAGAGCACTGAGTTCTCTGGCTTGTGTACATTTTGTCCAGGGACATCATCTCAAGGGTTTTCAGAGAATTATGGCTTTGGGCTCTCTTGGTCCCCAGGCCATGGGTTACATGTGACAAAGGAGATGGGATTCTTGGGCCTGTCTGAGGATACAGATGGTGTCCCAGGCCTCACAGGTACTGGGCTGACAGCTTTGTTTTAGATCCATGGCAGCATTGGGATTGTCAAGAGTTCATGATCACCACTTCCTCCTTGAAACCTGCTAAGATGACTTATTGTGGGGTCTAGCTAATCACCAGCATCTCCATATCAGTAGAACTTTGACTTCGGCACTTTGTCCTCGAGTACCTTGCTGCTGGTCAGCAAGGCCTCAGTGTGTGTGTGTGATTAGGGAGGATGGTGGAGGTGGTTAGCTGCAAGGCCATTTAATTCAGGCCTTGCCTTCATAAAGGGCCTCAAATTTATCCCTTTAATGTTCCCTCAACTGGAACTTATACATTCTTTTGCAGAGAAAAACTGGCAAGATTGAAAGAAGATAGCATTCATCATCCAAATTTAGATTTGTTTCTCATTAACAGACATTCTGCCTGTAGCACCCTATGAATTAATATGTTTTATAAATCTTGTAACTGTCTTATGAAGAGCATAATTAGTCAGAAGTGTTTGGGTGTTAGAAATGTTAATTTATTCAATGTAGGCATTAAAATGTCTTGCCATCTCTTTATTTTTAACATAACTGGGAGCATGAAGGGTTGAGAGTGGCTCCATTCTCTTGACTCTGAGAGGCCCTGCTGAACTGTCTTCCCCATTGGTTGTCCAGAGTCTCACTCTCGCTTCTGGTCCAATCAGCTGGGAGCGGGGCTGTCACCTGATACAGAAAACTTTGCCTCCTGGGTACCAGTCTGGGACCTTTTACCTCAAAAAGTGCTGTGGGTGTGACAGGCTCATGACTGAGCTGAAGATGAGGAACCTGGGAGTCTGACTTACAAGATTGAAGCCCTCAGCAGAACTCTGATTTAGGCTTGAGATTCCTAAAGTTTTAGGCAGCTCAGTTCATTTCTCTGCATCTCCTTTTATAAACTACAGATGAATGACACCAAATGACTTTTCAAAAACTGAAGACTGTAGAACTCATTTGTGCTTTGAGATATCAAGCCAGTGCTAAAATACTTCATTAAAAATGAAGTAATTGTTCAGGCAGTTGGCAGTTGTTTTGGTAAAATTTCAGAGATCTATGGGAAAAACAGTTCCAGAAATAAAAAGGGGATAAAGAGATGCAAGGGGCCATTTAGTTGGCTAGATGAAGGCTGGAAGTGATAATTGGTTGTGCTTAGGGAGGGATAAAATTGGAATGTGATGTAAAAAATGCAGCTTGAGTCATTGTTGGTGGGAACTCTGAAATGAAAAACTGGTATTCAGTAGTAATAGTGACCATGCATTTTGAATTCATGAATCAGCCTCCCTATCCCTACCCCCATTTCTCTGTATCAAACTGTAATGATTTATGTTGTAACCATCACCAAGAAATACCTTAGGCAGTGCTGGATTGCATTAGTTCAGTTCAGGCACGCAGTCATGTCTGACTCTTTCTGACCCCATGGACTGCAGCACGCCAGGCTTCCCTGTCCATCACCAACTCCCAGAGCTTACTCAAATTCATGTCCATTGAGTCGGTGATGCCATCCAACCATCTCATCTTCTGTTGGCCCTTTCTCCTGCCTTCAGTCTTTCCCAGCATCAGGGACTTTTCCAGTGAGTCAGTTCTTTGCATTAGGTGGCCAAAGTATTGGAGCTTCAGCTTCAGTCCTTCCAATGAATATTCAGGACTGATTTCCTTTAGGATGGACTGGTTGGATCTCCTTGCAGTGCAAAGGACTCTCAAGAGTCTTCTCCAACACCACAGTTCAAAAGCATCAATTCTTTGGTGCTCAGCTTTCTTTATGGTCCAACTCAGTCACCGTTTATGCTGTTGTTACACCAAAGGTTTGATGTCTGCAGTAGGGACTAGAACTAGAAAACTTTATGGGGAAAGATTGGCATGTTCATAGACATTGAGGTAAGCAGCCTGGGACCTTGTTACATTATGAGAGAAGGGATTTTGGACCTTGCATGTACCTTTGCATGACTAGGGAGCACAGGATTATTTAGGGGCAAAATGGTTGTAACTACTCAACCAGCCAGTATATGTGGATTCTTGTTCATTCACAAAAATAGCTTTTCTTTATGCTTATGGAAATTGTAATATCCTGGATAGGTTTTATTACAATCATTTGTGGTGCAGTCAACGTATCTGGAAATAGTATAAGAGAGTAGAGCATAGACTACTGCTATGTCTGTAAGCCTGCTGCTTTCTGGGCAGATTGTGTTTATCAGAATTGTTGCATTACTTTAAATTTTTCTTCAGACTTCTTTCATATAGAGCAATTGGCGTGGTATTTCAGTGTATTATTTTGCCAGGAAAATGTCAGGTTAGTACTCCTCTCAATAGGGCATTGTGCATCTCAGTCACCTGTGGAATTTAAAAAGGGGCTCAGCCCTGAGCTGTTTGATTCAGTCTCTAGTCCTGGGCCCATCACTGTCCTTTTCATTCTAATGTTTCTTCCGGCCTCCATTCCTTCTGTAAATACATATTGAGCTGTTGACTGTCTCTGAGATGGGTATAAAATGGCAAACAAAACCAAAGTGATTCTTAACTTCTTGGTGTTTACGTCTGCAAGGGAGTAGGGAATAAATAAATAAATAGCGCAGGAAACAAATTTCTCCAATTCTGTGGACAGAGCAACAAAACCCAGGGCGGCAATGAAAGAAAAGGACAGGAAGGACAGTGTAGGTGGGAGGGAAAGACTGAGGAAGTGATACCACAGCTGACCCAGGGATGGAAGAGGAGGAGTAACCCTGGGGTGGGAGGTGCTGAAAGGCCCTGAAGTGGGAGGAGGCTCAGGGAGTTGGAAGGGCTGAGCTGGAGGCCTGGGAGGTAGTGGAGGGGGGGGAGGGGGGGGAGGGGGTGGAGGGGGGGTGGAGGGGGGGGAGGGTGGGGGGGTGGAGGGGGGGGCGGAAGGGAGGAGTGTGTTTCTAGAGGAGATGGCTGCTCTGTGTCTATTCTGCATTCCCTTGGCCTTGGGATTTCAAGATGACTTGCTTGAACGTCCCTTTAAAGGCAGAGGGGTCCTTGCCAGTGATAGCGGTGTCACTGTTTAGGTCTGCTAAAACAAATCCAAGGTGTCTGTTGGCTTTGTTTGGGGAGTTGTGAATGAATTTCACTTGAGAACATTACCAGAACTGAAAGATTAAGCAAAAGAATGTAATTGAAGGATGCATCATTGTTCTTGCAAATCCTCTGATACTTGGCTGTTGTCTCCTAGCCTTTTCATTCAGTGTTCACTCTGCTTGGAGTACTGGGCTCTAAGCCCTCACCTCCAACCTGTCTTTTTGTAATGTTTGCAGCTTTCTTTTTTTTTTTCCCCCTAGCACATGGAAGGGAGATGGGAAAAAGAGTTCACTTAGCTGCTCTTCTTTGAAATGAAATATACCTCCATTTCCAATGAAGGAATTCTGGTGGATTTAGCAACAGGTAGTGGGTTCTTTGGACAGGATTGGGATCCCCAGGAAACATTAGGTACAAGTACATTGTTGATAATAATGCTGTGCATGCGTGCATGCTCAGTTGTGTCTGACTGCGACCCTGTGGACTGCAGCCCACCAGGCTCCTCTGTCCATGGGATTCTCCAGGCAAGAGTACTGGAGTAGGTTGCCATTTCCTCTTCCAGGGAATCTTCCTGACCCAGGGATTGAACCCTTATCTCCTGTTTCTCCTACATTGGCAGGCAGCTCTTTACCACTGAGCCACCTGCGAAGCCCAGGGACGCCATATGCACTTAAAATTGGGGACAGCGGCCTGTGTACAGTTGTAGGGTGTTTTTTTTGGCACAAGAGCCACATGGCCGAGGGCTGAATCCCCTGAAATGTAGCCCACTCCCTGCCACCAAGGCTGTGGCGTTGGATCAGCCTGGAGGAAAGGGTTGTTGTTTTGCAAATTTGTCATGAAAGCAACTGAGCAAGCCAAGCCTATTTCTAAAATGTCCCAGCCATAAGGGCTGGCAGTGACCCTGCCTGGGAGAAACATCAGGACTCTGCCTTCCCGCCCAGGGATGCGCTGCCCTGACCTGGTGGCTAAACCATGTTTAGTCCTCATTACACCACACTGGGTTGCCTCACTTTTCTCTTTTGGTGTGTCAACCGGTTTTAATGGACATAATTGTGCAGTTAGTGCATACAAATCACATTTGTAAGTATGCACTGTATTTTAAAATAGTTTCATCACCATGCTGAATTCTCATTTTAGCTTGTCCAGAATAATAATAGTGTGGCATAACTCAAACCTAATTTCTTTCTGGGGCAGTACTTTTCCACAAGTGTGTGGGACCTGAATTAGTTACAATTCATTATAGTTATAATTCATTCAGACACTGCTTTTTAACTTTCCAAAGCATTTGTACATTACTATTGCATTTGATTCTTCTTATTGATAAGATTGAGCAGGTACTTTTATCCTCAGTTTATAAAGGAGGAAACGGTGGAATGGGAGATGTTAAGGGGCCTGTGCTGCATGCGTGTAAATGTCTTCATTTGTGCCCGACTCTTTGCGACCCTGTGGACGGCAGCCTGCCAGGCTCCTCTGTCCACAGGATTCTCCAGGCAAGAATACTGGAGTGGGTTGCCATGCCTTCCTCCAGGGGATCTTCATGACCCAGGAATTGAACCCAGGTCTCTTACGTCTTTTGCATTGGCCGGCGGGTTCTGTACCACTAGCGCCACTTGGGAATCCCCAAGCAAATTAAAGGTTGGAATTAGGGCTGAAAGAGGAGTTCTCTGCTTCCTTCTGGACTTAGTCATGAGGTGGATTAGTCTCTTTTTGTCATGCATGTACCTCCAAGTGCAGTGGTCCTCAGATCATAGTCCAGAGGGGAGCAGTAAGGACTGGAGGGGTGGCTCTGCCTTCTTCACCCCTGACCCACGTAGCTCTGCTTGCCCCCATGTCTCAGCTAATGGTTCAGGTGGCTGTGTCTTTAAGAAAGAGACCCTGTAGAGAAAAATAAGTATCATACAATATTGCTCATGGGTGGAATCTTAAAAAAGCCTACAGATGAGCTTATCTACAGAGTAGAAATAGAGTTACAGATGTAGAAAATAAACGGAAAAGGAGGAAGGGATAAACTGGGAGATAGGGATTGACGCATACACACTACTATATGTAAAATAGGTAACTAACAAAGACTATTATATAGTACAGGGAATTCTACTCAATACTCTGTAATGGCCTATAAGGGAAAAGAATCTAAAAAGAATATATGTATAACAGGTTCACTTTGCTATACGCCTGAAGCTAACGTGCACGCGTGCTCAGTCGTATGCAACTCTCTGCAACCCCATGAACTGTAGCCCACCAGGCTCCTCTGTCCATAGGATCTTCCCAGGCAAGAATACTGGAGTATTCATTTCCTACTCCAGGGGATCTTCCCATCCCAGGGATTGATCCTCAGTCTTCAGGGCTCCTGCATTGGCATGAGGATTCTTTACCACTGCACCACAAAGGGGGGCTTATTACCAAAAGGAGCAAGAGAGGATGCTGGGGGACTGTCTCCCAAATTATTCCTCATTCCTTTTCTAAAAATTGAGGTGTAGTTGATTGATAATATTGTGTTTCAGATGTACAGCATAGTGATTCTTTGCAGATTATATTCCATTAGAGGTTATTACAAGATGTGTATAGGTCCCTGTGCTAAGCAGTGTACCCTTGTTGCTTATCTATTTTATATATAGTAGTCTGTATCTGTTAATCCCATACCCCTAATTTCTCTCCCCCTTTCCCTCTCTCCTTTGGTATTCACAAATTTGTTTTCTGTATCTGTGAGGTTGTTTCTGTTTTGCATATACATTCATTTGTATTGTTTTTCGGATTCCACATATGTTGTTCAGTCACTTAGGTTGTGGACACTGAAGTTGTGTCCAACTCTTTGCGATCCCACGGACTACAGCATATGAGTGATAATTATGTAGTATTTTCCTTTCTTTGTCTGACTTATTTCACTAAGCATAATAATCTCTCTGGGTCCATCTATATTGCCGCAAATCGCATTATCTCAGTCTTTTTTTGTGGCTGAGTAATATTCCATCATGTGCTTATGTATATGTGTATATGTGTGTGTTTTCGTTTTTTTTTCCTGGATATATATCCAGGAGTAGAATTGCTAGATCATATGGTAGTTCTATTTTTAGTTTATAAGTAACCTCCATACTGTTTTCCACAGTGGCTGCACCACTTTACATTCCCACCAACAGTGTGTAGGAGGATTCCTCCACACACACTTTCCAACATTTGTTGCTTATAGACTTTTTAATGGTGGTCATTCTGACAGATGGGAGGGGATACCTGATTGAAGTTGCATTTCTGTAATAATTAGCAATGTTGAGCATCTTTTCATGTACATGTCATTCACCTGTGTGTCTTCTTTAGAAAAAATGTCTCTTCACGTCTTCATCATTCTTAATACTAGAGTGAGGGAGGGACACTCTGTGAGTGGTTAGCTAATAAAGATATATAAAGAATGACTTCAGCAGAACATTTTATGATGGTTCTCCTGTAGCTGTCAATTTACCAGACTGCTTTTTATACATAGACTTTCATGTTTTTCTCGGAGTCCAGTTCATTCTCTCAGCAAATACATAGTGAGTACTGACTCTGCCTGAGCAGTCCATTGGTGGATGGTACCTGTAAGCTAGCCTGGGCCAACTCTGCTCATAACTCATGATGAAAGTCTTGCTTTGGTGGCTAATTTTGCACCCTAGACAAGCAGGAGATTGGCTTACCTGTCATCAAGTTTTCAAAGAAAGATTTTTGCTTCTGAGTAGAGCTCAAGGAGGGAGGGCTGTGTGGGCCCCAGGCGTTTCCTGTACAGCGGCAGAGCTAATGACGCTGCAAATTCTGTTAGTCTGTTTGTATTGAATGAGGGGCCCTCCCGCTTGTTCCAAGAAGGCAAGGTGCTCTCAAAGCCACAGAGATCAGATAGTTAGCCTCTTCTGACTTACGTGTGCTGTCCTTCTGCTCAGAACCCTCTGCTGCAGCAGGTTGTCATGCTCACTTTGGCTCAGCTCTGTCTGCCTAGGCCTGTGATTTTTGGGGGGCAAGCAACTTCCTACCTCATTAAGTAAGATAGGGAACCAATTCTGCTTTGACCCTCAGGGAAGAGGAAGGGGTTGAGGGCATCAGGGGTGCTCTGAACTGAGAAGTGGTGGTGATGGTGCACAGTGCTAAAAGTGTTACCCTTTAACACACCCAGGAGTCAGAGGGATGTCTTCACCCAGGAGGTTGGGGACTGGGCTGGGGGCCATGTTCTTGTCCCCCACGCTGCATGGACTGCTGTCCATCTCCACTGTTAGTCAGAGAACACATGCCTTGCAGACACCTGACTTTGCACCAACTTGGTGATTTTTACTGGGAGGACCTGCGAGAGGGACACGCAGGGACAGCCTGATTTTTCCGTCTAGCATTCTAGGCACCACTTCCGCTTTTTCCCTGATGCTCTCTCCTGCCTGCCACTTCCCTCAGCAGAAGGGCTGGTTTGGGTGTTTCTCTTCGTTGGCCCCTGTAGGGGAGTAACATGGGAGCTCTAAAATGTCCAGTGTCCAACTCCCACCTCCAGCAATTCTGAGTTAATCAGTTATGGATAAGGCTTGGGCAGCAGTATTTCTTTCTTTTTTTTTTTTAAGTAGTTTTTAGTTGAATTTAATGTTATGATTGGGATTGAAAATTCTGGTCTAGGTGGACTATGCAGTGTTGGTGGGATTTGTTTTTCTTTCTTTCTCTTTTTTTTTGCCATCCATTGTTTTACTACCCTCAAGATCACTGTGATTTTCTAGTCTACACTGACATGCTATATAAGACCCGTTAAATATGTCTTACACAAGGGAGTGATACAAGGCGTGATTTACAATAAGAGATATCTTGTTGAATAAAAAGAATGAATACAATGTATTGATGACTCCAGATTTATCTGAGGGAACAATAGGGAAGGATTTTAAGGCCGTGGTGGGGGAAAAGAAGAAACAAGCATCTGTCTTTGAGGGCAAGAACTAAGGTTTTTGGACTTAGTGGGAAAAGTTCTCAATAAATTCAAATCACTGGTGAATTTTAACAAACATTTAATGAGGAATTAACCACAATCCTTCTTAAACTCTTCCACCAAGTCTCAAACTCATTTTATGAGGCCCCATGATACCAGAACCACAAATGGACACTATCAGGGAAGAAAACTACAAGCCAGTATATTTTTAGGAATGTGTACAATGAAATGTTACTCAGCCATGAAAAATGAGGAAACCCTTCCATTTGCAACGTGGATGGACCTTGAAAGCATTATGCTAAGAGAAATAAATTATACAGAGAAAGACAGATACTGTATGATCTCATTGTATGTGGAATCTTAAAAAAAAAACACCCAAATTTAGAGAAAAAGGGTCAGACTTATGGGTACCAGAAGCAGAGGTGGGGGGAGGGGAGTTGGAGAAAAGTGATCAAAAGGCATAGATTTCCCATTATAAGACAAGCAGTAGGGGATGTAACATACAACAGAATGACCAGAGCTGACACAGCTGAATCATATATAAGAAAGTTGTTGAGAGCGTAAATACTAGGAGTTATCATCACAAAGAGAGATTTTTTCCCCCTTTTTTCCTTCTCTTTTTATTGTGTCTGTGTACGAGAGGTTGGATGTTAGTTGAACCTACTGTGGTAATCATTGACATTTATAGATCAAACCACCATAAAGTAGGTCTTATACGGTGATGTAGGTCCATTATTTCTCAAAACGGGAAAATAAACTATTCAAATCAGGGAGAAATACTCAGGGGAGAGACTGAAGGCAGCACTGTGTGAATTTTTCAGTGGGTAAAAATAAGACACTGCATTTATACAATCTGTTTCCTCTGTAACAGCGGTAAAGTGTTAGATTTTTCTTTTCCTGAAGAGAAGCATTCTATGTCACTTAATATAGACAGTGAAAATCATTGGCGTTCCGGGTGGGGTCAGGAGACCCAAGCTTCATTCTGCCCCTGTCAGCCGCTAGCGCTGGGAGCTGTTCTCTCACAGATGGCTGGTCCTCGTGGTGATTCAGGGGGCAGGGGCGGGGAGAGGGGGTGCTGGGCCCCTTTAGCTCTGTGTGAGCTGCACTGCTGGGCGTCTTAGTGCAGGAAGGACTCCATGTGGCTTCCTGCAGAAGAAACCAGCCGTCTTCCTTGCCATGTCTCTAGCAAGAAGGGACCCAGATGGGGTGCAGGGTCTGTGAACACCTTAAATTACATTAGATGGTGTATATTTGAGGGTGTGTGTTTTTCTGGAGGAGAAGTCCCATGGCTTTTAAAAATCAGAATCCTAAAGGAGTTCAAGGACTATAAAAGGAAACGAAGGACTCCTGTCATGGGTACGTTTGTCTCAATCGGGGAAGAGGATGTCTATGTAGTGTAGTAGAGAATTCCATGAATTGAAACAGGTTTTTTTTCCAGTCACAGTCTAGCAGCTTATGTCTAGCATATGACTCTATAATGCATATGGTTCCAAAGTTAAACTCTGACAATTTCTCAAAAAATAAAATGCCATTTTATTAATAGTTACAGTGTATATAACTTTTACTGCAGGCATTACAAAAATTTATCAAGCTGTAGTCTAATTGTAGGCAAAATATATTTAAGGAAGATTGTAACAATGTAACTATAGGCAACAGGACTGATAAAATACAAATGAATGTACCCAATAACTTCGGCTGTGAAGTTGCTGCAAATGAGTGTTACATTTAAGGTGGAGCTTCCTGGAAACCAAGTTAAAAAGAGAAACATGCTGAGTATTATAATTCTTTCTTAAAGAAAGCAAATTATTTTGGTAGGTGGGATACTGTCTGTGGTTAATTTCTAAGATTTTATAGCATATCTCCATGTATGTGTCATCGTCTATGCTTTTCCCAAACATAGGGAAATGTCCCCCCCCCGGCCCCCGTGGCCCCCCCTCACTACAGTTGTTTTATAGGGAAAGTCTTTGTGTGGAATACTTAGCCATTGGGATCCCAGCATGTGACTTGGAGTTTTCTCTCTCATCTTCCTGAGAACTTAGTTTTCTTTGCTGCCAGCAATTGTAGTAGCTGACAAGGCAAGATTGGACTCTGGAACTGCACGAGTATGGCTGATGAGGGAGAGTGTGCTTTCCTTCAGGACCTAGCAACATCAGTGGTGACTTTCTGCTATAGGAATTCAGGATCTTGACCAAAATATCCGAGAGCTGAGCTATGGGGATGGTGCCTTGTTATGGCCACTCTGCTGCTTGCCCCTTATGAAGAACTGTTTCTCTCACCTTCTTGCAAAGGACATTCACTTCATGACTGTTCATACATGCCTCAAGGTTGAAAATGTATTTTTTAAATTTGGAATGTGAATCATAATAAAGCCTCTTTAGAATCAAATTATGTTTCTTTTCTGAACTTCAAGGCTTTCTTTTCCTGCTCCTATTCATCCTTAACAAAGTCATAAAAATTCAGGAATAGAAAAGACTTTTTATTCAGTTCCTCATTTTCTTCCATGTGTATTCAATAATTGTGTAAGCTTTTGCACTTAAGGCGTTACTAACAATAGCTTTTGGGTTGTTTCAGAGAACTAAAAACACCAGGTTTTCTAATACATAAGTATTTCAAGTTATATTTCCTTGATAATAGTCTTTGATCTGGAGTGAGGGGTAGAGAATGAGGTAGGGGGTGGGAAATATTTAAATGCATAGCTTTTAAGAAGGATCTGTTTCCATGATGATTTTGCCTTGAAATAATACATGGTGCAGACAGGGGTTTCCTTGTCTTCCTGGGGTAGCTTGTGAGGATAACCTGATATTGCTTTGGGAAGTTTTGTTCTCTGAGTGTTTTGTGTTTGTCCTATTGTCTTTTGAGAAGTACAGATCTGAGCGTGAACCTTTCAAAATGAGGGTGAAGCTAGAACTGTACGTGACACATTAGCTTTATGTAGTTAAAGACTGTTCTGAGGGTGCAGGTGATCTGCAGAAATAAAATCAAACTTCTTTGGGTCTGTTTTTTTGCTCTGTCACATGAAAATGGTTCGGTGGATTTCCCTTGATTTGGAGAGTACCTTTAGGGTGTTCTGATGTAAAACGCAAGGAGACAGACTCTTGTGATGTGCATAATCTTAGATGGTCCTGGTTGCCCGGATCAGCTGAGAGCGCTGTACAAAGAGACACATGTTTACCTGCCCTCTGGGGAGAAATGTGCCAAAGGCATAAAAATGCCGTAGAGACGACCAATAGTGGTTTCACTGGGAGCCCACATCAGGTAGCCAGGGCGCACTCTGTATTCCAGGGGCAGAGGAGCAGTGGAGCTGCTGCTTGAGGGCAACTCCATGAAGTCCACACAGCAGAGAGAGGAGCTGGGAGGTGTGCATTTCACAGCGATGCTTGATTTTCCTGAGCAACCCTGGACAAGCCGCTGAGATATCAGAAACAAGCAACCCAATGCGACAACAAAAAAATACACAATGCACATTAACTGAAAATGGGTGAGTTTTAAGTAGCCACATCTGTGTATCCATTTTAAGACTGTTTAGAAGTCTTGAAAACTGGTTCCTCCTACAGTTATTCACAGGGATGGAGTAGAGTACTACAGTGCTACATGATCCACGGTTGATTGAATCCATGGATACGGAGGACCGACTAGAAGTCATATGGGTTTTTTCAACTTGCAGAGGGTCAGTGCCCCTAGCCCCCACCTTGCTCAAGGGTCAGCTGTATTCAGAGGGATTGACCGTTTTGGCCTGAACTTGTTAAAAGCTTTGTCAACAGGAGGCATTTTAAATTAGCCTTATAAATGAACTGCAGTATCCTGTAGAGTATTGCAAAGAGTTGGACACGACTGAGTGACTTCACTTCACTTCATCCTGTAGAGTAGTTTGCTGAAAATTGTATGCTTGTCTTCTGGGCATTCCTTGTTTTAAAGGCTCAAGAGAGTCATGCAGGAGGGCATGGTGAGGGCAGCTGCCATGGGAAGAGGTGGACGGGCAAAGGGACCTTTGTTCATCTCACCTCCATAGTTGTAGGTCAGGAGTCTTGTCCACAGGTCCGTCCTGGCACTAGCTTTGGAAGGGTGATGCAACGTTTTTTGGTGAATTAGTTAGTGCCCCCACAATTGAACTTTAGCCAAGTTGTTGCTTGATAATTGGCATATTTTTTCCCTGACATGGTGATAGTCCAGTTATTGCTTTAAGGTTGCGTTAAAATGTTTGACTCTTTCAAGCCTTAAGGTTTATGATGATGTCAGCAGAGCACTAGACTTTATGAATAGTTCTTTGTTTTAACAACAACAACCACCCCCCCCCCGCCCCCACAAACACACACACAGAACCGAAAGGGAGGGAACATGAAGACCCAGTAAGCAGTAACATGCTGTTATTGATTGTTCAATGATCGTGAGCTATCTTCTCTTATGGAAAAATTTATTTAAAATATTTAATATATATACTATTTAAAATGTGGAGTAAATGGAACATGAATTCAGTTTTGGATCTGCTGCCTTTGCAGTGCCCGGAGCAGTTGGATATTGTAAGAGTGAATCTGAGTGGGAGAGATGGGTGAGGAGTCCTAGCTGGTATCTCTGGGCAAAGCTGCCTCATATCTTTGAGCCTTGGTTTCCACAAAAGGCATGAAAACTCCCTTTTAAGGGTCATATTAGAGATGAAACAAAGAGTCTTATAAAGAGTACTAAGAACATAGAATATATTCAGGAAATATTTTCTTTTCCATTTCCCTTCTTATTGGATTTTGAGGATCATTGTAAAACTTTTGACACATTTAGGGAACACAGCTTTCTCTAAGCCTCCTGGGCTTGTCCTGGTTCATTCACAAATCTTGAAAGTTGGAATCTCGGATGACATTTGGAAGCTCAGATGACATATGGTGTTGAGAGATGAATCCAACCACTGCCTCGATGATGCTAGGGCAGTAACTTCCCATTCCTTACATGCCTTCTTCCTATGAATAGTCTCAGGTCATGTTAGCTGTATTATAAGTTGATTCATTGCTGATTCATTCATCTCAGCTTTTCGGTTCCAGGATGGCATGGTGTCAAAGCTGCAGTGACTGTCATTTTGATGAGGACATATTTGAATGATTTTCAGTGTGAGAATCTGCTTGAGCATTACAAAACATTCATTTTTGTGGAAAGAAATCTTCACGAAGCCCGGAAATGGACTGAAATGACTCTTTTGATTTAGTATGAAGACAAGAACATTTTTGAAGTTTGGGTGATTGGTGATGGGGAGAGTGATTATGTGAACGGTTTTGGCCTTGTTTCCCAGAGGGATGGTAACGAGCTGACCTGGTGCCCCATCAGCCCCCGAGTCCCAGAGCGCCCCGAGCTTGCCGGGATGCTGCGTGATGGAGAGTGCTAATACCCTCTCTTTTCATCCTGGCTCACGCTATTTTCACACAGCTGCAAAGGCTGAGTAAGTGTCAGGAGAGGAAATGGCAGGCGAACTGAGTGGTAGTTCAAAATGGCCAAATAATTCCCGAAATTCAAGAAAGGTAATTGTTTTTCAAGTGCCTATTAGGATTGGGCAGCCTGAGAGTCAGCACAACTCGGAAGTGATTAGAGGGGCTTTGTGGCTTTTCTATTCTCTGGTGGCTGGAGCTGGCTTCAGACTCTAGCATAAGTAGTAGGGGAGGGAGATGAGAGATGCTGAGGAGTCAGCATGGCACCGGTTCGCTTTGCCGTCCTGGAGAGCTGTCTGTGACGTGCCACAGGATTAGCCCACCACATTAAATTGGACCCTCATGTGGTACATTCACTTTCCATTACTTAATTGAGAGAGCTGTCGTACACTTGAAAGTGTTTGTTACACTAGAACTCTAAGATGGTTGCGTAAGCCAAAAGTGGTTTATCCGTTTCCTGGCTGCTGCTGAGCTCTGTGGGGAAGTTTATTCATGAGAGTTTGAGATAGGAGAAGACAGAACCCACATTGGCATGGATGAATCACAGGCAACGGGGTTTGTTTCTCTTCCATGTCCTAGGGTGAGCTGGCTACCTAAGAATGGTTTTAGACTTGCAGTCTATTGACAGCAGACTTATTTCGATAGTAAAATGGCTTGTAGGCTTGAGTTTCTGAATCTGATCCTCCTTTACAATAGGCCGATGGCAAATGTCCTTCACAATGTCATGAACATGTGTGATGTTAATGGAATGGCTGGGGGATTCTTCTTCAGCAAGGTGCATGTGTATTTGTTGCTAAGGTCCAGAAGGTCACGTAGCAAAATGCCCGTAGGGTGAAGGCTAAAGGAACTAGTGGCTAAAATGATCGTCCAGGATCTTATTCTAGTATAGACGGCAACATCCAGCTTATAAATGACATCTTGCCCTTACCATGCCTTCCGTTACTTTGGGTTCTAACATAAAAAGAATCCGAGTTCAGAGGTACAGGAGAAGGAAAGAAATGGTGAAGAACAGAAAGAACCTTGTGGGACTGAATATCACTGGGCAGGTCTAGTCTATAAACACAGTGAACTTTCTACCCTAACATGATAAAATGTATCTTCTCCCACCGTACCTTGTACACCCACCTTTCATTATTTCACTCTGTTGCACTGCTATGTCTTGCATGTTGGGGACTCATTTGGAATAAGAGTAATATTGTAGAATTATAGACAGCCATCTCTCTAACCTTTGTTTGAACACTTTCCTTAACCCGTCCTTTGTGCTAATGTCCATGTAATCAGATTGCCTCCCTCATCCCTAAACATGAAGAGGTAAACAGAGGGGCGGAAGTTTTGGTTTGCAGTGGGGGAGGAAGGCAAGGGGAAGGAGGTAGCTTTAGAAAATGGAACAGTTTGGAAGAGAGATGGGCCAATTCTGTAGCTTCATCAGGGATTTAGAATAAGATTAATGTGAGGGCTGGGAGCACTGAGGCATCCATGGAAGTGGAGGAGTGGGGGAGAACTGCATAAATGGGACTTTGTCCAAAAAAATTTTGGAATGGGCAAAATGCTTCTAGTTGCCAGTAGAAAAACGGGACTTTCTTCTCAACAATCCTCTTATACTGCAGGGCTTTTTTTTTTTTTTTTTTTTTTTAAATCAGCTCAGTGGTGATAGTTTCAGACAGACAGCAGATTGAAAAGACATTTGTGGGTCAGCTTTTAAACTATACTATTAATTACAATGTAAAATGGTACAGTTACGCTGGAAAACCATTTAGAGTTTCTAGAGTAATTAACATGTGGTCACAAAAGTCGTGTGTGTGAATATTCATAGCAGCATTATTTGTAATAGGTCAAAACTGGACACAACCCACGTGTCATCATCCAGTGAAACAAATTGTGGTATATCCATGCAACAGAGTCCTAGGCAGCAAAAAAAAGAAGCTATGCATGCCATCTTCCCAGGCAGTTATCAGTGGGTACATAGAAGGTGCTCAGTAAATGTTTGGTGATGAAAAAAAAAAAAGACTAGACTATGGGTATAGACATCAACATGCCTGAGTCTCAGAAATGTTGTGCCCAGTCAAAGCAGTGAGACACAAAGGAATACATACTACATGAATCCGTTTATATGAAGTTCTGGAACAGGCAAAAGCAGTCTGCACTGATAGAAAACAGATCAGTGGCTATCTGGGGCTGGGTGTGAGATTAACAAAGGAATTTTTCAGGATAGTGGAAATGTTCTATATTTTGATGTGGAATGACCACATGGTATATATAATTGTCAAAACACCCTTCACTATCCTTTCTGAATGACTGTATTTTAAATAAATTATACCTCAGAATTGCCTTTTTTAAAAGTTTCGGTTAAAAAGTAAAGACATTTCTGGTGTTTTGTTTTGTTTCTGTAAATATTGCTACTTCTTATTACCTTGCTTCTATAGACACATTACTTTCCAAGTTTAAAAAACCAATTTAAAAAGTGACTTTAGATTATAATCTGTATGAAATTGAGGATTATCTGTACTTTATATGATTGGTCTGTTTTAATTCTTTTTGAACAGTGTTCGGATTATGTGCTATTTTCAGAAAGCTTTTGAAGCCTTTTTAAAGTGTGTGTTTTAACAGGATTTTCCTGTAGATCCTTGGCACACTTTACACTTTTATTGTTTGAGGAGTATAAATAACAACAGGACAGAATTCTTTTCTGGTGCATTTTCCTCTTGTCCTGATTCTCTTCAGTTCCTGTAGCTCCTGCATTTGAATTTAGGAAAATAGACCATGTCTCATATACTTCAGATGAAACCACAAAAGACAGGAAAACCTGGCAGGATGAAGAAGCTGGTTTCTAATGAGTTATCATGGATGGCAAAAAGCACGGAAAGTTGATTTCCTACCTGATGGACACACAGATATTTGAGGTTTGCTGAATTACCCAAAATGTATGTTCCTTTTTGCCATCTCTGCTTCCTGCATTGATGGCTGGTTATTTGGAGAGTCAGTTATTTGAAGAACTCATACTTTAGGATCTAAAAATCTCTTAGCTATTATGTTGTCAAAGTAAACCTAGATTTGATGACCTGCAAATTAAAGGGAAATGTCTGAAGAAATCAGTATCTTGAATGCTGGGCATGGAAAACATAAGTTGAAGTGGTTTAAGCCGCGTTGTTGAGTTTTCAAGGGAGTGAGGTCTGCTCACTTAGATAATATGCTGGAGTCTATGACCAACCCCACCTGTATTGCCAGACTATTTATGGCCTAGAGTTATCCTCATAGAAGCAGATTAGATCACAGGCAATTCTGAGCTTCTTCAAGATCAATACTAGTCTTTTTTTAATGCTGGTCACTAGGTTAAACCACTTCATCCTGGTTTAGGTTATGAGTAGAAATTGCACTAGACTTGGAGTTTGACCCATGTTCAAACCATGGCACTGGCCAGCACCGTAACTTTGGGCAAATTAATTCGTTTTTTGAGCCTTAGTTTCTTTATATGTAAAATGGGGATGTCAACTTCACAGAGTTTTCTGGAAAATGAGATAAAAGAGGGGACAGTGCTTGGCATCGTGCCTGGCACACAACAGGCAGATGGTGAGCCTGAGTTTGTTTCCTTTCTTTGTTGGGTAGCTTCCTGACTCTCATCCATGTTATATACCTACGATTGCATTGTATTCATTTCATAAAATGCTTGAATGATAAGAATGAGGCGAGGAGAGTGTGAGACTGTGCTCAATGTTTGTTAGTACATAGCGTGTTTGGAACTGGAGCTGGGCACCTTCATTTCTTGGCCTGTGTTGGGAACCTTACCTTCACAATGTACAGCGATGTGACTGGAATTGCAGACAGCAGGCTGGGATGCTGAGAATAAATCTGAGCATCGGAGACTCATTTACCTATGATTGCAATACCAGAGAGGGGAGATGTGACTGTGTAAATGGAGCTTGATGTGCTATTGAAATAACTCAGCAAATTCTTTAAAAGAGAAGAAAAAAATCACCCCACTTTCCAAGGCAATTTTCTTGATATGTTTCTACTGATACTGCAGTGCCAGAGAGAGAGTCAGTGTATTTTGCTCCAACACTGTACACTTTGGTCAGAGAAAACACACTTTTAACACAAGGTGATGAAAGCTTTTGTGCCAGGGTAAAGTGTTTATAAAAAACTTAATTATTAAGTACAATATGAGGGCTTTTGTTCTAATTCTGGTAGTCTGTGTGTGGATGGCGTGCTAGTCCCCAGTTGTGGGTCTAGGCAATTGGAGAACAGAAGCAATTATCCAGCTGATATAAAGAAATCCTGCTATGGAGGAAAGAAAGGCACCCCTTACCCTCTCATCAATTACTCCAAATTGGTGTTTATAGGGAATTAAATTCTTTGATAATTGCTTGTTCTCTTCCTTTGTCTGTTAGCATCATCATCAGAGGCCTCACTGAAAACCTGGGGAGTATTTCCAGCCTCTTCTCTAAGTCAGGCCAGTGATCCTGCTATTAAAACCCACTTGGGTGGGGGTGGGGGTGGGGATGGTCAGTGGTGCTTCCAGGCCAGGATTGGTTTTAGTTCTGGGGGATTAGTTGACCCTTAAGAAATATTATGGTGCAAATATGTGCCCACTCCAGTTTTCTGATCAGTGTTAAATGTGCAGAAATTCACAGTGGTGACCTACAGTTGTCAGTATTAAGGGTAACATACGTCCTGTTTCCAGCAAGATGGACATCATGGACCATCGTGGATCAGCGCATGGTGATTCCTGCCCACCTGGAGAGCACTGGGGTGGAGGTGTGGGGGCGCTGCCGAACCAGCGCTGGATTAGGGGTCAGGGATGTGGAGCCAGGTCACCTTCCAGCCGTGTGTCATTTTCCTGGCCTTTTACCTATTCTGGGCCTCACTTTCCTCATTTGTAGAAGATACAGTAATAGCTTATTTTCCTGCCAACCTTCTAGGGTTTTTATATAAAAAAAATAACCTTGACATTTATAATGATGCATTGTAAATGAAGACACCTTAAAAATCAGAGCACTCTACAAATGTAAGTGTTATTAAATGTAAATTCAGTGACATTATTTCAGGGCTCACATTGGAGGAACAACATTTGAAGTCTTCTGAGAGCACACAGATGATTGTAAAGCTTAAATTTCCTCTAGGTGAGGCCCTTTTAGGATGGATCAGTATACCACAGGGCAAGGTCCTGTCTATGAGTATCATAACTGGACTTTTCTTTGGCTTTCTTTTTCCATTGTTTAATCCTGTTATCTTTGTCCTTTATTTTCAGTCATTGGGAATAATGGGGAAAACTGGAAAATTTTTACAAATAGTGAAAAATAAGTTGCAAGATCTCTGGAAAGAGAAAAGAGATTCTTTAAAAATGAAAAATGATAATTTAAAAATTTTATTTTTTCAGAAGTGACAGACTTGGGAATAGAGTTGACTTAAAAAAAAAAAAAAAAAGAGAGAATTTGAAACCCAGACTGCCCTTTCTTTACTTAGTGAACATATGGTAGGAACAGACTTTGTGATCCTCTGCAGTCTCTGGTACCGCTCACCGCATTCAGGTGACATTGCCACAGTTGACTCATTTAGAAGACTCAGTGATATCTTGGAAGCCTAATGACATTATTTTATTTTTTTTATCCTGCAGGACGTGAAGCAAATGTCTTTTCAACTTTCAGCCACTTTTACAAAACAGGGAAATGAAAGGGCTCTCAAAAGTGGGACACAGAATATCCAGTTTGCAGATTAGATAGTACAGGTCTGTGCTCCGCTGGAGGATGGGTTTTATTTAGGAACTTTAAGTAATAGAACAGGGTGGGAAGTGTAAGGAATGCCTTCAGGGAAATACCAAAGGGACTGATTATTATTAGAAAAGCTGGAAATGGCCAGGCCTTGGAGACCTGGGTCCAAGTGCCCTGGTCTTTATGGAGATGGCGTGAGCGCCTTCCTTCCCCGATGTCTGGACAGAGGAGTTTGTCTTCCTGACTCGTCTGTCTCTCCCACCCCTGCCCACTGCCTTTAGAGTAGTGAAATATGTTTACCGTTCATGGAGCTGAGAAAAAGGCAGGCAGCCGAGGAAGAGACTAATAATTAGGCCTCTTTGGAAGGTATGAGACAAATTGGCAGCACGGATGCCCGGGGAAACACAATGGATCTTTGTTAGCCACTCGGGACACTAGAAATCACTGTGTCCCAGCGCTCTGGGGGGAGTCCTGTCACTGTGGGGAGCCTGGCCCTGTCTGGGCCACGCGGGGTCCTCGAATTGGACCACTGGTGCACACAAATGTTTCTTCATCGTCTCTGCCCCTGTCCCTCCCCAGCATCTCTTTGGTTTTGTTACTGCAGTATTCTGAACTGACCCATCGTGCCCACCGCCCTTCCTTTCTTTGGCTTCTTCCGTTCTTCTTGAAAGAGGACTCGAAGCAGTCGTTGGTGTGTGTGATAGCAGCGCTGCAGGCTGGCCATCGGAGGAAAACTGTCAAAGGAAAAGCCGCGCCCCCTTGGGCCCTTACCCCTGGTTTTTGGCCCTCTCTGCCTCCCTACTGCCAGCGCATTCAACTCCCTGCCTGTTTTCTATTTGGAAGCCAGAGTCACTCCTCCAGCTTGGGAACTGTGAGCTTCTTGTGAAGGCTGTTGGCTTGTTGCGAAGGTCAGGATGGGGACTCTGGCCGGCTGTTGTGTGCTGAGTTGGCCAGGATGCCTGTCCTGTGCTGGGCTGTTGGTTGTCTGTTATCTGTAAGCAAACCACAGAAACAAGCGTCTAGAATTAGATCCATTGCTCTGGACCCCCTTTCCTTTCTCCATGTAGACTTTCTCAACAGGAGCTACTTTTCGCTTGATTAACTGTAACAAACTCTCTTTGGATTTTTGTATTTGTTGCCAAAGAAGGATCACTGTGTCTGTTGTAAATGCCTCAAATTAATTCCTCCTAGTATGATAGAAAGGAGAAGACAGAACAGAGGGCTTTAATGTATCTTCTTGCCTATTAGTGAAATACTACTGAGTGACCTAGTTCATCTGCATATTAAATGTGCTAGACCCATCTCTGCTTTTTTTCTTTACTTGTTACCTTGGCAACTATGCCCTGGCTCAGGAATTGTGTGAGGCATGCTGCAGGCCTTCAGGATGGCTTCTGCACACTGAGAAGGCAGTTAAGGGGGTAAAGATTGGATTTTTTCAAAGGGTCTTCCATGGTTAATAGAGAAGAGAGAAGAAGGAGAACAGTGAGAGAGGTTTATTCTTCTGATAATATCGCCAGAATAATATTAATACTTCTAAAGTACTCGGAAGCCGTTTTACCTGCATTTCAAAAGAAAATAAGACTCTGGCCTCTGATCACGTGAGACGGCTTTGAAAGAACTTTCCAGCGCCTTTGGCAGTGCTGGGGGCACATAGGAAGATCGGCTCCCAATCAACGCTGGATTCCCAACCTCCCATTAGGGAGTCTTGCCTCTCACTGCTTAATAGCAGTATTCTTCCAGATTGTTTTGTGTCATCCTATCTTCTCAGGCCAACTTTTTCAGGAGACCGAGAGGCAAAATTTAAAAATAGTATTCAGTCAGCAGCCAGAGAGCAAAACTGGCCCATCTTCGCAGCTGAATATGTAGGCTGTGTGTACAGCGGGAAACCTTCCTGGTCTTCTGCAGTCTCCGCGCCCAGGGGACTAGATCGCCCATGGCACATCTCTGCTTGGGGGCAGAGTCTGGACTTCACATCAGAGTTCTTGTCTCCAGGTGGAGGGCTCTTTTGGACCTCAGTCCTGACCTGTTAAATCACTTGCTCTGAGTTCTGTTTGAGGTAAAGTTGTATGAAGCAAGCGTGAGACGAATGATCTTCTCTTGAGTAAAGGCATACAACCAGTCACCTTGGGAAGGAAGGAGGCCCTGTGTCCTCAAATTTTAAATCTCTTTCTGTCAATGTTTGTTGTTAATGGAAGGAATTAGAGTGAGTCTGGAACTGTGGGGTGCTCGGAGGATGAACTGTCAAAAGGGTACCTTGCCATTCAAGGCACATTTGGCTCTCTTCCTAACTCTGTCTTTTCTGAAGTCCCCTTGACCACGCTTTGCTATGGCCATGGACCCCATGGTTTGAGGAGACAAGATGTCCCTTAGGCTTTTCCTCTTGAAAACTTGAATATGGACAAGTTAGCCTGAGGCAAACACAGAATCTTTTAAAAGGAAACTTCTAGCTAGGAAATGATTTTTTCAGTAGGACACAGGGTTCTTGACTTTGAACGGGAAAGTCTGCAGGTCACATAGGAGCCACGTATAGTATCTTTTGTGTATTCATTTCTCATTTATGTTTCCTTGGTGGTTTAGTCACTAAGTTGTGTCCGACTCTTGTGACCCCATGGACTGTAGCCCACCAGGCTCCTTTGTCCATGGGATTTTGCAGGCAAGAATACTGAAGTGGATTGCCATTTCCTTCTCCAGGGGATCTTCCTGACACAGGGATTGAACCTGGGTCTCCTGCACTGCAGGCAGATTCTTTACCAACTGAGCTACCAGGGAAGCCCTAGTGTGTTTTCTTACCTGCTGGTTATTCATTCATTCAACAGGTGCTGGCTTGTATTGAGGGCTGCGTTCCACATTCCATTGAAGATGTTAGGGAAGCAGAGTTGAGTGTTATATGTAATCTCTGGCTTCAGTAATACTGAGGCATATACTTGTTCAGGAACTGGAATTAAAAAGAGATGAGCATTTTGACTGCTTACACTTAATGTGAAGCATTGAGTAACTTTTTAAAAGATGGTGGTAGTTCAAGCATTCTTCTTATACTGAGAATAATTAAGAAGGTCTTTCTTTGTAAGGGCTCACCTATCATTTTCCTCAAACAAGCTCTGGTGCCAGAGGGTATGTGGGGTCTTATGGCCTTTGGCTGAGAGCGTTACTTGAGTTTGGAGGGTGGGGTGGGGAAGGACCAGGGCCAAGTATAGCAGAGTTTGCGAGAATGTATGTGTGTAAATACCACAAAGACTTATTGACTGAACAGTGGAGTTCAGAACAGTGGAGGGAAAAGGGAGTGGGGAAGCAGTGAATAAAGGCAATATTTGGTACAATTTACTGTAATACCCACCGTGATCCAGGCTTCATGCTGGGGGCTTCACATATATTGTTTCACTTATTTGTCTTAACAACTCTGTGAGGGTGGTCTTGTTGTGTATTTCCTTATTGCTAATTAGGACACTGATGCTGTGAGGATCAACATAGACCGGGTCCTGTGGCTGAGTGAGGGAGCTGGTGTTTAATCCAGTGCTCTCTGCTGTCCGAGCCCACTGGCTCTTGTCTCATACAACGCTCCTTCCTCTTGTAATGAATTGGAAATTTGTCGGGACCACAGAGCTAATTTTTTCCCTCCTTTTCATCATTAAAATGGGATCTCTGTGGACCTACAAACTGGAGGAAAATTATACTGCCGTGTCCAGAAAAAAGCAAGCATCCAGGACCAAAGGGGTAAAATGAAGTAGAAATGAAAGGCATCACATCTGTAGCTTCCATCCCACTTTGCCTCCATTAGATTATTTCAGTCGACAAGCTGCCTTTGGCTTAGGGTAACGGGCATAGTGAGAGGAGGGGCTGGTGAGTTCTGGATAGATACAGCTTTCCAAATTCTAGGTGGAAGTAGGTCTGTCCCCTCTTTTTGCTTTTTGTATGGTACTAAGTAAGGAGTGTGTCTTGCTTTCGTCTCACATGAGGAGCTCATAATTAATGGTAGTTATTTTACCTTTTTAGGGGTTACCATGCACACTTTTCTTCCTTCTTGGGGACTCATGCTTTCATACAATAAAACCAACATAATTTCCCTGCCTTCAGAGAGTTTGCAGGGCATGGCTGGTTACAATATAGTGGGATTAGTGCTGGGGAAGCACCAAGAAACATAGTGTGAATTCATATTTAAACTTTAGTGATGTGGAAAACAAGCAAGTGGAAAGATATTTTGGACTTCATTTTATAAGGAGCTTGAGGAACTCCTAAAAAAATTGTTCTGCAGAATTGTTGTAAGACTTGTAATTTTCAGTTGTAATTTAGTGTTGATCATGTGAGATTTGTCAGTGAGTCTTCTGATCAGATCTCTGTGGTGGATGCCTTCCTTTACTTACTATCAAGACTGCAAGGGACCTTCGTTGGCCATCCAGTGGTTAGGAATTCACCTACCGATGCAGGGGGGTACAGGTTCAATCCCTGGTTGGGGAGCTCAGATCAGAGCAATATTGTAACAAATTCAATAAAGACTTTAAAAAATGGTCCACGTCCAAAACCTGCAAGCAAGTCTCCTCTGTACCCTTTTCCGTCTTATTTCCTTTGTTAGTGCGTGTGTAGTGTGATAAAGAACCCGCCTACCAGTGCAGGAGATGTGAGACACAGGTTTGATCCCTGGTTGGGAAGATCCCTGGAGAAGGAAATGGCAACCCACTCTAGTGTTCTTTTCTGGGGAATCCCATGGACAGAGGAACCTGGCAGGCTACAGTCCATGGAGTTGCAAAGAGTTGGACATGACTTAGCAACTAAACAACAACAACAGCAGTGTGCATTTATTTTCTTTTCTGGCTTGATGAATTTGGTCCTAGGTAGCACCACAATTTGAACCAGATTTTAGTGGTAATCACTGAAGGCATCTGAGTCATTCTGATCAGCATTTGAGTTTTTCCCCACTGGGACCCTAAGTGACCTCAACTTCTAGCTAGTCCTGTGAAAAATAGTATAATTTGGTTCCATGCAGCATATCTTCTAGACAAAAATCACATCTATAGGCAAATTTACTGGCTGTACAGGTTACTCCAAAGTATGTCTAGTGCTTTAAAAAATCAGAAGGGCTTCCCTGATAGCTCAGCGCTTTAAAAAAATTCAGAAGGCCAGTAGGGCTGAAGGCAAAGGGAAATAATTATATTTTTCTTTTTAATGTCCAGCAAAATATGCACTAATGATACAATTACAGTATATTAAGTTAATACAATAAATACAAAGTTAATCCATTTTGGGCTTTATTGTGTTGTCCTTGTTTGTGGAGTAATGTAATTGTGACAGGGTAATTAATGTCCCACAGAGGGATTAGCGGTAAAGATTGAGATAAAAGTGCAAGAAGAATAAAAGGACTGAGTTGTCCAGAAGACACGGGAGTTTAGAAAGTGCTGAGGCATGGAATTGCCTTGAGGGTGATTTTTAGCTTTCCTGACTCTAATTATACATGTTCACATCTGCTAGTGATAATCAGCTGGGTGAGACAGGTAAAATGTATTAGAAATGATAGAGTTCTGAGATGATGGATCAGCAAGAATGATGTTGCAACCAGGTCACTGGCCCTCTACTGGGGCTTTGCTATGTTCTCAAAGACTTTCTCATCTCTCTAATTTACATGTTGTTACTTTATTATTAAAATATCTTTTGGGTCATTGTTTCATCTATATAGTCTTAGAAAACCAGGAGGAGGAGTTTCCCTAAATAAGTGCTTGGTTTTCTGTCAAGCATGGTGGGCCTCTCAGGGCCAACAAATTGTTCCAGTTAATTTTTCTTGCCCCTTTTATTGGCTTTCGAGTTTCCAGCAGTCCGCTTGTGCTTCAGATTGAAATCATTAGCTTGGAGCCAAGTGAAACGGACTTGAGAAGAAGAGGAGGCAGTCGAGTATGAGAAAGGGGAGAGATCTAGCTAGCTGCTGCTGCTGCTAAGTTGCTGCAGTCGTGTCCGACTCTGTGTGACCCCATAGACGGCAGCCCACCAGGCTCCCCTGTCCCTGGGATTCTCCGGGCAAGAACACTGGAGTGGGTTGCCATTTCCTTCTCCAATGCATCAAAGTGAAAAGTGAAAGTGAAGTCGCTCAGTCTTGTCTGACTCTAGTGACCCCATGGACTGCAGCCCATCAGGCTCCTCCGTCCATGGGACTTTCCAGGCAAGACTACTGGAGTGGGGTGCCAGTGCCTTCTCCAATCTAGCTAGAATTTCTTGTTTTCCACAGAAATAATTACATTTGGAAAAAACTCTAGGAATCGGATTAGGTAAGTCTTGCCCTTCCTCACAGCCCCTGCCCAGGCAGCAGAGAGAGGACTTTCTTCCCATTCCTGTGTCCACCAGGCTGACATGGTAAATATTCTTAAATGGCAGGTGATTCATTTTTGAATTACAAAATAGGCTTTCATGTTAAATTATTTAAAAGTCTGTGGTTTGGCTTTAAAATCAAATAATTTGCTCACAGATGAATTAGATGTTAGTTTTAGTTTTCTTTTAGTTATTTGCCCTCCAGTTCAATCGTGGCCTTTTTGGACATGGTCTTGATGTTCAGATGCCTGCTCTCCTTCTGTCCTCAGCTCTGCGGCAGGCAACCTTCTCCAGGCTGGTTGTTGCAGTGTCCGCCGCTGCTCTGTGAGCAAGTATGGGTAGGACGTCCTGCCTACCTTGGAAGACTGAAGCCAGAGTAACTTTACCCTCAAAATCTTTTCCACAGTTGACATCAGAGTCAGGGAGGTCAGCTGGACAGCTCAGCCTCACTGGACCCGAGCATCCAAGCCAGGTGGTGTTTCCATGGACTGTTTTGTTGCGTTAGGTGGGCTTGTCTCTGTAGCCAACGTCCTCAGCCCCCATCGGTACTAGCCTGGTCCTAGTGGGTGGTCACTACCTATACTATCTTTCAGAGACTTCTGCAAGTAAGACCTACATCTAAACATGTATATTTACAATTGTGATGGGCAGGACCTTGAAAGTGGAAGTGTTAGTCACTCAGTTGTGTCCAACTCTTTGTGACTCTGTGGGCTTGTAGCCCGTCAGGCTCCTCTGTCCATGGCATTTTCCAGGCAAGAATTCTGGAGTGGGTTGCCATTCCCTTCTCCAGGAGATCTTTCTGACTCAAGGATAGAACCTGGGTCTCCTGCATTAGCAGGCAGATTCTTTGCAGTCTGAGCCACCAGGGAATCCCACTTCAGCTGGTGGTGGTTTAGTGGCTAAGTCGTGTCTAACTCTGTGACCTCATGGACTGTAGTCCGCCAGGCTCCTCTATCCATGGGATTCTCTATGCAAGAATATTGGAGTGGGTTGCCATTTCCTTCTCCAGGGCAAGAGCTTACTATTCTTAAAAAGGGTAATGGAAATTTGTTTCCACCAGTATTTCTATTTTCTAGGGCAAATAGATATGAATTTTTTTTTCCTAGACAAAAACATAGAGGAAATTGCTAATGGAAAAAATACTGTTCTGTACTATTAAAATGTCACAAAGCAGATATCCTAGCTAGTTATCATATGTACATATAAATTCTTTTAAAGGATAATTTAAACATCCTTTTGGATTTATTGTTTTAAAAAATTTTTCCTGGCAGCTAAATGCAAATGTATGAACAATTTTACATAAATCCTCACATAGAACTTCACATAATAATTGCAACCAAATTATTTGTTTTTTTTGAAAATGTCTTTCACATTGTTTATGAAGATTTGACTTGAATAACCACAACCTTGGGAGATTTTGCTTTCTACAGGTAAGCCCAAATGGCATTCTGATGCTGCATAAAATAGCTAGGATTAGAAGAACTCTTGAAAAGCAAGATTGGTAATGGGCAAGGATAGCTGTGTGTGAAAGCCTAATGTTGAAGTATGTTCTTGTAAAGCAATTTTCTCGTCCTCCTTGTTATCTTACTGTTTTAGTGGGAAAACCAATAACAATGTTATTCAAAGACGTGGTTTAAAAATAATCAAATTTAATACAAAATGGAGCTCTGGCCTTTGATTAAACATTCATTTACTTTGCTCTGTGGATTTTTTTTTTTTTCTTTTTGCACAGTTGCATGATTGGTGTTAACTCTTTCTCAGGTTGCTTGTTGGTTTGGGGCTTCAGAGGTTTAACTTGCTCCTGGTTCATGTGTGAAATGCTGCACTTGGGATAGGTTTGTGGGGTTGATAATTTATTTTTTTCCTCCAGTTGTTTTATTCAATTTATTGAATGAATGCAATAAGTCAAATGTATTTTCTTCTTCCAGTTTTTATTGGAGTTTGGCCTATTTACAATGCTGTTGTGGTTTCAGGTGCACAGCAAAGGGAATCTGTTACACATTTATCCTCTCTCTTTTAGATTATTTTCCCATGTAGGTCATTACAGAGTTTTGAGAAGAGTTCCCTGTGCTGTACAGTAGGTCTCTATATTAGTTGTTTATTTCATATATAGTAGTGTGTATGTGTCCATTGCAATCTCCCGATTTATTCCATCCCCTATCTTTCCCCCTTTCCAGTTGGGTTTATGGTGCTTCTGACCCAGGAAGAGGATGCTGGAGAGTGCCAAGATGGAGCCAGGAGTGTGGAGGACAGAGCCAGCTTTGGCTCCCTGGAAAAGCAGTACCATTTTAGATGTCCTGCAGCAGCTGCTGGTGCCCTTTCTGGGACCTGGGGAGGCAGTTGTTCTGCTTCAGCCACTCTAAGTGGAGGAAAGCTGCCTTTCTCCCCTGTGTCTCTCCCAACACATTTCCTTTTTTCCTTGGCATTTATACCATATCCAGGATGTAGCTTCCCTGGTGGCTCAGACGGTAAAGAATCTGCCTGCAATACAGGAGACGCAGGTTTGATCCCTGGGCCAGGAAGACCTCTTGGAGAAGGGAACAGCTACCCACTCCAGTATTCTTGCCTGGAGAATCCCATGGACAGAGAAGCCTAGCGGGCTACAGTCCATGGGGTGGCAAAGAGCCGGACACGACTGAGCGATTTCTTTCATGCAAGAACATAGGACAACATGGTCCATGTTGTGGGACTTACACAGGTGAAAAATAGACCATCCTTACCCCATCAAAGCTCTCAGCTGATGTGTGCTGGGGGAGATGTGCCTTAAGGAAGTGCTGTATTCAGATGAGAGGAAAGGATTTCTGTGGAGGACGGGGTGGCTGGAGAGGAGGCGAGAGCTTGCACCAGATCTGGAAGGAAAGAGGTAGCACCGGCCGCTTGAGGACGTGGCGCCAGAAACAAGAATCTTCCGCCACCAAGTACGTGCTTAACAAGAAAGTCCCTTACGCACAAGATTCGGGGAGATTCGGGGAGAATGTTCCGGTGTGCGTGGGTGTGTGGTTTGGGCCGTACAGTTTCGTATGCCGTGAGGACCCTTTTGTCAATGTTTGTTCCACCCAGTGGCCTGGCAGCCCTGTCTGTTCCACATAACTTCACCTTACTCTGAGGTAGATTTTTGAAAACTTAAATCTAGGTGGTATGAATTTTCAAATAAGGGAAGGGACTGTGGCTCTTTTGCTTGTATCTTATTCCCAGAGCCCAGCACAGGGTTTGGCATGTAATAAGTGTTAATAAATATTGGTGGAAAGAAGGGGAAAAGTCTAGGGGTTATTATTTGGGGAAGACCTAAGAGGGGAACTCATTTTTGAGTAGATAAACTGCATATAATTTGAGGATTATTTTCTCTTTAAGCATTTGGAAGGACTCTGATGAGCTTCCTTCACAGGTGGGTTGGCTCCACAGGGATAAAGGGGGTGGGGTTTTCAGCTCTAGTTCCAAGTTCATGTCTCTGGAGGTTCAGTGAGACTGAGGGCTGCCTCCTGACCATACAGCTTTGCATAATTGATTAACTCCGTGTAGCTGTTTGCATTTCTTTCCTAAAATAAATTTCATTTTCTGATGAACTCTCTGGAGTTAATAAATGCCAAAAACCAAGATGGGTGTTGAGTCTTGTGATCTAATGTAACACACTGAGCTCCTCGAAAAGGTATAGTTAATGATGTTGAGTCTCAGGGCATTCTTCGTTCCCCAGTTGGTAGACAGGCCTCTGAAAAAGCTAGTGTTTGTTGTTTACCTAGGGCCAGGCACTGTTCTGAGGTCTTGTCCTAACCACTCCTTTTGATTCTCTTTTTTTTGAAACCATCACGAATGCCAAGAATTAGCACCATGAGTATCTCCATTGCTAGCTGTGGGAGCAGATTCTCAGAGTGATGAAGCCACTCCAAGTTGACACAGCCAGTAAATAGTAGAATTGGATTCGAGTTGAAACAGTTGGGCTCCTAAAGTCCAGGCAACACAGCTTTCTCTTGGGCATTTCTGTTTTCTTTAATGCTTCCTCACAGCTTCTGTCTGTCATCCTAACGCTCTCGTCAGATGTAATAAATAGCATTTGAGTGGGTATGGCACAAGTCTCAAATAAACAGACCCTGAGACCATATCACAGGTTAAGAAAGATTTTGGTAGATCTCATCGCTGTGTAAAGATAGGCCCCGATCACAGTAGTGCCTTAGAGGTGAGTTTTGGAGCAATACAATGAGGAAAAGGTGTGTAATTTATACCAGCAGAGACCTGTGAGCTGGGAGAAGCCCCCTGATGAGAGGACTGGGGGTTTCAAGGAGGAAAAGATGAAGGATTCTGGTTGTCTGGTCTCTTGGAACATTTAAGAGTAGTAAACATTTTACTTTCAGTACATCAGTAATTTCTGGATGAGGTGTTCCAGGTACTTCACCACACTTAAATATAATGTGTGAGTATTGTGGTTGATAAATGGAGATGACACTGATTCTTTCTTCTGTATTAACAGAAATATGAAAATCACCAAAGATAAATAATTTTTTTTTAAATTAGATTTTAGTAAAGCAGAATATATGCATATCAGGAAGCAACAGTCAGAACTGGACATGGAACAACAGACTGGTTCCAAATAGGGAAAGGAGTACGTCAAGGCTATATATTGTCACCCTGCTTATTTAACTTCTATGCAGAGTACATCATGAGAAACGCTGGACTGGAAGAAGCACAAGCTGGAATCAAGATTGCTGGGAGAAATACCAATAACCTCAGATACGCAGATGACACCATTCTTATGGCAGAAAGTGAAGAGGAACTCAAAAGCCTCTTGATGAAAGTGAAAGAGAGTGAAAAAGTTGGCTTAAAGCTCAACATTCAGAAAATGAAGATCATGGCATCTGGTCCCACCACTTCATGGGAAATAGATGGGGAAACAGTGGAAACAGTGTCAGACTTTATTTTTCTGGGCTCCAAAATCACTGCAGGTGGTGATTGCAGCCATGAAATTAAAAGACACTTACTCCTTGGAAGGAAAGTTATGACCAACCTAAATAGCATATTCAAAAGCAGAGGTTGCCAACAAAGGTCCATCTAGTCAAGGCTATGGTTTTTCCAGTGGTCATGTATGGATGTGAGAGTTGGACTGTGAAGAAAGCTGGGCGCCGAAGAATTGATGCTTTTGAACTGTGGTGTTGGAGAAGACTCTTGCGAGTCTCTTGGACTGCAAGGAGATCCAACCAGTCCATTCTAAAGGCGATCAGTCCTGGGTGTTCATTGGAAGGACTGATGCTGAAGCTGAAACTCCAATACTTTGGCCACCTTATGTGAAGAGTTGACTCATTGGAAAAGACCCTGATGCTGGGAGGGATTGGGGGCAGGAGGAGAAGGGGATGACAGAGGATGAGATGGCTGGATGGCATCACCGACTCGATGGACATGGGTTTGGGTAAGCTCCAGGAGTTGGTGATTGACAGGGAGGCCTGGCGTGCTGCAATTCAGGGGTTGCAAAGAGTCAGACACGACTGAGTAACTGAACTGAAAGCAGAATATAAAATAATTGAATTACTAGCATAGGAGACTTAATGTGCTCAATCGCTAGGTTATGACTGGTTCTTTGCAACTCTGTGGACTGTAGTCCGCTAAGCTCCTCTGTCCATAGGATTCTCCAGGCATGAATACTGGAGTGCATTGCCATTTCCTGCTCCAAGGGATCTTCCTGACCCGGGGATCAAACCAGTGTCTCCTGCATTGACAGGCAGATTCTTTCTTGGCAGGCAGATTCTTTCATAAGTCCCCTGGGGCTTCCCCCAGGAGACTTAATAAAAAGCAATAAATAAGTTTATGCTAGTAAAAAGAATCATCAGTCATGACATTTATTTGAATCAAAGTATCTAGAAAATCAAAGATAATCAATGTGTTCCGATAATCTAATTTGATGTATGACTTATTTTCTTTTTAAAAAAGCAAATTCGGTACATGTTGTTGACTTGGTTCAGTTCAGTCCAGTCACTCAGTCGTGTCCGACTCTTTGCGACCCCATGAACTGCAGCACGCCAGGCCTCCCTGTCCATCACCAACTCCTGGAGTCCATGCAAACCCATGTCCATTGAGTTGGTGATGCCATCCAACCATCTCATCCTCTGTCGTCCCCTTCTCCTGCCCTCAATCTTTCCCAGCATCAGGGTCTTTTCAAAGAAGTCAGCTCTTCACATGAGGTGGCCAAAGTATTGGAGTTTCAGCTTCAGCATCAGTCCTTCCAATGAACACCCAGGACTGATCTCCTTCAGAATGGACTGGTTGGATCTCCTTGCAGTCCAAGGGACTCTCAAGAGTCTTCTCCAGCAACACAGTTCAAAAGCATCAATTCTTCAGCACTCAACTTTCTTTATAGTCCAACTCTCACATCCATATATGACCACTGGAAAAACCATAGCCTTGACTAGACTGTCGACTTGGTAATATAACTTTAAATAACTTTTGTAGCATTACAATTTGATTTTGAGTTAATTGAATATTTTAAAGTTGCAGTAACATTGGGAAAGTGAATGTGAGCACGTAAATTTAGGGAAGAAGCAAAAATTAATACTGTTTGGTTTTTTAAAAAATCCTCTTATAAATAATATGAATATCCAGAAAATGAGAAGATACACTAGGTCTTTGGAAACAAGATGATTTTCTTTCTTTCAAGGGGATGGCATTTGATACAATATTCAGGTTATTATAGTTTTGAATGAAAGAAAAAAGTTCTCAGAATATTGTGTAAATATTGTTTTAAGTGCTGATTATTTAGGAAAAAACTTTAAACCCTCAGATGTTTTTCATTAGTTACGGTATGTACAAGAGTTCAGATACTCTAACTGACCCGCCTTTTCAATATGAAGACGCCCAGGGATAAACCCCCATGGCTCTTGTTGGTGAAATCACTCGGTAAGTGATCACAGATAGGTTGTAAGCAGGCAGAGAAGAAGAAAGAGCTGGGAAACAAGATGTGCTGGGGCTCACAGACTTTCAGATCATCCGTCTGCTGAAGGGTTTAGATCTGAAAGATGAGCATTTCTCTTGTCTCATTGGGAAGGGGAATGACAGTATGGGCTCTTTCTTCTTTCAAAACAAATACCCCCAACCCCCATTGTAGATATATTGTGTTCAAATCATTCCCCAACACTTGTATGTGAATATGAGAGACGGAACTAGAGAAAGAGAGGAGGTGGGAGGGAAGCGGTGGGTGGGGAAGGAGAGAGTGTGTGTGTGGAGGTGTATTGGTTGTCCCGGTTGATCTATGTTTTTAAACAATTTTCCATATTTCTGTGTTTTCCAAATATTTGTATATATGTATCCACACGTCCTTTTCTTTTGTTTGTGGTTTATTTTTTTTCACTGTAGCAGTACATAATGCCCCCATGTCATTAGATGCTCTCTGAAGAGGGGATTTGTAGGCTGTGAGCTCCAACTTGTCCATCCCTACTCGGACTCAGTGTTCCAGCACCTGCTCTGCGCTCAGCTCCTGCATTCTCTGCGCTTTTAATCTACATGGTACTCTTTTTTTAAAAAAAAAAAAAAGTTGGATGGGTTTCCATGCTTTGGAAAGTGTGCAAAGACCATTTTCACTGGATTACGACACGTAGGTTTCTTTGGGCAGAACAATCTCTAATCTCTTCAATAACATCATCATTTATTGTGTGTCCCTTGTGAGGATCAGCCCCTTGCTAAACGCTCTTCATGCCTTCACATTGCCTTCTTAGTTACTCTGGCTGGGAGGGGCTGTTCTTCTTTTAGAAAAGATGAAACCAGGGCTGAGAGTAAGGTATGAGGCGGAGCCAGGACTGAAAGCTACTTCTGTCTCTTTGCCCTTGGATCCTCTTGTTTCTTTTATTTGGGACTCTCTAGGACTTTGCCAGGAGCAGAGGGGGAGAAATCTTGGTAGGACACGTGATGAACCACCACAGCCATGGTGACTGTTAGGTATTAGCAGGGCCCTGTTGGACTGGAAATAGTATTCATTAAAAGACTTCATCCTGAACTACCTTAAGTTAAGGAGGTCTCTGGGAGAATGTTGAAGATCTCTAAGAAATAACTTAAAAATCTAAGGATTAGTCTTTTTTTTTTTTTAATTGAAGTATAATTGTTTTACAGTGTTTTCTAAAACAGTTCCTGCTGTACGGCAAAGTGAATCAGCTGTATGTATACACATATTGGCTTCCGCAGCCAATCAGGTGGTAAAGAAGCCACCTTCAGTGCAGGAGATGCGGGTTCACTCCCTGGTCAGGAAGATCCCCTGGAGGAGGAAATGGCAACCCACACCAGCATTCTTGCCTGGAGAATCCCACGGACAGAGGAGCCTGGCGGGCTACAGTCACTGGGGTCTCAAAAGAGTCAGTCATGACTGAACAAGAATAATGATACATCCCATCCCTCTTGAGCCTCCTCCCCACCGCCCAGCCCCCTGCCCATCCCACCCATCCCGGTCGTCACAGAGCCGCGAGCTGAGTTCCCTGTGCTGTTCACAGCCTCCGACCAGCGAGTTTGTTTCACATGCAATGGTGTGTATATGCCGGGGCTACTGTCCCAGTTCCCCTCGCCCTCCGCTTCCTGCTTCCCCCTACATCGTCCACACATTTGTTCTCTACATCTATGTCTCTATTCTTGTCCTGCAAAAATGTTCATCATTTTTCTAGATTCCATATACATGCATTAATGTACGATATTTGTTTTTCTCTTTCTGACTGACTTCACTCTGTATGACAGACTCGAGGTCCATCCACATCACTACAAATGACCCAATTTCACTCCTTGTTATGGCTGAGTAATATTCATTACATGTATGTACCACATCATCTTTACTCATTCATCTGCTGATGGACATTTAGATCGCTTCATGTCCTGGCTATTTTAAATAGTGGTGATATGAACATTGAGGTACATGAGAAAAATCTAAAACTTAGTTTTATGCTAAATGTGTATAAGGTAAAGGACTGTGGCACAGAAGAGAAAATAATCTTTAGCAAAATCTCTGATCTCTGAGGAGGAACCCTGCCCATCATTAAAAATTGGTATATTTAAAGAAAATAAAGGAACGCAACTCCAGTCAGATCATGAAATATGATGTACTAAACTTTTAAAGGTTTAATGAGTTGATTGTTTCGGTGATGAGGGTTAACTTGAGGATTAATGAATCAAAAAAGCTGCAAAGTTAAAATTTCTCTTCTTTGCACCATTCAGTTCAGTTCAACGAATACTTTCTTAGGCCAAATGAAATCATTAGCCTTGTAGGAGGGTCTTGGCCTTTTTAAAAAATGATGAAATTGTGGTCAGTTTTGTAAATAATAATTTATGCTTGAGTCTGTAGAGCTTGAGTCAGATGAATTTTGTGATGACCTAGGGGAAGCTAGTTAATGGAGAACCAGTTTCTTTACATCTTACCCACAGTGTTAATGACCCATTTCTACTGTGAGATTCTGATGTTCTTCGTTATCTAAATACTTTAGTGTTCCCTGTCATATAATTTTAAGTCATAGGCACATTTTTTGGGATACATTTTATTCATATTTCACTTAAAAAGTTAAACCAAACTCTAGAACATTTTGTACAGCTGTTTCTTATTAAGATTGTTTAGTCATTGGTGGGGGATATGAAGAGTATTCAGCACTTTGAAAATTTGCTCGTAAATCAAATGAGCATTTGGTGACAGATTTTTGTACTGCTTCAAATGATGGTTTAAAATCACTTATATTCATGTCAATGTATGGCAAAAACCACTACAATATTGTAATTAGCCTCCAATTAAATTAATTAAAAAGAAAAGCAAAAAAAAAAAAATGACTTGTAGTTGTTACCCACTTTAGAGTGAAGTTATTCTGATGGAAAAGTTGATATTTCGTGACTTGGAGTTCTAAAGTGCAGTAGACATGAGATAAGAAGGATTGCTAGTAACATGCATTTGCCTGTGTGTGTGTTCCTCTTCACATGACCAGATCAAACCATAGAAGAGAACCAAAATTTGGGGGCTCCAAGCCTGTTCGCCATGTGTTTCCTGGAAGAGACTTTAGAGACATTTCTAGAAAGTGTTAGGGTTGGTAGCCATGGACAAGACATAAATAGAACAAACTAACGATTTTTTAAATTAAAAAAGCACAATAGAGGAGGAGTAAGTGGCCCCCCCAAGAGCCCCTGCACCAGAGGGTTCACAGCGTTTTTCTTGGAGCGTGGTGAATGCCACCCCAGCTCAGCCGTTGATGGAAACAACGTATGGTTGGTTTTGTGAGGACTGAGAGACAGATGGTGACCTGCGGGCTAATTATGCAGTGGGCAAGACTGCTCAAGCAAATCACCGTGACTGGGGCAGAACGCCTTCTCGGGAGTTAGACAGTCTGGGCTGTTTATTGTCACACTAGGTAAGCACATTCTAGGTGAATGGCGAGAAGGTGCTACAAGAGGGAAGTGTATTTGCAACTCCTTTTCATCTTCTTACTCATTTTCATGGCAAAAGGGAAAAAAGGAAGAAAAGAGGTTGAGAGAGGCAGTTAAAATAAACCTCAGCTTGTACTACTGTGAGAGCTAACTTTCTGAAGCGTGCACGCTCAGTCCGGTCCAATTCTTTGCAACCCCACTGACTGTAGCCCACCAGGCTCCTCTGGCCATGGAATTCTCCAGGCAAGAATACTGGTGCGGGGTGCTATTTCCTACTCCACAACTTTCTGGAGAGCTAAGGGTTTTAAACATCAACATTTGTGTTTTCATTGTTTCGAATGGAACCTTGTTGAAGACTTTGTTGTGCTCTGAAAGCACTGGGAGCAGAATTAAGTTCTGAGATGGGCACCCCTGCCTCCTGGAGCGAATGCTGCCCCCTGAGATTCACGGTTCACTTGCGCCCCTCCCAGACTCTCTCTGACTTTAGTTTCTTTCACCACACTTTTCAGTCATCTGACACACACATATATGTGCGTGTATATATATACATATTTACTTATACATGTGTTCATTTTACAGTTCTTTTTCCAAATGTAGGCTTCATGAGGGCAGGGGTCTTGGACTGTTCTCTGCTGTGACCTCAAGCCCTGGCACATAGCAGCTTTTAAATATTTACTGATAAAATTAATTGACTGGTTAGAAGTCCTTTACTCGTCACCACGGCGCTACACAGTACCTTGTTCTTTCATCTGTGTGCTGACCCGCTGACCCCTCAGGCATGACTGCTTCTGTGCTTATGGTTGTCATATTCACTCGCTGCCTCGTTGATGCCTTTTCTGGTCTGTCTCGCTCGTTGGACTATCTCATCCTTGACAGTGGAAATTGTAGAGGTTCATCATTGTATTCACGATGCCTGGTGATACTTACTGCTTGTTTATTCACTGTATATGTAAACTGATGCACCAAGGGAAATGGTCACTGCCGTGGGCTCTTTCCTTCACAAAACCCTATGAGGCAGGTGATTTCATGCCCATTCACAGATGATCAACTGAGAGAAGCAGCCGTGATTTGAATCCAGGTTTGTCTGATTTCAGAGCCCATCTTTGAAGATGTTGGTAATTCTCAGCCTTTTCAAGCAAAAGGATTTCCTTTTCATTGTCAGATTTCCCAGACCTCACACATGATGGCAGATGTACTTTTTTATTGTTATTTATTATTGTTTTAAAATATTTTACTTTTGTAGAGCAGTCTTAGTTTTATAATAAAATTGAGAGAATGAGACCAAGATTTCCCATATACCCCTTGCTCTCTAGTGGGCCTTTTCAAAACATTTTTTCCTGTTTATTTGACTGCTTTGGGTCTCATTATGGCATGGGGGATCTTCATTGCAGCCTGTGGGACCTTGTTCCCTGGCTAGGGATTGAACCCATGCCCTCCTGCACTGGAAGGCATATTCTTAACCACTGGACCACCAGGGAATCCCGCCTCCCCACCCCGCCCTGTGTGCCTTTTGATAACCTCTTCCATTGTCAGTATCACTCACCAGAAGGATAAACCAAGGCTGACCTTATGCTGCCGTATCACCCAAAGTCCATGGTTTACCTTCAGGTTGGGTTTCTCTTGTGGCTCAGCTGAAAAAGAATCCATCTGCAATGCGGGAGACCTGGGTTTGATCCCTGGGATGGGAAGGTCTCATGGAGAAGGGAAAGGCTACCTACTCCAGTATTCTGGCCTGGAGAATTCCATGGACTGTGTAGTCCATGGGGTCACGAAGAGTCAGACGCGACTGAACGACTTTCATTTTCACTTTTCAGTTTCACTCATAGTGCTGTACATTCCGTGGGTTTGGACAAACATTTAATGACATGTGGGGGCTTCTCAGGTGGCGCTAGTGGTAAAGAACCTGCCTGCCAGTGCAGGAGACTAAAGAGACGTGGGTTCAGTCCCTGGGTTGGGAAGATCCCCTAGAGGAGGGCATGGCAACCCACTCCAGTATTCTTGCCTGGAGGATTCCCATGGACAGAGGAGCCTGGCGGGCTACAGTCTATGGGGTCACAAAGAGTCAGACACGACTGGTGACTTATATGCACGTGTATAATGACATGCATCCATCATGATAATAGATGCGTTTTTTACCTATCTGATTGAAAAATTCTATAATAGAAATGCTGTAAGATTAGTAGTGCTTTAATTTAGTAGTTTTATTAATGATACTAAAGTGATTTGGAAAGTAGCCTGCATACTCCATGGGAAGCTTCTCTCCTGTGACGATGCTTGGTGCTCCCTGGAGCTGGCCAGCTTCTTACAGTAACCCCGTGTCCCGCTGGCAGCCCTGGGTGTCCTGCAGCCACTTCTGCACCCTGGGCATCCTCCCCGCCATGAGGGCCACAGACTGCTGGACTAGCTTAGTGTCTGTACCGCCTTTCAGCCTGTGATGCCCCCTGACTGCCAGCACAGCTCATGGCCGACCTTCTCATCACTTCTAATCTACTGCTCTGTCATAGGACTCGGGTTTGAAAGACAGGTCATCAAGCCTGCTGGAACTTGTTAGAATGAGGAAAATAGACAGGTGGGCTGAGTGAGCTGAAAGAAATCGGTGTGTGTTATGTCAAGCTGGGCTTTGGCCCTGGGAGGCCCAGATCTTGGGCTCTTTCAGGGTCCCTGCTGCCTGGTGTTGCCTGAACACTTCCTGCACACCAACAGTTATGCAGGACATGGGCTGTGGACTTTGGCTGGGAAAAGCAAAGAGGGCGAAATGAGGTTCAAGATGAAAGAGCATGGCCCTGGGCAGAGGTGAGGACTCAAAAGGCGAGTCAGCTTTCTCAACGCTGCCTCAACCCCTGTCCCTCTGTCTAAGCTGCCATCACCCTGAGTGTTTCAGATTCTATCTTGTGGCTCATCAGATACACGCTTCCCGCCACCCACCCCCCCACTCCCCCACCCCCGTAGAAGGCTGAAATGTGCAGTCAGGATTTATATATACCCTATGCTGCTGCTGCTAAGTCGTTTCAGTCGTGTCCGACTCTGTGCGACCCCATAGGCGGCAGCCCACCAGGCTCCCCGGTCCCTGGGATTCTCCAGGCAAGAACACTGGAGTGGGTTGCCATTTCCTTCTCCAATGCATGAAAGTGAAGTCGCTCAGTCGTGTCCAACCCTCAGTGACCCCATGGACTGCAGCCCACCAGGCTCCTCTGTCCATGGGATTTTCCAGGCAAGAGGACTAGAGTGGGGTGCCATTGCCTTCTCCGATATATACCCTATAAAACAAGGCAAATGAGGGGTACACATAAGACGTTGTCATGGATTGTAGCCTTTGTACTACAGGGGAGTACTTAAATATATAAAATTTAATATATATTAAAAATACTTATTTGGTTTAAGGAGTCATGACACAAGAGATGTATGGATAGGCTATGATATTAGAATGTCTAGTAGTAAGCACTCAATATTTGCTATTGAAGGTTATATATTTTTTTCTTTTTAATGTTTTTAACTAGGAGAATGTGTGAAGGGAAGATCAGATATAAAAGTAATAGCTTTACACTGGCAGGTGGCTGAACTTGCTGAAAGTATGCTGCTAATGTTTTCTGAGCTTCCTGTTAGCCAGTGCAAAAAGGGAAACATGTCAGACTCATGTTACAAAATACTTGATACTGCTTAGAGAAGTCACGGCCAGGTAGCCTGGATACTCTTATGAAGTGGAAAACAGCTGTAGCAGAATCCCTGCAGTAAACACAATTAGGACTTTTTCCTGTAATATTCCTCAGTATTGGCCGCTGATGTTGTGTTGTTTGAAGTCACTAGGTTGTGTCCGAATCTTTGTGACCCCGTGGACTGTCGCCTACCAGATTCTTCTGTCCATGGGATTTCCTAGGCAAGAATACTGGAGTGGCTTGCCATTTCTTTCAATCTGTGTCTCCTGCATTGCGGGCAGATTCTTTACTGCTGAGCCACCAGGGAAGCCCGAGTTGGCCACTGGGACAACCAAAAAAAGCCATCTCAGTAAGAGCAGTCCACCAGGGACAAAGCAGTTTTGAAGGTGTATTCTATAGAATGTATGATGGCAGTATTTGCTGCCAGGTGTTACAGATGTTTAACCTTCTGCAAATAGTGTATTATAACACAGTATGTTAGTACTTTATACTAAGACTGGTGGAGTGTGGTGGGAGGGGAAAATGTAGGCAGGAGGTATGAACTCTAACCAACACTGTCTTTATTTCTGCTTTTTGATCTCTATCTCTGCTTTTTTTTTTTTTTAATGTTTGTTATTCAGTGCTCTTAGTTATGTATTTTTCTACGTACCTCTGTCAGTGCTATCATGGTGATTGAGGAAGATCCTATGTCTTTCCAGCATTTCCAATTTTTTATGGCCCTTGAATATTTTCTTTGATTTATACTCTGGACATCATTACTTTTTTGGAGAAGTCCATTGGGTTGCATGATGATAATATTCTGGATTTGTCTTGCTTTCTAATTTTGTCTTTCTTATCAACCCTGAGATTTTATGATCTCTTAAATTCTCAGTGACTGGAACATTAAATTGTTAGTATGAATTGCATTGGGGAATTCTGTACCGGATGATGAAACTGGATGAGTGTGTGGTTTTTACGTAGGCAGTGTCTTACGAGTTTGGTTTTTGGCCTGAATATTGGAAGCCTGCATTTTCCTGGGCTGTCATAGATCTGGCATTTACCTTTATTTTATTATTGGGAGTTTTCTACACATGTTGTGACACATGTCTCAGCTAAGATCATATTTTTCAGTCCTCTTGCTATTTCTTTTGCACCACTTATAGGATGAATGGAAGTTAGATATGATTTGATGTCTGATTTAAAATTCAGCATTTCGTTGGCTTCAGAAATTCAAGAAGGTGAAAAAGGGCATTGATTCTTCTCTTTGAAAAATGATGCTCTCTTTTGGCTGAAAAACTTTGGTGTTCCTCTGCTATGTGCGTGCATGCTGAATTGCTTCAGTCGTGTCCAGTTCTTTGCAACCCTAAGGACTGTAGCCCCCCAGGTTCCTCTCTCCATGGGATTCTCCAGGTAAGAATATTAGAGTGGGGTTGCCATGCCCTCCTCCAGGGGATCTTCCCAACCCAGGGATTGAACCCTTATTCATTATTTCAGAGCATGTACTCTATGCGTACCCTCATCATAGCACCTATATTTACTAAAATAGTAAATTAACCTGTTAACACCACTAGACTTTAAGCTCTTGGAAGGCAGGGATTCCTGGGGATGGTGGAGTAACATCTGGCATGTTGTAGGAACTCAGTAAACCTTTGTGGAATAAGAAGAGTGACCGACAACATAATAAATGCCTTTATGGTCCCAGCCAGTCATTGGATTGGACAGAGCCATGGTTCTGTCTTGCAAGCTAGCTTTGCTGACACCCATCTCCCTTGCTGGCCCCACCCCAGGGAGACTGACTTCTCCCAATATCCCTCCATGAGGTCACCCCTGGAGATGGTCAAAGTGGGTTTTCTCAGGACGTTTTGCCAAGCGACCTATTCCAGTAGGCGTCCTTATGATGACCCAAAGCTCTAAAGTCTCAGAAACGGATTTAAGGAGCATAATAAGAGTTCATCTCTGTATCGTGTTAACCTGGTTTAGAAAGTGGCTGTAGAAAGCCAGATTGCCAGCTTTACTGACTTAAAATGAGAAGCAAGCTGTTGATACTTGCATTTCATGGGCTGCAATTCCAGTGTGGGAACAACCGGTACACATTCTCTTCCTGTGGTCTGTGTGGGAAGTCAAATCATAATCAGATGCTCAGTTGGCCAGTACGGAGTGAAAACAAAGAGAAGTTAAGTGTCAGATGGCCTCAGGTTAAGTCCGAGGCGTCCATTTCACGGTCAGCAGACTTGCCAGCAGGAATACCCAGAGGGAGTTGGCTGCAGCTGCCTGCGTCCTGCTTGGCGTTGGGGCAGACTTTGCCAGTGGGTCCTGCAGTCTCCGAGGCCCAAGAATGTTGCCTATGGCTCTCCGTGTCTGTTGCTTCGAGTGGCAAGGTCACTGTGGCTCTCTTTAGATGTTCACTTTTCTCCACTTTCAGATCTGACCAGGTCCCATCTGGCGGTCATTCTTGCCCCTGGGTTTAATACTATCATGTTAGTAGGCTTTGGAGCTGTTTCTCTTTTTGTTTGTCTTTATGGATCTTGGCTTTCAAAGTGTAGCTCTGAGGGCAGCACTCTTTTCCTAATTTCAGAGCCTTAATACCACCTAACACCCCCCACCTCAGAGGTCTTTTCCTCAGAAACCTTGTAAAGTCCTTGCCTCTTGGTGGTGGATGTCTGGATTTCTCTGCTTTGCCTTTGAGGTTCTGTTTGCCTTTGTGGCACCATTATCTACTGTTTTCCTTGTTGGATAAGCCACCCAGGGCTTCCAGTGCAAGTTGCTCTGTGTCTCTGCTGTAGTTTCTTAAGCTCTAAAACTTTGTCTATGTCATAGGATTGTTGTAGGGTCACATGATGTGTGATCATTGATTTATCGGTGCATGGGTGAGGTGCCTTTCTTTTTTTTTTTTTTTAAAGCTACCATATGTTGAGCACAAGCATTTTATTAGGACATAGTGCCTCACTTAGTAGGTACTATTATTGTCCTCATTGTACAGATGAGGAAGGGAAAGCTCAAATGTCTCAGCACTGATAGGGGCTGCCAGAATCTGTCCAGCTCCATTCACTCTGAACTTCCCAGTGTCCTCTGCTACATCAGGCTGAATCTTCCACTCACCTTCAATCCAACCCAGCCTATTTCTACATATCTGCCCTTCCTTCCCAGCCAAGATCTCCTCACCTTTCCAAGTCTCTCTCACTCCTTTCCTTTCTTCTCCAGGCCTCTTTGCTCACCATTATTCCTGAACTCCTGTGGTACTCAAGGATGTACTGGAGTCAGAGCCATCTGGGATTACATCCAGGCTCCACTGTGCTGCCTTGAACAAGTTGATTAATATCTCTTGAGTCACTGAAAAAAACAGGCAGCTTCCTTATGGGGTTCCTGGATGATTTCATAAACGAGTATGTGTGGAAGTTCTTTGTAAAGGGCTCCATGTTCCTGTCTTCTACTGCTTTCAAACACTCTTTGAAATGTTTGATCATTTCAAATGATCAGCTACTTTCAAACATTTGAATGATGATCGTGTGAATGATCAGCTACTTTCATTTTTTTTTCTTTGACCTGCAGTACGGGGTATATTTTAACACCATGACATGGTGATAGTGAATACACACGTTTGAATCAAAAGTTCCACAAGCATGTTCTCTTTTATTCTTGTATGTGTGTGGGTGAAAAACAAGGCTGATTTTGACCCATATAATTGATTTTGACTACCCGCTGTGGGAGGCCACCCACGGTTTGGGAAAAAACCATCTGGCCCAGACGACAATAAGCCCTTTGAGGGCAGAGGGAGTATTTCCCCAGTCTGCCCCATCACAGGCTGACAGGTTAGGAGCACCTTGGCCAGGCCTGATGGATGGGTTTAGGGGCTGGAGGAGGAGGCTTGAGCCAATTGGATGATCATGTATCGAGTGCCCCTTGGCAAGACTTGGCCAGCAGGACCCAGGGGCACTTTGTGTCTGCCCTGCTCAGGAACCTGCACCCTCTTGAGGACATGATGCTGATGGCCCCGCATTTGGCTGCCCAGGCTGTGCACAGCTGTTTTGGTGACAATCGACTGCAGTGTTCGATTCCTCCTCTCCCAGCCGAGGCGTGTTTGCTGGCCCGGACGGATGTGCTGTGTCGGATTTTGGATCTCCTGCCCTGGGCGCTCTGCCTCTGCCCAGGGCCCTGCACCCACCTGTCTTGCAGGCTGGCCTCGCTGTGTGCACCGTGTCTTCCCTGCTGTGCTGGCAGGGACGGCCTCCCGCAGCCTCAGCGAAGCCTGACTGTGTCTCTTGTCGCCTGCCGGCCCTCCCCAGCATCCAGGCTTCCAGGGTGAAAGCCTCTCACAGCTTACATCCTCAGAGCCGGAGAAAACAAGCCTGCCGCTTGTGGTGCCTTAGCACCAATTTGTCACCCACTTCACTCAGCGCTGGCCCCCGGCTTCTCCTCTGTATGGCATCTTTCTTTCCCATGGCTGCTCCAGCTGGGCTGAGGCCTGACATTGGGATCACATGTCTTGGCTCCAGCCGTCGGTATTGTTCTCAAAGTTGTCAGCATACCTCCCTACTGCCACCTTTCTCTGATGCAAAGGTCTTTGCATTAATAGACGTTTTTCCCTTTGAGACTTGTCTGGGCTGATGCTTCAACAAACCCCAACCCCCCGAGGATTTCCAACCACCTTCAGAAAAGTGTTAAGGCTTTTTGCTTTGTTTTCAGCACAACCAGCACACGTAACTCTTGTTCTTCTTTAGTTCCATTAAATGTCACATGCTTCTGACCCTAGAAAGAGTTTAGAATTACAGGTTTGGGATGCTAAGCGCTTGTAATCTCAGGAGCCAGAGTAGGGAAAACTGTTCTGCACCATTTTCCCCAAACAGGCTGAGCAGACAGCTGCTGCCCCACCTCTCCTCTCATTTCCCATCCAAATGGATCCAAGATGCTCTCTGCCTCTTTCCTCCACTTCTCAAAAAAAGCCAAAGAACTTTCCCCTGTGTTTCCTTTCGACTTCTAAATTGCTCAGTTGGCTTTTTATCCAAGCTTGTATTAAATTGCTTCATGATTTCATGCCTGCAGAGCCTTTGGCATAACCTGGCTCAGAGAAGTTGTGTGTGTGTGTGTGTGTTTGGACCACTTCACTGCAGGGGCATCTGCTTGTGTCTGAGTCGGGCATGCGGGTGAGAGGCTTGTGCTCTGGGCCAGTGGAAAAGGAACGAACACAGCAAGCTGGCCATAGGCAGCAATGTTTTACTCAGTGGAGATGTTGCTTAGGTGACTTTTAAACAGCCCCCTGGGGTCCTCAGCTGTTTGTGATAAGGGCCACGAAAAAGCAGGCAACTTCAACCCCTCTGGGAAGTATATAACTTGCCTACTTTAAAGAAGGCTGAATTTAATGCAGAGCAATGGAATTAGATGTATATGAATGATGTCACACCAACAACAGAATATTTCATCATGATTCTCAGCAACTCTGTTTCAAGAGGATTAAGTAAATCTGGAAATCCATATGGGGAAAAATTTCTCGACCACTAACTGTGAGGTCTGCTATGTGTCTGTATTCTCTGCAGTCCTGTAAGAACCACCCCTCCCCAGCCCCCTCTAACCCCCAGCCAAATGGGAAGAAAAATTGCTTGAAAGTTCTCATGCAGAATTACAAGAGCAGATCTGATCCACATGGAGATATATTAGGAAATAATCAGATAAATATGTTGCTAAAATCCTATTAAAATGCTCAACAGTTATATAAACCATGCAAATATTTAGATATTTTAAGATTTAATTGGCATGGGGAAATTGGATGTTCCTGTGATTTTAATTTAAAAAATGTCACTGCACAAGGAGAGGAAACACCCCCTAAGAGTCAAAAGGGGGAAATAACCTTTATCTACTCAGGCAAACAGTTGCCTTATTCCTAGCTGTCACAGAGGACATGGTGAGCCATGTTGCGCAGGGTCCAAGGTTCATGAGAAGCAGGTTTGTAAGTGGCAGGTAGTGGGAGAGTGATTTATGTTCCATGAAAATCCATTCAGCAGTTGTAGCACTCCCCGGGCATCTGATGCTTAAGGGAGCCATTGTCTGGACCTTGGAGGGACAAAAAGGCTTCAGTTACTGAAGGGTGCTGGTTTGGGTAATGATATCCTTTCTCCCTTTCCAGTAAGGGCAGGAGCAGGATTATCTAGGTTTCTTTCTTTCTTTCTTTTTTTTTTTTTTTTTTAAAGAAAAAGCTTTTGTTCTTTCTCATGTAGTTACAATGGAAATTAAAATAGAACCTTAAAAATTAGGAACACAGTCAATTTCAGTGTCAAGACCCAAGCAAATAGTGGAACCTAAATCAGATGTCTCATTGGAAAATCTGTGACTGTGCTTCACTTCCATTTAAATTTGGGGAAAACAAATGAATGGCTATTGAGGTTAGGCGTGGGAAGCAGTGATTAGTAATGGGATAAAATGACTCTGAGTGACATTAACTTAGATCACATATTTAGCTTCTACTTTTATTTTACTCTCTGGTTTTTTAATTAATCTAAATTAACTGTCAAAATTGCATTTCTCAGTGTGGAAAACGATGGTGAAGAGGTGTTTGTATTTTATAATGGACCACTATTTATAAGAATTTGACAGAAATTTATAGAATTTGCTTTATCAGAAAGCACTTAACTTGTGTATATCATTTAGGTTTCTAACACTTTTTATCAGCTTTTTTTGTAATCTGAATTGGGAGCCTAAATGGAAGGCAATAATAGCAGGAGAAAAAAATAGGTGAAATTGTTGCCTATTTCTTCAATATAGTGCAATAACTGTCTTCCATTTTACTTTGTCTTATCAAACACTTTTGGGCATCACGGGTACTTATTGGACATCACAGGTACCTAGGCCTCAAGAAGCTTATAGTTTAACAGAGTTTTTCCCAACCTTGACTCTACTGATATTTTGAGTCAGCTAATTCTTTGTGATGGGAGCTGTCCTGTGCATTGTGAGGTGTTTAGCAGCATCCCTGGCCTTGACGCACCGGGGGCCAGTAGAACTAACCCCACTCCATTTTCCTGTTATGACAACCAAAAATGTTTTGATACAGTTGAACGTCTCACGTAACTGTGTGTGTGTTAGTTGCTCAGTCATGTCTGTCTCTTTGCGACCCCATGGATTGTAGTCTGCCAGGCTCCTAAGTCCATGGAATTTTCCAGGCAAGAATGCTGGAGTGGATAGCCATTCCCTTCTCCAGGGGATCTCCCCAACCCAGAGATCTAACGTGGGTCTCCTGCATTGCAGGTGGATTCTTTACTGTCTGAGACACCAGGGAAGCCCATGGGGCAGAAACCAAATCACTCCACTTCAGAACTGCTGGTTTGACTCAGTGCATCTTCCTGTAGAAACTCAGCAGCATCCTGTCCCATTCCAGATTTTCAGTTACTTATGTTAATTCCTAGTTTTGGAAAGGAAGGTGAAGGTGAAGTTGCTCAGTATGTCCAACTCTTTGCGACCCCGTGGACTGTAGCCTACCAGGCTTCTCCGTCCATGGGATTCTCCAGGCAAGAATACTGGAGTGGGTTACCATTTCCTTCTCCAGGGGATATTCCCGACCCAGGGATCCAACTCGGGTCTCCCGCATTGCAGGCAGATGCTTTAACCTCTGAGCCATCACTTTCAAGTGCCTTGAAGTGATTTTTTTTTAATTTTAGGCCAGGGAAGATTTGTTAATCATATGTAGGGAAGTGTATAGGTGTAGCAGTGTTTTCTTTATCATTGTTATTACCATTTTACAAAGAAAATGCAGCCCTGGAACCTGTGAGCTGAAGGAAGACCCAAACTGAGATCTCATGAGTGAGCAAGCAGGGCGAGGATTGCTTTCAGTAAGCTCCTGGAATTGCCTGTGGTAACAGAACCCGGTGAGACCATGGAAGCTTTAAGGGTTAATACAATTGTTGCAGTCTTCAGTGTAGAGGATATAGGAGATTTTTATAGATCCATTTTGAAGTGGAGTTGCTTTGTCCTGTTTCTCCCCCACCTGCCTTCTCCCTTTTTCTTCCTCTTGCCTCTGCTTGTTTAGGAGCAGCTCTTTTGCTTGGAAAACCTGTTGCTCATCTACACAATAACTGATGAGATAGAAAATGATGCTCTTCTCTCCAGATAATTCATGGTAGTTATCTACCAAAAAAGTGCTGTGTTATCTGTACAAAACTGCAGTGACCTGGGGCAGCTGATGCTTCGGGAGTTGTGCAGTGCATAACTGGCGCAGCAGTACATGGTGGCCAAGTTTGAGCAATTTCTTTCATTCCCGTGACCTGGATGCTGCTGGTTCTTCCGTTTCTGAACCCAGACCAGATCTTTTCCTGGAACATGACACCTGCACGCCCAGCTGCCTTTTGGACATTTCCTTTCAAAAAAACCCTGGAGCATCTCAAATGTAATATATGCAAAATCAGATTACTGTTGTTTTCTCCCAGCTTGCTTTTCCTTAAATATAGGAGTCATCTTAGACTCTGTGTGTGTGTGTGTGTGTATAAAAATATCAGAAGCCTTGAGTCCTCCCCATATAATTCCTGAATCCTGTGATCTTCTTTCTACCCACCCCCGCACAAACACACCCCTTATTTCGATTTCCATCTCCTCTCATCTGGAGCCCAGGCCCTTGGAGTCATCTCCTAAGGGTCTCTTCTGGTGGCACACCCCTTCCTGCACCTTTCAACCAGACAGTTAAATCTGATCTTGTCGCCCTCAGGGTTTTCTGATTCCTTCTCTTATCCAGTCCCCTCCCCCTCCAGCCTTGTTTGTAAACTTAACCCTTTTTCCCCAAATCTCCTGATCTGCTCAGGGCAGGCTGTGTTCCAGGCCCTGGACATTCCGCAGTGAAGAATACAGGGCGCGCTCTCCTGGAGCTTACTTTCTAGAGGGCTGAGCTGTTTGCAGTTCCGTGAACACTCTGTGCCAGGGAAACCTCTGCTCCTCTCCTTCCTCTGGGGTGCCCACTGTGGCCAGTCTGACCAGAGAGTTCTGCTGCAGCTTCACAATCTGCCACGGCCTCACCATCTCCAGTAGAGTCCCCATTCCTTTTTATGTCGTCTTTGCATCCTGTCCTTCAAGATTCCTCTCAAGCAGAGCCTAGCCTTACCAGGCTTTGTGCCTCTAGCATCTTCGATAGTTGATCGAAGCATGGGATCAACTATCTTCGATAGTTGAAACATCAACTATCTTCCCAGCACACAATAGTTGCTTAATAATTGCTTATTGAATGAAAGGTATACAAGTGTGGGCACCTTTTGGGTCATGTCCTTCAAATGTATCCTATATTTTCTTCCTCTCTTTGCTCAGGCTCTTTCCTCGGCTCAGAATATCTACCCCTACACCCCACCCACCCCTTGTAAGTCACTCACTCTGTCCTTTAAAATGTCCTATTGTAAACCCTTTCAGATTCTTTTCCTTAGTTACCTTTTCACAGAACTTCCCCTCCGCCCCCTGCCACTATTTCAGTAGTGTTTGTCCAATTAGTGCTGGGAACCTGCCATTCACTAGAAGTCATGCTGGGTTTTAGGGCTATGAGGATGAGAAAGACTGGTCCCGGTCTTCAAGGAACACGCAGTGTAACAGGAGACAGCATCTTGTTCGTGCTTGCTCAGCAGATGGCTGTCCCGATGCAGGAGGCCAGCCCCTTCCACGTGGCTGTGCTGATGTCACCCTACTGTAACTCGCAGAGGGAAAAGCAGGCATGGCGTAGCCGGGCCTGCTCTGACTGCCTTGCCCCGGAGTGACACGTACCGTTACTCTCACATCCCCTTGACAAAGACAGGTCACAAGTTCTCAGCTGAAGCAAGAACAGCTGAGACTTGTGGTCTCACTGGGTGCCCTGGAAGAAGAGACGGGGTTTTGGTAGACATCTAGCAATCCCAGCCACACCTCTCACTATGCTGGTCACAAACTGGGTTATCATTAGTTGCCTGCATGAGTTTCTTCTCTCTGTCTAGAACACGTTTTAACCCCCAATATTTGCGAGACTTGCCCCCTCATTTCTTTTAAATCTAATTCTCATCTGAAAGATCTTCCAAGTGTAAGGCCATCCAGTCTAGAGAGGCTCCCCGGCGGCTTCACTGTTTTTTTTCTTCCCTGTAGAGCCTCTGTCAAGCACACTAGATTTATACATACACACATATATATAAATATATATATATAGTTTGTGTATATGTATACTTTATATATATATATGTGGTATGTGTATATGTATGCATTATATATATATGTAGTATGTGTATATGTATACATTATATATATGTGTGTGTGTGTTGTATAAAATATTCCTTACCACTAGCATCACCTGGGAAACCCACATATGGGCTTCCCAGGCGGTGCTAATGGTAAAGAACCCGCCTGCCAATGCAAGGGACATAAGAGATTCAGGTTCCATCCCTGAGTTGGGAAGATTCCCAGAGGAGGGCATGGCAACCCACTCCAGTATTATTGCCAGGAGAATCCCTTGGACAGAAAAGCCTGAATGGGCTGCAGTCCATGGGGTTGCAAAGAGTCACACAGGACTGAGCATACCATACATATAATTTGTCGTTTACATTTATATATAATTTGTTATTGTTATATATAATACATATTACATAGTTTTAATATTTGTCTTCCCCATCTCACCCCCTAAAGTATAAAGGCCTTGAGGGCACAAAGTGTGTTGGCTCACAGCTGTATCTGCAGAACCTAGAGTAGTGCCTGACACTTCAAGGATTATGAACTCCTTGAAGACATTCGCATTTCAGAATTATATAGTGATACTGCCTTTTGCCGGACATGCCTTGATGACACATACTGAACAAAGTATTAAAGCCCCTGTCCTCCTAGAGCATATCGTTTATTCAGTATCTCTTTCACCTTGTGCTAAGCATTTACAAGTATTTATATTTGTGGAGTGAAAAAAAAATCACTAACAGCATGCTTAGGAAAAAAATCTCCCTGTGGTAAATATATTATTTAATTTTAGAAACTCATGGCAATTGAAGTGAAATACTTTGCAGATCATGAGAAAAAAACTTGGATGAAAATCTGTGCTCTGCTCTAGCCTTTGAAAAAGTCTGCCTCTAAGTCAGTCTCTTCATTGCTAATAATACCACCAGTTGGAGGACACTTGAATAAAGAGGCATTTGTCACCAAATGGTAAGTTAGCAGCATGTCTTGTTATCTGGGTGGAACACACAGTCATTAAGTGGCATTTGGACTGAATCTGATTAGAATTTAGCATCGACTTGGGGACAAGCAGAAGTATGCTTCTATTTAGAAAAATTGCTTTTTTCCACCTCAAATGTTTTGAATTATAAAAAGATTAACATTAATTTTTAAGGGAATGGCTTTGAAAGGATGGTTGTATGTTGGTGGAAATTCTTCAGGGAAGTCACATCTCAAGAGAGGGAAGCACAGAAACAGCTCAATACAGTCAGTCAATTCATTTTACTTTGAAGAAAAAAATAACTGAAAGTGCTGGTTGGTTTTCTGTAAGCTGTAACAGTTGGTTGACTCAAATTTTTACTTCCTACCAATTGTGAAAATTCAGGCTCAATTTGAAGAGTGCCTGAATGTTCCAATTCTGTACCAAGATACTAAGGCTAAGGAATATAGCTGTGGCTTGTGTGTGGTTAAAGTTTCAGCAAATGCAGAAAAGTTTTTGGAGCTAGTTACAACGTTTTGAAATATTTCCAACTAGTTGTTATGAAAGTAATTCAAGCAAAATCAGTATCTAAGGATAGTGAAAAACTGCTTTAAAAGTGTTCAAGAAAATAGTGTGTATATAATTTAGCATGTATAAAGCCTTAAAGGCTCTCGTGAACTCCTATTCAGCAATTTATATATTATCCTATTTTAATTTATATTTATAAATTCTCTTTCCTTTTTGGATAAGGACAGGAATAAATAATGATCGATATAAATTCTGCCCCCTTTCAGTATAACATTGCCTCATTAGACCATTAATACCAGCCACACATTTTGAATATCTGCTCATGTTTAGCTATTTGCGTTGTATTTAAACTTATCCTATACAATTCTCAAATTTGAGACACTTGGGAGAGTCTAGGCTGTTAGACATTTTACCAAAACAGTGATGCCCTTTTGTTGTAGAGAGTGTAGAAGACACACGGTCTTACTGTTTTTACTGATGCTGTCTGAATTCTTGAAGAGCTGTTTCTATCTGTGGGCTGCTGCGTGGTACTGGGGGAAGGGGACACCCCAGCCAGAAAGAATAGAGGTTAGGGGCAAAGAGGCATGGGTTAGAATTCTGCTCTGACATTCCTAGAGGAAGTTACTTCCCCCTGCTGATTCTGTGTCATTGTTAGTTAAGTGGGGATATTTCCAGGACCTACTCCTTGGGGTCCTGGGAGACTGAATAAGAAAACATACAGTTCAGTTCAGTTCAGTCGCTCAGTTGTGTCCGACTCTTTGCGACCCTGTGAATTACAGCACGCCAGGCCTCCCTATCCATAACCAACACCCGGAGTTTACCCAAACTCATGTCCATTGAGTCGGTGATGCCATCCAGCCATCTCATCCTCTGTTGTCCCCTTCTCCTCCTGCCCCCAATCCCTCCTACCATCAGAGTCTTTTCCAATGAGTCAACTCTTCGCATGAGGTGGCCAAAGTACTGGAGTTTCAGCTTCAGCATCAGTCCTTCCAAAGAAATCCCAGGACTGATCTCCTTCAGAATGGACTGGTTGGATCTCCTTGCAGTCCAAGGGCCTCTCAAGAGTCTTCTCCAACACCACAGTTCAAAAGCATCAATTCTTCGGCGCTCAGCTTTCTTCACAGTCCAACTCTCACATCCATACACGACTACTGGAGAAACCATAGCCTTGACTAAACAGACCTTTGTTGGCAAAGTAATGTCTCTGCTTTTGAGTATGCTATCTAGGTTGGTCATAACTTTCCTTCCAAGGAGTAAGTGTCTTTTAATTTCATGGCTGCAATCACCATCTGCAGTGATTTTGGAGCCCAAAAAATAAAGTCTGACACTATTTCCACTGTTTCCCCATCTATTTGCCATGAAGTGATGGGACCAGATGCCATGATCTTCGTTTTCTGAATGTTGAGCTTTAAGCCAACTTTTTCACTCTCCTCTTTAACTTTCATCAACAGGCTTTTTAGTTCCTCTTCACTTTCTGCCATAAGGGTGGTGTCATCTGTATATCTGAGGTTATTGATATTTCTCCCGGCAATCTTGATTCCAGCTGTGCTTCCTCCAGCCCAGCGTTTCTCATGATGTACTCTGCATATAAGTTAAATAAACAGGGTGACAATATACAGCCTTGACGTACTCCTTTTCCTATTTGGAACCAGTCTGTTGTTCCATGTCCAGTTCTGACTGTTGCTTCCTGACTTGCATACAGGTTTCTCAAGAGGTAGGTCAGGTGGTCTGGTATTCCCTTCTCTTTCAGAATACAGAGACCTAGCAAAGGGTAAGCAGGAACTCTGGGCCTTGCTTCTGTCCTGTGGCCAAAGAAAAGGAATGAAAGTTTTCTATTTGTTGTCTAAATGATGGTCTGACAAATCTTGCATTCTCTCAAGACTCTGGTCTATTGCAATCAGATCAGCTTGCCCATGAAGCTGGATACACGTGGACGGGTGATCCTAAACACAGAGGGCTAAGGCAGAAGCTAGAAAACGCTGAAACTAAACATCAGAATTCAAAGACTGCCTACTGGAGAGTTCACATGATGGGGGAGGGGGGGCGGGGTGGGTGGCAGTTTGAAAGACACTTTGGAATAGCCTGCATATGTTAATCAGCAGCCTCAAAGCTGGGTTGGTAGAGACCTCTCAAGTTGACCCACTTTAGAAGCCCCGCCGGGCCTGTGCACTGGCAGCAGAGCGCTGGTCCTCTTTCTGCAACTTTTTAAAAAGTTTCTGCTTAGTAAGCTCAGTTCTGTGTTCAGTGTGGGCTGACTTTGTCAGCCAAGAGATTGAGATCCTGGGGCAATGCAAAACATAAATTTTAATTGCTAGTTTTCATGAAAAATAATTTTTTGAAGACTTTTTTTGAGCTTTTTAGTTTTTTAGTCTTATACTCCAGTAGAATTTGACATGCTTTTAATGTTTCAGTGGCTTTTTAATATTACATAGTTATAGAAGAGTATTCTAGTAGCATAATATTTTAGAGAAGCTTATTTTTCTTTTAAGTTGATTATGCTCAGTTCTCTGAGAAAAACATACTTTTTATTTTTATTAGTCTTTTTTTTTTTTCCCCCCAAACTGCTATGTTTCTAAAACTGATACTTGAGTGATCAATAAAATAGCCTCAATGGCAAAGAGGATTCTAAGGCTGATTCCTGTGTTCTATTCAGGGACTTAACTGGCTACAAAGTTTGGGTAAATAAAACCCTTCATCAGCCACATTCAAGGACAGACATAATACTGTATAACTGCTACATTATAACCATGGTTAGAATGGCTAGGAAGGGAGATGATTTCTTTCAGTATTCATTAAATTAAATCTAATTAATATTTTGGAGTGCCATGCCAAACCTTCTATCTACATACGTATTTGTTTTTTTTTTTTTAATTCTACTTTTGGACTCTGAGAGAGAAGGCGAGGGTGGGATGATTTGAGAGAGTAGCACTGAAATATGTATATTATCATATGTGAAACAGATCGCCAGTCCAGGTTGAATGCATGAAGCAGGGTGCTCAGGGCCGGTGCACTGGGATGACCCTGAGGGATGGGATGGGGAGGGAGGTGGGAGGGGGGTTCAGGATGGGGGACACATATACACCCATGGCTGATTTATGTGGATTTATGGCAAAAACTGCCACAATATTGTAAAGTAATTAGCCTCCAACTAAAATAAAATTGTTTAGTGAAGAAATTAAAGAATGAATAAATTTGAGTAAAAAAAAAAATGTTAGGTTTTTCACCATATACTGATGATCCCAGCTGTTTGGCTGTTCAGTCCTCAGAGGATCAGCTCAGAAGGACCCCTTTGTCCTGATTCTTGACTGAAAAAGTTCCTGTTCTTATCTGCAGTGACTGATCCACAATTTATGAAGAAATATTCCCAAAGTCCTATAACTCTTCCTTCCAATTTAAAGTCAGTGATCATATATGTGGGGTGCATAGCAATGAGAAAATATACTCTTTGTAAGCTTTTCTTTCTCCCAGATAAAAGCACATGTTAAACCCTCCCACCCCAACTTTTTAACTATAAACTTAGAGAAGTGAAAAAGTTAGAAATCTGGGCTTCCCAGGTGGCACTAGTGCTAAAGAATTAGCCTACCAATGCAGGAGACCCCAGTTTGATCCCTGGGTTGGGAAGATCCCCTGGAGTAGGAAATGGCTCCAGTATCCTTGCTTAGAAAATCCTACGGGCCAAGAAGCCTAGCAGGCTACAGTCCATGGGGCTGCAGAGAGTCGGACCAGACTAAACACAAGATAGAAGTCCATCTGCCTAAATAAATAAAAAGAATACCTAGTTGTCAACTCTATGGGATGGGTAGAGGCACAGTGTCAGGAGGCTAAGAATCCTGCAAGTCCTGGGTGCCATAGTGGGGGGCATAGCTTGCCAGAGGAGGCTTTTATAGGAACTGTATTAAGAGCTCTGGTAACACTGCCTTCAGAGCTGTTTTCCAAAATTAGACCATGACACCTACTCTCAGGGGATGCCCCCTCCCCACCTCCATCCCTTCAAAGTTTTCTGGTTGAAGAAGGTTAGAAGATGATGCAAAAAATACCATCCTTTTCACTGCACGTTGGATTAGAGACTCGAAGATGTTCACCCACAAAGGAGCCTATTTTACCTTGACGTTACTAAGCTTGCCAAGAGATTTTGGCACAGAACATCTGCAACACACACCCACATTTGATTCTTCTCCATAATAGCTTTGTGGAGCTGGCAGCCCTGCAGCTACTTTGTGCAGGAAGTTGGGAGATGCCTGTTAAATTTAACAATATAAGAGATACCACTGCTTCCTGAGAGGGAAGTACATAATAACAAGGTCATCTTTTTTTCTTTTTTTTTAAGGCCCTGTTGTGTGGCCTATGGGATCTTAGTTCCCCAACCAGGGATTGAACCTGTGCCCCCCTGCATTGAGAATGTGGAGTCTTAACTACTGGACCCCCAGGAAAGTCCAAGGAGCTCATGTTTGTCTTCCTTCTTGGGATGACTTTGTTAGAATCTCATTCAACCCAGAACAGCAGCCTTCTGTACAACAATGGAAACAACCTTTAAAAGGTCGGCAGAACTTTCATCAGCATATTTCAGTCTTGTCTGTGGGTATAAGGAAACTGAAACATCAAGCTCAATCAGTTTTAAAAACAAACCTTAATTTTTTAGAGTTTTAGATGTACGAAAAAAAAAAATGCAGAGGTAGTATTTTATAAAGAGTTAGTTCCCTTTGTTCCACACCCAGCTTCTCATTATTAACATCATAAGTGCTACTCTCATGCATTGGTTACAGTTAACGAACAGATATCAAAGCATTGTTATTACCTAAAGTCCACATTTTATTCAGATTTCCTTAGTTTTTACCTTATGTCTTTTTTTTTTTTGCCAAGATCTCATCCCAGGATACCATGTTACAATTAATCATCATGATTTCTTTGGCTCCTCTTGTCTGTGACAGTTTCTTAGACTTTGATTTTGATGACCTTGATGGTCTTGAGGAGCTTCTCAAAGCTCTTTGGGAATTTTGTAGGATTTATCTGATGTTTTTCTTACGATTCCACTGGGGTTACAGTTTTTGAGGGAAGATGACAGAAGTGAGGTGCTGTTGTCGAATCAAGGGTACCTACTGGTATCAGCGTGACTTCCCACTGTGGACGTGGCCTTGGCACTTGGCTGGTGAAAGGGCTGTCATGTCTCTCCACTGTAAAGTTACTCTTCACCCCCTGCATGCCCCCCTATTCTTATTGTAAAGAAGTCACTGTATAAAACCCTTACTTAAGGATTACGGTTGTACCATTGTGGGGAGAGTGTGTACCATACTTTACTTGGGAGTCTACATATGTTATTTGGAATTCTTAAATATGCATATATTATCACACATATTATTTGGGGTTCTTAAATGTATTTCTAAGTGTGTGGCTTTGAAAACTACTTGGGTGGTAGAATGGTTACTGTTGAACTCATCATAGGTACATCCAAACTTGTTTTGATAAACACTTGATTCTAAGAGGGAAAGATAGGTTTCCCAAACTGAAGCCACCCAGCCTCGATCAGAGAATTCGTGTCACTGCCAGTGTTTGTTCTTAGTAGCATGCCAGAAGTTCCAGATGCTGCCCTCTCTTCTCTTCTGTGTCAAGATTTAATCCTGTTTGTGCATTTTCTTCTGCTTCAGTTGCATTGGTGTCATGTTTGGAAACCACAGACATGTTTGTGCATATGTTACTGTCAAGTGCGGACTCTGTTTAGAAAAAGGCTGTTTTGACAAAACTTACTATTTCAACATCTTTATGTGTTTTAAGGGCATTTCCATCAAAGACGTCCTTTTGTGTCTATTAATTGCTTTGACTTTAGTTATCCCCAGTAAGAGAATATAATTAGAGATTTTTCTGTGTAATCGACTTTCATATTACTTCATATTTGACATTTATGCACATTTTAATATGTCATTGTGGGGATCATTTTGCTTCTTAATTCTTTCAAAATGTTGGTGTAATTTTTAACTATTTTAGAATAGCCATTTCACTTTTTGATAAGTATGAACTTGGTGAGAATTGGAAATTTCTTTCTAACATAGAAGTGTATATATGTTTATATATGTATATTTTATATGTATATTTCATTATCTTTATGTAGCTATTAAAGATGAAAAAGAAAAGATTTTAAAATATTTAATATTAATATATCTTCCCGACCCAGGGATTAAAGCCATGTCTCCTGCATCTGCTGCATTGGCAGGTGGGTTCTTTACCACGAGCACCACCCAGGAAGCCTATATATACATACATACATATGTATGTATGTATATACATGTATATATAAAGATGAGTAATATTTTCTTTAGCAAAGAATGAAACAATGATAATATTTGGACTTTAAGAGATGATTTCTCTTAAGGTAGTGATTCACAGATGCTGTTTCAACCCAGCAATTTTATTTCTAAAAAAGAAATGCCCTACTCCTATTCATAGAAGAAGAAATGGGTTAATAGAAATAGTTTTTCAGTGTCAAGTTTTTATCTTGTTAGCTTAAGCATTTGGCGTCAGCCTCCACATACCTGTTAAATATTGGTAGACGTGAATAAGTTGTGCAAGAATATGAACAGAAAAACTCAGACAGCCAATGAGTTCAATAATTGTCTATTAATTTTGTTGAACACATGAGTTTAGGCTGTGGTTTTACATGGCATTCATATTCTGCCTCTTCTGCCAGAAAAATTGCTCCTGGTTCATAAGCAGCAGCAAAGTATTTCAGTACTTCATGTTGTTCCTCAGTGGGCGGCATGGCTGTTAGGTACACCATCAATGGAGAAGTTGGAGACCTACTGCCCTGGTGAATAAGAGGCAATTAGGGAACCTCTGGGAGCTTCCTGAGACAGGAAAGCATGGGTCATCCTAAAGTTGTGTAATAATTGTCTGTATATCCTTCTGCAGGAAGAAAAGAATTGGCTTTCCCACCCACAGTTTTGGCATAAAATGTCTGTATCTCAGGCCAAGGTTGTGTGTAAGGATTATGAAGTCCCCAGTGGGTTGAGTTGTAGGTGGAAATACCAGTTCAGTGCTGGAGAACCATTCTCCACTGGGGGGTGGGGGGTGTGTGTGTGTGTATTCATGCAAGTGCCTGAAGTGTTTTTCCAATCTTTTTACAGGAAGGAAAAAAATGAATTGATAGAGTTGCTTCTTTCCCCTAGTAACATCCTAACAGCGTGGTAGATCTTTTTTAATTTTAAAAGGGTGGGTTAGACTACTGAGAAGCTGTTAGCTTATTGTTTGATCATCAGCATTGCGTTGATACTGATGATGGTGGTGAGTAAAGCAAGATATGTGAAAGCAGTCTTTAAACATAGTTTGTATTCTATTTAATTTCAAGCTAATTCTTAATTTTTATCTACTTATTTTTAAATCTACCTTTTAGCATAATACTTGGAAAAATTTTGATGTGCGGTCCCATTTATTCATTCAGCCAACTTGTTTTTGAACACCTATGTGCAAGGTGCTTTGTGGGGGAAACAAGAGGAAATGACATGTATGGTCTCCGTTCTTGTGAAGCATACATTCTAGTAGGGGAAACAGCTGAAAACACAACTACAAGTACAATCAAGAGAGAGAATTTCAGGATGTGGTGAGGTGAAGGGGGAAGTAAACAGCTAATGGAGTCAAGACTAGCAAGGGTGGGCCAAAAAAGACTTCTCTGAGGAGATGTCATTTGAAATGAACCCCTAGGTCATGAAATAACGCATCTCTGTAAAGGAAAAGGAAGAGAGTTAATTAGCACAAGGGTTGAAATGGGAAATTCTGTGGTGTGGTCAAGGAGTTGAAAACAGACCTGTCTTCCTGGAGTGAATGGTGAGAAGTGAAGTTGGAGAGGTGGTAGGAAGGAGGACGGATCATGAAGTATGATGTGTCTACAGAAAAGTGATTGTAGTGATGAGTTTTCACAAATTGAATATAACTGTAACCAGCACGCAGATTGAAAAACCAACCATTTCCACTGGGACCATTGGGAAGCATCGTTTGGGACTGTAGTTCATCCCTGTTGTTACTTGGGTGTATGGTCCAATTAAGTGTCAGGGTTTTGGTTTGATTTAAACTTGTAGTTTTCTCAGGCTGTTTCTTCTATAACAACCCAATGCTTAAATGCTTTTAGCAGCACCCAGGGTATTTTTCTGTGGGATTTCATCATGAGAGTGAAAGTGTTAGTTGCTCAGTCGTGTCTGACTTTGTGACCCCATGGACTGTAGCCCACCAGCTCCTCTGTCCATGGGATTCTCGAGGCTGGAATACTGGAGTGGGTTGCCATTCCTATCTCCAGGGGATCTTCCTGACCGAGGGATTGAACCCGGGTCTCCTGCATTGCAGGCGGATTCTTTACCATCTGAGCCACCTGGGAAACCCATCATAGTGCCACATTTACACCCCACCCCCACCAGCCTTCAGCATGAACATGGACATGGAATTATTTGGTAGCCAGGATACATATATGTTTTCCATAAGTCTTTTTAGAAAGCGAGCATTATTCTTTCAGAGGATTCTTTCTCAAAAGTATTTGTGAATCTGCCCTTTGGGTCCAAGCTGAAATGTTTGTTTTCATTGGGAATTTATGTATATTAACAGAGTTTATATTTTCTGTGGTAATGGAATTTTTGGGGATTGTTGCTTCATTATATTTATAATCTTACATAAAAAGCCTGCAGGGGCATCTAACTGAATTTAAGCTAGAAATAACGATAATGCAGTAATTTCAAATAGTGATGTGTTCAAGATGAAGATTTTAAAGTGATGATTCCACAGTGAATTTTAATGGTTATTGTGTACAATGGCACTTAGGGAACATCCGTTCAGTCACTAGATGAATATAACTAGTATGTTAGATTATGGATCTGTAATGTGAGATGAGAACTTTTAATAAGCTTTCCCTATAATGGTTCGTGCTACAAACACAAAGTATGAGACACTACCCTAAATGATAGCAGGGTTTTTGAAATCAATAGGCTCATGTTTCAAATCAAGATGAGTTTCAAATTTTTAAAAACACAGCTAAGAAGTTAAAAGGCAGTTACATAACCAGACATTTTATATCCTTTTGGGGATTTGGGATAAGATGTTTCTTTTTATAATGTAAAGAAAATTTTACTTTTGAAGGGATCAAGTATAAAATGGAATTGAAGTTACACTTGGAGAAAAACTTGTTGATTGTAAGACGCTGTTAGCATTTAACACATTACTGAAAATGCTTTCGACATTTTCTTTGGGAGACTTTTGGAGAAAAACTGGCTGATGTGTGAAATTTGGTTTGGTGTGGTCTTGTCCAAACTGGTGGTTAGTTATTTTGACCCCCTGATCTGGTGATCCCAAGAAACTTTCTGAAGACATCCCTAATAATGTCCAAATGCCTATTTCACCATTAAAGGTTCTTTCAGTAAAAGCATATAAATAAATTTTAATGAAGTGAACCCATTCTTATGACATTTTGAAGCAGAAGCATATTATTATTTTCACTCTGTATCATTATCCTGTCTTTCATTTTTAAAAGCTCAATTCCCTCCCCACCTTCCCTCCCCCGCCGTATCAAGACAATGTGATTTAGATGGCCAGTTTGGGAGAGACAAGATTCTTTTCATTTTCCTTTTCTGTAATACCGCCACCTAGAGATAACAGTTTTCAAACTATCTACTACTTAATGCATTGTTTTCATTTCCAGATAAATTTGAGTGTTTTTGCCTTGGGCTTTTTTTGTTGTTGTTGTTCCTCTTGAAGATTTTGGTGGGTCTTAAAATACTATTACATTGTTTCAGCTTTACTTAATTTACTCTTATTACTTTGGACAACAAATCAGATAATTTTATACTAAGAAGGAAATGGCAAGCCACTCCAGTGTTCTTGCCTGGAGAATCCCAGGGACGGGGGAGCCTGGTGGGCTGCCGTCTGTGGGGTCGCACAGAGTCGGACACGACTGAAGCGACTTAGCAGTAGCAGCAGCAGCAGTGTTATCTAGCAATATGTTTTGCTTACTGAAACATTTTACAATGTTAACCCATTTAAAAAAAGTTTTAAATATAAATGTATATTAAATTAAATATTGAAAATACATGCTTGTATAAAGACCATTGTGCTGTTGGCTATCCTTGTAGTGGCATCAAGTAACAATAAATGAGTCATTCATTGTTTTAAATCTAACATCTTACATGACAAACTTAATAAATTCTGGGTAGTTCTTGAGACGTAAACCAGTTATAGGGAAGGGATGGAGAAGTCTAGAAGCTGAACTTACTGCGGTGATCCATGAAGTGTTAGTTGCTCAGTCGTGTCTGACTCTTTGTGACCCCATGGACTGTAGCCCTCCAGGCTCCGCTGTCCATGGGATTCTCCAGGCAAGAATACTGGAGTGGGTTGCCATTTCCTTCTCCAGGGGATCTTTCTGACCCAGGGATCGATCTCAGGTCTCCTACATTATGGGCAGAGTCTTTACCATCTGAGCCACTGGAGTGAAGGATGCAGAAGTCTAGAAGCTCAGCTTACTGTGGTGATCTGTGAAAGTGTCAGTTGCTCAGTTGTGTCCAATTCTTTGTGACCCCATGGACTGTAGCCTGCCATGCTCCTCTGTCCATGGAATTCTCCAGGCAAGAACACTGGAGTGGGTTGCCATGCCCTCCTCCAGGGTACTTGAGATTGGAGTTTATTAGCGCATATGCTTGAAAAGTGCTTCAGCCACAGCTGCATCCAATGAACAGACCACGTCATAAGGGATCTGTCCATTTCTTGGCTTCATTTTCTCTTGGGTTGATTCCATTCTCCATCAGGCTACCCCCATATGGTTTCAAGATGGCCACCAGCAGCTCCTGGCATCTTTCCCACTAGTTTAAAAACCCAAGCAAATGAGAGTTTCTCTTGCCAAATGCTTGAGTAGAAGTCCTGGTATTGAGTCTCCCTGAACTAGCTTTGATCGCTTGCTTTTTTCAAACCAATCATTGTGGTAGGGTAGGTGGAATGCTGTGATTACCAGTGTTGGATCACGTTCCTCCCATCTCACCCAGTGTGTTGCCCCAACGAAGATCAGGATGATGTAACTAGAAGAGAAGAAACAGACTCTAAGCAGGAAGAAAAGCCCCTGGCTGTCTGATGATCAGTAAAGAGTAAAGTCTAGTTCCCCTCAAACCTTTTGGTAGATGCCATGTGACTTAGCATATAACTGTATGTGGACTTCTTTTTCCACCATTGCTTCATTGTACTGGTTTTGTTCAGATGAAAAACAAACTTCTACTGTTTTAAAATTTCCTTTCAGCACTAAGCAGGTCCTAAATAACTGACCCCAAATCCTTCACTGATTATCAGTCTCTGAAATAGACTTAAGTAGAGTTCGGTAGGAAATGTTGAAATCATTGTTTAGTTTTGGTTTTTGGTATGTGTTTGAGAGAAATCACTTAACTCCCTAAGTGGGCAGATTATTATTTTTTTGCCACAAGGATGTGGAAGAATTTTCCCTACAATGTATTTAATACTGTAAAAAGCAACAGACTTTGACTGAGAATAGTAACCTGAGGTTCATATGATTTCTGAGAGAGTATGGAGGACTTTTTGGGTGTCTGTGAACCCTCTAAAATCCTAGCAAATTTTTATGTGTGTGCACATCTGTACCTGTGTGCAACTTCCTTGAGAGAGCGTGCATAGCTTTTAGTAGATCCTTAAAGGGGGATCCCTAACCCACAGAAAGTTCAGGACCCAGGAATGAAAGTATCTTACACTGACTGACAATTGCTGACTTTACCGAGGTTAAGCAACTTCTTGTGTGGGGGAGAAGTTAAAGGAATGATGCAACTTTGGAGACACTAAAGGACTTCAGGCTTTAGGATGGACTGTTCACTTGTGTTAATAAGTTCCATCTGTACAAGGTTCAAGTGAAATATATTATGGATGAACCTGTAATAAAATGGGCTTCCTCAGTGCTGCAGTGCCATGGTTCATGACAGGGAACGTGCTGCCAGCTGATTTTGGCTCAGGGCTCTGGAGCAGGTATAGGCCGCCTCTCCTCGTTAGGAGGTAAAGGGAAAGTGATAAAATGCATTACTTTGCTCTCATAGGGCTTCCCTGATGGTTCAGATAGTAAAGAATCCACCTGCATTGTGGGAGACCCAGGTTCCATCCCTGGATTGGGAAGATCCCCTGGAGGAGGGCATTGAAACCCACTCCAGTATTCTTGCCTGGAGAATCCCATGGACAGAGGAGCTTGATGGGCTATGGTCCAGGGGGTCACAGAGAGTCAGACACGGTTGAAGGCACTTAACACACACGCTCTCACAAGCTGTTTATGACAACAGATTAATAAAAGCGTGAGGAGCATCCTTTGCTGGGGCGAGGAAGGAGGCCTGGGTGGCAGTTAACATCAGTGGCGAATCCCTTCGGCATTTCTTTGTGAGAAAGAGGTAGGAGGGGTGCGTCTCAGGTTTCACTTCACCCAGTCAGGGCTGCTGTTACGCTTGTCCATTTTGGTTTTTCCCGCCAGACTCAAGTTGACCCAGTGTGTGTCAGCTTCGGCCTTGTGTCTGTGGGGTTGCCTGGAGCCAGGTGCGAGCCTTCCTAGCTCACGCACAGGGCATTCTGTGTTCACATCACTGACGTCAGTCTTCTCAGTTTTGAATGACTACATAAACATCAGATATTGAGGGTCTGGTGGAAGGATTCAGTCTCTCATATTTTGTGAAGGAATGAAAGTTCTCCCAGACAGTCCAGTGGATTCGGGTGAAGGAGTTCCCTGTGGCAATGTAGTGCCGTGTGAGTTGGTTTGTTTTCCTCAACTCTTGAGGCCATTTGGTTTTCATGTCTCCCTCTGTCCCCACCCGGACCCTGTGAGTCCCAGTGTCAGTGACTTTACAGCCAGCATGCACAGAGCCTTTTGCTAATTAATGGCTTAAAACTCTTTTGACAATGACCTATAGTATAATAAGGTATATTTTACAGCATGATCCAGTATGTACCTGTATAAATGTGCATAGTATTGTTGTTGTTCAGTCACTAAGTCAGATCCGACTCTTTGCTACTCCATGGACTTGTAGCATGCCAAGCTCCCCTGTCCTCCACTATCTCCTAGAGTTTGCTCCGTTTCATGTCCATTGAGTCAGTGATGCTATCTAACCATCTCATCCTCTGCTGGCTCCTTCTCCTCTTGCCCTCAATGTTTCCCAGCATCAGGGTCTTTTCCAGTGAGTTGGCTCTTCACATCAGGTGGCTGAAGTATTGGAGCTTTGGCAGCAGTCCTTCCAATAAATATTCAGAGTTGATAAATGTATGTGTAGATATATCTAAAAAGGTTTCAGAAAGTAATATTTACTCTTATACTCTGTGCTCTAACACTATATTTTCTATGCCGTGGAGGGAAATACTGCTGATCTCCTCTCATTGAATCAGTTTCATGACTTGCTAATAATAGTTTGCTACCTGTACTTGGAAAGCTACCTTTCCCAGGGAGGTGCTATGGTGTATCTCAGGGCACCACCGAGCAGTTGAGTCTCTGTGTGGCACAGCAGAACCAAGTTGTGTATTGGCAGTAGCACTTGTGATCTCTTAGAGGCAGTAGGCATAGCAGTTAAGTGAGAATGTCCCAGTTAGAGTGTTCCGTTTGTTCTTGGCTTTATGACAGTACCCTTTGTCTTTGTTGTTGGGTAAGTTTCTTAACCTGAGTTGGTTTCTGTATATTTAAAAGAGAGGTAATAAGAAAAAATTTAGCATAAGCACGTAGTAATGTTTAACAAATGTTTGCTGTGAATGTTGTCAATATTCTAGTTCAGTATTTACACGGACCCTTAGTTGGCATGCATTTTCCTTCTTCCCTTTGGAATAATTTATATTGAGCCCATTTAGAGTGTGTGGCTTAGGTGTAGGGATAAACCCTATGTTCCAAAGTGTGGGTTATAAGTCACGTACTTAAATGGAAACAATATATTGCAACCATTTACACCTTGAATGAGTCAGGGCTGCTTTCAATTACAAGTAACAGAAACCCCAATCAAACTGGCTTCAGCAAAAAACAGGAAATTATCGATTCACATAACGGAAAAGTCTAGATGTATTGCTTTCGGTGTTGGCTGTATCCAGCTGACAATGTCAGAAGTGTCTTTCTCTCCCTCTCTTGCTCTGCCTTTCCCTGTTGGCTTCATTTTCAGGCACGCTTGCCCCAAGCAGTGGCAGAAACAGCCACCAGCTGCTCTGGTTTTATATATCTCGGTAGCAAAAAGAGAAAGTCTCCTTTGTGGTTTCAACTTAGTGCTACTCTGATGGGCCTTGTCTTGGATTGTTACTTGAAAACGCAAGTCCATGAGCCCGAAGCACAGTGAGGCCAAACGATACTAAAACATCAGAGTTTGGAACAGGAAAGGTTTATTACAGGGCCATGCAAGATGAGTGGCTCATGCCTTAAGAACCCCAAACTCCCCAAGAGCTTTCAGTAGAGCCCTTTTACAGGAAAAGTGAGGGAGGGGCATAGTGAGTTGTTGCAGACTTCTTGGTGTCAGATAGTTTGTTCTTGAAGTCAGGTCATGATCAAGTAACGATGCTCCTGTAACTCTCTACCAAACGAATGTTACTGTCTGTTCTGACAAGGAAGGGCAAGATCCCAAGACACAGCTTTACCCTACAAGGTCCTAATCTGGACTAAGAGGAGACAGATCTTAGCAGCTCCCTCAGATCCCCAGACCCTGCCCAGTTGTCATCGCTCAGGGAACCAGGCACCCAGGACTCAACTCCTCAGGTCTCCCAAACATTGGGGACCAGGTCCCTCAGACTGTGATCTAGGCAGATGGCTGCTGCTGCAAAGTTACAGAGACAGGGATGGGGGAGATGTTCCCTGCCACCTCAAGGTCCAGGCCCAATCAGTGGGTGACCTTGGCAAGGGCTTTGGGGCCCTAAGGGACCCAGTCCCCCATCCTGTTCCCTGCCCCCCCCCCCCCCCTCCGTTCACCCACTGGCCTAAGGCCAGGTGAGCTGGAGAGCTTTGGGCAGAAGGCCAGGACTCACCTCTTACCTCACTCCTCCCCTGATGACCAATGGCTGAATTGCCTCACTAATGGTCCTCTCATTGATAGTTGGTTGTTTATGGGCGGGGCCCACTGTGGCACTGCCCACTGGCTGAGCAGGACCACTAATGGTCACCCATAGACAGTTGGTAGCTTGTGGGTGGCGCCCATTGTGATGCCGGCCAATGGTTGAGCAGGACCCTAGTTGCCTAGTAACTGTGCGAAGTAATGATGCACAGCAATGGCTGCATGCTAAACTCGCCTTGCTCTATTAAAGGAAGGACTCTGGTCACCCCTCTGACTTCTGACACCTCAGTCACTGAGTCAAGGTGGGCAGTGGTACCTGCCTGCCCCACTCAAACCACACAGGAATAACAGGGCAGGGCTGCTGCGTGGGGAAATCACAACAGGTGTGCACTCTGCACCTCTACCACTCCTTCTTGGAATGTAGGACTTTTTGCATAAGATATTGTCTTTGACTAATCCAGCTGAGAGTAGTGTTATCACTTACTTCTCATTCCAAACTACCTTTTATTTCCACTTGTTATAGTACAGCTATATAGGAAGATGAGCCATCCCTTCTTTTTTGATTACTGCTAAAAAAAAAAGTCTTTCCCAGCCATCCAGTCTTCTTTGTTGCTGCTTAGAAGTTATCATGTCCTCTGTCTTAATTTATGCCTCCCTGTCTCATGTGCTTTCCCAAGCATTTAGCACTTGTTGCTCTCATGGTAAACAAGCAAATATAGATATGTGACACCCCCTTCCCTCAGTGGTCGCCCCCTTTAATTTTGTGATCTGGCCAGTCTGAGGGTCAGATTGTGTTTGCCATACCCTTTTCAGCCCTGGCTGTGAGTGAGGATCACTGTTTGCCAGACTCCGTGAGGCTCGGCCTCTGAGTTGTTGGACAGCCCCTAATTTAGTGCCTGTACCTGCCTGCATGAATGCACACACACACACACACACACATGCACGCACACGCATGCACACATGCACACAGACACAGATGGGGCCAGAGACATTGGGCACTGGGGCTCCAGATGGTGAACTGCGTCTGCCAGGTTGCGTAACAGAATTGTGGGTCTGGAGCCGGTGAAGTTGAGGTCATAGCCCAGAGCCTTTCATCTGCCATGGGCAAGATACGTTTAGCCCACTAATTAAATTAGAAATAAGGGAGGCACTCGTTTATTTTTTATTGTGTTAAAATACATGTAAACTTTACCATCTTAACCATTTAAGTGCCCAGTTCAGTGATATATTTAGACTGATATGGAGCCATTACCACCATCCATTCCCTTCAAGCTTTGCATCTTGTAAAACTAAAACTGTGTGCCTGTTAAACAATAACTTTCCATTCTCCCCTCCCTCTAGCCCCTGATAGCCACCACTGAACTTTGTGTCTCGATCATTTTGACTTTTTTAAGTACCTCTTATAATTGGAGTCATGCAGTATTTATCTTTTTGCAACTGGCTTGCTTCACTTAGCATAATGTCTTCAAGGTTCACCCATGATGTAGCGTATTAGAGAATTTCCTTCCTTTTTAAGGCTGTGTAGTGCTCATTGTATGCATATACTACGTTTTGCTTAGCCATTGATCCATTGATAGACACTTGGGTTGCTTCTATGTTTTAGCTATTGTGAATAATGTTGCAATCAATCAATATTACTGTACAAATATATCTTTGAGACTCTGCTTTCAGTCCTTTTGGGTATATATCCAGAAATGGAATTGTTGGGTTGTATGGTAACTCATTATTTTTTTTTGAGGAAACTCCATCCTGCTTTCTGCAGCAGCTGTACCGTTTTGCATTCCCACCAGCAGTGCAAAAGGGTTCAGATTGCTTCACATCCTTCTCAGCACTTGTCGTTTTCTGGTTTTTTGATAATAGCCACCCTTTTGGGTGTGAGATGGTATCTCATTGTAGTTTTGATCTACATTTCTCCAATGATTAGTGATGTGGAACATCTTTCCATGCTCTTCTTGGCCATTTGTACATCTTCTTTGGAGGGATGTCTATTCAAATTCTTTTGCAATTATTTGTATTTCTTTATTTTTAAAGCTCAATCTTGTGCTCTAATATTTTATGACTGTGTAGGATAGATAAGCCAAATGTTGAGAAGTATAGATGTACACAAATACATGAATTTACTTATTCCCTAAGTGTTACTTTCGGGGCAAAATTAGGAAGTTCTGTAAAAACATTTAAAAACTCTTTTTAAAGTCACAAAGTTTTTATGTGTAAGTTTATACATAAGTGTATGTAAAACATAAGTATATTAAATATCAGACAAGAAACAGATGTGACCTGGATGTATTATCTACTGGGAGCTTAGTAACTCCTGGCACGTCCACTTGTGTGAAAACACATTCATGCACTCAGTTGCTGCCCTGTTGTCAAACTCAGAAGAACCGGTCACTAGTTAACTTGGAGAGTTGATTAAAACGATGAGGATACATGAAAGCTGACACATACTTGACACGTTTTATTTTAAATGAGAAAATTTATAAGCAGCATGTTGATTAGTATTTTGATTTTTTCCTAGCTAGTAGTTTACCATGGTGACCCTGATAATATTTTCCCAGTGCTCTGTCACTTGGTATAAATTTGGAGTTCCAAAAATTTCCTGATGTTGGCTCAAGGCCTTTTCCTAGAAGAAGGATCCTCAGACTGTAGTGTCTGTTATATAAACTCAGCCATAATCTATTGCCTACATCTCCCATTTATATTTCTTTAAGGCAGACCTAGGGTTTAGCATTCCTTGCAAAGGTAATCTACATTCAGGATTCTTCTAGACTTTTTCCAGTCTTTAAGAATTCTCTCTTGCACATCTAATTCATCAGCAGAATTTTTCATGATTTGCCTTCACTGAGCCTTTACAAGGTATTTAATTTTGTTTTTAGAGAAATGACTCATTTTTGATGTTCATAGTTAACCGCTTTTACATGGTGCTTGGAGAGTATAAATGCAAAGCAAATGCAATTGGCACAGAACGGAAGCCCAGTTCACCTGGCATGAGCACACAGCTCTGTTGGTGGGAGCAAATGTGAGCAGGTGTGTTGGCGCTCTGGCCACTGGTGACTGACACTCGTGTGGGAGTTGCCGTGTGTTCTGAGCTCTTCACGTGGACTGACTCATTTACTCTTCCCAGAACCCCATTGGGTAAGGCCCTGTTGTTTCTTTATTCCAGATGGGGAGAATGATGCACGGAGAGGCTGCGAGATTTGCCTAAGAGTAGCCTTCTAACTGCCAGCTTTCAACCTGCCTTAGTCATTTTGTTTTGGAAAAGGAATGAGAACATTTTACATGGAGGTCAATTAAGTGCAGGGAAGGTGAACAAGAGTGCAGCTGTATAGAGATATTTGTCCCTTAAACAGAAACCCCGTCATAACACATAAAGCCTTCCAAAACATTCTCCACAGTCTCCTAAAATTAGAATCTAGGCTTCTAGAGGTAGAAATGACCTACATAATCACTTATCCCATCGCCAACATATCCTGACTGGGTAACCAAGGCCCAAAAGGGTGAGATGACTTGCTTTACAAGGATCCAACTAGTTAGTGACAGGTTCTTTGTGAAATTAAGCTTCCTGGCTTGCTCCACATTTTCTTCCAGGAGAAAGGGATGTATGCCTTCCTGAGAGAAACGTTCAGGAAATGAGTCAGAGCCTGCCAAGGCAGGAGGAAGGTTTGTAGATAGGGACACCTTAGTCCACATCTGTCTCAAGCCAGTGCAGAGCTTGTACCAGAGATTCTTAGGGCTGTAAAGGGTCTAGTGATGCAGTTTTATCCGTCCTGTCTAGAAAAGGAAGGAATGAGGCCAGCTGGGCATCTCCAAGGCAGATGATTCTCTCACCCCTTGAGAGAGCTGAGCCTCGGAGAGGTAAATTCGTTATCCAGAATCACACCACCAGAAGGGAGTGGAAGCTGGGTGTGGACCTCTTCCTGATAAAGCTGAGGCCTAGGGTCTTTGTGATGCCCCTCATGGGGCAGGGCAGTTGTGTGACAACAGGTTCTCTTGGCAAGAATTTCTTATAGAAGCTACTCCTAAATGTCTCTTTAATTTCAGTCTATATCCTTCTGAATCGCTTCTCGGCTGTTTGGCTAAGATCAGTGTGAATATCCTTCTGCAGTCCTCAGTAACAATGAAAGCAACTGGTCATAGTATTTTGGGTAATAATCTTTATATATATATTTTAAATTGGGATATAAAGAGCAATTTATATATAATTTATATACAATTAATTCCTGTATAAAGAACAATTGTATACACTTAAGGTGTACAGTATGATGAGTTGATACACATGTGCATTGTAAAATGGTTTTAAGGCTTTTTCTCTGTTATTGAACTTTTAAAAATTGAAGTATAATCAACTTTTAACGCTGTTAGTTCTTGGGGCATATCATAGTGATGTGATATTTCTGTATGTTTCAAGATAATCACCACCATAAGTCTCTCTATCATCTGTCCTCATACAAAGCTCTTATAATACTGCTGCCTTATTCCCCTTGCTGTACCTTCACCCCCGTGACTCATTTACTCTGTGACTTGAAATTTGTTCTTCTTCATCTGCCTCACCAATTCTACTCATCTCCCCCACCCCAACCCCTCTGACAACCACTTGATTTTTCTCTGTTTCTATGACTCTGTTTTGTTATGTTTGTTCATTTGTTTTGTTTTTAGATTCCACATATAAATGAAATCATATGGTATTTATCTGTCTGCCTTATTTAACTTAGCATAATACTTTTGAGATCCATCTATGTTGTCACAGATGGAAACATTTCATTCTTTATTTTAGCTGTGTAATACTAAATTTTATATATATACACAAGCAAACGCACACTCGCTACATATTCTTTAACTGCATCTATTGATGGTTGCTTCCGTGTCTTGGCTGTTGAAAATAACGCTGCAGTGAACACAGGGGTGTGTGTGTGTGTATATATATATCTTTTTGAATTAATGTTTTTGTTTTCTTCAGAAAAAATGCCCCAAAGTGGAATTGCTGGGACATATGGTAGTTCTAGCTTTAGTTTTTGAGGAAGCTCCATGCTGTTCTCCTAGTGCCTGCACCAAAGTACATTCCCACCAAGCGTGCATGAGCGTTCCCTTTTCTCCACATCCTTGTCAATGCTTGTTATTTGTTGTCTTTTTGCTGGTAGCCATTCTGATGGGTGTGAGGTGATACTTCATTATGGACTTGAAGATATTTTGTGAGTGAAATTGCACCTTGGGTATTTTTGAGTCTGCTTGAAGGGGGAAGGAAGGCCAGTTAGCAGTGTCTGGGCGCTAGTCAAATCTTAAGGTGGAGGGAGTCTCCTTCAGGTCGCCGCTGCTCGTGCTCACACCTGTTGTGTAGCATCTCCAGCAGGCCTGTGCTGGGTAGCTTTCAGTCCAGGAATAAGGGATGTATGACAAAGGGAACTCACCACCTTAGACAGCCGACTCCATCTTCGGCCAGGAAGTCATGCTCACATATAATCATTTACAGGATGAAGCTTTTTAAAACATTACGTTGGATTTATGTTTACAAAAATAGTTCATGTTTAACATGGAAACTTGGACAACTGAAGAAAGCTCAAGGAAGAATATGAAAACCTATGCATACTGGTTATCTTTTGCTATATAACAAATCACCCAAAGCTTAGCAGCTTAGAGTGACTAAGTCTTATTTCATATTATTGGAGAGTCAGGATTCTGGGAGTGCCTTAGCTGGCTCAGTGGCTCAGTTCTCTCGTGGAGTGCAGTCATCTGGAGGTTTGACTGGGGCCGGTGTGGCTGTTTTCAGACTCACTCACGTGTGTACTGGCAGGAGGCTTCAGTTCTTGCCACTCCTTTCCCTCGGGCTGCTCAAGGTGTTGGCTCCTCTCCACCAAGTTGATCTGGGAGAAAGAAGCTTGCCCTGGGGAGTGACCAAGATAGAAGCCAGAATCGCTTATAAGCTTGTCTTAGGAATGGCCTTCCATCACCTGTGTTGAATTCTGTCAGTCACATAACCAGCCCAGGTATGATGTTGTAGGATGGACTAGCTGAGGCTGAGAATACCAGCCAGTGGGGATCGCTGGAGGCCACCATGAGGCTGCCTACCACTGTTTGTCAGTAAAAATTTTGTTAGAATAAATTACGTATGTTTTTACTCAGTGGTATTTCTGTTCCCCTAAAGAGTATTACAAAATAGAAAAGATCACTGGGGAAAAGAACATCCGAAGGGAACATGATGTAGAGGGATGAAGGCACCGATGAACTGTTGAGGGCACTCCCATCCTTGAGACACTTGCTGATTTTATTCTGAGTCTGCAGTACTGAGCTGTGTGTAGTCTGGGGAGAGGGGAGTGATGGGAGTGGCGTGAATGGAAGGATCTGGACAAGCCTTGATCCTGAGGTCATTCATGTGTTGGGAAACTGAAGAGTCCTGCTGCCTCGGAGATGGGATAAGGACTTTAGGATTCTGTCCAGGCTGAAACGTGGAGAGAGTCTTGGCCCCTGGACGCCATTCACTCTCCTGTTTTGAATACAGTATAAGAAGCAGAGATTTGTAAGAGATATTCCAATTTTTACAAATAATTATTTGAAGAAAAATATGTAGGTATTTCAGGCATAAATTTATAGATAGTGACTTAAAACTGTTTTTTGGGAGAAAGAATTTTGTTTATGTAAAACAATGTACTGAGATTTAATAGGAAATTGTAACATCTGGATGAGCAATAATGTTCTATAACCCCTTCCTCCAGCTATTAAGTCAGACAGCTAATACAGGAAACTCACAGTACACAGTAGGTAGTACACACTTACAGATGTGACATTTTAAAATCACACATGCAGAGCGTTAAAAAGAAAAGCACATACCTGTATAGTGTTTTGGTGAATCGTGGTATTACAAAAGCAAACTGTAATATCGAGTACATTTAAATGAATTCTTTTATAGTCAAAGGAAATTTGCACGTAAAAATTGGCACAAAACAAATAGCACAATGAAATACTTTTGAATAAATACCTGCATAGGCAGTCACAGGACATGTTGGTAAAAATTTCAAAATAAACTGATACAAGTGTAACAAAATATGAATTTTGAAGGAATTCCTAGGTTACGCATTCAAGAGAAGCTAATACTTCACTGAATGGTAGTGTGTGCAGACAAAGTAACAGCAGGGAAACTGCGTTAGTTTTCCCAGGGTGGCTCGAACCTAGTGTCTAGGACCGCTCGTCTGCTGCTTTGGGTTGCGTGTTACACCAGTCATACAGCCGTGAATCCTAGAGGTTGGTGGGTGAGGAGATACTCAGACCCGGCCTCTGGGTCCCTCCCCGCCCATATGGGGACCCTTTGGCAGACTAGGAGCTAAAACAGCAAACTGGTGTGACCTCCCCACCCTGCATGCCTCAGCCAGAGGCGACTCCTGGGTTTCTTCCTCTCAGGCCAGACCTGTTGGTAGCCCTGGGTGGACAGCAGGCAGGACAGCCACAGAGTAGCTACCGCTGCTCTTGGGCTGGACCCTGGGAGCTGAAGTGCCCAGAGGCATTGTTTTGAAAATGGAGAGACTTCATGACCAGCAGTTGGCTCTGGAGCCCTTTACACATTCTCCGTTTCAGGCCTGGAGCTCTGTGCGCCCCATGATGGATCCAGATGTGGTCCCCGTCAGAGAGTCTGAGGAACCTGAGACTTCCCATGGGCATGTTTTCTCCTGTTGCTGCTTATGCTTTAGAAGATTCTCTGTCGGGCGTTGAGCTGAGCCCCTTGCAGGCGGCCACACACCCCATCTTGTCCTGCATTCAGCTGGAACCCAGCCATCCTTGCCTGGAGCATGTGAGAAGGCAGACCCTGACACCTCTCCCTGAGGAGCAGTGCTGTGCGTAATAACAGAGTCACAGGGAAGATGGAGCCAGGGCCCGGTGACAGGATGCCGGGGGACGTGGCTGCAGACGGGAGCCATGGCTAGGCTTGTCACGTGCGGGGTCCTCACAGACTCCTGGCAGGGAGAGGCTGTGTTGCAGACCCGAATGTTGGCTCGTTCATTGGCCAACCCTGGGTGGCCAACAAGGACTTTGTGGGGAATACAGGGTTTGGCAGCAGAAAGATCTAAAATCAGTTATATAACCTCATTTGCACCTTAGTGTCCTTATCTGTAAAATGGGGCACCTGCCCAAGGGAATCACAGTGAGGATTGAATTAGGTCATGTGCTGGGAGGCACTAGGGTCATTGCTGGTACGTAGTGGGGGTTTAGTAATCCTGGTTGAAAATATAAACGTGTAATCCTGTGTGAATCTAATAACCTCTTTGTGCTGTGCTAAGTCGCTTCAGTCATGTCTAACTCTGCAACCCTGTGGACTGTAGCCCACCAGGCTCCTCTGTCTGTGGAATTCTCTAGGCAAGAATACTGGAGTGGGGTGCCATTTCCTTCTCCAGGGGATTTTCCTGACCCAGGGATCGAATGCGCCTATCATGCCTCCTGCATTGGCGGGTTCTTTACCACTAGCGCCACCTGGGAAGCCCAAGAATGTCTTTGCTGCTGCTGCTAAGTCGCTTCAGTTGTGTCCAATTCTGTGTGACCCCATAAACAGCAGCCCACCAGGCTCCCCCGTCCCTGGGATTTTCCAGGCGAGAGTACTGGAGTGGGGTGCCATCGCCTTCTTCAAAGAACATCTTTAGTTTACTATAAATGAAAGGACTGGACTTGGTTGGCTCTCAGTATCTCTTTCTCAGTTTGACTCCCCTCTCCTCCTCCCTAGGCCCAACCTCCACCCAGTCTCCTTGCCCCCACTCCTGTAGTGGGGCACAGGTAGAGAGGAGCAGAGCTGGGAAGGTGGGAACAGCTGTGAGCTTAGGGGGCCCTGGCCTTAAGCTGCTTCCTAAGGCTGTCTGCCTTCTGAACTTCAGTCTCCTCGGCTGTGTGGTGGGTGGAGGCTAGCACTGTCTACTTCACGGGGCGGTGAGAATTCTTACTATATGGTCTGTAGTTCCTGGCACACACTGGTGACCAACATGAGAAAGCTGTTGTCACTGTGTCTTAATAGTCAAAGGGACTTCCGTCCCCGGGCATCTGAGGCTGTGTCATGGGGTGTGCTTATGAGCCCTGCCTGCCCTGGACCTGTCTTCTGTCCCGGTCTCAGTGGCCTTGTCAGCCTCTGGCAGCACACACCCTAAAGGGTGAGGGGAAGGCTGGGTGAACCCGAGCCCGGTGCCTGAGGCTGGTGGCAGTCTCCAGCAGTGCTTTTCCCACCAGGCAGTCAGTGCGAGGGACTGCAGGAACCAACCACACTCTAGTTTTCTGACCAAAGCTGAGCTTTGTGTTTCCATGGCAGTGTGGACCTCTTTGCTGGAACATTCTCAGACTCTTCATCTTTAATTGCACCACTCCTTAGGGTCCTACTAGTGTTTGGACTCAAAGCCAGAAGCTTCTGATTTATCATAAATCTGTGTTCTCCTGACAGAATGATTTCTCTTGACCAAACAGGACAGGCAGGTTCCAGGGGAAGCTGGTTGCAGAAGTCCCAGTTCTTCTCCAGCGGTAATGTGGATGGGGTTCAGTGTCTGGAGTGGGATGCCTGGCTCCCTGCTCCAGGCCAGGCCACATATGTCTTCAGGTTCTACACTTGCACAGTGAAGGTGGTAATGGTGTTCACCTCAGAAGGTTGTTGTGAAATGTCAGTGGGATCGTACAGAGAAAGTGCTCACCTGTACCAGGGCCATTTCACGGATTCAAGTAACTGTTAGCTCTTGTTTCTATTTATATCGGGCATATGATTTTTACACTCGATCTCACATCTGGCAGTTTCTTACTCATCAGAAGTAATCATTTCAAATCCTAATATAGACCCTACCAGTTTGCAGGGCAAGTCTCTGGTCTTTGAGGGCACACCTCTCTCGGTTGAATGCGGAACCACCAAATGAAGATATCTAGTGGACAGTTAAAGATGTTAGCATCTTCTGGATCATGTGCTCAACCACATTATAAGATAATGCTTGGAGGCAAGGGCTGCACCTGCCTCTGTGTGTTCTCAGTGTGTGAGTGGGGGCCACGTGGTGATTGCAGTGGTCTAGAAACTTGTGCGGTTTAGAGCTTGGGGTCTGGTGTCCAAAGAAGGCTTCCTGGTTTCACATCCGGGCTTCACCACTGCCAATCTGACCGTGGTGACAGTGGGCGAGTCACTTAATTCAACTGTCTCCTCACCTGTTAAATGGAGATAAAGTACATTTTGCCCTGGGGTAATTGCAAAGATGCAATAAGATCAATGAGAAGCAGTCTGTACTGTGGGCACTCTGAACTGGCAGCAGTCAGCACCATCCTCCCATGCCCTGTGGGAGGGTGGGCAGGACCAGCCTGGCTTGTGCACCTTGCACTGTAGTTCATTGGTAGTGAGCATAGCTGGTAAATACACAATGGAAAAAAAAAAAATGCCTGTTTCTCACTCTAGAAGTGATTGGATTAGATATCCAGTTAATACATAATCTCATTTATATGTGGAATCTGAAAAGTCAGACTGTAAAAGAGTAGAATGGTGGTGGTCGCCGGGGGCTTAAGGGAGTGGAGGAGAGGAGATGTTGGTAAAGGGTACAAAGTTTCAGTTATGCCGGGTGACTAAGTCCTGTAGATCTAATGTACAGTAATGCAACTGTAGTTAATGATACTCTATGCTGCTGCTGCTAAGTCACTTCAGGCGTGTCCGACTCTGTGCGACCCCATAGACGGCAGCCCACCAAGCTCCCCCTTCCCTGGGATTCTCCAGGCAAGAACACTGGAGTGGGTTGCCATTTCCTTCTCCAATGCATGAAAATGAAAAGGGAAAGTGAAGTCGCTCAGTCATATCCAACTCTTAGCGACCCCATGGACTGCAGCCTACTAGGCTCCTCCATCCATGGGATTTTCCAGGCAAGAGTACTGGAGTGGGGTGCCATTGCCTTCTCTGAATGATACTCTATAGTATGTATGAAATTTGCTGAGAGTAGATCTTAAGTGTTATTAACATACAGATACATAAAAAGGTAACCCTTTGAGGTGATGGCAGTGTTAATGAGCTTGATTGTAATCATTTCACAAAGTATCAAAATATCACATTGTTGAGTAAAAATTCTGTTTAAGGTGTACAATTATATCTCAGTAAAGCAGGAAAAATGCAAATCTCAATACTGTTGCAGTGCTACCTCTGAAGGACTTCCCAGCTGGCGCTAGTGGTAAAGAACCTGCCTGCCGACACAGGAGACGTAAGAGACTTGGGTTCAAACCCTGGGTCGGGAAGATCCTCTGGAGGAGGGCATGGCAACCCACTCCAGTATTCTTGCCTGGAGAATCCCACCAACAGAGGAGCCTGGCAGGCTACAGTCCATAGGTCAGAAAGAGTCAGACGCGACTGAAGCGACTTAGCACGTGCACACACAGACACATAGATGCACACGCATGCTACCTCTGAAGTGAATAGGAGAGCTTTGCAGAGTTATCATGATGCCTCATTATGATAATTGGCTGGCTTTGCGTTAAATATGAGGTCTGATTATCCCAATCTGCCCTCTGGGTTTTTTGCTATTTTATTCAACATTCTTTCATAAACAAGTGTTGTCTAGGTAAACATTTATGAAAGTCAAAACACCAGAACAGATTAAAGCTGGAACCAGGCAGGATGCTACATCAGTGTTTTAGTGGCAGCGAAAAACATCATCTGTTACATTTAATTATTGTAGCTAGTGTGAGTTCTGTTAGTTTGGTAGTGCTTGGAGTTGATTTCCAAATGTATTCTGGACTTTATACAAGTTTTCTGATTCTGCACGCTTAAGGAATATCTTAATAAAAGTAAATTAAGTCAACACTGAGAGTCAGAAATTTTTTCTTTTAAAGAGGGTCCATACTTCAGTCAAGAAACATCAGCTAGCTCATTCAGAGTGTGCAGGGCAGAGTCCTGTGCTCAGCTGGCTTTTCTGGTCTGCTGGACACCCAGTACACATTCTCTGTCCAGTTCACACACTGGGCAGGGCAGTACTTTTACTGTCCTGGTTTCTCTGGGCATTGGGCGACTGGGTTATTCTGACTGTGTGGAGGGCTTTTTCGATTCTTGTGTGTGTGTGTGTGTGTTTAATTCTTGTGTGTTGTTTTTAGCAGAAAAAGGGAAGCATATTTTCTCTCTTTTGCCACTCAATATACTCCTGCCTTCCATACTATACTCATCAGATACAGCCACTTCTTATTTTCCCCCTGTTAAATGAGACAGACCATTGTTCTATCAACTGTTACTTCTTTGTCACATTTTTGTGTTAGGAAGTTGACTGTTGGCAGGTTCTCAGCACACACGCATACACCCCCACTCCCGTGATGATATCCAGACTTTCTCCAGCCTTTCTTTCCCTGGGTTCTGCGCTCTTTACAGATGACAGTCTGAGTCCTCACAGTTGTCCCTGGAGGTAAGATCAGATAGAGCATCTGAGTGTAAGAATAGAGGCCAGAGTGAGGGAGTCTGAGGAACGCAGTGGGTTACTTATTTTATGTCAGTGTTTCTGCTTTCGGCCGACTTCTGCATTTGGACCTATTTTTGTATTTTCCTCAAAGAGCTTTTCAAGTGATAACAGTCACCAACTTCATTACTGCAGAATGAAATAAAAGGTATACTAATGTAGCAATTGAGAAATAAGAACCTTCACTCAAATCTTTTTAGGGTTATTAAGAAAGTGCAGTTTTAACTGTAGATTTTGGTGTGATTTTTCCCCCCTAAGATTTGGAGTGTATTTAAATTGATCTTAAATTCTGAAACTGAACGATCAAAAGAAACCCCACAAATAATAGTTGTCTAAAGTCTATTCAGTTTAGCTGTTTGAAGGTACAAGATTAATATGCCTAAAGGCAGGCTCTGATCATTTCATAGTTTTGTTTTGTTTCTTTTTAAATATTATGAGCTTTGAAGTCAAAAGACCTGGCTTCATTTTATGGGCTGGTTATATAATCTGTCTGATTCTCACTTTCTTCCTCTGAAATGGAGATAATAATACCCACTTCAAAGGAGGGTTGTTGAGATTAAGTGAGATCATGTGTGTGAGATACTAAGCATAGTACATGTTGGCAAAACCTAAAAATAAAAAAAGGTGAAAAGCTAAAAACCTATAATGACCTCTTTGCCCTTAAAATATAAAATCTATATTCTTTGATAGTATGTTCTAGACCCTCTGTAGTCTGGCCTACAGTGACTTCATTACCAAGTTGTTATTTTCCAGCCAGACAGACACTTTCACTCTTCATTTTCCATAAAACTCTCAAACATTTTGACCAAGACCCTCAATAAGAAGTACATTTTACATATGAAACAAAAGTTTCATGAAGTAGTACTTCATCTTGCCACATGAAATACATTCTGTTCCCTATAGAACATGCTGGTCTGACCTGCTAAACTGATATCAGCAGGTTTTCAAACTTGCTGGTTGAAAACTCACAGATTAGGAAGACTCATCTCCATTTCTTGACAGTCTCACCCTCCCCTGATAACCATCTCCCCCCTCCCCACCATGGTGGCCTTCTCTGAACTTACTGTTTTTTTCTCAATCTCATTTATGAAATTTACTGAAAATTGGTTTTTAGGTTAATTATTGACTTATCTCTGTGACTAGATGGCAAATGCTTGGTCGCTGTGGTCATTTATCAGCCTGTGTGTGTGGCAGGAGTCCTGCCCGTTGCTCTGAGGTTCAGACTCCAAGGTGTTTGTTAAGAAATTGCCTGGTGTCTTGGCTGCTTCAGTCTTTTGGCTGCTTTCCTGACATTCGAAAGCCATAAAATTGGGTTTGGGGTGGACTCGGGAGCAGCAGAAGCTTCTTGCCATGACTACTGCCTTGGATTCCTGTGTCTCTGGAAAAGAATGATACAGGTTGGCATCAAGCTTCCAGCTTCTAAATGGAGATTCTCAATTTCCTGTTTCCTGACATGACTTTGCTAGATCTGAGGTGCCTTTCAGCCCCAGCAGTGTGTGAGCAAAGATCAGTAACAGCCTCCTCTCTGATTAAGCACAGACTGGTATCTTTAAACCTCAGGCCTTTGCAGCATAGAACAGATAATGATTTTAGCCTATGAGACCTGCATTTTATAACATAAGACATTTTAAGATATGTTTCCATGTGTAGATACACTGTTCTCTAGATCCTATATTGAGGGGATGGAGGAGCCTGGTGGGCTGCAGTCTGTGGGGTCGCTGAGAGTCGGACATGACTGAGCGACTTCACTTTCACTTTTCACTTTGATGCATTGGAGAAGGAAATGGCAACCCACTCCAGTGTTCTTGCCTGGAGAATCCCAGGGACAGGGGAGCCTGGTGGGCTGCCGTCTGTGGGGTCATGCAGAGTTGGACACGACTAAAGTGACTTAGCAGCAGCAGCATACGTAGTATTATTGATGTAGACCCTTTCATCTACCATGAAAAAATATTATATAAACCGTAATAGAGTATTTATATCTTAGCCATGCACCATTATCTCATGTTTGGAGCCCAGTTTTGAGATCCTGACTAATGATGAGATTTAGAGGCATGCAGGACCCATTTTATGTTTACACAGATTATCTACCCAAAGGTCGACCTCATTTAAAGGGACTGATTTAATTCAGCAAAGTTATTTTTCTCTTTTAAATCTAATTTAAGAAGCTTGTCTGAAATAATAATAGCAGAGAACTGTTTGTGCAGCAATGTAAACCAGCAGATCTAGACATGGTGACATCTTTCCACAGTGAAATGGACACAGCAGAAATATCTAGGGAATTATAGATTAAAAACAAATTACTTAACATCCAATGAAGCCGTGAAAAGGGAAATAACACACTGCTAAATGCGTAAAAAGCATCTAGTAGAAGTTACTGATGCACAGTTTTTATAATAACTTTGTTTTTTAAGAGGCTGACGGACCCTTAGGTTTTTATAGTAAATCTGTTCATCCATAGGCACGTTTTTCTCATTTGAGCATCAGGCACTTGTAGGGACTTATGAAGTGAGCTTAGTTAAATTCAGCACTCAGAGAATTTGCACAGAAGCTTCCTTATTTTGATTCTTCCCCATCCAGTCTGCCATTTATCAGAGCTAAGATATATGTCAGAGGAAGCGGGATTTGTCTTAAAAGAGATTTGGAGGAAATCTTCCTTCAATATTTATAGTGCTTGACAAAGTCATGTTCACACGGAAGTCAGTATGGAGATGAAAAAGTTAGAATCGGGTGGCGTATTTTACATTACTGGCTGAAAGCCTGTCTGATGGGATTGATGCGAACACTAATTAATCACCCAGGGTCTCATTCACTAATCACATTGCATGTAACTTCCTTGTTGGCTAAGACTCAAGGGCAAACCATGGGCGTCCAGCCAGCTTATTTTTCATAAGTGTTATGCTACCTTTATAAATTAGTGTGAACCTAATGTGTACTGTCAGCGGTTTACTTTCCCATGGCAACCCTCTCTGGTTTAAATGAAATCTTGTATTGAGAATGAGAAGAAGCTTCTTGAAAAATGGTGGGGCGGGGAGTGGGGGGGTGGGGGGGGTGGGGAAGGAAGGTTTAAAATCTTCTTCATAATCTTTTTTTTTTCCCATGATATATACATTTCAGTTCCAGTAAAAAATCTGCTAGATTGACCTAACACACAGATGACATGATCATTGCTTTTTGTTGTGAGCCTATGTGACCTTTAAGGAAGAGACTTTTTCCATAACATTTTTAATTGCAATAATAATTTGTTCATTGGGTGCATACTATACACAGAACACTTACCTTAACTCAGATCTTCTCACATCAGTCCTGTGAGGATGCTGTTACTACCACCATTTATGGGTGAGGAAACTGAGAGCTGTCAACTGTCCAGGGTCACATCTATCTTGGCCAGGGCCCAGATTTGAACGATGGTTTGTCATCAAAGGCCATGCTCATTGATTATGTTACTATTCATGGCTCATCTGGTCCCTTTATACTATCCCTTTTAACTTGAGGAAAATGTGGTCTTAGTCTTTAAAAAGTATTCCTATTTCCATATTCATTTTTTGCACTCGTCTGGATTAATAAATACTTTTAGAAGCATGTTGATCTCTAGCACATTGTTTTATGTCTTCAAATCATTTTAATGTCTTGCAGCTTTGGCTCAGAGAACAAAAAAATTGTGGGCATCTTTAAATGAGAGGAAATAGGTACAGCTTATTCACACATCACTTACGCTGTTGTTCATCTTGAAATGGTTCCAGACAATTCCAAAAGAAAAGGAAAATTCCAGAGTGCACATACACAGATAGTTTCCAAGGCAGTGCCTGTTGAGAATGCAGTCTTCCATCCTGAAGCTGTGAATGGTTCAGCTACAGCTTGTCCTGTATGTAAATTAATTTCCGAGAGTCTGTGTGATCAACTCTTCTATGAAAGAACATATAAAAGAGTGATTTGTCAAAACCCACTTCCCCTATTAAAAATACCTAACTCGAGAGACTGGGTTGATATTTAGTGGTTTATATGGGCCCTGTGTTAAGCCAATACTTTCCTCCTTAGTATGCAGTGCTGATGTTCCTGGTTGAAAAGAATCCATTCCATTTCTTTTTATGGTTTCATGAAAAGTTGGAAAGGGGAAAAACTGAGCTGAACATACAGAATAAATAGCTAAATGGTGCCGGCAGTCTGCCCTTTTGTTTTCAGATGTTCTCTCTCCCCATCCTTTGTGAGTCATTGAGCCAGTAGGACCTATCAAAGACGCCTCAGTGTATAGAACATTTTATGTGGGGCTTATTTGTCATCCACGGCAAAGGCCTAATTGCCTCCAGGCCTCCTTTCACATGATAATCAATGGATTTGTATCTCCTGGGTGTGCTCTATGTATTCTACATACATCTCTCAAGATGTCTTAGATTGTGATCAAATATAAAGCATCAGAAAGATGCTGTCAATCCAGTAAAAACATTAAGGACATTTAAAACATGTACGTGGAAATGTAAAAAGAGCTTGAAATGAAGGTACCTACTATTACTCTTTTTTGTGCATATTTAATTGGATCAAAATTACAACATCTGTGATCGCTATTAAGGGTACATGGCAATTCTAGGGTGTAGCAGGTTTCTCTTAGAACTTAGCATTTCAAAGGCCCACTGGGAGAAAATTCGAGTCCTGTTTTAATATGAACTAGTGGTTCTCAAAGGTGACTTCATGGATGCCTTTGTTACTGATGTTATCAATAAGATTTCATTTTATACATCCTGAATTCTAACAAGAGGTCAGTATACTCTGAATATGGTTTCCTGTAGGGGTTTTGCCTAAGTGGGCTGGGAGGAGGCTGTGCAAGTGGGTGATGAGTGGGTGATGGAGAGCATAGGCACCACCATTCCGCTCATTGTATTTATAATGCCTGGAAAATTGGAGTTACATGCCCCTAGTGTTCTTTAATAATTATTTCTAACTAAGAGACATGATTACTAAAATTCACCTGAAATATGCAGTTATTTCTTAAAAGAATTTTTAATACTTACAGTTAAATAAGAACATTTTTAAATGAGAGAATTATACATTGACTATAGCAAAAAAAAATTCGTTCAGTAAGGGAGTCACTTTTCCCCCCAGAAAACGTGTAAATGTCACTATATTTCTCTGAAAAGAAAGGATATATATGTATGTGTGTATTTGATTGATTGTTTGTTTTGCTGTGCCTCAAGGCTTCTGGTATCTTAGTTCCTTGACTAGGGATTGAACCCAGGGCCCTGGCAGCGGAAGTGCTGAGTCCTAACCACTGGACTGCCAGGAAATTCCCAAGAAAGGATATTTTATGGAATAAGCAAACATTTTTTTAAAAAAAAGCATGCTCTGCTATTTGTGTGCTCAATTGTGTCTGACTCTTTGCAATCCCCTGGACTGTAGCCCACCAGGCTGCTCTGTCCATGGACTTTTCCAGACAAGAATACTGGAGTGCATTGCCATTTCCTTCTCCAGGGGATCTTCCCGACCGAGGGATCAAACCTGCATCTCTTGTGTCTTCTGCACTGCAGGTAGATTCTTTACCTCTGTGCCTCCTGGGAAGCCCTTAAAAGGTATAACAGAAATTTAAAACACACAGATACACAGGCATAGGGAGTATTTGTATTAGCTTTTTTTTTTTTTTTTAAAGAATACCAGAAATAACTCTGAGTTAATAGCTCCTCTGCCTCCTCAGTTCTGACCGAGCTGACTTCCAACATGGCAGACCAGGGCAAGCCTTGGGCACCAGGGAACAGTCTGTTGGGTGAGAGGGGAACACCAGCCCTCCTGTAAAACAGTACCACTAAATGTCAAGAGCTGTGAGGGAGCTGAGGTTGTATGCTACCCGCCAGCTAGCAAGTTACCTACCTCAGTGTCATAGATGCTGGTAGAGATGCCAGACTCCTGGGTCAGAGATACAGGACACAATATTAGTAGCCAGTGTATCAACATTCTTCACTCTTTCCCTGAGCCCCAGTTTCCACAGGGTGATGCAGAGCAGGCTAGCTGACACCTGTGCACATAATGAGCTGTGTTATAGGCTGGGAGCCCTGAATTTAGGGAACTCAAAACTTTTATAATGGGTTGCAAGTCTGCTGCAGCCTTTGCAACGTTTCTGGGAACACTGTCTCCGTCTTCTAAGGCTGTCTGCTGTACACGTCTCTTGAAAAGATAGTCTGTCACAAATGACTCACTTGTAATGCCAATCGATTCATAAGGAGTGCAGAAACTCAAGAAAATGATCTGCCAACATAAAATACTCTGGAAACAGACCCCACATAAGCACAGATCCCATGAACAGCTCCTGTGCACGGACGTTTAAGGGCTGCATATGTTCCGACGACACAGCCGGTGGCAACAGCATGTGTCTCACTGTAATTTTATCAGATGGGTGAAATGTGGTATTTTAATTATATCTGGTATCCTTTTCAAAACGTCTTCCCTTCCCTCGTGTTGGTCACTGCAGTCCTGTGTATCTAGAGCAGGAGTTGTTATTCTCCATCTATACTTGAGGAGACAGTTGTCCAGTGACTTGCCCAAATTCACACGCTAGTATGAAACCTGGGGTTTCCTGACACCCAGTCTGTTAGTCTTTGAGACCCATTGCCTAACTCTCTCCCTTTTGTATTTTACAAAGGCAGAGGCCATTACGGAGGTGAGCCCAGGCCAGTCCCAAGTTCCTTTGTGGTGGCCGCTGTCTGTCTCAGCTCATCTTGGCTTGCTTAGGCATCCTGCTGGGATTGTCTGGTGGTTGTGCCCATGGCCTCCAAGGCCAGGGACGAGTCTGAAATAAGGGAAGCGCTTGTGTTGAATGTTTTCTTGTTGTTCTACGTTTTATTTCCAGTTTAGTTGAACACAAGCAGTCTCCACTGTGTCAGCTCTTTTGCTTAGCAGAGCAGCCCTGTTCGGCTTCCCTAGTGGCTCAGATGGAAAAGAATCCACCTGCAATGCAGGAGACCTGGGTTTGATCCCTGGGTTGGGAAGATCCCCTGGAGAAGGAAATGGCAACCCGCTCCAGTACTCTTGCCCAGAGAATCCCATGGACAGAGGAGCCTGGCGGGCTACAGTCCATGGGGTCACAAGAGTCAGACACAACTGACTCTTCACTTCAACATTTAATCACAAGTGGCAGACTTTTTATCTTTGCTTTTGGGGGCAGCTGTCTGTCTTGGTCTCCTGCCACCCCTCTGTCTACCTCTGTGATCCCCCCTCCAGTTCCCTCTGTGCACTTCACCATGAATCTCACAGTCCTCCGGGATGATGCCGCGGTCCTCTTCTCTACAGACTCTTTACGTGGCCTTAATACAGACTCTTTACGTGGCCTTAACAATAACTACAGGAACAATTACTCATTGAGCATGTCCTGCGTGCCAGGCCCTTTTCAAAGCACATTACGTGCATTATTGCTTCCAGTCTCCCTCAGTGGCTCTTTGAGACGGATACTGCTGTCTCCACATTTGGAGAGGAAGAAATAGAGAACTGAGAGGGGCAGCTGTTTGTCCGAGGTCACACTGTGAGTGATGGAGCTGGATTTCTCACCTGAGTGTGCGCTCTGGCCTCCTGGCCCTCATGCGACTTTGCCAGGACACCTTAACTTGCATATCTGAGTCCATCTGAGTGGCAACGTGTCTGAAACTGATTTCACAAATGGATGTTTCTCCTAAAATCTTCTCCCTCACCCACATTCCTAACTTTGAGAAGGACAGTAGGCTATTAAGTTGCTCCAGCTAAAATCCTGGGAATTTTCATAGATTCCTTTCTTCCTCATCTCCCACCACTAAATTCACTCATTCATTCAACAAATGTTTATTTAAGACCTACTGTGAATCACACATTGTTCTAAGTGTAGGGGGTACAGAAGGAGCTGGAAGAATCTCTGCTTCCATGGAGCAGTGTTTTCGTGGAAAATCAGTATCCTCATTTTATGGATTTGGAAACTGAGGAATAGAGAAATTGAGTGACTTGCCCATATTGTCACGTATTTAGGGTGGAAACTGAAGCGTTCTTGTTGAGAAAACCGTGATCTTGACCTTATACCCCATGCTTCCTGTCACCATGTCCTGCAGAATCTCCTCCTTCATCTCCGTCTTCATCTTACTGCCACTGCCTCTGCCTTTCTGGGCTCATGTCACTGTCACCAGAATTACTGCAGGAACCTCCTTACTCATCTCACCCGCAGTCTCACGTCCCTTCTTTTTTTTTTTTTTTATTAATTTTATTTTATTTTTAAACTTTACATAATTGTATTAGTTTTGCCAAACATCAAAATGAATCCGCCACAGGTATACATGTGTTCCCCATCCTGAACCCTCCTCCCTCCTCCCTCCCCATACCATCCCTCTGGGCCGTCCCAATGCACTAGCCCCAAGCATCCAGTATCGTGCATCGAACCTGGACTGGCAACTCGTTTCATACATGATATTTTACATGTTTCAATGCCATTCTCCCAAATCCTCCCACCCTCTCCCTCTCCCACAGAGTCCATAAGACTGTTTTATACATCAGTGTCTCTTTTGCTGTCTCGTACACAGGGTTATTGTTACCATCTTTCTAAATTCCATATATATGCGTTAGTATACTGTATTGGTGTTTTTCTTTCTGGCTTACTTCACTCCGTATAATAGGCTCCAGTTTCATCCACCTCATCAGAACGGATTCAAATGTATTCTTTTTAATGGCTGAGTAATACTCCATTGTGTATATGTACCACTGCTTTCTTATCCATTCATCTGCTGATGGGCATCTAGGTTGCTTCCATGTCCTGGCTATTATAAACAGTGCTGCGATGAACATTGGGGTACACGTGTCTCTTTCCCTTCTGGTTTCCTCAGTGTGTATGCCCAGCAGTGGGATTGCTGGGTCATAAGGCAGTTCTATTTCCAGTTTTTGAAGGAATCTCCACACTGTTCTCCATAGTGGCTGTACTAGTTTGCATTCCCACCAACCGTGTAAGAGGGTTCCCTTTTCTCCACACTGTCTCCAGCATTTATTACTTGTAGACTTTTGGATCGCGGCCATTCTGACTGGCGTGAAATAGTACCTCATAGTGGTTTTGATTTGCATTTCTCTGATAATGAGTGATGTTGAGCATCTTTTCATGTGTTTGTTAGCCATCTGTATGTCTTCTTTGGAGAAATGTCTATTTAGTTCTTTGGCCCATTTTTTGATTGGGTCATTTATTTTTCTGGAGTTGAGCTGTAGGAGTTGCTTGTATATTTTTGAGATTAGTTGTTCTCTGTACTGTACTGCAATGATTTTTCCAAAATGCAGTCTGATCCTGTCACCGTCTTGCCAAAAATCCTTGGTTGGCTTCAAGTAGCTTGGTGGTGCCTTAGTCCCCAGGACACACACAGCCTACTTAGCAATGTCAGCCTTCACCAGGTACCACAGTTAGCTGGAGTGCTGGTTAAGACAGGGCTTGCCGGGCCCCATCCCCAGAGTTGCTGAGGAAGTAGGCCTGGGACCCCCTGAGAATCTGCATTTCTGACAAGTCTGTGGAGCAGGACCCGCACTGGGAGTCGCTGCTGGCCCGGGGCCTGGCCTGATGTCTCCGCTCCAGCCCAGGCAGCACTTCTGGTTTCCTGAGGGACCGGCTGTTTCAGGCTTTGTTCCTTTTGCACGCACTGCTTCCTCTGCAGGAGACACTTCCTTTCTCCTTCCCTGTCACTTCCTAGGAAGCTTCCTCTGACCCCCCGCCCCCACCCCACCCCGCAGGGAGCCAGGGCCTCCCCTCTGTTTCTGTGGCTCTGCATATCCGGGCAGGTGCCATGCCATTCCCTGTGCTTGAGTCTTGATTTTACTTACCTGTTCCCACTTTCTGCCCCTCGACAGTTAGCTCTTTAAGAGACCAACTGTTATGCTTGTGACCTTCCTGTCCTGGCCTCTAGCATCGTGCCCGGTGTATATAGAAACTATGTATTTATTGAGGGAATGGAAATACATAATCCTACTTGTGCTTTTAAAAAAGAGTAATCCTATTTTAATTTTTCTCTGCATTTACCATTAAGCCTTGCCTCAGATGTTTCTTTAAAGCTTTACAATGTTTCAACACAAAAACAGTTACATCTGAGAGTCTTAAACTTTTGAAGCTGCTGTTCGCTGGAACTGCACTGCTTGGCTGTTTAATGCAAACAGGAGCTTATTTCCATAAGGCTGATGTTTGTCTGCAGATAGCTTACTTCTCATACTTGTCGTGTGAAATTCTTGAGTCCTTCAGTCCTCCTCAGCTTTCAGAACATCTGTGTGGTCTCTTCTTAGCCTTGGTTTTTATCTTATCAGAGAAGTATAGATGGAGTATCCAGGCAGTATACGCCTGGCTTTGACTGAGACAAAGATCAGTGATCTGTAAACTTGCAGCCTCCGTGATTCCATCCAGAACTGCACGATCCCCTATGTTCCTTTCTGTGTGCGTGCATTGCCTGAGAGAGTTCCAAGAGGAATATGGGTTATACGGCCTGCAGAGCCCTCCCTGCCTTTCTCTCCCTTCCCATCTCAGATTACTGAGAAACTGCAGTTGCACTAGTTTTTGCCAAAATGTTAAGCTCCAAATGTTAACAAAGGAATTTGTGAACGAGATTGTCCCTGGATTGTAGACATTTCTTCAAGAGGTGCTCTGGCTGTCACCTGGTGCAGAGTGAGTTCAAAGGCAGAGAGAGCCCTGCCCTCCTCTCTGGGAAAACAGGAGGAGAAAACACAGATCTGTAATGCTTGGGAACCATGTCTCTGCCTGGGAACCGTTTCTGGGGTTCTGGCTGTGTCATTCTGCTTCCAAAATTCAATCAGCAAGCAGAAGGCAGCCCTTTCTCTGAGGAAGAACATGGCTGAATCACGTGTAGCTTCTCACATTAGGTCACAACAGCTTTCCCGGTAGTTCAGAGCCACCAGGGTCTGTCCTCAGCTATTGGGAAAAGCACCCTCCACCAGATCATTGTTCGTCTCTGGAGCCCCATCGTGCTCATGCCTGTCCCACACACTTAACTGTTTATAGCCAGCTTGTCACAAGACTAAGCACAAGGGAAACTAGGCTCTTACTTTTGTCTTAGGACCCTCTTGGTAGCAAGTAACAGGAAGCTCCCAAAGTAACTTGAATCAGGATGGGAGGAGGAGATGTACAGTAGGGACCCAGGGGCATCGCATGGAACTCAGGATCAGGACGTGTGGCCGGGGTGCTGGGGATGAGGAGTGGAGAGTGGGCAGGAACAGAAGTCCCCCTTTTCTGCTTCTGTATCTGCATGCTCCCTCCACATAGCAGCCCAGTCTATTTCAGCCTAAGGGAGACTGAAGCTGACAAAAATCACCATGTCCAACACTCGATTTCTGGGCAAGAGAGACTCTGGTCTCGTATTGAATAAATGGCTCTTTCTGAGATGCAGGCCCTACTGCAGTCTGCTGCTCAATTTACAGAGGGCGGAGAGGGGCTGGGCTCTTCTTTGCATACATGACTGCAGGGGCCCACCCTTGGGGGGGGGGTGGCCAGTTTTCATAAAAGGGGGGTGTAGATGGAGATGTTGCCCCAGTCAATATTACTTATAATTATTTTAGATTTTTTTTTTAAATGTAGACCTTTTTGAAAGTCTTTTTTGGTTGTTACTTCTGTTTTATGTTTTGGTTTTTCAGCCATGCGACATGTAGGGTCTTAACCTCCTGAGCAGCTTTTGAACCCATACCCTCTGCATTGGAAGGCAAAGTCCCAACCTCTGGACTGCCAGAAAAGTCCCGATATTGGTTATAATTTATATTCCACATTCTTCCCCAAAGATTCCATTTTTAAGAATGGATATAAAGGAACCAAAACAAATCATGAAGGGTATAAAGTAAAAGTGAAGAGTGATAAGGTTAGGGGGAAGGACAATGCACTGAGAAGCCCTGATGGGGAGAAACTTACTATAATGTGGGGTTTCAGAATTAGCAGGTTTTGAAGTTCTGACGCCAGTGACTCTCAGTATTCAAGAACGAGACTGACGAGACAAGAAAGAGGAAAGACTTGAGGTTAAACTCGGTCTCGGTATCCTGACTGGAGTGTGTTTCTTGTAAACACGCAGGGGTACTTGTAGACGCTGTTCCTGTAAGGATCCTCCCGCCTGTGCAGGGGAAGGAGATGATTCATTGGAGGCAGGTGTTCCTGCCCCTTAAATAGCACATGCTGTCCAGTTAACACAGCCCCCATCACTCCCAGAGTCTGACCTCGGGCCATGTGGCAACTTTTCAGCCCTGTGTGTGTAAATGTCAGGTAAGGGTCCATGTGTGAGAGGTGCAGCAGCTGAGAAGAGAGGGGCCGCTGGTCCCTGAACGAGGATGCTTTCTCATCCTTGGAGGAGGCAAGACTGCACCTAGAGGGAGCAGGAGTCACCCTGACCTGGCCTAGGTCTGGGGAGAGGCTGCTGCGGCTGAGAAAGGACTGAGGATGGGGAGGGAACAGACATGTAGGAAGTGCCAACTATTCAGGCATGTCAGTTGAGTTCTGAGTCATCCAGTCCTTACGCTGTCACATTGACCCTGAAGTTGCTGTCTTTCCTCAGGGGCCCTTAGTATCTCTGTTTGACACATTAGGACCAGGGGGCTCTGGGAAATCAGGAAACCCTCCTGTGGTTCCTTCTGTCTCCAGGAGAAACCAGTCACCGCCACAGCCTTCAGAGACCAACCAGTGTGGCCCCTATTCCTCCATTAAACCTGGACACCTTAGCTTAGGCCCTTAGCCAGGCTGCTGCTTTGCCTGGAACTCGGTTCCCTGACACCTACCAGCCAGCTCCTTCACGTCCCTCGTGTCTTTGCTTACGTGACTCTCTTGGTGGAGACTTGCTCTGTCCGCTCCATTTCAGCCTCACAGCAGCTCACCCCTCCCTGGACCACACCTCACTCCCCCATGCTGCTCTCTTTTCCCGCAGTGTCTCTCGTCTTCTACAGCTGTACGTGATCTAACTCACATATGCTTCTTTTTAGGGTCTTTCGTTCCCCACATGGCCCGATGAGAATGTCAGCTGCAGGAGCAGGCACATTTGTCTGTTTCGCTTCCCAGTGATAATTATCCAGGGCCCCTAGAGGGCTACCTGGCTCATAGCAGATGCTCAGTAAATGTGTGCTGAGCAAACAAGGAGCCTTTCCGAGGTCACGAAACCACAAGCCCAGCCAGAGCTGGGCTTCTTCCGGGTGCGTGTGTTCGGGCTGCATGAGGAGGCCACGAGGGCAAAGTGAAGTGAGAGGTTGACCCTGGCTCAGATGGGAAATATCCTGTTTACAAGTCTGTACTTTATCTGCCATGCCATCTTATCATGAGGATTCTGGACACTTTGTACAAACTGGGACATGGGGACCCAGTGGCAAAATTGGGATTGCCTTTCTGCGTATTGAATTTTCCACTAACCCGTGTTTATACTCCTCTGACATGGCAAGAATTATGCCCAGAGGCGTTTTATTCCTGCGTCAGCCCATGTTTGATAGAGACAATATAGATTTTGTTAACAGAAGTATTTAGCACACTTGTGTGGACTGCTCCGCTCATCCACCCCGCCAGACCTGAAGTCTGGGTCAGACTTAGGTGTCAGAAAAACATCTTCATAAAACGTACATGTGCTCCAGGAAAATACACCTCTTCTTTCCCTTTCCTCTCTTCTGTGCCAAAGGTTTTAAAATGCATCTCTCCTGTTTATTCAGGCACAGCTTATGATTTTTAAAACAACGTCATCAGAATGATTAAGGAATAAAAGTTCTTTCCATTGTTATTTAGGATGATATTTTCCAGGTTCCAGTTAGGTGAGAAAATTGACCTGATTTTTATCTTCCCCTACTGTGTTTACCTTGCTGCATTGTTATTTCGAGTCTGTTCATAGGGTGCCAGGCAGATTTCATTGTTGTTTTTTAAGCAAAGAGGATCAAAAATGTCCATTTAAGAACTGCCTGTGGGGGGATAAAAAAGAATTGCCTGTGAACTTTAACATACAGCTATGTGTAACTGCTTCCTTTTGTGAGTAAAAGTTGTAGGAGGTGGTGGACATGTATACAGGTTTTAAATAATTTATTTTTTAAAAGTATGCAAGCTGAAACTTGCTTCAAAGAGAATTCAGAGAGCAGCCAAAATACCCACGAAAGAAAACTGTCCTTCAGAAATGCTGCTACATCTCAAGCTAGTTATGAAATTGACACCCGAGCGTTATTTCTGTCAGAGAGGGCATAAGATGGATTTAGAGAAGCCATAGTCTCCATTTAAAAGATGTCAGAAACACAGGCACTATCCTTAATATTATACTTCCCTCTCCTTCACCCTTAACCCCATGCCATCCTGTCACCATATCCAGGCATCTCTGAAGATACCAGTTTTATTTCTAAATGCTCTCGATTCCATGTGCTTCTTCAGTACATTTCAGTCCAGGATGCAGTTGGGTCTTATCTGCATGACCAAAGCTCTCTCCTCCTAGCTGCTGTGCATCTACTCTGAACTCTCATCTTTTCTGCAACTCAAGTCATTTTCCCAAAGACCAAATCTGATAAAAACCTGCTTTCTCACCCCATCTCAGTGAGCTACGTACATACAGCCCTGAACGTCTTCCTGTCACTCTTAGGGTGATGACTGGATTCCTTAATGTGACTTACGAGACCCTGAGTAGGCTGGTCCTGCTTACATCTCTCATTGCACACCTGCCATACCTCCCTGCTTCCCCCGTTGTCTGTGCACCTGTCATACCAGTCACCTGTAGACCCTTTACTTGCTGTGCTTCTCTCACCCCAGGGCCTTTGCACATTCCCTTCCCTCTACCTGAATCACTCTGCCTTCCTTTCTTTCCCAGTTAATGTCTTCTCGTCTTGCAGCCCTCAGTTCCTATGTCACTTACTTAGGGAAGCCTTCCTAGACTGGCTTCCCTGGTGGTTCAGCTAGTAAAGAATCCACCTGCCAGTGCAGGAGATGTGGGTTCAGTCCCTAGATTGGGAAGATCCCCTGGAGGAGGAAATGGCAACCCACTCCAGTATTCTTACCTGGAAAATTCCATGCACAGAGGAGCCTGGTGGGCTGCAGTCTGGGGTCGTGAAGAGTCAGACACGACTGAGCATACACGCGCTTTCTGGACTACTATTCTAGGTCAAATCTCCCTCTTATCATTTGTATTGGTCTTATGTTCTTCTCCTTTAGAGCATCATTAAGGGTGATTTTGTCTTTTTCACATTACTTGGTAAAGATGTATCTTTCTATCTAGACTTTAAGATCTCCGGAAACAGGGACTATGTCTGTTTTCTTACCTACATTTATCACAAGATAAAAGCAGTGCCTACCACAAAGTAGGAACTTGAAAAATGTTTGTTGAAGGTTGTAGATAGATGAGTGAATGGCTTCTCGAAGCATCCGTTGTTGTACCAAGTAGCATAATGGAACATTGGTCCATTTCTGATATATTGGGAGCTCAGCAAGGACAAAAACAACAGATGGAGGAAGAGGAAACGGGGCAGGTGTGACCTTCCTGGCAGAGAAGCCCCATCGTCCTAGTCACATCACAGGGCCACTGTCCTCTCCAGCTTTTCTTGAGGATCAGCTCTGCTGGCTCTTGTTCTGTGAAGCCTGGTGGGCTTCCATCCACACGCTCCTCTCTGTTTCTACCCATGTGCTGTTCTCATTCCTAGTCAGGAAAACATACTTTGCTTTGAATACATAGAAATTAAAGAAGTACTTTTGAGTCTTAAAACATGAGTTTCAGTATAATTCTCCATCCTTTGTTTGGCTGAACAGACATTTTATGCACCTTGGCAAAGTATAATACTATAATAGTCTGGAGCTTGGACCGAGGAGTCAAGTTGCCTGAGCAGCCCAGCTCAGGCCCCTGTGTAATCTTGGGAGACTTACTCCATGTGTCTAAGTCTCAGTTTCCTTATCTATAAAATGGGGATAATATTTCTACTGCATGGTATTATCGTGGTATACTTTAGAACAGCATTGTCCAACAGTAATATAGTGCAAGCCACATATATAATTTAAATTAAATGTTCCACTAGCTGTATTTTTTAAAAAATCTATTAAATAAGCTTCATGGATACATTATACAGCACAGGGAAATATAGCCATGATTTTGTAACTTTAAACTGAGTATAATCTATAAAAATATTGAATCGCTATGTGGTATACCTGAAACTAATATGATCTTATAAATCAACTACTTCAATAAATAGTAAAATAAGTGAAATTAATTTTTAAAATATTTAACCCAATATAGCTGAAGTATCATCATTTCAACGTGTAATCAAAAATAAAACACCTGTAAAAAAGGTCATAAAAAAGAATGAAATAATGCCATCTGCAGCAACATGGATGGACCTAGAGATTGTCATACTGAGTGAAGTAAGTCAGACAAATATCACGTGATATCACTTTTATGTGGGATCTAAAGACATGATACAAATAAACTCACAAAATAGAGACTCACAGAAGTAGAAAACAAACTTATGGTTACAAGAAAGGAAAGGTGGGGGTGAATGAATTAGGAATTTGAGATTAATAGATATGTACTACATACTTAAAATAGATAAACAACAAGGACGTATCATATAACACAGGGAACTACAACATCTTAAATAACTTATAATGGAAAAGAATCTGAAAAAGAATAGATATATTGATATATATGTATTACTGAATCACATTACTGTATGCCCGAAACTAAGACAACACTGTAAATCATCTATATTCCAATTAAAAATAAATAAGCAGCTGTTAATGAGAACTTTTACATTCTTCAGAATGTTAAGTCTTTTAAATCCAGAGTATATTTTACACCTACTAGCACATCTCACTTTGAACTAACCATGTTTCAAGTGCCCCGTGGCTGGGAGCCTGCTGTGTTAGGCACTGCTGTTTTAACTCATTCATATAAAACACAGTACTTAGTATGGTGCTTAGTTCATAATTAGCATTTGACAAATGTTGGCAAAATTAATATTCATTTTAAAACATCAAAGTTGGATAGACAAACATTTGCCTGTGTGTTTGCATATATTGCCACATGGGAGGATGCCTCAGATCTGGTCTTGTTTCTATTTCAAAGGAATAAAGAATTGACTTTAATGTTCTCATTTGTTCCCTGTAAAGTGGCCTTTGGGTTTCAGAACAAGGTCAACTTGGGGGTTTATGGTCGCCTTTTCTTCTGGAGGTGGGAAGGGGGAAACTCGGTGTGCTTCAAGTGCTGCGTGCCTGTGTCTGTTTTTTTGGCTCTTCTCTGTTTAATTGTTGGAGCTGGAACAACTTGATTTTAAAAGAAAGCATATGGGCTGAGAGTCATTGGGAGGATGTTGGCTGATGATGGAGCCGTAGAGCTATGTACGGGCTGAGGTCCCGGCCCCGCGCCACTCGCTTAGCAATTGAGTGCTTTCCTGGATTTCAGATTCAGTGTCTTTCTCCAACTCCTCAAACGTTGTTTGGGAGGTCACAGTTAAGGCAGGAAATATTGGAGCAAAACTGTAAAGGAAATTGTCTTTCAGTCTTCTTCAGATCCTGATTTTTTTTTTTCTCTCTTCTTTGTCAAAAATGTTGTTTCCAATCTGTTTATATGATTTGGGAAAGAAAAAGATTTTTCAAAGTGACAAATAATCTTTCTGTTCCCAAGAAAAAGATTATTCAAAGAGGACAAAGTTGACCCACCACTGAATTGCTGTTTTCTATGTTACTCCGTTGCTATCACCAGCATGGGGAATGTCTGTTCTACAGCCCATTCTGCATGTGAAGGCAAGGTTCTCGTCTCTTTTTACCCTCTCAACTTCCCATTGCTTCCTTGGGTGGGTACATATAATGTCCTCATCATATCCCATATACTTCTAATCTGAATGTATCAACTTTCTGTCCCACAGAGGAAAATGGGGACTTATCACTACTGGTAAGAACACGAATGTTGCTGTTACATTCATGTTGGTCCAAATCTCTGCTTCTCTACTCGGAAGCTGTATGCCTCTGAGCAAATTAATCTTTCTTAAAATGGAGTTAATAATAATGCCTCCTTCAGAATAAATAGTTGTGATGCTTAAGAGAGACATGGCATACAAAAAGCACTAGGCACAAGTAATAAAGAGAAGTTAATGTTAGCAGTGAGGCAGGGGACCTCAGCGATGACCTGTCTGCCCTCCTCAGCAAGAGGGACAGTAGGCCATGGTGTCCTCTGTCACAGCATCCCACCATTGCTCGGGATGACACTGTGATTCACTGCATCAGGGGAGTGACCTGCCTTTGTCCGCAAAGGGCTTTAACATGAGAAAGTCTCAGATTTCCCTGGGCTGAGTCTGATGTCAATAAGGATGTAGGTCTAATGGTCACCCGTGTGTGCAGTTGTCTCTGTTACCCTACTGTGCGGGGACCTATGAAAATGAGAGTGACATGCTGAGTGGCATTATTTTTGTACTGTAGAGACCCAGAAACATTTTGAGTCATTTGAGAGGCTGGTGCATTTGTGGCTTCCGATAGGAACTGTAAAGTGAAATAGCATTCTGGTCAGGGCACTAGAGAGGCTAAGCATACTGGTTTTTTGTTGGCATGCTGAAAATACATTTTTCTAAATGTTCTCAGACTTCCGTGACCAAGGGTAGCTTGGAAGAAAGGGGTCCTTCGGTTTTGCTCCATCAAGGCCACGGTGCCGAGCTTTTCTGCGTAGGAACTCGGAGTGCATCAAGTGCAGTGTCAGATAGTTGTCCAGGGCTTGGGAAGTTCTGCTTGTAAAAACACCACCACCTTTTCCAAGCAGTCACTCCTCTGTGTTATTTCCCGTTCGTTCTCTTCCCTCTGCTCCTGCTGTTTTCCCAGCCCCCTTTTGGATTTGTTAGCCATTGCCTACAAAGTGTCAGTAACTCCCCGCTGCGAATGGCGAAGACCTCGCCAGGTGGACCCTTCTCAGATTTCCCTGAAACTGGAGAGAGTAACCACCCTCACTCTCATCTTCTCCAAGGCTCCCTCTCAGTGGACAGCTTCCCTGACGTTTAACTTGATCAAGATGTTAATAAAATAAACAGCGTGCGCCACGGCCCTCAGTCTCAACCTGCCCACCCTCTTTTCACCTCACTGTTTGGAGAGGAAACTCAGAGTTGCTGTGGATAATAAAGATGAGGACTAAGATGTGTCTTTCCTTGTGGCCAGTTACAGCCAGTCCTGATCACTGAGCTCTGAGTGGGTGGACAGCCGTGTGCCATGTGTTACCAAACCTGTGGAACTCTGGTTATAAGACACACTATTATTTGAGGTACAGTCAAGGGGGGAAAAAAAGCAATTAAACTGAGACACCATCATTTTTAAGACACATCCCAATTTCAGAGATGTTAAGTGTGCTGGAAAAACGTGTCTCTTAAAGGAGATAGAATGCCGTGAGAACTGATTCAAATGGACTATGCCCCTGGTTACTGTTGCTCCCCTCTCTCGCCCTATACTCAGCGCAGCTGATGGATGGCTGAGTCCGTGTATTTTCAGCTCAACCTTGCATGTTATTTGTGTGCTCTGTGTTATGCATGAAGTTATAGCACTGAGTTTAGGCCAAGTCATGGAAGCCTTTTCAACTACAATGTAAGTATTATAAGTTTCTGACAAAGATTCCAGGTGTTTTCTTTGGGTCATCCTGGACTTGATAAGGGTCCTGTTCCCTTTAGAAGGGGTGATAAAGAGTTGACTGAGGGACACTGGGGTTTCTGCAGGCCCTCCCTGCCGCAGCCCATTCATGATGGCATGATGGCAAGGAGAAAATTTCCAAATCTGCTAAATTCATGCCCCTAGTTATCCATTTTCTAGTGAACATCATGCTTAGGTTTATGGCGTACTCACTGCTTCCTCTCCAGTCCGGAAAGGCAGCATCAGACATTATTGATGACTTTAATTTTATTCAAGATTCTACCTAATTATTATTCTTTATAATCTGAATGACTTCTAAGCAAGTGCTGTTCTTAATGCAGTGATAATTTTATCAAGGGGATGGTGGTATTTCTTGTTGAAGACCGTTAGGTTTTAGAGAAAACTTTCTCAGCAGATAAAGTAACCAAAAGAAAAGTGATTGAAACTTTGTACTAGTGAAAATATGGCATTTACTCTCATACTTACACCACTTTCTTGCTTTCTTTCAGTTTTTGGGAATAGCATTTCTTGGAATCGGACTCTGGGCGTGGAATGAAAAAGTAAGTAAAACATCATTAAAATCACACATTTTGTTTGTAAGAAGCTGCACGTTATATGTTGTCTCTTTTTCCTCTTTGATGACTGCCAAGTGTATGGAAACATGGCTCTTTAACGAAAAAGTACCCCTGAAAAATAATGTCACAGTTCAAAGATTCAAGAATGGAGCCTAAATCGGTCATTGCACCAGAATAATTACAGAAGTAACAACACACGTGCATAACACAGAATGTGTAATTGGAATTTTATCAGTTAGCCGGAGAGACATGTTCCCATGGAACATGGGAACACTCTGGCACAAGAATTTCAGTAATGCATATAAATAATACTAACAATACTAAATAAGCACCTGGAGCCTTTTTTTCTCTTTTACTTTTTAAAAAACCCTTTGGAAGATTATTCAAGCTGTGAAGATTATATTTGAGTGTGAACATTATGTGCTAAGCTATTAGCATGTGGTACATATGGAAGAAACTAGATACAATTCATGTTTGAAAATCAGATAAAACTTATCAGTGTTGCTAAAGAGTGTGAACACTTGTGTGCTGATTGGAAATGTTAAGGAATATCCAAGCTGTGTTATCAAATATCACACAGTAAAAGAATAAATCTGGATCTATGGAGAAGGCTATATGAAGACACAATGTTCTGGGTGGTTTATTATGTAAACAACACCCTCACGACAACACTGCCATGTGTCCATTCCTCCACTTCCCTTCCCATCCATACCTTTGAAGTTTTTTTCTGCAGCTTCTCCTTCTGACGCCAAGCAGTGGAATTCAAAAATAAATACATACTCCTTTTTTCTTCCTTCTTTGGACATGAGATCATTGGCAGCATTTTATCTGTTCTGGCATTTGGCTACACAGTAAAGCTTTATCATCTCCCACCTATGAGAGTGAGGGCGTGCATGGATTGGTTAAAAGTTGTAAACTAAGACGTTTAGCTGAAATTTTCCCAGAAGACCATTCTCTTATCACATTGACATTTCACCCTCTGAGCTTGACCAAGGCCTGAAGTCAGGCATTCCTTTGAAGTGGTCTGTGTATTAGGAAAGGAGAGAAGAACTAAGAAAGTCCAGCAAACAAAAGCCCTTCAGCTGCAAGAAAGCATTTCCACAAGTAAAACAATGTTTAGATAAATTGTATCCAGTAAAACTCAAAGTAAATCCCGAGTTTTGAAATTGAACCGCCATCTGTTTATTTTCAGAATACTTGTACAGATTGTGAAATGTTTATGGAAAATGAACCACCTTCCAGCAACCTTATGAGGAAGAGTGGTGACTATACATCAAGGGAAACAAATTAAGTTCCCAAAACAGAATTTTATCTCCAGAAACTTTTCTGTTGAATAACTGACCTTCTTTTGGATTATGATCAGCTTCTGCGTCGATCCCTTTATAAGCTTGGAGGTTTGTACTGGTGGAATCTCAGAAATTCCACTTTTAGAAGCCCTCTGTTTGGTTCAGGGCCAGATCATATAGCTTTGATAACTCTCCTTTAATCAGTCCATTTCTATCTGCTCTGAAAAGACGCTGGAGGGCATTATATGAACTAATTGTCTGTTCTAGCAATAAACAGACAGTATGTTGTTTTGAAGGTTTTTCTCTTTGTGAAATATAATTATCCTTCTGTCTCATCAGTCGCCCCAATGTCTCTTCTTTGATTAAATCACAAAATTCTAAAACCGACAGTATCATACAAACATCAGAGCAAGGGGATGATGTGGTCTCTGCTGCTGCTGCTAAGTTGCTTTAGTCGTGTCCGACTCTATGCGACCCCATGGACTGCAGCCCACCAGGCTCCCCTGTCCCTGGGATTCTCCAGGCAAGAACGCTGGAGTGGGTTGCCATTTCCTTCTCCAATGCATGAAAGTGAAAAGTGAAAGTGAAGTCCCTCAGTCATGTCCGACTCCCAGCGACCCCATGGACTGCAGCCTACCAGGCTCCTCCATCCATGGGATTTTCCAGGCAAGAGTACTGGAGTGGGGTGCCATTGCCTTCTCTGGATGTGGTCTCTAGGGAGGGATGAAATAGCAGTTCCCTCCTTTTTCAGGGCTGGTATCCAAAGGGAAGGCTTCTCTGCAGAGCTGGAGTTACTTGGCCAGGGTTGCCCAGCTACTGTGTAGCAGAACTCTGTGAATTGGGACTACACGGAGGTAGCTGAGGGTAAAGGACATGTAACAGCTCAGTATGGTGCACACTGGCCATATGTTTGGGCCCTGAGTCTGGGGGTGAGGATGCAGCAGCAAATGATGCTGAGTCCCTGTCCCGTGGGGCTTGTTTTTAGTGGGGGCACCAGCAGTAAGCAGTTAACTAGCCAGGAACACGTGTGCAGGTGTGGATGAGTGCTGAGAAATGCAAGGTACAGAGTAAGGGCTACTTAAAGAGTGGTGGGGAAGAGGTCTCTCTTACTTTTTATTAATTTATTTTTGGCCGTGTTAGGTCTTTGTCGCTGTGCGGGCTTTTCTCTAGCTGTAGTGAGCGGAGGCCACTCTCCAGTTGCAGTGCCGTGGCTTCTCTTGTGGAGCACAGGCTCTAGGGTGCACGGGCTGCACAAGCTGCAGCTCGTGGGCTTCGTAGTTACGGCGTCTGGGCTTTAGAGCGCAGCCTCAGTAGCTGTGGTGCGTGGATTTAGTTGCTCTGAGGCATGTGGAATCTTCCTGGACCAGGGATCAAACCTGTATCTCTTGTTTTGGCAGGTGGATTCTTTACCACTGAGCCACCAAGGAAGCCCCAAAAGGGATCTCTTGTAGATAGAGCACTTGGGAACGGTCTCCCTCAAAAGAGGGCGCTGGAGCAGAGACCTGGATGAAGTAAAGAGGGGTCTGCAGAGCACTGGGGGAGTAGCATTCTAGGCAGAGGGAATGGCAAGTCCAGTGGCCCTGACTCAGGCACGTAGTGATTCCGAGGAGCAGGAAGAGGCCAGTAGGAAGGGAGAGCTAGACGTAAGGCAGGTGGCCAGAGAGGCAGGCAGAGCCAGGAGGGGCAGGGGCCGGTAGAGGCTGAATGAGAGGAAGTTACCAGGCCATTAAGGGAGTGTCCTAATCTGGCTTTTAAGATCACTCTGGTTGCCATGAGGGAAAAAAAAAAAAAAGCACAGCTCTGGGGCTGAAAGACCAGCATTCAGTACTGACTCCTTCCTTTGCAGTCAGTGTGACTTTGGGCAAGTGGTTTAGCGTCTCTGGGTACCCTTCCCTGGTTTATGCAAAGGACACTCGTGTCAGCTTGTAGGGTTGCTGTGAGGATGAAGTGGGGTGGCTCCCCACACTGGGTCTGGTGTAAGGTACATGCTTTCTGGGACATGGTTCCCTTCCTTGGATGCCCTACATGGGCACCAGCACAGAATGGGGGCTTTGGGAGCTGCCTCAGATTTTAGGAGCATTCCAGGCTCTAATCTGTGGACTGAGAATCGGCTCTGTTCTGGGGTCTCTTAAGGAGGGTGTGATGTTCATTGATTGACTTGGTAGCTGCAGAGGCTGCTCCGCTGAAGCCCTTGGGGATAAGTTCTAAGCTAGACTAGGCCACTGCTGGGATGATGTTCTGAGGTGAACCGCAGGCGGCCGAGGGTGACGGCCGCATGCACCTGCAGGGCGGGTCACACCAGCCTGTGCATCAGTAAATTCCCCCAACGGAGATGTGGTGACATTTACTTGAAAAGAGGCCCAGAGGGTAAATCCCCAAACTGGGTCACGGCTGGAAGGATCAGATTTCTTTAATAGGTGGGGTTTTGCACATTTTTATGTGGAGCACAGAAACATTGGAGGCAAAAATCATTAAAAATACCAGGCTGAGATTTAGGACTAATATTACAGTTGAATATTAGACTTAATAATTAAATAATACATTTAATCTAGCTTCCAGATCACCATCAGGATGCAAAGGATGAATGTGTCTCCAGGGGAAACTGGTTTATGTGCAGTTTTTCAGAAATCATAGGATCTGCGGTTTTAGAAGGAACGTTAACAGTCACGTTGCATGAATTACCGCCACAACAAGCTTGGCAGCGTCCGGCAGTAATCACCTCATCCATTCAAAGAACATTATTGAGCACACAGCATGGGGCATGGTTTGCGCTGGATTCTGGGCATGTAATTCCTCAGGGAATTCATGTTCTAGGACAGGCGTGCTTATATACATAAACTACACTTCAGTCATGTCCGATGCTTGCGACCCCACGGACTGAGGCCTGCTAGGCTCCTCTGTCCATGGGATTCTCTAGGCAAGAATACTCCTCCTCCTCCAGGGGATCTATAAATAAAGTAATACATTGCAATTCGTGCTAATTTGGAGAGTACAGAAGTTGAACAATTCCTTGGGCAAAGCACTCACCACTTTTCTCTGGGTTCCTCTTACTATTAGAAAGACCTTCCTCCTGCCAAATTAGAATCATGTCCTACTGGTTTTCATTCATGGAATGTAGGTCTGCCCCATTGGGTCCCATTGTAAGCCCTTCTCTGTATTTAGTCCTTGGTGTGTTTCCTTGTGAATTTCCAGGCTCTGGTGGAGGTGGGGGATCCCTCTGCCATCTTGATCTGGCTCCTCTGACCTCCCTATGGGTTCTCTTCTCCAGGGAGAGGATGTTGTAGGGGCCATAGAGGGTATGGCTGGATCACGTCCCCTCTCTCCTGTCTGCTCTCAGTACCACTTGAGGTTACACAGTGTATCACTGAGTGGTCTCAGGTTGGTCCAGGTCCAGCTGGGTTTCCTCCCTCCACCTCACATCTGGCTGATTTTCAGAGGCAGATGCAAGAGTCCAGATTGCCCCAGGTCTGTTCTACCTGCCTGTCTACCTGCAGAGATTGCTCTGAAGCTGGAAGCTCTGTGCTCTGTCAACCAGCACATTCCCCACTCCGCTCAGCTTGGTTTTAGCCGTACTTTTGATCAACGTCCTCACTCAAGTCCTCCTTTTAACTCAGACCTTCCTTTAACTCCTTGCTCCAGTGCTACCTGGCAAATTCGGATTCAGTAGGTTTGGGGTGTGGACACCAGGAGGCTCTGTTTTACAAGCTTCCTGTATTATTCTGATTGCAGTCAAGTATAGTTATCACTGATAGAAGGCAGTGACATATTGAGCAGGCCGAGGACAGAACCCAGTGACATGTCACTGGAAATTTCCTTTGGGGTTGACATCATTGACTTGTGTGTGCCCTTGGGTGTCATTAGTCAAGGAGTCTCTAATCCATCTACTTGTCATTGTATCAGACTGTCTTTCTGCATCTTGTCTTTTCTCTGAATAACTAGCCTAGGACTCATATGAACCTGGCTGGCACTTTCTCATTGAACATCATTTTCTGGCCCAGGTACCCAGAAACCTTTATCAGTCAAGTGAGGACTGAGGCATGTTTAATCATTCTTCTCTTCTAGGAACACTTTGCTACTTGGCTTCCAAGATCCATCACATTCTTGAGTTTCATACCTCATTAGCAGTGCCTTCTCATAGTTGTTTGCAAAGTCCAGCTGCCTCTTGAACTTCTGAATTCTGGAGAAACCCCTTGTTTCTCTTCACTCAGGCTCTGGGAATTCTCATTCAGGCTCAGGGCCCCAAGCATCATTGATCACTGATGACTTCCAAATTTACATCTGTGGTCCTGCCCTCTTCTGAGCCCCCGTCTCACGCCCAGCATCTCTGCTGAAAGGCCCGCCAGGCTTCTGGCGCTTCATAGCCCAGAGAAACACTCCTGATTTCTCCCCTCACACCTTCTCTTCCCAGTTGCAGGAGATGGTGGCTCGGTCCTCTTCACTTGTTTGGGTGTTCTTGACACCCTTGTCTTTTCTTCTCATACCACATTCAGTCTGTCGGCAAACACTGTCAGCTCTGTTTTGAAATTGCACTGAGAATATGATTTCTTCCAACCACCTCCACTTCTACACACTAGTCTAAGCTGCCGCCTTTTGCCTCTGTTAGTGCAGACGTCTCTGTTGTTCCCCAGCCTCTGCTCTTGTGCCTCCACTGCCAGCCCTGGCCGTCTCCAAACAGCAGCCAAAGTGATTCTTTTATTTATTTATTTATTTTTATTATTACTTTTTCTATTTTTGGCCGCACTCACAGCTTACGAGATCTTAGTTCCTTGACCAGGGTTTGAACCTGGGCCCCTAGCAGTGAAAGCGTGGACTTCTAACCACTGGACTGCCCAGAGTGATTCAAGCATAAGGCAGAATCCTGTCACGTCTCTACTTCAAGCCCTCCAGTGCATTTACCGTCTCATTCAAAGCTGAGTACAGTACTGTTACTTCCGGGTCCTTCTTTCCCACGCTGCGCCCGCCCCTGATGCGCTCCAGCCCCAGCTCATCGTCTTGAGTTCCTCCGCCGTCTCGGATGGACCCGCCACCCTACGGTCTTCGTGCCACTCGGCCCCTGCGAGGTGTGCTCTTCGCCAGAGGTCCACACAGCTGCTTTCCTCTGCTTCCTGGTTTCTGCTCCAGGGCCACCTTCGTCTGTGGGCCTCCCTGGCCTGTTTGAAGCAGCCACTTCTCAAGCTAGTCCCAGCCCCTTCCGTGTGCTTTCCCCTCATTCTGTTTTGTCAAAGGACTTACCACTCACACGGATTTTTTTCCCCCTAAACAGGGACTTCTGTTTACTACTACACTCTAGCGCTTAGAACATCAACTGACATGTAATGCCATTCAAGAAACATTGCTTGTGGGAGAATGAATGTGCAAAGGGAAGATAAAAGTGTTCTTTTCAACCCTGGCTCCATCATTCAGACCTCTAGTGAACATATTATCAATTCTTACAGCCTAAAAGGAAGTAAAGTGATATGTGGTTTCTGGTATCTGATATGGTAAGGGGTTCATTCAGTGTTAGAAACAGCAGATTTCTAACATCCAGGGGGGAAAAAAAATTATTTCTGGTGTATAAGTGGTGATCTGTGTATGTCTGTCTTGACTTAGGGAAGAATTGGGGATATCTTCCCTTTTCCGTTTTGCCCAGTGTTTATACCCTTTCCCTGCTTGGTGTGGGATTTTATGCAATTTGAGTTCCCCAACCCAGATTGAACCCTGGGCCCTCGGCAATGGAAGCGAGGAGTCCTAACCACTGGACCGCCAGGGAATTCCCATGGTAATGCTTTTGACTTAATTCTTAGGTAGGGGCACGAGGCTGGGTGATAGATCACTGAGAGTCGTAAGTGGTGCTACTCTGTTGGGGGCAAGGGGGAGACTCGGCTTTTCCAAGTGGAAGAGTGAGCTTCCCTGGTCCTCAGCGTGAGCTCTTGGTTCCTCCTGCGCCTCCTGCCACCGCTCACACAGCACCAGCCCTCTGGGTGGAGGTCGAACCTGGCCTGGCTTGTCTGACCTGGAAGCTCCTTGAGGGCAGGAGCCTGTCTTCTTTAGCCCATTATGCTCAGGTCTAGCACGGTGCCTCCTGCATCTCAGAAGCCCAGGTGCTCATGACCACATGAATGAGAATGTGCGGGAGAGCTGTATACATTGTGGCAGACCCCATGGGGTCTCCCTCCAGAGTCCCCTCTCTTGTCTGTCAGGACGAGACTCTCCTGGCCTGGCAGGAGGGAGCTGGGGCACAGTGCTGGCCCTGGCAGGCAGCCATGAGAGGAGCTCTCTAGTCTTGATTACTTTTCTCCCTGGCTGTCCTGGGGACAAGGGTGAGTCTTTTTGCTGGAGGCCTTCCCCCTGACCACTGTCTGTAATGCCAGTCTCGCTTCAGAACCCACCAGTTGCTGCCTGTCACGATTGTAACAGTAGGCTCAACTTGGAAGAACTTCCTGATTTTCCCAGGAAGGAAAAGCTAGACAAGGAGATTCAGTGATTCAAGCAATTCATAACGGTGGTGGTCAAGGTAGCCAGAGGGAAGTGGTAGGTGGATGCGGTTACCCAGGCAACTTAAAGAGAAAAATGCTTGCCTCCCCTGAGAAAGTACTTGAAGGAGACATTTCTGAGATGCCGAGAATACTTTTGAAGGCTTCGTTTCGTGGACTGAAATTTAAGTTTGCATCTATTTCTCAATTGTCCATGTGATCCCCACAGGTTCTCTGTTGCAGTTGAAAATCTGCAAACTGAACAGCTTTTGTTCAGTACCTGGAAAGTCAGCTTGTGCTCTGAGGTGCTGTAAACAGTATGCTCAGCAAAGGCATGATATATGTTAGGGGAAAAAAAAAAACTTAATTTTTGTATGTCCCTGTAAACTTTTTTGCAGAGAAATTTATCAGGAATGAAAATTCAGGTGGATCAAAAATTGAGTGTCTTTGTTGTCCACCCTCAGATACCGCAGCCCTACCCTAGGTCAGGAAGATGCCCTGGAGGAAGAAATGACATCCCACTCCAATATTCTTGCCTGGAGAAATCCCGTGGACAGAGGAGCCTGGTGACTACAGTCCACAGGGTCGCACAGAGTTGGACATAACTAAAGTGACTTAGCACACATGCATTCTCATTTTAGGCACCAGTCCAGGCCCAGTTATTAGAAATGAAAATACTAGTCAGTCATGTCTGACTGTTTGCAACCCCATGGACTGGTGCCCACCTCTGTTCATGGAATTCTCCATTCAAGAATACTGGAGTGGGTTGCCATTTCCTTCTCCAGGGAATCTTCCTGACCCAGGGATTGAACCCGGGTCTTCTGCACTGTAGGCAGACTCTTTACTGTGTGAGCCACCAGGGAAGCCCAGTTATTAGACAGGGCTGGATAAAAATTGAAACCCCAAACCTCACTTTGCTTTAAAATGTTTGCCTTGCTTGGCACAGTCAACCTTGGGCCCCTGGAGAGAGGAAGGGGCGAGGCCTGTGCCCCCTGCTTCCTCCTGTCCCCCCTCCCCAATCCCCCAGAGGTTTCTCTCCCACTTCCTGCCAGGGCAGAAATGTGGGTGCAGCTTTGTTCTCTGAGCCTGGCAGGTGGTAAAGGGGATGGTGCCTTGGCCCTTTTGAAGTTTCCCCAAGAGTCCCTCTGCCTTTGCAGTTCCCTTCCTCTGGATGGGCATCCCTGTTCTAGGTGGCCACCCAGTACCCCTGCCCAGACCTGGTGTCTCCGAGCTTCCTCAGGGATCCTCTTGAAACTTCCTTACTAGGTAGTTCCTGTCTTTTGGATGAAAAGAAATCTGCTCCCTTATCTAGGAAGTGGAGTCACACAACACAGCAACTGCTTTCTCCAAAGAAATCTCATACCATAACCCAGCCCCTCACCCCCTTGATTTCACTGAGGTGTGCAAGAGAAGGAAGTTCTTTGCTTCGTGGTGTGTGTGTGTGTGTGTGTGTGCGCGTGCACACACAGTAGGAGGTCATCTCCTATTCACTTGGGTTTTCAGATCGTAATCAGTAAAGTCTGAGGTAAGACTATCATATTTTTCTTAACATTTTAGAGACAGGTATATGTTTCCCAGGTGGTGCTAGTGGTAAAGAACCTGCCTGCCAATGCAGGAGACATAAGAGACTTGGGTTTGATCCCTGGTCAGGAAGACCCCTGGAGAAGGGCATGGCAACCCACTCCAGTATTCATGCCTGGAGAACCCATGGACAGAGGAGCCTGATGGGCTATATAGTCCATAGTGTTGCAAGGAGTTGGACGCGACTGAATGACTTAATACGCGTGCACGCACATATGATGTTACACTGGAAACAAGAACAGTCTTGCCCACTGCTGCTTTTTCTCTTTAGACAGTAGAGCATTGTGGTTGGAACACTGCTCTGGGCTCAAACCCCTGCTCTGCCACTTTCTCACCTGGGTTGCCTGGCAAGTTATTCCATCTCTGAGTCTGTGTCCTGCCATGGAAAATAGTCGTACCTGGAAAGTTAACTGTGAGGGGGAAGTTATCCAGGTAGCTCTGAGCCTGGCAGTCAGTGCTCAGTCGTGTAGCTCTTAACATGGCCTTCATCCCACAATTCAGCATCACCACAGGACCCCCAGCAGCTTCCTTAGCCCATAGCTGCTGCCCAAGGAGTGAGCTTTCTGAATTCACACGTGACCCTCCTCTGCTCAGAATGCCTTCAGAGTCAAACCCAGCCATGCTCCCCCAGCCTCTGTCTCCTCTCACCACTTGTGACAGTCACGTGTACACCCCGCGGTGGGCCAGGTCCTGCCACCTTGTCTCTGCCCTTGCTGACATGACCTTCTGCCCCTCCCGTGTACTCTCATGTAATGCACACTAATACCTCTTCCCAGAGCCCTCCTACTAACCTGTGCCCCCTCTAGACTAGCTCCTGAGGGTGTCCCCATACGTTCACTCTGAATATCCATGACTTGCACAGTATCTGGTGCCTCTCAGGTGATTCCCAGGAAACTGTTTGCTCAGGAACTGAATGAGTTGTGCATCTCTGAAGCTCTAGGATACAGTGATCACCTACCACTACATTAGACTTTCGTATGTTGTTTGGTTTTTTTTTGCTTTAGTTGCAGGGACACTGTGATCAGAGCCTCTATTACATATTTCAGTTTAAACTTTTTACTTAGGAATATTCTGGATATGTTTCTCATCTTCTGCACATGGACACGAAATACCCGAAGAGTGGCTTGGAACATGCTGGGTTTTTGAAAAATGACACTTTTGCAGGTGGCTGTGTTTCCTTGTTCGAAGAGGCAGTTGCTCCACCCAGGTGGCGGTGGTTGTTTCCTGGCCTGAGCGCGGTACCAGCGAGGGCACCACACAGCTGGCCTCCCCATCGGAGGCTCGGTTGCAGGATTTTCTGGAGCCCTGAGAGACAACTGTCTCTCTTCTTCCTCACCACAAAAGCAGGTCATGGCCATTTTTTATCTTCAAGAAAGGATTACTTGAATCTCACCATGACCTTTTCTGACAAGAAAAATACGGGAAACCACATGTCTTGAAAGCGTCTGGTCTTCCTTTAACCTCGTGTCTCTCTGCCAGGCTGTGAGTTATGCTGCCCTGCGCCCTTACATCTCTCTGAACTGCTCAGGTCCCAGCAAGCTCCTGTCTCTCTACATCCTCTCCCTGGATTCTGCAGCAGTTCTGTAGACAGATGGGGGTTCTGGGGTGTGCAGAGCAGCTTTGTCCTGTAACATCTGTAGAGGCTCTCTGATGACTTGTTGGGGGCAGGTGGCCCTGTGGCCCAGCTTGGACTTCCTGTGGTCATTGTCACCAGCTTTCCAGGGCCACCCCCTCCAAGTAGCTCATTTTCTTGAAACTGTCCTGTCTTGGCATTCTTTCTCAAGTAGGGAAATGCTGCTCCCCCTCTTACTTTAGGAAACCTGGTGCCCGTTTCACCCAGTGTAGTGTAGAGAGGGTGGGTGAGGCGGGACGCAGGATCATAAATCTCAAAGGGGCCCATCTGGCCTGGCTGTGCCTGCACATTCCATAGGCTTGTCTCTCTGTTTCTCATCCAGCCGCTGGAAGGAATGTGCTCGTATATGCCAAAGCAGAAGAGTCCAGACCTTGGGGGCTTATTGATGCTATTTTTGCTTTTTGGTTTTTTTTTTTTTGCTGTGTGAGTTGAGAGAAAAGAAAGTGAAGCTTGCCAGGTGGCACACAGAGGTCGCTCTGTGCTGCTGGGGAAAACCACAGATACTCCTGAGGTTTATGGGTTTGAAACCCTCCTGGAGCTTCGCTTGCATGTTCATATCTACACGTGTGTAGAAACCTCTTACAGGAAGAAACAGTAACTCAGAACATAGTCCTTGAATGCAGAACCCTGGAAAGAAATGACTTAAATTCCAGAGATTATTGAATGCATGAGGTGCTAATGAGGAGACAGAAGTTGGAGGGAAGATGGGCTGGTTTTTCACATCCTGACTGAGACGTACCAGGGTCTTCTCAGGTGGTGCTAGTGGTAAAGAACCCGCCTGCCAAGGCAGGAGATGTAAGAGAGAGGAGTTCGATCCCTGGGTAGGGAAGTTCCCTTGGAGGAGGACACGGCAACCCACTCCAGTATCCTTGCCTGGAGAATCCCCTGGACGGAGGAGCCTGATGGGCTAGAGTCCATGGAGTTGCACAGAGTTGGACACAGCTGCAATGGCTGAGCACACATGCACTGAGACATACCAGGCCTCTCAGACCACTGAAGGATGAGACCTCACCGGGAATGGCACGTGGTTTAGTAACTGGAAAGTCATCCAGGACCCGTGACTCTCTGGTGACCAGAGTGCCTGGTCGGGTTTCTAAGCAGCAGCGGTGCCCCTGGCCTGGTTGAGGTGTGTAATCTCGGCCACGTGGCGGCTAACCTGCACCTGGCTGCTTCTCTCTGCGCTCTCTGCTTCACCGCTTCTTTGTACTCTTGGCTCCCACCCCCTTGTGGCTTCTGCTAACTCCTGACCTCTCTCTCTCTTCTGCCTTTACTCTGAGTGCCTTTCAGGTGACTTCCCATTTCTCGGAAAAAGAAGGTTGATTGGCAGGTCAGTTCCTCCCACCTCCTCAAGACATCATCTTACGTGGGCGTGGCTTTCTTGGAAGTGGGTCAGGCAGGTTAAGTGCCAGAGCGAAATAGGTTTCTCTCCAAAGCTGTTGGTTAGAGGCCCCTCCAGCGTGCTGCTATAGCAGCGGCCCCCGACATTTTGGGCACCAGGGACCGGTTTCGTGGAAGACAGTTTTTCCACGGGATGGGCTGGGGCCGGGGGAACCGTATGGTTCAGGCGGTAGTGCAGTGATGGCGGAGTGGCACAGGAGGCTTTGCTTGCTTGCTTCTTGCTGTGTGGCCCCGGCTCCTAACAGGCCGTGAGCCAGGGACTCTGTTCTATAGCATCCGCTGTCGTCCTCTTGGTCTAGTAATGATGAAATAATGATGCTGATCAACTTTGATTGAATTCTTATTATTTGCCAAAGACATAGCCTAATATTTGAATTTACTTGGATTATTTTCTACATCCTCATAGTAACCTTATGATGTAGGGTACCATTTCACAGATGTGGAAATTGAGGTTTAGGCAGGTTTGGTACCTTGACCAAGATCACTCAGGTAGTAAGTAGTGTAACTGAAATTCAAGACAACGTAGTCTATATTGCAGCATGCTCGCTGTCTGTCCTACATTTAACCCTTGTCAGTTGTTCAGTTGCCAAGTCGTGTCCAACTGTTTGTGACCCCATGGGCTGTAGCACGTCAGGATTCCCTGTCCCTCACCATCTCCTGGAGTTTGCCCAAGTTCATGTCCATTGCATCATGATGCCATCCAGCCATCTCATCCTCTGATGCCCTCTTCTCCTTCTTCAATCTTTCCCAGCATCAGGGTCTTTTCCAAGGAGTCAGTTCTTCACATCAGGTGGCCAAAGTATTAGAGCTTTAGCTTCAGCATCAGTCCTTCCAATGAATATTCAGGACTGATTTCCTTTAGGATTGACTGGTTGTATCTCCTCACAGTCCAAGGGACTCTCAAGAGTATTCTCCAGCACCACAGTTCAAAAGCATCAATTCTTTGGCGTTCAGCCTTCTTTATGGTCGACCTCTCACCTCCATACATGACTACTGGAAAGAACATAGCCTTGACTCTACAGACCTTTGTTGGCAAAGTGATGTCTTTGCTTTTTAACACACTGTCTAGGTTTGTGATAGCTCTTGTCTGAAGTGAAAGTAGCTCAGTCGTGTCTGACTCTGTGATCCCATGGACTATACAGTCCATGGAATTTTCCAGGCCAGAATTCTGAAGTGGGTTGCCATTTCCTTCTCCAGCGGATCTTCCCAACCCATGGATCGAACCCAGCTCTTGTCTATGGACTACCCCCTTTTCTGGATTCCAGGGGAAATTGCAGGTGAGCCAGGGAGCTTGAGTATAGGATGGTTCGTGCAGGAGACCGGAATGCTCTCTGCCACACCCTAGAGCAGGCTTGTCTGAGTGGCTGGAATTTCAGTCTCCCTTGTATGGTGACAGATGCGCATCAGTACATTTCTTATTTGTTGACTCTCTAAACTTCTGTTATAATGATATTGCCTCAGCTGTGTTCCATTAATGTATCTTATTTCTTAGACACCTATTGGTGTCCTTGCTTAGTTCTGCGAGATACTGTCTACTACTTCGGGGATAGTGGAAATCTCCTATTTTCACTGGTGAATCATCACTTAAAAGCTCCAGATTGATACGCCAAGAGCTAGTTGTCTTATAGCCAATTTGTGGACTGGCTAATTTGCTGAAAGTATTTGTTTCAACTTTTTAAATTGACTGCTGTTCATTTTGTCTTTATAGCAGCACTTTGTTATGGTCAATTTGTTTTTGCTTCTGCTGCAGCAACAGCTATAGACTTGGAGATGACTGAGCGTCACAAGAATACAGATGCAGGTATAGATAGTATGGGCTTCCCTCATAGCTCAGTTGGTAAAGAATCCGCCAGCAATGCAGGAAACCCTGGTTCTATTCCTGGATAGGGAAGATCCTTTGGAGAAGGGATAGGCTACCCACTCCAGTATTCTTGGGCTTCCCTTGTGGCTCAGCTGGTAAAGAATCCACCTACAATGTGGGAGACCTGGGTTTGTTTGATTCCTGGGTTGGGAAGATCCCCTGGAGAAGGGAAAGGCTACCCACTCCAGTATTCTGGCCTGGAGAATTCCATGGACTGTATAGTCCACGGGGCTGCAAAGAGTCAGACACAATGGAGTGATGTTCACTTTCACGTAGATATTATGAATATGAAGAATTCTTAGGAATGCTCATTTATACTAATTTTTTGTAATATAATTTTAATATATGAACAGGCTTCCCAGGTGGTGCCAGTGGTATAGAACCCACCTACCAATGCAGGAGGCGTAAGAGAGAGGGGTTCAATCCCTGGATTGGCAAGATTTCCTGGCGGAGGACTTGGCACCACACTCCAGTATTCTTGCCTGGAGAATCCCATGGACAGAGAATCCATGGATTTGCAAAGAGTCTGACATGACTGAAGTGACTTAGCATGCATGCAATGTATTAACAAAGAATATGAGTATAGGAAATCCGCCTATATTCTTGAGACTGTGGTATTTGAATGTATTCTTCTTGTGACCTGCAGTCTTGGTCTCTGGCTTTCTCTCTCATTCTGCCTCTTTCCTTTTCTGTCTTTGCTGCTGCTGTTCAGATTTTCACCTTCACATCAGCCATCACAAATGACTAAAGGAATAAGTACATGCGGACAACTACTCTGCTTCTCATCCATTTATCCTTATTCCAATTAGATTCCACTTCAGAGGATATTTTCTGAGCTTACACACAAAATCTAGTGCCCTTGACATCTTTGACTCCCAGGGCTTTGCTGCAGGATACACGCAGGAGGAAGAGGAGGACTTCCTAGTGGGGGTACATGCAGGCTGTGTGTGTTCTCACATCAGCAGTAGTTTGGGGTGCAAAGGAGGGCAGCCAGGTAACATTTTGTATGTTTATTTTTTTCAATAAGTTTGAGTTTTAAAAAGTTGTTAATTTAAACCCAAGGATGGAACATTCAAGTCAATATGGAGAACTAGAGCTGAAATCATGTCCGGATTGTCAGTGACATAGACAAAACCTAAAAGTTCCTTCCATAACTGCTTGTTTCATAAATGATGCTGAGTTGATAGTGAGTCAACATGAATGAGACTATTTACACTGACTCAGTCGCTGTGTGGACTGGAAATATCAACTAGCTGAGGAAAGGTATCGTTAAATCTAACACTTGTCTCTTCACCTTCCCATCCCACTTCCCGTCTGTTTCCCAGCCCACTCCCAACACTTTTTTTCCAGTGTAAATTGGGAGATTTAGTTTTTGTTTTGTTTTAAATAAAAACTCAAATGGATACATTTTATTTCTTTTTTTCCTTTTTTTTTTTTTTTTAATTGAAGGATAATTACAATACTGTGTTGGTTTCTGCCAAACATCAACTTGAACTAGCCAGCCATAGGTGTACCTATGTCCCCTCCCTCTTGAACCTCCCTCCCACCTCCTACCCCATGCCACCCCTCTGGGTTGTCACAGAGCCCCAGTTTGAGTTCCCTGCATCATACAGCAAATTCCCACCAGCTATCTATTTTACATGTTAGTGTATATGTTTCCATGCTGCTCTCTCCAGAGGGCTTTAGTTGTGGTTGTGCTTGTGTGTGTGTGTGTGTCTGTGTATGTACCCATACATGCAGCGATAAAGCACAGTGTATCCAGTGCTTTGTTTTGTTGTGTGGAACTCCTCAGGTGCAAATCGGCTCCAGATAGAACCCGTGTATGCAGTCATGGAGTCTAAGGCTCCTGAGTGACTTGCAGAACTCGTGGTCAGGCCAGGATCTAATATCAGCAGGATTTCTCTCCCTACTCTCGTTACTTACCTCTCGCTGCAGACTGACTTTCTCTGCAAAGTGAAAAACACACAGCACGGGGCTCCAGAGTTGAACCTTTTATAGCTTCAGCCACTAGAGACAGATATTTATTCTAAATCCTGGGGTTGAGGAAGGGGAATTTCAGGCTTTCTGACTCTCACCCAGGTGGTGGGGTTGTGTGAGAACTCTGAGTAGCTCATGGAGTGGGTTTGGGGAGAGTGGACCTTTACAAGGAGGAGGGGGCCCTGTTCCCAGAAGAACAGGGCGGTGCCCTCTTCTAGGTTCCTCGAAGCCTAGGTGTCTGCTGCTGGCGGGCTTGCACATTCCTGAGGATTTACCACGAATCTGAATGTCTATTTTAAATCCCTTGGCTGACTTAACTGTAATCTTAGATTTTTTTTTTTCCTTCCGCTTCTTGTTAACTACAAGCTTTAATTATAATTACTCTTCAGCTGGCATGTTCTAGCACTTCTTACTCATTTGTCAAATGAGCTTAACACAATCAAAAAGTCCAGGGAAAGACCCCATCTTTGAGACAGCAGAAGGCTGAACTGTCAGCTGCCCATCATTTTTGTAATCCACAGTCTTTGTTGCCTCAATTATGTTCAGCTCCTCTTTGGTTGCTCTGTGTAGTTAGAAGCAGTAAGACTGCTCTTTAGTGACTATTTGGAGGCAATGCACAGGTGAAAAAGTCTCTTTTTCTATTTCCAATCAGGTAAGCCATCCTAATCCTAAGGAAAAGAAAACCGGGCATTGACTGCCACACTTTGTGTTTTAAGATTTGAGTTGGTTTCCAACAGATAACTACCTGGAATTCATTAAAAATAAAGTTCTTGGTCGTCTTTTCTGTCTTTTGCAGAATTTTATTTCCTCCTAGCTCTCAGTATCTGGCTCCAGCCCTGTCTTTTGCCACAATGTAGGATTAAATGAGTAGGATCTGCAGTCCAGCTCGGGCCCCAAATGATTGTTGTTTCCATGGAAACAGTTGAAGGCCTCTCAATTAAAACTGCCCCTGCAGGCTGGGGAATCTAAAAGTATGAAAATGAGTTTGTCTGAGAAGCCAAATTCTCATATTCCAAATTAAACCCAGAGAGGACAGTGCCTCAGGAATCCACTGACAGCTGGGATCGCACTTTTTTTTGCCTTTAAGGGAGGGAATGTCTTGGTATTTCAGGCCCAGGTGTGTGTGTGTGTGTGTGTATGTGTGTGTTGGGTTCCTTGTTTTGCTGAATTCCCCAGATAACTGTCCTTGTTATCCACGGAGCTCTTTGTGTACAGCGATGGATCACCGAAGAGTGTTTGGGAACAATCTGATCTTTGCTCAGACTCTGGTGTGAATCACAAACAACAAGCCCATTAAACATGGATGAAATCATAGAATGGTCTTAAAGTTGGAAGGAACCTAAAGGTCAGTAAGTCCCTATTTCCCCTTCACTTGAGAATCCCTCCTGGAGCCCTGTTGACGGAGGTTCACAGCTTTGACTCCCCCGTGAGGGGAAGCACCCCCATGAAGGGAAGCCCTGGTTTCTCAGGCAGCCTTCTCCAACCCATGACTGGAGACCTGCTGGCATTAGAAAGGTCACTTTATGCTGGAACTGACATCTCTTCCTGTTTCTTCCAGCCTTGGTGCCAGATAAATTGAATCTATGTCTCCCATAAATAAAGTTGACTTTATAAAGTGTAAGAATGTTATCACATAGTCCAAAAGCCCTCTCCTCTCCTGGCTGAGTGGGTCTGAAACATCAGGACCTGAAGTATTAACACTTATGTTCATAGGCATTCTGAGGGGAGAGGTTGATTTCTCCCCATCGCGCGACCCTCACCACTTACTGTCACTTAGATTTTGTCTGACTCCTCTTGCAATTTTTTTTTTCCCCCTCAGCATCGTTTGTGTAGGTGGAGAATTGGTTATGGTATTTCTGTGTTTTCCTTTTTCCCTGTGCAGTATTCACAGTTCAGAACTTGGAACTCTAAGAAACACAAGATTGGATCCAACCATTGGTCTATGCAGTTTCATGAAGGGTGTGGCTGCCTTGTATGATGTCACCCCAGACATTAGTGAATACACCCTGCATTCCTAAGTGTTTAATACTCTCTCAGCCCTTCATTTGTGACTTTATTTAAACTCTGGCCTTTTTCATAAGGTTTAATTGAACATTGTAAGGATCCTTTATGCCTCATGTGTACTGTTATTAACATTCTATTATTGTCCTTAAGGTGATCCCTGCCTACCCCCGCCCCCCACAAGAAACAAAAACCTTACAAACAAATTCTCTTGTTCAACGTTGCCGCAACTTTAAAATGGGTTAAAACATAAAAACCCTAAACTCCAGTGTTGATTAGTGCTGACTGAAAAGTGCTGGGAAGCAAATCCATAGCTTCCATTTGGTAGACAAGGATTATTGAAGTAGGTATTCTGTTCTGGTTCTAAAAAGTCAATAGCTGTGAGACCTTCAACAAGCCACCAGACCTCTCTGTTTCCATTTTCCTCAAGTATAAAAGGAGATGATTGCTCCCTATTCCAGGTTGTTGGGAATGCTTTGAAAACCAATTGTTTAATTTTAAAGGCTTTATAGCAAACTATACCATGTACTCTGGGGGTATTTTGAGAGCTCAAAACAAACTTAATAAGATAAAAAAAATATTGATGATATTGGATATTTAAGACTCACAGATTTCCACGGTTCCAAAATAACAGTAGCTGGCCTCTGTAAGAATGAATATTAAATATATACCTTCCATTATAGAGAAAAAAATCTCATATAATTTCTAACATAGATTCTGGGTGGTATTTGATGTGATATCACACTTAAGAAAAGATTTCAGTAAAGAAGTGGTATTATTTGTAGAGAGATGAAATTACTCTGGGTTCTTTTGGCAGGAGATAAACAGGTTGCAAGCCGGGGAATAACCTCTGATTTGTAAGTCATTTAAATCCCAGTCCTTAAAAAAAGGGGAGTAAAAAAATACCCTAGTAACTCAACATGGGCAGCCCATCAGTACAAATCACCCAAGTGGGCTTTGGGGATATGAGCTTGATGGGGTCTCCTGACAGTTCAAGGGTAGGCCTGAGGTGAGTTTTTCTCTGGAAAACTTTTAGGGTCTGGGGGCTGGGGCTGTCTGCCACATTAGCTTTAAGACTGCAGCTCTACCCTTATTTCCTGAGAAATGCCAAGGGCTCCGGAGCTGGCCCTGGTCTGGCATCTGCATGCCCCCGGGCTGCAAGGATGACTCCTTTTGGGTGTTGAAAGGTGTTTTTCCTACACATCTGTTTTTTACTCAAGACCACTTGTATTTGGAGATACGGAAAGCAAAGGTAACAACCATATCTTTTCCGTACAGGGTCTAGTGACAGTTTCTTGGGATCATGTCTTCGTTTTATATAGTTTTACCAAAAATATGAACCCATCTAGCCCTTGGAAAGAAAGTAGGTTTTCTTCTCTTTTTCTTTTCTTTTCTCTATTTTGTAGAGTTTCTTGACATGATGTGATATGATCAGATCACCTGTGAAGGTTTTCCTGGGGTGGGGCAGGGAGAGACCATGGTGATCATCTGTTCATGCTGGAAAACTGACCCAGCCTCCCAATGCCCTGTTGTCTGTTCTGTCCAACAGGGAGTTCTGTCCAACATCTCTTCCATCACCGATCTCGGCGGCTTTGACCCGGTTTGGCTCTTCCTCGTGGTGGGAGGAGTGATGTTCATCCTGGGATTTGCTGGGTGCATTGGAGCTCTGCGAGAAAACACTTTCCTTCTCAAGTTTGTAAGTACCATACTCCACTTACACACCGAGAGCCAGACCCTCATCTCACATCAGGAGGACACTCTGTCAAGGCAGGAGTGAGCCGCAACCAAAGGCACTGGCAAGACTGTGGCCTGAGTAATGCTTCTCTTTTAGGAGAGCACTTTAGATGCCCACCACCACCCTCCTCTACCCATGTGCCTGCGTGCTAAGTTACTAAGCTGTATCTGACTCCTTGCAACCCTATGGACTGCAGCCCACCAGGCTCCTCTGTCCATCGGATTCTCCAGGCAAGAGTACTGTGAATGGGTTGCCATGCCCTTCTCCAGGGGATTTTCTAGACCCAGGGGTTGAACCCGTGTCTCTATGTCTCTTGCATTGGCAGGTGGGTTCTTTATCACTAGCACCACCCGGGAAGCCCCTCCACCCGTGCCTCCTTAATAACATCACCACCCATGGAGGTTTTGTCCATAGATATCACAAGTTTGCAGTCCAGCCCTGAAAATAGCTTTAGGGCTGAAGTAGGTCTGTATATGTATCTAGTTTTCTTCTTTTGGGTGATTTTTGCCCCCTCTTTTAAGTACAAAGTCAGTAGAAAGCTGACTGACTTTCAGGTAGTTGGTTCAGAGAAGCCAGACATAAGCACGGTGGCTGTGACCTGTCCAGATTAAGTCTGTTAAACAGAAGGTCCTGGTGACTATAGAGAAACGGTAAACACACATTTCCTGTGTTCTCTGCTAGTGCAAAGGCCGCCTTTGTGTGACCAGCGTAATTTTTAGATCGCTTGCAGGATATCTGGTGTGATCTGTTAGCATGAATATTTTTGGAGAAGTTTGACTCAGGGGTGGGTAAGTATTAAAAGTCAAGAATGAAAAGGAAAAGCCTCTTCCTTTGGAGATTTCTTCCGCAGGAGATCAAAATGGCATGTGCTTCCCTGTGTGTCTCTGAAGTCAGTTTGGTAGGTGTAGTCAGTGGTCAGGAGTGTGCCTGTCTATCTGGAGCTTGGCATTCTGGTGGGTGTCTGTCTCATGGCACAACAGCATCCACTTCCCTCTCCAAGAACAGAAAAATGAATTAAAGAAAAAAACAAACCCACCTTTCCATGGCGAGGGAAGACCATGACTTGGAGAGATCTGCATTAGTGTTATAGCCGCTGTCCCTGGGCGGCTCCTCTCCCTCTGCTGATGCAGCATTGTCTAGGGACGTGTGCACCTCAAACAAGAGCATCGACTGGAGCTGGTCCCAACAGCCATGCTGCATGGGATTCCCATCTTAGCACTTTCACCACGTCTCCTCTGGCATCTTTTCTTGAATTTCCCTAAGAAAAGCAGACTCAGTTTCACCATCCGTCAGTCAGTTCAGTCGCTCAGTCCTGTCCGACTCTTTGCGACCCCATGAATTGCAGCACGCCAGGCCTCCCTGTCCATCACTAACTCCCAGAATTCACTCAGACTCGCATCCATCGAGTCAGTGATGCCATCCAGCCATCTCATCCTCTGTCGTCCCCTTCTCCTCCTGCCCCCAATCCCTCCCAGCATCAGAGTCTTTTCCAATGAGTCAACTCTTTGCATGAGGTGGCCAAAGTACTGGAGTTTCAGCTTGAGCATCATTCCTTCCAAAGAAATCCCAGGGCTGATCTCCTTCAGAATGGACTGGTTGGATCTCCTTGCAGTCCAAGGGACTCTCAAGAGTCTTCTCCAACACCACCCCAGGCTAACTCTTTTTGAATTTGAGCGCCTCTGCCTCAGACAAGGTTCTGGAGGCTGTTTAACTTGAAATTTCATATAACTCATGCTAACAGGGAAAACCAAGGATTGCTTGGTCCTGTGTACAATTTAATGAGTGCTTGGTTCCCTGTTCTTTATATGTAGGTCTGTGTTGCAAGTAAAGACTCTTCCAGGAATGTGAGAGAGCTGGGTTCAAACCCTGGGTTGGGAAGATCCCCTGGAGAAGGAAATGGCAACCCACTCTAGTATTCTTGCCTGGAGAATCCCTGTAGACAGAAGGACCTGGCGGGCTACAATCCATGGGGTCACAGAGAGTTGGACATGAACTGAGCAACTAATCACAGCACAACCACATGTTGTAAATAGTTTTACACACACACACACACACACACACACTTTATTCCTCACCTAGTCTTGACCTGTGGAGTCCTAAGGAGAGCTTTGTCCCTGATTGTGACCTACCAACCCAGCAGTCTTCTTGACATGAGATATTTCTAAATGTTTGAGCTCACCTCACTCAGCTTCTCTATAGCTTCAGTGGTCTCAGATCATACTACTGGCCACTATTTTATCAGTGTTAGTCTCCTTTTCCCCTTTAATGTGATTTACTGGCATGTGGTTTGGTTTATAAGGGTAGTATCTTTAGTAGATCTGATGATTTTTATAGTTGAAGATACCAGAGTTAACTGAACAGACAGAAATACATATATTTCTCTAGATTAGCATCTTAATTTACGAAGTCCCACATTGAAAATGAAGAGAATTGTGTTGTTTCTTGTTTTTTTTTTCTTTTTTTTTTGAGACTTGGAGAATATTTTAAATGCCCTCTCTCTCCACTTAGTACAATCAAAACTGGCCTAGAATATGCTTTGAGCAGGAGCTGTGACAGAAGTAGGAAGTAAATGTCAACACGGCTCCAAACAGCCTCAAAGGTCGGATGCCAGAAGGCTAAGAGAGCTGCTGAGGGAAATCCAGGAGCTGGGAATGAGCTTCCTGGTTGACCGAGGCCCTGAGATGAAGCCTGTGCGTCAGTCTCTGCCCCATAGGAAATGGGGGAAATTAGCTTACGGCATCCGAGGGAGGCAGATTCTGCCAAATACTTGAGAAGAATTTTATTTGGACTCCATTTCTGATTATGTACGTTATGATTCATTATGAGAAAACGTATCAGAGTGACTGGAATGTGAACTTGCCTCTATGATGGAGGCAAAGACAGACATCTAATTAGTACCTTTGCATGGCCTCTGGTTTGCGTGTACACACCTGTGAACCGGCTATGGTTTTTCTCACTCCTAAAGTGTGTTATCTGTTATACTGACATGTGTAGAATGCTCCCTGATGAAGGAGGGAGTCGTTTTATGTGGTGGGGTAGGCAGTGTGTGAAAAAGTGGTAGGATTTTTTCCCTCTCTTTTTTCTAGATTGAGGAACGCTTACTTTGAAATTCTTGGTAGTACTGATGACTGTTACGAGCTGTTTAGATTCCTTTTGTGGTGAACTCACCAAGGACCGATAGCCAGGAGCTCTGTGGAACCTGAGGGGCTGAGCTAGAAGGCCTAGAATTGTGGCCTAAACCATGGGGTCCTGGACTTTGGCAGGCCCTTCTTCCTTCCAACCCTCCCTCCCCTCCCTCCCCTCCCTCGTGCCCCTCCTCCCAGCATTTTGGATAAACACTGTCTAATGTGGAAAAGACCTGGCCCCACGGTCCTCTGCGACCCCCAACCCCAGTCACAGAAGACTGTGGGCTCTGTAGGGGCAGGGCTGTGCTCCTACCTGCCCTTGACTCTGCGAGGCCCACCCAGGCCAGGGCCTGTGCTCTCCTGGGCCATTCAGTACATGTTTGTTGAATTAAAAAAAGCATTTTTTTTTTTTAAATTTTTGTAAGCAAATTACGACACTTCCTTTGCACCCCTCGCCAACATGTTTTCCTCTCCTGAGCGCCTTGCTGTCTGCTCGCTGAATGTAGACCCAGCAGCAGCTTTCGTGCCTTTGCCCCTCAGCCTCTCAGTGGCAGGAGCCCAGCAGGACGGGTGGCCCCAGCGTCACCCTCTCTTTCCTTGTCACCAGAAGTTTACCCTCTGGTCCTTTACAGCTTCATTTCTCATAATCCGTTTGAATGAAATAGTTCGCAGAGGGTGAGAATGTGGGGGTGGGAGGAGGCGGAAAGAAGCATGGGCGTGAGCGGGATGTAGATATGACTAAGATGAGGCACTTCTGGGTGTTTTAGATGAAAGGGAAATTTCTCCAGATTTATGGGCAATGACCGTGTATCCTGTGGTCTCCCGCCTTCCTCTTAAATTCTCATTGTCTACGTCAGCCGGAAGTCTTCCTCTGGCTGCGTGTTGATGTTGTTTAAAATATCACGAGCCTGGTGGTTCACCAGGGAAGGCTGGCACGGCTCGCATTCCCAAGAAAGTGCTCAAACCAGTGGTTTCATTTTATTTTCATGATGGGAAATTTTGTTCATGTCACAGCTTACCTCCTCCCCACCCCATGCTCCCCACCAACTTCCTCTTTGACCTCTTCATCTAAGATGAACACATCTGCTCTCTTACCCTGTGTGGCAGGTGCAAAGGGGAATTAAAAAATGGTGTCCTCAATCCAGAAAAGGAATAGATTGCATCCAGAATCAAGGCCACAGTAGCAAATGACAGACAGTCTTAAAAAATTGGGATAATTTATCTTTCAACATACAAAAGCTTACCAGAGGTAGGGGCAGGTCATTGTTCAAGCATCTGACAAGTGCATTAATCAGGAGAAACTCATTAGGCGTTAATGTGGGTCTAATGAGAAGTTCCTATTATCCGTGTTTGCTTATGGGCTTTGTTGGTTAATTACCAAAACGGAACACCAATGTGATTATGAAATGATTTTTAAAAATTCTTTTTTGGAGTGTAATACTCTATTAATGAATCTTAAGAAATTGAAGGTTATCTGCTTTTGGCATGGGTAATAACCCAATATAATTACAAACCTTTTTAGAAGAAACCGTTTAAGTATACATGACCAAAAATAGCACTTATAACTGTTTTCTGTGTGTCTTTTGTTTTAGTTTTCTGTGTTCCTGGGAATTATTTTCTTCCTGGAGCTCACTGCTGGGGTTCTGGCATTTGTTTTCAAAGACTGGATCAAAGACCAGCTGTATTTCTTTATAAACAACAACATCAGAGCATACAGGGATGACATAGATTTGCAGAACCTCATAGACTTCACCCAGGAATATGTAAGTTTAAATTTGGCTTATTTTCAGGTTGAAAGCCTTCTTGGAAGGATGAATCCAATGAATGTTCCTCCTGGCTTCTGCGTCTGCCAGTTGCAACCTACCTCTGACTCTTCTGCATGTTTTTTTCATTTGTTTGCTTGTTTTCTAACTTGCTGTATAACTTACATGATTTGTATTCTAATGGGAAATGTCTGATTTTTCACTTATCTCAGTTTCTACTAAGAACAAAGAAGAAAACTCTTAGGCAAAGAGGTTATCATCAAGGGTGCTCACTCCTGTCAACATTTGAAGTCTCTTGTTTTGCTATAGGTTTACCCTCTTTTTTTGTGCTGGGGGGGTGGGGGAGGTTAAATGTGGATTTTTTTCTGTTCTTGGTCCCCTTCCTGGTCATTCTCCATGCTTCATAGCTCATAATAATGTACTTAGCAATAGAATATTTATCCACCAAGTTCCTAAAATTATGCCTATCCGAATACCTGAAACTGAAAACTGAGAAACTTCTGAGCCTCAGTGACTTCTCACAAGTAAATAATCTATAGAGTAGAGCTACCTCCCATTCCAGTTTCTCAACATGTCTGTGAGACAGTGGCCTCTGCGATGCAAATGAGGCAGCAGATGCCCTGTTCCACTCAAAATGCAACATGGTATCAACAGGGGACCAGAAGACACACAGCAAGTGCCAAAATCTCATCAGCTAAGCACCCTTGGGCTAAAAGGACCTTGAGCTGTTTCCCTAAGAGTAAAATGGAAATAATAGTAGCTGCTATTTAACTCATGGGGACATTCTGACACTAATAAGAGGTACATGGGTGTATATTAGGCTTCAGGTGTTAACGTCCTACAAACTGACAGCCTTTATCTGCATGCACGGAGAAGATAGATAGGGGGAGCAGAACTGAACAGCTGAGTCCATGACATTCATGTATGTGTCATGTATGTAGCAGAACTGGAGGCCAGACAGAAACTCAGTGGACCAGTGGCTGTCTCTTGGTTGGCTGGTTTTCCAGAGTGAGCAGGAGAGGGCTGAGTCAGCGCTTGCCATAGGGGAGGCCCCCTGCCCTGATAGGCACTCAGAAGTGAGCTGAATTGTGCTGGTTTTGTTCTAAGATGCAACGACTGTCCTGGAGCCTGCTGTCCCTCAGGTGTGACATTAAGCCCTGATTCATTTCCTCAGCAGATTTGACTGTTTTGTTGGGTCATAATGGATGCAAGCTAACACCTTTCTAAGTATTATTGCTGACTAGTTTGCATGACAGATCTGATGGAGCTTGTAGGCCAACTGGAGATGTACAAGCCAAGCCTTTGGAAGATCCGATAAGCTGGAAGAACATGCAGATGCACGTTCTCTTGAGATGCTGTCTGCTTTATATTGGAATTCTGTTATTTCATGTGATTTCACTTTTCTCTCTTGGATTTTAATACTTTGAAGTAGCTATTGATCTTGTAACCCTTATGATGGTCAAGGCTTGATGTTTAGTTAACTCAGAGAAGTCGGACTGGGCCAGCATGGGGGAGTGTCAAAGGGTCTTATGATGAAGCCACCTGGAATCTAGCCTTAAGACTCACTGAATTTAACAGCTTGTTTTATTATATTTTAACTGATTGCAGTTTTTAGGTTGAAAATCTAAATCCATGCTCTTGTTTTTAAAAATTGAGACTAGAAACAGATGCAGAATAAAAAGTATGCCTTTCAAACTTGGGGGGTGGTAACAGATATGTTCACTATCTTGCGATGATGCTTTTATGATGTATAAGTATGTGAAAACGTACCAGGTTATACACCTTAAATATGTGCATTTTATTGTATGTCAATTCTATCTCAGTAAAATAGATAAAAACTGTGTAGAGATGGAAATTTAAAAAAGAAGTAAACCCATGGATCTCCTACCACGACCCCAGTTGCCTCCTTCAGACACTGCTGCTGCTTGCTGTCTTGCTGTCCTTCTAGAGTGTTCCTTCATGTACTTGAACCAAACAGACTTTGCTCTGACTGGGCCCTGCTGGTACAATCCTCCCCTGCCCGTCCTCCACCTCCCACCACGGGTCTTGTGGCTTTTTTGTCCATCACCAGCACAGGCTTACGACACACCTTCAGCCTTAACTCAGAAGCTTTTACAGTGGCCCTTTAGGTTCATCTTGGTTTAAAAGTAAAATTCTGGGCCAGAGAGGAGGTTAGAGCTGGCAGAAGCTGGGTGTGGGTCATTCTGGCAGGTGGAGCCTGGGCACCTGGTCGCCTCCAAGTTGAGATGTTCTAATTCTCTCCTGTTTGCTCTAGTGGCAGTGCTGTGGGGCTTTTGGAGCTGATGATTGGAACCTAAATATTTACTTCAATTGCACAGATTCCAATGCAAGTCGAGAGCGATGCGGCGTGCCCTTCTCCTGCTGTACTAAAGACCCCGCGGTAAGTGACTGCCAGAAACCCGCTGGCCATGCATCACGCTGACAGTGTGTGTGGGATGAGCAGGTTCTTTTTTTTCTGGAAATCTCTTCTTACCCACCTATTCCTAATTGTAGCTCCTCTTGCAGGGGGTGGGGGTTTAGAGCTCAGATCATCTCAATAGGAGTAATCATATATATATGTGTGTATATATATATATATGTTAGTTGCTCAGTCGTGTTCGATTCATGCCCAACATTAATTTAGCGGTTCATGCTGGTTCCTGTTCTAAGCCTGTGTGCATATTGGCTCATTTCACTTTGGGACCTTCCCGCTGGCAGATACTACCATTGTCTTCCCTTTTCAGGTGAAATCAAGGCCCATGGAGTTTAAGTAGCTTTCCCAGGCTCGCACTGCTGGCGAGTGATGGGGCTGAGCCTAAACTCGGGCAGCTGCCCATATCGCCTGTATTCCTTCCTCGTGAGAAGGATGGACCTGTATGGAAGCACTGCGTTGCTTGGAGTTAGTAACCCTTTTCTTGCCAACTCAGCTCTGAAGCAGTCCTAGGAACAGGAGAAGAGTCTGAGACAAGCTAGGACGAGACCACTGCGGGAAGACTGTGGCTGCCCACACTCGTGGCCAGAATGGTGACAGTCACTGCAGCTTGTATTTTAGGAAAAATTATAAAACCTGTCCACAAGCCACACTCTTTACTGTGGGTTTGATTGTATTTTGAGTCAAATTATTTGTCTGGTGTAGTGAATGTGTCTCAGACTAGTCAGACTCTGCGACCCCATGGACTGTAGCCCGCCAGGCTCCTTGGTCCATGGACTTCTCCAGGCAAGAATACTGGAGTGGGTTGCCATTCCCTTCTCCAGGAGATCTTCCTGACCCAGGGATCGAGCCCAGACCTCCCTCATTGCAGGCAGATTTTTTGTCTGAGCCATCAGGGAAGTCTGATACACAGTATGGCTTAAAGTACAGCTCCCCATCTGTATATAAAAGCCAGAATTGAGGGTTAGAACAGTAAATGTGAGAGAGAAGGTGCCCTTGGCCTTTCCTTGCTCCTCAGCCTCTCTCTGACTGGTCAGCCACCCGTGTCTTCCCCCAGACCCGCCCTTCCCTACAAGGGACAGGGCCACATGGGTGCTGATGAGTTAGTTCAGTGGCTGGTTCTCCCCTGCAAGGTGGATGGTGCATGGCTCTTTAAAAGGGGCCGTTGTTCATCTGTAAAAACACTGAATCATTATGCTATGCCCCTGAAGCTAATATAATATTGTAAATAAACTATCCTTCAATTTAAAAAATGAAAAAAGAGAGAGAAGGGGACAATGGTCTCAGGTAGCAAAGGAGAACTTCCCCAGGCTCAGCCTGGGCTGTTCTCTTTGTCTGAAGGAGACTGAGAATCGGTGAGGACTGTGCTCTGGACCTTCCCCTGGAAAGCCAGCCTTCCTCACCAGCTCACTTCTCCTATCCCCTGGGTGGGCTGGGAGGCAAGAGAGCGCCCAGCACAGAGCCCAGGGTGCCTGCCCGCCCAGGCAGCAGACAACAGCTGTGCTCTGTCTGTCTCCTGCCTCTGCCCTGAGTGAATATTCCAGCAGGATTCTGAAGATTCTCAGAAGATGCCCCCCCTCGCCTTTCAATTGCAGATCCTTTGGGACGAGATGTCTCATTCCATAAATGCTAAGCTAGTAAAATCCACCGCATGCCCTGCAGGCGAGAAACATAAACAAACCTGAAACAGCAGAACCCACGTCTCTTCTCAGGCCTGTGAGATGTCGGGGCGCCTATCCACACACGTGTTGGTTTTAATTATCAAAATTACTTGTTCTTGTAGAAAAACCATTTAAACAATACACAAGTGTGTGTATTGTATCTTAGACACTTGGTCATGTCCGACACTTGTGACCCCATGGACTGTAGCCCACTAAGCTGTCCATGGAATTTTCCAGGCAAGAATAGCCTGGAAAAATGGAGTGAGTTGACATTCCCTTCTCCAGGGAATCTTCCTGACCCATGGATCAACCCTCGGTCTCCTGCATTGCAGGTAGATTCTTTACTGTCTGAGCCACCAGAGAAGCCCAGTATACTAGTATATAGATTCAAAGATAGAATTCCCCACTGAAGAGCATAAATGGAGATAATCATTATGAAAGTCATTAGAAGAAACTTTTAACTGTGGTTTTTGTCTGTCTCCAGTTCCCTAAACCCATTAGCTTCTTGAGGTTATCAACTTTGAATTCAGAGACTCCCACATAATGGAATTGCTAGTCTCTCTGATATTTCCTGAGTCTCAGTTTTCCTCATTTGGAAAGGAAGGAATATTTAATACCTCCTGAGGATTGTTATAATAATTCTATGGAATTTTGTGTGAAAGTGTTTAACACAGTGCCTGGGACATCTGTGTGCCCAAATAAACATTTTATGACCAACATTTAGCAGGGATCTTCTGCTGACCGTGGATGGACTTTCTGTCTGACAACAGTGAGTTTCAGTTTTCTGTTTCTTTTCTCCACCAGGAAGATGTCATCAACACTCAGTGTGGCTATGATGCCAGGCAAAAACCAGTAAGTGGAATCCCATCTTGTCGCTTAGCACAAAGGGTGTTGGAGGAGCTTTTGAATTTGCGTGGTGACGCTGTGCTCTCCTTTTCCCTGTGAAGGAAGTCGATCAGCAGATTGTAATCTACACGAAAGGCTGTGTGCCCCAGTTTGAGAAGTGGTTGCAGGACAACTTAACCATTGTGGCTGGTATTTTCATAGGCATTGCCTTGCTACAGGTAAGATGGCTGTCATGGGAGATGGTGCCCTGGGAGAGCCCTCACCAGGACAGACGCTTTGCTTAGTTCCTGCATGTCACAGTTATTAAGACACCTTGGAGGGCTGGGGAACAGACCTCAACTCTATTTGGTTTGTATTTTGTTAAGGCTCTGATTTTAGATACTACTATCCTGGAAGACTTTAGGGAACCTTTTTTCCTTTTCAAGATGGAAAAATTGCTGGGGTCACTAGTTGCCTACTGGCTTTCCAGCGTTTCCATGGGGTTAGTGATGTGGCATTGTGACAGCTGATCAGACAGGAATGGTCAGATGGAGAGCCTTGCCCAGTGGCCAGGCTAAGGCTTTTTGGAGTTTCTCAGACACTCTGTGCTCCTTTCTCTCTCTGGATCATCTTTCCAAAGTGCTGGGAAGGGAAGGGAGCACCCACTTTTCCTTCTGGGAAGCCCCAAGAACTGGGCTTTTCTTTTTGTGGAGATGTGATACTTTCAACAGAGAGGGCCACAAATAAGGTACAATGATCGAAAGAAATTAAAGAAGACCTGAATAAATGGAGAGTCATCCATTGTCACAGATTGGAAGATTTAATACTGTTAAGGTGGCAATACTCTCCAAATTGATCTATAAGATTCAGTGCAGCCTGCCAAAATGACAACTGACTTATTTGCAGAAAGGGACAAGCTGATCCTACAATTCATATGGAAATTCAAGGGACCCAGAATAACAAAACACACTTTAAAAAGCACAAGGTTGGAGAATTCATACTTCCCAATTCAAAACTTATGACAGAGCTACAGTAATCAAGATAGTGTATACTGGCATATGGTTGGACATATAGTTTAGTGGAATGGAACTGAAAGTTCAAAAAAAACCTTTAGTCTACGGTCAGCTGACTTTTTTTGACCAGGGAACCAAGACCATTCAATGGGGAAAGAATGCTCTTTTCAGCAAATGGTGCTGGGCTAACTATTTATACAAAAGACTGCATTTGGATCCCTAATCACATATAAAAATTAATTCAGAACTGATCAAATACCTAAATGTAAAAGGTAAAGCTATAAAAGTTTTAGATGAAAGTATAGGTGTAAATCTTCGTGATCTTGAATTAGACAAGTGTTTTCTTAGATATGATGCTAAAAGCACAAGCAACCAAAAAGAGTGGATAAATTGGACTTCATCAAAATTAAAAACTTTTGTGCTGAAAATGACACAAGAAAGTGAAAAGAAAGCCCACAAAATGGGAGAAAAAATTTGCATATCAGTACATCTGATCAGGGTCCTGTGTATAGAATATATAAAGAGCAACTCAACTATAAAAAAAAAAAAAGACAAACCCAATTTAAAGGTGAGCAAAGGGTTTGAATAGACATTAGTCTGAAGAAGATACACATTAGCTCTTTGTAATGACATCATTAATTATTAGAGAAATTCAGAACCACAATGAGATACCACTTCACACATACTGCTGCTGCTAAGTCGCTTTAGTCGTGTCCGACTCTGTGTGACCCCATAGGCAGCAGCCTACCAGGCTCCACTATCCCTGGGATTCTCCAGGCAAGAACACTGGAGTGGGTTGCCATTTCCTTCTCCAATGCATGAAAGTGAAAAGTGAAAGGGAAGCCGCTCAGTCATGTCCGACTCTTCGCGACCCCGTGGACTGCAGCCCACCAGGCTCCTCCATCCATGGGACTCTCCAGGCAAGAGTACTGGAGTTGGGTGCCATTGCCTTCTACAGACAGACATTAATAAGAACTGGTTAGGATGTAGAGAAATTGCAACCCTCAAACATCACTAAAGGGAATGAAATGGACACAGTCTCTTTGGAAAACAATTTGCTAGTTCATGAGAAAATTAGAGTAACCGTATGACTCAGCAATTCTGCTCCTAGGTATGTGCCCCAAAGTACTGAAAGCATGTTTACCCAAAAACTTGTACATCGATGTTCATAGCAGCATTATTTGCAATAGCCCCAAAGTGGAAACCATCCACATGTCCATCATTCATAAACAAAACGAAGTTTATCCATATAATGGAATATTATTCAGCCATCAAAAGAATCAAACTACTGTTGCAACATGGATGAACTTTGAAGACATCTCACTCCATGAGAGCAGACCAACACAAAGGCCATATATTATATGATTCTATTTATATGTCCAAAATAAGCAAATCCACAGAGACAGAAAATAGCTTAGTGATTTCTAGGACTGCCAGGATGAGGGGGATGGTGGGGTGACTGTCCCGGGGTACAGAATTTCTCTGGGGGTAATGAAAATGTTCTGGATTCAGATAGTGTGGTGATGGTCGCACATTCTTATGAATGTGCTGAGAATCACTACATTATACACTTTAAAAGGATGAATTCTGTGGGATGTAAATTCTATCTCAATTTTGAAAATCAAAGATTTTTTAAAAGGTGAGATTCAGTAGCCAAAAGAAAAAGCCTAAACCTTCCTCTACTTGACGCCTTTCCTCCCTTTCTCAGATCTTCGGGATCTGCCTGGCCCAGAACCTGGTGAGTGATATCGAGGCTGTCAGGGCTAGCTGGTAGAGCACCTGCCACAGCCACTTCCAGACACTGGATAGACCCAGCCTTCCTGACCCTCCAGTGCACCCACCTGATACCCATGCTGCACGGACTCTGATCTCAGAGGCATCCCGCAATCCCAACTGATGGAGCTGCCAAGAACTTAGTTTTGGTGGGGGAGGTAAAACTGGGAAATGCTGCTCACTGACAGAATTAAAAAATAACCAGTATGAAAGTCTTTGCGCCATGAATCTCTAACTGTAGCCATGAATTTCTGGAAGGTTGGATACTTACCAAATGAAAAAAAAAAAAAAAAAAAAGAAGGGAGGGTGGGGGAGCCAGATGTTCTAAGTTTGTGGAAGAGTCTTGTCCCTGCTTCAGTGATGGGAAAGCTGTCTTCTGTGCTACGGCCTGAGGAAGTGTGTCGTTTCTGAAACTCAGCCCCTTACCTGGGAGGGGTGTGTTTTTAGCATCCCTACGTTTCAAGGAACTGTTAACAACCATCGTCCCAGGAAGAGAACAGCTTGCCTTTGGGTTCCCATTTTGTGACCGCATTCGACAAGGAGCTTGGGTGGCCTCATCTGGTCTCTCCTGGAGTGTGTCCTCTTAGAAGTTGTGTATTCCGTGCGTGCTGAGCAGGGGCTTTGGAACGTTTCACGATGCTGAATTCTAGCAGGACAGATCTTTTCTGTAAGTAGGCCTGAGCTTTATTTATCAATGAAATCCAAGGAGAAAATGAGGTTAACGAGGAGGTAGTGAATACTGTAGCCCACCAAATTAGTTTTTGGGTTTTTTGGAAACTCTGGAATACTCTAGGGTTTTGTTTTGTTGTGGGCCACCCCCCCTCCCCCTTTTTTTTGTCTTCCAGAAGCAAAAGCTATGATACAGTTTCTCTTAAATTTTAGATTTTTTTTTTACTCAGCTCGAATATTAATTTTTTATATAATCGCTCTGCATGACCTGTGAATCTGAATCCACCAGCTCCTTTTCATGCCGTCTTTCCTACAAGCCTTTATAAACGTTCTTCTGTCAGCATTTATTTCGTGGGTCCGCAGCCTTAAGTGGTGTGTGTCCCCCCGCACCCCTCCCCCCCATCCCCCCGGTCTGGGAAGGGACCAGCTGGGCGTCACAGGGGCATCTGTGGACTCAGTCTCTGAACCATGTCGATCGATCGTCATGGCCTCTTCTGCAGGCTTCCCCTTTCTCTCGGAATGGAATTAAACCCAGTTCTGAAATGGTGTTGACAGAGTCAAAAGCTTCTGATGGTTTTTTCCTTCTGGTTTTCGTTTGTTTTGATGAAACAACAACAAAAACGAAACCAGAGTGCAAGACCAGAGCTGCTTCTGTCCTCAGTGCCGACTCACCAACAGGATGGTAACAAAGCGCAAATGTCTCAAGGAGGAGTGCTGATTGGCCAATCAAGGGGGAGTGCTGATTGGCCGAGAGTTCTGTGATAAGGCGGGAAACACTTGTAGAAACTGCCTCTTGCCTTGTCCCCACTCCAGGTGGCGGGGGATGGGGGACACGAGTTTTGCCCCCAGAGTTTAATCCTAACTGGTGTCTACCAGGATGTCACCTACCCCGGGGAGCAGATCTTAGTCTGTGGGAAAACCGCAGGCATGTTTCACAGTGATGACACGTTGGCCCCCACAGAACCGGGCAGCCAGCTAGCATAGCTTGTGGAAACTTAGCAAGCTTTTCCATTGTGGCCCCACGTTGCATTGCTGTGGCTGATGAACGTGTCCGTCTGCTCAGAGAAAGGACAAAAATTCTTTGAAAATCTAGTCGCCAGAGTTAAGGTGTGTATGACTCTGCATGTGTGTTTTTGTGTCTCAGTGTAGTTAAGAGATGTTCATTCCGTATTCTGGCTGTGAGATGATTTTATTTCATTTCTGTCCCCACCACGTTGTCATTCCATATTGATTGTCATTCCAACCTGGAGAAGACTTGAGCCCTCTGGTTGGCACTCTTGTTTGTTACCTCATTCATTCTCCAGTGAATTCCATCTGACCAGCTGATTCAGAATCAGGCAAGCTTCCCACCCTTTGGCACATCTAGTAAAAGGCCAAACAGCAAGTCCGAGTTCTAAATTTTAATTAATCACCCTTTTTTTTTTTTTTTTTTTTTTTTACACTTGAGAGTGGTTGTAATAAAGGCTGTCATTAATAAACTTGGTTCTACCTTACATCGAGTTCTATCTGTCTTCATTCTCTCTTGTTGTGAAATTCTCTAATCCGGTGGTGATCAGACGTTAGCATGCATTGGAATCTCCTGGAAAGCTTGTTAGCACACAGATTAGTGGGTTTGCCACATCCCCAGAATTTCTCGTTTAGTGGGTTTTGGGTGGAGCTTGAGAATGTGCATTTTTGACAAGTTTCCAGGTGAACTGTTGCTCCGTGTCTGGGAAAGACACTTGTCAAGGCACCCCTCTGACCAGGTTCTCTCAGAGAGAAAAGAGAGAGAGGGAACATTTTGTGTCTGGGGAAGGAAAGGTCCTTTGTGCTGCTGGACGCAGACTAATGAGAGATGGGGCAGAACTGAGGATGTAGGAAATCTGTCTCCGAAATCACTGTCTGTGATCACCATCACCTGGGGACCATGCAGAATACAGATCAGGCTTTGCCCCTAGCAATCCTGGAGTGGAAGTCGGAGCTTATATTTTTTTTTAAGAAACTCCCATGAAATTTTAACACACAATAAGATTTAGAACCCATAGACCTAGGTAAAACTTAATAACATTCACAAGCTTTTTATGGGAAAACAATTTCTAGCAGTCCCTTAGAGCAGGATTCTTAAAAACCCACCTGAGTTTTTAAGATTAAAATACCAGTGTATTGATAAATGTCCTTTCATTGTGAACTATCTCTGCAGAAGGCTTCTGTCTTGCAAACTACTAAAGACTTTTTTCAAAGACAATAAAAATTGAAGGTTCATACAGTATTCTCAGACCTTGACACTGTGTTCCCTTACTTGTTTGAGGAAACAGTGTAGCTCACTTGTCTGGATATTTGAGACAATGTTATTTTGTTATTATGGCTATAAGGAAATTTATCAGGGGTAAGTGGAGATAACCAATTCACATTTGTTGAGTTTTCTTAGCTGTGCTGTAGAGATTATGTGTACATGTGAGGTAATTGGACCTCTTTGTTCAGAACAAACTGTGGGCCAACAAAGGAGAAATGTCACAGCTCAGAAGTAAAAAAAGATGCTTTGTCTACAAAGCTTAGAACTTACAGGAAGTTTCTTCCAAGTTTGTTAGATAGACGTTGGAGGATGATTATTGGATTTGTCTTTATCGCTCTTGTTTAACCAGTTGCCCACAAATAGCATTCCCTTCTGTGATTTACAGATATACAGTTTTTTTTTTAATGAATGCAGGGATTCAAAAGTAGACTTTCATGTCATGAAGCACTTGAAAAAAAAGTGCCTTTCCTTGTTCTTTCTCTTTTTTTTTTTCCCTCACCAAGAATAAACCTCTCCTTCTCTTTCAGCTTTCTTCCTGCTCCAGGTCCCTGCCACCCTTTTCTCAAGGGGATGCTGAAAAATGTTGCTTGGCTTTTTCTTCTTATGCAGCCCGCTCCCTCCTCCGGGCCCTGTGCGTGTTGGTTGGCGGGGGTTGGGGTAGGGGGAGAGCAGGCAGGGATGCACTAATTCTACAGTTTCCTGTTTCCGGCGGGCTTGGACCGTAGCCCTGGGAAGCTGGTGGGCTGAACAATGAGAACCCTGGGCCCAGGGACCTCCCCAGCTCTTTTGTCATTTATTCCACGAAGCCCTCCTCCTCTAGGGAGATCCTGTGGAGACCTCCAAGGAAGGACTGGGAACCTCTCCATAAACACTGGCCAACAGGGTTGGTGGCCAGCTCTCTCCAGGGAGGCCAGGGGGCTGTTTCTTTGTGATGCCTTCTCAGGAGGAGGAAGCCTAAGCTTTGAATGAGAAGGAAAATGCAGTGTTTGGAAATACTCTATCTTGGCCTTATTGTAGTGACATGCTAAAGTCTAGGCGTGACAACAGAGGAGGCAGGTGTATCTGGTTAGGGGTAGGGCTCAGAGAAGGGAAGCCAGACTGCTTAGGGACCAAAGCCATCTGTAGACTTGAGCCTTTCTTTTTGGAAGAGTTTGCAACAAAAGAGTTTATAACATTATAGTTTGCAAGACTTAGTTAAGGGATACAGCTTATACAGTTAATTGAATAGTTAATTGAATACAGCTTCCTTTGGGGGATTTTCATGCTGAGTAGTTCTTGTGTAAGTTTGGCCTCCAAGGGGAGGGATGCCCGAGTGAGTCCATCCTGATTTCCTTTAACCCAAACCAAACTCCTCAGGACCTGTCCTGACCATGCAATTTACCCCTTCACTTCCAGGAACTCCCAACAGTAGAAAAGCTGAAGGAAGAGCGGGTTAGTTCCTGGGCTTTGCTCTGTAAAGCTACTCCAAAAAGAAAACTGCAGCATACAAACAAGGTAGCAGTTTGCATGCTGTTGCTCTGCATTGACTGTGTAGCTGCAGTTCATGTGCAAGAGGGCCAGCTAGAAAGCTGCCTTTGAAATGTGCGGCTCGTCAGCTTGTGCTAGCTTTTGCTTTTGCAGAACCTCTAGTTTGAAAAGAATGTTTTAATAGCCTGCCCTCTAGTGGCGATCATGTAAAAGCACTCCTGACAAGTTGGAAGAGTGACCGCAGTCTATTCAGAGGCACTAGCTCTTTGCAAGAACTTGAGGGTGTACAGCCATATGTTGCTTGCTGAGAGTGGGAAGGTGTTTTATTCCTTTGACATTCGTGAAAATGACAGAGCTTATTTTGGAAAGTCAGGGAGCAGGTGTTAAGCTCCCTTCACCATCTAAGTCCTGATACTGCTGCTGAAACTTTCCAGTGAACTGCAGCAATGTGTACAGGTTGAAGCTGGGCCCCGCCCTGCTGCCTAGACTTGGAGTTTATAGATGGGGTGGCGAAGGTCTGAAAATGCTAATCTGCGGCAGGAGGCACTGCCTCTGTCCAAATGCCCACCAAGGAGGAGAGGTGTGCTGAACTTTTATACTTTCCCCTACCCCCCACTGGCACTCGGGGGGTTTCTGTGGTCCCCAGGGTCCTGATCTGCATCTCAGTTCCTCTTCAAAACAAACAACACTCCTGAAACAAGGATTAGACGTTCCTTGTATGACTGTTTCCTCTGAAAGCACCCCTGTGGATCACCACGTGGAGTTCACTTTGATCTGAGACTCTGCAACCCTGGTTTTAAGGGCTGTGAAGTCGGGTGGAATGTTCCCGACTGTACCTTGTATTTTAGGAGTTTGTTACAGATTGAACCATGTCTTCCAAAAATTCATGTGAAGCCCTAAACCTTCAGGACCTCAGAGTGTGGCCTTCATTTGGAAATAGCGTGCGGGAGATGTAATGAAGATAAGGTCATACTGGGTGGGTTCCTACTTCTGTAGGTTATTGTCTTTATATAAATGGGGAATGTGGACACAGATGCACACAGGAGAATGCCATGTGAACATGAAGGCAGAGATTGGGCGATGCATCTATAAGGCAAGAAATGCCAAAGACGGGTGACAAGTCACCAGAAACCAGGAGAGAGGCGTGGAACTGATTCTTCCCCAGAGCCTGCAGAAGGAACCCGTCATGCCAACACCTTGACTTTGGACTTGTAGCCTCCAGCATTACGAGACAATAAATCTCCATGGTTTAAGCCATCTACTTTGTGGCATTTTGCTTCAGTAGTTTCTAGGAAACCAGTAGAGTCTGAACTCCTATTGCTGGCTTTCAGGATGGAAATGTATAGAATATGTGTGTGGCTCTTATTATTTGAATGGACATACCTGACTTGGGACTTGCTCTCTGTATCTGCTTTAAGCTCTTTGAAAATTGCTTTGATGTGTTTTGTGGGACATTTAAGACATAAGCAATGTTTTATTACATGATGATTAAAAGTGGTCATACTGCTGTATGTATTTCTTTGAAGTAAACCATCTTGAATGCACCTTGTGAGATGGATTAAAGTCTTATAAATAAAACAGCTGTTGTCCACGACAGTGCTTTCTTTAGTCTTGTTACTTTGTGACTGAATCAGCCCACTAATCCACCAACCCCCGCTGCAAGCCAGCTCCCAGGTGTGTGTGCTGTACCAGGCCTTGAAGTAAAAGGTGACTTCACTGAGAGTTTACTGTGTTCCAGGCGCTTTGCTGTGAGCACTCTGCATGCATTTTTGAGGAAATGTAAACTGAAAGAATAAAACCACACTTGTGGAAAATGCAGACTTCACCAAGAGCTTCCCGAGGTGGTGCTGCTGAGATGGGAGGAACACAAGCAGGCCCAGCGGAAGAAGAGAAGCCTGACCCAGGCCCCTGAGGGAGGGCGAAGGAAGAGACTCCAGGGCAGGAATGAGGAGGTGAGTGCTGCTAGGGATATGGGGAGGCCCTGGCGCTTCCAGAAGAGGGAGAAGCATGGGTAAGCCCCGAGAAGTTCAGGTACACAGAGTCCAGGAATTGTGGCCAGTCTCTGGCCCATGCTGGGCACTCAAAAACTTGCTGAATGACTTGGGTAGGTAATTGTGGAGATGGGTTTGAATGAGGAGGTAACTGATGCAAAGTAGAATTTTGGGTAAAGCTGGACAGTGTCTGCAGTTACAACCCCCCTGCCATCTGATTCAAAATTTAAAAATCTGTTTAAAAACTCAGACTTGTCTATCAAAGCATTTTGTAGAAGGCAATAGTGAGTTTTTTGGTAACACCCCAGGCCTTCTAAAGAAGTGACCATAATTTTGCAAACTGGCAAGTCAAATAGTCTTAGAGCTCTGCAGGCCGTGGGAAGTGCCATATTTTATCCCTGTTCTGAAATCCACCTTTTTCCTCCATCTAGTTCCACCATCCTCTGAATTTCTATGACCTGGGGGCTGGCATGGAGCTCGCCGTTTGGCAGTAGGGGACATGGCCCTGAAGCTGGCAGAGGCTGGAGTTTGTGTTCCACGGTAGTTCTCAGCTCTAGTTACCATTAAGATCACCCAAGACCTTTAAACAAACCCCCGCGCAGCCCCTCCCCATCCCTGTTTTAAAGCTTCCAGGTGGTTTGAACATGCCACTAGGGCATCTCAAACTTTATACACATATATCACCTGGGTCTTAATTTACTCGGATCTAAAGTATCTGGATTTGGGAGTTCTCTGGTGGCCTAGTGGATAGGATTCTGCGCTTTCACTTTCATGGCCTGGGTTCAGTCCCTGGTCGGGGAACTGACATCCCACAAGCTGTGCGATGTGACCAAAAAAATAACAACAACAAAAAAAAGTAAAAATAAATTATCTGGGTCTGATTTAGCTGGCCTGGAGTGGGACTAGAGAATCTGAGGCTCTGCAGGCTCCCAGGGGACGTGGATGTCCTTTGCAGAACACGCTTGGAGAGGCAAGGACAGTCTAGAGGTTCGCCTCATGTAGAGCTGTGCAAAACCACTGTTATACTGATATTGCTGGTCGAGATCTTTCCTAAAAGTTCAGTTCAGCCGCTCAGTCGTGTCCGACTCTCTGCGACCCCATGAATTGCAGCACACCAGGCCTCCCTGTCCATCACCAACTCCTGGAGTCCACCCAAACTCATGTCCATCGAGTTGGTGATGCCATCCAACCATCTCATCCTCTGTCATCCCCTTCTCCTCCCGCCCTCAATCTTTACTAAGCTGAAATTTTCAGATCTGGGTAGGAAAATAAAGGGTGATTATACATGGGCAATATGCATATCTTTGTTACATACATTTTATTTTGATTACAAAATAATGTAGAAAACACAAGAAAACAGAAAAAGAAATAAGCTGTATTTTCATCACCTAGAGGCCTATGCTGGTAGACACCATCTAGAGCCATGTTACTGTGTGTGTCTTTCCATTACTCTCATGTTTGTTTTAAATTGTCTAATATGGTTTATACTGTTCTTTAATCTTTTTAAAAAACAGCATTTTCAATATCAGTGAATATTTTATACAATAACATTTTAAATTTACTATACTGTATATACTGAACTAAAAAGCCTCTTGATGAAAGTGAAAGAGGAGAGTGAAAAAGTTGGCTTAAAGCTCAACATTCAGAAAATGAAGATCATGGCATCTGGTCCCATCACTTCATGGGAAATAGATGGGGAAACAGTGGAAACAGTGTCAGACTTTATTTTTTTGGGCTCCAAAAATCACTGCAGATGGTGACTGCAGCCATGAAATTAAATGCTTGCTCCTCGGGAGGAAAGTTATGTCCAACCTAGATAACATATTCAAAAGCAGAGACATTACTTTGCCAACAAAGGTCCATCTAGTCGAGGCTATGGTTTTTCCAGTGGTCATGTATGGATGTGAAAGTTGGACTGTGAAGAAAGCTGAGTGCCGAAGAATTGATGCTTTTGAACTGTGGTGTTGGAGAAGACTCTTGAGAGTCCCTTGAACTGCAAGGAGATCCCACTAGTCCATCCTAAAAGAGATCAGCCCTGGGATTTCTTTGAAAGGACTGATGCTAAAGCTGAAACTCCAGTACTTTGGCCACCTCATGCGAAGAGTTGACTCATTGGATAAGACCCTGATGCCTAGAGGGATTGGGGGCAGGAGGAGAAGGGGACAACAGAGGATGAGATGGCTGGATGGCATCACCGACTCGATGGACATGAGTTTGGGTGAACTCTGGGAGTCGGTGATGGACAAGGAGGCCTGGCGTGCTGCGATTCATGGGGTCGCAAAGAGTCGGACACAGCTGAGCGACTGAACTGATATACTAGTCTATTGTATCGATCAAGGGTCCACAAGACGTGGTGGAGAGAATTTGGGAGCTTCCCAAGACCCTCTCAAGTCCACAAGCTCAAAATTTTTTCATAGTATAATAGGACATCATTTCCCTTTTTGGTACCTTCTTTCCGAGTATACAGTGTCATTTTTCAGAGACTACATGATGATATGATATCACTCTGACAGCTAATGGAATATGTGTGTATTTTTGTTTTTAACTATTTCTCCCTTTTAATATCTAATATTAAATATTCATGGAAATAACCCACATACACAAAAACTCTTCAGGGGCTTACGCCATTTAAAGGGATCCTCAGACCACAAAGTTTGAGAACTCCTGATGCAGATAAACTATAATTGAATTAATCTACCCATCACTATTAGAAATTTAGACTCTTCCCCATTAAATAACAGTACAGTGAACTTTCTTATACATTGCACATAGATACCCTGGTGGCTCAGATGGTAAAGAATCTGCCTGGAGTGTGGAGGACCAGGGTTTGATCCTGGATTGGGAAGGTCCCCTGGAGGATGGCATGGCAACTTACTCCAGTATTCTTGCCTAGAGAATCCCATGGACAGAGGAGCCTGGCGGGCTACAGTCCATGGGGTTGCAAAGAGTAGGACACGACTGAGTGACTGAGTCCTAATAGCGTGGAATGACTAGATCAAAGGCTTTAAAAGCATCTCATTTGTGGCACCAAATGAATACTTTACCATAGACATTTAAATTTTAAAGCGAAAATTGTTTCAGTCAAGATTTGTACCCAAATAGAAAGAGGAAAAATTAATGTCTTCTGCTCCAGATTAACATTTTTGTTCACCTTATGAATTAGAATGCCAGTTACACCGCAACCGCGATGGAGATGCTCAACTCCACAAGGCGTCTCTAGTGCAGAGCTGCATGCCCTCCCCTGTCACATGCCTGGAGTGTGAAAGCTTGAATGACAGAACGACTCTCAAGGGTCTGTCGGGCCATTTTAGGAAAGATCATCTCAGGACTCTGGCTTCACATTCTAATTTATTCTAATTTAATTTCTGCTGATGCTTTCTTTAGTCTGCTTCCTAGAATAATTGGTAATGGGGACTCAGCACACTTTTTTTTTTTTAACAAGGAAAAAAAACATACAAATTTATTGTTTTACATGTATATGGCAGTCTTCAAAAGGAAAATGAAGACCAGGAGTTATTAGGATCAAAAGCTTAAATACCTTGTTACACAAAGAGCAATAATTTGTGGGGATGACAAGACAGAGGGGCCTGGGCTGGGGCAGTGTGCTGGGGGCCAGTGACCAGCAACTAAGTGGGGGGGGGAATTAAGGGAAGGTCATCTTAGTAGATGTGTCTGTATAGGTCCATTTTGGCATTGATTCCACGTCTCTGGTGATATAAATGTTCTCTTCCTGGTAGAGGTCAGGCATCTTTCTCGGGCAATTTCATGTTCTGCTGTTTCTCAAGCTGAATGCACATTTTGAGCCTTATGTATATGAAACATTCTGTTAATACTGAATTCTAGAGCAAGAGAAGGAGAGAGCAGAAGGTATTAAAATAAGAACAAAGAGTAAGGCGGGGCTTATTCCTCCCACCCGCAGGGCAGAGCAAAGCCTGGAGATGTTGATTCTTTTATTGACTCTGTTGTGGAAAGAACTGGAGTTGGACTGGACAGTGAAACATGTGCCTTAATGACTCAGTCTCTGTGGCGACCCTAGCTGGTCACTTGCTGAGCCTGATGGATATCATATGGTCTGTACTCAGTGAAAAGCTCTTTAAGTTGCTTTAGTCCATGTGTAGCAAAAGAAGAAAGTCACAGACTGTGTGCTGGTTGGACCCAGAGCGTTGGCCACTGATGACAGTGTGGGTGTGGCTTCTCTCTTCAGTCCTCAGTGCCTGCCTCATAAGATGCAGATAATCATGCCTACATCACGGAGATGTTGCAAAGATGAAAAGGGTCGACCCGCTCTTCTGCCCCAGACCTCACTTAAATCAGCTTTCTCAGGGAGGTCCCCTCAGAACTCTGTTAAGCCCACCAAGATGCGGTCTTGCAGCATCCTGTCTGGGAGAACTCACCACATTCGAACTTACTTGATGACATCTCTTTTCCATGGAATTGGGAACCTCTGTCCCTAGCACCCGACCAGGCTGTGGCTTTGAGCAAGTCAAAGGAGGATAAACAGATCTTTGTTTCTGGGTAGAGAGTACCTGTCCAGAGCTCAGGAATCCCCCCACCCCCTTTTTTTTTTTGGCCATGCCACACATCTTGCAGGATCTTAGTTGCCCAACCAGAGACTGAACCTGGGCCTACCACAGTGAAAGCGCTAAGTCCTAACTACTGCACTGCCACTGAAGTCCCAGGGTCCCCCAACTTTATAAGGGGTCTGCAAGCAATCCTGACCAACTTCCCCTGGGCTCAAAGTCTCTCTACTATTCCGCATGGTACAAAAATCTGCCCCTGCCTCCAGCGGGAGGCACTGTCTCTCTTACAAGTATGCTAGGTGAACATCCTTGAAGAGATTGAGACGAAAGCTCTTCACAGAAGTATAGAACTGCAAGACACCCATGAAGAATTGTCTCCCGACACTGGGAACGCAGCACAATTACCTGCAGATCTCTATTAGTCTTTCTGTCTTCCATTAGCACTAGTTCTGGTTCTAGATCAAACCATAAAGCAATCTGCTAATCTTCTGTTTAAACTTTAGTTTTCCACTACGTAATAACAAGTTAAAATGTCTCAGGCCCTCTTCTGTCTGCTCTGCTCTATATTTCCTTCCCTGTCTCTTGCTTCTTCTCTGCTTTTACAGGTGCCTTCTGCCCCAGGAGGCCCAGAGCTGAGTCATCTCTGCAGAACCCCATGATTCTATTTATACAGCAGCTGGCATCCTTACTTGCTTGCTTTACTATGACAGGTAAATATCCCTCTTCTCCTCCCTCAGTGGCCCATATCTATCTAAGATATCCAGAGTGCAACACAGTATGTGCTCAGTAAATCTCTGTAGTGAGGCAGGCTGCTAGGTCAGCAAATCAGGCTGTTTGGGGATTTTTTGAACTTTGAGGTTAGAGTGTGTAGCCCCCACTGTTTCAATCCACTGACTTCTGTGGCCATGGCCAGTAAGCACAACAAGTTGTTCTAGGAAGGCCTTAATGCTTTAGTGACTAGCCATGTGCATCAAGATTTCATCCTGATCCAAATAACAGAAAACCTTGCTGTAGGGGTTGAAGCAGGCAAGTGTGTCCCCTGCATTGTCTGCGGTGCCTCGGTACATAGCTGATCTTTTGGTTCATTAGTGCTACCAGGGATCTAGGCTGTTTCCACCTTTCTGCTCCACTGTCCTTAATGTGGAGGCTTGCATTCTCATGATTGTACCTCACAGTTGCAAGAGGGCTGCTGTACTTCTGGGACCCATGTTAAGGTTTGAGGGAGGGAAAAGAAAGAAAAAAAAAGGCAAAGGGCCAAAGGCCTTCTAGCAGGTCTTTGCCTAATTCACTAAGGGATACCCTCCCCATGAACTTCTATAGAAGGGTAATGCCCACTTGGAAAGCTGGGGAACTAGAGTGTTTTAAGCTTGGTACATTGTCCCCCTGAACAAAATTGGGGTTCTGTAAATAGGGCAGAAGGGGTAGCTGGATGTTGGGTAAATCACTTGCAATATCTGCCCCAAAGACAAAATGTCCTTTTTCTTGTCTTTGTATTTTTAAAAAATTTATTTTATTGGAGTATAGTCGATTTACAATGTTGTATTAGTTTCAGGTATACAGCCAAGAGATTCAGTTCTTATATATATAATACTTTGCATCTGCTGTGCTGTGCTTAGTCGCTCAGTCGTGTCCTACTCTTTGCAACCCCATGGGCTGTAGCCTGCCAGGCTCCTCCGTCCATGGGATTTTCAATGCAAAAATACTGGAGTGGGTTGCCATGCCCTCCTCCAGGGCATCTTCCCAACCCAGGGATCGAACCCAGGTCTCCCTCATTGCAGGCGGATTCTTTACCGTCTGAGCCACCAGAAGAATCTATATTATTTATTTATTGGTTCTACCAACATCAGCCTTTGCTTAGGTCCACTGTTCCTGTCGCTGATTTTGAGTCTTGATTGATTTCTTCTTCCTCTTGCATGTTCTGCTTCATCTTCTCAGAAACTGAAGGCAGTTTTGGATCTCCTATTGATATTATTTTCATATTCCATATTGATATTATATTCAGTCATAGCAGGGAGGTGGGGAGCCCTGGCAGTTTTTGATCCTGGGCTAGTCGCCTCTGGAGAAGTTTTGCAAGGTTTGACAACCATTTGTGAGCTAGTGCCGCACTTTAGCTCCTGTTCTGTGTGTGACTCCTGGTGGTCAGAGGCGTGGAGACTTACCTGGCTCAGGACTCCTCAACTCCAGGAAAACGGGGAACATGCTCTCCTTTTGTGCGTGATGCCCGTGAAACATTTAGCAGCAGGCTGTTTCTCTTCATGGGTGTTTTGGTTGAGAGTGGATTGAAACTTTGAATTGTATGTGCCTTTTTAAATGAAGAGACTTATTTCTGAAGGGTTGACTCTTGCTAAGTTGCTTCAGTCGTGTCTGACTCTCTGCGACCCTATGGATTGTAGCCCACCAGGCGCCTCTGTCCATGGGATTCTCCAGGCAAGAATACTGGAGTGGGTTGTCGTGCCCTCCTCTGGGGGATCTTCCTGACTCAGGGATTGAACCCACAGGAAATTGTGGTTGATCAGGTTACCCCGGGAGTTTGGCAGGTTATTAGAATTCTGCGCTTCTCTAAGAACAGAGAGTAATTGCTTGGCTAGCGGGTCCCCCATTACATAAGAGCGCCTTAATCATGGGGTAAAGGAGGTGGGGAGGGTACTTTGGGCCTCAGGAGAAGGGCTGTATTCCTGATCCAGCTGAGAAAGGATGTTCTAAATTCCTGCAGTCCCTCTGGGTGCTGCTAGCCATGTGAGAGCACAGGAGGTCAGCAGCAGCACCCCCCTGTCAGCAGGATGGCGTGGGTACACGTGTGGGCACGGCTCGCAGCTGTCTGGGTCTCCGTATTCCTGACACTTGACAGACTGCAGCTGTCACCGGCCTTCAGAACGTCAAGTCTTTTTTCTGAGGTGCTAAAAACAGTGCAAGTTGGCACAGGTCATAAAAACGCCCTTGGGTCAAGTATCTGGACCTGTGTTTGACAAGGCCTTTCCCTTGGCACTGCTTTTCTCTCCCTAAAAATCCCCACCCCTTACTCCTGGTCTGGAAGCAGACAGATGGCACATGAGGTCTCCACAGGGTCAAGCCACATGGGCTTCCAGGGGCTGTGGCGTTGAGGGGAGCTGGGGCAGGTGTGGGGGACTTGAACGGCTGGAGATGCATGCTCTGTCCAGAGGCACAGGGTCACAGTCACCCGCTGCCCTCCTGGGACACAGCATGGCTGGTTGCCAGCTCTCCCCATTATAAAAGGGAAGTCAGTTAACCGGATTAGTGTGGGTGTGCAGATTCATCCAGATTTTCCATGTTTACAGCTGTTCATTTTCTTATTTTTTCAAAACACCATGTGGACCAGACAAAGATGTATGAGGGCCCACAGTCTGCCATCTCTGAGGAAGAAATGGGTCAGCCAGGTCACAGATGCCTTGGGAGGATGAAATGAGGATTCCTGTGGGAAAGGAGGCCCTCTACCACTCTCCCTCCTCTCCTTGTGAGTGGGCCTGGAGAGTGTTCATCACTGGGAACCAATCAGAATGGTGGTTCACAGGCTATGGTAAGAGGTCTGTGTTGGGAGTGGTGGACGGCAATGCTGAGAGGCAACTGGACTTCCATTAGCTATAGCTCCAGCGGGTACTGGGAGGTGTGTTCCATGCCCTGTCTAATATCAGGTAAGTGGTGGTGCTGAAGGATGAGTGGGTGGAATTGATTAAAGGCCTGGAGGTCAGGAGGGGGAGGTGCAGTCACCCCACCTTTGTGACCCCACTCCCCCGTGTGGTGGGCTTCCCTGGTGGCTCAGCTGCTAAAGAATCCACCTGCAATGCGGGAGACCTGGGTTGGATCCCTGGGTTGAGAAGGGAACAGCTACCCACTCCAGTATTCTGGCCATGGAGAAGTCCATGGGGTCACAGAGTCAGACACGACTGAACGACTTTCACTTCTTTCCGACTTTTGTGGTGGGTGTCCCTAGGAGACTAGGAAGCGCTGGGCGGGAGCCAAGAGTGTCCAAAAGGTGACAAAAGTACAAGTGGGTCAGGAAGAGTGCAAAGAGGCTGCACTGGGAAACTGAGGACCCTTGAAGAGAAAAAGGAACATGGCTTCTAACTTAAGATGAGGGGCAGAAGGCAGAGGGACTGACAGGTCAGATAGTTTTTAGTTGAGCATCTGTAAATATTCACAACTTAGCACTTGGGGTTTGTTTTTCTAAACTCGAAATACATCTTTAATGTCCAGATATAAGAAAATGGCTTATATCTTATGTAAATTAGAGTAAAAGTAAATTATGGTACATCCATATAGTTGAAGAACATGCAGCTGTTAAAAATGAGGTTATGAAAAAAATGCGGTTATGAAACAGAGTTCTTAGTAATGTGGAAAAATGCTTATTGTGTAAGTGGAAAAAAAGGAGAGAGCTACATGTGGCATAACACCTCGACTACATAAAAGACGCACACACACAGGGCCACTGCTGTGGAGAGCACGCCAGGACATCCTTCCGAGACTGCACCAGACAAAGCCTGCAATTTAGAGTAAGGGCCTGGCGATTCAGGTTGTGACGTCCAGATGTACAGTCAAGGTCAGAGGCAGCTGACCTCCTCCGGTCCTGGTGGTGGGGTGATGGTGACTGTGGGAGGGCACAATGTCCTCTAAGCGCAGGGGTTTTTCATCTGAGGTATGAACTCCCCGAGGACAGCATCTCAGCAGGCTTGGCTCCATCCTTAGTAATACAGTCCATTAAAAACCACCCCCTGCCCTGCCCCCAGTCCCACCATCTGGGTAGAAGGGAGGCCTATGTTAAAGTAGATATGGCTCTAAGATTCAGAGTCAGTATTCATATAGGAGTTTATTTTTGACAGTAATCTGAGGGTACAGCTAGAGTTTCTTTCCTTTAGGATTCCTGGGAATCAATAAATGACAGAAGAACTACTGCAATAGTAATAATTTGTCACCTGTACTTGAAAATTAGATTGTTAAAAAACTGAAGTATAGTTGATGCGCACTATGTTAGTTTCAGGTGTACCAATAGTAGTTTGATATTTTAACACATTATGAAATAATCACCACGGTAAGTCTAGTAATCATACAAAGTTATTACAATATTCTTGACTATATTCAAGAATATTGTATCACATCCCTGTGACATTGTCACTGGAAATCTGTAGCTCTTAATCCCCTTCACTTATTTCGCACAACCACACACCCCTCTCCCTGTGGCAACCACCAGTTTTTTCTCTGTAGTTTGTTTCTGTTGTTTTGTTAAATTTCACAGTAAGTGAAATCATATGGCATTTGTCTGACTTAATTCACTTGGCATAAATACCATCTAGATCCATCTATGGTGTTGCATATGCTAACATTTCACTCTTTTTATGATTAATATCTCATTGTAAATTATAGTCAAACCTTAAGGTTTCAACTGGGTCCAGTTATATGTGGGTCTTTTCAGTATAAGCTATGGCACTACACTTGTCAAGGTCGGTTGATCCACAGACGTGAGACCATGGATCCATGGTGCTTGAGCCTCTGTGGAGTTGGGTATTCAAGGCAGGTCCTGGAACCAGTCCTCCGTGGATATTGAGGTACGACTGTGTACACCACTGTATCTTCCTCATCCATTCATCTATTGATAGACACTTAGACTGCTTCTGTATCTTGAACATAGGGATGCAGATATCTTTTCAAATTAGTGTTTTTGTTTTCTTTGGGCAAATACTCAGAAGGGGGACTGCTGGACCATAGTGTAGTTCTACTTTTTTTTTTTTTTTTTTTTGAGGAATACTAGACATCAAATTGCCAACATCCATTGGATCATTGAAAAAGCAAGAAAGTTCCAGAAAAACATCTATTTCTGCTTTATTGACTATTACTGTGTGGATCACAATAAACTGTGGAAAATTCTGAAAGAGATGGGAATACCAGACTGCCTGACCTGTCTCTTGAGAAACCTATATGCAGGTCAGGAAGCAACAGTTAGAACTGGACATGGAACAACAGACTGGTTCCAAATAGGAAAAGGAGTACGTCAAGGCTGTATGTTGTCACCCTGCTTGCTTCTATGCAGAGTTCATCATGAGAAACGCTGGGCTGGAGGAAGCACAAGCTGGAATCAAGATTGCCGGGAGAAATATCAGTAACCTCAGATATGCAGATGACACCACCCTTATGGCAGAAAGTGAAGAGGAACTAAAAAGCCTCTTGATGAAAGTGAAAGAGGAGAGTGAAAAAGTTGGCTTAAAGCTCAACATTTAAAAAACTAAGATCATGGCATCTGGTCCCATCACTTCATGGCAAGTAGATGGGGAAACAGTGGAAACAGTGTCAGACTTTATTTTTGGGGGCTCCAAAATCACTGCAGATGGTGAGTGCAGCCATGAAATTATAAGACGCTTACTCCTTGGAAGAAAAGTTATGACCAACCTAGATAGCATATTCAAAAGCAGAGACAGTACTTTGCCAACAAAGGTCTGTTTAGTCAAGACTATGGTTTTTCCAGTGGTCATGTATGGATGTGAGAGTTCGACTGTGAAGAAAGCTGAGCACCAAAGAATTGATGCTTTTGAACTGTGGTGTTGAAGAAGACTCTTGAGAGTCCCTTGGACTGCAAGGAGATCCAACCAGTCCATCCTAAAGGAGATCAGTCCTGGGTGTTCTTTGGAAGGACTGATGCTGAAGCTGAAACTGCAGTACTTTGGCCACCTCATGCAAAGAGTTGACTCATTGGAAAAGACTGATGCTGGGAGGGATTGGGGGCAGGAGGAAAAGGGGACGGCAGAGGATGAGATGGCTGGATGGCATCACCGACCAATGGATGTGAGTTTGAGTGAACTCCGGGAGTTGGTGATGGACAGGGAGGCCTGGCGTGCTGCGATTCATGGGGTCACAAAGAGTCGGACACGACTGAGCGACTGAACTGAACTGATATGATATGGTATTCCTATATTTTAGAAGATCTGTGGTTGGATTTAAAATTTATATACTGGAAATCTGGCTTAAAGCTTTAAAATGTTTTATCTCAAGATAACAGAAATCTAAAAAATATCTTTTTGAATTATTTAAGAAAAAATCCCAAACTTGACACTAAGCAGCTTCAAAGTATGACAGGATTAAGTTTTCAACTTCCTTGATGAAGATTAAAAATTCCAACCAATTTTCTTAAAACTGAATCCTCAAACAGAAAATTCTCTATATATGTGACCAAAACCAACTGAACACTATAAAATTTCACACACCACTGAATGTGGTTTTACCTTTATAGTGTTAAGCAGATTAGTATAAGATTGCACACATGCCTACCAGCAAAACCACAGATCTCTGAGGCATGGATAAATTCCAAGAATGTGCTCTGAAGTTGGGGGTGAAGGATAAAGCCAGGTTTGATTTTTAGGTTGTATATGGTGTTTGAATTAAATCACTTCTCCCTTGAACCCGTTTCCATGATTCAGCCATCCAACTTGCTCCATTTTTACTCCCTGAAAGCTGCATTAATAATTATGGGATGAGAGAATCCATTTCATTTAAGTCACTTGGAAAAAGAGGTCATGGCTCACGACAACACCCTGATCCTCCAGTTTGCTTAGAAAGTGGGAGGCTCTCCATCTCTCTGTGGACAAATGTGACATTAGGCCGTAGAAAAGCCAGGGACTTGGGAAACAAATGGCAGGAGAACCCAGCCATTGGCTCCTCCCTGGCTTAAGTTGGTCCAATTATAATTGGTTCCAGTATATAAGTGAGTTGTTGCCATATTAAGTGTCTCTCTAGTGTTAAAAATAGCAGACAGATGCATATTGCCCATTTTTTTGAAATGTTGTTAGACTATAACCTCTATGGCCACGGCTGAAAAGCTCAATTTGGTAAAAGGGTTTGTTTGTTTTTCTGGGAACAAACAGAGTAAGGATAAAGAAATAATGAACTTTAAAAAGTCAACTGAGAAAGAATAAATAAATTGAATGATTGAACTTTGGAGCATAAATTCCATGCAAAGCTCACTTTTTCTTTCAAATACTGTGGCTGACCATTTACAGTAAATAAGAAACTAGTAATACCTTACCCCTGAAACAGGAACTCTGTCTAGTCAAGAAGCATAATGGTAAATGGGTGGATTCTACCAGAGGATTCGGGGTACAGCTAACATAAACCGTTATGCAAAGCACACAGCAATTATATATAAGAAAAACATGAAGTATGTATATTAAAAAGGTATATTGTATATAAAAACAATTGGCAGCACTGAAAATGGGAAAGGGGCATTGTTTTGTTTCTATATTGAGAAAAAACTCATAGTACTACAGCTTTATTTATATTGATTTAGTAATTCTGCTAATAGAAGTAATATCACTGAGCTAGTACTGTGATTCCCACTTCACAGATGAAGAAGTCTGAGACAGAGGAAATACTACAGTGGAGAGCTATGCTCAAGGCCTGCTCTGCCCACCGGGCCATCTTTGTTTCAGGAAGGAGGTAAGGGGTTATGCATTCCACATTGAGGATAACTGGGTGCTCCTGAAACTATGAATTTTTTTAGTTGCTAAGTCGTATTTCTTATGTGACCCCAGGGACAGTAGCCCGCCAGGCTCCTCTGTCCATGGGATTTCCCGGGCAAGAATACAGGAGTGGGTTGCCATCTCCTTCTCCAGAAACTGATAAGAGACACAATTAATGAGACAGAACCTGATATCAACAGAAATTCTCTCAAGTCAGACAAATATTGAAATCTCAGTTTCTCTATCCAGAACTAGTTCTCCTGTTTGGCTCTTGTTCTTTGAATTCCCGTAGCCAGGAATCCTGCCGGGGCAAGGTGTGGAGTATAGATTAGGCCATGATATGTTACAGTTCCCTCCAGCCTCAATGTCAACCTCTTTAAACATTTCAGTCATCAAAAAAATTCTAGAAAGTAGAGATTATTAAACACAGTAAGAAAACAGGCCCAGAGAGTTTAAGTAATGTGATGGTCACACAGCCAGTACGTAACAGAACCAGGATGTCACTACAGGAGAGAGAGCATTCAGAGACCTTACTCCTTCCACTTACCACACTTTTAAAATAGGTTTTAAAGCTGTGTCTGAAATGTTGAAATAGCTATCTATGAAGCCATATGGCATATAAATACATAAACTAATAGACCATATCTGTGGGGAAAACCCTCAATTTTCCTGGTTATAGCCATGAAGATTCACCCCAAATTATCACTAAGTGTGTTTTTTTAACAGACACTTGTATAATTCAAATGTACAGCTTCCTCACATTAAGCAGTGTCTTTTAAGCATACTGATTCTAGTAACAGTTGGATACGAAGGATAATGCTCACCTAAGTAATAGACAGCTTCACCCTTTATGTTCAGCAGAGTTAGATAATAAGCCCTCTGATGATACCAAAGAGTATTTCTTTTTGAAATGTTCACATGCAGGGTTTTTCAGAACAATTCACACTAATCCTTATATCCTGTTGCACCCAAGAGGAAATTGTTTTAGAACTGAAAAACTTTGTTCCACATCTCCACTGCTATCAGAGAGTTATGCTCAAAGCATGCTTCATCAAGGAAAACACGGGGGTGTGGGCCAGTATTTAATCAATTTTGCGTTGAGCACAGTATGGGTTCGCTCTGGGTGGGGTGGTTAGCAAGATTCCAAGAAGCTAACAGGACCGGGAGGGAGGAAGGGAGGACATTCCAGTGCATTTCACTCAGACATCTCCCCTCTAATGTTTGGCCTGTTTGCTTTTCATCTGTGCTCTAGTCCTGGCACAAACTGGTAACAAAAGCTTTGTTGTGTAGCGCCGCCCATCTTTTCGTCAGAATGCACTCTTACGAGTAGCAAACTAATGTAAAGGTGGTCTCTAAAACTAAGTAGTGGGAGAGGGATGGTATGGTCTGTGGGCTCCCGCCCACCGCACAGCAGCACATCCGGAGTTCAGTGGAGCCCTGTCATCCTAAGCGTGCAGCTTCTGGTCTCTGTAGAACAACTGGTGATTTGAACTGCATTTCATTTTGCCAAAGATGAGAGTTCCTAGCATATCAGCAACTTGATTGCTGGCAGCTGGCCCATTTAGTGTCTTTTCTCAAATCCATGATTTTTGGATGCTTTTGTTCTGAGGTTTTCTGTATAATGCTTTTCAGTAGAGACATCCTACTATCAAAAAAGAAAAACAAATTCCTTGAAGTCAGACAGATACCTACATCTCACTTTCTCTATATATCTAGAAATAGTTCAGGCACTTTGGAAGTTTCATGGCAGTAGGGAGTCACTCAGTGAATACCTACTGAGCACCAGAGATCAGCAGGTGCTAGTCTAGGAGCTGGAAACAGAAGTACAATACACAAATAAACCAAATGATGCCATTACAGTTTGATATACTATTTATTTAGTTATTAATATGGACAACCTATTATGCAACATTATAGGTATCTTTCAAAACCTAAAATACAGTCCACTGTCCAGCCCAGGAGGAGACAATGAACAAGACCATTCTTAGAGTAAATGTAGCATAAGCACTCACAATAATCGTCCTTTTCTTGGACATCAAAGGGAACAGTCAGTGAAAAGGTTCTTTCACCTCCACTGGGGTTTTAACGTTCTTGAATGACAGCTATTTCAGAGTCAGAAGTCCACCTTCGAGCACCCCCCAGAGGTGTGCAGCATCAATGTTGGAGAGCAAGGAGCCCACCTTACCTTTCAGCCAGTATTCGTCAAACTTGAGCATACGGAGAAGGCAGGTATGTCACTGGGGTGTTCTGATTGATTTACAAAGATTGAGTTTCAAAGCTCTAAAAACCCGTGTGGTGGCGGTGGTAGTGGCAGTGAAGAGTGTACCACATTTTGCCAAGGGGGTCTTCTCATCTCTTGAGTCTTGGCACTGCCACTTTTCCGTTAGGCTTTAAGATCTACTGAAGCTCTCTGTGAAAAGCAGAGGTGGGAAATGCTAACACCTACTAGAATGAGGCCATCTGCAGACTGAACTGGACTGGCTGCTATGGCTTTTATAACCTGCTTCCTTTCTTTAGACAATCATTTCTGAAACTTTTCCTGTATGTCCTGCATGTCTTATATAAAATTTAAAAGGGCTAAGACTGAGGAAACTTCTGGCTCTCAAGCTGGATGATAAAAAACAAAATCCATTCTCCAATGAGCTCTACTCAAATTTCTCAGTTGAAAACAAATGCCAAGTGATTTTTAAAGACATGTGCTGGACAATATTAACTGATGGAAGAAATTATGAGGTGAAACTGTACATATACCAAAATCTAAAATACAGGCAAAAAACAAGATGTATTAGTGTAATATTTTTCAACCCCTTAGTTTTATGTTGAAAACTACAAATGTTTTCAGCATCAGGCTACTGATGATGGCCAATATGAAATAAAAAAACCTCAGGAAGTCTTGCCAAGTTTGTGGCAGTTTCAACAGACTACAAAGGAAGAAGAAGAAACCATAGGGTAAAGAGTGAGAGTGTTGGACTTTATTTAACTCTAGGTACCATGGATTTGACATTAGTAGGTAAGACTAACGAATAAGCAGCCATACAGGTTTTTGGTCACTGTGCTTTCCAAGCACCAATAAATGGAGCTATTTTTATTATTCAATCCCATCTTTCATGAGCTAATCAGATCCTGCTGCGTTCTTGCTTGTTTCTAATTTACCAGTACATTAGTATGTGGTTTAGCAAGGGTGAGGAGCAAGTCACTGTGTAGTACCGAGTTTACGTCATCACAGGACTACAACATGCACATTCTACTTAATGTAGCTCAAGCAACAGGAATACAAGAAAACAGTGATGGGTGGAGACTTATTCTTGACAAATTCATGTTCACACTAACTATGGGTTTAGAAATCTTATTGGGCAGGTACCTACAGCAGTTCTTCAGTTGGCATTGGAACGTTACACGCATGCACAAGTGGTGTGGAGGAGGATGGAGCAGAAGAGGCAGCTGGATGGAGGACAAAGGGGAAAGGAGAGGCGTGTCGGGGAGGGGCAGTTCTCAGCTTTCCACAGCCAGTCTCTGCTCTGTGAGAGAGGCCTGCTGAGCAACGCTTTTGTTCTCATGACTGCGAAGTTTAGACACAACGTCTAGAAAGGCCAAATCCTGTACTTCCTTGTGCAGAGATTCTGGAAGACAAAAACAGGACAACAGGTATGCGTCTGTTAGATGCTCTAATCTTGCTGCACACACTACCCAAAGCATATACCCAGAATGCTTGGGGAAATGATGCTGAGTTTAAAAAGGTTTTACCTCTCCAGAGGGAGGGGAAACATGCATACTTACAAGTGATTCATGTTGCTGCACAGCAGAAACCCACACAACACTATAAAGCAGTTATCCTCCAATTTAAAAAATTATACCTCACCTCCTTTCAACAAATTTCTGTGACAGTAGACTCCTTTTCAGATTTCCTATCTTCTTCTTTCTCTTACTCTATTTTCTTCTTTCTCTTACTCTATTTAACTTCAATTACAGTAAAATACAGGATATTCCTCTCAAGGCCAATAAGTTTTATGTAATTAGCATTCCTCAAACTGGTGTGTTTACTTTGATAAAACCGAGGTATAACACCAGCTGGAGTAGCACTACTCAGAATAGATCTTAAAATAATTGATATTTGTAGAGCATTCCATCCAAAAGCAGCAGATAACACTTCCAAGTGCACATGGACCATGCTCCAGGACTGACCACACGTTGGGCCACACAGTGAGCCGTGGAAAATTCAAGAATCGTGAAATCACATCAAGTATCCTTTCTGATACAATGCAATGAGATCGGAAATTAACTATAAGAAAGACTGTAAAACATACATACACACGTGGAAGCTAAATAATATGCTATTAAACAAGCAAAGAGGAAATTAAAAAAGAAATACCTAGAGACGAAAACAAAAGCACAATAATCCAAAACCTATGGGACACAGCAAAATCATTCTAAGACGGAAGTTGACTGCAATACAATCTTACCTCAGGAAACAAGAACAATCTCAATCTATTCGCAACTAGAGAAAGAAGAACTAACAAAAACCCAAAGTTAGTGGAAAGAAAGAAAGAAAGACTTATCAGAGCAGAAATAAATGTGACAGAGATGAAGAAAACAAAGGATCAATGAAGCTGGTTCTTTGAAAAGATAAAAATTGATAAACCTTTAGCCAGACTTGTCAAGAAAAATGGAGAAGGCTCAAATCAATAAAATTTAAAAAGAGGTTATAATAGACACCACAGAAATACAAAGGATCATGAGACGACTACAAGAAACTGTATACCAATAAAATGGAAAACCTAGAAGAAATGGACAAATTCTTAGAAAGGTACAGTCTCCCAAGACTGGTCTGTTTATATTTTTCCATTTCTTCCTGCTATAGTCACAAGTAATGAAATGGAAAATGTGATTAAAAACCTCCCAACAAAAGTCCAGGACCAGATGGCTTCACAGGTGAATTCTATCAAGTATTTAGAGAAAAGTTAACACCTATTTTTCTTAAACTAGTCCGAAAAAATCAGAAGAAGGAACACTCTCAAACATTCTATGAAGCCATCATGCCTGATACCAAAACCAAAGATATCACAGACACACACATCCTCAACAAAATATTAGCAAACCAAATCCAACAATAGAGTAAAAGGTTCACCTGAAACTGTCACAACACTGTTAATCATTATTATACTCCAATATAAAAAAAAAAATTTTTTTTCAAGTCAGGGGTATGTAATGTACACCATATTTAGTCAATGATATTGCATTAATTTTGTATGGTGACAGGTGGTTTATTAGACTTATGAAAAGTGAGGTCATTCAGTCGTGTCCAACTCTTTGTGACCCCATGGACTGTAGCTTACCAGGCTCCTCCATCCATGGAATTTTCCAGGCAAGTGTACTGGAGTGGGTTGCCATTTCCTTCTCCAGGGGATCTTCCTGACCCAGGGATCGAACCCAGGTCTCCTGCATTGCAGGCAGATGCTTTATCATCTGAGCCACCAGGGAAGCCCAATTTCCTGATCACCACTATAAGTCAAGCCCAATTAGACTTATAGTGGTGATCAATTCATAACATATATAAATGTTGAATTGCTATGTTGTATACCTGAAGCTAATATTGTATGTCAACTATATTTTAATAAAAATTAAAGAACAAACAAAAACTCAATACATTAAAAAGATCATACATCATGATCAAGTGGGATTTATCCCAGGGATGCAACACAACAAATTAAAGGATAAAAACCATATGATCATCTCACTAGATGAAGAAGCTTTTGACAAAATTCAAGACCTATTTATGATAAAAACTCTCCAGAAAGTGGGCATAGAGGGAACAGACTTCAACATAATAAGGGCCATATAAAACAAACCTATCTTACATCACAATACAAAAATTAAGTCATAATAGATCAAAGACCTGAACATAAGAGCTAAAACTCTAAGAAACTTAAAACTAAAAAACTTAAACACCTAGGCAACAAAAGGAAAAAGAGAAACTGGACTTCATCAAAATCAAAAACTTCTGGGTGTCAAAGGACACAAGAGTGAAAAGGCAACTCTTGAAATAGGTGAAAATATGTGTGAATCATAAGGATTTAATATACACAACATATAAAGAACTTCAACAACCAACAAGAAACAAGCCAAATAAAAAATAGGCAAAGGATTTGAATAAACATTTCACCAAGAAGATAAGGTATACAAATGGCCAACGAACAACTAAAGATCCCCAACATCACTAATCATTAGGGAAAAGCAAATCAAAATCACAGTAAGTTCCTACCTGACACCCATTAGGATGGCTTTCATCAAGACAAAAGAGCATATTAGTGAGGATGTATAAACTGGGACCTATGTGCACTTCTGGTGGGAATGCAAAAATGGTGCAGCCACTGTGGGAAAGAGGACAGTGTTTCCTCAAAAAATTAAACACAGAATTGCTGTATGACCTAGAAATTCCCCTTCTGTATATATATATGCAAACTAACTGAAAGGAGGAGCTCATATTTGTGCACCTATGTTCAGAGTGGCATTACAACAGCCAAAAGGTGAAAATAATCCAAATGTCCACTGACTGGGTGAATGGATAAACAAAGTGTGATATATGCAAACAATGGAACGTTCTTCGGCCTTAAAGAATGGAGTTCTGACACGCTACACAAAGATGAGCCGTGAAAATATCATGCTAAGGGAAAATAAGCCAGACACAAAAGAAAAAGTATTGTATGGTTCCACTTACACAGGGTACAAAGAGTAGTCAAATTCATAAAGACAGAAAATAAAACTGTGGTTGCCAAAAGCTGGGGAGAGGGGTGACTAGGGAGTTATTGTTTAAAGTGTATGGAGTTTCAGTTTGGAAAGAAGAAAAAGGCCTGGAGAAGAACGATAGGGATGACTGCACAGAGATGTGAATGAACTTAATCCACTGGACTCTACACTTAAAATGGTTCAAATGCCAAATTACATGTATATTTTACATTAAAAAATGAACAATCATGAACATGCTTGAAACAAATGATATCAGCTAGGAAACAGAAGATATAAAGAACAGAAATTTTTGGAACTCAGAACTATATACATGTAATGTCTATGTATATTGCATATATATACAGAAGTAGAATTGCTGCTACTGCTAAGTCACTTAAGTGGTGTCCGACTCTGTGCGACCCCATAGATGGCAGCCCACCAGGCTCCCCCATCCCAGGGATTCTCTAGGCAAGAATACTGGAGTGGGTTGCCATTTCCTTCTCCAGTAGAATTGCTAGGTCATATAATAATTCTGTTTAATTTTTTTGAAGAGACACTGTACTCTTTTCCACAGTGGCTGCAATAAAAAGCTTGATAGGCTCAAGAACAGAATGGAAAAGACAGAAAAAATAATCAGTGAACTTTAAGACAAAGCAATACAAATTACCCAATCTGAACAAAAGAGAGGTGATAAGCTGGAAAAAAATGAACAAAACTTCAGAGCCTTGAGGGATATAACTAAACAGCTCACATTTGTGTCATGAGAGGCCTTGAAGGACAAGAGGAACAGGGTGGGACTTAAAAAGTACCTGAAGAAATATAATTAAGAACTTTGCAAATTTAGCAAAAGACAAAAAGCCTATAGATTCAAGAAGCTGAACAAACCTTACATAGGATAATCCCAAAGAAATTCATGCCAAGGAAAAGTATAGTCACACTTCTGAAAACTATTAACAAAAGAAACTCTTAGGTCAGAAATGACACCTTACCTACAAGAGAAAAACAAATCCGGAGATGGTGGATTTCTCATAAGAAACCACGGAGGCCAGAAGAAAGTGGCACAACATTTTCAAGTTTTGAAAGAAAACAACTGTCAACCTAGAATTCTATACAGAGAAAATATTTTTTAGAAATGAAGAGGAAATCAAGATACTCTCAAAGAAAATGAATAAGTGAGGAATAATAAAGGAAATGAGAATTTGTTACAAGCAGACCTAACCTAAAATAATGGCTAAAGGAAATTCTTTAAACAAGAAGAGAATGTTTTTTAAAAAAAGCAACCTTGGAACATCAGAAAGAACAGATAGAGCAAAGACACAGATAAATACAATAGCTTTCCTTTCCTCAAGCTTTTTCTGGGTTATGTTTGATGCTTGAAAACAAAAATTGTAACAACTTAGAACAATGTCCCATGGATGGAGGAGCCTGGAAGGCTTCCGTCCATGGGGTCGCTGAGGGTCGGACATGACTGACCGATTTCACTTTTCACTTTCATGCGTTGGAGAAGGAAATGGCAACCCACTCCAGTGTTCTTGCCTGGAGAATCCCAGGGACAGGGGAGCCTGGTGGGCTGCCATCTATGGGGTCGCAAAGAGTCGGACACGACTGAAGTGACTCAGCAGCAGCATGCACAGGCACCTCCGTGCTTACTGCAGTGTTATTTACAAAAACCAAGATACGGCAGCAATGTGTGTGTCCAAGGATACATGAACGAGTAAAGAAATGATGGTGTGTTTGTACAATGGAATACTATTCAGCCACGAAAAAGAATAAAATCTGGCCATTTATGACAATACGGCTGGACCTTGAGGGACTATTCTAAGTGAAAGAAAGATAAAGAAAAGATAAATACCACATGATCTCTCTTATATGTGGAATCTAAATACCAAGTTCATTAGATACGGAGAACAGATTGGTGGTTACAAGGGGCAGGGATTGGGGGTCGGAGAAATGAGCGAATTTTTTGATTTGTTGTTTAAATATTAAAAACTACAGTAATAAAAAAAAATCCAAAGAAACAGTAAATGATTTTTGCTTACTGATTAAGCAACACATGCTTTTTCCCCTCACTGTTCTCCAATTTGGATTTCATATTACAAAAAAAACACAAACTTACCAATAGAGCAAATAGTATTTCTATTTTTGTCTAGCAGAATAAAAATAGAAAATTCAGAAAATACCCAAAGACAATACTCCCTAACTAACTAAAGGCTTAACACAAGAGCATCTTGACCATTTATTTACTGGTCAAATTGCGAATGGATGCACTCTTTTTAAGGAAAATTTTAACATCTGAGGGGTTGCCCAAGCAGAATTTGTGGAAAATATCTGCAATTATCTCAGGGCAGCGGAATACTGGGGTGTTATATAGCCGGAGAAAGCAATGGCACCCCACTCCAGTACTCTTGCCTGGAAAATCCCATGGATGGAGGAGCCTGGTGGGCTGCCGTCTATGGGGTCGCACAGTCGGACACGACTGAAATGACTTAGCAGCAATCAGTATAGCAGAACACAACAGAAAACACTACCACGGGCAATGTAGACAGAGCCATGGCAGCAACATCCAAAGAGATGGAGCCTCAAGCCAAGGGAGTCCATGATCCCAGTTCCTTTAGCATAGCTGACACAGCTGCAGAGAAAGCCACCTTGACCTGATGCCATTACACAGTCCCCTCATTTAACTCTCCTTGTTCTGATCAAAGGTCATTAAGCAACCCTTGATGTCTGTCTGCCCTGAAGGAGTCAATGCACCAGACGTGCATTTGTGCTGTTCTGAGATCAGTGGCAGTCATATTTCTCATTATAAAGGGGTAAACCACCATTCTGGATTTGTACCGGGATGAGGTGAGCCTATCCCAAGAGACAGATCCACCCTTGGTGTATGCACAAAAAAGTCTATCTAGAAACCTAAACCTGCCTGTCAAGGCTCAATTCCAGAAAGGCTTTCCTGATACTCACCCCTGTCTACTGCCCACCATCTTGGCTGTTACCATCACCTTGAAAGTTGCTAACCAGACAGGACTATTTATATTCACTACTCCTCACCCAGTACCACTGCAATGTGGTGCTTCCTTCCTTCACAGACTTGGCTTCCTTGTCTAATAAATGGTAGTGATGATACTGACAACCAACTCTGGATGAAATTATGTAATCCTTAAGCATTTAAAAAAAAAAAAAGGGCAGCGGATGACAGAGTGGATTAAAACACATGACCTAACAACACGCTGCCTACACTTCAAATACAAGATACAGCAGACTGAATCTAAAAGGGTAGAAAAGAACCAAGTGGATGCTATTCAAAAGAAAGTAGGAGTAGCTATATTAATATCACACAGACTTCAGAGCAAAGACTACTACCAGACAGGGAGAAATGTTACATATTGATGAAAAGGTAAATTCTCTAGGAAGGCACAGTGATCCTAAAGGTGTATGCACCTACTAAGAGAGCTGCAAAATATATGAAGCAAAACCTGATAGAACTGAAGGGAGATGAAGACAGATCAACATTTACAGTTGGAAACTTCAACATCTCTCAATAATTGACAGAAGTAGTAGAAAATCAGCAAGAGTCTATCTAGAAACACCACTGCCAAGCAAAAGGATCTTACTGACATTTATAACACTCACCACTCAATACCAGCAGGATGCACGCTCTTCTCCAGTGTCCATGAAATATATACCAAGATATGCCAATTTCTTGAACAAATTCCTTAGCTAATATCATGGTACACAAAATCAGAACTTGTTCTTTATATAAAATAATATCTTTTGAAAGTATTTGCAATTTGCAATGTAAAAGTAACCCTATATCTTCCATAAATTTTTAATGCTTTTAAAACCCAAAGGCACCATTTACTTTTATTTTATATTTAATGTCAACCACATGTTGATGAATATCAAATAACAGAGGAAACACATACCAGATCCCATGAGAGCACAGATCAGGACCATGGAATTGTATTTGATTTCAGGAGCACTTCTCTCATCTGCTAGCAGCCTGTGCAAGATCTGTACAAGTTGAGCACTTTCTAGGTCTTTCTCAGCAGTACCTGGAACATGAAATAATTAAAGGATCAGTTATATTCATTGGGTATAAACCTGGTACAGTCTGGCTAAAAACTGCTTCACCTTTTAGAAAATGAACATGTTAAACCTTCTGAAAGGAACTGATAAGCAGAAAAGATGGTATGATACACTATGTACTGTCACCATCTTCAAAAATTATCATGACCAAATAGGCACATGAAAAGATATTCAACATCGCTAGCTATTAGAGAAATGGGAATCAAAACTACAGTGAGATATCACCTCACACCTGTCAGAATGGCTGCCATCAAAAAATCCACAAACAACAAATGCTGGAGAGGGTAGGGAGAGAAGGGAACCCTCCTGGACTGTTGGTGGGAATGTAAATCGGTAGAGCCACTATGGAGAACAGTATGGAGATTCCTTAAAAAACTAAAAATAAAACTACCCTATGACCCTGCAATCCCACTCCTGGGCATATATCCAGAGAAAAGCATGGCCCAAAAAGACACATGCCCCTCAACGTTCTTTGCAGCACTGTTTACAATAGCCAAGACATGGAAACAACCTAAATGTCCATCAACAGAGGAATGGATAAAGAAGATGTGGTGTGTATATATACACACACACAACAGAGTATTACCCTGCCATTAAAAGGAATGAAATAAGGCCATTTGTAGCAAGATGGATGGACCTAGAGAGTGCCATACTGAGTGAAGTAAGTCAGACAGAGAAGGAGAAATATCGTATGACATCCCTTTATGTGGAACCTAAAACGAAATGATACAAATGAATTTACTTACAAAACAGAAAGAGACTCACAGACTTAGAAAACAAACTCATGGTTGCCAGGGGGAAGGGATAGTTAAGAACTTTGCGAAGGTCATGTACACACTGCGATATTTAAAGTGGATAACCAACAAGGACCTATTCTATAGCATACGGAACTCTGCTCAATGTTATGTGCCAGCCTGGATATGAGGGGGATTTGGGGGACAATGGATACATGTATATGTATGGCTGAGTCCCCTCCCTGTTCACCTGAGACTATCACAACTTTGTTAATCAGTTATACCCCAATACAAAATGTTTTTGGTGTTAAAAAAAAAAAAAAAATTATCACGGCCAATTGTGTATCCTCTATCTCTCTTCTTATCCACCTATTCTCACCTACCCCAAGGTATTTTGGAGCAAATCCTATAGTCACATAATTTCCTCTGTATGTAGTCTAGAATGTATCTTTAAGAGAACAGTACCCTACAATTCCTATCAAAATCCCAATAGGATTTTCTAGAGAAAACAGGTAAGCTTATACTAAAATCTGTGTGGGAAACCACAGGTCCTAAAAGAGGTAAACAATCTTGATAAAGAATAAAATGGGAGGAATTCTATACTTGATATGAAGATCACTACAGAGGTACAGTTATCAAGACAGTGTGGTGTTGGTGGAGAGACAGACACACAGGACAAAGGAACTGAAAGAAGACCCTGGAAGCAGACCCACAGGAGTATGCTCAACTGATTTCTGACAAAATCAATTCAGAGGAGGAAAGACAGCCTTTTCAACAAAAGGTGCTGGGGCAAGCAGATCCATAAGCAAGGAAAAAAAAAAAAGTAAACCCTGACCCACATTTTATATAGATATTAACTAAAAAAGGATCACAGACTTAAATGTAAAACTACAGGACTTTCAGGACACAAATAATCCTTAAAAGTTTAAAATCCTCAATAGTTTAAAAAAAGATTAGAAAATAAGCAAAAGACACAGGCATTTCACCAAGGAATACATACGATGGAAAAGAAGTACATAAAGATGTTCAACATCTGTAGTCTTTAGAAAAGTGGAAATTAAAACTACATGAGATATCACTACATATTGCTCAGATTGACTAAAATTTTAAAAATTAGGGGTAATATTAAATATTGGTGAGGGTAAAGAGAAAACTAGGTCAGTTATACAGTGCTGGCAGGAATGTAATGTTTTCCAGAGCCACTCTGGAAAACAGTTTGTTGTTTCTTTAAAAATCAAACATGCAGTTACCATACAACCTAGCAGTTATAACTCCTAGGCATTTATCCAGAAAAATCAAAATTGGTGTTTACATAAAATCCTATACATGAATGTTCTTTGCAGCATTATTTTTAAAAGTCCCAAAGTAGAATCAGCCCAGATGTTCTTCAATAGGTGAATGGTTAAACAAGTCGTGGTACATACAAATCATAAAATACTATTCAGTAATGAGAAGGAATAGACTTTAGACACACAAATCAATGACTCTTTAGGTAATCACGCTGACAAAAAAAAAAGCCAATTTCAAAAGGTCATATACTTATGATTCCATTCATACATTTCTGAAATGAAAAAAAAAATTTAGAAATGAAGGGTCGGTTAGTGGTTTCCAGGAATTAGGAGGGTAGGAGGCAGGTGAGTGTCATTATGAATGGAGGATCCTTGTGGAGTTAGAACTGTTCAGATACACCTACACAGGTGATCAAACTGAATTTAACATAAACAGAAATTGAGTACAAGTAAAACTGGGGAAGTCTGAACTAGAGGTAAATGTTATCAGGGGTTGGGATGTTATACTAGGTTTGCAAAATGTTACCACTGGGCAAAACTGGGCAAACTGTAAAGGCATCTGTATTATTTCTTTTAACTGCATGTGAATTTACAATTACCAAAAACAAACAAAAAAAAGGACTCTTTAAAATGTTGCTAGAATACTATTATCATACAAAAATTTTATAATTCCTTAATAGTATCTAAAAACCTGAAAGGATACAGGTTTGGAAAAATATGGTTTTCAAAGTGTGTTGTATATTAAAAAGGTAGTATGGCCTTATTTTTAAATCTGAGGCTCAAGGAGCCTAGGAAACACTAGGTGATAATGATAACAAATGTGATTATGTATTATTTTATATAGCTCTATGGTAAGGTAACCTGACTCAGGCAAATGCTCAGTTATTGAGAAGAAGGCAAAATTAAAGCCTAGTTAGAAGATACTAGTTATAAAGGGCACAAGACCAGATTCACCCCAGGTTGGTAGGTCAAGGATCTTCTAAAATAGCTTCATCACTGTAAGCCATTTTACAAAATCAAGTCATGAACTCTGTTTGGCATTCAGTGTCCTCATCAATTCTCACCTCTTCCTCATGGTTTCTGATGAAGTAATCTCCCCTCCCCATGGAGGAAATCATAGGCTAGGCCAGGACTCAAACTGACCTCCACAGAATCTTTAACTTGAGTGACCAAAGTGACATACATCTTCCTGAAGTCTTGTGTGTGTGTGCGTGCTTAGTAGTGTCTGACTCTTTGCGGCCCCATGGACCGTAGCCCCCAGGCTCCTCTGTCCGTGGAATTTTCCAGGCTAGAATACTGGAGCGGGTTGCCATGTCCTCCTCCAGGGGATCTTCCCAACCCAGGGATGGAACCCACATCTCCTGCATCTCCTCCTTTGGCAGGTGGATTCTTTACCACTGGGCCACCTGGGAAGCTTGAAGTCTTTTCTAGCTTTAAAATTCAAGAAACTTTTACATCCTATGATTTTTTTAAAAAAATGGTTTTAAAGTTTATAACCTGTTAAGAGGACAAAAAATTCAAATCTCTCATACCTGAAATCTGAGTAAATCTGACACTAGAGGAAGATATACCATTTTTATCTTTTGGCTTCTCCTTCCTGGGATAATGGTTGGTGAGAGTGAGAATTCCCCACAGTGAGAGTTATGGACATAAGTCACCACTTAGAACTGAAGTGATCAGTTAACAGTATTTACCCGAGTATCTGTGAATGGAACAGGACATGTCTACTAAGTCTACAGGCCTCCTTTGTGTAAGGCAGCCTCAGGTCTTACCTCAGGCCATGTGACTTCCATTGTCTCCAGCTAACTATGTATCAGAGCTTGGTTCCTGACACAAAGTTGCCTCCCATAAACTATTTGTCTATGAGTGAGCTTTTCCTGAAGAATTCTGAATAACAGGGATACTGCCACGAAGAGACTAACTGAAGCATTTAGACTCTGCTTTGGGGGAATTCTGAGTGTACATACACAGAAGAGTGACTTAAAAGGTGGAAATTTAGAATGAAGGTGATGCTATAAAGCAACAGAAACCATGGTGACAGGCGACCAGCAAGAGACAGAATCAGCAGCATAGACAGAAGAGAATCTCAGTGGCTGGAAGAGTAGCAAACTCTAAGCTTGCTACTGTATTCAAAATCTTGTTTCATTTTTCCATGAGGCCTGCTGAAATTCCCTAAGTGCCTGAAATTTGAGATATCATCTAAGAGTCAAACTAACATTAAAGCATTGCCTTAAAAATGTTACCAAAAGGACAACCAAAAGGGACATCTATGGTGACAGTCTATAGAGTATGATTTTCCATATACTCAGATATAGTATAGACACACACTGGCAAAATGCTTCTAGTCAAAGGTTTTGTCTGACTTCTATTCCACTCCTGTGCTTCCTTTCATCCAAGATAAAAATAGGAGAAAATAAGTTTGTCACTGGGGTACTTACCCAATTCTAAAGCTGCTATTAGTGCCAAAGCAACAAGGGCTTCATTCTGCATTATTACATGTTCACTAGTTGCCATGGTAACTAGATGCTTGATGCCACCACTTTGTACAATGGTTTTAATTACATCCTACAATAAATAAGTATCATGAAATTATAAACTTTAATTTTAAACATAAACTGCATTACAATCAGTCAATTCACTGTTGAGTGGTTTTCTGACAGTGTCCCTATGAATCATTACATTTAACCATAATTTTTTTTCTTCACAGAAGAGAAGGAAAAGGCTTTTAGCTTTAAATAAATTCATCAAAAGATGACAACTTAAATTACCTAAGCAAAAAAGACCACTGCAGTTCATATCAAGGAAGAGAGTTCCAGAAGCTAACAAACAAAAGTGCCACTGACCAAATGTTCACCTACCATGAGATCAACAAAACAGAATACATCTCGGAATAATAATAATAAAAAGTTCCTCCTTTCAAAGTTTTATTATTAATATAATACCAGGTGGCTGCTTTCCAGATGAACCAGGTGATGAAGCTTTTTATGTATGTATGTATGCATGTATCCATGTAGTCTTAGAACCTTTGCTGTATCTGACAAAGATTACATACAACAGGACTTGAGGAGAACTTAAACCAAAATTCTGTCTCCCTCATTTCTCATCGTAACTACAACTCTGTCCTTTCCAGTGGCAGTGGGCTCCAGACTCAATAAATCTCACTGACTTTGAGCAAATTACAAAAGCTCTCTGCATCTCAGAGATTTCACTTGAGATAATGTAAGTGTATATCTCACAGGTTTTTGTTATACAAAGTTATTACATGAAAAGCACACATAAAAGTATACAGCAAAGGCTAGACGAAAAGAAATGGCTACACTTATTTCCAGTACTCACTTTTGTCTTCATCTCACTTAGGGTTTTGTTGCCTTCAAACTCAAGTCTTTGTTGGCCTAACCGCCGCATGTAACAGGAATTTATTTGAGAGTTCCAGATTCAGATGCCAAAACATGTCTGTCTGATTTAATCTAGTTAACAGAATTATGGTTTGCCTAAACGAAACCACTGGTAAGAGACCTCATGGAATGGAGCAAAGAATTAGGGCAAAGACTCCAAAAAGGACAGAAGAGTGATTTGGGAATAAGCAAGTTAGTTGGAATGTCAGTTCTTCCCACAGTCTCATTTTGATGAATGACATGATGACCCCACCTGGTCCTAAGCCCCAAACATGGAATTATCTCTAAAACCTTCTCCTTTGACCCCAATGTTGAATTCTATCAATTCTTCCACCCACATTGTTCTCAAATCCTTCTCTTCTTTTCCATCCTCACTGCTTCTATTAGGCTGAACTATATGCTATTTATTTCTTTGTGTCAAAATGGTCGAATAGCAGCAATTTCAAATTACTCAACCCAAATCCTTAGTTTGGCCCTTCATCATCACTCATGTATATTTTAGAAATAGCTTTGTTTTCCTTGCTCCTAGTAAATAAGCCATAGAGTCATCTTTCTAGGAAAACCAAATAATGGCACCCTGCTGCTTAAAATCCTTTGGGAGTGCCTTAATTCTCTACAGAATCAAGCTGGCACATAATTCATCTTAATGCCCACTTCTCTTCCCCTTTGGTGACTGTCTCTGGGCCTGACAGAGCACAGTTATGATGGACAAGAGGTAAAAGGAGGACCACAGGAGTTCATTTTGCTATTCTTTCTCAATACTTTCCATCTCATCAACGATACACTTGGTCCTATACTGGTGTCAATGAAATGGATGGGCTTTCAGGCTGCTCTAGGTGAGACAGGTGGTAGGAAGGGCCAAGTTACCAGCTGTTTTTGCTCCAGGGAAAGATACCAAGAGATAACATGTGATGGGGAGGAACATTCCTGTGACCAACCAGCTGGAATAGCTACTGTCGTGAAGTCAATTATTTATATGAAGGAGATTTACTCAAGACAAGGGGTACCTTTAAGATTTTTTTCTTGCCATCTTCTTTTAATCTGTTTCATAAATAAATGAATGGTTTCCTCAGACTTACTTTTGATTTACTGTGTCGTATGAGGGCAGAGAGTAGTCTGTTTGACTCTCCCATCACACCAGCATGATCTTTGGCTTCACACCACTCCACCAAACGTTCCACTAATTTAACATTTTTTCCCAGTTGTTCAGCAGCTTCTGCTATAGGAAAGAAGGCAAACCACAAAGGAATGAATCACTAAAAGGCCATCAACTAAAACAGCTAAAGATTTAAGAGTGTAAAGGAAAATTACAGGTCTAAAAACCAGAACACAACAATTTTGTTAAATAAGAACTACAAAATACTCTGTATCTAATGGATTATTGAGATTTTTTATATAAAATTATGGACTTTTATATAAAAAATGAAATCACTTTATACTCTTTTGGCTCAGCCTGGTAGTCTGTTAGTACTCTGGAAAACTGTACCAAAGAGTTTTCAGCAGTACTCTACGGAATCAATATACAAAAAGTTTAGAATTTAGAAATAAATACATATAACTCATTCCAAGGATTAGTTTTCATTACTGTTTCTGTAAACAGAAACATGATCTCCCTGTTTGTAAAACAAATTAAAAAATTTTTTGTCTGTCTGTATTGAAACAATGATTTTGAAGACAAAGTAAAATCAGTATAGAAAATGCCAAAACATAAAAATTCCTCCGAGAACTGTTAATCAATCCAAAACCTAGATTATACCTACAAATGAAGAGAAGTGCAATATAAATTCCATTTAAAGTCAATTATAACAACCATGGAAATTAATTAATGGGGATCTAAAACCAATCTCTTTTGCCTTTTATTTGCTACTTATCTCTATGATTACATTAATTCTGAAAGCTAAAAACAGGCCCTTTTTCATACAAAACATACACCTTAGGAAAGAATTTCTCTTACCTTGCGCATCTATTAACATTCTTAATGTTCCCAAGAGTTTGAACTGAACCGGCGGCATTTCAGATTTAAGGAATTTCAAAACTGCCTCCGTGACTCCAGCTGATAACATCTTTGCTTTATTTACAACTACAGAGAGAGAGAAAAAGAGAGAGACTGGCTAAAATTATGTTAGCATTTTTGATGATAATCATTCAATATAATTTTTGAGTGTCTTATTAGCTTTAAGGCTCCATGTTACATTCTTCTACCTAAAAACAGTTGTATTACTTTTCTATTAACTTTAAGAATGGGATTGGGAATGAGAGGTCTGGGGGATAAATATCCTCTGTCTACAGAAGCACAACATACAAAATCACATTTACTGGCTTTTAAAATCTAATAAAAAAAACTAATAATTTGTAAAGGAAATCTGACAATGTTGCCTTCATATTTACAAAAAGCATGATTCCTCAACTTTAATAAATGTCTCTTTTTAATGTCTCTATCCTTGACCCAAGTGTGTTAATATAGATATTACAGACAATAAGCAGTCTTAATCTGCTACATGAAACAAATTTATTTTATATTGATTGCATTTTCATATGTTACACTATTTTTACCTAACCAGAAATTTAACATTAGAAAGTAGAATAACAGGATAGTTTTAACTATATCCTGTATTATTTCCCATGATAATGTTATTTTGAAAGACTAGTAATCCAAAAAGGCACATTAAGGCTAGTTAAAAAAAAAACCTGTATGTCTGTACCCACTGTTATATTTAAAATGGATAACCAACAAGGACCTACTGTACAGCACGTGGAACTCTGCTCAATGTTATGTGGCAGCTTGGATGTGAGCGGGTTTTGGGGGAGAATGGCTACATGTATATGTATGGCTGAGTCCCTTTCCTGTTCACCTGAAACCAGCATAACACTGCTAATTGGCAGTAGCCCAATACAAAAAGTTCAAAAGGAAAACATTTCACGTCTGCTTGCAGGGAAAAAAAATTCTTAAAAGTCATCTTTAGGGGATTCTATGAATTGATATCATTACCTTACCTCAACTGAAGATGCTTTAAAAATCTTAACTATACAGTATGATGAAAATCTGGGAGTTCACAAAACGTAATAGAATATTTGAATAATCTGAAAAAGGAAGATTGTGCTTGTGTAGTTTCAGAAAATGTCTTTAACATATAATCTCCATTTATGAGTAAGAAAAATGTAAGCAATCTGAAGACTATGAAGTTTTCTTTTCTTGGTCAGGGTAGGTCCACAAACCACATAAAGTAAATATCTTTCCAAAACAATAGATTTTCTCTCTTACACAGTTGGCTCCCATTCTTAAGACTTACCTGGGATGGCTAGGTTTCTGAGGGCACTTAGTGCTGCATGCTGAACAGTTACGTTTCCGTCTTCTACGTGTCTGTCCAATAAATCCATAAGTTTTTCTACAATTCCATTGTCTACCATATGGATACAATTTCCATCTAAATAACAACAGAGAACATTTTTTCCTGTCTTTACAAATATTTATAAATATTTTGTAATACTCATGCCAGCCCATTATCTACATTAAGGAAAATGAAGCAACAGAAAAATAAAATGAATTCCATCTCTTTCTCACATTAGATTTATGAGATTTTTGTTTGTTTACTGAGTGAGAAGTCTGATTCTAAGATTCTTAAAATAGATAAAATTTTTAAAATTGGCCCCAAAAATCTCTAGCTGAGATCCTGACAGTATGTCAGAAGATGAGTAAGTAGAAACCACGTGCTTATCATGTCCCCCGATTGTTTCCATTTATAATGTAGTATGCCAGTGTTCTGCCAATGTTACAGTAACAGTACTCTACATTTTGTTATCATGGTTGATATTTAAATTATTTTTAAAGAAGAATTTCTTAAACATTTATAAAACAGAATATTATAATGAATTACTATTTAACCCCCATTTAGCTTCATGAATTATCAATATTTTGCAAGTCTTATTTTCATCATTAAGGAGCTAATGATGGTCCCCAAAAAGAAGGAAAAATGGAATAAGTCATTATTAAAACACGCTATAACAAGAGTTAAGATTCAAATAAAATCAAATTAAAAATAAAAGTAACTCATATTTCCTAGACACAGTATAAGAATAAGTTTCTAGAATGAACAGCAGAAGTATCAGACTTCAGAAATATACACGAAGGCCTGGTGCTTCTGAAGTATTATTTAAGTAAATATTCCAGCCTAAACCAGTAGATCACCCACACTTAAGTTTTGTACACATAAGAGTATAAACTGAGGCACAATAATGAATACTCAGATTATTAAATCCAAAATAAAATCTAAATCCAAAGAGCAGATCCTTCTAGATCAGAAGTATATTAGCATAGGACTAAAGTATTCATCTCTGAAGTGTAGAGTATTCAAAAAGAAGGACTTCTAAGTCACTGTTCATTATCTTTAAACTATCAGCTCTTAGTTGAAGTGCATAAAACATGTAATTTGTTGGGCAAGCCGCTATTAGTATTTCATATTTCTGAAAAACTAAGGTAGTAGTACACACAGATTCTGCATACACTTCTGAACGGTTCTAGGTTTAGTACATGTTATGGCAAAGCATAATTCTAAAATATAGAATAAGAATGAACTAATATGCTTACCATTTCTGGCAAAATTTGCAATTGCCAATGCTCCAGCAAGCTGTAGCTGGTGGTTATTTGATGGAATCCAAGATAGTACCCTTTGAAACACATTACCTTTTCCTCCTTCAAACAATTTCTGCATGGATTCATCTAGAGATAAATGAAACAGATTCAAGGGAAATACTTAGGAGTGACACATCCATATTCTTAACTGAATACCCAACTGGGAAATCATATACTTCACAATCCACAATTCATAAAGGGAGAAGTAATAGCTCTTTTTATAATAAACTTTCAGTAGAGACTGGACAAAAGGGTTTAGAATTTTTCTGTTCTAAATCCCAAGCAGCCATCTAGCTTTTAGACCTTTGGCATCATAGCTGTCTCTTCTAAATGACAGTTCTTTAAATACTGTTGTAAGATAGTAAAGACTCCGCCTGTCCAGGTTCATTATCTCTAGTTCTCTTTATGATGTGTTTCAAAATCATCACGTCAACAAGATTAAATGTGACAGGAAAATGAGAGAAAATGCCTAATGAAGTATTTATAAAAGAGATAATACATTTTAAAAAATCTGACAGTCATGTTCTTTTATTGGCATAAATTACAACTCACCTCCAAGAAGTAATAAAACCATTAGATCCGAAGCAGTTTTGAGCTCAGCAATATCCTCCTCTTTGTCACTATCCACTTTCTGCTGAACAATCTCCAGTAGACATTCTACCAGGCCTGATTCAACGAGCTGTAGTTTAATAGCATCTAAAGAATAATGTGAACAAAATAACCAAAATTTAAGATGAAATAAGAGTTCTGGTATAAGCAATTTATTGTTAAGAATTATAAGACACCAAGAAAGTACATGATTTAGATAATACTCCTTTGAAGATTTGAGTTTCAAAAGGAAGTATCAGACAGTGCAGCTTAAATACACAAGAGCTTTATTTCATCTTTCCATTTGATATTATGTCACTTTTTACAATGTCTGGCAGCACCTAAACAAATTGATTCTCAGCTCTGAAGGCAAGTAGTATCTACTGTTATTCTAGAGATTATACTCACATTTAAAAGGCAACACTATAAAATATCCCACACTGTTTAAGATAAAACATACACAGATGATATAGTTAAAATATATCCACTAATGGAGTTTGAATACCAAGATACTGAAAAGAGGTATTAGTAAATTTCAAAGTATATCACAAAGTATGCATATTTGAATTCACATTTGTACACTGTTATTTTTCTAGGGCAGTTAATTTGTAACTTTCTGAACTTTGAAAAGTCATGTTTTAAAAAAGAGCTTCAGGTCTTCATTAATTTGAAGCTTCCTCAAGTGATGGGAACGTGGTTCATTATATTATAGTTGCTCTACGTTTGAATAGGTTCTTAAATTTTCATAATAAAAGTGGAAAGAAAAATAACTTTGAAATTTTTTGATGGATAACTAAGGAATTTTAGACAGATTTTACATCCAAATTGTATTTTAAAACACTATCTTCATAGCAAACTATATTTGTCTATGGAATCAATATTGTTTATACTAATATCTTAAATATTCTTTCATTATAGAACATATTTCACTGAAGATTTTATATTCACATTCATATCTGTCTCCCCCAATTCAGCAGATATTGTATATACTTCATTCATCCTTGTGTGTTAACCTAAATTGGTCTACTTAAGTATTTTGGGTATATTTGATACTCCTTAAGATAAATGTTGATCAACTGACCTTAGAAATACATTAGCTACACATATATTTTCAAACTTAAATTTTATTTTTTAGTTGGATTTTATTTTAGTCTTCAGTTTCTCTAAGCTGTATATGCATATATCTATAGCAAGGGCTATATCTATAGTGTAAGCTTGTTATTTGGGAGAAACAGACCTTTTTTTTTTTTTCCAAACTTAAGACTTTTTCTTTCAGACCATTTTAATGTGTAAAAATTTGGCCCTTTTTTCCCTATCACTAGGACCACTGATCTTCTTTGGCATATTATTTCAGAATACACAGAATATTCAACCTGGAATTTTTTTTTTAAAGGTATACTTGCGCTGTGCCATGCTGAAAGTAGGGCGTTTCCTTGGTTACAGAATGACAGAACTAGAAATATGTGGTGACTAGAACTGAAAGCCATGACGAAAAAGCCTTAAAAAATACAAAAAACCTTGAATTATAGAAATCCCAGTTTAAATGTTGGAATTACTCTCCTTTGCATACAAGGAAAACCAAGGATGATATGCTAAGGATGGTCCAGAGACAAATGTTCAAAGTTATCATTCAGTCCACGTCACAGTTATAAAACACAAGTGAAGATAGTGGAGAACAAAACAAATAAATAAAAACAGTTATTATGAAATACTACAAGGAAGATTACAGGTCGTTCTCTGGCATAAAACTACCTGAAGGTCAGAATGAAAATTTCCTATTTGGCCAAACCACCAAATGAGATGAAAAATAAATTTCTCCCATAAGATCTAAGGCACGCAGAAAACATAACATGTGCTAAGGTTAAACTATGAGATCTTTCTTCTCACAGTTTAACTGTAATCACATATATATATGGGATGCTTAAAATGCCTTATTAAAAAGGATTAGCAAGGCATGCTGCCAAAGAAGACAGCCTAGCACACTTTTATCAGTACCATTCTGCCCAAGGACATCTACTTATATCACTACCATTTATGTATCATGGTTTATATATATATGCATGTGTATATCTTTATGAATGTATATTTAAAAATCTTTTCTAAGTGGTGGAAAAATCCCACAAATTCAACAAAGAGCATAAATATACGTTATGCTTAAGTGTGAAAGTTGCTCAGCTGTGTCTGACTCTTTGTGACCCCATGGACTATACAGTCCACAGAATTCTCTAGGCCAGAATACTGGAGTGGGTAGCCTTTCCCTTCTCTAGGGGATCTTCCCAACCTAGGGATCAAAGCCAGGTCTCCCACATTGCAGATGGATTCTTCACCAGCTGAGCCACAAGGAAAGCCCAAGAATACTGGAGTGGGTAGCCTATCCCTTCTGCAGCGGATCTTTCCGACCCAGGAATCGAACCAGGGTTGTCTTCTGCATTGCAGGTGGATTCTTACCAACTGAGCTATCAAGGAAGCCCTTACGTTACACTTAATCAACTATTATTATTAAATACATTAAATAACCACAGAACTATCACCTAAATCAATAAATCCATTACCAACAACTCGAGAAACCCCTGTGACTTCTTCCTGTCACATATCCATCCCTTTCAAATCCCTACCCTGATTTTTAAAGGTAACCATATCCATACATATCCATACTTATCCATACTTCTACAGTTTCACCAAATAATCATTCCTAAAAAACTATAGCTTAATTTTAGCTTTTTTTGAAACTTCACATAAATGGAATCATATATTTTTCAGTGCTGGCTTTTTAATATGTTTATAGGGCTCATCTACACTATTGCCCATAGGGCAATCCAAGATGGGTGGGTCATGGTGGAGAGATCTGACAGAATGTGGTCCACTGGAGAAGGGAATGGCAAACCACTTCAGTAATCTTGCCTTGAGAACCCCATGAACAGTACGAAAAGGCAAAATGATAGGATACTGAAAGAGAAACTCCCCAGGTCAGTAGGTGCCCAATATGCTACTGGAGATCAGTGGAGAAATAACTCCAGAAAGAATGAAGGGATGGAGCCAAAGCAAAAGAATACCCAGCTGTGGATGTGACTGGTGATAGAAGCAAGGTCCGATGCTGTAAAGAGCAATATTGCATAGGAACCTGGAATGTCAGGTCCATGAATCAAGGCAAATTGGAAGTGGTCAAACAAGAGATGGCAAGAGTGAATGTCGACATTCTAGGAATCAGCAAACTGAAATGGACTGGAATGGGTGAATTTAACTCAGATGACCATTATATCTACTACTGCGGGCAGGAATCCCTCAGAAGAAATGGAGTGGCCATCATGGTCAACAAAAGAGTCTGAAATGCAGTACTTGGATGCAATCTCAAAAACGACAGAATGATCTCTGTTCGTTTCCAAGGCAAACCATTCAATATCGCAGTGATCCAAGTCTATGCCCCAACCAGTAACGCTGAAGAAGCTGAAATTGAACGGTTCTATGAAGACCTATAAGACCTTTTAGAACTAACACCCAAAAAAGATGTCCTTTTCATTATAGGGGACTGGAATGCAAAAGTAGGAAGTCAAGAAACACCTGGAGTAACAGGCAAATTTGGCCTTGGAATACGAAATGAAGCAGGGCAAAGACTAATAGAGTTTTGCCAAGAAAATGCACTGGTCATAACAAACACCCTGTTCCAACAACACAAGAGAAGACTCTATACATGGACATCACCAGATGGTCAACTCCAAAATCAGATTGATTATATTCTTTGCAGCCAAAGATGGAGAAGCTCTATACAGTCAGCAAAAACAAGACCAGGAGCTGACTGTGGCTCAGACCATGAACTCCTTATTGCCAAGTTCAGACTTAAATTGAAGAGAGTAGGGAAAACCACTAGACCATTCAGGTATGACCTAAATCAAATCCCTTATGATTATACAGTGGAAGTGAGAAATACATTTAAGGGCCTAGATCTGATAGATAGAGTGCCTGATGAACTATGGAATGAGGTTCGTGACATTGTACAGGAGACAGGGATCAAGACCATCCCCATGGAAAAGAAATGCAAAAAAGCAAAATGGCTGTCTGGGGAGGCCTTACAAATAGCTGTGAAAAGAAGAGAAGCAAAAAGCAAAGGAGAAAAGGAAAGATATAAACATCTGAATGCAGAGTTCCAAAGAATAGCAAGAAGAGATAAGAAAGATCGCTTCTTCAGCGATCAATGCAAAGAAATAGAGGAAAACAGAATGGGAAAAGACTAGGGATCTCTTCAAGAAAATCAGAGATACCAAAGGAACATTTCATGCAAAGATGGGCTCGATAAAGGACAGAAATGGTATGGACATAACAGAAGCAGAAGATATTAAGAAGAGATGGCAAGAATACACAGAAGAACTGTACAAAAAAGATCTTCACGACCCAGATAATCACGATGGTGTAATCACTGACCTAGAGCCAGACATCCTGGAATGTGAAGTCAAGTGGGCCTTAGAAAGCATCACTACGAACAAAGCTAGTGGAGGTGATGGAATTCCAGTTGAGCTATTCCAAATCCTGAAAGATGATGCTGTGAAAGTGCTGCACTCACTATGCCAGCAAATTTGGAAAACTCAGCAGTGGCCACAGGACTGGAAAAGGTCAGTTTTCATTCCAATCCCAAAGAAAGGCAATGCCAAAGAATGCTCAAACTACCGCACAATTGCCCTCATCTCACACGCTAGTAGTAATGCTCAAAATTCTCCAAGCCAGGTGTCAGCAATATGTGAACCGTGAACTTCCAGATGTTCAAGCTGGTTTTAGAAAAGGCAGAGGAACCAGAGATCAAATTGCCAACATCCGCTGGATCATGGAAAAAGCAAGAGAGTTCCAGAAAAACATCTATTTCTGCTTTATTGACTACGCTAAAGCCTTTGACTGTGTGGATCACATTAAACTGTGGAAAATTCTGAATGAGATGGGAATCCCAGACCACCTGACCTGCCTCTTGAGAAATATGTATGCAGGTCAGGAAGCAACAGTTAGAACTGGACATGGAACAACAGACTGGTTCCAAATAGGAAAAGGAGTACATCAAGGCTGTATGTTGTCACCCTGCTTATTTAACTTCTATGCAGAGTACATCATGAGAAACGCTGGACTGGAAGAAACATAAGCTGGAATCAAGATTGCCGGGAGAAATATCAATAACCTCAGATATGCAGATGACACCACCCTCATGGCAGAAAGTGAAGAGGAACTAAAGAGCCTCTTGATGAAAGTGAAAGTGGAGAGTGAAAAAGTTGGCTTAAAGCTCAACATTCAGAAAACGAAGATCATGGCATCCAGTCCCATCACTTAACGGGAAATAGATGGGGAAACAGTGTCAGACTTTGTTTTCTAGGCTCCAAAATCACTACAGATGGTGACTGCAGCCATGAAATTAAAAGACGCTTACTCCTTGGAAGGAAAGTTATGACCAACTTAGATAGCATATTCAAAAGCAGAGACATTATGTTGCCAACAAAGGTCCATCTAGTCAAGGCTATGGTTTTTCCTGTGGTCATGTATGGATGTGAGAGTTGGACTGTAAAGAAGGCTGAACACCGAAGAATTGATGCTTTTGAACTGTGGTGTTGGAGGAGACTCTTGAGAGTCCCTTGGACTGCGAGGAGATCCAAACAGTCCATTCTGAAGGAGATCAGTCCTGGGTGTTCTTTGGAAGGAATGATGCTAAAGCTGAAACTCCAGTACTTTGGCCACCTCATGTGAAGAGTTGACTCACTGGAAAAGACTCTGATGCTGGGAGGGATTGGGGGCAAGAGGAGAAGGGGACGACAAGAGGATGAGATGGCTGGATGGCATCACTGACTCAATGGACGTGAGTCTCAGTGAACTCTGGGAGTTGGTGATAGACAGGGAGGCCTGGCGTGCTGCGATTCATGGGGTCGCAAAGAGTCGGTCACGACTGAGCCACTGATCTGATCTGATCTTCATTCCTTTCTGTAACTGTGTATTTTTCCATAATATGGATATTCCATGTTATTCTACTGTTAGTGGATCCAAGTTGTTTAAATATTTCATTATTATAAACAATGCTGTTATGGACATTCCCGGAATGGCTCCTGGTGTACACGAACACGTTTCTGGGTATACACCTAACAGCAGTATTTCTGGATCACTGGGAACACGCATCTCTAACTCCATAGATACTGTTCTCCAAATTGTACCAATTTATAGTCCCATCAGCATTTAATGAGTTTCACTGTTCCACACGTCGTCAACACTTGGTAATACCATTTTTCCCAGTGAGTACAGAGTGGTATTTTATTGTGGTTTTATATTGCATTCCCTAATTTTTAATGAGTTCAGCGTATTTTCACGTGTTCATTAGCTACTTGGATTTTATCTTTTGTCAAGGGCCTTCTCAAATCATTTGCACATTTTCACCACTGAATTTTCTACATGTTTCTTAATGATTTGGGCATGTTTTTCTACATTTTGTACACATCAGCCTTCTGCTGGTTACATGTGTTGTAAATATCAGCTCATCTACTGTCATGCTTTTCTCAAATTTTTATTTTTAAAATAACCAAATTTATCATTTTTTCCTTTTAGTTAAGCTTTTTGTGACATAAGAAAATTTTCTGTATTCAAGCCTGTGATGATATTCTCCTATCTCATGTTTTAAGACAAACTTTCTTATTTCAACTTTTACGTTCAATAATGTATCTGAAATGAAATTTTTAAAATAGTAAAAAGTGGGATTGTATGTGTGTCTCCAATTGTATTTTGTACATTTCTAGCACCATTTAACAGAGAAGGCAATGGCACCCCACTTCAGTACTTTTGCCTGGAAAATCCCATGGACAGAGGAGCCTGGAAGGTTGCAGTCCATGGGGTTGCTAAGAGTGGGACAAGACTGAGCGAGTTCACTTTCACTTTTAACTTTCATGCATTGGAGAAGGAAATGGCAACCCACTCCAGTGTTCTTACCTGGAGAATCCCAGGGACGGGGGAGCCTGGTGGGCTGACGTGTATGGGGTCGCACAGAGTCGGACACGACTGAAGTGACTTAGCAGCACCATTTATTTAACAAACTGTCCTTTCCATATAGCTCCATAGTGGTACCTTTTTTTCTTAGTAAAACAGACATCTACTAATGCATCCATTTGTTTCTGGGTTATCCTGTTCCACCGGTCTTCCTGTCCATCTTTGAACCAATACTACATTGCTTTTAAATACAATAGAGTTTTACTTGTTTCATTCTGATTGTTATGAAGTAAACAATATTTTATTGTTATGAAGTAAAACCAGTTCTGCTCCCTTGATCTTGTTCACATTATCTTGGCTATTCCTGGTCTTTGGGATTTTGATGAGAACTGCAGTTAAGTCTTCAGATCAGTATGGGGCGATATAACATCATTACAGAATACATATAGCTTTCTGTTTATTTAGATCTTAGTTTCTCTTAATGATTTTCTACACTTTTCTGCCAGAGATCTTAGACATCTTTTATTAATCTATTCTGAAGTACTTCTCTCTTTTTTTTTTTTTTAAAGCCACTCAGCTTGCAGGGTCTTAGCTCCCAGACCAGGGATCAAATTCAGGGCCCCCAGCAGTGAAAGCACAGAGTCCTAACCATTGGAATACCAAGGAATTCCCTTAAATATTTTGTTTTTTATACTATAGTAAACAATGTATTTTTAAAATGTATTTTCTGTTTTTGCTGGTATGTAAAAATACAATGCTTTGGGTTTTCAGATTTTTTTTTTTGTTTTGGCTAGCAACCCAAATTCTAATTTTCAAGATTAACCTATTCTTTTGTATTCTGGATGTAATCATATCATCTATGAAAAATGATAGCTTATTTCCTTCCAATATCTTTTATTTCTTTTTTATATAGCACTGGATAGTTTCTACAATACAATAAGAAATAAAAATGGGGATGACCTTTCTCATTCCCAACTTTAGAAGGAATGCTTTTTGTTTTACCACTGAGTATGAAGTTTTCTATAGAATTCGGGTTATATATTCTCTTCACTCTCTTCTAGTAACGGTTTCTGAAGTTTTTAAAAACCATATACGGATGCTTAATCTTATGAAATGATTTTTCTGGATGATAAGATCATACAATTGCACTCATCTCACACACTAGTAAAGTAATGCTCAAAATTCTCCAAGCCAGGCTTCAACAATACATGAACTGTGACCTTCCAGATGTTCAAGCTGGTTTTAGAAAAGGCAGAGGAACCAGAGATCAAATTGCCAACATCTGCTGGATCATCAAAAAAGCAAGAGAGTTCAAGAAAATATCTATTTCTGCTTTATTGACTATGCCAAAGCCTTTGACTGTGTGGATTACAATAAACTGTGGAAAATTCTGAAAGAGATGGGAATACCAGACCACCTGACCTGCCTCTTGAGAAATCTGTATGCAGGTCAGGAAGCAACAGTTAGAACTGCACATGGAAAAACAGACTGGTTCTAAATAGGAAAAGGAGTACGCCAAGGCTGTATATTGTCACCCTGCTTATTTAACTTTTATGCAGAGTACATCATGAGAAATGCTGGGCTGGAAGAAGCACAAGCTAGAATCAAGATTGCTGGGAGAAATATCAGTAACCTCAGATATGCAGATGACACCACCCTTATGGCAGAAAATGAAGAGGAACTAAAAAGCCTCTTGATGAAAGTGAAAGAGGAGAGTGAAAAAGTTGGCTTAAAGCTCAACATTCAGAAAACGAAGATCATGGCATCTGGTCCCATCACTTCATGGCAAATAGATGGGGAAAAAGTGTCAGACTTTATTTTTTGGGGCTCCAAAATCACTGTAGATGGTGACTGCAGCCATGAAATTAAAAGACGCTTACTCCTTGGAAGGAAGGTTATGACCAACCTAGACAGCATATTAAAAAGCAAAGACATTACTTTGCCAACAAAGGTCTGTCTAGTCAAGGCTATGGTTTTTCTAGTAGTCATGTACAGATGTGAGAGTTGAACTATAAAGAAAGCTGAGTGTCGAAGAATTGATGCTTTTAAACTGTAGTATTGGATAAGACTCTTGAGAGTCCCTTGAACTGCAAGGAGATCCAACCAGTCCATCCTAAAGGAGATCAGTCCTGAATATTCACTGGAAGGACTGATGTTGAAGCTGAAACTCTAATACTTTGGCCACCTGATGCGAAGAGCTGACTTATGTGAAAAGACCCTAATGCTGGGAAAGATTGAAGATGAGAGGAGAAGGGGATGACAGAGGATGAGATGGTTGGATGGTATCACCGACTCAATGGACATGAGTTTGGGTAAACTCCAGGAGTTGGTGATGGACAGGGGGACGTGGTGTGCTGCAGTCCATGGGGTCACAAAGAGTCAGACATGACTGAGCAACTGAATTGAAGATCATATGATTTTCCCCTTTATTAAGTTTTAATGTGATTAAATATTTTGATTGCATTTAGAATAATAAACTACATTTCCAGAATAAATCCAATTTAGTATGATGATTAATTTTTAAATATATTATTGGAAATTGTTTGCTAAAGGTTTATGGGAATTTGGATCTGTGTTCATGGTGAGACTGGCCTTTAATTTTTATTCTACTATGGTTTTTGATGGTATTTTATTAGCTTCACAAAATACATGAGTGAGCATATCTGCGTTTCCTATTCCTTGAAAGAATTTAAGGTAAGATTACTCGACTTTTCTATTCTTGTGTCACCCATACTTGAAAATGTATGGGCATCAAATTTTTATAACATTCTTCTAGTATCTGTAATATCTGTAATGAGATCTATTTTCTTGATTCTGGTTATTTGTACCTTCCCTCTTTTTTTTTTTCCTGATTAATCTTACTAGGGATTTACCAATTCTATGACATCTTTTCAGACTCAACATTGGCAAGTATATGCTTATATTGTGTTACATATTTTCTATCTCCTTAATTTCAGTTCTTTGTGTTTCCTTCCTTCTACTTTCTCTGGGTTTCATTTATGTTTTTCTTCACTAATTCCTGAGATTAAAACTGAGCTTATTGATTTTAGCTTTTTTCATTTTCCATTATATACTTTTAAAGCGAAAAAAAAGATTGCTTTAAGTATGGCTTTACATGCATCATAAAAGATTTGAGATAGTGTTTTCATTCTCATTTTTCATTATTAGGGGGAAAAAAAAACTCTAACATACTCTAAAATGGCAATTCTTTGTTAAAATTTTTTCCATGAGAAGTATACACATTTTAATGTTTCATATGTACTTGCAAGGGCTCTGAAGCAAGGTGCAGGGTTCCAAGTATGTCCATTAAATCAATTTTCATAATCTTGTTGTCCACATTTTCTATACTATTATTTTTTAGAAGTCTATTTGCCCTATGATATTTGTGGATGTGTAGTTGTCCTCATGGTTCTGAATACTTTTGCTTTTAATCTTTTGGGATAATATGTATTTTTATAGCTTCCAAGTGAACTGGATCTTTCATCATGATAACGTCACCTTCTTTATCTCTAGCAAGTTTTTTTAACAGTAATGTCTATTTTACCTGATAGTACTGATAATATGACTATCTCGGCCTTTTTCAACTTTGAATGGTGTATTTTTTCAGTCCTTTAAATCTCCCCATACTTAAGAAGTATTGCTTGTTTAGTTGGTTTTTAAAAATTCAGTTAACAGTTGGTCATAATTTTAACTAAAGCATTTAGGGCACATACATTTAATGTAATTACCAAAATACTGTGTCATAAATCTAGTATATCTTTTCATCCCTATTTTTACCTCCTGTTCCATGTTCCCTTTGCTTTCTGTTCTTCTGTTAGTTGATGCTGTATTTAAAAAAATTCTTTCCATAAATCTTTCCATTAGTTGCATTTGGTTTTAAAAATTATTCTAGTTCACCTTAAAATTTGGAATCATTAATCAGAATCTAATGGTAGTTTCTTCCAGATAATACAAGTGTCTTGGAACTCTTCACTTTTATGTCCCTCCAGATTTATACACTCATTTTGTGGTTCAGTTCAGTTGCTCAGTCGTGTCTGACTCTTTGCGTCCCTGTCCATCACCAATTCCCAGAGCTTGCTCAAACTCATGTCCATCAAGTCGGTGATGCCATCCAACCATCTCATCCTATGTCGTCCCCTTCTCCTCCTGCCTCCTCCATTTTGTGGTATATAAAATATATATACATATATATATACACACACACACTTTAAATTTCACAATGAATTATTTTTAATCTTTTGTATATTCAACATTCATGAGATTTACATACATATTTACTGCCTTTTTTTTTTTTTTTTTGACTTCTTTTTCCTCCCCTGCACCTTCTTTCTGGACTCAGTTTACTTTTTGGGGGGGAATCATTTTCCTTTTGGAGAAGGCAGTGGCACCCCACTCCAGTACTGTTGCCTGGAAAATCCCATGGATGGAGGAGCCTGGTAGGCTGCAGTCCATGGGGTTGCTAAGAGCCGGACACGACTGAGCGACTTCCCTTTCACTTTTCACTTTCACGCATTGGAGAAGGAAATGGCAACCCACTCCAGTGTTCTTGCCTGGAGAATCCCAGGGATGGCGGAGCCTGGTGGGCTGCCGTCTATGGGGTCGCACAGAGTCGGACACGACTGAAGTGACTTAGCAGTAGCAGCAGCATTTTCCTTTTATCTACAAAAATCCTTTATAATTTCCTTTTAGTGAGAATATGTTGGTGGTGAACTTTCACAGTTTCTAATCTGAAAACATCTTCATTTGCTTTCAGTTCTGATAGTTAGTTACGGTGGGATTAGAATTTTAGGTTGTATTTATTTTCTTTCAGCACACAGAACATGTCTGTCATCTGGCTTTCTTTGAGACTGTCAAGAAGTTAGCAGTCAAACTTTTGCCTCTTTTGAGGTAATCTATTTTTCTCCTGGCTAATTTTAAAATTCTGTCCTTTTATATATATATATATTTTTTTTCAATTTCAATATGACATATCTAAATGTATATTTCTTTGAATGTTTTAAAATTATTGGGGTTCTTAAATCCTTGATATCTTTCGTAATTTTTGACAAGTGCTCTGCCAAAATCTCTTCAAACTTCTACCCTCCCATCTCCCTTCTTTCTGGGACTCCAAAAAATGTATATGAGTCCCTTTCCCTCTTATTCTCTTTTATGTATATTGGTCCTTTTCTTTCTCTGGATTTCATTCTGGATTTCCTTCCATTCTGTCTTCCAGTTCACTGGTTCTCTAATTTAACTATATTTAATCTGCCATCAAAGTCATCTATTAGGTTAATTTTTGTTGTATTTCTCAATTCAGGAATTTCCAATTATTCCCTTTTCAAATCAGCTATTCTACTTTTTATAGTTTCTAGTTTCTATCTAAAATTTTCAAGTTTGTTTTTAACTCTTTGAACATAATAAGCATACCTGTTTTGAGTCAACGTCTAATAATTCCAGTATCTGGGTATTTGTTGCCTGTTCTTTGTGCTGATTCTTGCTTACAATGTCTTATCTCCTCACGTCCTCTCTGATTATGTGCTAGACACTGTATTTGAAAAATTATTATGGGATGGTTTGTTTCCTCTGGTTCCCTCTTATTCCTAGAGTGTATCCCTTAAGATTCTTTGCTAACTGGTATAAAGACTACTTTATACATTAATGTGGTATACTTCACACTGTCCCTGACATGCCTCTTTTAAAGGCCCTCCTCATTCCCTCTTGCCTCTTCACCGCCTCCAACCTCTCACGCTAGAGCCTCATCCTCAGTGTCCACACCGTTGGTAGGCTGGGTGCTCCAACTTTTATGGCCTTTGCCCTGCAAGGGTATGTAAGTGGAGTAGAGCCTCTCAGCTGCCTTTTCCAGACTGGCATAAGAATGTGTAACCTACAGAACCGCCTTTCCCAAGATTTTAAAATCAAAGAAATTTGGAAAATAGTTTTGGCCAATATACTTATACTTATGAGATAGATAATGTGGCTGAAGTTAGAGATATCCAAAATAAAACTTATATCGCATCATTAATAAAAGAAAGGAATTTGAGTTAAATAGCTGGCAATTAAATAATATTAGAAAAAATGGAAAAAGCCTACATGATCAGAAATCAAGGGGTGCATTTATTTTCTCACCATTTTCTGCCAATGGAGCAAGAACTTCAAAAACCATTTCCCTCTTATCATGTTCTATTTGTTTCTTGAAGAGTTTCACCAGCTCTTCAGCAATGTTTGTGCTGGCAAACTGTTCTTTACTTGACTCTGTAAAAAATAAGAGGAAAATTTAAAGTAAAAAAACAAAATTAAGCACAGAAATTTTTTTCTATTACTTTCAATGCTTGGTCATTTTGTATCATTACTGATAAATGCAAACACTCTTCAAATACAGAAACAGTCCTTTTTTTTTTTTTTAATGCCTCTGTAGAGGAAAAATGTCTAAAGCTTTAAGATGTTCTGACCCAATTATATTCAAGGCTATAAAAAAAATGTTTGCTAGCATAACATATAGGTAACCATAGCAATGGTAAAATTACTGTTATAAATTCATAGTTTCAAGGCTTTTAGCCAAAGAAGAAAAATTACTCATAACAGATTGCATTTCACATGGCTGAATTAAAGGTGACTTGTCTTTATACCATTAGAGTGGTATACTTTCACACTGTCCCTGACATGCCTTCTTTCTTGTCTCTTCACCACCTCCAACCTTTCATTCTAGAGCTTCATCCTCAGCATTTAAATATGCTCTAATATTTCTCACAAAAAAAGCAATATTAAAACCAAATACCATCCCTTTACTCCACTTTCATGAAGCTACCATCCAGTCTGTTGAATTTCACAAACAAGTGTCTTGACAGCACTGTCTACATGCACCGTCTCTACTTCCTCGACTCACAGGCATACCTAAACCCACCTCAGACCAGTTTTGGCCCGCCTCTACATTCTGCAGTCTCCTTTGCGTGCTCCTCCTTTCCACCAGACCTGTATAAATTCTAGTTCCTTAAGACTTCATCTTCGGCTTTCTTACCTTGATACTTACTCTCATCCCAGGCAATCTAATTTTTTTCCATAGCATAAAAATACCACCTATATGTTGATGCTTATATAATCATATCTCTAGCCCTCTTCTTAACTCCAGGCTATTTAAATGGCCATTTGACATCTCCATTTGAATATCTTTCTAGCATCCAAACACCATGCCTAAGGTAGACTTTTGATATTCTGATATCTCTGTTCTTTCTCCAGACTTCCTTAATTTAGTGAATAAACATGCCATCTACCCACCTGCCACATAGGCAGAAACCTGAGGGTCACTGCTCACTTGTTCTTACTCAGTGTATCCAAAGAATAACCAAAATCTATCAATCTACCTCCAAAATACAACCAGAATCCATTCTGTTTCCTTTCTGATTCTCAGTTCTTCTGCTGTGTCAGATATCCTATCAATTTATCTAAAAGTTTCTCTCAGAGAATCAACCAATCTAGTTGAGACTGCTTGCTCTCCATGTTGGCTGGGCACACCGACATCCTGGAATTTCTTTTTCATCATCTTGATGGATATTTTCTTCTCCTTCCTGTATTAGATACTCTATTATCTATGTTCATTCACATTCAGTTTTTTAGTTTCAGTGGAGGCATCCACCAGCAACTTTCTGAGAAAGGTAAAGTACACTGTTTGAAGAAGATAAATATTTAGAAATTTTAACTGTCTGAAATGTTCCTTCCCACCTAGAATGTACATCTGTAATTTAAATTCCTTCCTTACCTCATTCAATTATGTCCCCATACTAGCAATTATTGTAACTTACAATTACATGCTTATTTATAAGTTCATCTTAGAAATAAGTTTCCACATCACCTACTAAAATATAAGCTGCCTGAGAGCATGACTACCACGAACACAGTATACAGTGTGGTGCCTAGTACAGAGCAAGTGTTCAAAAGAAATGTGTTGATTTTGAATGTTGGAAAAAACAAGTAAACAAATGCAAGAGTTACATTCTATTCTCTCGTTTCTGGTAAATCTCTGCCAATATCAAATAAAAAATATTACAAATTCAACTTTAAAAGAAAATGGAGAAACAAATATTTATATTGCTTAAAACAGTTTTGATTTACGCTACTGTTACCCTGCTTTTGGCACATGTACCAGATCTATGCCTAAATGATGAGAATCCTCTCCAAGACTTCTAAGATTCCTTAGTGCTACAAAAAAAGAGCAAGGGTGGAGTGTCTTTTCTAATAAGCTACCTAAACCCTCAGAGATCAAATTTTACAAACATCACACCTTACCCTAAAAAGTTAGTTTGATTTAAACAGGAATGATTTAACTCCTCAACATTTGTGGTTGCTCTTCTGTTTCTCACAATTCTTCAAATAAATGAAACATAAAATTATAGATGAAATAGACATCATTTATCTAGTTATGTACTCTTAACTCTTTTTTAAAAAGTTGTAGCACTTTTTTCCAATCCATAGTTTATTTTTCCACTTATTAAACTGAAACCAAATCACCGTTAAGTAATTCAGTCCATTTGCCAGCACAGGGAACAATGCACCATGATTAATACAGGAATTCATGAAGAAAACCTGATCATATCCTGTAGGTGGGTACGGAGAAAAGACAGCATGATCTGTGATCTGGACATTATATTTGATTTAAATGCCACAGATCCTTAACAGACTTTCAGCAAGAAGGATTTTTTCCTAAGGGTTTATTTTTTAAAGTTTTTTTTTTTTTTTTTAATGTGGACCATTTTTTAAAAAGTCTCTATTGAATTTGTTACAATACTGCTCCTGTTTTTTTTTTTTTTTTTGCTGTGAGGCATGAGGGGTCTCAGCTTCCCAGCCAGGAACTAAGCCCGCACCCCCTGCATCAGAAGGTGAAGTCTTAACTATTGGACAGCCAGGGAAGTCCCCCCTTAAGCGTTTATTTTTTAACAAAATTATATACAAATTTAAAGAGTTAATTCTAATACTTATATTAACAGCAGAATCCAGTCTCCCTTTCCCATTTCTTCTTCAAAAACAAGCACATAAAGCTCTTTCAGCTAATTCACTGGTATTTACCTACAAATCTTTAAATAACATTTTGTATTGACAATTTTTGCTTTTAGTTTTAGGTATTTTTGATTGACCTTTCACTATGAAAGATGAAGCACTAGCTTTCTCCTTTTCATGTCTCCACAATAACCTACATCTTTACAATGTAATTATACTGTAATTTTGGTTTGAAATAATTAGTGTCTCAATAATATACTGTTTCATTTGGCCTGGGGTTACTTCTATTTCCTTGGAATTAGTTTTTTTTTTTTTCTCATTAGCTTTCAATGTACTTATTAATTCAACTCCAAACTTTCCATCAGTTGTCTGATTTTTTTCTTAATAAGCACGCTCTCTTTAGGTGCTCAATTAATTTCATCTCGTGTAAGTTTCCCCAATCTGGACTGGTTGCTCTTTGAAAACAGGAAATTTGGGGCTGTATGTCACTATACTACTAGAAACTTCTATTTTCCTGTTGAATCTCCTGTCTCCTGATTCCTATTTAGTCTTATTATTTATATCCCTTGTTTCATTGGAACACACCTTCCAGAAGCTTCCAGGAAAGATATAAAGGATACCAATTTTCTGAGAGGTTCATGTTTAACACTGTCCCTACTGTAACCTCACACTTGACTTGATGATTTGCATATAGAATTCTATACTGGAAATAATATTTCCTCAAATCTTGAAGGCAACAACATTCCCTTTTCTTTTGGTTACCAGTGTTGTTTTGATACATCTGATGTCTACTGATTCACAACCTTTTTTCTATGTAACTTTTTTCCTTCCTCTCTCTCTCTCTCTGGAATTCTATAAAATGTTCCCTTTGTCCCCATTATTCTAAAATTTCACATTGATGTGCCGTGGTCTGGGGACCGAATTTCATCCACTAGGCTGTCATTTGATAAGATTCTTCCAATCTGGAGAAATATTTATTTGAGTTCTGTGACACTTGGGTTTATTCAGCAATTTTTTCCTATTTATCGCTTTCTAAAACTCTTGGACTGATCCTCTATTTTCCGTACCCTTGCTTTTTGCTTTACTTCTGTAAATATTTCTCTCTTCATTTTACTGTCTTTCATTTCAGCTGTTTTAGCTTTCTCGCTCTGTTCCTTTCTCTTTAAAAATAGCGTCCTGTCCTAGTTTTCATGCTTACAGTATTTTCCTACTTGAGCATATTAGAGTCCCCCCCCGCCCCCCCCCCCCACATCCTGCATAGTTTCTACTTCCTCCAAGTTACTTTATTTCATTATTTCCCATGTTAGAGGCAGTCCTCACTTTTCTAGTTGTCTGCTATGCATTAAGAACTGGGATTTAAAAATTGATTAGGATCTATGAGTGGCCTCCTAAGATTCCCTGTAGATCTGAAGGCTCTGTGTACAAGAACTCCAACATAAGTATCTTTAAGTCCATATCCTCTCCTTTGAGTCTCTCTACAGAGTAAACACAGTCTTCTGCTTAGATGGGAAGGCCAGTTGAGTGGGAAGGGACAGAAGAAACTCTTGATGCCACTAAATCCTGAGCCTTTTGAAGATACCAAAGAACAAACTGGTTAGTTCTTGGCTTTCCAATTCAGGATTCAAAGTTTTGCTAAGTGAGTTACTGCTTCTTTTCTTTCCAGGTTCTAAAAAGTTTTTGTATTATCCCTTTTGTTTGTTTTCCCTCCCCTTTCCTTGATTGTTTTGCATTAAAAAAAAACCAAAAAACAAAAAAACTCTTCACTGTAGTTTTAGTTGGTTTTCAAAAGGGAGTAAAAGTACAGATTTTCATTCTAACATTTCTATCCGCCTCCCAAAATACTAATATTTTAAGCAGACAAGTTTATTTATAAAATATTGTGAAGCCAAACAAAAAGGGGGAAAATCTCATTGTTTAATCTATAATGTTTATAAGCATGCAAACTTAAAAACTGTATTCATCCTATAATTGTGAACACAGAATAATATTGTGTGCACATAAACTAGGAATCAAAGACTTAAAAAGGGCTGCACATTCCTTTTCTGCCCCCAATCCTAAACTAGACTGCTTTCATTTATTTTCTATTTTATCTTTAAACTATATCTTTAGTGAGCAAAAACACATAAATTTCTTAGCTCCAATTACAAACAATATAATCCTAAAATGTAATAGGATCTACACTTTAGCACTGAAACAATGTATCTGTGACGCTTCAAAAAAATAAACTAGAAGAATCTAAATGGATTTCCAGGTTAACATCTAAAGAAAAATGTATTATAAGTATATTAATCAGTTATGAATAATTACATTTTGGTTCATGTCTAGGACTTACCAAGTTCTGCTAAATTGCCAAATGCAACAAGACACATTTCTGTAAGAGCTGCATTTTGGCAGTGGATGCCCAGTAATTTAACTAAGGTAGGAATAACACCCATGTTGATAAGCTGGGCTTGAAGGGAATCTGTTAAAAAACAAACAAACAAACAAACAAACAAGAAAACAAAACACAAAAAAAGTGTTTACGTATTAAATGGACATTAGTAAGAAGAAAACACCTCTTATACTCCCTACCGCAAACACAATACTATTTCATACTATTTTAATTATGGTAAAACAAGGTTAAATCCACTCATAAGTCTTGAAAATGTTTAAGACATTAGTTCAAAGGAATTGAATTTTGAAACTTTTCAACGAAATTTTCAAAGTAATTTAGAAATGACAATAATTCAAGTAATATGTCACATCACCAGTTTTTTTTTTTTTAATGGTCTTATACCTTTACTAAGTAGGTTTTAAAATGCATAAACAATTAAACATTACTATTGGTTTTTAAGTTAAAAGATTAGACAAAGTAACACTTGCATTACAGGAAGACACAGAGTATATGAAAAGCATAAGAAAAAAAGCAACTTTAATAAAGACTAAGAAGATAAAAAGTCTTAGAACCCCTTAAAAATGCTTAATAAAGAATGTAAAATGTATAACACATTAAAATTATTATTTATTTGCAGCAGAGTGTTCTTTGATGACTGTTAGGAAGGAAAGTTTTAACAAGGAAAAAATCTGGTTACATAAAATATTTCTCTTTTCAAGGTTATATTTAATAATAGTGACAATCATCTTAGGAAAGAAAGGAAGATTTGGCTTGAGAGGTAAAGAGGTCAATATGGCTTTGTTATCATTGCTTGCCTTCATTTTCTAAGAAACTAATTGATTTTAAAGTTCTTAATAAGCCCCGGATTTTCACAACAGCTCTTCATGAACATTGATAATAGAATACCTGTAACAGAGTTGAAGGTAAATAAACAAAAATGAAAACCAAAAGTACTACCTTTAAGAATAAGCAGAAACACTATGAAGAAAGGCACTCATACGCCTATGCAAAACACTATCACTACTAATAACTGCTTCATCTAGAGGAAAGCTTTCAAAATCTTTTTCTTTTCCTTTTAAAAATTATATGCCATTTTCAAGTTAATAATTTTCTCCAAATTTAAGTTATATATTTTTTTATCTAAAGATAAAAATCTGTTTCTTACAAAACACATTTTCCTCATAGCATGCATCCCTTGATGGAGTTTGTGTACTAATCTCTTTACCACTCTTCAGAGTTCTTAGGCTTCCCTGGTGGCTCAGTGGTAAAGAATCTGCCTGCCAATGCAGGAGATGCTGATTGGATCCCTGGATTGGGAAGATCCCCTGGAGAAGGAAATGGCAGCCCACTCCGGCATTCTTGCCTGGGGAATCCCATTGGCAGAGGAGCCTTGAGGGCTACAGACCAAGGAGTTGCAAAGAGTCAGACATGACTTAATGACTAAACTGTAACAACAACATAGTTCTTAACCTATAGATAAGGAGATGGTTAGGTGACCATCAGAAAGAACAAAAAGGTAAGGCTGAGCTGTCTCACATGCCAATTGATTACTTGCTTAGAGGTCCGTGTAGTTCATTTTTCCTGCTTTTAGAGTCAAATATGACGAGATAGCCAACAAGAGGCTTGTCGGCCCTGAAAACTGATGGTAATTATGGATATTATCTGGCTCAGTTGCCGGTGGGGCGGGGGGGGGGGGGGGGGGGAGGTGGTCATCTATACTAGAAAGTGGCTTATTACCAAAAATAAGAATAGAAAACAAATCCTGAGACAAATGAAGTTTATTTACACTGAAAGTTCAAATAGTCTAAAACAATTTCAAATTTTGCAGTGGAATTATGAAGTCTTTTCTAAAATGACATATATGTAAAAGAATGTATTCAATTAAATGATTCGTTTTTATGCTTCTGATGCTATTTTTTTCTTACTATACAATTCAGTAATTAATGAATGATTCACAACACTTACATTATCTTACAGGCAAATCACCTATTATACCTATAATATTAAATGTATTACAGTATATACCTATATGTTATATTGGCAGAATATTTGTATCTTGGTTATAGTATTTATAAAGATCATGCACCAAGAAGCTTTCCAAGTTAGAGATTATTTTGGTTACTTACCAGTTGACAGAGTGCCTTATTATTGGATCACCTCTGCAGATCCTTGTTCTTTAGCAATATTTTTAACTTTATTTATTCCTTTTGACTACCTCTTCAAATACTGCAGAGCTGCTGAATCATTAAATCTCAGGTACGTAAGCGTGAGCACTAGCGCATGCATTGAGTGAGTCCAACTCCACTATATGTCTGCATATATGTAAGCATCACACACCCCCTCAGTACTGTTGGTACAAACTATGAAAATCCAACAGTCCAGGGACATTAGAGAAATAACAAAATATAGGAAGGAGCTAACAGGAGAATGCCACTTAAATAATGCTCTTCATGTTTTCTGAACTTGGCATCTCTACTACTTTCTTTGACCACTTTCACAACATTATGGATTTTGGTTCCAGGGATAAGAGGGCCAAAAAAAAAAAAAAAACAAAACAGAAACTTTGCAGAGTTTCATACAATCTGTGGCATACAAATTGAAGCAGCAATATTTGAAACTGTGGTAGATAAGCAGAAAAAATAGCATAGTCCAATGGCATATGGTATAAATTGCCATAATTCATGAAAATCACATTGCTTCATGAAAATGTGTTTTCAAGCTACCCAGGAGCCAAATTAACTGTGTATTCACATACAACACACATACCACACACAAGTAAAGAGAAAAAATATATAGTCATCCAATGGACAGGCCTCATTTTAGACCACTTGGGTGCCCTTCCTTTATATCCATTTCTATGAAGGTAACTAAAACAAAAATTACACTCAAATAATTCTAAAATCTGTTCATGCCAATTGCAGGCAAGTCATTCTCCTTTGTTAATGGAGGCCCAGAAGACAGAAGTATCTTAAACAGGCTGATACAAATTTTCATCTCAAGATAGGCAGGCATCCTAGAACACGGTTCTCAAAGTGGAGTCCCCAAAACCCTTTCAGAGGATCACCAGGTCAAAATTACTTAAAACACCAAGATCTGATTTGCCTTTTTGACTGTGCTGACATTTCCACTGATGGCACAAAAACAGTAGTGAGTAAAACTGCTGGGGCATTAGTATGAACCCAGTCAATGGCACCAAAATGTATTAATAGTCACTGTATTCTTAAAATCACACATTCACAGTAAAATACATGCTCTTCTTTTCAGCAGTTAAAGAAATTTAACTTATTTTTTCATAAAAAGATGCTATTTATGTTGACCTATAATGGGTTTTTATTATTTGAAAGTGCATATACTAAATAATTTTTAAAATGTCTTCATTTTAATTTCCAATATAATATTGATAGATATAATGCATACATATAAACAAAAATTCTTTGAGATCTTTGGTAATTTTTAAGTGTTTAAAAGAGCCCTGAGATAAAAAGTTTAAGAACCACTACCAATGGATTACCTAATTTTTATAGGAATTGGGGGAAAAAATATAGAAAAGAGTTCTAAAATTCAACGATATGCCTGGCAGATGTGACAGAAGAAAAAAATTAAAATTAAAAGCATGGTAGGAATCCTAGATACTGATGCTTAGATATTTTGAGTAAGATAACATTAATTAAGCACTGGAACACCTCATTTTGCTTATATGAGTAGATATTCTACTTAAGTCTAGGAGAATATTCCATGATTAGATATGTTTCCCTATTTCAGTTACAACTTACTATGTTATCAATACATAGTTCTTTTGAGGGTTAAGTAAAGCTCCTGTTTGTGTGGAATAAATTAGTATTAGTTCTTATTGCTGGAAGCAAATGATTAAATTGAGTCACTTTTTCTTATTGCCCAAAGAAAGCTGTGAATAGACTTCAAAGTCCATGGCTGACACTCATGCTATTGTGAATGGTATCAGGGATGTGACTTAGAAATTAAAGACTAACTGGAAGAAATCCTCAGAACCAGTTCACATTCTCTAGAGACACTTGAGAGAATAAGAGATATAATTCAAGACTGAGACTTATCGTATCCTTCAATGAATACCAGCAACTCCAAAACAATGTCAGAGCTCAACAAATACAGTTCACAAGAATGCAACCCAGGCCCATACATAGCAAACACGTATGTGTGAAAGACAGTCTTTAGACAGGACAATGTCATAAACGTCTGAAGACTTTTAAAAATTGCTCCTGACACACATCACAGACAAATACTAACCAAAATACAGAATTACAAAATTACATAATATCAAGATGACACAGGCCCTGCATGATCTATGGGAGGAAGAGGAAGAAAGGCACTGAGGGGGTGCAATACAGATGCATATACAAAGAGATATATAAGGCAATCAACGCATGCGCTGGTGTGAACACTTACCTACCTACATTTGAATTTCAATGGTTCCAAGTTCCTCAGGTCACACACACATGGAAACTCCAAAGAATGGAGATCTGGAGAGAAGATCTCAAGTTGAAGAACCTTTTTCCCCCTGAGTTTTCAGTTTAATGTTTCAAACATTGGTATAGATTATAGGTCCAGAAAAGTATGCCAAGAATTCTAGTAACTCAACTGAAGTTATGTGGATCAATTACTAAAAAGTATAGGTTTTTAAAGAAGATAACACATGTTTATCTTATTCCCAAGAAAAGGTCCTTACAATGTTAAAAAATTTTTAAGCTGATTAATAGGACATAATGATGAAACTGTGTCAAAGTAACACACATAGACAATTCAAAATACACAGTCTCTACATTAGTATGTAGATTTGGTATGTATAGTATTCATAGTGTAAAGAGTACAACAGTCCTATTTATAAGCTTGCACAAAAACCACATCTATAGTCTAATTATATATAGTGGAAACAATAAAAACAAGCAAATATAAATCCTGATGAGTTGGATAAAAATCATTTGGGTACAATAAAGAACAAAAAAATTGCCCTTTACTAATGGCATATCTATATTTCCAAAAATATATATATATAAAGTAAAAATTAGATACGATGTAACAGTGCAGTATAATTTGTGAGCTGAAGCAAGTTGTAGCTCTATCATTATGTTGAAAAGTAAACTGGCTTAAATACAGCAACCAAGAGGATGGTCTGTGGTTAAAAACTTTATACATACACATGTGCAAATACAAGTAAAGACTTCCTGATTTCAGTTAAACTTACTACCTAATATTTTTTTGTTGATTGATCAGGAAAGGGAAGAATTTTTATTCTAAATCTAATGTTGAGCAAATAAAACCAAAAATATTTACAGATGCTTAAAATTAACTTCAAATCAATTATTTTGAAATTTCTGTTTACTCAAAACATGCATTTCATGTTATGCTTACATACAGATTGCCTCTATAATTTAAGCCCCAGGTTACATATCTCAATGATAAATCAGCAATTTTCAAGAAAAAAAAAAAAAGAATCAAGATTCATTAGTATTTTAGAGTACTAGAGGTTTAAAAATAATACACTTACACATTTCATACTTTCTGAAAGTTAACAATAAAAAGTGAAAAAGTTTCTAAGTTTTGAAACTAAAAGAGTCTCTACAGAGCAAAATTTCCCTTCTGTAAAAGTTCTAGAGATAAACGACAAAATTACATGAGTGAGTAGAACATAAAAACAACAATGGAAAACCTCAAAGCAAATCACAAGAGAAAGGAAAATATTTTCTATTTCTTAAGAGGCCTGTTCATTTACTGTTCTCAATCCAATGACATCCAGAATGATTATGTCTTTCTTAATCTAGTAGGTATTTTTTTCCCTAGGCTCACTTCAGGTTAAATTACATCCTACAGATCACCTACTGTTATAATGAATTGTTACAAAGAAGATTCCTACAGATACATCTACCCTGATTAAGAAAATTCTATGCTTTCATCTCAGACATAAACTGGTCTTTTCAAGGTTAAAGTTGTTTGTTTTTTAGAAGAGGACTACAGTCAGCTATTGCTTAAGCAGCTGTTAAATGAGAGAAAAACATTCAGTCTTGGCTCTCCTATGGCATGGCTGAAAAGCCACATCTACAGTTAAGTATAAATTTAAGCATAAATTTTGTACAGCCAATTGAGTTGTGAGGCTAATATACAGACAACACATATATCTTGCAATCGTCTGTGTTTAAAAACATAAAATTTCTGTTTTCCAAACGAATGCTTTGGTTTTAACAACAACAAAACAAATAGTAGTAGTTACCCTAGAGAATTACTGTGATTAAGTTTTTACACTTTAAAATTACATAAAAGTTATTTGCAACACACAAACTGTGTTAAGAAGTATCTACGTAAGCCAAAGATTTCTGACTTCTTTCCAGTAAACATTTTTCAATTACATTTGTTTTTCAGTAGGTAAAATATAGGCAGTTTGCTGTTAACTAGATTTTATTTGTAGTTAGAAAATAGTTACTAATTTTCATACAAGTTAGCTTACATATGATACTTTTCTGTTCTAAGTTTCTTGCTGAATGAATTATTTTAAGTGGTCTAAATTAAAGATGTGCTGATATCAGACCAAAATCCATCATATAGGTATCTCTGACTTGCCACAGCCCTGTCACACAAGAATGCTTATGTCAGTGTCACCTCTGGCGCCTACAAATTTGTGCATAGTCAATGATCACGTGTTTGATACCATCATATTTCAATTAGTGCAACATAAATAATAAAAACAAGGCCTGGTCTTTCAGTTTTCCCTTCACTATCTAAATATGCACTTTCAAATACAGGTAAACATTTCATATAAAAATCTCCTAATGTGCATCACATGCTGAAATTCTATCAGCTGAAATGTAAATGTGTTATTTATACTGCAATATTAAAATGTGGCAATAAGTAATGATGGTGAAAGCTTTATAAATGTAAAAATTAAATCAGGGCAGAATAACAGAGATTTATCATCTATTCTCTTCAGAATTTACAACAAAAAATAAATGTTAGTTTTGTTTTTTTTTAGTTAATTAATTCCATTCCAGCCATGAATCTTTTAAGAGAAAGTCCAATTTGAGAATTCTTTACATCTTACAAGGATGAGTTAAAGTCAGAAAGCCAACTCTGCCACCTTAAATTTTCATTATGAGGACATTCTCAAAAGTAATATTCAACAACATCTTATTAGTCACCTTCTACACATGTTTTTACGTTAGAGAATGAGAAACCCCCAACATATTTTGTTACCCTACTGTCCTCAGTTAAAATTGGTTATTTAGTATCACAATGCTAAATCCACTGTCATGATTATGAAAGCAATCCAGAAGCTAAAAATGCTGCAAAAAGTATTACTTCTTTAATATAATATCAATCTTAACATTATGTTAACAAAACTATGGCAATCACTTCATTTTTTGTGATATATTTTGAATTCTTGTATTCAGAAGTTTATTCTGTAATAGCCAAAACTGAATATTACTGGTAGTAATTGTTTATGTGGAATCAAACTAACATGTACATTTGGTACACCTCTACTAAAAACCAAATTCAGAGTCTGTCCATTAAATAACAGTATTATTAGAGTAACAGTTTAGGAAGATTATGACAAAGAGCTAGTACTCTAATTGGTCAAATTTAACAGGCAAAATTAGCAGAACAAGAACAACTGACTGCTCTGTCATTCAATAAAACCATTTGTTTAAAATGGCCTTACTTGTAGCAGAACTTCATGAATATCACCTGCTTCAGAATGATTAGAAAGCTCTGTTGGTCAAATAATGAAAATTCCAAAATTTTTACAAAGAGAACAGCAATTAGCAAATAAAGAATTCTAATATAAGTCTTTCATGCACTTCAACTAGAGTAATTTGACAAACTGAGTTTCAATAGATAGAACTTAAAAGTACATCTCCCATGCCGTTTTAAAAAGAGAAAAAAAAGAACAGAAGGTAAAATGAAAACTATATACAGAAAAATTAATATACTTAAGAAAAAAGACAATAAATTGCAAAGATACACTGTTTTGCCTTTTCCCCTTTAAGTTAGCCAGAAAGTTTTTAGTATTTAGAAAATTTGCAGAATTATTAATTAGCTTATATGCACAGTAAGTAAACTTTAAAACTAGTTCCTCATTCATGCAAAGCAAATCATTCTCTAAGCATCTAACATCTAGGAAGCATTTTTTCTTACCTATAATAAAGTAATACCAAAACATAAACAAGAGGCTCAGGCCGAAGTGCACTTCTAGTTTTTAATCAGGATTATTCCTTATTAATTTCTATTCTTCCTATTTTAAGTAAGAATAAAAATCAAGTAAGCCAAGTTAATTGGGCTGAGTTCATTACAAAAATGAAGAGTATTATTAGAATTCAGAAACTGCTGGTTGAAATGAAAGTAGCAGCTAATACTAACTACATATTAAGTGCTCTTTAAATTAGAGGAGAGAAGATATACTTTACAAGCCCATTTTAAACAACTGGATTTAAGTACTGGGTTTAAAAATTAAATTCAATTTTTAGGCTCTGACACTCCATGAAATGCACTTCTTAAATCACACAGATGGCCTCCCTCCAAACATAGTTCAGTTATTGTAAGTCCACGTGGCAAATACATTATCATGAGAGTATGCTAGAGAGATTTCAGGAACCATAAAAGAAGAGAAATTAACTCTTTAAGTAACAAGGAATTATTAAGATATCACAGAAAAATCAACTCTATTTGTAAAAATCGTATACATACACACACACACACATGTATTGTATATATACGATACCAGTTGTCACATGAAGAAGCCTACCACAGACTGTGCATATTAGTTACTTTAGAAGGAAACTAACTTTTCCTTTCCTGATGACATGTTTATTTCCTCTACTTTTTTCTCTGATGGCATAGGTTATATAAAACAAGTAACTTCTAGTCTTTGCTTTAATGCTTATCATCATTAATAATTTTTCTTAGAATTATTACAGATATTTTCTTATATTTTATGTTTGTAGCATACGTGTACTAAGAAAAACATAAACTCTCGGTTTCGGAGTTTTCCAAGAAATGTATATTGGTTACCATAGTTACTTGTAATATAATAAAAATGGTGGCCATCTAGATTCCACAATAAGGTGCTAAATTATTCCGGTGCTTTGCTTTAGATAACTGGTTTATTTCTATTCAAGCTGCAGTCAGCTTTCCAGTATAATACGCAGATTTGTCAATTCGGTGGATCACCTACGGTAAATTATTAACCACGGATCTGGTGCTGTTACTGTCAGCTTGTTTGCAATGCCACTTGCTCCTATAATGTGACAGGCAAGAGTTTAGAACGGTCCTAACTCATTTAATGAAGAAAATGCATACCAGCAACATATATTTCTTCCAGTCACTGATTTTGCTGATTAAAAGAATTTAGACAATACAAAGCACCAAGAAAAGTCAATCTATTATATATTTTCCAAACTCCTACTATATACCAAAATGATGGTGTATTTGAAAACAGCTGGATATGTGAACAAAATTTTCAATCTTCAGTGCAATGTTTTGGCACTGGGTGACCAAAGCTAAGAAAAAAAAAAAAAATCCAAGAAACTAATGAAATTAAAAATACCTACAATAAAAAGTTTGAGTTCTGGTTTATAGAATAACTAAAACTTTAAAGTTATAACTATGTAAAGTTTACATTTCCTCAAACTGAATGTCAAATTGTCAACACGATTGTCTCTAACCACAACAGTCAGAGGTTCAGAATATTATGGAAGGCCACAGAATGGAAGTGCTTTCTCATCAGGTGAAAAACAGGTATGACTTTTTCAAAAAGGAAAAATTTGAAATGATTTTCACTAAACAAAAAGTTTTATTCAGTTATTTTATTTAAATATAATTTCATTTAGCAATATAATTGACACAACTTTTCTAGCTAAGTAATTATAACTTTTTCTATTCAGATAGTCTACACTTAATTGTCTGAATATAAAAAGTTTTAACTGCTTCACTAGTGGGGAAACAAAAGAATATATCTAGTTTTTAGCTTAAAAGTCTTAGCAGTTTCTCAAGTTTTAGAACTCATGAACCTTGAGTTTTATATAGTTTTATCAAAGGATATAAAAATGACCTTACTGAGTGTTTTCATTATGTATCTTTCCTGCATGTGTTTAGGAAACTTGATTTCCTATTTAATGTATTCCAAGATCTGAAATGCTCAGAGCTGTCCACTAAAAGGACAGGAATCAAGATATCCTGAGCCTCAGCCTGGTGTCAGGCCGTCTTTAAGACTAACAATTTTTTTTTTTTTTTTTTTTTTTTATTTTTGATTTTTTTTTTTTTTTAATTTTATTTTATTTTTAAACTTTACATAACTGTATTAGATTTGCCAAATATCAAAATGAATCCGCCACAGGTATACATGTGTTCCCCATCCTGAACCCTCCTCCCTCCTCCCTCCCCATTCCATCCCTCTGGGTCGTCCCAGTGCACCAGCCCCAAGCATCCAGTATCGTGCATCGAACCTGGACTGGCATCTCATTTCATACATGATATTTACATGTTTCAATGCCATTCTCCCAAATCTTCCCACCCTCTCCCTCTCCCACAGAGTCCATAAGACTGTTCTATACATCAGTGTCTCTTTTGCTGTCTCGTACCCAGGGTTACTGTTACTAATTTGAGAATGTTCTCACTAGAGAAACTATGTTGGTGAGTCTCTGTGACCATTTCAGTAGTTTATCTTCATATTTAAAAACTTTTAACTATGAAGCTGAAGAGTACTGCCTAACTACTAAGGAGACACGTTACTGGGCCTGAGGGTAGAGTTAATTTTTCTGTTAGAGTAACAAGGAGGTATTTATCACTCAACTATTCTACTCAGAAACTAGCAGAGGCTTGATGTACTGAAATTCAATAGCAAATACACATAAAAAGGAATTTCATTTATCAGTTCTAATAAAAAGTGCCTCCTGACTTTGAAAACGCTCTTCAGGTGGACGGGATCAATACCAAATGATCTGATCTTGGCCAAGACCTAAAATTAAGTTGGAAAGTATTAAATATATTTTAAAGAAAATAGTAATAATGGATGCAACAAAGATACTTACTAATTATACAAACAAAAAAGGATATGATTTAAGTTAAAGAGCATTATGAAGAAAAAGAAATGCTTCACAAACTATGATTCCCATGATAGACAATGTAGAAGGAAGCAAAGGAAACAATATTGCTACAAGTTTGGTATTCTTTTAAAATACTAAAGGTAACTTTATTTCTGTTTTACCTAATAAGTTTTTAAAAGTGCATTCAAACTGCAGCTTTTAGAAGAAAGGAATAAAAACATCACCACTCCAAAAATGTTCTAAGAAAAATTAACATAGCTTTCCAAAATATCTAAGTTATTTCTTGGGAATACTTGCACACCTGGGGGTGAGGGGGTGGGTAACAACGTTTACAAAAGAAATACGTCATGCATTTAGACCATGCATTCTGCAGGTGTTAACATTACCTTCTCAGTACATTTTCCTACATGGTGTGATATCCTAATTAATAGAGAATCACAATCTCCTTTAGATTAGAAGGAGTGATGTTTTTAAAGACCATTCTGGCTATTTGATATACTTTTGTACAGATTTTTGAACAGCTTCCTCAAAGGATAAACAGCAAGTTTTAGGTGCATACCAAGACTAATTCTTTTACAGCCAAGGCTGCCATAGTAACTTAACTAGTTTCTTTCACTTATATCTTTCTAAACCATTCTCCCACTTAGCTCTTGTCCCACTTTTAAAAATATCCAAGCTTAAATGAAATGGAAGGAAAAGGAAGTGACATGAATATCTGGCCAATGATTTCTTAATGCAATTCAGATACCTGTGTATTATGATCAAATTTCAATTCTTTAGGAACTGGCTATTCATTTTGTAGATTATCCAGATTCTGCATTTCTGCTTTGCCTATTAATATGTTTAGGGCATTTTGTTTTCAAAAGTAAACCCACCAGAGGGTAAGAAAAAGAGTGGAAACTGACCCTATAAAGACTACATCTGTTATCAGTTCAAGTAACAGGCAAGTCATTTAATGAATAAGAACTATTTATTATCATTATAATGGATAATTTTAATTCAGAAGTTTAAAACCAGTGTTTCTTGGAAGGATGTGACTTGAGGACACATTCTGTTTAGCCTGTACAGTGCTAAAGAAGCAAATGTAATCCAACATTTAAAAAGAGAGGTCACAAAAAAAGTTAAGTTTTTTAACTTCCTCCTACCACCAAATGAAAAGATTTGGCAGTAGTTGGCCAAACTGCCAACAGAAACAACGGCTAGAGAAGAGCAGTAGCTCTCCCCTTTCAATGGGAAAAGGGCTATAGTGCCCACCACTTGCTGTTGTCACTAACACCAAGGTCAAATGTCAGTAGTCATTTGTCATCAATGTTTACCTTTCTTTTTTAATTATTCAGAATATTTCCTTGGACTCATGAAGAAATAACAAATATACCTAAAGACCCCCATGTTTCTAGAACATGGGAAAGAACACTATTACATGTTCAGTATACAAGTAAATTTGTCTCTGCAAGAGACTTCCAACTTAAAATATCACAATGAAATAAGTCACAAAAAGACCTTATTTGTATTAATTCTAGGAACACACCAGAAGTTGAGTGTTTGAACCATGCAGTAATTCATAGAAGAAGACAGATGATTTTTTTGTGATATTTAAAAGTATGGTGAAGAATACTTCATTTCATTGTTTTTATGTTTGTTTAATCAACAACCATATAGGCTCTCTGAAAATTGACATATCATTTGTTGCTGGGTTCCAAGAATGTTTTACAGAGACAAGAAACTTCTGTTTACAAGTACTTATTAAATTTCTAAAATTAAATATCTGCAATTGCTCTGAACTTTATTTATCTAAGGCCAGATTTCATTACATTTTTTTTTTTACTGTTACAAGTAAATTTAGTATCTAGAGAAAATAATTTTATTTATATAGACAGTGTTTTTGTTTTTAAATTGCTCCTGGTATTAATATAAAGTAATACACAAAAAGCTATTTTAACATTATATATTTTTTAAATGTTCATAACAAGAAATCCCAAACCATAGCATTATTTTGTTTCTTGGTTTTGGTACTGATTAGCATGGACAACCCTTCAACAATTAGTAAATTAGACCACTGTGTATTTTTGAAACATTGTAATTTAATGTTGGCTAGTTACTAATTTTATATGCTACTTATTAACATGAATGCTTTGTTCATAATTTTCCTAAGTATTTTTAGTGTATACTACAGTAATGATGATTTTTAATTTCTCCCCCACAGATAAAGCAAGTTTTCAATTTTGTTTACCATTCTCATTGCTATAGTTCATCAGCATGCCACAAAAGACAGTCAAGAGCTTCTCACTGGCGGGATCTGTTTTACTGCACAGTGACCTTAAATGGTCAACTACAATCTGTGCACCACCTGCTTGGTCAACTGCACTTCTGCCCTCATCTGTAAAACAAAGAGTCAAATTAAAAATAAAAGAAAAAAGAAATGTACCTTAAAATTTCAAATACAAAACATAACAGAGTTATTCCTTATTTAGTAAGCAGAAAATAAACCAAAGTAGGGCATTAAGTGTCTTCTTGGAAAGCAAAACAAAACAAATAAACATGGAAATGGGGGTGGGATGGGGAAGAGAGGCAATCACTTTTTAGAAGAAAAAAAGATTATTCTCATTGGTATCTTATAGGAATTTAAAGAACTTCTCTGGGTCCTAAGAGTTTATGACCGACGTGAAATTTTTTGCCTTCTCTTTCACAAATGACAACTCTGTGTAAGAGGAGAAAAACTGGAACTAAAATTTGATTGGAATTTTTTTCTCAGTTTGGAAACCACTAAATGTTTCTTTCTCTCAGTGGTTTCAAAGTCAATTACTATCAAAGACAACCATCTGCAGTACAGCTTAACTCTAGATTACAATACGTAATTGCTAAACACTAGTACTAGGGTCTTTTTACTGGCATTTTCTATAGTACATAAGCATATTTCCTTTTTCAATTCTTAGTAATTTGCATTTCATTTTTCCTTATTCTCTCCATTCAACAACACACCAATATACTTAAACATTACAATCAATGGTCAAATGGTCAAACATACCTTCTGCTATGTGTATATCACACAGAAGAGGTATCATTTAACTATCAGAACATAGATATCACTTTAAACTACTTTTGCAAACCTTGACACAGAATTAGAAAGAGATGAAAGAAAGAATATGTCTTTCTAAATCTGACTTCCTTATATAAAATATGATAGACTCTAGAACAGTGCATACAATAAAAATGAGAGCCACAAATGTGAACCAAATATATAATTTAAATTTACAAGTAGCCATATTAAAAACATAAAAAGTGAAAAATTAGTTTTAGCGATATGTTTTACTCAATCCAAAATCTCTAAAATATGACCACTGCAATACACAATAAAATTGCTAGTGAAATATTTTACATTCTTGTCTTAGTAATAAATCTTTGCAATAAATCTTTGAAAGCCAAGTGTATTTTATATTTTACACTACAGTTACATGTCTGTTCAGACTAGCCACATTTCAATAGCTCAGGAGTCAAACCTGGATAGTGGCTGCCATACTGAACTGTGCAGCTATAGAAGCATACAAAAGGATCAGTAGAAGAAATGCCTCATAAAAGAATTACTGCTATGAAATTAGTAAATGAAATCTAATAAAAGAACTGAAACTAAGATCATATCTTTATAACTGTTGCTGAATCATAATAGAAAATGAAACAATACATATCATTTCCTGTGGCAGAAATACACACACAACTTATATAGCAGGGCTTCATAATTTTTGAAAATTTTAAGGAAATCCCTTCCTTTTCCAACTTCTGCATTCTTGACAGAAAACGTGCTTCTTTACTTTTACAGAGAGAAAAGAGAACACAACAGATACAATCTTTCTCACACTTTCACCTTCTGCACTATTAGACCAAGGATAATATGCTTCTTTTCCCAATCACTTTCAGAATCTCATACTGTAATTAAAGTTCATGGCAACCCACTCCAGTACTCTTGCATGGAGAATCCCAGGGACAAGGGAGCCTGGTGGGCTGCCGTCTATGGGGTCGCACAGTCGGACACGACTGAAGCGACTTAGCAGCAGCAGCACAGCTAATTAAGGGCAAAGAAGATGTATTTTCAACAGAAAGTCACTTTCTTCTTCAAATAAATAAAGCTGTAGACATGTAATAAACTGAGGATCTAAATGCAAAGAACATTTAACGATGAAATTCTTGGGACTACTCCTGGTTGTTGGCATAGAAATGAGCATTTTTGTGACCTAAAATTTGAAATGTTAAGGTTATTTTAACAAAGGCAAGGCAGAAGTTTTTAATATTTAAAAGCCTGTAGTATCACTGAGGTAATGACTTTTAAAATAACTATAATCAGGTCTTTAAGTTAAGGATTTTGTTAACTTTGCCCATAAGAAAGCTTCTTAACCTCTACTGAAGTCAGTTTCCTAATCTGGAATGGAGGAGAAGATGGTCAAACTTCTTTTTAGCTTTGACATTCTCTTATTCATTTCAATTTCTACTTCTATTTCTACAGTGTCCATGTTGTGCAAACAGGAAGTACTCAGTATATGCTGTGTATGTTTTTTTTATTGTTTTAAATTTATCTATTTTAGCTTTCCAATTATTAATAATTATATTAGTAATTTAGGTACTTATTTTAATGTTCTCAAATAAATACCACTAGAGACTATAAAGATTTATGGCAAATAAATCCTTTATATAAACTAAGCTAGAAAGCTGAGCTCTGAAAAATTATACTGTCTAGAAATAACAGTCATAATTTTTGACGTGCTTTTACTTAGTGAACAGAGAGGTGATTCAGAATAGATGCTTAAAGTCAAAACAATTATAACACAAGTCTTTACTAGCATTGGTTTGGAAAAGACAAAGACATCACAGTAACATTTATTTTAATCATGTTTCTCATGTTTTTTCCTTCAGACTCTACTATTATGCCACCTTTAAGCCTCTATGAACAAATACTTTGTTACAAGACAATCTGAACGTGTATAAAATATAGTGAACAAGGATTTTAAAACAAACAACATAAATCAGACTCATTTTAAATGCAGGGGCACAAATTCTGAGCCTTTTTTAGTTAATAACAAACTATAACTGAGATTAGAATCCTAGATTTTAAGCTTCAAAGAGGCCAAAAAGTGCCCATTCATTTTCAGTGAATATCAGCCACATGTGTTATGAAATTCAGATGTTTTAGATGACTAAATGAAAAGTATTACTCAAAATCTCCAAACTATTTCACAGCTGAGTTAAAAAAAAAGACTGAATTTCTAAAGTCTGCCAGAATTCTGTATGAATAATGCTAAAAATAAGGAGTAAATATGATAGAGTTTGTAAATATTTTCATTAAAATATGATTTTAAAAAGTCAGGTGCTATCTTTAAATTTACCTGAATTGAAAAGTAATCAAATGCCAAGTTTCTTCCTATAAAAAACAAATTTATGACACACAGATTTATTCATGAGTATATTCTTAGACTGTCTTTTAGATTCATTAGTTTAATATCTTTATCTGAGATAATGCTACTGATAAAAGAGTACGTCTTTGAAATACAGATATTATTTCTGCTCTTTATGGGTCAATTCGGAGAAGGCAATGGCACCCCACTCCAGTACTCTTGCCTGGAAAATCCCATGGACGGAGGAGCCTGGTGGGCTGCAGTCCATGGGGTCGCTAAGAGTCGGACATGACTGAGCGACTTCACTTTCACTTTTCACTTTCCTGCACTGGAGAAGGAAATGGCAACCCACTCCAGTATGCTTGTCTGGAGAATCCCAGGGACGGGAGCCTGGTGGGCCGCTGTCTATGGGGTCACACAGAGTCAGACACGACTGATGTGACTTAGCAGCGGCAGCAGCAGCATGGGTCAATTCTGTCTTGCAAAAATGTATTTTCAAGTCCTAACCCCTAGTACCTCAGACCTTATTGAGAAATAGGGTCATTGCAGACAGTTAAGATGAGGTCACATTTCTGTGGGTCCTTAATCCAATATGACTGTTATTCTTATAAGAAGAGAGAGATGCAGACAGGAGAATGCCATGAGAAGATATGAAAACACAAATGGAAAAGACATTTGTGAAGAGCATGTGATGACAGAAGCAGAGACTGGAGTTTGGCCCACAAGCCAAGAACTCCAGATGCCACCAGAAGCTAGAAAGAGGCAAAAAGAAAAAAAGAAAAAAAAAGTCTCTGCCTACAGGTTAAAAGGGAGCATGGTCCTGCCTGACATCTTGATTTTGAAGTTACAGCCTCTACAACTGTAAAACAAACTCCTGTTGTTCGAAACCACGTTTGTGGTACTTTGTTATAGTATTCCCAAGAAACTAACACACTGATCTACATAAACAGTGTAAAATATTCAAGTCTCATCTTAAAAAAAGGAATAATTTGACATTACTTGGCATTAAGTAAGCCTATACTATATACTCAGATTTTACACATCTCACAGAAATTAATTTTCAGATTACTAACAATAATATTTCTCAAGCAATTATATACTATAGGATTTTAATTACTTAATAATATAGACTTAATAAAATAGAAGACTCTCAAGAGTCTTCTCCAATACCACAGTTCAAAAGCATCAATTCTTCAGAGCTCAGCTTTCTTCACAGTCCAACTCCCACATCTATATATGACCACTGGAAAAACCATAGCCTTGACTAGATGGACCTCTGTTGGCAAAGTAATGTCTCTGCTTTTGAATATGCTATCTAGGTTGGTCATAACTTTCCTTCCAAGGAGTAGTTCAGTTCAGTAGCTCAGTTGTGTCCGACTCTTTGCGACCCCATGAATTGCAACACGCCAGGCCTCCCGGTCCATCACCATCTCCTGGAGTTCACTCAGACTCATGTCCATCGAGTCAGTGATGCCATCCAGCCATCTCATCCTCTGTCGTCCCCTTTTCTTCCTGCCCCCAATCTCTCCCAACATCAGAGTCTTTTCCAATGAGTCAACTCTTTGCATGAGGTGGCCAAAGTACTGGAGTTTCAGCTTGAGCATCATTCCTTCCAAAGAAATCCCAGGGCTGATCTCCTTCAGAATGGACTGGTTGGATCTCCTTGCAGTCCAAGGGACTCTCAAGAGTCTTCTCCAACACCATAGTTCAAAAGCATCAGTTCTTTGGCACTCAGCTTTCTTCACAGTCCAACTCTCACATCCATACATGACTGCTGGAAAAACCATAGCCTTGACTAGACGGACCTTTGTTGGCAAAGTAATGTCTCTGCTTTTGAATATGCTATCTAGGTTGGTCATAACTTCCCTTCCAAGGAGTAACAGTCTTTTAATTTCATGGCTGCAGTCACCGTCTGCAGTGATTTTGGAGCCCCAAAAGATAAAGTCCAACACTGTTTCCCCATCTATTTCTCGTGAAGTGATGGGACCGGATGCCATGATCTTAGTTTTCTGCATGTTGAGCTTTAAGCCAACTTTTTCACTCTCCTCTCTCACTTTCATCAAGAGGCTATTTAGTTCCTCTTCACCTTCTGCCATAATGGTGGTGTCATCTGCATATCTGAGGTGATTGATATTTCTCCCGGCAATCTTGATTCCAGCTTGTGCTTCCTCCAGCCCAGCGTTTCTCATGATGTGCTCTGCATATAAGTTAAATGAGCAGGGTGACAATATACAGCCTTGATGTACTCCTTTTCCTATTTGGAACCAGTCTGTTGTTCCACGTCCAGTTCTAACTGTTGCTTCCTGACCTACATATAGGTTTCTCAAGAGGCAGGTCAGGTGGTCTGGTATTCCCATCTCTTTCAGAATTTTCCACAGTTGATTGTGATCTACACAGTCAAAGGCTTTGGCATAGTCAATAAAGCAGAAATAGATGTTTTTCTGGAACTCTCTTGCTTTTTCCATGATCCAGCGGATGTTGGCAATTTGATCTCTGGTTCCTCTGCCTTTTCTAAAACCAGCTTGAACATCTGGAATTCACGGTTCATGTATTGTGGACGCCTGGCTTGGAGAATTTTGAGCATTACTTTACTAGCGTATGAGATGAGTGCAATTGTGTGGTAGTTTGAGCATTCTTTGGCATTGCCTTTCTTTGGGACTGGAATGAAAACTGACCTTCCCAGTTCTGTGGCCACTGCTGAGTTCCAAATTTGCTGGCATATTGAGTGCAGCACTTTCACAGCATCATCTTTCAGGATTTGAAATAGCTCAACTGGAATTCCTTCACCTCCACTAGATTTGTTCATAGTGATGCTTTTTAAGGACCACTTGACCTCACATTCCAGGATGTCTGGCTCTAGGTCAGTGATCACACCATCGTGATTATCTGGGTCGTGAAGATCTTTTTTGTACAGTTCTTCTGTGTATTCTTTCCACCTCTTCTATTGTCTTCTGCTTCTGTTAGGTCCATACCATTTCTGTCCTTTATCGAGCCCATCTTTCCATGAAATGTTCCCTTGGTATCTCTAATTTTCTTGAAGAGATCTCTAGTCTTTCCCATCCTGTTGTTTTCCTCTATTTCTTTGCATTGATTGCTGACTTCTTTCAAATTAGATAAAGTTTACTTTTGACTTAGATTAAACAAAATATTCATTTAAGATTAGCTTTTAGCAAAATTCGTACAAAAAATTCCTATATCTGGAATCTAAGGGCTGAACTATTAATATTGAAGCATAAAATTGTTTCATGAAATATTTAGGTATTTATGAAAGTGGTAATTCCTTCAATTACATTACTTTGAGAAAATAAACCAGAGACATAATTTTAGATCAACACTATCACCCAGTTAGCCGTTGATCCTCAAAAGTCATGTGAACTCCGAGGCCTCAGTTTCCTTATCTGTAAAATTTAGAGGAGATGGATTAGATGACTTCCAAAGTCCCTTCTATTTAAAAAAAATTATAAATTCTAAGCAGGTTTATTCCCTTAAATTTTCTAATTTATCATGGTTCCTTCAATCTACATATTCTATCCAAGTAACATCTGAATATTTTGCTAAACATGAGAGTTTAAACTTTTTGTATGTTTATCCTCAAAGTGTATAAGAATATAAAGATACGGAAGCTGCTCAACTGCCATTTCCTCTTGCATATCTCTATTAAGAATCTTAGACTTATTACTGCTACCAACAAAACAAAAACAAACAGCAATAATAAAATTCAGAAAAATGTAACAAAATAGACTCATTCTTTCCATACCAGTAAAGTGCCCTACTCTCTGGCCAGTTGCTCAAGCCCCAGATCATTTCTCCCTTACCCTTATTCCTGATTCATCCACCACTCTAAATACTTCTCAAATTCATCTGATGCCTCTCAGCTTCACTACTACAACCCTAATTCAAGTCACCATTATCTCTTGCCTGGACTACTACAAGTCTTATAATTGGTCTCCACGCTCCCTTTTTTAAGTCTTCCATTCTTCTCAACCCACTTTTCATGCAGCTCCAAGAGTGATGTTTTTAAAATCTGCATCAGATTCCCTTGGATATTTTCTCATTACTCTCAAAAGACCCGCAAAGCTCTCTGTAATCTAGGTCTTATTTTTTTGTTCCACTTTATTAAACAACACTCTCCCTATTCACCACAGTTCATAATACTTTGCTCTCTTTCACGTGGTTTGACCACACCAAGTTCTTTCCTCACTCAGGGGTTTGTAATTGCTATACTTCTCCAGGGAACACTCTTCCCCTTCTCTTTAAATGGCTTCTTCTCGTTTTTCAGACTTCAGCTCAAATAACATGAGAACTTCATCTCCAGATACTCTCCATTATATCTTCTTATTTATTTTCTTGATACCAATGATCATTGTAAATACCTTCTTTTTGTAGTATTTACTCGTTTATTATCTATCTCCTCCTTTGCAAGATCCACAAAGGAGTTCTTGCTCCTATTTTCCGATTCCCAACATCTTCCAAAAAGTTGATAGTCATGATGTAAATTAATGAGTTGTATCATTATTTTTTAAGTCAGACATATTGGCTATGATATGCATAACTATACAGGGTTTTCTGTATGCTTCTTAAATATACTGCCTTTTACTTTTGCCTCAGTTCAGTTCAGTTGCATCTGACTCTTTGCGACCCCAAGAATCGCAGCACGCCAGGCCTCCCTGTCCATCACCATCTCCCGGAGTTCACTCAGACTCACGTCCATCGAGTCGGTGATGCCATCCAGCCATCTCATCCTCTGTTGTCCCCTTCTCCTCCTGCCCCCAATCCCTCCCAGCATCAGAGTCTTTTCCAATGAGTCAACTCTTCGCATGAGGTAGCCAAAGTACTGGAGTTTCAGCTTTAGCATCATTCTTTTCCAAAGAAATCCCAGGGCTGATCTCCTTTAGATTGGATTAGTTGGATCTCCTTGCAGTCCAAGGGACTCTCAAGAGTCTTCTCCAACACCTAGTGATATTTTATTTTCCTGGAGCAGAATACTGGTAAATAGACACCCTTACATTGTTTTTCAAGATCAAAAGACACTTATGAAATCTACCAAGGAAGAAAATTAACTTCTGATGTTTACATTTTCCCCAATTTCTATTATGTACCTTAGACACAAATATGTTTTAAGCATTCTAATGAAAACTTTAAATTCATCAACATCTTTGCTGAAATCCCCAAAAAACAATTATTCACCCTCCAGGTGCAGGTAAAATGCATGAAAGATTAGATATAAAAGCAAAAACTATAAATATTATGTCAGTGAAATTAAAAAGTAAGTCATGAAGAAACAAACATCATGACCAATAAATACCCATAAATCAAAAGGAAACATAAAGCTTGCAATTCTGTGGCAGAGTACTATATTCAGATTTAAACACTGCCTTTATTTAACGTAGGATAATTTCAAATAGATTTATATATTTACATTTATAGCATATGATCAGGAAAGGAAAACACTAATTCCATAGACGCAGCTTAAAATTAGGTCACAGTGAGACATTTGATGGACAGCTTTGGTGTGCCCACTGTTATTAGTATTAATTTCTACAGACCAAGAGATTTTTCATGTCAGTCAAAATTCTTGACAACTCTAATTTTTTAAAAAAGCCTTTAGATAATAGTAGAGCATCTGCAAATCACACTGTATTTGCTAAAGAAATCAATGAAGTACTCTATTTACTATAGCTTTATATTTCTACATTATCAGCAAAAGACTGAATATCTATATATTATAAATTATTAATTAAACTCAATCATTTAATAAATTTACCTTAAGTCTCTTCTGAACAGCATTCAGGTAACAAGGTAAATAATATATTGCTCCAATTTTTTAGTTTAACTGCTCAAGATCAAAATTAAATTTTATTCCAATTATTTTAAATGAGAGGCTTTTGTATCAAGTTATTTCATAGTTAAAAAACTACACTAGACTATATATACATACAACTCTGTGTATGTGTGTGCACATGTAAATGTAGTTAAAATTTAGAATTTAACGTGATTTGATAACAGTACATTTTCTCAAAAGGTACATTATTCCACTCATCAAGAAGAATATGAACTGTTCACCTTTAAAAAGTACTTATCTTTTATTATTGCTTCCCAATCAAGGGAAATACTCCCAACTTGCAGCAAAGCTAGGTTTGATTAAAAACAGAGAAAGTTTTCAGTACTTTAGCTTGGTTACAAAGAAGAAAAATAGAAAGATTAAAACAGAATACAATTAAGAGCAGAGGATAATACATATTGACATGGTGGTAAAAGTAGACTAGAGATTTTATGTTTAATGTTTCTATATATAGACTTGACCTTTAATAAGTGAACTCAGAGTAGTAAAGGTAAGGGGAAAAAACAGATCTAAACAGCAACAACAAGAAAAACCAAAAATGTTCCTTTTGCATCATATTTAGAATTTTCCTACTCTTTTAAAGACTTGTTAATCAGCCAAGTCAAATTCCAAAGGCCATTTAGGTTTTGACTTAGAGGCAAGGAGAGAATCTGGTATCCAAGGGACAAAAAAAAATGCTTTTTTAAAAAATTTGGCAACCACAAATGACTTCTTATTGAGCTAAAAAAAAAAATCATTTAATACTTTTGCCACGTGCAAGACTCCCTCACATGTTGCCTCCACTTACCTGCCTATCTATAAAACTGATGCCAACTACCTGAGAACTACTACTCTATCTCTTCAACAAGGCATTTACTTTTTTATAACATAGTACTTGGAAACCAATCAAGCATTGGAAAAAAGCAGCATATTTAACATGTTCTTTGCCCTGTAAGTTTGATTACGGTAAAAATTCATAGACTCTTAGATTTTTAAATACCATTTTAATAAACAAAATGTATTTGGACGTAATACCAAGCACAAAAATGTAAAAATCATAATTCCTCAAAGTATAAACTCTGTGTTAGGTTCTTCAGTCGTGTCCTCTTTTGCAACCCTATGAACTGCAGCCCGCCAGACTCCTCTGTCCATGGGATTTTCCTGAGAAGAATACTGGAGTGGGTTGCCATGACCTCTTCCAGGGGATCTTCCTGATCCAGGGATCAAACCCGTGTGCCCTGCAGCTCCTGCACTGCAGGTGGATTCTTTACCACTGAGACACCAGGGAAGTCCATAAACTGAAGGGTTATTAAATATTTAACACTGCTTACCTCGTGGATACTTTATAAGAACCAACCAAATTAATGATAATCCAACTGTACTTTGTAATTTAATTTCATTCTTTCTGCTCCTGTATTTACCACATCACATCTGGCCTACTATAATGCTTTCTTGATCTCTCTGCCATCTGACTTCTCTTCCCTTTCCAATACAAACTGGATTCCACAGGATTCCATAGGAGTTCCACAGAATCCTTCTCTGGAACTGAAAATGCCAATTGCAAGCTATTTTTAGTGGCTCTTTCCTGTTCACACATTCCAGTATAAGACAGCTCCATAGCCTACACACATTTTAAGTGCAAAACACACATCAATAAATGGATGCAAAATCAAGATCTCTAGGGAAACCTTCACTACCATTTGCTTAGTTAAAAATCATATCCTTATGACTATTTAAAACATTCCTCACAGTTCCAATTCTCAACTCTTCCCCCACACCAAAGTTTCTTACCATCACTTTGCCAGTAACTTTTATTTAATAATGAGCTTTGACTTCTAACTTTACTGGGAAGATGAAGGCCATGCCAGAAAGACATTTCGACTGCCCTCTGTACTACTGTAAACATTTTTTTTGTTTTTAATAGTTTCACCTATCTGGTCCTTTTTCTCTAAGGCAGAAAGTCCTTTCCCATTCTAACACCAAAGATTTCATTTCTTCTTTATCTATGTTTCTCCAACAATCATCCACTCTAGGAAATTTACTCTGTCCTTGTACATTGGGTCCTAGCCCAACAAATAAGTTCCTGTTTTCACTGCTTTAATTACTCTCACAAGGCTGCCCTTCCCACAGAGCATTACTGTCTTTTCTTTTCTCAATTTCTAGGAACTTAATATCTTTGTTTCATTTCCTCATTGCTCACCATAGCCCTTGAAATTCTATTTCTTTCTCTGGAAGATTCAACTTAGAGATGTTTTTAAAAACATGAATGTCTGTTAATTAAATCATCAAAATTGAGCTACATTTTTTTTCTTGGAAGTGCTTGACAGAGCTTACTACTCGACTCCTGGGAACCCATGACATGAAATTTGTTTTCGTCAAATCTTTCAGTGCTTCCTCACAAGCTCCTTCATTTCATCTACACTCTAATTCGGGCTGTTTACCTCATGCTCACCTTTAAACAGTTCTTCTATTCCCATAGGTCAACCATCACTTTTACGTGAGTGAATTTCAAAGCTCTGTCACCAGAAGATGATAACACCACTTCAAATTCAACCCGTCTTGAAACATATCCACCTGGTTGAGATCTGCTTCTGTTGGTGTTTTTCAGATCTGAATTTGGGACTCATTGACTCCTTCTTACCTGATACTTTCTCGGATTCTTATACACACACACACGCATCCTTCTCTTTCTATTCTCTCTTTCATTTACTCTTTAAGCTTGAAAAGAACAATAACCTTTCAACTGGTTATTTTTCATCTAGTCTACTGTTCAGTGGTTTTTAAGTACAAACGTGCATGAGAATCATCTAAGGAATATTTGCAGGAATATCAATGATAGGTTAGATTATAGTCTCAAAGACTCTGATTTACTGATTCTAGGGTGTGGCCAAGAAGACATATTTTGAAAAAGTTCCCTAAGTGTTTCAGATGCATCCTTTCTGTTAAGAACAACTGCCCATATAAGATACATCTTTTTCAAATTAACTTTCTATGCGATCAATTTGAACACAACTTTTTTGTTCAAATACTTCCATGGCTCCCCACTGTACATGGGTTCCAGATATATCTCTCTACTCTATTATCTACCTTTTCAAATGCTTTTCTGTGCTCCTGAAAAATCTGAATCCTTTCTCCACATGTCCAAATACTATGCATATTAACTGCTTCCTCCTCTACTAACACCACTGGAAGAGCCCCAATACAAATGAGTTCCCTCCTAGACCTCTATTGTGTATATCCTCTTACAGCACCATCACTGGATCCTGTTTTTACTTACTGATATACATGATTCATTACCTTGAATGCACTATAATGTCTTTAAACATAGGAGACACTCTTGAACAATTAAACAGAAATGAGTATCAGCAAAACTATTTTCCCTCTCACATTATTTGCATTGGCTTTTCTAGAACAAAGGTAAATTATATATTACTTACAGGCTGATCCTGACCAGAGATCTCACCTGAGGCTTCTGGTCCAACATAGAAATTCTCCTGAGACTTAGGAATGCTAATATCTAACTTATCCCTGGAGGATGCATAGAAAGAAGAACCTCTAGATTATCTGCTCTGATCAAGGTTCCAAAAGTATGAATTGTCGCTCCCTAAATTTTATTCTGGGGCTGTCAATTTTTTATTTTCTTCCTCAAAGTCAAATTTGGAGGGAGAAAAATTAGAGGCAATTTTTCCCTCCACTTTAACTACACAAAACTAGTAAAAACACAATTATTGTTGCAGATCATACTTTAAACTTTTACATGTCTGTGTATATGTATTTAAGTTCATAATTATGTACATTTTTTCTTCCCATTCCCTCAAGTAGGGCTGAAAGAAACAAGGTCATTTCCCAAAGAAGAGATTATGTGTATCTCTCAGAAATGTGGTGTTTTTAAAGTTTTAATTTTGAAATAGAGACTCACAGAAAGCTACCAAAAAAAAATTAGTAGACATGTCCCATGTACCCTCCATCCAGCTTGTCTTCGATAACATTTATACAACTCTAATACAATATACCAACCAGGAAACTGACAATCTACAGACCTTATTTAGATTTCATCAGTTTTTATATGCATTTGTGTTGTGTGTAGGCACATATGGTTTAAAGCAATTTTATCACATTCATGAAACCACCATTAATGTGGCATTCTTAAGTAGTAACTATCACTTAAATCAAATTTTATCAAATTGATAACAGGCTTAAAAATCACAGATTAAGTGTATTTTTTGGTCTCAGAAAATAGAACTTTGATACATTACACAAAACACAGAAACTGAATAGGTATAATGAATCCAAAGTAGAAATGTATTCTGGTTTAAAATAAGCTAGGAAATATATTTAAGTCAAAACTTCTTGAAAATTTTAAGTTGTATGCTTGAATAAAGTTCAACTACCAAAAAACAACACATTTGGGCTATACTGTCCAAACAGAACTACCTTTGCTAAAGTACTCCATATTATTTATTAGATTCTATTAAAGATTTGGTCCAAGAAATAATCACATGGAAACTATTTAAGCAACTTTTGTAGAACTGTTATTGAAGGTGCTATCTGCGTATTTTAAGAGGAATGTGTACAGAATCATCTAGGGAGCTAATGATATTCTGATGATAAATCTCTTCTTGCATTTGTCTCAACAGTTTTCTGTTTGAAGACCTACAAAATTTCTCTTTAGCACAGCTAAAAAATTATATAGTATATCAAGTTTTTCCCCTTGGCAAATGAGAAGCTCAAATTAAATTAGTGCTCCTTATAGTAAGCATATTATCCCTGATTCTTACTAGATTTATCTTTGCCTGTCTTTATGCAGCTTCTGTTCTTTTTATCTTTATTTTAAATATCCTATGTACATTAGTGTACATATGTCACAGCATACTTTTTAGAAATAATGTTATTGAATGAATGTTTGAGTCCCCCTAAAATTCATATAACTGATATTCCAACCCCTGAAATGATATTAGGAGGTAATTAGGTCATTCAGGTAAGGCCTGCATGAAGAGACAGGAGAGTTTGCTTTCTCTCTCTCTCCTTTCTCTGTGAAGATACAGTGAAAAAAAGGCTATCGGCAAACCAGGAGTGTCTTCACCAGATACTGAATCTACTGCTGCCTTGGTCCTGTGTAGATTTCCCAGCCTCCAAAACTGAGAAATAAACACTGGTTGTTTAAGCCACTCAGTCAATGGTATTTTGTTATAGCAGCCCAAACTGAACAAGACAAATGACTATATGCAAATGCTACATATTCCCTTTGCACAGCAGTTCATAATTTATATTGTACATCTATATGTAAATCTCATTTAATCCATTCAACAGCCCACTTTTCCAATGAGGAAACTAAAATTCAGAAAGATCAAATGACAACTTAGTAAATGGTACATCTGGAAATCTTATCAATCTGTAATATTTCCCTTCCAGAGAGCATATTAAAATTTTACTTTTTTATAATCTTATTAACTTAAAAATAAACTATATTTTATAAACAATGCACTATTTGCTTAATTTCTAAAAAAAGGCTCCAATCACTACTCCATTCATCCACTGATCTTCATTCTGATAAAAAACCACATATTTAGTGTGTACTCTGTAACTGTCCACAAGTTTATTCCTTTATGCAATTTATTTTCTCCACCATATTTAAAACTCTTTAATGGCATGAACCTTTTATAGAGCTTATGATAGTATAACAAAACATTATCTATCTCTAACTACTATATATTTAGGACATCTTTACAATGGAGGATTTTCATGTGATAATAGCCATAACCACTGTCTCTTTAAAACTAACAGCTGCCTACAGTTATTTCTTCTTAAATACATGATGCACTTTGATAATAAATTCATTAAAAATATAACATAATTGATAAAAGCTGAAAAGTCTTATTTTAAAACTTGTTGTTTGATAATTCTACTCTAAAACTGAATACCAAAAAAAAAAAGTAGGACAAACATATAGACCTGCAACACTTTAATAAAATAATCAAATATTTAACCTAATTTATATCAGTGAAATAAAAATTTATTTTAAATGCAAGACATAAATATTAGTTCCATGTTGACTATAACTGCTGTAAATATACCCTAACTATTTAGACATTTCAAAGCATGTTTGTATTATTCTTATCTAACCAATTTACATTATAAAATATTACAGAGTTACTGCTATTTTTCAGCATTTTCAGTTAGAATAACAGAATTTTTCTTTATTCCTTATACAGAAATAGTATAGTATAGTTAGAATCACTAACATACAAATAGGTCCACACATGTATTGAATACTTGGGCACCCTTTCCTTTTTATACTTCTTGAAGTCATTGAAATAAACTATATTTAGTTCACTTCATAAATACTAGCTTCAGCAAGCCTGATTACCACTTCTGCTGCTGCAACTAAGTTGCTTCAGTAGTGTCCAACTCTTTGCGACCCCATGAACTCCTGCCAGGCTCCTCTGCTCATGGGATTTCCCCGTGGGTTGCCATTTCCTTCTCCAGATTACCACCTCAGTTTGGTACATGTTCAGTGAGCAAGAATTTAAGTTTCTTTACATCAAATAAGATAGCATATGATACAAGCTTCTTAACTGTGCACATTTCTAATAATAGGACTAATTATATAATCACAAGCATTAATTTTATTTCTATAAAGAGGTATATTTATTTAATTTTAATATATATTATATGCAAGACATATAGGAGATGTGGGTTCGGTTCCTGGGTTGAGAAGATCCTCTGGGAAATGGCAACACACTCCAGCATTAGTGCCTGGAAAATCCCATGGACAGAGGAACCTGGTGGGCTACAGTCCATAGGGTTGCAAAGAGGTGGACACAACTGAGTATGCACGTATGCACGCATAATTTGAATTGCATATTATTCTTTCTCTGGTATACAAAGGGTGCAAATATTTAATTTCATGCAATCATATTCTTTTAGCCTATACTAAATAACTTTTTTAACCAGTATTTCCAGTATCAATTATTTACTGACCTCAAGCAGTAAAATCTACAAACAGAAAGCTGAGCCTCTAGTCTCTAATTTATCCCTGCAAATTATAAACACTGAGTGGGAATTCAACATGAAGCTCTTCAATACTGTATGAACAATTTTAAACATACAAAGATATATACACAAAACTAATCATTACAAGAAGGAAATACCACAAAGATGGCCAGTTAAGAAGAAAGAGCTCATTTTTTTCCGTAACACTTTTGAGAGAAATGTGTAATTAAATAAGCCAAAGGTATGAATTTCTGAGATTCAAGATTACTTTTCTTTATTTAAAATCACACCCCCTAGCGTATTCCATCAAAGCTTTGCTGACTTCTTTCCAAATTAAAATATAATTTTTTTCTCTTCTTTGATCTAAAAGGTGTTAAACTTCTTATAAAAAGAGTACTTTTGGCAAAGTTACAGGTAAAAGAATTTTTAAAAATGTTGCTTATATCAGAAGTCTGTTTGTATACTTGGAAAGAGAAATCCATAAATGCCTTGGCAGTTCTCTAGAAGCACAAGAAAAAGACTAAGCATTTTAAATGAAAAATGTTCCCACTCAGTGACTCTTTCATCTCTACATCCAAGAGAGAGACTGGGATTCAAGAGACAGACTGGGATTCAAAAAGTTCATCAGCAACAAAGCCTCACTCTGTCCCATTTAGCAGATCTATAAGTCTATTACCTGATGTTAGCATTATATAAGACAGTTTCCTTCCATTAGGAAGAGCTCCTAAAATGGGCACTGTCAAAACTGGTAAAACTGAAATCTGACCTACTTTTTTCAAAAGATGGCCATGAATTTTGTGGTAAGTGTAATTCTTTTTACAGTTAGAGCTCTTCTTTAAAAAAGAAAAAACTTTTAACTGAAATATGCTAGCAAATGCCTTATGTTTTAACTATCAAATAAAAATCTATAAATATGCACACATTGCTTAAGCTTTTATCTCTAATACTGAATTTCCTATGTTACTTTATTTATACATTGAGTTTAATATGTATTGTAGGCCCAATAAAATTCTAAATAAACCCACATTAAAAGATTATTCATTTGGAATACACTTGTAAAACAAGAATAAACTGACCAGTCCTATGGCTAAGTTTGATAAAATACACATGTAAATTTTAAATCACATGTTATTTGTAAGAAGAACATTCCTTTACTATACAAGGCTGTCATTTATAGTTGTCTATTCTCCTTTTAGGAATGAAGTATTACATTATTAAGAAGGAAGAAGGTTAATTAATTCATTAAAATAGAAGTTATTCAATACTCTTTAAAAAGATAAATCTAATTTCTTAGTTCTTTCAAACTCCCAATTGTCATAAAATGTCATTGGATTTTAATTAAATTAAAAAATCAACCACATAGCATCACATTTCTAGACTTTGTTATCATTCTCATAATTAAAGGGCCCTTCTCTTCCTACAACTATTCTGGAGAACCACTGATAAGTTTACAGAGATTTAATTTCAAATAAAAGGATAAGAAAGCTTATAGTATTATGGAAGTTATATGCTTAAGATAGCATGGCACAGTGAACACATTTTACCACATGATTTACAGTGATAAACTGTAAAGAAATAACTTTTTGTATTTATTCATTTTAAGACTACTAACTTCATTTTCCTTAAAGAAGATCTAAAACTATAAAAATTAGTCTGTATTCACTATGCTTAATTTTCTATTCAGCTATAATTTTCATTGAATTAAATGCAAATAAAGTGGTTATATTCACAAATAAATGAAACAAAAAAATTAACTTTATAGCCTAAAGCATAGCCACAGACTTTATAGACAGCATACCTTGTAAGAACAGAGTAAACGGATATGACAAACAGAATTATAATGGACTTCAGTTTCATCAAAAATGATAATCTTATTAACTAGACATTTATTACCCTAACTTCAAGGTTCTTTAGAGTACACAGAAAATAAAATTACTCTGTGCCCATAAAAATCATAGCAAGATGAGACAATAGATCACTATGGGTATTTCTTCCATTGTGCCAATGTTAAGTAAAACTCTAGAACAAGAGTACTCAAAACAGATTAATTCCTATGATGTTCAAGCAATGCATAATTCAAGACTATCTAAACTGAACAAAGATTAAAGAATACTTGATAGCCTTAAAATCTAGTAACAAACACAGAAGAATAAAAAGAATAATGATTGTGCTCCAAATAGCTGCAATCAATCTTTACCTATTATTCTGCAGTGGTCTATTAAATGCATATTGTTAAAATTAATCATATAAAATACAGATTCATTGTTGAAAGGTAGTATTATAAACTATGGTGTTTAATAAAAACTCTAAATGTGAAAGCATAAAGTCATAAACATAGATTCTGTAAACAAAGCTAATACCCTAGGATAAGTAAGAACTGGAATAAAGGCAAAGTAAGGTCAATCTATAAGCAATATTGGGGACTCAAATTCTCCAATTAAAATTCATAATAAAAGATATCTATGTCCTCAGCTATAACATGATATTTCAGAAAAAGTAAGAAAAAAATAAATGAGACTAGCCTTATCACTACTGCTACAGAGAAGTTACAACTGAAACCTATGGTTTCAATCTTTTTTTTGTATCTTTCTTTTATCATAAATAAATATGTTTGTGACTTTATTGAATTAAATAAATTCTTAGGAAATGCTAAAAGTGTTTAAAAATGTGTTTTTGTTTCAGAAAATAGAAATCAAAGGAAAATCAGGATAAGTCTAATTAAATTGACTATACTCAAAATTTTTCTTCTGTATTTCGTTTGCATATATATGGGAAGAAAAGGTGGAAAATGTAAAAATTTTGCAGTATCTATACTCATACCCAAGTTCTTGCTTTCTCTTTGCCTAGTAGGAACAGTAATATTGTATAAAGTGGTGAGGATGACAATGACATTATGACAAATAGGAATGGAGTCAATGCAAGATGCAATAAACCAATCTAGCTCTTGAAAGATAATGGTTTTTATGAATGGCTTTACGAATTGCAGGAATTAAAATGTATTTGGATAGACTTAGAAATTAAAAAACATGTTCCGAAGCATTCTCATCCAGAGATGGTAGTTCATAAAGCCTAAGTGAAAAGATATTTTTTCCCTAAAATTAAAAGCTCCAAAACTTAGAAATTTACTTACTTTCTTCTGAAAATATCATTTGTGAAATCACACACACAAAAAAAGAATTCATGTCGGATAAGTCTTAGTTTAGAATACTATGGCCCAAATTTCCATCAATTCAGTTTCATAAGCAGAACTAAGTCATACTGCCCCCACGTTAATGTCTTCGGCTAGAAGAGATAGTGCTAACACTCAACGCGGAATTATTACAAAAGTCATGACTCTTAAACAAAAGTTTGTAAGTGTACCACTGTTACGTCAGCACTTACGGCTATCATAACATATGTTTCCTAGAGCCCTGCCCGTTTGAAGCAGCACTTCCTGGTCTTTGCTATTTAGCAGCTGCACCAGTGGTGAAATCAATCCAGCATCCACACATGGAATTCGCATAAATTCTGAAAATAAGAGATATGGTTAATTAAAAAATAAACATTCACAATTACATAGACAACTTTCCTTAATTAAATATTTACGTACTATTAATACTACTAAAATGTTTACAATGGCTTGCTATTTGAAGAGTACACCGCTGTCCAAAAGTACTATTACAACCCTTCTAAATATTTCATGAAATAAGTATACAAAAATGAATGGGATCATATTTGTCTTGCTGATAGCCTCTACCATAAACCAAAACAATTTTTTATTAACTTTCATTATCCTAATTTATCACTGTTTTCTTAACTGCATGTTATAAGAGGAGAAAGAGGAGGAGGAGAATAAGATCTCAAGTTTTTACTTGCTTTTACAACTTCACTTATTAGCACTGTAGACCCAAAATAGCACCTAGTTTCAGAAATATATTTTTGTTATTATTATTAATAGATACTTTAAGAGTACAATTCTAAAAAGGAAGAAATATTCATGGACACTTTCTCTTCTGCTTATTTTTTCTTTGCCCCAAATTCATCTTAAATCTGTTATCTAGAGGAATACTTACTTTAAAAAGTATCAAATTTCTTACTGTAACTTATGGTCATAGCTATGCTCCCACATTAAACTTGTACCTGGAACTTCTTAATAATCCTCTGGTGTATGAACATCAGCACCCAGTCAGTTACATCAATTTTTAGGGGATATTTTTGGAAATAAAAATGTAAACAAAATTATATTTTATAATTAGTCAAAATCTAACAACTATATGCTAATATTTCTCTTCTGTTGTTATGTAACATGCATAGTAGAGTAATGATGACCCTGTCAACTTCTAATTTTTTTTCTCCAGGTCACACAATTTTCTTTCATTGTCAAGTTTCTAACAGGAAGAAATCTAAGCCCAGTTGGGTCATGTTGCATTTCTGAAGATATTTATTTTAAAAAGAAGACTCTAATCTACTTTCTCAGCCAGTCACTTAAAAAACAGCAACAATAATGTGGTGGTTAAGCAATAAACAACCATTTAAATTGGGTCCCATTTATTTTAACCAGCAGGGATTAGTGACAGGCCCTTAACAAGCCTCTAATTAAAAGTATAAATGCTACTAATTATGTCTCTAAAACAGAGCTGTCATCTACTAAAGTGTTACTAGAAGCAAGCTTGAGCAGCAGAATTATCATGAAACTGACAAACTATTATGAGGACTGATATTACTCAGTGAGATCATATAGGAATGGCAATACATTTCAAAATCAGCTATTCAAAATTTCTCAATCTATGTTATGTGTGTGTGCTCATTCTTAAGAAAAAAAGCTTAAAGATAAAAACCAATTTCTGGAAATTATACTGTGTTTCTAATGAAGTTAAAAATAAACTACTTGATATAAAAATCAAGCTACCTTGCACCTAAGAAGAATTTAGATAGTGGCTGGTCTAGGTTAACAATGTCTGGAGGGGTTTCATTCTCAAACCAGATCTGCCTCAAGAGTTCTTTGTTGTCCCAAGGTAATTATCTATTCAGAGCAGTTCAAATCTGCTTGAAGTACATGAAATACTCCTAGAACCACTAGGAATCTCTCAACATTTATGACCAGCTCAAATCCAAGGCAGAGCATAGTGATTATAACCATAGTAGCTTAGATGTACATGCAAACAACAGATGATCAGTTTTCATTAACAACCAAAATAATGATTTACCAATATAGAACCTCACTGAAATTAAAAATATATTTTGAGCACCTCTAAACAAATGAAACCTGCAAACAAACATGGACAGACATGAGAGCTGAACCATAAAGGAGGCTGAGGGCTGAAGTTTTAATGCTTTCAAACTGTGGTGCTGGAGAAGACTCTTCCGAGTCCCTTGGACAGTAAGGAGAACAAACCAGTTAATTCTCTAAAGGAAATCAGTCCTGAATATTCACTGGAAGGACTGATGCTAAAGCTGAAGTTCTAATACTCTGGCCACCAGATGTGAAGAGCTGACTCACTGGAAAAGACCCTGATGCTGGGAAAGATTGAGGGCAGGAGGAGATGGGGGCGACAGAGGATGAGATGGCTGGATGGCATCACCGACTCAATGGACATGGGTTTGAGCAAACTCTGGGAGACAGTGAAGGACAGGGAAGCCTAGCATGCTGAAGTCTGTGGGGTTGCAAAGAGTACGACACAGCGACTAAACAACAACAAAACAAATTTAAAAATTTCATGGCAATTCTTTTTGGTAACACACACATGAACAAGCTGTTTTACTGGACCAAAAATAACATATACTGGTACTTTACAATGCCACCTGCATAGTGATTACACAATATATAAAATTGTGTAAAACTGAGACCAGAATTTTAAAGTTTCTTCTTTTTAAAGTATAATATATGCAACTTACTAAAATAAAAAGACTAAAAATAATATCAAACTTTGAGAAATAGAGGCATACTAATGCTATTGCATTTAGCATGGCCTTCCTTTATGTTTAAAAACTGCTTTAAGAAGTCAGTGTTTTTAACAATGAAAAATCAGAAAGAGAAGTTAAGAAACTAATCCTATTCACCACTGCAACAAAAAGAATATGATACCTAGGGAAAAACCTAGAGACAAAAGACCTGTATGCAGAAAAGTGTAAGACACTGATGAAAGAAATCAAAGATGACACAAACAGATGGAAAATACACCGTGTTTTTGGAAGAATCAATATTGTCAAAATGACTACACAACCCAGAGGAATCTACAGATTCAGTGCAATCCCTATCAAACTACCAATGGTATTTTTCACAGAACTAGAACAAAAAATTTCACAATTTGCATGGAAACACAAAAGGCCCTGAATAGCCAAAGCAGTCTTGAGAAAAAAGAATGGAACTGGAGGAATCAACCTTCCTAGCTTCAGACTATACAGCAAAACTACAGTCATTAAGACAGAACAGGAGTGGCACAAAAATAGAAATATAGCCCAATGGAACAAGACAGAAAGCCCAGAGATAAACCTATACACCTATGGGCACCTTATTTTTTCACAAAGGAGGCAAGAATATACAATAGAAAAAAGACAATCTCTTCAATAAGGGGTGCTGGGAAAACTGGACAGATAACCTGTAAAAGAATAAAACTAGAACACTTTATAACACTGTACACAAAAATCAACTCAAAATAGATTAAAGATTTAAATTTAAGGCCAGAAATTATAAAGCTCTTAGAGGAAAACATAAGCAATATACTCTTTGACATACATCACAGCAAGATCCTCTTTGACTCACCTCATAGAGTAATGGAAATAAAAACAAAAGTAAACAAATGGGACTTAATTAAACTTAAAACATTTTTGCAAAATGCACAGCAAAGGAAACAATAAACAAGATTAAAAGACAACCCTCAGAATGGGAGAAAATAACTGCAAAGGAAACAACTGACAAAAGATTAATCTCCAAAATACACAAGCGGCTCATGCACCTCAAAACCAGAAAGGCAAATGACCCAATCAAAAATGGGTAGAAGACCTAAACAGACATTTCTCCAAAGAAGACATACAGAAGGACAAACATGAAAAGATAGTCAACATCCCTCGCTATTAGAGAAATGCCAATCAAAACTACAATGAAGTATCACCTCACACTGGTTAGAACAGCCATCATTTAAAAAATCTACAAACAATAAATCCTGAAGAGGATGTGCAGAAAAGGAAACCCTCTTGCACTGGTGGGGATGTAAACTGACACAGCCACTATGGAGAACAGTGTGGAGATTCCTTAAAAAACTAGGAATAAAATTACCATATGACTCAACAATCCCACAACTGGGAATATACCCTGAGAAAACCATAACTGAAAGAGATGCAGGTACCTCAATATTTGCTGCAGCATTTTTTACAATAACTAGGACATGGAAGCAACCTAGATGTCCACTGACAGATAAATGGATACAGAAATTGTGGTACATACATACAATGGAATATTACTTAGCTATAAAAAAAGAATGCATTTGAGTCAGTCCTAATGAGGTAGATGAACCTGGAGCCTATTGTACAGTGAAGTCAGTCAGAAACAGAAAGACAAATATTGTCTATTAATGCATGTGTATGGCATCTAGAAGGATGGTACTGATGAACCTAGGGCAGCAGTGGAGACGCCAATGGACACAGTGGGAGCAGGAGAGGGTGGGGTGGACTGAGAGAGTAGCAGGAAGCACACACATTCCCATATGCAAGACAGACAGCAAGTGGGAATGTGCTGTGGGGCAGCGGCAGCCCACAAGATGCTGGACATGACTGAGTGACTAAGCCTGCAGACAGGGAGCTCAACCCAGTGCTTTCTGACCACCTAGGAGGGTGAGAAATGGAAGGAAGGATTCAGAGGGAAAGGATGTATGTGTACCTGTGGCTGATTCATATTGATGTATAGCAGAAACCAGTAAAGTAATTCTAAAGTTTAAAAGTTAAAAAAAAAATTTTTTTTAAGTCCGTGTTTTTCTTAAATTGACTGAACTAAAATCAGATACAAATATTTCTGCTACAAAATATCCCTGAAATATCTTCCAAAGCATCCCTTCCCCCTTGGATATAAACCATATATAACGGGATGGCTATTATATAATCCATGCTTTGAGGTTGTTTCTCCAGAGTATATTTACATGGACACTTAAGAAATAAATGCTTCTCATGAAGGTGAACTCAGAAAACATAGTATGTATTCCGACTGCACTGCTGCAGTCCAGTGCCATGTCGGTAGGTCAGACAAGAAAAAGTGAGCTTATCTGGATATAACATAAAACAACATACACACTGCAAAAGGTAAGGTCTCCTGGGACAACGAAGACGAATGACTCAGTGACAATTCAAGAATCCCATAACCAAAGTAATAAACGATTCAGGTACAGCAGGGACGAGCAGTGCTATTCTTTAACTCTACTCTGACAGAACGGAACAGCAAATGGGAAATGTATGAACAGAACGACTACAGCCATTTTAAACAATTACATGAAAAAAAGTTAATGGAAAGAAAAATAAAGAAATTTTTTTTAAAAAAAGGTCTAATCTACAAAATGGAAACATAAATTAATAAAACATACTGACAGGTAGGGTGTAAAACTGAAGATGTTCCCAGCAGAAAAGTTCTTGAGGAAAACCTCACCATTTTTGGCTATTTCTGCTATGACGTTAGCTACTTTGGCTGTGCAGGAGGACTGTGGAATCAACAGACTTGCAAACACTTGAAGTATTCCACTTCCTTGGATTTTTTCACTTGTTTCCATATCTGAAAGAGATACATACAAAGAGCTTCAGTGAACCTCTTCAACACTAACACTGACAAATACATCTACAGTAAATTCTTAAAGAATTTTCATCATCTATAGTAGAAATTATTTATATTAAAATATGTGTATTTATATAAAATTATCTTCAGTTCCACAAGCTGCTTTTATCTTCAGGTTTTTCCCTATGTGAAACACTTTTCAATACAATCTTTTGTAAACCTACAGTCAGATTACAAAGGAATCCTTTCTGAATATACCATTTGCATCCCAGACTTACTTTTCAATGTTATTTCCAATCCTGTCTATTCAGAGTAGGAATGCTTTATTTTCTACTTCCCTTGAGTTTCCCAATAGTGTATTATTATATACATATAAATTCTATGACTTCCAATAATGCTACAGCAATTAAAAGTGGCAATTACATGTGCGAAAAACTCACCTCATATCATTTTATGTGGAGTGACAGAAGAGACTATTCAGTTCCATATGATTACTGTGTTTCTCACATAACTTATTCAAAATACCACTAATGAAAAACGGAAGTAGTTTAGGCAGCAATAAGGCCATGGTATTCAGAATTCTGGGCTTCCCTGGTGGCTCAGCTGGTAAAGAGTCCACCTGCAATGCAGGAGCTGGGTTCAATCGCTGGGTTAGGAAGATCCCCTGGAGAAGGGAAAGGCTACCCACTCTAGTATTCCGGCCTGGAGAATTCCATGGATTATATAGTCCGTGGAGCTGCAAAGAGTTGGACACGACTGAGCGACTTTCACTTTCATTCAGAATTCTATATGGTTATATAGAAATTCAAGAGGCCTATTTCTTTTCTTTGTTTTCCGTCTTTGTTAAACTACAAATGAAGAGCCTTTGCATGAAACAAGGCCACTTCATGTAAAAAAGTATGACCTATTAAACAGTAACTGGAATGATGTACACCTGGAATAGTAACACCTGGAGAGATGATGGAAATAAAAGCTCAAGGAAACAAAATCTAAAATTACTATTTGAACAGTGAAGAGGAATGCCAAGTGTTTAAAAATAGGAAGTTATAAGGCTCATTAAAACATTCTGTTTAGGGGGCAATCCCAAGATGACAGAAGAATAAGACAGGGAAACCACTTTCTCCCCCGCAAATACATCAAAAGATCACCTGTATGTGGAGCAACTTTCACAAAACAACTTCTGAATGACGGCGGAGGACCCAGATACCAGAAAGGCAAACCAACCTCTTCAAAATGAAGGATCTGATCACTGGCTTGATGGCTCTCTTCCCTTTTGATTCTCCCTTTTCTCCCCTTAGTCACTTCTATTTCCCTCCTCTCTTCTTTATATAACTATGAATCGCTTTGGGTGTTCCTGGCTCTGGAAAGTCATTTCACCATTAACCTAGGGGTTTTGCCTTCTGTGCTGTTTGGAGGGAAGACTCTTGATGTTACCATAAGAGGGGGACCAAAACCAAGAGGCAGGAGGCTCAACTCCAGAACTTTGGACCATCACAGAACTCCTGACACTGGGGAACATTAATAGACGAAAGCCCACCCAAAAGCCTCCCATACCTACCCTGAGACCAAGCTCCACCCAAGAACAGCAAACTCCCATGCAAGACACCCCACGCCAATCTTCCAGCAAAACAGGAACACAACTCTGAACATTAAAAGACAGGCCGTCCAAAGCTATATTAAACTCACAGACTCCCCAAAACATTCTATTTGAATGTTGTTTCTATGTGTATCTTCTCAATATCTTTTATAGCCTTTGAATACACATATAAATAAAAGGACTCTAAAGATTTCTTGTTAAGTAAATGACAGCTGCTGTGATCAACAGAGTAGGAAATCATTTTTAATAATTTGAGAAAGTCTAAAAAATAATTATTTCTTTATAGTAATTGCTGATTGTTCAGCTCAGTGTTTTTCAAACTGTGTGTCCCAATCCATGAAGAACCCTGAAATCAATTTGGTGAATAAGGACCAGCAATTCCTTAAAAAGAGAAATAGAATTTACAATACCTACAACAAAAGAATAGAAAAAAATTTTGTTCATGCATAGTAAAGTAAAACACTGAGTTACACATGCATGTGTAACTGTATGTGCATGCTTACTGAATGCAAAATGTAGCCCTGATCATAGGTTCTGGTCAAAAAGCTAAACAGCAATGTTCTGTGCAACCCATGACTACCCAGGACTCTGGGTTAGAGAGCTTTAATAATCTTAACGTCATCAGGAGAAGCTAGAATTAACGGCTGAATCAATAGAAAATTACATGGAAAAATTTGTAAAATTTGAAACTTGTAAAAATTCCATGGATTTATTATCTTAAGAACATTCCTTTGCAAATACTGTAGTTATGTGTATGTTTATCCATCCAGTACAAAAGATCAAGTAATCAGGATTAGTTAATGTTGAAACTCCATCCATGCATTTCCTTTTTCTACCATAGGCCTAGTACACTTTAAAGCAGCTAATACCATTTTGGTTTCTTACATTTTATGTTCTGTAATAAAAAGGATTATTTTGGAGATACTTTAAAACAACGTTTTTTATTAGGTGAAAAAACAGAGGTCCAGAAAGATGAAGCAAACTTGCCTAAAGTCACCAATCATACTAATCATAGAGCATAAGGAGCAAATTCAGACTCAACTACACTAACAATTTAACGTGTGTCATCTGGCATCCATTGGTGCCATTCTTTACAACAGAAAACGTACTTAAGCATAAATCAATGAAATTTGTCTTTTTGTATGCTGTTACTCATTTCTCTCAATTCAGATTATTACAAACGTAGAGTTTGCATGATAAAATATAAACACAGCAGCTGTCCTTTCTTTCAGCAAGCCCATTTATAAAATACAATGTGCCTTTTCACTTTTGTTTCTGGGATTAAAAAATAAGTTTTTATGGTACCACCTGAAAATCTGACACCAAATTTCCATTAATTTATTTTTTTAAAGCAAGACATCAAAAGAAAAACTCAATTTGCCACGTTAAAATTCTTCCTTTTCTGACCATTGCTACCAAAAGATGTACAACCTTAGAACACTGGGGCAGACTGCCCCAGGGGTCATGTCCCACCATCTGCTGGTGCTGGGATGACAGCAAGAATCTGGCATCAGGCATGAATCATGATTAGATGTGAGGCTGAGGCATTTGTGTGTGTGGAGGCGAGGAGTTAACTGCAAATCACTCATGCATGTCTCATTTTAACTATAACTAAAAGAATGGCTTAACATCAGAGCTGATGTCAGAGGCAAGGGGAATAAAAGAAAACAATATAAAACTCTTGCACTCTGATGGATTTCCATGAATTACAATCCAAAGTATTGGAAGGATAGTTGTAATACAATGACTCAAGATTTGGGGATAGTATCTTTTTTAATACTATTGTCAGAAAAAATATAATCTGGTTTTTCATATAAATCTGATTTACCATTTAGAAAAACTGATAAGGAGTTCTATTTACTTGTTATCATGTGGATTTCTATGTAGGTCTAGAATTTAAATAAAACAGCTGGGAATTATCTTTTTTCATCTGGCATGAAAACAGAGAGTCAAATACTGCTTATTGTTAAACTGCCACTATCCAATAAATAATTACAAAGTTTCAGTCTCATTCCATGTATGCTTTCTACACTGGCATTCTACTCCATATTACAGTGTGTATCTGTGAACTAAACATTTTCTCTGATATCTGTGAACACCCTTGAAATGATTTTAAGAGAGTCAGTGAGTGTGGTGTATGCAGGTCTAAATGAATGGCTGATTGACTGCTTGCAAAAAAAAAAAAAAAAAAAAGCCGTGACCAGGAGTTCTAAAAAAAAAAAAGGCACACTTTTCATTATCTTTACCCAGACCACTACTGACACTGTAAATGCACTCCTTTTAAATGTTTGCAGGAATCGATCCAACTTCCCCCCTTCACATTTAGGTGCAGCCATAAAAATGTTTGAGTATGTCTACAAATTACAGGCAGCTGGCAGTCCTTGAATTTTGAAGGACCCAGATACGAAGGGCAACTGCTTCTCTAAAATAGTATCTGTGGGAGCCACAGCCATTACAGTGGCCTTGCAGTTGTGCAGGCACTCATTCTGGTCTTGGCAGTCGTATGTTCAGACTCCGCCTGACCTCCCGATGGCAAAAATGCAGCTTCGTTATGAAATTGCCAGAGTCAGAAAGGAAAAAAAAAAAAACCAACTAGGAATAGGGTCAGATAAGCTTGAAAGAAAAGTAAATCAAGAAGCCGGGCTACAATGCTATAGGGAGAGGAGAAGTTAAAGCACAACTCATAATGTCTCAAGGCGAAAGCCAGCAGAAGGCAGGGAACAGGTGGAATGGGAAGGACTCATAATTGAAGATATGGCTGGAGAAAGGCTCAAGTTCCCAACAAAGCTGCCACGTAAATACATTAAAATAATTGGCATTATAATTATATATCAAGAAGGGGTTTTCAGGTATGCTACTATCATAAGCTGAATTTATGATGTTACATTAGCATCTGCTTTCATGAGGATAAATTAATGAAAAGCATTTGATAACCAATTTACAGTAAACTCCAAGACAGAAAAACAAAAATAAAGACTGTTATTACTATGACTCTACTAGATTAAAAATGTACTTGGATTAGATTTATAGTATTGTTTACTTCTAGTTATAAGAACGATAGGAAACTCTTAGTTTCATTTACATGTCCAAGGATTCTTGTGACTGATTGTGAAGAGAAGACTCAGATTTGGGATTGACAGCAAGGACCAGGAACACGACTCAGGGGCCATGTGTATCCTTGTCTCTGGGGAACTATTTATTTCTCAAGGGACAGACTTTTAGAATAAGGTATAACAAGAGACCTGGCCCTGTGCCTGAGAAATCTGATTCAAATCCAAGGCTTCATTTACTACTACAAAGACAAGTCCCAAATTCTCTCTCCCTTCATCCAACTAAAACAAAGCATGTGCACTTGGATGTGGAATAAATACCTCAAGTTCAAACATTCCTCAAATCAATCCTCCTCTTTCGTTTCATTTTATTCTCCATAGCAGTTCATGGCAGGGAACCCAGCTAAGCCAGAAGCCCAAGAAGGATTATAAATTTTTCTCTTTTAATAAATGCCTTTCTACCACCCACGTTAATCAGACTGTAAGTTCCATAGATCCCATCTGATTAGCATCTTTTGCATCTATTCTTTACTTGTTAAATTCATGTTACTTCCAGTTCTCAATTCTGACCTTTATTAAATGCAACAGCCTCCTCAAGAGTCTCCCTAACTCTAGCCTCCCTCCATCTGTCATCTACACTGACTGCAGAATAAGCTTCTGGAAATACAAATTTTATGTCACTCCCCTACTTTAAATCTTTAAATGATCGTCTCTAACTTTTAAAGCACATCCATGATATTTTCCAACCATATCTCCTGATACTCCTCCACTGATATACTATATTCTTGCCACACTAAATTATAGAGATCCAAATTAACCATTTCATTTCATATCTTCTTACTACTTCCCTCTCTGAAATGCCACTCACCCCACGACTTTTAACTAATTCCTACACAGAGGTATAGTGTCCTCATTTAAAGGTACCTGACTGAAGGCTATTTGATCTTTTAAAGATACTATCATAAAAACTCATTTCTTAAAATAACTATGTGACATAGGCATGATAGACTGTTTCCTTCATACTACAAATAAGGTCATATGATTATACTGGAAAAGTAACAACAAACCAGTTTTTCTGATACCTAATCCTGGGCTCTTCCCACCACAAATGTTAATTTAGAAGATATATAGTACTAACAACACCTTGACCAGATTTGCCAAGTTATTATGTGATAAATATTTTTATTTAACGTATTTTGCAGAAATAAGAATTAAAGTAAAACAATTGAGTGAGAAAGGGATGCACAGTATTTTGAGACAGATAAACTGACTCAGTGATTGAAGGAGAGAAAGGGAACTGTGTACAGAGAAATTGAAACATTTAAAACAGATTTAAAACACCTAAGAAGAGTATGCTGGGTATAAGAAGATTAAAGGGCCTGACAAATGAGAAATTAGTGTTTCTAAAAGAAAATGGAAGTACATGGTGGGGAGGAGTTACAAAATGCTCTTTCACCGATGAGAAATTTTTCCTCCCCAACATGGATTTTAAGCAAATAAAAGGAATATGAAATGCAGGAGAGAAAAGGATAGATACAGTCATGAAAAGAAAGAGGGCAGAACAAAGACCTATTCGTACAATGACTCACCAACAGAGGTTTTACTAAAAGATTAAGTTGAGAGAGTCATTTTATAAAATTACAATAAATGATTTTTGACAGTCTTGCAGTCATTTCAATTCCAGAGATAATGTAAGCTGTGGGAGTTGGAGAAGTTATGTGTTTGGAAATCATCACTAGAATAAGTAGAGAGATTTGCTAGTTTTAACTATTTTCTTTAAAGTTATCACTAACTAGGTCAAAAGAAGTTGCTAAAAATTAAGCTATATAGTTAAAAAATGGAAGATGTTTACTGACAGAGTATATACCAAGAGGGACAATACTAATGAATGTGGTAAAAGCAGAGTATATAACTAGAACTGTTCAACTACAATTTCAGAGTGATTACTGAAAATATGGTCCCTAAAAATAAAGTAAATGTGGATTTCTCTACTTCATACTAAGAGAATAAGGATACTGTATAGCGAAACACAGTGAAGGAATCTTTTCAGTAGAAGATCCATCTCCATCCTCTTGTGAAATACCTTAGGGAACAATACAAAGTAAACAAAGTAAATACTTAGAGAACAATACAAAGTAAACAAAGCTAAAGAGGTTGGCATGTGTACATCACAGGGCAGAGTCTTCATTGATGGGATCCGTGACCTTACAAAAAGAGACCCCAGAGAGACGCCTTGCTTTTTCCACCATGTGAGGTTCTAGTGAAGACAGCCATCTATGAAACAGAAGGCAGGCCCTCACCAAAATCTTCTGGTGTCTTGGTCTTGGGCTTACCCGTCACCTCAACTGTGAGAAATACCACCCAGTCTAGGCTATTTTGTTACAGTGACCCAAGTGGACTAAGACACAGAGCATCAAAGTCCTTTCATAATTTGACCCCTATTCCCTTTCCAATTATCATCTCCAGCCCCTTCCCTGAATGGATCCTTTTTGCTAGTTACACCAAACTTTTTTCAGTTTCTGTTTGAACTAGGTTTCTTCCCTGTGAAACTGTCTATGTGGCTTCCATTGCTTGGGATGTTCTTCCCGTAGTCCTTGTGCCCTCACGTTACCTAGGTAAATACACTGTATTTTCAAAATCCAGCACTCCCTGTTCCTGCTTAATCAAATTCACCGCTCTTTCCCAATATTCACACACAATGCTGTCATTGTTTCCAAGGTGTCAGAGCCTATTGGTAGCTGAAGACGTGGAGTAGATGAGATTACCCACAGACGACGTATTTTTACTGAGTCCCTACTATATTGGGAGGATAAGCTAGAGGAAACAAATCATACCCTCAGTGAGCTGTCCAGTGAGAGAAAGAGAGATGTAAATACATTATCACAATTTAATGTGACTGATACCACCATGGAAGTTACACATAATGTATAATGGGTAGCAATCACAGCTCCATGAAGACCATGGAAATTTCCATAAATAAGGTTAACATTTAAGCTGTGTTTGGAAACCAATAAAGCATGTTCTCAGCAGAAAAAGGAGAAAAATACATTCTACAAAGAAGGAATATGAAAAACCACTACCAGCTAAGGCTGCTGCTGCTGCTGCTGCTGCTGCTAAGTCACTTCAGTCATGTCCGACTCTGTGCGACCCCATAGACGGCAGCCCACCAGGCTCCCCCGTCCCTGGCATTCTCCAGGCAAGAACACTGGAGTGGGTTGCCATTTCCTTCTCCAATGCATGAAAGTGAAAAGTGAAAGTGAAGTCGCTCAGTCGTGTCCGACCCTCAGCGACCCCATGGACTGCAGCCCACCAGGCTCCTCCGTCCATGGGATTTTCCAGGCAAGAGTGCTGGAGTGGGGTGCCATTGCCTTCTCTGAACAGCTAAGGCTAATGACCCTAAATTTTAATAGCATCATTTTGTACCACTGGGTGATTTTTTTTTTTTTTTTTGCCTGCTGCTAGAGGCTACCAAAATTAAGAAATGGGAAAGGTAGATAGGTGATACCATCAAAGGTTTGGGAAAAGGCAGGTAAAAGGAGAAAAATAAAAGAATATACCAACGCAACACCTATTTATCCATCAGAACCTAGGTGAAATGTTTATCTCTGTGACACTTTGAAAGACTCTTATAACTATGAATTGAGTCCAATTCTCTGAACACTTTGTAATCAACTCTATATAATGTGTTACACTGTATTAAAACTTATCTATTACTTGCCTATCCAATCTCTCCAGGGCAAGGTACCAACTAATGCATCAGATCAGATCAGATCAGTCGCTCAGTCATGTCCGACTCTTTGCGACCCCATGAATCGCAGCACGCCAGGCCTCCCTGACCATCACCAACTCCCGGAGTTCACTCAGACTCACGTCCATCGAGTCAGTGATGCCATCCAGCCATCTCATTCTCTGTCATCCCCTTCTCCTCCTGCCCCCAATCTCTCCCAGCATCAGAGTCTTTTCCAATGAATCAACTCTTCGCATGAGGTGGCCAAAGTACTGGAGTTTCAGCTTCAGCATCATTCCTTCCAAAGAAATCCCAGGGCTGATCTCCTTCAGAATGGACTGGTTGGATCTCCTTGCAGTCCAAGGGACTCTCAAGAGTCTTCTCCAATACCACAGTTCAAAAGCATCAATTCTTCGGCGCTCAGCCTTCTTCACAGTCCAACTCTCACAGCCATACATGACCACAGAAAAAACCATAGCCTTGACTAGACGAACCTTTGTTGGCAAAGTAATGTCTCTGCTTTTGAATATGCTATCTAGGTTGGTCATAACTTTCCTTCCAAGGAGTAAGCGTCTTTTAATTTCATGGCTGCAGTCACCATCTGTAGTGATTTTGGAGCCCAACTAATGCATGGTGGGACCCAATTAATGCCAGTTGAATAGAGCTGTCCAGTCTTTAAGGAATATATACTGAATAAAAAAGACAGACACAATTAATATACACTGAAATAAGTTCAACTAAAGGGATGTATTTCAATGTATATTGATTAGTCAAACTTATTTAATGTGTTTTTATATGTCTTTTTTATTCAGTTATAAACTCCTTAAAGTTTGACTAAAGGGATGTATCTGGGTTTCCCTGGTGTTCAGTAGTAAAAAATGCTAGAGACGTGGGTTTGATCTCTGGGCGAAGATCCCCTGGAGAAGAAAATGACAATCCACTCCAGTATTCCTGCGTGGAGAATCCCCATGGACAAAGGAGCATGGTGGGCTACAGTCCATGGGGTTGCAAAAGAGTAGGACACTATTTAGTGACTAAGCAACAAAAAAGGGAAGTATAAGCTGTCACAGAACACTAAAGATGGAGTAGGTGAGTTTTTATTAATGTCCTAGTTGATAATGTTTAAGATGAGTATTTATTAATGTTGTAGAAGTTCTAATTACTTTTAACAGAAAAGAGGATTGAGCTTATAAAGAGACTGTCTTGTATTTTAAGAATTCTCTCATGAAGAACAGAAATTTTTTTTAGTAGAATCACCAATCACAAGCTCCTGCAGAGACTGAACTTTTCACTTTGCATTAAGCTAATCAGGTCTTGGATTACATTTTTTCAAAAGCAAACATATGCAAAAATGTTCTTTAAACCTTCAGAAATCATTTTAGAAAATTATCTTGCCTTTATCTCATCCCTCCCACATGCACACATCAGAAAGAAAAGGTGATCAATCCATAACTAAGTTATTATGAGCAAAATCAAAACATTCTGTTTGCTTCTTTAGTACAAGGAGGAGAAAAGATGTCTAACACTGAAATATGGGAAGAGAAAATTACTAGCATCTAAATGAACTCACCCCAGAGAACACTGTGTGCTGAAACCTAGAATTTAAATCCAGATGTCTCTTAAAAAAAAAAAACCCACTACTTGGCCTTCTGGAGTTTAATTTTGGGGTTTATCACAAAGAATACTAAAAAGCAGGTCACGAAATCAACCTTAGCAAAAATCAACTATAGATTCCTTTGTGGAAAACTCTAAGGTTAAGGGCATCTCACTAGCAGTTATACACAACTATTATGCCACACAATTCACATTGATACATCAGTAGAATAGAGTCCACTCATGATGGTTACTTTTGTATGTCAATTTGATTGAGCCATGGTATCTGCGTATTCAGTTAAACATTACTCTGGATGTTTTCATAAGGGTGTTTTTGGATAGGCTTAACATTAAAATCTGTACACAGTAAGTCAAGCAGATTGCCTCCCAGTAATATAGGTAGACCTCATTTTATCTGTTTAGGGTTTGACCAGAACAAGGGGCTGACCATCTGGACCTCTTTCCCACACATGCCCTGGTGTAAGAGGAATTCAGCCAACAGAATAACTCATATGCAGGGTCACGAAATTTCACATAGTATTCTCTACTACTGCTCCAACAGCCTTGTATAACTAGGGTCAAATAAAAAAAAACCTAAATGTGTGTTAGCTTTCTGAAATCCCAAGAAATTACCCAATGCATTATTTGCTTTTTAACTGGTGATAAAACAGCCCAAATATCCAAGTGAATGTATCTGACAACAAAAGGCACTGAATACTACTAGTCCCTAGTAAAAAAAAAAAAAGAATTAGAGAATATTCTCTACACTACACAGTCCATTATATATTACCTAGAATATTATACCTAAAATATATCTTACTAAAAACACGAAATATTCACATTTTCTCAGTTACTAATGATGATTTTTGAGTAAATAGGTTGTGTTTATTTTTATCTATTTGCCTATTTTTTCCTTATTTTTGAAATTCAGTTGATTTACAACATTCTATTAGTTTCAGGTGTACAACACGTGAAATGTTTATCAATTATAACATTTCTATAGTTAGATGTTATATATAGTTATAACAACATTCTATGTGTTATAGATTATAACGTATAGCATATAAATCAATGTTTATAGATTATACTCTATTTAAAGTTATTATAAAACAATGGCTATACTTCCCCATGCTGTACAATATATCATATAAATAGAAATCTGTGTCTTTTAATCCCATACTCCTATTGTGCCCTCTTCCCCTCACTCTCCCACAGGTAACCTACTAGTCTGTTCTCTGTATCTGTGAGTCTGTTTCTGTTTTGTTATGTTCATTTGCTTTATTTTTTTAGATTCCACATACAAGTGATAACAGGGCATTTGTCTTTCTATGTGTGACTTACTTCACTAAGCATAACACTCTTTAGGTTCATCAATGTTGTTGCAAAGGCAGGATTTCATTCTTTTTATAGCTGAGAATCTTCTATTGTGCGTGTGTGTGTGTGTGTACACATACACATGCCACTTCTTTATCCATTCATCTAACAATGGGCACTCAAATTGCTTCATATCTTGGCTACTGTAGATAATGCTGCCATGAAAATCGGAGTGCATGTAACTTTTGATCCAGTGTTTTCTTCAGATATACACCCAGCAATGGAATTGCTGGATAATATGGCTGGGGAAGGGGGAACTAGCTCAAATGGCACAGCAATCACTTTGCATGTGAAGGGTAGCAGGATCAAGGCCTGCATTCTCCAGTTTTGGATTCCCAGGTGGCTCAGTGGTAAAGAATCTGACTGCCAAGCAGGAGATGTGGGTTTGACCCCTGGGTTGGGAAGACCCTCTAGAGAAGGAAAGGGCAATCCACTCCAGTATTCTTGCCCAGGAAATCCCAGGGACAGAGACGCCTGGTGGGCTACAGTCCATGGGGTCACAAAGATTTAAACACAACTTAATGACTGAGTAACAACAATGGTGATTCTATTTTGAGTTTATTGAGGAACCCCCATACCTTTTTCATTAGTAGCTACACAAATTTACAATCCCCACCGACAATGTACTAGGATTCCCTTTTCTCCACATCCCAGCCAGGACTGGTTATTTGTATACTTTTTGAAGACAGTCATTTTGACAGGTATGAGTTGATATCTCATGGTTTTGATTTGCATTTCTCGATTAGTGATGCTAAGCACTTTTTCAGGTGCCTTTTAGGTAGATATATATCCTCTTTGCAAAAATGTCTGTTCTGGTCTTCTGCTCAGTTTGAAATTCAGTTCAGTGCAGTCACTCAGTCATGTCCAACTCTTTGCAACCCCATGGACTGCCGCAAGCTAGGCTTCCCTGTCCATCACCAACTTCCAGAGCTTGCTCAAACTTATGTCCATTAAAAGATGCTTGCTCCTTGAAAGGAAAGCTATGACAAATCTAGACAACATATTAGAAAACAGAGACATTACTTTGCCAACAAAGGTCTGTCTAGTCAAAGCAATGGTTTATCCAGCAGTCACGTATGGGTGTGAGAGTTAGACCATAAACAAAGCTGAGCGTCGAAGAATTGATGCTTTTGTACTGTGGTGTTGGAGAAGACTCTTGAGAGTCTCTTCGACTGCAAGGAGATCAAATCAGTCAAAGGAATGGTTCAGATCAAACCTAAAGGAACTCAGTCCTGAATATTCATTGGAAGGACTGATGCTGAAGCTGAAGCTCCACTACTTTGGCCACCTGGTGCGAAGAACTGACTCATTAAAAAAGACTCTGATACTAGGAAAGACTGAATGCAGGAGGAGAAGGGGACAACAGAGAATGAAATGGTTGAATGGCTTCACTGACTCGATTTTTAAATTGTTCTTTTTTTTTTTAAAGAAAAACATATTGAGTTAAATGGGTTGTTTATATATTTTGGATATTAACCCCTATCATTCATATCATTTACAAACATCTTCTCCTATTTGGTAGGTCATCTTTTCATTTTGCTGATGGCTTCCTTTACTGTCTAAAACTTTTAAAAGTAAATTAGGTCCCATTTGCTTATTTTTTGTTTTTATTTTTAAGCTTTAGCAAACAGAGCCAAAAATTTTACTACAATTTATGTTGTGATTTGTTATAAGACAGTAAAACGACCACAAGCCACACACAGTTAAGAATACTGCATATAGTATTACTGGCCTCACTATTCCTCATCGAGATCTTATTGTACAGCAAATAGAAGATAATACAGTAGTTTGTGCACGCATGCTCAGTGGCTTCGGTCATGTCTTGACTCTGCAATCCCATGGACTGTCACCCACCAGGCTCCTCTGTGCATGTGATTCTCCAGGCAAGAATACTGGAGTGGGTTGCCATGCTGTTCTCCAGGGGATTTTTCTGACCCAGGGGTTGAACCCACATCGTTTATGTCTCCTGCAATGGCAGGCGGGTTCTTTACCACTAGCACCACCTGGGAAGCCCAATATAGTAGCTTACTTCCAGTTAAAGAGATTTAGCTCTGATTTAGCATACATCTCTTCAACTCTTTTTCAATGTGCTTCTAAAAAGTGTTTCTTAATTTGGGATCTTTTCCCCCCTTTCTGGCTATTCCTCCCTTACTTTGAATATTTCAAACAATGGGTTAATCATTTACTCTCTATTTTGTCTTTAATGTTAAAAATTTTCCCTATTTCAACAATCTTTGCAGATGGTCATTAATATTCACATACATTCTTAACTCAAAAAATGGAAAATGAAGTAAATGAGTAACAATGAAAAGTGAAATAACTTTGCTTTTGTTTATTTACTTGGTATAAATATATTCCCATGGTATGGCATCTCTTCCAGTTTTAACATAATAGATAAACTATAGATTCATATGGATTTAGATTCACATAAAATCAAACCTCCAAAAGGAGAAGAATTTACTACAGTTACCTACTTTTCTGGCTAGTTTTCTTTTTTTCCCTCTAACCTAAATGTTAGAAACTTTAAAAATTATCTTTAATGTCAAGGATTAAAATATTTTTAAATTTATAAAATAATTTATATCCATAATTCATTAAATCTTGAGATACCAAAATTCACATATTGTAAACATCTAAGAGGAAATCTATGTAAGTTGTTATATAAAACTACATGCAGAACTATATATCTATATAAAACTATTAAAATAAAGGTAGAAGACTAATAAGCAAACACGTTCACATTTTCAGAATTGAGTAATAATATACAAACTAAAAAAAAATGAATATCTCATTCAGCTACAGACATAATTCAAAGACTGATATACTATGACCTTATAATTGCAACCAAACAATTATCTGGTAGCAAAATTAATGCTCTACTGACTGTAATTTTGAAACTTAGAGGGCTATAAATTACTAAATTAAGAAATTTCCTATATTGTTTATTGGACTATTTAATAACCATGGAGTCTAAAATATATAATAATTAATATTAATTTTATTTATTCTTTAGGTACTAATTCTCATTAAGTAAATGTCTGTCCCTGAATATACAAAGAAAGATATAAATTATACTGAAGCTTATTAGTCTACTAAATGACAAGGACTTGGAGATTGTAAAACTACACTGTACTTTTCATGAAGAAAAACTTCCTCTACAGATGGAACGTTGTCCAGGATTGACCACATGCTGGTTCACAAGGCAAGCCTTGATAAATTTAAGAAAATGGAAATCATATTGGGACTTCCCTGGCAGTCCAGTGTTACGACTTTGCCTTCCATGGAGAGGGTGAAGATTTGATCCCTGGTGAGGGAGCTAAGATCCCACATGCCTCAGGGCCGAGAACCAAAAAGTAAAACAAAAGCAACACTGTAACAAATTCAACACAGACTTTTACCAAAAAAAAAAAAAAAAAAAGAAATCATATGAAGCATCTTTTCTGATCACAGCGCTATGAGATTAGAAATACACTATAAAGAAAAAAAAGTATAAAAAAAAATCACAAACACGTGGAGGCTAAACAATTTGCTACTAAACAACCAATAGATCACTGAAGAAATCAAAAATACCTGGAGACAAAAGAAAATGAAAGCACAACGATCCAAAAACCTAAGGGCTGCAGCAAAAACAGTTCCAAGAAGGAACTTTATAGCAACACAATCATACCTCAGAAAACAAGAAAAAAAATCTCCAACAACCTAACTTACACTTGAACCAACTAGAGAAAGAAGAACAAACACAACCTAAGGCTAGTAGAGGAAAAGAAATCATACAGATCAGGGCAGCAATAAATGAAGTAAGGAAAAAGAAAACAATAGCAAAGATTAATGAAACTAAAAGCTGGTTCTTTAAAAAGACAAACAAAATTGATAAGCCTTTAGCCACGCTTGTCAAGAAAAAAAATGGAGATGACTCAAATCAATAAAATTAGAAATGAAGGAGAAGTTAAAACTGACACCACAAAAATATAAAGGATCATGAGACACTACAACAAGCAACTGTATGTTAATAAAATGCACAACCTGGAAGAAACGGACAAATTCTTAGAAAAGTACAGTCTCCCAAGACTGAAACAGCAAGAAAAAGAAATTATGAACAGACCAATTAGAAGCACTGAAATTGAAACCGTGATTAAAAACCTCCCAACAAACAAAAGTCCAGGACCTGACAGCTTCAGAGATGAATTCTACCAAAAATCTAGAGAAGAGCTAACATCTATTCTTTTGAAATTGTTCCAAAAAATTACAGAGGAAGAAAAACATCCCAGCACGGATGCAAGCATTTTTCAATATCCACAATTAAGTGTGATACACGAAATCAACAAATTGAAGACTAAAAACCATATGATCATCTCAATACAAATGATATAAAACAGATACAGACTCCTAGACTAAGTGAACAAATTTATGGTGGAGGGGAGGGATAGGGAGTTTGAAATCAACATGTACACACTGCTATGTTAAAACAGATAACCAACAGTGACCAACTCTGTTCAATGTCATAAGTGAGAGGAGAGGTTGGGAAAGAATGGATACATGTATATGCATGGCTGAGTCTCTTTGCTGTCCACCAGAAACAACCACAATATTGTTGACTATACTACAATATAAAATAAAAAGTTTAAAAAAATAAAAGAAAAAAAAGAAAAACTTCCTCTAGTATTAATGCTCTCAACAAATAATTTCATTATAAACAAACTTTAAAATAATAAAAATAAAAATATTTACTATTCTTAATACTGATTAGGCTAAGGAGTTATGATTTAAAGGCACCCACTCTTGACTTTTTAAAGAAAATCATTCTTTAATAAAGACTATCTTCTTAACAGGAAATTATATACTAAGTCATTATATTGAATGGTGAAGCATTATAAGGGCTGCCATTAATATCAGAAACTAAAATAAGATACTACTCATACCATTGTTATTTACTACTTTGCCGGCAATTCAAGCCAATCCAATTCCAGTAAGTCAGCTATACTGACAAGGGAAAGCGGAAACAAAAATAACACTTTGTTGTATGTTCTGACTGCAAAACCCAATAGATCTAGCTAAAAAATCATTGTAACTAACATGTGAGTTCCAAAGGTAGTTGAATACAAATAAAGATACAAAAATCAATACATTAATAGCTTTCAAACTGATCTCCAACAAAAGCACCTGGAAGTTATAATGAGAGAAATTTGCAAAAACCACCAAAAAAAGTCAAATACATAGGAATGAAGCAGGAGGCAGATGGCCCTCCCCCAGGGTAAAGCAGTTGGAAATTCATTCCCTATTGACCAAAACTCCAAGATGAAAATGGAGACTAGCAGAACAATTAAGGGAGAAGGCTGGGCCCTGCCCAGACCACATATCCCTCATTCCCAAAGTCCGGAGACCTTCCTGATCACACATGCCCATAGAAGCTCCTTGAAGGTCAAAGAGGAGTGATGTTAACTAATGCCAGGTTACCCATATGCCTTTGCAGTAGGATCCATCTTGGCTAAGAGACGTGCATGCACACATGGAAGGATCCTGAGATATACCAAATATGGACTGTGAACCAGGCAAATCAAAGTGACTGGCCAAAGGAAAACCGGAAGAAATGCCTCATGTAAGTGATTTAAACCGCCACAAGGGCACAACTCAGGGACTGTCCCTCTGAGTCTGCCCGTGTGTCTATCCATACAAACTGTACTCTTTTCCCTCTTAATAAACACTTTATTTGCTTCACTACTTTCCATCTTTGTGGAAATTCTGTTCTGCAAAGCTGAAGGGGCAGGGCCCTTGTCACTGACTACTAGTCTAGTGGCCAGGATCTGGTGCTTTCACCACCAGAACTCGGTCTCAATCTCTGGCTGGGAAGCCAAGCCCTGCTCCAAGCCATCGCAGGCCCAGACCATCCAAGATCAGGAAGAGTCCTTTGAATAAGATATATATAGAAAGCATGTGAACCAAATTATATAATTGTAATGAGACATAAAAAAGAGAAAACTTGAATAAAAAGTATAACTATGCTTTTAGAATACAAAATGTTAGTATTTTACTGAGGATGGTAAATCTCTTTCAGTATATATTTGGCACACAGCATCATTTCAAATCACGTTTGTCTTATGTATTTTACTGTTAAGAACGTAAGTTTTTTCATATTTAGCAAACCTAAGAAGCAAAAATGGTATCATTTGTTAATTAGCTAGTGTAAGAAAACCCAAAATCCTCTGTCAATGCTTTAATCACAAACTATAAGTACTAATAGAGGCTTAAGTCCTTCTTGCGATTATACATAATGGAGCTTTCTTTGCCCCTTATGAAGTACAATGCTTAAAAACATAACAGAAAGCAAACAGCACCCAGTATCATGTTATTATCTTCTGTTACTAATCTCGTGGCCTGGGGAAGATTTCAAGATGATCTTTCTTGTTATTTCAATCAGATTCAAGTCTTCCTGTGAGCCTGTTTCTACGAGCTCCTGAATACGAATATATTTGAGTATAATCTCTACTTCCTGCTTCTGACTAACATATACCTTAGACCTATATGCTATCACTTCCTTAGACTCTATCCTTAGGATAATGAACTTAAGGTTCATTATTTTAAATGGCCTCTTTTAAAAATGTCCTCTCCTCCACTGAATAACCCAATTGCATTTTATTGACGACAATGATAATGATTTTGTCTCTAAGTTGCATTTCCATCATACTATACTGGCTGGCCCAACTCTTAAATCTTAACTCTTAAATCATAATTCAAGAAATGATGGTTTACAAAGCTCCAACAAAAATAAAATATTTATAAATATTTTATAAAATTTAAGAAGTGAGATTCAATATATAATCACTAATTTTAAAACTTTTAATGAGACATTTGGCTTTTGGGGATCTACTAAGTCTTTAAAAAACAGTATGCATTTTATACTTACAGGACCACTAGCTCAGACTAGCCTCATTTCAAATGTTCAACAGTCATGACAGAGGGTGGATACTGTATTGAATAGCACAAGTTTAGAAGATTCCTCTGGAAGGCTAATGAGTATAGTATTCCCTGTGTTGTTCCATGGTTAGGAGAATTTTTCTATTGTCTTGATACTTACTGAGCACTTTGGCTCAATGTCAAATTCTTATTCCTTGAGTTTTCTGAAAATACTGCTTTAATATTGAATTGTTCTGCATATTGTTGTTGAAGAGTCTGAGGTCAATCTAATTTTCTTTTCTTTTAAAATAACCTAATCTTTTAGCATGGAGGCCTGGAGGATTTCTTTTTTGTATTTATTTTTACCTTTGAAGTATCAAAGTTTTGCTAAACTTCCTCAAGATCAATTTTCACAAGCACATGGTGGGCACTTTCAACATATAGATTCTGGTTTTCTACTTCAGAAAAGTTCATACTCAATTAAACATGAGTTCTATTTCAATGTTTTGTTTTTCTCCTTAAGGATTCCAATTGCAGGTATGTTAGATCTTTTTGCCTACCATTTATATTAGTCCTTTTCTCTCTGATCCTTTATTTTGTCTTCATTTGACCCATTTTCCTCAATGTGCTTCATTAAATTTTCAGTCATCTCTATTCCTCCTTGGTACCCTGTAATTTACTCTTAATTTTTAAAATGATTCTTTTTCTTCATCTTCTAGTCAACTTTTACTTCACATCTTCCTAGTATTTATCTACTCTGGCTCCAAGTTTCTGAATTTCTTATTCATATATTCTTCTGCCTTTTCATATCTATAAAGGCTTAAGGATATTTAATATGGGTCATGGTGTTCTGTTACTGGTAACTGCTTCATGGTTGGTTTAGGAAAAAAAAATTTAATAGCTAAAATGTTTCGATTCTCATATTCTGCGTTTTCCTTGTAGTACCTACGTACATACATAACCTGCAATTTCCTAGGCAGTGTGTGAAAAGTAAAAGTGTTGGTCACTCAGTCAAGTCGACTCTCTGTGACCCCAGGGGCTGTAGCGTGCCAGGCTCTTCAGTGTGTAGTTTTTCTTTAACTAGCAATAAAAGTTGTATACAGTAAGGAAAAGATTTAGGATCCATTCTCCGGTTTTTTAGTTCGAAAGCTCCTTCTTCTGAAATTAAGCCAAAGAGAGATATTAGTGTGTCTTCTAACAGCATGATTTTCTTACTTCTACAGGACACTTAAATTTCCCCATCTTGTGTCCTTTCCCTTCATCACCAAGCCTACGAGGGAGAACGATTTCATCCTCAGAAGAAGCACTCTCCTGATCTGCTGCCTAGGGTCTTATGTTCCCTAGGAGACAAAAGTCTCCTTTTGATTTCTGAACAGCCAATGCTCTAAGTGAATCTAAGCCCAAATCTTAGGATTTTCCCACCAAGGTAAGATTTTTCTAAAAACAATTTTAATTGTAAATTACCACCCCTAGGGCTGCTGATTCAACCCCTCTTGTCTTTTCCATGTAGTCTCTGCAGTCTTCATGAACTCTAAAATGGGATCTGAAGCTGAGTAGGCCAGATATAGGTATTTATTTCTCTCTTTCCTAGTAACGTGAAGTTCTTAGTTTTCTCCAACACAGGTTATGAATATTTTATTTTATCCGATCTTTTTTGTTGATTTTATATGAAATCTTTTTAGACTGTGTAGGAAAATTCAGATTTAGATGGCCACCACTACTATGGGAATATCAGATCACCTTGCCTGCATCCTGAGAAATCTGTATGCAGGTCCAGAAGCAATAGTTAGAACTGGACATGAACAATGGACAGGTTCAAAAGTGGGAAAGGAGTATATCAAGGCTGCATATTGTCATCCTGCTTATTTAACTTATATGCAGAATAAATCACGTGAAATGCCAGACTGGATGAAACACAAGCTGGAATCAAGATGGCCAGGCGAAATATCAATAACCTCAGATATACAGATGACACCACCCTTATGGCAGAAAGGTAAGAGGAACTAAAGAGTCTCTTGATGAAGGTGAAAGAGGAAAATGAAAAAGCTGGCTTAAAACTTAACATTCAAAAAACTAAGATCAAGGCATCCAGTCCCATCAATTCATGGCTAACAGATGGAGAAACACAATGGAAACAGTAACAGACTATCTTCTTTGGTTCCAAAATCACTGCAGATGGTGACTGCAGCCATGAAATTCAAAGATGCTTGCTCCTTGGAAGAAAAGCTAAGAGAAACCTAGACAGTGTATTAAAAAGCAGAGACATTACTTTGCCAACAAAGGTCCATCTAGTCAGAGTTATGGTTTTTCTAGTAGTCAAGTATGGATGTGAGAATTGGATCATAAAGAAGGCTGAGTGCTAAAGAATTGATGCTTTTGAACTGTGGTGTTGGAGAAGACTCTTGAAAGTCCCTTTGGACTGCAAGGAGATCAAACCAGTCAATGCTAAAGGAAATCAATCCTGAATATTCATTGGAAGGACTGATGTTGAAGCTCCAGTACTCTGACTACCTGATGCGAAGAGCCGACACATTAGAAGAGATCCTGATGCTGGGAAAGATTTAAGGCAGGAGGAGAAGGGGACGACAGGGGACGAGATGGTTGGATAGCATCACTGACTCAACGGACATGAATTTGAGCAAGCTCCAGGAGATGGCGAAGTGGACAGAGAAGCCTGGCGTGCTGCAGTTCATGGGGTCACAAACAGCTGGACACAACTTAGCGACTGAACAACCACTAGCAGCAGTAGTGTAGTGTTAGTCGCTCAGTCGTGTCCGACTCTTTGCGATCCCACAGACTGTAGCCTGCCAGGCTCCTCTGTCCATGGGATTCTCCAGGCAAGAATACTGGAGTGGGTTGCCATTCCCTTCCCCAGAGGATCTTTCTGACCCAGGAATAGAACCCGGGTCTCCTGCATTGCAAGCAGATTCTTTACCGTCTAAGCGACAGGGAAGATCCAGGAGATCTTAATTCATCAAGAACTCTCAGTGTCTTTTTATTTGAATGCTAAAGCTGAAACTCCAGTACTTTGCCCACCTCATGTGAAGAGTTGACTCATTGGAAAAGACTCTGATGCTGGGAGGGATTGGGGGCAGGAGGAGAAGGGGACGACAGAGGATGAGATGGCTGGATGGCATCACCAACTCGATGGATGTGAGTCTGAGTGAACTCCAGGAGATGGTGATGGACAGGGAGGCCTGGCGTGCTGCAATTCATGGGGTCACAAAGAGTTGGACATGAATGAGTGACAGAACTGAACTGAACAGTCTCTAGTTCAGTCTCTTCTGGTTTTTCCTGTGGTCATGTATGGATGTGAGAGTTGGACTGTGAAGAAGGCTGAGCGCCAAAGAATTGATGCTTTTGAACTGTGGTGTTGGAGAAGACTCTTGAGAGTCCCTTGGACTGCAAGGAGATCCAACCAGTCCATTCTGAAGGAGATCAGCCCTGGGATTTCTTTGGAAGGAATGATGCTAAAGCTGAAACTCCAGTACTTTGGCCACCTCATGAGAAGAGTTGACTCATTGGAAAAGACCTTGATGCTGGGAGGGACTGGGGGCAGGAGGAGAAGGGGACGACAGAGGATGAGATGGCTGGATGGCATCACTGACTCGATGGACATGAGTCTGGGTGAACTCTGGGAGTTGGTGATGGACAGGGAGGCCTGGTGTGCTGGGATTCATGGGGTCGCAAAGAGTCGGACACGACTGAGCAACTGAACTTAACTGAACTCTTCAAATACTACCTTTAATAAGGGCTTCCCTGGTGGCTCAGATCGTAGAGCGTCTGCCCGCAATGCGGGAGACCCAGGGTTCAACCCCTGGGTTGAGAAGATCCCCTGGAGAAGGAAATGGCAACCCACTCCAGTATTCTTGCCTGGAAAATCCCATGGACAGAGGACCCTGGTAGGCTACAGGCCATGGGGTCGCAAAGAGTCAGATATGACTAAGCAACTTCACTTTCCTTCTTTATTTAATAAAAACTGAACCCTTGGTAACTTATGATTAGCACCAGCCATAAGCCCTTATAAATGATGGACACAATAATTAAAAGAGCCACATAATTCAAAAGTATGTAAAGGAGGAGACCAACTAATTCACCTTGCAAAAAAGACATGCCACTCTGTGGTACATTTGATACCTTAGAGTAAAAAAGTGTTATCTAGATATTACTATGAAAGAATTAAGTAAAATAAACTTTCATTTCTACTAAAACAGCAGCAATCTTTCATGATCAGTAACTGCAGATTTAATAAGGCTATTGAAAAACAGTTGATAATAAATTTCAAAGTCTTTAACTTAGGAAATAATTTTGATACATGACAATGAGTCTGTTCAACAAAATTAAAGGCATAAAGCAGACTAAAAGTAAATGACAACAGAAAATTCTTACTGTTAGACAAGATTTATGATCTACTTGAGCAGCTTCCATACATTATTTGATATGCTTAGGATTATAGCCTAACAGGGAACCAAAAATCAACATAATGAATAAAATAAAGAACAAGGGCTAAGAAATAACCCAAGAATTCAATACAGAGATGAATATTATGAAGTTATAAATATGGAACTAGGGCTAAGAACAAGGGCTAAGAAATAACCCAAGAATTCAATACAGAGATGAATATTATGAAGTTATAAATATGGAACTAGATACTAAATATTTCCTTCTTTAAAAACAAGTAAACTGATGTTTTTTCATAAGGTTTTCTATAGATAATAACTGCCACCAGGCAATTAACTCAAGTTAAAACACAAAGGTATATGAGGCAGTAAGACAGAGGAAAACAGTCTAATCTGTTAGGAAAAAGATGTAAAAGCTGTGTTGGTGATCATGCTGATATTGTTCTTTGATTTCCCCAACCAACAAGAACATGGTCCCCATTCTCTTACAACAGAACAGAATTTTTATTATCAATGACTGTTAATTTTGCTTATTTTGAGGCCTTTAATTTATGCTAGTAGGTTGTCCTATAAGGTGGATCAGATGTCATATTCTCTAAGGACAATTCCTGTCTTAATGTTTAGGGACAAAAATGTGGCCTGTTTTCCATATTCAAATAAGCATGAAACCGAGTACCAATACAACTTAAAAAGCATTTACGAACAATCTTCTAACTATTCCCTTAATCAAGAGAGACCAGAATAAACCAGGCTGATTTCTTTACTGGTAGCCTTTATATATTTACTAAAAACATTTGAGAGCTAAAGTATTTAGTAATAAATGAGTGACTGAATGCTTCTATATTAATTCAGATCTCAGATGTACACAAAATGCTTGCTTAAACAATATGTTTTCAATAAAGTCTAGCAAATACTCAAATTTTCAACTTTTGTCTCTTAAGATCCTTACATATACTAGATTTAATGCCCACTCCAAATTCAAAAAAACACTCTGAAGTCATGCAAAGTGAAAATTCTAATTTCAGATTCTAATCATTTGTAAATTCCCACAATGTAAAAACTTAAAAGCATTTCTTTCCTTTCAGAAATGTCCCTTCCAATGACAGGTTCAGTTCAGTTCAGTAACTCAGTCGTGTCTAACTCTTTGCAACCGCATGAATTGCAGCATACCAGGCCTCCCTGTCCATCACCAGCTCCTGGAGTTCACCCAAACTCATGTCCATCGAGTCGGTGATGCCATCCAGCCATCTCATCCTCTGTCGTCCCCTTCTCCTCCTGCCCCCAATCCCTCCCAGCATCCATCAGGGTCTTTTCCAATGAGTCAACTCTTCTCATTAGGTGGCCAAAGCATTGGGGTTTCAGCTTCAGCATCAGTCCTTCCAATGAACACGCAGGACTGGTCTCCTTTAGGATGGACTGGTTGGATCTCCTTGCAGTCCAAGGGACTCTCAAGAGTCTTCTCTAACACCACAGTTCAAAAGCATCAATTTTTCCGCACTCAGCTTTCTTCACAGTCCAACTTTCACATCCATACATGACCACGGGAAAAACCATAGCCTTGATTAGACGGACCTTTGTTGGCAAAGTAATATCTCTGCTTTTAATGACAGGTTAGTAAATAATAAAATAAAACTTTTAGATTTCCATTACCCACATTACCATCTTGTACAGATAGAGAAATCATTCTTTCTTGATCAGGTGCAATACTAATGCAAACACTGATATTTTTAGTTAGAATACCTGACACTAAAGGAAGAATTATGAAACTAGAACTTCTCTGTGTAGAAAAGCCAGAATAGATTCTAACTTATATGCTTTATAATTTTACCTTTAAGAGCATAGAAGTAGCAATGGATCAAGCACTTTATTCAGAGAAGTAAGAACAACTGTATAAAATAAACATCTCACTGATATTTAAAAAATTTTTCTTGCTTAAAAGCTAGATGTTAATTTTATAAAACATATCAACAAATATCTAAAAATATACAGCTCATGGATTTATAAATCTCCTTCCTCTGTACTAATAATTTGAAACTACTTTTTAAAAAAAGGCAAAAATTTAAAACCATATTAAAATCTAGCTTCTGAAAACACTTTCTTTCACATTCTATAAACTCAGAAAAAAGCTGCACTTTACTCAGAATGTAGTTTTTTTAATTTTGTAAACTAAAAATTAAAATTCAAACTTTGGATTCTGCCAGAGCAAGGCAAGTAAACTTACAGGGACTGTTTCCCTATCTTTTAAATGGTGATGTATATAATACCTCATCATGGGTCTATAGGAAAGATCAGACAACAGATTGTCTGAAGTCTGGTGCTGAGCACACAGTGGACCCTCAATCAATGATACATATCATTCGGAAGTTAAAGACAGGACATCTGCAGGAACTACCTCTTCCTATATCAAATTCTTTGGTGTCAACAGTCTCAGATGTGAAGACAATTATGAATTTTGTTACAGATTCTTAAGAAGACATATCCCTTTTGTTCCCTTCCCGAAGAGTCAATGATTAAATTGGCAATTTGTTGTTTTCATTACCATTGTGTAACTATTTGTCCTTACCATTTTATGAAATACAATTTCAAAACCATCTTCAATAAATGGGGCTAACAAATAACTCTGCAATGGGTCTGAAATTTAATCCAACACCATACATACTTGTCAGTATTTCCTGAATCTGTTCTTTAAAACACTATGAAGTTTTGTTTCCTTTTTTCACTTCTCTTTATCAACTTTCTCTGGGTTTCAGTCTTTCCAGGAGAGCACTGAGCGCCCCTCAATGTATAACGAAGGACATGGAATCCCTGTCCTTCAGGTACTGAATTGAATGAATGGTCCATTTGGGAAATACTGCATGTTTCTAACACAAAGAAAAAACTGGGCCATTTAAAATGAAGTTATAAAAAAGCAAGGCTTCAAAAAAAAAATGAATTTGAGATACTCAATTTATGTAGACTAATTACATATTATGTAAATCGACCTATATAGGCATGCATAAATATCAGGTCATCCTGTGGTTTTCTCTCATCTTTAAGCCCAGCGCTATCCGTAAGAATCTTCTGTCATTGTGTAAATAGTCTACATCATTGATCCCCAGTAAGGTAGTCACCAACCAAACAGGGTTACTAAAAAGTTAAGAGTAAAAAACTTAATCTTTTATTAAATTTAACTATTAAATTTAAATAGCCACACAAATTTACTACAATGGTGAACAAAGCCTTACACATTCTCTTTTCTCTTTATCAAGATGGTCTCATTGAACACCTTGTTTTAAACCCCTTCTGTGATATCTCTAAGATCAGACAGCTTGACAAAACTGTAATCTCAAAAGCAAACAACTACAGAAACAGAACTTTAAAAGCCACCTTTAAAATGCACTTTTTCATGAAGACCACTGCAGTCAATTATTTTAATTTTCTAATCACAGTTTACTAAAGAAAAAAAAAAGGCATACATCTCAGAGTGCTTCAAATTTAACTTTAACAATACAGTATATAACTTCCCTTCTGAATTATTTGTCAGCTACATAATTACTCTCAGGGTAAAATAAAGGCATAATTAAAAACAAGTAAAGCATAAACCAAAGTACAACCAAGCAGAATTAAGAGAACAAATGAAAAGTATTCTGTATCTATCTATTCACTGTGATAATACAGAAATTAATGACTAGAAATATGATGGCTCAAATGCAAGAATACAATGAATTGGTCAGTGAAGAGCTGTGTAATTTTTATCTCTAGTATTATTTACCACACCACCAAAGATCAAGAGTTACCTCAATTTTAAGGGATTTTTGGATGACTGATGATGGCTCTTTCCAATTAAATCTAAGCATACATTATTTTAAAGTAAAATGATTAAAAAGCTATCATAAAAATATGTTAAGGGTTTTAAGCGCCCTCTCTGTTTCTTCCTTTTTTCATAAGCTTCCTCTCTCTCCTCTCCACATGTAAACACAGTCTTTTTTTTAAAGCACAAATGTAGGTGTTAAGAAGAAAAACAACTCTCGATGCATGTCAGTTAAGAACTGCCTCTCTCTGGGATTGGTATTAATGTCATCACTACCAATCAATTTCTCCTTTCTTCTGCCTATCAACTTGGCTTTCAGTATCCTGGGGGTGGGAAGGTAGGTAGGAGGGTGGAACAAGGAAAACAGCATCAGTATTCAAACACAAGATTCAAAAGAATTCAAACAATGTGAATGCAAGTTATTTGCTAAACTATATATAAATTTTTGAAAGATTGCTGACTTGATTTTTTTTGTTTGTTTGTTTGGCATTTGAGTAAACATAAAAAAAACTTACTAAAGTGTAAAGTAAAGTGAAGTCGCTCAGTCGTGTCCTACTCTTTGCGACCCCATGTAAGGTAGCCTGCCAGGCTCCTCCATCCATGGGATTTTCCAGGCAAGAATACTGGAGTGGGTTGCCATTTCCATCTCCAGGGGATCTTCCCAACCCAGGCATCAAACCCAGGTCTCCTGCACTGCAGGCAGACTCCACAGTCTGAGTCACCAGGGCACCGCTCCCCCGCCACCTAAAAAAATCAACTTACTATTTTGTGTCAAAGCTTGAAGTAGACAATCCAAGCATCCTTCTAAACTATCATCAGTTCTGTCAACAGCTGTTATCTTCAGCTTCTTGAGGGTATCACTGAGATTATCTGCTTAGAGAAAAAAAGAGAAATCAGAAACCTCACTAACCATCATGTTTCATGATAAACAGTACAAAGAAGCAAAAGGCTCCCATTATGGGGAATTAATTTTCATATACATTCCAAAATGGCAATGGACTATACAATTACTCATTTTTTAATACAATTTTATCCATTTAACTCATATACAATAGTCATTGTATCTGTATGATACCAAGAATATTCTATAGTCACAGAACATCTTTTCAGCATTCTTATGCCTTATTTATTGTTCATGAACCAGCTCTGGTTAACTGAAAAAAACGAAAAGTCCACAAAAACTTACATAAGCTTTCCAAGTAATAATGGATTACATTTTTTTGGCTTCCTCTGTTGCATTTTAAATATATAAAATGAAAATGAAGCTTTAGAAAAGTTTCAAAATAATTTGACTTAAAATAAAATAAAGTCTGTTTATTATTATGGGCTTCCCTGATGGCTCAGATGGTAAATAATCTGCCTGCAATGCGGGAGACCCAAGGATGGGGAAGATCCCCTGGGGAAGGATAGGAATGGCTACCCACTCCAGTATCCTTGCTTGGAGAATTCCATGGACAGAAGTCCCTGTCTACGGGGATGCTCAATAATACAAAGCTTTTTAAAACTGCCATTTAAACACTTCAAAGTACTGCTTTAAGTCAAAAGGTGCACATTTTGGATTTTACAGCACTTTGCATGCTCAGTCACTAAGTCAAGTCTGACTTTTTGCGACCCCATGCACTGTAGCCCTCCCGACTCCTCTGTACACGGGATTTCCCAGGCAAGAATACTGGAGTGATTGCCATTTCCTCCTCCAGAGGATCTTCCAGACCCAAAGATTGAACCTGTGTCTACTGCATTGACAGGTGGGTTCTTTACCACTGAGCTACCTGGGAGGCCCTTTAAAACACTGCTCTTCTCCTAAATTATATATGGATTTCTCCAGACCATAGATTGTTAAAATTTTTTTACATATTAAAAATTATTTAGGATGCCAAGGAGTTACTAAATTTTTATTGAAATATATTTGATGTATAATGTTATATAAATAACAGGTATAGAATACAGTGATTCACAATTTTTTAAGGTTATAATCCATTTATAGTTATTATAAAATACTTGCTATATTCCCTATATTGTACAATATACCCTTGTAGCTTATTCTCTACATCATAGTTTGTAGTACTTAATCCTTTACCCTTTTATTGCCCATGCTTTATTCTATGTATCAGTGAGTCTGTTGCTTTTTTACTGTATTTACTAGTTTGTTGTATTTTTTAAATTCCACATATAAATGATATCATACAGTATTTGTCTGACTTATTTCACTTAGCATAATACTCTCTAGGTCTACCCACCTTGTTGCAAATGGCAGAATTTCCTTCCTTTTTAATACTGGAACACTGAGACAAATAATGTGTGATATCATTTATATGTAGAATCTAAAAAATACAGCAAACTAGTAAATATAGCGAAAAAAAAAACCAGCCTCACCGATAACAGAGAACAAAGCAGTGGTAACCAGTGTGGAGAACAAAGGGGAGAGGGGCTGCTATGAACACTGGGATGAATGTATCATTTTGAATTAGTGTTTTGATATGTATACCCAGGAGTGGAATTACAGGGCTTATATGGTGGTTCTATTTTTAGAGAAATCTCCATGGTGTTTTCCGGTGGTTACACCAATTTACATTCCTACTAACAGTATACAAGGATTCCCTTTTCTTCACATCCTCACCAGCATGTGTTACTTGTGGTCTTTCTAATGACAGCCATTCTGCCAGGTGTTAGCTGACAGCTCATTGTGGTTCTGACATATTTTCCTGATGATTAATGATGTTGAACATTTTTTAATGTGCCTAATAGTCATCTGCATGTCTTTGGAAAATATCTGTTCAGGTCTTCTGTCCATTTTTTAATCAGGTTGTTTGTTTTTTTCTGATTTTCGCTGTATCAGCTACTTATATATTTAGGAACATTAACCCCTTATTGGTCATATTATTAGTAAATATTTTCTCTCATTCAGTAGGCTTTTCATTTTGCTGATGCTTTCCTTTGATGCACAAATGCTTTTAAGTTTAACTAGGTCCCATTTGTTTATTTTTGCTTTAATTTATTTCCTTTGCTTTAGGAGACTGATCCAAAAAACTATTGCTACAATTTATATGAAAAGGTGTTCTGTCTATATTTTCCTCTAGGAATTTTATAATTTCTGGTCCTACATTTAGGTCTCTAATCCATTTGGAGTCTAGCTTTGCATATGGTATTAGAAAATGTTCTAATTTCATTCTTTTCCATGCAGCTATCCAGTTTTCCCAGCACTACTTATTGAAGACACCATCTTTTCTCCATTGTATGGTCTTGCTTCCTTTGTTGCATATTAATTGGCCATAAGTGTGTCAGTTTATTTCTGGGCTTTCTATTCTCTTTCAGTTATCTATGGTGCTGCCTGTGCCAGCACCATGCTGTTTTGATGACCACAGCTTTGTAGTATAGTCTGAAGTAAAGGTGTGTCATTCCTTCAGCTCTGGTCTTCTTTCTCAGGATAGTTTTGGCTTTTCAGGGTCTTTTGTGCTTCCATACAAATTATTAACTTATTTGTTTTAGTTCTGTGAAAAATGCCATTGGTATTTTGACAAGGATTGCATCTGTAGATTGCCTTGGGTAGTATGGTCATTTTAACAATAGTAATTCTTTCAATCCAAGAATATTGTATATCTTCACCTGCTTGTAAAATCTCAATTTCCTTCATCAATGTCTCATAGTTTTCCAAGTACAGGTCTTTTAACTCCTCAGGTTGGTTTATTCCTACGTATTTTATTCTCTTTGATGCAACAGTACATGGGATTATCATCATAACTTCTTTTTCCGATAGTTCATTGTTAGTGTACAGAAACGCAACAAATTTCTGTATAATAATTTTGTATTCTGCAACTTTACCAAATTCATTGATAAGGTGTGATAGTTTCTGGTGGTGTGTTTAGTATTTTCTGTGTATAGTATCATGTACAAAAGAGCTCTTTTTAAAATTATTTATATTGATATTTAACATACTAAAAATTAAAAATGAGACTTTTAAAGACTGACTTTAGTAATTCACTTAAAACTAAAATAAGACTATTAACATAATTATATTTTTAATGAAAAATACTTCAAAACTGAGAAAACTTACTGAAGAGCAGCACTGCTCTACATTTTCACAAGTCTCTATAATGTCTGCCCTACAGAAGAAGCTGGAATCAAGATTGCCGGGAGAAATATCAGTAACGTCAGATTTGCAGATGACACCACCCTTATGGCAGAAAGTGAAGAGGAACTAAAAAGCCTCTTGATGAAAGTGAAAGAGGAGAGTGAAAAAGCAGATCCTCCTATCTGCTTCTGTACTCAATCTTTTATATTTGTTGTTTTGATTGAGTAGATGAAAAAAACTCAGCCTCACACATATACACGGTTGAGAAACAGGAGAGTATTTTAACTGCCTCTTCAGATAATCAATTCAGTTCAGTCGCTAAGTTGTGTCCGACTCTTTGCGAACCCATGAATCGCAGCACGCCAGGCCTCCTTGTCCATCACCAACTCCCGGAGTTCACCCAAACTCATGTGCATCGAGTTGGTGATGCCATCCAGCCATCTCATCCTCTGTCGTCCCCTTCTCCTCCTGCTTCCAATGAGTCAACTCTTCGCATGAGGTGGCCAAAGTATTGGAGTTTCAGCTTCAGCATCAATCCTTCCAATGAACACCTTTAGGATGGACTGGTTGGATCTCCTTGCAGTCCAAGGGACTCTCAAGAGTCTTCTCCAACACCACAGTTCAAAAGCATCAATTCTTCGGCGCTCAGCTTTCTTCACAGTCCAACTCTCACATCCATACATGACCACTGGAAAAACCATAGCCTTGACTAGATGGACCTTTGTTGGCAAAGTAATATCTCTGCTTTTGAATATGCTATCTAGGTTGGTCATAACTTTTCTTCCAAGGAGTAAGCATCTTTTAATTTCATGGCTGCAATCACCATCTGCAGTAATTTTGGAGTCCCCAAAAATAAAGTCTGACACTGTTTCCACTATTTTCCCATCCATTTCCCATGGAGTGATGGGACTAGATGCCATGATCTTCGTTTTCTGAATGTTGAGCTTTAAGCCAACTTTTTCACTCTCCTCTTTCACTTTCATCAAGAGGCTTTTTAGTTCCTCTTCACTTTCTGCCATAAGGGTGGTGTCATCTGCATATCTGACGTTACTGATATTTCTCCCAGCAATCTTGATTCCAGCTTCTGCTTCTTCCAGCCCAGCATTTCTCATGATGTACTCTGCATAGAAGTTAAAGAAGAGGGTGACAATATATAGCCTTGACGTACTCCTTTTCCTATTTGGAACCAGTCTGTTGTTCCATGTCCAGTTCTAACTGTTGCTTCCTGACCTGCATATAGGCTTCAGATAATGGTGGGCATTATTTGATACCATACCAAAACTTAATGAGCAGTATTTTTTAAAATATTAGTTGCCATGTGAAATCTGAAACAATACAAATGAGCACTGCCAAGTTACATGAAAATCCATTGCTCTTTTGCACTCTGAAGCTTTTATACATGCAATAGATTTATCATTGATGAATTGATCATTTAAAAAATTAGGTCATGGAGACATGCATATCTTCCAAATATCGACACATTTCATTGTACTATTTCAAGATATCATATTTGTTAATATCATCACTAATCTTTTTAAAGACTAGGTATTAGCACGCTATCAAGATGAAAGTGATACAAGTTTTCCAGAGTTCCAATTTTCTCTTAAAAATTCTTAATTTTATCACTAGGAACAGATACTGTCAATTTTTTTCTTCAGTGACAAATTAACCTCATTCATTTGTGAGAAAATATCTGCCAAATATGAAAAGCCAGTTTATCTCTCAGTTCTTAAAAAAAAGTTATTCCAAGGAAAAAAAGTATCTCAGTCAGCTCACAACTCAAGAGTGCACAACTGCTTTGCTTAGAGATAACTATCAGAGTTTACAATGCAATGCAAGTGTTTTATGTGTACTTCCCATTTTATCACAGTATACTTTCAAAATGTGTATGAAAAGGTTGAAAGTTTTAAAACATGGTCTTTTTTTTTGATGTGGAACATGCTAAAAATCTACACTGAATTTGTTCAACACTGCTTCTGTTTTGTGTTTTGTTTTCTTCTTTTTTATTTTTTATTTTTTTTGACCCTGAGCCATGGGAGATCTTAGCTCCCAGATCAGGGACTGAACCCATACTTGATACATTGGAAGGCAAAGTTTTAACTACTGGACCGCCAGGGAAGCCCACATCATTGACATTCTTAAATGAAATTGGCATTTTTTTCAAACTCAAGGATATGATAATAAAGAATATAATAACTACTAATTATTGCAGTTTGCTGCTACTACTGATTAGCACACACTGAAGCACCAGCAGTTTTCAACTCCAATTACTTTTAGAACACTGTGAATGCAAACGTCAACACGGTGAAAAAGAGAAAAAAAAATGTCTTGATACTACGCAAATAGTTTTGACATCACAGACACCCTAATAGGTTACCAAAGACCCCTGAGATTGCTGCTCTAGTATTTGAATTTCAGGCATTTTCGTACTTCAAAGTAACGTATAAATTTTAATAGAATTTTGTACAGTATCACAGGAATCCAAGTCTAAACCCCAACCACTAATGCTAAAGAAGCTGAAGCTGAACAGTTCTATTAAGACCTACAAGACCTTCTGGAACCAACACCAAAAAAAGGTCCTTTTCTTCACAGGGGTGCCAGTCACTTCGTTGTGTCTGACTCTTTGTGACCCTATGGACTGTAGCCCGCCAGGCTTCTCAGTCCATGGGATTTTCCAGGCAAGAATACTGGAGTGGGTTGCCATTCCCTTCTCCAGGGGATCTTCCTGACCCAGGGATCAAACTCAGGACTCTTGCATTGCAGGCAGATTCTTTACGCTCTGACTCACAAGAAAAGCCTTATCATAGGGGACTGGAATGCAAAAGCAGGAAGTCAAGAGATACCTGGAGTAACTGGCAAAGTTAACCTTGGAGTACAAAATGAAGAAGGGCAAAGGCTAACAGTTTTGCCAAGAGAATGCACTGTTCATAGCAAACACACTCTTCCAACAACATGGAAGACTACTCTACACATGGAGATCACCAAATGGTCAATACTGAAATCAGACTGATTATATTCTTCCCAGCTGAAGATGCAGAAACTCTATACAGTCAGCAAAAACAAGACCAGGAGCTGACTGTGGTTCAGATCATGAACTCAAGCATTTTCTTACTTCAAATAAGGTATAAACTTTTTTTTTCTTTATTTATTTCTTTTTTAATTGGAGGCTAACTACTTTACAATATTGTGGTGGTTTTTGCCATACATTCACATGAATCAGCCATGTGTATACATGTGTTCCCCATCCTGACCCTCCCTCCCATCTCCCTCCCCATCCCATCCCTCAGGGTCATCCCAGTGCACCAGCCCTGAGCACCCTGCCTCAAATAAGGTATAAACTTTAATGGACGTACTGCAAAATTCAGACTTAAACAGAAGAAAGAAGGGAACTACTATGCTGCTCGAGTATGACCTAATCAAATCCCTCATGATTATCCAGTGGAAGTCACAAATAGATTCAAGGGATTAGATTTGACAGACAGAGTGCCTGAAGAACTATGGATGAAGGTTCGTAGCACTAGGAGGTGGTGATCGAAAAAGAAATATAAAAAGGCAAAATGGTTGTCTGAGGAGGCTTTACAAATAGCTGAGAAAAGAAGACACATGAAAGGCAATGGAGAAAAGGAAAGATATGCCCATCTGAATGCAGAGTGCCAAAGAACAGCAAGGAGAGATAAGACAGCCTTCCTCAGTGATCAGTGCAAAGAAATAGAGGAAAACAACAGAATGGGAAAGACTAGAGATCGCTTCAAGAAAACTAGAGATACCAAGGGAACATTTCAAGCAAAGATGGGCACAATAAAGGACAGAAATGGTATGGACCTAACAGAAGCAGAAGATACTAAGAAGAGGTGGCAGAATACACAGAAGAACTGTACAAAAAAGGTCTTGATGACCTGGACAACCACAATGGTGTGGTCACTCACCTACAGTCAGACATCCTGGAGTGTGAAGTCAAGTGGGCCTTAGGAAGCATCACTATGAACAAAGCTAGTGGAGGTGATGGAATTCCAGCTGAGCTATTTCAAATCCTAAAAGATGCTGCTGTTAAAGTGCTGCATTCAATATGTCAGCAAATTTGGAAAACTCAGTAGTGGCCACAGAACTGAAAAAGGTCAGTTTTCATTCCAATCCCAAGGAAGGGCAACGCCAAAGAATGTGCAAACTAATACACAATTGCACTCAATTCATATACCAGAAAGTCATGCTCAAAATTCTCCAAGCTACGCTTCAATAGTACATGAACGGAGAACTTCCAGATGTATAAGCTGGATTTAGAAAAGACAGAGGAACTGGAGATCAAGTTGCCAACATCCGTTGGATCATAGAAAAAACTAGAGAAATTTCAGAAAAACATCTACTTCTGCTTCATTAACTACGTGAAAGCCTTTGTGTGGATCACAGCAAACTGTGGAAAATTCTTAAAGAGATGGGAATACTAGATTACCTTACCTAACTCCTGAGAAACCTGTATGCTGGTCAAGAAGCAACAGTTAGAAATGGACATGGAACAATGGACTGGTTCAAATTTGAAAAAGGAGAACATCAAGGCTGTATACTGTCAAACCTGCTTATTTAACTTGTATGCAGAGCACATCATGCGAAATGCCGGACTGCATGAAGCACAAGCTGGAATCAAGATTGCTGGGAGAAATATAAACAACCTCAGATATGCAGATGACAGCACCCTATGGCAGAAAGCTAAGAAGAACTAAAGAGCCTCTTGATGAAGGTGAAGGAGGAGAGTGAAGAAGCTGGCTTAAAATTCAACATTAAAAAAACGAAGATCATGGCATCTGGTCCCATCACTTCATACTTCATAGCAAACAGACGGGGAAAAAATGGAAAAAGTGACAGACTTTATTTTCTTGGGCTCCAAAATCACTGCGAACGGTGACTGCAGCCATGAAATTAAAAGACCTTTGCTCTGTAGAAGAAAAGCTATAACAAATCTAGACAGCATATTAAAAGCAGAGCTATCGCCTTACCAACAAAGGTCCATATAGTAAAAGCTATGGTTCTTCCAGTAGTCCTGTAAGGATGTAAGAGTTGCAACATGAAGGCTGAGTTCCTAAGAACTGATACTTTCAAACTGTGCTCTTGAGAGTCCTTTGGTCTACAAGGAAATCAAACCAGTCAATGCTAAAAGAAATCAACCTTGAATACTCATTGGAAGGACTGATGCTGACACTGAAGCTCCAATACTTTGGTCATCAGATGTGAACAGCAGTCTCACTGGAAAAGACCCTGATGCTGGAAAAGATTGAGGGCAGGAGGAGGAGGAGGCAGCAGAGGATGAGACAGTTAGATAGCATCATCAGCTCAATGGACATGACTCTGAGCAAACTCAGGGAAGACAGGGAAGCCTGGCATGCTGCAGTCCATGGGGTCACAAACAGTCGGACATTACTGACTGACTAAAGAACAATTATTAAATAAGTGGTCATTTATTTTCCATGCTAACCCAGGAAAAAGTAAACTTAAAATTTATGTTATATAATACAAACACTTTCCAGTGATGCCTCATACAACTCGTGGCTAACCTAATCATCCTAAATAAACTTTATTAAAAATTCACAACCACTGTTAATACTTATTTTCTTAAGAGAGCTCAAATAGCTTAAGAAATTGATTTTTTTCCCTAAAGGAAAAGAAAACTATGTCCATATGTATGTCTTTTGTTAACTAAAAACTCATAGGGAATCATATCTCAGATATACTTGTTCAATCTTAGTACGTAGCTATCAGGTTAATTTTTCTGAAATAAAGTATGACTAAGATACAATATCTAAGTTGATATTACTAAAAGTAACAAATAGTTACCACAAAACTGAGGAAAAAAACAAGATACCCTGTTAGTCAAATTATAATAATCCATCAAAACTATTAGTCGACAAGTAATAAAAGTAGTTAAGACTTATTTAGTACTATGTGTATAGACATCTGGACCTGTTTTACTTCTTTCTTTTCCTTGATTCCATCCCCAATGCTCCCTGCATGACATCCCCTTCTCATTAAGTCTCAGCCTAACTGTCACCACCCCAGAGACCATCCGTGCTCATCTAAATCTTCTCTTCCTCAACCCTCCAGGGTCATTTTCCATCACTGCATCCAGCCTTCACAGCTGCTCCCCCACTATATTGTATGGGGCACCTTGTCAATTACCGTCATTGCATTATACCTATTACTCGGCACAAAAAGGCAGCCAGTCAGTATTTGTTAAATTTACTCAGTGCATAAAGGAACGCATTCCTTACTTGCAGAAAGCTGTCTAGCTGCCATCCTCTGTAACACCCACTTATGAGCCAAAGTATACCAGCGGGGAAGGGAAGGTATTCAATAAATGTTACCTGTTAAATATGCATTCCGTATTATCAGAAATATAAATCAGGATGTTATATTTTAAAATAGAGATATTAATGAAGCCAATTTAAGTACTTAAGAATATAAAATATATAACTAAAAACTACATACATTTTTAAAAAGATTTCTACTCAATTAAAAAAACCATTCAGTCTGTCCATAGAAATAATTATATATGTAATGATGTGAGATTTCTTGAGGAAAAGTTCACTAAATTCTTCATACAGAGACAGTCAAAGCTGTCAACAGAATTATTACAAATTTAATATATCTTTTAAGCATTTAAAGGTCCGTCTGGTCAAGGCTATGGTTTTTCCAGTGGTCATGTATGGATGTGAGAGTTGGACTGTGAAGAAACCTGAGCACTGAAGAATTGATGCTTTTGAACTGTGGTGTTGGAGAAGACTCTTGAGAGTCCCTTGGACTACAAGGAGATCCAACCAGTCCATTCTAAAGGAGATCAGTCCTGGGTGTTCATTGGAAGGACTGATGCTAAAGCTGAAACTCCAATACTTTGGCCACCTGATGCGAAGAGCTGACTCACTGGAAAAGACCCTGATGCTGGGAGGGATTGGGGGCAGGAGGAGAAGGGGACGACAGAGGATGAGATGGCTGGATGGCATCACCGACTCGATGGATATGAGTTTGGGTAAACTCCGGGAGTTGGTGATAGACAGGGAGGCCTGGCATGCTGCGATTCATGGGGTCGCAAAGAGTTGGACACGACTGAGAGACTGAACTGAACTTAAGCATTTTAAATGAATTAAGAGGCTACTACTTAAAAAACTCTTGCCGTGAGTCCGTTTAAAAAGTGTTAGAATGTTGATATCTTGATGGGAATAGTGATTACATAAGTATGTCACAGCTCAAACTGTACACTTAAAATCTGTGCATTTTAGTTTGCATGAATTATACCTCATTAAAAGAGCATACTGGAAAATAAAATGAGGCAGTAAGCCCTTTTCCACTGGTCTCAAGCTTCCTTACTAGGAATTTCTATTACAGTGGCACTTCTGCCTCCTCACTCGGCATCTGCCACCTCCATTATCCAGGAGAGGAATGATTTATTTCACTAATGAGATGAAAGAGAAGAACTAGGTATGCATAGCTCAGCCCCTTTTGGGCTCCTGATCTTTTAGCAGAAGGGGCAAGAATTCTGCTTCTCCCTCTCTTTGGCTGTCCAGCGCACCAGTAACAAGCTTATTAGTAAACATATCTAAGTCAGCCCTGAAGTATTAGCTGTTATTTTGTGACTACGCAAATAAGCCCTGTCCTTCACTCTAGACTTTATCAATTTTAAAGCAGTTATTTTGAATTCCACCAGAGAATTCATCTGCTTATATCGCCAATGATTCTGAACTTGGGCAGGGATGCTATGCTAAGTTGCTTCAGTCATGTCCAACTCTTTGCAACCCCATGGACCATAGCCTGCCAGACTCCTAAGTCCATGGGATTCTCTAGGGAAGAGTACTGGTGTGGGCTGCCAACAGAGGGTATTATTTTTGGACTCCCTCAAACTATGACAGTACATCTCAGTAGTGAATCCTTACCATCTGAATTTTTTGTGCATACATCCATATTTCTGTATTTTACATTTACTAATGATTTAAGACAGGCTTCCATGGTGGCTCAGTCAGTAAAGAATCTGCCCTCAATGCAGAGGACCCTGTTTTGATCCCTAGGTCAGGAAGATCCCCTGGAGAAGAAAATGGCAACCCACTCCATTATTCTTGCCTAGAGAATCCCACGGACAGAGAAGCCTGGTGGGCTACAGTTCATGGGGTCACAAAGAGTTGGACATGATTTAGTGACTAAACCACCACCAGACTTAAGGCACTGTAACTGAAAACTTCTAAGCTTCTGGCTGGTGGGGAGGGCATGTTCTAATAGAAAATTTCTAAGCTCCTGGCTGGTGCGGAGGACAGGGACAATAAGTAAAGCAGGCTAATTTGCATGAAAAGTTCTAGTATTAAGCAGTATTAACAACTAAAATGAATTTTTTTTCTTAAAAGAATAATTTCTTATATGACAGCATATGGTCTAGCTTATCTTATGAAAGAAAATATGACATCTTCAAAGAGTTAAAGGAAAACTGACTTCGGTCATTAATTCTGTGTCTCCTACTTCTTAACCACTCAATCACTCTTAAAATCACAATCTAATGAAGTACTCTAAAACTAAAATTAGTCTGGCAAAAGTCTTAAATGATATCTTGACAAATCCAATGGACTTTTCTTGACTCTCTTATTTAATATCCTTGCAACAAGACTCTTTCTCCTCCACTTACTTCAAAACACCAGCGTCTCTGAACATTTGTTCTTGGTCTTCTTCTTCTGTACCTGCCCATTAATGTTAGTGTGACCTTGGTTTCGCCCAGAGTCCTCTTCTCTCTCTGGATAACAGACATGTTCACCAGAGAATTAGAAAGGGATGCTGATCAGTAACAAAAATACGCAAATAATTCAATCAAAAGATGGGCAGGAGACTTAGACATGTCTCCAAAGACATACAGATAGCCAACAGACATAACAGACATATGAAAAGATGCTAAACAATGCTGATTATTAGAGAAGTGCAAATCAAAATACAATGGTTACCACATGATTCAGCAATCCCACTCAGCATATGTATCTTTTTTAATTAGAGCCTTCATTTTTTCCAGATATACACCTAGGAGTAGGATTCCTGGATCATGTGATAATGACCTATACAGGAACAGAATCTAAAAAAGTATGGATACATATCTATATAACTATATATATATATACACACATATATAAAAGAATGGGAAAAAAATATACATATATACAGTCACTAAGTCATGTCCCACTCTTGCAACCCCATGGATGGTAGCCCCTCAGGCTCCTCTGTCCATGGGATTTCCCAGGCAAGAATACTGGAGTGGGCTGCCATTTCCTCCTCCAGGGGATCTTCCCAACCCAGGGATCGAATCTGCGTCTCTTGCACTGGCAGGTGGATTCTTTACCACTGAGCTATCAGGGAAGCCCACAATGGAATATTAATCAGCCATTAAAAGAATAAATGTTCTGCCATTTGCAACAATGGATGGACCTAGAGATTATCATACTAAGTGAAATCAGACAAAGACAAATATTATATGTTATCACTTATACATGGAATCTAGAGGAAGACAAATATTATATGTCATCACTTATATGGGGAATCTAAAAATTAGTACAAATGAACTTATTTACAGAAGAGAAACAGACTCACAGACATGGAAAACAAACATGGTTACCAAAGGGGCAGGGAGGTATAAATTGGGAATATGAAATTAACAGACCCACACTACTACATATAAACAACAAGGATTAACTGCATAGCATAAGAAACTATATTCAATATCTTGTAACAAACTATAATGGAAAAAAAATAGAAAAAGAATATAGATATATGCATATATGTATAGCTTAATCACTTTTCTGTACACCTGAAACTAACACAATATAGTAAATCAACTATACTTCAAAAAAATTATTAAAAAAATAAATACATAAAATGTTATGCTGGCTCTCTTTCTGTCCTTCCTTCCTTTACCCAGCTGAACAGATAACTTCCTTTATCTATCCAGCTATCTACCTATCAATGTAAAAAACTGCCACTTTTTAGGCCTTGTTATATTTGGATAAAATATGACTGTAACTTTTGTTAACCATGATCAGCAAGCTAGCTCTCATTTCAGGTGTTTCCTCTTAGAAGCCCTTGTTAAGGATATTAAGACATAAAGACATGAACACAGCTATGCTTCCTGCTAGAACTTTTAAAACAACCTTGTCCAGTCTTTTCTAATCCTATATACCATTAGGCACCAAAGGCTCTTTATGCTCCAATTTCTCATCTATTAGATAGAAAGTCAATTTACTGCAATGGAAGTGTTTTAGTAAGACCTAAAATTTTACAGCTATCAGTTTCTCTTTTCTTAATATCTTAAAAAAAAAAAAAAGATGAGAAAGGTGGGGCTATTTTTAAATAACTGGACTACAGAAGTGCTTAAGATAATCACTATCAAATAATATACTGTGTAAAATAGCTAGTCTCAAAATGAGACAGTGTCATATTAGGATAGGAAGTCCTGAAATTCTTTTTTCTTAAAAGAGAAAAACAACCACTGTTTATTTCTAATATAATAATATAAAGTAAAGCACTGTGCAACATTTGCTTTATAGTCAACCTGAAGAGTGGGCTGATGGTCAGAACAGTTGACGGTAGAGAAGACATACCGTTCATTTTTAACAAATTTGTATTTTCCAAGTATTATTCCCTAATTAAATACCTGAATGCTGAAAGCACTATTTCATATGCAAGGATATTAATATTTAGTCACAAAATAGATCCAAAAGGGAATTATTTTAGGACCCAGAATTATTCAGCTTTTAGTATTACGTTCATTTTTTCTTTCTGAATCTCATTAATCCAAAACTTGTTTTTTTTTAATTGACGTACAGTTGATTTACAATGTTTCAGATGTACAATAAAGTGATTAGGAGATATGTGTATATATATATGAAAAAGTGTGTGTATGTATACATATACACACTGTTTTTCAGATTCTTTTCCATTATAGGTTATTACAAGATACTGAATACAGTTCCCTGTGCTATACATTAAGTTTTAATATTTCATATATAGTAGTGTGCATCTGGTAATCCCAAATCCCTGATTTATTCTTCCTCCTCTTTCCCCTTTAGTATATGCAACCTTATTTTCTGTTTGAGTCTATTTGTCTTGTAAATAAATTCCTTGGCAATGTCAGATAGTAAAGAAAAAGGAGTCCAAGATGGTAGAATCATGCAGAGGGTAAAAAAAACGAAAAACCCTGAAAGGGGAAGTGGAGGACCAGAGTGAGAACCGCAGGCAAGAAAACACTACCCCTTCCCTGATTGCTGCTGGGCATAACCAATCAGGCAAACACTGGTACCATCCCCTATTTTGCAGTGAGCATAACCAATCCTACTCCAGGCAGAGGAAACAGAAAGCACAAGAAGAGAAGCCAAGAAGGCTCCGTGTGCTTCTTTAGGGGTCTGCCTGCTCCTCTGTCTCAGGAGTCTGCTGCCTGCTTGAGCTGTAACTAGTTTGTCATTAAGAATACTGCCTGCTTAATAAAATCCTGTCTGTTTGAGCTACAAGTTCTCCAGTCATTCTAAATCTTTGTTATGAGCAGACAAGAACTGAGTGAGAGAAATAAACTGACAGTATCACTTTTTTAGATTCCAAATGTAAATCATGAAATTCTTTGTGCTATTCAAGGTAGCATAATTTTAAGAGTTTATCTTCTCTACAGAGGTTATCTAGAAATAATACCTTTAGCTTCAAGGTCACTGGATGTAAATAAAAATATAGTGTATATTTTTAAATGTTAATTCTATAATCTTACTATATAGTAGTGGATGGATGGACAGACTGAGAGATAGGTATTTATCTCTCTAGACAACTCTATCACTATTGATGACGAATGCTGCTAACCGGGTTTGTGAAAGTTCAAGATCTATTTGTTTATGCTCCAAATTCAAATTCCTCTCAATATTTTCTAAATGTACAGTCTATTTTCTAAATATACAGTAATAGCAACACTCTTATGAGAGAGATTAAGTAATTCTTGAGACTGAAGAGAATATAATCTTCATGTACATATGAAGTAGCAAGGCTTTACCATATCATTATTACACCAAAAAAAATTTTTTTTTGTACTAACAAGCTTCTGAAGCACCTAGAATATAGCTAATGCATGCCTGGAAGAATTTCATATTCATTTCAAAATGAATGGCATTAAGTCAGTTTAGGGCAGGTAGCTTCAGTTCAGTTCAGTTCAGTCACTCAGTCATGTCCGACTCTTTGCGACCCCATGAATCGCAGCATGCCAGGCCTCCCTGCCCATCACCCACTCCTAGAGTTTACTCAAACTCAAGTCCATCGAGTCGGTGATGCCATCCAGCCATCTCATCCTCTGTCGTCCCCTTCTCCTCCTGCCCTCAATCCCTCCCAGCATCAGGGTCTTTTCCAATGAGTCAACTCTTCACATAAGGTGGCCAAAGTATTGGAGTTTCAGCTTCAGCATCAGTCCTTCCAATGAACACCCAGGACTGATCTCCTTTAGAATGGACTGGTTGGATCTCCTTGCAGTCCAAGGGACTCTCAAGAGTCTTCTCCAACACCACAGTTCAAAAACATCAATTCTTCAGCGCTCAGCTTTCTTCACAGTCCAACTCTCACATCCATACATGACCACTGAAAAAACCACAGCCTTGACTAGACGGACCTTTGTTGGCAAAGTAATGTCTCTGCTTTTCAATATGCTATCTAGGTTGGTCATAACTTTTCTTCCAAGAAGTAACTGTCTTTTAATTTCATGGCTGCAGTCACCATCTGCGGTGATTTTAGAGCCCAGAAAAATAAAGTCTGACACTGTTTCCACTGTTTCCCCATTATTTCCCATGAAGTGATGGGATGCCATGATCTTAGTTTTCTGAATGTTGAGCTTTAAGCCAACTTTTTTACTCTCCTCTTTCACTTTCATCAAGAGGCTCTTTAGTTCCTCTTCATTTTCTGCCATAAGGGTGGTGTCATCTGCATATCTGAGGTTATTGATATTTCTCCCGACAATCTTGATCCCAGCTTGTGCTTCTTCCAGCCCAGCGTTTCTCATGATGTACTCTGCATAGAAGTTAAAGAAGCAGGGTGATAATATACAGCCTTGATGTGCTTCTTTTCCTATTTGGAACCAGTCTGTTGTTCTATGTCCAGTTCTAACCGTTGCTTCCTGACTTGCATACAGGTTTCTCAAGAGGCAGGTCAGGTGGTCTGGTATTCCCATCTCTTTCAGAATTTTCCACAATTTATTGTGATCCACACAGTCAAAGGCTTTGGCATAGTCAATAAAGCAGAAATAGATGTTTTTCTGGAACTCTCGTGCTTTTTTGATGATCCAGCAAGTGGCTTAGGGAGCTGGAAATAGTAACAATGTCTCTTGAATATTTTATTTCACTTATCTAAAGTGTTTACTATCTGACAAAATTAAAGTATTTTATAAGTTTTTCTAGTAAAGTAGGAAGAAATCATTGTTTTTTACTAGTGTGACAATGGAAAGTAATGTATTAAAATTCATAGTATTTTCAGCTTTTGTAAATTGTAACTCAGTTTCTTATTATTTTGCTTAATGTATCTTTATAGATTAAGTCCTGAGCCAAGTCTAAAACCCAGAACCTTTTAACAAATTAGTGTTTTGTGTCTTCCATTAAATTATACTATGTGTGAGGAAATAAAAAACCTTTAAAGTATATTTGCTTCCTTCTTTCTTTTAATCCATCTCTGCTAGTTGAAAACTCAAAAACTAACAGAGGACTTAAGTTCCCTCTGGTTATTATCGATCCTCCTTTACAAATACATCTTAGAGTCTGTAACTTTCTTATTAACACTAAAATGAGTATGTTAAGATTGTTTCTGAGTCTTATGAAACCTGGATCAAACTTCTCAATTTCTATTCACCTGGCTAAGGACCTCAGAAATATGATTTTCTCAAAGCATATCACTATTCTTTCAAAAGTATTCAGCCATTAATAATTACCTAAAGTTCAGAATACCTTACATCAAAGCCAAGAGTCTCAACTAATATTATGCCCTTATCTCTTATTTCTTTCTCACAAAACATTATATATGTCAGTCCCACTACATTACCGGCTTTTTTGCAGGATTTTTTTTTTTTTAATAACTGTGCTTATTAAATTCTCCCCGCCGTTCTGTGCATTCTCCATCTGCAGAATGACTACTTATACTTACTTCGCAGAGTCAACTAATATTCAATTCTGCTGTGAGATATTCTATATTCTTGCAATCAGATCAAGCCCTTCCTTTTCTAGGCTCCCATATTTTGTTCATAACCTCAATGATGGCACTGAGGTCACTGTTTTCTATACTGCCATTGTTTCACTGTAACAAGCAACTCATGGACAAAGATGGCAGCATATTTTAATGATGAGTAGCCTCTGGAGTCAGTTCATCTGGGTTCAAATCTTAGTTCTACCACTTAAATTGTACAAATTACACAAGCTTCTTATTTTGTTTTCTCATATATAAAATGTAGATAACAATAATAAGTAACACATAATAATAATGTGCTGTGCTTAGTCACTCAGTTGTATCTGACAATCTTTGCGACCCCACGGACTGTAGCCCGCCAGCCTCCTTTGTCCATGGGGTTTCTACAGGCAAGAATACCGGAGTGGGTTGTCACGCCCTGCTCCAGGGATAATAACAATAATATAATGTGTACTAGGGCTTATTGTAAGAGCATTATGCACAACCTCATTTATTCCTTGCAACACTGTGATGAGTGTTATTATTATAATAATACAATAATATATAGTATAATATAATAACAACACTCACCAGAGTGTTGTGAGGATTAAGTGAAGTCATGCATAATGCTCTTACAATAGGCCCCAGCACACATTAAACAATCAACCACTGTTGATGACTGTTGATGTAATAATTAATAACTGTCAAAGCTGTACTACTCATTACACCCACCATGCTGTCTCTCAGACAGTAAGCATTCAGTGAACAACGGCTGCACAGAATTTAACGGCACCCACCAGATGTGACCCATCAAATGAACTATTTTCAATTTGCTTTTTCAATGTTATTTAATGTTTTATACACGCACAGAAAGCTTAATTAAAACGCATAAATGTGATAATATCATCTCTTTTTTTGGCTGGTCTTCCTTGCCCCCATTTCAACCTCTCTATTTACATGTCAGTAACCTAAGTTTTTTAAGCTTTCACTTTTTTTTTTTTTAACAACCTTTACAGAATCATGTATAAATATATACAGTAAATTTGGGAAGCTTTGTTCACTAAAATGGGATTATACTACACACACTTTTTTGCATCTTGTTTTTCTCGCTCAGTAACTCATAAATTACTCTAAGCCAATCTGGACAGTTCTAACTCATGTTTTTAAATAACTGCCATACCTCATAGTACAGATATAGAGCACAATTTAGTCAATCATTCCTGTATACATTTCACTTTCTTCTGCTGTGTTTCATTTTGGTCATTGGTACCACTAATGCAATAAGCATCGCTGGACATGTACAGAGTACTTTTGGTTTTATGGGATAGCCTCTCAGGATGGAATTGCTGATATTTTAATTTAAAATGGGGCTGCCCTGGTAGCTGAGACAGTAAAGAATCTAAATGCTGCAAACAGCTGTCCAAAAAGGATGAAAGATCTCACTTTTCTTACAGCTATGTGTTGATAGTATTCTTTTTCCAGTAACCTGGCTAATAATAAATACTGGTATCTATTTCTTGATGGTCTGATGGCTTTAGAGTAATATGTAGTTGTTATTTTAATTTGTGTTAATTTAACCACTATAAGGGCTTCCCTGATAGCTCAGTTGATAAAGAATTCGCCTGCAATGCAGGAGACCCTGGTTCGATTCCTAGGTCGAGAAGGTCCCCTGGAGACAGGATAGGCTACCCACTGCAGTATTCTTGGGCTTCCTTTGTGGCTCAGCTGGTAAGGAATCCACCTGCAAAGCAGGAGACCTGGGTTCGATCCCTGGGTTGGGAAGATCCCCTGGAGAAGAGAATGGCCACCCACTCCAGTATTCTGGCCTGGAGAATTCCATGGACTGTATAGTCCATGGGTTCACAAGAGTCTGACACAACTGAGCAACTTTCACTTTACTTCAACCACTATAAATGTCAGCATCTTTTCATGTTTGTTGGCCACGGAATTGCTTTCCTGTAAAATGCTTATTGATGCTGTGATCACTCACCTAGAGCCAGACATCCTGGGATGTGAAATCAAGTGGGCCTTAGGAAGCATCACTACGAACAAAGCTAGTGGAGGTGATGGAATTTCAATGAGTTATTTCAAATCCTGAAAGATGATGCTGTGAAAGTGCTGCATTCAATATGCCAGCAAATTTGAAAACTCAGCAGTGGCCACAGGACTGGAAAAGGTCAGTTTTCATTCCAATCCCAAAGAAAGGCAATGCCAAAGAATGGCAATGCCAAAGAATGCTCAAACTACCGAACAACTGCACCCATCTCACACGCTAGTAAAATGATGCTTAAAATTCTCCAAGCCAGGCTTCAGCAATACGTGAACCGGGAACTTCCAGATGTTCAAGCTGGTTTTAGAAAAGGCAGAGGAACCAGAGATCAAATTGCCAACATCTGCTGGATCATCAAAAAACCAAGAGAGTTCCAGAAAAACATCTATTTCTGCTTTATTGACTATGCCAAAGCTTTTGACTGTGTGGATCACAATAAACTGTGGAAAATTCTGAAAGAGATGGGAATACCAGACCACCTGACCTACCTCTTGAGAAACCTATATGCAGGTCAGGAAGCAACAGTTAGAACTGGACATGGAACAACAGACTGGTTCCAAATAGGAAAAGGAGTACGTCAAGGCTATATATTGTCACCCTCTTCTTTAACTTCTATGCAGAGTACATCATGAGAAATGCTGGGCTGGAAGAAGCACAAGCTGGAATCAAGACTGCCGGGAGAAATATCAATAACCTCAGATATGCAGATACCACCACACCCTTATGGCAGAAAGTGAAGAGGAACTAAAGAGCCTCTTGATGAAAGTGAAAGAGGAGAGTAAAAAAGTTGGCTTAAAGCTCAACATTCAGAAAACTAAGATCATGGCATCCGGTCCCATCACGTCATGGCAAATAGATGGAGAAACAGTGGAAACAGTGGCTGAGTTTATTTTTCTGGGCTCCAAAATCACTGCAGATGATGACTGCAGCCATGAAATTATAAGACAGTTACTTCTTGGAAGGAAAGTTATGACCAACCTAGATAGCATATTAAAAAGCAGGGACATTACTTTGTCAACAAAAGTCCATCTAGTCAAGGCTATGGTTTTTCCAGTGGTCATGTATGGATGTGAGATTTGGACTATAAAGAAAGCTGAACACCAAAGAATTGACGCTTTGAACTGTGTTGTTAAGAGAACACTCTTGAGTGTCCCTTGGACTACAAGATCCAGTACTGGGTGTTCATTGGAAGGACTGATGTTGAAGCTAAAACTCCAATACTTTGACCACCTGATGCGAAGAGCTGACTCATTGGAAAAGACTCTGATGCTGGGAAAGATGAGGGCAGGAGAAGAAGGGGACAACAGAGGATAAGATGGTTGGATGGCATCACCGACTCAATGGACATGGGTTTGTGTAAACTCTGGGAGTTGGTGATGGACAGGGAGGCCTGGTGTGCTGCGGTTCATGGGGTCACAAAGAGTCAGACACGACTGAGCGACTGAACTGAACTGAAAATGCTTATTCGCATCCGTCTCCTAGTGTTCAAATAGGTTTGCCAGTGTTGCTGTTATTGTACAGTACAAACATTAACCTTTTGTCTGTAATCCATTTAACTTTGTTTCTCCAAATCTATTACTATTCCACTAAAATCGTTTATGTATTTTTTCCTAATTTTCTTTTATAGCATCTGGATTTCCAGCCATGGTTAAGAAACTCTTGGGCTTCCAGCAAATGCCTCAATTTTCTTACATTATTATGATTCTTTTAGCTTTCGTTTAAGGCTTTGATTCACAGGAATTCACTTTTACATATGGCACATTATTGTATCAGGAGTAGTTTTAATACTCCATCCTTTTCCCGCGGAATTAAACTACCACCTTTGTCTCTTTATACAGAAATGTATTTTCTGAAGTCTCTCTTCTTTCCAGTGACCTTTGTCTCTTCTTATACTAACATCATATCTATGTAATCAATCACACTGGCTCTATCTAATATTCTGATTATCTGGTTAAGCTAGTACTGCCACTATGTTCTTTCTCAGCTAGCTTGCCTATTGACTAGTTTCTCAGATTTTTTCCTTCTATAAGAGCTTTAGGATCATTTCATCTCATCATTCCAAAGTGATGAATGAATAAAAACCCTCCTGGGATTATAACTGGAATTATATTAAATTCATATCTTAACTGGGATAATTTGCATTCTTAACACTATGAAGTCTTCTCTTAAATATATGTATTTGATTTTATTCTGATCTTGTTTTTGGTGTCTCAGTAAAATGTTCCACTTTTATGTAGATTTTGTAATTTATTCAGTCTATTTGAACATATTTAAAAATTATGTCATTTGTGAGAACTCAATAATTTTTCCCAATATCACATGTAGGTATTTATGCCTAGAGCAAGAAAGAGATACTTTGTATAATTATTACATAATCAACTAAATTCTCTTATTAAAAAACAGCACTTTTTAGTTTCCTGAGTTTTCTATATATATATTTTTACATGATTAGTAAAAACAAATCATGTTATTGCTTCTTTTCTAATGTTTAGACCCATTTCTAAGACAAGATCAAAGGAGAAAATAGTTCTAAACTCGACTAACTCATGGCAACTAAGTTAATTTCTTTACGTTAAAATGCAATATAGAAAACTTTCTGTCCTGCTCTTAAAACCACTGCATCCTCCTTGACTCTCTGAAAGTGAGATACACTCACATAAACATACATACCTAACAAGACAGGGACTTATTTCTTGGCAAGTTAAAAAAGGCTTAGTAAAAAAGTTCATGACTCAGTCACTACTGTTAATACTACAGAATCCTGGGGGGTCAAAACATCAACTGGCAGGGGGAACATCTGAGAACACAGGAAAAGATTTAAAATTTAATCATTCATTATTGTCTTCATAATTATTGTTTGGTCACAGAATAAAGAATTTAAAAATTAAAGTGAATATAAAGCTAATGTAAATAGGCCATTTTCTTGAGTTTGCAAGACTAAGTTCCATAGAAGCAGTCTGACAGGAATCTACCTATTTAGTGAATACTAAACTTGATTTGAAAAAGAGATACTTGAGTAAAAATGTAACAGTTCAAAGTGTATGTGTTGCAGTATTTACTTTCAATAGCAATTCAGGCAATACTTGGGAGAAATAGAAATATCTGTAATATTTAGAGTGAAACAAATGAAGGCTAGAAACTGTTCCACTTAATGAAAGAACTAATTTCTACCTTAATTCATTAATCCCTTTAATATGTAATCACACCTCTTTATACACATGGGTTATCTCCCAAAATGCTTCTCCAGACTGCAATGACACGGTGACTGTGTCCATGTGCCAGTTACCCACACATCCACCTGCTGGATGTGCCTCCTTCATTCCACAAGATGATTCTAACAGCACATCTCACATTACTTCCTCCCTCATTTGAAATTACTAACCTCAGAGTTAATAAAAAAGTAAGATCTTAGATGAATTTGATTAATCTCTTCTATATGTCAACAGTTTGAACTACATGCTAAGTAGATAAATTTCAAAATTTAAATTAAGTTCATAAATCTATTTAAGAAATCATTTTTGTACAGTATTATACCATTTTATTTCTTCTGAATTTTTCACTTTGCTAGTTTTATAGTCCTAGGTTCATAGAACCCTTTTAGTTTATTTCTACTATTTCTACTACTTGACGGAAATTCTTATACAACAGGAGATTCTTTAAGGATACTCACATGACTCTCCTATAGTAGAAACTTAAATTTTGAAAACCTATTTTACTGACTTATTTGCACTTGCATTTTTTATTACAAATTAATGGTATAAACTGCCATGACTAAGAAACATTTTTATTAAGATGTAACACCAAAAAAATTGACTATGTTTCACTGTAAGTTTTCTTCTCTATTTCAGAAATTAGATAAACTTTTTGAGCCACTCACTTGTCATGTACTCTTAAACAGAGTTAAAACCTTTTTTAGTTTGAACCTGTAACACTGCAGTCTTAGTAACATGTCGTGTTTGATTAGAGGGTTAAGAATCTGATTGATAACCTTCACAACTACAATATTAAACCATAATGCATAAGAGCAAGGTACAGTGGTACCGTTTGTAAAATTGTATTTCCCACAATGCCAAAAGACCTTTTCACTGAGAGTTCAAGAATCATCTCACTGGTTTATAGTTGTCAAGTATAGCTTTAGCAGATAATGACATTAGCTTTTCTTTTTTATTTAGAGAATGACTTATGTTGAGATTCAGGATTAATTAATTCTTTGACCCAAACTGACCGAGAAAAACACCAGGGTAATTTCCTCTCCTCAACAATCCCCTAACAGAAAGATTTAAAATACTACCATGCTAAATAGTCGTCAACACCCAGGATATAGTAAACCAACTTAGAAAATCGATGTGGATAAATCTACGAAGCATGTGTCAAAGAATTTTAAAGATACCCATCACTTCATGGGAAATAGATGGGGAAACAGGGTCAGACTTTATTTTTTTGGGCTCCATAATCACTGCAGATGGTGACTGCAGCCATGAAATTAAAAGACAGTTACTCCTTGGAAGGAAAGTTATGACCAACCTAGATAGCATATTCAAAAGCAGAGACATTACTTTGCCAACAAAGGTCCGTCTAGTCAAGGCTATGGTATTTCCAGTGGTCATGTATGGATGTGAGAGTTGGACTGTGAAGAAGGCTGAGCGCCAAAGGATTGATGCTTTTGAACTGTGGTGTTGGAGAAGACTCTTGAGAGTCCCTTGGACTGCAAGGAGATCCAACCAGTCCATTCTGAAGGAGATCAGCCCTGGGATTTCTTTGGAAGAAATGATGCTAAAGCTGAAACTCCAGTACTTTGGTCACCTCATCTGAAGAGTTGACTCGTTGGAAAAGACTCTGATGCTGGGAGGGATTGGGGGCAGGAGAAGAAGGGGACGACAGAGGATGAGATGGCTGGATGGTATCACTGACTCGATGGACGTGAGTCTGAGTGAACTCCGGGAGTTGGTGATGGACAGGGAGGCCTGGCGTGCTGCGCTTCATGGGGTCACAGAGTCAGACACGACCGAGAGACTGAACTGAACTGAAATGAAGAATTATACTAGAACAATACTGGTGAAACTGCCTCATCTGTCGTTACAAACTGCTTCTATGTACAACTGTGGGAATGATCTCTACACACAAGAGTTCCAGGAGAAGCTGGAAAGTGGAAACTATGTACCTTTAAACTTCACTTCTGTAAGCTAATTGAGTCCATAACAAAAGAGAAACTCTCTAAACATAAAAAGTAACTACTTGAAATGTATTTGCCCTGTTCCAGCTCTCTATACCTGGGGTGTGCCTGCAAACCAAGTCCTCACAATATCAGCATTCTATCACCAGGATTCTTTGGAATAATGTTTTATCAGTTTACTTTATTATCCTCTATTTCCCAGTTTCTCAGGCCCCATTAATCTTCAGGCTTTCATATTCTATTTAGTCCCTTAGAATAGTACATTGATCTTGGTCTTAATATCTTAGCTGTGACCTTTACCCCTCCAGGACACTACTCAAATGTCTGCCGATAATGCTTCCGCTCCTGCATTTAGATTCAAGAGTAAAAGACAACCCACCTCCAGGCTCTGCCCTGGATGGTAGGACATGCCTGACAAGGGTAGGGGAAGATGACCAAACAAGAGACAGATAATATAATTTCAATAAGAGGAAATCCTACAATAAACCAAAGTGTTTGGGGGCTATCTACTTACACTTCCAAACAGTCTTGCACAATAGCTTCACTAGAACATACTTAAAGCTATGACTAATCAATTATGAAAGAGAAAGAATACCCTGCTTTAAATGCTTTGTAATAATAGAGAACTAGATTAAAGACTGACATAAAAGACCTACATAAATGGAACTTTCTTTAGCTAGAGAATAAAGAAGTACTTCATTAAGAGTGGCACAAAGCAAACAGTCTTATTTCATAACTGAATAAATACAAGGAAGAGATAATATACACTGAAGTTTATAAACTCTTAGGCAATAACTTTTCTGGGTAATAAAATGTCAACCAGAGAAAAAAGATATATAAACAAGGAGTTGTAACTGTGACAGATGAATTCAATATAAGGCATATGTTAAGGAATATATTGGGCTTCCCTGGTGGCTCAGACAGTAAAAAAAATCCGCCTGCAATGCGGGAGACCTGGGTTTGATCCCTGGATTGGGAAGATCCCCTGGAGGAGGGCATGGCAAACCACTCCAGTATTCTTGCCTGGAGAATCCCCAGGGACAGAGGAGCCTGGGGGGTTATAGTCCATAGCGTCGCAAAGAGTTGGACACGACTGAACAACTAAGCACAAGGAATAGATTAAGAATTTTTAAAAAACCTAATAAAAATGATATTGTCTGAACTGTAAATTATGAACCCACAAAGGAATGTCTTCCCAAGATAATGCTACAGAAAGCAAAAAGAAACTTGAGGGTCACGGTAAAGCAAAAGAAGATTTAGATAAAAATACACAAAACAGATAGTATGATATCTGTATCTAAAGCTGTATCTTATCTGTATCTAAAGCTATAATGTACCATGAATTTAAAAGGAATCCTATTCAAGCAATAGGATGAAGAGACATTAGGTTAGTCTTCAATTTATTTATCTCTCAGCTTTGAATTCACCCTTATTGCCTGATCTGTAAGGAATGAATCTGGGCCTTTTAAATGCTTTTTCTTTGCCAGATGGTAGGATACAGGCTTTGCAGATGACAATGGATAGCACTGAAGAGGGATCTCCTTCCTGCCCAGCCTGCATAATTTTGTTCAGTATCAAGTGTCTGCAAGTCACTGCCTTTACTACACGTATCTCCAGCTCTCAAGTGCGCAGAAGTGCTGTGTACAACAGTCCCACAAAACTCAAGTCTACTTCCCAGGTTACTGCTTCCCACACCCTCTCCTTAGCCCTGGAAGTGTGCATGCCAGAAGCCCTTTGGAGCTGGCCACCCAGAGCCACTCTGGCCCAAACTGTACATAGGAGTGTCCTGGGTTCCTGCAGAGGCCTCTCCAGCTGCAGGCCCCAGCAGTTACCTGCAGCGGTGCTTTAATTCCCTCTGATGCCCAGCCGTCCATGTGTCGCCCGCCAACTCCAGCCTGCGTGTTTTGCACGTTCTCCAGAGTTGTTGCTGTGGGTCTGACTATGGACTGGCTCTAGCCTGGGCAATCCATGAAACTTCTATGCCATCAGGAAACCTGAAGCTGTATTTTTAATGAGAACTAACCCTTCCAAGGAGAAGGAAATGGCAATCCACTCCAGTATTCTTGCCTGGAGCCTGGGGGGCTACAGTCCACAGGGTTGCAAAGAGTCAGACATGACTGAGCAACTTCACTCACTCACTCACTCAACCCTTCCAAGGAAGTCTGTCCTTCCTTGGATGTGCTCCTGCACCAAATAATTCAGAGTCTGCTGTCTACCTTTAAAGTTACTCTCTAGTTATTGTTTAACAGCTTTATATCAAATGTCCCCTGTAACACTACTGTGAGCTGAAAGACAGTTCTCCCTGGATTTCATGATGTTCCTGCACTGTTGGGGCACTCTGAACAAAGGAAATCGATAACCTATAATAAAGATAAGTCTCCTACCCTAGACACAATCTAGGATTGTAAAAAAAATTTCCTTCTTCCAAGAGATCTGCTTTTAGCTTACTTTTCAGGTGACAAACCTACTAGAGATGCCATCCGCCTCCCTAGGGAGGCTTTGTTTCATTCAAGAGCAAAGATAAGGTTTTGTGTTCCTTGAATAAAAGATATGCCAGCAACTCAATATCTCAGTGTCATAATTTTAGGATTCCGCTCTTAAAATTCCTCTCCACTACATATGCACAATAACCAGAACTAAAATGTTCTATAAGTGATAAATTCTGTTCTATGATCTACGGACCTTGTTTTCCTTCAGAATATCTATACATATACATAACTTTAACATTATGTGGTTTATCTTCTCATCGGACCTAGATTGATACAGACATATACATAGTGGGCTTAGAAAAATGAGGCGTTATGTGGCAAACAAGAATATTAGCTCTTTCAGTCAACAATATCTTAATCAGATCATGAATATTATGTATTGGTGAATAAAGGTTAGAAAGATAACCTCAAACTTCTATTCATTCAACAATATAAACTAAGCACCTGCTGCTGCTGCTGCTAAGTCGCTTCAGTCGTGTCCAACTCTGTGCGACCCCATGGACGGCAGCCTACCAGGCTTCTCCATCCATGGGATTCTCCAGGCAAGAACACTGGAGTGGGTTGCCATTTCCTTCTCCAATGCATGAAAGTAGAAAGTGAAAGTGAAGTCGCTCAGTCGTATCTGACTCTTAGCAACCCCATGGACTGCAGCCTACCAGGCTCCTCCGTCCATGGGATTTTCCCGGCAAGAGTACTGGAGTGGGGTGCCATTGCCTTCTCCCAAACTAAGCACCTGCTGCTGCTGCTGCTAAGTCGCTTCAGTCGTGTCCGACTCTGTGTGACCCCATAGACGGCAGCCCACCAGGCTCCCCTGTCCCTGGGATTCTCAAGGCAAGAACGCTGGAGTGGGTTGCCATTTCCTTTTCCAATGCATAAGAGTGAAAAGTGAAAATGAAGTCGCTCAGTTGTGTCCGACTCTCAGTGACCCCATGGACTGTAGCCTACCAGGCTCCTCCATCCATTGGATTTTCCAGGCAAGAGTACTGGAGTGGGGTGCCATTGCCTTCTCCAAACTAAGCACCTACCAAGCACCAAATACTATACTAAGACAGAAAGATGAACACAACACTGTTTGAACAATATAGAAAACGTTTTTTTTTAAATTTCATTTTTGTGGGAATTACCTTCTCATGTCCAATTTATTCCTAGAAGCAGTCAATGTTAACATTTTCTTATGAGTCCTTCCAGATGCACTCTATGTGTATCTATGCAATTATTTATATTTAGAAACACATAGACACAGAAACTTTAAAGCATAATCAGGACTTCCCTGGTGGTCCAGTGGTTAAGAATCCACCTGCCAATGCGGGGGATACAGGTTTGATCCCTGATCTGGGAAGATTTTACATGTCATGGAGCAACTAAACCCATGCGCCACAAATACTGAAGTCCGCACACCTACAGCCTGAGCTCTGCAACAAGAGAAGCCACTGCAATGAGAAGCCCGGGCACCACATCAAAGAGTAGCCCCTGCTCGCCACAGCTCGAGCAAGACCTCGTGCAGCAACCGGTGCAACCGAAAATAAACATCAAATAAACATTCTTTTTTTAAAAAATTAAAGCATAATCAATCCAAACGTTACCACAGTACTCATCATCTTTCTCATAGTAATGATCCTAATAAAGTAGCCATTAATTACTATTAGAATCATTATAGTATTATTTTAGAAAACCTGATAACTATATATCTGAAATTCCTTGGTAATCATTTGACAAAGTATTATTTCATGTAGTGGTAATAAACTTAGAAAACCCACTGTGTTCCAAAAGTGATAGGAAAGATATAGATTCAAAATAATTTCATCAAATATACTATTATAAGATTAATATTAACATCAAGAATAATTAAATTTTCATTTGGAGAGAGGAATACAAATATTCCTTTGTTCCTATGAGGTTTCATTAGGCCCTTAGTTTTGAAAAAATATGCAATTTTCAGTGGTAACTATCCTGACTAAAAAAAGAGTAATTAATGATTGACATTTTTTATTAGCCAAACAGGTAACATTTATGAAAAAGCTATAGTAAAACCTGTAATATTGTTTAAACATGCATATGTCTTTTCTGATAGCCAAGACAGTCAACTGATAATTTTTCAAGGGAATTAATGTCACAAAGAAAAATATACCATAGGGAAATATTACTTAATAGAAAAAATTCTGTTACTCTATCTTCATTTGAAATGAAAGAAAAAAAATCAGCAAACATTTATTCAGCAGGTAGTTCCCACTTTGATGAGTTTTAACAGCAATCTGTTTCTTACTGAAACAATGTATTATCTTTCAAGTTTTATAACTGTTCCAATTATTACTGTTACATAACAAACCATCCCAAACTTACTGGCATAAAACAAAAGCCAATTCACTGTGCTCAGAGATTCCATGAACCAGGAATTCACAAAGGGCACAGTGAGGACGGCTTGTGTTGTCTCCACAAGGTCTGGGGTCTCAGTGCAGTCTCAAAGGCTAGGAATGTCTCTGGGAATGACTCAATGGCTGAGGCTGGTATCAGTTCATTCAAACACATATCTGGTGATCGGCCTGGAAAGACATGAATTTTAGGATTGCTGACCTGAGATCTGACACTTGAGGCCTTCCCACATGGCCTAGCTTTCTTACAGCATGGCATCAGTAGGGTCTTAGACTTCCAGGGCTCCAAGCAGGCCAGTGTCCCAACAAACAAGGGAGAAGCAACACTGCCTTTCACTCCTGAGACTACTGTCACTATTCACTCTACTTATTTAACTTATATACAGAGTACATCATGCAAAATGCCAGGCTAGATGAACCACAAGCTGGAATCAAGATTGCCAGGAGAAATATCAATAACCTCAGATACACATATGACACCACCCTTATGGCAGAAAACAAAGAAGAACTAAAGTGCCTCTTGATGAAAGTGAAAGAGAAGAGTGAAAAAGCTAGCTTAAAACTCAACATTCAAAAAACTAAGATCATGACATCCAGTCTCATCACTTCATGGCAAATAGATGGGGAAATAATTGGAAACAGTGACAGACTTTATTTTCTTGGGCTTCAAAATCACTGAGGATGGTGACTGCAGCCGTGAAATTAAAAGATGCTTGCTCCTTGGAAGAAAAGCTATGACCAACCTAGACAGTGTATTAAAAAGCCGAGATATTATTTTGCCAACAAAGGCCCATCTAGTGAAAGCTATAGTTTTTCCAGTAGTCATGTATAGATGTGAGAGTTAGACTATAAAGAAAGCTGAGCACCGAAGAATTGATGCTTTTGAACTGTGGTGTTGGAGAAGACTCTTGAGCGTCCCTTGACTGCAAGGAGATCCAACCAGTCCATCCTAAAGGAGACCAGTCCTGGGTGTTCATTGGAAGGACTGATGCTGAAGCTCCAATACTTTGGCCACCTGATGCAAAGAACTGACTCACTGGAAAAGACCCTGATGCTGGGAGACTGAAAGCAGAAGGGGATGACAGAAGATGAGATGGTTGGATGGAATCACTGACTTGATGGACATGAGTTTGAGCAAGCTCTGGGAGGTGGTGATGGACAGGGAAGCCTGGCCTGCTACAGTCCATGGGGTCGAAAAGAGTCTGACACGACTGAGAGACTGAACTGAACTGAACCTGGGAAATCAGAGCATCACCTCTGCTGCCTTCTACTGGTTACAAGTGAGTCACAAGCATGCTCGTATCGAACAGGAAGAGAACTCCCAAACTCTCAATGGAGAGTGACAACTTTTAGAAGACTACCTGGGGCCAGATGTTCTTGTGGCCATGTATGGAAAATATAATCTGTATAGTAATTTAATATTCACAAGGTAACTTGGTTAATATAATACAACAAAGAGCATTACAACCTTTGGTTGGTTTTAGCTCTGAATACAAGATAACATTTCCTAAAAAATGACTATTTTTAGCTTTGGAAACAAATTAAAATTTATAAGGTTGTTATTTCATATAATATTTGCAACTACCTTGAGAAATAGGTGTTGTTATTATTACCTATATTTTAACAGACGAGAAAGCTGAATTTGAAAGCTGAATAAGTTGCCCAGAAAGTTAAATATCAAAGTTGAGATAAATCCAGACATGTGTGTCTTCAAAGTCCAGGCTCTTCTCACTGACCAAGCAATCTGCACAGTGCCACGTTAAGTGAACCTCACCCAAATCTCATGTGCACCAGAGCCGTACAAAGCAAGGACTACCTGTATCTTGCTTTATATAGATGTAAGTTCTTCAATAATAGATTTATAACCCAACCAAGTTAGATGGTTACACTAGCTAACAACTGTATGTACCTTAGTTATGTGATTAAAAAAAGACAAAAATCACAATGAAATTTATCACAGAGCAGTCTCTGCTATACTATTAATATCTCAAGGGTAATACAATGCTGTTTAGTACAAATAAGTGTTTAACTGAATAAGTACATAAATTTTTATGAAAACTTTTCATGATCATTTTAAGTAGTGAGCTCTTGTATATTCCAGAGAAGCTGTACTATGGCTGAAAAGGTAAATATAATCTATCCTCTCATTTAAATTAATTGGGGGGGGTGTTTTATCTTTTTCTAAAATCCAAATTATGGCCTTATCTATTTCTATTACTCATTATTTTACATTATTCTTTATCTACTAGAGGTTAAGCTTTCTAAATGAAACAAAAAATGGGACTACTTACATTACTTATTTTGTCACTTTCTGTAATGCCTAATATGGTGATCTTGTGTTTCTGATTTGACTTATGGTAATTTGTACAAACCATAAAAAAGTCAGAAATATGACCCAGTGGACAGTTATTTTTTCTGGAAGCTTAACACTTCTCTCTCCAAAAATGTGTTCTGGCAACTGAAAGGAAATTAAGTTAATCAGCTCATATAAATTTTGTCTTGGTTCTAATTGATTTTATTTTTGAAGCCAACTTTATCTTGTAACTTTAAAGATAAACCAACATTTATATTTCTGTGAAGCATAAATATATCATAAATTCTACTTTCTTATAATATCAGTTTCATTTTTCATAATGGAGTTCCTTAATCCCTTGGAGAAGTAAATGGCAACCCACTCTAGTATTCCTGCCTAGAAAATCCCATGTACAGAGGATCCTGGTGGGCTACAGTCCATGGGGTCCCGAAGAGTCAGATATCATTAAGTGACAAACAAGGAATCTTCAAAACAGAATATTTTTCAGAAAAGTTAAAGAAAATAATTTTTACAACCTGACAAATTTCTTTTTAAAAAGAATCTTAAATGATGTGAGCTTCTCACAGTTTTGAAAACAATTTTTTGTTAAAGTACAATGATAGCTGGTTACTTTTTTCTGACTATAAAAAACAAAACTCCTTAAATAAATTCAAGGAACTTATTAGTTATCTGAAATTATTCTATATAATCATTTTTATATAATGAAAAAAATAATTTAAAATTTAATTATTTTTTAAAATAATTTAAAATGAGACTATGAAAATCATTTATTAATATTATATAATTCTTATATGTTAGAAAATACTAATCTATATATATATATATAAAAGAAAATAATATTCTCAGAGAACAATTTAGCAGTCTTATTGCACTTTTATGACTTTTTAAAATGTCATGCTAAAAAAAAAAAATTAAAAAAAAAAAATAAAATGTCATGCTATTATTTCCCCCTAAAAAGTGTATTTTATACTTGTGGGCAAATAAAAAAAGGAAAAATAAAACACATATTTTTGGGGGGACTAGTAGGTCTTCCAAATAGGAAAAGGAGTACGTCAAGGCTGTATATTGTCACTCTGCTTATTTAACTTATATGCAGAATACATCATGAGAAATGCTGGGGTGGAAGAAGCACAAGCTGGAATCAAGATTGCCAGGAGAAATATCAATAGCCTCAGATATGCAGATGACACCACCCTTATGGCAGAAAGTGAAGAGGAACTAAAAAGCCTCTTGATGGAAGTAGAGAGTGAAAAAGTTGGCTTAAAGCTCAACATTCAGAAAACGAAGATCATGGCATCCGGTCCCATCACTTCATGGGAAATAGATGGGGAAACAGTGGAAACAGTGTCAGACTTTATTTTTGGGGGCTCCATAATCACTGCAGATGGTGACTGCAGCCATGAAATTAAAAGATGCTTACTCCTTGGAAGAAAAGTTATGACCAACGTAGATAGCATATTGAAAAGCAGAGACATTACTTTGCCAACAAAGGTTCGTCTAGTCAAGGCTATGGTTTTTCCAGTGGTCATGTATGGATGTGAGAGTTGGACTGTGAAGAGGGCTGAGCGCCAAAGAATTGATGCTTTTGAACTGTGGTGTTGGAGAAGACTCTTGAGAGTCCCTTGGACTGCAAGGAGATCCAACCAGTCCATTCTGAAGGAGATCAGCCCTGGGATTTCTTTGGAAGGAATGATGCTAAAGCTGAAACTCCAGTACTTTGGCCACCTCATGCCAAGAGTTGACTCATTGGAAAATACTCTGATGCTGGGAGGGATTGGGGGCAGGAGGAGAAGGGGATGACAGAGGATGAGATGGCTGGATGGCATCACCGACTCGAGGACATGAGTTTGGGTGAACTCCGGGAGTTGGTGATGGACAGGGAGGCCTGGCGTGCCACGATTCATGGGGTTGCAAAGAGTGGGACACAACTGAGCAACTGGACTGAACTGAACTGAGTAGGTCTTTATTAGGTAACTGAGCTTGAGGTTTTCCATATGATATTAGTCCCCTACGAAACAGGCATACACCTTCTATTTTTACTGAAATCTATTATGTGATTCCCCTTCAATAATAATGATAAGATTTCCTATATCCATATAGGAAATGAGCCTTCCAAGTGGTACAGTGGTAAAGAATCGGCCTGCCAATGAAGGAGATGCAGGTTAGATTCCTGGGTCAAGAAGATTCCCTGGGGTAGGAAATGGCAACCCACTCCAGTATTCTTGCCTGGCAGACAAAGGAGCCTGGTAGGCTACAGTCCACAGGGTCACAAAAAGTTGGACACAATTGAGTGACTGCACATGCAAGAAATGAAGATTTAAAGAGCTTAACCAACTTGCCAAAGGCTATGTTGCTGTTTAGTCCCTAAGTCATGTCTGACTCTTTGTGACCCCATGGACTGCAGCCCATTAGGCTCCTTTGTCCATGGGATTCCCAAGCAAGAATACTGGAGTGGGTAGCCACTTCCTTCTCCAGGGGATGTTCCCCACCCAGGAACTGAACCTGCATCTCCTACATTGGCAGGTGGATTCTTTACTACTGAGCCACCAGGAAAGCCTACCAAAGGCAATACGAAACAATCAACTTCTGGAAGACCAGAGATTCTATCTTCTCTTTGATTTCTTACATTATTTGATCAAGTGAAAATTCAGTTTAATCATTCCTGATGACCATACATATCACAGATAGTTAATTTTCCTCTTGACGAGTGGCATGATATAATTTTCACAATTTGTTGATTTTAAAATAAATGTATTAATCTTTAAAAGTAATAAGTTCAATTTTGTCACAGGTTTGAATACAATTAACTCTTTAGTAGTTCAATAGCTATAATAGAAATTTCAGACACTGCAAATTTAAATACTTTCAAGAATGAGAGAGTACTGAGTGAAATCTGTAGGTTTAAGACAATAGTAAATAATGAACCGGGGACCTCATACCCTGCCTAAAGGACAATTATCACTGATTGTCACCAACTGAAATACTGTAGGTTTAAGGATCCGAAATGTTTAATTTTTCAAGATAAGCTGAAGCCAAAAAAAAAAAAAACCCAACAACAAAAAAGATAAGCTGAAGCAGATTTTTATCAGAGATTTCCTGAATATTTAAATGTTAACAACTAATTCTAATTTCTAAGACTTTGCTAAAAAAATCCATCTGCAAGAGTATGTTTGGCCCAAGGACTGCTGGTTTGCAAACTCAATTAGAGACATGTCTATCATCACTATAGGATAATGTTGTTAAATTAGGAGGGGACTTGAATTTGCAGGGATTCTGTAAAATGAACAAACAAGTATTTATTGAATGCCAATTATATAAAATATTGAGCAACTAAAATTATATTACTAGATGTGTTCCAGTTCAAGAAGTGAGAGGTATCCAGAGAAATAAGAGGCCAGTATGAGAGGTCAGCAGTACTTTACAAAGAGAAAGTTATTCTAGAAGGAAGAGTAACAGAACAATGGTGTCTTGGTGGTATCACTGATGAAGAATATTTAGAGGACTGTAAGATTATTAAAGGAAGATGTATTTCAGACTAGTGAGAAATACAAGACAGACAGCAGATTTCTATGGATCCTGAAAGCTAAGCAGAGTTAAGACTTGATGTAATAGGCAGCTGAAGCAACATTAGATCTCCAGCAGGAAGGTGATATGATCGATGCAGTGTCTTAAAGACTGATTATAGTATGTAGAAAAGATTGGAGAGCCGCAGAGTGGTAACAGAGAGGCCAGCTAAGAAATGGTCTCAGCAGCACAGGAATGAGATGAGGGGCCTGGACTTTGGCAGTAGGAATGAGTGAAGTGTTCTCCCCCAACCTATTTACCTGAATGAATCCTCATTAGTAGCTTGTTCGTGTGTGTGTGTTATGAGCGCACTTTTTTTTTTTTTTTCTTCATTAAATTGGAGCTGCCCTAGTATAATGAACAGAACACTAGGAGAGGAGTTAGGAAATCAAGATTCTAGATCTGACACTGCACCTAACTACATGGGTGAAGCTGGGCAAGTCTCGTAACCTCATTAAATCTCAGTTCTATAATCTGGGTAGTAAAGGACAGAACCAGACAGATGTCACTGTTTGAAACTCTGGACCTTACAATTCCGAAAAGCAATAATCTTAAGTATTCAGATAAAAGTGTAATTTCAGGCTTCTTTTGAAAGTCCAAAAGCTGGTTTCCTTGATTCCACCTTTGTACATGGCAAAACTGGCTGGAGTTGAGTGGTGAATCCCTCCTTCAGGTTGGGCACATACTCTCTAGTTTGCCACAGTCCCATCACTTCCTCAAGTGAGGCCCAGTGTTACCTGCTATTCATCATGCTTTCACTGCTGTTTTTCTTATGGTAGAGAAACATTTTTCTCTACTTTTTCTCAACACTTTTCTCTACATTTTCTAAACTTTGTCTTTTACCAGGGGTGAGAACGTGTAAGAAAAGAGGTATTTTTTTTCCAAGAAAAATAAAAGCATGCATTTTTATGAACATAAATATTCCTTTAGATTTAACAGGCAAAAAAGCTCATCTGCATGAAAAGATTACCATTTAACCCTCTTTAATCAGATAGTTTTATTTAGTTTGGAAGCCCTGTTACACATGTTGGAAAGCTATTGAAAGAAATATCAAAGGAGTGAAATAATTAGATTGACATTTTAGAAAGAGTACTCTGGAACCATGCAAAAACTTAAAAGGGGTATGACTGAGAGGAAGAATATCTGTCAGAGCACTAAAGTGGTCTGCAGAGGTGAAATGACAAATTTACAGTGGAGAAAGGAGGGACTGATTCAAGGAGATAGAATTATTAGAATTGGGGCAACACAACAAGTATTGGAAGTAGAATGATGCTAGATTTTAGGGATGGTTCACTAGATAAATGGTGATACCATCCAGTGTACAGAATTCATAAGGATGAAGAAGTCTCGGGGAAAGGTGAGGTGGTATAGCATTACTCCACAGCAGAAGCTGGCCAACTATAGCTCATTGCCTGTTTTTATACAACCCACGAGTAAAATGGTTTTCACATCTGTAAATGGTTGGAAAAAGTCAAAAGAAGAATGTATTTCATAAAGTGCAAATTACATGAAATTCACATTTCAGTGTCCACAAATAGTTTCCCTGGGACACAATTCATTCCTTTAATCACTGTCTATACCTGGGTTCACTTCACTATGACAGAGATGAGTAGCTGAGACAGCAACCATATGTGGTATTCTCATCACTGAACACTGTTTCTTGAGGTACTACGAATTGTAGTGACATGGTTATTGCTCAGATTGCTCAGTGTTTCAAGCACCATGTGTAATGTCATACCACAACGTTTCATTTTGACTATCATATCGAAGGGCTTCACAGGTGGCTCAGTGGTGAAGAATCCACCTGCCAATGCAGGACACTCAGGTTTGATCCCTGGGTTGGAAAGATCCCCTGGAGAAGGAAATGGCAACCCACTCCCGTACTCTTTTGGGGAAATCCCATGGACAGAGGAGCGAGTTGGACACGACTTACCAACTAAACAACAATCACATCAAAACAGAAAGAGAAAACTATACTTCAAATATCATGCTTTTAATGTTTTAAGGGGAATATGGATTATTCTGCTACTGAATTAGATGGCAAACCACTGTATCACACAATGACACTAAAGCTACACTAGAAAAATTTAACACTTATCTATATAACCAGACTAGGTATCCATCATATTCATAATTCATAGGAAAGTAATCAGAGGAATTAGAAAATATAAAACAAAGTACTTCACTGTACCAGAGTTTCTTCACAAAAATAAAAAGTGGAAATGAATTTCAGTTCAGTCCAGTCACTCAGTCGTGTCCAACTCTTTGCAACCCCATGAACTGCAGCACACCAGACCTCCCTGTCCATCACCAACTCCCAGAGTTCACTCAAACTCATGTCCATCGAGTCAGTGATGCCATCCAGCCATCTCATCCCCTGTCGTCCCCTTCTCCTACTGCCCCCAATCCCTCCCAGCATCAGAGTCTTCTCCAATGAGTCAACTCTTTGCATGAGGTGGCCAAAGTATTGGAGTTTAAGCTGCAGCATCATTCCTTCCAATGAACACCCAGGAAGATGAACACATCTCCTTTAGGATGGACTGGGTGGATCTTCTTGCAGTCCAAGGGACTCGCAAGAGTCTTCTCCCACACCACAGTTCAAAAGCATCAATTCTTCGGCGCTCAGCCTTCTTCAGAGTCCAACTCTCACATCCATACATGACCACTGGAAAAACCATAGCCTTTACTAGATGGACCTTTGTTGGCAAAGTAATGTCTCTGCTTTTCAATATGCTATCTGGGTTGGTCATAACTTTCCTTAGTAGAATAAATTCACAAAGTTTGTGAAAATAAGGTTATTTAAAGCCTACGTTTCTTTATTATATTATTAATCAGCAGTTGTTTTCCCATAAAATAACATGTATTATTGAACTAATAGTATCAACTTCATTCACTCCTACAGATTTAACCACTGTCAGTTGTTTCTACTTTGATAAAAAACAGAAGCTGAATGTCCTAACTTGCCCTATCACACAACAGCTTGCGGGCTTAGCAGTTGTATGGTTTTATTGTGAGTTTTTTTTTTTTTCCCCAAGCTCAACAGTGAGACTGAAATTTCTGAACAAAAAGAAAAGCCTTCAACCATTATTAAACAATGAATACCTTTGGAAATTATATTTTGCTGCAGATTGAAAACGTTTCCTTGAATTTGACCTGAAAGTCTAGGCAAAATACTACTTATATGCAAAACATACTACGTTAAGTCCTTTGGACAACATTTTTCAAATCAGAAATAACCATCAATCTGCTTTATATATTTCTTGTGCTGTCAAAATTAAAAACAAGATCTCTGTGCATCTACAAAGTTGCAACAGATATACTGTGCAAGTTCAAACTATAGTGCCAGCAGTGCTTTTCAGACTTCACTGCAAGCGCAAGAGAAACTCCCATATACCAAAAGCCACTTAACTGTGCAATCGAGGAGCCTCTAACTTTCGACTGGTTAATCTGCAATGTAAACAGCATACTAAATAGCAAATATTAAAGAGAATCGAAAAGAATTCTATAAATGCCTTCCATACAATTAATACAATCACTAAGATCATATGCCCATGACTGACAGCAGCATTTGGTGTCACCTATCTGTGTGAACACATTTCCAAGACAAAATCAGTTAAATGCCTTTACAGACCTGCATTAACAAATGAACAACTGCAATCAAATCTGATGACAGGGTAACTGTGAATCCCAATTAAATGAAATTGCTATCTCAAAAAGAATATTTTCATTAGGAGATCTGTATTACAATAAATCATGTTCAATTCATGTTAGTCTGAACGCAGTCAATAAAGATTTTGTGGTTATTTGCTTTCTCTCATATGTATTTTCACTCTTATCCATGTATTAATAATATCTTTGATTTTGCCTCATGGCCTGCAAACTCTAAAATACTTACCATCTGGCTCTTAATGTAAAAAGTTTGCAGATCTCTGCTCTATGGAGATGCTATTCAAAGTGCAGCAGCATCTGGGAAATGTCTTGACAAGGCAAATTCTTGGCCCACCCCACATCTACTGAATCAGAATTTCTGTGGGTGAGCCCAGTAATTTTTTTCTTTTTTAACAAATGTAAGAATCACTCTTAAGGATTTTAGAGACTTGGTTCTGTCCCCTTGGGTAAATTATTTAATTCTTTGAGTCAGTAAAATGGGAACAGTGTCAACCACTTCATAGAACTATTGAAGAGATTAAAATTAACTTTAAAAATATGAGAAAAAAACATAAGGTTTAGCATGGTAACTGACACTAGTAATTCTTAATAAATGGTAATAAATTAGAAAAGATCTAATGTTGGGAAAGACTGAAGGCAGGAGGAGAAGGGGATGACAGAGGATGAAATGGTTGGATGGCATCACCAACTCAATGGGCAGGAGTTTGAGCAAGCTCCGGGAGATGGTGAAGGACAGGGAAGCCTGGCATGCAGCAGTCCATGGGGTCACAAAGAGTTGGACATGACTGAGAGACTGAACAACAACAATAAATGATAATTATTAATTCAAAGGTGTACTGGGGGACCTCCACACACGAGCCCATGACACATGAAAATTAAATTTTTAGGAATTTTGTGAGACAGTTATTTAAATTTCATAAACTTAAAACTAAGTAAGTTACACTAAACCAAAGCTATTAACACTCAAAACTCATCACTACTTAATTACCTTACCACATTTTATCATCATCTGTGCTCATGCAGCTACTATGTCTAGATGGTAGATATCCTTATATTGGTGTGCTGCACCTCATTTCTTCCCAACTACGCATTCACAGGAAATCAACCACCACAAATCAGAGCTTTTTTGGAGAAGGGCTTCTGGCGAAACATTAATCAACACACTTCTGGCTATCATTATTAAAAATTACATAATGAATTCAGTTTTGAACTCAATGAGTCTGAATTAACTATGCACATAGGGATGTCTAACAATCTGTTAGTTAAAAAGATGTATTTTTAGGTACCAACAGCATATAGATAGTAGCTGAAGCCATAAACATGAACAAAATTGAGCAAAAGAGCATTTAGAGAAGGGATCAGATATAGAATGATATGGAAAAAATTATATGCACAATAAGTCAGAAAGACTTTGGAATTTATAAGTATAGCCAATTATGGCTAGCAACTCAATTTAACTATTCCCATTTATCACCATCCGAATTCTCAGCTTTAACTCCTGGAATGCTTCTACCAACAAAAGCTATATAAATAGATGCACTGAATTACATTACTCTGCCACTTGAATTTAGCATCTATATCTTAGCCAGCATGGGTAATGGTATTTTAGGTCACCTGTTTAGACAAAGCTAACAAGCTTCAGCAATATGTGAACCGTGAACTTCCTGACGTTCAAGCTGGTTTTAGAAAAGGCAGAGGAACCACAGATCAAATTGCCAACATCTGCTGGATCATGGAAAAAGCAAGAGAGTTCCAGAAAAACATCTATTTCTGCTTTATTGACTATGCCAAAGCCTTTGACTGTGTGGATCACAATAAACTGTGGAAAATTCCAAAAGAGATGAGAATACCAGACCACCTGACCTGCCTCTTGAGAAATCTGTATGCAGGTCAGGAAGCAACAGTTAGAACTGGACATGGAACGACAGACTGGTTCCAAATAGGGAAAGGAGTATGTCAAGGCTGTATATTGTCACCCTGCTTCTTTAACTTCTATGCAGAGTACATCATGAGAAATGCTGGGCTGGAAGAAACACAAGCTGAAATCAAGATTGCCGGGAGAAATATCAATAACCTCAGATATGCAGATGACACCACCCTTATGGCAGAAAGTGAAGAGGAACTAAAAAGCCTCTTGATGAAAGTGAAAGTGGAGAGTGAAAAAGTTGGCTTAAAGCTCAACATTAAGAAAACGAAGATCATGGCATCCGGTCCCATCACTTCATGGGAAATAGATGCGGAAACAGTGGAAACAGTGTCAGACTTTATTTTTGGGGGCTCCAAAGCCACTGCAGATGGTGACTGCAGCCATGAAATTAAAAGACGCTTACTCCTTGGAAGGAAAGTTATGTCCAACCTAGATAGCATATTCAAAAGCAGAGACATCACTTTGCCAACAAAGGTCCGTCTAGTCAAGGCTATGGTTTTTCCTGTGGTCATGTATGGATGTGAGAGTTGGACTGTGAAGAAGGCTGAGTGCCCAAGAATTGATGTTTTTGAACTGTGGTGTTGGAGAAGACTCTTGAGAGTCCCTTGGACTGCAAGGAGATCCAACCAGTCCATTCTGAAGGAGATCAGCCCTGGGATTTCTTTGGAAGGAATGATGCTAAAGCTGAAACTCCAGTACTTTGGCCACCTCATGCGAAGAGTTGACTCATCAGAAAAGACTCTGATGCTGGGAGGGATTGAGGGCAGGAGGAGAAGGGGACGACAGAGGATGAGATGGCTGGATGGCATCACCGACTCGATGGACATGAGTTTGGGTGAACTCCGGGAATTGGTGATGGACAGGGAGGCCTGGCGTGCTGGGATTCATGGGGTCGCAAAGAGTCGGACACGACTGAGCAACTGAAGTGAACTGAACTGAACAAGTTGGTTCATACTCTGAAATTTCTACCTCAAGTAGACATTGCCCTTTGAACGATAAAGAAAAACAAATTATAGAGGGATGATAACATAGTTTAAATATCAATGATACTGAACATATTTGAAAGTTTAGTTTCAAAGAATCATAGAATTTTAGAACCAAAATAGACTTTATAAGCTACTCTGGTATCTTAATTTTTTTGTTCTTCTCTCCATAAGAAAGAGCTATTTGTCAAGTTAAATGTCTAGGAAAGCATTTTAAATTAAGTTTTTTCCTTATCAGTTATCTGAACATTTGATTATCTGATATTAACATGGAGTTGACAAAGGAGTGGATCTTCCTTCTCCATTCCTTCTGATGTTCATGAGTGGATATTAAAAATTTACATAATTCTTTATGGCTGGTACCACCAATAATGCCAGAATTCAATTCAATTCAATGCCACCTGATTCAATTCAGCTGATCTGGAGTCTCTGGCGAGAGCACCAGTATTTCCTTAAAGGTACCTAGAGGCTTGAGTATTCTGCTGTGAAAATTAAAGGTACCTAGAGGCTTGACTCGGAGAAGGCAATGGCACCCCACTCCAGTAGTCTTGCCTGGAAAATCCCATGGGTGGAGGAGCCTGGTAGGCTGTAGTCCATGGGATCGCTAAGAGTCGGACACGACTGAGCGACTTCACTTTCACTTTTCACTTTCATGCATTGGAGAAGGAAATGGCAACCCACTCCAGTGTTCTTGCCTGGAGAATCCCAGGGACGGGGGAGCCTATGGGGTCGCACAGAGTCGGACACGACTGAAGTGACTTAGCAGCAGCAGCAGCAGCAGAGGCATGACTATTCTGCTGTGAAAATTAAAACTATGGTTCTCAAAGTGAATTAAGGCTATTACAACTTTCTCAGTAGTAGTACTATTGATTTCAGAATATGACTCTACCAAGGATAGTAAATCTAGCCCTCTCCCATATACAAAAAAAAACGGGGGTGTATATACAAAACAGACATAAAGCCAACATAAGAAAAATTACTTAACCAATGTATATGCTCTTTTAAAACAATAAATGTTTAGTTATTGCCAGCTTACAAAAATATTTTATTGCTCTACCTTGACTTGTAAAGAACAAGTAAAAGTACCAATATTAACTATTTTTCTATGAACCTATTCCTGGACTTAGAAATGCAAGCCAAAAAAAAAAAAAAGACTTATCCATAAGGCTTATACATCAAGAAAAACTCCATGAGTTAAGAGTATAATTAGAGGCACACATACAACTAGAGAAATCCCCAATTCACAAAAACTAACAGAAAATAAAAAGTGATAAACCATTCATCAGTAGAGTATCTTTGATGCAAAATGTCACGTAAAATACAAAACCATTTCTAAACTCACTCTACATGACAGATACTGCAAAAATAAAAAGGGTACTATACTAAGTCACAGAGACATAAAACATAGAATGTCAAAGAAATGTGAGGCACTATGGTGAGATTACAAACTTTGGTTAGCCAAAAATTAGCAAGTGTCATTCCATGTAATCTGAGACATTTAAAAAATGTTTACACGCTTACTTATAGATGTTAAAACAGGGCAAGGAATACCGTACTACTTACTATACATAGTGAACTCTGTTTCTACTTATTCTATTCATTATCCACTTAGCCTTTATAGGTGACCTCCAAATCTATCATTCCTCATAAAGATGCTTTTTAGAAAATACTTAGCCAGAGGTAATACCCCAACCAAACCACATGAACCTGGAGCCTTTTCTCAGTCGTTATTGCTCACTGTTCTGAAGCAGCAGTCATTGACCTTCCATTCTTGAAATCAATCAATTCTAGTCTTTCCCTCCTACCTACTACAGTCTTTTTCAGTGTCAAATCATTTCATTCTTTTTTCTAATGATGTGGCATTCCTCAAGACTCTTATCTTGAATATACTTTCTTCATTTTCTTTGTTGGCTTTCATCCTCCTACCTAACTTCAAATATTATCTCAGGATATTGGTGGGTAATTTTCAGATATCTAGCTCAAATCCTTTCTTGAGAGTTAAAATAATCATTATACATTTTTTACCCAGTTTTGGTCATTCAACAAATTTTTACTGCCAGCTCCATGTGTGATACACTAGTGTTAGAAATGTATTTCAAAACCTAGTATGAGAATCCTTGTCATCAAGAAGTAGAGAAGCTAAAAGAAAAGCTAAATAGTCCATCAGGAGCAAAACTGACCATTCATATGTCCTCTTCCAATGGACTGAATATATATTTAGTAGATCCCACCTTCTCAGTATTCCCATGTAACAATGTATGACTTCCTTAATTCTATATTCTTTATGTGCCATATTCTATTCCTACTGCCATAGCTTGGTTCAGGCTAATACGTATTTTCACCCAACTGCAACAACCTTCTTAACCATTCTCTAGTTTCTCATCCAATCCATCCTGCACTCAATTAACAAATTAACTTTCCTAAACCACAGATGTGCACCAATACTTAACTGCATAAAATGTTAAACAGTCCCTCAAGTCCAAAAACAGCTTGACATTAGAGGCCTTCCATGATCTGTTCCTTACCTGTTTATACTTTTTCATCTCTGTCACCCACTATTTCCTTACCTTTTGCTGTAGCCAAACATGATTATTTAATCATATCCTGAAACTGTCTGAATGTTCCTATTGCTGTATCTTCATTTATGTCACTTCTCTCCCTCCACCCCCATTCCGATTAACAGTCTCCATTTCTACCTTTCAGAAGCTTAACCAAATACTGGTTCAAATAGCATCATTTTTCTGAAAACTTCTCTCCATCATCGGAAAGTATAAAATATATTAAGGTCTTCTGTATCACTCATACTTTATTTCTATTACAGTTATCTGTGTATGTATTATTCCTTAAGAGTATAAGAAACTTAAAGAATGTTTTATTAATCTTTATCCTTCCATAGTATATTACATATGGTTGATATTCAAATATGAAGTATACATTAAATTTTAATATATACATAAAATAACAGCCAAGATCCATAAGACCACATAAGAAGTTTCCTTCACTTTCTTATGGAGAAAATCACTGCCACAAGAATTTTTTTTTTTAAACCACCTATATGTTTCTTGAAAAGACATTAACAAGTGATTTTTTTGCCTTATCAGTAATCAGTATACCCCTTATGTATGTATGAATTGTTACAATAACTTCCTTGGCTTAGAATATAAAATTGCTTCCCAAGCTTTCAGTTTCACATTATTGTATGTACCTACTGATCACAACCTAAACCGACATACCACTGAAGACAGCAATGTAAAAAGAAATAGCTTGCCTGTGGCTGCTCCAAAACCCATACCTCTTAAGACAAATCAACTTTTTTTTTTTTTTAGAAAGAGAGAAGAGCAATCATGGTGTAATTATACTTCTGTTTCCACTTCCTTCACACCTCCGTTACCTCCCTGCTGCTGTTGCTAAGTCACTTCAGTCGTGTCCGACTCTGTGCGACCCCAAAGACGGCAGCCCACCAGGCTCCCCCGTCCCTGGGATTCTCCAGGCAAGAACACTGGAGTGGGTTGCCATTTCCTTCTCCAATGCATGAAAGTGAAAAGTGAAAGTGAAGTCGCTCAGTCGTGTCTGACTCTTAGTGACCCCATGGACTGTGTGTGGCCCACCAGGTCCTCCGTCCATGGGATTTTCCAGGCAAGAGTACTGGAGTGGGGTGCCATTGCCTTCTCCAACCGTTACCTCCCTAACATCTACCAACTCAAACATTCTTCAGAGTCCATACTTACAGGTTCACAAGTTCACAAAAATAGACGGGTTTCCAGTTCAACAATTAATTCAAAGATTTACTGAATACCTACTATGTGGAAAGCACTATGGAGGACCCAAAAATTAATAAGACACAATTTTCATCTTCTGGAACACATGACTAAACGCACCACACACACACACAACGCCATTATAAAGATGATTATATAAGAGCTAAAAAGCTTCCAACAAGGTACAAACAGAATGATATGAGGAGAGAGTAATATAGTCAAAGAATACCTGAGAAGCTTCAAATGAGGAATGGATTTAACTTTCTTTGAAATCAAGTAATAATATTCAAGATTAATTATTTTTAAAATATTTTTTCAGTAGTATCGCAACAGAATTTAATTTTTTTCCTACTGAAATGGTACTGATTCAACGTGCAAGTTAAAATTTTAAACAGATTTTTATTAGCTCAGCTTGAAACATGGTGAAATACAGTTTATAGGCCAACCTTGTGGCCTATACTTAACAGGAAAAATTTTATTATGTTCAAAGGGAAGACAAACGATGTCTCCAACAATCTGAACTAATATTCTACTCCCAGAGAAAGTCTAGGCACATATAAATGGACCACCCAATCTTTACAGAAATCTGTTCAGCATACCAATAGGACATTAAAAACAAAAAAAATGAACAAGTGAAAATAAAATTCTGGGTCTTAGATTCACTTTTCATTCATATCACCTCCTCTTGTAACAATGACCTCTTCCTGATATACAGCAAAAGGTCTGAATCAGAGCCTGGAGCATTTGCTTTTCAAGCTCCATCCACACCATTTCTAGATTTAGACACTTCTTTGAAGATTCTGAGTTGCCATGACCTAACTCTGGACGTGCTGAGAACTCTATTGACAGATGAAAGGCCCACACTCATCTGAAGCTTAAAATAACTTGCAGGGAAGGGGTGGGAAAAGTCCGAGTTGACATATGCCAATGTAGCACATTTTAAAAAGAGGAAACTCTAATAGGAATGGAAACAAACTGGGGAACTTGGAGAAGCATGGTATCCCAAATTGCTACCATTAAAAAAAAAAACAAAAACAAAAACAAACTTTGGTCTTTTAATTACATTACAGTATTCATGAGACGTTTTTGCAATTACTGAACTTCAAAATTAAGCAACATACTGTGAAAAAAAATAGGATAAATTACATGCACTTTTATAAAAGATACTTGCTTTTAAATATCCAAAACTCTTGACATTAACAAAAAAATAAAATCAGATTATGTTAGATTTCGACAAGAGAAGCCGGGAAAGAATAACTAACATGTAAGTTCGGTAACATGTTACAGGGTGCAGTTTCCTACTACAGTAGACAGGCGAAAGAACCAAGAAAAGGGGTTGAGCACAGCAATACTGCTACATTGTAGCCACTCAACACTATTTCAACAGCTAGCGGGCTCTATCCATCCTTCCTCACGTTCCTCGTGGCCTCTGACAAGTCATCCTTTCAACCTATGAGACTGTCCGCTCTCCCCCAACAAATATAATTCCCGTGCAGGTTGTAAAATCTCCCCCACAGACTACATGCTCACACCTCCTCGCCTTGGGATGAGCAGTCCGCACAGTGGGGAAAGGTCGCCCTGGCAGGGAAGTTGGGTGAAGTGGTCTTTCTCGCGGTCCGACCCGAGCCTCCAGCCCAGCAGCCGCCGGGAAAAAGAAACGGGCGGCCACCGAAGAAACCGGGAAGGGGCAGCGGATGCGAGCCCGCGAGGCAGGCTCCGTGGTGCCCGAGCACCGGCTCGGGCAGGAAGAATGGAGGAGGGGAGGCTAGGCAGCGAGGTGCCCGAGAGCCGGGCGGCGGTCCGGCCCCGCGGCCCGACCCCACCCCGCACTCGGCACCCTCCCAGTTCGAGGACCCGGCGTGCGTTCCGCGTGCGCCGACTCTCCCGGGAGAAGAGCCACTGCCTCACACCCGTGGATTTGAGAAATCCGGCAACTTTGCGTGAGAAATGCTTCCCACCCTGCAACACACCGAGAAAGAGAAATATGTCAGGCGATGACGGGGGAGGAAAGATGACTTACCCATGTTCCTCCCAGAGGGTGAGGAGCCGGCAGGGCGAGACGAAGGTCTCCGGTGCGGGCGGCGCGGCGCTGTGTCCTCCGTCTACCTCTGTCTCTCCCGCAGCCAGGGAGGGACCCGCGGGGGGCGGCCGCCGGGGAGGAGCAGCTGCCGCTGCTGCTGCTGCAGACGGCGCGGCCGCGGCGGGGACGAGCGGCGGGGGGCGGGGCGGGGTAGGGCGGGGCGGGCGCGGCGGGCGCAGCCTGCGGCGGGCGCGGCTCCGAGCGAGCGAGCGAGCGAGCAGGCGGGCGGGCGGCCGAGGCGCCGAGCCCAGCTGGAGGAGCGCCCGCCCCGACGCGCCGTCCGAGAGCGCCCCGCCCTCCCCACCGAGCATGCTCAGTGCGTCTCCCCCTCCCCCCCGCGCCTGGGGCCGGTGAATCTGAGCGTGCGGGTGGGTGTGCGTTTGCGGGCCGGCTGCAGCTGCGGCGGAGGAGCTTGATGGCGGCCGCCCGAGGGGCCGAGGGTGAGCCTTCAGAGGCTGGGCACCGGGATGTTGAGCCCGAGCTACTACACCTGGCTCTCTACCATGGCCCCCGTCAACCCACACCCGGAAAACGGGCCCGTGCTTATTTCGGGGCAGTCCAGGTGCACCGGCGGGAATTTCCCGAAGAAGGAGACGCTGGGCCTTCTTAGACCCGGGAGGGTGGTCGGGAAGCAAAGCGAACCTTCTGAAATGAAGGTGGAATGGACGTACTGGCCATGAGGCCAGCGACTCTGGAGACAGATACCTGAGAACGCCCGTTTTCAGAGCAGCCTATGGGCCCGCTGGGCACAGAGCAAGGAGGCGGCCGCTGGGAGGGCGCTCAGCATTAGGACTGTCTTGTCTGTGGCCATTAAAAAAAAAAAAAAAAAAAGGTTCGGCAAACGAGAGGAGTGACCGTCCCGGGATTTCTTCAGAAAGTGTTGTTCTCCTTCCAGAGGAGTGCGGCCTTCCGTTCCCCGGAGGACACCTGAAAAGCTACGTAACTAGGGTGCCCTGGCCGTGGGGCGCCACCCTGCCGGGATGTGCCCGTCTCCCTTTGAACGCGGCAGGCACAAGGTTGCCAAAGTGGAAAATTAAAAAGTCCGCAGAGTTGCCTGCGGCCCCTCAGGGTACATCGGTCGGAGTTTCCTGGGTCCGCGAGGCCGCCGCTTGCTCCCCACACCTCCCCAACAGCGGGGAGAACCTGAGCCTCGCGGTCCCTCGTGAGGGCGCCCTCCCAACTGGGCATGCGCGCGGGGCGGACGCTGGTCTTCGCTCCTCTGCCCTGGGAGAGGAGGCAGGGGGAAACCTATTTCGCCGCTCTGGTCGTTCCCTGGGCCCTCTTGGATGGTTGGGGTGAGGAACCTGGTCGCTCTCTCGAGGCAGCAGCAACTGCAGCCGTGCAGGGGAAAGGGCGCAGTCAGCAGCACAACCTGTGAGAGGGAGATGACGAATAACTAAATGGAAATTTCTTTCCTTTTCAACTTTTACTCTTTATATTCAGTGTTGAGAAAAAGCCCCCTCTTCGCACGTGGCCCCTTTTAAATCAGCTCAGTTTCTATTTGTATAACTGATACCACACAAGTCAGAATAGGTCTTGTAACTTGTTAAGTCTGTAAGTTGTGTCCGACTCTGCAACACCAGGGACTGTAGGGCGCCAGGCTCCTCTGTCCATGCGATTTCCCAGACAAGAATACTGGAGTGGGTTGCCATTTCCTCATCTAGGGGATCTTCCAGACCCAGGAATAGAACCCCCATCTCCTGGGGTGGTGGATTCTTTACCACTGAGTCACCAGGGAAGCCCTTGTAACTTGTTGAGCAGAGGTCAAATATTCTAAAACAAAAATGAAACATGGTAAGTAAAAAGAAAGAGGTTTGGTAAAACAAGAAAATACAATGTAACTACAGAAGTCAAAATTATTAGACTTTTCTGGCTGCTGCTTTTTTTTTTTTTTTTTTGTCAGGCTTAGTCACCTCTGCCTCTCAGCCCTAATTCCGGGTGAGGGGAGTATGTAAAATTAGTTTCATTTTTCTCGGTTGTAATGGTCCTTCAGCTGTCGATGCGAAGAAACACTAACAAAAGCTGTTACTTATTGAGCCCTTAAAGGACTTCAAATAAGTAAAGGCAATATTATTGAATAACAAAAGCGGGTAACATTTACTGAGTGCTTCCCAGGTGTCAGGCACTGTTCTAAGCACTATTGATGGGGTGCAGGGCAGGCTTCCCTTTAAATATGTTACTATGGCATATTTATTATTTGAAATCATGGTTGAGAAACATCCAATGCAAAAAGACCACTGTGATCATTGGTTCCCCTGAAAGCACAAAATAAATTTCCCATATGAGATGTCCTCTATATATCAGAAGGACCAGTCAATCCTAAAGGAAATCCATCCTGAATGTTTGTTAGAAGGACATTGATGCTGAAGCTGAAGCTCCAATACCTGGCCACCTAATGTGAAGAGTTGACTCATTGGAAAAGACCCTGATGCTGGGAAAGACTGAAGGCAAAAGAAGAGGGCAGCAGAGGATGAGGTGGTTAGATAGCATCACGGACTCAATTAACATGAATTTGAGCAAACTCAAGGAGATAGTGAAGGACAGGGTAGCCTGGAGTGTGGCTGTCCACAGGGTCGCAAAGAGTGGAACACAACTTAGCGAGTGAACAACAAGCAGGAATAGGTCTCGACGGCATCCTTATCGCCAGAGATAGATAATTCAAGGCCGAGAACCCTTGCTATCCCAAGTCTGAGTCCCTGTTTTCTCAGAAAGAAGTCTTTCTCTGAAAGGTATAAAAACTGCCTGCTTTGGCCAAAAAAACAGAAACACAGACTTCTGATGCCCGAGATGGTCAGGCACAAAAATGCTCTTGCTGGTTACTTCAAAATAGTCTTACAGGCTTGGATTAGTTTCCTAAGTACCACAAGCTGCTTGGCTTAGAACAACAGGAATGTATTTTTGTACAGTTTTAGGGGCCAGAAGTCTGAAATCAAAGTGTGAGCAGGGCCATGCTCACTGTGAAGGCACTAGGGAAAGATTTCTTCCAGACATCCCCTAGCCTCTGGTAGTTTCTTGGCTTGTGCTCATGTATCTCCATCCTTCACATCCATGTCTCTTGAAATTTTTCTTTTTTATGAGCACTCCAGTCATTTTCAATTAGAGGCCCAACTATTCTAATCTGACCTCATCTTTATACCTTCAGTGACACTATTTCCAAATAAGGTCACATTCTGATATACTGAGGGGATAGGACTTCAACATATAAATTTGCAGGGAACATGATTCAATCCATAACACAGCAATGCAAGCTACATACACACACACACACCCTACCATGTTCCACTTTCATTTGGGACCTTTCCGGAAGACCACTCTGGGGCCTTTGTGTTGCTGCTCCTCATTTTTTGTCCCTCTCTCTTTCTTTAACCTACATTAATCTCTTCCAGATTTTCAAGTTCACTTGCTTTGCTCTCCCATGCTACTTCCATTTGTAGTTATATATTACAGTAATTTCTGAGAGCATCTTTTATCTTTCGTTTGGATGCATAGATTGAAACTAGCAAAAGCAGCTGAAGCGGTTTTGTGATCACCCAGCTGACACTAGTGTAAGTGCCTCCTTTGTTCTGCTTGAATCCACAAACCACCCCCTCAGCAGCCCACCAGTTAAAGCCATAGGGCTGTCCTGCGTATTGCATACACTGAGCTCCAGTGCATTGCTGTGTAACATCTGTTGCTGCTGTTGTTGAGTCATGTCTGACTCTTTGCGACCCCATGGTTGGTAGCACACCAGACTCCTCTCTCCACGGAATTTTTCAAGTCAAGAATACTGGAGCAAGTTGCCATTTGTTTCTCCAGGGGATCTTCCCAACCCAGGGATTGAACCTGCATCTCCTGCAAATCTTGTGCATTGCAGGCAGGTTCTTTACTGCTGAGCCACAGGGGGAGCCCCCGTGAGACCCAATACTGACTGCTACATGCAGATGTGGGCTGCCATAACACCTACCTCTTTCACACACACAAGCTCCCCTCCCCTTCCTTGTCTTCTCTTCTCATATGAAAGTAATGTTTTTCTCATGTCTTCACTTTATCATTTTATTCAAATGTTATCTACATGAGGCCTTCCCTAGCCATTTCATCTAAACTTTCAACACTAGCTCCACTTCTGTATTTTTTCCTATGCACTTAACAACTAAAATAATATATTTTGTTTATGAGCTGTCACTCCCTTTTAGATTTAAGCTCCTCAAGGACAGGGATTTTTGTCTGTCTTATTTGCCATTATATCCTCAGTGCCAGAACAATGCTAGCATATTAGAAAGTGCTGAATAAAAATCTGTTTTATAAATGAAAGTCTTCTCATGCTTTCAGAACTTTTGTCTTAAAGTTGAGTGAGAATGGTATTATGATTCTTTTTATAAACTCCAGCACTTGACCAAGTAAAATAAGTTATTCAATAAATATTGATGATGATGATAATGACAGCTGTTATCTGTTTGCTTCTTTCCTAAAGTATGAATCTTCCAAACAGTAGGGACTAGTTTTTGTACTAATTCATTCACTCATTCAGTTAATAGAGACACTGAATGCCTACTATGTATCAGGCACTATCATAGGCATTAGGGATAAAAAATAAACTATGGTCCCTGCTCTCAAAAAACTTACATATATATAGAAAAATTGCTTTGATGAAGCTTCCAGTCATTGATCCCATATATATTATTCTGATCTCAAAATAGTTTTCCAGAATAAATCTACTAGTTCTCACGTTTCAGGTAAAGCAATGCTCAGGATTTGATTATGCCTGCTACAAATAAAGGAAGAAATTCTATCTAGAAATATCTATATATTCATGAAGTGCCACAGATTTATTTGGGTGGCTAATTATTATTGGGATGGGGGCAGGTAAGAAGAAGTATCAAGAAAAATGTTTATTACAAAGGGTCAGAGCACTGTATTTTGACAGGGTTTATAACAAAACTTACCTTATTGATGCATGTAAACTTCAAGAGGTTAGAAGTTGATTTAAATTCTGTAAAGGAAATGTACTGGGAGGGACAGAGCAAGAAGTAGGAAAAGAGAATGTTCTTTAAAAAAATAATAGGGAACTGATTGCTGCTTCTTCACCATGATGTTCTGAATAACATTTAAGGGAATCTCACTGGAGTAGTTAACTAAACTGTGCAGTGATAAAAAATAAAATGATTTGGCAGTGAACAGTCTTCTGCCTAAACTCTAGTTTTAAATGGCCGCAGTGAGGTTAGGCTAGTCCAGGTTGAGCAACTAAAATGTCTATCCCTACCTTACTGTAACCCTATTCCCCCCTTCTCTCATTTACTTACTCTATTAACCATTTTCTCAGTTCAGTTCAGTCGCTCAGTTGTGTCCGACAGACTCTTTGTGACCCCATGGACTGCAGCATGCCAGGCTTCCCTATCCATTACCAACTCCTGGAGCTTGCTCAAACTCATGTCCATCGAACTGGTGATGCCATCCAACCATCTCATCCTCTGTCATCCCCTTCTCCTCCCGCCTTCAATCTTTCCCAGCATCAGGGTCTTTTCCAATGAGTCAGTTCTTTGCATCAGGTGTCCAAAGTATTGGAGTTTCAGCTTCAGCATCAATCCTTCCAATGAATATTCAGGACTGATTTCCTTTAGGATTGACTGGCTTGATCTCCTTGCAGTCCAAGGCCATTTTTTACATCTCCTTGCAGTCCAAGACCATTTTCTACATCTCCCTACAGTCCAAGATCATTTTCTACATTTGATGAATTTTCTTTTTTCATAGTCTGTCACTTCAAATTATCAACGTCTACCTATTGTAAACAATCATAAGCCTAGATTGTATGTGTGTATATATATAAACATATATGTGTATTTATATATTTATATAAATATAATTTATATATAATATTAATTTATATAATATAAATTATATATTTATAAATATGTTTATAAATATATAATATTGTTAAGTATATTGTATGTGTGTTTGTGTATACATACATATATATTTATATATAATGTTATATTTATATAAATATATATAATATAAATTATATTTATATAATATATAATATATATATGTGCCTGCCTGCTCAGTTGCTTCAGTTGTGTCCGACTCTTTGCGACCCTATGGACTCCTGCCAGGCTCCTCTGTCCATAGGATTCTCCAGGCAAGAATACTGGAATGGGTTGCCATTTCCTTCTCCAGGGGATCTTCTGGACTCAGGGATCAAACCTGCATCTGTTATGTCTCCTGCATTAGGCAGGGGGGTTCTTTACCACTGAGCTACCTGGGAAGCCCATTGCCTTCTCCATATATATATATATATATATATATATATATATATATATATATATATTAGATGAGACTAAATGCTTTACCACCAGTCTAGTAGTTTTTGAGCATCTCTTCTGAGCTCAGCACTGTGCTAGGTGCTCTCAGAGATAGGTATAAGTATGCAGCATGCAAAACAAGAGTAGGGACAGTCAGTTTTTTGAAGTTTCTTCCTATTAGAAAATTGCCTAAGTCTGAATATCAACATATAAAGAAATCTAGTCAAAGAAGGCAAAGCTTGCTCCATGAGGATGTGAATGGATATTTGAAGATATTATTGGAAGAAAGGAATCTATCCTGAGAGAGAAACAGTATGAGCTAGGTCACACATATGTCATATTCATTAGACCATAAAAAAGATCATGTTGGGGCATACTGAGAAATAAGATTGAAATTGTAGTAAGAGGTTCAGATTGTGAGGGCCTAAAATAGCCAAGTGAAGGAATTTGAACTTGATAAGGTAAGAAATAAGAGCCACTGAAAGTTTCTGATTAATGGAACGTAGTGATAACAATATAGGGGCCAGAGAAGAAGTAGTAGATTAAAGAAAGCAATACTTAATAAGAGTATGTGACAGTCTGTCTAGGAGTTAGGTACACAGTAGTGAATAAGTTTTGGCCCTCCAGGAGTACAGTGGTAGAGACAGACAAGTAGAGTCCAGAGCTGTAAGTAACAGGAAGGGGTAGTGTGGAAGGAAGTAGGTAGGACGTTTAACCCTATTGTGGAGAGCTTCCTGGAAAAGATGCCATCAAGCAGAGACCTGAAGGAGAAACAGGTCAAGGAATCAAAAGGCTTTATTTTATGTACATGGGCAAGGAGACAAGAATTTGGATCTTTGAGGAACCTGTAAGCAGTTCATGGCTAGAGCGAGATATGCACAGATGTGGGGAAAGGGAGAAGGTCATGGAATAAAAGTGGACAAGAAAGAGGGATCAGATCTTGCAGGGCCTTGATGGCTGAGGGTATAATCCTGAGGGCATTATCCTGAGGGCAGTAAGGAGGGTGTGAAGTTTGAAAATGGCATAGTTAAATATATATTTGAGCAGCTGCAAAGTGGAAAATGTCTAAGAGGTCTAGACTAGAAGGTGGAAGCCTATAGCAACATTCCAGATGTGAGCTGAACTAAAATAGAAGCAGTAGGGACAGAGAGTAAAGGATACTCTTGAGAAATACTAAGGAAGTGGTATAGGTTTGGTGGGAAAGGTTTAAACTAAACATTAGATTTGTTTAGGATTGTTTATTTTAAATAATACAACAGTACCAAGGGTAAGGTATTATTAATATCCCAGTTTTGCAAATGATGAAACATATTGAGAGAGGTTAAATAATTTAACTTAGAATTCACAACTAATAAATAAAATAAGCAGAAGTCAAATTTAAGCCTCTCTGACTCAAACCTCCACTGCAATATGTAGATAAAAATGCTGAGTGAAAATACCTTCTATTTTGGGTGACCTCAACAGATTAAAAATGCTATACTATAAAATTTTATTTGAAGGAATTTCATTGTCTCTAAAATAATTTTTTTGGCTCTACTTCTCTGAATCTTATGAATTTAAAAGAGAATCTCTGTGTTACTATAATATTTTATTTATGAATATTTAATAAAGCTACTTTTCATTAGGATATAGGTTCAGTTATTCTTGAAATAATATTTGTTTTATTTTAATTTCAGTTGCCTTTACCATTCCGTTGCATTAAAAAAGGGGTTAGAAGTTTGCTATGCATCTAGATTTCTTATTATGACATGCAGGAATTTGGTACATTTTTATGTTTTTAGACCATTTGATAAGTATGGATAACATGTGTTTCCTTTTCTTCCTGTAAACTTAAAATTTAATTCAGTCCTTAAAAGGTTGTTAGTGAGATATCAGTTCAGAAAACTGACATCTCAGCTTACAGTCTCCTTACTGAGTTCTCATTTCATCTTCCATGTTTCATAATAATGAGAAAGTTGCACCAAAGTAAAATGAATAGGTGGCTTAAGAACACTGAGATCTGATGGTTATGTTACTAAAGAGGCAAAGAGAGTTCAAGAAACAAGAATGCTGGGTCCTAGTCTACCTCTAACTACCTCTGTGGCAGTTAATTTTGCCTTTTGGGACAGTTCTCTGACTCTCAAATTCATTCCCTGACTCTCAAATTCATTCGTTTTAAAAATTGTGAATTATAATAGATATGTCAAAGGAAGAAAACATGACCTCTCTTTCAAATTTCAGGAATATTTTTCTCATGGTGCTCAGTTCTGATGGAGGCATTCAGTTCTACTACCTAAAATTATCTCCACGCTCCACCCCACCCACACACATGTACACATTCTTACAAACTTACTAGAAAAATCCTCCAACTCTGAAAACATTCCATTGCTCCTACCTGTGCTGGCCTAAGGCAAAACTGGGAAGTAATTCAAATTAGTCTGATGCTCTTGAGAATCTTGGGATATTCTCAAAAAGGTCTCATGTAACACTAACATCATTATATAATCCCTAGGCTCAGAGGTTAAAGCGTCTGCCTGGAATGTGGGAGACCCGGGTTCGATCCCTGAGTCAAGAAGATTCCCTAGAGAAGGAAATGGCACCCCACTCCAGTACTCTTGCCTGGAGAATCCCATGGAGGGAGGAGCCTGGTAGGCTACAGTCCATGGGGTCACAAAGAGTCAGACACGACTGAGTGACTTCACTTTCAACACTAACATACTAATCACATGAATTAGATATTTTACAGATAAGGAAGTATAGAAACAAGATATTTTAATTAATTTGACTAAGGTCACATGACCAATAAAAGGTAGAGCTGGAATTTGAACCAAGGCTGTTTGATCTCAAAGTCCATGCTCCCTCCCTTTCATTGCATTACTGCATATAAACCTGTTTTCTCACCCCAAACCTCACCTCCACTGTAATACTGCATGAAGAACAAACACCTATATTTTATCTTACTTCTCCACACTGGCAAGGTTAACTATCTGTTTCAGTTTCTAATTAAGAATGATTTTCTTTTCAGGGTTAATGGAAGCTAATCTGATAATCTATGCCAATAGGCTTATAACTGTCCATTCCTCTTGTGAAACGTGTAATCACTCAAAGAGTGGTGTTTTAGATAAAAGTAAAAATTCAAAAGAGGAGTTCTGACTAGATTATCTTACTATCTTCATATACTTTTGTGTAGCCCAAATCACCAATAATTGCCCATTTTCCCCACTTAGGATTTTTCCAGATCCTCTTGAAATCTCCTCCATTTCCTTTTCAGGGGTCCTCTTTTATCTACTTTAAAATTCACCTAAAGATTTCCTTAAGGAAACACACTCTAATTTAATCTCATCCAACCCTGATTAAGTTCTTAGTGCTTATAAAACTTCTTCAATAAAAACTAGCTTATTCAGACTTCTGAATAGAAACGCCTCATTAACCAGCATGTCTATTTACCTGCAGTTCACTCATAATTGATTCTCATAATGATGATCCTGAGGGGCAAGATTCTGAAGTATTCAAGACTGAATGAAATTTGCTTAATGTACTTATATTTGTTTCCCATGACTGCTGTAACAAATTACCCACAAAATTATTGGCTTAAAATAACACAAATTTATTATCTTACAGTTCTGGAGGTCAGAAATCCAAAATGGAGTTCACTGGGCTAAAATCAAGGTGTCATCAAGGTTTGCTTCCTTCTTTTCCAGAGGCTCTGTGTTAGTTGCTTGATTGTGTCTGACTCTTTTGTGACCCCATAGACAGGCTCCTCTGTCCATGGGATTCTCCAGGCAAGAATACTGAAGTGGGTCGCCATTCACTTCTCCAGGGGATCTTCCTGACCCGGGATTGAACCCAGGTCGCCTGCATTGCAAGCAGTTTCTTTCCCATCTGAGCCACCTTCTGGAGGCTCTAGAGGAAATTTCCTCGCCTTTTTCAGCTTTTCAAGACTGCCTACATTCCTTAGCTAGTGTGCTCCTTGCAGTCTGCAGTCACATCTCCTCCTCTCACTCTCCTGTCTATGTCTTTGCCTTATAAGGGCCCTCATGATTATTGTGGACCCATTAAAATAACCCAAGACAACCTTCCCATCTCATGACCCTTCATTTAATCATATCTGCAAAGTCCCTACTGCCATGAAAGGTAATATATTTCTTATTTTTTATTGCAATATAGTTGATTTACAGTGTTATATTTGTTGCAGGTATCCAGCAAAGTGATTCAATCACATATGTAAATATGTATGTATGTGCATATGTTCTTTTTCACATTCTTTTCCATTATAGGTTATTACAAGATATTGAATATAGTTTCCTGTGCTATACAGTAGGCCTTTGTTGTTTATTTTATATTAATATAAAGTAGTGTGTATCTGTTAATCCCAAACTCCTAATTTATCCCTCCCCCTGTTTTCTCCTTTGGTAACCATAAATTTATTTTTTATATCTGTGAGTCTGTTTCTGTTTTTTAAGTAAGTTAAAAAAAAATTTTGTTCCATTTTTATGATTCCATATATAAGTGATATCATATGATAGTTGTCTTTCTCTGACTGACTTCATTTAGTATGATAATATCTAAGTGATTGACAGATTCTAGGAACTTGAACATGGACATCTTGTGGGTGAAGGGACATTATTCTGCCTACCTTGGTAGTACATATTAAATTTATTTTGTCCTATTGAATGTATGAGAATTAGTAAAAACCTATATGTATATATGATACATAAGTGATATATATATGTGAATGTACATGATAAATTTATGAACTATTTCTTTAATCATGCTAAAAAATACTTTAATTTTTATTTTATATATGAGTTTTAATCATTTCATGGATATAATACTTGTCTTTCTAGATCCACTATCCAGATCTCCTTTTTCATGTCCTTTTTTCCTTCATAGAATCTAGTAATAGCTCTTAATGTGTACATTTTTAATAAACTGACATATTCTTGAAGGAATAAGTGTGTGAACCAGGTTTATATGGTAAATAAACCAATTTCTGGTTTCAAAACAATGATAGGACTATGAAAAATTCATATGGAAATTAATTGGAATTTACACTTTGTAATTATCAAGTCAGCAAGCCAGGTTATTAATTCTGAATTGCTATTTCCATGTAATCATTCATTGATTCAACAAATATTCAGTACTTAATACTAGCCTACTATGAGCTAAGATTTTTGGATACAACCGTGAACAATAAAGATTTGTTTCTTCATTGAGCAGATTTCAGTGAGGAGAAGAAACAAGCAAATAAACAGAACATAAAGATGGGATAAATAGAGAATTTCCTGGCTCTCCAGTGGTTAGGACTCTGTGCTTTCACTGCTGAGGCCCATATTCAGTCCCTGCTGGGGGAACTAAGATCCTGCAGTCTAAAAAAAAGGTGGGGGTCGGGGTGGATGAGTCCTGTAAGAGAAGCAGATAAGAAGCCAGGGCAGACAAAATGACAGTGGGGAAGTAACTTACATGACGCCGTGTGGGAAGGCCACTCTCAGAACATCATAACTAACCTGAGGCCTGAAGATAAGAGGCACATCATGTGAAAAACCAGAGGAGGAGCTCCTCGGGCACAGGGAGCTACAAGTGCAAAAATACTGAGGCAGAAAAACTGGCTGTGTTTTAGGAAATGAAAGACAGCCAGAATAACTGAAGCCTAGTAAGTAAGAGAGTGGCGAAAATGAAGTTGCAGAGGTAGACATAGTCCAGTAATAGAGCATTGAGGGCTTTATGGATGGAAAAAAACCCAAACAAACCATGTGTTATTCCAGAAGTTAAAAACAAGTGGGATATAGGACTCAGGAGTCAGGATTAGATAGAAGTCAAAATAGCAGCTATATTACTGATTCTGCTGATTGGAGAATCAAATAGACTTCTTAATACTCCTCCCACTGCCATCACCCTGAAAAAATATCCCTCCCCTATTGTCCCTAGCAGAACTGAACTGCAGGTTTTCCTTCCAGGGGCAAGCTTGTTGCTAAAGGGCAGAGGAGAATTAAGCTAGTCTGAAAGAAAGAACCTAAGAAAGAAGTCTCTGAGACACACATTCTCAGTTCCCACTGCCATATCACCAGTGAGATATTAATAATTTCCTCTTTATACTCCAGGGAAGGAGTGCTAAGGGATGAGAGTTGGGGGGGGGGTGCAGTTGCTGAGAGAGAATGGGACTATTTTCACTTTCTTCCTGCAGAGAGAAAGTTCTCTCCTTTCTATGGAATGTGTAGAGGACAGGGGAATAATAAATATTTCCCTTACAGTTCCATCAGATGGGTCTTACAGGCCATGATACAGAGTTTGAATTTCATTCTAAATAAAAACAACAAGCGAAGAAAAGTTTTTAGTAGCAGAGTTACAGACTGATACACAATTTGGAAAAATTACCTTGGCTGCTGTGGAGACAAGTGGAAATAAGGAGAGCATCTAGCAGGAAGAGTTACTGCCTCCTAGATGATTCGAGAGATGGTGTGGCTTACATCAAGGTAGCGGAGGAGGAAAGTAAGAGGATTAACGGTCTGGAGTTAGAAAGGCTGTGCTTGCTGATGAATTAGATTTAGGGGAGACAGTCAAGGAGGACTTAAGGCTAAGTAATTGAGACTGGGATACCACATTTAAATGACTGGGTGGATGATGGAGCCATGTATTCAATTGGGAAAAACTGGGAAAGAAATAAGACAGCAACAGAATTATATTCCTTGCATTTGGCAAGGAAAATATTGTTACTGATTCTGCAAGAGTAATTTTTGGCTTCCCAGGTGGCCCAGTGGTAATGAATCTGCCTGCCAATGCAGGAGACACAGATTTGATCCGTGGGTCAGGAAGATCCCCTGGAGTAGGAAGTGGCAACCCACTTCAGTATTCTTGCCTGGGAAATCCCATGGACAGAGGAGCCTGGTGGGCTATGGTCCATGGGGTCACAAAGAGCTGAACACAACTTAGCAATTAAACAACGACAATAATTGTGAACACTGGGAAGTAAAACCAGATTTAGAATTTGAAGAAGAAATGACAGGTGGTTGCTTGTGTACATTTTTAAAAATTTATTTATTCATTTGGCTGTGTTAGGGTTAACATTAGGGTTAGTTGTTGGGTCTTAGTTTCAGCACATAGAATCTTCACTGGGGGAACTTTGCTGTGTCTTGTAGGAACTTTCTCTCTAGTTGCGGCATGTGGGGCTCTGAGGTATGTGGGATCTTAGTTTCCTGACCAGGGATTGAACTCACATCCCCTGCGTTGAAAGACAGATTCTTAACAACTGGACCACCAGGGAAGTCCTGCTTGTGTACATTTTTAAAGGAAATTTTACTGTGGAGGTAAGCAGAGAAGTGGCATAATAAGGGAGATAAGGGATTTTTTGAAGATTTTTTTCTTTTTACACGGAAGTGAATGGTCCACTGATGGTGCAAAGCAGACAGAATACATGGAGGTACAAAACCTTTGGAAAGGCGAGAGGGAATGGTACCCAGAGTCTAATTGGGTAATGGGCCCCAGATATGGACACTTGAAGTGAATCTCTATAAGAGGAGTAACGATACATATACAGGTAGACTGGTATATTTGATGACAGGAAGATAAAGAGTCCTCACTGAATAACTTCCATTTCATTTATGAAGCATGAGGGGACATCATTAATGGAGGATAAGGGGAGAAGTAGGGCAGATAAGAGATTTGAAAAGAGAAGAGACGTCATAAAGTAGTTGTGTCCAAAATTATGAACGCAAACTTAATGTAGAAACAAAGTTCTATCACTGAGCAGTGCTTAAAGCCCGTGTAAGGTTTGTAATTATCTATGAAAAGTATAATGTATAAGTTGGTTATTTTCTTCAACATTTCATTCTTTACTATATTCTGATATGGTCAAAGAACTATTGTGGTACAGTTAATAGCATGTGTGAGCTAAAAGGATAAAATTTTAAATTTATATTTCAGAGGTAATTCAGTTTACAAGTTCTAGGTGTGACCATGGGAACAAGTGTCTGAAGAGGAGTAGCGGAAAAGTTAAGAGGTCAAGGAACTGAGAGGAAAGTTCTAGGCTGGGTCATCTACGTGCAGGGTGAAATCACAGAGCATGCTGACAAATAAGGAGTGGAGTGTGAGCCAGGGGGTAGGTCGTCTACTAATAAAGAAGAACAGCCAAGACATCAGCAGATGGCAGCAACGTGATTTAGAGAGGGACACAGCCAGATGTCATGGCTTCAGAGAGCAGAGGTTCCTGCAGGAGGACAGCGGGGAGTGAGGAAAACGCCTCCTCTGTCTATTGGCTCTGCGGTAGGTGGAGGGTGAGGGGAAAAGCAGGTGTCACTCGAGAGGCCTGTACGTTAAGTGTCCTCAACCAGAACGTTAGTTTTCAGTTAAAACATGGAAGTGAAAATTTCCATAAGACTGAGAATGTAACAGGGTTTTGTTATCAATTGTTGCTTAATAAACCATGACAAACCCAATGGCTTAAAACAGCAATTTTATTATCTCTCAAGATACCGTAGGTTGATTGGGCTCAGCTGGGTGATTCTTCTGATTCACATGATGTCATATGGGGCTGAAACCATTAGGAGCTATGGTTGGTCTGGAAAATCCAATTTGCTAATTCACATATCTGGTATCTTAGTGGAGAAGACAGGAAAGCTGGGCTCAGCTGGGATGCCAATGCCTGTCTGTCTGTCTCTCTTCTTTTGTCATCTCAGGGTCTCTCCCTCTCCACATGAACTTACCAGGAATATAGCTAGACATCTAACCTGGCAACTTAGGCTTTCCTAAAGCACAAAAGTGGGATCTTGCAGACCTTAAGGTTTATTCCCAGAACTGGCACATCATCATTTCTACCACATCCTGTTGATTAAAGTGAGTGAGTCATGGGGCCAGTCCAGATGCAGGAGAGGAGTCTTACAATGATGTCAATACCAGGATATGTAATCCATTGGTAGCAGTAGCCATCAATGTCAATTAGCTACCATAAGAAACTTTTTGATTCAGACTCAAACTTCTTGGCAGAATGGAAAGGCTGAGATGGGAGTGGGATCCAGTCACGTTAGGAGATAACAGAGCAGTGTAGGAATGGAAGAGCAAGTTGTAATGGAAGATGAAGTTGTAACTTAAACTTCCAAAGATGACTGAAATAAAGAGGAGCTTGAGGTATGATGTACTTGAGGGTCTAGTTGTACCAAAGCAGTGATTTCCATATTTCTTTTTGATTATGCATCCCTAACTAACATTTTAATATATGATAATAAGAAAATTATTAATTATGTATAAATACTCTAATGTGTACTTTGTAGAACACCTTAAAATAGAAATTAATAATGATTAGACTAAGAGATTAAATAATTGTTTTCCTATTATTTTATTCTATTTATCAATAGATCAGCTTCCTTGCTCTTTTTGGTGACAGCAATTTGGTTGACAATTTCTTGTTGGTTAAAAAAATCTTATTTTAATATCTTGTGATACAGTGGCTCAGAGGTCTGGTTCTAAGTTCAGTTTATTCCCATGTTGGTTTTAATGGCTATTTTAGCTGAAGGAGCTTTCTCACAAAAATAAGTTCAGGAAGATGGAAGAAGTGCACCATTAGCTGTGCCTGCTAAATCATGATGCTCATTTTTCAAACCCATCCCCAATTATGAGAAGGGTTTTGTTGAAATTCAGCTAGCCAACATATATCATCCCTAACATATATCATCCCCAATATCAGTCAGCCCTTCTTATAAGCCAATCAGAAGTTATTGTATTTTCATATTTTTAAGAAATGGATTCAAAACCCATTGAAACTACTTTTTTTAAAAAAGTGAGATTTAAAAGAAGATCTTTACAGAAGATTTTCAAAAAACAGTCTAAAAAATTCAATTTCCAAGTTTTGTGTGCAGATATTATGAGTTTTACATTTAAATTGTTTTTAACAACAAAATTACATAACAGTGGAACATGTCCAAGTGTCTATTTTAAAAATGCTCTCTCCTTAGCCCAAATGTCTTGGAAACAGCAGTTACATTCTCCTTCATTATTAAAAATGTCACACTTACCTTGAAGAAAGTGGTTGAGCATTATTTTTTCAAATATATCTGACCACTGCTTATGTTCATAGAAAAGGTTAGCATACTGGGCACACTTGTCAAGTTTGCTTACAGATAAGTATTATTCAGCTTTTAGTTGGAGAGCCCTTTCTACAGGAAAACCAGTAAACTGGCTACTCTGTGGTAAAAAGATTTTAATGGTCGGCCCTTGCTTATTACAAGGCTCCACTATTATTTTAAAGATTTTAAAAAATGCATCGCACTGACATTCTGTTTGGACATAAGCTGTGGTACATATCATATGTGGAGAGGAAATCAATTTGTAGCATCTGGATGCCATTTATTTGACTTATGGGGCAAGTGACGACAGGAGTGCCAGTCAGTACACTGAGTATTAGACAAGCATAAATCCCTTCATGCTTTTTAGATACAAAATAAATGTGTCAGGACTAATATTTTATTCTTCTTTTTCCCCCCTGCTTCTTATTTTTACTTTTGGCCATGCTCTGCAGCATGGAAGATCTTTGTTCCCCAACCAGGGATGGAGTCTGTGTCCCTGCATCGTCTTTTTAAAACAATTTTGCACATTTATTTTGGCCGTGCTGGGTCTCCATTGCTGCTCGGGCCTTCCCCCCCCCCCCCCCCCCCCCCCCCCGCTGTATTTGTAGCAGGTGGGGGTAGTTGCAGAGCATGGTCTTCTCATTGCCGTGGCTTCTCCTGTTGCAGAGCCTGGGCTCTAGGGCAGATGGCCTTCAGTCATTATAGCTCCCAGGCTCTACAGCACAGACTCCGTGGTTGCTGCAAGGCATGTGGGATTTTCCCGGACCAGGGATCGAACCCGTGTCCCCAGTATTGGAAGGAACATTCTTTACCACTGAGCCACCAGGGAAGTCCTAATATTTTATTCTTGCTCCTCATGGTTTTGTTTTGCTCATTCCATTTTGGAGATCATATTCTTTGAGTAGGCTGAAGAGGAGGAACATTTGGTTTTGGCAGCATGGTCCACAGTAAAACATTAAAACAGTGATTTTGGGGTGACTGCTCTTTCTGACACCACTCAATATAGTAAAGACTTTTATGCTAAAAAAGTCTCATTGCAGCACAGTTATTATTGTATATAAGCACCAACTATGTGCAGATAATAGTTATAACAATGACTTTTACACTAGAAGACAGATGATCCAACTTTTGGTCTTCAGGTATGTACTATATACAGTTTAAATTCAGTCATTCACTTAATATATTTTCCATAACTTCTGGCACATATTTTAGAAGTGAGGTAATATTGATGAGTTTCAAGGATTTACCAAGGATTACACCTACAGTAAGTGGTGAAGATTAAGCTATATGCTTAAGATATTTTTTTTATCTAAACTATTTCCTTTAAGAAGGTCTTCAGGTACTAAGATGGAAATTAAATAGGCATAAAATGTTAAAGACAAAAACAAAATACAAAAGTCCCCCCGAACAAAAAGCACAACAGGACTTATACTATCAGGGAAAACATACATTCAGAAGCCAGACTTGGGTAGTGGAGCCCGCTGAGTTCAGAAAGGACTGGTGTTGGTTTGCAGCAGCAGTGGGATCAGTCAAAGGAAGGAAGTCATTGGAAACCCTTGTCTTCTTAGAACACATAAGCATATTGGATTAGTGGCTCAGAGGCAAGTCCTAGAATTTCTTCAAAGAGTAACACAGGAAAAGGATATCTTGTTGGTTGTTTGGGAATGATTATAAAGCAGACATTGGATGTCGGAGTCTGGAACTCAGTGGACAAGAGGAGTTCATGCTCTGCTTTTCCTCTTTTCTTGGAGCTCTTTCTGCTCTGCTAACCTCTCAAAATGAGGTAGTCCCTCTTCTCTCTCCTTCTTTCTCTCCTTTACACACTCTCCCCATTCATTTAAGCCCCAAGGCTATATGTCATCCCTGATCTTGATCCTGAGTTCCAGATTTGCATTTCTGCTCACCTACCATACTTTCTTGTCTTATTAACACTTCAGATTTGATATGGCCAAAAAAGAAATTTTAATCATCCTTTCATCCCCAATCTGCTTTTTTCCTAATCTTTACTATCTTATTTTTCTTAAACCAAAAACCTGAAACGCACTCTTCTGTTTCATTCTCTGTTTCTTCTCACCTGCCCTCTATCCAATCCCTCCGATTCTCCTTCTTTCCAACCATTATTTCACATCTGCCCACTTTTATCTTTGATATACAACCCTGGTCCAAACAGCCATCTTCTCGTATCTTGATTTCTCTGAGGGTCTCTGGCCTTTTCTCTTGCCCACTTACATTCTAACCTCTACATGGCAGCTGGACTCATCATTATAGAATGTAAATCAGATCCATCGTTTCCCTGCTGAGGCCCTCCTCCCTCCAAAACACTCTACCTCACTTAGAAGAAGGCCCAAATGCCTTACCTTGGCTTACCAGGCCTCATGTAATCTATCTTGCTTCCTTCTTTGTCATTTTAAACTCTTTCCCCTTCTCACTGCCTTTCTTTCCGTTTCCTGAAAATGCCAAGTTCATTCCTGCCTCAGAGCCATTAAACTAGCTGTTCCCTGAGCCAGGATGCTCTTTCCATAACTGCTTCCTTCTTATTATTCAGGTCACAGCTCAATTATCGCAAAGGAACTCAGTTGCCTCACAAACCAACTGCCTCGCAAACCAAATGTACGCAAACCAACAAATCTGAAGTAATTACTCCATCACGTCACTCTGATTTACTGCCTTTATAGCCTTATTATTACCTGTTATTTCCTTGTTTTATTTGTTTGTTTTCTCCCTGTACTAAAATGTAACAAGAGTAAGAACAAGGATTTTTGTCTTTCTTTTAAACTGGCACTGTTAGAGCAGTGTCTGCAATGCTTTTCTTTTAAATATCAATTGCATGCTCTAATTTAGTGCCCTGGAAGAGAGAGCTTTAAAGACAGAATATCACAAGCCTCATTAAAAATGTCTCATATCTAATGCTGTTTAATGGGAGAAGGGTACATCCAACAACTGTTGTTTAGTGATGGGAAGGATGTCTAATGGAACAGCTGTTTTCAAAAGAATCTTAATAGCTCTAGACTTCTGATTCAGGGAATGAATGAATAAACTTAAGGAGCTCTTCTGAGCATGTGCTATGCTAGGGACAGTCATAGGATAAGTTAGAAGATAAGAAATGGTGGAAGAGAGCCAACTCATTTGTCCAGCTGATTATACTATGAAAGGTTGGGAGAATAGAACACAGAGATAATATTAAAATAGAAATTATTGGAAAAACACAAGTTACAGATGGATAGAATCCAAATTGATTGCACAAACAGAGATAGTTACTATAAAACATGATTCATGCCTTCAAGGAAACTTACAATATAAAAATGAAAGTGAACATATACACAGTTAAGTGGAATCCAAAATACTTCTTGAACTAGCCTAAGGCACACCTTCAAGCCAGGCCACTTGATTTTAGCCCTTAAATAAATCTGACTGTGGGAGAACTGCTTAGAAACATAGCTTTACTAAAGATATAATGAGAAAACAGAAAAGTGAAGTGTTAGTCACTCAGCTGTGTCTGACTCTTTCTGACCCTGTCGACTATAACCCGACTCTTTGTGACCCTATGGACTATAGCCCACTAGGCTCCTCTGTCCATGGGATTCTTAAGGCAAGAATACTGGAGTGGGTTGCCATTTCCTTCTCCAGGGGAATCTTCCCAACCCAGGGATCAAACGCGGGTCTCCTGCATGCAGGCATATTCTTTACCATCTTAGACACCACCGAAGCCCAGGACAACAGAGGGAGAATTCATATTGCAAAATAACCTAAAACTCTGCTCTTTTTCTCTTTCTTATAATTCCCTTAGTCCTTCCTCTGCAACCTTTCTAATCACCTTGCTCAGTCCTCTTTTCCCCCATCTCCCTTCTCTAGCCAGCTTGTGTAGTATTCTTAGCAAACCAAAATCTAATTGTCAGCCAAACCACGACCATCCATTGTTTCTCAAATGAATTTAGGATGGTCAGTCTAGGGGTGTGGGTGGGGAGAATGACTCAACTTTTTTGCCACAGATATGTCTGGAAACTAATTCAATATTATTAGAGCTTAAGTTTCATACTGGTGTTTCAGTTCAGTTCAGTCGCTCAGTCGTGTCCGACTCTTTGCAACCCCATGAATCACAGCACGCCAGGCCTCCCTGTCCATCACCAACTCCCGGAGCTCACTCAGACTCACATCCATCGAGTCAGTGATGCCATCCAGCCATCTCATCCTCTGTCGTCCCCTTCTCCTCTTGCCTCAATCCCTCCCAGTATCAGAGTGTTTTCCAATGAGTCAACTCTTCGCATGAGGTGGCCAAAGTACTGGAGTTTCAGCTTCAGCATCATTCCTTCCGAAGAAATCCCAGGGCTGATCTCCTTCAGAATGGACTGGTTGGATCTCCTTGCAGTCCAAGGGACTCTCAAGAGTCTTCTCCAAAACCACAGTTCAAATGCATCAATTCTTCGGCACTCAGCCTTCTTCACAGTCCAACTCTCACATCCATACATGACCACAGGAAAAACCATAGCCTTGACTAGACAAACCTTTGTTGGCAAAGTAATGTCTCTGCTTTTGAATATGCTATCTAGGTTGGTCATAACTTTCCTTCCAAGGAGTAAGTGTCTTTTAATTTCATGGCTGCAGTCACCATCTGCAGTGATTTTGGAGCCCCCCAAAATAAAGTCTAACACTGTTTCCACTGTTTCCCCATCTATTTCCCATGAAGTGATGGGACCAGATGCCATGATCTCCATTTTCTGAATGTTGAGCTTTAAGCCAACCTTTTCACTCTCCTCTTTCACTTTCATCAAGAGGCTTTTTAGTTCCTCTTCACTTTCTGCCATAAGGGTGGTGTCATCTGCATATCTGAGGTTATTGATATTTCTCCCGACAATCTTGATTCCAGCTTGTGCTTCTTCCAGTCCAGCATTTCTCATGATGTACTCTGCATGTACGTTAAATAAGCAGGATGACAATATACAGCCTTGACATACTCCTTTTCCTATTTGGAACCAGTCTGTTGTTCCATGTCCAGTTCTAACTGTTGCTTCCTGACCTGCATACAGATTTCTCAAGAGGCAGGTCAGGTGGTCTGGTATTCCCATCTCTTTCAGAATTTTCCACAGTTTGCTGTGATCCACACAGTCAAAGGCTTTGGCATAGTCAATAAAGCAGAAATAGATGTTTTTCTGGAACTCTCTTGGTTTTTTGATGATCCAGCGGATGTTGGCAATTTGATCTCTGGTTCCTCTGCCTTTTCTAAAACCAGCTTGAACATCAGGAAGTTCATGGTTCACGTATTGCTGAAGCCTGGCTTGGAGAATTTTGAGCATTACTTTACTAGTGTGTGAGATGAGTGCAATTGTGAGGTGGTTTGAGCATTCTTTGGCATTGCCTTTCTTTGGGATTGGAATGAAAACTGCTCTTTTCCAGTCCTGTGGCCACTGCTGAGTTTTCCAAATTTGCTGGCATATTGAGTGCAGCACTTTCACAGCATCATCTTTCAGGATTTGAAATAGCTCAACTGGAATTCCATCACCTCCACTAGCTTTGTTCGTAGTGATGCTTTCTAATGCCCACTTGACTTCACATTCTAGGATGTCTGGCTCTAGGTCAGTGATCACACCATTGTGATTATCTGGGTCATGAAGATCTGTTTTTGTACAGTTCTTCTGTGTATTCTTGCCACCTCAAGGCATGATTAACTTTGAATGCTGCCCCATTTTTACTTTTTGTAGGTCAATAGGGAATTTTGAAGATTTTCGAACAGAGATGCTTCATGTATTACAATAAGATAAGCCTGGGAACAATATGAAGGATGAATTAGAAAAATAATCCACCAAAGACAAGAACATAGTTTGCAACTATTTTAAAGTTATTCAGTGATGAAGTTATAAAATAGAGTGATGGAGAGCAGTTGATTTCTAAACAACTTAAAATTCAAGAATCCTCAGAATTTTAAGTTTGAGTAGATATAGAAGGTTGAGAGGGTCCTCTTTTTTCTAGCTTCACCAACCAGTAGGAGAGTGATGCAATTAAGTGAGTTAGGGAGTGTAAACAGTGAATAGCCACTCTATTTTTGTATGTACTTTATGGTTCGCTTTTGTGGGCAGAGAAAATGATTTAGATGTCAAACCGGACAAGTGTGAGTAGGAAAGCAATACACCCACATGAAGATGTACAGCATTTGGAAATGCAGGTGTGAGGTTTAAAGGAAAGGTCAAAGCAAGAGGAAATTAGTGGTACAGATGATGATGGGAGCTATGGAAGCAGACAAATGATTCATAAGCAAGGGTGAAGCGGGGAGAAAATAGTGCTAAGAACAGGTACATAAGGAAGTATTACATTTAAGATATTTGTGAAAAATAGGAACAGAAACAGATTAACCAAGAGTTGTCAGAAGGAGAAGGACTGTCGATAAAAAGACCATTATTTTTGAAAAAGTGAGAATATAGGGTAAAGAATTAGGATACATGATGTACAAGTGGTTGTGGAATTCTGATATACCATGGGTTTTTAATTACAGAATCTACTTACAATGAACTGTTCACAGTTACCAGCCCTGATTATAAAGAAGTAGGGACAGGGTGTGGTAAAGGCGGGACGAGGGAGAAACTTCAGCTCTGATGTTGGAATAGAGAGAATTCCCATTTTCAGGGGTTTTTGGTACAAGTCTAGAAATCTAAATTAGACCTCTCCTCTCTGCTTTCTCTGTATTTTTTACTTTTAATATGTTTTGTTGAAAAATAGTTGATTTACAATATCATGTAAGTTTCAGGTATACAGACAGTGATTCATTCTGATCAGTCACAGCACCATCTCCATACACCGAACAATTATTTTTTGTATATTTCTGTTGTGTTTTTACCTTTCTTGAAAAAACAAAAAATAATATGCCGAAAAGGTTGCTTTTTTTAAATTCCATCTTCAATATTAAAATGGCTGCACAAAAATTTGCTAACTTTGGTAAGTTTTTTATGCGTGCTGATATGACAACTGTCATAATGCAATCTAACAAAATTGTTTTGTATTAAGTTGAAGACAACTAAGTTCTACTAGAGCCATCTTACAGAAAAAACCCAACCAACCTTTTGGCCAACCCAATGTTTTTCTCCCAACTACTCAACTTCGCCATCGTAAAATAAAAGCAGCCATAGACGATACATGAAAAAAAATGAACATGACTGTTTCCCAATAAAATTTTATTTATGAAACAGATGAAGGGCTGGATTTGGTCCATAGGCTATAGTTTTCTTACCTTAGTTCCTGATCAGTCATTCTCTGAGATTGATATCTAGTTAGGGGGTGCGTATTTGACCTCAGAATAAGTAGGAACTAGAAATCTCCCAAGAGTTAATTCAGTTTTGTCCAGGAGGAAATCACTTTTATCTTCAGATCTTGATCAAGGTGTGGTAAACATCAATCTGGTGATCTTTGAAGATCCAAACAAAATGAGGTGGTATTGTGAAAGCAGCAAGGGCACTTTTGATTTTGTTGAGACAGAGACCTGCATGATTAACAGAGTATCCACCAGGCCTTTTGATGTTCCTTGGGACCTTGACAACTGCATGCCGTTTTTGAAGCTCCTTCATTATCTTTTTATTCACCAATTTAATTGATAAATCAATATATGTTAACAGGACAATCCCATTGATATATTTTAGTTAGAACAAAATTATCTATATTATTTTTGTTTTAATCCACAATTTGTTTATATGCCATTATTAATCACTACAATTAAAATGGACCGAAAACATTCAAGATGAGTTACTATTACTTTTTCACTATTTAATTAACATTTTCCTGTGTGCTTTATTCAATTAGACTCTCTCCTTTAGTTACAGGTAAAAATACAATATATATTCTTACATTCACTTATTCATTCATTTATTGAAATCTCACTGAGTGCCAGGTATCAACCAGAATGCAATGTGCTGGAAATACAAAGATAATCCTGCTTAATCTCTCTCCTTGAAATGCTCTCTGTCAAGGGATAATAGAGTTTCCAGAGAGAAGGACTGGTGAACAGTTTCAAATATGGCTAAAGGTAAGTCCTGAGAACAGAGGCCACCAGATTTAGCAGTAAAAAATCAGAGAGAGCCATTTCACTGGAGTATCAATGTAAGTGCACATACTTTTGGATTCTTCAAACTCTTGCCTATGCTACAATACTTAGATTATCAACAATAGACCCCAAGGGCACTGTCTGTTTCTCACTGGACTATATGATAAACTCTAATTTCCAGGTGAATTGGACCTTAGAGCTGTATTAATCAGGAATCTTAGCTGTAAGCAATAATACCAGTTCTGCTAGGCATCAGCAGGAAAGGATTTTAAAATCTCTGGGAAGAAAGGAGACTCAGTCTCAGAAGCTGCATAAATAGGAAGTGAGTCAGAAGTCTGAAGCCAGTCTAGACCTGTAAAGACACATTGCCTCGACATTGCATTTTCTAAGACTATTTTTTAGAGCAGTTTGAGGTTTACAACAAAATTGAGAGGATGATACAGAGACTTCTCATATGCCCTCTTCTCCACACGTGCATAGCTTCCCCCATTAGCAACATCACTCACCATAATGGTAACTTTGGGTTTACGCTTGGTGTTATACATTCTGTGGGTTTGGACAAACTTATAGTGTATGCATCACTGGAAGGGGACATGACAACCCACTCCAGTATTCTTGCTTGGAGAATCCCATGGACAGAAGAGCCTGGCAGGCTACAGTCCATAGGGTTGCACAGAGTCAGATGCGACTGAAGTGACTTTGCACCGCACAGATAGTGTATATACAACAACAAATATTCATTATTTGTTTATTATATAGTGTATATACAACAACAAATATTCATTATTTGTTTATTATATAGTGTATATTTGTTTATTATTATAGTGTATATACAACAACAAAAATTCCTCTGTGCTCTGTGTATTTATCTCTGTCCCCCTGACTTCTGGCAATCCCTGAACTTTTTATGGTCTCCATGTTTCTGCCTTTTCAAAAGAAAGTCATATAATTGGAACCATATAGTATGTATCTTTTCCAGATTGTTATCTTTCACTTAGTAATATGCATTTCATGTTCTTCTGTGTGTTTGCATCGTTTGATACTTCATTTCTTTTTAGTGCTGCATAATAATCCATTGTCTGGATGTACCATTGTCTGGATGAATCCATTGTCTGGTTTCTTCATTTACTGAATGAAATACTTTATTGCTTCCAAGGTTTGGCAATTATGACCAACTATGGCACCCCACTCCAGTACTCTTGCCTGGAAAATCCCATGGACGGAGGAGCCTGGTGGGCTGCAGTCCATGGGGTCGCTAAGAGTCGGACGCGACTGAGCGACTTCCTTTCACTTTTCACTTTCATGCATTGGAGAAGGCAATGGCAACCCACTCCAGTGTTCTTGTCTGGTGAATCCCAGGGACGGGGGAGCCTGGTGGGCTGCCTTCTCTGGTGTCGCACAGAGTCAGACACGACTGAAGCGACTAAGCAGCATAAACACCTTTGGGGATTTCCCTGATGGTTCAATGTTTAAGAGTCCTCCTTCCCATGTAGGGGATGTGGGTTTGATCCCTGGTGGGGGAATTAAGATCCCATATGCTGTAGGGCACCTAAGCCCATTTGCCACAACTACTGAACCCATGTTCTGGAGCCCAAGTGCCACAGCTAGAGAGATGCCTGTGAACCGCAACCAAGAAATCATGTGCTGCAAGGAAAGATCCTGAGTGCCGCAACTAAGACCCGATGCAGCCATAATTTTTTTTTTTTTTTAAAGAACACCTTTGACTATAAACACCTATGCGTAAGTTTTCAACTCCTCTGGATGAATACCAAGGATCACAATGATTGGATAACTGGTAAGAATATGTGTAGCTTTGTAAGAAGTTGCCAACTTCCAAAAGTCCTCCAACGTGGCTGTATCATTTTGCATTCCCAACAGTGATGTATGAGAGTTTCTGTTACTCCACATAGTTTCCAGCGTTTGGTATTGTCAGTGTTTCTGATTTTGGTCATTTTCATATGTATGCAATGGTATCTCACTATTGTTTTAACATATACATCTCTAGTGACATATGATGTGGAGCATCCTTCTGTAGGCAATTTGTCACCTGTATCTCTTTAACAAGTATCTGTTCAGATCTTTGGCCCATATGTTTTTTAAATTTTATTTTTAATCAGAAGATAATTGCTTTACAATGTTCTGTTAGTTTTGGCCATACAACAATGAGAATCAGCCATAATTATATATATGTCTCCTCCCTCTTGAACCTCCTTCCCACCCCACACCCCATCCCACTCCTCTAGGTTGTCGCAGAGCACCCGGTTGAGCTCTTGTGTTAGACAGCAACTTCCCATTATATATTTTGCATATGGTAATGTATATGTTTCAATGCATCGCTCTCAATTGGCCACCCCAACCAACTGTGTCCACAAGCCTGTTCTCTATCCCTGCCCTGCAAATGAGTTCATCAGTACCATTTATCTAGATTCCATATATATGTGTTGCATGCTGCATGACTGCTAAGTCACTTCAGTCATGTCTGACTCTTTGCGACCCTATGGATTGTAACCCACCAGGCTTCTCTGTCCATGGGATTCTCCAGGCAAGAGTGGGGTGTGTTTCCCTCCTTCAGAGGATCTTTCCAATCCAGGGATTGAGTCTTTTATGTTTGCTGCATTGAGAGGCGGGTTCTTTACCACTAGTGCCACCTGGGAAGCCCTATATATGAATTAATACACCATATTTGCTTCTCTCTTTCTGCCTTACTTCACTCTGTAAAACAGGTTCTAGATTCATCCACCTTACTAGAACGGACTCATATTCATTCCTTTTTAATGGCCCATGTTTTAATCAGGTTCTTATTGCTGAATTTTGAGATCTTCATGTATTTTGGATAATAGTCCTTTATTAGATGAGTCTTTTGCAAATATTTTCTCCAAGTGTGTGTTTTTTTTCCTTTTCATTAATCTTGATTTTTTTTTTTGAAATTTGACTTTTTCAAATCATATATTGTTAAAATAACTTTCTTTGGCTAGTATCTTTATGTTTTATTTTCAGCTTTTGTGTGTGGTCTTTTAATGTAGTGTATTGTTAGCAACATGGAGCAAGATTTGTTGCTTTAACCAACTTAATAATCTCACTGACTACTCTTTCTGGTATATCTGCAATGATTTTAACCATCTTATATCTTATGCCTACCTTTATTTTTCTGTTGAATTTTTTTTCTGCCTTTTTTGGGTCCAAAATTTTCTATTCTGCACTTTTTGTCTGCTGAGTAATGTATTATTGATTATGTATTTTGTCTATTAGTTATGATCCTTACTTTTTCAGCATTACATTTAACTATAAATATTTCTTACGTATTTTAACCTATTTGGTGCTTTTATTTTTCAAACACAGAACAATCTTAGCATGCTTCAATTATCCATAATTGTACTCTCCAATCTTATGATTGCTTGATTTTTTTAAAATACAAAAGTAGTAAGTTTTTTTATAGTCAGTAGTAATTAAATTTATTTTCATTAATTAAAAAAATATTGAATGTTTCACAAATTTATGTGTCATCTTTGTGCAGAAGCCATGCTAATCTACTCTGTATTGCTCCAATTTTAGTATATGTGCTGCTGAAGTAAGTGCTTCATTAATATTTTTTATTGAAGTATAGGCTTCTCAGGTGGTGCAGTGGTAAAGAATCTGCTTGCCAAAGCAGGAGACATAAGAGACAAGGGTTTGATCCCTGCTTTGGGAAGATCTCCTGGAGAAGGATATGGCAACTCACTCCAGTATTCTTGCCTGGAAAATTCCATGGACAGAGAAGTCTGGTAGACTTCAGTCCATGGGGTCGCAAAGAGTTGGACACAACTGAGTATGCACACGCACACATAATTCATTTACAATATTGTGTTAGTTTCAGGTGTAAAGCAAAATGATTCATATATATATACATATATATATTTCAGATTATTTTCCATCTGTTACTACAAAATATTGAAGATTGTTTCCTGTGTAATACAGTAAATCTTTGTTGATTATCTATTTATATACAGTAGTGTGAATCTGTTCATACCCTTAATTTATCCCTCCCTTTCCCTTTTTCCTCTTTGGCAACTGTAAGTTTAAGTTGGTTTTTTTTTTTTTGGTATAATACTGGGACATTGTGATTTAATTATTGAACTGGAACTTCAAAGTCTTACTCAGAAAGAATATATTACAGATTAAAAGGTTGGGGACAAGTTATTTCAGCATTCAGTAAAAATTCTATTCAATAAAAAATCATAGCCAAGAGAAAAACTAGATATTTTTAAAAGACCCACGGGTTATCTGGATGTTAAAATTTCCAGACACTGAAATAGCTATGAATAATATATTCAAGAAAATATATGATAAAATTAAATCTAAAAAAGAAATGCACAGAAATAGGATTCAACAAAGAATAAAGAATTCAACAAATAGATTAAAGCAGATTAGACTCAATAAATAAGAGTAACAGTGAGATTCATGTTGGATCAGAATACATACAGACTAAAAGATGTATCAAGAAGCAAAATAAGAAAATGATGTAAGAGACCCATGAGTCACAAAGTAAGACGTCTAAACAATGTGGTTGGATTCCCAGAAAGCAACCTAGCCAAAGAATCACAAGTTCAGAAAACTAATACTTCATATGTGTGCTGAAAGCAAATTTATTGAAACTTTTCCCTGAAAGGAGATGTTATGTTTGCTTTATGTTGCAAATTAAGGGTATACTGGAGCTTCCTCAAAAAAAAAAAAAAAAAAAAAAAAAAAAAAAAAAAACCAAAACTAGAACCACCAGCTCTGATGCTGGGAGGGATTGGGGGCAGGAGGAGAAGGGGACGACAGAGGATGAGACGGCTGGATGGCATCACTGACTTGATGGACGTGAGTCTGAGTGAACTCCGGGAGTTGGTGATGGACAGGGAGGCCTGGCGTGCTGTGATTCATGGGGTCGCAAAGAGTCGGACAGGACTGAGCAACTGAACTGAACTGAGAACCACCATATGATCAATGATTTCACTCCTGGACATACACCAGAAGAAAATGAAAATATTCATTTGAACAGATACATGCACACAGTGCTCAGAGCAACAGCCCCCACAATAACCAAGATGTGAAAGCAACCTAAGTGTTTACCAACAGGTGAATGGACAAAGAAGCCCTGACATATAGATAGATATATACATACACACAGTGGGATACCACCCAGGCACTCAAAAAGAACAAAATGTTGCCATTTGCAGCAACACGGATGGACCCAGAGGGTATCACGGCTAGTGAAAAGGTCAGACAAAGGCAAACACTCTATACTATCACTTTTATGTGGAATCAAAAAAATTTATCCCTCTCTGTCCCCCTTTCCCCTTTGGCAACCATAGTTTAAATTTTTTTTTTTTTTTTAAGTAACTTATTTACTTATTTGTGCTGATCCTAGGTGGCGCAGCAGTAAAGAATCCACCTGTCAATGCAGGAGATGAAAGAGACTCGAGTTCCATTCCGGGGTTGGGAAGATCCCTCGGAGAAGGAAATGGCAACCCACTCCAGTGTTCCTGCCTGGAGAATCCCATGGACAGAGAAGCCTGGTGGGCTACAGTCCATGGCGTTGTAAAGAGTTGGACACGACGGCATGACTGAGCAGGATATTTATTTTTGTTTGCACTGTGTCTCTGTTGCTGTGCACGGCATGGTTCAGTAAGTTCTCTAGTTTCACCACTCTCTCCTGTGGTGCACAGGCTTCCCACTGTGGTGGCTTCTCTTGTTGCGGAGCACAGGCTCTAGGCACGTGGGCTTCAGTAGATGCGGCACAGGGGCTCATTAGCTGCTGATTCAGTAGTCGCAGGCTCATGGACTCAAGAACACAGACTCAGTGGTTGTGGTGCACAGGCTTTAGTTGCCTGAGACATGTGGGATCTTCACAGACCAGGGATCAAACCAGTTTCCCTTGCATTGCAAAGCGGATTCTTAATCACTGGACCACAAGGGAAGCCCCATCTTTGTATTTTTTAAAGACATCTTCTCAATTCTAAAAGATCATGGATTCATAAAGACCCAGTCATTCTCCAAACATATTCTAGTTTTGTTAAGAAAACCTAGGTAATTAGAAAGTTTATGAAATCTTAATTAAATAGTGATACTTTCAGAGATGAAGAGGGCAGTTTTGTTCACCTAGCCAGCTGATGACTTGCTTTTCTTCACAGTCAAAGAGCTATGCTTATTATTTTCTGTGCCTAGGCTTGAAGCTCCAGATGCAGAGCAGCAGATACAACATGATTTTTCATTTACCTTTTAGGAAGTGAGTGTCACCCCAATTTAGTTCGGATCAGTGGATGCGGTTTCAGCCCTTCACTTTCCATGGCATACATTCAGAAAGCAAATTCTAGTCACCAACATTTATTTTTGGATTTAGAGTCCAGCAGAGCTTGTGGCATTTCTCTTCTGCTTCTTATCCATGGAGATTTATGTTTGAGTCTGATAGGCGTTTCTTGGTTTTCTCTCTTAATGTTTATACATATTACTGATTATTTTTGGTGCTGGGTGAGTACATGAAAACCTGAACTACCAGTGTCATCTTGACTGTGAATCTCTCAACACTCTTTCAAAGCCTAATATTTTATATTTGCTCTACACCAGAAAAAGATGAGAAAAACAGCACATTAGATTCTCTCTCCTTACACTCTCTTTTTCGCTGATATGGTAAGTTGTTCTGTGCAACCTTTGTGTGGAAAAGAAATTATACACTGGGTTGCATAATCTTCTCATATGTTTCATAGCTTCTCATAGGTAAAAGCTTTATTTTACGGTATCATTATCAAGACCATTCATTTGGTTCTAGAAGTTCCAAAAAAATGTCAGGTACATCCATAAAATATTATACTCTCAAGTTAAAAGAACGGATTGTCTAGTTCTTTGGGTAATCTGCCATAACTCTCCACAGTACTGTTGACCACATGATGCTTCCCTCCTCGTTTTTATTCATTGCATACATGGTACAGCCCTTCAATTGTGCTATATCTTTGTTTTAATTTTTTCCTTATACTTTTAATAGTTTTCATCATTTGTAAGTGGCTTAGCCTTTAGGCCTATAAATAAGAAGCCCTTTATATTAGCTGACATTTTCCATTAATGAGAAAACACTGTCACTTTAACTCTTTATTTCCTGTTTGTAAAACCAGGCATATGAATTTTTTATTGCTGCTATAACAAATTACCACAAGCACACTGGTTTAAAACAACACAGAGTTATTTTCTTACTGTTCTGAAGGTCTGAAGTCTGAAATGGGCCTCACTGGGTTAAAATCAAGGTGCTAAGCAGGACTGCATTCCTTCTGGAAGTTCCAGAGAGAATCCATTTCCTTGCCTTTTCCTTCTTCTAGAAGCTGCCTGCATTGTTTGTGGTCCCTTCCTCCATCTTCAAAGCCAACAGCATAGCATCTTCAAATCTCTCTCTGATTCTGACCCTTCTGCTTCCCTCTTCTACTCATAAGCACTCTTGCGATTACACTAGGCCCACCTAGGTAATGCAGGATAACCTCCACACCACAAATTCATCAGGTTAGCAATGTCAATTCTATCTGCAACCTCAATCCTTAATTCCCTTTTGTCAGTTCAGTTCAGAAACTCAGTTGTGTCCGACTCTTTGCTAGCTCATGGACTGTGGCACACCAGGCTTCCCTGTCCATCACCAACTCCTGGAGTTTACTCAAACTCATATCCATTGAGTCAGTGATGCCATCTAACCATCTCATCCTCTGTCGTCCCCTTCTCCTCCCACCTTCAATCTTTCCCAGCATCAGGGTCTTTTCCAATGAGTCAGTTCTTTGTGTCAGGTGGCCAAAGTATTGGAGTTTCAGCTTCAGCATCAGTCCTTCCAATGAATATTCAGGACTGATTTCCTTGAGGATGGACTGGTTTGATCTTCTTGCAGTCCAAGGGACTCTCAAGAGTCTTCTCCAACACCATAGTTCAAAAGCAACAGTTCTTTGGTGCTCAGCTTTCTTTATAGTCCAACTCTCACATCCGTACATGACTACTGGAAAAACCTTAGATTTGACTAGACTTTTGTTGGCAAAGTAATGTCTCTGCTTTTTAATATGCTGTCTAGGTTGGTCATAACTTTTCTTCCAAGGAATAAGTATCTTTTAATTTCATGACTGTACTCACCATCTGCAGTGACTTTGGAGCCCCCCAAAATAAAATCTGTTACTATTTCCATTGCTTCCCCATCTATTTGCCATGAAATGATGAGACCGGATGCCATGATCTTAGTTTTCTGAATGTTGAGTTTTAAGCCAACTTTTTCACTCTCCTCATTCACTTTTATCAAGAGGCTCTTTAGTTCTTTACTTTCTGCCATAAGGGTGGTGTCATCTGCATATCTGAGGTTATTATTATTTCTCCTGGAAATCTTGATTCCAGCTTGTGCTTCATCCAGTCCAGCATTTCTCATGATGTACTTTGCATAGAAGTTAAATAAGCTGGGTGACAATATATAGCCAAGACATACTCCTTTTCCTATTTGGAAACAGTTTGTTGTTCCATGTCCAGTTCTAATTGTTGCTTCCTGACCTGCATACAGATTTCTCAAGAGGCAGGTCAGGTGGTCTGGTATTCCCATCTTTTAAAGAGTTTTCCACAGTTTGTTGTGATCCACACTGTCAAAGGCTTTGGCATAGTCAATAAAGCAGAAATAGATGTTTTTCTGGAACTCTCTTGGTTTTTCAATGATCCAACAGATGTTGGCAATTTGATCTCTGGTTCTTCTGCCTTTTCTAAAACCTGCTTGAACATCTGGAAATTCACGGTTCACATACTGTTGAAGCCTGACTTGGAGAATTTTGAGCATTACTTTACTAGCGTGTGAGATGAGTGCAATTGTGTGGTAGTTTGAGCATTCTTTGGCATTGCCTTTCTTTGGGATTGGAATGAAAACTGACCTTTTTCAGTCCTGTGGCCACTGCTGAGGTTTCCAAATTTGCTGGCATATTGAGTGCAGCACTTTCACAGCATCATCTTTTAGGATTTGAAATAGCTCAATTGGAATGCCATCACTTCCACTAGCTTTGTTCGTAGTGATGCTTCCTAAGGCCCAGTTGACTTCACATTCCAGGATGTCTGGCTCTAGGTGAGTGATCATACCATCATGATTATCTGGGTCATGAAGATCTTTTTTGTATAGTTCTTCTGTGTATTCTGCCACCTCTTAATATCTTCTGCTTCTGTTAGGTCCATACCATTTCTGTCCTTTATTGAGCCCATCTTTGCATGAAATGTTCCCTTGGTATCTCTAATTTTATTGAAGAGATCTCTAGTCTTTCCCATTCTATTGTTTTGCTCTATTTCTTTGCACTGATCACTGAGGAAGGCTTTCTTGTCTCTCCTTGCTATTCTTTGGAACTCTGCATTCAAATTGGTATATCTTTCCTTTTCTCCTTTGCCTTTCACTTCTCTTCTTTCACAGTTATTTGTAAGGCCTCCTCAGACAGCCATTTTGCTTTTTTGCATTTCTTTTTCTTGGGGATGGTTTTGATCCCTGTCTCCTGTACAATGTCATGAACTTCTGTCCATAGTTTTTCAGGCACTCTGTCTATCAGATCTAATCCCTTGAATCTATTTTTCACTTCCACTGTATAATCGTAAGGGATTTTATTTAGGTCATACCTGAATGGCCTAGTGGTTTTCCCTACTTTCTTCAATTTAAGTCTGAATTTTGCAAGAAGGAGTTCATGATCTGAGCTCTTTTGTCATGTAACCTAATTTTCAAAGGTGTTAGGGATTAGGGCATGGACATCTTTGGGGGATCATTATTTCATCTACCTTAATACTAGTTAACTTATAAGAGTTCTTCCTATTCTATCAAGGATTCTAAATTTTGTATGTACTCTGTTAGGTATATTAGTGCAAAAAGATGGTATGTAAGTACTGAATAATGTGTAAGAATTTCAACTACAGAAATTATTATAAGTTTTTATGTCTTGCTGAATTCACAGAAGTATTTTTTCCATTGGATACATTAAAACATAAAACATCACAGTGATTACTTTCTACTAGTAATTCAGAAGGTATCCTAATTATCATATTTTAACATTTTAATCTATAAATCAAGTTTAGGGTGAGGATCATTTATACTCTCAAGGATCTACTTAAAATTAAAAATTAAGAGGCTTTTTCTATGTTAACCAGCCAATGAGAATATTATCATGATGGTTCGGTAAGTACTTGAGAATTAAAATTTGGTAAAATGTTTTAATTAAGTTCTTTCTACCTCATTTGCAATTTGCTTTGTTTTTTTTTTTATGCAGTGGGAAAATGCAAATGTTTCTCAAAGGAGCTTTCATATTCATAAAATATTCTCAAATCTCATGGGGTTTATCATGAACATTAAACTTGCCTTATTATTTTTCAGGTCAGTGTAGCTAAAGAGGGAACTTTTAAAATAATACCACGCTTTGGGGTACAGTGGCAGGTGTTAGTTTCATCACTTTTATTAAATCAAATGCTATTATAAAAGCAATACTTTTTTTAAAAAAACAAGACAAAATAACTATAGCTTTCAATTTCCCAGTAATGAATATATCCTTGAAAGTAATTACTGCAGTCCCCAAACAGAGAGAATGGTTTAAAATGATAATGTGAAATAATTTTACTTTCATGATCCTGTATTGCTCTTTTAGCATTAACATTTTGGTTTAAATTCTTGAATACGATTCATTTGCTATGCTTGTTTTGTAGATGTTCTTTTCCCTGGAGGATTTTTCAGAATATTGCATCAGCTTGTGTTTTCCAGGTCCTCATTTCTGAATTTATAAAGATGCTCCCAAAGAGATTATAGCTAAGTAAGACTTCATTATTTATATATGCTTTGTTTAAATATGTACCCTAGGATTTGAATCTATCATCAGCTCTTTTCTGACCCCAATTATTAAGATAGTTCAATATTTTCCATATTCATCATTGTAACTGAAAGAGAAATATTTTTTTTTAAAAATAGCACACCTAACATCAGAGATGCAACTGGTTTAATTTTCATTGGAACTGTAATTAAAATATAATAATATATACATATCCATTGTATTATTTCCATTTATTTAAAATAGTTGAGGAGTATTTTGGTACTTAATGTTCTAGCACAAATGAATTACTCTCCTATAGATGTTCCATAGACACTAAATCTTCTACATAGAGACTCTGTGTCTACGGTCTTCAAACTGCTGATGATGACAGTAAAACAGCATATAATAGAGGCGAAACTGCCTTTTTCACCTCTGGAAACACAATTTAATTAAAATGTTACAAATTTTCTAACTACCTATGTCTTCTTAACAGAGTTACCATGTGTTTGGAGAATGACTGGGGCTTTATGAATTTATGATTTTGTAAAACTGAGAAGATGTCTTTAAAAGATAGATGTTAAATTTTTTATTTGCAATGTAACCTGGATTATAATATTCTGCTGCTGCTGCTGCTAAGTCGCTTCAGTCATGTCCAACTCTCTGCGACCCCAGAGACGGCAGCCCACTAGGCTCCCCCGTCCCTGGGATTCTCCAGGCAAGAACACTGGAGTGGGTTGCCATTTCCTTCTCCAATGCATGAAAGTGAAAGTGAAGTCGCTCAGTCATGTCCGACTTCTAGTGACGCCATGGACTGCAGCCTACCAGGCTCCTCTGTCCATAGGATTTGCCAGGCAAGAGTAATGGAGTGGGGTGCCATTGCCTTCTCTGGATAATATTCTAGATTTGTTTCTATTAAAAAAAGTGGGCGTGTGTGTGTATATGTGTTAACTATGGTTTAGGTCTGGGGCAACATACAGAAGTTCACATAAACACAGATTTTTCAAATTGTGAGTTAGAAAGTAGTAGCGACTGAGCAACTTCACTTTCATACAATGGAGAAGAAAATGGCAACCCACTCCAGTGTTCTTGCCTGGAGAATCCCAGGGACGGGGGAGCCTGGTGGGCTGCTGTCTATAGGGTCACATAGAGTTGGACACGACTGAAGTGACTTAGCAGCAGCAGCAGCAGCAGTAACTTATATTAAAATTATATTTAAAACACAGTTTTGCAGTGAAAATTTTAAAACATGGAAAACCTTTCATATTTTCTCTGTGTTGATGCTATGACTTCTGGCCAATTTAATATGGAGTGAAGAGAGATGTTATGAGCCAGATTTTAGGAAGAAACTTATTTCATCCCCAGAGTCTTATACTCATTAAAGTTTATGTTACAACTCCCCTTTTATTCTGATTATAATAGAAATTTTGTCTCACTGCAACAGAAATTGCTGCAACAGCTTTTCTTCACATTTGTAAGTAAGGATATCCTTGGGATTGAGTCGCTTTTGGGGTCTAGCGGGTGTCAGATGATCTTATTGCTTGCTGCCACAAACACTCACAAGGATTCTGAAAGAGGACCTGTTTGATTTTTCTGAACCAGATTTCTTGTAGGTTGTCCATCTGAATTGGGAAAGTGGAGGTGGAGTTTTCTGGGGAGGTGGGAGAGGTGACTTTGAGAGACAAGTAGACTTTCCTAAGTATAGTTGTTCAGTCGCTCAGTCGCATCTGACTCTTTACGACCCCATCATTGCAGCATGTCAGGCTTCCCTGTCTTTCCAATGAATATTTAGGGTTGATTTCCTTTAGGTTTGATCTCCTTGCTGTCCCAGGGACTCCCAAGAGTCTTCTCCAGCACCACAGTTTGAAAAGTGTCAATTCTTCGGTGCTCAGCCTTCTTTATGGTCCAGTCTTCAAATCTGTACATGATTACCTGACAGTTATCTGCCATAGGGACACAGCTATGAGAAGCCAGGTCCATGTATGTATATGAGACGTCAAAAAGTTATTCTCTCAGATCCAACCCAAAGTTAGAGGTGTTCGGTAAGAAAAAATCAGATTGGGATCAGGGAATATTTTCTTTTCCCCGCAATGAGTTTAGTTGTGGGTATTGGAGATCCAACCAGTCCATTCTGAAGGAGATCAGCCCTGGGATTTCTTTGGAAGGAATGATGCTAAAGCTGAAACTCCAGTACTTTGGCCACCTCATGCGAAGAGTTGACTCATTGGAAAAGACAACTCTTCGCATGAGGTGGGAAGGGGACGACAGAGGATGAGATGGCTGGATGGCATCACTGACTCGATGGACATGAGTCTCAGTGAACTGTGGGAGTTGGTGATGGACAGGGAGGCCTGGCGTGCTGAGATTCATGGGGTTGCAAAGAGTCAGACACGACTGAGCAACTGATCTGATCTGATCTGATTCTCATATGAAAGCCACAATGGGTAATAAAGGTTGCCAGCCTGGCTCTGAGACCACAAGAAGACAATAGCCAGGGACACTGAACAATCGGTCATTTTAATAATTCTCAACCCATGTCATACCCTGGCAATGCAGAGTGACATTAAGAAGTGTGATTGAGAAGCTGGAGGGCATAAAAATAACTAGAGCATCTGTGGTGGGGGAGCCATCTCCTTTTTGCCTAGATTAATTAGGTCAACTTTTCACTGCATGCCCAATTCTTTAATGTATTTATCACAACTGTACCAACTCTCATTACAATCAGATAATTATGTGTGTAATTTTTGGTTGAAATGTCTTACTTTTTCATTACATAGTGGACTTCTTGAGGGCAGAGAGCATGACTGTCTTACAGCTACAAATCCAATGACAGGTACGTGTATGGTAACCAACAAGTATATATACTATTGTGTGGTAGTTAATGCATCCTTGTTGAATGAACTGATGGTAGTAAATTGGGTGAAAGCGAAAAATGTCTTGCAGCTTCTTCAAGCTGTATATTCATGAAATGAAATTTAACTTAGCTTCTGCCTTTTGTCCTTCCAATCTGTTTCTCTTCTTGTATTCATTAATATGGCTAATGGTGTTATCACTTATCTGATCTCCCAAATTAGAAAGCTCAGAGCCATTCTGCGTTCCTCTCTTACCCAATCTACATATAATTGACTTTCAATTTTTTTTTTCATTTTGCTTTAGACTGTCTCCAGATTCTGATTCTTCTACCTTTGTAGTGCCATGATCTTAATGTAGGCTTTTATTTTCTATTATCTGAAATACCGCAACAGCCACCTAATGAACTCTGAGCCAGTAATTTCTACCTATTTCAATCTGTACAATGCCATTGAGGGCTGTCTTCCAAACCACTGGTGTGTGAATACCTTGCTACATATAATTTTTCATTGGCTCTTTATTAACCTAAAAAATAGCCTATATCACTTTAAGAGTGGTCCTCAAGGAGAGTAATACTGCTCCCTAGGGATATTTGCAAATTTGTGAGCACATTTTTGATTGTCATGAGGATTGGTAGTACTACTGACCTTCACTGGGCAGGGACCAGGGAGGAGAGATGTTCTCCAATGTATGGACCGTCTTCCTTAATAAAAAATTGTTTCATATTCTGCATATTTTTTAAATGTCCCCCAAGAGATTCATGTTAAGTGGGAAACTTGTATAAGCATCTAAACAGATGTTTTATAGGAATGGAAGCATTGTGTAAATTTAGAGAAGTATCAGTTTTGATCAAAATTTTACTAAAGTTGTTTGCCATTTTTGAGACTCATAACACTAATGGAGGATGCTGCTTGGGGTATCTGAGTTTCCAGAAACACATCTTCACTTGTGGCTATCACATTTATGGTGAGCCTATATATAGATGTAAGCATCTGACTGCTTCATGTTTTCCAGTGAAGTTGTACCCAAGCATTGACATATTGAAATACATGTTATTTTATTTTGTTACTTTTATTTATTTCTCTTATATATAACTTTAAATATCATATGGATTTTTAAACCATGTGTTGGTCAGTTTTATCATCCTTGAATTTCATTTCAGAAGAGTAACAAGGACAAGGACATCCACTGGTTCATAGAAAAAGCCAGAGAGTTCTAGAAAAACATCTACTTCTGCTTTATTGACTATGCCAAAGCCTTTGACTGTGTGGACCACAACAAAATGTGGAAAATTCTTAAAGAGATAGGAATACCAGACCATCTGACCTGCCTTCTGAGAAATCTGCATGCAGGTGAAGAAGTTAGAACCAGACACGACACAACAAACTGGTTGCAAATTGGGAAAGGAGTATGTCAAGTATGTCACCCTGCTTATTTAACTTATATGCAGATACATCATGCAAAATGCTGGACTGGATGAAGCACAAGCTGGAATCAAGATTGCTGGGAGAAATATCAATAGCCTCAGATATGCAGATGATACCACCCTTATGGCAGAAAGCAAAGAGGAACTAAAGAGACTCTTGATGAAAGTGAAAGAGAAGATTGAAAAAGTTGGCTTAAAGCTCAACATTAAGAAAACGAAGATCATGGCATCCCGTCCCATTACTTCATGGCAAATAGATGGGGAAACAATGGAAACAGTAACAGACTTTATTTTGGGGGGGGGCTCCAAAATCACTGCAGATGGTGAGTACAGTCATGAAATTAAAAGATGCTTACTCCTTGGAAGAAAAGTTATGACCAACCTAGACAGCATATTAAAAACCAGAGACATTACTTTGCCAACAAAGATCTAGTCAAATCTATGGTTTTACCAGTAGTCATGTACGGATGTGAGAGTTGGACTATAAAGAAAGCTGAGCACCGAAGAACTGATGCTTTTGAACTGTGGTGTTGGAGAAGACTCTTGAGAGTCCCTTGGCCTGCAAGGAGATCAAACCAGTCAAGCCTAAAGGAAATCATCCTGACTATTCATTGGAAGGACTGATGCTGAAGCTGAAGTTCCAATACTTTGGCCACCTGATGCGAAGAACTGACTCATTGGAGATGACCCTGATGCTGGGCAAGATTGAAGGCTGGAGGAGAAGGAAACAACAGAGGATGAGATAGCTGGATGGCATCACTGACTCGATGGTCATGAATTTGAGCAAGCTCCGGGAGTTGGTGATGGACAGGGAAGCCTGGCTTGCTGCAGTCCATGGGGTCACAAAGAGTTGGATACAAATCAGCGACTGAACTGAACTGAACAAGGACGAATATTTATCATGAGAATTATTGGGCTTAAAACTACATATGAAGATGATATATCAGATGTATTAAAAGTATATTCAGATGATCAAAGAAAAGGAAATTTCTTTATTTTTCTCTAGGGCTGATCTGTTAAGTTCTTACTTACACTGTAGTAGATAAAAGAAAGTAAAAATTTTAATCTAAACCTGTAAATGTAATCCAGTAAAATAATTTTAAACATCCACTTGGATGACTCTATAGTTTTTTACAGGATGCTCAGTATGTCTCAGATTGCTTCTCCTTCCACTATTACTCTCTAAGAGTCTCTGAAGTGTGAAGAGAGGGTGGTAAAGGATCTTGTGGTGGTGAGGAGAGGAGTCCTTGCTCTCTGTCTATATGGTCTCATCCTGACTGTTGGCTTAAATACCATCTATATGCTGCAGATGATCTGTTGACTGACCTTCCATCTCCAGTCCTGAATTGTGCTGCTCTGGAATCATATTTCCATCTCCCAACTTGGCATTTCCACTTGGATGCCTAACTGGCATCTCAAACTCACCATTGCCAAGACAAGACTCTTGATTCCACCTCTCCCCAAATTCACTCATCTCCTACCAAACTTTCCCATGTCAGTAATGGCTACTGTACCCCAATTGCTCAAACCAACAGTCCCCACTCCTCTCTTGCCTCACATTTCAATCCGATCCATCAGCAAGCCCTATTAACTGTACTTTCAGATATGTACTGTTTCTGGGGCTATAACTCAGTTTCTCTAGTCTCCTTGTTTTGTCCCTTACAGTCAGTCCTTCACACAGCATCCTGAATTGTCTTTCTGATGGGTAAACCAGATTATGTCACTTCCCTTTATGACTTCCCACTGGAATCAGAATAAAATCCAAGCTCTCTACCAAGGACTACAAGGCCCTGCCTATGTCTTCTCCTTCTGCTTCCCTCTCTGACCACCTCTCTTGCCACTGTCCTCCTCATTCACAGTCCTATAGCCCACTTCAGACCTTCCCCCAGATCTGCATGTACAGCCTCCTTCTCACAATTTACAGCTCAAGTCAAATATCACTTCCTCAGAAATGTTTGCCTGTCTTATTCGTTTCTGTTTCCTCACATCAAAACATCTAGCTACTCAAAAAAACAGCTTAGTTAGATGGCTGGCTTATTTCTGCTGTGACAAGTCTGGATGAGTATTCACTGTGGACTAGTGAGTGCCGAGGTACAACTTTGGGGGTGATGTGGTGGCATCCAGTACTGTGGCCTGGTCATTTGCCCAGGGCCTTCGGGTACTCTCACAGTATTCTTTCTGTGATTCCAGGCTATGCTGGTCTACTGGCACTCTCAGCACTTTCAGACTTCCTCTATAAAGCATTTATGAACTTCTGGGGATGCGGCAGCTCATGTATAGGCCATGAGCAGCCAGGAGATGTGCCTCAGGGTTTATGTGGCCATTATATACTCCCACTTACACACTCCCATGCCATGGACATGGTACTGAGTGAAAGGCAGGGCTCTCCCAGGCCAGGGGCCTCCCCAACACTCTTCTAATGAGTCTCTAGGTCCAAAGTCCTTGGTCTTAATAATTTCTGGTTCAATATTTCTGAATGCCCTTTTGTCACATGAAGGCCATGAAAAGACGCTCAACATTGCTAATTATTACAGAAATGCAAATCAAAACCAGAATGAGGTATCACCTCACACCAGCTAGAACAATCATCATGAAAATGTCTATGAAAAATAAATGATGGACAGGATGTATAAAAAGGGAATGCTCCGGCACTGTTGGTGGGAATGTAAATTGGTATAGCCACTATGGAGAACAGTATGAAGGTTCCTTAAAAAAACAAAAATAGAGCTACCATATTACCTAGAAATTCCACTCCTGGGCATGTATCTGGAAAAAATGTGGTTTGAAAAGATACATGTCAGTTCAGTTCAGTCACTCAGTCATGTCCGATTCTTTGCGACCCCAAGATACATGTACCCCAGTGTTTATTGAAGCATTATTTACAACAGCCAAGACATGGAAGCAACCTAAATGTCCATTGTCAGAGGAATGGATGAAGATGTGGTACATGTACACAATGAAATATTACTCAGCCATAAAGGAATGAAATAATGCCATTTGCAGCAACATGGATGGATCTAGACATTTTCATACTAAGTGAAGTAAGTCAGACAGAAAAAGACAAATATATGAACATCACTTACATGTGGAATCTAAAAAACAAAAATGATACAAATGAACTTATAGACAAAACAAGAACAGACTCACAGTCTTTGAAAACCAACTTATGGTTACCAAAGGAGAAATGTGGGGTAAATTAGGAAATTGGGGATTAACATATACACACTACTATATATAAAACAGATAATCAACAAGGACCTACTGTATAGCACAGGGAACTCTATTCAATATTCTGTAATAATCTGTATGGGAAAAAAATCTGAAAAAGAATGGTTATATGTGTCAGTATAATGGAAGAACGTGGTTATATACCTGAAACTAATATAACATTGTAGATCAACTACACTCCAACATAAAATGCAAATTTTAAAAAGAAAATAATTATAGGCAAACAAACAAACAGATAAATGCCCTTCTCTCTCTCATGTCCCACCTTTACCTGCAGTCCTTCTGCTGTCTCAAAGCAGAAACCCGGAGGAAAGAGGAGAGAGACATCTTCCAGGGGTCACTCTTCTTATTTCTTGTCTTTTGAGATAATGCTCGAGACTGAAAGGAGAAGTTGCTTCCAATTTAACCTTTCTGCCTCTACTGACTGTGCCTTACACAAACTGTATAGGCTGGCTTTTGAAATATTAAGAGGGGAGACTGAGGAATTTATGAACTCCTTTTCTCCCTCTTATAAAACCTGGCTCTCTCAATTACTGTCTTCCTAAAAAAGTTAAGAAAGCCTGCTTTGAGACCTCAAGCTAATCAAAGGCTATTTTATTTTACAGTATTTCCCCTACCATGGCATGGTAAATATCATGGCTTGACTTTGGAAGGGCAAGAACACAAACGAACATGCTTGTATGGGGACATTACAATGGAGTGATCTAGTATTTCTCAAATCTTATCCCTACTACACATAACCTGTTCCCAGTTTGCTTTTTCATCTTGTCCTCATTTCCTGCTATGCTCCATCTGCTACACAAACTCGGTTCTTTAGACACCATAAATTTCTTATCATTTTCTGAACACAACTGCTTCTAAGTTGCTTCAGTCATGTCCGACTCTGTGCGACCCCATAGACGGCAGCCCACCCGGCTCTGCCGTCCCTGGGATTCTCCAGGCAAGAACACTGGAGTGGGTTGCCATTTCCTTCTCCAATGCATGAAGGTGAAAAGTGAAAGTGCAGTTCCTCAGTCGTGTCCGACTCTTAGCGACCCCATGGACTGCAGCCTACCAGGCTCCTCTGTCCATGGGATTTTCCAGGCAAGAGTACCAGAGTGGGGTGCCATTGCCTTCTCCGTCTGAACACAACATACTCCATGAATTAGCACAGCTGTTTATTTTGCCTAGAACATCATTCCCTGATGCACTCTGCCTGGCAAAGTCTTTTTTATCCTTCCAGATTTAGTTCAAATGTCATCTCCCAGAGAAGTCTTGTTCGACCAACTTGTACTCCATAATGTCGAAGCAGTATGTAAACATCACACACTGTAGCATCATCACAGTACTTTTTTTTTTTTATCACTAGTTTCTTCAGCACATCAGTGGCAGGGGCAGAGTTTTACACATCTCTTTACCAATAGACCCTATTACTCTGGTTAAATAAATTTCTTCTGTTATTATTTAAATTAGACAGGAGAACAAATTTAGTACTTTATAGGAAGGGTTTCCCAAGTGGCTCAGTGGCTAAAAAAAAAATCTGCCAGCTAATGCAGGAGACACAGGAGATGTGGGTTTGAGCCCTGAGTGAGGAAGATCCCCTGAAGAAGTAAATGGCAACCCACTCCAGTATTCTTGCCTGGGAAATTCCATGGACAGAGGAGCCTGGTAGGCTCCATGGGGTCACAAAGAGTTGGACAAGACTGAGTGACTGAGCAAAGATAAGAAAAGGAAAAGGTTATTGAATTTCTATAGTAATGCAATTTTCCCTTTAATTTGCTACATAAAAATGTAAAAGCAAGAAAGAGGAAGAACAAAGCTAGTTTAATAAATCTGAAATTCTTACTTAACCGTTTTCTATTTTTTATACAAATATACGAAGGATAAAGAATTCATGTTAAAAAAATTGTGGTGGATTTTTTACAGCCCAAAACTTTATACAAACTTCAAAAAGAATTATAAATTAATGTTTTAAAAATCCTACCCATTCTATTCTACATTAATAAATAATCAGAGTGTTTTAAATAAAATATTCCAATCAGGCTTCAGTGAATGAATAAGCTGAACTAGAGAAAGAAAGATCAAGATAGCAACTAATTGTACATTTTAAACATCAATTAAGAACACAAAACAGGTTTTTGTTCAATGAAAAGCAAGTCAGATAACAAGCTTGTGGAATTATGTCCTATCTTCTTTCCTTCATTTCCTTCCTTCATGGTGAATTAAAAGCAGGATTTGTCAACACTAGTAGGGAGATGTATACATGTAAAAGTCACCACTCAGGGGAAGGCTGTGTTCTCAAGAGGCTAAAGCAGGAGCTCAAAAACCTTGCCTTTTCTTTAATGCCTTATGCTGTTTTGTTTGATCAAAACACGTTTGCTTTAACCTACTCCCAGTTGTAGCCTTGTGGCTTTTATTTTCCTATTTCAGCTTCAGAATCAGAATATACTGCATCTTTACCTTTGCAAAACTCAGCAACTGTAAAAATGAAATGTGAGTGTGTGAGTGTGAAAGTCGCTCAGTTGTGTCCAACTCTGTGTGACTCCATGAAATTCTCCAGTCCATGGGATTCTCCAGGCCAGAATATTGGAGTGGGTAGCCTTTCCCTTCTCCAGGGGAATCTTCCCAACCCAGGGACAAACCCAGGTCTCCTGTATTGCAGGTGGATACTTTACCAGCTGAGACACAAGGAAAGTCCTTGATATTGGATTGTAAAAATGCACTGGTTTCTTTAAAAGATGTGAGGGCATGTCTGTGACATATTTAGGTTTTTAGTAGGGATGTGTGGTGAGTTCAACAGTGTTCTCCCCAAATTCCAGTCCATCCAGAGCCTCAGAGTGGAAGTTTATTTGAAAATAGGGTCTTTGAAGAATGTAATTAGTTAATGATTTTGATATAAGGTCATATTGGGTTAGACAGGGCCCTAAATCCAATCAAGTGTCTTTAGAAGAAGAAGTGAAAAGGCATAGAGACACGCAAAGAATGCTGTGTGAAGACAGAGAAAGAGAGTAGAATGATGCAGCTAAAAGCCAAGGAAGGCCGAGGATTGCTGGCAAGTACCAGAGCCTGGGAGAGGCAAGAAAGATTTTTCCCCAGAGCCTTCAGAGGGAGCATGACTCTATAGACACCTTGATTATGGGCTTCTGGCCTCCAAAACTGTGACAGAAAAAATATCTGTTGTTTTAAGTCACCAAGTTTGTGGTAATTTCACAGCAGCCCTAGGAAACTAACATACAGTATATAAGTCTTAGCTCATACTTTATCTTAGAAAGCAGAGAGACCAGAGATTTGGTGGGGAGAAGAGTCCTTCCTTCTCTGAACTTTCCCATCACTGTTTGCAACAATATAATAATCCTCCTGCTTCTCTTCCTCCTATTGGTAACTGATCTATGGATGACGGTCCCCCGGGAAATTAAGGAGTCCTTGCAAAGAATCCATGAAGCCGTGCTGAATTAGATAGTAACTGACAACTGAATAAATGGGTTTCCTCCAGTTTTGCTTAACTATTTCCAAAAATGTGTAGATGCTATAGTCACAAACACTGTGTATATTAGGGTAGACGGTATAGACTGTGCCCTGCACAACCCTTAGGGTAGCATTCATATCAGTGGCAATATGCAGAAGAGTCAAGCTATATCCTGTGGAAACAGACATATGCTATTGTGATTCATAGGATACAATTTCATCTAAAAGCATTACTGAGTTAATGGCAGTTGTTTGTTATTAGGTATTTCTCTCCATCATTAGATTTTAAAGTTAGAACTACTATCCTATAGGTGGCTATGACTTTCTTAAAAAAAATGTCCTTACATAAAAATATACATATATATTTGTAAGCTTTCCTGCCGTAATAAATAAGCCAGTTGCCTGAGAGTTTCTTTTATCTTTCATTCTTATTTTTCATCCATGTCAGTTGTAAAGCTCTATCCATTTCTCCTTTAGAATATTTCTTAGATGCTATCTGCTTCTACATAATAACTACTTTACTTCGGGCAGTGAGGACCTCTAACAGCTATAACCAGATTCCTATATCCTCCTGTTAATTTGTGACAGAACTGCAGATTAATCTTTGAGAAGATGATTTTTATTATGTCAACCCTCTGATCAGGAAATTTCACTGACTTCCTTGACTTGTATTAATAGAATTAAATCCAAGTTTCTTAGTCTTTCATTCAAACCTCTGTTAATTTATTCTATCTGATCTCTCTTCTCACATTTCCTATCACTGTTCTTTTTAAGTTGGTGAATTGACTTTATAATGATATTAAACAGCTGTAGTGAAATTTTGATTTCTTTCTATTGCTTTCTTCTTCTATCTTTTGACACTCACAACTTCAAAAGAAGCTCCAGAAGAAAATACATGAGGCATATAGAGGAAAAGATGTGCTCACAATCATGTTTTTGTGTTTATTTTTAGTTTCAGAGACCCTGTTTCATAAAGGTTGTTGTTGCTGTTTAGTTGCTAAATTGTGTATGACTTCTTTGCCATCCCATGGCCTGTATAGCCTGCTAGGTGCCTCTATCCATGGGATTTTCCAGACAAGAATATTGGAGTGGGTTTCCATTTCCTCCTCCAGGGGATTTTCCCAACCCAGAGACCGAACCCATGTCTCCTGCACTTGTGGGCAGATTCTTTACCACTGAGCCACCAGGGAAGCCCTTCATAAAACTTGTAAATAAAAAAAACTAAATTTAATGTCTAACAATAATGTCTAAAATAATTATTCTCTGTTGAGCTGATAGTATAACTATTAAGCAAGCAAGAAATTGATGAGTTTTTATTAGTAATCATCAATAATTATATTTCATCACACACAGGTTACAAGGCAGGTAGTTAAAATTAGATTTTAAGAAACTTTCCATCCACATGTCAAATACATATATCTTCTTTAAGAACCTACCTTTTAATTGTTAAAAATATTTATACTTCTTATGCAATAATATTATTAAAATCTAAATAGAATTATTATTAATTCCCGACAAACATCATGCTAGCAAGTAAAATTGCAGTGTTTTCCTTTTATATCTTAGATAAAATAGATCTTCATATTTTTAGATAAAATAGATAAAATATCTTCATATTTCATTAGCAGTCCTTCTAAAACTGACTGAATATTTATTAAAGTTCCATTGCTAATATATCATATTTTATACACTAATGGTAAGGATTATCATATATGAAATATTATTCATTGTAGACAGTAGATAGCATCATTATTATTAAATATATGAAACTTCATATATTATTAGGGTTCCAGAAAAACATCTGCTTTATTGACTATGCCAAAGCCTTTGACTGTGTGGATCACAACAAACTGTGGAAAATTCTTAAAGAGATGAGAATACCAGATCATCTTACCTGCCTCTTGAGAAATGTGCATGCAGGTCAAGAAGCAACAGTTAGAACTGGACATGGTAAAACAGACTGATTCTAAATAGGAAAAGGAGTACGTCAAGGCTGTATATTGTCACCCTGCTTATCTAACTTATATGCAGAGTATATCATGCGAAATGCCAGGCTGGATGAAGCACAAGCTGTATTCAAGATTGCTGGGAGAAATATCAATAATCTCAGATGTGCAGATGATACCAGCCTTATGGCAGAAAGCAAAGAGGAACTGAAGAGCCTCTTGATGAAAGTGAAAGAGGAGAGTCAAAAAGCTGGCTTAAATTCAACATTCAAAAAACAAAGATCATGGCATCTGGTCCCATCACCTCATGGCAAATAGATGGAGAAACAATGGAAACAGTGAGAAACTTTATTTTCTTGGGCTCCAAAATCACTGCAGATGGTGACTGCAGCCACGAACTTAAAAGATACTCGCTCCTTGGAAGAAAAGCTATGATAAACCTAGACAGTGTATTAAAAAACCGAGACATTACTTTGCTGACAAAGGTCGGTCTAGTCAAAGCTATGGGTTTTCCAGTAGTCATGTATGGATGTGACACTTGGACTACAAAGAAAGCTGAGTGCTGAAGAATTGATGCTTTTGAACTATGGTGTTAGAGAAGACTCTTGAGAATCCTCTGGACTGCAAGGAGATCCAACCCGTCCATCCTATAGGAAATCAGTCCTAAATATTCATTGGAAGGACTGATGCCAAAGCTGAAACTCCAATACTTTGGCCACCTGATGCAAAGAACTGACTCATTGGAAAAGACCCTGATGCTGAGAAAGACTGAAGGCAGGAGGAGAAGGTGATGACAGAGGATGAGATGGTTGTATGGCACCACCAACACAATGGACATGATTTTGAACAAGCTCTGGGAGTTGGTGATGGACAGGGAAGCCTGGCGTGCTGCAGTCCATGGGGTCGCAAAGAGTCGGACATTTCTGAGAGACTGTACTGAACTGAACTGATGTGAAGGTATATGAAACTTAATATGTTATTTAGTACAAATAATTTCTTATTTTATACAAATAAAAAATCCCAAGAAATACACCACATGTTAGTCATATGTGGCAGGTCCACAACATATTTCAAAAGCATAGGAGATAATCCTACTGTATAGCACAGGGAACTCTACTTGATGCTGTGTGGCAGCCTGGATGGGAGGGGAGTGTGGTGGAGAATGGATACACGTATATGTATGGATGAGTTCTTTTACTGTGTGCCTGAAACTACCACATTGTTAATAGGCTATATTCCAATACAAAATAAAAGGTTTAAAAAAAAAGCGTAGGCGGTAGATGGGTTCTATGTAGAACCTGAACATACTCTGGCAAAAAAAAAAGTAATTAAGATTTTGTGATGAAAGGCAATAACGGAAGGGTAGATCATGAAGTAGAGAAGGCACTGCTACAATCTGTTCAAATGTTCAAAACTGGAAGGCAACGAGTGGATCACTAGGTGTAATGATGCTCTGGAATGTCATTATCTGACAGGGCCCAGCAAACCACAATAATGATGGCATAGCAATCTTTTCTTTCCAGAAAGCTTTTGATCCAGGCCATTGAAGAAGTCATTTTTCATGGTAATATCTCTAATTCTGTAATTAAAATATCAAGTAAGGATTTCACCAAATTAGCTTTCCAGACAGTTTTATAGAATCTCATTTGTCTTTAAGGAGTAGGGTACCTGAATAATTATTTTAATATGGTCTTAATATAATTACTGGAAAAAATAATAAGTGTGTTTTGGCTGTAGCAAACCACATTTATTAATTGGAATTGCAATACTACCACTGACATTGGCAGAGTAGGAAAAAAATGCTGTTTAGGCTAGTTCTGGTTTTTTTTCCCCCTTTAGTGTTTATCTACTTGGAGCTGAAGCAAGTATAAAGGCCAAATGGGAATCTGACAGTTACTCAGCCAGAAGATGTCAACAAATCAGGAAGTTTTAATATAGAAAACTCTGCTCAGAAATAGATGTCAGTTATAAAGGTAAAAAATAAAGGTTAGGAAAAGCATGAAATGAATTGGACATCAAAAAACTGACATGTACGCCTATATACACTGTTTTATTCCTTGTGAAAATGTCAGGAATGCCATCATTTATTACTGGCTATGTGTTAACAACTCAGGGTAAACCATCATAGTAACAGAGATGAAAGGTATTCAACACAGACTTGAAAGGTGGGAGTAAATGGCCAAGAAAGTGGTCTTTAAAAATGGTGAGGGGAAACCAACCATAGGGGAGAAGGGTCTGAAATATATGGATAAAAAATTCTGCATTGCAAACTACATATGGCTCAAGTCAATCTGAAATAATACTCCCTTATATTCTCTAGACTTTGTGGCACATTGAAGGCTGGGAAGGAAACAATTACCAATTTCACTTGCTGTTCTGTAATTGTTATGCTTGTTGTATGGTGCGAGTAAAAATGAGCTAGGTATGTGTCTGTTCACCCAGCCTTAAACCATAAAAGATCCATAGTAATCTTACAATTTTATAATAAATGCATGACAACAACAATAACAACCAGTTTTTTATCTTTAACCCTAAATTAGATCTAATACAGTTATTGAGCATCTTAATGAAGTCAATTTTATTAAATATTACTTTTTTTTAAACAATATCTTGGGCCATCTTCCCTGGTGGCTCAATCAGTAAACAAACCACCTGCAATTCAGGAGACCTGGGTTTAATCCCTGGGTCAGGAAGATCCCCTGGAGAAGGGAATGGCTACCCACTCCAGTATTCTTGCCTAGAGAATTCCATGGACAGAGGAGCCCTATGGGCTATAGTCCATGGGATTGCAAAGCATCAGACAGTACTGAGTGACTAACACTTTTCCTAAGTGATAATGTTACTTGTTCTTCAAGTTTATGAAGTTTTGGTCTGACCTTCTTACAGGTTTGGGTGCCAGTTAAGCAAGCAGATGAACCACAGGTTAGATCATATGAAGTGCTTACCTGGAGAGCTAGGAGAAACAAGAGCCAGACAAAATGCAAATAGAGTCAGAGAATTGAGAATAAAAACCAGGAAAACCAAATTTGTTATCATTTCCTACATTAGGAATGTAGGGAGACAGGCCTGGAAGATAGGAGTTCAAAGCTGGTGTTCTAGAATATTGTGTTTTTTTGTTTTAATTTAAATTATTAGGAATATTATATAAAATATACACATGATAAAAAACTTAAATGAGTAAATAGAGATATGAAATGAAATATAAAATCTCCTAACTTACTTACTTTCAGTTCTAGTCTCTAGAGATAACCATTGTTAACAGTTTCTCATGTATCCCTCCAGAATTTTCTATCCATATACTAGTAAAAACAATTTCTACTTTGAGAATTACCATTATATTTATTATGAAATTATATTAAAATATAAATGTAAGGAATATAATACCTTAAAAAAGCAGAGTCACCCTATATGTGTTATATATATATGTAAATATATATACATATATATATACACACATAAAATAAAGTTCTAAAAATCAAGCAGGCAAGTAAAAGGAATTAGTAATCATTAGTAATCATCTTGTATTATGTTCAGTGACAAGTAGAAGGAACAAATCAGTTAATTAGAACCAGATACATAGAGAATGAGGGCTTCTCAGGTGGCGCTAGTGGCTTGGCAATGCAGGAGACTAAGTTTGGTCCCTGGGTCAGGAAGATCCCCTTGCAGGAGGGCATGGCAACACACTCCGGTATTCTGGCCTGGAGAAACCCATGGACGGAGGAGCCTGGCGGGCTATAGTCCATGGGGTTGCAAAGGGTCAGACATGACTGAAGCAACTTAGCACATGCGCACGCACATAGAGAATGAATATCCTTAGAGCAAACACACATATGGCTTTTTAATTCTTTTACATAACAAGGAATTATACTATAAGCTGCTTTTGTTTTTAACTTTATTCTTTAAACTAACAATTATTTTGGAGATCTTTCCATGTGGGTCTATTTAGATTCTATTATATGGATTTGCTATAATTTACACAACCAATCCTGGGCTTCTCAGGTAGCGCTAGCGGTAAAGAAACTGCCTGCCAATGCAGGAGACATAAGAGATGTGGGTTTGATCCCTGGGTCGGGAAGATCCCCTGGAGGAGGGCATGGCAACCCACCCCAGTATTCTTGCCTGCAGAATTCTATGAACAGAGGAGCCTAGCAGGCTATGGTCCATGGGTCCAAAGAGTCAGACATGACTAAAAAGGCTCAGCACCAATACACGCACACACAGACCCAATCCAATGCTACTGAACATGGATTGAGTTTTTAGTATTTCAAACAGTGCTGCAAGAAGTAATTTTATAATATGACTTTTTACATTTGTGGAGTAGATCTATGTGTTAAATTCCTTTTAAATGCAGTTACTGCACCAATTTTTAAATTTTAATAGGCATTAACAAATTGTCTTCTAATGAAGTTGTACAAATTTACATCCATTAAAAGCAGACGAATGTTCCTTTTCCACTCAAGATTCACTCTCACTAGATGTTTCAACTTTTTAATCTTTGCTGATATCCTAGGCTATGGTTTTTCCTGTGGTCATGTATGGATGTGAGAGTTGGACTGTGAAGAAAGCTGAGCCAAAGAATTGATGCTTTTGAACTGTGGTGTTGGAGAAGACTCTTGAGAGTCCCTCGGACTGCAAGGAGATCCAACCAGTCCATTCTGAAAGAGATCAGCCCTGGGATTTCTTTGGAAGGAATGATGCTAAAGCTGAAACTCCAGTACTTTGGCCACCTCAGGCGAAGAGTTGACTCATTGGAAAAGACTCTGATGCTGGGAGGGATTGGGGGCAGGAGGAGAAGGGGACGACAGAGGATGAGATGGCTGGATGGCATCACTGACTCAGTGGACGTCAGTCTGAGTGAACTCCGGGAGTTGGTGATGGACAGGGAGGCCTGGCGTGCTGCGATTCATGGGGTCGCAAAGAGTTGGACACGACTGAGCGACTGAACTGAACTGAACTGAATATCCTAGGTGGAAAAAAAATGGTATATCAATTTTTTAAACTCCTTTCAATTAATTACAGCTGAAATTGATTATTTTTTCATAAGATTTTTATTTTTATCCCTTTTTTTCTATTAATATAAGATAGATTACATCAGTCGTCTCTAAAAACCCTCCTTTCATTTTCCATTTTATCCAAAGTAAAATTGAAGTTCTTACCATGGCCTAGGCTTCCCAGGTGACTCAGTGGGTGTAGAACCTATTTGCAATCCAGGAGACGCTGGAGATATGGGTTTGATTCCTGGGTTGGGAAGATCCCTTGGAGGAGGGCATGGCAACCCACTCCAGTTTTCTTGCCTGGAGAATCCCATGGACAGAGGAGCCTGCCGGGCTACAGTCCCCAGGTCAAAAAGAGTTGAACACAACTGAAGTGACTGAACATGCACCATGGCCTACAAGATTCTAAAAGATCTGCCTCATGTCTTCCTCTCTGACCTTGTCTATCAACCCCACTCTCTCTGTCTCCCTCTGCTCCAACTGGTGGCCTTCTTGCTATTCTTTACCAAGGCCAGACGTGTTCAGCTTTCAGAATCTTTGCTCTTACTATTCACTCTGCCTGGAATTCTTTTCCCTCTAATAAAACGGGATGATTTTTTCATTTCAAGTTGCTGCTCAGATGTCATCTTTTCAGATGGCTCTTATCCTACTACCCCATTGAAAGAAGCACCTGCCTCTCTTCATCCAACTTTATTTTCCTTTATAATTTTTCCTAATATTCTACCCGGCATTTATACATACTGGTGTTTGTCAATAGGGGCAGGGGCATTTGACAAAGTCTAGAAGCAATTTTGGTTCTCACAACTGGAGAGAAGAAGCTGCTACTGCTGGCATGTAGTGGGTAGAGGCCAGAGATGTTATTACACATCCTACAATGTACAGGACAGTCCCTGACATAAAGAGCTATCTCTCCCAGAATGTCAATACCACAAAGGTTGAGAAACTCTGAAATTTATTGGTTTATTGTCTGTCAATCCTGTACTAGCAGAGAGGATATTTTATAACTAGAAAGGGTGTGAGTTCTGATCAGTCAGATAGGGCATCAGTCATAAGCAACTAGTCTAGCCCTACAAGGGTTTACCAGCTGAGCATCAGGCCTACCTACTAGAATTAAGACTCATAAGGAGATTGGAGAAGGCACTGGCGACCCACTCCAGTACTCTTGCCTGGAATATCCCATGGGCAGAGGAGCCTCGTAGGCTGCAGTCCATGCGGTCGCTAAGGGTTGGACACAACTAAGTGACTTCACTTTCACGCATTGGAGAAGGAAATGGCAACCCACTCCAGTGTTCTTGCCTGGAGAATCCCAGGGACGGGGGAGCCTGGTAGGCGGCCGTCTATGGGGTCGCACAAAGTCGGACACGACTGAAGCGACTTAGCAGCAGCAGTAGCAAGGAGATTGTGTTTTATGCTTGCATCATTTCTTTGTTAAATAAAATATGTTAAATCTATTTATAAGTCTATGACATATATACTCTATGTCAATTTTTGTTTATGTGGTTGCTTTTTTAAAATTGATTAGCAAGTGTTTTTTGTATATTAAAGAAATCAGAATTTTACTGATATATATTACAAACAATTTTTCTCCGGTTAGTTGGTTGTATTTTATCTTATTTGAAGTATTTGTTTTGTCTTGCATGAGTCCTTAGTTTTTATTTAGTCAAATATATTAATCTATTCCTTAATGATTTCTAGATTTTCAATGTTCCCATAAAAGACTCCTACTCTAAAATTATTTTTTAATTCATCTTTTTTTTAGTTTTTATGATTTTATTTTTACAATAAATACTTACATATTTGAAAATTAAAAAAAACTTTCTAAATTGTTCTCCCAGTTGTTCCAACATCACTTACTGAATAAGCCATTTTCCCTCAATAATTTGAAAACATTTATGCATTATGTGCCTTCCCAGGTAGTTCAGTAATAAAGAATCTGCCTGCAATGCAGGAGACATGGGTTCGATCCCTGGCTTGGGAAGATCCCCTGGAGAAGGAAATAGCAACCCACTCCAGTATTCTTGCCTGGGAAATCCCATGGATAGAGGAGCCTGGCAGGCTACAGTCCATGGGGTAGCAAAGGAGTTGGACATAACTTGGCAACTAAATAGTAAAAGCAGCATTTATTATACACTAAATTCCTTTTTGTTTGGAGGTTTATTTTTGAAATCTCTTTTGTTTCACAGAATTTTACTTGGCTAATAATAACATTCCTTAATATTGAAATTTTACATAATTAATATCTGGTAGGTATATTTCCTCCACATAAATTTTCTTTTGCAGAAATTTTCTGGCTCTACTCATTTATTTTTATAGATGAACTCTACTATTATTTTTTCAAGTTCAAAAGAAAACAAGAAATCTCTTTGGGATTCTGTTTGGGATGATACTGAATTACCTTACTAATCTTTGGAGAAATTTCATGTTTGTATTAGTATTATTTTTAAGTTGGTTCTTATTCTATATTGGGGTATAGTTGATTTACAGTGTTGTGTTAGTTTCAGGTATACAGCAAAGTGGTTCAGTTATATACATACATATTAATATAGCCATTCTTTTTCCAGTTCTTTTCACATATAGGCTATTACAGAATATTGAGTAGAGTTCCCCGTGCTACACAGTAGGTCCTTCATGTTTGTGTTATTGAGTGTTTATATACTGAATCAAAGTATAGTTGACTTTAGAATAACCTACTTTCTTGGGGTGCTGATTCTCTAAGCAGTGGAAAATCCAAGTGTAACTTATAGTCTGTCCTTTGCATCTGCAATTTCATATCCTTAGATTCCAAAAACTGCAGAGCATATAGTACAGTAGGATTTATTATTGAAAAAAAATCAGTGTATAAGTGGATCTGTGCAGTCTGAACTCCTGTTGTTCAAGAGTTAACTGTACATTTATGTATATTTTTTATATCCCACAATTTTTCCTAAGTAGACCTTGTATTTTATTTTAAAAATCTGATTTTGTAAGATGGGATACTTTCTTTCATTTTATTTCCTAACTTATTTTTGTCCAAAGGTTTGTTTTCTCATTAGGTGCCAGCCATATAAGAAGTGCAAGTGTGAATCTGGTTTGAACAGAGATAAGACAAACAACTTCAAGTTCTGGGCTATACCTGGTCTTGTTTTTGTCTTGGTCTTCTCCTACTTGCCCCCATCCATTCTAAAACTGAGAATGGCCATTTTATTATTCAATCAGTCTCAGCATCTTTCTCAGAAAGTCAGCTACCTATTGTTCACTCAAGCACTTTGAGATTTGTAAAACAGGCTATTATACACCTAAATATTGTTTTCTTTGTTTTTAAATTATTCCTAATATTTTGAGTTATGTGGATATTTAAAAATAAACTTATCAATTACATTTTTATTCAGTTGCATTTTGCACTGAAAAATAAATCTGTGATCTAAAGTTTTGCAATATATCCAGAGACACAGGAAGAGAGGGAGGCTGTCAAAACTCTAGAAGTAAACAGAGCTGGTTCCCAGGTGGGTCAGTGGTAAAGAATCTGTCTGCCAACATAGGAGATGCAAGAGACACGGGTTCAATCCCTAGTCAAGAAGATTCCCTGGAGTAGGAAATGGCAACCCACTGCAGTATTCTTGCCTGGAAAATTATGTGGACAGAGGAGCCTAGTGAGCTACAGTCCATGGGGTCACAGAGTCAGACATGACTGAACGAAAGCATGAAACTCACAGCTTAATTCATCAGCTTGGCATACTTCATCCTCATATTTGCAGGAACACCAATGTCCACCTCCTGTGGCCTCCCCATAAGAAACTGTCCACTATGGTCAATTCAACTTCTAAAAAGATGTGAAGAGAGAGAATCAAAAAGTGTTTTGAGGCCTTTGAACCACAGGTATTTTGCTATCATACTTGGTGTCTCTATTGAGCATCTGTTCTGCACAATCTGAGGAGTATGAATCTATTGCCACAGTGATGTCCTTTCTTGCCCAGAGCTCTTCGGTCCTGTACAGTTATGCCATAGCTAGGCTTCAGGTTTATACTTACACATAACCAGCAACTGATCTCCAAAGGTGATAACATGCTAGGGTGTTACTGGAAGCTCCTGAAGTACCTATTTCTCACATGTGCCTTGACCAAAGCTGCTTCCCTTGGGTATTGAAGTTCTTGGGTTGACTGGATCTTAAGCACAAATCACTGAGGGAGAATTCTACTTTGAAGCCCTCGCTGCTCTTATCCAGTGAAAAATCTTGGACTGAACCACCTCAATCTGTCAGAAAACTACGAATCTCAAAAAGGAAGTTATTAAAAATCTGGTTCATTTTTTTTCCCCCAAGCAGCTTTTTCACTAGTATGCAAAATTCCCAAGCCTTACTCTGGAGACAGGCTCTCTGCTTCACGAAGTTGTGAGGAAAAACATCAGGTTGTGAGACTCACTCTCAAGAGAACAGGTGCCTGAACGTCTTACGTAACTAAGAGCAAAACAAAGGTCTCCAAGGAGACTTGCCGCAGGTACCTAAACCAAGAAATGCTGCCAGCTTGTCGCTCAGTGTTCTGAATTCAGCCCACCTGAAACCCTGTTCCACATGAGGCTATCGGAAAACCAAAGCATGTTAGGAGGACGTATGAGTTTTGGGAAAGAGAAATTGGAAAATTTGAGGAGAATTGCCTAAAACTTTTCTTGGTGCTTTCAGTCTGTCTTTAGGGTGTGTGGGTGAATTGGCCAGGTGTAAAAGACTGGAGACAGAAGGGACACTATATAAATATAATAAGTTTAGTATGCAAGTTGTTAAAACGTCCACATAAGCTCTGTTATGATTAGAATAAAAATGTCACCTGTTTTCAACATTAACAGAATTATATTCTACCCCCACTCATTGCTTTAGGCATCTCATTTACCAACACATTTGGATATCAGATAGGCATAAATTAAATTATATAATTTATAGTGCATAAAAATCACAGAAATGCTTATTGATTTGTAAATTAGGATAATATATTTTAGCTGGTGCAGTCTTTTATCAATAAATCTTAATTGAATTTTCAAGTTAGAGCCTGCAGGGAAAATGTGCTCTAGTTTTTTTTTTTTGGTTTCCAGAAACACTGAGTCCAACATTGTGAATGTTCCCTGACTAAATGTAACTGGATCGTTTTGCCACAAAGATGAATCAATTCTCTTAATTTGTTCAAATGAAAATCATTCATATATTCTAGGTCTAAGGTTTTTAACTACTCTGTAAAAGTAATTAGTTTTTCTTGTAAACTACATTTCAATCAGTTGAATATTATAAAATATTAATCTTCTTTTAAACAAATTCTCAAATATCAGCACTATTTTCTGTGCAAACATATTAAACCTTTACCTCTGGGATAAACAAAAAGATGATATATTAAAAAGACAATCCTACTTAGGGAATTTTACCAATTTTTTTTTTTTTAAATAAAAATTGTATGCCAGAATCATCAGTGGCACAGAAAGCTAGGGGAATGATCTCAACTTTTAAAAAATAAAATTCACTATATTAACACTTTGAATAGAAGAAAATGAAAGTAGAGGAATCACTCTGGAATTTTAGTTTTGAATGCCTCTTTCTAATCTGAAATATTCAAAGTCAAAACATACCATTTTCCTTCCATCAGCATGGTCTGTCTTCATTGTGTTCCCTCAAAAGCCAACCCTGAAACAAGGGACTTGGGTACAGATGATGTGCTAGGGGAATGATCCGCAGGCAAATCAAGGCAGCCAACTTGTGTGACAACTTTAGTATTCTGTTTCATCACCACACTAACTCTCTGAGGTAGATAAGTCAGTCATCACCCTCAATTTCAAGCATTTGAAGCTAACTCTCTTTAGCTGATTAAGCAGGAAAAGGAGTTTATTAAAAGGATATTGGCTGCCTCACAGAACTGCTGGAAGGCCCAGAGAACCAAACTTGAAGTTAGGTGCCTGGGAACAGATTCCGATCATCACACAGCACAGCCGTCCCAAGAGGAAACCGCTGCTCCTGTTGCTGTCTTACACAGCGCTAGGGAAGGTGCTATCAACTCCCAGCTCCCCACCTAGGCCACTTCGGTGCCAGGAAGTAGACCTTGAAAACCACAGAGAAACGGCATGTCCTGGGAATGCTACCATCGAAAGGAGTGGCGCAGCACCCACACCCGGATTTTAGCCCTGCAAGACTTATTTAGGACTTCTGACCTCTAGAACTTTATAAGAATAAATTTGTGTTATTTGAAGCCATTAAAGGTGGTGATTTATTAAAGCAGTGACAAAAACCCCAATACACCTCTTTTATCAGAGAGATAAGAGAGATGAGAGAAATACAGAAAGAGACACAGAGAGATCGATGAAGATGATAATGCTGATGATTCTGATGGTGTTTCTGAAACCCTTGATTTATCTGTCTAAGCCAGCACCATTCCTGTACACTGCAGTTACTAGGTGGGGGGATCATTTGTTTTGAATACCAAATAATTTGTATTGTATTTCTACCATCTACAACTGAAAGTCTTAAAGATACAAGATAGCAATCTTATTTTCAAATTTCTAACTTGTAAAGTGTAAGGAAAATGAGAGTGCAGAACCAAGTTTCTTTGTTGTCATCCACACAGGTGAAGGGAATTTCTTGAAAGAAGAATGCTTTCTGAATGTATTAATGTACATTAACCAAGCACACTCAGATGGAGACAGTATTACAGGTAAAAAATGTTCCAAAAATCTCTGAAGACGAAAGTAAAGTCACTGCTTTGGTTAGTCACTGTTGAGTGTAAACTTAATTATTATCTTGGGATAAAATAGCAAGCATTTAGCTTTTGAATTATTGAAGTTCATTGGTTTCCAAAGTGAAGTTGTCATCTTGGCCAAACACAAATTTTGTGCTTGATTTAGGAGAATCAATTCCCCAGAAATATTCTGATCATTCAGAATTTAAAAAGGAGCAATGCCTAGATCTTCCAGCAGTATGGTTAAATGTAGCCTAACATCTGATAAACCTAGCATGCATTGTGCTGTGCATTCGCTTCAGTCATGTCTGACTCTTTGCAACCCTGTGGACTGTAGCCCACCAGGCTCCTCTGTCCATGGAATTCTTCGGGTAAGAATACTGGAGTGGGTTGCCATTTCCTTCGCCAGCGGATCCTGCCAACCCAGGGTTTGAACCTGCATCTGATACGTCTCCTGCATTGGCAGGCAGGTTCTTCACCACTAGTGCCACCTGGGAGCATACACTTTTACATTTTAGATAATATAACTTTCCTCTCATCAGTTATGTAGGACTTCGCTGGTGGCTCAGACGGTAAAGCATCTGTCTACAAGGCGGGAGACTTGGGTTTGATCCCTGGGTCAGGAAGATTCCCTGGAGAAGGAAATGGCAACCCACTCTAGTACTCTTGCCTAGAAAACCCCATGGACAGAGGAGTCTGGTGTCCATGGAGTCGCAAAGAGTCAGACGCGACTGAGCGACTTCACTTTCACTTTCTTTCATCAGTTATGTAGGCAAACGCAGTTCAATCAAGGATCACAGCCACTCATACTTCAACAAAATGTTGGTCAATTTATGTGGGAAGTTCATCTTTATTTTTATTCTGGGAGAGACATATGGAAAAAGGAAATATTCAAAGTTGAATCAGTTTTGGTTATCGGAGGGGTAAAAAATGTTGCAACTAAATTTCCCCTGGCATTTAGACATAGGTAAAAGGTGTTTTAAGCTTGAATTTAACAGAGGTTTTAATATCATACCAATTTTACCTTCATATAATTTAGTCTTTAGAAGTTATATGCCTTTTCATATCTATGTGTAGTTCATTATATGCATGCCACTGTGCTTAACACTTTACTTACATCATTCCGTTTCATTCTCACAGCATCCCAGTGGAATAGGGACTGCTATTATTTTCATTTTCCCAATAAGAAAACTGAGGCTTGGAGAGATTAAGCATCTTTCCCAAGGTCATACAACTTATAAGTGGGAAAAGCAGGATAAAATGTTGACAGATTCTACAAACTGTAGTATACTTCAGAGCTGACTTTCTAAACCAGTAATACCATATCAATTTCAGCTTGAACTTTTATATGCTACCTGTGTTTCATTTATATCTTTCTGGTGTTTATGCTATGTTCTGCAAACATAAATCTTTACAGAAATACCTAACAGCTTCCCTATGGATCTACTAACATGCTAGTTTTGTTCATTTAGAACTATAGGAGCAAAGATTATAAACTAGCATTTGGAAGAAATAATTTGTTGTAGAATGATTAAAAAAAAGGGTTGACAGTTTTCTAAGACTACTGAAATATTCTTGTATATAATTGAGACTAAACAGATATTCATTATATCATCTTAAATACATGAGTTTTCCAGAGTTGTTTATTAAGCTTGTTCATGTATCCTAAATATAAAACTCTACCTTCATGATTGCATCTCACCTTATAATTTTTTTTTGTCCTTTGGCCACACCACACAGAATATGGGATATTAGTTCCCTGACGAGGGATCGAACACACACCCCTTGCAATGGAAGCGCAGATCCTTAACCACTGGACCCTAAGGTAAATTCTGACCTCATAATTTTAAGCATCACTTATATTCAGACAACTTACACATTTGTATCAATATCAATAGGCCAAACCACTTACCCTCCATCCAGTTGCTTAGTGGTTTTCTTTGTTTAGCAGAGCAGCAAACACCTTAAACATTATCAAAGCAGGATTTATTATCTCTTCCTCTTGCACACATCCCTTTCCAGCATAACCTCTCAATTTCTTTTTATCGTGTCAGCCCTGTTCAGTGAGTGGTACCACTATCCATCATCTGTTGATTATTTTCTTGGTTTTGAAGCATCAGACAGTTAGGTGTCTAGGAACTAGAACCCATGAATCAAGACCTTGGGGAGAAGGTGCACAAATTGAGATGATCCCAACAGGCTGTGCTACTTATCCCCCCACTCCCTGCCCCAGACACATGCTCACTGTGCATGGTATAGAATGAGGGGGTTAGACATCTAACAGAACTCACTGGCCAAGAGAGTGATAAACTGAGCAGGAATTTCATCAGTTTTACAGTGCTGGAGAGACAAAATTTGGAGTTCAAGGACCATTAAAGAAAAGAGGCTATGGTAAACCCTTCAGACTTTCAGTTGAGACTCAGGAAAGGAAACACCCTGGAAATAGTACAAACTAAAAATATAGAGCTATCACAAAGGCTGAAATTCAGCTTAGAATCAATACAATCCAGGAGTACATTTAACGTGATATATCCCTGGTGGCTCAGAGGGTAAAGCGTCTGTCTACAATGCAGGAGACCTGGGTTAGATCCCTGGGTTGGGAAGATTCCCTGGAGAAGGAAATAGCAACCCACTCCAGTACCCTTGCCTGGAAAATCTCATGGACGGAGGAGCTTGGTGCAGGCTACTGTCCCTGGGGTCACAAAGTCGGGCACCACTCAGCGACATCACTATCCCTATTCTAACTGCTGACAGGGGGGAAAAAAAACGTAAATCTTTTTTGGAGAAAGAGATAGAAAGCATTATCCAGAGCTTCAAGTTAGCACTCCAAATTTTCACACACAACATAGGTATACCAGGACATGACAATGACCTAACAGAGAGAGGGAAGAAAAAAAAAAAGATAAAAGAAACAAGCACATAGAGATCCATATATTGTATTTATTACACATGAACTTTAAAATAACTGTAAATCAAAACATTTAAGAAAAGTGTGAAAAGGTAAGGGATTTCAACAGAAAACTGAAACTATTTTAAAAATTCTTTAAAATTCTAGAACTAAAAATGATAGCAAGTCAAGAACCTAGCTAATGAACTCAGTGGCAGATTAGACATGACTGAAGACAGGCTTGATGAAACACAAGAAAGATCAGAAAACATTGCAGAAAAGAGCAGAAGCATTCTGGAGCATGGTGACATTTGCTAATATATACATAATCTGAGTCCTAGAAAGGAAAGGACAGAGAAATATTGGAATATATGAAGAACTAAATTTTTTAAAAATTATGAAAGATATAAAGTCACATAATCTAGACGGGTTATAAACTTCAAGCAGGATAATTAAAAAAAAAAACCCATCTAGACACATTATTAGTCAAGCTGCTGAAAGGGAAATATAAAGAGAGAATCTTGGGGACTTCACTAGTGATCCAGTGATTAGGACTCTGCTTCCACTTCAGGGATGCAGGTTCTATCCCTGGTCAGAGAACTAAGATCCCACATGCCATGTAGTATGGCCAAATAAATAAATAAATACATAGAAAATTTTGGAAGGACCCAGTAGAAAAACAATAAGACTTTCCAACATAAGTGATGAAAATAACAAAAAATAGGACAGTTTCTGTAAGCAAATGAAAACAAGTATCTTAGAATTCCCAATAGGCAAAAATATCCTTCAAAAATTAAAGTAATTTAAGATGGATCATAGAACTAAGTGTAAAAGTTAAATGATAAAACTTCTAGACTAAAAAAAAAAAAAAAAAACCTATTTTCATGGTCTTCTGGTAAGCAATTATTTCCTAAACAAAACATACTAGACACAAAAAAGAAGATTGGAAAATTGGACTTCATTGAAATAAAGAATTTATGTACATCAAAAGACACCATTAAAGAGTGAAAAGGGAAGCCAGAAGAACAGAAGCATATAAGCCTAAGACATAGCCACCCAAAGACTGCTCTCTAACAGAAAGGCTGTATACCGCAGGGTTAGTAAGGACGTGAAGAAATTAAATATCAAGGTTTGTGTATAGCACAGCCACTTTGGAAATCTGTTTGGTGGCATGTGTTAAATGGCCTACTATTAAATGATCAGCAATTTCATTCCTAGTATAATTAGTGCCTATGTTCACCTAGTAAATGTACAAGAATAGTCAAAGTAGCCTTAGTCATAATCTTAGTTTTCTAAAACAATTGAAATCTGCATTAATATAATGGATAAACCATCTATGGTATATTTATACAATGGAATACTATTCAGAAAACTGCTACATGCCACAAAATGAATGAATCTCATAGACACAATGTTGTGCAAAAGAAAGCAGACACACAACAGTACGTATTGCATTATAAGTGCATTTATATGAAGATTGAAAGCAGACAAGATTAATCTGTGGTTATAAAGGTCAGGATAGTATTAGCTTTCGGGAACTATTGGTTAGGAGGGCATAATGGAGCCTCCTAGCCTGCTGGAAATTCTTCTAGAGTGCTTGATCTAGGCTGTGGCCACATGAGTGTTTACATATGTAAAGATTCATTTATCAGTAATAAATGATACTTTCAGAAAAAGAAAACTATTGAGAGACTTAATCAATCGTAGGTGTGCATTCAAAGAAATAAAAAGGCAGAGCTTCAGTTAGAAAGAAATGAGCCTCGATAGAAGCAAGCAATGCAGGCAGAAGTAAACAGCACAGAAAGGGTCAAACGTGGGTTAACATTATAACCATTATTGTATAACATTAGAACATGTATAATAGTATAACATTATTGTATAAAACAATAATAGTAATGTCAAAGGACATTTGTAATCTCTAGAACTAAAATACCTGATGGCAATAGCACAAGAGGAGAGAAGGAGCAGAGTGAAGTGGTCCAGAATCCTTGCATTATCTGGTACTTTGTAAAAATCCAGGTTTATCATAGACTTGAATAAACGAAGGATGTATGTCATAATCTCGAGAGAAGTGATGCCCAATTGAAATACAATGCAAGCTACAAATGAGCATCACATAAGTGAATCTTCAGTTTCTAGCAGCTATATTAAAACAAGTAAAAATAAATGTGAAATTAATTTTAATAATATATCTCTAATCTAGTACATCTACAATTTAAGTATTGATGTAATATTAATAATAATTTAATTATTTATATTCAATTTAATTATTAATAATAGAATCTATAATAAAATTATTAATGAGGATCCTTAAAATAATATTAAGTCTTCAAAATCTGGTGTCTTACTTTTTATTCCACATCTCAATTTAGACTAGTCACATTTCAAGTTCTCACATGTGGCTACTAACTAATATATTGGACAGCCCAACTCTAGAGCAGTGATTCTCAAAAAGAGAGATCATGCCCCACGGGGGATATGTGACAGTGTCTAAAGACATTTTTGATTGTCATGATTGTAGGAGCATGGGTGGTACTATTGTTATTTAGTGGGTGGAGACCATGGATGATAAAAAAAATCTTATACACAAACAGCCCCCTCCTATCCCATAAAGAATTCTTCAGTCCAAAATGTCAGTCACAACATGGCCAAGAAACCCTGCTTCAGAGTAACTGCTAAAATAAAATTTAAAAATTATACAACTAGTAAGATAATGGTGGGAGGGAGGAGAATTAACAGTAAAAATTACGTAACTAATTCAAGAGTAAAGAATGGAAAGAAAAAAGGAATATAGAACAGAAAGGACAAATAGCAAACAGTTATAGCAGTGAATTTACACCAAATAAATGGATTAACGTTTAATTAAAGATTAAGATTGTCAGATCAGGTAAAAGTCCCTACCTATATGTTGCAACTTTTTTTTTTAACATATTAGTATGCAGAAATGTTCAAAGTACAAACTTTGGGTTTGTATAGTTACAAACTATGATTATGAAGTCCATACCTTACAGATTCTAACCAAAATAAAATTGGTATGGCTATGCTAAGATCAAAATAGGTTTTAATGCAAGATGTATTACTGGAAGCATAGAGAAATATTTCATAATGATACAAGAGTCCTCCATCAAAGTGATAGAAGTGATTGATTTAAAACATCAGATGACCACATTACTTCACTGATATAAATCTTTCAGTGTCTCCCCACTGACCTTGAATAAAGCTTAGACTACAATTATAGTAGATAAGATCCTCCGTGAATCACCTGCTTTACCTCTCGTGACATTTCTTTCCACAAAATTCATGTTCAGCCGTGTTGAAGAGCATGCAATTTACTCAAAATTATCCTATTGTTTTATGCTGCCTGTGTTTTTGCTCATATTAGTCCTTTTCCCTGTAATGCTTTTCTTCATGGGAATCACCTGGAAAAGTTCTATTTACTTTCAAAGATGTCTTCTGTAATATCCTAGCTAAATCTTTTCTTACTGATCTCTGCATATAATCCTTCTCTCCTCTATGTACCTCTGTACCTCATGAACATATAAAAAAAAAAATTTCTTATACAATTCTGCCTTATCCTGGTAGCCAGCAGGAAGATGTTAGGCACTCAGTTTTTTTTTTTTTTTTTTTTTTTTTAGAAGCTAAAGTATTTACCAACGAAAAAATTTAGCTATGACTATAAAGAAGGTTGAGTGCCGAAGAATGGATTCTTTCCAACTGTGGTGCTGGAGTAGACTCTTGAGAGCCCCTTGGACTGCAAGGAGATCAAATCAGTCAATCCTAAAGGTAATCAATCCTGAAAATTCATTGGAAGGACTGATGCTGAAGCTGCCATTCCAATAGTTTGGCCACCTGATACAAAGAGCTGACTCACTGGAAAAGACCCTGATGCAGGGAAAGATTGAAGGTAGGAGGAAAAAGGGATGGCAGAGGACGAAATGATTGGATGGCATCACCAACTCAATGGACATGAGCTTGAGCGAACTCTGGGAAATGGTGAAGGACAGGGAAGCCTGGTGTGCTGCAGTCCATGAGGTCGCAAGGAGTTGGACATGACTGAGTGACTGAACAACAACAGTGCGAGTCAGATGCTTTTTAAAGGTACCTATTTGACTTTCTAATTCGATGTTCAAACCTGAGATTCAGCCTTTGTAGTAACTCAGGTTCTTGGAGTCTAATTTCATGTTACTTTTTCATGGCACTTACTTTTACTGAACTTAATCTATTTGTGTTGGTAACTTCAATAGCCTTAGAGAGATACTTGCTAGAACATTGTCTAAAGTTTTTACCAATGTATTTTTCCAATTAATATAGTCCTTTTAGATTCAAATGGCAACCCACTCCAGTATTCTTGCCTGGAGACTTCCATGGACCGAGAAGCCTGGTAGGCTACAATCCACGGGATCGCAAACAGTTGGACACGACTCAGCGACTTCACTCACTCACTCACTCTTTTAGATTCAGCTCAAATAACTTGTAAATTGCTTATATAATGACTTCAATTAGTATCTTTTAAAGTCTCATTATTCTCTTCTCATTTTAGTAATTTTATACTTATGAATGGAGTCATGTCAGTATAACACCTGAGAAAGAGTGTCTATACTGCTCTTTTGTAATAGATTGCTTCTTTTTCATAGCTTGATTCTTTTACAGTAGTTTTCTAGACTGACCTAGTCAAATTGTAATTAGTAAATGAATTAACTTGAAAAACTTTCATTTTAGGTATTTATAAAAAGCATGAATCCACATTCTGCTGAGAATTTAGAGTAGGATTTTCAGAAGTTATTCAATGCAGCACTATTGAACAGGGTTATATCATTAGGAAAAACTGCAATGACAAGGTTCTAATTTCTGGATGTTATTCAAAATATTTTCAGCTGATTCTACAGTTCTTTTTGCTAGACTCAAATTAAAATAACTTCTTGGATGAATTGATTTATAACCAGTGTAATAATGCTTTCATAATTTTAAAATGGTTCAGATTTGTGTTACAGTAGACTAGTTAAGGACAAAAACTTCGGATCAAACTGCAAAGATCTAAATTCAAGCTTTGCTAGATCCTAGCTATATAATTTTGGTCAATTCCTTAACTTCCCTAAGGTGCAGTTTTTCATCTATAAAATATAGATGATAATACTATGTACACCACAGGTTATTTTGAGGTTTGAATGACTTAAAATAAGACAGTATGATTCCTCTTGCTCAGTCACCAGGTTGTCTTTGTGACCTCATGGTCTGTAGCCTGCCAGACTGCTCTGTCTACGGAATTTCCCAGGCCAGAATGTTGGAGTGGGTTGCCATTTCCTTCTCCAGGGGATCTTCCCAACCCAGGGATCGAACCCGCATCTCCTGAATTGGCAGGTGGATTCTTTACCACTGAGCCACCTGAGAAGCCCCATGATTCCTCTTACATAGTAAATATTCAGTAGAAATGAGCTAACACAAAAAATATAGCTAGGTAAAATCAATAACTCATATAGTTAATCAAAACAGCTATTTTATACCATCTACCATGTATCTATGGAGAAGGCAATGGCACCCCACTCCAGTACTCTTGCCTGGAAAATCCCATGGACGGAGGAGCCTGGTGGGCTGCAGTCCATGGGATATCGAAGAGTTGGACACGACTGAGCGACTTCACTTTCCCTTTTCACTTTCATGCATTGGAGAAGGAAATGGCAACCCACTCCAGTGTTCTTGCCTAGAGAATCCCAGGGACAGGGGAGCCTGGTGGGCTGCCGTCTATGGGGCCGCACAGAGTCGGACACGACTGAAGCGACTTAGCAGCAGCAGCAGCAACCATATATCTAAGGGTTTTCCCAGTGGTGCTAGTGGTAAAGAACTCGCCTGCCAAATGCAGGAAACATAAGAAACACAGACACAACTGAAGCGACTTAGCATGCACCATGTATCTAGGTACTATTAACAAAAGCTACAATTTAATGATCACTGAGCTATGTATTGTATATATATTATCTCATTTAAATATTATAGTAACTGAGAGTTGACTGTAATGTTCCTTATTTTATTGATAAGTTAACTAAGGTTCAGAGATTATAAGGTCAAAGTTATAAATATGCATGCATGTGTTCTAAGTCACTTCGGCCGTGTCCCACTCTTTGTGACCCTATGGACTATAACCTGCCAGGCTCCTCTGTTCGTGGGATTCTCCAGGGAATAATACTGGAGTGGGTCACGATGCCCTCCTCCAGGGGATCTTCCTGGACCAGGGATTGAACCTGCATCTCCTGCATTGGCAGTTGGGTTCTTTACCACTTGTACCACCTGGGAAGTCCTCAAAGTTATAAGCTCAGTATGAATATTTTATATGTGGCTTCCCTGGTGGCTCAGACAGTAAAGAATCACCTGCAGTGCGGGAGACCTGGGTTCGATCCCTGCGTTGGGAAGATCCCCTGGAGGAGGGCATGGTGACCCAACCAGTATTCTTGACTGGAGAATCCCCATGGACAGAGGAGCCTGATGGGCTACAGTCTATGGGGTCACAGAGAGTCAAACTATGCACAGCATATGTAAAATAGATGGCTAGTGGGAAGATGCTGTATAACATAGGGAGTTCAACCTGGTGCTCTATGACAACCTAGAGGGGTGGGATGGGGTGGGAGACGGAAAGGAGGCTTAAGAGGGAGCTTGCATATGTATACTTATGGCTCTTTTGCATTATTGTATGGCAGAAATCAACACAACATTATAAACTATCTTCCAATTAAAAAAATAGAGTATTTTGACATGATCATTTGAAGCAGACATTTTAATACCAGAGATATTCTGGTGCGGCCTATAAAAACAAATGTTGAAACTTCCTATTTTTATCTACAAAATAAAAATAACTTTATTGTGCTCTTTTCCAATTAAAATAACATCACATATTGAAAACAATTTGGGCAATACAAGAAGGTATAAGACTTACTTATTACTTCTTCATTTAAAGGTGGCCAAGAATGCTCAAACTACCACACAATTGCATTCATCTCACATGCTAGTAAAGTAATGCTCAAAATTCTCCAAGCCAGGCTTCAGCAATACGTGAACCGTGAACTTCCAGTTGTTCAAGCTGGTTTTAGAAAAGGCAGAGGAACCAGAGATCAAGTTGCGAACATCTGCTGGATCATGGAAAAAGCAAGAGAGTTCCAGAAAAACATCTATTTCTGCTTTATTGACTATGCCGAAGCCTTTGACTGTGTGGATCACAATAAACTGTGGAAAATTCTAAGAGAGATGGGAATCCCAGACCACCTGACCTGCCTCTTGAGAAACCTATATGCAGGTCAGGAAGCAACAGTTAGAACTGGACATGGAACAACAGACTGGTTCCAAATAGGAAAAGGAGTACGTCAAGGCTGTATATTGTGACCCTCCTTATTTAACTTATATGCAGAGTACATCATGAGAAATGCTGGGCTGGAAGAAGCACAAGCTGGAATCAAGATTGCCGGGAGAAATATCAATAACCTTAGATGTGCAGATGACACCACCCTTATGGCAGAAAGTGAAGAGGAACTAAAAAGCCTCTTGATGAAAGTGAAAGAGAGTGAAAAAGTTGGCTTAAAGCTCAACATTCAGAAAGTGAGGATCATGGCATCCGGTCCCATCACTTCATGGCAAATAGATGGGGAAACAGTGGAAACAGTGTCAGACTTTATTTTTTTGGGCTCCAAAATCACTGCAGATGGTGACTGCAGCCATGAAATTAAAAGACGCTTACTTCTTGGAAGGAAAGTTATGACCAACCTAGATAGCATATTGAAAAGCAGAGACATTACTTTGCCAACAAAGGTCTGTCAAGTCAAGGCTATGGTTTTCCAGCGGTCACGTATGGATGTGAGAGTTGGACTGTGAAGAAAGCTGAGCGCCGAAGAACTGATGCTTTTGAACTGTGGTGTTGGAAAAGACTCTTGAGAGTCCCTTGGACTGCAAGGAGATCCAACCAGTCCATTTTAAAGGAGATCAGTCCTGGGTGTTCTTTGGAAGGACTGATGCCGAAGCTGAAACTCCAATACTTTGGCCAGCTCATGCGAAGAGCTGACTTATTGGAAAAGACTCTGATGCTGGGAGGGATTGGGGGCAGGAGGAGAAGGGGACGACAGAGGATGAGATGGCTGGATGGCATCACTGACTCGATGGACATGAGTTTGAGTAAACTCCGGGAGTTGGTGATGGACAAAGAGGCCTGGCATGCTGTGATTCATGGTGTTGCAAAGAGTAGACACGACTGAGCGACTGAACTAAACTGAGTTGAGCGACTTTCACTTTCAGTATCCCTCATGTGGACTAAGGGAAAGGCTGAAGGTGGCCAAAACCATAAAGACTTCCAGTTATAAGATAAATAAATTCTGGGGAAGTAATGTACAGCATGGTGACTACCATTAACAATACTGTGTTGTTTATTTGAAAGTTGCTAAGAGAGTGTATCTTAACAGGATCCAAGAACTGGAGAGTAGCATTGGCATACATACCCTGCAATGTGTACACTGGATAGCTAGTGGGAAGCAGCTGTCTAGCAACAGGTTGCTCAGCCTGGTGGTGTGTGATGAGCTAGAGAGGTGGGATCAGGGGGCTGTGGGAGAGAGGCTTTGAGGGAGGGGTAAATGTATAAGGCCAGCTGACTCACATTGTTGTCCAGCAGAAACCAACACAACATTGTAAAGCAATTATCCTCCAATTAAAAATAAATTAAATAAATAAATAAAAATAAAAAGAAGATCCAAGGAAAACACTGTAACTATGTGAGGTGATGGATATTAAATACTGTGGTAATCATTTTGCTGTATATATGTATACAAATACGTATACACCTTAAACTAATACAATGTTATATGGCTGTTATAGCTCACTAAAACTGGGGAAATAAAAAGAATTTGCACAGTAAATTTGGCACTTAACAATGCATAGTTGTTACTGTCCTGAATGATAATTAGGAATCTGTGGTAAATGATTCTTTTAATGGTTGCAATTATATTAATGTCACAGAATCAAACTGTTTTCCTTCTTATTAAAAACTAAATTTCATGATTTTTTTCAATAAAAATGGTACATATTAAAAGTCTACTCTGATTCTATAGACTTTTAATAGTTTAAACTTGATCACACTCATGCTGACTGATTTGCATATTTAAAAATCCAAGATCTTGAATTCCTACCTCACAGACTTATGGAGGTTAAATGGTTCAAGTTCAAGTTGTTGAAGACAAACTGTAATTGTGTTCCTCAAATCTCTTCCTCTATTATTCAGTCAAGATTCAAGGCAGACAAGACCACTCCTCTTACTGTACCCTTGACATAGACAACCTAATTATGTGAAGAAAAGGATCAGGGTGAATAAAGTGAAAGAAGGGAATGATCCAGGAAAAAATGGCCTCAAGTTTTTCATTCATTCCTTCTTTTACAAATATCTGGATGTCCTTCTTAAAGCATTTGAACAACATGCCTGTTCTCTCTTTCCTTAAGGGCTTGCCTGAGAGTACAAGGCAGCACAGATGGGGCTCTGAAGCAGTGGAGATATGCTCAGAGTTGGGAAATAAATCTTACTTAGCTTTTCATATAATGCAAGTGCTAGCTATTGTATTTAGCTGCCAAGTGCACCAGTCAGATTCCTGGCCAACTCCCATCATACTTTCTAGTGGCAAAGCTTATATTCCTGGGCATGTAGCTCAGACCAGGTCAATCAGAATATTTCTTCCTCTTGGGGAGGTAAGTCATATGATCCAAGTCACAATGTTTCACCAGAATTGTTCTGGATGCAGATAGCAAGGAAAGCCTTATTTTTGAATACTGGAGTTAGAAGTTGTGAAAATAGATGCCAGTGGTCTTATTTCTTATCTTGTGGAAATAATGAAATCACAGAGAGAGAGCAGAGTTATTATAGATGTGGTGAGATATGAGAGAGAGATAGAGAGGGGCCAAGAAGCACCGCCTGCTGTTTCCAGGTCTGAGGTTCTAGAAGCTGTCATTGCTCAGGGTGTTAGTCAATGAAAATTTCTGGGCTCAGGTGGCTGCCTCCTCTGTATCACACTTTACCATCTGGAGCTGAAAGAGGCACTGTTCATGCCCAGGGCTCAGATTAAGTCTTACATAAACAGTTCCTTCACCCTCTGGCCTCCAGGTTCTTATCTTCTACCAGCAATGTTCTCAACTCACATCTCCCAAGAAAAGCAACTCTTTTCAGGTATAAAGGAGTTTCAGTCTCAGGGGAAGAGACTTACTCAAGGGAGCCAAATTTGTTGAAACTCAACTCTTGTCTACTAAGTGAACAATCTTTTACATAATTAAACAAGCCCTTCTTTTAAAAATTGTAGTCTTTGCTGTATATTTACATAACAAAAAACTCAAGAAGCTTAATTAGAACAAAGGTGCTGTTTGTCCCAAATGTGGTTTCATGTCTTTTTGAAACAAACAAAAAAAACAACATTGGCAGCTTTGAAATGGAAATTTTTTTCAATTCCTACTCTTCTCAACCAAGGTGTCAAGATTCTACCCTAGTTCTATCTCAAAATATCTTGCAACTTTCTTCCTCCTAGTAGTCTGTGCAAGAAGCTTTTCACAGCTTGTGCCTTACCAACTGGAATTTAATCTTTCAGATGGTAGGGCAGGTGACTTTCCCATGTTGTTCCAGATGTCACTCTAAAGTTCCAGTGCAGACTGTAACCATCCAACTGGGGTTATTTGGTGAGTACTTAGAATTGTAGGATCAAAATAGTGAAATGTCAAGGAAAGACATAGAAAGTTAGGAGAAACTACAGTGAAGGTAATTAGTTGGATTAATTGGTCATGTGATGGGCTCAGACTGCTGTGACTTTTAAGGACATCTGTGGTATATTCTTGGGGGCAGGATAGAAGCCTTCAAAAGAGACCAGGTTAGAGCATAGTGCAAGTTAGAAAACAATGCAGTCCTCCCAGCTGTATTTGGATGTGGTGCAAACCCTCCTAATTTCTTGCCCTGCCTCTTCACACTGTTGTCAATGTGATAACAGCTGAAATCCTCATCAGTCTCTCATCTGAAGTTTTCACAATGGCTCTCTCTTCAGTCTTGATACTTCTGCCACTTGACTGGGTTCCTGAACTGGTCCCATTCTCCTTTCTGCTTCTGTTATTTGTGTTCACAGCATAAAAGGGATTCTGACATGAGATATGACATATGACAGTCTGGATATTATTTTTGTCCGTATAAAAAAAAGAGATGGGTATTTTAAAGAAAGACCCATAATCACCACAGGTAGGAGTGCTACAAAAGCTGAGCTGCAAGATTTCAGCTGGAGAGTGAGAACTAGTAACCAGATTTTTCCTCCAGCACCATCCTGCTTTTCCACAAGAGACTAGAAGCAGGCACCAGCGAAGATTCAGTGTTCGGTGAGATGAGGTCCATGGCATGGTTCGGAAAGTCTAGGGTATTGAACTTCTGCTAGAAATGGCTGTATTAAATATTATCGCCTTGGAATCCTGGTGTTTCAGATATGATAGATTGGTTCACATAATGCCCATTCCACCCACTTCCTTGACTTTTTCTTACCCGACTCTACGGCAGCAGTTGTAAAACCTAAACATTCAGTTCCTCAGCATTTCTTGAAACTGAAGTGCCAGGTGACATGGTTCTTCTACCCCATGAGGCATAGGCAGATGTGATTTAGCATCACAATTTTCCCTCTCTTATTTTCGCCTGGTTTTTAGTTTCAAGAACTGGAAGCACTGATGCCACTTGGTACCATAAGGCAACAAGTAAGAGAACAAATGAGAGCAAGATAAAGATGATAGACCAAAAAGGCAGAAGCCAAACATCAGCCTGGAACTGCCTGTCCCAAGATTTGTGTCCGTGAGACAAGAAACTTCTACTCCCTTAAGCCAGTACTGGGCATCCTTTTCCATATCTTAGCACACAAGGAAATGATAATATTCATAATCCACACGGAGGTAGATAGACGAAGCTGCTTAGAACCGGAGACAATCTCATAGCTTAAACGCCAACTCTAAAGACTAAATGATCACTATCTCAGTTTACTTTTAACCATTTATAGCTCTCAGAGGATTGTGACTTAAGCCACTTTTAGTTGGGGTTTCTTTTCTCTGAATCTGAACACACTTCGATGCACTAGATTTTGAAGAGAGTCTTGGGAGGTAAGAAAGTAACTTTTAACTGGAGAAGGAGGGAATGGATAGGTAACTGAAATTCATGATAAAGGTAAAAAGCAAGTTAGACTCTGTAGGGTAAAAATGAAAATGTGGCATGTAAAAAGGAAATTCTGTTGAAAAGGAGGGATTTCTGAGTTAAAGAATCAGAGGGTTGCTCATTGTAATGAGAAGTATAGGCTCTGCAGGTGTCTGGCTAATAGAATGGAGATGGAGATCTTCAGAATCAAGCAAGGAAAGAAATAAGGATTAAGGGAGTTGGGGCTGTTAAATTACCTTAGAGTAAGGAAGATACAAGTATAGAGGAAGAAAGTACTGTTGTAGGCTGAAGGTATCCATGGAGAAGGAAGAGGTCTCTGCTAGGTAATGCTGTGAATTGGGGGAAGGAATTAGACTGAAGATTTACATTTCACGTGGTAAGATTGGAAGGGAAGGTGCTCACTCTGTTGTGTGGAAGTAGCATTGAGAATCTAGAAGAACATTAATTCTGAGGAATGGACCATATATTTCTCCTTCTCTCAACCTTGCCATCCCTCCACTGCCCATATCTCCCCTTTGAACTTTTCCTGTTCCTCCTATTCTGGGTTATTTAGGTCAGACTGTAGCACTAAAAATAAGATATATAGATGAGTTTATTTTTCCAAACCTCCTTCCCTGATGACAAAGATTCTCTCCTTGACTAGACTCTACTTAGTTTCCGTGGAACTCTATTTCAACTAGGCCTGACTTTGGAATTTCCGTGTTCCTTTCAGCATTTTCCAACTTTATCAAGAATCTTGTTAAAGTCACTTTAACTAGAATTCCCCATCCTTCATATCTGATCACCCTCAATATCTAGTTTGGTTCCTTATCTGTCACCATCCCCCAGGTAGTGTCTGGCCTGTTTACAGCAAGAATCCTGTTAGGTCAGTTTAACCAGAATCCCCCCTACCCCCACTCCTGATGTTTCCTATTAGTAGTAATCTCCCCCACCCAACTCTTCCTTGGCTAAAAGTTCCCCTTGCCTATGCTTTGTTAGGAGTTGAGTCTCATCTCTGTCTCCCACTGCAAGATCCTGCTGCGGTTGTCCCTATATCCTCTACAGTGATCTCCCTTGAATAACATCTACCTTATCACCTTCAACAAAGCTCATGAATAACATTTTCTTTAACAATTTGAATAATTTTTTCCCTAATGTTAATCAGGAGTTACAACAATGAAACAATAATGATTGTTAGTGTAGATAATATACATCTTAAGGATGATAAATTGTTGAACATGTACTAGATGTCTGACATCATTCAAAGTGCTATACAAATATTAACTCATCACTACTCCAGTATTCTTGCCTGGAGAATCCCATGGACAGTGGAGCCTGATGGGCTATAGTCCATCGAGTTGCAAAGAGTCAGACACAACTGAGTGACTGAACAATGACAACAATCCTCATAAAAACCCAACCAACTTTGTGTTAAGGCAGCATTGAGCATTATGATTTGGTGTGTGAAAGACAAAATGTGCTAGACAGTTGAGGAAGTTATTCATCTGTAAGATAGCAGTAAAGAGACAATTTAATGAGGGATGTCTTGAAGAACAGGCAGGGGCCTGGGATTCTATGGAGGCAGGTAAGCAAGAGTGTCATCTGCCATGAGGGGGTTATGAAGAATGACAGAGACAGAGTTGTGCTTTGCAGGTATGCATTTCCCAGAACATGAGAACATACAAGGATTTCCAAACCACTGCTGCTCAAAACACAGGGTTCAAATAAAAGTTCAACACTGTCAGGTGAATGAAGAATGAGAGAAGTATTGAAAGTACCATTCAATTTAATGATAATTGTCAAACTCTATACCTCTAATTTTAAATCCATTAATATTGATTAAATGCAAAGACTATTACTCTACATGTTTTCTAAAATTATCTAGTGTTAAATTTAAGGATAATGGAAAACCTAGGGTCATCCTTAGTGCTACATTTTAAGAAAAGCCAACCAAGGTGCAATAGACAACCAGAAGGGGGTTATTTATGATACAAAACGATGACAAAGCTTTTAACAAACTTCCCAATGATTTATTTTTGGAAATAGTATCAATAGTGAAGGGCCACCTGAGCACACAATAATAAGAAAAATAAGGTTGCTCTCTGGAAAGCTACTCTTATGACTTAAAAAGAAAAAAAAAAAAAAAAAAGGAACAGGTCTGTCCAGGTCATAGGTATCTCCAGAACATCAGTGCTTTGCACAGAGTAGACACTCAAATATTTCTTAAATTAGTGACTTTGTATGAGTAAAACCTGGAGACGATACAGTTCATGGGGTCGCAAAGAGTCGGACACGACTGAGTGACTGATCTGATCTGATCTGATACAGGACTAACGAGTTTGGGAATGTCCCAAACTCTAGTCAAAACAAACTAGGTGCAAAATCTGGAATGTGACCAAACTTATAAGTAAAACTCTAAGCAGTGGTATTTTACCTTATTTAGAAAGATGATATAAATATAGGGGTTCAAAACATGCCAAAATATACCAGTTTGGGACATTAACTGTTTTGAGTTACAAATACTAGAAAAACAACAGACATAAGAAAGCTACACTGACCTTCCCTTTTCTTTGTGAAAACAGGAGAGAAAACTCCCAAGAGATGCCCTTCCTGTACATGGAGGAGGAGAAATTCTTATCACCAGGAACAGGGAGTCAAGGCTGCAAAGAAATTGCACAAACAAACCTTGTTAAAACAACCCTTCTCTGCCTTTGTGTAGTCCCCCCATGTATTTTAGGTACTTTTCCACAAATACTAAAGTGTGTTCAATCTATTAATAGTATCTTATATACTTAGTATCTATGTGCTTATCACATAGGCCTAAATACCTTGTGGGTCTTCATTTTCCTGTGAAGACATTCATGCACACATGAAAATAAAATTTATGTTTTTCTCATGTTACTCTGTCTATATCAATTTAATTCTCAGGTTCAGTCACAGACACTAAGAGGGTAGAGGAGAAGTTTTGCCTCCCTTATACAACCAAAAGGTAAATTCTGTTTGGGGTAGAGAATATGAAGCCCTTCAATACAAAGTTGTTAGCATCCATCCAAAAACTGCCCAGGCAGAGAATGTTCAGATTAATGAAAATGGTGGAGGATGTGAGAACTCCAAGCTGCTTTAACCTGATTTCCTTAACCATTTGAACGGCATAACTGTTGTCCTTATTTTAACAACCCACCCCCCACCCCACACCCCCACCCCCAACACACGCACTTAATGAACAACATTGTAATTCAATTTGGCTTCCTGTGGCTGTCAGAGAAACAAATCTTAGATTTAGCACTAACCATGGAACAACGGAACTGTAATGATACATTTAGCTATTTCTTTACAGAAACATCATTAACTGACTTTTCTACCTTGGAAACTGAGAGGCTGAGAAATGCAAGCAGTATTATGATTAGAATTAAATTTTAGATAGCTTTTCAGGCTGCAGTGTGGATACTGGATTTAAGAACTGCAAGACTGGGATCAGGGATACTAGTGAGAAAGTTTTTGAGATTGTCTAGGTAGGAGATAATGAGGACCTGATTAAGGAGGCTGTAGAAATGCAGACTTCCCTGTTGGCTTATATGGTTAAGAATCCACCTGCAATGAGGGAGATCTGGGTTTGATCCCTAGGTTGGGAAGATACCCTGGAGGAGGTCATGGCAACCCATTCCAGTATTCTTGCCTGGAGAATCCCCATGGACAGAGAAGCCTGGCAGGCTACAGTCCATGGGTTTGCAGAGTTGGACAGGACTGAGCGACTAAGCACAGCACAAGCACACAGAAATGTGAAACCAAAACAGGAAGCAATTCTCTGCACCCTTACTGGTATTAATTATTATTTTCTAAATCTGCTTATTTTATAGGTGACTGATGCTATCTCATTGATGTTTGGATTTCAATGTCTTCTATTAATAATGAAGATAAAATTTATCACTTGATTCTTTTGTTTAATTACTGTTTAATTTTTAAAGCTTAATTTTTCTTTTATAAAATGCTTTAGACCATAAATGTAAAAGAGATTCAAATTATCTAGAATTAACCAACAATGTTAATAGCGACATTTTAAACACACAAAATTAGTAACACCAATTGAAATGCAAAGCAATCCTATTTTGCTTTAATGTAATACATTAACTTTGGTCTGACCTTCAGCTTTGATTTACACAAAGTTGTCTGGGAGACAAAATTTACTGTCTCAGCATAGATCAAAGGATTTGTGTTGTAAAACGTGTCCAAAAAATTAATTCTAAGAAACTGAGTAAGTTTATCCAGAATTCAATCAGTCCCAAGGCTCAGGAAAACATTTTTTAAATGAAGTTAGAAGAGCAATTCATAAGCATACTCTCTTATAATAATTTTCTTCTTGATGTTTATTTATTGCAAAATAAGCAAAGATGATAGAAAATAAAGGACTTTTTTTTAATTAGAAGAAAGTGAAATCCACAATCCTATCACCAAAACACATTTTATTTTAATTTTTTTAATACTTTAGTTTTTGTATCTGTGTAGCGATACAAGTTTGACACCTCTATAGTGTTTGGAAATTCAATCAAAAGAATATCTTCCCTTTTAAATTGCAAAGCTACTGGATTTTCTACAGCAATAATAGCTAGACAAAACTTTCCAGGTGGCGCTCATGGTAAAGAACCCTGCCTGCCCATGCAGGAGACGCAAGATGCAAGTTATGCAGGAGTTGCAAGATGCAAGTCATGCAGGAGACACAAGATGCAAGACACAAGAGATGCAAGTTAAATCCCTGGGTCGGGAAGATCCCCTGGAGGAGGACATGGCAACCCACTCAGTACTCTTGCCTGGAGAATTCCATGGACAGAGGAGCAGAGTGGGCTACAGTCCATAGGATCACACAGAGTTGGACATGGCGGAAGCCATTTAGCATGCATGCACAAGCATCTAGTAGTATTAGATACTATTGCAGTGACTGCTGAGAAGTTTCTTTCCATGCACCAAAAATTCTTAGAACCCAAACTCAAATTTTAAAGATGTACAAATAGCATTTTAAAATAACTTTACAGATCATTTTGACTTTAGTCATTTCCTTTTCCTCTGTTCTCAAACAAACACTTGCTAGTATGAAAGTAATATAGGACTTCCCTGGTGGTGCGGTGGATGAGAATCTGCCTCCCAATGCAGGAGACATGGGTTTGATACCTGATCTGGGAGTTGTCCACATGCCCCGTGCAACTAAGCTGCTGTGCCACAACAACTGAAGCCCATGCGCCCTAGAGCATGTGCTCCATGACAAGAACAGCTACCACAATGAGAAGCTTGTGCATCACAACAGGGAGCAGCCCCCACTCTCCACAACTAGAGAAAGCCTGCACGGAGCGACAAAGACCCAGTGCAACCAAAAATAAAAACAACAATAAAGAAAGTAATATGAAAACACTGCAGTATTGTGAAAAGGATTATGGAATCAGAACTAACTTTCAGCCCTCTAAGTCACATATTTATCACCAATCTTTTTGAATTTTAGTTTTCTCTTCTGTAAATAAAAACTGTACATGACTCTTCTAAGAATTCAGTCAGTCAGTCAGTTCATTCGCTCAGTCGTGTCTGACTCTTTGTGACCCCATGAATCTCAGCACGCCAGGCCTCCCTGTCCATCACCAACTCCCGGAGTTCACTCAGACTCACGTCCATCGAGTCAGTGATGCCATCCAGCCATCTCATCCTCTGTCATCCTCTTCTTCTCCTGCCCCCAATCCCTTCCAGCATCAGAGTCTTTGCCAATGAGTCAACTCTTTGCATGAGGTGGCCAAAGTACTGGAGTTTCAGCTTTAGCATCAGTCCTTCCAATGAACACCCAGGACTGGTCTCTTTTAGGATGGACAGGTTGGATCTCCTTGCAGTCCAAGGGACTCTCAAGAGTCTTCTCCAACACCACAGTTCAAAGGCATCAATTCTTTGGTGCTCAGCTTTCTTCACAGTCCAACTCTCACATCCATACATGACTACTGGAAAAACCATAGCCTTGACTAGATGGACCTTTGCTGGCAAAGTAATGTCTCTGCTTTTTAATATGCTATCTAGGTTTCAGTTCAGTTCAGTTCAGTTGCTCAGTCGTGTCCGACTCATTGTGACTCCATGAATTGCAGCACGCCAGGCCTCCCTGTCCATCACCAACTCCCAGAGTTCACTCAGACTCACGTCCATCGAGTCAGTGATGCCATCCAGCCATCTCATCCTCTGTCGTCTCCTTTTCCTCCTGCCCCCAATCTAGGTTTAGATAATGCCAAATCATAGACTGTGCAATTAGTGAACAAACTTGTGGTTACCAAAGGGGAAATGTAATAAAGGGGAGGTATAATCTGGGAGTTTGGGATTTACATATATACACTACTATATTCAATATATATAACCAACAAAGACCTACTCTATAGCACAGAGAACTCTGCTTAAAATTCTGTAATAATCTAAATGAGAAAAGAATTTTAAAAAGTATAGATACATGTATATTTATAACTGAATCACTTGGCTGTACACCTGAAACTAACACACAACACTGCTAATCAACTATACTCAACTATATAAAATAAAAATTAAAAAAATGATGCTCCGTTATACTGAATTATGAATTGACCTAATGGGTATGGTCAAAATATCAGTGCAGAAAAATCCACGCTTACTTGAGCTTTTTTGAGCACATGTAAGGGTTTTTTGATTGGTGGCTACAATCAAGACCTGAAATATCTTTGCCTTTTTTTCCTTTTTTTCATCCAGCACCAGCCCCCAACTCTTAAGACTGCTTGATTAACTGCAAAAACTGAAAAACAAAGCAAAACAATGTGAGCAATAACAATGTGAAATGAAATTCATATTTTTATGGCAAGACAAGAAAAATTTAAACATAAAAAATTGTCTCTTCCCTTTGGCTTCCTCTCTTCCACTGCATAGTATTTCTAAGTTATGCACCAACCAAACCTCCCCATCAACAGAAATACCTGCTCAAAGGAAAAGAGCAACATTTTCCTAGTATCAACAGGACAACTCCTTAAAAGATAATATTGTGCCTTGATTTTATAAGGGGCCACAATATCGCTTACATCTGGATTGTGTAAACTGTCATTAATACATCATTTAATTGTACAGTCCTTCTCTCTCAAAAAACTCACATAACTGTGCCTTGACTTCTAATGGGTGGGATAGTTCTCACAGCTTTCTGAGATGCTCTTCCAGAGTTATAATCTTCAAATTTGGCTTGAATAAAAATTTCCATTTCTTTTTAGATTGATTGATTAATTTTTTAAAAATAGTTTCTTGTTTTACATATTTTGGGGGCTGTGTTGTGTCTGAGTTGTGCTGCATGGGTTTACTTGCTCTGTGTCTTGTGGCATCTTAGTTCCATGACCGGGGATTGAACCCACGTCTCTTGCATTGCAAGGGAGATTCTAACTACGGACCACCAGGGAAGTCCCTGACTGATGGATTTTTCATTGACAACAAGCAACAGAGAATTAATGAAGTTACAAAAATTCTTTAAAGCTAAGAATAACTACACTTGAAAATTCTAGCCAGAGCACTTAGATAAGAAAAAGGAACAAAAAGCGTCCAAATTGGAAAGGAAGAAGTAAAACTATTTCTGTTCTCAGATGATATAATCTTAATACAGAAACTCTAAAGATTCCACACACACACACAACAATCTGTTAAAACTAATAAATAAATTCAGCAAATTAGCAGCATAAAGTGTTAACACACAAAAAAGTTGTATTTCTATATATTGACAGTGAACAATCTGAAAAGAAAACTATGAAAACAATTCTATTTACAATAGCATCAAAAAGAATAAAATACCTAGAAATTAACCAAGAAGGTAAAAGAGTTATACAATGAAAACTACAAAACATAGAAAGGAATTAAAGAAGTCATGAATAAATGGAAACAGATTCCATGTTCATGGATTGAAAGACTTCTACTACTAAGATGTCTATACTACCAAAAGCAATCTATAGATCCAATACATCCTTATCAAAATTCCAACAATGTTTTTTTGTAGAAGTAGAAAGATCTATGCTAAAGTTCATATAGAATCTCAAGGGATCCTAAATAGCCAATGCAATTTTGAAAAAGGAGATGAGAGTAAAGGCTGGTGAACCTACATTCTTAATTTCAAAACTTACTATAAAGCAATTGTAATCAAAACAGTATGGTATAGTACTGGCATGAAAACAGACCTGTTGACTAGTGAAACAGAATAGAGAGCCGAGAAATAAATTCTATCATATATGGTCAACTGACTTTTGACCAAGGTGCCAAGACCATTCAATGAGGAAAGATAGTCTTTCCAACAAATTGTACTGGTAAAACTGGATATCCACACACAGAAGAATGAAGCTGAATCCTTACCTAATATCATACACAAAAGCTAACCAAAAAATGGATCAAAGATCAAAATGTAAGACCTAAGAAAACATAGGGCAAAAGTTTTACATCATTGGATTTGGCAATGATTTCCTGGATGTGACACCAAAGGCACAGAAAACAAAACAAAAATAGACAAACTGAATTTCATGAAAATAAAAAAAATGTGTGCATGAAAAGATATCAACAGAGCAAAAAAAGGTAACCCACAGAATAAAAAAAATTTGGAAATCATATATCTGATAAAAGAGTAATATCCATAACATACAGAGGACTCTTAAAACTCAATTATAAAAAAAATGCAATGCAATTAAAATATGAGCAAAGAGTTTGAATAGACATTTCTCCAAGAAAGATACACAAATGACCAATAAAAATATGAAAAGATGCTCAGCATCACCAATCATTCAGTTCAGTTCAGTCGCTCAGTCGTGTCCAACTCTTTTCCACCCATGAATCGCAGCATGCCAGGCCTCCCTGTCCATCACCAACTCCCGGAGTTCACTCAGACTCATGTCCATCGAGTCAGTGATGCCATCCAGCCATCTCATCCTCTGTCGTCCCCTTCTCCTCCTGCCCCCAATTCCTCCCAGCCTCAGAGTCTTTTCCAATGAGTCAACTCTTCACATGAGGTGACCAAAGTACTGGAGTTTCAGCTTTAGCAGCATTCCTTGCAAAGGACACCCAGGACTGATCTCCTTTAGAATGGACTGGTTGGATCTCCTTGCAGTCCAAGGGACTCTCAAGAGTCTTCTCCAACCTGCCCTGTAGCTATTTACAAATTTTCATTTGTAGAAATGTCTCCCTCTCTTCTACCAGGAAGAGGAGGACTCTTAACAACTCTTATCAGTAAAGAAAGCACCAACTCAGATCTGCAATACAATCCTTACTAAACAACCCTGTTTACCACGAGTTTCCTGGTCCCTTTTATATCTCTTGCCTCCCCTGCCCAAAAGCCCCCAAATTTGTTTTCCTTTGAAGGTCTTTAAACTCAAGTTCTACCTATCCATTTCTGTTACTTATTACTGAGTGCTCTCATGTGTACATGTGCAATGCACATGTTAATACCTTCCTTGTTTTTCTAACACTAAAAGGAAGATAATTTCTTTCACCTACATTATCTTCCATTTCTCTCTGTGGAGAAATCATAGATGTGTCCCTTCTCTACTTTGGTCCTAGGTTTTTGATTATCACATGTAGTATAACCTTGCTACTTGTTTCCACTGTCTCAAGATCTCACCCTTAAATAGTAACAATGACATCAGTTATTCCTACCTGGAAGCCTGTTGTGAAAATCAGAAGGAAGAGATTTGATACTATTCCACATGAAGGGCCAAACTGACAGAAATTCCTATGAGGTCATGGGAAAGAGCATATTCTGCCTCAAGCTGGTAAATTTGTTGAAGTTTAGTTGTAATCTTGCTCTAAGGAAGTGATGTTGAGAGCTGCTTTTTCATTACAATCTTACTGTGAATCCTCTGACAAGAAAGAAGTTTGGTAACCTGGTTTGGGAAAACTAAAAACAGACAGAGATGAAAAACTTGTAGAACAGCAGCAAATTCTTCCATAAACCTGACAGTATTTTTCTCCCTGCCTCAAGGATCAATTAGAAGTTGTCTCCTTTTCCTCTTAATCCCTATGGTACTCTATCTACAAGTTGAATTATAATTTCTATGCATACATTTTCTCTGTGGTTTTCCAATCAGGAATAGCCCTGCCAGCAGGACAAACATACTCATCCCTGTATTTGGGTGGTTTTCCTGGGTTGTCGTGGTTACTTTACTTTCCTAGCCAATCAATACTCCCTTCCCTTTTTTATTAATACATTCTTTCATTAGCTATGTTAATTTATTCATAAAGCATTTCAAATCCTGTGGACTTGGCAGGAATTGTCTTTCAGGTGATATTGCCTATAAGTCGATTACGTATAAATATACTGTTCAACTCTGAGGGCAATCTTATTTACCCAATATCCAAATTCTTGTGTGACCACTCACTATAGTGCTCTGTACTGACAACTGCAGAAAGTAAATTAATGTTTTACTTACAGCTGCATTTGAGGTTGATGCTATATCCTGGACACCAATAGCTATTCTGACTGTGTGAAATAATGATTAAGGAACTCTTTTAAGCATTGTTTTCCCTTATAACTATTTCACTTGCACGTAGGTATCCTGCTGTTGTATTATTTCCATTTGCCCACATTTGCATATTTCCATTGTGATAAACATCTGCATTCATCCTTATTTCTTTCCCTCTTGTCTCAGAAGATGAAGTGTCCCTCCCACTGCTCAACCAACAGCAATCTGGCTTCTGCTTATCCCCCATCTCTCTCTCTCACCCCATGAAAGAAATTATCTTTATTGAAATAAAATAATGCATTAAAATGTATAGATTCAGGGAATCCTTTCCAATATTTATCTTAATGAAACTCTCCTCTACTTCTGATTACTGGACAAGCACTTCTCAAAATTATCGTCCATGCACTTGGAATCCCTGACATTTCTTAGGCTTTCCTGGTGGCTCAGTTGGTAAAGAATCTGCCTGCAATATGGGAGACCTGGGTTCGATCCCTGGGTTGGGAAGATCCTCTAGAGAAGGAAATGGCAACCCACTCCAGTATTCTTGCCTGGAGAATCCCATGGACAGAAGAGCCTGGTGGGTATAGTCCATGGGGTCACAAAGACAGACATTACTTACTCTGACTCTAATCAATATGCCTAACCAATTTTATTATTTTCCTTAATGAGCTTCTCCTGTTTTGCCCACAGATATTTAATCTTGGCTGTTTCTGAGGGGTCTTTCATGAGAAACGCTGGGCTGGAAGAAGCACAAGCTGGAATCAAGATTGCCAGGAGAAATATCAATAACCTCAGATATGCAGATGACACCACCCTTATGGCAGAAAGTGAAGAGGAACTAAAAAACTTTCTTGATGAAAGTGAAAGAAGAGAGTGAAAAAGTTGGCTTAAAGCTCAACATTCAGAAAACGAAGATCATGGCATCTGGTCCCATTACTTCATGAGAAATAGATGGGGAAACAGTGGAAACAGTGTCAGACTTTATTTTTTTGGGCTCCAAAATCACTGCAGATGGTGATTGCAGCCATGAAATTAAAAGACGCTTGCTCCTTGGAAGGAAAGTTATGACCAACCTAGATAGCATATTCAAAAGCAGAGACATTACTTTGCCAACAAAGGTCCGGCTAGTCAAGGCTATGGTTTTTCCAGTGGTCATGTATGGATGTGAAAGTTGGACTGTGAAGAAAGCTGAGTGCCGAAGAATTGATGCTTTTGAACTGTGGTGTTGGAGAAGACTCTTGCGAGTCCCTTGGACTGCAAGGAGATCCAACCAGTCCATTCTAAAAGAGATCAGCCCTGGGATTTCTTTGGAAGGAATGATGCTAAAGCTGAAACTCCAATACTTTGGCCACCTCATACAAAGAGTTGACTCATTGGAAAAGACTCTGATGCTGGGAAGGATTGGGGGCAGGAGGAGAAGGGGACGACAGAGGATGAGATGGCTGGATGGCATCACTGACTCGATGGACGTGAGTCTGAGTGAACTCCGGGAGTTGGTGATGGACAGGGAGGCCTGGCATGCTGCGATTCATGGGGTTGCAAAGAGTCGGACACGACTGAGTGACTGAACTGAACTGAACTGAGGGGTCTTTCTGTTTTCAGGCACTGCTCTCTCTTTGCCCTCTCATGTTGGGTGACAATTCACATGGTTTTAATTCCCTCTTATAGGGTCCAGTACTTTGGCCACCTGATGCAAAGAGCTGACTCATTGGAAAAGACCCTGATGCTGGGAAAGATTGAGGGCAGGAGGAGAAGGGGGTGACGGAGGATGAGATGGTTGGATGGCATCACTGACTCAATGGACATGAGTCTGAGCAAAGTTGGGAGATAGTGAAGGACAGGGAAGCCTGGTATGCTACAGTCCATGAGGGTGAAAAGAGTTGAACATGACTTAGTAACTGAACAACATACATTATGATCAAGTAAGCTTACTCCGTGATGTAAGGGTGATTTAGTTTTAAGAATTCCATCAACACAATTCTTTGCACCCACATATCAGTGTCAGCTCTAGCCATTAGATCCAGACACGGCAACATTCAAAGAAAGAAGACACATCATTTTGTCCAGGGGCTCTTTGTTGAAGAAAATTTCCTCAGAAACATCAGCGGACTGTATTTTACAACTCTTTGTCAACTGCATTAGCTTTCCACTGCTGTCATAACAAACCATTACAAACTTAGTAGCTTACTACAACACTCATGTATTATCTCACAGTTCTATAGGACAGAAATCTGTACTGGCTCTACTGGGTTCTCTGTTTAGGGCTTTAGAGGCTAAGGTCAAAGTGTAAGCTGCACTGGGCTTCTAGCTGGAGGGTTTGAGGAAGAATCCACTTCCAAGTTCATTCAGATTGTTTACAAAATCCAATTCTCTGTGGCTATAAGACTGAGGTCTCTGTTTCCTTGTTGGTTGTCACCTGGGGATTGATCTCAGCTCCTGGGGCTGCCCACATTCCTCAACAAGTGGTTCCCTTGGATCCTTGTGCTTTGAATCTCACTGATTTTCCTTTCTGCCATCAGCTAAAGAAACCTCTCTGCTGTTTTTATGGCTGGTGTGATTGGATTAGACCACACAGATAATTTCCCTATCATAAAACCAGCTGTGCCAAATCACAGACTATAATCAGGAGAGGAACATTTCCTTATATTTATAGGTTTTAGGGATTAGTGTGGGACATTTCTGGGGGGCTATTTTAGAATTATGCCTACAACAGCCACAGTTGAGTCACATGCCCTTTCCTGAACTAATCATTGTCCAGGGAATTAATTACCATAATTTGCTCAGATAGTTTTCTGGGATGGAGTGGATGTGTTGGGGAATAAACCACAATGTACATTATGTACTCACATAATAATGCTTCCTTTGTGAGGTGCTAAATAGGTTCATATATTCTGTCTACAATATATATATTCTTTTACAAAGAATACCATTATGTTGTTAATATTATATTTTCTTCCTTGTTAATCATAATGATATGGTACATGTTGGTTAGCATACCAGGTAAAAAGAGACTTTCTGAAGTGAAGCCTAGCATTTGAGAGCAACAGAACAAAGTCTGGTTTTTCTATGCTATTACGGTGAACTATTTTTAAAAGAGACAGCCAACTAACTTGTTAAGCTCACGGATGGCAGCACCATTATGGTTACAACTTTGGAGCTTCTTCCATGTCTTTTTTATGTAAAACATGTAGGATTTGGCAGATGTAGAACTGATGTTGATTCAGCTGTTACAGGTAAGTCACTCTGGGTATCTGGGAACAACTTTCAAGAAGTCACTGTCCACTCAGCATCAACTTTAAAGGACCTCCAGTATTGCTTTAAACGTTCCTTTCTAGCAATTGTCTAATTTCTCCTTCCCTGACTCAGTCCATCGACAGCCTCCTCTGCCTAGTTTGTTGGAATGTAAGGGCAATCTGGCTGTGCAGCGTGTCACTCAGTGAATATCTAGTGCGCCATGCGGCAGTCTAGCTAACCAGGTAGATGTTATTTCCCCTACTGCCCTCTTCATATGCGGCCCTCCAGAAGCTGTTTCCTGGCCAAGACTATGTCTTTGCCCTAAGAGGAGAACTTTTCATTAGACAAGTGCATCTAACCATCTAAGTAGGGTTATTTCCTTATTTCCTTGTTGTTGTTTAGTCACTAAGTTGTGTCTCTTTCGTGACCCCATGGACTGTAGCCCACCAGGCCCCTCTGTCCATGGGATTTTCCAGGCAAGAATACTGGACTGGGTTGCCATTTCTGTCTCCATGGGATATTTCTGATCCAGGGATTGAACCCACGTCTCCTAAAATGGCAGATGGATTCTTCACCACTCAGCCACCAGGGAAGCCCTCATTTCACTATAGAGAGACTGCTATTTTCACTGGGTTACTTACTCAACCAATGATGGAATGATGATGACTGTGTTTATATACAAGGACATAAAACATGGCCTATTGGAAACATTATATTTTCAAGAACTTTTCTCTTGACTATTATAAAGATTCCTTGTTAAATTATTTAGGTGTAACTATTTATAAAGCTAAATTATTTTATTTTTGTATTAATAAGAAGACAAATGACATTATTAGCATGAATTGGTGAAACTGTGCCATCTAGTGTCCTTTATAGAAAAAATTTATTTTTCAGTCCCTCGAATCTTACATGTTACAGATTAAAAATGAGTCTAGAAACTGATTTTCCAACCCTAAATATTACAGATAGGAAATATTAGGACATACACCATAGAAGAGTGTTCCATGTACAGGGAAAAATTCTAGCTAATCGTTAGGAACTGTTGTGGTCACTCCAAGCATTTCCTGAGATTTGTTTACTACATCTCGTATAACATCCTCCATGCTGTGTCTATTAGTGGGGAGGATGAAGACCACAAGTTAATAAGATAATTGGTGGTTGGTGATGAAAGGGAGGAAAGATCTTGAAGAGTGGGGTTTGAAGATTCTTCTCTCCTTCCTTGCCTTTCCCTGAGATCTTTTTTTTTTTTAATTAAAAAAAATTTTTTTTTTGGCCATGCTGATGACATGCAGGTCTTCCTTTTCCGACTGGGGAACAAACCCGAACCCCCTGCAGTGTAAGCACGAAGTCTTAACCACTGAACTGCCAGGAAAGCCCTTCTCCTTCTATATTGCCCTATCCTCTGAACTGGGAAAGATAGAGTTGTGTGTGTGCGTGCATGTATATGTATATATTTTGATGAGAGGAGGAAAAGAAGCATGGTCAGTTGTATTAGAATAAATGGGGAAATGCAAAGGAGAAGACAGTTTAAAAATTAAATTTTAGGGTACTGGAAGCTGAAATTGACAGAAAGCTTTGGAGTTATAGTTATCGAGGTTTTGGTTTATGTGACTTTAGAATTATCTAATTACTTTTGGTGACTTAATTTTCATATTAAAAAAAGGTGGTAGTAGATGGAAAGAAAATTCAGAAGAAGGAAATGGCAACCCACTCCAGTGTTCTTGCCTGGAGAATCCCAGGGACGGGGGAGCCTGGTGGGCTGCCGTCTATGGGGTCACAAAAAAAAAAAAAAAAAGAAAAAAAGAAAATTCAGATACTTTATATCAATAAAATGGTTGTGCAGAAATAATGATGTAATGAATATCAATTCATTTCAACCACAAATGTGTTAGGATAAATTTAAAGTACCTACCTATATATGTGAGACACATGTACACACTTGTGTTAGTTATTATGCCTGTTCAATTAAGCTAAAGATTTTTTATCTAGTGACCTTCTCAACTATTAATCATGTACCATCTTGTGACTTCAGTTATTTTCTTGACATTTTTTTCTATCTTGAATTGCTATTATGTTTTTCAGGCTTGTGTCAACAGTTGTGTCTTTATCTACAGATATTTACACATCTACCAAAATGTTTACATCCCTCTCAATGCTTTGTTCATAGCACCGCTGCTACTGCGAAGTCACTTCAGTCGTGTCCGACTCTGTGCGACCCCATAGACGGCAGCCCACCTGGCTCCCCTGTCCCTGGGATTCTCCAGGCAAGAACACTGGAGTGGGTTGCCATTTCCTTCTCCAATGCATGAAAGTGAAAAGTGAAAGTGAAGTCGCTCAGTCGTGTCCGACCCTCAGTGACCCCATGGACTGCAGCCCACCAGGCTCCTCCGTCCATGTGATTTTCCAGGCAAAAGTACTGGAGTGGGGTGCCATTGCCTTCTCCGTGCTCATAGTAGGCAATTCATAAATCCTTGTTACCTTATACGCTGGGCTTCGATAGAATTTTCCCTTACGCAGGTAGATATGTTGTCAACAATTCCTTTATTTGGCAACTATGAAAGTATATTTCACCAAACACATTTGTGATTTTCCGAGCACTTAGGTAAATTATGTAGTTATTTTATGTTTAATTTTAATTGTGATAAAAATTTACAACACAAAATTTATCACCCTAACCATGTTTAAGTGTGCAGTTCAGCAGAGCAAAATATATATTCATGCTGTTGTGCAATGGATTCCAGAACTTTTTAATCTTGCCAAACTAAAACGCCATACCTATTAACCAACTCTCCAATCCTCCCCTGCCTCAGCCCCTGGCAACCACCACTCTTCCTTCTGTTTCTATGAATCTGACTATTTTGGATACCGCATGTAAGTAATTATCACGCAGTATTTGTCTTTTTGTGATTGACTTGTTTCACTTAGCATAATGCCCTCAAGGTTCATCCATGTTGTAGCAACTAACAGCATTTAATTCCTTTTTAAGGCTGAATAATAATTCAAGGTAGTTATTTTTAAAGTACTTAGATTGCAGTCAGAAAACTTAATCAGTGAGAACTACTTATCAATTTAATATGGTCTGCATTAAAAAACAGGAGAATATAGCTACATATATTTAGTAAAACACTGTGCAATGCTGAGACAGAACTTTAATGATTGAATATCTTCTAAAACTTTAATAAGCTCCTTTGGGACCGTTATGCAAGACGAAAGGTTTTTTTTTAAAATGCCATATAAATATGTTCTTAAATCTTTTATCAACAGTTTATAAATTGAGCCACATGAGATTTGGATCTTGGTACTATACTTTCCATTTTTAAAATACTGAATCTAAATGATGAGAAGTGTTGAATGTACTCAAGTTTTTAAAAGCACACAACGTCTTAAAAAATACTTTTTCTTTGGTCTTAATTTACTTAAGGAGTATGTCAAGGCTGTATATTGTCACCCTGCTTATTTAACTTATATGCAGAGTACATCATGTGAAATACTGGGCTGGATGAAGCATAAGCTGGAATCAAGATTGCTGAGAGAAATATCAATAACCTCAGATACGCAGATGACACCATCCTTATGGCAGAAAGCGAAGAGGAACTAAAGAGCCTCTTGATAAAAGTGAAAGAGGAGAGTGAAAAAGTTAGCTTAAAACTCAACATTCGGAAAACGAAGATCATGGCATCTGGTCCCATCATCATGGCAAATAGGTGGGAAAACAGTGGAAAGAGTGGCAGACTTTATTTTTGGGGCTCCAAAATCACTGCATATGGTGACTGCAGCCATGAAATTAAAAGATGCCTGCTCCTTCGAAGAAAAACTATGACCAGCCTGGACATAGCTTTAATATGGACAGCATATTAAAAAGCAGAGAGGTTACTTTGCTGACAAAGATCTGTCTAGTCAAAGCTTTGGTTTTTCCAGTAGTCATGTATGAGTGTGAGAGTTGGACTATAAATAAAGCTGAGTGCAAAAGAATTGATGCTTTTAAACTGTGGTGTTGGAGAAGACTCTTGAGAGTCCCTTGGACTGCAAGGAGATCCAACCAGTCCATCCTAAAGGAAATCAGTCCTAAATATTCATTGGAAGGACTGATGCTGAAGCTCCGATACTTTGGCCACCTGATGCCAAGAACTGACTCATTGGAAAAGACCCTGATGCTGGGAAAGATTTAAGGCAGGAGAAGGGGACGACAGAGGATGAGATGGTTGGAGGGCGTCACCAGCTCAGCGGACATGAGTCTGAGCAAGCGCCAGGAGTGGTGATGGACAGGGAAGCCTGGCATGCTGCAGTCATGAGGTTGCAACGAGTCGGACATGACTGAGCGAGTGAACTGAATTGAATTTTACCATCTAGAAAGGAAAAGTAATATCTTGGCATTTCATTCACACTTTTGGAAACAAAAGTACTGCATTTGGTATTGTTTTCCTTATTTTCACACCATTAAAATTATATTATCAGTAAACTGTTACCTGGACTTATTCACTCTAGGAGAACTGAATCCAGAAAAACCCATGACAGGGACAGGAAGAGCAATCTAACGACTGGGTTGGTGCATTTGCCTCATCTCAAACCCTATTTCCACAGGGCATCAGAGGAACGATTAGCTGCTACTGCTTCCAAGCAGATGATTTATTAAGTACACTGATTTTGGTCAAAGTTAATAATAGAAACATATTATCTATCCCTTCTTGAAAAAAATCCCGAGTACAAACTTCATTTATCCCATTTTTATGTAACTTATTTTCTTCATAACTACATTTTGTGGTAAAACCTCTTGCACCACATTTCCATATCTTCCCCATAATCGCCCTCATTAGAACACATGTGGCTCTGCCTCTAATTACTGTTCACCTCGTTTGGTACTGGCTTTTTCTCATCATGGTGTTGTCTGAAGCAGGTGGGATGAGCCATATTTTCCAAAGGAGCCCAGGTGGTGTATGTTGCAACATTTATTGCAAACTGTACATGATTTACATCTCACCATGTTTCTGCTTTACCTTATTCATGGCACTAAAACAATATCAACATTTCATAGCTCTGCTTGCTTGCTTTCTCTGTTTTGTTTCTTTTAATCAAGGTTTTACCTGTTTAAATTTTATTAAATAATCCTGAAACATCTCCATTTTATAAACAATTAATAAATATAATAATTATTTATTCCTTCTTCACTCTTCTCCTCTCCCACCACATTCTCTCCCCATTTTAGGTAATCTATACTGATGATCTAGCATGCTTTTCACATTTTCTCCATGTTTATGTAATTATATATTAAGTATACATGCATATGTACATTTAACATTAATAGATGTTTTTTGATAATTCCTTGGTTTTAGAAAAATATATGACACATGTTTCCCAAATCTTGCTCTTTTCAGTAATACCTTATGGAAATCATGCCAAGGATTTGAAATGACTTTTACTGTTGTTTAATTGCTAAGTCGTGTTCAGCTTTTTTTGCAACACCATAGACTGTAGTCCACGAAGCTTCTCTGTCTGTGGAATTTCCCAGGCAAGAATACTGTGGTGGGTTGCCATTTCCTTCTCTAGAGGATTTTCTAACAAAGCTAGTGGAGGTGATGGAATCCCAGTTGAGCTATTTCAAATCCTGAAAGATGATACTGTGAAAGTGCTGCACTCAATATGCCAGCAAATTTGGAAAACTCAGCAGTGGCCACAGGACTGGAAAAGGTCAGTTTTCATTCCAATACCAAAGAAAGGCAATGCTAAAGAATGCTCAAACTCCTGCACAATTACATTCATCTCACACGCTAGTAAAGTAATGCTCAAAATTCTCCAAGCCAGGCTTCAACAGTATGTGAATCATGAACTTCCAGATGCTCAAGCTGGATTTAGAAAAGGCAGAGGAACCAGAGATCAAATTGCCAACATCTGCTGGATCATCGAAAAAGCAAAAGAATAGCAGAAAAACATCTACTTCTGCTTTACTGATTACGCCAAAGCCTTTGACTGTGTAGATCACAACAAACTGTAGAAAATTCTTCAAGAGATGGGAATACCAGACCACCTGATCTGCCTCTGATAAATCTGTATGCAGGTGAAGAAGCAACAGTTAGAACAGGACATGGAACAACAGACTGGTTCCAAATTGGGAAGGGAGTACATCAAGGCTGTATATTGTTACTCTGCTTATTTAACTTATATGCAGTGTACATTATGCAAAATGCCAGGCTGGATGAAGCCAAAGATGGAATCAAGATCACTGGGAGAAATGTCAATAACCTCAGATATGCAGATGACACCACCCTTATGGCAGAAAGCGAAGACGAACTAAAGAGCCTCTTGATGAAAGTGAAAGAGGAGAGTGAAAAAACTGGCTTAAAACTAAACATTCAGAAAATGAAGATCATGGCATCCGGTCCCATCACTTCATGGCAAATAGATGAGGAAACAATGGAAGCAGTGAGAGACTGTATTTTTTTGGGCTTCAAAATCACTGCAGATGGTGACTGCAGCCATGAAATTAAAAGACACTTACTCCTTGGAAGGAAAGTTATGACCAACATAGATAGCATATTAAAAAGCAGAGACATTACTTTGCCAACAAAGGTCAGTCTAGTCAAGGCTATGGTTTTTCCAGTAGGTATGTATGGATGTGAGAGTTGCACTATAGAGAAAGCTGAGCACCAAAGAATTGATGCTTTTGAACTATGGTGTTGGAGAGGACTCTTGAGAGTCCCTTGGACTGCAAAGAGATCCAACCGGTCCATCCTAAAGAAAATCAGTCCTGAATATTCATTGGAAGGACTGATGCTGAAGCTGAAACTCCAATACTTTGGCCACCTTATGCGAAGTAGTGTCTCCATGGAAAAGACCCTGATGCTGGGAAAGATTGAAGGCAGGAGGAGAAGGGGACGACAGAGGATGAGATGGTGGGATGCCATCACCAACTCAATGGACATGAGTTTAAGCAAGCTCCGGGAGTTGGTGTTGGACAGGGAAACCTGGCATGCACCAGTCCATGGGGTTGCAACGAGTCAGACATGACTGAACGTCTGAACAGAACTGAGAGGATCTTCTCCTTTTTTAGAAAAATTAATTTATTTTCAATATTGTAGTGGTTTTGCCATACAATGACATGAATCAGCCATGGGTGTACATATGTTCCCTATCCAGAACGCCCCTCCCACCTCCTTCCCCATCCCATCCCCCAGGGTCATCCCAGTACACCAGCCCTGAGCACCCTGTTTCATGCATCGAACCTGGACCAGCGATCTGCTTCACATATGATAATACACACATTTCAATGCTACCCTCTCAAATCATCCCACCCTCGCCTTCTCCCACAGAGTCCAAAGGACTGTTCTTTACATCTGTGTCTCTTTTGCTTTCTCACATATAGGGTCATCGTTACCATCTTTCTAAATTCCATATATATGCATTAGTATACTGTATTGCTGTTTTTCTTTCTGATTTACTTCACTCGGTATAATAGGCTCCAGTTTCATCCACCTCATTAGAACTGATTCAAATGCATTCTTTTTAACGGCTGAGTAATATTCCATTGTGTATATGTACCACAGCTTTCTTATCCATTCACCTGCCGACGGACATCTAGGTTGCTTCCATGTCCTGGCTATTGTAAATGTGCTGTGATGAACATTGGGGTACGTGTGTCTCTTTCAATTCTGGTTTGAGAGGATTTTCTCAACACTGGGATTGAACCTATGTATCTTGCATTGGCAGGCAGATTCCTTACCACTGAGCCATTAGGGAGTCACCAGCCCTAAATGACTTTACTTCAGTCTTTAAAATGTCTTCATAGTCCTTCTGCCACTAATAATGGCTAGAGCTCCAGCAGATAATTTTTGGACCATGAGGAATCTCAAGAATGGGAATGGCACATCAAGATACACAGCAACACAATATAGCATCCTAGTTTCCTGGCATCAAGGAACTACCACATCACGCCTGAAAGATCACTTCTAGATTTTCATTTCAGAAATATATAAACATGCAGCCACACTGAAATAAGAATTGGTTAAAAAAATAAAAACAAACTACTGACTATCGGGTGTCGGAGTACAGGACAGTTGGGGTCATCTCCCTCATAATGGCTATGAAAACAGTTTCTAGAGTCAAACTGATTAGCTCCATCATTCATTAACTATGTGATATTGAATAAGAAATTCAATGGCTCTAAGCCTCATTGTATTAACAGAGTAGACATATTAATAGAGTCTACTACATGGGTTATGTGAGAAATGATTTAGACTATTCATGTAAAGTGATTCACATAGTGCTAGCACATAGTAGGTGCTCAATAAATGTCAGTGGAAAAAAACTCAGGTAGGCATTGGATAATGGTATAATTTTTTAAATACATTTCATGAAATGCAAATGTAAACCACAATGAGGTATCACTTCATATCAGTCAGAATGACCATCATTAAAAAGTCTACAAATAACAAATGCTAGGGAGGGCGTGGAGAAAAGGGAACCGTCCTATGCTGTTGGTGGGAATGTAAGCTGGTGAACCCACAATGGAAAACAGTACGGAGGTTCTTCCGAAAACTAAAAATACAATTACAATATGACTCAGCAATTCTACTCCTGGGTATATATATATATATGTATATATATATATATATATACATATATATATATATACACACACACACACACACATACATATATATAAAACTATAATTTAAAAAGATATATGCACCCCTATGTTCAGAGTAGCACTATTCACAATAAAAAAAGACATGGAAACAACCTAAATGTCTATTGACAAAGGAATAGATAACATGTGATGTACATACACACACGACTATTACTCAGCCATAAAAAAGAGCAAAATAATGACATTTGCAGCAACGTGGATGCAACTGGAGATTATCATACTAAGTGAAGTAAGTCAAAAAGAGAAAGACAAATACCATATGATATCACTTAATGTGTGGACTCTAAAATATGGCACAGATGAACCGATCTACAAAACAGAAACTCAGTCACAGACTGAGAGTCACAGAGAGAGCAGGTTTGTTGTTGCCAAGAGGAAGGAGAGTAGGGGAGGGATGGACTGGTAGTTTGGGGTTAGTAGATGCAAACTATTACCTATAGGATACATAAACAACAAGGTCCTACTGTATAGCACAGGGAACTATATTCAATATCCTGGGAAAAACAATAATGGAAAAGAATATAAAAAAGAATGTGTATATGTATGTAACTGAGTCACTTTGCTCTACAGCAAAAATTAACACATTGTAAATCAACAATAGTTAAAAAAACACATTTCATGATTTCAGAATCATTAAATCTGCAGCTTAAACACAAATTAAAATACTGAACATAAAATATACTGTGTAAGCTTCAAAACATTATATTAATGACTTTTTTTTTAACCTTTTTAACTTGAATGTGTTATTTTTACCTTTGTGTTTTTTACCTTTTTAACTTGAATGTGTTAAAGCTAGTAACTTTACTAGCTTCCCTTGGCTCAGTGGTAAAGAATCTGCCTGCTAATACAGGAGATGCAGGTTTGAACCCTTGGTTGGGAAGATCCTCTGAAGAAGGAAATGGCAGCCCACTCCAGTATTCTTGCCTGGGAAATCCCATGGACAGAAGGAGCCTAGTGGGCTATAGTCCATGGAGTCACAAGAGTTGGGCATTACTTAACGAACAACAATATCACTTTATAATATGACCTCTAATAACATTGACAAAGTATACTCATTTGATTGATACATGCTAAATGATTTGTTACTATTGCTTGATTTTTTTTCAACAAAAAGCAAAACAATAGGAAAAAAATGGAAAACCATCATGAGGTGAAGAAATTAGTTTCAAAAATAATTCAGTTTTTATATTTATAAGGTATTTAATGCTACTTAAAGCAGAGTTCCCACTCCCAAGCTTCATTTTAAAGTTTATTGTTGTGGAAGCCAGTATGGAGAAATGGAAAGAACCCAAATTTTACAGTCAAATAAACCTGAATTCAAAGACAGTTTCCATCTCTTACTACAGTAATGGTAATACAGTGTGGTTGATTAGCATTAAAACTATTTCGTAGGAACTGAGGAATGCTGAATCAAATTATTTTGTATTCATATATAATTATAATTCTATGTTAACATTGTAATTTTATTAGCAGCACATTCATTCTAAACTACTTCAGAAATATTTACCACACTGAGAAATAAGTAAAAAGGTTTGCTGTTCTCATTTTAAAAGTATCTTCCAATTCTTAAATACTTTGTACTATTCTGGTTACTGAACCATAAGGTGGAAATAAAAGCTGGGGAAGTTAGACAGAACAGGCACAGTAATCAAGGAAATAGATAAAGGATTTTCACACTAAAAACTTTTCAAAGAAAAGTGTTTTGTTAGGAATACAGAATTCTCAGCGACCAAGTGTTACAAAATTAGGAGGACTGTAGATGCTGTACCTCAGTGGTGTCATATTTAAAATAGACCTGATCACAAATATTTAAATAGGATCTCACTATGGTTTTTCCTATGGTCATGTATGGATGTGAGAGTTGGACTGTGAAGAAGGCTGAGCGCCGAAGAATTGATGCTTTTGAACTGTGGTGTTGGAGAAGACTCTTGAGAGTCCCTTGGACTGGAAGGAGAGCCAACCAGTCCATTCTGAAGGAGATCAGCCCTGGGATTTCTTTGGAAGGAATGATGCTGAAGCTGTAACTCCAGTACTTTGGCTATCTCATGCGAAGAGCTGACTCATTGGAAAAGACTCTGATGCTGGGAGGGATTGGGGGCAGGAGGAGAAGGGGATGACCGAGGATGAGATGGCTGGATGGCATCACTGACTGGATGGACGTGAGTCTGAGTGAACTCCGGGAGTTGGTGATGGACAGGGAAGCCTGGCGTGCTGCGATTCATGGGGTCGCAAAGAGTTGGACACGACTGAGCGACTCAACTGACTGACTGACTGACTGACAAGACTTTGAAACGCTAGTCTTGCCACTGATCAGCTATCCCTGTCTGTGAGGTATTTGAGGAAAGACCACACACTGAGGTGGCAGCAAGATATAAATTCTGTATTCCTAGCTGGTGGGTGTGTGCTAAGTCGCTTCAGTCGTGTCAGACTCTTTGTGACCCTGTGGACTGTAGCCCCCCAGGCTCCTCTGTCCTTGGGATTCTCCATGCAAGAATACTGGAGTGGGTTGCCATGCCCTTTTCTAGGGAATCTTCCCAAACAGGATCAAACCGGCATCTCTTACGTGTCCTGCAGACAGACAGGTTCTTTACCACTAGCGCCACTTGGGAAGCTCATTCTTAGTTGGTACACAGGTCCTAAGGTTACAAAATCCCCTTTGGAGATACGTAAACAAGCTTAGATAGACCCTATAAAGAGCTCCTTTTGTCTAAACTAGGTTGGCGCCAGTGGACAAAAATCAAATCCAGACAGGAAGTAGAAAAGCCTCCTTTAACACTTCCATTTTCAACGGCAAACCCTTACCTCGGGGAAGAGTAATGTAGACTGCTGCAGACGAGAAAAATCAGGAGGTGAGAGCCTGCACCAGTGCCACAGCAAAATGGCCTGAGCTGAATTTGCTTTTTGGGGTCACCATAGAGGACGACAGATGATGAGATGGTTCGATGGTATCACCGACTCCTTGGACATGAGTTTGAGCAAGCTTCCGGAGTTGGTGATGGACAGGAAGCCTGGCATGCTGCAGTCCATGGGGGTCACAAAAAGTCGGACAGGACTGAGCAACTGAACTGACTGACTGATAAGTATCAGTTTCTTAGTAGGAAGGGGCGGTATCTAAAGTGCAGAAAATTAAAAAAAAAATCATTTTATCCATCTCTCGTTATGGATTACACACGTCTCTTTCTCTATAAGATATAGAAGACTTGATGAAGACTTTCTTGTATCTTTGGGTCCCCACAATCTAGCATGATACTGAACCGATAGTATATGCCAGTGTTTTTTAAGTGAGTAAATAATTATTCAGGTTATTGAGTAGGAAAAAAAAAGGTACTACAGATACATTCTTGAGACGCTGATACGCCTTGTAGGGAGCTGCGCTTTCTTAACGCCTCTGTTTTACGTTATGAACAGAGTAATGAGTCTGCGGCTGTTGCTTGGTATCTGACAACAGAAGCACCTTTCAGTTACCTGCATTTGCATTGCTTCGGTTGGTAAGTTTTTCTTCTTCCCCGGGTTTTCTGTTTCTGTCATCACCACCTTCTGGGTTTTTTTTGAGCCACAGTGTGGACTATATCTGGGATAAAGTTAGAAGTGCTTTCTTTCCCCCTGGGGTGCGAGTATAGTTGTGATGGGAGTGTGGGCACAGAATCGTTTCCTTTCGTAGTAAGACTTTTATTTCACAGTTTTTGGTAGTCTCTTTCCCAGCCGCCCTGACTTAAAGGGAAAATAGATCACAATCAAATTAGCCCTGACTCCTAATGCGTTTTCTAGAGGTTGTCTGACGAGTCAGGATCCAATGTAGTTAGAAAAGTAAGAGGATCGCGGGGGTTCGAGTATGTTCTTTCCTTTAGAAAGCCAAAAGCGCCGGGCGGAGAGAGTAGCGGAGGCTTACGGCTCGGTGCGCATGCTCCCAGGGCTGGGCTCGAGAAAAGCGCCTCAACCTTTAGTCCAGAGACTTCCGGGAGGCGAGAAATGCGCGGTGGCAGGGTCGGAAGCATGGGGGCCGGCGCCTAGTACTCGTTCCTTGGCGCGGCTTCAGGTCTCGGTTGGTGAACCGATGATTCTGTGGGAAGTCTTACGTCTGGTTACACTGTTTTCAAGTTTTCCATGCGGCTAGAAGTCGCCTGGGAGAAATCTGACACCAATCAGCAGGTGGGGCGATAGCATCTGCGCTAGCTCCTCCATTTACAGAAATTCTTCCCGGGCCTTCTAAGTTTGTTGACGACTTTTTGCTCCACCATTTCTTCTAGCTGCTCTGTTCTTAATCCCTTTGCAGCCGCGCACCCCTCCCCTCACGCCATTATGTATGACCGGGCTCCCCGTGTGCTTAGATTGGCTGAACGTGGCAGCACTGAGGATCGTGTGGGTCCTGGATCTTACCAGGTTCCTTACCCGAAGCAGCAGGCAACAGGTAAGATGTAGAGAAAGGCAAGCCTTTTGTGACAGGCGCCTCACTTTCAGCCTGCCCCGCTCATGTGTGCCTGACTTAAACACTATAGTACAACTTCATAGGTATAACATGAAGTAGGCAGGGAAAATTCTATCCCTGTTTTTACAGATGGTAAACTAATTTTTCCCATTTCACTAGACCAGTAAGCGTATTGCCTTTTTGATTTTACAATGGTTTTCTACATCTTAGTTTAAATGCTGCAGATTCGATCTGGGATTTTGATTTCCCTGTCCCAGTTGACTGTCAGTTCAGTTCAGTTGTTCAGTCGTGTGCACCTCTTTGCGACCCTATGGACTGCACCATGCCAGGCCTCCTTGTCTATTCACAACTCCTGGAATTTACTCCAACTCATGTCCATTGAGTCGGTGATGACATCCAGCCATCTCATCCTCTGTGGTCCCCTTTTCCTCCTGCCTTCAATCTTTTCCAGCATCAGGGTCTATTTAAATGAGTCAGTTCTTTGCATCAGGTGGCCAAAGTATTGGGAGTATCAGCTTCAGCATCAGTCCTTCCAATGAATATTCAGGACTGATTTCCTTTAGAATGGACTGGTTGGATCTCCTTGCAGTCCAAGGGACTCTTAAGAGTCCTCTCCAACATCATTGTTCAAAAACATCAATTTCTTGACTCTCAGCTTTCTTTATAGTCCAACTCTCACATCCATACATGACTACTGGAAAAACCATAGCCTTGACTAGATGGACCTTTGTTGGCAAAGTAATGTCTGGTTTTTAATATGCTGTCTAGGTTGGTCATAACTTTTCTTACAAGGAGTAAATGTCTTTTAATTTCATGGCTGCAGTCACCATCTGCAGTGATTTTGGAGCCCCCCCAAAATAAAGTCTGTCACTGTTTCCACTGCTTCCCCATCTATTTCCCATGAAGTGATGGGATGGGATGCCATGATCTTCGTTTTCTGAATGTTGAGCTCTAAGCCAACTTTTCACTCTCCTCTTTCACTTTCATCAAGAGGCTCTTTAGTTCCTCTTCACTTTCTGCCATAAGGGTGGTATCATCTGCATTTCTGAGGTTATTGATATTTCTCCCGGCAATGTTGATTTCAGCTTGTGCTTCATCCAGCCCAGCGTTTTTCAAGATGTACTCTGCGTATAAGTTAAATAAGTAGGGTGACAATATACAGCCTTGACGTACTCCTTTTCCTATTTGGAACCAGTCTGTTGTTCCATGTCCAGTTCTAACTGTTGCTTCCTGACCTGCATACAGATTTTTCAGAGGCAGGTCAGGTGGTCTGGTATTCCCATCTCTTTAAGAATTTTCCAGAGTTTGTTGTGGTCCACAAAATCAAAGGCTTTGGCATAGTCAATTAAGCAGAAGTAGATGTTTTTCTGGAACTCTCTTGCTTTTTCAACTATCCAACGGATATTGTCAGTTTGATCTCTGGTTCCTCTGCCTTTTCTAAAACCAGCTTGAACATCTGGAAGTTCACGGTTCATGTCCTATTGAAGCCTGGCTTGGACAATTTTGAACATTACTTTGCTAGCATGTGAGATGAGTGCAATTGTGCAGTAGTTTGAGCATTCTTTGGCATTGCCTTTCTTTGGGATTGAAATGGAAACTGCCCTTTTCCAGTCCTGTGGCCACTGCTGAGTTTTCCAAATTTGCTGGCATATTGAGGGCAGCGCTTTCACAGCATCATCTTTTAGGATTTGGAATAGCTCAACTGGAATTCCATCACCTCCACTAGCTTTGTTTGTAGTGATCTTCCTAAGGCCCACTTGACTTTGCATTCCAGATTGTCTGGCTCTAGGTGAGTGATCACACCATTGTGATTATCTGGGTCACGAAGATCTTTTTTGTATAGTTCTTGTGTGTATTCTTGCCACCTCTTCTTAATATCTTCTGCTTCTGTTAGGTCCATACCATTTCTGTCCTTTATTGTGCCCAGTAGCTCAGACAGTAAAGCGTCTGCCTACAATGCGGGATACCTGGCTGGGTTCGACCCTGGGTTGGGAAGATCCCCTGGAGAAGGAAATGGCAACCCACTCCAGTATTCATGCCTGGAAAATCCATGGACCAAGGAGCCTGCTGGGCTACAGTCCATGGGATTGCAAAGAGTCAGATACAACTGAGTGACTTCACTTTTGCATGAAATGTTCTGTTTACTATATGAGTCTCCAAATCACCTGAGTGCTTTTTACCACCTTCTGTCTCTTCTTTGTAATCCTGCCTGCCTCACACACCTTTCCTAGAAACATTTACTAAGGTAATACTTTTATATTTGTTTTGGAATATCTTTTTTTTTCAGGTAGATGCCTTCTATCTGACCATCTACTAGAACTTACTTAATGAGAGCTCCTTTATGGCAGTTTCCTTAAGAAAAGCTTTACTCGTTGAGAGGTGAAATGGGAATGGATAATTTAAGTAATTATTTGCTCTCATTTGTTTGCAGTTAGTGGATGGGGTAACTTTTAATAAGTAACATAATTTGCTTTCTGTTTTTTCTAATCTGATTTTTTGTGGGGCTTGATACCATCCAAATTAAACTTTTTTCCTTTTTAGCCTACATTTTCCCTATTCCCACACAATTCCTGTATTTTTGAATAAGTGGTAGGATCCATTATTCCATTGACATGATTGATGAGATTAGGATGGTAGATTGATTTAGGTTTCTTTGGAGTACTAATTTGTCTTTTGTCGTTGTTTTAATCTTGAATTTTACTACCTTTCAGCTTCTGATAATGATATCAGTGTTTTTGGAGCGTATGATGCGTCTTTATTTAATGCAGCTGAGTTACAAGGATTACCTCCCTACAGATTTATTAGCCACCAATGACCACCCAAATGCTTACACTTTTCTATCTTTATTTTATTTTGACACAACTTACCACTCTTTTTTTTAGAGATACTTCTTTCCCTGGTGTCTGTAACATCTTTTTGCTGGTTCTTTTCCTAACTGTTGTAACAGTGCCTGGTACATGGTTTGGACACAGTAAACATTTGTTAAATGCTGAATCAAAGTATCATTTTCCCCTCTCAAACCAATACTCTATAGTCTTCTTTAAAGATTTTTATTTTAAGGTATTTCTAAATACCTTTTACATGTTTATATACTGTACTTTCCATCATTTGCTTGTTACTTTTCTCATGTTTACTTTCTCATTCAAATCCACAGCTTCAACTGCTATCTATATTCTGATGACTCCCGTGATACAGGTGTTTCATATCTCTAAGATGAGCTTTCTTTTGATAAGGTCTTTTACTTTTTTTAGGCATCTCTACCTAAAGTGTCTGAACTTACCAGTTTCCCCAGAATTACTGGGCCCTTTGAAAAAAATTTCCGTATCAGTCAATTAGAAACTTTAAGCTTTGAAATTACTGTAGACTCCTTTTTTTCCCCTCTAATCACTCTCATTGATCTTAGGACCTATTGATTCTTTCTTATCTTTATCTCTCAAACTAGTTCCCTTTCTTCATTTAATTGCCCTTGACTTAATTTGGAATTTGTTATTTTTATTCTGAAACAAGGCCTTCCCTAGTGGCTCTGATGGTAAAGAATCTGCCTGCAATGCACGAGACCTGGGTTTGTTCCCTGGGTTGGGAAGATCCCCTGGAGAAGAGAATGGCAACCCACTCCAGTATTCTTGTCTGGAGAATTCCATGGACAGAGGAGCCTAGTGGGCTACAGTCCATGGGGTTGGCAAAAAGTTGGACACAACTGAGTGACTAACACTTTTGTCAATAAAATATTTCTCGTTTCCCTCTATATCAGTCTCTAACAATGTCTGTTTTATGTCTAATGTGATCTACACCTCCACCAACAGTTAACCAACACATTAGCAATTCCAGCCTTGCATTATCTGTAAATTCATGCTCACTCACCTCCATTCCTTTGTACCTGCTGCTACCTTTGCTGGGTATGTTCTCTCTTCTTTCCTTACTTGGCTAATTACTACTTATGTCTTGAGCCCCAGGTGAAGTTTTTCTCTGACTCCACTCAGTCCCAGGTCTTTCTTCTTTGACTCCTTAATAACTCAAAGGACTTTGGTACTGTATTGTAATTATGTGTTTACTTACCCGGCTGCTGCACTAAAATGTGAGATTTTTGAGGGCAGTAACCAAGATCTCCACTGTATTAGTCTCAGTTTTTTGCTCCATACCCTAACACCTAAGTGCTTAGTTAAAAAAATAGCAAAACAGTAATTCTTGAAGTAAAGTTTGAAAAATCTGATGAGTTACATGTGTCAGGTTATAAGAGTTTTTAATTCTTCTTTGTGTGAACTCTGATTGGAGATAAGTAACTAGGGTTTGCAAGGTCCTTCTACTGCTTTATAGAATTGTGCCTTGTTGACCTATGAAGGAAGCCAGGAAATTTCATTCTTGGGAACTTTGAGCAACTGCATCATATGGAATCCTGTTTTAGCAGTACTCAGCAGACATGCTAATAATAGTAATCAATAGAGGGCATAGGCATCTCTTTAGTCATTTTTCTACCAGATTCCCTGGCAAGGTAATTGAAAGTAGCAGTTACCTCTTTCCTAGGTACATTCTGCTTTTCACTTCTTTGAGATCAGTAACACTGGGCTATAGAGAAGTACACACAGTTATTTAAGGGTCAGGTGAATTTCGTAGAGTATGATGTAGGAAATGTTGGGAACTTTATGTAATTTACTTGTTAACTTGAATTACATAAAAAGAGAATAAACTTAGAGTCTTAAAACTTCAGAAGAACAGTGCAGATATTCTTTATTTCCAGCCTTTCTCTCCTCATTACCATTCTTCGCTTACTGTACCCTGCTTGGTCAGTCCTCTAGTGTATTGTCTTCATATTTTCCTCAGGAAATTCTTTCCACATTAATTTGCAAACTTCATTGCCTCGACTTTTGTCCAGCTGATCAAGGAGACTCTTTTCTACCCAGGATTTGCAGCCTGAAAGGAATAGGAGTAATTTCATGATTCAGATTTCATGACTGGGAGAGAGAATGGATATTCCAGATCCAGATTAGTGAGAGCTGCTCCTGATTTTCTTGTGAATTATCTGAGAAGCAAGAAAATCTTATTCATTAAAGCAAATCTTTGCCATAAATGACCAGCCTAGTAAAATATGATAAAAACATAGTCCCTTTAATAATGGACAGCTCCTGGCATTATTGTGCTAAGGAATATTTCATTGTTTTCTGATCTTTATTTACATAATAAATGGTACCCCATGTTAAAATGTATTAGTTATCTGTATTGGTTCTCTATTAGTTATCTGAACTGGATAATGCTGGCTGTTAATATATTTTTTGCCAAATTTCTTTTTTTATAGGGAAGCTGTTAGTTTAATCTGTCGTAGAAGCATGAGCTCTCCATGGACTTAAACTCCTGCCTATGTGCTTATGCCAACAATAATGACTTTATCTTATTAGCCATTCAGAATTCAGGAGACCACTTGAGGGAATGCAATTTATCTGTATTTAAGTTTATATTAAAAAATGTGATTGCTTTAAATGTTGATATCCCTGAAGATGAGTATGTTTCAAAGTTCTAGTTATTGCTTTTATGTGAAGAATGCCCTGCTTGCTTTGTATCTGTAATTGTGGCTATAGAACTTGTACTCTATCCCCCAGCTGCTCACCTTCTTTCTCAGAAAATAGACTGACTTTTATTGCTTCATGCCAGTCTGATTTGTTTTCTGCTACTGGTGCCTCAAACTTAATATATCTCAAATTGAACTTATTCTTCTCAAATCTTATCCTCCTACATTCTTCATTTCTTCTTTCTACCTGACAGTTTGATTTATCATTTATTGTTGGAACTTCACATGTCAATATATTCTATGTCTCAAATCAAACTTTTTATTTTTCATTTCACCAACTCTAATATGCCAGAACCCTCTACTCCTATATTTTATACCTTAATTATTGGCAACACTGTTTGTAATCCAAGTATTTGTTTATTTGTCTGGCTTTCCCTCTAGTTGAGGCCAGGGTTTTAGCTTATTCGTTATTGCACTCTCATTGCCTCTCTCGGACACATAATAAAGCATTTAGTATTGCTGAATGAATGACTAAAGGTGTAGTTTAGAGTATCATCTATTAATTCTGCATTTACTGTTTAGTGTGCAGGGCAGTATGACAGGGAGACGAAGCATCCTGGATTGCCTGGGAATGCCCTGATTTTAGCACTACTGTCCTGTGTCCTGGGCAAACTGAGACAGTTCGTCACCATAACTCTAAACCATAGGTAAAGAGGCATATAATTATGAATAAAGCAGAAAATCCCCTTCTCTTATGGAGCTTATTAGTAAAAACATTTTAATTTTCTTGTGGTTTTACTTGAGCTCAATATGTTATGTAAACTTTTAACCTATTGATGGAAGATTTTATGTGATTAATTTTGGGAAACTTCAGTGAAGATTCTATGAGCGCTATCTCTTTTGAACACATGGGCTATTGGAGGTTCCCCCAGTTTTATATGAATTTCAGTATTTTGCAATTCATTTTATATTTCTTTAGATAGATTCATTTAGAATCTCTGCCATGTTTTGAGACAACTGCCTCAGAACTAGCCCTGAGCTTAGCTTTCTTCATTTTCATATCTGTCTCACATTATCCCAGTGTCTGTATACACCTAAATTAAAAAAATATATACCTTTAATTGTGAGATGAAATACTTATACAGAAAATCACATAAAATGTAAACATACAACTTAAAAAGTGAATACTCAAAGAAATATGGCATTGCAAAATTTTCTTTTTCATTCATAACCCTTACCTTCTCCCCTACTGGTAAGCACTATTCTAATTTTTATGGCAATTACTTCCTTGCTTTTCTTAATTGATCATTGAATCGTCTTGATGAAATGATCTCTTTAACATAATGAAATGTCTCTTATTCCTGGTATTCGTTGTTCTAAAATCTGCCTTGTTGGATTTTAATTTAGTCACACCAGGTTTTTTCGATGCATGGATATAGGATACATTTTTTCTCTTCCTTTCATCTCTGTGTCTTATGTTTTAAGAGGGTTTCCTATAGACACCCTGAAGTTAGATGTTGCTTTTTTATCAAGTCTGACAATCTCTTTTAATTGGGATGTTTAGACATTTTCCATTTAATTTTGTTACCAATATTGTTGTGTTTAAATTTACTCTCTTAGAATTTGCTATTTTTCTCATCTGTTCTTTGTTACCCTTTGCTTCTTTCCCTGCCATAGTTGAATGATTTGAGTTTTAAAAAAGGTACTTTTGTTTTTATCTCTACTACTGGTTTACTAGCTGTAGCTTTCTTTTATTTTTTAGTGGTTCCACTAGAGTTTACAATATACATCTCTAACTTAACATTGTCTAACTTCAAATAATATTGTACCACTTCATGTATAGTATATGAGCCATACATCTTCTGTTTTCCTCACCTCATTCTCTGTGCTATTGTGGCTAAATATTTTCTATTTACATATACTATGCTGCTGCTAAGTCACTTCAGTTGTGTCCGACTCTGTGTGACCCCATAGACAGCAGCCCACCAGGCTCCCCTGTCCCTGGGATTCTCCAGGCAAGAACACTGGAATGGGTTGCCATTTCCATCTCCAATGCATGAAAGTGAAAAGTGAAAGTGAAGTCGCTCAGTTGTATCCAACTCTTAGCGACCCCATGGACTGCAGCCCACCAGGCTCCTCCATCCATGGGATTCTCCAGGCAAGAGTACTGGAGTGGGGTGCCATTGCCTTCTCCGTTACATATACTATAATGCCACAATAAATCAAAATTATTTTTGCTTAAAACAATTATTTTTTAAAGTGATTCAGTTCAGTTCAGTCACTCAGTCGTGTCTGACTCTTTGCGACCCCATGAATCGCAGCACGCCAGGCCTCCGTGTCTATCACCAACTCCTGGAGTTCACTCAAACTCACGTCCATTGAGTCAGTGATGCCATCCAGCCATCTCATCCTCTGTCATCCCCTTCTCCTCCTGCCCCTAATCCCTCCCAGCATCAGAGTCTTTTCCAATGAGTCAACTCTTTGCATGAGGTGGCCAAAGTAGTGGAGTTTCAGCTTCAACATCAGTCCTTCCAAAGAAATCCCAGGGCTGATCTCCTTCAGAATGGACTGGTTGGATCTCCTTGCAGTCCAAGGGACTCTCAGGAGTCTTCTCCAACACCACAGTTCAAAAGCATCAGTTCTCCAGCGCTCAGCTTTCTTCACAGTTCAACTGTCACATCCATACATGACCACTGGAAAAACCATAGCCTTGACTAGACGGACCTTTGTTGGCAAAGTAATGTCTCTGCTTTTGAATATGCTGTCTAGGTTGGTCATAACTTTCCTTCCAAGGAGTAAGCGTCTTTTAATTTCATGGCTGCAGTCACCATCGGCAGTGATTTTGGAGCCCCCCAAAATAAAGTCTGACACTGTTTCCACTGTTTCCCCATCTATTTCCCGTGAAGTGATGGGACTGGATGCCATGATCTTCATTTTCTGAATGTTGAGCTTTAAGCCAACTTTTTCACTCTCCTCTTTGACTTTCATCAAGATGCTCTTTAGTTCCTCTCCACTTTGTGCCATAAGGGTGGTGTCATCTGCATATCTGAGGTTATTGATATTTCTCCCAGCAATCTTGATTCCAGCTTGTGTTTCTTCCGGCCCAGCATTTCTCATGATGTACTATGCATAGAAGTTAAATAAGCAGGGTGACAATATACAGCCTTGACGTACTCCTTTTCCTATTTGGAACCAGTCTGTTCCGTGTCCAGTTCTAACTGTTGCTTCCTGACCTGCATATAAGTTTCTCAAGAGGCAGGTCAGGTGGTCTGGTATTCCCATCTCTTTCAGAATTTTCCACAGTTTATTGTGATCCACACAGTCAAAGGCTTTGGCATAGTCAATAAAGCAGAAATAGATGTTTTTCTGGAACTCTCTTGCTTTTTTGATGATCTAGCAGATGTTGGCAATTTGATCTCTGGTTCCTCTGCCTTTTCTAAAACCAGCTTGAACATCTGGAAGTTCATGGTTCACGTATTGCTGAAGCCTGGCTTGGGGAATTTTGAGCATTACTTTACTAGCGTGTGAGATGAGTGCAATTGTGCGGTAGTTTGAGCATTCTTTGGCATTGCCTTTCTTTGGGAGTGGAATGAAAACTGGCCTTTTCCAGTCCTGTGGCCACTGCTGAGTTTTCCAAATTTCTGGCATATTGAGTGCAGCACTTTCACAGCATCATTTTTCAGGATTTGGAATAGCTCAACTGGAATTCCATCACTGAACTGAGAAAAAACATCTTGTTAACCTGCAGAAAAGTAGTTATAAATCTCATAATAAAATTGAAAAGTAGTTATTAATCTCAAGTATACTTTTCCTATCAGAAGTTTTCTTTGGGTCTTTTTTATATCCTCATGTTCATCTTTCTCTCTTGTTGAACATATGAAGAATATTTATAATAGATACCATAGTGCTTCTTGTGCTAATTCCATTTTCGCATTTCAAGATCTATTTCTTTTCATTGACTTTTCTCCAGTTTATAAGACATATTTCTATGCCTCTTGGAAGAACACTCTCTGGTTGTTTGCACTGTTCCCTTGATATAATCTGTAGCTTGGTTTGTGTGTGCCTGTATGTGTGTTCCATTTGAAATCTGTACTTTGTTCTTTGGTTGCTTACCCCATTTTGGAGCATTTCAACTTCTGTACTGGATTTCTCTGCTCTATCAGACAACCCTTGTCTTTTCAAAATGGACCTTGGCTTCCTTTTAAGGATTTCTGTTCTTGTGGTCCTTGTGTGGTTTTGTTTGCTTTTGTTTTGAACAGCAGATTCAAACCATCAGTCACTAAATTAACACCCAGAGTTTTAACGTCATTCATGAATTTTTTTTCGAATCACCTCAGTGTTGTTGAGAACTTCCCTCCTTTGACCCTCTGGGCGCTTTAGCACTTCAGATATTCTTACTTGTTTAAAATTATTTTAGCACTTAATGCTTCACTAGGTTGTTTCTTTTTAAGGGTAAGGTATGTATTTTTCTCACCTCTTTTGTGCTTCAGTCCTTACATAAATCTTGATTTCAGTTGCATTTTAATGCGTGAGGGCCTCAAAAAAACATTATTTCTGGTTTAAAAAATATATTTTATTAGTCCAGATTAGCAAGCTTTTAAACTGGACAAATTATTGCCATAAATCCTCATAGTGTACATTTTCCTTAGGTGTACAAGATTTTCACAAGTTTTAAGTCCTCACTTTTATCCTTTTATTACCTGTTGAATATAGTTCTGTTTTCTCTCATTTTTTCTTGAATATCACTGTTACTTAAACTGTGCTCATTTTCTTGATATATTTCTTAAAAAGTTTTTATCAGCCTTTCAGCAGACTAAGTCTGTCTAATAAGTTCATTTACTGAGTATGTCAGTAATGTCAGTAATCTTATGCTTGTATCTTGTATCCAGGAAATACTGAGTGCCAAACATGTACCCAAGCAAGGAAGCGAAGCTGAAAATTTTAGTCAGTGGTGTCCGACTCTCTGAAACATTATATTAATTACTTGCTATAAGCTCACTTTAAGGAGCCTGGTGGGCTGCAGTCCATGGGGTTGCTGGGAGTCGGACATGACTGAGCGACTTCACTTTCACTTTTCACTTTCATGCATTGGAGAAGGAGATGGCAACCCACTCCAGTGTTCTTGCCTGGAGAATCCCAGGGATGGCGGAGCCTGGTGGGCTGCCGTCTCTGGGGTCGCACGGAGTCGAACGCGACTGAAGCGACTTAGCAGCAGCAGGCTCTCTCTATAAATTCATATATGCTATTTGGTATAATTAACGAAAGTGAAAGTGTTAGTTGCTCAGTTGTGTCCAACTCTTTATGACCCCATGGACTATAGCCTGCCAGGCTCCTCTGTCCATGGCATTTTCCAGGCAAGAATACTGGAGTAGGTTGCCATTTCTTTCTCCAGGGTATCTTCTCAACTCAGGGATCAAACTCAGGTCTCTCGCATTGTAGGGAGACTCTTAACTGTCTGAAGCACCAGGGAAGCTGTATAATTAATAGGTTTCTCCCACATATAAAACTGTGATCTTCTGAGGATGAAAATATTTTATCAGTTAAATAGAACTTCCACTTTCATCCCAACCAAATATGCTTAGAAGAAAAAAAGCTTTTGTTTTCTTTAGGTATTTTTTCTTTTGTTTAGTAAGTTCAATTCTATAGGTTCTTAATTTAATATATATTAATTCCACTCTTACATAGAACATTTAAAATGCAACAACTTCTATGGCTAGACATTAGTTCTGATAATCTATAGTCTTAGCAATTGATGTACCAAATGATTTTATATATTTTGAGTGCTTTTTCTCTGAAATCATTAGAATCCTGTCTTATCTGCCAATGATATGATTTTACTTACAGATGGCTATGCACCATTCCTGTCTTTGACTGCCAGGGAAAGTACTTTTACTGTTGTCTCTAACACTGAGAAAGATGTTCCAGGTCCAGGACACTATAATGTTTCAGAAAAGCAGGTAAATTTACAGCAGTCATTATAATTGTCTGAGTTAACAAAAATCATGCTTTCTTCCTCTAATAGACTAATGTGTCACTTGCCATATTATATTTTCCCTTCATATCATTTTCTTTCGCCTTTCAATCTGTATTTTGAAATAGAATAAGAGAAAAAGAACTGTGTTCAATGGTAATTGGTGGGTGTTGGTCATTAGTCTATATAACTTATAGGACAAAAGCATTGTCCTTGAGATTCCTGAGTGGGAGAATAGGGCTACTGAATTTATTAAGGCCCATGAAAGTTGTACAGATGGTCAAGATATGTAGAATAAGAATGACAGCAGGGTGCAGGAATTGGTTTGTGGGCTGTACTCTAAAGCTGTAGCTATGGCCACTGTCTCCTATGTCTGTACCATCTCAAGAGTCTGGACCAGAAAATCTTCAATGGTTTATTTATGTTCAGAAATAATGTTTTAATTCCAGTATTTTCATAATCATTAACATCCAGTTTTACCCTTTTCACATACATTTTGCAGTCATAGTAAGTCCTACCTGACCCAAGCAGACCTATATCTCCCCTGTTAGAGGCCCAGATCCAATCGCTGATGTCTTAATTTTTGTATTAGACTTCTGAATTATTAATAGCAATGTTTTATACCAGTTATGGGGTTTTGGTTGCAAGCAATCAAATGAATTTTTAAGACAGATACTAGGTTTCTAATAAATTTATAGGTAAGATACTTGGTTGGCTCATGGACTCGAAGGAAGAATTGTTCAAACAGGTCTTGCTGCTGCTGCTAAGTCACTTCAGTCGTGTCTGACTCTGTGTAACCCCATAGACGGCAGTCCACCAGGCTCCCCCGTCCCTGGTATTCTCCAGGCAAGAACACTGGAGTAGGTTGCCAGTTCCTTCTCCAATGCATGAAGTTGCTCAGTCATGTCCGACCCTCAGTGACCCCAAGGACTGCAGCTTACCAGGCTCCTCCGTACATGGGATTTTCCAGGCAAGAGTACTGGAGTGGGGTGCCATTGCCAAGAAGGATGAAATGAAAGTGAAAGCCGTTCAGTCGTGTCTGACTCTTTGCGACCCCATAGACTATATAGCCTGCCAGGCTCCTCTGTCCATGGAATTCTCCAGGCCAGAATACTGGAGTGGGTAGCCGTTCCGTTCTCCAGGGGATCTTCCCCACCCAGGGATCAAATCCAGGCCTCCCACATTGCAGGCGGATTTTTTACCAGCTGAGCCACCAAGGAAGCAGTAAAGAAGGATAGGACTAAGACAATTCCAGGTGTTTCAGTAGTAAGAACTTCTGCATTATTCAGTGGCAAACTTCCATTCAGTTCAGTTCAGTCACTCAGTCATGTCCCACTCTGCGACCCCATGAATCGCAGCACGCCAGGCCTCCCTGTCCATCACCAACTCCTGGAGTTCACCCAGACTCACGTCCATCAGGTCAGTGATGCCATCCAGCCATCTCATCCTCTGTCGTCCCCTTCTCCTCCTGCCCCCAATCCCTCCCAGCATCAGAGTCTTTTCCAATGAGTCAACTCTTCCATGAGGTGGCCAAAGTACTGGAGTTTCAGCTTTAGCCTCATTCCTTCCAAAGAAATCCCAGGGCTGATCTCCTTCAGAATGGACTGGTTGGATCTCCTTGCAGTCCAAGGGACTCTCAAGAGTCTTCTCCAACACCACAGTTCAAAAGCATCAATTCTTTGGCGCTCAGCCTTCTTCACAGTCCAACTCTCACATCCATACATGACCACTGGAAAAACCATAGCCTTGACTAGACGGACCTTTGTTGGCAAAGTAATGTCTCTGCTTTTGAATATGCTATCTAGGTTGGTCATAACTTTCCTTCCAAGGAGTAAGCGTCTTTTAATTTCATGGCTGCAGTCACCATCGGCAGTGATTTTGGAGCCCCAAAAAATAAAGTCTGACACTGTTTCCACTGTTTCCCCATCTATTTCCCATGAAGTGATGGGACCGGATGCCATGATCTTCGTTTTCTGAATGTTGAGCTTTAAGCCAACTTTTTCACTCTCTACTTTCACTTTCATCAAGAGGCTTTTTAGTTCCTCTTCACTTTCTGCCATAAGGGTGGTGTCATCTGCATATCTGAGGTTATTGATATTTCTCCCAGCAATCTTGATTCCAGCTTGTGTTTCTTCCAGTCCAGCATTTCTCATGATATACTCTGCATATAAGTTAAATAAGCAGGGTGACAATATAGAGCCTTGACATACTCCTTTTCCTATTTGGAACCAGTCTGTTGTTCCATGTCCAATTCTAACTGTTGCTTCATGACCTGCATACAGATTTCTGAAGAGGGAGGTCAGGTGGTCTGGTATGCCCATCTCTTTTAGAATTTTCCATAGTTTATTGTGATCCACACAGTCAAAGGCTTTGGCATAGTCAATAAAGCAGAAATAGATGTTTTTCTGGAACTCTCTTGCTTTTTCCGTGATCCAATGGATGTTGGCAATTAGATCTCTGATTCCTCTGCCTTTTCTAAAACCAGCTTGAACATCAGGAAATTCACGGTTCACATATTGCTGAAGCCTGACTTGGAGAATTTTGAGCATTACTTTACTAGCCTGTGAGATTAGATAATGTAATTCCATAAATTCCTTCCACTTTTTTTTTTTTTTTTAATGTCTGACAACACTAAAGATAAAATTCTCAGTAGGGAAAATCTGGTCTGGTTTTATTATGGACCCACACCTTGATTCCTGGGTCAGGGGTTCCTGTGTTTGGAAGTTCCTTTTAAAACACAAAATACGGTAGGTTTGATTATCCCAAGAGTGGTAAATATGCTATTTTGAGCAAATAATAGAAGGGATGCCGAACAGAGAAAAGCAATAGATTTCCATTACGTTTCATGCTTTGATTGCCTAGTTCTCCTCTCTCTCATGCACATGACATATACACAGTTCTTCCTATATATGTAATTTTAAAAGTTCAGTTATTTTATGCATATTTTAATTAGTGTTTTGCTACTACGTTTAAAGATGGTATTATAGTGTCATTGCTAAATGAATCCTGGAGCTTTAGATGAAGACTGCTTCTTGTTCTTGACATTCCTGTTTCATTATTCTGCAGTTTATAGATTTGATGGTAAATATAACATGAGCTTTTATAAACAAGTGGTTGGGAGTGTGGGCTCTGGAGCTAGACTACCTAGACTCAAAATCTGTCTCTGCTTACAAGCTGTGAGACTTAATCTTAACCACTTAGTCTCTTCAGGCCTTTGTTTCTTTGTCTATTAAGTAGCGGCAGTAATTTGGTAGGCTTTTTTTTTTCTAAGGATTAAATATATTAATAAGCATTTAGAATGGTACCTTAAAGTACTGAAGGTTGGCCTTCAGTAAATTTTAACAATTATTAGTGTTGCCATTTTACAATAGAAAGGAGAAAGAAATAGAAGGAAAATTAAAAAAAAAAAGTGACGTATGAAGCAAGGAAATATAGGTAAGAACCTGTTCTGTTTCTGTAACTGAACAAAAGGCTATAGCTTAAGATTTTTCCATTACTCATTCCATGTTCCTTTAACACGAACTTTATACTGGTGGAGTTCTAAGCTTAGTGAGATGAATAGACTTCAGATCTAAGGTGTCTGAGTTCTTGGTTCTTAGGCTTGCTTTTTGTCCTTTAAATAAACTTGCTCTTAGCATTTTCACCGACAGTTAGAAGGCTCTGCAGGGTGTCCCATCTTCCATCCTACCACACTCCTGGTACTCTTTAGTCCTGTGTTTCTGTCCTAGTCAGGACAGAAAATTAATTTCCCCTGTCAATACACAAACCTCCTTATTTTGTTTTCTGCTTGGTAGGAAAGAACGTTAATGATCGCTTTGGTGGTTTCAACTTCCACTTCAGGGGAACATGTCTTGCTTTTCCACGAACTCTTAACATTTCCAGAAAACGAGAGCCTAGAGCACAAAAAGCAAAACATTAAATAGTGGGACAGTAGATGTAGTCATTAGCAGTGTCACTCCTGCTTCCACTCCCTGGCGTACAGACCAGGCCAGCATGGGTCTATGGGCTTGCTGGTTCTGACAGCATTTCCCTCGTTAAGCCTGGTATGTAATTGTAGTATTCAAAGAGGGAAATACAGTAAAAATACATAATGTATAGGTTTCAAACTTGTCAAATGTGATAGTTATCAGGATGTTGGAGTGTTACTTTAATACTGATTTTAGTCAATTCTCTTGTAAAGTAATATAAAGGACAATTTAAGTAAAATTTTATTTTATTCCCAATTGGGTACATTTCTTGGATTTCAAGAGTAAGAAGTAAGGAAGTGTGCTTTTTTGTGGAATGGATGATCTAAGAAAAAGTTCTAGTATTCTCTACTTTTATCCTTAAAACTATAAGCAAATGCCTGGAAAATACTGATTTCCTTGCTTTAAAAAATGATTTATTACTTACACAGTTGCTGTTAAGTTTTGGAGTTTTAAGTTAAATTCTCGTAGAACTTTTAGAAGTTCAAGAAGCATGAATTTATCATACTATTTGAAAAATAAAAGTCATTTCATTTTAAACAACAATAGGAAACATGTTTGTAATGTGACATAGGTTACATGTTATGTAAATAATATATTAGATAATAAAGGAGTAATCTTACTGGAAATTAATGGGTATATTTGGTAATTTATTTTTATACTTTTCTTTTGGAAGCATAGATTGAAATGTTGCTTTCTATGGGCAGTTAGTAAATATCATTTGAAGACTTCAAATGAAATGTTAAAAAACCCAAAATGTGGGTTGTATTTGTGAGGGCCTGCCTCCACTGCTAAATGTAGCAATAGAATACATGTAGAATACTTGAAGCTTTTATGAAAGCAGAAGATTTAGGAGTTGAAATTTTTTCCCCCTATTTGGTCTTCTCTGTTTCTCTCTTCCTCTTATGGTCATTTCACTTTGGCTATGGTTGTGACCATTATTCTAAAGTTGGAGGTGGGGCATTATTTTTGCCTTTATAGCTCTTGGCCAGTTATAGGCAAAGCAGTTTCCTTTAGCATATCTGAAGTATGTTAATTTTTTTCAAGAGGAAAAGAAAAGTAGAAAAGAACATAAAGGATATTTGCTTTGTAGAAAAGAACGCAAAGAAAATTAAGAAAATAAAAGAAGCAGGAGAATCAAATTTACAAAGTGCAAACTTCTGATCCTTTGATAATTAACCTATTAAGTCACATACTTTTTTTTGTCCATATCCTATTTCCTAGGATGATTCCCATTCCAAAAATTCAGTACAAATTTCATTGTTTTCTGGTTGTCTTCTAGCATTAGACCTGTTTCTGTAAGGTAGATACCATTTCGTTCCTTCCCACATGAGAATGGCCCTGGAGAAGGAACTGGCAACCCACTCCAATATTCTTGCCTGGAGAATCACATGGACAGAGGAGTCTGGTGGTGTAGAATCCATGGGGCTGCAAAGAGTCTAACGTAATTGAGTGACTAACACACACACACACACACACACACACACAAAGAATGGTTCTAGATATGGGGATCTATTTCCTGTGCCTATATGGTTTATGTCTTATTTTTCATAAACTAGGCCTAGTAAGAGATGTCCAAATCTAGGTTTTATTTTTGATTGAAGAGATATACCTCATTAGAGCTGAATGATAGGTTATCATGTGTGATACAGTGCATGGGTTCACACTTTAGATGAGACTCTGCCTCCTATAGTGTTGAGAGATTGCTGACAATATAATAATTCATCACATAACCATAGCACATAGACAAAGCATAGTTCTCTAGAAAGACTAAGACCGCTTTCTCACAGGTGTTTATATAAACTGTATTATTACTTGGTAATATGGTTTTGACTCAGTTATCTGACATATGGAAGTTCCCTTTGTAAACTCTTGTGAAATTTGTAGTTATGAATAATATGAAACATATCCTGGTTATTTTGTATGCAGTTAAAAAAATCAGAGCTATCTAAACTTTTGTTGAAGCATTCAATATAAATTCAAATTCAGTTTGAAATGTCAGATCTTAGAGACTATACTAATGGCTGTCAAAGAATGAAAATTTGGAGATCTTCTCTTCACATCATTTTATATTTTAATTTAACTTATTAAATTTTTTACAAAATCATTAATGTCTACCATTATAGATCCAAATTCTTTAAACATAGGAATTGTGATTTTATTAAATCAGTAATCAAGTAGTGAATTGAGTATCTAAGAATAATTTGACTCTTTTTTTTTTTTTTTACCAAAAGAACTCTTTTGTGTATTTCTTAAACTCTGAATAAAGCCTAGTAAGGTGCAAACTAGAGGTATGCTCAGTCAATAGTGATTGTGAACAGCTGACATGAACACATCGTGTGAAAAAGTCTGTTGGTAAATTAATAACTTAAAAAAACATATCTGACCAATCAGATGCCAACAAATATGAATATGAATCATCTTTGAAATGACTGATCTGTGATTGTTTATTGAAACTAGTATGATGGAATTTTATTTGAATTAGTTGGCTTTTAGCCAGTTGATAACTTTCTGATTCTAGAGAATCCAGATATGTGACATGCATATCTGGATATTGCATATCCCTGCAATAAACAGTGTTTAGAACTAATCTGAGCATAAAACCAAGCTGTTGCCAGTAAAACTGCATAAACAACCCTGGAAATGTCCAAAGTGTTATTCATGAAAATAATTAATCCTAAACAAGATTGGAAGGCTTTCTTCCCCCCTGCAGTATGAGCATTTAATCTCATTTCAGAGGTTTAAATTCTCCAGAGACCTATAAACAAACATGCACTCTTTATTCTTGCTCCATAACTTTGGAGATTCCTTTATCTTTGATTTCTGTTTTAAAACTGAGTGTTGCATTCTTTTTGAGTGTTCAAAGTACAGCAAATTTTAGTTTGAGTTTGCCATTAAAACTGACAGCTGTATTGTCATCCTTTCTTATTAATGTCTCTCATTAGAGAACTGTCTTCAGTCAAGAGCCTTAACTTTCTCAGGCTGAGTTTTAAAACTAATAATGTTCATATTAATATGTAATATTTATCAAATAGATATTGATTTAAAAGTGTTTCTTTTAATTCATGTTTTTCCTGTCAAATTTAGTGTAATATAAAAGGAGGCCAAAGTCTACAAAACCGGGAAAAGCGTTTTAAGAAGTTTATTTCAGATGGTCCAGGGCCAGCAAGCTATGATGGATCTTATCCTGGAACACTGGCTGTCGTGAACAGGAAAACTCCGGAGGCTAAAGAGCGTCTTCAGTCAGTATGTTGCTATTTTGATTTCTGTTCCTAATTACTTTTTTTTAAAGTTAAAATAATGTAGAAATGGTATAATGTTTTATGTGATAAGTACATTTAAAAAACCTTATGGTGAAAATTATCTGGTTTATTAGTATCCATATTGTAGTTCATAATTAAATGAATACTGTTTACAAATTTTAGTTTTTTACCTGTATTAACATTTGACTTCATTTTTGCTTTTGATAAAAGTATAATCTCTTCCAGTGTCTGAGGTGAAGAAAAAGTAAAGGAGATTTTAAAAGTTGCCATAGTGATTTACATCTGTATATAGAGGAAACTGTGTTAAGTATTGTTAATAATATAGTGAAAATTGAAACATGACTCCTGAAATAAATAAGCTTAAAATTTAGGTGAGAGAGAAATATATAGATCATTAATAATATAAGATGAAATATGACAGATGCTAAGTGAATGATCATGTGATTAAGTGCCATAGGAATTTAAAGGAAGACTGATGTATTATGGGAAAGCATAGTTTGGAGATGGTTTATAGCAGAGGTTTGTTTTGAAGCATAGGATTGCAATATCCTCTCCAGAGGATCAGTATATTCTTAATAAGTAAATTTTCAGATGACTAAACCATTTAAATGCCAGTATTTTATTTGATATTCTTATACCAGATGTGTGTGTGTTAGTCGCTCAGTCTTAATCTGACTCTTAGTGACGCCATGGACTGTAGTCTGCCAGGCTCCTCTGTCCATGGAATTCTCCAGGCAAGAATACTGAAGTGGGCTTCCATTCCCTTCTCCATTGGATCTTCCCAATGCAGGGATTGAACACAGGTCTCCTGCATTGCAGGTGAATTCTTTACCATCTGAGCCACCAGAGAGGCCCTATATTTATACTAATATTTCTAATATATGTTACTCTTTCTTGTTTTTATTAAAATTATAAAATAGTTTACATTAAAGGAAATTCTGAAAAAACAGATAATCACCTGAAAACTTCTGACTCTTAACACTGATAATTCTGTTAATTTTTTTAGTGTTAAACTGTATATGTATATGACTTTATTGTAGTTGTTCTTTCTTCACTAAGTTGTGTTTGACTCTTTTGTGTCCCCATGAACTGTATGTAGCCCGCCAGGTTCCTCTGTTCATGGGATTTTCCAGGCAGGAATACTGGAAAGTGTTGCCATTTCCTTCTCCAGGGGATCTTCCTCACCCAGGGATTGAACCCCCATCTCCTGCATTGGCAAGTGTGTTCTTTATCACTGAGCCATCTGGGAAGCCATATGACTTTATACACTGACATATAATATTACATAATTTAAATAGCTGTAGTCAAAAATTTAATTTTAATTTATATTTTTGATTTCCATTTAACGTTAAATCAGATATTTTCCTTGCTACATAGTCTGCAAAATTAGGATTTTTTATATAGGGTACTGGTAAGATGATTTAGCTGGGAAGGAATGAAGCCAGGAAATGTTACAGAAAAATGTAAAGTTTGTTTTGGCCTGGCAGATACTATGATTGCATAGCACAAGTCCACTTGGAATTGCTGATTGTTGATATGACTGTAGAAATGAATGCCCATTTTTGAAATCACTAATACTTGCTTTACTAAGCAAGATAAAAAACTGAGCCAAGTGAGAGAGATTCCTTACCTCTAATAGTGGCTTAAACAGTAGTTTGGTTTGTATTATGGTTTATGTTACTATTTAATAATAGTTTGATTAAATCTTGGTTTATATTATGAAGTAAGACTTGAATTCACTCTTTTAAATTACTTTTACAAACATTTTTGATTTATATTGTAAAACTCATGAAGTCAATATTTAATAGTTGTCTATTGTAAATTTTAATATTTTATTATTCATTCCTTCTCTTGTCTTTGAGTAAATAGTATAATTTTTTTTTTTTAACAGAAAATGTCAAGGGCACTTACAGTTTCCAGAAGTGTTTATGTTCCTTCAATTCCTTTTGGACGGTCATACGGTTATGATATTAATGAGGATGACAGTATCGTAAAACATTTACCACCTGCCAGTGACAGCACCCTAGGTCCAGCATACTATAAGCCTCAAATTGTAAGTATAGTACATTTCACATTGACAGTTGGAAGACCATTTATGATTTTGCATGTTTTAGTTAAGGTAATGCTAACTGCATAACAAATAGACCCCCAAATCTCACTGACTTAATACAGCAGAAATTCTTTTTCTTTATCATTCATATGGGCATTTCTTGTTGATAAGAGACTTTCCTCCATGTATAGATTCAGGAACACAGGCTTATTCCATTCATGTTACTGTTATCTCCAAGGGTCTTGGTGTCATATGTATCCATCCTGCAGAAGGGAAAGAGGACAAAGAACTGCTAGTGGGTTTCTTTCTAGGTTAGGCCGGGGAGTTCAGGGCACACTGAACTTTATATTACGTTTATATACCTCATAATATAAAGGTATAATATAAACTGCCAAGGAGTCTGGGAAATATAGTCTAGGTATATTCCAGAAAAAGAGGAAGTAGGTTTAACTTACTAAAAGTCTTCTGCTGCATTGTATAAGCATATGCAATACATAGATATTCTTTTCCTGAATTTGAAAGGGAAGAAGCATTTTATTTATAAAATAATTTGTTTTTTAAAAATATTTATTTGTCTGTACCATGTGGTGGCATATGGGATCTTTATTTGTGTCATGTGGGATCTAGTTACCTGACCAGGGATTGTACTGAGGCCCCCTACATTGGGGCTGTGGAGTCTCAGCCACTGGACTACCACAGAAGTCCTATGACAGAATTTGAATCTAATAAGCATTATTTATTTCATAAGTGATCATTAAAAAAGATAAGGAGTCTCTCTCTGATTTAAAATATCAAACATAATATAGCAGATGCATCTTATCCAGGTTTTAAATTTCAAATGAGCAAAAACTTCATTCAGTCAGTTGAAATGTATGCGTTATCCATGAATATAGATATGTCTGGTTTTACTTCATTACAAGACTGAAGCACATTGTGCTTTGAATCTGTTGTATTTTTATACTTTTATGGGATCTTGAAGAAGTAATCCTAGTGAGGAAAATGGCAAATTTAGGGTACAGTTAAGGACAGGCTGAAGAGACATCTTGGGCAAAGAAAAGGTATATTCAGAATTTGGCTTAGCTTTTATTCCCAGTACTCTCTAATGTTTGAACATGTTTCCATTTTTGGGTATAGACTTAAACACCTTGTGAAACCATTTGATTTTTGGTAACAGGTATACTGGGGCATTTTAGAGTCTTAGATACTTTGAATTGTTAAGTTTTTATTCCTAAAGTATTTTTATTGTAATTTATATAATTACACATTGACTAGTAAAAACATAAAAACAGATAACCATGTACCCACCATCACATATAATACATAATAAAATTTTATTACACTTCAATTAGCTATGTTTTAAAATGTGTGCTTGGTTGCTCAGTTGTGTCCAACTCTTTATGACCCCATGGACTGTAGCCCACCAGGTTCCTCTGTCCATGGGGATTCCCCAGGCCAAGAATACTGGAGTGGGTTGCCATGCCATCCTCCAGGGGATCTTCCCAAACCAGGGATGGAACCCAGGTCTCCCGCATTGCAGGCGGATTCTATACTGTCTAAGCCACCAGAGAAGCCCGCGTTTTTTAAAAAATATATTATTACAATTATTACCCTGCCCAAGTTCCCTCCCTGCTTTTGTCTCCCTTTGCAAAAGTAAACAGTGAATCTTTTAGTTCATTTCAGTTCAGTTGCTCAATAATGTCTGACTTTTTGCAACCCATGGACTGCAGTACCCCAGGCCTCCCTGTCCATCACCAACTCCTGGAGCTTATTAAACTCACGTCCATCAAGTCAGTGATACCATCAAACCATCTCATCCTCTATTGTCCCCTTTTCTTCCCACCTATAATCATTCCCAGCATCAGGGTCTTTTCAAATGAGTTAGTTCTTCACATCAGGTAGCCAAAGTATTAGCATTTCAGCTCTAGCATCAGTCCTTCCAATAAATATTCAGGACTGATTTCCTTTAGGGTGGACTGGTTGGACCTCCTTGCAGTCCAAGGGACTCTCAAGAGTCTTCTCCAACACCACAGTTCAAAAGCATCAATTCTTCAGTGCCCAACTTTCTTTATAGTCCAACTCTCACATCCATACATGACTACTGGAAAAACCAAAACTTTAACTAGATGGACCTTTGTTGGCAAAGTAATGTCTCTGCTTTTTAATATGCTGTCTAGGTTGGTCATAACTTTTCTTCCCAGGCAGAAGCGTCTTTTAATTTCATGGCTGCAGTCACCATCTGCAGTGATTTTGGAGCCCCAGAAAATAATGTCTGTCACTGTTTCCATTGTTTCCCTGTCTAGCTGCCATGAAGTGATGGGACCAGATGCTGTGATCTTAGTTTTCTGAATGTTGAGTTTTAACCCAACTTTTTCACTCTCCTCTTTCACTTTCATCAAAAGGCTCTTTAGTTCCTCTTCACTTTCTGCCATAAGGGTGGTGTCATCTGCATATCTGAGGTTATTGAGATTTCTCCCTGCAGTCTTGATTCCAGCTTGTGCTTCATCCAGCTTGGCATTTTGCATGGTGTACACTGCATATAAGTTAAATTAGCAGGGTGATAATATACAGCCTTGACATACTCCTTTCCCAATTTGGAACCAGTCTGTTGTTCCATTCCAGTTCTAACTGTTGCTTCTTGACCTGCATGAAGATTTATAAGAGGCAGGTCAGGTGGTCTGGTATTCCCATCTCTTGAAGAATTTTTCACAGTTTATTGTGATCCACACAGTCAAAGGCTTTGTCATAGTCAATAAAGCAGAAGTAGATGTTTTTCTGCAACTTCCTCGCTTTTTTGATGATCCATCAGATGTTGGCAATTTGATCTCTGGTTCCTCTGCCTTTTCTATATCCAGCTTAAACATCTGGAAGTTCACCTGTTGAAGCCTGGCTTGGAGAACTTTGAGCATTGCTTTGCTGGTGTGTGAGATAAGTGCCATTGTGTGGTAGTTTGAGCATTCTTTGGCATTGCCTTTCTTTGGGATTGGATTGAAAACTGATCTTTTCCAGTGGCCACTGTTGAGTTTTCCAAAGTTGCTGGCAAATTGAGTGCAGCACTTTCACAGCATCATCTTTTAGGATTTGAAATAGCTCAAGTGGAATTCCATCACCTCCACTAGCTTTGTTTGTAGTGATGCCTCCTAAGGCCCACTTGACTTCACATTCCAGGATGTTTAGCTCTAGGTGAGTGATCACACCATCATGGTTATCTGGGTCGTGAAGATCTTTTATGTATAGTTCTTCTGTGTATTCTTGCCACCTCTTCTTAATATCTTCTGCTTCTGTTAGCTCCATACCATTTCTGTCCTTTACTGAGCCCATCTTTGTGTGAAATGTTCCCATGGTATCTCTGATTTTCTTGAAGAGATCTCTAGTCTTTCCCATTCTGTTGTTTTCCTCTATTTCTTTGCATTAATCACTGAGGAAGGCTTTCTTATCTCTCCTTGCTATTCTTTGGAACTCTGTATTCAAGTGGGTATATCTTTCCTTTTCTCCTTTGCCTTTCACTTCCCTTCTTTTCACAGCTATTTGTAAGGTCTCCTCAGACTACCATTTTGCCTTTTTGCATTTCTTTTTCTTGGGATGTTCTTGATCACTGCTTCCTGTACAATGTCACGAACCTCTGTCCATAGTTCTTCAGGCACTCTGTCTATCAGATCTAATCCCTTGAATCTATTTGTCACTTCCACTGTATAAGTGTAAAGGATTTTATTTAGGTCATGCTTGAATGGTGGCTCAGATGGCAAAGCGTCTGCTTGCAGTGCAGGAGACCTGGATTCAATCCCTGGGTTTGGAAGATCCCTGCAGAAGGAAATGGCAACCCACTCCAGTACTCTTGCCTGGAAAATTCCATGGATGGGGGAGTCTGATAGGCTACAGTCTATGGGGTCGCAAAGAGTCGGACATAGCTGAGCGACTTCATTTTTAATGGTCTAGTGATTTTCCCTACTTTCTTCAATTTAAGTCTGAATTTAGCAATAGGAGTTCATGATCTAAGCCACAGTCAGCTCCTGGACTTGTTTTTGCTAACTGTAGAGAGCTTCTCCATCTTTGGTTGCAGAGTATAATCCATCTCATTTTGGCATTGACCATCTGATGATATCCATGTGTAGAGTGTTCTCTTGTGTTGTTCAAAGTGGGTGTTTCCTATGACCAGTGCGTTCTCTTGGCAAAACTCTATTAGCTTTGCCCTGCTTCATTCTGTAGTCCGAGGCCAAACTTGCCTGTTACTCCAGGTGTTTCTTGACTTCCTACTTTTGCATTCCAGTCCCCTATAATGAAAAGGACATCTTTTTTGGGTGTTAATTCTAGAAGGTCTTGTAGGTCTTCATAGAACCGTTCAACTTCAACTTCTTCAGCATTAGTGTTTGGGGCATAGACTTGGATTACTGTGCTATTGAATGGTTTGCCTTGGAAACGAACAGAGAGCATTCTGTCATTTTTAAGATTGCATCCAAGTACTGCATTTTGGATTCTTTTGTTGACTATGATGGCTACTCCATTTCTTCTAAGGGATTCCTGCCCACCATAGTAGATATAGTGGTCATCTGAGTTAAATTCACCCATTCCAGTCCATTTTAGTTTACTAATTCCTAAAATGTTGATGTTCACTCTTGCCGTCTCCTGTTTGACAACTTCCAATTTGCCTTGATTCATGGATCTAACATTCCAGGTTCCTAAGCAGTATTGCTCTTTTCAACATCAGACTTTACTTCCATCATCAGTCACATCCACAACTGGGTGTTGTTTTTTCTTTGGCTCCTTCTCTTCATTCTTTCTGGAGTTATTCTCCACAGATCTCCAGTAGCATATTGGGCACCTACCAACCTGGGGAGTTCATCTTTCACTGTCCTATCTTTTTGCCTTTTCATACTATTCATGGGGTTCAAGGCAAGAATACTGAAGTGGTTTGCCATTCCCTTCTCCAGTGGACCAGGTTTTGAATCTTTACTACATTTAAATAACAAATATTGTTGTAAATGGTATCATCTGGTATGTAGATTGCTTCCTAGTTCACTTAATACTATATTTTCTAGATTTAACTATATCAATATATTTTATCTAATTTATTCATTGTTCCCAGTTAGTGAATTTCTTTTTTTAAAAAAATTTATATGTTGAAAAAATTTCAGATTGGGAGAAAAGTAACAAGAATAATACAAGTAATTACTATATACTTTTCACTTAGATCCTGCAGTTAACACTTCATTACATTTTCTTCGTCATTTCCTCCATATTTATTTCTATCCTTCTTTTCATTAAGCAATTTGAGAGTACTGCATTTCAAACATGATGCCCCTTTATACCTAAATACATTAGTATAGAATTTCTAAGAACAAGAATCTCTATTATGAACACAATAATGATCAAAATCGGAAAAATTTCATTCATATAATGCTATCATCTAATCTATAAATATTTCTAAAGTATTGCTAATTATCTCAATGAAGTTCTTTAAAAATGAGTTTTGGTCTAGAGTCTTAATCTAGTATTATAAGCCACATTTAGTTGTGTCTCCTTAGATTCCTTTAATTGGGAACAGTTCTTCAATCTTTCATTGTTTTTTGTAGTCTTGACTTTTTAAAGAGTACAGAGTGTTTATTTTGTAGAATATGTTTCCATTTTGGATTTGTGTATGTTTTATCATGATTAGGATAAGTTTATCTTTTTGGCTGGCATGAAAGTGATGTATCAGTGTATCACATAAAGAGGGACAGGATGTTTACTTATCTGGTAATTGGTGATGTTAACTTGAGGGGGTGTCTTCTAGTTTTATCTACTGTAAAGTTACTATTTTTAAAAATTATAAATATTTTGGAGAAATTACTTTAAGAATGAATATATATGCTGTTCCTTATCAAACTCTCACCTATTTAATATCCATTGATGATGCCTGAATCAATTTTATTGTGATGTTTATTAAATTATGGTTTTCTAATTCTATATTTTCTTTTTAACATTTTTTGTTGGCATTTTAAAGAATGGCTTTATGTTCTTTATCTTTTATGTATTTATATCAGTATGGGTTCTTAAATTCCTGTTTTACTCCAAAGGTTATAATTTACTGCTCTCACTTTTTATTTTGAAGTTAAAATTATTTAATGTTTGACCCTTGGGAGCTCTTTAAATCTGCTTATTGTGTTTTTGACATTCATTGAGCATTTCTTTATTTTATGGCACAATAAAATGCACCAGACCCATTTTGTTTTTTCCCTGTCCCAGTCGTTCAAATCAGTCATTTCCTCAAGGAGCCCTACTTTTTTAGTAGAGAATAATATTTCAAAACAATATCAGTACACTAGGTATGTTTAGGATATCATTCCTTCTAGGCCATCTCAATGGACAGAGTTATAAATCTGTACTTTTTATTACTTATTAAAAACTTTGAGCTTATATTGATCTGATTCCGGTTCAATGCCACATGTTTATTCCAGTATCTCCTTTGCCATATTTGATCTCCCTTCTCTCACATAACCTGGCTCACACTGTTCTCAGTATAGTTACTTATTTGCTTAATCTTGTAAAAGACTGAAAATGGTTTCAGGATTGAAAACCATTTTGAGACTTGAGAAGGTACAGAGTTCTTACCTCTATGTGACTATGCGGTTCTATACAAGTGGGAAGTGAAAGCTCAGACAGACTTATAAACTGCCAACTTGAATGTTGAAGGTGTGTTTCAACACATGCGCAGAGCATGTCTGCAAAGGTTGGAGGCTTACTGCAAGGGTATTAAAAACCCCTGTCCAGCCTTTACCCGGCCAATTAGCTAACTAGACTGAGACTTTAGTGAACATACATGACAGAGAATGCAGAATTTAGAGAATTAGTTCAGGAAAATCATAGAACAAAACAAACAAACAAAAACAGAATTAGGGGCAGGAGGGAGATTCTGATTTTTGAGTTTTCTCATTGAATTATCTCAGATGTCTGGTTTACAACATAATTATGAGACATACAAAGAACAAAAAGTATATGGTCCATATGCAGGAAAAGAAGCAATCATTAGAAACTGTTCTTGAGGAAGCCAGGATGTTGGACTTATTAGATAAAGTCTTTATATCAGCTAATTTAAATACAGTCAAATAAGTAAAGGACTTGGGCTTCCCAGGGTGCAGTGGTAAAGCATCTGCCTGCCAATGCAGGAGACACAAGAGACGTCAGTTCAGTCCCTGGGTCGGGAAGATCCCCTGGAGTAGGAAATGGCAACTCACTCCAGTATTCTTGCCTGGAAAATTCCATGTACAGAGGAGCCTGGTGGGCTACAGTCCACGGGATTGCAAAAAGTTAGACACAACTGAGCAGCGGAGCACATGAAACATCAAACATACTAACATAAGCATGGTAAGAGTCAAAGAAAGAAAAAGGGCAGAGAGAATATTTGAAGAAATAATAGCTTGGAAACATCTCAAAGTTGATGAAAAATAATCTACACATACAGGAAGCTCAATGAATTGCAAGTAGTATAAATTCAAAGAGATGCACAGCTAGATATAACACAAAATGTTGAATACCAAAGACAATGAGAAATCTTGAAAGATGCGAGAGACATGACAAGGAATCCCTAAGAAGACTAAGAGCTTACTTATCAGAGAAAATGGAGGCTGGAAGGCAATGAAATGATATATTCAAAGTGCTTAAATAAAAATCATTGTTAATCAAGAATTCTATAGTCAGCAGAAAAATTCTTTGAAAATGAAAGCAAAATTAAGATTCCCAGGTAAACAGAAACCTAGAGGCTTTATTTCTAGTACTGAAGTTCCTCAGGATGAAATGAAAGTTTATTAGATAATAGCTCAAATTCTATTTAAAGAATTAAAATACAAAGGTAAAGGTAAATAGACAAGCTGGTATGATTTTATTTTTGGTTTATAATTCCCCTTTTTTGAAAATTTCTGTTGATTGTGGAACATAATAGAGATACATTATATGTTCAAATTACATTATATGTTCAAATACAGATATTCTAAGACCTGATAGGTTGCTCCATAAAACTTACGAAGAACCAACTTACCTCTGGTAAAAAGGAGAGTAAGGATTTTGAGATTATAGATACGTCTCCTGTTCGCACCCTGAGAATCCCCATTTCTTTGTGGCTATGTGGCCATTTGTCCCAAGGTTATTTTGCTCCCCCCTCTCTATGCCATACCTGGTTTTCCAGGCCTTGACTGGCCTATCATCCTGTCAGTCATATAAAAAGAGTTTTCATCAACAGATAGTGCTATTATCTTAGATATTTGAGTAAGATATGCTTAGAAGAACAATGGAGATAGTTCTGTAAAAATTGCACTGGAATGAATGGCAGTCCTGTGGTCTGATACAAGTATATTCTGTCCAAGGTAAAGGACAATGATGAAACGTAGTGTTATGGAACTGAACTGCCTAGGTTTCTTTCTTTGCTTTTCTGCTTAATAGTTACTTGTCTTTGACCAAGTTTCTTCAGCTCTTTATGATGTTTCCTTATCTAATGTATCCTGGGAGAAAACTTTGATCTAATACATTGAAACTATCAATAATATTTCTTTTTCACAATAGTCATTGGTCCGTGGTCTTAGCTTAAACAGTTCTCTAGTCTTAAATCTCAAAATGTTATTCTTGTTTTAAAATTGTATTTTTTATATATGCTATTTCTTTGTTTCAGAATAATATATCATCTATTAAAAGGCTTGAATAATGCCTCCACACTTTCCTAGATGTATAAAACCTTTTTCACATGTGAATAAACATTAACATATAACTTTTGATTTCTTTTTGGTTAAATTCTTATTTATAGAAGAGAAAAATAAGAAAACTTATAATTTTAATAGGTCAAATTTATCTGATGCCATATCTTAGTAATTACTGAGTCAGTTCAACTTGTATTTATTAGAATAAAAAGTCTAGATTGAATTTAAGAAAACATGTTTGTAGAAACATAGATTTACATATAAATTAAAGACATAATTGTTAAAATTCAAGAAGATTCAACAAAGCATAGCTGGAGTAGCTTAGTAGCTGGAGGCTTAAATTTCTTGTTTATTCTTGCAAAAAAAAAAAATAGGTACCTCACAGACTATTTTCAAATTGATGCTGTAGAAATGTTAATTCAAATATTACCCAAATTTCTGATAATTCTGTATATTTCTTTAGCTGCTTTGTGAACTTATGCTATATGTGGGCTCAGTTTCCAGATGTAAATATTAATAGAAAATTGAGAAAATAATCCAAGGGATAGGTAATTATTGTGATTATTCACTGAGTCATTGAAATAACATCTGCTGAAGGTATTTTATATACCTTAACTATGGAAGTACCTGTAAAGTTAAAAGCTATATAAGACTCAAGCCACCAAATAATTTTCAGCTATATTTAATCTATAAAGGGAAATTCTGTATGTTATTTTGTATAACATTTTGAATTATAAAATTTGACTTCTTTGTCTTTTTAAAAAGAAGAGCCCAGGGAACTATTGGAAATTTGCTTTTCAGAGGTAGAGTTTGCAAGCAGGGTTTTGCAGATAGAATTATGACACTTACATACTCGCTAATAATAACATGTTGGGAACTACCTGTGTGCTGCCACACTGGAGTGCAGTCTATTAGTGTTTGAACTGCTGCGCCTTGGGACTTGTAATTCTTCACAAATTCTCTTTCTTCACTTAATTATGGAAAAGACATGAGGAGAAAGTTTCATAGCCGCTTCATTTATTTCACTGTCAGTGAAAGTGGCAGTTAGTAATTCTTCAAGTTATATTACATCATTCACTTAAAATAATGGAGCTCCTTGCTGAGTTTGCTTCAATTAAGTCATATTTTATTTGCTAATGATTTTACAAGTTAACAATGTCCTTGAAGGACAGTGTTGTCAACACATCTCGACATAAAGAGAATGTGATACAGAACTAAGAGTACGTCAATTTATTCTTTATTTTCTGTCTGTATTTTAAAAAGACTTTTAAATTAATTTTCCAATTGAACATTTACGTGAGAACTTCAAAGGTTAGTGAATTAAGTAGTTCACGTGGTTTAAATGAAATAAATTTCAGTGTATACACAGGAAAAGGATTTTGCTGATGTCTTGAATGGTGTGTGTGTGTTTAAGTATGTTTGTGTGTGCATAATCTTTCCTTCTGTTGGATTAGTTTTAAGAATTGTTAAACAGTTAACCTGCAAAATCCCAATGATTAACCTGAAGAAAGCTTCTTGGACCTAATTCTACTTGAATATAATTTTTCCTGAAATGCTATGTTGAAGCAGTTACTATAAAACTAACATATTTTTTCAGTTCAGTTCAGTTGCTCAGTCGTGTCTAACTGTTTGCAACCCTATGGACTATAGCACGCCAGGCCTCCCTGTCCATCACCAGCTCCCGGCGTTTATTCAAACTCATGTCCATTGAGTCGGTGATGCCATCCAACTATCTCATCCTCTGTCATCCCCTTTTCCTCCCCACTTCAATCTTTCCTAGCATCAGAATCTTTTCCAATGAGCCAGTTCTTCCCAGCAGGTGGCCAGTATTGGAGTTTCAGCTTCAGCATCAGTCCTTCCAATGAATATTCAGGACTGATTTCCTTTAGGATGGACTGGTTGGATCTCCTTGCGATCCAGGGGACTCTCAAGAGTCTTCTCCAACACCACAGTTCAAAAGCATCAATTCTTTGGCTATCAAATTTTATAGCCTCAAATTTTTTAGGCTATAAAAATATAATGTTAAGGATGGTTTGTCGAAATGCTCTGTTTTAAAATACGAGTTTTATTTTTAAAAATCTATCAGATCAGATCAGATCAGTCGCTCAGTTGTGTCCGACTCTTTGCGACCCCATGAATCGCAGCACACCAGGCCTCCCTGTCCATCACCAACTCCCAGAGTTCTCTCAGACTCACGTCCATCGAGTCAGTGATGCCATCCAGCCATCTCATCCTCTGTCGTCCCCTTCTCCTCCTGCCCCCAATCCCTCCCAGCATCAGATCTTTTCCAATGAGTCAACTCTTCACATGAGGTGGCCAAAGTACTGGAGTTTCAGCTTCAGCATCATTCTTTCCAAAGAAATCCCAGGGCTGATCTCCTTCAGAATGGACTGGTTGGATCTCCTTGCAGTCCAAGGGACTCTCAAGAGTCTTCTCCAACACCACAGTTCAAAAGCATCAATTCTTCGGCGCTCAGCCTTCTTCACAGTCCAACTCTCACATCCATGTATGACCACAGGAAAAACCATAGCCTTGACTAGCCAGACCTTTGTTGGCAAAGTAATGTCTCTGCTTTTGAATATGCTATCTAGGTTGGTCATAACTTTCCTTCCAAGGATTAAGCGTCTTTTAATTTCATGGCTGCAGTCACCATCTGTAGTGATTTTGGAGCCCCAAAAAATAAACTCTGACACTGTTTCCACTGTTTCCCCATCTATTTCCCATGAAATAGACTGGATGGGAAATAGTCTATCCGGGTGGGACCGGATGCCATGATCTTCGTTTTCTGAATATTGAGCTTTAAGCCAACTTTTTAACTCTCCACTTTCACTTTCATCAAGAGGCTTTTGAGTTCCTCTTCACTTTCTGCCATAAGGGTGGTGTCATCTGCATATCTGAGGTTATTGATATTTCTCCCAGCAATCTTGATTCCAGCTTGTGTTTCTTCCAGTCCAGCGTTTCTCATGATGTACTCTGCATATAAGTTAAATAAACAGGGTGACAATATAGAGCCTTGACATACTCCTTTTCCTATTTGGAACCAGTCTGTTGTTCCATGTCTAGTTCTAACTGTTGCTTCCTGACCTGCATACAGATTTCTCAAGAGGCAGATCAGGTGGTCTGGTATTCCCATCTCTTTCAGAATTTTCCACAGTTTATTGTGATCCACACAGTCAAAGGCTTTGGCATAGTCAATAAAGCAGAAATAGATGTTTTTCTGGAACTCTCTTGCTTTTTCTATGATCCACCGGATGTTGGGTATAGCAAATCAATGGATACACTCCTGCCTGAAAGATAGAAAATATCTGGCACATCTAACCTGGCTATATTATATTAAAAGAGAGTTCTACATTTATTTTATTACTTATTATGCCTAAAATCTTCACAATTATGATATTTTGCTTTATTTCAAAGTAAAAATAAAGTACCTCACAAATGAGAAAACTTTCTTTCTGACATCAAAACTGTATATGTACTTTAAAATCCATGCCTCTATTAAGTAATTTCATTTGAAAGATGGTCTAGAACATATCTTAGAAAAAAAAGTGTTTTATGGCTCAGCACTCTTTCCTTTCTGAAGCCCTCTGGGGTGCAGCAGTCTTCAGAGTTGCCACTGACCCAAAGGAACAGGCTGCTTTGTAGCTACTCTAGTGGCTAACAGGGCGTCTTGCAGGACTCCTCTTTCACCATATGCTGCTCTGTTGGTCATGTCAGGCTGTGCTATTTTTCTGTGCTATTCTGCTAGGTGTTATGGTGTTTGTCTTTGCACACTATACCCAAAGCCTTTGGATGGTCTGACTACCTTTATTTCCTTTTGTGTTACATTCAGAGGTGCTAGAGTGGTATAAGCTCTATGTGTTAGACAGATTGGAGGGATAGCCCTTTTAATTTTTATTTATAGCTCTGTTCCTTCTAGGATTGACAAGGATCTGGGCTTGGGAATCATATATCAACCTATTTATAATAATGTCATCATCTTGCTTTGATTTGGTGCTTTATCGAGTGTTATAACTACATAGTGTGTTCAAGCTAAGCATCCCTAGTGAAGAAGGGAAATACTTCTCTGCTCTTTGCATTGTAGTTTGTTAGAAGGAATCTGTATACCAATTAGCTAAGCACAGCAAGATGACTTACAGTTTGAAATATTCCTAGTGGAAATAAGGATCAATCCTTTTTATTTATGTAACAAGTTTTGCTAGGCTTCATTGGATTGTGGGTACTAATTAGCATCAGGGTTATGTTAGTAACTCAAATATATGCATATTGTCTCCTCCTGTTGATGTGGAACTCAAGCCTTCTTCAAAGTTCTCCTTCGCAGAAGCTTCTAGAAGGGCTGTCTCAACCATGCTCCTGAACAAGTCTGTTTCCACTGAGACAGCTTCTGCTGCCCCAGGCACTTTAGTCTCTTGCCAGATGGTGCTCTCTGCTGGGCATTTCTGCCCATGTACTCCATCACAGTGAAAGCTGCATGATGAGCTGAAGTAAAGTCAGGCGATAATGCTCTTCTCTCTGTGTTATACTCTAATAGCTAGAAGGGTCTAAAAGTAGCACTGCTTTTTACCAGTGTTTTAATGAAATAGATCTTTTAGATTTTTATCATAGTCCTTTTGCACTCCACAGAACACAGGCATAAATCCATTGGGGGATTGTGTTGTAGAAGGCAAATTCAGTCAACAGAAAAGACTACGAAGTAGTAAGCATTGCCACTCTTTTGATTTTCTTACTGGATGTGGATTATCATGATTAGCTGCTTCCCATAGGATTAGTTTTTGCATTTACCTTCTGGTTGATTTGTTCTGTTAGTTCACTGGACATTCCAAAATATGTCTGAATCTTATATGGACATAGATAGTAACTCCCTGTTTCTATACCCTCAGCTCCAACATCCTCTACCACCCCAAGAAAGGAGACTTACTGTAATTCAATTTCTGTCTCACATTACCATCTATGATGAAAGAATCAACAAAGGTTCCATTTCATTTCATTCAAACATCAAAGTTCTGTCAGATGGTGTTTGCCTCTGTTTAATTGTTTAAGATCAGGTGGGTGTAAAAGGAAACGTTTAGTTTTATTGATTTTTATATTTTATAGTATTTGAGGGCTAGTTGTTAGTGGTGAGTTCTAGGAAATAAAAGATGTTTTCACATAGTAGGAAATCTTAGTGCTGTAGCAGCTTATTTTTGAATTTTGTTGTGGCACCTTTCTGGAGTGATGCCTGTCTAACTAGGAAGTCTGTCTTTGTTAGGGCCTAATGGCAGTGCTTCCAGTTTATTTCCAACCATCTGTGGCAGGAATGGAATGGGTTTTAGCATTCTTTCTTCACTTCATGTAATGGCACTGGTGCAGGTAAATCTCTAAGGTTATTAGTAGTTTTGAGAATTACTCTGTACTCACTACCCATGAGTCTGTCCTTACCTCTAGTATCTATCTTCCTGGGCATATTAATAGGGTTCAGTTGAGGTTTCTTTCACATGCAGCAAGGTCTTTTTCTGGTTCTAGTCTCTGCTGTGCTGTATTTTCCAGAAATTCCTTGGAGTGAAATGTGAATGTGAATGATACCTTCTCTTAGTTTCTGAAGGGAAAAAAAAAAAAAAAAAAAAGAGTGAAATTCTTTCAGTTGTGTCCAACTCTTTGTGACTCTACTGTCCTTGGAATTCTCCATGCCAGAATACTGGAGTGGATAGCCATTTCCTTCTCCAGGGGATCTTCCCAATGCAGGGATTGAACCCAGGTCTCCCACATTGCAGGTGGATTCTTTACCAGTACTGATGATTTGAATCTATTTTACACTCTTCTTTTGAGGCTCTGGCGGGAATCTGATTCAATTCACCAGTCTGAACTAGAATTTTGTCTTCTTAACATTTAATCGCTATTTATTTAATTAATATTGCTTATAATGGTAATTGGGAGAGATTAGTTCCACTGTTCGAGAATAGCAATGATCACCTAGAACAACTAGCACGCTGTTTTATGCAGTTAAACTACAAGTTTATGTTACTGGGATTTTATTCATTGTATTTGTATATTGTTTTAATAATCCATGCCTATTTTAAAGCTGTATTTTTACAAATATGAATTAAAAGTGAAATAGACTAGAGTTTAACTTTATATCAGTTAAAAGATAAGTTTTTATAAATTTTTTAAATGATTTTTAATGTTTTTACTCAATATAAGAGAATTCCTATAAGAAACATTACTGTTCTTGTTTCATATTATATTATTAGTGTCTAATGAAAGCAGGTGTTTTTAACTTCTCTGAAACAAAATCTTCAGTGAGTCATGCTTAATTTTGGTATTTATTATAGTGGATGTGAAGGAAGATGATTGCTGATTTCTTAAGTCACAAATGACTTCTTTGGTGTTAAAGTACTGATCCTGATCTCAAATAGTAACTATAAAATGAATTGAGTTTAATTTTTGTTGTGTATTTGTTACTATATGAAAATTTTATGTGAATATCTTATAGACTTAAATATCAAGTAATTAGACATTATCTAGTATCTGTTGGTGATGTTTGAATTCTAATTTAATTTCTATTTAATTAAGTCATCTGTGTTAGACTTTCCCTAAAGCATGCAATTCTGCCCTTCCTCCCTGATTTAAATGGTAAGGAGCTGATTTTCATTACCCTTAAGGATTTAGGTTGTTGAGTGTAATGCCTAGAGCAAAGCTGTTCATATTGGTTGAGGTTATGATGGAGAAGGAAATGGCAACCCACTCCAGTATTCTTGCCTGGAGAATTCTGTGGACAGAGGAGTCTGGCAGGCTACAGTCCAGGGGGTCGTAACGAGTCAGACACAACTGAGCAGCTTTCACTTTCATGCTAGCTAGAGGTCCTTCTCTGGGAATCCTGGTTGACTTAGGAGTGGAATAGGATACAGGAATAACTTAGGTTATCTAAGTTATCATGATAACCTATATCAGAGAAGATTCTAGCATTTACCAGGGGAAACTCATTGACTAAGGCTATCCTTGCTTTAGACTTGAGTAAAGTTAAACTTTGTTTCATGATTTATATAAACTATCTCTCATCCTCCCTTTTTTTTAAAAGGATTTTTCCAATGCAACTTTGAAATACAAGGGGATACATTTTGGCAACTCTTTGGGAAGACTCCAATTACCTATAACGTCAGGGCCTGGTCCTGGACAGTATGATATAACCCAGTAAGTAAAAAAATAGTATACTTTTACTGTAGATTTTACTAATAATTTAGACTAGGTTATGCTGTTATGAAAGGAAAAATCAGTATAAAAGACTTAAAGAAATGTTATACTTTAGGCTAACCTATGTGAAAACTATTGCTTTTTCAGTCTGCCAGATCCTGTGCTACCTGTTTTACATGTATTAACTCATTTAATATTTGCAAGTCTCTGTGTAGTTTCTATTGTTACTTCTATTTATTAGTGAAAAATGAGTCAGAGAATAAATAACATATTTAATACAATGTAGCTATTCAGTGGCAGAACTTGATATATAGCCCATGTATCTAAGTACTAAAATATGCTGTCTTTAATTACAAGATAGACAAAAGTTCAGGAAAAATATAAAAATAGGTGACCCCAGGATTCTGTATCTTGTTCCTGGCTCTGGTGTCCATTCTTCTGACTAATGATAGATTGAGAAGGCATTCTCACTTTGAGTCAGAGCCATAACATTAGGTTGAAGGTAATATTTACAAAGTCTAACTAGGAAATACATTTCTTGTAAAATAACTGTCTTTATTTTTTTCCTACTCTTATCTTAGACACAAGTACGGTCTTAGATATGAGTCCATGGAGGGCAAAATTGGCTAATAAATATGATGTTCTCAGAAGCTATAACTGCTTTCCATGGTTTAGTGGGTTTTTTTTTTTTTTTTTTGATAGATTCCAGCTTATGTGCCTGATCCTTTCTCTCTCATACAATGAATTTTCTCACAGGAAGTCCCACAATGATTACCTCCAGTTAATTTGCTGGACACATTCAGATACACGTTTATACCAGCAGTGGACATAGCTTAGACTCTTGCTTAAACTCCTCTGCTGCTGTGCATTCATTGAACAGACATTGTTTGAATTCTTGCTATAACCTAGTAATGAACTGAGTAACTGAGAATAAAAAGAATAAAACATGGTCCTTGTTTTGGGGAATTTATACCCTGTTCTATTGTCCTTTTCTTTTTTCACTTTCCTAGTATGGGAGATATACCATGTATTTTTATTTTTTAGTAGTTACACTAGAAACTTAACATGAATAAACTTAACATGTATACACAGATTGCTGCTGCTAAGTCACTTCAGTCGTGTCCGACTCTGTGTGACCCCATAGATGGCAGCCCACTAGGCTCCTCTGTCCCTGGGATTCTCCAAGCAAGAATACTGAAGTGGGTTGCTGTTTCCTTCTCCAATGCATGAAAGTGAAAAGTGAAAGTGAAGTTGCTCAGTCATGCCCGACTCTTAGCGACCCCATAGACTGCAGCCTACAAGGCTACTCCATCCATGGGATTTTCCAGGCAAGGGTACTGGAGTGGGGTGCCATCACCTTCTCCAATATACAGTAATGGGATCTAAATTTAATCTTTGTCATTCCAAATAAAGCAAAGTCTGTCGAATGCTCTTAATGGTGCTCATTCCCTTGACATAATACTTTTGTTAGTACTTTACTCTTTCTTCTTTCAGTTTGGCTGCTTGATTCCCTGTCTGCCTGCCTGTCTATCAGTTTTATTGAGGTTTTGTTAACATTGGGTAAAATTAACCCTTTTTTAGGGTATGTAGTTCTGTGATGGTTGTTTTCCATCCATTTCACTACACATCTAACTGAGTACCTCAGGCATGACCAGTATTCTAATTATGTTGCTCTAATTTTGCTTGCTATTTTCTTTATAGCAGTCATTTTTACTTCTCTCGCCCTGTCCTGCTCGCATTCTCATCCTAGTTTTTAAATGTTACTTTCTTTTTTATCTTTATTATTTGTCTTGTTTCTTCTTTTTCTTCTGTTTGCATTTTCCCTTTGCTAGTAGGAATGTATCCATATAGATTGCAATCCTAACTGCTTCAGACAGTTCATCATTTCCATAATTTGTCTACTCTTTGGTTTGCTGCCTTCACTGTATCTTTTATTTGGACTTGTCTTGGTTCCTTCTGGTAGTATTTTCTACCATTTTTTCTTTATTACTTCTTGTTTATTGATTGAGTCATAATTACTCTGGGAGATTTGATATGGTATAAAAATGGAAGTACTTGCTGGATGGGAGGGGAGTTTGGGAGAGCATAGATATGTGCAGTTACACTAGAAGTATAGTGTAATTATACTTCTCAATCCTCATCCCAATTCCCAAGAAGGCTAGTACTAAATATTGTGCTAACCATCGGACAGTGGCATTCATCTCCTGTGCTAGTAAGGTCAAGCTTAAAATCTTGAATGCTCGGCTTCAGCATTATGTGAACCAGGAACTTCCAGATGATGAAGATGGGTTTAGAAAAGGAAAAGGAACCAGAGATCGAATTGCCAACATTTGCTGTACCACAGGGAAAACTAGGGAATTCCAGAAAAACAGCTACCTCTGTTTCATTGACTGTGCCAAAACCTTTAACTATGTGGATCATAATAAACTGTGGAAAGATCATAAGAGATTGGAATACCAGACCATCTTACCTGTCTCCTGAGAAACCTATATGCGGGTCAAAAGGCAACAGTTAGAACCCTGTATGGAACAGCTGATTGGTTCAAGATTGAGAAAGGAGTATGACAGGGCTGTCTGCTGTCAGCCTGTTTGTTTAATTTATATGTTGAGCATATCCTGAGAAATGCTGGGCTGGATGAGTTACAAACTGGAATCAAGATAGGTGGGAGAAACATCAACAACCTCAGATATGCGGATTATACCACTCTAATGGCAGAAAGCAAAGAAGAACTAAGCGCCTCTTGATGAGGATGAAGGAGGAGAGTGAAAGACCTGGCTTAAAAATAAATATTAAAAAAACTAAGATCATGGCATCCAGCCCCATTACTGCATGGCAAATAGAGGGGGAAAAGGTGGAAATCGTGACAGATTTCCTCTTGGGCTCCAAAAATCACTGCGGATAGTGACTGCAGCCATGAAATCAGAAGACGTTTGCTTCTTGGCAGGAAGGCTATGACAAACCTAGACATTGTGTTGAAAAGCAGAGGCATTACTCTGCCGACAAAGGTCTGTAAAGTCAAAGCTATCATTTTCCCATTGGTCACATACACTACGAGAGCTGGACTGTAAAGAAGGTGGGGTGCCTAAGAACAGATGCCTTTGAACTGTGGTGCTGGACAAGACTCCTGAGAGTCCCTTGGACTGCAGAGGATAAAACCAGTCAATCTTAATGGAAATCAACTTTGAATACTCATTGGCAGGACTGATGCTGAAGCTGAAACTCCAGGATTTTGGTCATCTGATGCCAACAGTTGACTCATTGGGAAAGTTCCTGATGCTGGGAAACATTGAGGGCAGAAAGAGAAGAGGATGTCAGAGGATGAGATGGCTGGATGGCATCACCAATGCAGTGGACATGAATTTGGGCAACTTTGGGAGATGGTGAGGGACAGAGAAGCCTGGCATGCTGTGGTCTATGGGGTCACATGGAGTCGGACACGACTGGGCAGCTGAACAACAAGAAGAAGATACATGTAGATGAATGGTTGAGTCCCTTTGCTGTTCACCTGAAACTATCACATTGTTAATCAGCCATACTCCAATACAAAACAAAAAGTTTAAAAAATGGAAATATTTGACTATTCTAAATGGAAAGATAGGCCTATAGGTTTTTGTTTTTTTTTTTTAATTTGGGAAACAGACCTAAATGATATGTGACTCTTTTGATATCCCTAATATAAATATTTTTATCCATAAAACTATTTGAGGTTTTGAAAATGTTTGTTGAATTTCGTGTAAAAAAAATCAACGAAGTCAGCCTTTAATAGTGAACTGAGATGTTCTATGCATTGTTTAACTCATAGTAATGTGTAAACAAAAAAGTAATGACAATTATGTAACCTAAGCATTTGTTTTTCTATTATCTGTTTTATAATCTGCTTATGTTCAACATAGCTCATTGGAAATGTTTAATGTGAAACTGTTTCCCCAGAATTCTGTTTAAGAATTAGAAAAAATGTATGCCACCAAACACTTCACATATAATTATCTGCTCTAATCATTACAACCATGAGGATTGGTTATTAATATTTCTAATTACAGAAGAAGAGTCAAATCTGAAGTTTAGAGAAGTTAGGCGATTTGTGCAAGGTCATGTAGCTAGTAGGTAGCAATCTTAGGATTCACATCAGGCTGTCTGACTCCAGAGCTGTTACTCGTTGCTTACTTGGTTTATTATTCTCACTTGAGGTTGTGTAAATTTCAGGGAAAATAAGCTTCCTTTTCATTTTCAAAGATATTTCTTTATGCCTTTTTTCTGATTGTTATGTGATATAAGTAGCATTAATTGTTTTTCCCTTGGGACTTCCCCAATGGCTTAGCAGGTAGAGAATCTGCGTGCAATGCAGGAGACACAGGAGGCACAGGTTCAATCCCTGGGTCAGGAAGATCCCCTGGAGGAGGGCATGGCAACCCACTCCAGTATTCTTGCCTGGAGAATTCCATGGACAGAGGAGCCTGGCAGGCTACAGTCCATAGGGTTGCAAGGAGTTGGACATGACTAAAGTGACTTAGCACTTACTAAGGATATATTGGCTTAACAATACTCAGATGTGTTTATCATCAATAACATCTTACTGAATACTTTTTAAGCAGGAAATGTTGGTGTAAAAATATTCTCTTAGCTTATATAGACATTTATATATTGGAAATTGAGAATAAATTTTTTTCTTGGTTTTTAAAGGAAAAAGTCACCTCGTTATGAAAATGTAAACATCAAGAAAGATCAACAGCAAAATAGTTGCTCAAATCTCCGACGACTTTATGAAGTAAAAATATTGAAGGAGGAAAAAGAGGTACGTTAAAAATTAACCATTTCATCCGCTTTCTAGATTTTAAGATAATTGAATCTTAAAACAAAGTTAGAATACTCTTAGATGTACTGTACCTGGTAGGTAGTTGTCATTCAGTGAATTTTGTGGAAGGAACTGCTGCTGCTGCTGCTAAGTCACTTCAGTCGTGTCCGACTCTGTGTGACCCCATAGATGGCAGCCCACCAGGCCCCGCCATCCCTGGGATTCTCCAGGCAAGAACACTGGAGTGGGTTGCCATTTCCTTCTCCAGTGCATGAAAGTGAAAAGTGAAAGTGAAGGCGCTCAGTCGTGTCTGACTCCCAGCGACCCCATGGACTGCAGCCTGCCAGGCTCCTCTGTCCATGTGGAAGGAACTAAGGAACTGTATTTAAAATTTCCTTCAGGTGATCACTATTTCTGCTTGAGCACCTCTTGTGATTAAAAAACTCCATACCCGTGAGGTTTCTTGTTCCAGTAGTAGACTGCTCTGTTTCCTACAATTTCCTTCCTAAACTGACTTAAATTTACCTGCTTGCTGTCTTCTTAATTCTCCCTTTTCCTATGACTTCTTTTGAATCTGCCTTTAAATCTTTGCTCGTAAGGATAAATGTTCTAAATACCTTTGATTATTCTCAGTATTTAACTTCAAGATAACTTATCTTCCTTTGAGGTTATCTAGGGATCTTCAGTTTTTGACTTTTTCTCTCTTTAAAATAGGAGATTGAGAACTAAGAATAATATTCTTGGTACAGTCTGAATAGTACATAGTTTTAATTTTCATTGTTCTAGGTAGATTATATTTATTAATATAAAACTCTAAATGCCATTAATTTTTTTTTTTTGTAGCTATGCTTCAGTTTAATCATTTGGAACTTGTAGTGATAAAAACCTTGGATTTTTTGTAGTCACAGAAACCTTGGATTTTTTTAAAGTTTATATTTAAACTTAAAAACTTGAAGGTTTTAGGATAAACATTTCAAAATGGATCCATTTAGAATAAGGATAAATGATTCTCAATTGAGAAATCAGTGAGTATTTCAATAAGAATTTTCTCTGCACTTGATTTACTTGGTTTTCCCCTGAATATTGATCAGCAGTGAAAAATATTGCTTATAGAGTTATTAGAAAAAGATACATTAACAGGGAAATATAATGCAGTTGTTTTCATAGAATAATAATTATAAATCTCAAACAAGATAAAAAAAAGTGTTAATTTAGAATCATGAGAGAGATTGGTCTGCTATATTGTAATGTGTTTGTCTGGTTTTAGTATTAAGGTAATACTGACCTCATACAATGAGTTAAGAAGTATTCCTTCTACTTGTGTCCTCTGAAAGAGACTGTAGAGAATTGGTATGATTTTTCCCCCTAAATGTTTGGTAGAATTTACCAGTGAACCCATCTGGGTCTGGTACTTTTAGTTTTGGAAGGCTGTCTTGATTTCTTTAATAGATTTAGACCTATTCAGATTATCTGTTTCTTCTTATGAGAATTTGGCAGTTGAACCTTTTAAGGAAGTGGTTTGTTTCATCTTTATGGGCATAGAGTTGTTCATAACACTCCTTTATTCTTCTAATGTATATGGGGTCTATACTTATGTCTCCCCCTTCATTTCTAATATTAGTGATTTATGTCTTCTTTCATTTTTCTTAGTTTGCCAGGTGAGAGGTTTATACATTTTCATTGATTTTTTTCTCTAATTCTTAATTATAATTAATTCTTAATTTCTTTTCTTGGGTATTATTTTGGTATTTAATATTTTACTTGGGTATTTAATATTTTATTTTGTATTTGCTCTTTTAAAATTTTTTCCTAAGGTGGTAACTTAGTTGCTCATATGTGTTTTCAGTGGTATAAATCTCCCTGAAAGAGCTGTTTATCCTGTATCTCACAACTTTTGATTGTTTCTGTATTCATTTTCATTTAGTTCAAAATATTTTAAAATTTCTCTTGAGATTTCTCCTTTGACCCATGTGTTATTCAGAATTGTGATGCTTAATCTCCATGTATTTTGTGAGTCTCCATTGATCTTTCTGTTTTTGGTTTCTAACTTAGTTCTACATGGTCTGGGAGCAGATGTCGTATGATTTCTAGTCTGTTAAATTTGTGAAAGTGTGTTTATGACTCAAAACGTGGTCTATATTGGTAAATGTTCTGTGTGAGCTTGAGAAGAATGTATTCTGCTGTTGTTGGATGAAGTAGCATGTAGGTGTCAACTACATCTAGTTGACTGATGGTGTTACTGAGTTCAAGCATGTCCTTATGGATTTTATGCCCACTGGTCTGTCCACTTCTGAGAGAGGGTGCAGTCTCCAACTGTGGTAGGGAATTCATTTATTTCTCCTTGCAATTCTATCAGTTTTTGCCTCATTTAGTTGATGCTCTGTTGTTAGGTGCCTACACCTTAATGATCATTACGTCTTTTTAGAGAACTGACCCCTTTACCATTATGTAATGACCTTCTTTATCCCTGATAATTATCTTTGCTTTGAAGTATACTCTTTCTGAATAAAGAGCTTTCTCTGGTGGCTCAGATGGTAATGAATCTGCCTGCAGTGCACGTAGACCTGGGTTTGATCCCTAGGTTGGGAAGATCCCCCAGAGAAGAAAATGGCTACCCACACCAGTATTCTTGAATGGAAAATTCCATGGACAGAGGAGCCTGGTGGGCTACGGTCCATGGGGTCGCAAAGAGTTGGACACAACTGAACAACTAACACTTTCACTCTTGCTTTCTTTTGATTAGTATTTTGTATTAGTAGTATTGTGGTATATTGTCCTTTATCCATTTACTTTACATTTATATGCCTTTATATTTAAAGTGGGATTTTTGTAGACAAGGCTTACTATACAAGTATAGTGATATCTTTGATCCACTCTGAAAATCTGGCTTTTAATTAGTGCATTTAGATAGTTGACATGAATGATTATTGATATAGTTGAATTAGTATACACTTCTGTTTTCTGTTCGCCCTTATTCTTTTTTTTTTTTTTTTTTTTTTGCCTATGTTGCACAGCTTGTAAGATCTCAGGAACCTAGGCCATGGTTGTGAAAACCCAGAATCCTACCCACTAGGCCATCAAGGAGCTCCCACTTTATTGATATTTTTGTTGTACATTTTTTTCCCCTGCCTTTTGTGGCTTTAATTGAGTATTTTGTATGATTCCTTTTCTGTCCTTTCTTAGAATATAGCTTTACTTCATTTTTGACTTTTTAAGTGTTAGTTCTAGTTTATAACTAATTCTAGTCAACTTTTATTTATTTATTTTTTAAAATTTTATTTTATTTTTAAACTTTACAATATTGTATTAGTTTTGCCAAACATCGAAATGAATCCACCACAGGTATACCCGTGCTCCCCATCCTGAACCCTCTTCCCTCCTCCCTCCTCATACCCTCCCTCTGGGTCGTCCCAGTGCACCAGCCCCAAGCATCCAGTATCGTGCATCGAACCTGGACTGGCGACTCATTTCATACATGATATTATACATGTTTCAATGCCATTCTCCCAAATCTCCCCACCCTCTCCCTCTCCCTCTCCCACAGAGTCCATAAGACTGCTCTATACATCAGTGTCTCTTCTGCTGTCTCGTACACGCTAGTCAACTTTTAAATAATACTGCACTTCATCATGGGTAGTGTGAGTACCTTATAATTGAAAAAAAAAATTCTGGTTTTTCCTTTCCATTGCTTGCATCATTGTTGTCATACATTTCACTTATATTTAAGCATACAGAAACATATGCATATGTGTGTGTGTATATATATATACACATACATACTTGAATACAGTGTTGCTATTATTTTGAGCAAAATAATTATTTGAGAAAAATAATAATGGCTCTGTTAGACCCATAAAGAATAATAAAAATAAAACTTTTTGTTTTACCTTTACTTACACATGCTTCAATTCTCTTCCTTTATGCAGATTCAGATTTTGGACCTGTATTACTTTCCTTCTTTTTAAGAAACATAGCATTTCTTGTATGGCAAGTCTACTAGCAACAAATTTCATCAATTTTTGTTTGTCTAAGAAAGTATTTCTCTTTCACTTTTAAAGGATAATTTCATAGGGTGTAGAATTCTAGATTTTTTTTTTCTTTCAACACTTTATTTCACCCTACTCTCTTCTTGCTTGCAAAGTTTCTTTGGAGAAGTCAAGTGTAATTTTTGTTCCCCTTTATGTAAGGTGTTTTTTCCCTCTGGCTTCTTCCAGGATTTTTTCTTTATCTAATTCTGTATTTTGAAGACAAAATGCCTAGGTATAGTTTTTTCAACAGTTATCCTTGTTTCGGGGACATTGGTGTTCTCTGAGCTTTCTAGATCTGTGGTTTGATGTCCAACATTAATTTTGGGGAAATTCTTGGTCATTACTTTTTCACATATTTCTTATGTTCCTTTTTCTCTTTCTTCTTCTTCTTCTAGTATTACCAGTTGTTATTGTTGTTTTGTCACTAAGACATGTCTGACTCTTTTGCAATCCCATGGACTGTAGCCCACCAGGCTCCTCTGTCCATGGAATTCTCCAGGCAAGGTTACTGGAGTGGGTTGCCATTTCCTTCTCCAGTGGGATCTTCCTGACACAGGAATCTAACCCACGTCTCCTGTTTGGCAGATGGAGTCTTTACCACTGAGTCACCTGGAAAGCTCAGTACTACCATTACACATATATAAAACCTTTGGAGGTGTCTCCCAGTGTTTGGATAGTCTGTTTTGATTTTTTTTTCCAGTTTTTGTTCTCTTTGCTACTTAGTTTTGGAGGTTTCTATTGATATATCCTCAAGGCTAGAGATTGTTTTTTCAGGTTTCTCCAGTTTACTGATAAACCTACAAAGGCATTTTTCACTTGTATTCTTGTTTCTGGTCTCTGACATTTATTTTAAAATTTTTCTTTTTCTTTTAGGATTTTATCTCCCTTCTTCCATTGCTTATCTATTCTTATATTCTGTCATTTTTTTCCTGTAATGGATAAATTAGCTTATTAATCATACATATTTTAAATTCCCAATCTGATTGATTCCACCATCTCTGCTGTGCCCGGTTCCCAGTTGTGTTGCTTACTACCTCTTCTAAAGGAGTTTTTGTTTTCTAATATTTGGTGTCATTTTTTCTCGATAACTGGATGTATTAGTTAGCTTGGGTTGCTATAGAAGAATGCCATAGACGCGTGTCTTATAGGCAACAGAAATGTATTTCTTATAGTTCCGTGAGGCTGAGAAGTCTAAGATGAAGGTGCCAGCAAATTCATTGCTATTGAGGGTCTGTGTCCTACTCATAGACATCTTTTTGTTGTGTTTTTGCATAGTGGCAGGAGCAAGGGAACTGTCTGGGATTTTTTTTTTTTTAATAAAGGCACTAATTTCATTCATGAGAGCTCTACCCTCATGAGTGAATCACTTCCCAGAGGCACTGCCTTCAAATACCATCACATTGGGAGAGTAGGTTTAAATGTGTATCTTTCAGGGACAAAAGCATTAAATCTCTAGCACTTGACATGATTTATCAGGTAAAGAAACTGATGAAAATATGCCTTTCGTAATGTAGTCTGGGGAAGGAGGAGTGTTCTACAATCCTATGACTAGGTCTTAGTCTTTTAGTGAGCCCGTGTCTCTGGACTGTGAACTTCACAAATATTTCTCAGTGTTTTTCTCTCTCCTTAGCTGGAATAGAATGGCTAGTGGGGCCTGGAGTTGGGTAATTTCTTTATTTTGTGTGGAAAGCAAGACTGGATTTTTTTTTTTTCTTGTACCAAGTTTACTAGATGTGAATAATAATGCAGCAGTTTAGACTGTGGTTAATGATATTCTCCTGAGAGCAGGCTTTGTTGAGATAAACAGAGTGTTCTGGTATATTTCAAAATGATTCCTTTCCCTCTGTCTCTGCCAGAAACTTAAGGGGATTTTACTCCAGTATTTACTGTGAGAATCTAAGTTGAGCTCCTGGAGTAGATGAAAATTGTGGGGTCCTCCTCTATGACTGAGACCCTGGAGTTTTTAACTTTCTGACTTGTCTGCATGGAGCCTCCAGCAATACATCAAATATAGTTCAGATTTTCCTGCCTTGGCAGTGGTTCCCACAGTGGTTTCTACATGTAAGTTTCTGCTCTGGTAAGCTGGGACTTCTTGCGTTGGCTTGTCTGTCTCTCCAGTCTAGGGGGCAGCCATTTTGCCCTGGGTTCTCTGCTCTCTCATGGATTCAAGAAGAGTTTGATTTTTCATGCTGTTCAGGTTTTTACTTGTTGTCAGGGAAGAGTATCAACATTAAAGTTTCTTACATGTGGGACTGGAGACTGGAAGTCAGGAAACAAGTTTTTTAAACATAAAATATTTTCTGGCAATGATATCAGCAAGATGGTGAACTAGGAGTCCCAACATTCTTTATTCCCCATAAAATAGTAACACTCGATAAACAACTATATCCTGATGAAAATAGCTCTGGGAAAGCTCTGCGATGAAGACGCCACGGAGGCCTCAAGGAGCTTCAGACCTAAGGATGGTCACGTAGAAAATTGTAGAAGGCATTTTGCTTGCATGACCTCATCCCTCAGTTCATAGCTAAGTTATGAAAGACATATAGAATACTTTATCTAAAGTAAAAGTTCAATTATTAAGACAAAAGAAGAAGAAAATCACATGAGAAAGGTGATTTTCCCCATGCATTTTTGTCTCTGTGCCTAGAAAAAGATCCCCCGGGAAAGGGAGTGGGCGCTCTCTTGGAGCTGGTCTGGTTTAGGCACACCCCTGCTGCAGTGCTGCTGCCAGTGTCTGAGATGAGGCTGCACAGAGAGCCAGGGCCTTGGCTGTGCGTGGTGGGCGGCGGATCCAGCCCCGAGTGGTGAGTAGCTGAGGCTGTGGCAGGTCCTTCTCCAAGGGAGGCCTGGTAACATGAAATAGAGGCAGTTCCATCAGCTGGCTTCTACTAACTTTGTGTTTTGTTCTTGTTTCTCTTGGTATTGTTTATTTGAGATTTTTCTTGTTTCTAAGCTTGTATCACTGTAAGCGTCCCTGTTAGACCTGCTTTGGCTGCATCCCATAGGTTTTGGATTGTCGTTATTTTCATTTTCATTTGTCTCTGCTGCTGATGCTGCTGCTAAGTTGCTTCAGTTGTGTCCAACTCTGTGCGACCCCATAGACAGCAGCCCACTAGGCTCCCCCGTCCCTGGGATTCTCCCCAAGAACACTGGAGTGGGTTGCCATTTCTTTCTCCTAGGTATTTTAAGAAATTTCCTCTTTAATCTCTTCAGCGATCCATTGGTAACTCATAACATACTGTTTGTGCCCTTTACAGTTTTTTTCTTATGCTGCTGCTAAGTCGCTTCAGTCGTGTCTGACTGTGTGCGACCCCATAGACGGCAGCCCACCAGGCTCCCCCGTCCCTGGGATTCTCCAGGCAAGAACACTGGAGTGGGTTGCCATTTCCTTCTCCAATGCATGAAAGTGAAAAGTGAAAGTGAAGTCGCTCAGTCGTGTCCAACTCTTAGCGACCCCATGGACTGCAGCCCACCAGGCTCCTCCGTCCATGGGATTTTCCAAGCAAGAGTACTGGAGTGGGGTGCCATATAGTTGATTTCTAATCTCATGGTGTTGTGGTCACAAAAGATGCCTGATTTGATTTCAGTTTTCTTAAATTTACCAAGGCTTGCTTTGTGGCTGACATTACTGCTTTAAATATTTTCTCTTTATCTTTAATTTTTGCCATTTTAATTGCAATCTGCCTTGGCCTGTTCCTCTTTGAGTTAATCCTGTGTGGGACTCTTGGTGCTTCCTGGACTTTGATGTCTGTTTTCTTTCCCAGGTTAGGGAAGTTTTCATGTCTTCAGTAGTTTCTCAGGCCCTTTCTCTCTCTCTCATTCTTCTAGGACCCCTATAATGCAAATATTAATGTGTTTGATGTTGTCCCAGAGGTCTTTTAAACCACCCTCATTTCTTTTCATTCTTTTTTTCTTTCTCCTTTTCAGTGGCAGTGATTTCTATTATTCTGTCTGATCCATTTCTCTGTATCATTTAGTCTCCTCTTAATTCCTTTTAGTGTATTTTTCATTTCAGTTATTGTGTTCTTCATCTCTGATTGTTCTTATATTTTCCAACTCTTTGTTAAACACTGTGTACCTATTTTCTCAAATTCTTTGGTCATCTCTGCAATCATTACTCTGTAGTCTTTCTTGGTAGATTGCCTGTTTCCACTTTACTTAGTTCTTCTGGAATTTTATCTTGTTCCTTTCCCTGGAACATATTCATCATTGCCTCATTTTGTCTAGGTTGCAATTTTATTTTTATGTATTAGTTTTTCAATTTTATTTCTATGTATTTTTATGTACATTAGTTATGTTTCTCAACCTTGTAGAAGTGACCTTCTGTAGGGGATGTCTTATGTGTCTTAGCAGCGCAGTCTCCTCTTATCACCCAAGCTATATGCTGGAGGGGTTCCTCATATGAGGGTTGGTGTGTCCTTATTTGTAAGTGTTTGGGTAGGCTTTGCTGGCCCCTCGTCCAGTGGGTTGCCACGCCCCACCTTGTGTGGGAGCTACTGGCTGTTGTTTAGTGGAGTCTGGTCACCAGGTGGTTAGATTCAGGACCCTAGGGGACCCTGGGGCTAGTACTGCCTCAGTGGTGGGCAGTGTAGGGTTCTGAAGATTCTGGGACTGTTGCCTGCCCACTGGTGGGTGATGCCCGTTCCTGGGGTTAGTGCCAGACTCTTGGCAGGCAGAAGTGTTCCTGGAGTCTGGCGGTAGGGCCCAGGGATCTCAGAGCTTGTTTCAGACTATTTGTGTGTTTGTGGGGGTTTCTTCACACAGTTGGGTGTGGGATCTGGACAGAATGCCTGGTGGGCTGCAGTCCATGGGGCCGCTAAGAGTCAGACACGACTGAACGACTTCACTTTCACTTTTCACTTTCATGCATTGGAGAAGGAAATGTCAACCCACTCCAGTGTTCTTGCCTGGAGAACCCCAGGGACAGAGGGCTTCTGTCTATGGGGTCACACAGAGTCGGACACGACTGACACGACTTAGCAGCAGCAGCAGCAGCTCCAGGGGAGGCTCTCCAGGACTAGCAGGAAGCTCTGGCTCAGGCACTTACAGAATTACTGCTTTTTCCCTGGAGTCCACCTTGTCTCGTGGTTCCTTCTTTATGACATTAGTTGTGGAAGATCTTTCCAGGCTTTTTCCTCGATGGTTATTCTGTAGATAGTTGTGATTTTGGTGTTCTCATGAGAGGAGGTAAGCTCAAGATTTTTGTACTCCACTGTCTTGCCCCAACCTCAAAATTTACTTCTTTTTAATTTAGAGGTTTGCTTTGTTGGAAAAAATAGCTTTATTCAGATATAATTCATGTGTAATATAATTATTTAAAGTATATAATTTCATGGTTTAGTATGTTCTTAGAGTTGTACAACTCACCACAATCAATCCTAGAATATTTTAATTCACCCTAATCATTTCCACCCCCCTCCAATCCTCTTAGCTCTAGACAATCAATAATTTATTTTCTGGCTCTGTAGATTTGTTTCTCTGAACATTTTATACGTATGGAATCATACACATTTGTCCTTTATTGACTTCTTTCATTTGGCATAGTGTTCTCTAGGATGTAGCATGTATCAATGTTTTATTTCTTTTCATGGCTGAATAATATTACATTGTATGGAAATACCACATTTTGTTTATCCATTTATTAGTATACACACATTTGAGTCATAATCACTTTTTGGTTAAGAAGAAAAGTAGTAAGTATAGCAATATGTTAAGTGAAAGCATAAGAATAAAGCCATGAACATTTGTGTATGAGTCTTGTATGGACATATATTTTCAATTCTTTTGGATAGGTGTAGAATTGCTGTGTAATACTGTAATTATAACTTTTTGTGGTACAAACAGGTGCACTATTTTATATTGTGACCACTAAAATATGAAGGTTCTAATTTCTTTCCACCATTGCAGCACTTGCTATAGTTTTTCTGTTTGATTATGGCCATCCTAGTGGGTGTGAAGTGATATATTTTTGCATTTTTGATTTACATTTCCTAAACATTAATAGTGATGGACAGGGAGGCCTGGTGTGCTGCGATTCATAGGGTCGCAAAGAGTTGGACACGACTGAGCGACTGAACTGACTAAAACATTAATGATATTGAGTATCTTTTCATACACTTATTGGTCACTTGTATATCTTCCTTAGAGAAATGTCTAATTAGACTTTTCCCATTTAAAATTTTTATTTTCTTTTTGTTACTGACTTTTAGGAGTTCTGTTAATTTGATTTGTTTTTCTCTCAATTTATGATTAATTTGAATAACATATACAAGAAATAATTTATTTCTTGTATATGAAATCTTTTTTAAAAATGTATTTATCTTATGTCCCCAGTTAAACCATTATTCTTAGAGAACAGGGATCTTTCATTGCACTTTCTTTTTTTTTGTATTCCTATAGTTAGTGGAGTAAGATACATAATGTTTTTTGAATGAATGATTACAAATTTGAAAAATGTGCAGTTTTATTTTATTTTTTAACTTTACAATATTGTATTGGTTTTGCCATATATCAACATGAATCTGCCACAGGTATACACGTGTTCCCCATCCTGAACCCTCCTCCCTCCTCCCTCCCCGTACCTGCAGTTTTATTTTAAAATATGAATTTAGAGAAAGAATTCTAAGGTTTTCTTTTGCTTCCCATTTATAATATTGCCTTAGATGGATAAATTTTAAAGCAATAAAATAATTAGGCAAGTAAATGCTCTAATGTCCTTGGATGTAAATATTTTCTGATGGTACAGCAAAATACAATATATAATAATATGAATTGTTGTTGTTTGGTCGCTAAGTCATGTCAGACTCTTTTGTGACCCCATAGACTGTAGCCCTCCTCTGTCCATGGGATTTCCCAGGTAAGAATACTAGAGTGGGTTGCCATTTCCTTCTGCAAGGGATCTTCTTGACCCAGTGATCGAACCCCCATCTCCTGCATTGGTAGGGGGATTCTTTACCACTAAGCCACCTGGGAAACCCAATAATATGAATATAAACATGAATATTCATAACTCAAATATAAATATGATAATATGAATGATTGTGATTTTTGTTTATTATATCCTTGGAATCTATTTAATTCGGTTGTATGCACAATATTATTACAATATATCTTTTGAATTTATTCTGGCATTTGACTCTACTGATAAATTCTGTTAAGAAATACAAATATATCTCTAATGGTTTTGTAATTCTGTGAATACCCTAAAAACACCCGAGTTGTACATTTTACTGGATAAATTATATAAGATATAATGTACAAAATTATATCTCAGTATGCTGGGAGGGATTGGGGGCAGGAGGAGAAGGGGACGACAGAGGATGAGATGGCTGGATGGCATCACTGACTCGATGGATTTGAGTCTGGGTGAACTCTGGGAGTTGGTGATGGACAGGGAGGCCTGGCATGCTGCGATTCATGGGGTTGCGAAGAGTCGGACACGACTGAGCGACTGAACTGAACTGAACTGATAGCTGATATATACATGAGAAAAGAAAAGAAATCCAAATATTAACTTTTATTCAACCTGAATGTTTTCCACAGGAATATGTCTTGCCTTTGGCAATGAAAATTCTTGTTAGTATTATCTTTAATATTAACGAAGTCTTTAATATACATAAATACTTAAGTTATTTCTATTGAGATTCTTTGACTTGGTAATAAAAGACTTAAGAAATTACTGTAAATAGCTCCTGACCAGTTAAAAATCTGAGTAAAATTTCACTGAAATGAAGTCACTCAGTCATGTCTGACTCTTTGCAACACCATGGACTATAGCCTACTAGGCTCCTCTGTCCATGGGATTTTCCAGGCAAGAATACTGGAATGGGTTGCCATTTCTTTTTTCAAAATTTCACTAGGTGGCGCCAATAGTTTGAGTCTTTATTGACAGAAAACCTTGTTTATTTGTTAATTTCCCATATTCCTTAAAATAAATGGTTAAAAATTATGTGGTATGAAAATTTGCCTTGTAGTTACCCTGAGCAAACCTAAATTGGAAGTTTTATTTGTTTGGAAGTTCTGCCAGATAGAAATAACTTGGAACCATATATTTAAAAATGTTATTTAAATTCTAGTTGCAGACTGAGTTATAGATTTTTCATTTCTTTTATCTATCAATATATAAATTTATGAAAACTGTTAGAATTTTAAAGTTATTTTAAAGTTGTAATTAATAAACTTGGTTTTCCTATAGATTAGAATATACCTAAAAATAATGTACTTGTCTGAAGTAAATATTAGGTAGAAACATCTACCTAAGATATTAGATAGAAATCTTCCAGTAGAAAGTTGTAGTTTGAAATAAGTAAAAATATGCTAAAAAGATTAATAACGACATAAGCGGCAGAAATAATATGTAGCCTTTGGTGACTACTTTTGAAGTCCGTCATTACAATAATTCTAATGATTTTCTTTTAGGGTGAATGGTTCCATATTTCTGACCCAAAATTTCACCTTTTCATTTTTCTTTGCTAGCCTTTAATATTTATTAAACTACCTGATTAGTGGGCATTATAACAGATACTTGGTAATTTATTGCAGCTAGCAGTATGTAGTGGTTATCTTGAAAGAAATGAACTTTGAGGATAAACATTTAGGAAGATTTGCAGAAAATTATTTTCTCCCCAAACACAAATTAATTGTTTGAATTATGGTTGCTGTATCTAGAAATCTGAGTGATCACTTTTCTTATTTTTTAAGATATCTTTTCCAAGTTTTAAGTTATGGATTTCAAAGAGAAAAAAAAAGATGTCAAGAAAGGTTGGAGGAAAAGAGAATCATTAAAATATGAACTGAGAAAATTGTGTGAGAAAAGCAGTGAAGTTGAAGTTGGAAACATTTTTTTAAAAATTTCTTAAACAGTAATTCAGAATCTTTTAAAAGAGCATCTTTCTTCAAGTGTAATTGTATAATAGTTTGTACTATCATTAGTGAGTATATATATCATTCAGTATATATCATTATATACTGAAGTCATATTTGTGGTAAAAATGTAAGAACTATGTAAAATAAATAAAGCATTCTTAGATTTATTTGTATTTTAGTGGTAAAGAGTTCAGGTTTTAGAAACACACTGCAATTTCTTGCTCCATTACAACTAGTTGTGTGAACTTGGGCAACTGACTTTGCCATTCTAAGACTATATACTTTTCCTTCTAAATCTCTAAAGTATGAATAATAATATATATAAAGATGTCATTGTGAAAATTCAGTGAAATGTGATCACTCACACACACACTGCTTAATACAGTGTTTGGCATTTGATCGGAGAAGGCAATGGCACCCCACTCCAGTACTCTTGCCTGGAAAATCCCATGGACAGAGAAGGCTGGTAGGCTGCAGTCCATGGGGTCGCTAAGAGTCGGACACGACTGAGTGACTTCACTTTTTTTTTTGGCATTTGATAATACCATGCTGTGGCTAGAAAGATGATGAATATTACGAAGTTTTCTGAATCAAAGGACTTACACATTGATGGATGATACAAATATATAAAGAATTATAAAATTATATCCAAATAAGGTACAGTGAGGCTTCAGAAGAGAAAGTCGTTGATTCTGCTTGGGGAATGACACAAGTCAGGAAAGAATTCTAAAATGTGTTTGTGTTTTGAGTAATGAGTAGGTGTTTGTCAAATGGAGTAGAACATTATACGTAAAGAGGATGTGCAAAGCCATGAAGTTTCAAGCAAAGCAGTTTTTATCTGGGTGATAATGAACTAGTATATTTTAAATGGAAGATTCATGAACAGTTTTGTAATTTCAGGAAAATAGGACAGTAAGCTGTGAATCAAATGGATGGAATGTGGGGAAAGGGAGGACAGGAGAAGTCATGATGATATGTAGTGATTCACATAGTGGATGGCTGTGTTGAGATAGTGAAATGAGAGGGTAGTGATATATACCTGGCTGTTAGCATTGATTTTTATCTGGTGGTTAATTTGATATGGGAAGATGACTGGCAAAGTTGAGGATGACATAGATTTCTCATTTAAAATGCTGGATAAATGGCGTTGTACAGAGAGAAAATATAGAAAGAAAGCTTACTACACTGTGTGTGTGTGTGTGTGTGTGTGGATCACATTCTTTTATGCATCTATTTGTTATATAGGTAGAAATGTTTTGAAGATAGTAGAAAATTTAGAAAAATTTGGACTGGAGATTTAGGAATTAGTCTTTGGGTTAGTTATATAATCCATAAAAGGTGAGGATTGATTGATAGCATTTAATGGATAAATGGAGGAAAAGGGATTTAAGAAAGGAACTAGGAGGATTAAAAATGGTAGGGACAAAATATGGAGGAGTGATCTCACAGGAGCCAGATGAGGATTGTATTTCAAGAAAGTAGCTGCCACCTGTCTTATATACTTTGGATAAGTTAACAAAGATAACTGAAAATGGTCCCCTGAACTTTGCAGAATTTTGAGATCAGTGGTTGCTTTAGTAAAGCATTTCTGATGGACTAAGTTGAAGATAGCAGGCTGGTGGTGGATTGAAGAATGGATCGATGGGAAAAAATAGGATCCTATGAATGTGTCTAAAATGAAAGGCAGAGATAAGCTTTTATTCAGTTTTTTTTGGTTCCCTAAAGGAAAGACACTATAATTATCTGCATATGCTATTTACTTTTTGTTAATTTAGGTTTATTGCCAAGATAAAAGCTAGGTTAATGATTTTAAATAACCTGATAATAATTAGGTTATTAATATTTTAATTCAAGAAGCATTTATAGAAGTGAGTATTGTATGCTTAGCATTACACTAGCTGCCTTAGGACTTTGGCAGGTTAAGAAAAAAGAAGTTTATTTTTTATTTGCCTTTGGAGACACAAGTTATGTAGAAGAAACTATTAGAGAAAAATGTATGGTATTCCCTCTAACATTTGCTGAATGAATGAATGACATTAATCTATGAAGGCTGAAAACAGGGTGTGTGTGAAATACGGAGATATACAGAGTGGTGTTGTGTAGTCACTAAGTCATGTCTGACTCTTTTGTGACCCCATGGACTGTAGCCTACCAGGCTCCTCTGTCCATGGGATTTTCCAAGCAAGAATACTCGAGTTGGGTGCCATTTCCTTCTCCAGGGATATAGAGAGTGAGATGGGCCTTAATACTTCTTATCTTGATATGCAAAACTGTTACAATCTGACCCTTTACTACTCCAACTGCACATATCATAATTCTTCTACATGCATTCAGGACTTTAGTCATATTGAACTGTCCCCTCAGCCCCTACCTCTCTCCCTCTGCATAAGCTAGTCTTTTCCCTGCAGTGCTCCCTTTCTCTTCATGCAGCTGACTCCCAGTCATCAGTGAGATTCTTCTCCTAGTTATCTATGCATACCTCAATCATGGCATTTATCATACTATATTATAATTGTCTGTTTCTGCCAAACCATGCCATTCTTGAGGGATTACATCTTATTGAATTTAAATCCCTAACGTATTGTAGATTAAAAGAATTATTGAATGAAGGAAAAAATCACGTTAAACTGTCTCTTAAAGCAAATACTGGAGAACAGATCGATGGAGAGTAAGCAGATGAGGACATTTTGAGTAGAAATAGAAAACATAACATTTGTTTAGCTGGCAGACTAGTCTAAGTGAGATTGTTTTAGTGAGTACTGAGAGAGCTCTAAAGATGGAAATAATGGAGGGCTTTAATGCAAGCTGGAAATGTCCAGATTCCACAGAAATTATAATAGTCATTCTTCAGCAGGAAAATGTAGAAAAGTTTTCAGGTTGTTTATTCTGATAGTTGTATATTTTACAGACTCCCCTTTTCAAATCTAATCTGTTCCTAAAAACATATTGGATAGCAAATACTTGGGTAGCAGGAACATGTGTTTTGTTTTTTTTTTTTTGAGTGCCTTCTGGTTTTTATTTGTTTCCAGTTGAATTTGGAAATTTAAAGTGAATTAGAAAGGTTGATGTTTTGTTATTTTATGTGACAAAAAATAATACAACCAACCCTGCAAAATTGTACATCAATTTCCCAAGACACTCTTAAACGGCTACATAACAGTCACACAAGAATTTCAGCAAAGTATTTAAAACACCAGTCACCTAATTAAGGAAAAAATGCATTTATTGAGGACATTGATATGTAGACAATAATACTGTTCTGTATCAAATATTACTTTTTAAGTTGCAAAAGCCTATTCTGTATTAGTGAATAAATAGTATAATAGTATGTTATAGGTACTAAAAGTATCTAAATTTTCTGGATTGATTGTATCCTTAGCCACCTGGCAAAAGCACAATCTGGGACCAGTGAAGTGCTAAGCTTGGGGAGCATGGGAAGGGTGGGAGGGAGTGGGAATGTGCTGAGTACAGTAAGGTGCTCTAAACCAAACAGTAGTGATCACATTAGCATAAGATAGGGATTGCATTGAATCTATGGATTGCTTTGGGTAGTATACTCATTTTCACTATCTTGATTCTTCCAATACATGAACACGGTATATTTCTCCATCTATTAGTGTCCTCTTTGATTTCTTTCACCAGTGTTTTATAGTTTTCTATATATAGGTCTTTAGTTTCTTTAGGTAGATATATTCCTAAGTATTTTATTCTTTTCGTTGCAATGGTGAATGGAATTGTTTCCTTAATTTCTCTTTCTGTTTTCTCATTATTAGTGTATAGGAATGCAAGGGATTTCTGTGTGTTGATTTTATATCCTGCAACTTTACTATATTCATTGATTAGCTCTAAAAATTTTCTGGTGGAGTCTTTAGGGTTTTCTATGTAGAGGATCATGTCATCTGCAAACAGTGAGAGTTTTACTTCTTCTTTTCCAATTTGGACTCCTTTTCTTTCTTTTTCTGCTCTGACTGCTGTGGCCAAAACTTCCAAAGCTATGTTGAATAGTAGTGGTGAAAGTGTGAACCCTTGTCTTGTTCCTGACTTTAGGGGGAAATGCTTTCAAAATGAAGTGAAGTAGATGATCTTTGTTGTGGACTGAGGTTTTTTGATTTGCTAAATCTTGTTATTCTTAGTATATTAAAAAAAATGGAGAGTTCTTTTTTGCATCAGTATTTTTTAAAATGTCTTTTCTGATTCTCCTTTCATTAAAGCCAAAAACACTAAAAAACTATAGTATGAACTTTGTGAATGTCCAATTTGGGTTTGAATTCTATTTTAATGTTTGTTAGCTGTAAAGCCTTGGGCAAATTGTTCAACTATTATGAGACTCTTTTATAAAATAGAGACTATCTCATAGTTTGTTTTAAGAGTTAATTTGAAACATGTAAAATATCATGTATGAAACGAGTTGCCAGTCCAGGTTCGATGCACGATACTGGATGCTTGGGGCTGGTGCACTGGGACGACCCAGAGGGATGGAATGGGGAGGGAGGAGGGAGGGGGGTTCAGGATGGGGAACACATGTATACCTGTGGCGAATTCATTTTGATATTTGGCAAAACTAATACAGTTATGTAAAGTTTAAAAATAAAATAAAAAAGAGTTAATTTGAACAGTGAAGGAGGTATGCTTAGTAGAGTACTTATTATAGTGATAAATACCTAGTACTCAAATATTATTTTTTTGTAAAAATAAAAACACAGCACATTTAAAGTCTAAGTACATGCAAAACTTTTCTTTTGGATTGTACCCTATTGATACATCTTCATTTAACTTTAGTAAAAGTAATATATTGGGTTTTTATAGTTAAAATTTTTTTTTCTCTATTCATCTGAGCCATTACCTACCCCTCCCCCAAATTATTTTGTCTTTATGCTGTAACAAAGTATTTATAAAAGGAACATGAGTTCTGTGATAACCATAGCAGTTTTGTTCATTGTTGTGTATATTCCCCAAGCTGGTGACAACCCAATGTTTATCAATATGTGAGTGGAAAAATAAATTGTGAATATTTATACAGCATAATAGTATTTAGCAATAGAAAGAGCTAACCATGGAATGACTTATTCACAAAACTTCATGGTGAATCTCAGAATTATCCTCCTGAGCAAAAGAAACCTGATACTAAAACAATACTATATGATTCTATTTGTATAAAACTCGAGAAAGGACAAATTAACTGAAAACAAATTAGGTCTTGCCTGTGTCCTGCAGTAGAAGAAATATCTGGAAGGTGGTACATGAAAACTTTTGCAGTGATAGAAATATTCTATACCTTGATTATGGTGATGGTTACAGAAGTTTTGGATCTTTTAAAACTCAAGAGTTTACATTGAAAATGGGTGTATTATATTGTTAGTAAATGATATTGTAGTGTAAATTATATGATTTATATAGTTCACTGGAATGTAAACTGTGAGAAGGCATAGATTTTTTTTGTTGTTGTTGTTGTTCATTGTGATGTATCCCTACTTCCTAGAATGGTCTTTTTGTGTATTTGATGAGTGAATTGATAAATCTGATAGACATTTAAATTCAATAAGCTATGAGCATTTCCTTTTCAGTATTTTTTCCTACAGTCTTTTTTCCACTTGTTAGTCTTGTCTGTTTTTCATATAATAATGTATTAGTTCATATTTTCCAAGAACTTCTATGAATAAAAGGATCCAACTCCACTAAAAATCTTCTTGACCTATTCAAAGTAAAGCGAAATTTTTATCAGTATATTTTTATCAATGATTTAGAAAGAAGAAATTAATGATATCCCTAAATACTTATGTAAGAGGAGTTCTTGTCACCAGGATTAAAATCCACAGAAGACTCACATTCTCTGATATGAGAACTTTGCAACCATGTATTTAGTCATGCTCCCAGAGCTTCCCTGGTAACTCAGACAGTAAAGAAGTCTTCCTGCAATGCAGGAGACCAGGCTTTGATCCCTGAGTCAGGAACATGCCCTGGAGAAGGGAATGGCAACCCACTCCAGTATTCTTGCCTGGAGAATTCCATGGACAGAGGAGCCTGGTGGGTTATAGTTCATGGAGTTGTAAAGAGTTAAACACAACTGAGTGACTAACACTTTAACTTTCTTAGAGCTAAGGGGACCTAGTAGAGGGCAACAGCCTTGAGAGCCAAGGCAAAGCTATAAATGTGGTCAAGGAAGCATCTAAAATGTAGATAAGGAAGACAGGGAAAATTCAAAGGTGTCAGATTATTAGGTCTAAAGAATGGGGTTAGATTATAGGTAGGAAAGAGAGGGAACAGCTCAGAATCTGGGAAGGTCAATATTAGGTTGGTAAAATAGTAAGAGATGGTTTAGGCAGAGAGAGCAGAACACAAATAGTGTGAACATGTTGATGCCCATATTTGTGCACATTTGGCTGTGTGTTTTAAAGATGAACATAATGTCTTAAAGGCTAGATTACATATTACTCCACTGAACTTGGACTTCACCTTCTTTTTTCAAAAGCACAAACTCACCAGCCTGTTTTCCAATGTTTCCAACTCTGTCATTTCACTTGTAATGGGCCTCCTTTGTTGATATCCCATTATACATGCTCTTATACCTGTATACACCTCTGTGTGTAAAATCTCTGAGCCATGATACATCCCATCCCCTTCAGTGAGTAATTGGAAGACACTTAAGATTTTCTGGGTCTCTCGGGAATGCAAATAATTCTAAATTTACAGAGTCAGCGATTTGTCTTGGAAAAATGTAGTTTGTAATTACTTCGATTTCTGTGCATCATTAGAGAATTGTCCTAGGAAAGTGAAAGGTTTCAGTTCTGTCCTGATATCATAGAAGCCAACTGAAAATTTCTGCAACCCTTCTCTCCCATTAATGGCTTTCTGCTGTCGGCCCCTAGAGTGTATACTTTTCTGGTCTGTAAATCCATCAAGTAATCTATTACCCTTAGTCAATTATGGTATTAATAAACCAGAATATCCGATTATAATTAAACTGGAATTCCATATACATCAGAATGGACCTTCATTCCTGGTGAACTCTTGTTGTGGGAACATTCTGTCACCACAGCCCCTGAAGCTCATGCCTTCATGATTGTGTACAGGGGGCTGTGGTGTCAGATATCAGGAGACATCTTGCAGATAATTGCAGAGTGAGAGCCACTGCAAGTTTAAGTGGGCCATTCAGAGCAGCTTTGAAGAGATGTTACAGATTGCTGTCAGATCTACTCTTTATTTTTTTTAATTTAATTTTATTTTTAAACTTTACATAATTGTATTAGTTTTGCCAAATATCAAAATGAATCCGCCACAGATATACATGTGTTCCCCATCCTGAACCCTCCTCCCTCCTCCCTCCCCATACCCTCCCTCTGGGTCGTCCCAGTGCACCAGCCCCAAGCATCCAGTATCGTGCATCGAACCTGGACTGGCAACTCGTTTCATACATGGTATTTTACATGTTTCAATGCCATTCTCCCAAATCTTCCCACCCTCTCCCTCTCCCACAGAGTCCATAAGACTGTTCTATACATCAGTGTCTCTTTTGCTGTCTCCTACACAGGGTTATTGTTACCATCTTTCTAAATTCCATATATATGTGTTAGTATACTGTATTGGTGTTTTTCTTTCTGGCTTACTTCACTCTGTATAATAGGCTCCAGTTTCATCCACCTCATTAGAACTGACTCAAATGTATTCTTTTTAATGGCTGAGTAATACTCCATTATGTATATGTACCATAGCTTTCTTATGCATTCATCTGCTGATGGACATCTAGGTTGCTTCCATGTCCTGGCTATTATAAACAGTGCTGCGATGAACATTGGGGTACACGTGTCTCTTTCCCTTCTGGTTTCCTCAGTGTGTATGCCCAGCCGTGGGATTGCTGGATCATAAGGCAGTTCTATTTCCAGTTTTTTTTAAGGAATCTCCACACTGTTCTCCATAGTGGCTGTACTAGTTTGCATTCCCACCAACAGTGGAAGAGGGTTCCCTTTTCTCCACACCCTCTCCAGCATTTATTACTTGTAGACTTTTGGATTGCAGCCATTCTGACTGGTGTGAAATGGTACCTCATAGTGGTTTTGATTTGCATTTCTCTGATAATGAGTGATGTTGAGCATCTTTTCATGTGTTTGTTAGCCATCTGTATGTCTTCTTTGGAGAAATGTCTATTTAGTTCTTTGGCCCATTTTTTGATTGGGTCATATATTTTTCTGGAGTTGAGCTCTAGGAGTTGCTCGTATATTCTCAAGATTAGTTGTTTGTCAGTTGCTTCATTTGCTATTATTTTCTCCCATTCTGAAGGCTGTCTTTTCACCTTGCTAATAGTTTCCTTTGTTGTGCAGAAGCTTTTAAGGTTAATTAGGTCCCATTTGTTTATTTTTGCTTTTATTTCCAATATTCTGGGAGGTGGGTCATAGAGGATCCTGCTGTGATGTATGTCAGAGAGTGTTTTGCCTATGTTCTCCTCTAGGAGTTTTATCGTTTCTGGTCTTACGTTGAGATCTTTAATCCATTTTGAGTTTATTTTTGTGTATGGTGTTAGAAAGTGTTCTAGTTTCATTCTTTTACAAGTGGTTGACCAGTTTTCCCAGCACCACTTGTTAAAGAGATTGTCTCAAATCCATTGTATATTCTTGCCTCCTTTGTCAAAGATAAGGTGTCCATATGTGCGTGGATTTATCTCTGGGCTTTCTATTTTGTTCCATTGATCTATATTTCTGTCTTTGTGCCAGTACCATACTGTCTTGATAACTGTGGCTTTGTAGTAGAGCCTGAAGTCAGGCAGGTTGATTCCTCCAGTTCCATTCTTCTTTCTCAAGATCGCTTTGGCTATTCAAGGTTTTTTGTATTTCCATACAAATTGTGAAATTATTTGTTCTAGCTCTGTGAAGAATACTGTTGGTAGCTTGATAGGGATTGCATTGAATCTATGGATTGCTTTGGGTAGTATACTCATTTTCACTATATTGATTCTTCCAATCCATGAACATGGTATATTTCTCCATCTGTTAGTGTCCTCTTTGATTTCTTTCACCAGTGTTTTATAGTTTTCTATATATAGGTCTTTAGTTTCTTTAGGTAGATATATTCCTAAGTATTTTATTCTTTCCGTTGCAATGGTGAATGGAATTGTTTCCTTAATTTCTCTTTCTGTTTTCTCATTATTAGTGTATAGGAATGCAAGGGATTTCTGTGTGTTGATTTTATATCCTGCAACTTTACTATTGTCATTGATTAGTTCTAGTAATTTTCTGGTGGAGTCTTTAGGGTTTTCTATGTAGAGGATCATGTCATCTGCAAATAGTGAGAGCTTTACTTCTTCTTTTCCAATTTGGATTCCTTTTATTTCTTTTTCTGCTCTGATTGCTGTGGCCAAAACTTCCAAAACTATGTTGAATAGTAATGGTGAAAGTGTGCACCCTTGTCTTGTTCCTGACTTTAGAGGAAATGCTTTCAATTTTTCACCATTGAGGATAATGTTTGCTGTGGGTTTGTCATATATAGCTTTTATTATGTTAAGGTATGTTCCTTCTATTCCTGCTTTCTGGAGAGTTTTTATCATAAATGGATGTTGAATTTTGTCAAAGGCTTTCTCTGCATCTATTGAGATAATCATATGGTATTTATTTTTCAATTTGTTAATGTGGTGTATTACATTGATTGATTTGCGGATACTGAAGAATCCTTGCATCCCTGGGATAAAGCCCACTTGGTCATGGTGTATGATCTTTTTAATGTGTTGTTGGATTCTGATTGCTAGAATTTTGTTAAGGATTTTTGCATCTATGTTCATCAGTGATATTGGCCTGTAGTTTTCTTTTTTTGTGGGATCTTTGTCAGGTTTTGGTATTAGGGTGATGGTGGCCTCATAGAATGAGTTTGGAAGTTTACCATCCTCTGCAATTTTCTGGAAGAGTTTGAGCAGGATAGGTGTTAGCTCTTCTCTAAATTTTTGGTAGAATTCAGCTGTGAAGCCGTCTGGACCTGGGCTTTTGTTTGCTGGAAGATTTTTGATTACAGTTTCAATTTCCGTGCTTGTGATGGGTCTGTTAAGATTTTCTATTTCTTCCTGGTCGAGTTTTGGAAAGTTGTACTTTTCTAAGAATTTGTCCATTTCCTCCACGTTGTCCATTTTATTGGCATATAATTGTTGATAGTAGTCTCTTATGATCCTTTGTATTTCTGTGTTGTCTGTTGTGATCTCTCCATTTTCATTTCTAATTTTATTGATTTGATTTTTCTCCCTTTGTTTCGTGATGAGTCTGGCTAATGGTTTGTCTATTTTATTTATCCTTTCAAAAAACCAGCTTTTGGTTTTGTTGATTTTTGCTATTGTCTCTTTTGTTTCTTTTGCATTTATTTCTGCTCTAAGTTTTAAGATTTCTTTCCTTCTACTAACCCTGGGGTTCTTCATTTCTTCCTTTTCTAGTTGCTTTAGGTGTAGAGTTAGGTTATTTATTTGACTTTTTTCTTGTTTCTTGAGGTGTGCCTGTATTGCTATGAACTTTCCCCTTAGGACTGCTTTTACAGTGTCCCACAGGTTTTGGGTTGTTGTGTCTTCATTTTCATTCATTTCTATGCAAATTTTGATTTCTTTTTTGATTTCTTCTGTGATTTGTTGGTTATTCAGCAGCGTGTTGTTCAGCCTCCATATGTTGGAATTTTTAATAGTTTTTCTCCTGTAATTGAGATCTAATCTTACTGCATTGTGGTCAGAAAAGATGCTTGGAATGATTTCTATTTTTTTGAATTTACCAAGGCTAGATTTATGGCCCAGGATGTGATCTATCCTGGAGGAGGTTCCATGTGCGCTTGAGAAGAAGGTGAAATTCATTGTTTTGGGATGAAATGTCCTATAGATATCTATTAGGTCTAACTGGTCTATTGTATCGTTTAAAGTTTGTGTTTCCTTGTTAATTTTCTGTTTAGTTGATCTATCCATAGGTGTGAGTGGGGTATTAAAGTCTCCCACTATTATTGTGTTATTGTTAATTTCTCCTTTCATACTTGTTAGCATTTGTCTTACATACTGCGGTGCTTCCGTGTTGGGTGCATATATATTTATAATTGTTATATCTTCTTCTTGGATTGATCCTTTGATCATTATGTAGTGACCTTCTTTGTCTCTTTTCACAGCCTTTGTTTTAAAGTCTATTTTATCTGATATGAGTATTGCTACTCCTGCTTTCTTTTGGTCCGTATTTGCATGGAAAATCTTTTTCCAGCCCTTCACTTTCAGTCTGTATGTGTCCCCTGTTTTGAGGTGGGTCTCTTGTAGACAACATATGTAGGGGTCTTGTTTTTGTATCCTTTCAGCCAGTCTTTGTCTTTTGGTTGGGGCATTCAACCCATTTACGTTTAAGGTAATTACTGATAAGTATGATCCCGTTGCCATTTACTTTATTGTTTTGGGTTTGAATTTATACACCGTTTTTGTGTTTCCTGTCTACAGAATATCCTTTAGTATTTGTTGGAGAGCTGGTTTGGTGGTGCAGAATTCTCTCAGCTTTTGCTTGTCTGAAAAGCTTTTGATTTCTCCTTCATACTTGAATGAGATCCTTGCTAGGTACAATAATCTGGGCTGTAGGTTATTTTCTTTCATCATTTTAAGTATGTCTTGCCATTCCCTCCTGGCTTAAAGAGTTTCTATTGAAAGATCAGCTGTTATCCTTATGGGTATTCCCTTGTGTGTTATTTGTTGTTTTTCCCTTGCTGCTTTTAATATTTGTTCTTTGTGTTTGATCTTTGTTAATTTGATTAATATGTGTCTTGGGGTGTTTCGCCTTGGGTTTATCCTGTTTGGGACTCTCTGGGTTTCTTGGACTTGGGTGATTATTTCCTTCCCCATTTTAGGGAAGTTTTCAACTATTATCTCCTCAAGTATTTTCTCATGGTCTTTCTTTTTGTCTTCTTCTTCTGGGACCCCTATGATTCGAATGTTGTAGCGTTTAATATTGTCCTGGAGGTCTCTGACATTGTCTTCATTTCTTTTAATTTGTTTTTCTTTTATCCTCTCTGATTCATTTATTTCTACCATTCTATCTTCTAATTCACTAATCCTATCTTCTGCCTGTGTTATTCTACTATTTGTTGCCTCCAGAGTGTTTTTAATTTCACTTATTGCATTATTCATTATATATTGACTCTTTTTTATTTCTTCTAAGTCCTTGTTAAACCTTTCTTGCACCTTCTCAATCCTTGTCTCCAGGCTATTTATCTGTGATTCCATTTTAATTTCAAGATTTTGGATCAATTTCACTATCATTATTCGGAATTCTTTATCAGGTAGATTCCCTATCTCTTCCTCTTTGGTTTGGTTTGGTGGGCATTTATCCTGTTCCTTTATCTGCTGGGTATTCCTCTGTCTCTTCATCTTGTTTAAATTGCTGAGTTTGGGGTGTCCTTTCTGTATTCTGGCAGTTTGTGGAGTTCTCTTTATTGTGGCGTTTCCTCACTCTGTGTGGGTTTGTACAGGTGGCTTGTCAAGGTTTCCTGGTTAGGGAAGCTTGTGTTGATGTTCTGGTGGATGGGGCTGTATTTCTTCTCTCTGGAGTGTAATGAAATGTCCAGTAATGAGTTATGAGATGTGTATGGTTTTGGGGTGACTTTGGGCAGCCTGTATCTTGAAGCTCAGGGCTGTGTTCCTTTGTTGCTGGAGAATTTTCTTGGTATGTCTTGCCCTGGAACTTGTTAGCCCTTGTGTGGTGCTTGGTTTCAGTGTCGGTATGGAGGCGTTTGATGAGCTCCTGTCAATTAATGTTCCTTGGAGTCAGGAGTTCCCTGGAGTCAGGGTTTGGACTTAAGCCTCCTACTTCCAGTTATCGGTCTTATTTTTACAATAGTTTCAAAACTTCTCCTTCTATACAGCACCACTGATAAAACGTCTACATTAAAGATGAGAAGTTTCTCTACTGTGAGGGTCAGAGAGGTTCACAGCGTTACATGGAGAAGAGAAGAGGGAGGAGGGAGTTAGGGGTGACCCAAATGAAATGAGGTGGAATCAATAGCAGAGAGAGTGGGCTAGCCAGTAGTCACCTCCTTATGTGCACTCCACAACTGGACCGCTCAGAGATGTTCACGGAGTTATACAGAGAAGAGAAGAAGGAGGAAGGAGACAGAGGTGGCCAGAAGGATAAAAGGGGGAAATGAAAAGGAGGGAGACAGATCCAGCCAGTAATCAGTTCCCTAAGTGTTCTCCACCGTCTGGAACACACAGAAATTGACAGAGTTGGGTAGAGTAGAGAGGGGTTAGGGAGGAGATACAGGTGACCTGGTGGAGAAAACGGAGATTCCAAAGGGAGAGAGAGCAGTCAAGCCAGTAATCTCGCTCCCTAGTGAAAAATGGGTCCTGAGGATTGGGTTCTTAAAGGTACAAAATTGGTAACAAATACATAAAAGCAAAAATTAAAAATCTAGAGTAGAGTTCGGAATTTCAAAAATACGATGTTAATGAAAAGAAGAAGGAAAAGAAAGAGAGAAAAAACGAACAAAGAAAAACAAACAAGGTTGCGAAAATTATAAAGAAAGCACAGGTACAAAATTGATAACTAATACCAAAAAGCAAAAATTAAAAATCTAGAGTAGAGTTTGGATTTTCAAAAATACAATGTTAAAAAAAAGAAGAAGAAAAATAAAGAGAGAAAACAAACAAAGCAACAAAAACAATGTCACAAAAATTATAAAGAAAATACAGGTACAAAATTGATATCAAATACCAAAAAGCATAAATTAAAAATCTTGAGTAGAGTTTGGAATTGAAGATATACAATGTTATATAAAAGAAGAAGAGAAAGAAACAGAGGGAAAAAAAAGAAAAAAAAAGTCACAGAAATTATAAAAAAATCTATAGGTACAAAATTGATAACATATACCAAAAGGCTAAAATTAAAAATCTAGAGTAGAGTTTGGAATTTCAAAAATACAATGTTAAAGAAAAGAAGAAAAAGAAAAAAAAACAAAACACGGTCAAAAAATTATAAAATATATATATGAAGTTTGCTGAAGAAGAAAAAAAAATAGGGTCTTTTTTTTTTTTTTTTGGAAAGTAATAGGTTATAAAAGTGAAAATTAAAGGACAATAGAGGACTTAAAATTTTTTTTAAAAAAAATTAAAAAAAAAAAGAAAGATTGATCGTAAAAATAGTAAAAATATATCTAGGTCTTTCTCTGGTTTTGTTGTGAGTATTGTGGGTTCAGTTCATTTTTGGCTAGTTCCTTGGTCCGACTTATATTTCTCAAGATCTATAGGCCTTTTCCTATGTAATCCGTAGTAACCACAGGGTTTTAATCTGTGGCCTGTAGCTTTCAAGGCGTTTCCCTCTGTTATAGCTTCTTCTGTTTGCTGGTCTCTTCAGTGTCTGGTTCCCGCCCTGACACAAAGGGGACGGTGGAGGACACTTTTTTTATTTTTTTTTAGGCTCACTTGTTCAGTCGCGCTGTGGGGAGGGAGGGAGGGATGCTGCAAACAGATAACACTGGCGTGCGCTCGCAGTGCCTCAGCCACACTGGGTCGGCCCCCACTCACTGCGCGTATAGCCTCCCTGCCCACACTACTCGGGCTCTAGGTTGTTCCGCCGGGAACAATCAGAGGCCGGCCCTGGGCTGAGCTCCCAGGTCCAAGCCGTTCAGGTTCAGGCACTCGGGTAGTCCTCAGAGGCGCAGACTCGGTTGGGCCTGCGTTTTGTGCTCTTCCCAGGTCTGAGCAGCTCAGGTGATGAGGTGTTTGGCGAGCGCCAATGCTGCGACTTATAGCCTCCCCGCCACTCGGTTATCTGGGTGTAAAACCGGCGCACCTTCTCAGGCAGATGTTGACTGTCCAGACCCCCAAGAAGTTTTAGTTAGCAAAGAAGCCTGCTTACAGTTTTATAGATAGTGTCTCTCTGGGGCTGCGATGTCCCCCTTCCGGCTCTGGCTGCCTGTCGCCGGAGGGGGAAGGTCTGCAGCCGGCTATCTCTGTTCAGTCCTTTGTTCCGTGCGCGGGCCTGGCGGTGTCTTAGGTTAGGGCTGGCTTTTTGCGTGGTAGTTATCCCACAGTCTGGTTTGCTAGCCCAAATTATTTCGCTCAGATAGCGCTCAGGACATTCGGGCCAGATTCTTACTCTAAGTAACACAGCCCGCGCTGCGCTTCCCTGCCCAGCCCCCGCTTGCTAATGCCGTGTGCAGGCGTCTGCGCTGCTTCTCCGCTGGGGGAGTTACCGTAGGGCTCGCAATCTGCGATTTTTAATTGTTTATTTATTTTTTTCTCCCTGTTATGTTGCCCTCTGTGCTTCCAAAGCTTGGCACAGATTCGGCAGTGAGAAGGTTTCCTGGTGTTTGGAAACTTCTCTCTTTTTAAGACTCCCTTCCCGGGACGGAACTCCGTCCCTCCCTCTTTTGTCTCTTTTTTTGTCTTTTATATTTTTTCCTACCTCCTTTCGAAGAGTTGGGTTGCTTTTCTGGGTGCCTGATGTCCTCTGCCGGCATTCAGAAGTTGTTTTGTGGAATTTACTCGACGTTTAAATGCTCTTTTGATGAATTTGTGGGGGAGAAAGTGTTCTCCCCGTCCTACTCCTCCGCCATCTTGGCTCCTCCTCCGATCTACTCTTTTGTTCTGATCTTTCATTGCTTTGGCTGTCTGTCTCTGCTACCTTATTCTATCTATACTTTCTGTATCTACCCCACTCTAACCTTATTAATTACATCATGCTAAACCTGCCTTTAAATTTGTGATTTTTTAGTAGAGACCAGTTTTTATTTTCATTTTTTGAAAAATTGCATGCAGCTTGGGCCACTAAAACATTGTTTGCTTGGGAAATACAATATAATCAAACAGGAATTGAATAAAGTTTCCAGCTACTTGACTATGAGAAGTACCCAACAGTCTTAAATTTTTGCTATGGGATTTAAAAAAAATCTTTATGTTGAGGTATAGTTGATTAATAGTGATGTGTTAGTTGTAGGTGTATAGCAAAATGATTCAATTATACCCATGTAAGTATCCATTCTTTTTCAAATTCTTTTCCCATTTAGGTTATTACAGAATATTGAGCTGAGTTCCCTGTGCTATACAGTATGCCCTTGTTGGTTAACTGTTTTGAATAAAGCAGTGTGTACATGTCAATCCCAGACTCCCAGTCTATGCTCTCCCCCACCCTTTCTTCCTGGTAGCCATGAATTAATTCTTTAAGTCTGTGAGTGTTTCTGTTTTGTAAATAAGTTCACTTTTATAATTGTTTTTAGATTCTGCATTTAAGTGATACCATATGATATTTCCACTCCAGTACTCTTGACTGGAAAATCCCATGGATGGAGGAGCCTGGTGGGCTGCAGCCCATGGGGTCGCTAAGAGTCAGACATGACTGAGCGACTTCACTTTCACTTTTCACTTTCGTGCATTGGAGAAGGAAATGGCGACCCACTCCAGTGTTCTTGCCTGGAGAATCCCAGGGATGGGGGAGCCTGGTGGGCTGCTGTCTGTGGGGTTGCACAGAGTCAGACATGACTGAAGCAACTTAGCAGCAGCAGCAGCAGCATATGATATTTGTCTTTCTCTGTCTCACTTACTTCACTTAGTATGATAATCTCCAGGTTCATCCTATGGGATATTTTTTATACTTATTCATAGATACCTTTTGCTTATATCTTGTGTTTACACTCTGTTTCATATATCCATGCTAGCTGAATAAAAAGCGCCTAGGTAAGTGAAGTTGCTATAAAACAAGGTATGGTTGTGATATAAATCAAGTAGACCTTGTTTTCAACTTTGACATGTAGAAAGAAAAAGACTATGGAGATTATGAGTTAGAGAATATGGATGTGAAATTGATTCATCTCTTATTAAATGTGAATGCTGAAAAGTAACTTAATATTTCAAAGTTTTTTAATTTATAAAATAAGAGTTATGATAATTCCTACTTCACAGGATTACATAAGACATGAGATAATGTGTATGAAAACACTTTTTGCATTTAAGGTACTATATATATTAATTGCTGCTGTTTGAAAAAAAAAATCCCTATGTACTTTTCTAATATAATGCCCTAAAATTGAGTGACAGAAGCAGCCATGTGCAATTCATCTTTGTGTACTGTTCTTGAAGATAGAAATTGTGATAGTTACTTACATCACTGCCTTCATGTGAGTAAAACTAATCTTTGCTCTATTTCATAATGTGATTGTGTTATTGCTGTGTTTATAATTATACTTTGAGTTTGCCTAATTTTAAATTATTTGAATCATCCTATTCTGCTTTTTTAAAATTCACATTGATGTTTTTTATTGGATATTTTAGATTTGGTAGACTAAAAGAGACACCTTTTCTCTCTAAGAGTAGCTACTGGGGTGGTGTGTGTGTGTGTTTATATTTTTTGTGTGCGTGTGTTCACATATGAATTGTAACTGTTAAGGATTGCCAGGTAGTATAAGTGAAAATCAATCATGGTTACCAATCTAGTAAACAGATTTGTTCTAAAGGGTAAATTATTCATTTGAGACTAAAGCAACAGGTTGTTTTAAATCTCAATACACATGTACACCCATGGCGGATGCATGTTGATGTATGGCAAAACCAATACAATATTGTAAAGTAAAAAATAAATAAATAAATCTCAATACAGAAAGTGAACTTTATAGCAATATAGTTTATAAACTATAAATATTCCTTCAAACATAAACAATTGCTTGACATTAGATAATATTTCTTATCTTACTGCTGCTACTGCTGCTAAGTCGCTTCAGTTGTGTCCGACTCTGTGCCACCCCATAGACGGAAGCCCACCAGGCTCCTCCGTCCCTGGGATTCTCCAGGCAAGAACACTGGAGTGGGTTGCCATTTCCTTCTCCAATGCATGAAAGTGAAAAGTGAAAGCGAAGTCGCTCAGTCGTGTCCAACTCTTAGCGACCCCTAATATGTCTTAGCGACATATTAATAGATATGTTAATATCTATTAACATTAGATAATACATAAAATACAGTTTTATGTATATATAAATGTGTATTTTCTAAAGTATATTTTTACTTTTTGATTGTATGTATTTACCTTTTATATGTATTAATTTTTCTAAGAACCAATTTATAGCTACATTAGTTTTTCTCTATGAGTTTAGGTATAATATAATATGGATTTATTCTGAAAAACAGCTACATAAATTATGATTCTTGAATCTTACCGTAGCATCTTTAGGAAAGTAAAATGAGCATCTCTATACATTTTTTCATGGGCATATAAATATTTCATGAAGTGGCCTCTGTAAGTGAGCGTTCTTTTTGGAACCTGGAGTGAAATAATTTTATTTCAAAGCAGTCAATGAAAATATATTTTAAAAAGTAACATTATAGAGAGATTTTTATCCTATATAAATAACATATATACAACACATACAAATGTTCCTAAAGAATTTTGCTGTAAAAGAAAACGTTAGCTTTTGTGTTGTATATATATAGTGTTGCTGTGTCACCGTATGGAGCTATCCTGTGGGTCAGTCAGTAAGGAAATTTAGGAGGAATTAATTTCTCAAAAGTTCTAGTAGTAGTAAGTTTATTTTAAAAGGCTGAGTCTAATACACAATAGTAGTATTTTCTAAGACTTGATAAAGGCAAGTAGTAAAGAATGAGTTTGTAAGAGAAAGTGAAAGCAGTGTCCTGGTAAGACTGATGAGTATGAAATACTCATCTTTGCTTTTCAAACCAAACCTTTTAGGTCATCAATCAGTTAAGAGTGGCAAGTAGTGGCCATTAGGTGGATTCATTAACACCCTGCAGCCTGCTTGTACAGGGTGACCCACATCTGTCTTCATTAGAAGTTTTCTGGTTGCTGGTAGTGAACAGATGGGTCATTATTGCCAACACTGCCCTCTGGGGCTACCTGGAGGACATGCAAAGTCATCCTACATAGGACACATCCCTATTTACCTACTAGGGTATACACAAAATATTTTGAGTAATGATGATATATTGAAATTTTTTTTTTTAGTCAAAAGGCTGCTCATGTGGATTCATATTTGCAAACTGTTTATGTAAAAATATTATTTTGGACGAGAGGGAAATTGCTTAAATGCATATTTAAAATATAACTATTTGAACATCTGTGAAAGCTCAGATACAGTTGAATTGTAAATTAGACATAAGTTGATAAAGTTTTATTCAGATTATTTGAATTTAACAGTATATTGAAAAACTTCAGTAGAAACATGGTATGTAATAGACATGGTTTTATTGACAATGCTTTTATGTGTAATATTTCAAGATTTCCTTCCATTTATTTAGTAGGGTTCAAATAAGATTATACCTTAAAACATATGATACTAAACTCAAAATTTAAGATATTAAAAGCTTAAATACATATATTTGATCCATCTAACTGACTTAAATAAAAGCAAAATCATGTTTGTAGTCTTAGAGTATGCAATTTTAGTATTGAGTTATATCTGAGACTGTTTCTTTCAGAGGCAGCAAAACTTTTGTTATGGTAGATTAATTACACTGGTTGTACTTTCCTGGGTATAAATGATGGGAAGATACTGACTGTGTACATTTATCTTTGTACTTTGCTTCTTTTTTTAATCTACTGAGATGCCTTTGTTCATTAATGTTCTGGGTTACCAGTAATGCAGGCTACAAGTATAAACTTAGAACACTGAAAGGAAAACTATTTTATGAAATGGTTACTCTTCCCGTAATACTATAATGTGGTATTTTAAATTTAGTGTTCTGAGTTTAGAAATCTGGAGGCTGGGGTCCTGGGAAATTGGAAGACAGAAATTCTATTTTTTTCCTTAAATCTGATTGGCTGGCTGGTGATGAATTTGGTTTCTTTCATGTAAGTTTTTAACAGAGAACTTTTATGAGGGCTACTACATCATGATGATTCTGATGTTAATAATAACAGTAATTGTGGGCTAGTTTTCCCTTTCTATTACAGTATTCTTAGAAGATATTCTTTGCCTAAGAACCCAAATGAGAGTATACTGCAAGCACATTGCCCTACTTTTTGTTAAAAAAGTAAATGTTTTCTTCATGTTTGTTGGTTTGTTAATTTTAGCAGTGATCAACTTGCTTTACAGTTAGGGAGAGGAAAAACCATAGATTCTTTAAGGATCACATTTGAAATGATACTCAAGCTCTGTGTCTAATGTAAAATTTATTTTATTTCAGGAAACTGCTTATATTTTTTCCCAAAGGAACAAAGACAATCAAAGAATTAGGACTGTGTTGTGAGAACTGTGTTGTGATTGCAATATCTTTTTTCCACCATGTGACTCTCACTGTAATAGTTGAAAATTATAGAAGGTTAATAGAATAACATGAAAAATTTCAGTCTTGTATATCAGTGTGGTAGGGTTGCTGTAACAAATTATTACAGTGTTCAGTCAGTTCAGTTCAGTCACTCCGTCATGTCCAACTCTTTGCGACCCCATGGAATGCAGCACATCAGGCTTCCCTGTCCATCACCAACTCCCGGAGCATACTCAAACTCATTTCCATCGCATCAGTGATGCCATCCAACCATCTCATCCTCTGTCATCCCCTTCTCCTCCCACCTTCACTCTTTCCCAGGGTCAGGGTCTTTTCAAATTAGTCAGTTCTTTGCATCAGGTGGCCAAAGAATTGGAGTTTGAGCTTCAGCATCAGTCCTTCCAATGAATATTCAGGACTGATTTCCTTTAAGATGGACTGGTTAGATCTCCTTGCAGTCCAAGGGACTCTCAAGAAGCTTCTCCAAAACCACAGTTGAAAAGCATCAATTCTTCCACATTCAGCTTTCTTCATCCAACTCCCCAGTTTTCTTGTCCAACTCTCACATCCATACATGACTACTGGAAAAACCATAGCTTTGATTAGACAGACCTTTGTTGGTAAAGTAATGGCTCTGCTTTTTAATATGCTCTAAAAGATGATGCTATGAAAGTGCTGCACTCAATATGCCAGCAAATTTGGAAACTTAGAATGATTGGAATGAAAACTGATCTTTTCCAGTCCTGTGGAAAGGTTGGTCATACCTTTTCTTCCAAGGAGCAAGTGTCTTTTAATTTCATGGCTGCAGTCACAATCTGCAGTGATTTTGGACCCTGAAAAAATTAAGTCTGTCACTGTTTCCATTGTTTCCCCATCTGTTTACCATGAACTGATGGGACCAGATGCCAAGATCTTCATTTACTGAATGCTTAGTTTTAAGCCAACTTTTTCACTCTCCTCTTTCACTTTCATGAAGAGGCTCTTTAGTTCTTCGCTTTCTGCCATCAGGGTGGTGTCATCTGCATATCTGAGGTTATTGATATTTCATCTGGCAATCTTGATTCCAGATTGTGCTTCATCCAGCCCAGCATTTTGCAGATGTACTCTGCATGTAAGTTAAATAATCAGGGTGACAATGTACAGCCTTGATGTATTCCTTTCCCTATTTGGAACCAGTCTGTTGTTCCATGTCCAGTTCTAACTGTTGCTTCTTGACCTGCATACAGATTTTTCAGGATGCAAGTCAGGTGATCTGATATTCCCATCTCTTTCAGAATGTTCCACAGTGTTTTGTGATCCATAGAGTCAAAGGCTTTGGCATAGTCAATGAAACAAAAATAGAAGTTTTTCTGGAGCTCTCTTGCTTTTTTGATGATCCAGTGGATGTTGGCAATTTGATCTCTGGTTCCTCTGCCTTTTCTAAAACCAGCTGTAACATCTGGAATTTCATGGTTCACATACAGTTGAAGCCTGGCTTGGAGAATTTTGGGCATTACTTTGCTAGTGTGTGAGATGAGTGCAATTGTGCGGTAGTTTGAGCATTCTTTGGCATTGCCTGTCTTTGGGATTGGAATGAAAACTGAGCTTTTCCAGTCCTGCGGCCATTGCTTAGTTTTCCAAATTTGCTGGCATATTGAGTGCAGCACTTTCACAGCATCATCTTTCAGGATTTTAAATAGCTCAATTGGAATTCCATCACCTCTACTAGCTTTGTTCGTAGTGATGTTTCCTAAGGCCCACTTGACTTTGCATTTCAGGATGTCTGGCTCTAGGTGAGTGATCACACCTTCACAGTTATCTGGATCATGAAGATCTTTTTTGTGTAGTTCTGTGTATTCTTTCCAGCTCTTCTTAATATCTTCTGCTTCTGAGGACCTAAAATGGTAGGTCCATACCATTTCTGTCCTTTATTGTGCCCATTTTGCATGAAATGTTCCCTTAGTATCTCTAATTTTCTTGAAGAGATCTCTAGTCTTTCCCATTCTATTGTTTTCCTCTATTTCTTTGCATTGATCATTGAGGAAGGTTTTCTCTTGCTATTTCTCTCTTTGCTATTCTTTGGAACTCTGCATTGAAATGGGTATCTTTCCTTTTCTCCTTTGCCTTTTACTTCTTTTCTTTTCTCAGCTATTTGTAAGGCCTTGTCAGACAATCATTTTGCCTATTTGCATTTCTTTTTCTTGGGGATGGTCTTGATCACTGCTTCCCGTACAGTGTCACAAACCTCTGTCCATAGTTCTTCAAGCACTCTGTCTATCAGGTCTAAAACCTTGACTCTATTTGTCACTTCCACTGTATAATCTTAAAGGATTTTATTTAGGTCATACCTTAAAGGTCTAGTGATTTTCCCTAATTTTCTTCAATTTAAGTCTGAATTTGGCAATAAGGAGTTCATGATCTGAGCCAGAGTCAGCTCCTGGACTTGTTTTTGCTGACTGTAGAGAGCTTCCCCATCTTTGGTTGCAAAGAATATAATCAGTCTCATTTTGGTATTGACTATCTGGTGATGTCCCTGTGTGAAGTCTTCTCTTGTGTTGTTGGAAGAGGGTGTTTCCTATAACCAGGGCGTTCTCTTGGTAAAGCTCTGTTAGCCTTTGATCTGCTTCATTTTGTACTCCAAGGCCAAATTTGCCTGTTACTTCAGGTATTTCTTGACTTCCTACTTTTGCATTCCAGTCCCCTGTAATGAAAAGGACATCTCTTTTGGGTGTTAATTCTAGAAGGCCTTGTATGTCTTCAGGGAACCATTCAACTTGAGCTTCTTCAGCATCACTGGTCAGGGCATAGACTTCGATTACTGTGCTATTGAATGGTTTGCCTTGGAAACAAACAGAGATCATTCAGTCATTTTTGAGACTGCATCCAAGTACTGCATTTTGGATTCTTTTGTTGACTATGATGGCTACTCCATTTCTTCTAAGGGATATTTGCCCACCTTAGTAGATATAATGGTTATCTGAGTTAAATTCACCCATTCCAGTCCATTTTAGTTTACTGATTCCTAAAATGTTGACGTTCACTCTTGCCATCTCCAATTTGACCACTTCCAATTTGCCTTGATTCATGGACCTAACATTCCAGGTTCCTATGCAATATTGCTCTTTATAGCATCAGACTTTACTTCTATCACCCGTCATATCCACAACGTTGTTTTTGCTTTGACTCTGTCTTTTCATTCTTTCTGGAGTTATTTCTCCACTGATCTCCAGTAGCATATTGGGCACCTAGTGACCTGGGGAGTTCATCTTTCAGTGTCCTATCTTTTTGCCTTTTCATACAGTTCATGGGGTTCTCAAGGCAAGAATACTGAAGTGTTTTGCCATTCCCTTCTCCAGTGGACAACTTTTTGTCAGAACTCTCCACCATGACCCATCCGTGTTGGGTGGCCCTAACACAGCATGGCCCATAGTTTCATTGAGCTAGACAAGGCTGTGGTCCATGTGATCAGTTTGGTTAGTTTTCTGTGATTGTGGTTTTCAGTCTGTCTGCCCTCTGATGGAGAAGGAAGAGGCTTATGGAAACTTCCTGATGGGAGAGACTGACTGAGGGGGAAACTGGGTCTTGTTCTGATGGACAGGGCCATGTTCAGTAAATCTTTAATCCAATTTTCTGTTGATGGGCAGGGGTGTGTTCCCTCCCTGTTGCTTGACCTGAGGCCAAACTATGGTGGAGGTAATGAAGATAATGGCGACCTCCTTCAAAAGATTCCATGCATGCATTGCTGCACTCAGTGCCTCCGACTCTGAAGCAGGCCACCACCAATGCACGCCTCCACTGGAAGTCTCCTGGACAGTCATGGGCATGTCTGGGTTAGTTCTTTTTGGGGTCACTGCTCCTGTCTCCTGGGTCCTGGTGTGCACATGGTTTTGTTTGTGCCCTCCTAGAGTCTGTTTCCCCAGTCCCGTGTAAGTTCTGGTGGTTCTATGGTGGGGTTAATAGTGACCTCCTCTAAGAGGGCCTATGCCATACCCAGGTCTGCTGCACCTAGAGCCCCTGTGGCAGGCCACTGCTGACCCCTGCCTCCGCAGGAGACACTCAGACACAGTTCTGGCTGAGTCTCTGTGGGCTGGGCATGCATTTTGTGCCCTTCCCAGTTATGAGTGGCTCAGGCAACTAGGTGCTTGGTGAGCACTGTCCCAGTTGGGCCGTTCATCTTAATCACCTCCCTTGTCCTGGCTGCTTGGTTTCCTGGGTATGCTGTGAGAGCACCATCTCAGGTATATGCCATATGTCTCCTCTGGAGAGCTGATCTCAGGCTGAAACCCTCCTGGCAGATGTCAACCATCCAGGATCTCAGTAAGACATGGTTAGCAGCCGGAAACCTACTCACAGTTTGGTGAAAGATGCTGTCTCTGGGGCTGAGATTGTAGCAGCCCCTTGCCTTCTGGCTCTGGCTGTGGCAAGCCTGCCTCTCTGCCTCTGGGTGGGGAGGGGCCGGTACACAGCTGGCTAGCTCTCCTTTGGTATTCGTTCAATCCGCTGTTCTGTGGGCAGGCCAGGCTTCTTGTTAGGTTGTTAGGTTAGAGCCTTTCGTGGGAAAGTTCTCTTTTCCGCAGTTGCGGTTAGACGTGTTGGTGGCTTAAAAAGTACCAATTTATTTTTTCACAAGCCTGGAGGCTGAAGTCCAAGATTAAAGTGTTGGCACGTTTAGTTTCTTCTTTTGGCTCTGTCCTTGGCTTACAGTTGTTCATCTTCTGCTTGTTTTTTTTTTTTTTTTTTTTTCCCATGTCCTTTCTTTACATGGCCTGGTATCTCTTCCTCTTCTTATAAGGACACAAATCCTAGTTGATCACGGCACCACCCTTACCCTTATGACCTCATTTAACATTAGTTGCCTCTTTAAAGGCCCTATGTAAATACAGTCACACTAGGGGAGGAGGTTAGGGCTTCCATATATGAATTTGGGGGACATACAATTCAATTCATATCATCCTGCAAGAGTAGGAATATTTCATATTGGTGAATTTTGGTTTTGGATTTAATTTTATTATATTTTATTGCTACACTTAGGAATTTAGGATTTATCAATGCAACTTGTAAATTAATTTTTTACTATAGCTGACCCTTCAGCAACTCAGAGATTGGGGTGCTAACCCTGCCTACTGTAAAAAATTTGTATAACTTATATGTGGTTCTCTATATACATAGTTCCTCTGTATTCACTTCACAGTTGCCATTTATAGATTCAGCCAACCTCAGATCATGTAATACTGTAGTATTTACTGTTAAAAAATCTCTAAGTCCACCCTTGCAGTGTATAGCTGTGATGTTCATGGGTCACCTGTATTTTTACAGGTGTGATATTTTACATGTGTGATATTTTAAAAAGTAGTTCTATATATGTAGGAACAATTTTTTGTTTGATCATTTTCTCTCTTAATTTATCATTTAGGTTGTAGGTCACTCAAAGTCTTTGGCCTCAGGACCTGTTTGCACTCTTAAAATATTGAGGACCCTAAAGATCTTTTATTTATGTGGATTGTGTCTACTGACACTTGTATTAGAAACTGAAACTAAGAAACATTTAAAATATAAGAATATATGTGCTTATGAGAGAGCAGGAGTAAAATAGGCAAATAAAGCCTTAGTATTTTCTAGAGACTGAATGTGCCTCTCCAAAATTCATATGTTGAAAACCAGTCCTTAATGTGATGGTATTTGGAGCAGAGCCTTTGGGAGGTGATGAGGGCATGAGGGTAAAAGCCCTCACAAGTCATGAATATGATTAGTGCTTTTATAAAAAAGACTCCAGAGATCCCCCTTACTCCTTCTACCATGTGTGGACACAGTTTGAAGATAACTGTCTGTGATCAGGAAGCTGGCACTCACCAGACATCGATCTTTTGACTTCTTGGCCTCAGAAAATGTAAGAAATAAATTTCAGTTGTTTAAGTTATCCAGTTAATAGTAATTTGTTATACTAGCCTCCATGGCTAGTATAACAAATTACTATTAACTGGATAACTTAAACACCCTGCTTATTTAACTTCTATGCAGAGTACATCATGAGAAATGCTGGGCTGGAAAAAGCACAAGCTGGAATCAAGATTTCCGAGAGAAATATCAAGAACCTCAGATATGCAGATGACACCACCCTTATGGCAGAAAGTGAAGAGGAACTAAAAAGCCTCTTGATGAAAGTGAAAGAGGAGACTGAAAATGTTGGCTTAAAGCTCAGCATTCAGAAAACTAAGATCGTGGCATATGGTCCCATCACTTCATGGGAAATAGATGGGGAAACAGTGGAAACAGTGTCAGACTTTATTTTTCTGGGCTCCAAAATCACTGCAGATGGTGATTGCAGCCATGAAATTAAAAGACACTTACTCTTTGGAAGGAAAGTTATGACCAACCTAGATAGCATATTAAAAAGCAGAGACATTACTTTGCCAACAAAGGTTCATCTAGTCAAGGCTATGGTTTTTCCTGTGGTCATGTATGGATGTGAGAGTTGGACTGTGAAGAAAGCTGAGTGCTGAAGAATTGATGCTTTTGAACTGTGGTGTTGGAGAAGACTCTTGAGAGTCCCTTGGACTGCAAGGAGATCCAACCAGTCCACTCTAAAGGCGATCAGTCCTGGGTGTTCTTTGGAAGGACTGATGTTGAAGCTGAAACTCCAGTGCTTTGGCCACCTCATATGAAGAGCTGACTCATTGGAAAGGACTCTGATGCTGGGAGAGATTGGTGGCAGGAGGAGAAGGGGACAACAGAGGATGAGATGGCTGGATGGCATCACCGACTCGATGTGCATGAGTTTGGATGAACTCCAGGTGTTGGTGATGGACAGGGAGGCCTGGTGTGCTGCGATTCATGGGGTTGCAGAGTCCGACACGACTGAGCAACTGAACTGAACTGAACTGAACTGAGCCTCCATGGACTAAGGCAGTTTTTCTATAAAATTAATTTTGATGCTGAGGATTCTCTGAAAGGAAGTCAGGGACTCCCCAGGGGTCACTGGAACAAACTTTGAAAACTGTGACTATAGGATCTTTGATGTTATAAATAGCATCATTTTGTTATTGGTGATTAAATGCCAAAATTTAATGTTAATGGTTAGTAGTAAACATTATATTACTATGTGTATTATTACATTGTATTTTAATATATATGCAACTAATAGAACTGTTTTTTAGTTAATAAAGTACAAGTTAATCTTTAAACATATAGTGAAACTTAAATCGGGAATGAGAATAGGTTTTCTAACTAAACCTGTTAAAATTATAGCGACCTTTAGAGATATTGCTGGCATTTGAAACTCTTATACAGAATGTCCTAGAACGTTATACTGTCAGTGGTGAACTTGAGGATTGACTCGTTTGAAATGGCAGTCTTAGGCAAAGCAGTGAACTTTGAAATACCCATAATCGCTCTTAATGTCAAAAATGACACATGGCCGGGGGGAACTTCCCAAGACGGCAGAGTAGAAATATTCTGAGCTCATGTACTGTCTCAGACACACTAAAATTATAACTACTTACAGAACAACTGTTGAGGAAAAAGCCTGGAACCTATCAGTAAAGAAACTGAAAATATAAAGAAGGAACAACAGTGAGATGGTAGAAGGCATGCCGTTGAGGTATAGTCAAGATCTATACCCCTAGGTGGGTGACCCACAAATGGAGAATAATTAAAATCACAGAAGTTCAAGGAGGAAGGGTTCTGGCTCTACATTGGGCTTCCCAGCCCTGAGTTTCTGCACTGGGAAGACAAGACCCTGAAATGTTTGGCTTTGAAGGCCAGTAGGGATTCCTGGGTGGCTCAGTGGTAGAATCCATCTGCCAATGCAGAAGATGTGGGTTCAATCCCTGGGTTGGGAAGATCCCTGGAGGAGGCAATGGCAACCCACTCCAGTATTCTAGCCTGGGCAATCACATGGACAGAGGGGCCTCGTGAGCTACAGACTGTCCATGGGGTCTTGAAAGAATCAGATACAGCTTAACACCTAAACAACAACAACATGAACTTACTTTCCAGGATCTTGAGGGTTGGGGGAAATAGAGACTCCACTCTTAAAGGACACACACAAGATACCACATGCTCCAGGACTCAGAGCAAAACCAATGATTTGAAAGGAGCCTGGGTCAGACCTACCAGCTAATCTTGGACAAGTCCTATATAGAGAGGCAGTAGGCAACTGCAGCTCACCTTGGGGACATATAGACACTGGCAGCAGCCCATTTGGGGAAGCTCATTATACTATGTGGATGCTGGTGCTGGCAATCACCATTGTAGAATCCTCCCTCTAGCTTATTAACCTCAGGACCTAACCCTATTCTCACACAACATCCCAACCTGGTAGGCACCAGTACTGGGATACATTAGGCCAAGCAACTAACTGGGCAGGGACAGTCCCACCAACAAGCAGAGAGGCAGCCAGTCTCAAGACTCACTGAGCCTGTAGCCACACTTAAACATGGCCCTGCCCACAAAAGGTCCCAGGATTTTATAGTCAGCCTAGCAAAGGAAAAAAAAAATAGAGGAAAAGCATCACAGGGAAAAGAGGTAATCAGAATTTTGAGAGTTTAAATAGAGGAATTTGAGCTAGTCATGGAGATCAAGAAAGGAAGACTCAGCTTTAGAAGTGAGGTTCGAGGAGAGATCTGAAGAACATGACTTGGAGGAGGGTTCAGAAAAGGACATTTGCCCCTGAGGTGGCAAGGGGGAGTGGATGTCCAAGGAGCACAGCCTGGATGTTTCTGGACATATATACACATAAGGAAATATGCAAAGGATTATTAATTACTTTGTGAAATGGTTACCTTATTGTGGAATTACGGTTAAGACTCAATATACCAGCAAATTTGGAAAACTCAGCAGTGGCCACAGGACTGGAAAAGGGCAGTTTTCATTCCAATCCCAAAGAAAGGCAATGCCAAAGAATGCTCAAACTACCGCACAATTGCACTCATCTCACACGCTAGTAAAGTAATGCTCAAAATTCTCCAATCCAGGCTTCAGCAGTATGTGAGCCGTGAACTTCCAGATGTTCAAGCTGGTTTTAAAAAAGGCAGAGGAACCAGAGACCAAATTGCCAACATCTGCTGGATCATGGAAAAAGCAAGAGAGTTCCAGAAAAACATCTATTTCTGCTTTATTGACTATGCCAAAGCCTTTGACTGTGTGGATCACAATAAACTGTGGAAAATTCTGAAAGAGATGGGAATACCAGACCACTTGACCTGCCTCTTGAGAAACCTATATGCAGGTAGGAAGCAACAGTTAGAACTGGACATGGAACAACAGACTGGTTCCAAATAGGAAAAGGAGTACGTCAAGGCTGTATATTGTCACCCTGCTTATTTAACTTCTATGCAGAGTATATCATGAGAAACACTGGACTGGAAGAAGCACAAGCTGGAATCAAGATTGCCAGGAGAAATATCAATAACCTCAGATATGCAGATGACATGACCCTTATGGCAGAAAGTGAAGAGGAACTCAAAACTCTCTTAATGAAAGTGAAAGAGGAGAGTGAAAAAGTTGGCTTAAAGCTCAACATTCAGAAAACGAAGATCATGGCATCTGGTCCCATCACTTCATGGCAAATAGATGGGGAAACAGTGGAAACAGTGTCAGACTATTTTTTTGGGCTCCAAAATCACTGCAGATGGTGACTGCAGCCATGAAATTAAAAGACACTTGCTCCTTGGAAGGTAAGTTATAACCAACCTATAGCATATTCAAAAGCAGAGACATTACTTTGCCAAGAAAGGTCCGTCTAGTCAAGGCTATGGTTTTTCCTGTGGTCATGTATGGATGTGAGAGTTGGACTGTGAAGAAAGCTGAGTGCCAGAAAATTTATGCTTTTGAACTCTGGTGCTGGAGAAGACTCTTGAGAGTCCCATGGACTGCAAGAAGATCCAACCAGTCCTTCTAAAGGAGATCAGTCCTGGGTGTTCTTTGGAAGGAATGATGCTAAAGATGAAACTCCAGTACTTTGGCCACCTCATGGGAAGAGTTGACTCATTGGAAAAGACTCTGATGCTGGGAGGGATTGGGGGCAGGAGGAGAAGGGGACGACAGAAGATGAGATGGCTGGATGGCATCACAGACTCGATGGACGTGAGTCTGAGTGAACTCCGGGAGTTGGTGATGGACAGGGAGGCCTGGTGTGCTACCATTCATGGGGTCGCAAAGAGTCAGACACCACTGAGCGACTGAACTGAACTGAACTTAGTGGTTCAGATGGTAGAGAATCCGCCTGCAATATGGAAGACCTGGTTTGATCCCTGGGTTGGGAAGATCCCCTGGAGAAGGGAATGGCAATCCGCTCCAGTATTTTTTTCCTGGAGAATTACATTGACAGAGGAGCCTGGCGGGCTATAGTTCATGGGATTGCAAAGACTTGGACATGAGTGATTAATACTTTAACTTTTCTTTAAATGATCTAGGCTTTTTACATCATATCACCAGGAAAACTTTTTGCCAGAGAAGTGAAAAATGTAATAACTACTTGTATATTTTTCTGACTTCAGTAATAAATGGCACGTAGGATTTTGGATTTTGATAGGAAAAAAATACATTGTAGGCTTAGGAAAAGAAGAACTCTTTTTCAAAATATGCTTGCTAATAAAGCATAATATTAGCAAGGCTTCAACCCCACAGTCTAGAATGAAAGATATAGGTCTATCAGGACACCCCTTTTGTTTCAGTGCTCATTGTTGAAAACTTTTCAAAAATATATAAGCCCTCTCCTTCATTTCTTTTAACTTTATACCTAAGTGGTATAGTACAGGTAGGGAGTATATGGATATTGGTACTTTTAAGATATAAAGTAATATGTTAAATGTAGTTTTTATATTAATTCTGCTTTCCTTTTGTGCTCTAAAAACTTCATAAAGCAGCAGAATCTTTTATATTTTTGGGTGGAAGACAATGAAGACACTGACTTACAAACAATCTGGTGTCCAGATGTATAATAAGCAATACCATTCAAATGGTTGGGCTTCCCTGGTAGCTCAGTGGTAAAGAATCTACCTGCCAATGAAGGAGATACCGGTTTGAACTCCGGTCAGGAAGATCTCCTGGGGAGGGAAATGGCAACCCACTCCAGTATTCTTGCCTGAGAAATCCCATGCACAGAGGAGCCTGGCAGGCTACAGTCCATAGGGTCTCAAAGAGTTAGACATGACTTAGTAACTAAACAATAATATTCAAAAGGTTAAATCTTTTAATTATTTATTTTTAATAGTTAAATCACTACATTGGCTGATTGGATTTGAAATTTTCTTTGTAATTGAATATTATGGGAGTTATTTCAGAAATAAAAACCTGAAAATTTATTTCAGATCAGTGTTTTTTTTTAGTATTTTCATTATGGAATTCAGAAAGCACTTGTCTGAGATACAGTTGCAGGTTGTTTTCTGAAAAAAGCCTATCTTACTCTGCTGATAACCAAATGAGCATTTTTAATCTTCTTTTTATAAGTATTTTTATTTGAGAAGAATGTTTGGCTCAGTGAACTCGATTGATTGCTTAGATTCCTAAAAAGGAGAAGCAATAAGGAAAAAACATTTCCATAATGTTTTGCTGTAATTGATGGGCCCGTATTTGAATTTTGAGCCTTTTGACATCTGTGAATGCTGAACTAAAAAAAAGAATGAAATTTCTCCATATTTCTGAATACATATTATACATTTAATAAAAAGGACCATAACTGATATTGATTGTCAGAAAAAATAAACTTGTGAATAAATAAAGCAGTCACTTGTACAGTTACAGGTAGAGAGACTAAATTAGGCAATTTGAGTACTGGTTATTCACTTAATAGTGAAGGTGACTTATGGATATTACATATTCCTGATTTATGAATGATAACAATAATAGTTGGTCTAGTAGAAAGGGAAGATATTTGCAGCCATTTCTGATGTCTTTTATCAGTATTTCTACAGATGAAAATATATTTTCTTGTTAGCTTATGGTAAAAGAATGTGACAAAAATACTTTCCAAATGGAATAAATATTAAAGTGTGGCTTTCTCTTTAAATTTTGACAGGTTATGTATTAAGACATACTGTATATCCATACTCAATTTGGCTTTTGTGAGAGTCAGGTTAGATCACATTTTTCACTAAATGTGTAATTTAAAAAATTGTTAGTCACTAAATTCATTTAAATATTAAATAGATAATATATTTGATTATATTATAAACCATATGTTTTTGGTATATTAAATAGGCTTCCTTCAGCTTTGATATATATATATATATATATATATATATATATGTATATATATATAAAAAATGAAATAAGTTGCTAAAGACTCTGAGGCATCAAATCTTTCAGTTATATTGAAGTCATAGCATAATCCAGTAGAAAACATTAAATGAAATATACATCAACCTCTACTCATGAAGCACACTATAAAACAGTACTTTACTGAACTGCAGATGGATATCCAAACTAAATTGTGGATAAATATATTTGCAAATTTACTCATTCTGATACAGTTGTAGTTGTAAAAATACACAGCTTAAACATGCAGTGTAATAGTATAAGTCAATGTCATAACTAACAGTGGTCATCTTAGTGCATCTGTATTCAAGCTCTGTTGTCTTATATTAAGTAGCAGAAATAGCCTAGATATTGGAGCAGTTATTTAGGCAGAGCAGCTCTGTGTTGTTTAAATGAAAGCTTGGTAGCAAGTGAGTCTCTGATTTGTCTGCATTGTTGGAATGTTCAAATATGTGTTTGTTTACTTTGTGTACTCCTTAAAGGTATTTAAGGACTCCTTAAAGGACTTCCCTGGTGGCTCAGACGGTAAAGCGTCTGCCTGCACTGAGCAACTTCACTTTCACTTTGGCTATCTAATGAAGTCACCATGTGAAGGATCTCACTAAACATACGGAGAGCTTTTCTTATGTTAATAAAAGTGAAGTAGCTCAGTTGTGTCCTACTCTTTGCAATCTCATGGACTGTAGCCTACCAGGCTCCTCCATCCATGGGATTCTCCAGGCAAGAATACTGGAGTGGGTTGCCATTTCCTTCTCCAGGGGATCTTCCTGACCCAGGAATTGAACCAGAGTCTCCCGCATTGCAGGCAGACGCTTTAACCTCTGAGCCACCAGGGAAGCCCTATGTTAATAAAGCTATCTTTAATTTTTGAGTGATGGTAGGTGATTCTCATAAAATGCTGTTGAATCAATTTTGCAAATATGCAGCTGACTCACAGAACATCTCCTTGGTTAATGCTTTCCCAGTAGAGACTGCCCCTTATTTATGAGTACAGTAATGTCATAGAATGTGCATCCTCTATACCCAACACAAACATTTTAACAAAATGATATACAGAGAAAGTTCCTAGGTATATTCTAAATGCAACTTTGGTAGAATATGAAATTCAACTGTAGATGTTTTGTGAATCTACAGAAATTATCAGCAAAGATTTCACTGTTGCTGGAATAAGATAATATTAAAACATTCAAAGCAACTGTTTGTTAATAGCTTTGTGAATTGTTTATCAGGAAGCTATGTTTTAACATTTTATATCTTACAATAGTTTGGTGAATATATAGATTTTTTAATAGGGTTTTAGTTACTACATAAAAAATTGTTAGAGGTTTTAGGTTGATGTAGGTTGTATCTGACTCTTCGTGACCCCATGGACTGCAGCACACCAGGCTCCTTTGTCCATGGAATTTTCCAGGCAAGAATACTGGAGTGGGTTACCATTTCCTACTTCAGGGAGGGTGATGTATAATGCATTATCATTATTATTTTAGCACAGAACATCTAAGTTTTAGGAAGGAATGATGTTATGCACTTGATGCCTATGTTTAATTTGGATTTTTGTACCTTTGAGATTGTCTATAGTAATAATAGCAAATATGTCAGATTATGACACCATAATTATTTATTTCATAAAATAAATGTGTGTAATTTAATCTTGACATTTTAAGGAACTAGGTGACGCATTTTCCTATCCTGAATCATTTTTGAGTTATTAATTAAATTTTATAATTCAACTTTTATAATTTTCTGTTCAACCATATTTTCCTACTGAATTTTGAATGAATTATCTTGGGGTTTTGCTGTGGTTAGCAGTGGCTAGGCTGAGGGGTCCCACTTGCTGGTATGGTTTGAAACTCATGCTAAGACTGAAGAAGGGATCATCCAGGTTTTCTTATCAGCTTGCTCAGATGTAGGCAGAAGGGAAAGAAGAAATGGTGAGGCTTTAAAAGATGTCAGCAGTCAAACATCAAAAAATAGAGTCAAATTTTTTATCTTAGTGGAGTTTACAAGAAGGAATACAATAATAAATGATAGAGTATTTTTTACATTTGAGTGAAGCAGTTGATTTTAGATGGTTCTACAGAAGCCAGGTGGCGCTAGTGGTAAAGAACCTGCCTGCCAATGCAGGCGACATAAGAGACGTGGGTTCCATCCCTGGGTCAGGAAGACCTTGTGGAGGAGACTATGGCAACCTGCTCCAGTATTCTTGCCTGGGGTATCCGCATGGATGGAGGGGCCTGACGGGCTACAGTCCATAGGGCCGCAAAGGGTGGGACACGACTGAAGTGGCTTAGCGCGCACACGAACCCACGGAAGCCATAGTCACCTTGCGGCTCTTTATGATTGTGTGTCTGGCCTACAATTTAGCTGCAGGCAGATTTTGATAGTAGCTACATTTTTCCATGCTGGATGGATTACCGATCTTTGTTCTTGAGAGAATGATTCCAATGTATACAGAATTTAATTTTTAAAATTTCTGTGGAGAATGAAAATTTGAAACCCATCATTGGTTGGAAACTTTAGCTACATTCAAGGTAAGATAAGGACCATTATTTGATGTGGTACAAATTTGAATTGATTGCAAATGAGACATGGAAATCAGAATTATTTTATCATGGCAATAAGTGTAAATGGTTTAAATTCATATGAAAGGAAAAGGCTTTGGGTTATAATAAATAAATTAAAATACTGCTTTTTAGAGGCACACACACACAAAGGTATGTAATGGCTATAAAAGAAAGAATGGACAAGGATATATCAGGAAAGCAGAAATAGAAAATAAAATGAGTGACTGTATTCATTTCCTATAAAATATAATTCAAGGCAAAAACATTCAAGATGATCTTGAAGCAAAGGCAGCTTTCTCTCTGTGCCTGAATCAGCAGTAGGAAGTGCCACCTGCAACAGAGATTTGAAATTATACGTGTAGTATAAGTAGAACTACCTCTCTGCAAGAATAGCAGGATTGTTTTTCCATATTGAAGCACATCTTCCTTTAGTGTTTGGCTTATAACCTGTTAAGTTGGTGGAAGTATTCAATTAGGTAAATACTATAGGTAAAGAGAAAGAATCAGCCTTTTCTTCAGACAGATATATCCATTTGTTGGCTTTAGTCCGATTCATAATTGCTCACAGGTTTTCAAAAAAATTTCACATCATTATTTCTCTTATTATCAACTTTATGTACAAAATGACATCTTTTTATTCTACCCATGAGTGCATAAAATTTAAGAGAATTTTATTGACAATGTATTTGGTTGGAGTACATGTAAAATGGCAATCTGTAGCAGCTATGTTTAATAGGGTTTTAAAAACATTTTTAGTTGAAGGGACGATTACATGTTAGGATATAACATTTCCTATCTCTCTTACTTTTTTTTTTTTTTTTTTTTTTGAGATACATCTGTCAGTGGACAAGGAAAGATATGTGTAGATGAATGGTGAGAGATGGGGTGGAATAGTACTCTGGGTATCTCATGCTACAGCATAGACCCAGTGGAAGGATTATTATCCACAATTTTAGTTCATGATTTTTAACAAGAGAGCATCATAGGAGAGTATTGAAGTCATCCTTCTCTTTCAGGTTTGCTCTGTCTACCCTGAAACTTGTGGAAATTCCTGTTAGATTCTAATGATATGTTTTCTCTGAATCCCACTACTCAATGATGACTTTATTTTTCCTTAAAAAAGTCTACTTGAGAAGTATTATTGTTTATGAAGTCCTTGGTAACTTTATTAAGACTAGTAGGTAGGTATAGTTCTTCCCCCCAGCCATGAATTGTCTGCTTAGATGTTCAAAATTAAACGGTTGTGTATACTTCTATAATGGCGAAGGAAATGGCAACCCACTCCAGTGTTCTTGCCTAGAGAATCCCAGGGATGGGGGAGCCTGGTGGGCTGCCGTCTATGGGGTCGCACAGAGTCGGACACGACTGAAGTGGCTTAGCAGTAGTAGCTCAGTATTTAATGGAAGGAACAGTTGTTCTTTAATTCAGGGTACTCAGTATAGAAAAAGATACTGTCATCTCTGCTCTTTAGTTTTTTAAAAATTCATTCAGAAGAGAAACAAATACATTTAATTGGGAAAGAGTTTTTATTGGGAAAAAGTTCCTCATAGGAAGATTATTGAGTGATAACTTCTTAAATATATAATTTTCACATGTACTGTTCCCTACTAAATGGAGTATTTCATATGAGATTCAGGTTATGTGTTGTGAAAAAGCACTGCTTAAAGTCTGGAGGCAGCTGTGAGAAATATACTTTGGAGCAGTTATGACAAAACAACCAATCCTGTTTTATATGAAATGACTTTTTTCCATAATTTGAATTTCATATGCACCTCAGTTACCCACATCTAGTTGATGAAAGATTTTTACTGTATTTTCTACAAAGCCATTTCCATTTGGGTTTTCTTCTTTATGGAGGACTTTGTGGCCCCACAGTTCACATATTTCTTTAGCAAGCAAAGGGGTGCAAGTAAGGTGAGACTGGTGGTGGTGGCATTACCTGTTTAGCCACTTGTCATCCTCAGCAGGTAACATCAGAGCTGGTGTCTGTTCACCTGTACCATACCACCACCATAGTGGGCCGTCTGATCCCTTTCAAATATTTATTGTGACAAACTGAGACATTTGGTAACTCTCATCTAGGACATGCCTTGAAATATACAGAAAGACATGGGATGTATGAGGAATAAAGCAGAAATAGAAGTTATAACCTTAGGATTTTCTTGGACTTCCCCAACAGGATTATGATTTGATTATTATTCTTTAAGGCCTAATAAAGATTATTTATTGACTTCTCTGTCTCAACCAACTCTTAGCCATTACTACCGTAGCCTTATGGGGGAAAAAAGTGAAAGTGTTAGTTGCTCAGTTGTGTTCAACTCTTTGAAACTCCATGGCCTTTAGCCCACCAGGCTCCTCTATCCATGCAATTCTCCAGTTAAGAATACTGAAGTGTTTGCCATTCCCTTCTTCAGGGGATCCTCCTGACCCAGGGATTGGACCTGGATCTCCTGCATTGCAGGCAGATTCTTTACTGTCTGAGCCACCAGGGAAGCCCACCTTAGCCACCAGGGAAGCCCACCTAAGCCTCAACTACACTGTTATTTCCTTCCACAGCCTCTCCATCATTTTGTATTAGATCAGGGGCTTATGTCATATCGTAGTTTTGGAGCATTTTCTTTTAGTCCATTTGTGAAGAAATCTTAACTATCCTTTATACAGCTTTTGAAGACTGATGGCCAGCCAGGGTAATATCCTGGACTTTGAATACTTTTTACTTGTGTGTGTGTTCAGTCACTCAGTTGTGTCTGACTCTTTGTGACCCATGGACTGTAGCCCACCAGGCTCCTCAGTCCATGGAATTTTTCAGGCAAGAATGCTGGAGTGACTTGCCATTTCCTTCTCCAGGGGATCTTCCCAATCCAGGGATCGAACCCACGTCTCTTGTGTTTCCTGCATTGCAGGCAGATTCTTTGCTACTGTGCTGCCTAGAAAGTTTCACCCAAACATTTGGACTCATAAAACTATCATAGACTCTACTAAACTATCTGTTTAGAAGGATATTGGACAGAAACTACAACTTGCCTGCTGAAAGTGTCAGGAATTCTTCTATAGAAGTCCTTTTAGCAATCACAGAATAAGAGCTCAAGCGTAAGGAGATTTGATACATATGAGGAAGGTGTGATATTCTCTCCCTGGTTTAAAAGTCTCATGTCTCACAGGAAATATTGTCTCTTTTAACTACCTCAGGAATAACTTCCAGGATCCCTACAAGGGACATGCCTGGTACAAATGATAAAGCCGTGGTGCCCCCATTATGTATTTATAGTTCTCCAAGTGCAATTACATCTTACTAATCAGGCGGCATGTAAGAATTGTTGCCTAGCAATCCAGTGGACTTACTCTTTTCAGGTTATTGGAGGCAGGGAACCTTTTCAGGGTTATTGGAGCTAGACGGAAAGGGTTTTTATTAATCCTTTGCCTATGGTCTTCTCCTTGCACTTTGGCTAACACGTTCACATAGACAAGGACAGTTGACACACTTTATGACCACCAGTATTGCATTATTCAAGGGGCATTACTGTTCACTTTCTACCTTAAATAACTGAAATAATCTTTTGAAAAATTAGTTTTTTAGGGCCTACCATACTTTTAATTCTGTAAAAGTGAAAGTGAAAGTTGCTCAGTTGTGTCTGACTCTTTGCGGCCCTATATAGTCCATGGAATTCTCCAGGCCAGAATACTGGAGTGGGTAGCCTTTCCCTTCTCCAGGGAATCTTCCCAACCCAGGGATCGAATCTAGGCTTCCTGCATTGCAGGCAGATTCTTAAATTCTGTAGATCGCAGGTAGATTTACATCAGGAAAAAATACATGACAGAGTTTAGTAAACCAAACATGGTACAGTGATTTTTTTAAATATCTTTTTATATCAAACATGTCTCTTTCATTTCAAAAAATATACTATTAGTAAACCAGGGGATCTAGGAAGTCTGAAGTTATAATCAAGATTTTACTTTATCTTCTTGGCTTGGGCTTTTAAAAACACTGTTATTGCAGAAGTTACCTTATGAAGGTTCTTTATTTTTAATGGTAATTATAAAAAGACAGCAGAAGATATAGGTAAAGAAAGGCCACCTTATACTCATGCATGCCTTTGCTCACTGACACACACAGAGAGACATTTCTTGAGTGAGTGTAATCCCATCCATTCTTCATGAGAATAGTCACAAAAATATGGATTCTGAGGCTTGTATGCAACCTCAGTTCCCCAACCAGATGTCAGGGTTTATATATATTTTTAAACTGCATATTCAGTATCTGCTCAGATATCTAATAGGCTTCTCAAATCACCTATGTCCAAATCAGAAGTTTTGATTTCTCCTACCTGTCTTTCCCATTCAATCCAACAAACCAGTCACTAAATAGTACCAATTTCTTTTTCCAAGGAACTTAGGAGTTTTAATTGATATTTCTATATGATCTCTTCTGCATATATCATTCAGAGATGTCTTTCTAAAATGAAATTAGATCATAATCAGATCATATATTTGTCTTGCTCAAAAGCTTCCAGTGATTTCTACCATTTTAAGAATAAAATTTATATATTTAGTCATAGTCGGTAAGGTCTTTAATAATATAGACCCAGCCCATCTCTTTAATTTTATTTTCTACCACTTTTTTTTTAATACTTACTCTTTTGTGCTCTTCTTTTATGGCTTCTTTGAACATATCAAACTGGATAATCTGGTGAGAGGAGTACGGTTAGTAAGGACACTCCTGTACATTCATACCCTAGAGCAAACATGCCTTGGTTATCCTGGATAAAGTAAAGCCGCAGCAGATGATTCTTTGCTGCATAATTAGTATTGTATAAAAGCAGGCCTTAAGCTCTTTCTTGTCCTTAGCACTCTCTCTTGTCCTTCACAGATTTAGTCCTGAGCTACTTAACCTGACCTGTTTGATGTGATGAACTCTGAGCTTGCTTATATTTGACCTTCCTATTCTTTCTCCTGTTTATAGATTTATCATAGGTATTTGCACTCAAGGCAAGTTTCTTGAGTGTCCAACCAGTGCAGTTCTACAGAATCACATTCAGAAGGACCACATGCTTGATTTAATGCTCAACTGCTGTTATCTTGAAACTCAATACTATTGGAACAGGCACTACCACATTTTCACTTTGCACTGTGCCTCAAAGTTGTCTTTAATAAGACTACTAAATAAGAGGTCTTATTTGTGCTCCTTGTTTGGCATTGTTTTCAATGCTATATTGACTATATATATTCGTGCTATATTGGCTCCCAGATTCTCCCATTGGCTGTTTCAGGTTTCCATGATCCAGTCTTCTCCCAGACTGTTTATGATCCAGTTTAGTCCCAGCTTCCTCTCACCAACATAGGTCCCAGGAACAGCACTCTATTAGCATTGTCCTAGCCCTTGGCTCAAGACTTTTTATTCCTTACATTTTGTGCATAATATTAGAGAAAATATTTATTAAATACTTACTATGTGCTAGGTACTACAGTTGTTAACTCCTCATTTTATGACTAAATCTATAACTCATTAAAACATTGTGAAAATAACTCCACAAAAGGAAAATTGCAGTAAAATTACTGAATAGTATGAATCAAAGTGTCATTTTCTTCATTATTTTTGGAATTAATGATTTGGTAATATTTTTGATAATTAACAGCTTTTGGATAGACTTCAAAATGGATCAGTAATAAGAATTACATTCTATGGTAAATGTAAAATTTATTAAGGTTAGTGAAAATTTTTAGTAAAACTATTGAGTTAAAACTGTATTTTAGTGGATAAAATAAAGGTAGTTTACCAAAGAATTTTGAGCTCTAAGTATCTAGGGAAATCACATTTACTAATCTTTAACAAAATAAGTGAAAGAGGAGAGTAAAAAAGTTGGCTTAAAGCTCAACATTCAGAAAACTAAGATCATGGCATCTGGTCCCATCACTTCATGGGAAATAGATGGGGAAACAGTGGAAACAGTGTCAGACTTTATCTTTTTGGGCTCCAAAATCACTGCAGATGGTGACTGCAGCCATGAAATTAAAAGACGCTTGCTCCTTGGAAGAAAGGTTATGACCCACCTAGATAGCATATTCAAAAGCAGAGACATTACTTTGCCAACAAAGGTCCGTCTAGTCAAGGCTATGGTTTTTCCTGTGGTCATGTATGGATGTGAGAGTTGGACTGGGAAGAAAGCTGAGCACCAAAGACTTGATGCTTTTGAACTGTGGTGTTGGAGAAGACTTGAGAGTCCCTTGAACTGTAAGGAGGTCCAACCAGTCCGTTCTAAAGGAGATCAGTCCTGGGTGTTAATTGCAAGGACTGATGCTAAGCTGAAACTCCAGTACTTTAGCCACCTCATGTGAAGAGTTGAGTCATTGGGAAAGACCCTGATGCTGGGAGGGATTGGGGGCAGGAGGAGAAGGGGACGACAGAGGATGAGATGGCTGGGTGGCATCAGCAACTCGATGGACATGAGTTTGGGTAAACTCCGGGAGTTGGTGATGGACAGGGAGGTCTGGCGTGCTGCGATTCATGGGGTTGCAAAGAGTCAGACATGACTGAGCGAATGAACTGAACTGAGCAAAATAAACCCTTATGCTGATTAATTTTTCTCACAGTTATAGTTAAAACTGACAGTAATGCAAAAGGTATTTTTCATCATATACATAGTTTCTTAGGGATGTTCCTTGTGAAGAACAAGTTTCCTCATTTGTATTTAGTTCTTTGGAGTAAATTGTATAAAATGTAGAGTTCAAAATTAAATATGTGACTAACACTTGTTTTTGTATCTTGTTGAATGACATTATGCATTTTGATTTGATTTCTTGAGAAATATATTCTGTTTTACATAAACTTATGAGAGGGCTACCCTAATAACTCAGTTGGTAAAGAATCCACCTGCAATGCAGGAGACCCTGGTTCGATTCTGGGTCAGAAAGATCTGCTGGAGAAGGGATAGGCTACCCAGTCCAGTATTCTTGGACTTCCCTGGTGGCTCAGATGGTAAAGAATCTGCCTCCCATGCGGGAGACCTGGGTTTGACCCCTGGGTTGGGAAGATCCCCTGGAGTAAGGGAATGGCTACCCACTTCAGTATTCTGGCTTGGAGAATTCCATGGACTGTATAGTCCATGGGGTCGCAAAGAGTTGGACACGACTGAGAGACTTTCACGAATGAGAACATGATCATGAGGAATGGTGAAAAATAAAAATAGGCACATAACCTAAGCTATTTTCCCCTAAAAATTCATATTCTGTAACATATTTTCCCCCTTTATCGTAAAATTTTAATTTTTCTATAAGAAATATATCTTGAAGAGATCAGAGAAAAGACTTAGCTAAAAGTTAGAGGTTTCAGGATAAACTAAAGAAGTGGATAATATATTTCATCTGAAATTAGCTATCTAAATAATTTAGAGAAATTGTAATTCACAGGTAAGAATGTGCACAATCATGATTAAAGCTTAAAAATGGAACTGTAACAGAATTCAAGAATGATTAAAGTCTTCAGCACTTTGTGCATATCCTTCAACAAGTGAATTTTAAGATGAAAGCATCTGAAAAATCAGTTGTATAGCTATCCTTGCTTACTTTTTAAGAGAAGATACAAACATAAGATTTATATATCTTTAGCTTTCAGGTAAATGAAATTCACAAAAATGCTGCCAAAGGAAATCAATCTATGCCTTCATGATTATTTTTCAAGACAATTCACAAATTATGTGATGGGAAAAAGGAAAATTATTGGTTGTCTAAACTTTCCATCTTTATAGAAGGAAATGGGATGAGGAAACACATTATGACACAGGTACCTACTAAAAGCCTAAAGTCAAAAACCCTGTGTTAATTTTACTCTAATTTAGATGTGAAATTATTTGCTTCGGCTTCCCTGGTGGCTCAGCTGGTAAAGACTTATTTGCTTTTGTAAATATCTTGGGGATTGAGTCTTAAAATTGTTATGTGGGGTATAGTTAATGGCTTTTGTAGAGTCAATCCCTGCTAGATGTATCTATAGGAACCAGAATATTAAAGGGTATGGGATGCTGTATACCTACATGTTAAGCAAGGGATTCAGAGTGTAATTATCTATCAGCAGATGGGTTCTCATAAAGTGTTAAGAGCTGATCTCAATTAGCATGTTCTCATTTGCCAAAATCAATGACATTTTTTGGAAGCTATTCTGATGATATTTTGCAGCTAAAAGAGAACAAGGTTTTAAAATTTTACTAATTTTACCTGAATCCTTATACCACTTTAATTATTTTTTCCCCAGTTCTTTGTTATAATTTTGTTATAAGAAATGGAGAATGTTTGGTATAAGTGGGCCTCCCGTCTTTTATCTAGCTTAAGAGACTGTCAGAGAAACTTACCAACTAGCCTTTGAGAACTACTAGTTTCTGATGTTTCATCAGTTCTTGGGTATTGCTTAAACCTTAAAAATTTAAGTATACTTGGAGTACTCTTTTTGAGAATAAGACTGTGTTACTCTCTCTCAGTGAGGTTAGAGTGGAAAGAATGGACTCGGTCGCTGAATTTCCTAGCTATCTCTTAATAGGTGATGCCTATTTATGGATGTATAAATGTATAAAGATTCTTCTCTAGAATTGGCCCATCAGTTCAGTGTCTATTAAGTGATAGGTACTGTGTTAGGTATTTTAAATATATGATCTTGTCTAATTCTTTCTAATTACCAAATATTAATATCTCTATTATTTCTCCTATATTAGGTATAAATTGTTGACCTTTCTTATTTTTTCACTATGTATATAGAGCTTCACTAGTGGCTCAGAGGGTAAAGAGTCTACCTGCAATGTGGGAGACCTGAGTTCAATCCCTGGGTTGGGAAGATCCCCTGGAGGAGGGCATGGCAACCCACTCCAGTATTCTTGCCTGGAGAATTCCATGGATGGAGGAGCCTGGCATGCTACAGTCTATGGGGTAACAAAGAGTGGACACTACTGAGCAAATTTCACTTTCATATGGATCTGTGTTTATTAAAGTGGAATTCTAGATGTCAGGAGCATAGTGTTGAATTTTAAAAAGCCCTTACAAAACAAAAACAGGAGGGTTCAGGATGGGGAGCGTATGTATACCTGTGGCGGATTCGTTTTGATGTTTGGCAAAACTAATACAGTGTTTCAGGTTTAAAAATAAAATAAAATTAAAAAAAAAACCAGAAAAACAGATTTAAAACTATTATACATATTTATATGTTTAGAAATCTTAAAAGATGTTTATCAAAATGTTAACAATGGTTAGTAATTTCTTGGTGCTAGGAGGGAGGAGGTGTGAGAATTCATGAATACATAATATTTTGAAAATAAAGAAACATGCCATTTTAATTTTAGTACAAAAAACTAAGGCCAGTGAACCCTATCTTTGACAAGTATATTTGACAAGTATCTTTGCCAAATATATCAAGTATATTCAAATATCTTTCTCATTAAGAGATAAAGAAATAGGGGCAATAGGGAAATTCTCTCCCCCCTCCCCCAATATATGTATATATCAAACCATAAATTACATGCCTGTCAAAAAGAAGAGCTGCTGGGGATAGAGATTTTGATCTATCAGATCCTCCTCTTTCATCTCAGGATTTTTTTTTGAAGAGAAGGCACTTTATAGACTATTTATTTGTTGTTAAATGTGAATTTGTCTCCCATTTGTACACAATAGCCTAACTTCTCTACCTCTATGCTGCTGTCAAGCCTCCTATCTTGTTCTTTCTTCTTCTCTTTGACAACCTCCTTGACCTCCAAAACATTTATCTACTGGTTCTTTTTCTTCTGTGCCATAAAAATTTTTTCCAAAGAAAGATCAGTTATGTGTTCCAGTTTTGATAGAATCATCTTTAACTTTGGCAGATTGGAGAACTTCCTCCATAAGTATAGCCATGCCTGAACTGTCTAAAGTGGGGTCTTCCACTAATTAGGGCAAGGACCCAAACAGGATTCATCAGTTATTTGAATCTGCTAAGAAATGTTATACCTTTGTTTTCTCTTTCTTTGAGTTGACAGACCTGTGATGAGGTGAAAGATGCAGGAACGATGTGGGGCAAACCCTTTATACAGCTCAGGGACACTTGGTCAGTAGTAATTGCTTGCCTGATGTTGCAGTGCAGCTCGCTGTGCACTTGGCACTCACAGAGAAATTTCCTTCCAGCTGTGGTGAAGCATAGCTGTCTCGTCTTCATTCTTGGTGCAGTCCTTCCCAGTCAATGACCGTGTGGTCCACTTGTAGTTGGTTGCTTCCATAGCACGTTTGTGGACTTTAAACTTGCACGCTTCACAAGACAGTCCTTAGGGTTTGGCAAACTGTGGTCCATGAACCAAATCATGGCCTATAGACTTGGGCTTCTTTTTGTACAGGCACCGAAATAAAAAATTTATAGGGTTGTAAAATAAAATAGCGTGCAGTAGAGATAGCGTATGGTCTACAAAGCCTAAAATAATTACTATTTGGCCCTTTACTGAAAAACTTTGCCAACTCCTGATCTGTGTGATATGACCCTGGATTAAACCTCTAACGCAAATTACAATATGTTGGCCTAGCATGTGAATGGGAATGCCAGTTATATATTCCTGAGAAATGATAGTCATGATACTGAGCAGACTCAAAATGTTCCCTGTTCTGAACATTTTTCAGTCTTTCAGTCCAATCTTACAGGTAATTTTTTGTTGTCAGTACATAAAATGAGCTTTATACATGGAGTTTTGACCACAAAACTTAGTGTTGGATTCAGCCACATCAGCATCTGTCAGATCTATCTTATCAAAAATGATTGCCTTTGTAAAGAATTATCTACCCACCCTCTGTTTTCAAATGTTGGTTTGGATTTTTATGTTTCTTTAGCATCATTTTTTTGACAATTATTATTATTTTTTTTAATAAAATCTGGCCCATGATTGAAACCTTGCAGATGAGTGTGTGGAGGAAACTGGGGTCTGTTTTGGACTCACTGTCTTGACTCCTCTGTTGTGCCAGAGGCTATATGGAACTCTGGTGAGAGGTGGCTCCCTACTGACAGGAAGCCTGGTCAGGATAAGCAAGGCTTTCCAGGAAGGAAGAGGGGCATACATTTTGTTTTTAAATTAAAAAACAAAACAAAACTTAATATGAGCAATTTAAAGCCTGTACAAAAGTATAGAGAAACTAACATAATTTTCAGCTCATGGTCAATCATGTTTATTCTCTTCTCTTGAATTATTTTGATGCAACACCTAAATATTATATATTCTAATATGTAAGTTTGAGTATGAATACCTAAAAATAATTGTAACCCTAATAAATCACTGCAGATGGTGACTGCAGCCATGAAATTAAAAGACGCTTACTCCTTGGAAGAAAAGTTATGACCAACCTAGATAGCATATTGAAAAGCAGAGACATTACTTTGCTAACAAAGGTCCGTCTAGTCAAGGCTATGGTTTTTCCAGTGGTCATGTATGGATGTGAGAGTTGGACTGTGAAGAAAGCTGAGTGCCGAAGAATTGATGCTTTTGAACTGTGGTGTTGGAGACGACTCTTGAGAGTTCCTTGGACTGCAAGGAGATCCAACCAGTCCATTCTGAAGGAGATCAGCCCTGGGATTTCTTTGGAAGGAATGATGCTAAAGCTGAAACTCCAGTACTTTGGCCACCTCATGTGAAGAGTTGACTCATTGGAAAAGACTGGAGAGATTGGGGGCAGGAGGAGAAGGGGACGATAGAGGATGAGATGGCTGGATGGCATCACTGACTTGATGGACGTGAATCTGAGTGAACTCCTGGAGTAGGTGATGGACAGGGAGGCCTGGTGTGCTGCTGAACTGAATATTATACCCACAAAATGAAAATGATTTGATATCCACCAGTTTCCATTTCCCTCATAGGTCAGTTAGTGAAGAATCTACCTGCAATGCAGGAGACCCCAGTATGATTCCTGAGTCAGAAAGGACTGCTGGAGATGGGATAGGCTACCCACTCCAGTATTCTTGGGCTTCCCTGTGGCCCAGCTGGTAAAGAATCTGCCTGCAATGCAGGAGACCTGGGTTTGATCCCTGGGTTGGGAAGAGCCCCTGGAGAAGGGAAAGGCTACCTACTCCAGTATTCTGGCCTGGAGAATTCCATGGACTATATAGTCCTTGGGGTCGCAAAGAGTTGGACCCGACTGAGTGACTTTCACTTTCACTTTCAGTTGCCATTTAGGGCTTCTCTGGTGGCTCAGACAGTAAATAATCTGCCCACAATGTGGAAGACCCAGGTTTGATCCCTGGTTTGGGAAGATCCCCTGGAGAAGGAAATGACAACCCACTCTAGTATTTTTGTCTGGATAGTTCCATGGACAGAAGAGCCTGGAGGGCTACAGTCCATGGGGTCGCAGAGAGTGTGACATGACCAAGTGACTAATACTTCACTTCACTTGCCATTTGGTGTTCAGATTTTCTCAGCAGCCTCACTTTTTAAAAATTGTTTCAATAAGAATCAAAATAAGATTCATACATTGTAATTGATTGATATAGCTCTTAACTTTCATTTAATATCTAAGCTTTCTGTTCATTTCTTTATATATATTTATTGGAAAAAAAGGATTATTTTTCTCTTAAATATCCCACAGTCTGGCTTTGCCAACTGTTTCCTGATGGTATCCTTTAATGTTCCTTTGTCTCTTATACATTTTACAAAGTAGATCTATAAGCTTGATCATATTAATGTTCAGTCTTTTCAGCAAAACTCTTCTTAAATGATATTGTATATTTCCATCAGGGGATACATAGTATCTACTCTCTTTTGTGATATTGGTGGCCATTGATGATCATAATCTAGATCTAGTTATTTACTAGGCATTGCAAAATTTGGTAGTTTCTAATTTTCTACCTGTTTATTAGTTGAAATACACATAGTTGCTTGAATATGCTGTGTTATAGTTCATATTGAAAAGTCAAGATAAATGCTTGATATATTTATTCTTTTATTTGCCATTTTTCAAAATATTGTGTTGTCACTCAGCATTCTCCAGTGGTGACCAATGATTTTTTAAAAAATATCATTATGAATTCATATAGTTAGATAGGTATGTTTAATTAATATTTATTTCTGCCATCATCTTCCATTCTTGTCAGTTGGGATCCTAATTTGGCTTTTTATTAAAACCTAGCAATCTTTGATCCCTTTCTTTCTGATATAATAAAATGTTCCAAGCTCATCCTTATAATACATGTAGTCTGTGATTTCTTAAGGGAGTCTTGGTTCCTCTTAGTATTATCCTTATTTTAAAGCTGAGGAAGCTGAAGTTTGGCATGTTTTACAATTAGTAAATGATGGGCTTGCTATTCTGACCCAGATCTATTTTATTTTAAAATTCCCAAATCCAGTAGCCATTGGAGACATGGAGAGTACCCCATGAGCTCAGTTCTTATTTAGCATTTATTTAACTAATTTATGTTCCTACAAGTTCTGCTTTAAGGGAAAAAAGAACTCAAAATTTTTATATGTGCTTTCTCTTGCTTTATTATATATCAAACAGCCTACATATAACTTTACTTGCTCTTTCCATTTCAAATTTAAGAGAAACTTTATTCTTCACATAAGATTAATTGCTTTACTGCTATCTCTAATTATATGAACTCTTATCCAGTACAGAGTCTCATTATTCTCAAGAATCTAGAGTTCTCTGTACATTCTTGTACTTATTTTATCTTTTGAGTTAAAAGAGAAAGCCACAAGAAGCCAGGTCAGACTATAATGTATTGCTTCATCCTTTCCAACCTTGAAATGACTCCTTTAACACACACCTTTATTGCTAGCTTCTGAGTCAGTAGGGTTGGTAGGGGCTTCACTTGTATATTTTTGGAGAGACCTTCCAGTGATTCTGATACTACATTTCTCCAGGCAAGAATTCTGGACTGGAAAACTCTAATAGTCATAAATCAGTTCAGTTCAGTTCAGTCGCTCAGTCGTGTCCGACTCTTTGCGACCCCATGAATCACAGCACGCCAGGCCTTCCTGTCCATCACCATCTCCCCGAGTTCATACAAACTCACGTCCATCGAGTCAGTGATGCCATCCAGCCATCTCATCCTCTGTCGTCCCCTTTTCCTCCTGCCGCCAGTCCCTCCCAGCATCAGGGTCTTTTCCAATGAGTCAACTCTTTGCATGAGGTGGCCAAAGTACTGGAGTTTCAGCTTTAGCATCATTCCTTCCAGAGAAATCCCAGGGTTGATCTCCTTCAGAATGGACTGGTTGGATTTCCTTGAAGTCCAAGGGATTCTCAAGAGTCTTCTCCAACGCCACAGTTCAAAAGCGTCAATTCTTCGGCGCTCAGCTTTCTTCACAGTCCAACTCTCACATCCATACATGACCACTGGAAAAACCATAGCCTTGACTAGATGGACCTTTGTTGGCAACGTAATGTCTCTGCTTTTCAATATGCTATCTAGGTTGGTCATAACTTTCCTTCCAAGGAGTAAGCGTCTTTTAATTTCATGGCTGCAATCACCATCTGCAGTGATTTTGGAGCTCAAAAAAAGAAAGTCTGACACTGTTTCCACTGTTTCTCCATCTATTTCCCATGAAGTGATGGGACCAGATGCCATGATCTTTGTTTTTTGAATGTTGAGCTTTAAGCCAACTTTCTCACTCTCCACTTTCACTTTAATCAAGAGGCTTTTTAGTTTCTCTTCACTTTCTGCCATAAGGGTGGTGTCATCTGCATATCTGAGGTGATTGATATTTCTCCCGGCAATCTTGATTCCAGCTTGTGCTTCTTCCAGCCCAGCGTTTCTCTTGATGTACTCCGCATGTAAGTTAAATAAGCAGGATGACAATGTACAGCCTTGATGTACTCCTTTTCCTATTTGGAACTAATCTGTTGTTCCATGTCCAGTTCTAACTGTAGCTTCCTGACCTGCATATAGGTTTCTCAAGAGGCAGGTCAGGTGGTCTGATATTTCCATCTCTTTCAGAATTTTCCACAGTTTATTGTGATCCACACAGTCAAAGGCTTTGGCATAGTCATAAATAGGACACCAGAATTACAGATACAAGACTGTGCAAAACAGGAAAGGCAGTCAGCCTAGAAATAGACCAGAAACCTACAGTAATTTAACATGTGATTAGTAAATGTCTGTTGTTGGTACAAATCAGTGGCCTTCTGTGGAAAAAACAACTTAATCTTTCCTAAAAATGAATCAAAATACATTTTTTAATAAAGTCATAAAGTACCAGAGGAAACCATGTGAAAAGTATTTTAGAACAGAAGAGTATAAAAGACATTTTAAATTATGATATGAAACTCAAAAACCATAAAAGAGAACAGTGAAATTTAACCACAAAAGTATCATAAAACATCTGTAGTGTAAAAATTATCATGACAAACTGTGAGGTGGTACTTGCAACTCAGTCACAAAAAGGTAAACTCCAATATGTACAAAGTTCTCATAAAACTATTTTTAAAACCCTACTTTTAAATAGATAGAATACCAACAGATGTATACAAAGTTAGCTATATGAAAAGCTACATAAATTCTCTAATAAGAGAAATGAACTGAGATGCCATTTTCACCTATAAAATTAACAAAGATTCAAAATTTGAATCCATATCACTTGGCTGACCATGGGGAAATAGGAGTACTCATATATTAATAGTGGGAAGGTAAGCTAATACAATCTCTGTGAAAGGCAATTTGGAAATATCTATCATAATTACAAAGGTATGTATCCTTTCAAGAGCAGTTCTAAATTTAGGAATTATCCTACAGATAGAATTATACATCTGTAAGTATGCTAAAGCTGAAACTCTAATACTTTGGCCACCTTATGCGACGAGTTGACTCATTGGAAAAGACTCTGATGCTGGGAGGGATTGGGGGCAGGAGGAGAAGGGGACAACAGAGGATGAGATGGCTGGATGGCATCACTGACTCGATGGACGTGAGTTTGTGTGAACTCGGGGAGTTGGTGATGGACAGGGAGGCCTGGCGTGCTGCGATTCATGGGGTCACAAAGAGTCGGACACGACTGAGTGACTGAACTGAACTGAACTGAACTGAAGGAGGTAAATGCAGGGTTATTAATTTTACCACTGCTTAAAATAGCAAAAAGCTGAAAACAATGTGATTTTACATCAGTATGGAGCTGGCAAAGTAAATCATGATATTTAAGTATGATACAGTGCTATATAGCTCTATTTTTTTTTTAAAGGATACTCTTTGTAAACTGATAGGAAAAATCTACATTGTTAAATTTTTAAGAAAAGTTTAATTAGAGCATCTAGAATCTGTTACCATTTTCATTTTCTGTAAAAAAAAACACACACAAAAATAAAAGTGTATATTTTTATTATGTACATAAAAATTTTCAAGAAGTAAATGCTGGAAATGAACATAAGTGGGGTGGGTTTTCAGATATGAACAGATAAAGAAATGTGGTAGGTAGCAGAACTTTCACTGTGTGTATTTTTTAATATGTATTGATTTTGAACCACATAAAATATATTGCCTATTCAATGTTTTTAAATTTAAATTATTTTATAAGGAAGCTAGAAGGAAAATTAACAATATTAAACCCAAAGTTCTTTAAAAAGGAAATTAATGCAAGAGATAATATTCGAGGTAATCAAAATTGGTTCTTTGGAAAGATTAATGCAACATTTTAATAACTTTAAGAAATTCTGATCTTTAAATGTTAATGAAGCACAGACTTAAGCCTGAGCTTAAAGTAAATGGATATATGATACATAAATACGGCTGAAAAAATTTTCCTTGATGGGGAGGAAACTCTCAAAGACATTAGAGAGTCCCTAGAACACTACTATGGGCTTCCCTTGTGGCTCAGGTGATGAATCTGCCTGGAATGCAGGAGACCAAGGTTCAGTCCCTGGGTTGAGAAGATCCCCTGAAGAAAGGAATGTGTGCCATTAGTTCTGACAAAAGGTAGTTCGTCTCTTGGAGGGAGAGGTGAATCAAAATGTCTTGCTGTTATTGTTTTATAGTTTGTCCTTGTACCTCCAGTAGTTTAGCTTCAAAAACAAGGGATGTTCATCAGGCTCCCCGCTTGGCTCCATATGCCATTTATACATTTATTGTCTCCCAGCTCCAAATCTACCTTTTTTTTTCACTCTAACCTGTGATGTTAGAATTGGATAGTTGACTATTTCTTCTTGCCAACTGGCATAATGTTAGATTTTGCCAACAGATAGTATAGGAGGGCATTTGCTCCTTGGAAGAAAAGTTACGACCAACCGAGACAGCATATTAAAAAGCAGAGACATTACTTTGCCAACAAAGGTCCATCTAGTCAAAGCTTTGGTTTTTCTGGTAGTCATGTTTGGATGTGAGAGTTGGACTATAAAGAAGGCTGAGTGCTGAAGAATTGATGCTCTTGAACTGTGGCATTGGAGAAGACTCTTGAGAGTCCCTTGGACTGCAAGGAGATCCAACCAATCCATCCTAAAGGAAACCAGTCCTGAATATTCATCGGAGGGACTGATTTCAGCTGAAGCCATACTTTGGCCACCTGATATGAAGACCCGACTCGTTGGAAATGACCCTGATGCTGGGAAAGATTGAAGGTGGGAGGAGAAGGGTATGACAGAGGATGAAGTGGTTGGATGGCATCACCGACTCAATGGACATGAGTTTGAGTAAGCTCCAGGAGTTGGTGATGGGTAGGGAGGCCTGGCGTGCTGCAGTCCATGGGGTCGCAAAGAGTAGGACACAACTGAGCAACTGAACTGAACTGACTGAGTATAGGAGACACAGAGATAGGGCTAGCAGAGGAAGGGGCTTCTCTTCCTGATTCTGGTGTGCATTTTCTTCCTTCTATAACATGAAGGCCAGCAGCGTGCAGGACTGGTGGTGCTCAGTCTCCAATAGCTTCTCAGGCACCCAGAAGGCTGAGCACCAGCCTCAGCCTCTCATTGCCTCAGTAGACAGCTTTCTGCAGATCAGTGTTAGCCTACCCCTATCACCACGGAGTGGTTTCTAGAGGACCAGTGCTGGGTCACCAGGACCTCAGTGGGCAGCCTCTTATGAAGCAGCTCCAGTCTGCTGGCACCCTCGTGTACTTTTCCAGCTCTCTACTTTGCTGCAGCCACACTCTCTCCAATTGGGTTAGAATCTTGGCCTTAGTTTGTTGGGGTTGCTTTTTTTTTTTTTTTTTTTCCCAAATTCTTAGTTCTTTCCTTGCTTATTCTCTCTCAATCCTAGAGGTAATAAAATGCTTCTTCCAGTAACAACTGCTATATTCCTTGAAGTCCTCTTTCATTATTTTCAGAGGATGACTAACGTTTTTTAAATTACTATTTTTTTTACTGAAGTATGAATGTGAAAGTGAAGTCACTCAGTCATGTCTGACTCTTTGCTACCCCATGGACTGTAGCCTACCAGGATCCTCCATCCATGGGATTTTCCAGGCAGGAGTACTGGAGTGGGTTGCTATTTCTTTCTCCAGGGGATATTCCCGACCCAGGGATTGAACCCAGGTCTCCTGCATTGTAGGCAGATGCTTTACCGTCTGAGCCACCATATATTCCTTGGAGTCCTCTTTTACTACTTTCAGAGGATGACTAACTTTAAAAATTATTATTTTTTTACTGTAGTATAGTCACTTTGTAATGTTGTGTTAGTGTCTGCTGTACAGCAAAATGAATCAGCTATCCTTATTCATATAGTCCTTCTTTTTTTGGATTTCCTTCCCATTTAGGTTATTACAGAGCATTGAGTAAAGTTCCCTATGCTATAGAGTAGGATCTCACTAGTTATCTATTTGTGCATAGTAGTATATAGGATGACTAACTTTTAATAGTATAATTTTTATACCAAATATTCCCTGTTTGGATTACTAATTTGACTTCTGTCTCTTAACTGAACCCTGTGCAACCCAGAATCAAAACCCGATGCCCATCAGCAGACGAATGGATAAAAAAGCTGTGGTACACATACACAATGGAGTATTACTCAGCCATTAAAAAGAATACATTTGAATCAGTTCTAATGAGCTGGATGAAACTGGAGCCTATTATACAGAGTGAAGTAAGCCAGAAAGAAAAACACCAATACAGTATACTAACGCATATATATAGAATTTAGAAAGATGGTAATGACAACCCTGTATGCGAGACAGCAAAAGAGACACAGATGTATAAAACAGCCTTTTGGACTCTGTGGGAGAGGGAGAGGGGGGGATGATTTGGGAGAATGGCATTGAAACCTGTATAATATCATATAAGAAACTAATTGCCAGTCCAGGTTCAATGCAGGATACAGGATGCTTGGGGCTGGTACACTGGGATGACCCAGAGGGATGGTATGGGGAGGGAGGGGGGAGGGGGTTCAGGATGGGGAACACGTGTACGCCCGTGGTGGATTCATGAAGTATGGAAAAACCAATACAATATTGTAAAGTAATTAAAACAAAATAGCACAACACACACAAAAAAACCCAGGAAGTGTTCCCAAAAAATCAGTCAAAATTTTGGAATTAGTTTGACCATATTCTTAGGCTTGAGCAGTATTGATTTTCTTGTAATGGGAAATGCTATACTAGTAACTTACAGCATGCAGTGGCATCGTTGGCATCAGAATTAACTGAGCTGTCACTTGTAGAGGATTATGATGCAGTACCAACTGATACAGGTATCTTCAGAGCTTCCCCTGAAGAAGAACTGAAATTTCACCCCAAGTATTTACTATGAATCCTCCTTTGAGCCTTTTATAATGAAGTCTTCGTCCAATTGAGTACTCTAGGGAAAAGGAAGATGTGAGGAAAACCAGTTGCTAGCTTTGAGTTGTGGAGAAGGCAATGGCACCCCACTCCAGTACTCTTGCCTGGAAAATCCCATGAATTGAGGAGCCTGGTGGGCTGCAGTCCATGGGGTTGCGAAGAGTCGGACACAACTGAGCGACTTCACTTTCACTTTTCACTTTCACGCATTGGAGAAGGAAATGGAAACCTACTCCAGTGTTCTTGCCTGGAGAATCCCAGGGACAGTAGAGCCTGGTGGGCTGCCATCTATGGGGTTGCACAGAGTCGAACACGACTGAAGCAACTTAGCAGCAGCAGCTTTGAGTTGATGCTAATTTCTGGGGGCTAAAATGCAAGTATGTTCCAGAAGTCAAAGTGAGGGTTGTATTAGTTTGTTGATAGACTGACTTAGCTGAAATTAGACTCATAGAGGGTACAATTTGTCCGCAGGTTTTACTTTGTGGTTATAAGTCTAGTTTCTGAATGTATAATTGGAGTAGATATACTTAAAAACTGGCAATATCCACAGAGTGGCTCTGTGACATATGGTTATGGGCCATTATGGTAGAAAGAGCTGAGTGGAAATCATTGGAAATTCCTTTCTCCTCCAAGGTATCAAGCCAGATGCCAGAGTGAAATCCTAGGGAATTGCAGAGACTAGTGCCACCATCAGAAGACTTGAAAGATGTGGTAGTAATGACACCTATTACATTTCCATGTAACTATCCCATTTGATTTGTGGAGAAGTCAGATGAATTTTGGAGAATGACTGTGTATCACATGCAGTTCTTTAGGGTGTGATGAAGATTGAGGCTGCTGTGTTTACTGGAGAAAAATAACAGAGTTCACACTATTGATGGCATTATGCTCATTAGATTTGGTGAGCAGAAAGTAGCAAGAACTTTATATGCTTTAGGAAAACATATGTAAAGCAAGAAGTAGAAGATAAACCCCATAAAATTTCAGAGACCTCTGACCTCAGTGAAGTTTCTGGGAGTCTAGTGGTTTGGATCATGTCAGGATATCCCCTCTATGGTGAAAGACAAGTTGCTGTTCCTTTCCCTCCCTATGCTTTTGGGGAGCAATATGTATCACATTTGAGTGTGTTACTTTGGCCCATCTACTGAAATACTTGTAAGTCTGCTAGTTTTAAGTGGGAACCAGAGCAAGAGAAGGTTTGACCATATCCTTAGGTATTAATATGATAAGTCTGGCCTGCATCATAAGCTATTCTTTTACTTGGGCCTTATGATTCAGCAGATTTGATTATACTTGAAGTGTGTATTGCAAATGTTTATATTGCAAGTGTGTATTGCAACAATGGGATGTTGTAGAAAACTTCTGACAAGTACCAATATGAGAATAAGAGTATCTACCTTTAGGTCTTTCAAGCACTTTGCGTTGTCTTCTACAGATAACTATTTTCTTAATGAGAAACAGCTCTGGCTTGCTAGAAATCAAATGCTTAATCATGGGACAGTAGATGACCATGTAACCTAAGCTTACCATCACGAACTGGGTGTTTTCTAACCAAATAGTCATAAGCTTAGTGTGTCTAGCAGTAATTATTATGAAGTGCAAATGGCATGTAAGGGGCAAGATTCAGGCATGGCTGGAAGATACGAATAATCTATATATGCTCAGATTGTTTCACACTGACTCCTATTGTACCAGAAATGGTAAATACATAAATCAATATGAACAATATTTCAAACTTTTAATTTCTTTAAAAGATAATTGACTGTCTAAAGCATAATGAGTAATAATGCCTAGGGGATTTATGACATATGTAGAAACAAAATGATGGCAATAATAACTTGAAGAAATAAAAATTTGTAGTGTACTGATATAAGATTCTAACACTCTACACATAGTGCCATTCTGTTATTTGAAGTTAAAATATGATGTTAAAGATGTCTAGAGCAGCTACTAAAAAGTCATCAAGGGGGAATAACAAATAAGGCAGTTGCTGTTCAATTGCCAAGTCATGTCCAGCTCTTTGTGACCCGTGAACTGCAGCATGCCAGGCTTCCTTGTCCTTCACTGTTTGCTGGAGATTACTCAAACTCTGGTCCATTGAGTCAGTGATGCTATCCAACCATCTCATCCTCTGTTGTCCCCTTCTCCTCCTGCCCTCAGTCTTTCCCAGGTTCAGGATCTTTTCCAATAAGTCAGTTCTTTGAATCAGGTGGCCAAATTGGAGCTTCAGCATCAGTCCTTCCAATGAATATTCAGGGTTGATTTCCTCTAGGATAGACTGGTTTGATCTCCTTGCTGTCCAGGGGGCTCTCAAGAGTCTTCTCAAGCACCACAATTTAAAAGCATCAATTCTTCAGCACTTAGCCTTCTTCATGGTCTAACTCTCACATCCACACATGACTACTGGAAAAACCATAGCTTTGACTATACAGATTTTTGTTGGCAAAGTAATATCTCTGCTTTTGAGTACGCTGTCTAGGTTTGTCATAGCTTTTCTCTCCAGGAGCAAGCATCTTTTAATTTCATGGCTGCAGTCACTGTCTACAGTGATTTTGGAGCCCAAGAAAATAAAATTTGTCATGCTTTCTGCTTTTCCCCCATCTGTTTTCCATGAAGTGATGGGACTGGATGCCATGAACTTTGTTTTTTGCATGTTGAGTTTCAAGACAGCCTTTTCACTGTCCTCTTTCACTTTCATCAAAGGATTCTTGACTTCCTCTTCACTTTCTGCTGTTCGAGTTGTATCACCTGCCTATATGCAGTTCTTGATATTTTTCCTGGCAATCTTGATTCCAGCTTGTGATTCATTTCTAGCCCAGGATTTCTTATGATGTGCTCTGTATACATGTTAAATAAACAGGGTGAATATATATAGCCTTGAGGTACTCCTTTCCCAATTTGGAACTAGTCAGTTGTGCCATGTCTGGTACTGTTGCTTCTTGACTTGTACACAAGTTTCTCAGGAGGCAGGTAAGGTGGTCTGGTATTCCCATCTCTTTAAGAATATTCCAAAGTGTGTTGTGATCCACACAGTCAAAGGCTTTAGCATAGTCAGTGAAGCAGAAACAGATGTTTTTCTGGAAATTCCATACTTTCTCTATGATCCAAGGAATGCTGGCAGTTTGATCTCTGGTTTTTCAGCCTTTTCTAAACCCAACTTGTACATTTGGAAGTTCTTGGTTCAGGTACTATTGCAGCCTAGCTTGAAGGATTTTGATCATTACCTTGCTAGCATGTGAAATGAGTGAAATTGTATGGTAGTTTGAACATTCCTTGGCATTGACCTTCTTTAGGATTGGAATGAAAACTGACCTTTTCCAGTCCAGTGGCCACTGCTGAGTTTTCCAAATTTGCTGACATATTGAGTGCTGCACTATCACAGTATCATCTTTTAGGATTTGAAATAGCTCAACTGGAATTCCATCACCTCCACTAGTTTTGTTCATAGTAATGCTTCCTAAGGCCCTCTTGACTTCATACTCTAGGATGTCTGGCTCTAAGTGAGTGATACACCATTATGGCTATCTGGGTCATCAAGGCATTTTTTATATATTTCTTTTGTGTATTCCTGTCACCTCTTCTTAATATCTTCTGCTTCTGTTAGGTCCTTACTGTTTCTGTCTTTTATCATGCCCATTCTTGCATGAAATCTTCCCTTGATATCTCCAGTTTTCTTGAAGAGATCTCTAGTCTTTCCCATTATATTATTTTCATCTATTTCTTTGCATTGTTTACTTGAGAAGGCTTTCTTATCTCTCTTTGCTATTCTCTGGATTTATTCAGTTGGGTATATCTTTCCCTTTGTCCCTTGCCTTTTGCTTCTCTTCTTTTCTTAGCTATTTGTAAAGCCTCGTCAGAAAGCCACTTTGCCTTCTTGCATTTCTTTTTTCTTTGGAATGTTTTTGGTCACTGCCTGCTGTATGATGTTATGAACCTCTGTCCATAGTTCTTCAGGCACTCTGTCTACCAGATCTAATCTATTCTTCACTTCAACTGAATAATCACAAGGGATTTGACTTAGGTCATACCTGAATGGTTTAGTGGTTTCCCTACTTATAAGCTCATGATCTGAGCCATAGTCAGCTCCCTGTCTTGCTTTTGCTGACTGTATAGAGCTTCTCCATACTTGACTGCAAAGAATATAATCACTCTGATTTTGGTATTGACCATCAGGTGATATCCATGTGTAGAGTGTTCTCTTGTGTTGTTGGAAGATGGTGTTTGCTATGACCAGTGTGTTCTCTTTACAATATTCTGTTAGCCTTTGCCCTGCTTAATCTTTTACTCCAAGGCCAAACTTGCCTGTTACTCCAGGTATCTCTTGGCTTCCTGCTTTTGCATACCAATCTCCTATGAAGAAAAGGACACCTTTTTGGTGTTATATCTAGAACGTCTTGTAAGTTTTCATAGAACCAGTCAACTTCAGTTTTTTCATCATTAGTGGTTGGGGCATAGACTTATATTACTGTGAGATGAACAGTTTGCCTTGGAAACAAACTGAAATCATTCTGTCATTTTGAGATTGCACCCCTTAGTGCATTTTGGACTCTTGTTGGCTATGAGGGCTATTCCATTTCTTCTAAGGGATTCTTGCCCACAGTAGTAGATATAATGATTATCTGAATTAAATTTACCCATTCCCATCCATTTTAGTTCACTGATTCCTAAGGTGTTGATGTTCACTCTTGTCATCTGCTTGACCAAGTCCAGCTTACCTTGATTCATGAACCTAACACTCCAGGTTCCTATGCAGTGTTGTTCTTTCTAATATCAGACTTGACTTTCACCACCAGACACATGTACAAGTGAGCATTGTTTCTGCTTTGGCCCAGCCTCTTCCTTCTTTCTGAAGCTATTTCTCTGCTCTTCCCCATATTGTACACCTACTGACATGGAGAGCTCATCTTCTGGTATTAAATCTTTTTGCCTTTTCATACTGTTTTCATGTGAAAAAGCAAATAATTATGACATGGGTAGTGAGCCCTTCAGGACAGAAGAGGGCTAGAGATAAAATAGAATTTTTAAAAAATATTATCTATTCCAAAAGAATGCAGGAAAGGAGGAAAAAATTCCAAAGGACATCTGGTGGAAATGGAGCATATAGAAACAATATGCATATATTGGTAATATATTAACATAAACATATCGGTAATTATTTTAAGTGGTCTAAACATTTAAATTTAAATGGTCCAACATTTAAACATTTAAATGGTCCAAACATTTAAATTTAAATTCAGAGATTGTCATATGGATATAAAAGCAAGAAAGAACTGTGCTATCTTTAAGAACCATACCTTGATTATGTAGATACACTTAAACATGAAAGGATGGAAAATGATATACCATGCAAACGCAAATAGAAAATGCAGTAGTGGCGGTATCTGACAAAATAGGTATGAGAACAAGGAATAATACCAAAGGACACGAGGGGCCTTTCATAATACAAAGGAAAGAGGCATTGAGAAGACGCAGTAATCCTGAATGTTTATGCATGTAGAAACAGAGATTCAGGATACATGAAGTGAAAACTGACAGGATAGAATGACGAAATAGAGAAATTTACAATTAGAGCTGGATATTTCACCACTTTGGCCTCAATAATTGATAGAACAAGGGGATAGCACATCGGTAAGCTTACTGAAGCCTTGCATGGTAGTATCGGTCATTTGGCCTACTAGACATTTGTAGAGCACACCACCTGAAGGAATAGAATGCACACGCTGCTAGTGCACACAGGACATTCATCAGGAGGGGCTATATTATAGGAAATAAAACAAGTGTCAATATATTTAACAATATTGAAGTCATCTCCTTTGACTATAACAGATTTGATTGAAATCACGTAAAGGTATTCTCATATATTTGTAAATTAAGAAACACTTCTCTTTTTATGAGTGTATGATTGCACTTACTAATGGGCTGTTTTTGACATACATTTATTTCCTCAATATTGTGGAGAGAGTGGTGTTGCCAGAGTGTTTTTCAAAGCACACAGCCCATTGGGGTGCCGATTTCCAGGTCTGTTAGCAGATTTCATAAGCAATGGTGGTGTGGCGGCAAACCAAGATGCCTTCTTTGCTTCTGCCCCCTTTTGGGGTTCTTGGTCACCTTGCATTTTCCTTATAATTCCTTGTAAAGGGTTCAAGAGTTCTAGTGTGGTGAGAATAATGTCTAAATGACAGTTTCAGATGCTGGTTTATTTTTGCTCTTTGGGAAATTGGCTGTCTTCCAACAATTTCTAATACCACACAATACCTCCATTAGTGGCAGCATCAAGAAGTGAAGTCACTCAGTCGTGTTTGACTCTCTGGGACCCCATGAACTGTAGCCTACCAGGCTCCTCCGTCCCTGGGATTTTCCAGGCAAGAGTACTGGAGTGGGTTGCCACTTCCTTCTCCAGGGGATCTTCCCGACCCAGGGATTGAACCCGGGTCTCCTGCATTATAGGCAGACACAGCTCACTTCCCTGAGCCACCAGGGAAGCCTTGTTCAAAGATACCCATGATTGATTTACAGAGAAGAGAAAAAGCAAGGCATCTTGAGAGTTGAGAAGATGGAAATTTACCCTCAAGGAGTTTACAGTCTAATGGGTGGAGAGACATTGTGAACAACTAAAAGAAACAGCAGGTATGAATAAAACTTCAGGGCCAAAGAAAGCATCTCAAGTGAAAAAATCAAGCCCTTTGATATTTTTAAAGTACAATGAACATAGTTAATTTTCAGCATTACCAATAATCATTTCCATAACATAAGTAGAGACTCCTAGATCTAAAAAGTAAGAAAAGCCAGAAGGAATTTGACTCCTAGATCTAAAAAGTAAGAAAAGCCAGAAGGAATTTTTTCCTGCCTCCTGTTTCCCTGATTTGTTTATTAAACTTATTTCTTGAGTAAATTTTTTAATAAGGAAATGCTTTAATTTCCCTCAATTTCTTCTCTGCCTCACCTCCTCGTTACAGGGCTTGGTGCTGAACTAATATGCATGCATACTATGAGCGAAGTATCTGCCTAGATAGATACAGAAATTACAATGGTTCTTAAAAATTTAATCTCTTAAAAAAAACCTCTATTTAAGGGGGCTAACTTTTAAGCTGAGCTAAAGCAAATACTCTTTTCCCTATACAGTAGGACCTTGTTTATCCATTCTATATATTAAAAGCTTACATCTAATAACCTCAACCTCCTACTCCATCCCTCCCCCTGCCCCATCCCCCTTGGCAACCACTAGTCTGTTTTCTATGTCTGTGGTTCTGTTTCTGTTTCAAAGATAGGTTCATTTGCGTCACATTTTAGATGCCACATATAAGTGATATCATATGGTATCTGTCTTTCTGACTTACTTGACTTAGTATGATAATCTCTACATTCATCCATGTTGCTGCAAATGGCATTAATTTATTCTTTTTCTGGATGAGCAGTATTCCATTGTCTATATGTACCACATCTTCTTTATCCATTCATCTGCTGATGGACATTTAGGTTGTTTCCATGTCTTGAGTATTGTGATTATTGCTATGAATATATGGGTACATGTATCTTTTTGAATTACAGTTTTGTCTGGATATATGCCCAGGAGTGGGATTGCTGGATCATATGGTTATTCTAGTTTTAATTTTCTGAGGATCCTCCATGCTGTTTTCCACTATAGGGAGGTTGCGCCAACTTTACATTCCTAGCTATGTAGGAGGGTTCTCTTTTCTCCAAACTCTCTGCAGCGTTTATTATTTGTAGACATTTAGATTATTTTCTTAATTTTACTTTTTAGTATTTAAAAATTTTTGTTAGAGTATAGTTGATTTACAGTGTTTTAGTTTCAGGTGTACAGTAAAGTATATTTGTCAACTTTTTAACAATGGCCATTCTAACTGGTGTGAGATGGTACCTCATTGTAGTTTTGATTTGCCTTTCTCTAATATTTAACAATATTGAGCATCTTTTCATTTGCCCGTTGGCTGTCTGTATTTCTTCTTCAGAAAAATGTCTATTTAGGTCTTCTGCTCATTTTTCAATTGGATTATTTTTTGTTATTGTTGTTGTTGTTATTGTTGACTTGTACGAGCTGCTTATATATTTTCCAGATAAATCCTTGTTGGTCACATCATTTGCAATTATTTTCTCCCATTCCATAGGTTGTCTTTTTGTTTATGGTCCCCTTTGCTGTATAAAAGCTTGAACTCTTGATTAGGTCCCCTTTGCTTATTTTTGGTTTTATTCCAAAAATAAGTCATTTTGAGTTTATATTTGTGTATAGTAAGAGGGTGTGCTCTAACTTCATTGATTTACATGAGGCTGTCCAACTTTCCCAACACAACTCGCTGAAGGGACTGACGTTTCTCCATTGTCTAGTCTTGCTTTCTTTGTCGAAGATTAATTGACTATAGGTGTGTGGGTCTTTCTGGACTCTTTTCTGTTCCATTGATCCATATGTCTTTCTTAAGCAATATTCTTCTAAATAAACCTTGGGAAGAAAGAAAAAATCATGAGGGAAATTAAAATATTTTGAGCTAAATGTAAGTGAAAAACACAACCTATCAATATTTGTGGGGCAAGAGCTAACACAGTCCTTAGTGGGTAATATGTAGAATTAATATTTATATTAGAAAAGAAGAAATAAGTAAAATCAATGAAATCAATTTCCGTCTTTAGGAAATAGAAAAAAGAGAAAATCAAATATAGAACAAGGAGAGGAAATACCAAGTGGATATAGGTGAAATAAAGTTCTGTAACATCTATATCTCTACAGGAAATAAGGAACTTCTAAGATTCAAAGTATCTATTTTTAAAAATAAGAAAATTTTATTAATATTTCTGAAAAGCTTAGCTCCTGTTTTTTGTTTTTGGTCCTTACTTACTTTGTGACCTAAGGTAACCTGTTCAGCTTATTTTAATACTTAGGTTTCTCATTTGTAAGATGCGATAGTAAATTTTAAGGTCATAATGATTGAGAGGCAAATGACATGAATATATGCAAAGATGGTAGCAATTTAGAATTAAAATTTAGATCACATACTTTTAAAATCCAGCCTCAGTAAAATTAAAAAGCTAAAAAGAGTAAAATGTTTTTAATGACAGGAATTTGAGGTATGAAGTTATTTATACAAGTTTTTTTTTTTTTTTGATTGAAGTATAGTTAATTTGCAATGTTGTGTTAGTTTCTGGCAGAGTTATTTTATAGCAGAGTTTCAGTTTTGCATGTATTCTTTTCATATTCTCTTCTATTATAGTTTCCTATGAGATATTGACGATAGTTCCCTGTGCTTCACAGTGGGACCTTGTTGTTTTACACCTGGTTTTAAAAATATAGTTTACTAAGAAAGTACACAGAAGTACTGTATTTTGGGTGAACTATCTAGTTAAGGACAATCTAAAAAGTGAATAAAGAAATCTGCTTGAATATATTAAAATACTACCAGGCAATAAAAATTTACCAATCAAGATTTGATTGGGGGAGAAAGGAGGCCCAAGGAGGTAAGCCTTGTGTAGTAAGTAAATAATGACCCTCCAAGGATGCCCATGTCCTGTTCCTGAGAACCTATGAATATGTTACTTTACATGGTAAAAGACCTTTGCAGAATTGTGTCCTACTCACTTATGTGGAAATTAGAATTTGTTAGAGATATTCTTGGATATTTGGATGAAGTAATTTATAAGCAAAGTGTTGAGGATACAGTCAGGTTTCTTCTTGATGCTTTATGGTAAAATGTGAGAGGAAAAAGATAAAAAAAGGGAAAAACCATTAAGCCAAAGGAAGTAGGACTTATGATTTAAGAAGTTTTCAGCCTTGAATATCTTGATTGAAAAAGACACTAAACGTAGAAGATTCATGTCAGGAAAGAGTATCTGGTGAGAAAACCAAGGTTATGGCTGAAAATCTTCTTAGAAAGGTCTGGGTCTACAGGCACAGTGTGTAGTCACACTTAGAGGGCTGTTCTAAGAGACTAGGTTTGTGACTCATGGATCCCTTTAACGGTCTCAACTGAAGCCAAAAATAGAGACGGGATAATTTAGGGAAAACTGGTGAAAGAGCCTCTTGTGTGGAATGGATCCCTGTGTCAGATATAGGAGATCCACTTTAGAATTTTACATCAACAGCAGCAATGCCAGCTTGGACTGAAAGGGACAGAGAGAAGGTTAATTGAAGGAAGGCTGTGGATGCCAGGTTCTGTCGTTAGGAAACAGGCTGAAAAGACCATTACAGGGCTGGCAGCACATGTTACCTTGATGAAAAAGGATGGTTGACTCCCAGGGTGGAGCTTTGGCCCAAAGATGTGAAGCTGTGATCCACAGAGGATTATCCTAGGGCTTCAGTTCTTATTGATGTTGCCTGACAGGATTTTGAAATTCCTTGGGATGGCTGATTCCTTTTTGTTCTTCTGGGTCCTTCCTTTTTGAATGGGATGTCTATGTTTGCTGTCATATGATTGTCCCATCATTGTTCTTGGGAAGCTGATAACTTTTTTTCCAGTTTTCCAGGTCCTCAGGTAGAGAGAAATTTTGCCCCAGATGGAATATATCCAGAGTCTCATTCCTACCTAATTTATAATATGTGATTTAAATAGTGCAGTTTGGGGCATTTGAGTTGACGCGATGTAGATGAGATTTCACACTCTGAGTTGCTTTCATAATTGATTCAGACCTATGGAGATGTTGGAATGGGGTGAATGCATTTTAATGTGGAATGGGTATGAATCTTTGGGGACCACAGGGTTTACTGTGGTGGAAACAATAATGTGTCCTCAAAGATGTTCAAGTCTTAATTCCTGGAACCTGGGAATATGTGAACATGATAAAAGGAACTTTACAGATGAGATTAGGGATCTTTATATAGAGAGATTTTTCTGGGTTACTCTGATGGGCCCAGTGTAGTCACAAGGATTCTATTTATTTGTTTTTGGTTTTGCTGGGTCTTTGTTGCTGCACATGGGCTTTCTCTAGTTGGGCAAGTGGGGACTACTCTTCATTGGGGTGCATAGGCTTCTCATTGTGATGGTTTCTCTTGTTGCAAAGCACAGGCTCTAGGCACACAGACTTCAGTAGTTGTGGTGCTCAGGCTCCGTAGTTGTGGCTCCTGGGCTCTAGAGCTTGGGCTGAGTAGTTGTGGTACATGGGTTTAGTTGCTCCACAGCATGTGGAATCTTCCCGGACCAGCGATCAAACCTGTGTCTCCTGCATTGGCAGGTGGATTCTTACCTACTACGCCACCAGGGTAGTCTAATCACAAAGATTCTTATGAGGTGCAGGGGAGTGACAGAGTCAGAGAAAGCATTGTAACAACAGAAGCAGAGAGGGAGAAAGCAATGTAATGATGGAGGCAGAGGTTGGAGTAATGCAAGGCCACAAGCCAGGGACAGGGACAGCCTTTGGAAGTTGGTTAAGGCAAGGAAGCACCACCCTGCCACAATCCTGCCAATTTGAGGAGTCATTATATTAATAGCTTGCCAGCTATATTAATTGATCCCCAAATTCGGCTGAAATTCAGCTGAATACTCTTCATGGAAGACTCAGCTGTACAATAAACTGTTAATAATAAAAGACAGCCTCTTTATTCTTTGCCTTTTTTTTTTTTGTTCTTACACTTTCTGAATTGTAGATGGAGTAATGAATTTGCAGTAGTCTATAACCATGAAGTACCAAAATGAGAAAATGTTTGAGAGAGTCCCAAAGACTTGGGTACTGACATTGTTAAGTCACAAAATCAATACTTACATAGTTTATTTCTGGGCTTGCTACTTTATGAGACAAATAAAACTTTATTTTTAAAGACAATGTTGGGTTTGTTGCTATTTGTGACTGAATTCACTCCTACCTGATATTCTTATAAAACAAGATGAAAAGTCAAAGACAATAATTATGCTGAGAGAAAGCACAGTAAAAGCACAGAAAGCACAATAATCTCTTTCATTAAATGGTATAAGCAAATGTCATACAATATTAGTAGCATATGTGTATGAGAGTACCTATAAACATGTAGTAATATCTGTACAAATGTATAGAATTTTGGTTTATTCTTTGTTAAACTACTGATTTGCAGAATATGAATCAACTCTTGTTTATGTGTGCTACATACATATGTGGGGAAGAATTTGCCAACATTTACTTCTATTTATCTTTGAAAACTCGAGCAAAGGGAGAGGTGGTGCTTCTTTGATTTAATGAGACATGTGGACTTGAAAACTTGCATTAGGTTATAGCAGCAAAAAACGTATTCACAACATGGGAGAGTGCTGTGTAAATAAGAGATTCCACCTGAGTGGCAATCCATTCTGTGCTTTGTTCATCGAAAAGAGTTGGTAATCATCAGTTAGCTTTCTAATTTTAAATTGGATTTGAATCAGAAAGTGAGAAGTATGAATATATTCAAATTTCAGTCAATGTCTATGTGTACTTTAAGTGTGGATCATGAAGAAATAAGTAATGTTAGATTTAACTTTCTGATCACACTCAAGTAAGAATGTTGACAAGGGACAGATGATCATATGAGCTATTGAAATAAAATATAAATTTTCTGCCAGTAAGACCATTATGATTTCATGTGGTCTTTTCAAGTGGCATATTTTAGTATCTTGAGTGGTCTGAACTTGTCATTTCCAAGCCAAAATACTGTTCTTTTTAGTGTTAAGGTTATTTTCTCAGAATTTTTAAAGGCAATCAAACTGAAATACAAATAGCTTGAGACTGACATTTGGATCTTTTCCCAGCTTAATGTCTTTTTTAGTCTGGAAAAAGAAACTGATGATATATTATTTAGCTAATATATAAACCACATCCAAATGCTGCAGCAGAGCATGAAGAAATAATTTTGAGAACTGAAAACAAGAGTGGATTAGAGATACATTTATTGTTGTCTTCCAAGTCGAAACAGCCAGCCTTCCAGCTTTTGGCTGTAAAATGTTAGAACTTATCATCTATTTGAGTCCTGAAAGTAGTCTTTAGTGAGCCATTTCTCCATAATTTCTGGACCATTTGTGTTAATATGAAAATCTATATTTATCTGGCAGCCACTAAACACTTGGTGCCATTTATAATGATCTATGATTGTGAATTTAAAATTTCCAGCTTAGCAGAAGCCAGCATGAGAGATCAATTGCAAATATAACCTAAATTATAAATTAAGCTATCCACCATTGAGCTGCATAGAGCTACCTTGGTGAAAAATTGCAAATAATATTATCCTTCTCACTGAAATAAAACTTATTTTACTGCTTATTTAAAAGATATTTTCTTTTGTTGTCAAGAAAATAAACACAGTTAAATTTTTTTTTATTTTTTGGAGAAAAATTGCTTTACATTGTTGTGTTGGTTTCTGCCATGCAAAATGTAAATCAGCCATAATTATATACCACTTCCCTCTCGAGCCTCCCTCCCCTCCCAGAAACACATTTTCAAAAATATGTAAACTTGATGATATTCATGTATACTGATACCTATTAAGGAGTGGTAGACACCAAACTTTAAGAAATACTACTATTGAAGCTATAGATAGGGAATTTCCTTTGCTTAGGTAATTACAAGTAGCTCAATTTAGCGAATTAAAATTTCTCTGTCATCTTCTTGACCCTCTATCTATATGAAATTCACATTGATATTCCACCACACAGAGTCAGAGAAGGTTCTTATTCTAGTTCTTTCATAGCTTGATGATTTGATCTATGGTCTTATCTTCTTCTGGGATCTTTAAATGTGTCCTGCAGAGCCTACTTTCACACTTCATTTTCTGATTGCCACCAACATATCTTTCATTACGCTGCTTAAAGAAGTATACTTGCTTATACTTGCGTGCATGCTCAATCGTATCCATTTCTTTGTGACCCCATGTACTGTAGCCCAACAGGCTTCTCTGTCCATGGAATTTTCCGGGCAAGAATACTGGAGAGGGGTGCCATTTCCTCCTCCAGGGGATCTTTCCAACCCAGGGGTCGAACCTGCATCTCTTGCATCTCCTACATTGGAAGGCAGATTCTTTACTGCTGTACCTCCTGGGGAAGCCTAGAGAAGTGTGGACAATTTTAGCTTGTTTTATTCACTGACTTTGGAATGTATCAGGAAGTTAGACCATCTCATAACAATGAGAATTGTGAAGACACAATTGGTCTCTTCATGGTATGAGGCAATGCCTCTGATGAGACTCCATAGTTTGAGCACTGAACAATAATCTAGTGAAATTATGTATAAGTAATTGCTTTTCTTTCCTACATAGCATTTCAGAGATTCTTTCAGACCCAGGCAATCCTATTGTAGAACTATCAGTCTGTGTAAAGGTCATCTCTCTGCTAATCATTTATAATTATGAAAATTATAATTTCATCATGATGCTATTACAGCTAGGCATAGAAAACTCCAAGTCATTTATCAAACTTCTTTTGGGCTCTGATTTTACAAGATCTGGAGGTATATGCAAAAATTCATATAGGGAGATATATTCTAATATATTTAAACTTAGACTAAGATATGGATAGATTAAGAGTAGACTAAGAGCAGTGTGTGAAATCTGGTGGCTAGATAGGCTGAAATGAACCTACAAGTGGATTATGGCCAATTCATAGTTATAAAAAATTGAATTAGTTACCAACATTTGTAACCTGTAGAATTTCATAAATATAATCTAGATGTTCAGCTTTTCTTAAAAATGAAAAAGACAAAAGCCCAAACCTAACAGCAGTCAACTGGAGATGATTAAATGCCGCACCTGGTGTGGAGAGTGATCCTTACTGTACCATTTTACATTCAACACTTATTTACCCACTTGGCCCCAGCCGTCATTTGAGTTCTCCATCCTTGTGAGTGTAATAGCAATTAATCTTATAGGGGCCTTTAGCTTCATTGAAGAATTGTAATCCTTAACTTTATTTTATTTAGATATGTTCAATTGTGTATTATTCATCAAATGTCAATTGTTTCTTTAAAAAGAGGAATTTAGGTTTTTAGGGAGCAGGAAGAATACACTTGTGTTGCATAACTCTAGGCAGAAGTTCATGGTGCATTGCACAGTAATAAATGCCAGTGAATTCTGAACATTCACATAGTTCTAATTTACTAACATAAGCATTTTAAACCTTGGCCACAACTAGATCATCCATCATTTGGATATATAATTTCGGGAAAACTATATAAACTATTTGCATGTTTTCTCTTAATGAAAAATTTTTGAACACAATCACATAATTCTTACATAATTGTTGATTATTGTGGTAACATTTTTCATTTTCAGGATATCCATGTTTACGCATATTTACTCTAGCTTAGAACTTGGCAATATAGCTTCAGATTTGCTATATTAAATTTTTGACACAACTGAATTACTAATACCAGTGTTGACATGAACTGTTATTTGAGCAACTGTATTAAGGAATCTTGGTAGCTTTTATTAGCTTTCCTCAATTTCACAAAATGGCTGAAACTTCATAAAGCCATCTTCTACTCCAATGTACAGTCAAACCTAGTAGCTCACATTTAAATTCTGCCTCTCCTGATATTGTTGCTATTCAGTTGCTGAGTCTGACTCTTTGTGACCCCTTAGACTGTAGTGCGCCAGGCTCCTCTGTTCTCCACTATCTCCCAGAGTTTGCTCAAACTCATGTCCATTGAGTTGGTGATGCCATCCAACCATCTCACCCTCTGTTGCTCTCTTCTTCTCCTGCCCTCAATCTTTACCAGCATCAAGGTCTTTTCCGATGAGTTGACTCTTCACATCAGGTGGCCAAGTATTGGAGCTTCAGCACCTGTTCTTCCAAGGAATATTCAGAGTTAATTTCCTTTAAGATTGACTGGTTTGATTTCCTTGCTGTCCAAGAGACTCTCAGGAGTATTCTCCAGCACCACAATATGAAAGCATCAGTTCTTCGATGCTCAGCCTTCTTTATGGTCCAACTCTCATATCTGGACATGACTACTGGAAAAACCATAGCTTTGAGTATATAGACCTTTGTCTACATTGTGATGTCTCTGCTTTTTGTCTTCTGTTTGTCATAAGTTTCCTTCCAAGGAGCAACTTTCTTTTAATTTCATGACTGTAGTCACTGTCTGCAGTGATTTTGAAGCCCAAGAATATAAAATCTGTCACTGCTTCCACTTCTTTCCCCTTCTATTTGTCGTGAAGTGATGGAACTTGATGCCATGATCTTTGTTTATTTTTTTTTTTGAATGTTGAGTTTTAAGTCAGCTTTTTCACTCTGCTCTTTCCCACTACTCAAGAGGCTCTTTAGTTCCCCTTCACTTTCTGCCATTGACTTCCCTGGTCACTCAGCTGGTAAAGAATCCTCCTGCAGTGCAGGAGACCCTAGTTCAATTCATGGGTCAGGAAGATCCACTGGAAAAGGGATAGGTTACTATTCCAGTATTCTTGGGCTTCCTTGGTGGCTCAGCTGGTAAAGAATCTGCCTGCAATGTGGAAGACCTGGGTTTGATCTCTGGGTTGGTAAGATCCCCTGGAGAAGGGAATGGCTACCCACTCCAGTATTCTGGCCTGGAGAATTCCATGGACTATATAGTCCATGGGGTCACAAAGAGTTGGACACGACTGAGTGACTTTCACTTCACTTCCCTTCACTTTACTTTCTGCTATTAAAGTGGCATTATCTGCATATCTGAGGTTGTTGGTATTTCTCCTGGCAGTCTTGATTCCAGCTTGTTATTCATCCAGCCTGCTATTTCTCATGATGTACTCTGTATAGATGTTAAATAAGCAGGGCTACAATATATAGCCTTGAGGTGCTCCTTTCCCAGTTTGGAACCAGTTAGTTGTTTCATGTTGGATTCTAACTGTTGCTTCTTGACTTACATACAGGTTTCTTAGGAGACAGGTCAGGTGGTCTGGTACTCCCATCTCTTTAAGAGTTTTTCACAGTTTATTGTGATCCATACAAAGGCTTTCATGTAGTCAATGAAGCAGAAGTAGATGTTTTTCTGGAACTCCTTTGCTTTTTCTATGATCTAATGAATGTTGGCAATTTGATCTCTGGTTTCTCTGCTTTTTCTAAACCCAGCTTGTACATCTGGAAGTTCTTAGTTAACGTACTCCTGATATACTTGTCTAGGTTTACATGGGAAAGCTATTTTCTATTTCTGTTACTGAAAATATGGTACTAACTAGCTAACTAGTATAAGGTTCCCTAGTGGCTCAGTGGTGAAGATTTTGCCTGCAGTGTAGGAGACACAGGAGATGCAGGTTTGATCCCTGGGTCAGGAAGATCCCATGGATGAGGGCAAGGCAACCCACTCTAGTACTCTTGCCTGGAGAATCCCATGGATATAGGAGCCTGGCAGGCTACAGTCCATAGGGTTGCAAAGAGTTGAACATGAGTAAAGCAACTTAGCATACAAGTAGTATACGGTTTGTTCTACAGAGCACTTCTGGTCATGTATTTAGTTTTCTCATTTCAATGGTGTATAACCTAAGTGCTATATCTGAGACCCAGTGATACTTATAATACAAATATTGATTAACACAAATTTTTCAAATCTTTTTGGTTACTTTGAGTTCTTCTAGCCATGCTTATTTAATTCTGTTTAAATTTAACTGTTTCTTTTAAAAAAATCAGAGTATTTTGCTTCCTGAGATCAGAAATAGAGGGCATTATGCTTTCTAAATGAACCACAATTTATGTTGCAATTATGAAAATGAACATAATAAACACATGTTTTTTCCTATACTCTCAAGTCAGAGTTACATATTGCTCTGTCCAATCAATCTTTATGACTGAATGACTTAAAGAGTTAACTGTATCTGGGACATACTTATTAAATATATTCAATTTTAAATTAAGATAATGCCAATTATAATCATATAGCAAATGTTTTGTTGAATTCAGCATACTTAAAATATTTTAAGTTGCAAATCATCATTTTAAGTTCCTTATAAATTTATTTCTTCTTACTGTAAGCTGCTGTAATAGAAGAGGATTCTGGACATCATCTTGTTTTTAGAAACTAGAATAAAAACATTTTAATTAGCTTTGGAAAATGGAACAATCATCAGTCTTACCAAAATATTAAATCTAGAGGTTTTAGTATAGTAAATGCTCAAAAATTATTAGGGTTGAAAGATTAGAATGGTTCATAAATTCACAGTTCAGTTCAGTCACTCAGTCGCGTCCGACTCTTTGCGACCCCATGAACTGCAGCACGCCAGGCCTCCCTGTCCAGCATGAACTCCCGGAGTCCACCCAAACCCATGTTCATCGAGGCGGTGATGCCATCCAACCATCTTATCCTCTGTCATCCCCTTCTCCTCCTGCCCTCAATCTTTCCCAGCATCAGGGTCTTTTCAGATGAGTCAACTCTTCGTGTGAGGTGGCCAAAGTATTGGAGTTTCAGCTTCAACGTCAGTCCTTCCAATGAACACTCAGGACTGATCTCCTTTAGAATGGACTGGTTGGATCTCCTCGCAGTCCAAGGGACTCTCAAGTGTCTTCTCCAACACCACTGTTCAAAAGCATCAATTCTTCTGCGTTTAGCCTTCTTTATAGTTCAACTCTCACATCCATACATGACCACTGGAAAAACCATAGCTTGACTAGACAGACCTTTGTTGGCAAAGTAATGTCTCTGCTTTTTAATATGCTGTCTAGGTTGGTCATAACTCTCCTTCCAAGAAGTAAGTGTCTTTTAATTTCATGGCTGCAATCACCATCTGCAGTGATTTTGGAGCCCAGAAAAATAAAGTCTGAATCTGTTTCCCCATCTATTTGCCATTAAGTGATGGGACCAGATGCCATGATCTCATTTTCTGAATGTTGAGCTTTAAGCCAACTTTTTCACTCTCCTCTTTCACTTTCATCAAGAGGCTTTTTAGTTCTTCTTCACTTTCTGCCATAAGGCTGGTGTCATCTGCATATCTGAGGTTGTTGATGTTTCTCCCGGCAATCTTGATTCCAGCTTGTGCTTCCTCCAGCCCAGTGTTTCTCATGATGTTCTCTGCTGCTGCTGCTGCTAAGTCACGTCAGTCGTGTCCGACTCTGTGCGACCCCATAGATGGCAGCCCACCAGGCTCCCCTATCCCTGGAATTCTCCAGGCAAGAACAGTGGAGTGGGTTGTCATTTCCTTCTCCAATGCATGAAAGTGAAAAGTGAAAAGTGAAAGTGAGGTCGCTCAGTCGTGTCCAACTCTTAGCGACCCCATGGACTGTAGCCTACCAGGCTCCTCTGTCCATGAGATTCTCCAGGCAAGAGTACTGGAGTGGGTTGCCATTGCCTTCTCTGATGATGTACTCTGCATATAAGTTAAATAAGCAGGATGACAATATACACCCTTGATGCACTCCTTTCCTATTTGAAGCCAGTCTGTTGTTCCATGTCCAGTTCTAACTGTTGCTTCCTGACCTGCATACAAGGATTAGTGATATTTAGAATATAAATTAATATTGAAATTATACAATACTGAGATCACATAAATATTACATAATATTCTTAATTCTTTCTCTTCTTTGTCTACACAATATCCTCAGAAACCACCTTTACTCAGATGACCTTGGGTATCACCTGTATGTACTGATCACTTCCAAATACACAGATCACTTCCAGTGTACCTTGAACTCTCCACTGAGCTCCAGTCTTCCACAAACTTGGAAATGGTGCTGTGTAACTTGCCATATATTCTCTTTGTCACAGGGCCAGCTCAGATTAATAAACAGGGAAATGAACTCCATGTAGCTTGATGTTTTATAAGAACTATAAAAGTAACATTTCAAAATTGAACTTATCTTTCTTCTAACCCTGCTCTTCCTTCTGTTATATTTTCTCCACCTGACAAGTACTCACTTCCCAGGTGGTGCTACTGGTAAAGAATCCACCTACCAATGCAGAAGATGCAACAGATGCAGGTTTGATCCCTGGATCTTGACATTCCTCTAGAGGAGGAAATATTACCCACTCCAATAGAAAACCCCATGGACAGAGGAGCCTGGTGGTCTACACTTCATGGGGCTGCAAAGAGTTGGACATGACTGAGTGACTGAGCACACACACATTATATATGACATTAAGCCAGGACAGTGTCACAAGGCTACCTCCATCTGGCATATGGTTATGGAAAGGGAAGTTGGAAATTGGGATTGTGCTAGTAGCCGATAATATTTGAGTCACCTACTTACAAGCCATGTTGCTTTTGGAAATAATTTCTTTGTGTCACAATTTTCTTCTCTGTGAATTTATTGCTGACAAAGAGTGTGTACTCAGTAAATGTTAGCTTTGCTTTGGTCACCTATTGCTGCCTAGCAAATTGCCCTAAAATGCAGTGCTCTAAAACAACAACTATTTGTTATTTTCATGATTGTGCTAATGGCAACAAAGGAGTTAGGTTGCTAGAGAAGACTCAAGACCCCAAACGATGGTACTTATCTACAGTTTCTTGCAGACAAAGAATACAAATAGCAACAGCATTTAAGTATTCTTTGTCATCAAAGGCTGCAATCGTTCCAGAGAGGCCAGGAGTGAGCTCTAATCATCTTCTCTCCATAAGGCCATATCAGGACACGCTTTCTGTCTTAGATCAGGAACTGCTAACAGATGTGTGGACATCTCAGAACCTGGGAGCGTGAATGAAGTCTTTTATCAGAATTTCTTATACTTTAGCTGGACCTCACTTCCCTTCTAGATAGTTGGACTTGTGTAACAGGCTTAGGGCTCTGAGACTGCAAATTTGGAACATGTCAGGCCTCTTAAGACCTAGGCTTGGAAATGGTGCTGTGTAACTTGCCATATGTTCTCTTTGTCCGAACAAGTCACAGGGCCAGCTCAGATTCATAAACAGGGAGATGAACTCCATCTTCTGATGGGAAGAAAGGCATGAACTTTTAGGGATAGGAAGAATTTTTGGTGGGCATGTTTGTAGACAATCTGTTATGATTATTATTCTTGTTATAATTACTGTATTATCATTACCAGAACTACTGTTTAGTCAAAGTAAGAAAGCATTATCTTGCCTGGACTTCTGAAATAGCCTCCTAACAAGTATCTTTGCTTCCAGTCTCACTCCCTTTTTAAAAAAATTAATTTATTTTTTATTGAAGAATAATTGCTTTACAGTATTTTGCTGTTTTCTGTCAAACCTCAATATGAATCAGCCATAGGTATACATATATCCCCTCCCTTTTGAAGCTCCCTCCCATCTCCCTCCCCATGCCACCCTTCCCAACCCCATCCCAGGGTTCATATAGAGCCCTAGTTTGAGTTTCCTGAGCCATATAGCAAATTCACTCCCTTCTTTTATCTTCACAGGCAGGCAGATGTATCATCTTAAAATGTTATCTGACAACAGAAGGACAAACAACCCAATTGAATAATGGGCAAAAGACTTTTTGAGAATATACATTTCTCCAAAGAAGATATACAAATGCCCAGTAAACACACAAAAAGATATCCAATACCTTTAGTCATTAGGAAAATGCATATCAAAATCACTGCAAGGTACCATTTCACATTTACTGGGATTTACATAATAAAAAAATGGAAAACAACAAGTGTTGGTGGGGATGTAGAGAAGTTGAAACCTTTGTACGTAGTTAGTTGGAATGTGAAATGGTGTGGTCTCTATGGGAAACAGTTTGATGATTCCTTGAAAAGCTAAATATAGTATTACCATATGACTGGGAAATTTTACTTCCAGATGTAAACTCGTTCCTGCCAGCCCCTTCCAGGAATGCTGTACTGACCAATTTCCCCTTTGTATATGCTTTTCTGTTCCATCCATTCTTCCCAAAATAAGCTCCTTCTTTTGTTTAGGTTTCAACATAAATTGTCTTTCCTGTCTAAGTTCCATTGTTACTTTCTAACTTAGCACTCTGTATTCTTCATACAAATTGCGTTACTTGCAATTTATAAATAGTGTATTTATCTGTTCGGTGCTATTGGTCTGTCTTTCTCACTGGAATTTTCACTTCCTGAGGGCACAGGTCTGTCCTGTTATACATCCAGGAAGTTAGCATGTACTTAGCACATATCTGGCAATTCAGTTATTTGTAAAAATGGACAATCAAAGGAATTCTGTTATGAAATATACAAGAGGACGTGTCACTATGTAATAGGTTAATGAAAATTTAATGGTCTTCAACCAGTTTTGCTGTGATCTGTGTAATAAACTTTTGTGGTAATATTCCTTGAAGAAAAGAAGAGGGGCTTTGTAGTTAGTCAGACCTTAGTTTTCTTTGTGTTCCTACTAGTTGTCTTAGAGGTAAGTTCCTTAATCTCCATGAATCTTATTTTCCCAATTAGGCAAACTTGAGTAATTTTGTTTATCTTGCAGGATTTTTAAGGATTAAAGATAAGAGGAATAGTCTCAAGTACAGTGCCTGCCACACAGTGATGCTCAGTAACTATAGGGAATTAGTGTTTATTTTATTTGTAAAAAGGATCACAGAAAGGGAAAGCTAAAAACATTATCTAAGTAAGTATTGATCACAAAAGTGAGTTTTATAGACGGGGCAAAGCATCTAAAGTAAAACCTTGTGATATCTGAATGGAGCTAGTAAAAAAAAAAAATTTCTCCCCCCCTTATCTTTGCCCTTTCTGCAATCTTATTGCATTATACCTTGTATATATTTTCATTTTTGATATATATTTAATATATACATGAATTTATAAGGCAATCACAAACATTTGAACTCTGATAATTAAGGAGTCAAATGTTGATTTTTTTTTTAGATAGAAAAATGGTTTTGTGGTTATGTTAAAGAAAGAGTCCTTTATTTTTTAGAGATATATCCTAAAGTATTTATTGATGGAAATTATATGATATTTTGGGTTTGCCTGTACATCATGAGTGAGAATTGGGCAGATTGATAGGATTAGAAACATACGGAGATGTAGTTGAGGATTATTGACCCTGGGTAATGTATATGTGGGAATTATTTTGTGTATTTTACTTTTTCATAATTACAAGTAGGGAAGAAAGGAAATGGAGAGTTTAAGCTTATATAGAGAGTGGGGAGATGTTCCAGGCACTTTTCCCACTCACCGAAATTGTCAGCCAGGGTTGAGAAAAGAGTGACATTTGGGGGCCGGCTAATGAGTTGGACGCGACTGAGCAACTGAACTGAACTGAACTGAATACAAAGGCTGAGTTGTGACGCTGTCACAACATAATGAAGTTCAGTAGGTTTCAAGTCACATCTATTCACGTGTGAAATTTTAAGTAACATTTTTCAGTGACTCACTCTTACATCTGAATGAGGAGGAAGGGATCACCAGACATTTGAGGGAACTCCCTGATATGAAACACAAAAGCAAAAAATCAAGAAGCCAACATCAAGGAAACTCCAAGGAAACAGATAGTAAAACAAAATTATGAATAATTAAAATTATAATTAATATTCAGAGAAAGATGGAGGATAATGCATGCATGAATAAAGAAGATGTCAAGAATAATAAAGATAATTTGAAAATTAAAAATGTAATTATCAGTTTAGTTCAGTCACTCAGTCGTGTCTGACTCTTTGTGACCCCATGGACTGCAGCACTCTAGGCCTCCCTGTCCATCACCAACTTCTGGAGTTTACTCAGACTCATGTCCATTGAGTCGGTGATGCCATCCAACCATCTCATCCTCTGTTATCCCCTTCTCCTCCCACCTTCAGTCTTTCCCAGCATCAGGGTCTTTTCAAATGAGTTAGCTCTTTGCATCAGGTGGCCAAAGTATTGGAGTTTCAGCTTCGACATCAGTCCTTCCAATGAACACTCAGGACTGATTTCCTTTAGGATGGACTGGTTGGATCTCCTTGCAGTCCAAGGGACTCTCTAGAGTCTTATCGAACACCACAGTTCAAAAGCATCAATTCTTCCACACTCAGCTTTATTTATAGTCCAACTCTCATATCCATACATGACCAGTGGAAAAACCATAGCCTTGATTAGATGGACCTTTGTTGGCAAAGTAATGTCTCTGCTTTTTAATATGTTGTCTAGCTTGGTCATAACTTTACTTCCAAGGTGTAAGCGTCTTTTAATTTCAAGGCTGCAGTCACCATCTGCAGTGATTTTGGAGCCCCTCAAAATAAAGTCTGTCACTGTTTCTCCGTCTATTTGCCATGAAGTGATGGGACCAGATGCCATGATCCTCGCTTTCTGAATGTTGAGCTTTAAGCCAACTTTTTCACTCTCTTCTTTCAATTTCATTGAGAGGATCTTTAGTTCTTCACTTTCTGCCATAAGTGTGGAGTCATCTGCATATCTGAGGTTATTGATATTTCTCCCGGCAATCTTGATTCCAGTTTGTGCTTCATCCAGCTTGGCATTTCTCATTATGTACTCTGCATATAAGTTAAATAAGCAGGATGACAATATACACCCTTGACTTACTCCTTTTCCTATTTGGAACCAGTCTGTTGTTCCATGTCCAGTTTCAACTGTTGCTTCCTTACCTGCATACAGATTTCTCAAGAGGCAGGTCAGGTGGCCTGGTATTCCCATCTCTAAGAATTTTCCACAGTTTGTTGTGATCCACATAGTCAAAGGCATTGGCATAGTCAATAAAGCAGAAATAGATGTTTTTCTGGAATTCTCTTGCTTTTTTGATGATCCAGCAGATGTTGGCAATTTGATCTCTGGTTCCTCTGCTTTTTTTCAATCCAGCTTGAACATCTGGAAGTTCATGGTTCATGTCCTGTTGATGCCTGGCTTGGAGAATTTTGAGCCTTACTTTGCTAGCGTGTGAGATGAGTGCAATTGTGCGCTAGTTTGAGCATTCTTTGGCATTGCCTTTCTTAGGGATTGGAATGAAAACTGACCTTGTCTAGTCCTGTGGCCGCTGCTGAGTTTTCCAAATTTGCTGGCATAGTCAGTGCGGCACTTTCACAGCATCATCTTTTAGGATTTGAAGTAATAGCTCAACTCGAATTCCATCACCTCCACTAGCTTTGCTTGTAGTGATGTTTCCCATGGCCCACTTGTCTTCACATTCCAGGATCTTGCTCTAGGTGACTGATCACACTATCGTGATTATCTGGGTTGTGAAGATCTTTTTTTGTATAGTTCTTCTATGTGTTCTTGCCACCTGTTCTTAATCTCTTCTGCTTCTGTTAGGTCCATCCCATTTCTGTCTTTTTCTTGAGCCCATCTTTGCATGAAATACTCCCTTGGTATCTCTAATTTTCTTCAAGAAAATATAATTATAGAGCTTAATTATAGAATTTAAAATTATAGAACATGAGCTGGAAGAAATATCTGGAAGCCTGGTCTCACTATAGTCCTTATTTACAGAAGGGGACTCTGGAACTCTAGGGAAAAATGGCAGTTATGGAACCACTGGAAAGTGATTGTACTTGCAGGGTCCTAGCAGTGTGAGTTTTAAACTATTTTAGGCTTCAGTTGTGACTGCACATTAACGTTAAACAGAAAGCTTTTAAAATTTTAATAATGCCTGGGTCTCATGTCTATTGGCTTTAGTTTGAATAAAGTAGAACGAGGCATTATTATTTTTAAAAGTTCCCCAGATAATTCTCTTGTAAAGCATGGGTTGAGATCTGGTGTAAGCTTCTCAAAAGCAAAGCCCATGCTTTATTTATTGGTTATGTACACTGCTTTGTACATAGTAAGCTTTTAGTATTTTCCGTGGGAATTGTCATCATCACTGATGGTGGCTCCAAGTTAGAGGAGTAAAGGTTAAACCGTTTGACTTTCCCCAGTTCCTGTAACTTCTGCACACCATTTGATCAAATAAATGATTATACCCTAGTTTTTAAAGAGAGCTTTTTTTTTTTTTTAATCAAATCCTAGGCATTTCACTTCATCTGTAAACATTTCAGTAGTGACCTCTGAAAGATAGTCTTTAAAAAATCAAATAATTATATTAAAAAATTCAGTGTTTACTTAATATGATAGATTTTTAATTAGTGTTCAAATTTCCAGTGTCTCATAAATATTAGAAACAGGATCCACAGAATGTCCACGCATTTTCATTGGTGTTAATTGATACATCTCTGTTGCTCTCTCCCTCTTTTCTTCTCTCTCCTTTCCTTGAAGTTATTTGTTGAGCAATTTATTTGTCCTGTAATTTTCTACAAGGGGTGCTAAGTGCATCCACCTCAAGCATATTCCTTTGCCTGGGGTAGGGGACACTGCTTTATAAGTGACTGTGTGTCCTTCCATTAGGTAGCACATGGTCTAAAGAGGGCCATTTTTATTAGGTTGTACATGAAAAGATTACATAAACAATCTGCCACAGTAATCTTTAAGTTTTCTCCCTAAAGCAGGATACTTTCAAGGTCTAAGCCTTCTACTTTAAGATAGATGTGCTTTGCAGAAAAAGCTGTGGTAGGGACCGCTTTTTGGCTGAGCTGTGGTTCTTTATTGTGCTTGAGAATCCTCTGTGAGGCTTGTTAAAAGTGTAGATTCCTGTGCCCAGAAAGATTCTGATTCAAGGTCTCAGAGGACACTCTGGGAGGCCATGTACTTAATAGACTGTTATCAGTGCCGGTGTTTTGTTGATCACAGTTTGTAAAAGCAGGATAAATATCACAGCATTTTCATCCTGTGTCTAGGGTTTGGTCTTTGCAGAGTTTATTTTACCTTCTTAGACTGTCACAAAGGGATATCTACCCTTCCGTGTGGTCAGTGTCTCACAGTCCTATTTTGGAACTTATTTAGAATTGGCTTATTAAATTCTAACTTTTTATAAGTAAAGACCTGATTTTACTATTCTATGTTATTTTAGTGAAACAAAGTTCAGTAATATTAGAAACTTTATTGAAAACAGAAGAAAAGGAAAAGGAAATATTTATTGAAGAGGTCAAGATTTCATTTAGTCTTTTAGCAAAATAGTTCTCAAGACTAAGTATATTCACTTACCTCATTAATCACACTTAGTCTTTTCCCTGTGCTCCATATTAATGATCATCTAGACAGCTGTTCCTGCGGTCATGTATGGATGTGAGAGTTGGACTGTGAAGAAGGCTGAGCACCGAAGAATTGATGCTTTTAAACTGTGTTGTTGGAGAAGACTCTTGAGAGTCTCTTGAACTGCAAGGAGATCCAACCAGTCCATTCTGAAGGAGATCAGCCCTGGGATTTCTTTGGAAGGAATGATGCTGAAGCTGAAACTCCAGTACTTTGGCCACCTCATGCGAAGAGTTGACTCACTGGAAAAGACTCTGATGCTGGGAGGGATTGGGGGCAGGAGGAGAAGGGGGGACAACATAGGATGAGATGGCTGGATGGCATCACTGACTCGATGGACGTGAGTTTGAGTGAACTCCGGGAGTTGGTGATGGACAGGGAGGCCTGGTGTGCTGCGGTTGATGGGGTCGCAAAGAGTCGAACACGACTGAGCGACTGAACTGAACTGAACTGAGACAACTGTTCAGAACAGGAGGAAAGTAGTAGTAGTCCCTGTTTGTCAGTAGCTGATTATTTTTTATCATGCCTGCCTATACAGAGAGAAAACTGATACAGCATATCTGTAAAAAAAAAATACAGATTACATCATGTATTTGAATATTTGTTCATATTTTTGTATTTGATACATATTTCATAGGTTTATATACACTCAGAATTATACAGAAATTTTTTTTCTTCTGAATGTAACTTTCTGCAAGTTCATAGGAAAAAACAATCTTAGATGCCATGACCAAAATGAATCTTTCTGTCAACTATCAAATAATTGCATAAATGTGTTCATTTGAGGCAATATAATATGGACGTTTGCATACATTTTTAGAATCTAATTTGTTTTTTTTTTAAATTTTATTTTATTTTTAAACTTTACATAATTGTATTAGTTTTGCCAAATAACAAAATGAATCCGCCACAGGTATACATGTGTTCCCCATCCTGAACCCTCCTCCCTCCTCCCTCCCCATTCCATCCCTCTGGGTCGTCCCAGTGCACCAGCCCCAAGCATCCAGTATCATGCATTGAACCTGGACTGGCAACTCGTTTCATACATGATATTTTACATGTTTCAATGCCATTCTCCCAAATCTTCCCACCCTCTCCCTCTCCCACAGAGTCCATAAGACTGTTCTATACATCAGTGTCTCTTTTGCTGTCTCGTACACAGGGTTATTGTTACCATCTTTCTAAATTCCATATATATGCGTTAGTATACTGTATTGGTGTTTTTCTTTCTGGCTTACTTCACTCTGTATAATAGGCTCCAGTTTCATCCACCTCATTAGAACTGATTCAAATGTATTCTTTTTCATGGCTGAGTAATACTCCATTGTGTATATGTACCACTGCTTTCTTATCCATTCATCTGCTGATGGACATCTAGGTTGCTTCCATGTCCTGGCTATTATAAACAGTGCTGCGATGAACATTGGGGTACACGTGTCTCTTTCCCTTCTGGTTTCCTCAGTGTGTATGCCCAGCAGTGGGATTGCTGGATCATAAGGCAGTTCTATTTCCAGTTTTTTAGGCAAATCAAAACCACTATGAGGTACCATTTCTAATTTGTTTTTAAGAAGAGGTATTTATGCATAAGAATTTCTCCTAAAGAATTTTTCAAATTATTTTTTTACTTAAATTATAGATATTTTACTATTATTACAAATGGATAATGCTATTCTTTGGAGACGTATTAGTTCCCAGAGGGACATATCTTCTAAAATCATTATATGGCCATTGCAAATGTAAAATTTAGCTCATGAGTTCATGCAAGTATTTACTGAGCACCTAGTATGCCCCAGCTACTCATCTGTTCTCTAAAGATACAACAACCAATGAAACAGAAAAAGAACAAAGCAAAACTGCCCTCTTGGAGCTTACAACATAGCAGGAAATGATATTTTGGGTAGTGAAAATGATAAGGTTGAAAAATAGGAGAGGGAACAGGGATTGTTTGGGTTGCCTAGAAGGGGCTCACTGAGAAGATAACATTGAGTAAGTGAACTGATTGTATTGAGAGAGTGAGCCTTGGAGCGATCTAGGAGAACATTCTGAGCAAAGAGAATGTAAGTGCAAAGGTCCTTAGGTGAATATATGATTGATCTTTTGGGAAACAGAGTGAATAGAGTTGAGAGAGCAGTAGGAGAGGAGGTTAGAGTGGTAATAGTGTGTCTGGAAGTGAAATTCATTTCATATTTAGGATCTTGTTTTTTTTTTTTTTTTGCTGGAAGTGAAACTGAAAACCAATGAATGGGTTTGAGAAGGGGGATGGTGCAGTCTGACAAAGGGCCTTAAATGGACCCATTGCTAGCTTCTGTGGTAGAAACAGACTGAAGATGGGCAATATTGGAAGCCGGGGAGGTGGTTAGGAAGATTTTTACAGTAACCTAGATAAGAGATGGTGGCTTGGATCAGAGTATTTGTGAGGTTGGGAAACATGGTTGGATTTTGATGTATTATAATAAGATAGGTGACAGAATTTACTGATAGAATTTCCTTTTATATCCAAGTTATAGGCCCAGTATTTAATTCATAAATCAATGTATAATTTTTCAACTATAGAAAAGTAGGAGAGTTATATATGAAGCAGATGATTTAAATCTAACTTTTTATATACTATGAAAGGTACTTTATCAAGGTAATTAAAATATTTGATGATGAATCAATAGTACTTCCTGATACATATTTGTATTTTATTAGCAGGATAATTAAAACTCAATCCCACTATTTACTGAGTTAATTTTATCTTTTGTAAAGTATCTAGTTAAAAGCCTAATGTCTTATATCTTCTAACATTTGTAGTTAAAATAGAAGATCTGGTTGTATAAGTTAAATGGAAGAAATATATTTATTTACTGTAATACTTAATCACATGAAGGGCTCAGATAATTTTTTTTTCCTGAGATCTATCAGTAGAGGGCAGCAAAGTTTCAAGCAGTGTGTTTTTAGGTTCCTGGGAGGCTTTGCAAAGGAAAGCAAAGCCTTTCTCTCTTTTTCTTTGTTTGTTGCTCTTAAGTTTGTTCTGGCTTGCTTTTTAATGAAGAGCTTTGGTAATATCACTTAAAAGCCCTGTAGCTTTGGTTCAGATATTTAACCAACTGTTCCCTTAGGTGCTATAGATACTTTCTTAATGAGAGCATGTCTTTTTCTTTCTGTAATTTAGGGAGTACCAGGGCCAGGAAAATATGACATTAAGAGTCAATTTCAGAAGAATAAACGTGTGACATCAAATGTGAATGATGCATCACCTGCTTTTCTTTCTCAATCCCAGGTAATGTTCTTCATTTGTTTCACAGATAGAGGATAATAGGTAAAAGCTGACACTAGCAACAAACTCAGTGGTGTTAGGGAGATTATAAAAAGAAAAGTGGTATATAAACAAGTTGGGAACCGACATAGTCTAGGCAAATCATATTGCCAAACATGTGGGTAGGCTTAAATGATGTAAGATTACAATATTAAGAATATTGCAGAGATTACTATTCAAATTGTAATTTTTATTAAACATTTTCTACTAAGCAAATTTGCATATGTGAAAGTTCAGTTTATCTTTTAAGAAATTTTACTCTGGGTTTAAATATATTTTGCTAATGAGTATATGACTGGAAGGTGATCAAACAAGTCATGAAACATCATGAAAAACTCTGGGTTGGATGAAGCACAAGCTGGAATCAAGATTGCCAGGAGAAATATCAATAACTTCAGATATGCAGATGACACCACCCTTATGGCAGAAAGCAAAGAGGAACTAAAGAGCCTCTTGATGAAAGTGAAAGAGGAGAGTGAAAAAGTTGGCTTGAAACCAAATATTCAGAAAACTAAGATCATGGCATTTGGTCTCATCACTTCATGGCAAATAAATGGGGAAACAGTGGAAACAGTGTCAGACTTTATTTTCTTGGGTTCCAAAATCACTGCAGATGGTAACTGCAGCCATGAAATTAGAAGACACTTACTTCTTGGAAGAAAAGGTATGACCAACGTAGACAGCATATTAAAAAGCAGAGACATTACTTTGCTAACCAAGGTCTGTCTAGTCAAGGCTATGGTTTTTCTAGTGGTCATGCATGGATGTGAGGGTTGGACGATAAAGAAAGCTGAGCACCGAAGAATTGATGCTTTTGAACTGTGGTGTTGGAGAAGACTCTTGAGAGTCCCTTGGACTGCAAGGAGATCCAACCAGTCCATCCTAAAGGAGATCAGTCCTGAATATTCATTAGAAGGACTGATGCTCAAGCTGAAGCTCCAATTCTTTGGCCACCTGATGTGAAGAACTGACTCATTTGAAAAGACCCTGATGCTGGGAGAGAGTGAAGTCAGGAGGAGAAGGGGGCAACAGAGGGTAAGATGGTTGGATGGCATCGCTGACTGAATGGACATGAGTTTTAGCAAACTCCAAAGATAGTAAAGGACAGGGAAGCCTGGCATGTTGCAGTCTGTGGGGTTGCAAAGAGTGTGACATGTCTAAGTGAGTGAACAACAACAACAACAATGAATATTTGAAGTGTTAACATGTAATCTATGAGAATACGCCAGTCTTTTGGAGAAGGTTCTGAAGGCTTTCTGGAGCCTAGCCATAGGTCATGTCTAAACCTGCCATTAGGGCGTTAGTGATGCAAGAGTCTATTTCACAGTAACCATTTTATATTCTTCAAGGTCTATATTTAGGGGACTTGAATTGAAGGTGTCTAAGTTATGACCAACCTAGATAGCATATTCAAAAGCAGAGACATTACTTTGCCAACAAAGGTCCATCTAGTCAAGGCTATGGTTTTTCCAGTAGTCATGTATGGATGTGAGAGTTGGACTGTGAAGAAAGCTGTGTGCTGAAGAATTGATGCTTTTGAACTGTGGTGCTGGAGAAGACTCTTGAGAGTCCCTTGGACTGCAAGGAGATCCAACCAGTCCATTCTGAAGGAGATGAGACCTGGGTGTTCTTTGGAAGGAATGATGCTAAAGCTGAAACTCCAGTACTTTGGCCACCTCATGCTAAGAGTTGACTCATTGGAAAAGACTCTGATGCTGGGAGGGATTGGGGGCAGGAGGAGAAGGGGATGACAGAGGATGAGATGGCTCGATGGTATCACCGACTCGATGGACGTGAGTTTGAGTAAACTCCGGGAGTTGGTGATGGACAGGGAGGCCTGGTGTGCTGCGATTCATGGGGTCGCGAAGAGTCGGACACAACGAGCGACTGAACTGAACTGAACTGAACTGAAGCTATTTCTTAGGCAAGAACATTATAATACTAACAAACCTTTATAATGTGGCACTGTCTGGATCAAGTAGTTGTGATATTTCTCCAGTTGCACTGTGTAAACTCTGATTATCTAGGGAAGATTATTAACTTTTAGATGACTACATGTGACTACTTTGGTTTCATTGTACTTAAGAGGCACCTCCTTGGAGACAGGTAGATTGCAGGTATATTTTGGAGACAAATTTAACATGACTTTTTAACGAGTTAATGTTGTGGTAAGGGACTAGGAGGAATCAAGAATGAATACTAGGTTTCTGCCTTGAGCAGCTTGATGGTACTTGAGATACAACACAGAATGGATGTAGGGGAGTGAGATACTGTGTGTGCCCTTCATTTTTAAAAATCACATTTTTGCAACCAGAACTCTGTTTTTATGCTGTTCTGTTCATCTAATATATAGTCCTAATGTGACATCACTTGGCGTCGGTTATAATATTTTAACTATATTTTTCAGAAATGAAAAGGAATATGGTATCAGTTTTGCTTAAGGGATTCTGAAGTGAAAGATGTGGAAGAGTTAAAACCAACAGGACTGCCTGCTAGGGTAGTGTTAGTGTTTAGTTGAATATGGATAGATTTATTAATGACTATGAAAACGGAGAAGGCAGTGGCACCCCACTCCAGTACTCTTGCCTGGAAAATCCCATGGATGGAGGAGCCTGGTGGGCTGCAGTCCATGGGGTCGTGAAGAGTCGGACACGACCGAGTGACTTCACTTTGACTCTTCACTTTCATGCATTGGAGAAGGAAATGGCAACCCACTCCAGTGTTCTTGCTTGGAGAATCCCAGAGACAGGGGAGCTTGGTGGGCTGCCGTCTATGGGGTCGCACAGAGTTGGACATGACTGAAGTGACTTAGCAGCAGCATGATTGAAAAAGCAATAATTTGATTAACCAGGTGGACTTAGAAGACAATTTTTTTTTCTTTTTTCTTTTTAGGAATAAAGACATATTATGTTTCTTGGATACTTATTTTCAAAAGTTTTCGACTTAAGGAGTTGTCTGGTATTTTATCTAAATGCATAGAATTTTCTTATGTCTTCAACTAGTAGATTTTAAAACCTAAGATTTTCTTTATAGTAATGCTTCTCAACTTTTGCCGCAAATTAGAATATTTTGGGAAATTTTACTACAAATCCACTTGCTTTCTTTCCTGTCTCCCAGAGTTGATGGAGCTGGTCCAGAATAGGGCCCAGGCAGGCACCAATTTTTTTTTTTTTAAACTCCTCAAGAAATGCAGCCAGGGTTGAATGTTACCATTTAAAAATATTGTACTCAGCATTTAAATAATAAGATAGTATTTAGGAAGGCTTTGGACATGTTTCTACATGAAAGGAGGCTAAAAGCAATATCTGAGCCTAGACTAGATGATGTATTGGACGGGAAAATTGCATTAGAGGTATAATTAGATCAACTGACAAATTTGGAATATGAATGGTAGATTAAATAAAAGTCTTATATCATTTCTGCATTAAGAAAATACATGTAAGAAAATATCCCTATTTTTAGTAAATGCACACAAAGGATTTAGGGAGAAAGGGCTGGCCACAACACAACATGCATAACTTTCCATTAAATAGTTCTGTGTGTGTGTGTGTGTGTGTGTGTAGAGACAGAGAGAGGGAATAATGGACATACAAACAGAAAAGCAGAAATAAAGTGGGCAAATGAAAAAAGTGAATGGCATATTAACAGTAGGTGAACATGGCACAGGAATTTTCTGTATTATTTTTATTTATAACTTTGAATATTCCAAATTTTAAATTAATTCTAAGTAAAAAAGTTAAAAAAATAAATTATACAATGCTATATGTCATAAGACTTCATAGTTTACATATGGATACATTTAATCAGTCAGTTCAGTTCAGTCGCTCAGTCATGCCTGACTCTTTGTGACCCCATGGACTACAGCACACCAGGCTTCCCTGTCAATGAATATACCAAATATGCTTATTATAAGTTTATAATATAAAAAATTAACATTATAAGTTAAAGTGATTTATGTACCACTTGAATCTATAAGATTTTCTCTTAAGGTAGCTAATATGGTTGTGTTAATTGAATATACATATTCAGGAACTTTGTCAATTTATTCAGTTTTATTACATGGAAGAAACTGTATTTGATCATATAGATTTTATTTATTATCTTAACTTTCAGAATATCTTAAATGTGGAAATTGTCCATACACTATCATCTGAATCTCATAATGAGATAATGTCCTTTGAAAAGTCTTTCTGGCTTAGCAAAGTATATAATGCATTACTGTATTAATATACATATGATTTTACTAAAAGTATATATTTTATGTTTTGATAGGTGTAAGATCTTAATTCATCTACATTTTCTTCACTTCATTAAGAAATAAATTAAACTCCAGATGTTATATTACTAAAAAGACAGCTTTTAAGTCATGAAATATCAAAATGTACCATTACTTTCTAACTGGCATATTTTCCTGTTCTTCACTAGAGGTTTGTCCCTATGAAATCAATCACTCCAGCTCCTGGCACATACAATGAATCTCGAACTGCTTTCAAGCCCTTGAAGAAAACGTTAGGATTGAAAAATACCTCATTTGGTCAAAGTGCTGCTCGATTCACACAAGACTCTAAGACAGAGAAAATGCCAGGTTGGAAATTAATTCATATGTATCCACTCTAACTTGATGTAACTTAATATTCTTAACAAGATGGATGCACCAGAAAGTACAATTTTTTTTGTTCTGTGGATTGTGTTGTTAATTTAAGTCAACATTTTTTTTTAAGCATTGACTATACACTGCTGCTGCTGCTAAGTCGCTTTAGTCGTGTCCGACTCTGTGCGACCCCATAGACGGCAGCCCACCAGGCTCCCCTGTCCCTGGGATTCTCCAGGCAATAACACTGGAGTGGGTTGCCATTTCCTTCTCCAATGCGTGAAAGTGAAAAGTGAAAGTGAAGTCACTCAGTCGAGTCCGACTCCTAGCGACCCCATGGACTGCAGCCCACCAGGCTCCTCCGTTCATGGGATTTGCCAGGCAAGAGTACTGGAGTGGGGTGCCATTGCCTTCTCCGACTATACACTAAACTCAGATAAAAATAATTGTGTAATTTTAGTAAGATTTTAATTTAATTTATCACATATCTTAGTTATAATTTTCTATTGCTTTCCTTTTTTCAATAAAGTTCCTAATTTTCTCTTGGTAGATGAACATATATAATATATTAACTATATGGTCACTGCTAGTAATGTAACTTATGATATTCAATTTTGTTAAAATTTTATTTTGGGGGATGTCCTATCATATGTTCTAGTATTCTCAGTGGATATTTTATATATATATATAAAATATGTTATATATAAGTATATACATTTATATATAATTATTATATATAATATATGTTATATATTTATATAGAGAGACATATACTAGATTACAGTGGGTAATCTTTATATATCTAAGAATATAACACAAAAATAACATATAGAGCTTCCCAGGTGGCTCAGTGGGTAAAGAATTCACCTTCAGTGCAGGAGACGTGGGTTTGATCCCTGGGTTGGGAAGATCCCCTGGAGGGAGGCATGGCTACCAACTCCAGTAGTCTTGCCTGGAGAATCCCGTGGACAAAGGAGCCTAGTGGGCTACAGTCCACGGGGTCACAGAGAATTGGAAACAACTGAAGTAACTGAGCACACACACTCTAGCGTATAGGTTGTCTGTTGCTGCATGACAAACTTAGAGGCTTAAAAAAATGCTTTTTCTATCATATCTCATTAGTTTGTGGGGTTTCTAGAAGGCAGAGTTTAGATGAGACTGTCATTCAGAGTGTGTGCATAGCTCCAGAACTGCTGCCCCAGCGTAGCTGATTTTTGACATAGTAGCTCAGGGCTCCGTGAGACCTGCTAGGATGCTGCAAGACTTCTTATGACTGACCCTCAGAAAATCCCAGGACATCATTTCTGCTACATTCTATTAGTCAGCCAAATGACCCAGGGAAGCCCATATTGAACAGAACGGCATGAAACTTTCTCTCTCAGTGACATGGATAGCAAAGAATTGGTAGCCGTTTTTAAAGTTTTATGTAAAGGGAATCACACATTATTTAGAATTTTGTATATCATCTTTCATTGGCATGATGTTTTTGGGTTTCAATCATGTTGCATTTATATTTTCTTTTTATTATTGAGTAGTATTCCATTGTTTGGGTGTAGCACATTTTGTTTATCCATTCACCAGCTGATGGACATTTGGTTTGTTTTCACTTCTCTTGGAAAAATAATTAGAAGTAGAATTTCTGGGTCATATGGTAAGTATGAGTTTAACTTTGTAAGAAGTCGACAAATTGTTTTTCAAAGTAGCAAAGCACTTTGCATTCCTGTCGGCAATATATGAGAAGTCTTTCTAAAAAAATTGCCTACAGTTAGTTTATAAAGAAGATGTATATAAACACCAGAATACTGCTCAGCCGTAAGAAGAGTGAACTTTTGCCATTTGCAGCAATATAGATCGACTTTGAGGATATTATGCTAAATGAAATGTCAGAGAAGAAAAGTACAGTATGATATCATTTATATGTGAAATCTAAAAAATACAACAAACTAAACAACCTGAATAAAAACAAAAAACAAGCAGACTCACAGATAAAGAGAACAAATTAGTGTTTACCAGTGAGGAGAGGGCAGAAGCGAGGAGTACAGAGGCAGGGATAAGTAAAAGGGTTATTATGGGATTATATGAAATCAGGTGTGTGAAACTTTCGAAATCTTTAAAGCACTATAGAATTTAAAGACTCATTCAATAAATGCAATACAATAAAATAAATAGTAAAGTTACTAAGTTTAAAAGAATTAAAAGGGTGCTTTTATATTATATTCTTTAGGTCCTGGGTTTTATAATATCCAAAACAATACGTTCATCGACAACTTTAGCAATACCTACTGGAAGAAACCAAAGAAAAGTGCATTTGGTTCTTCTGTTCCTCGGACTCTCTTCCTGGTTCAGAAAGAAGATTATACTACTCCTGGGCCTGCTGATTATAAGGTAATATGTGAATACCAAAATTATATTATTTATATCTCATATGAAGAATTTAGAATTTACAAAATTACCTGTGGTATATGTACCTCATTATTATAAGCCATACAGTTATTGTTAAAATTATTTACATGTGGTCAATTATGGCATAAAAACAACAATTAATTTGGTTAAAGCTATGTTTATAATTTCTTTCTCAAAAATAGATCTTATCTGGGAATTCCCTGGTGGTTAGGTCACCATGCTTTCACTGCTGAAGGTGTGCAGGTGCAAGTTCAGTCCCTGAGGGAAATTGTGATCTCACAAGCCATGTGGTATGGCTAAAAAAAAGAAGTCTTATTATTTACCTCTTTGAAGATCTCATATACCTTTGGCATTTGGAATTTTCCCGGACCAGATATCGAACCCATGCCCACTGTACTGGCAGGTGAATTCTTATCCACTGTACCTGCAGTGAAGTCCTCACTTCAGTTCGGTTCAGTCGCTCAGTCGTGTCTGACTCCTTGCAACCCCATGGACTGCAGTACACCAGGCCTCCCAGTCCATCACCAACTCCTGGAGTTTACTCAAACTCATGTCCATTGAGTTGGTGATGCCATCTAACCATCTCATCCTCTGTCATCCCCTTCTCCTCCTGCCTTCAATCTTTCCTAGCAGCAGGGTCTTTTCAAATGAGTCAGCTCTTTGCATCAGGTGGCCAAAGTATTGGAGTTTCAGCTTCAGTAACACTCCTTCCAATCAACACCCAGGACTGATTTCCTTTAGGATGGGCTGGTTGGATCTCCTTGCAGTCCAAGGGACTCTCAAGAGGCTTCTCCAACACCACAGTTCAAAAGCATCAATTCTTTGGTGCTCAGCTTTCTTTATACTCCAACTCTCACATCCATACATGACCACAGGAAAAACCATAGCCTTGACTAGACGGACCTTTGTTAGCAAAGTAATGTCTCTGCTTTTTAATATGCTATCTAGGTTGGTCATAACTTTCCTTCCAAGGAGTAAGCGTCTTTTTATTTCATGGCTGCAATCACCATCTGCAGTGATTTTGGAGCCCAAAAAAATAAAGTCTGTCATTTTTTCCACTGTTTCCCCATTTATTTGCCAGGAAGTGATGGGACCAGATGCCATGATCTTAGTTTTCTGAATGTTGGGTTTTAAGCCAACTTTTTCACTCTCCTCTTTCACTTTCATCAAGAGGCTTTTGAGTTCCTCTTCACTTTCTGCCATAAGGGTGGTGTCATCTGCATATCCGAGGTTATTGACATTTCTCCCGGCAGTCTTGATTCCAGCTTTTGCTTCATCCAGCTCAGCATTTCTCATGATGTACTCTGCATATAAGTTAAATAAGCAGGGTAACAATATACAGCCTTGCCACACTCCTTTTCCTATTGGAAACGGTCTGTTGTTCAATGTCCAGTTCTAACTGTTGCTTCTTGACCTGCATACAGGTTTCTCAAGAGGCAGGTCAGGTGGTCTGCTATTCCCATCTCTTTCAGAATTTTTCACAGTTTATTGTGATCCACACAGTCAACGGCTTTGGCATAGTCAATAAATCAGAAGTAGATGCTTTTCTGGAACTCTCTTGCTTTTTCCATGATCCAGCGGATGTTGGCAATTTGATCTCTGGTTCCTCTGCCTTTTCTAAATCCAGCTTGAACATTTGAAGTTCACTGTTCACGTACAGTTGAAGCCTGGCTTGTAGAATTTTGAGCCTTACTTTGCTAGTGTGTGGGATGAATGCCATTTTGCGGTAGTTTGAGCATCTTTGACATTGTCTTTCTTTGGGATTGGAATGAAAACTGACCTTTTCCAGTCCTGTGGCCACTGCTGAGTTTTCCATATTTGCTGGCATACTGAGTACAGTGCGTTCACAGCATCATCTTTTAGAATTTGAAATAGCTCAGCTGGAATTCCATCACCTCCACTAGGTTTTTTTGTAGTGATGCTTCCTAAGGCCCACTTGACTTTGCATTCCAGGATGTCTGGCTCTAGGTGAGTGATCACATGATTGTGATTATCTGGGTTGTTGAAGATCTTTTTTTCTATAGTTCTTCTGTGTGTTCTTGGCACCTCTTCTTAATATCTTCTGCTGCTGTTAGGTCCATACCATTTCTGTCCTTTATTGAGCTCATCTTTGCATGAAGTGTTCCCTTGGTATCTGTAATTTTCTTGAGGAGATCTCTAGTCTTTCCCATTCTATTGTTTTCCTCTATTTTTTGCACTGATCACTGAGGAAGGCTTTCTTATCTCTCCTTCCTGTTCTTTCGAACTCTACATTCAAATGGGTGTATGTTTCCTTTTCCCCTTTGCTTTCACTTTTCTTCTTTTCACAGCTCTTTGTAAGGCCTCCTCAGACAGCCATTTCACTTTTTTGCATTTCTTTTTCTTGGGGATGGTCTCTATCACTGTCACCTGTACGATGTCACGAACCTCTGTCCATAGTTCGTCAGGCATTCTGTCTATCAGATCTAGCCCCTTAAATCTATTTCTCACTTCCACTGTATGATCGTTAGGGATTTGATTTATATAATACCTGAATGGTCTAGTGGTTTTCCCTACTTTCTTCATATTAAGTCTGAATTTGGCAATAAGGAGTTCATGATCTGAGCCACAGTCAGCTCCTGGTCTTGTTTTTGCTGACAGTAGAGAGCTTCTCCGTCTTTGGCTGCAAAGAATATAATCAGTCTCATTTCGGTGTTGACCATCTGGTGATGTCCATGTGTAGAGTCTTCTCATTTGTTGTTGGAAGAGGGTGTTTGCTATGACCAGTGCGTTCTCTTGGCAGAGCTCTATTAGCCTTTGCCCTGCTTCATTCCATATTCCAAGGCCAAATTTGCCTGTTACTCCAGGTGTTTCTTGAGTTCCTGCTTTTGCATTCCAGTCCTCTATAATGAAAAGGACATCTTTTTTGGGTGTTATTTCTAGAAGGTTTTGTGGGTCTTCATAGAACCGTTCAGCTTCAGCTTCTTCAGCATCACTGGTCAGGGCACAGACTTGGATTACTGTGCTATTGAATGGTTTGTCTTGGAAATGAACAGAGATCGTTCTGTCATTTTTGAGACTGCATCCAAGTACTGCATTTCAGACTCTTTTGTTGACTATGAGGGCTACTCCATTTTTTCTAAGGGATTCTTGCCCACAGTAGTAGATATAATGGTCATCTGAGTTAAAGTCACCCATTCCAGTCCATTTTAGTTTGCTGATTCCTAAAATGTTGACATTCACTCTTGCCATCTCCTGTTTGACCACTTCCAATTTGCCTTGATTCATGGACCTAACATTCCAGGTTCCTATGCAATATTGCTCTTTATAGCATCGGACCTTGCTTCCATCACCAGTCACATCCACAACTGGGTGTTGTTTTTACTTTGGCTGTGTCTCTTCATTCTTTCTGTAGTTATTTCTCCACTGATCTCCAGTAGCATGTTGGGCACCTACCAAGCTGGAGAGTTCATCTTTCAGTGTCCTATCTTTTGCCTTTTCATACTGTTCATGAGGTTTTCAAGGCAAGAATACTGAAGTGGTTTGCCATTCCCTTCTCTAGTGGACCACATTTTGTCAGAACTCTCCGCCATGAACCAGGTGTCTTGGGTGGCCCTACAGGGCATAGCTCATAGTTTGATGAGTTAGATAAGGCTGTGGTCCATGTGGTTGGATTGGTTCATTTTCTGTGATTGTGGTTTTCAATCTGTCTGCCTTCTGATGGAGAAGGATAAGAGGCTTATGGACAATAAAGGACAGAAATGGTATGGACTTAACAGAAGCAGAAGATATTAAGAAGAGGTGGCAAAATACACAGAATAACTATACAAAAAAATCTTTACGACCCAGATAATCATGATGCTGTGATCATTCACCTAGAGCCAGACATCCTGGAATGTGAAGTCAAGTGGGCCTTAGGAAGCATCACTACAAACAAAGCTAGTGGAGGTGATGGAATTCCAGTTGAGCTATTTCAAATCCTGAAAGATGATGCTGTGCAAGTGCTGCACTGACTATGCCAGCAAATTTGGAAAACTCAGCAGTGGCCACAGGACTGGAAAAGGTCAGTTTTCATTCCAATCCCAAAGAAAGGGATTGCCAAGGGATGCTCAAACTGCTGCACAATTGCACTCATCTCACACGCTAGTAAAGTAATGCTCAAAATTCTCTAAGCCAGGTTTCAACTATCTGAACAGTGAACTTCCAGATGTTCAAGCTGGATTTAGAAAAGGCAGAGGAACCAGAGATCAAATTGGCAACATTTACTGGATCATTGAAAAAGCAAGAGAATTACAGAAAAACATCTATTTCTGCTTTATTGACTATACCAAAGCCTTTGACTGTGTGGATCACAATAAACTGTGGAAAATTCTGAAAGAGATGGGAATACCAGACCACCTGACCTGCCTCTTGAGAAACCTGTATGCAGGTCAGGAAGCAACAGTTAGAACTGGACATGGAACAACAGACTGTTTCCAAATAGGAAAAGGAGTACGTCAAAGCTGTATATTGTCACTGTGCTTATTTAACTTATATGCAGAGTACATGATGAGAAATGCTGGGCTGGATGAAGCAGAAGTTGGAATCAAGATCTCTGGGAGAAATATCAATAATCTCAGATATGCAGATTACACTACCGTTATGGCAGAAAGTAAAGAAGAACTAAAGAGCCTCTTGATGAAAGTGAAAGAGGAGAGTGAAAAAGTTGGCTTAAAACCCAACATTCATAAAACTAAGATCATGGCATCTGGTCCCATCACTCCATGGCAAATAGGTGGAATAACAGTGGAAACAGTGGCATACTTTATTTTTGGGCTCCAAAATTACTGCAGATGGTGCCTGCAGCCATGAAATAAAAAGACGCTTACTCCTTGGAAGAAAATGTATGACCAACATAGACAGCATATTAAAAAGCAGAGATATTACTTTGCCAACAAAGGTCCATCTAGTCAAGACTATTTCCAGTCAAGTTTTTCCAGTGGTCATGTATGAATGTGATAGTTGGACTATAAAGAAAGCTGAGCATTGATGCTTTTGAACTGTGGTGTTGGAGAAGCCTCTTAAGAGTCCCCTGGACTTCAAGGAGATCCAACCAGTCCATCCTAAAGGAGATCAATCCTGAGTGTTCATTGGAAGGACTGATGTTGAAGCTGAAAGTTGAATACTTTGGCCACCTGATGTGAAGAACTGACTCATTTGAAAAGACCCTGCTGCTGGGAAAAGTTGAAGGCAGGTGAAGGGGATGACAGAGGAAGAGATGGTTGCATGGCATCACCGACTCAATGGACTTCAGTTTGAGTAAACTCCTGGAGTTGGTGATGGACGGGGTGGTCTGGTGTGCTGCAGTCCAAAGAGTCGGACATGAATGAGCGACTGAACTGAACTGATAGCTATATTCTATATGTTCAAGAAGGTAGTGGAAAGATAGATCATATTAAGTAGATAAATGTCACAAATAAAGAGGCACAAATTGAAGTTCATGAGATGGGAAGTATATCATGTGAAAATAAGTACATTCTGACTAACAGCAATTTATGCTGTTCAGACAAAACTATTAGTTGACCTTAAGACAGTAATACAAACAACTTCAAATGAAATACAGTGAGAAAAAAAGACAAAAAGTGATGAATACATTATCAGTGAACTATGGGTATATTTGAAGTGGCCTAATTGTGTAACTAGAATCCTTGAAGGGAAAGAAAGAGTGAATGAAGCACAGGAAATAATTTTAAGAAATAATATGGCTGAAAATTTCCAAATTTTGATGAAATCTAAAACTGCATATCCATAAAGCTCAACAAACCCATAGCAAAAAGGCGTCATAGGACTATGCCAAGGCAAATTACAATCAAATTGAATAAAATGGTAACAAAGAATAAATTCTTAAAAACAACCAGATGAAAAGTAAACGTGACATTAAGAGGGATGAAGTTGAAAATGACACTACACTTCAGGTTGGAAATGATGCAAGCCGGAAGAGAGAAGTGCAACATCTTTAAAGTATTGAAAGTAAACGCATGTATACCTGTGGCGGATTCATTTTGATATATGGCAAAATCAATACAATATTGTGAAGTTAAAAAATAAAAGGAAATTAAAAAAAAAAGAAAGTAAACAGTTGTTAGCCTATAATTCAATTGCAGGCTCAAATACCCTGCAAAAATGCAAACCAAGTGAAAAGCTTTTCTAAAAACTTCTATGTATTAAATAAGTCATGGAAATGTAATGTACTTCCAGTGCAGAAGACATAAGAGATGTGGGTTGATCCCTGGGAAGATCCCCTGAAGGAAGAAATAGCAACCCATTCTAGCCTTCTTGCCTGGAGAATCCCCATGGATAGAGGAACCTGGCAGGCTGCAGTGCATAGGCTTGCAAATAGTCAGACGCTACTGAAGCAACTTAGTATGCATATATGCACTATACTGAATATTGAAAGTTGTTATGTAAATCTAAAAAGCTCTTATTGCACAAAAAAACTTTGTGGTGATGGATGTTAACTTGATATTGTGATGACCATTTGCAATATGCTGCTAAGTCACTTCAGTCATGTCCGACTCTGTGCGACCCCGTAGACGGCAGCCCACCAGGCTCCCCCGTCCCTGTGATTCTCCAGGCAAGAACACTGGAGTGGGTTGCCATTTCCTTCTCCAGTGCATGAAAGTGAAAAGAGAAAGTGAAGTCGCTCAGTCATGTCCGACTCTTCGCAACCCCGTGGGCTGCAGCCTACCAGGCTCCTCCGTCCATGGGATTTTCCAGGCAAGAGTACTGGAGTGGGGTGCCATTGCCTTCTCCTCATCTTAATGTGTATATATATATAATTATTCATTTTTCTCATCACTGCAGAAGTTGAAAAAGCTTAAAAGAATGCATATATTGGAAAAGTTAAAGTAGCTAAAAATTCAGGTGGAAAATATGGAAAGAATAGATATGTGGATATTCTGTACATAGAATATAAACAGAAGTTAAACATTGGGAAGTTTGAACATAGTTATCATATAATAAAAGGGCATGTACAGAACTTTGGAACTGTGTCTATCCTATAGTACACACTCAGTAAGTAATAATTGAATAAATGAATACAAAAGAGAAGCATAGAAATATGATCTAGGAAGCTTAAAGAGAAGAACAATTTATTGTAAAATTGGTAAAGAAAATTAAAATGGGGACTTCCCTGGCGGTGCAATGACTAAGACTCTGTGCTCCCAGAATCCTGTAGGGTAGGGTAGATGATATAGGGATAGCAGAGCCACTGAATTACTGAACCAGATTGGATTCTTCTGTCAATAGGAGCAAATGATTTTCAACACAGAAAGTATGGAACACACATAGTTGGAAATTGAATGTTAAATACTTAGCGTATAATATAGGGGCTTTAAGTGGTATTATCTTCTAATAGAAAGATTTCACATTTTTCTCTGCAAAACAGATAGAAGTCAATGGAGATCACCTTAATCTAATCATGGTTTGTGTTATTTATAGTTTTTCCAGGACTTAGTTTACATTGTGTGTTCATTGTATAAAGTTTTGTCCTCTGGGGATTTCAATTGTGAGCCGGATGTGCTGGCCACTGCCAGTGCCATGTTCTGGACGCTAGTATTTAATGACTCTGCGTTTCAGAGTTTTAGCTTCTATTTTTAGCATTATCCTGCTTCTTATCCTCTTGCTAACACCTTAAGGGGAAAACAAATCATGTGTTTTGAGGCACTTCAAATCTAGTTTTGTCATGTGGCCCAACAAGACCACAATAAACTTATTTTCTAGCTCCTTAATAGCAGCCCTCTGCCAGATCTAAACCCAGATTCTTTCTGTCCAGTTATCAGCAATTATCCCAGGAAAAAAAAAGCACCTGCAGATTGATAGATATCCTTTCAGAGATTCTGTCCTCTTCAGAATCTTAACCCCTCTTGTCTGTGCTGACAACTCCTAGATTTGGAAGCATTCACAGCCCTGTGAAGACTTAAAAATATATGTTTTATCTGGGTTTATAACAAATATATCATATTTATAACAAATAAAAAATCATTTTTATTTTGTTATATTTTATATGGATTAATTTGGTAAAAATACAAAATTGTAGTGTTCTGTAAACTACATTCCCTCTAAAGCCAAAGTCATTCAATGAGTAATACATTCTTCGAGCTCATTAATTTCTACTTTAAACAGTAAAAATTGCAAAATGCTTTTGAACTTATTTCATAATTTCTAATACCACATACATGATAATAATATAATTATGATGAAAGTGGATTGTTTTTCAGTTTCAATAAATTTAAAAATCACATGAAATAATAATGCTGGCTCAGATGCCCTGTTTGAAGGATTTCACATCTCTACAAGATGTAAAGCGTGATTTTTCTGTTTTTGAAAGTGACAGAAACTACCTATTTATTTTTGAGTGACTATGCAGGAATGAAACATGAAGAAAAGAATGGAGAGACACCAGCTTCACCATAGTGAAGCATATAGTTTCAAAGATACAGTGAGAGGTGGATTTTTTAGTAGATCAATGTTCCTGAAAAAATGAGCAGAGAAAGAAATATCTAACTATTGTACTAGGTGTTAAATTCTGAAGTATTAAATACAAATATAAAATTCTGAAATAAAAATAGTGACGTGTATAAAAACAGGAAAATGAATCCTCATCCTTTTTGTATATAAAAAGAATGTTACTGTTGGTTATATGGTTTAAATTATTAAATGAATACAAATGACTGAATTGTATAATAAATTAGGAGTATAATATCACGAGCATTAACTAATTGCCAATTAAAATTTTAGATTACCATCTTCCTCTAGTCTATTAATTTGCATCTTCAATGAATATAAGGAATTATATTTAAGAAAGTGTGGATCATATTACTAGAAAATTTATTAATCCAGGATTGCCACATAATCAATTTAAATAGTTATTGTTAATGTATTTCTAGTTCTTGTATTAATAATCAGGTAGTAACAAATAATACTATATAATTGACCAAATATCTTATATATTATTGATATTACAACCTGCTAGTTATGAATCAGGACAAGAATTGGTTCTGAATTTAACATTAGAGTGTAGCTAATAAAGTCAAAGAGTTAGTTGCTCAGTCATGTTCAACTCTTTGCAACCCCATGGACTGTATAGCCCACCAACCTCCTCTGTCCATGGGATTCTCCAGGCAAGAATATTGGAGTGGGTTGCCATTCCCTTCTCCAGGGGATCTTCCTGACCACTCCGGTATTCTTGCCTAGAGAATTCCATGGACAGAGGAGTCTGGTGGGCTCCAGTCCATGGGGTTGCAAAGGGTTGGACATGGTTGAGCAGCTAACACTTTCACTTTATTAGCCATACTCTAATGTTAAATTCAGAACCAATTCTTGTCCTGACTCATAATTATCAGGTTGTAATTTGCCCCTAAATATGTTTAAATAATGTATGCAGATCCATCTTTCTTTCCTAGAGGTTCATATAATCAATCCTTTTCCCATTTTAATGTTTCATTGTTAAAATCTTTTACTATATTCCATTTAAAACATTTTAAAAATAAATGTCTCTCTTTAATGATAGCCATATTTTTAAAAAATTATTTTTAAAATTTAAATTTATTTTTTAATTGAAGAATAATTGCTTTACAGAATCTTGTTCTATAAGCTTATTGCAGAGTTATTTATCATGCCCCTTGTATTGAGAAAAATAAGCGATATATACCTCTTCATTCAACATGTTTTTTATTTTTGGCATTCACAGGTCCCTGAAATTTCTGATGAACTACCCAACTTGACTAATCTATATGCTGCTTTCTTGTCAAGAACAGAAAGAACTACTAAAGTATCAGATGTGGTAAGAACACTTTTCTAACCAAATGTATTTGTAATTTAGGAATCGTGAGGAGACTATGTAACATAAACATTATATTAGGACCTGAGAGTGGTACCTGGTATCTTCAGCTAGTGTGAAACTTCTATATTTGTAAAGTTCAATGAAATTCTTGAAGTTAATCATAAGTCTAGCATTGCTCCATGAGAAAATATTATGTGCAATATTTCCTTTAGAGTCAGAGAGAATCCATTCTTAGGACAAATAGGAAAATTCAACTTGTATGTGAAGTGGAAGATTTACTTTAAGTTCAAATGAATTTACTCATAAGTGCAAATATTTACCCTTTTCAGTTTGAATCTCTCTTGAAATTTCAGACTCTTGAGCGACATTTTTTATCCCTGTTAATCTGTATTTTAAACTGTGTTGATGTGAACTTTGCTACCTGAATTTCCCCTTTTTTATAAATAGCTAATATTGAATAAATTTAAATAAGGAAAGTATGTGAAATTTAAAACTATATACTTAACTAACTCATTCAAATTAAATTTATTAAAAGATCAAAGTGAAATTTAAAGTTAAAAAGTTAGAATTGTATGTATAGATATTGTTAAAATAAATTTTTATAGAAATTAGACTATCACAGGATATTATGACTGACAAGAGCAAAATAGGACCATTAACCAGGTTTTAAAGTATAGCCAATCAAACCAGAGAAGTAGCATGGCTTGCTGAACTAAAATTCTACTGGGTATATAATGCCAAGAGTTCATTTACAGTGTTTTCGAATGGTGAAGTAACTTAAAAGTATGGGAAGAACTCATTTAAATGAAGTACAAATGCAGGCCTAGTTAAATACAGCTGTGAATGTTTAGGAATTTATAGAAATAAAATTAATTTGGTAAGAGTCATTCATGAATGGACTTATTTTTTTCTAAGACATTAGTTGACTGAATCTGAGAGATGGAGTCAAAATTAGCATTAGATCTAGCAGTGTCTTGACATTTAAGAGATTCTCATAATTGTTTTAGCAAATTATTTCTTCATCTTGAGGAATTTTAGGGTTGTACTGTGATTCTCAAGTGAGTCATTGTTATACATAGCTTTGGATCCATTGTTAACTATGTCATGAGTAATTTATTACTAATATAAAGCTTTTTAGGGCTTCCCTGGTAGCTCAGTTGGTAAAGAATCTGCCTGCAAAAAACACTGCAGGAAACCAGTGTTTGATCTCTGGGTTGGTAAGATCCCCTGGAGAAGGAAATGGTAACCCACCCCAGTATTATTGCCTGGGAAATCACATGGACAAAGGATCCTGGCAGGTTACAGTCCATGGGGTTGCAAGAGTCAGACATGACTTAGCAATGAAGCCTCTATAAAGTTTTTAAGCTTTGGAATATTTAGAATGGATTCAGAGTTATTTCTATTGTAGTATTATAGCTACTAGGAAAAGCCAATGCAGGTTTCTGAAGGTAATGCGTAGGAATGTATATGTAACTGTAACACCTTATGTTTGTAATGAAAAAAAAAGATGATCGAGAGATCTGTTCTAGAGAAAGATGAGTTGCCTACTAGTTGTTTTTACCTAACTTATGCTTGCCTCTTTTACCTTTTATCTCTCACTGCGTTTGGAAACTCCTTTTTATTTTAAAAATAATTTGTATTGAGATATAGTTGATTTATAGTGTTGTTAGTTTCAGGTGTACAGCAATGTGACTCAATTATACATGCATCCATTCTATTTTTAGATTCATTTCCCATATAGGCCATTACAGAGTATTGAGTAGGGTTCCTTGTGCTATACACTAGGTTCTTATTAGTTATCTATTTTATATATAGTAGTGTGTATGTGTTAATCCCAATCTTCCAATTTATCCCTCCCCCCTTATCCCTAGTAACCACAAGTTTATTTTCTACATCTGTAACTCTATTTCTTATTTGTAGATAAGTTCATTTTTAGCCTTTTTTTAAAGATCCATGTATCAGCAATATCATATACTATTTATCTTTCTCTCTTTGACTTACGTCACTCAGTATGACAATCTCTATGTCCATCCATGTTGCTGCAAATGACAATATTTTGTTTTTTATTGGCTGAGTAATATTACATTTTGTATATATGTACCAGATCAGATCAGATCAGTCGCTCAGTCATGTCCGACTCTTTGCGACCCCATGAATCGCAGCACGCCAGGCCTCCCTGCCCATCACCAACTCCCGGAGTTCACTGGGACTCATGACCACTGGAGTCAGTGATGCCATCCAGCCATCTCATCCTCTGTCGTCCCCTCCTCCTCCTGCCCCCAATCCTTCCCAGCATCAGAGTCTTTTCCAATGAGTCAACTCTTTGCATGAGGTGGCCAAAGTACTGGAGTTTCCACTTTAGCATCATTCCTTCCAAAGAAATTTGTACCACATCTGCTTTATCTGTTCCTCTGTTAACGGACATGTAGGTTGCTTCCATGTCCTGGCTATTGTAAATAGTGCTGCAGTGAATATTGGGATGCATGTATATTTTTGAATTATGTTTTTCCTTGGATATATGCCCAGGCATGGAATTGCTAGATTATATGGTAGCTCTATTTTTAGTTTTTTGAGGAACCTCCATGCTGTTCTTCATGGTGAATTTACATTGTTACCAGTAGTGTAGGAGGGTTCCCTTTGTTCTAGATCCTTTTCCGTCTTTATTGTTTGTAGATTTTTAAAATAGTATTTTCTTTTTTTTTTTCAAGAGACACTTGCATTTAAAAGTATGGTTGGGATTCAGTTTATCCAAAAAGCAACATAGTTTAGTCACATAGAATTCTTTGGATTTTGAATCCTTTCTACAAATGAGAATACCTTTCAAACATGTGGGTATATAATATGTATCTAGTGAAAAATTCAGATTATTGATTTCAATATATCAATATTGATCTCAAACATATTGATAAAATAATTGGATTAATTTTAAAATTTTCTTATCAAATAAAAATATTAGAACATTTACCTCCTATATGTTTATATTATATATATATGTATGTGCCACAGTCTTGAAGGAATACATATAGTTTAATTTTCAATATTTTACATAAGAGTTTTCCATCAGATCAGATCAGATCAGATCAGTCGCTCAGTCGTGTCTGACTCTTTGCGACCCCATGAATTGCAGCACGCCAGGCCTCCCTGTCCAACACCAACTCCTGGAGTTCACTGAGACTCACGTCCATCGAGTCAGTGATGCCATCCAGCCATCTCATCCTCTGTCGTCCCTTCTCCTCCTGCCCCCAATCCCTCCCAGCATCAGAGTCTTTTCCAATGAGTCAACTCTTTGCATGAGGTGGCCAAAGTGCTAGAGTTTCAGCTTCAGCATCATTCCTTCCAAAGAAATCCCAGGGCTGAGCTCCTTCAGAATGGACTGGTTGAATGTCCTTGCAGTCCAAGGGACTCGCAAGAGTCTTCTCCAACACCACAATTCAAAAGCATCAATTCTTCAGTGCTCAGCCTTCTTCACAGTCCAACTCTCACATCCATACATGACCACAGGAAAAACCATAGCCTTGACTAGACAGGCCTTTGTTGGCAAAGTAATGTCTCTGCTGTTTTGCATAAAGGTATTTAAAAACCCAGACTTCTGGTTTCATATGAAAGAACATATATGTACACATATATGTCTGTATCTCCCTTCTTTTTACAAGGTCCCAATGAAATAACTTTGTAAAAAAACTACAATATAAGCATTAGTTGAATATAAAAAGACAAAGATATTGAAAATATGGTAAATTGAAGCTAGACACAAGCCAAACATCTGTTTATTAGGCATTCCAGGAGCAGAATGCTAGGATGGTAGTTGGAAGTATTTGATGTAAAAAACAGTAAGTTATCTTGAAGGGAATAAAGACATGTCTTCAATTAGAAGAGCTCAACAAAATAGCACAGACAGATTTTCAAAGACATTTATTTTTTTCGCATTCGCTTGCATTTTCAGAAGACTAAAAATAAAATCCCCTTGAAGCTTCCCCAGAGGAAATTAACTGGGTCACCTACAATGGGATGAGAAACGTACTGTTACCAACACTTTCTCATCAGGATTAGAGACTTTTCAGAGCAGGGAGTGATGGAATAATATTTTCTAAATTTCTAAGAGGAGATAATTTTGGACATATTGACAGAATTCTGTCTCTACCCAAAGTTTCAATTAAATGAAACAAGAAAATAATTTTCTACATGCAAGAGCTTGGAAAGCTTAGTAACTCCACATCCCCGTATGTGAAAATGGTCCAGCAAAATTAAAAAAAAAAAAAAAAAAAAGGGAACAAGAGAAGGGTGACATAAACATTGAGAACATAAATTGAGAATTTCTGGATGAAGTAGAGAAAAGTGGAAACAGATTAATAAAGAAGACATTTTTAGTTCATGCTTGGGACATTCTTCCAAAGTCAGGGGTTTGGTGACCACAGAATTTCACTTACTTCTCTGTGTGTTTGGCTGCGCTATTTGGTTTGATAGGAAATTATATTGATTGATTTGAAATCAATCTGTATACATTGCAGAGGACTTAATTATAGTATAACAATATAAATATTAGAAACCTTAATATCAGTAATAAAATAACAGATCAAGAAGTGTAAAGTAGGAGATGGTAGAATATGTTGGGTCTTTTGTTTCATAGTGCAGAGCTAACATGTTATCAAAAATCGACAAACTACAGTATTAAGCCCTTCCTTATATTCAATTTGTAATGGTAAAATCTAAAGGAAAAAATCATACCTCAAACTAAAAAACACAATTACTATTAATTGTGTTTATTATTTATTGTGTAAATTATTTCTCAGAATGGAACCAGGGAGAGGCTGAGGAGAAATGTATTATTTATTTTGGATTCTTGTATTGATTTGATTTTTATTCATGATGTGAAGAAATTTTTAAATAAAAGTAGAAATAATACTCCTGATTTTATAATGAGTATGCATTTGGAATGGTATTGTTACATACTGGTGCCTGTACTGATTCATTTCTCTGCAAACAACTGAAATTCTAGATAAAATAGAAACAAAACATATTCGTGAATGCTTCCAAGAATTAGAAAGAGAGGAGGAGTACACAAGCTAAATTAAGGAAGGACCCAGAGTGGCAAGTAGAGCACTGAAGCCAACTCTCACCCCGAGGGTGTTTGCCAAGCTAGATGACCTTGAGTTTTTATTTGTACAGTCTCAGAGACCTCCGTGGAGAAGGCAACCGCACCCCACTCCAGTACTCCTGCCTGGAAAATCCCATGGACGGAGGAGCCTGGTGGGCTGCAGTCCATGGGGTCGCTAGGAGTCGGACGGAGTCGGACGCGACTGAGCGACTTCACTTTCACTTTTCGCTTTCATGAATTGGAGAAGGAAATGGCAACCCACTCCAGTGTTCTTGTCTGGAGAATCCCAGGGATGGGGGAGTCTGGTGAGCTGACGTCTCTGAGGTTGCCCAGAGTCGGACACGACTGAAGCGACTTAGCAGCAGAGACCTCCAGAGAAAGAAAGAAACCTAGGCAGCTTAAGAGTATAATGCAAATAAGTCTACGTTTCTTACACACCAAAGAATTTAAAGGAAGTTGGCCAGTGTTAAACTTTTTGGTATAGAATGTGTGTTAGGGGAATAAGCCCTGAAATCCTGTTACATTTCACCTTCATTTAGTGAGGTGAATTGTTAATACAAAATACCTGTCTGTTACAGATACTAATGAAATAAATTTTATTAATGAAAATAAGAGCTAGTGCTTATAATATGCTTGTTCTATTCCAGAGACCATTTCAAATATAAAGCATGGTACTCATTTGAATATTATAATTATGGCCATCTTTAAAAATGAGGAAACTGAATTTAAAGTTTTTAAGTGGCAGAGTGGTAATTTCAAACTGAGGCAGTCTATCAATAGAATCCACTCCTTTAGGGATCTTTTTCTGTTCCTTTCCTCTAACTTGAAGAATTAGGCTTAACTAGAATAAATATGACAATACAATAAATGATTTTTGTGATTTAATACCAAAGAGATATGACTGTAAAGATCTCAGACATATTATAAAGGATAGAACTTTTTTTTGAAATGCAAAAGAAAAAAAGAAGTTATGTTTATTAGAAACTGATGGAGGATTCAGCATTATGAAACAATAGTGAAGTTAGTAACTTTACTCTAGTTACTGAGGCCAAAAATTAACTAAGGAATATCTATTTAGTGGGAAAAATCATTGGAAGAATTTGATGTACTTTCTTAGATTGAGTCATGTCTCAGAAAGGGGCATCATTTGGTTAGTGGCAACCTAGTATAAAAAAATCACAAAATTATACCATTTTTTAAAAATTTACAAATGAAATACATTAGAATTACTTGCTGAACAGCTGTGCTACCACTTTTATCAGTTGATAAATGGTTTTATAATACTTACAGTTGAGAATGAAGGACATTTTAAAAGTAAATTTCAATTTATGTTTATTCCTATATTAAATTTATGTTCATTTGATTTTTAAAATATTTTGAATATCATCCCTGAATAAAGTTTAAGAGCAAGTGCTTTGATATCAGGGATATGCTTTTCAAGTCTCTAAATCTATTTTTTCAAATGTTAAATAGTGATAATAAGTAGGCATACCTGATGGAGTCACAGTAAGAACTAAGTGTCTTACTGTGTGCAACACTTATTTCATTGTGTTACCCATAGTAAGCTATAAGTAAGTTAGCTATAAAAATTGTGAATGGCAGGGTTATGGCTCAAAGCTAAGTAAATACCATTTTAAAGCCTGTGCTCTCTTTTCATCTTTTTATAGTAATAATGAGAATATATTAAAATATGGTAATGTCTTTTGCTTTTTATATTTCCTTGTGACATTCACCTTCTGCAACCAGAGGCACCCTCTATCTTGCATGGTATTGCTGTGTCAGGAATGCAAAGCAGCAGAAAGAATAAATGTTCAGCTTTTTACTTTGGAAGCATTTCTTGAAGCTCATTTCAGGGACAATAGTTGTGGGGGCCATGGCTTTATTTGTTGTTGTTCAATTGCTAAGTCATCTCCGACTCTTTGTGACTGCATGGACTGCAGCGTGCCAGGCTCCTCTGTCCTCCACTATCTCCCAGAGTTTGCTCAAATTCATGTCCATTGAGTCAGTGATGTTATCCAACCATCTCATCCTCTCTTACTCCCTTCTCCTCCTGCCCTCCATCTTTCCCAGGGTCTTTCCCAATGACGTGGCTCTTTGCATCCGATGGCCAAAGTATTGGAGCTTCAGCATCAGTCCTTCTAATGAATATTCAGGGTTGGTTTTCTTTAGGATTGACTGCTTTGATCTCTTTGCAGTCCAAGGGACTCTTGATAGTCTGCAGCATTGCAACTTGAAAGTGTCAGCTCTTCAGCTTTATGATAGAGCCTTAAAAATAATGAGAAATATTTTCTAATTTTCAATTTCCTAAATATTCTAGAGCTAGAGAAGGCAGTGGCACCCCACTCCAGTACTCTTGCCTGGAAAATCCCATGAATGGAGGAGCCTGGTAGGCTGCAGTCCATGGGGTTGCTGAGAGTCGGACGTGACTGAGAGACTTCACTTTCACTTTTCACTTTCATGCATTGGAGAAGGAAATGGCAACCCACTCCAGTGTTCTTGCCTGGAGAATCCCAGGGACGGGGGAGCCTGGTGGGCTGCCGTCTCTGGGGTAACACAGAGTCGGACACGACTGAAGTGACTTAGCAGCAGAGTTGGCTAAGAGGTCAAACTTCTATATAAATTAGCTATTTATGGATAAAAAACTCAAAATCTTAGCATATAATAAAAATCTTTCATTACTCACCGACAAGTTTGCAGGTCTGCTAGAGCAGCTTACTTCAGGCTGCGGGTTTGCTGGGGAGATGCTGCTTCACTGATGCCATTCCACTGGGATGGCTCTTAGGAGCATGGGAGGGGGCTAGCTGGAGTATGAGAAATTGAAGTATGAATTCCACTTCATATCTGAGAGCCTGGGAGGGTGTCTCCTTTCCTTATATTGGGTGGGTAGCTGCTGCAGACATTGGAGAAGGAAATGGCAACCCACTCCAATGTTCTTGCCTGGAGAACCCCAGGGACGGGGGAGCCTGGTGGGCTGCCGTCTATGGGGTCACACAGAGTCGGACACGACTGAAGCGACTTAGCAGCAGCAGCAGCAGCAGCTGCAGTAATGGTGTATTTAAGCAAAGAGGGTCTATATCAGTCAGGATCTAGTCAGGAGACAGAGCCACAGTAGTTATTTTGAGGTATAGTAAAAGGAACTGTGGATAATGGAGAACCCAAAGAGTCAAAGAGGGAACACTAATGTATCATGGAACTAGCGACAAACAATGCCACCATCCTTAGACCTTGGGGAGCAAAGAGAATAGATTGGAATTAACAAAACTTGAAATCTTGGAGAGAACTTTTAAGGTGATTTAAGTTTATGAAGAGGATGCACAGCTCAGCTGCTGCTAGCGGCTCAGGAGCTCCAAAGAAAGAACCCTTGGGTCTGGGGCACAGACCTTTGTGATCCTGGAGATGGTAAAAATATGTTAGAAACGGGTTTCATCTGAAATCCATAAGAATCAAAGTTATTCTGACTAAAAACTGTATTCTTTTACTTTCAATCTTTCTTTTCTTACAGTATCTCACTAAACAGGTATAGAAAGTTCTTAGATTTTTACATAGTTTTTAAAGTTTATTTTATTGGCTGCTAGTTTGCTTGTTGGTATCTTATCATTCACTGAACTGTTGGTGGAGGAAAGTGCCTTAAAGTGAATTTTCTTACTGCAGGCCCATCAGTGCAAGTAAAGGTTTTTAGGAAAACGATTTCTGACATACTGAAGAGGAAGTCAGGCACAGTGCACTTACATACTTTCTCTTCTCCCATTACATTGTAAAGTCTCTATAAATTTTTCATAAAATTGTCTAACCTCATTAGTTCAGAAAATGGCCTTGTTATGCAAAGGAAAGAACAAGGGCTGCTGGATGCCGCATTCCTCAAAGCACAGAAGGATGGTGAAGGAAACTGCTAAGCAAGATACAGTGTAATAAATCAGATTCTAGTAGCCTGCTCCTTGATTGCATGCCATTGCCTGTCAGTACTTACACAGACTGTGAGAAGAATGCAGTTCTGCAGTTTTATATTAGTTATTTTAATTGTCATGCATAAATGTCAGAAGCAAATAATAACTATATGAAGAAATGATTTTTTTCTTTCTCTTTGATAAAAAATTTTGCATGTTCTATGTTTTGAGGATAAAATCTGTCTTTAAAGATAACATGTTCATTTAAAGTGATCAAAATGACTCATACTGTACATAACCTCTGCTACTGCTGCTGCTAAGTTGCTTCAGTCGTGTCCGACTCTGTGGGACCCCATAGATGGCAGCCCAACAAGCTCCCCCGTCCCTGGGATTCTCAAGGCAACCACACTGGAGTGGGTTCCCATTTCCTTCTCCAATGCATGAAAATGAAAAGTGAAAGTGAAGTCGCTCAGTCGTGTCCGACCCTCAGCGACCCCATGGACTGCAGCCTTCCAGGCTCCTCCATTCATGGGATTTTCCAGGCAAGAGTCCTGGAGTGGTGTGCCATTGCCTTCTCCGACATAACCTCTGAGACTTAAGCTGTTTGTGGTATTCATTCCAATCTGATTCCTACATTTTATATCAACCAGTCATTGTTTTATAGCTTATGTGAGAATTGAGGGTAAGTATGTTAAAACTGACATGGAGATGACTGTTAAAGACCTTAACCCCATCATTTAAGTCCTTGATACCAACATGACTATATATGCAATCCTACATATGGTAGAGTGATGGCATTAATACCACTGAAATCTCTGTATAGTAAATTCACAACTAATGAAACACAACATTTAGAAATTGACTTCAATGTCTAATTATTTTAGGATGCACATATTCATGAGTTATAAACCATTTTAGTATATTTAAGTATTTAAGAATTCATCTTTTTTCAATGTTATCTTCATTGATGAAGAAAGCCATAGCCTGCAATGCTGGATTTATTTATAGAAATTTGATTTCACTGACGTGGCTAGCATAGTCATCTTTTGACCAATTCAGAGTATTAAACTTTTGAGTATGTAATCATCATTATATACAAAAATATGTATTTCTATTTGGATTTCTAGGGGTAAACAATAATTCCATTCTACTTTTATAAATATCTAAGAGAAAAGGCATTTTTCCATCACATAAATTTAAAACATAGGTACACATACCATTGTATTTATATCATCACCATGAGCATATAGGAAACAAATATAGAAAAGTCTTAACAGGTTCATATAAGTTTAAATGATATTAATGGAAAAATAGAAAAAGAGGGGAAAGGAAAAAGGACAGAGATGTACAAAGGAATATAAAGAAGAGAGATAATGGGAAGAAGTACTCACATGGTAAAGTTATAGTTTTGGCCACAGCAATCAGAGCAGAAAAATAAATAAAAGGAGTCCAAATTGGAAAAGAAGAAGTAAAACTCTGTTTGCAGATGACATGATCCTCTACATATAAAAACCTAAGGACTCCACCAGAAAATTACTAGAACTAATCAATGAATATAGTAAAGTTGTAGGATATAAAATCAACACTCAGAAATCCCTTGCATTCCTATACACTAATAATGAGAAAACAGAAAGAGAAATTAAGGAAACAATTCCGTTCACCATTGCAACGAAAAGAATAAAATACTTAGGAATATATCTACCTAAAGAAACTAAAGACCTATATATAGAAAACTATAAAACACTGGTGAAAGAAATCAAAGAGGACACTAACAGATGGAGAAATATACAATGTTCATGGATTGGAAGAATCAACATAGTGAAAATGAGTATACTACCCAAAGCAATTTATAGATTCAATGCAATCCCTATCAAGCTACCAACAGTATTCTTCTCAGAGCTAGAACAAATAATTTCACAATTTGTATGGACATACAAAAAACCTAGAATAGCCAAAGCAATCTTGAGAAAGAAGAATGGAACTGGAGGAATCAACCTACCTGACTTCAGGCCCTACTACAAAGCCACAGTCATCAAGACAGTATGGTACTGGCACAAAGACAGAAATATAGATCCATGGAACAAAATAGAAAGCCCAGAGATAAACCAATGCACCTTTGGACACCTTATCTTTGACAAAGGAGGCAAGAATATACAATGGATTAAAGACAATCTTTCAACAAGTGGTGCTGAGAAAACTGGTCAACCACTTGTAAAAGAATGAAACTAGAACACTTTCTAACACCATACACAAAAATAAACTCAAAATGGATTAAAGATCTCAACGTAAGACCAGAAACTATAAAACTCCTAGAGGAGAACATAGGCAAAACGCTCTCTGACATACATCACAGCAGGATCCTCTGACCCACCTCCAAGAATATTGGAAATAAAAGCAAAAATAAACAAATGGAACCTAATTAAACTTAAAAGCTTCTGCACAACAAAGGAAACTCTAAGCAAGGTGAAAAGACAGCCTTCAGAATGGGAGAAAATAATAGCAAATGAAGCAACTGACAAACAACTAATCTCAAAAATATACAAGCAACTCCTACAGCTCAACCCCAGAAAAATAAATGACCCAATCAAAAAATGGGCCAAAGAACTAAACAGACATTTCTCCAAAGAAGACATACAGATGGCTAACAAACACATGAAAAGATGCTCAACATCACTCATTATCAGAGAAATGCAAGTCAAAACCACAATGAGGTACCTTTTCACGCCAGTCAGAATGGCTGTAATCCAAAAGTCTACAAGCAATAAATGCTGGAGAGGGTGTGGAGAAAAGGGAACCCTCTTACATTGTTGGTGGGAATGCAAACTAGTACAGCCACTATGGAGAACAGTGTGGAGATTCCTTAAAAAACTGGAAATAGAACTGCCTTATGACCCAGCAATACCACTGCTGGGCATACACACTGAGGAAACCAGAATTGAAAGAGACACGTGTACCCCAATGTTCATCGCAGCACTGTTTATAATAGCCAGGACATGGAAGCAACCTAGATGTCCATCAGCAGATGAATGGATAAGAAAGCTGTGGTACATATACACAATAGAGTATTACTCAGCCATTAAAAAGAATACATTTGAATCAGTTCTAATGAGGTGGATGAAACTGGAGCCTATTGTACAGAGTGAAGTAAGCCAGAAAGAAAAACACCACTACAGTATCAGATCAGATCAGATCAGTCACTCAGTGTTGTCCGACTCTTTGCGACCCCATGAACTGCAGCACGCCAGGCCTCCCTGTCCATCACCAACTCCCGGAGTTCACTGAGACTCATGTCCATCGAGTCAGTGATGCCATCCAGCCATCTCATCCTCTGTCGTCCCCTTCTCCTCTTGCCCCCAATCCCACCCAGCATCAGAGTCTTTTCTAATGAGTCAACTCTTCACATGACGTGGCCAAAGTACTGGATTTCAGCTTTAGCATCATTCCTTCCAAAGAAATCCTAGGGCTGATCTCCTTCAGAATGGACTGGTTGGATCTCCTTGCAGTCCAAGGGACTCTCAAGAGTCTTCTCCAACACCACAGTTCAAAAGCATCAATTCTTCGGCACTCAGCCTTCTTCACAGGCCAACTCTCACATCCATCATGACCAGAGGAAAAACCATAGCCTTGACTAGACAGACCTATGTTGGCAAAGTACTGTCTCTGCTTTTGAATATTCTATCTAGGTTGGTCATAACTTTCCTTCCAAGGAGTAAGCATCTTTTAATTTCATGGCTGCAGTCATCATCTTTAGTGATTTTGGAGCCCAGAAAAATAAAGTCTGACACTGTTTCCACTGTTTCCCCATCTATTTCCCATGAAGTGATGGGACCGGATGCCATGATCTTCATTTTCTGGATGTTGAGCTTTAAGCCAACTTTTTCACTCTGCACTTTCACTTTCATCAAGAGGCTTTTGAGTTCCTCTTCACTTTCTGCCATAAGGGTGGTGTCATCTGCATATCTGAGGTTATTGAGATTTCTCCCAGCAATCTTGATTCCAGCTTGTGTTTCTTCCATTCCAGCGTTTCTCGTGATGTACTCTGCATATAAGTTAAATAAACAGGATGACAATATACATCCTTGATGAACTCCTTTTCCTATTTGGAACCAGCCTGTTGTTCCTTGTCCAGTTCTAACTGTTGCTTCCTGACCTGCATACAAATTTTTCAAGAGGCAGATCAGGTGGTCTGGTATTCCCATCTCTTTCAGAATTGTCCACAGTTTATTGTGATCCACACAGTCAAAGGCTTTGGCATAGTCAATAAAGCAGAAATAGATGTTTTTCTGGAACTCTCTTGCTTTTTCGATGATCCAGCAGATGTTGGCAATTTGATCTCTGGTTCCTCTGCCTTTTCTAAAACCAGCTTGAACATCAGGAAGCTCACGGTTCACATATTGCTGAAGCCTGGCTTCGAGAATTTTGAGCATTTCTTTACTAGTGTGTGAGATGAGTGAATTGTGCGGTAGTTTGAGCATTCTTTGGCATGGCTTTTCTTTGGGATTGGAATGAAAACTGACCTTTTCCAGTCCTGTGGCCACTGCTGAGTTTTCCAAATTTGCTGGCATATTGAGTGCAGCACTTTCACAGCATCATCTTTCAGGATTTGGAATAGCTCAACTGGATTTCCATCACCTCCACTAGCTTTGTTCATAGTCATGCTTTCTAAGCCTCACTTGACTTCACATTCCAGGATGTCTGGCTCTAGGTGAGTGATCACACCATCGTGATTATCTGGGTCGTGAAGATCTTTTTTGTACAGTTCTTCTGTGTATTCTTGCCATCTCTTCTTAATATCTTCTGCTTCTGTTAGGTCCATACCATTTCTGTCCTTTATCGAGCCCATCTTTGCATGAAATGTTCCTTTGTATCTCTGATTTTCTTGAAGAGATCCGTAGTCTTTGCCATTCTGTTGTTTTCCTCTATTTCTTTGCATTGATCACTGAAGAAGGCTTTCTTATCTCTTCTTGCTATTCTTTGGAACTCTGCATTCAGATGTTTATATCTTTCCTTTTCTACTTTGCTTTTCACTTCTCTTCTTTTATAGCTATTTGTAAGGCCTCCCCAGACAGCCATTTTGCTTTTTTGCATTTCTTTTCCATGGGGATGGTCTTGATCCCTGTCTCCTGTACAATGTCACGAACCTCATTCCATAGTTCGTCAGGCACTCTATCTATGAGATCTAGGCCCTTAAATCTATTTCTCACTTCTACTGTATAATCATAAGGGATTTGATTTTGGTCATACCTGAATGGTCTAGTGGTTTTCCCTACTTTCTTCAATTTAAGTCTGAATTTGGCTATAAGGAGTTCATGGTCTGAGCCACAGTCAGCTCCTGGTCTTATTTTTGCTGACTGTATAGAGCTTCTCCATTTTTGGCTGCAAAGAATATAATCACTAATGCATATATATGGAATTTAGAAAGATGGTAACAATAACCCTGTATGCTGCTGCTTCTAAGTCGCTTAAGTTGTGTCCGACTCTGTGTGACCCCATAGACGGAAGCCCACCGGGCTCCCCTGTCCCCGGGATTCTCCAGGCAAGAACACTGGAGTGGGTTGCCATTTCCTTCTCCAATGCATGAAAGTGAAAAGTGAAAGGGAAGTCTCTCAGTCATGTCGGACTCTTAGCGACCCCATGGACTCTAGCCTACCAGACTCCTCCTTCTGTGGGATTTTCCAGGCAAGAGTACTGGAGTGGGGTGCCATCGCCTTCTCCAATAACCCTGTATACTAGACAGCAAAAGAGACAGTGATGTATAGAACAGTCTTTTGGACTCTGTGGGAGAGGGAGAGGGTGGGATGATATGGGAGAATGGCATTGAAACATGTATAATATCATATAAGAAATGAGTCGCTAGTCGAGGTTCAATGCAGCATACAGGATGCTTGGGGCTTGCGCAGTGGGATGACCCAGAGGGATGTTACGGGGAGGGAGGAGGATTCAGGATGGGGAACACGTGTATACCTGTGGCGGATGCATGTTGATATATGGCAAAACCAATACAATATTGTAAAGTTAAAAAATTAAATAAAATATTAAAAAAAAGGGAAAGGGTGCAGAGTAACACAAGAAAAAGCTAAAGCAGAAACATGTTGGAAAACTTGCAGCTAGATTCATTTGCTACTATGTGAGTTTGAGCAAGTTCTGGGAGTCGGTGATGGGCGTAGGAACCTGTCGTGTTGCAGTCCATGGGGCCACAAAGAGTCAGACACAACTGAGTGACTAAACTGATGGGAAGGAACTGCTGCTTCTGGAATGACATTCCTTCTTCTGTCAGCCTTGTAAAGACCCTGTAGCACCTCCTGTTGGCCAAGCCTAACAAGGAACCCCATCTGACAAAGCACAAATAGAGTTTGCAGATTTCTAGGTTTGGAGCTGGGACAACAGATTAAAATCTGGTAAATTTCATCACTTTGACGGCTTAGCATCTTAATTGATCTTTCCACTCATTTGGAGGTACATATACTCTTCCAAACAACTTTGTTTCTGCCCAAAAAAGTACAACTGTGTTTTGTATAATACGTTTTCTCCTTGCACAGAATGAGAAGGCACAAATTTCCAACACTGACTGTCTTCATCTCTGGCAAATTTAGTCAGAGACCATAAAAATTTTTGTTATCTAAACACTTTAATAAATTGTTAAGTTACAGTTGTTCACTCAGATCAGATCAGTCGCTCAGTCGTGTCCGACCCTTTGCGACCCCATGAATCGCAGCACGCCAGGCCTCTCTGTCCATCACCAACTCCCGGAGTTCACTGAGACTCACGTCCATTGAGTCAGTGATACCATCCAGCCATCTCATCCTCTGTCGTCCCCTTCTCCTCTTGCCCCCAATCCCTCCCAGCATCAGAGTCTTTTCCAATGAGTCAACTCTTTGCATGACGTGGCCAAAGTACTGGAGTTTCAGCTTTAGCATCATTCCTTCCAAAGAAATCCCAGGGCTGATCTCCTTCAGAATGGACTGGTTGGATCTCCTTGCAGTCCAAGGGACTCTCAAGAGTCTTCTCCAACACCACAGTTCAAAAGCATCAATTCTTCGGCACTCAGCCTTCTTCACAGTCCAACTCTCACATCCATACATGACCAGAGGAAAAACCATAGCCTTGACTAGACAGACCTTTGTTGGCAAAGTAATGTCTCTGCTTTTGAATATGCTATCTAGGTTGGACATAACTTTCCTTCCAAGGAGTAAGCATCTTTTAATTTCATGGCTGCAATCACCATCTGCAGTGATTTTGAGCTGAAGTCTGACACTGTTTCCACTGTTTCCCCATTTATTTCCCATGAAGTGATGGGACCGGATGCCATGATCTTCGTTTTCTGAATGTTGAGCTTTAAGCCAACTTTTTCACTCTCCACTTTCACTTTCATCAAGAGGCTTTTTAATTCCTCTTCACTTTCTGCCATAAGGATGGTGTCATCTGCATATCTGAGGTTATTGAGATTTCTCCCAGCAATCTTGATTCCAGCTTGTGTTTCTTCCAGTCCAGCATTTCTCATTTGTTCACTATTTGTTCACAGTTGTTCACTATTACATAGTAAATCATGTATTGTTAATTTCAATTAAATTTTTAGAAAATAAGGAGAAGGCAAAGAAGGAAAATGAAACTAGTTAATGTGCACATATATGCACACACACAAGGAAATTTATATGAATAGCTGCCACAATCTTTGTTCTTTTTTTGAAACAAATACTTTAATGGACCAAAAAAAAAAAAAACAAAACAAAACTATTTACAGTCTGTGAAAAGAGGTGTTGTTAGGTATTGCTTAGGTATTTGAAGCCTGTAGCAAAAACATACTGTTAAATTTTAAAATGTCTTTACATTGTATTTGGAAATTTTGATTCACTTGACCCAACCATGATAATGTCCTTAACCAATCTATGAAACATATTTTCTTTCCAGATCATTAAGAAGCGTTCACTGATAGGGTTGTGCACTATAGCACTATTCTTTGGAAGCTAAAATAAAAACAGTAATTCAGAAAATGGAATATTTGTTTCCCGTACCATAAACTTTTGCTGAATACAGTTTAGGGAACTAGAGACAGCAAAAGAGAGCAGGATGAGGACAGGTGTGTGTTGTTCAGCTATCACTCATACTAGCAATAAATCAATCCCTTTGCGATGTTATTGTTAACATATAGCTGAAGTGTATCAACTGGGAAAGAACCCAATCCCTTCTACGGTTATTTATGACAAAGCACTCTTAACTGAAGTCTAGTTTGTTTGTTGAACACAACCCTCATTCTTATCTGTTCTGAGGCTGTAGATGATATTTATGACTTCTTTCTTCTGTCACTCTCTGCATGTTTCTTTGGCTCTCAGCTGTTCGGGGTTCATTGTCAGGTAAATGGCCAGACCTTCCCTTTTGGATCTTCAGTGAGCCTTCCTTTTTTTTTTTTTTTGTTTGATGTAATTTTCCATCAATTCTTAATATTGGAGATAGAAGTATTAAGAGGAATCCCAGAGAATACGCTAACAGAGTTCTTCCTGCCCTCCCTGTGTTGCAGCAACTCAGATTCTTCTTGTTCATTGTGACAATCACCCCAGTCAGTAGAGTGACCTCTACTTTGTTTCAAGGGCCCCAAGTGCTAGTTGATGATCTTAAATTTCAATTCTGTAGAACCAGAGTCTTGTCTCTAGGTGGAAGCATGCCTCCCTCAGGAATCAGGATTTTAAATGAGTAGAGTTCAAAATTATGGAGACAAATAGCAAAAATTCTGTGAGTTATCATGTGAAACAATAAGAGATATTTGATACATATTGCATATTCTGCATTGTGTATGAGGTCCTCTCAAGGTTTTGTCTCTCAATTGGCATCATTATTATTTTCAGCTGGTCCTCTTGTTAGCTGCTTCTAAGTGGAGAATTTGTTAGACCTAGTGAATTCTGTTGGAGAAGGCAATGGCACCCCACTCCAGTACTCTTGCCTGGAAAATCCCATGGATGGAGGAGCCTGGAAGGCTGCAGACCATGGCGTTGCTGAGGGTCGGACACGACTGAGTGACTTCACTTTCACTCTTCACTTTCGTGCATTGGAGAAGGAAATGGCAACCCATTCCAGTGTTCTTGCCTTGAGAATCCCAGGGACGGGGAGCCTGGTGGGCTGCTGTCTATGGGGTTGCACAGAGTCGGACACGACTAAAGCGACTTAGCAGCAGCAGCAGAAGCAGCAGCAGTGAATTCTGTGAGCAAAAAGCCCACATTTCTTTTGCTGAAATGAGTTCCTTGATCAGAAATAATGTTGTCTAAAATATCCTAACTGTAAATAAGCCCATTCTGTAAGTCCAAGGAGGGCAGTGTTGGCAGAAGAATTACTGGTAGGAGGACAAATGAGGTCCTTTCTTGTAAGGAGCTTTTTTTTTTTAAAGGTTTTGGAGTCAGGTTATGCTGGGTTCTTAAAAGAGAGTAAGTGTTCTTATTCCCCCAATTCTGTCAAAAAGTTTGCTTATTTTTTGCATGATTGAGTTGCTCTTTCTTAAATGTTTGTAAGAATTCACAGTTAAAACTTTCTGGACCTGGTATTTTATTTGGGGGATATTTTTAAGAAAATATTCATGTCTCTTATCATTGGCTTTGGCACTGGGGCCTTGTTGACCCTGAATAGACAGCTTCTCTAGCTTTAGGCTAGAGAAAGCAAGTAACGGCAAGCATGCTGTTTCTATGCAAACTAGCCAATCCAGGGCTCCTGAGCTAACCTCCTCTGGGCCTCACACACTTGTAACTACTTCTCTAATCTATGCAAACTAGCCAATCCAGGGCTCATGAGCTAACCTCCTCTGGGGCTCACTCACCCTAGGGCCTGGTACCAGAGAACTAAAGACAGTACCCTGTACCCCGGAGACTGCTGAAAATTTTCAAACTAGCCAATCCTAAGCTTGCATACTCTGCCTTACCTGTTCCGTCCTGTGGAAACCTCAGGGAAGGCTCTCACCCGTGTTTTCCCTTCATTTCTTCTTTCCTTGTGTGACCTCCATGATGGAACATGCTCCTCCTCCTGAGACATGTGAGTATAACAAACTCTTTTTCAAATAATGATAAATAATAATAAAACCACCTTAGCAGATATTGGGCCATTTACATTTTATATATTTTTTCTAGTTTTATTAATTCAACTTTTAGAGAAATATATCCATTTCTTTCAAATTATCAAGTTTTTTTTCTTGAAAAAGTGATTGCTGTATTTCCTTTTTCTGTTTATAAGATCTGCAGTGATGATGCCCTTTCCTTACCCCCTGACTTTGGTACTTTATGTTTTCCTTCTTCCCTCCTTGCTTTCTGTAATCAGTCTTAAAGGCATTTTAGCAATATTTATAAACTGTTTTTTAAGGAAAACCTTTTGGCTTTGTCGATTTTCTCCATTATGTGTTTATTTTCTGTTTCATTGATTATTTTATAATTTCTTTGTTTGTCCCTTGAGTTTGATTTGTTGTTCTTTTCCTAGTTTCTTGAAATGGAAGCTAAATCAATGATTTTCAGCTTCTTTTTGACTATATGTATTTTTAAGGCAATAAATTTCCTTCATACACTGCTTTAGCTGTATTCCACACATTTTCTGTTAGTTTCAAACATTCTTTAATTCACATTTTTTCTTCTTAGACCTATTTAAGACTATTGTTTAATTTCCTTGAAGTGGACTCTTTTCCTTAACCATTTGTTATTGATTTCAAGCTTACTTCCATTATGGAAATAGAGTTATATACTCAGTTGTTTCAATCTGTTAACAATTTAAATGTTTTCTTTATGGATCAGCATATATCAATTTTTTTGTGTATGTGAAAGGAATGACCCATCTTCACTTTGTGATATCTGTAGTACTTTCCTTAATTCATTAAAATTTTCTTAACAATGCACACACTTTCATCTGCTGGCTCTCTTAATATCGTGAGAGAGAGAGCTAATTAGGAGCATCAGATTTATTTTGGAACACCCATGGGGTCGCAAAGAGCTGGACACCACTGAGCGACTGAACTGAGACTAACTGATTATATTTGACAATTAAGTTTTTGGAATATATTTTTATGAATCAATATGTGAGTTTTAACTTTGATTAGGAATGTTATTTTTTGACAGAAAAGATGGGCATAAAATAGGAGTTTAGTATTTTTTCCTCAATCTTCTAATAAGTCTTCTATGAACATCATTACTCAAGCATACCTTTTAAAACCTTAATTTCACTTTGGATCACTCTGTCACACATTTATTTAAGAACATTGCTATGAGTTTTCTGTTTTATCATCTTTTTATATGAGTGTCTTAAAGTTAAGATATTTATTTCTTAAAGGTGGAGATTCTATCTTCATTGCTACCCTTCATGGTTTGGTATCATGCTAGGTACACAGTAGATTCTCAGCATATAGCTTTACATTTAAGAAAAAATATATATCAATTTAAAAATTGCTTTAAAATTAATTAAAAAATAAAAAATAATTGAAAACCAACAACAACAAAAGGAAAGTACATAAATCAGAGGTTGCTCTTTTTTCATGGGAGCAGTGCCTATCTCAAAGGACGCATAGATGTACATAAAATTATCCTGAAAAGAAATGAAGTCTTTGTCAAATTAATATATAGTCCCCCCACAAACCCACTTGATATTGTTTACATAAAAATTTAGAGAATGGATGTATCTTTTATATTGTACCTTTCACCTGGTCTAGTTGTGTTTCTGAGGTCCATGGCTGATTGAGGTTAGAGTATTTCTAGCCTCTGTATCATGTAAGATAAGAGGTATCTTTACATGAACATGAATATATTTCTTAAAAAATTAGTTTTTGAAGTATATTTGATTTACAGTATGATAATTTATGTTGTACAGCAAAGTGATTCAGTTATACATATATATATATATATACACATTCTTTTTCATATTAGTTTCCATTATGATTTATCATAAGATTGAATATAGTTCCCTGTGCTATATGTAGGACCTTGTTGTTTAATCATTCTATGTGTAATAGTTTGCATCTTTAATCCCAAGCTCCCAATCCATTTCTCCCTCACCCCATATGAATATACTTTTTTTTTTAAATTTTATTTTATTTTTAAACTTTGCATAATTGTATTAGTTTTGCCAAATATCAAAATGAATCCACCACAGGTAAATATGACATTTATTGTATTTATATAGAATGCCTTGTATATTGTTTAATTTTTGATCATCATTTAAAAAAATTTTTAGCCAGGCAAGATAAAAAAGTGAAAGTCATTATTTGTCAGTATCAAATATGTGTTTATATAGTCTCAATTTGGTCTCCTATTTCCAAGATATTTCATAATCTAGCACTTTATTTTCCTGGAGACTTAACTTATTTATACTTTCTTTAGATTAGCTTGATGTGTTAATTCTTTTTTTATAGTGATGATTAACTACCATTAATTGCAATGGTTCTGAGCTTCCAAGAATTCTCAGATTAGTTGTGTTTGTCTTAAAAGTAATTTCTAGAAACATATGTAGGAGAAGGCAATGGCACCCCACTCCAGTACTCTTGCCTGGAAAGTCCCATGGACGGAGGAGCCTGGTAGGCTGTAGTCCATGGGGTCACTGGGAGTCGGACACAACTGAGCAACTTCACTTTCACTTTTCACTTTCATGCATTGGAGAAGGAAATGGCAACCCACTCCAGTGTTCTTGCCTGGAGAATCCCAGGGACGGAGAAGCCTGGTAGGCTATAGTCCATGGGGTCGCACAGAGTCGGACACGACTGAAGCAATGCAGCAGCAGCAGAAATATATAATGAGTGTCAATTTAACTTGAGATAAGAAGTTTATCTCAGATAAAGTTTACTCTGAAAATAACTATATAGAGGGAGATTTTCTTGGTCATTTGATTTCAAGCATTGTATATATCCAGTTCAGATAAATCATATCAAAGAATTGGTTATCTTGCATATATAGGTATAGATCTCAGAACTGTTACAAGTTTTGAAAATTATATTTTTAGGATCTGTTCTAAAAGAACAGTTTGATTTCAGCTTGAACATTCTTAAGATTTGCAATTATAATTTTATGTTATTTTTGACTAAAATAAACACTCAGAATCAGGAAGCAACCTAAAAAATATATTGTTGTCAATGTTAAATTTCATCTTTAACTTGCTCTTTTATATTTGCTTATCACATTTAAATATTTAAGTTAAATTTAAAATTGAGCATAAGATCATATCATAAGATCATACAGAAATGTTGGGCTTTATATATGCATTTAGAAGCTTTAAAATTTGTATTGATTCTATCTGATATTTGTTACACTGAAAGAACAAGGTGATGCCCTGTATTGAATGACTAGGTGTACCAGTCAGTTCAGTTCAGTCTCTCAGTCATGTCTACCTCTTTGCGACTCCATGGAACACCAACTCCTGGAGCTTACTCAAGTTCATGTCCATCGAGTCGGTGATGCCATCCAACCATCTCATCTTCTGTTGTCCCCTTCTCTTCCCATCTTCAATCTTTCCCAGCATCAGGGTCTTTTCCAATGAGTCGATTCTTTGCATCATGTGGCCAGAGTATTGGAGTTTCAGCTTCAGCATCAGTCCTTCCAATGAATATTCAGCACTGATTTCCTTTAGATTGACTGGTTTGATCTCCTGGCAGTCCAAGGGACTCTCAAGAGCCTTCTCCAACACTACAGTTCAAAAGCATCAAGTGCCTTAAAAAAGGCACTCAGCCTTCTTTATGGTCCAACTCTCACATCCATACATGACTACTAGACAGACCTTTGTTGGTAAAATAATGTCTCTGCTTATTAATATGCTGTCTAGGTTGGTTATAACTTTTCTTCCAAGGAGCAAGCATCTTTTAATTTCTTGGCTGCAGTCACCATCTGCAGTGATTTTGGAGCCCAAGAAAATAGTCTGTCACTGTTTCCATTATTTTCCCATCTATTTGCCATGAAGTGATGGGACCAGATGCCATGATCTTAGTTTCCTGAATGTTGAGTTTTAAGCCACTCGTTCACTCTCCTCTTTCACTTTCATCAAGAGGCATTTTATTTCCTCTTCACTTTCTGCTATAAGGGTGGTGTCATCAGCATATCTGAGGTTATTGATATTTTTCCCAGCACTCTTGATTCCAGCTTGTGCTTCATGCAGCCCAGCATTTCTCATGATGTACTCTGCATATAAGTTAATACGTAGAGTGACAACTTACAGCCTTAACATACTCCTTTCCTGATTTGGAACCAGTCTGTTGTTGCATATGTCCAGTTCTAACTGTTGCTTCTTGATTTTCACACAGATTTCTCAGAAGGCAGGTAAGGTGATCTGGTATTCTCATCTTTTTCCACAGTTTGTTGTGATCTACACAGGCATGCTGCTGTCCATGGAGTTGCAGAGTTGGACATGACTGCGTGACTGAACTGAACTGAACACAGTCAAAGGCTTTGGTGTAATCAATAAAGCAGAAGTAGATGTTTTTCTGTAACTCTCTTGGTCTTTCGATGATCCAACAGACATTGGCAATTTAATTCTGGTTCCTCTGCCTTTTCTAAATCCAGCCTGAACATCTGGAAGTTCACGGTTCACATATTGTTGAACCCTGGCTTGGAGAATTTTGAGCATTACTTTGCTAGCATGTGAAATGAGTGTAATTGTGCAATAGTTTGGATATTCTTTGGCATTGCTTTTCTTAAGGATTGGAATGAAAACTGACCTTTTCCAGTCTTGTGGCCCACTGTTAATGTAGTGGGTATATGTAGTAGGTGACTATGTGTATGGTCCACTATTGGCCATACACATAATCAGTAGGTATATGGCCCACTGTTAATGATATTTGGGAATAGTAAATAGAATGATGCATTATTATCATGCACTGAAACCTTAATTGAGAATTTAAAACTGGAGTGGGTTGCCATTTACTTTTCCAGGGCATCTTCCAGACCCAGGAGTCAAACCCATATATCCTCTGACTTCTGCACTGTCAGGCAGATTCTTTTTCCACTGAACCATTTTACCACTTCCCCATTTGGGAAGCCCCAGTGTTTCTTGTGGAGAAGGCAATGGCAACCCACTCTAGTACTCTTGCCTGGAAAATCCCATGGACGGAGGAGCCTGGTAGGCTGCAGTCCATGGGGTTGCTAAGAGAGTCGGACACGACTGAGCGACTTCACTTTCCCTTTTCACTTTCATGCACTGGAGAAGGAAATGGCAACCCACTCCAGTGTTCTTGCCTGGAGAATCCCAGGGATGGGGAGCCTGGTGGGCTGACGTCTCTGGGGTCACACAGAGTCAGACACGACTGAAGTGACTTAGCAGTAGCAGCAGTGTTTCTTGGCCATGGCTTAGAATAAGCTAGTGAGTTAAAAAAAAATACCATTGCCTAGGCCCCATCCCTTACATATTAGGAATTAATTCTTGTGGTATGGGGACCAGGAATCCATGTTTTTTAAAACTCTCAGACAGTGTTAAGACAAGTGACAAGTTGAAAACAGTTGGAATATCCTGTGATTTACACTAAATTTTACTCAGTGTTCACCCTCCCTAATTTCTAATTAGTTTAAATCCAAGCATTTGTTTACTAATGCTTTTGTTCATTGATTAGTTCAAATATTCAACATATACTTATTCAGGGTCTATTATGAGTATTTCTAGATGTTAGGAACACAGAGGTAGACAAGACATAGAAGATTTTTGCCCTCATGGAACTAATATTTTTGTGCAGAGGGAATAAAGGCTATAAGTTAAAAAAAGTTACATGATATTTTTGTTGGTATTATGAGTAAGGAAGAGAACAAATACAATGCTGTGTAATAAGAGAGGAGTGACAGCGATATGGGGTGGGTTGATACTTCCAGAATGTTTCTCTGATGAAATGAATAAAAAGCTAAAGAATGAGAAGAAGCCAGTGGTAAAAAGAGCCTGAGGATGATTGAACCAGGCAGAAGGAATGTATAGTATTATACCCCTAAGGAGGGAAAGACTTGATATATTTGAGGAACAGAAAGGAAACCAGATGAATGGCTTTCAGATGAGAAAAATCACTTGTTACTTGAATTGATACTGTCTCAGTGATAATGTATCATTTCTCTCTGATCTAGCTAAAAAAAATATATATATATAAAATATAAATATATATTATATATAATATATTATATATATTAAAAAATATATAAAAATATATATTTTTAGTTTTTATCAATTTGATTATAATGTGTATGGGTGTAGATTTACATGGTTTTATCTTCTTTGAGGTTCTTGAATCTGTTGGTTTATATCTTTTGTCAAATTTGGGAATTTTTAGCCATTATTCCTTCACATACATATATTATCCCTACACTCTTTCTTTTCTTCTTTTGAGGCTCTGACATAAAAAAATGTTAAATCTTTTGGTACCTGCAGATCCCTAAGGCTCTGTTAATTCTTTTAAGATCTACTTTCTCTCTGTTTTTCTGTTTGGGTAATTTCTATTGATCTAAGTTCATTGATTATTTCATCATCTCCATTCTTTCATTTAGCTCATTCACTGTAGTTTTTGATTTGTTATTATATACTTCCATTTTACAATTGCCATTTAGTTTTTCTTTGTTTATTCTAGAGTTTTGCCAAGGGTTTCTAATTTTCCATTCATTTCAAGAATGATGTAATTGCTTGTTTGTACTTTTGTATGATATCTGCTTTAAAATCCTCGTCAGACAATTCCAGCATCTGCTCCACTTTGGGGTTGTCATCCAGTGATTATCTTTTCTCATTTGAGTTGAGATGTTCCTCTTTGTTGATATGATGAGTAATTTTGGATTTTGTCTGGACATTTTCAGTAATGGTGTTATGCAATTCTGGTTCCTACTTAAATCTCCTATTTTAGCACAGTCAGCTTATTTGAATTTAGAGCACACATCCTTGGCCACTTTTTTAGACTGTGATTCAAATGTCAATTTAGTATTTAGGTTATTCTGGTCTAGCCTGTTTGTATGCTACCCAGTGGCCAAGCAAGGTTGTTCACATGATATTTTTTCCTCAGAGGTTTTGTTTTGTTGTTTTTGGTTTGATCCATGAGCCAGTTGGAGGGTGTACCCAGGACTCCATACACAGGTTTAAGCAGTTCCTTTCTTCAGCTGCCTCTTTTCTGTACTCTATCCACTTCTTCCTCCTCTTATCTTGGAGAGGTTAAGTGCTTCCTTTTTGTTTTCATTTACTTACTATAGAGTGAGCTTGAGTGTCAAAGTTCTGCCTTGTAGTTTCCACAGCACCAGTTGGGGAGTGGGAGAGGTTTCATTCTGAGCACAATGCATAGATGTTCCGCAGGGCTCTGCCCGACGTCTAATGTCTCTGCACCATCTAATGGGGAAGAGGCAAGGTGCAGATTCTATAATAGGAAATTGTTTCTTTTCATGTGTCCCATCATTTCTGCAGGCTTGCTTTCTTCTGCATGAATGAGTCTACTTTTGAAACTATTGAAGCATTTCTGTTATTATATTTTTTAACTGTAGGATTCTGTGTTTGTTTGGCTTTTTGATGGTTGTTGTTTCCTTGACAAACTTCTTGTTTTGTTCATCCATTGTTTTACTAATTTCATTTAAACACATTGCCTGTGTTGTCTTGTAGTTCACTAACCTTCCTTAAAATTATTCTGAATTCTCTAACAGTTCATATAACTCCATTTCTGTAGGGTCAGTTATTGGGGCTTTATTGTTTTCTTTGGTTGTCATATTTACTGACTGTGTGTATGACTTAGTTCTGCAGATCTGTAAAGCTGATGGTTGGGATTACTCCTTGGGTATTGCAGGTATGATCTTGGTCCACCAAGACCTGTGTGTTGGTTGTTGTAAGCCTCTTTCATCTTCTCTGTCACAATCAGATACCCTGTGGCTGGTTCCCATAGATTCCCCTGCAATTCTTGTGGAATGAGATCAGAGTAGAGGCTCTCACAAACTGATTCACAATGCCAGGGGAGGCTGTTAGCCTTCTCCTCTTACACCCCACTCTCTTTTCCCACTGGAGGAACCAGAGACCCAGGAGAGACCTCTCTGCTTGGCTCTGTCCTATCCAAGGGAAGGGGACACGTGGTCAAAATGTACTTGCTTCCCTTATCCTTCTAAAATAGTCTGTCTTGATCAGTGGGATGCTTCATCTTCACCCACATGTCTAGGATTCTCTCAGTAGTATTGTTCTTGAATACATGTTAGTGGTTCTTGTGAGGGGAAACCAAGTCAGGAACAACTTATGCTGGCATCTCAGTGACATCTCTCCTCTTTCCTTCAAAATTTAAAGGAAAGAACTTCAAAATTTCTGTTTATCTGCATTTTCATAAGTATATGATGCCATCATTGCACTTAAATAGTTTGCAATTTAATAATTAAAGAATTTAAATTACAGAGTAGGCAGTGTCATGAAAAACTAAATACCTCTCCATGAAGTTTATTTTAAGCAAAGGATAAGTCATGGTTTCTCAGGTGCTGTGGAAGTGTTACCTTATATGAAAACATCCAGTTATTGGTATTTTGCATACATTGTAAACATTAGAATACCACTTCCCTCCTGGCTCAGATGGTAAAAGCATCTGCCTGCAATGCGGGAGACCTGGGTTCGATCCCTGGGTCAGGAAGAGCCCCTGGAGAAGGAAATGCAAACCAATCCAATATTCTTGCCTGGAAAATTCCATGGATGGAGGAGCCTGGTGGACTACAGTCCATGGGGTTGCAAAGAGTCGGACACGACTGAGCAACTTCACTTCCACCGTTGACATTTGCACACATAATATTAACAAAGGTTTCGTGATTAATGTTCAATTCTTGGCAAAGAAAAAAATTTAGAAATTCAAGGGTTAGAATTAAGTGAAGGATTTTAGAAAGATTTTTATTTAACTTAGTATTTCCACTGATTGTGTAATTGAGACAACAAATGGTCTATTAAAGCTTTTTTATTTATAAGAGTAGTACATAATTAAAGAAATCTTTGAAGATAAGAAAGGAGAAAGAACAAAAGAAGTTTATATAGTTCCACCACCTGAAACGAACAATGCTAATGTTTGAGTAAATTTTTCTTTCATCATAATAATGGTGAAATATCCTGTTCGTATTTTGTTTTTCTCAATCAGGATTGTATTGCAAATATTTTGATACAAAGCATTTTGACTATCATTATTTAATGAGTATAAAATACAGGAATCTTTTATTTGTTCTGAGGAATGCATTACTAAAGATGCCCTATAATTCAACTCTCAATTACATCAATTATTTTCACATAGGAATAAATATAAAAATGTGGGTTTATTTATATTCAGTGATATAAATATCTATTGTAACTTAATAACAGACTAGTAGTTTTAATTTGGAGTCATATTCCCCACAGGCTTCAAAAAAATGTTTCCATTATCCCTTCCCAGTTATGTAATGCTTTTTGTAAATCAAGCATCTGCGGTGTTTGTCCTTGTTTACTTTTGACACTGTTTGATTGTGATTTTTTTGTTTTCCTTGTGTGTAGAGATGTATAGGTATTATTCAGAGGTAATTGACACTTTTGCATTGGTTAGAATTTTATAGTGTTCATTAGTTCTAGACATAAAATTTTGTTTTAATTTTATGTTACTTGATTTAGGTTAATCATAATAATTAGCATAATTCTAGCTCTTTTACCACAGTGATTAGTTCAGGTGGGAATAGAAACTAAGTTGGCCCAGACAATGGCCTAAGACTGTTCTGTGGTTGACGAAAAATAAACTTTCTCTTTTTCTGGATTGTATAACAGATGGCTATAAGGCTGTGGCCATTATTCTATCATTAGGTAGACTGGCCTGCAAAAGGAATTGACTCATGGAAGAGAATAAGTCTTAGAGAATCAGAGATAAATAGATTTGAAATCCTGATTAAGTCATGTATGAAGCCCACCATTCTTCTAAAATTGTGGTTTTAACCTTGTGTACACTTTGGAAATTATCTGGAACCTGAAAACAAATATATATATATAATGTATATATATGCACATATATTTATAATATATACAATGTATATATGTGCATATACAAATTATATATGTATATAATTGTTATGTATGAATATAACATGTATGTGTAACAATTACAAATGGTTATAATATACATTAATATATTAACATATATAATAATATATGATTATAATTGTATATAACATTATAAAATATATGTGTATGCATGCACACACATACACATTATATTTGTACATAACCCTATATATATTATATATATGTAGATAATTCTGTACACATATATATATTAATATATACCTGGAGAACTCAAGACCATTTAAAAAATGATCACTTAAGAGGGGGCATTGGGATAAAGATTAGGGGAAAGACAGGGTTTAAGAAAAATAACCCAGGTGATTCTAATATACAGACCGGGTGAGAAATACTGCTCTTGATTTTTCAGTAATATGAGCCCATTTTTTTTAAATTATTATTTAAGTTAGCTATGTTTCTTTTTCTGTTATATGCAACTAAAATCAGTTTCAGTAATATACAAGGAAAGGAGATTTCATTAGAAAAACTTAGGAAGGAAAGTTAGTGTGAAAAATATTAGGAAGAATTCCTATACTAAACATCCCAGACTCTAGGTCTATAACTTATTAAAAAAATATGTAGCAACTATTAAGTTCATTTGGTTTGGAAAATTGGTAAAAAGGGAATGAAAACCATTACAATGAGAAAACAACATGTTAAGCCTTATTAAGAAGATATAACTGTGACTTTGTAAAAATATTTCTATTTCATGTCAGATACTTAACGGAGTAAATACAGAACTAGACATACATCTTCCAAGGTCTTTTCACTTGGACAAGAGAGAGAGAGTTTTGTCATAAAGTTGACTGTATCTCTTGAAATATCATGTATTCTTAGACTTGACTTATAGTTAAGGAGATCTTTTAGTAACAAACCCTTCTTTTATATTTTACTGGGGAAAATATAAAATGTCTTGGGTCATCATCATCAGACTTTATTTCAATTGCTTGATGGTATATCAGAACTGTATTTTCTTTTGGGGTTTATACCTTGAGCCCATTATCGATTTGATTTTTGAAATAAATACCATATTATTATTTTCTACTTGAGTTGTGTTATTTCCTAATTTAGCATCTGATCATGTTTATTTAAAAAATGTAATAACAAATTCACAGGATGGCTCTGAAAAACATAAAATTGGGAATGCACATGGCATCAAATATTCTTGTGCCTTTATGGAATTTTTTTCTTGGCCACTGAACTTCAATATTTTAAAAGCAATATAGAGATCCACTTCTTACTTTTTCTGTGAGGTGTTTTTGTTCTCCAGTCCCGGGCTGACTGTTACAGTTGAGACCCACTCAGGCCTCTGAACAGGGATACTTGTATTGGAAAATCAGTGCAAAATTCCTGAACTGCTGTAAATTTCGATCAAGGAAGACTGCAATTCAAATGTGTAAACTAGTAGATACAGAGATGACTAAGGATGAATTTAAACATTTTTCATGTAAATTGGCAACTAAAGTATATGGCTAAGACTGTGTAGAGCAGTTACTTGGGAATCCCGAGATCAGCGAACTGAGAAGGAAACCTTGAACTCTTTGGAGATCTTGAGAAAACAGTGGTGCTAGAAGCAAAGTTATAGCCAAAGTAGATTGGAGTGATTTCTTATCTTAGAAAATAAATTAGTTTAGAAAATATATTTTTTGCAACTAGGAGTCAGAAGCAGTTGCTTTAAACGGCCTGTTTTCTACACCAGTCTACCATACGCAGGGCAATTGTACTACATTTTATTTATTAGTGTTCTGAGAGAAAATATGAAAGAATTTACTACCTTAAATTCCTTCTTGAGATGTGCTTCGTGCTAAGTCGCTTCAGTTGTGTATGACTTTTTGGGATCCTATGGACCTAGCCCGCCAGGTTCCTCTGTGCATGTAATTCTCTAAGCAAGAATACTGGAGTTGGGTGGCCAGGCCATCCTCCAGGGAATCTTCCTGACCCAGGGATCTAACCCATCTCCTGCATTGGCAAGTGGGTTCTTTACCACTAGCACCACCTGGGAAGCCCTTTTTGAGACAAGGTGACATAAATAAATGTTATAGAAAGTAATTTGGGAATCACATATTATAGAATAGATATATGAAAAATGTGTGCTGTGCTCAGTCGCTATGTTTTTTCCAACTCTTTGTGACCCCATGGACTGTAGCCCACCAGGCTTCTCTGTCCATGGGATTTCCCAGGCAAGAATACTGGAGTGGGTTTCTATTTCCTTCTCCAGTGGATCTTCCTGACCCAGGGATCAAACCCACCTCCCCTGCTTGGCAGGTGGATTCTTTACCACTGAGCCACCAGGGAAGCCCAATGTGAAAAATAGATTTTAAAAATCAAGTAATATTTAGAAATTAATTTATTCATAAAACACACCTTTTAGAATGTGATTCATCTTTTATAATTCCATAGGTTGGACTTTTAGGAACCTGCTGCTGCTGCTAAGTCGCTTCAGTCCTGTCCAACTCTGTGCGACCCCAGAGACAGCAGCCCACCAGGCTCCCCTGTCCCTGGGATTCTCTAGGCAAGAACACTGGAGTGGGTTGCCATTTCCTTCTCCAATGCATGAAAGTGAAAAGTGAAAGTGAAGTTGCTCAGTCGTGTCCGACTCTTAACGACCCCATGGACTGCAGCCTACAGGCTCCTCTGTCCATGGGATTTTCCAGGCAAGAATACTGGAGTGGGGTGCCATTGCCTTCTCCTTTAGGAACCTAGGTTTCTACAAAGTACCCTTCACTTTTGTCTCTATATTCCATATAATTGAATAGCTACATTGTTGTTATTGACACAGGAAAAAAATACATGTTTTGTTTTCCACTCTTGAATTCTGTTTTGTACTCTGTGGACTTTTACCCATTATGTTATTGATGCCAGGACCCATCATCTTGGGTTTCATATTTATAAATGGTAAACTTTAAGGGGCTTAGAAAAATGTGACACGTAACGTGGCAGAGACTTGTATTCTCCCATTACCCCTTACTAGCAGAACCGTGATTCTTTTGAACCAATAATACATCATTTGTAGCTAGATGTAGTCAGTGACCAAGTTTTGGCCAATGAAAATTAAGTTGAATTTACTTAGTAACTGAGCCCAGTTTTCTCCTTTGTAAAATAAGTTTCTTATATTTTTCTGACACTTGCATTAAGTTTCTTCAGTCTTGTCAAAAAATTTTAAAAGAGAGGAGGTAACCTTTTCTTTTCCATTTCTTGGTAAGGACAAGGGCCTCACCTAGGGACTGCAAAGCAGTGAGTTAGAAGACCTTAGATCTCTAACTTTGAGGAGTTCCATAACAGCCCTGCCTAACCTACTCCTAGAATTATTTTAAGTGAAAGAGAAACAAGCTTCTGCCTTACTTAAGATACTGTATTTTGTACTTCTGTGTTAAATGTAAGCTAAAAAATTTTGATTACCGAATGGTTCAATATGAGTAGCGTTTTAGTCAAAGTACTTCAGTAGCTCAGTCTAAAAATATATTTGATCCTCTTTTGCATCTCTTTTCTTATGGTTCCAAAGAAGTCATCCACTATAATTATTTAACCTATCTTTCTTCTCCCAGAAGAATTCTCTCTTGCACCAACATCTTCCTTCTTCGTCATACTCATGGTCATGTGGTACTCCTGCCACATGCAGTCTACTGGGGAATATAGTTGGTTTTCCTCTCTGAGAGGAGATAAGTAGGTACTATCTGAATGTTATGATCAGACAAAAAGTGTAGAGCTATAGACCTTCAAAAATGAAAAATTTTCACTTGCCACTTGTATTTTCTTCTTTAATCCTCCTGTTGTTGTTCAGTCACTCTGTTGTGTCTGACTCTTTGTGACCCCATGGACTGCAACATGCCAGGCTTCCCTGTCCATCACCATCTCCTAATCCTCCTAATCACACTTTTTTTTTTTTTTTTTTTGCAGATTTCATTTTTTTTAGGAGTAAAGTAAGGCCCAGTTTTCTTCTTTTTCTTTGGTTGCATGCACCAAATGGCTTGTGTGATCTTAGTTCCCCAACCTGGGATTGAACACACCTCCTGCAGCAGAAGAATGGAGTTCTAATCACTGGATCTCCAGGGAGTTCCCAGGGCTCATTTTTCTTAAGTAAACTTGCCCACATTTTTGTAGTTAGTAAAACTGAGTTGGAGTTTGAACTCATGTCTATCTGATACAAAAACCCATGATTAGAAATACACATTTTGTTGTGCAGAGCTTATGATAGAAGGTGATAACTGCATCGGGAGAGAAAATTTTACAGAAAAATTGATACCTGATGGGAATTATCTAGCTGACTTCTATAGTGAGGAGCATTTTTGGGGGGTGGAGGAGGACACCGTGGGAGTGCAAAGGTACTTCAGGCAGATGACCTCTGTACTACTTACCAGGTAGCTAGTGCTGGGGAAGTGTTGATCTAGTGAAAAAGGGGGAGATATGATAGTTTCTGGTCTCATAGAACTTACTTGTTTCTCTGGTTTTGTAGTTAAGCTTATTGTTTTTCCATTCAAACGCAATACTGTTTTATTAAGTTTGGGTTTCCCAGGTGACTCAGTGGTAAAGAATCTGTCTACCAACTCAGGAGACGCAGTTTCGATCCCTGGGTTGGGAAAATCCCTTGGAGAAGGAAATGGCAACCCACTCCAGTATTCTTGCCTGGGAAATCCCATGGACAGAGGAGCCTGGCGAGCTACAGTCCATGGGTTCGCGAAAGAGTTGGACACAACTGAGCAACTAAACAACAATAGCATTATTAAGATTATTATTCCTTCAGAGGTTTAAGTAATTCCAATTCAGAAAATAATCCTCTTCATTAAAATACAAGACTGAATAACGTGCATGTGAATCTTTATTTTCTTTTCCTATCCCCAAAGATCTTTTTCTCTTTATAATAAAATGAATAAGATGAAAATATATTTTTGGTTTTCAGATAGAACTGAAAATACTACCCAAAGCAAATTTACACACAGAGCAATAAGCAGTAAATTAATGTGAAAGTGAAAGTTGCTCAGTTGTGTCCGAGTCTTTGGAACCCTATGGACTGTATAGTACATGGAATTCTCTGGGCCAGAATACTGGAGTGAGTGGCCTTTCCCTTCTCCAGGGGATCTTCCCAACCCAGGGATTGAACCCAGATCTCCCGCATTGCAGGTGGATTCTTTACCAGCTGAGCCACAAGGGAAGCCATAATTTCCCCCAAATAACAACTTTTTCTTTATTTAGTTGTCAATTCTTAATATATTAGTATGTCATTTCTTCAGTTGCCTGCTTTGATGAAACTTTATTTCTTTAGTCTTAAATGGTGTAGTCAGCCCTCTGTATCCACAAGTTCTGAATCCCTGAATTCAACCAACTGCAGATGAAAAATAATTGGAAAACAATTCCCAAAAGTTCCAAAAAGAAAAACTTGAATTTGCCCCTTGCTGACAGCTATTTACATATCATTTACATTGTATTTACAACTATTTACACAGTATTACAACTATTTCCATCATATTTACATTGTATTAGATGTGATAAATAATCTTGAGATGATTTCAAGTATTCAGGAGGATATGTGTAGGTTATATTCAAAAAATATATCAATTTCTAGAAGGGAGTTGAGCAACTGCAGATTTTGGTGTTTGGTCCTCCAATCAATCCTTTACAGACACCAAGAGATGACTCTGTGTCAGCATAAAGTCAGGGAGTCTATTATTCTTAAAATGCCAGTTTTGGGGCAAACTTTTACAGCATTTACATAACATTTACAGCAAGGCAAGTTTAGTGTATATTTCTTTTTTATAAGTCATTTTATTTAATGAACTAATCTTATACAAACAAACATGTTATAACCCCAAAATGAGATTAAATAATTGATTTACACATAGTCTCAGTTGATTACATCATTTATAAATTATGGCATTCCTGATTCACACAATGGTAAATATTACTTTAATACAATTCAAAATCACATTGCATGACTTCTGTTTATGAATATAATATCCCTTTTAAAGTATGGATTACATTAGTTTATTAAAATAACTTTATTTTCTATACTTACTTGATGCCTAGAAAACATGACTTCAAATGAAAAGGAAAAAGTTATTTTCTTATTTAAATATATAATATAAACAGGATTAATAGTCACATTAAGGTAGAACATTTCCTGTAAGAATATCACTGTGACAGTTGATTTCTACAGACCAGAAAACTATTATGTATTCTCCTTCCTATATGTATGCTGCTGTTGCTGCTAAGTCACTTCAGTCGTGTCCAACTCTGTGCAACCCCATAGACGGCAGCCCACCAGGCTCCCCCGTCCCTGGGATTCTCCAAGCAAGAACACTGGAGTGGGTTGCCATTTCCTTCTCCAATGCATGAAAGTGAAAAGTGAAAGTGAAGTCGCTCAGTCGTGTCTGACTCTTTGTGACCCCGTGGACTGCAGCCTACCAGGCTCCTCCATCCATGGGGTTTTCCAGGCAAGAGTACTGAGTGGGGTGCCATCGCCTTCTCCAGTTTGCATATGTATATCTCTAGAATAAAATGGTTAGTTTAACAGTCTCTCTAACTGTAGCTTAAAAAGTACTCTAAAAGTTTCGTGGTTAGGATTCTCTGGAGATTTTCATCTCTTTATAGCCTTTGTTAGATCTAAGTCTTTGCAAAACGTCTCTTCACTGGCCACTGTACTACAGAACATTTCTCAACCGTTTAACTTTTAATGAATCTGTATACTTTTTTTTTTGTTTAACCCTAGGGATTATATGTGTATTTTTTGTTGCTTCATATGGAGCATCAGGTAATATTAAATATCTGATGACTGTATATTTTTAAAAATCATTATTTTAAAAGAAATAGGAAGGGCCCCAGAAATTCAGACATATATTATGTCATCTAAAATAACCAAACGAGAACAACCTTTATTTGAATTTAAGTTTATTGTTAGTTATTCTCTTGCTGTGAATATTCTGTATAAGCATATTGTTGTTGAATTACATGTACAACGTGCAGTACTTTGACAGTGACTGTTTTAGAATATAAACTTCTCGTTGAACATTAGGAATCCTAAACAAGATTTATGGTTGATTGTTATGTGGTACATAAATTTGGCATGTTATTACAGATGGATCGCAGATGGAAAGGAAATACTTGTTTGGAAATCTGTAAGATTTCTATGTCATTTACTTCAATTCTTTAGAAACAGCTCTAATTTATTATATATTGAATAGATTTAGAAGAATGATCCATAGCTTTTGAGATACTTGGAAGATAAAAGAAAATAGTTTTTAAAGTTTTATGTTTTTGAAGATGTTGTTGGGTAGTCGCCAAATCCTATCTGACTCTTTGGCAACCCCACGACTGTAGCCTACCAGACTCCTCTGTCCATGGGATTTCCTAGTCAAGAATACTGGAGTGAGTTGCCATTTCCTTCTGCAGGAGGTCTTCCTGACTCAGGGATTGAACCCAGGTATCCTGCATTGCAGGCAGATTCTTTACCACTCAGCCAGCCAGGAAGTCCTTTTTGAAAATAGCTAGAAGCTTTTCAGAGAATTCAGCTGTATACAGTAATATTCTACCTTTAAACTGAAAAGAATGAAGGGTAGGGGTAACCTGTTGCTTATAGAAAACTGCTACTAGCTTCCTGAAAATCTTAAATGAATTACATAAAATCTAAACTAGTGCTTATATAGAAAGCTGGACTAATTTTATTGTGTTTCAGTGAGTTTTCATAAGAGGTTTTCTTGACTTATGTCATAGTATTATTAATCTATTTTTCTTTCTTTATTTCTAAATAATCTGCCAACCATTTGCTTGAAATATTTTAGAGTCTAGAGAAGGAAGATTTAACTTTTGTTAGATAAAGGATTTTTTTTTAAATTTTATTTTATTTTTAAACTTTACATAATTGTATTAGTTTTGCCAAATATCAAAATGAATCTGCCACAGGTATACATGTGTTCCCCATCCTGAACCCTCCTCCCTCCTCCCTCCCCATTCCATCCCTCTGGGTCATCCCAGTGCACTAGCCCCAAGCATCCAGTATCGTGCATCGAACCTGGACTGGCAACTCGTTTCATACATGTTATTTTTAACGTCAAAAGCAAACTCTAAATTACTCTTCCTGTTCATTGTGTAATTTATTCGTCCTGTGTGTTGTATCATTGCTGTCATTTACTTCACACACACACCTATATAAACATACATAAGCGTGTGTGTGTGTGTGTATGCTTATGACATACGTAAGCCTGCAGGCATACCTTGGTTTGTTGCCCTTCACTAACTCTGAGCTGTCTAAAAATTAAAGGTTTGTAAAGGTTTCCTGTGTTGATCATCTATCAGCACCGTTTTTCCAACAGTGTTTGCTTACTTTCGGTCTCTCTGTCACCTTTTGGTAATTCCTGCAGTATTCCAAGCCTTCCACCACCAAAAAAATTATGACTTGCTCAAGGCCTAGATGACAATTAGCAGATTTTAGCAAAGACGTATTTTTAAATTAAGATATGTACATTGTTATTTTAAATATAATGCTATTGTGCACTTAATCGACTACAGTGTTACGTAAACATAACTTTATATGCTCTGGAAAACCAAAAAATTCACATGAATAACTTTATTCATCCATTAATGGATACTTGGATTATTTCCATACTTTTGCTAATGCTTCAGCGAACAGAGAAGTGGTATTTTTAAAATGGTATTTTTTTGGAAGTGGTATTTTTAAAAAACATTTTTTTTTTTTGAGGATGGGTGTTCTTTATTTATTTTTGGCTGTGCTGGGTCTTTGTTGCTGAGTGTGGGCCTTCTCTAGTTGCAGGGAGCAGGGCTACTCTTTCGTTGCAGTGGGCAGCCTCTCACTGCTGTGGGTTCTCTTGTTGTGGAGCAAGGGTCTGGTGTACGTGGCTTCAGTGGTTGTGGTGCACGGGCTTAGTTGTCTTGCTGTATGCGAGGTATCTTTCCTGGTATCTTTCCAGGCCAGGGATCAGACCTGTGTGCCCTGTATTGGCAGGTGGATTCTTAACCACTGGACCATAAGGGAAGTCCAAATTAAAGCTAATTTTTTTTTTCTTTTTTTTTTTTGACTGTGCCATATGGTGTGCAGGATCCTAGTTCCCTGACCAGGGGTCAAACCTGTGACTCCTACAGTGGAATTTCAGTTCAGATCACTCAGTCGGGTCTGACTCTTTGCAACTCCATGGACTGCAGCACACCAGACCTCCCTGTCCATCACCAACTCCTGGAACTTGCTCAAACTCACGTCCATCGAATCGGTGATTTCATCCAACCATCTCATGCTCTGTTGTCCCCTTCTCCTCCCACCTTCAATCTTTCCAAGCATCAGGGTCTTTTCAGATAAGTCAGTTCTTCACAGCAGGTGGCCAAAGTATTGGAGTTTCATCTCAATATCAGTCCTTCCAATGAAGATTCTGGACTGATTTCCCTTAAGATGGACTGGTTGGATCTCCTTGCAGTCTGAGGGACTCTCAAGCATCTTCTCCAGCACCACAGTTCAAAAGAATCAGTTCTTCCACACTCAGGTTTCTTTATAGTCCAACTCTCACATCCATACACGACTACTGGAAAAGCCATAGCTTTGACTAGACAGACCTTTGTTGGCAAAGTAATGTCTCTGCTTTTGAATATGCTATCTAGGTTGGTCATAACTTTCCTTCCAAGGAGCAAGGGTCTTTTAATTTCATGGCTGCAGTCACCATCTGCAGTGATTTTGGAGCCCCAAATAATAAAGTCAACCACTGTTTCCACTGTTTCTCCATCTATTTGCCATGAAGTGATGGGACCAGATGCCATGATCTTAGTTTTCTGAATGTTGAGCTTTATGCCAACTTTTTCACTCTTCTTTTTCACTTTCATCAAGAGGCTCTTTAGTTCTTCTTCACTTTCTGCCATCAGGGTGGTGTCATTCACTTATCTGAGGTCATTGATATTTCTCCTGGCCATATTGATTCCAGCTTGTGCTTTACCCAGCCCGGCATTTTTCATGATGTACTCTGCATATAAGTTAAATAAGCAGGGTGAAAATATACAGCCTTTCTGTACTCCTTTCCCAATTTGGAACCAGTCTGTTGTTCCATGTCCAGTTCTAACTGTTGCTTCCTGACCTGCATACAGATTTCTCAAGAAGCAGGTCAGGTGGTCTGGTATTCCCATCTCTTGAAGAATTTTCCAGAGTTTGTTGTGGTCCACACAGTCAAAGGCTTTGGCATAGTCAATAAAATAGAAACAGATGTTTTTCTGGAACTCTCTAGCTTTTTTGATGATCCAGCAGATGTTGGCAATTTGATCTCTGGTTCCTCTGCCTTTTCTAAAACCAGCTTGAACATCTGGAAGTTTACAGTTCATATATTGCTGAAGCCTGGCTTGGAGAATTTTGAGCATTACTTTGCTAGGCTGTGAGATGAGTGCAATTGTGTGGTAGTTTGAGCATTCTTAGGCATTGCCTTTCTTTGGGATTGGAATGAAAACTGACCTTTTCCAGTCCTGTGGCCACTGCTGAGTTTTCCAAATTTGCTGGCATATTGAATGCAGCAGTCTCACAGCATCATCTTTTAGGATTTGGAATAGCTCAGCTTGAATTCCATCACCTCCACTAGCTTTGTTCATAGTGGTTCTTCCTAAGGCCCAGTTGACTTACAGTGGAAGGGTGGAGTCTTAATCACTGGACCACCCGAGAAGTCTCAGATAAATAGTGGAATAGGGATCATATGGTAGTTCTGTTCTTAATTTTTGTTTTTAAGGATTTTCCATACTCTTTTCCATAGTGGTAGTACTAGTTTACAGTCCCACAAACAGTATATGAGTATTCCCTTTCTCTACTTCCTCTCCAGCATTTATTATTTCTTGACTTTTCAATAATTTCATTCTAACAGTTATGAGGTGGTAATCTTGTTGTGATTTTTTTTTTTTTTAAATTTTAATTTATTTTTAAACTTTACATAACTGTATTAGATTTGCCAAATATCAAAATGAATCCGCCACAGGTATACATGTGTTCCCCATCCTGAACCCTCCTCCCTCCTCCCTCCCCATTCCATCCCTCTGGGTTGTCCCAGTGCACCAGCCCCAAGCATCCAGTATCGTGCATCGAACCTGGACTGGCAACTCGTTTCATACATGATATTTTACATGTTTCAATGCCATTCTCCCAAATCTTCCCACCCTCTCCCTCTCCCACAGAGTCCATAAGACTGTTCTATACATCAGTGTCTCTTTTGCTGTCTCGTACACAGGGTTATTGTTACCATCTTTCTAAATTCCATATATATGCGTTAGTATACTGTATTGGTGTTTTTCTTTCTGGCTTACTTCACTCTGTATAATAGGCTCCAGTTTCATCCACCTCATTAGAACTGATTCAAATGTATTCTTTTGCACTTTCCTGAGAGTTATGTTGAACTTTTCTTGACTGGCTATTGGCCATCTGGATGTCTTCTTTGGGTAAATATCTATTCAGATCCTCTGCCTGTTCTTTAATAGGTTTTGTGTGTGTGTGTGTGTGTGGTTGTTAAGTTATAGATATTCTTATATATATTGATCATGTGATTTTTATCCTTCATTTTGTTAATGTGATGTATCTCTTTCATTAATTTGTGCATGCTTAACTATCCTTTCATCCCTGGACTAAATACTACTAGATTGTGGTGTATGATCTTATTAATGGATTGTTGCATTTGGCTTGTTGTTATTTTGTTGAAAGTTTTTGTGTTTGTGTTTGGAGAAGGAAATGATGACCCACTCCAGTACTCTTGCCTGGAAAATCCCATGGATGGAGGATCCTGATGCAGGCTATAGTCCATGGGGTTGCAAAGAGTCGGACACTACTGAGCGACTTCACTTTCGCTTTTCTTTCATTAAGGATATTGGCCTGCAATTTTATTTTTTGGTTGTGTCCTCATCTGGTTTTTGTATCAGGGTAATGCTAACTTTATACAATGTTTGGAAGGTTTTTCCCTCCTCTTAATTTTTTAGAAGACCTTGAGAAGGATAAGTATGAATTCTTTAAATGCTCTGTAGAACTTGTCAGTGAAGCCATTGGTCCTGGGCTTTTGGTTATTAGGAGCTTTGTGATTCCTGTTTCAATCTCCTTGTCCATCAGTCTATTCAGATTTTTCCTTAGGATTCAGTCTTACAGGTTATATAGTTCTAGAAATGTATCCATTTCTTCTGGATTGTTTAATTTTTTGATATATAATTGTTTGAAGTAGTTTCTTATGATCCTCTTTATTTCTGTGATTTTAGTGGTAACTTGTCTTTCATTTCTGATTTTGCTTAGTTGACCTTTTACTCTTTTTACTTTGTTAGTCTTGCTAATGGCATGTGGATTTTGTTTATCTTTTTAAGAAACCAGCTCTTAATTTCATTGACTTTTTCTAAATATATATTTTAAAATTTCTGTTTAATTTATTTTTTACTCTGATCTTTATTATATCCTTCCTTCTGCCAGTTTTGGGCTTCATTTGTAGTTCTTTTTTTTTTTTTTTTTTAGTAGGTATAAAGTTAGATTATATAGAATTTGTCCTGTTTCTTGAGTTAGGTCTGAATTGCTGTGAACCTCCCTCTCCCTTTACTGCATCCGATTTTGGTATGTAGTGCTTTTTTTTTTTTAACTTCTATCTTGGCTTTTCTGATCTTGTTTCATTTCTTTATTGTCAGTCTGATTTCTTTACTTTGTTTTTAAAGATTCTGTTTGTATATTTTCTAGCTCAGGGATTCTTTCTTCAGCCATGTCCAATTTACTAATAAATCAGCCCAATGAATTGTTTATTTCTGTTTTTATCTCTATAATTTCTTTTTGGTTCTTTCTTAGGATATCTGTCTCTCTGCTGATATTGTCTATCTGTTCTGTTTTTTTTTTTTTTTTAAACCACTAAAAAGTGAAAGCAATAGTTGCTTAGCCATGTTCAATTCTTTGCGACCCTGTGGACTATAGCCCACCAGACTCCTCTACCCATGGGATTCTCCAGGCAAGAACACTGGAGTGAGTTGCTGTTCCTTTCTCCAGGGGATCTTCCTCACCCAGGAATGGAACCCAGGCCTCGCACATTGTGGAAAAATTCTTTAGCATTTGAGCTACCATGGAAGTTTATCCATTGAAGCCCTTAGCATATCAATTGTTGCTTAAAATTCCTGATCTGATGGTTCATCACACCCCTTCCATATCTAGTTCTAATGCTTTCTCTGTCTTTTCAAATTGTGTTTTGTTGCCTTTTGGTATGCCTTGTAATTTTTTCTTCATAGTGGATTATGTACAGAGTGAAGGAACTGCTGTGAATCAGCTGTTAGTAATGTGGTATTGAGGTGTGTGTGGTGGGGGAGCATTCTGTAGTCCTATGGATTATAGTCCGTTTTACAGTCCTATAGTCTCATTCTTTTAGTGAGCCTAAGCCTCTAGGCCGTGAACTTCACAGGTCTTTCTCATTTTTTTCTCTTCCTTTAGGTGGGACTGGATAACTCTAGTGGGCTGGAGTTGGGTATTTACCTTCCCAAAGTTAGTTAGGCTCAGAAAAATAGCCCCAGAAGGTTGCTGCTAAGTCACTTCATTCGTGTCCGACTCTGTGCAACCCCATAGACGGCAGCCCACCAGGCTCCCCCATCCCTGGGATTCTCCAGGCAAGAACACTGGAGTGGGTTGCCATTTCCTTCTCCAATGCATGAAAGTGAAAAGTGAAAGTGAAGTCGCTCAGTCGTGTCTGACTCTTTGTGACCCCGTGGACTGCAGCCTACCAGACTCCTCCATCCATGGGATTTTCCAGGCAAGAGTACTGGAGTGGGGTGCTATTGCCTTCTCCAAGAAGGTTAGGCTCTGGTTAACTAGTTTGCCTTGAGGCCAGGTCTTGTCAAGAAGAGCAAAGTGTCTCCTTCCTCTTGAACCTCCCTCCCTCCCTCCCTATTCATATTGATATATGGCAGAAGCCAACCCAATATTGTAAACCAGTTATCCTCTAATTAAAAAATAAATAGAAATTTAAAATAAATGTATATATATAAAGAAGAACAGCATGCTCCAAGGTATTTCAAAATGGTTCCTATTCCCCTACTATTGGAAGAAAACCAAGAGAATTTTTCTCTGCTACTTCCTGTAGGACTCTGCTGGAGCTCCTGGAGTTAAATCTCACAACCTTATGGTTACCCCTCTGTGACTGGCTTCCCCTGGAGTTTATAACACTCAGTTGTTGTCACTGAAATGTTTTACTCTTATATGTATTAATATTTAGATTGCCCATATTTTATTCAATTTTTTCTGTTTCATTTCTGTTTCCAATGTCAATCATTTCTGTTTCATATTTTCCCATTCTAACCACCATCCTGCTGCTTTTTCCCTACACTGGGATCTTGTTCAGTTTTATCTTCAGATATTTATGCCCTGTTGGAGATAAACTCACATTCTTCCCTCTTTAGTTCCACAGAGATGGCATATTTTCCAATAAAATTTTCATTGGCTATCTCACCTTCCCTAACCTTCCCTTTCATAGTCATGATACTCCTGAGCCTTTGGGATTATCTTTACTCCCAAATCTTTGCTCTTTTATTATTATTATTTTTTGAAATTAGAAAAGAAACCATTACTTTTTCCAAGTCATTGTTACCACTATTTTTAGCTTCTTATTCTTACTCTCTAAACTGCTTCACATATCTAAAATGTACTGGATTAGACTTCAGTTGCTGACAATAGAAACTACTTTAGGTATTTTAAGGAAAAAAGGATTTATTTTCAGATATATTAAGTGTCTAAAACAATCACAGATGGAACTGGACAAATCACAGTGAGATACCATTGCACTCCTATTAGGTTGGCTAAAATTAAAAGAATTACGACATGATTCTCTATACAGGAAACCCTAAAGACTCCAAATAAAAATTATTAGAACTAATAAATGAATCCAGCAAGGTAGCAGGATGCAAGAGTAATATACAGGAGTCTGTTGCATTTATTTACACTAACAGTGAAATATCAGAAAGTAAAAGAAAATTCCATTTACAATTGCATAAAAAAAAGCAAAATACCTAGGAATAAACCTAACTAAGGAGGTGAAAGACTTATATTAGAGCTATAAAACATTGATAAAGGAAGTAGAAGATGATTTAAGGAAATAGAAAGGAAATAGGTATCTCACGTTCTTGGATTAGAAGAATTAATATAGTTATTTAAAGTGGCCATAGTAACCAAAGCATTCTGAAGATTTAATGTGATCCCTATCAAATTACCCATGACATTTTTTCACAGAACTAGAACAAATAATCCTAAAATTTATATGGAACCACAAAAGACCCAGAATTACTAAAACATTCCTGAAGAGCAAGAACAAAGTTGGAGGCATAATTCTTCCAGACTTCAGATAATACTACGAAGCTACAATTGTCAAGACAGTGTGGTATTGGCACAAAAAACAGATATATAGATCAATGAAATAGAATAGAGAGCCCAGAAATAAACCCATACACATATAGTCAATTAATCTTCCGCAAAGGAGGCAAGAATGTACAATGGAAAAAAGACAGTCTCTTCAGCAAGTGGTCTTGGGAAAAGTGGATAGCCCTATGTAAATCAATGAAGTTAGAACACACCAAAATAAAGAAAGTAAACTCAAAATGGCTTAAAGACTTAAATATAATACATGAAACCATAAAAATTCTAGGAGAGATATAGGCAATCAATTCTCTGACATAAATCCTAGCAATGTTTTCTTAGGTTGTCTCCAAAGACAAACGAAATGAAAGCAAAAACAAGCAAATTGGACCTCATCAAACTTGTGAGCTTTTACATAGTGAAGGAAACCATAACAAGAATCAACAGACAACCTACAGACTGGGAGAAAAATATTTGCAAACAATGAGACCAACAAGAGCTTAACTTTCAAAGTATACAAACAGCTCATACAGCTCAATAACAAACAAACAAAAACCAAACCAATCCAATCCAAAAATGTGCTGAAGACCTAAACAGACATTTATTCATAGAAGACATCAAGATGGCCAACAGGTATATGAAAAGATGTTTAACATGCTAATTATTAGAGAAATGCAGTTTAAAACTCCAATGAGGTATCACTTTACATGGGTTAGAATGGCCATCATTAAAAAGTCTACAAATAAAAATTACTGGAAAGGTTGTGGAGAAAAGAGAACCCTAGTACATGGTAAGTGGGAATGTAAATGGTACAGCCACTATGGAGAACAGTATGGAGGTTCCTTAAAAAACTAAAAAGAGAATTACCATATGATCCAGCAGCCTCACTCCTGGTCTCTCATCCTTTTTCTAAATTGCTGCTTTGCCTCTCTCAGTGCTTCTTAGAATATATTAAAGATTGCATGCACTAACCTTTCTTTTCATGGAAAGGCATTTTATTTTAAATATAGCAGTGTATACATGTCAGTCCAGAACTCCCAATCTATCTGTGTCTCCCATCCTTCTACCCTGGTAACTATAAATTCATTCTCTATGTCTGTGAGTCTGTTTCTGTTTTGTAAATAAGTTCATTTGTGATTTTTCTTTTTTTAGATTCTACATAAAAGTGATATTGTAAGGTATTTGTCTTTCTCTGCCTGACTTACTTCATTTAGTATGATCATCTTCAGGTCCATCCATGTTGCTACAAATGGCATTATTTCATTTTTTTAAATGGATGAGTAATATTCTATTGTGTATATGTGCTGTATCTTTATCCATTCAGCTGTCGATGGGCATTCAGTTTGTTTCCATGTGTTGGCTATTGTAAACAGTGCTTCAGTGAACATTGGGTGCTTCCTTAAAATCTGTCAATTGTTGCTACCAGTGCTACTCCATCTATTTGTGGGATTTTATTACTCTGATGACATATTTCCTACATCTCAGCAAGGATCTGAAATAGCTTGTTTACTTCAAGACGCTCATGTTGTTTACTGTCGATGTTCAGCTTGTTTACAAAGTCTAGCTGATGTTTCTCCATTTGAATCATGACTCTTCAGCTGTGCCTACATTGTTGTTTTTGAGGAAAGCAGTCTATGTATTTGGTCATATACTAGTTATGACGATGTCTCAGTACCTTAACAACCCCAATTCTACTTTTGAAATTCTTTTTTTAATTCTATGGTGTAATACATTTCAAGTTAATTTATTCAATTGCTGGCCTCAAGATTCCTGCTTGCTTACTTCTGTTGAGTAACCTTTTTCTGAGTTCCTCCAGCCAAGTACGCATTTTATTTTATGCTTCTATTCTATGCTTTTATCTATAATATATTTAGTTAAAGGATATCTTGAGCTTAAAAGTGCTCCCTGATTATTATTAAATTAACTTTAAGCAGCCAAAGCTCTGAATCAGAATTTTTATAAAGATTTGACCCAGTGTCCTTAAAATACAGTGTTGATAGCAGCCTGGTTATCTGTCTGCCCATCTACCTAATTATGCAAAACCTGTGATGGCAGTTCTACTGCATTAAGTAAATTTCCTAAACAGAATCTATTTGTCTAATAGTGAGCATGACGTTTCAATTTGTTGCAATTTATAATATTTGCTTTTCTTTTCATTTGGAAAGAAAATGTATGCAAGTGGTAATTTTACAGCTGAAAGAAGTTGAAGTAAATACTTGTGTGATATATAATACAACTGAAATCAAAGTTATTTTGGAAAAAGTCTCTATTCAAATTTAATTGCACCGCACAGTTCTCTGTACAATGTAAAACTACGTTTTAAGATTTTTCTATTTATATGCGTATAACAGTATAATTCTAGGTGGGATGGTATTCACAAGATTGAATGTTAACTTAGATTCTTTTTACTTTTCCTGATGTTGTTTTCATTTGAAGTTTGAAGGTAGTCCAAACTGAGCTGTTGTTATTCTGATTAGTTTAATTTCTTGAGGCTGGTAACACAAAAAGTAGTAGAAATCTTTTCTGTTAACAGAACAGCATAAAAGTAGTACTTCCAAAGAATTATCTTTTCAGATAGACATAATGTAAGACAGTTACATTTTTAACAGCTTTAGTTACTTAGTGTAAGGATCCAAAGGAGCCTTGTATATATACTAAGTCCCTTCAGTTGTATCTGACTGTTCGCTGCCCTGTGGACTGTAGCCTGCCAGGCTCCTCTGTCCATGGAATTCTCCAGGCAAGAAACAACACTGGACTGGATAGCCATTCCCTTCTCCAGGAGAAAAGGTAATTCCTGAGCCAGGGATGAACCTAGGTTTCCTGCACTGCAAGCAGATTCTTTGTCTTCTGAGCCACTAGGGATCAGATCAGATCAGATCAGTCGCTCAGTCGTGTCCGACTCTTTGCGACCCCATGAATCGCAGCACGCCAGGCCTCCCTGTCCACCACCAACTCCCAGAGTTCACTCAGACTCACGTCCATTGAGTCAGTGATGCCATCCAGCCATCTCATCCTCTGTCGTCCCCTTCTCCTCCTGCCCCCAATCCCTCCCAGCATCAGAGTCTTTTCCAATGAGTCAACTCTTCTCATGAGGTGGCCAAAGTACTGGAGTTTCAGCTTTAGCATCATTCCTTCCAAAGAAATCCCAGGGCTGATCTCCTTCAGAATGGACTGGTTGGATCTCCTTGCAGTCCAAGGGACTCTCAAGTCTTCTTCAACACCACAGTTGAAAAGCATCAATTCTTCGGCGCTCAGCCTTCTTCACAGTCCAACTCTCACATCCATACATGACCACAGGAAAAACCATAGCCTTGACTAGACGAATCTTTGTTGGCAAAGTAATGTCTCTGCTTTTGAATATGCTGTGTAGGTTGGTCATAACTTTCCTTCCAAGGAGTAAGCGTCTTTTAATTTCATGGCTGCAGTCACCATCTGTAGTGATTTTGGAGCCCAGAAAAATAAAGTCTGACACTGTTTCCACTGTTTCCCCATCTATTTCCCATGAAGTGGTGGGACCGGATGCCATGATCTTCGTTTTCTGAATGTTGAGCTTTAAGCCAACTTTTTCACTCTCCTCTTTCACTTTCATCAAGAGGCTTTTGAGTTCCTCTTCACTTTCTGTCATAAGGGTGGTGTCATCTGCATATCTGAGGTTATTGATATTTCTCCCAGCAATCTTGATTCCAGCTTGTGTTTCTTCCAGTCCAGCGTTTCTCATGATGTACTCTGCATAGAAGTTAAATAAACAGGGTGACAATATACAGCCTTGACGTACTCCTTTTCCTATTTGGAACCTGTCTGTTGTTCCATGTCCAGTTCTAACTGTTGCTTCCTGACCTGCATACAGATTTCTCAAGAGGCAGGTCAGGTGGTCTGGTATTCCCATCTCTTTCAGAATTCTCCACAGTTTATTGTGATCCACACAGTCAAAGGCTTTGGCATAGTCAATAAAGCAGAAATAGATGTTTTTCTGGAACTCTCTTGCTTTTTCTATGATACAGCAGATGTTGGCAATTTGATCTCTGGTTCCTCTGCCTTTTCTAAAACCAGCTTGAGCATCAGGAAGTTCACAGTTCACATATTGCTGAAGCCTGGCTTGGAGAATTTTGAGCATTACTTTACTAGTGTGTGAGATGAGTGCATTTGTGCAGTAGTTTGAGCATTCTTTGGCATGGCCTTTCTTTGGGATTGGAATGAAAATTGACCTTTTCCAGTCCTGTGGCCACTGCTGAGTTTTCCAAATTTGCTGGCAGATTGAGTGCAGCACTTTCACAGCATCATCTTTCAGGATCTGGAATAGCTCAACTGGAATTCCATCACCTCCACTAGCTTTGTTCATAGTGATGCTTTCTGAGGCCCACTTGACTTCACATTCCAGGATGTCTGGCTCTAGGTCAGTGATCACACCATCGTGATTATCTGGGTTGTGAAGATCTTTTTTGTACAGTTCTTCTGTGTATTCTTGCCATCTCTTCTTAATATCTTCTGCTTCTGTTAGGTCCATACCATTTCTGTCCTTTATCGAGCTCATCTTTGCATGAAGTGTTCCTTTGTATCTCTGATTTTCTTGAAGAGATCCCTAGTCTTTCCCATTCTGTTGTTTTCCTCTATTTCTTTGCATTGATCGCTGAAGAGGGCTTTCTTATCTCTTCTTACTATTCTTTGGAGCTCTGCATTCAGATGCTTATATCTTGCCTTTTCTCCTTTGCTTTTCACTTCTCTTCTTTTCACAGCTATTTGTAAGGCCTCCCCAGACAGCCATTTTGCTTTTTTGCATTTCTTTTCCATGGGGATGGTCTTGATCCCTGTGTCCTGTACAATGTCACGAACCTCATTCCACAGTTCGTCAGGCAGTCTATCTATCAGATCTAGGCCCTTAAATCTATTTGTCACTTCCACTGTATAATCATAAGGGATTTGATTTTGGTCATACCTGAATGGTCTAGTGGTTTTCCCTACTTTCTTCAGTTTGAGTCTGAATTTGGCAATAAGGAGTTCATGGTCTGAGCCACAGTCAGCTCCCGGTCTTGTTTTTGCTGACTTTATAGAGCTTCTCCATCTTTGGCCGCAAAGAATATAATCAATCTGATTTCAGTGTTGACCATCTTGTGATGTCCATGTATAGAGTCTTCTCTTGTGTTGTTGGAAGAGGGTGTTTGTTATGACCAGTGCATTTTCTTGGCAAAACTCTATTAGCCCCATTTAAATAGGATATTATGCCAATAAAATTAATAATAATAATAAATATTGTGAAATTCCAAGCATTCATGCTAAGACATGTGAAAAGCAATGAAGCATTCAAAAAAGTACTGTGTTGTTACTATTGTTGTTTCTGTTATTATTACCAGCAGCTTGTATTGAACCTTTTTCAGTTCAATTCAGTTCAATTGCTTAGTCATGTCCAACTCTTTGCACCCCATGGACTGCAGCATGCTAGGCCTCCCTGTCCATCACCAACTCCTGGAACTTGCTTAAACTCATGTCTATCAAGTCAGTGATACCATCCAACCATCTCATCTTCTGTCATCCCCTTCTCCTCCTGCCATCAATGTTTCCCAGCATTAGGGTCTTTTCTAGAGTCAGTTCTTTGCAGCAAGTAGCCAAAGTATTGGAGTTTCAGCTTCAGCATCAGTCCTTTCAATGAATAATCAGGACTGATTTCCTTTAGGATGGACTGGTTGGATCTCCTTGCTGTCCAAGGGACTCTCAAGAGTTTTCTCCTTCACCACAGTTTAAAAGCATCAATTCTTTGGCAGTCAGCTTTCTTTATGGTCCAATTCTCACACCATAGATAACTACTGGAAAAACCATAGCTTTGACTAGACAGACCTTTGTCAGCAAAGTAATGTCTGTGCTTTTTAATATATTGTCTAGGTTGGTCATAGCTTGTCTTCTAAGGAGCAAGTATCTTTTAATTTCATGGCTGCAGTATTCATCTGCAGTGATTTTTGGACCCCCCCCCCCCCAAAAAAATAAAGTCTGTCACTGTTTCCATTGTTTCCCCATCTATTTGCCTCAAGTGATGGGACTGGATGCTATGATCTCAGTTTACTGGATGTTGAGCTTTAAGCCAACTTTTTCACCCTCCTCTTTCACTTTCATCAAGAGGCTCTTTAGTTCCTCTTCACTTTCTGCCTTAAGGATGGTGTCATATCTGAGGTTACTGATATTTCTACTGGCAATTTTGATTCCAGCTTGTGCTTCATCCAGCCTGGCATTTCTCATGATGTACTCTGCATATAGTTTAAAGAAGCAGGGTGACAATATACAGTCTTGACATAGTTCTTTCCCAATTTGGAACCAGTTCATGGTTCCATGTCCAGTTCTAACTGTTGCTTTTGGATCTTCATACAGATTTCTCAGAGGCAGGTCAGGTGGTCTGATATTCTCATCTCTTTCAGAATTTTCCAGTTTGTTGTGATCCACACAGTCAAAGGCTTTGGCATAGACAATAAAGCAGAAGCAGATATTTTTCTGGAACTCTCTTGCTTTTGCTGTCATCCAACAGATGTTGGCAATGATATTTGGTTCCTCTGCCTTTTCTAAAACCAGCTTGAACATCTGGAAGTTCTCGGTTCATGTGCTGTTGGAGCCTCGCTTGGAGAATTTTGAGCATTACTTTGCTAGCATGTGAGATGAGTACAATTGTGTGGTAGTTTGAACTTTCTTTGGCATTGCCTTTCTTTGGGATTAGAATGAAAACTGACCTTTTCCAGTCCTATGGCCACTGCTGAGTTTCCCAAATTTGCTGGCATATTGAGTGCAGCATTTTAACAGAATCATCTTTTAGGATTTGAAATAGCTCAACTGGAATTCCATCCCCTCCACTAGCTTCGTTTGTGGTGATGCTTGTTTTTGAATTAATGTATTGCTTTCAGTGTCACGTGATCATGGTTGCTACCACTCCTTTCATTGAGTGCTTCCAGTGTCCTTAGGGTTTTTGAAGTATGTTGATTACATCAGTTAACTGTATGCAATGTTAAATAGGTGAAAAAGCTCTTTGTTTTAAATATTTTCTCCAGTAATGACCACCAGTACCTTCACCTGGCATTTCAGTTTGATTTGCCTTTGTTCAAACTAAGTTGAGTCTGTTTCATTTACTACAGGGTTCTAAGTAGATATGCCAGCCTCTCGCAAGATACTCCCACAAAGGCTGCAAGGAATCCTCAGTGTCTATAGTTCTGATTTCCTAGATGAACACTTCACCTTCTCCTGGCTGTAGTTCTAGGAGTAGGATATTTTCAGAGGCCAAAAGCTGGCATTGTATGGGGAAGGATATCTTTGTTTATAATGCTTGGAATTGGTTTGTCAATATACGGTGAGTCTATGTTGATGCCAAAACCAATTGAGATAACTTTGAAAGGTATAGAATGGACCTGAAAGACTGTTCATCTATAAACCATAGATATCTTGTAGCATCTATTATCTCGTGTTCAGAGAAAATAACCACTCAAGAATTCCAAAGAAAATCTCAAAATACCTTTACCATCTTTAACTTGGACCCAGAGACAGTGCTGCAGCGAGAGGTTGAGGACTAAGTTGAGTCAGGGATAGTGAAAGTCAAATCATGGCACCATATTATTAATTTACCCATGAAACCACAAGCTCTTATGGTAGAAGGCCAGGAAAGATGCTTCGATATGCACTTGGTGTGAATTAAAATGGTTTCCAGGCCAAATGGCATCATCATGCACTGAAACTGGCCAAGGCTTTATTTAGATGACTGTTTTCTATTCACTACCTTCCTGGTAGATGCTAACATTGAAAGTAATAGGTATAACTTTTTAAAGTGTTAACTAAATAATCCAGATTATAAAATACAGTTTTCTCCTTTTGAGCTTGTGTTGTTCATATTATGTGTTAGTGTTTTCTTCTGTCAGACCCACTGTGGATATCAGATGACCTATCTCCATGTTAATTTAGAAAATCTCTTAGTACTATTCATAAAAAACTGTAAGTATCTCCCAGTGTGAAAGATGGATAATGGTCTTAAAACTTGTCAAATTGTTTCTGAATTAAGTTTAGCAACATTAAATATAATTTGCTTTCAAGTATTTTTTTACTGTCTTAATTTAGTCTCCTGAGTTTTCTTAACCAATTCAACATCTGTAAACTTAACACAGTGCTCTTTATAAATCAGAAAATGAAAGATTTAGGGTATCTATTGTATAATACAGAATTTTATAAAATAACTAATTTGACTTCTATAGATTATTATGATTTTGAGTTGTCAAATAATAAGTCTTTTGTTTATGTGATTAATCTACTTTAAAAACTTTATATTTATAATGTTTGTGAGACTATAATTTTCTATTTTATATAGCACACTAAAGTTCCAAGTTTTCCTTAAGGGGTCTTTTTCTCAAGGCATGAAGATTTGAAAAAAAGTATTTTGTAGCTGACTTTAATTATCTAGACTTCAATGGGTGCCAGTATTAAAAAAGTTAAAATAAAGCATAATGGCTATAAATACAAAAACCTTTTTTTATCATATGGTTGGAAAGTAGTTTAATATTCCCATGCTGGGCACCCTTTTGCCAAATTTAATGAAAATCAGCATGATATTGTAGCAGTTAGTATTTGAATTTTCCCGTTATCTTTATGAGTACTGAAAAAAGAGAGATTCAAATAGCAGCTGATAAGCTAGTATTATCTTTATCATGTTCCTTATCTGAATCAGAAACTAGCATGGACCTTCAGTAAGTTCTTTCTCTTTTGATGGTACCCTTGTTTTCTCTGAGAGTACATTGTATCAAAATTGCCAGTTAAGAAGCTTTATTCCCAATTCAGTGAATATTCAGTTCAATGAATATTAGTGTGTAGTTGTTCTCAGAGACTGAAAGCAGAACTCAGTGATTTGACTTGTAGCCTTCTGTGATGAATCTTGTGAAAGAGCTGTCCTTATGTCAACGTTTTTATAGCTTCATTTCCATTAATACAATGGAGACAGAGTATTATTAAATTATATTAGCTTTATAGACAATTTTCTTTCCCTTTTAAGTTAATTGTATCATTCCTATTTTGGATATCTTATTTTAAAATCTAATTTTTATTGAAGTATAGTTGATTTAAAATGTTAATTTCAGGTGTATAGCAAAGTGATTCAGTTGTACATAAAAATATGTATTTTCATATTATTTTCCCTTTAAGTTATTGCAAAATATTGTATATAGTTACTTGTGCTATGCAGTAGCTCCTTGTTGGTTTTCTGTTTAATGCTTAGCAGTGTATATATATTAAACCTGAACTCCTAATTTATTCATCCTTCACCTCCAGATTCCTTTAAAATATTTAAGGTCAAGTAGTTTTTATTGGCACAGTTTTTGACAAGTCTTGTCCTTCTAGACAATCATAAAGAGTTAATCTTTTGCTAGTATGCTTTTTACTCTTTTAAAAAATAATGTATTTTCAAAATTTAGTGTTCAAAATCTTGTGAATGGTACATTCTATATTGTCCTTTAGTTTTCAAATATGATAGCATTTTTATGAACCCTTTTGCAGTGACTTCACCCATTAATCACTCTCTCAGCAGTCTTATGGCAATCATGATGAACCTGATCTATGAGATGGTGGGAAACATTTCAAGTTACCATGGTAACTCACTGTGAGCACTGTGAAAAGTTCTTGGGTCATGACGCTTTAGTAAAAAAAAGTTAGCTAGAAACAGACTATTTTGAGAAAACTGGAATAATACCACAGATTTGGTACTTTCTACTTAGAAAAAAATGCCTAACCATTCTTTTCTTAGAAATAATCCTAGGGGAAAACATTTTGAAGTAAGCTCAAATTTAAAGTAAATACAAAGTAATTTCCAATCACTAAAATTATAGTATTTTTAAATATTATGAAGGCAGAAGAAATTATACCATCAATCTAGAAAAAGTAATATTACCTTTAATAATTGCTTATTATTTTAACTTTCCTCTTATATTTCATATTAATAGATTCTTTATAATTCTCCCGTCCATCTTTGTATGTGTTTGTGTATGTGGCAAGCATTACTTGAACTTTTTGGAGAATAAAATACCAAGTCTCCTATCTTGTAGTTGAGTGGAAGAGACTGAGAAATAGAGGCAATTTCCAATAAATAATGAAAGACACCCTGATAGGAATAAACATAGGCAGACTGCCTAACCAGGCTTGAGGGTGAGATATTACTGAGGGGGGTTCAGTAATATTTAATCTGAGTCCTGAAAGCTGAGTGAGATGAATTAAAAGGAGGCTTTTCCATGCAATACTCAGCATGTGCAAAGGCTCCTTTGCTTTCTATTTTTCAGAACAAAAATAATTCAGAATATTTAGGGCAGAGACTGTCAAGACATTTGGTGACTGAATAAGCTGGAGAATTAAACAGATACTGCACTAAATAAAGGTCTTATCTGCTCATGCACAGAGATAGAACTTTATCTGAGAATGCAGTGAGGTTTCAGTGGTAGTTTTAAGCAGAGGAATGACAAAAATGGATTCAATTTGTAGAAGGATTACTCTGGAGTAGAGAATGAATTGGAGCGGGATACACAGGAATCAGCATGGCCAGTAAGGAGATGTTTTAGTTTTCTATAACTGCTCTCACAGATTACCACAAATTTAGCAGAAAACAGGAGCATCCATTTGTTATCTCCCATTTTCTTTGGGTCAGAAGTCCAGGTGCAGCATAACTCAGCTTGTTATTTGTTTCGGGTCTCTTAAGGCCAAAATGATGGACTCCCCGGTGGCTCAGACAGTAAAGAATCTGCCTGTAATGTGGGAGACTTGGTTTGATCCCTGGGTCAGGAAGATCCCCTGGAAAAGCAAATGGCATCACACTCCAGTACTCTTGCCTGGAAAACTCCATGGACAGAGGAGTCTGGCGGGCTACAGTCCATGGGGTTGCAGAGTCAGACTCGGCTGAGCGACTAACACCTACACTTTCATCTTATACCATATTCTTCATTTTTAACTTGTTTTGAAATACTAAATGTTCTGGGTTGTATACGGTCAACTGAGTGCCACCAATACTTCATACTAAAGCTAGAAAGTGTATTTTCTAGAATTCCATTCCCTGTATCGCTCCAGGTTAGAGTTAGGCGCTAAGAGAATCTTACATGCTATTTGGAATATGGAGGTAAAATAGAAGTCATTATTCTTGGCATGTAATGGTGCCTGGTTGCAGTAGCTTTGGAGATCTTCCCACGCATTTCTGTTTTATGTGGTGACTGGACCCAGCCGTTCCTTAGACTTTTTTGTGAGCTCTTACTTCTTGACCAACTCTAGGGTTTCAGGCTAAATTTGTTGGAGACTGTTTCTTCAGTTCTCTGACTAGAGCCTCCCAGACATTTACTCTCCAGGCTCCCTCACATTGGCCTATTTTCTATGCGTTACTTCTTCCCGTGCCTGTGTCCAATCTATTAATGAATCAATAGAAAGCACACTTCATGTCTGTTTCTGTGTTTTCATTTCTAACACCTTCTATTTGATTCTTTTTTATACTTTTCAAAGTCTGTGTGTGTTGTTCTGTTACCCACTTTCCACTAAAGCCTTTATCATTAATCACAGTTATTTTAAATTCTCTGTCTGAAAATGATAACATCTGGTCCATATCTGTGTCAGGCTGTATTGATTGCTTTCTTTCTTGGCAGATGAGTGTTTTTACAGAATTTTTTTTTTCCGTTTGTGCCTCATAAATAATGCTTGAAGGCTGGACACGATGTAAAGGAGAATAAAGTAAGCTCTGCCTGGATTGGCATACATCCTCTCCTGATATACTTCAGTGCAGAGTTGGGCTAGTCTTGTCAGGAATTGAGCTGGTTTGGGATTTTGTGTTGCTAGGGTTTACTTAGTGCGTTGTTGGCTTTATGTTACTTCATTGTCACCTTTTGTTTAGGGTGGAAGTTGGCTTCCAGAAGATTTTTCCTCATTTCTGTTCTGTCCTCCTTTTAGGCTATGCCTCATGTTGCTTGTTACTGAGGTCTTACTAGCAGTGTTGAGGGGCATGGGGTGGATGTTCTACATCAACAGTCCCAAACCTTTTTGGCACCAGGGACTGGTTTCACGGAAGACAATTTTCCACAGAACGAGGGTTGGGGAGTGGGGTGGGGGTGGTGCAGGTGAGCGATGGACTTACTGGCCTGCCACTCACTTCCTGCTGTGCAGCCAGGTTCCCAACAGGCTGTGCACTGGCTTGGGGAGAGCGGGTTGGGGACCCCTGTTCTCCAGTGTCCTAGATCATCCTCAGCCTTAGACCCATTTACCAGGTCATCTGGGTGGGGTCACACAGTCAGACACGACTGAAGTGACTTAGCAGCAGCAGCAGCTGGGTGGATCTTTCACAGTCATGTTGAGTTTCTGCAGCAGTCCTCTGGTTTTCTGCCTTTATTTATCTCAGAGGAGCAGGTTTTATTTCCTGTTCCATCCCTCCAGCCATAATAGTTCTTCATCTGTGTCCTAGAGGCAGCAGGATTTACTGCCTTTCTTCTGGCAGCTTAAGGCTTTTGTCTCACATGAAAGAATGTTTTGGGTAGAGCTTTGGCCTGTTCTGCAACGACAACTACTTTCCTCCCCCAAGTCTCCACCGAAAGAAATGCTTTCTTTAGTTTCCCTCTCTGTCCCCAGTATTTCTTGTGAGCACATGGTCTGTGGTGTAGAGCCCTTGAATGAGTCATAACTATCTTTGTGTCTGAAGGTCCTAGTATGGTATTCTATACTCTCATGCCAGTCCATGCTTAGCCTTAAGCAATTCATTATTTTTTTTCTTACCAGCTTGTATGGTGTTTCCTGTCTTCCCTTCATGCTCCACCTTGAATAAATCAATACTTTAAAATGTCTTTTCTTGGGGACACTTGTCTTTCTTTACATTGTTATTAATAGGTTAACTTTTTATACTCTGTGACTTTGTCTGTCTAATTGGCTTCAGAAAAATTATAATCATATATAAGAAATCGGCCTTTTGTTATTGTTAGGGTGGAAATGACAGTCATTCTAGCTTTCTAAATCCTATGTAGAGGCTGAAAGTCAGTTTTGACATTAAAAACATTGTATAACTAAAAGAGAATAGATTTGAAGATTATGATGTAGTGCTCTTGATACTGTTTCAGTAATCTTTGAGATATGTAGTGATAACTGAAACCAGAGTAATGGGAGAAGTATAAAAGTTGGAAGTTTTTAGTTTTGAGGTGTACTTAGGAAATATTTTAGACTGAATCTTTTCTGATAAAGTCACTCTTTTAAACTATACAATTTAATTATGAATGTCATTTTCTTATACTCAATAAGCCAGAATATTATTTCCTTATGTCATTTTCTCTTGTCATTTAATTTATTCAGTTCAGTTCAGTTCAGTCACTCAGTCGTGTCTGACTCTTTGTGACTCCATGAATCGCAGCACTCCAGGCCTCCCTGTCCATCACCAACTCCTGGAGTTCACTCAGACTCACGTCCATCGAGTTGGTGATGCCATCCAGTCATCTCATCCTCTGTCGTCCCCTTCTCCTGCTGCCCCCAATCCCTCCCAGCATCAGAGTCTTTTCCAATGAGTCAACTCTTTGCATGAGGTGGCCAAAGTACTGGAGTTTCAGCTTTAGCATCATTCCTTCCAAAGAACACCCAGGGCTGATCTCCTTTAGAATGGACTGGTTGGATCTCCTTGCAGTCCAAGGGACTCTCAAGAGTCTTCTTCAACACCACAGTTGAAAAGCATCAATTCTTTGGCGCTCAGCTTTCTTCACAGTCCAACTTTCACATCCATATATGACTACTGGAAAAACCATAGCCTTGACTAGATGGACCTTTGTTGGCAAAGTAATGTCTCTGCTTTTTAATATGCTATCTAGGTTGGTCATAACTTTCCTTGCAAGGAGTATAGGAATATTTAAAACTCTAGACTATTTTCTTGCTTGTCCATTTATGACTGTATAGTTACCTATTTCAAGAATATTATACAGAAGTATAGAAAATGCATTCACAAAGTCCTTTTAATGAGAATTTGAGGGTAGAATGACTACTTTAAATATTGATAATAATGGTTTAGAGATGAAGGGACTTTAGAAAACTTTTAAAGTAACATTTTTACCTTTAAGAGATGAAAAAAATTAAGAAGCAAAAATGTTAAGTGACTTAAAGAAAATATTGCAAAGAGATTTCTTGAGAAAAGGAGAGAGTTGTCTTAGATGAAATCTGTCAGAGGAAAAGTTTTGTGTTTGTCCTTTAATTTTTGGAATTAGGGCTAAAGGTTCAGACTTGCTCTAGCCTACTTTACTAGAGCTCTACTTTGCTCTTCTTTCTGATTTTTAGCAAACTCAGAGTGCTGGACCTCTGCTTTTTTTTTTTTTTTTTAACTTATTTATATCCTTCCCTTATTTCCTGGGTCTACTCTGTGGCTGAGTTCAGGTGCATTCTTCAGTTTTGCTTTTCCTTTTTTCTTCCAAATTGGTAAAGATACCATTTCCTTTTAAGGATAATCCTTTTAGGAGGACAGATTGAAGATAGCAACAAAAAAGCACCTTTTAAGCTGTCAAATATTAAAATTATGTTAACCAAAATGGCTGGAATCCTTCTAAACTGGAAACGAAAGTCTTAGTGTTCTTATTCCACATCTATTCTTAAGTGTGTATAGGTTTTCCCTTCTGAGCTTATTCCCTTTTCCCTGAAGACATCTCTTCCTAGCATGAAAAAATGCCAAAATATTCAGGAAAGAACAATATTGTACTTTAGCTCAAGTAGATAATTTGGATTTCTTATAAACTCTGTAGCCAGTGATGGCAACTTCTTACCTACCTCATATATAATCAGTTCTTAAAGGACATACCTTCTTAACCAGTAGGGTCATTTTTGCTGTAGAAGTGTTTGATTCTGGGGCTTCTCTAGTGTTCCAGTTACATTTTAACAGTCCCTGAACTAGAAATTGGGAATCTTGATTGTCCGCTCAGGTCTTTATTAATGCTTCCCAGTGAAATCCGTCTTCTTAATTTTACTCATGTCTGAAGATAATCTTTCATCTGTGCTATTTCCTATTTGAACGTACTTTCTCCATGTGTACTAATTGCTCTTTTACATCTCTGCTTTTTCTTTTTAACTGTACCTGCAGAAATAGAAACTCTCAATGAATCTGATGCCATTGATACAAAATGCAAAAGGTGTTTTATGAAAGTGTTTTATTCAAATGCAGTTGTGTTCTAGTCCAAAATTTTCCTTTTCCCTTACTTTTTACCATATAAAGAATACAGGAGTCTCTTTGAAGAGTGTAAGTAAACCTCTAATTCTCATCTACATAAAATGCAAACTTTTATGAAATATTAAATATGATAACTAAAAGGGAAAAATGAAGTTTTATGTATTCTACTAATTGTTTTATATTCCCTTAAAAATCTTACAAGACTTTTTTTAAAGAAATATTTTAAAACTTCTATACAATGAGATATCCTTAGCTTTTAACGTATGTAATGATTAGTATGGAAAAGAGATTCATAGAAAAGTAAAGCCGTTCCCTACACAGTGGAAAACAAAGGAAGCAGCATGTAATTTAATGATAAGTATCTCTGAGGACTTTCTAATTACCTTCTAATATGGCGTTTATATTTAGAAAATTAATTTACCCATTTTTATGGTCCCACATCCAATTCTAGAAGTATGCTTTTAAGACATCATTGCTTAATTATAAAAGAAGCATTAACAGAGTAGATTTTTAAAATCTGATTTTGCACATTTGAGCATTTCGCTAGGGTTTAATACCTTTCCTAGACCTTTGATTTGCTCTATATGCAGAAAAAAAATCACATATTAAACACTTTTCAACAATTTCCTAATGTGCATTGTAAATACATGATTACATCTGTTTCTTCATATGAGTCTCATAGTGCACACTTAGGGGCTTATCTTCTACTGGTATTCTGTTGATTTAATTAGGCAAGTCACACTAATGTGCTAATTGGAAGACAGACTTTTTAGCATTCGCTTGAGATTAGATTGCATTCACGGAATCATAATTATTTTGATGGCTTGCCACAGTGAAATAGATGAACTGTGTACCAGCTAAATTTTTAATGAAGTTAACTTTTTACTTTAATTCTTATGTAATTTATTTATTTTGTGTATACGGTTGTTTCTCAAAGTGTCCTTTATTTTATTTTTTTCAGTTGTCATTCTCTTTCTAATATGCCATATCTCAAATACTTTAATAAAATTCTATTGTATATTTACAAGACTGTAAAATTACAAAACAGTGTTGGTCTGAAGACTTTATGATAGAAAATAGAAGTAAAACAGATTATTTTTTAGAGTCCAATTGTGGTTATAAAACATTTTATCTTGTAAGTTGTTAACATTTTACACATATTATAATTTCTGTTCATTTGTCTCCTTTATGAGCTCATCTAAGTTCATTATTCTAATTCTAATGAACACTATTATTACCTTGATGTATTCTAATCACTGTGATAGTATTTGGGATAAAAGATAGCTATGATCTTTCTTCCAGAAGAACTTCATCCAAAAGTAGAATTAATGCCTTTGAAAACAAATTCTGAGCAACATAGTTTGTGTTTTTTATATCATCTGGGACAATTCTTTTCCCACTTATGTGCATAGTCTACTTGTAATTTAATGTCATGATGAATTCCCTTTTTTTTTCCTGATTAATCATTTAGTTCTAATCTTTTTTCTTAGTATTTTGGAGATTTTTGACCTTCAGAGAAAAATATACCAAGATCAATGTAGTTGCAATATAAGTAATAAGTACCCATTCTGCTTCTAGGTCTCTATTCAGGAAAAATGGGAGGCATGTCTATGAATGTTTATGGCAGTATTATTAACCTAAACTAGTATTATTTACCCCAAACTGGAAACAGCCTGAGTGTTCATCAGTTAGTGAATAATATGTCAGCTAGGATGTCTATAAAATGAAATACTACTCATAGATTTAAGTGAATGAAATACAGATATACACAGGAACATGGTGAGTCTTAAAATCATGTTATGTGAAGAAAGCTAGAAACAAAACTCTATATAATACATGATTCTATTTATATAACATTCTAGAACTGAAGATTAAAGTAGAGTCACAAAGAGCAGATCACTGTTTACATGTGAATGTGGGTAGAAGGTGGGGTGGCTTACAAAGAAACATGAGAACTTTGGGGGATAAAAAAAATGTCTATTACCATGATTGTTGAAATAATTCTATGCAGGTGACATCCCCAAACTTGTCAAATTGTACACTGTAAATATGTGAAGTTTACTGTTTGTCAAGTATACATTAGTAAAGTGCAAAAAATTACTTAGAAAGATATGACAAATTGATGAATATTATAAAAGTAAAGAGAAAATACATTAATGACAAACAAAAATAAGTCATTAAGATGATCATTGCGTGAATTGGTAACCCCAGGGACTAATGGGTTTCATAAAGTGTTTCCAGTGGAGTTTCTAAATAACTAATTTTCATTTCACATGTTCACAGTTTTAAAATGACTCTTATTTTGATTGATGAGCGAATAGAGTATACTTTTTATATTGCTTTTACTTTAAGGTGTAAATTTCTTTATTGCACAATAGATTGAATGTTTTAATGTTTCAGCTTCTCTTTTATTATCTACATTTCTGATTATCCATTATTTTACTTCAATTATACAGTTAGAGAGAAATAATGTAGAAAACATCTTTTTTTTTTTCTAACTATTTTCTTGGCATACTCCAATAACATAAGCTTTCCAAGGCACTGGAAACTTAGTAGACCCCAGGGTCTAGATTCAAAGGTTCAATGTATATAATAGAATTAATGTGTTACTAACGAGAATTTTATTTTGCAAGAGATGGAAACTGTTTCTAATTCAAACATGTTAGAGTGAGTGGAATGATTTTATTTCTCTTTTGTTTCTGGAAAATAAGTTGAACATAAGGTTTCCCAGGTGGCGCAGTGGTAAAGAATTTGTCTGCCAATGAAGGAGACTGAAGAGGCATGGGTTTGAGCCCTGGGTTGGGAAGATCCCCTGGAGTAGGAAATGGCATCCTGTTACAGTATTCTGGCCTGGGAAGTCCCATGGACAGCAGAGGAGCCTGGCGGGCTAGTCCATGGGGGTCACAGAGTCAAACATGACTCAGCAACTGAGCATGCACAAAGTTATAAGAATCTTGATAGTGGGGTATTTTTGAGTCATTTGAAAAAAAAAAAAAAGGCATAACATGGTGTTTCTCCTATGTGGTATGATATTTTTGTAGTATTGTATAACGTTGCACCTTAAAAAGAGAAGAAATATGAGAGAAATTTCTTGTTCACTAGTGTATTTTATTGCTGTAATTTCCCTGCTATTTAAAAAATATTAATAGTATAACCCAAATAAAATTTTGAACACAATACTTTCAGACTAAGGGCAAAAAAGAACTATAAACAAATTCTGAACTGTATTTAGTAGGTCCAATTTTCACAGTGCTGTAGGTTAGCGATTTTAAAACAACTTTCTGTGTGAGTTAGGAGTAAGTGAATGGTCAATACATTGAGAATAAGAAGAGCTGTGTTTTTCACCGTTAGAAAAGGAGTTACAAATATGAAAAGGAAAACTCGAATGTATAGATAGAGATATATGGATATAGATATGAACGTAGTTATTTGTGTATGTATGTGTACATTCTTTTTTTCCCTATCTCTGTCTGCTTAAAGAGCCATTGTAGCAATGAACACGCTTTATTCTCAGATCTTGGTTTCTAAAAATCATTCCTTACCGAAAGGTTCTGGAGGTCCTTAGAGAAATGGCTGATTCCAGGGCAGGGGCAGGACTATCTTGTTGTGTTAAAAATCAGTGCTCACTTTAAAAAAAGTGATTGAAACAAGTCAGAAAGAACAGGAGCTAGATTGAAGGTGCTCCCTTAGGCACCTGAAATAATTTGAATATCAAAATAAATAATGATAATAATGAGTTGTAATGCATAGAATAAAACAGGAATCCACTAGTCAGCATGTCTGAACTGTGTTGAACTGACCATGGTATTTTAATGTTTCTTAATGTGCTTCCATCTACTTATTCTCACATCTGTAAAGTGAAAGTGAAAGTTGCTCAGTTGTGTTCAACTCTTTGCGACCCCATGGAATTCTCTAGGCCAGAATACTGGGTGGGTAGCCTTTTTTACCTCCAGTGGATCTTCCCAACCCAGGAATGGAACTGGCGTTTCCTACATTGCACGCGGATTCTTTACCAACTGAGCTATGAGGAAAGCCCAATTGTTCTAAAATTATATTTTTTATAATTTTTTATAATAGTTGCTGTTTTTTTTGGTGCATAGGCAGTTGTAAATTTTTTTTTAATCTTCAAAATGAATGTATCATTTAGCATTGAAAGTTTTCTTCTTCATTACAGTAATATTTTTGGCTTGAATTCTAATTTATCTGATATGGTCATAAACCTTTATCTTATTTGCATTTGCCTGATATACCTTTATCTTTACCCAGCACATTTTATTATTTTTTAGATTTTCAAAGTTACTTTTATGTTTGTCTCTTGTGCAGAGCATATAGTTGTTTGTTGACTGTTTTGTTACCCAATTTGAAAATTGTTTTATTTCAATAAGTGAATTATGTCTGTTCACACTTATTGAGTATATACAAATCTTGGACATATTGTTGATTTGGTTCCAGACCACCACAGTAAAGCACATATTGCAATTAAGTGAATCATACAAATTTTTTGGTTTCCCAGAGCATATAAAAGTTATATTTCCACTATACAGTAGTCTATTAAGAGTACAGTAGCATTATATCTGACAAACAATGTGCATATCTTATTAAAAGTACTTCATTCTAAAACTGTTCATTGTCATCTGAGTCTTTAGCAAGTTGTAATCTTTTTGCTGGTAGAGGGTCTTCTTTCTGTGTTGATGGCTACTCACTGGTCAGGGTGGTGGTTGCTGAAGGGCTGGGTGCCTGTGGCAATTTCTTGAAATAGAACAACGATGAAGTTTGCTGCATCAGTTGACTCTTCCTTTTACTTAAAGGTCACTGTAGGGTTAGTAATTGATCTAATTTAAACATTGTTGTGTCTCAGGGAATAAGAACGCCCAAGGAGAGGGAGAGAGATGGGGGAACAGTTAGTCGATGGAGTAGTCAGAACATATGCCTTTACTGATTTAGTTTACTGTCTTAAATGGGTGTGATTCATGGTTCCCCTAAAAAATTACATCAAACATCACTGATCACAGATCACCATAAAAATATAATAATAGTGAAAAAGTTTGAAATACTGTTCAGATCAGATCAGATCAGTCGCTCAGTCGTGTCCGACTCTTTGCGACCCCATGAATCGCAGCACGCCAGGCCTCCCTGTTCATCACCAACTCCTGGAGTTCACCCAGACTCACGTCCATCAAGTCAGTGATGCCATCCAGCCATCTCATCCTCTGTCGTCCCCTTCTCCTCCTGCCCCCAATCCCTTCCAGAATCAGAGTCTTTTCCAATGAGTCAACTCTTCGCATGAGGTGGCCAAAGTACTAGAGTTTCAGCTTCAGCATCATTCCTTGCAAAGAAATCCCAGGGCTGATCTCCTTCAGAATGGACTGGTTGGATCTCCTTGCAGGCCAAAGGACTCTCAAGAGTCTTCTCCAACACCACAGTTCAAAAGCATCAATTCTTTGGCTCTCAGCTTTCTTCACAGTCCAACTCTCACATCCATACATGCCCACAGGAAAAACCATAGCCTTGACTAGATGGACCTTTGTTGGCAAAGAAATGTCTCTGCTTTTGAATATGCTATCTAGGTTGGTCATAACTTTCCTTCCAAGGAGTAAGCGTCTTTTAATTTCATGGCTGCAGTCACCATCTGTAGTGATTTTGGAGCCCAGAGAAATAAAGTCTTACGCTGTTTCCACTGTTTCTCCATCTATTTCCCATGAAGTGGTGGGCTGTTAGGATTATAAAATGTGTCATAAAGATATGAAATGAGCGAATTCTGTTAGAAAAGTGGTATGGTAGACTTGTCACAAGATGACACAGACCTTTAATTTGTGAAAAATGCAGTTATCTGTGAAGCACAAAAAAGCAAAATGTGGTATGCCTGTAGTCTCTATTATAACTTTTTTTTATAATTACTATATATTATATTAATTTTACTCTCTAAATGTTGTTTTTTCTCTTTGGCCTTTCATAATGTCAATTTATTTATTTAAGAAAATTTGTATTTTTGTTGCAAGTGTTATTCTTGTACTTAGAACTTTTGAAAATTTTCTTAGTCCCATTTTCTTATTTATCTTTTTACTATCTGGTTTGCCACTTTTTAATTTTTTTTTTTTTTCTGACTATCATCTGTGACCTATATAGCAGTCAATGGGCTTCTCTATTTTTCTTATCCTTTCCCTCCTCTTGCCATTATTCAATTGCATTATTTATACCCTGTTTTAGTCTTAGATGTACTGTTGTGTATATTACTCATGTTTGTTAGTACTTTTGCTGAACTCTTATTTGTTGTATCTTGGTTGAGCGAGACTCATCTTTGTGCACGTTTTTCATAAGGACAATATTACCTGGGTTCTTGAGTGTTTGGGATTGTTTTCCTATAGTCTTGATACTTTAAGGGCAGTGTGGCTGGCAATGTTTTTCTACATTGATAAATATTTTTTCTGTTTATTAAAGATAACAGTTATTGTAACTTAGCTTGGTATATTATTCTGGAGAAGTCTATAACCCACCTAATTTTATTGCCTTTGTATTGCATTTGTTTTCTTTGTTTTTGCTTGGAGATCTTAAAAAAGTTTTTTTGTTTGTTTAATGTTTAAAGTCCAGTAGATTTATTGGCACATTTCCAGGGCTGAAATTTCAGTTTTCCTACATATAAAATGGTCACTTTTAATATATATATATATTTAAATATATTTTTAACTTTCATATTTTTCCTCATTATTACTTTATATATTAGTTTGCTCTGTTAAAGTAGCATATAAAATGGAGAACATACTTGAGAATTTCCTGAGAAGTAAAAAACATTTAAGCCACATAAGGAAAACTAGATCTTATTTCATGAAGATAACTAACCTAGGTTATTTCTTATAAATCCTGTGGCAATCATTAAAGTTCAGTTCAGTTGCTCAGTCATGTCTGACTCTTTGTGATCCCATGAACCACAGCACGCCAGGCCTCCCTGTCCATCACCAACTCCCAGAGTCCACCCAAACCCATGTCCATCAAGTCGATGATGCCATCCAACCATCTCATCCTCTGTTGTTCCTTTGTCCCCCTGCCTCAATCTTTCCCAGCATCAGGGTCTTTTCAAATGAGTTAGCTCTTCGCATCAAGTGGCCAAAGAAAACATGTCATATTTCTAAAAATAGTATGAGGTCAGTTTTAACTAATCCTCTGCCATCTAGGAACCTCCATTATAATAACCAATGACTGTAAACATGAGCGGCTTTCTCATTTTACTCTGTAAAACATAATAAAACATCATACCCCCAAGCTTCATATCAGTTTTTATTTTTGGACATACTCAGTTGCAAACTGTTCTAATTATGCACAATAAACTCTTACTAAATACTATTTATTGATTTGGTGGTTTTAATTTTGCTCTTTCTAGGTTTTTGGCAGTTCCATTAAAAAAAATAAATTCAGGTATTCCACTTATAGATACATTGGATCTTCTCTGTCCATTTTCCATTTCAAATCACTTTTTCTTTGACTCTTCCCTTTTTACTTTATCTGATATTCTAACTCTTGGTTCATTTCCTGATTTTAGTCAACATTTCTTTTGAAATTTTTACGTGAAATTTTTTTCTTCTATGTTTACCTTATAACTTAGTCTATATTTCTTAGATGGGTGTGTTTTTTTCTTTTCACTTTTTTTCTTAAGTCAAATCAACTTTTATTTCTTTCATTTTTTGTTCATTTCTGCTCTTAATTTTTAAATTGCATGGAGTTATATTTTGGTAATCACCAAAAGGATTACTGAGGGTATTTAATTCATCTTGGAGTTTTGTGTTAGAGTTTTTTGTTTTGTTTCATTTTTTTCTTTTTACTTCTGTGCGTGTGTGTTTGTATGTTGGAGGGGCATTCATTAGCTAGTGTTTTGTTGCTGTCAAACTGTTAACATTTAATCAAGAACATACATAGTTGCCAGTTTTCCTCTAGATATGACTTTGAAGAGATCATGTGGCTAAAGATCTTATATTTGATGTTAATAAATCAGATTACTATGATGATGTCATTCAGCACAATGAAGAGAAATTATTGTATGCTTAGGGAAAGAAATGCCTGAGCAGACTTATAAATTGTTGAGGAAGGTTGTAGCTTAGAGAGCACAGAACTGTTGGTGGAAGATCTGGGTTCTTGTCTTGACCTTGCCACTGATGTGTTGTGCTTAGTTGCTCAGTTGTGTCCAACTCTTTGAGACCCCATGGACTGTAGCCTGCCAGGCTCCTCTGTCCACAGGGATTCTCCATGCAAGAATACTGGAGTGGGTTGCCATGCCCTCCTCCAGGGGACCTTCCCAACTCAGGGATCAAATCCAGGTCTCCCACATTGCAGGCAGATTCTTTACCATCTGAGTCACCATGGAAGCCCCACTGATAATATGTAGTAAAATGTAGCAAAGTCATATTAGTTGTGGGCAAGATGTCTTACAATTTGGAGATAAATATTTGAGGGTCTTAAACTGTTATGAAAAGAATCTAAAAATTATATTTATTTGAAATTCTCTGAGGAAATTACCGAGTGCTGGTTGGTTAGCTTTCTGGTATTGGAGGGCAAGTTAGTACTTCTAAAAGTTATGCTTCTAATAATAGATGATGACAAAATTGCTTTCTAAGGTGTCAGGGACTGATTAAGGAATTTGGTCTTCCAGTGAAGTTCTGCAAATTTAGGGCCATGAAGAAGAAATTCTGGGTGTAAAAGAAAGATGGAACCTTACTGATCAAGGGTTACCTCTTCCATTCATCTTACATACTGTGTTCAAATCCTAATCTAAATAAATATTAAAAAAAAATAACTGCCTTAAAATATCAAAAGCTTGTCTTTTAAAAAATGCATCAAAATGTTTGTCTTCTTGGTCACTAAATAATTAGTCTGCCTGGGCTCCACAGAAGTCTTTCTAATTCTGACTTAGAACAAGTAACTTAGCTCCTCTCTCTTTTTTTAAAATTAATAAATGAAGATGACCTTGAGGGCATTTTAGAACTAATTTTAGTTTTAAAATTCTAAACTAATTTAATAGAGAATATATTTCTTAATGTTATTCTAATTTTTTACTAAGTTGTTATTCATTAAAATTTTGAAATAGTATTAAGGTATTTTGTTTCTAAACTGAGAGTATTAGGGATTTAGTAATATTTTAACAAATACACTCACCAGAAAACAATAGAGCAGAATAATTTCTAAGCTCTTCATATTGCCTTTTTTCCTGGCCATAAGATTGGTTGTCTGCAGGCACATTTTTCATAGAGTCACATGATCAATTAATGTTGAAAATTATATCAGCATTCTGACATAATTTAAAATTAGATAACTTGAAACCCTCTTATTTTAAGGGAAACATCAATAGCTATTAGGTAATGTTTTCTTTGGTGTTCTACTGTTTCACTATGATGCACCTAGGTATGTATTTATTCTTTGCTTATCTTCATTGGAACTTGATTCAGCTCCCTAAATCTGAGTGCTCACCTTTCATATGTATCAGTATTGGAAAAATGTCATATGACCTCTTCAGATATTATCTCTTCCAGATTATCTCAATTAATTCTCTGTTGAATTTCTATTAGATCCATTCTGGGAATTATCATTCTTTTTTTCCCCCTGATCTCTCTATTACATTTTCCAGCTAATTACCTCTTTAGTGTTTTGACAATTTCTTTAGATCTCTCATTCAGTATGCTAAATCTCTCCTAAGCTATTTATCATTTTTAATTCTACTACGTGTAACAGAAGCCCTATTACAGTTTTGACTAAATTGAAAGTTACTGGGGAGTTTTCTGGTAGACTAGGTAGTTAGGATTCATTGTTTTCACTGCTACAGCCTGGGTTCAATCCCTGGTAGGGGAATGAGATCTCACAGGCTCTGTGGTGTAGCCAAAAAATTATTTTTGTCACATAAAATGATATCTGAAAGTTGGCAGCCCAGGACTTAGTGCATCAGCTTTATGATAGCATCAATACCCGAGAACTTTCTGTACCTGGGGATGGAAGGAGAAGCCAGGGAAATTAGAATAATGAGAACTGAATAGGTCATTGCTAATTTGAAAATGGAGACAGTTACATGGTGAAAAAGAATATGCTCAGTCTATAGGAGCAGAGAAACACCCTCAGCTACTAGCCAGCATGGAAGTAGGGACGACAGACCTCCAGGCTCAAGGAACAACCTGCATTAATTTGGTAGTGGATTCTCCCCCTGAATTTTCAGGCTAAGAACCCAGCCAGGCTGACACTTTGATTTTGGAATTAACGCTACCCTGAGAATAGAACCCAACCATGACTTCTAACCTACAGAACAGCAAACTAATGAACAGGCACTGTTTTAAACCATTAGATTTGTGACAATTTGTTACTCAGCATTAGAAAATGAATCCATTAGTCCAAAAGGTGAGACCATTATTTTTTTCACCCTAAATTTGTTTGACATCCCTAAGAAATAATTTTGCCTGTGAGTGTTCATGAGTATCTGGTGGATGAGTGGTTCAGTGGTGGCCAGCTGCAGTGTTGGGGGCACTGAGTGTCCCAGTGCATGCCTGGGACCTTTTGAAGGAGATCTCCATTATCTTCATTACCCACACCATAGTTGGCTCCAGGTAAATAACAAGGAGGGAATACAGCACCCACCCATCAACAGAAAATTGGATTAAAGATTTTCTGAGCATGGCCCTGCCCATCAGAACAAGACCCAGTTTCCCCTCAGTCAGTCTTTCCCATCAGGAAACTTTCATAAGCCTCTTATCCTTCTCCATCAGAGGGCAGACAGACTGACAACCACAACCACAGAAAATGAACCAATCTGGCCACATGGACCACAGCCTTGTCTAACTCAATGAAACTATGAGCTATGCCCTGTAGGGCCACCCAAGACACCCGGGTCATGGCGGAGAGTTCTGACAAAATGTGGTCCATTGGAGAAGGGAATGGCAAACCACTTCAGTATTCTTGCCTTGAGAACCCCATGAACACTATGAAAAGGCAAAAAGATAGGACACTGAAAGACGAACTCCCTAGCTTGGTAGGTGCCCAATATGCTACTGGAGATCAGTGGAGAAATAACTACAGAAAGAATGAAGAGACGGAGCCAAAGTAAAAACATCACCCAGTTGTGGATGTACTGGTGATAAAAGCAAAGTCTGATGCTGTAAAGAGCAATATTGAATATTAAGTCCACGAATCAACGCAAATTGGAAGCGGTCAAACAGGAGATGGCAATACAGAATGTCGACATTTGAGGAATCGGTGAACTAAAATGGACTGGAATGGGTGAATTTAACTCAGATGACCATGATATCTACTACTGTGGGCAAGAATCCCTTAGAAGAAATGGATTAGCCAACTTAGTCACGAAAAGAGTCTGAAATACAGCACTTGGAGGCAATCTCAAAAATGACAGGATGATCTCTGTTCGTTTCCAAGGCAAATCATTCAGTATCACAGTAATCCAAGTCTATGCCCCAACCAGTAGTGCTGAAGAAGCTGAAATTGAACGGGTCTGTGAAGACCTGCAAGACCTTTTAGAACTAACACCCAAAAAAGATGTCCTTTTCATTATAGGGGACTGGAATGCAAAAGTAGGAAGTCAAGAAACACCTGGAATGACAGGCAAATTTGGCTTTGGAGTACAGAATGAAGCAGGGCAAAGGCTAATAGAGTTTATCCAAGAGAATGCATTGGTCATAGCAAACACCCTCTTCCAAAAACAAAAGAGAAGACTCTGACATGGATATCACCAGATGGTCAATACCAAAATCAGATTGATTATATTATTTGCAGCCAAAGGTGGAGAAGCTCTATACAGTCAGCAGAAACAAGACCGGGAGCTGAGTGTGGCTCAGATCATGAACTCCTTATTGCCAAATACAGACTTAAATAGAAGAAAGTAGGGAAAACCACTAGATAGTTCAGGTATGACCTAAATCAAAACTCTTACGATTATATAGTGGAAGAGAGAAATAGATTTAAGGGACTAGATCTGATAGACAGAGTGCCTGATGAGCTATGGATGGAGGTTCGTGACATTGTACAGGAGACAGGGATCAAGACCATTTCCAAGAAAAATAAATGCAAAAAGACAAAATGGTTGTCTGAGGAGGCCTTATAAATAGCTGTGATAAAAAGAGAAGTGAAAAGGAAAGGAGAAAAGGAAATATACACCCATTTGAATGCAGAGTTCCGAAGAATAGCAAGGAGAGATAAGAAAGCCTTCCTCAGTGATCAGTGAAAAGAAATAGAGGAAAACAACAGAATGGGAAAGACTAGAGATCTCTTCAAAAAAATTAGAGACATCAGGTGAACATTTCATGCAAAGATGGGCACAATAAAGGACAGAAATGGGTGGACCTAACAGAAGCAGAAGATATTAAGAAGAGGTGGCAAGAATACACTAAAGAACTATACAGAAAAGATCTTCACGACCCAGATAATCACAATGGTGTGATCACTCACCTAGAGCCAGACATCCTGGAATGTGAAATCAAGTGGGCCTTAGGAAGCATCACTACGAACAAAGCTAGTGGAGGTGATGGAATTCCAGTTGAGCTATTTCAAATCCTAAAAGATGATGCTGTGAAAGTGTTGCTCTCAATATGCCAGCAAATTTGGAAAACTCAGCAGTGGCCACAGGACTAGAAAAGGTCAATTTTCATTCCAATTCCAAAGAAAGGCAATGCCAAAGAATGCTCGAACTACCGCACAATTGCACTCATCTCACACACTAGTCAAGTAATGCTCAAAATTCTCCAAGCCAGGCTTCAATAGTATGTGAACCATGAACTTCCAAATGTTCAAGCTGGATTTAGAAAAGGCAGAGGAACCAGAGATCAAATTGCCAATATCCTTTTGTTCATTGAAAAAGCAAGAGAGTTCCAGAAAAACATCTATTTCTTCTTTATTGACTATGCCAAAGGCTTTGACTGTGTGGATCCCAGTAAACTGTGGAAAACACTTCAATAGATGGGAATACCAGACCACCTGATCTGCCTCTGGAGAAACCTGTATGTAGGTCAGGAAGCAACAGTTAGAACTGGACATGGAACAACAGACTGGTTCCAAATAGGAACAGGAGTACATCAAGGCTGTATATTGTCACCCTGCTTATTTAACTTATATGCAGAGTACATCATGCGAAATGCTGGGCTGGAAGAAGCACAAGTGGGAATCAAGATTGCTGGGAGAAATATCAATAACCTCATATATGTATATGACACTGCCCTTATGGGAGAAAGTGAAGAGGAACTAAAAAGGCCCTTGATGAAAGTGAAAGAGGAGAGTGAACAAGCTGGCTTAAAGCTCAGCATTCAGAAAACTAAGATCATGGCATCTGGTCCCATCACTTCGTGGGAAATGGATGGGTAAACAGTGACAGACTTCATTTTCTGGGGCTCCAAAATCACTGCAGATGGTGACTGCAGTCATGAAATTAAAAGACTCCTTAGAAGAAAAGTTATGTGCAACCTCGAAAGCATATTAAAAACAGAGACATTACGTTGCTTGCATGGGTCTGTTTAATCAAAGCTATGGTTTTTCCAGTAGTCATTTACAGATGTGAGAGTTGGGCTATAAAGAAAGCTGAGTGTGGAAGAATTGATGCTTTTGAACTGTGGTGTTGAAGACTCTTGAAAGTCCCTTGGACAGCAAGGAGAATCAGCCCATCCATCCTAAAGGAAGTCAGCCCTGAATATTCATTGGAAGGACTGATGCTGAAGCTGATACTCCAATACTTGGGCCAACTGCTGTGTAGAACTGACTGATTTGAAAAGACACTCATGCCCGGAAAGACTGAAGGCGGGAGGAGAAGTGGAGAACAAAGGATGAGATAGTTGGATGGCATCACCGATTCATTGGATATGAGTTTGAGTGAACTCCGGAAGTTGGTGATGGACAGGGAGGCCTGGCATGCTGCCGTCCATGGGGTTGCAAAGAGTGGGACACTACTGAGTGACTACATTACTACTATTACTAATCTGTTTAAATTAATAAATGTTCTAAACTTCGAAGATAGATTTTTTTTTTTCAAGGTATCTCCTTTTTTTTTTTTTTAAATTTTATTTTATTTTTAAACTTTACATAACTGTATTAGTTTTGCCAAATATCAAAATGAATCCGCCACAGGTATACATGTGTTCCCCATCCTGAACCCTCCTCCCTCCTCCCTCCCCATTCCATCCCTCTGGGTCGTCCCAGTGCACCAGCCCCAAGCATCCAGTATCGTGCATCGAACCTGGACTGGCAACTCATTTCATACATGATATTTTACATGTTTCAATGCCATTCTCCCAAATCTTCCCACCTTCTCCCTCTCCCACAGAGTCCATAAGACTGTTCTATACATCAGTGTCTCTTTTGCTGTCTCGTACACAGGGTTATTGTTACCATCTTTCTAAATTCCATATATATGCGTTAGTATACTGTATTGGTGTTTTTCTTTCTGGCTTACTTCACTCTGTATAATAGGCTCCAGTTTCATCCACCTCATTAGAACTGATTCAAATGTATTCTTTTTAATGGCTGAATAATACTCCATTGTGTATATGTACCACAGCTTTCTTATCCATTCATCTGCTGATGGACATCTAGGTTGCTTCCATGTCCTGGCTATTATAAACAGTGCTGCGATGAACATTGGGGTACTCGTGTCTCTTTCCCTTCTGGTTAAAGAACATATATTTTGTTTCATAATTATGTTTCCCCGCTCATGTATAATGTAGTTTGATGTTTTTAGTGTTTCATGTATATAAAAACACTGTGTAGTCATGAGTACTTTTTAATCCTTAGGAACCTCATTAAATGATGTAATCACTGATTAATGTGAAAGCATCATTTGCAATAGATGAGTTTGAAAATGTATATATGATAATGAAATGCAGATACTGTGAAGTAAATGTCTTTATTAACTTTATTGTTTTGAAAAAAGTCAAAGCAAGGACAATTTTTATAGTTAATGGACAATAAAGCATCTTTATAAAATCAAGAGTAGAAAATATAGCATATAGTAGCATATTGTTAGATTTTTCATCAACATTGCAGGTAGTATTTAATAATGCCACTTGTACTATTGTTTGATTTCCTTTCCTGCATTCTCAAGTGGCACTGTACATCAGCTTTAATTTGTGTTGTCTAGGTTTTAATGGTATACATTAAAAATGATTAGTATGAAAACATTATTTAATTTGCCTTCAAATCAAATTTCCATAGATCTTACATAATATTATATTGTTTGGTGTAAAAGCCTTTCAGAGGACAGTATGTTTTATAGTATTAGATTGAATAATTTCCTTGGAAAGAGAGAAGGACAAAGTCAAAGCCAGTATTTTTTTTACTTACTTTTGGGAGAAAGGAGGGGATAAAAAATTTGGAGTGACTTCATATGAAATGGTAATCAGATGCTTTTTCTAACTGAAACCACATTTTCTTCCCCTTACACTTGTCTTCTTTTTCACATGCATTGGTACATGCTTAGTTGACTTACTCTCTTAGTAAGTACAGGTGTTAATGTGGGCTTCTGGTGGCTCAGTGGTAAAGAATCCACCTGCCAATGCAGGAGATGTGGGTTCAATCCCTGATCCAGGAAGATCCCCTGGACAAGAAAATGGCAACCCACTCCAGTATTCTTGCCTGGAAGAACCCTGAGGACAGAGGAGCCTGGCAGCCTACAGTCCATGGTCTCGCAAAGAGTTGAACAAGTTATAATTCCCTGTCCGTGTTTGTGCATTTTGTCATTTGAAACAGATACACTGATTTTTTAACTGCATGTTCTAAAATTAATTTATGGCAGTGAAGGGTATATTACTTTCAAGTTGTATTTGTAGTAATTATTTTGGAAAAATCAAGTGTTACCTAAATGTGTGAGATATTAGAAACTTAATATTTGTAATGAAGTATAATACTAAAAGTTATTCAAGTGGTGCTCAGCTGTGTGCATGGCACACTGTGTTGCACATAACAATGCATTTATCCTTATAAGAACACCAAGAAGTGGGAACTATTGTTGTTATACCTCTTTTATGAATGAGGAAATTGAAACATAATATTCACCCATTGTCATATGGTTTTAGAGACATGTCAAGCCAGGGCTTGACCTCAGGCAGTGCCCTTCAGAGTCCATAATCTTTACTACTAGTGTGCACTGAGGCCAGTGCTTTGTAAAGACTCAGTAAATTTTTGTATTTCACTGTAAGTGAGGGTAGCATTTAAAAACAGTATCTTTAAGTAGTTTTTTCTTTTTAGTACAGAGGAAACAATATATCAAATTCTATTAAAGAAGGGAGAAGAAGTAAGGATATTAACTTTTTTATTTTAGATGGTCATTTTTTTGATTCCTTATGAAGTTTTTGGATAATAATATTCCTTATGAAGTTTTTGGATAAATAATATTTTGGATGTTTTTATGTGGCTCTAATCTTTAAATGCATAATCTTGGAAAATAGTAATAGCACCCTTGAAGCACTTTCATCTTATGTTTAATTTTGCCTGTTTGGTTTTTTATCTAATCAACAAACATTTAATGTTTCTAAGAAATATGCTATTAGATTTGACACCAAATACATGATAAACCTGCCGAGTTCATTAGTGTCACAAAAATACCATAGATTTGAAAGAAGATGGGATATTTAAAATATTTCATTCCTCAAAAAGGATGTTTATAGGAACATACGGGGAGCATAATTAGATTTCCTGCATTTTAAATGTACAATTTATTTTTGATATTGAAATCTACAACCTGTGTCATAAAACATTATTTTTGTGTATGGTTAACATTACCAGAGCTTCCTATCTTGCCCTCTTTATCTGTTGAGACAATCAATGTTCATTTTTTGTTGTTCTATATACCTTCTTTGTCTTACACCTTGCTTTTTCTTCTCTCTTTTCATCTTTTTCAGTTCATTCTTCTCTGTCATCATCTTTACTCTTGTCTGTCTATATATAACCAAAATTATTTAAAGTAGATAATTGGATGCTAAGGTATTTATAGCTTACAGAAAGCCAACGTGGATCATTCTGCCCACTCTTGGCTTACTATGTTTGGTGGTGTTAGTTTCCAAATATCAATAGTTCTATGATTCATCTACTGCCAATCTCATAAGAAGAGAAAAGAAAAAAGACATGTGTCCTGTACAGTGACCCACTGAATCTTTCTGAACATGACCTTCAGCATGCATTATGATGGGAGGGGTTTGGATGAGTGAGTGAGACCTTGAGGGCCTTCTTGAAGCTAATGATAAGGTTATGAATATAACCTAGCAATTCTGACTTCAAGTTCTAGTATATTTTAGTAGCACTACCTTGAAATGATTCCTCTTTTTATACAGTGGGTGATTCTTGACATACAGAGCATTGATAGTTGATAATAAGGGTCATTTGATTTTACAAAGTTTAAACATGACGTATTGACTGGACTCTTTTTATAGATGTTTCTCTAGGGTTAATGTACAATTTTACAACTCTATTATTCAAATTCACAGTTTCCTCACAAATCATATTAAAATTTTACCTCTTCTAAGTTTTCTAGCTTTATCAAGATGATTTTTACTGCCGTATCCAAATCTGTTCAACTGGCTCTGGGAGCAGTTATGTTCTTTTTAAAGAATCGTTTACACTAACTTTCTTTCTTTCCACATTCTACTTACAAAGTAATTTACTTTTGGATTTTTATCGAATTGATAAAACTCTGTAGAAATAATGTAAGGATTATACCAGATAAATTTATACTAGATGAATGATTATACAAGATAAAGGATTATCTGGTAATAATCTATGCTTTTTCCCTGCCTGAGTAGTGTTAGCATTTACAGGAACAAAAAGATTATATAGGCTATTTCTGCTCATGTGTTTTACTTTAACCTGCTGAGATAGATATATTTTTCTGTAAAACCAATGTCAGAGGTGGTCATGAAAAGCGCAAGCATCAAAAGTAAAAGTCTACTTTTTTGATAGCAAAGAGAAAGAAATATGTCTCACATAAAATAATAATCAAATTTAACTGGAGTCATATTGTAATGATTTTGTGAAAGTTAGTCCTAGATCAGTTTGAATAGAAATACTCCTGCATCATTGCTAAGATTATAAATTTCATTTATCTTTACCAGAAACTGGAGCATCTTTAGGGAAAGCAGTACTTGAACAGTTTTACGCAACAGATATTTTAAAGAACGGCTTTATACATGAGGCTAATTTAATCACTGTAGGGGTTGAAACTGTGTTCAGGGTGTAGTGTCAGCCCTACTTTTATGGAGAAACTCAGTGATAAGATCACACATGAGAGGGAAAGCTTCGAGATAGATATTGATAGATTCATTGACTCATTCATTAGCTCATGTATCTACTCATTGATTTAAAAATGTTCATTAATCACTTACTGTGTGCCACACACTTGAAGGTATGATGATATATTAGGGGTATAATGATGAGCAAAACAGATGCTTTCTGCATCTTCAAGAAGTTTACCTTTCTATGGGAATGAGTGATGTTAAAAAATAATTGACTTCAATTGAAAATGCAATAATGACTGCAAACTTAAGGGCTATATGTTCTGAAAGCCTATTGGAAGAACAAATGGATCCAGGGAAGATTTGAGACCCAAAGGATGAGCATGAATTAAACAAAGTCAATAAGTCATGGGTCAAAATAGCTTTTTATATAGTCTAAAATCCTGATGTATTCTAGAAGTGAGTTAATTTTTTATGGTTCTGATTTCCTCACAGGTAGCTATTGTGACTGAGTTTATTAGTTCCCTACCCCATCTTTATTCTTTTTCTTCCTTTCTAACATTCCTCTATAATATAACCCAATTTTATTTAGAAGAATAACATGCCCAGATAAAATAGCTACTTTTTAAAAGTTCACTTATAGGGTGGTTATTTGACACAGTTTTAACCAATGGGAAGACAACAGAAGTTACTGATTTGTGCTCCTAGGAAAGCTCCTCTTGGAAAGTTTTTCAGCTGTTAAACAGAATTTTGCCATTTGATTTTTCTTTGGATTTCTAAAATGAGAATGCTATGGCAGGAGCTATGGCTAATGTCTGAGAAATTAGGATGATGGTCACAATCTAAATATAGTAAAATAGAAAGCCTGAAAGGGCCTTGATTCCCTGTGTAATTCTGGAGCCCCTAAACTCTTGGATTCCTAGTATTGTTTTTTCTTTAATTTGAGAGAATAAAAGAAAAATTAATCTGACAATATGTAGGGTCCATAGAATCCTATCTGTGGAAACCTTGACTGCCTACTCATTAGATGACTTTATTCTCTTTCTACCCATATATTGACAAAGAAAGCAATATTCAAGTAGATATGGTGTATTTATTTAATGTGCCTTTTATACATTTGTGTGTCTATACAACCAATAAGTATTAGAAGAATTAAAAGGTAAAGAATATCAACTCCAGCTTGAGTGATCAAGAATGCTTCATGGAAAATGTTCCATTTGAACTGAGCTTTAAAATTGTAAAGTTGCTTTCACAATTTAAAAAGGAGAATCTTCTGAATTTTTTCCCCATAGACACTCAGGAGCTGATGAATGCTTCCGGTGGATGTGTGTCATGTTTTAGTATGATAACTTACTTGCTGTTGGAATGCCAGTGATTTGAGACTGGAAGACCTAAAGGTTAAAGAGGCAGTTATTACAGTGGTCAAGCAGTATTTTGGAGCCCTTACCAGGATCTTTTTGGTAGTAAAGGAAAGAGAGCGTTGATTTTTAGATATAGGAGAGAAGGGTGAAATGACAGACAGCTTTCTGTTTTCAGGCCTGGCTACATAAAGAATTGTTGTAGGCAGGTGAGAAAGGATAGATGATTGGGTAGTTGCGGAAGGAAAGAAAATGAATTTTATCTTAAGGCTATCTGAGAATAATGAAGTGGAAATGTACAGCAAACAATTGGAAATTTGTGACTTAAGCATGACGAGTTGTATAATATTATGTTGGAGAAATTAGTTGAAGTTAATGATTCTATTGCCAACATGATTTTGCCCATCAGCATTTTTTTTTTCTTTACTGGGTTTTGAAGTATCATAGTGTAGCTGACAATTCTACTTTCTTTCATAAAACAGCATTAGGATAAAAGGTCTTTTTCACTGTGCTGGGAGATTACAGAAAATGAAATCCATGTTTCCTGTTTTTGATGATCAGAATTACATTATATTACATCTATATTAAAATATTTTTCTTTCTAAAATAGCATTCCTTTCTAAGTCATATATTTAAAGAAGTGTATGTTTAGAATGGTGAATATTAGGAATGCTGAAAAAAGGCAGGGGTAACATGTTTGTAATTATAATTTACAATATACAGAACAAAGATAATTTGATTATCATCTGAAATGCCTTTCTTCTCTATAAAGCCAAAATGAAATAACTTGGATAAACATATTGGTAAATTGCTTTAATCAAAGTTTTCTGCATATTCAGGCAAACTTCACTACATTTATATGGTCTATAAAATTTTCACTGTATATATTTGATTAAAGATTTTGATTTGATGCTTTGATTTAAAGTATCCTTGAAATTTTCTTAACACACTTCACTAATATGACAAGCTTAATCATAAAAGCACCCCTAAGTGAGTTCTTAATAATTATATATTTGAAATTTTAAAATAGAATTTTAGAATTTTAGACCAGAATTTTAGACCAGAATTTTAGACCAGAATATACCTAGCTAGAAATAACAGCTAGAACAAGTTGCCCCAAAACATAAAGTTAATTTTAGCCCAAATCATAGTTGATTAGTGATTTATTATTTTGCCTAGCTTTGTGTGTGTGCGTGTGGTATATGTGTATACATATATACCTTACAGAAAGCGAAAATGGAAGAACATTTGTTTTATATCTTGCAAGAAATAGTTCGTGTCTAATTGCCTAGAATGTTAACTCTTGTAATGTGTGTGAATTTGTTACCTAGCTATCATTCTTAGAGCTGTTGTGTATCACTGTGGACTCAACCTGCTGGTCAGAGTTTGTCTCCTAAGCAAGGCAAGACTGAAATTCCACTCTGCCTCTGTGGCTCTGCCCCTATTCATGTTGCCCTTCCTGAGGGTCTCATTTTTCCTCCCTGCAAGTCCTACCGTTTACAAATTTTAAGCTTACTCTTTAGCTTCCTATGCTGTTTGGGTTCAAAACTTGGCAAATATCTTGAGAAAGACGCTTTTATTTGTTGCCAGCCCATACAATAGTGTGACTTTGGCTCCTACGCATCAGGAGGCTGCACATTTTATTCTGTCTCTTTAGCCCAGACTTCTGTTCTTTTGCTTGCTCCAGCACTCAGCAAATAGTCCATTGTAAAGAACCATAGTGTATTTGTTCTCTCCTGATCTTTAGTCCCTTATGATAGACTTTGTGTCCTTTGAAAGCTCCACTAGTTCCTCTTTCCGGTAGAATAACCTGGCTGCCTATGAAAAACCTAATCTTTAGCTCTTGCCTTGATTTGGTAAATGCCCATATAGGAGAAAGCAGCTTGTAATGTAAACCACATTAGAAGGGCTTTCCACATTTTTGAATTTAGTACATAAAATTAAGTGTGCTTCCACAGACTTCTTATATTTTTAAAATTATAATTTTAACATTTTACCATTTTTAAAAAGTAATGATGGCTTATCAAAACCTACTCATTGGTGGAAATGCTTGAATAGCAACTTTAATTACAAATCAAACATATTAAGACAAATTGCAATTTAGAGATAAGCTTAACATCTTAAAAATTTAATTTGCAAGAATAATATGATAATTAAAAAATTTTTATCACAGCTCCACTAATATATACAATAATATTGGCATAACTACAGGGAAAAGCAGACAAATTTAAAAACAAAGGTAACTTATTGTCTGTATACATCTATCTTTAAAAGACAGAATAGAGTTGATCACCTTGTATTTTACTGATTAGGACTAAAGGAGAAAAGGCAAAAACAACAAGTATAAACAATGTAGATAAGGATATTTCTGCATGTTCTTGAAGTAATAAAAAATTTTTTAAATAAATTTGAAAACTTAGGACAACAATACAATGGTCCTTACTGTAGAAAAATGGAATCCAGAGTTAATGTATTATCTAAAATATATGTTTTTCAGCCAAAACTTATTAGATATGTAAATATTAGATAAGTATTTTTCAAACTCAGAGGGAGAAAACAGTTGAGACACTTTGGTAAGATTAAACATTGTATTTAACAGATGAAGACTTAAAAGTAGCTATCATAAATATATTCAAAGACTCAAGGGAACTTCAGTTCAGTACAGTTGCTCAGTCGTGTCTGACTCTTTGCAGCCCAATGGACTGAAGCATTCCAGGCCTCCCTGTCCATCACCAACTCCCGGAGTTTACTCAAATTCATGTCCATTGATTCAGTGATGCCAGGCAACCATCTCATCCTCTGTCATCCCCATCTCCTCTTGCCATCAGTGTTTCCCTGCATCAGGGTCTTTTCAAATGAGTCCGTTCTTTGCATCACGTGGCCAAAGTACTGAAGTTTCAGCTTCAGTATCAGTCCTTCCGGTGAATATTCAGGACTGATTTCCTTTACGATGGACTGGTTGGATCTCCTTGCAGTCCAAGGGACTCTCAAGAGTCTTCTCCAACACCACGGTTCAAAAGCATCAATTCTTCAGCACTCAGTTTTCCTTATAGTCCAACTCTCATATCCATACATGACTACTGGGAAAACCATAGCCTTGACTAGATGGACCTTTGTTGGCAAAGTTATGTTTCTGCTTTTGAATATGCTATCTGGGTTGGTCATGAATTTCTTTCAAGGAGTAAGTGTCCTTTAATTTCATGGCTGCAGTCACCATCTGCAGTGAATTTGGAGCCCAAGAAAATAAAGTTTGCCACTGTTTCCCCATCTATTTGCCACGAAGTGATGGGACCAGATGCCATGATCTTAGTTATCTGAATGCTGAGCATTAAGCCAACTTTTTCACTCTCCTCTCATTTTCATCAAGAGTCTCTTCAGTTCTTCTTTACATTCTGCCATAAGGGTGGTATCATCTACATATCTGAAGTTATTGATATTTCTCCCAGCAATCTTGATTCCAGCTTGTGCTTCATCCAGCCCAGCATTTCGCATGATGTACTCTACATATAAGTTAAATAAGCAGGGTGACAATATGCAGCCTTGATGTACTCCTGTTCCTATTTGGAACCAGTCTGTTTTTCCATGTCCAGTTCTAACTGTCGCTTCCTGACCTGCATACAGATTTCTCAAGAGGCAAGTCAGGTGGTCTGGTATTCCCATCTCTTTCAGAATATTCCACAGTTTATTGTGATCCACACAGTCAAAGGCTTTGGCATACTCAATAAAGTAGAAGTAGATGCTTTTCTTGAACTCCCCTTGCTTTTTCGATGATCCAATGGATGTTGGCAATTTGGTCTCTGGTTCCTCTGCCTTTTCTAAATCCAGCTTGAACATCTGGAAGTTCACAGTTCATGTACTGTTGAAGCTTGGCTTTGAGAATTTTGAGCATTACTTTACTAGTTGTGTGAGATGAGTGCAGTTGTGCAGTAGTTTGAGCATTCTTTGGCATTGCCTTTCTTTGGGATTGGAATGAAAATTGACCTTTTCCAGTCCTGTGGCCACTGCTGAGTTTTCCAAATTTGCTGGCATATTGAGGGCAGTGCTTTCATAGAATCATCTTTTAGGATTTGAAACAGCTCAACTGGAATTCCATCACCTCCACTAGCTTTGTTCATAGTGATTCTCCAAAGCCCACTTGACTTCACATTCCAGCTGTCTGGCTCTAAGTGAGTGATCACACCATCATGGTTTTCTGGGTCAATAAGATCTTTTTTGTACAGTTCTTCTGTGTATTTTTGCCACCTCTTCTTAATATCTTCTGCTTCTGTTAGGTCCATACTGTTTCTGTCCTTTATTGTGCCTGTCTTTACATGAACTGTTTCCTCGGTGTCTCTGATTTTCTTGAAGAGATCTCTAGTCTTTCCTATTCTATTGTTTTCCTCTGTTTCTTTTCATTGATCATTGAGGAAGGCTTTCTTATCTCTCCTTGCTATCCTTTGGAACTCTACATTCAAATGGGTATATCTTTTCTTTTTCTCCTTTGCTTTTCACGTCTCTTCTTTCCATAGCTATTTGTAAGGCCTCCTCAGACAGCCATTTTTCTTTTTTGCATTTCTTTTTCTTGGCGATGATCTTGATCCCCATCTCCTGTACAATATCACATACCTCTGTCCATAGATCTTCAGGCACTCTATCCGATCAAAAATCCCTTGAATCTATTTGTCACTTCCACTGTATAATCATAAGGGTTTTGATTTAGGTCATATCTGAATGGTCTAGTGTTTTTCCCTACTTTCTTCAATTTAAGTCTGAATTTGGCAATAAGGAGCTCATGATCTGACCCACAGTCAGCTCCTGGTCTTGATCTTGCTGACTGTACAGGTTTCTCCATTTTTGGCTGCAAATAATATAATCAGTCTGATTTTGATATTGACCATCCGGTGATGTCCCTTGTAAAATCTTCTCTTGTGTTGTTGGAAGAGGGTGTTTTCTATGACCAGTGTGTTCTCTTGACAAAACCCTATTAGCCTTTGCCTTGCTTCATTCTGTACTCCAAGGCCAAATTTGCCTGTTACTCCAGGTATTTCTTGACTTCCTACTTTTGCATTCCAGTCCCCTGTAATGAAAAGGACATATTTTTGGGGTATTAATTCTAGAAGGTCTTGTAGGTCTTCATAGACCCTTTCAATTTCAGCTTCTTCAGCATTACTGGTTGGGGCACAGACTTGGATTACTGTGATACTGAATGATTTGCCTTGGAAACGAACAGAGATCATTCTGTCATTTTTGAGATTGGCTTCAAGTGCTGCATTTCAGACTCTTTTCGTGACTATGTTGGCTACTCCATTTCTTCTAAGGGATTCTTGCCCACAGTAGTAGATATCATGGTCATCTGAGTTAAATTTACCCATTCCAGTCCATTTTAGTTCACTGATTCCTCAAATGTCGACGTTCTGTATTGCCATCTCCTGTTTGACCGCTTCCAATTTGCCTTGATTCATGGACCTAACATTCCAGATTCCTATTCAGTATTGCTCTTTACCGCATCGGACTTTGCTTCTATCACCAGTATATCCACAACTGGGTGTTGTTTTTACTTTGGCTGTGTCTCTTCATTCTTTCTGTAGTTATTTCTCCACTAATCTCCAGTAGCATATTGGGCACCTACCGAGCTGGGGAGTTCATCTTTCAGTGTGCTATCTTTTTGCCTTTTCATAGTGTTCATGGGGTTCTCAAGGCAAGAATACTGAAGTGGTTTGCCATTGCCTTCTCCAGTGGACCACGTTTTGTTAGAACTCTCCACCATGACCTGTTTGTATTGGGTTGCCCTACAGGGCATGGCTTGTAGTTTCATTGAGTTAAACAATGCTGTGGTCCATGTGACCAGATTGGTTCGTTTTCTGTGATTGTGGTTTTCAGTCTGTCTGTCCTCTTTAAGCAGGATAAGAGGCTTATGGAAACTTTTTGATGGGAGAGACTGATTGAGAGGGAAACTGGGCCTTGTTCTAATTGGCAGGGCCATGCTCAGAAAATCTGTAATCCAATTTTCTGATGATGGGTGGGGCTGTGTTCCTTTCCTGTTATTTACCTGGGACCAAATTATGGTGGCAAGAAGAGGTGGCAAGAATACACAGAAGAACTGTACAAAAAATATCTTCATGACCCAGATAATCACGATGGTGTGATCACTCATTTAGAGCCAGACATCCTGGAATGTGAAGTCAAGTGGGCCTTAGAAAGCATCACTACAAACAAAGCTAGTGGAGGTGATGGAATTCCAGTTGAGCTATTCCAAATCCTAAAAGATGATTCTATGAAAGCACTGCCCTCAATATGCCAGCAAATTTGGAAAACTCAGCAGTGGCCACAGGACTGGAAAAGGTCAGTTTGCATTCCAATCCCAAAGAAAGGCAATGCCAAAGAATGCTCAAACTACTGCACAATTGCCCTCATCTCACACAACTAGTAAAGTAATGCTCAAAGTTCTCCAAGCCAGGCTTCAGCAATACGTGAACGGTGAACTTCCTGATGTTCAAGCTGGTTTTAGAAAAGGCGGAGGAACCAGAGATCAAATTGCCAACATCTTCAGGATCATGGAAAAAGCAAGCGAGTTCCAGAAAAACATCTATTTCTGCTTTATTGAGTATGCCAAAGCCTTTGACTGTGTGGATCACAATAAACTGTGGAGAATTCTGAAAGAGATGGGAATACCAGACCACCTGACCTGCCTCTTGAGAAATCTGTATGCAGGTCAGGAGGCAACAGTTAGAACTGGACATGGAACAACAAACTGGTTCCAAATTGGGAAAGGAGTACGTCAAGGCTGTATATTGTCACCCTGCTTATTTAACTTATATGCAGAGTACATCATGAGAAACGCTGGACTGGAAGAAACACAAGCTGGAATCAAGATTGCCAGGAGAAATATCAATAACCTCAGATATGCAGATGACACCACCCTTATGGCAGAAAGTGAAGAGGAACTCAAAAGCCTCTTGATGAAAGTGAAAGTGGAGAGTGAAAAAGTTGGCTTAAAGCTCAACATTCAGAAAACGAAGATCATGGCATCCGGTCCTATTACTTCATGGGAAATAGATGGGGAAACAGTGGAAACAGTGTCAGACTTTATTTTTGGGGCTCCAAAATCACTGCAGATGGTGACTGCAGCCATGAAATTAAAAGACGCTTACCTCTTGGGAAGAAAGTTATGACCAACCTAGATAGCATATTGAAAAGCAGAGACATTACTTTGCCAACAAAGGTCCGTCTAGTCAAGGCTATGGTTTTTCCTGTGGTCATGTATGGATGTGAGATTGGACTGTGAAGAAGGCTGAGGGCCGAAGAATTGATGCTTTAGAACTGTGGTATTGGAGAAGACTCTCTAGAGTCCCTTGGACTGCAAGGAGATGCAACCTGCCCATTCTGAAGGAGATCAGCCCTGGGATTTCTTTGGAGGGAATGATGCTAAAGCTGAAAGTCCAGTACTTTGGCCACCTCACATGAAGAGTTGACTCACTGGAAAAGACTCTGATGCTGGGAGGGATTGGGGTCAGGAGGAGAAGAGGAGGACAGAGGATGAGATGGCTGGATGGCATCACTGACTCGATGGACGTGAGTCCGAGTGAACTCCGGGAGTTGGTGATGGACAGGGAGGCCTGGCGTGCTGCGATTCATGGGGTCGCAAGGATTCAGACACGACTGAACGACTGAACTGAACTGATTGAAACTATGGTGGAGTAATATGATAAGGAATGTGAAAGTGAAATTTCTCAGTCGTGTCTGACTCTTTGCGACTCCATGGACTCTAGCCTACCAGTCTCCTCAGTCTATGGGATTTTCCAGGCAAAAATACTGGAGTACGTTACCATTTCCTTCTCCAGGGGATCTTCCCAACCCAGGGATCCAACCCGGGTCTCCTGCCTTGCAGGCAGATGCTTTACCATCTGAGCCACCAGGGAATATGATGGGTCCTCCTTAGAGGATCCCATGCATATACTGCTACACTCAGTGCCCCCAACCCTGCAGCAGGCCACCACCAACCCACGCCTCCACTGGAGACTCCTGGACACTCCCGGGAAAGTATGGGTCAGTCTCTTTTGGGGTCAAGGGAATTTCAGTTTAGATAATTAAAGTAAATATACTGAGTTAGACAGTAGGGAATATCAGTAAAAAATAGAAACAAGCATGCAAGCAAGCAAAAGAACCAAAAAAGATTTCTAGAATTATAAAGGACAAAAATGTAAATGAAAATTGACCAATGCGACTTAATAGCAGATTTGAGATGACAGAAGACAAAATTAGTGAACTCAATAAAATATAGCTCAACAGAAATCATTGAATCTGAACAAAAAAATTGAACAAAATGAAAATTTTCAGAAATCTTTGGGTCAGTGTCACATATTCCAGCATATATGAAATGATAGTCTCAGGAGGAGAGTTGAGAAAGAAAGGGGCAAAAAAAAGTTTGAAGAAAAGATAGCTGAAAGCTTTTCCAGAATTAATGAAAAACATGAATATACAAGTCCAGGAAGTTTGGTGAACTGTTAAGAAATATATTTATAAAGAGAATCTGCTCTTAGGCATACATAGTCAAATGGCTGGAAGCCAAAAACAAAAAGAACATCTTAAAAGTGAAAAATAGTTTACTACATACAGTGGAAATAATATGATTATGAATCTCTTATCAGAAATAGTAGAGGCCCAGAATCAGTGAGTGTTAGTCACTCAGTCATGTCCAACTCTTTGTGACCCCATGGACTGTAGCCTGCCAGGCTCCTCTGTCCATGGGATTCTCCAGGTGAGAATACTGGAGTGGGTGGCCATTCCCTTCTCTAGGGGATTTTCCTGATTCAGGGATTGGACCAGTGCCTCCTGTGTCTCCTGCACTGACGGCAGATTCTTTCCCATCTGAACCACCAGGGAAGCCCCCCAAATCAGTGAAATGACATGTTAAATGCCAGGAGAAATATAAGTGAATCAAGAATTCTGTAGCCAGTAAAAGTATCACTGAAAAATGAAACATGAAATAAAGACATCCTCAAATCTGTAAACCATAGCATGGTAAAAGGAAAATTCATTCTGAGGCTAACTCAGGTTCAGTCTTTGTTCATAGTGTACTATATCTTAGAAGTCAACTTGGTGATTAAATGCTCCATATCTTGCTGGGGCTGAAGATTTAATGTTGGTATTTGGTAATCAGAATTTTTAAAGATCAGAGCATACCTGCAGTTTAATATGTCCAAGGTTAGAGAGTTTATGAAATTTCACATGTCAAAATGGGAGGGAACAAGGATTGGAAAAATTGAATTTTTTGAAATGAACTGGTCTTTGAGGCTTCAGGTCAGTTAGGATTTTAAGTGGTTAAGAATTCTGGGCATGGGGAATTATGCAGGGCCTTCAATTTTTAATTTTGTTGTTTTGTTGGTTGTTTGCTACTTAAAATGCTAGGAACTTTCCTTTTAAATGTCCTATTGGTATTTCTCTGCAGGAAATGGAAATATCACTGAGGGTTTCATGTAGTCTCACAACTAATGGAAATAATAATGCTAATAATAATGATGGCAGTGAAAACAAACTGTAGTTCTTGTTATGTATCAAGCATGTTGATCTGAACAAATAGATTGCTGAGTGTTTCTCTAGCAAAGATGTGTTTATTTGAGATCAACAGAGAATGACAATTTGGTGTCTGCAAACATGGTGTATGTGTGTGTGCTCAGTCACTTGAGTTGTGGCTGACTCTTTGTGATCCTATGGACTGTAGCCTACCAAGGCCCATTTCCCGGGATTATCCCGGCAAGAACACTGTAGTGGGTTGCCATGCCCTCCTCTAGGGGATCTTCCCAATCCAGGGATCAAACCTGTGCCTCCTGCATTTCAGGTGGATTGTTTACCACTGAGCCACCTGGGAAGTCCCTGCAACCATGGTGAGTCACATGCAAGTCCCTGCAGGGCTAGGGAAGGAGAACGTTTTTGCAGAGATGAAAAGGAAGTTGGGAGGGCTATAGAAAACAGAGTCCAGGGTATTTCATTGGCTGAGTTCTTGCCAGGAAAGAAGAGGCTATTTCTTCCTGTAGGGCTTTACTATCATCCCAGGGTATGAGAGCTCCCTCTTCTGATCTTCTGACTATAATTAATTGAGGTTTTGGTTTGTTAATGCTTTAATAGATACCATTCTAAGAATTTTGCATACATCAATTATTTTAATTCTATTATAATTTATGTCATTTTTAGATAGGACCCTGGCTTTCCAGGTGAAGAAGTCAAATACCTTAGACTTTAATTTGCATTAAGACATAACTTTTATTTCATCAGACATTTATGGCGTTTTCCCTCAGTCTCTATTTGCGTCTTTCAGTTTGTCCTCCCACTGTTGCCTCTGGGAAGTGAACATAACTGCCAGCACTGCCAAGGCCATCACTGGAATAGATTTTTTTAAAAACTCACTTTATTTAAGCTAAAAAAATAAAATAACCTCTAAAATGGAATTTTTAATGTTCTCTATTTTTTTTTATTTTAATAACTGCCAGTTGAAAAGCTGGCATTTGAGCTTATGGCTTAAACTCATGTCCTAGGTTTTAAAAATTAGACCAGGAAGATGAGAATCAAGTAGTTTTAGCTTTTGTGCTGGGACTCAGATTGTACTGAAAAACATGTGGGATATTCCAAACACAGGAACAGGATTCAAATACTGGGTAAAAAAAAAGACATGAGAAATGTCTATTATATCCACTCATCAAATGCCTTTCCTATTTTCTGTGATGTATAAAGGATCACTAACAGAAATTTGATGATTTTACGTATACATACTATTTCCCCCTGAAATGGTGTATAAAATACAATATATAGGTAGTGTTGTTGCTCTTTTTTTAAAAAAGTTACTTTGTTTTTATTGAAGGATAATTGCTTTACAGAATTTTGCTATTTTCTGTCAAACCTCAACATGAATCAGCCATAGGTATACATATATCCTCTCCCTTTTGAAACTCCCTCCCATCTTCCTCCCCATCCCACCCCTCTAGGTTGATGCAGAGCCCATGTTTGAGTTTCCTGAGCCATACAGCAAATTCTCATTGGCTATCTATTTTGCATATAGTAATGTAAATTTCCATGTTACTGTTTCCATACATCTCACCCTCTCCATTATTGGTCTTAGACAGGCTTTCAGATTTGTCTTACTAATCCTAGGAATTAATTAATGAATGCCTAGAAAATTTGCCTGGCATATTAATCTCTTAGATTAAATGAGAGTTGAAGATGAGTAAGAACAGCCTAGAAACATCAGTAAAGGACACAATTAGGGAATAAGACTTTATATTTTTGGGCTCCAAAATCATCACAGTTGGTGACTGCAGCCATGAAATTAAAAGATGCTTGCTCCTTGGAAGAAAAGCTATGACCAACCTAGACAGCATATTAAAAAGCAGAGACATTACGTGCCAGCAAAAGTCTGTCTAGTCAAAGCTATGGTTTTTCCAGTAGTCATGTATGGATGTGAGAGTTGAACTATAAAGAAAGCTGAGCACCAAAGAATTGATGCTTTTGAACTGTGGTGTTGGAGAAGATTCTTGAGAGTCCTTTGGACAGCAAGGAGATCCAACCCGTCCATCCTAAAGGAAATCAGTCCTGAATATTCATTGGAAGGACTGATGCTAAAGCTGAAGTTCCAGTACTTTGGCCACCTGATGCAAAGAACCGACTCATTGGAAAAGACCCTGATGCTAGGAAGCATTGATGGAAGGGGGAGAAGTGGACGACAGAGGATGAGATGGTTGGATGGAATCACTGACTCAATGGACATGAGTTTGAGTAAACTCTGGGAGTTTGGTTATGGACAGAGAGGCCTGGCATGCTGTGGTCCATGGGGTCACAAACAGTCGGACACGACTGAGTGACTGACCTGAACTGAACAGCTTTTGATAAGAAAATGAAAATGGGTAGTATAATCAAGATCTTTGTAAAGTTTTCCTAAATACTCTGAGTACTTTGTATATGAATGGTTTCTTTGTGTGTTTGTGCTCTTTTATGCTTTCCATTCACATACCACAGAGGCAGTCCTGAAAGATCCAAAAGTCATCTTTGGAGCTATTTTACTACCATTTATCCTCAGCCTACTTTTACTAAATATACTCCTAGTGTAGACAAGACAGAAACAGTAATTGACATTTCCCAGTTGACTTATAGATTGTGGAATTTGTGTTTGACATAGTATTTACACCAAAAATATGAAATTGCATGTAAGAATCTCCTCCACCAGTCATGATCCATGCTTTTACCTTATTTAGTGATTCTTTGGAAGTGGGAGATCATACTGTGGGCTTGTGCATGAAGATGATGATCATAGGGATTTAAGGATCAAAGAAAGTACGTTTTATAAAGTATGGCTCCTAGATGGACTTCAAAAGTATGCTTTCTCAGTATCCAAATGTGTTTGACTTATTTGAAACATTAAAAAAACTCTTTTCTGTTTGCCTATACTTTGATTGTTCAGTCTTGTTTTCTACATTGAAATTAGCTTTTTGTAGAATAGTAAGGCGGAGAAGGCAATGGCACCCCACTCCAGTACTCTTGCCTGGAAAATCCCATGGACAGAGGAGCCTGGTAGGCTGCAGTCCATGGGGTCGCGAAGAGTTGGACGTGACTGAGTGACTTCATTTTCACTTTTCACCTTCATGCATTGGAGAAGGAAATGGCAACCCACTCCAGTGTTCTTGCCTGGAGAACCCCAGGGACGGGGGAGCCTGGTGGGCTGCCATCTATGGGGTCGCACAGAGTCGGACACGACTGAAGCGACTTAGCAGCAGCAGCTGCAGAATAGTAAGGTTGTATATTAGATATTCAGTCATGTCCAACTGTTTGCAACCTCATGGACTGTAGCCTGCCAGGTTCCTCTGTCCATGGAATTCTCCAGGCAACAGTACTGGAGTAGGTAGACATTCCCTTCTCCAGGAGATCTTCCCTATCCAGGGATTGAACCCAGGTCTCCTGCATTGCTGGCAGATTCTTTACCATCTGAACCACCAGGGAATAGTAAGATTAGCTAACCCGTTTGTAGGTTCAGGGACCAATCTAAGTATTTGTTTTAACTGATTTAAACCTCACAGCAACTCAATGACATAGAATATAAGTTCTGTAGTTTTCCCACTTACAGATGAAGACACTGGGAATTACAGAGGTTAAGTAGCTTGGTTAGGGTCCTACAGCAAGTAAGAAGCAGATATTTGGAACCAAAAAGGTCTAGTGCTAGAACCTCCACCCTTAGCCACAAGACAAGTCTCCTGCCTGCCCGAAAATTATTAAAACTTAAAAAATATTGTCTTTGTACATAAAACAGATGAACAGATTTGTTATATATAAAACATTATTTTTTGAAATTATTTGAAGAAAATGAGTTTTAAAAGTTTTCATTGAGGTAATTAGCTAATGGTTTGTAGGCATTAATTGTGTAACAAATATATAATATTTTTATTTTGTTTAGATTCGAATTATTATTACAGTTATTAATATCCATGTGGTTTATGTTGATTAAAAATGTTAATATAACTGTAGAGTATGTTAAGAGCCATAAGTGATGAAAGGGGGAAGCCTTTTAACCTAATTGAAATCTATTAAAATGAAATAAGCAGTCTCATTTGTAGGATAAGTTAAATATGCTCACATAGGATGGTAAAGCAGGAATAGTTTTGCTCCTTAAAAAAATAAATAATCAGCTTTCTCATTTCTATAAAAAATTTGATTTTTATTGTGAAATTTGAAAATTAGAGCTTGATGTATATTATGAAGGGCTTTCCAGTGGCTCAGTGGTAAAGAATTCGCATGCAATGCAGGAGATGTGAGTTGGATCCCTGGGTTGAGAAGATCCTATGGAGAAGGCCATGACAACACATGACAAGTCCAGTATTCTTGCCTGGTGAATCCCATGGATGAGGAGCTTGGTGATCTACAGTCCATGGGATTGCAGAGTCAGACACGATTTAGCGACTAAACAACAACAACAACTATATTATGAAGACTAATTTTTTAAGAATGTGAATCTGTACTTCATGATTCTGTTCATGTTAATTTTTTGTGAGTCAGTTTATACTTCATTTAGGAGAGGATAATTTAGGGATACTCTTTTAAATTTCTATTTTTAATAATGAAGTAAAAGTTTTGTATTTTTCTACGTATGCCATTTTGTAGTGTGAACATCTATGCTATATCTTTCTGGAAATTTCCTGTATGTTTATGCTGGTTCATTGAAATCTGTTTCAGGGTGTTCCAGCACCAGGTGCCTATGATGTTCAAAAATCATATGAGATGTCTCAAATTCAACATAAATACATGCCGCCTCGTACTTTTGTGGCTAGAATAAAACATGCCTCCTTTCTTAGCACAACACCTAGGTGCCTGGACAAAGTGGATGATGGGCCAGGTGAGTAAAGATTGTCCTTTTAAAGATATGAGGAAAAAAATCTAAGGTTCCCTTATTAAAATAGATAATTGTAAATATATGTTATATTTACCATGTCTCTTTTAAGTTTGCAGGACAAAAAAAAAAAAAAAAACCAACCTAAATCTGCTTATTTAGTGAAAGATGTTAGATTTTTTTCAACTGTACGGTTTGTTTGGAATTTTATGTCTTTTAATTTTTCCAAAGACAATTTTACTAATTTTACTACAGCTAATAAGTCATCTCCTATTAGAGAAAAAAACAAACTCTAAATATGCTATATTATTAGAGGAGAAATAACTACTGATTTGGAAAATCAGTCATATACAAGGTATATATCTTATACATATCATGCCAGTCTCATGGAATTATTTAAATTTTCCTCAAGTATTAAGAAAGCAACTATTTAAAAGCTAAATGTTTTTTATCAGGGCTTGAAATACCAAAAGGAATTTTGATTTTTAGAATTGCAATTAGTTCAGCTACTAGTAATTACACTTTTGTACTAAAATATAATGAAATAGCTTTTCTTGGTAATGAAAATGAATTGGTAAGTCTATTTCACACCAGAGTGCTAGATAAAGAATAAGAACATGAGTTTTCAACAGTAATTTACAAATGTATTGCCAGTAAATAATCAAACTATTGTAATGAATCTTTATGAGACTACAAAAAGAAAAAAATGAAATAGAATAGAGAAAATTAAGAGATTTTAAAGAAAAATCAAAGCAGGAGAATATGATGGGTCAAACAAATAAAAATACTTGGGGAACCCTGAAATCCATAGAGGCTTGCTTTATTTTTCACTTTCAAGAATCAGGTATATTACCAACTTACAGGTCCATTTGAAGTCCAAATTTAGCTTTCCTTAGTTTCTTTTTCACCTTTTGAGTTATTGTGCCATTGTATATTTTGTCAGGTTTTAGCTTTGTTGGAAATATCAGTAGAATTCAATTACCTTTACTGTGTCCATAACCACACTCAATATATGGTCACTCAGAAATGTTTTAGGGAAATTAATTCTTTGAAGTCGAGGTATCATCACTGTCACCAAGACCAAGAACAATCAATCAAGTAACAGATGTCTATTCCAGAGTCCCTTAAAGTAGATTAGATTGGTTTTCATATTTTCTGAAGATTTTTTTCCTTTGCTTTTACTCTCATCTCCATAAAATGTATTATAGATAGAATGCATAGTAAGAGTTTGAGTTAAGTTCCAGAATTGGAATATGACTTTTCATTACTTCAATATTTAGCCTCAGGCAAGTAAACTAATTGTTTCATTAGTTTCTATTTTACAAAATTGAGATAAAACTTGCCACCTACTTGACTCTCATGAGAATATGAAAGATTAATAAAACTATACTTCAAAGTCATTTTCAGAATATTTGAATCTCCTAGAAGTATAAAATCTTATTATAATATGAAGCATGTTTCTTCTTAGTGCCAAGCCAGCAATAGCTTCTGAAAGAATTTGGGATAGGGAAATATCTTCATTATGAAGACAGTTATTATTTGGAAGTCAAAGACACATGGGCTGTCAACGCCACTATACAACTGTAGATTAGCTAGGTAACTAAATGAAAAGAGTTTATCACAATAAGCCAATACTTCATTAAGTTTGCCATCCTGCATCTTAAAGTAGCCTATAATTCAAATAAATGATAGCAGATATCCCACATGCCTCTATAATCAACACATTCAAAAAAATATATGCATTTCTGAAGCTATTACCTGATGCCATGATTATGAAATTTGATTTCCTCTGACACATGTAGATACTGTAATATTATAGAATGATTCATTTTTTTTGAACTTAATCTTAAAATATGTAGTCCAAAATATGTCTCTTACATATATTTAATAGGTGACCAGGGCCAATTCAATTAATATCCATACCTTGTTTTGGTAATTGAAGATTAACTTCTGTTTGTCCTGTTACATTGATTTAATCTAGGAAAATAAGTCCGGTGTGTATCAACTCGCTGAATAGGTTCATCTTATTTTGTTGATTTTTGTTTAGGCTAGATTTTTTATTGACCAATATGACAAGCAATTCTTAATTCTATAATGAGAATAGCCCATTTATATTTATAGTTCTTAATACCATTTAACTTTTGTTGGGGACAACTAGTATGTTAAGTCTTTAGGCTTTTGTTTTAAATTATTGGTATATGATCAAAAGGTACAATGATAGTAATTCTGTTGGTTATATGTTTTGTGTCAACGTTTATCCTATGAATGATATTCTTTCTTATCATATCTTCTTAGAAAAAGAGTGGGTTTTTTTTTAATCCCTAATATTTGTCATTTAAATCTTAGTAATTGTTTTACCTTAATACCAGTGATAAGAGCCATTTGGGTTTTATGTCAAATTATTTATGAGCCAGATAAAATTATTTTCTGTTACTGTATATGTGTATTTGTATACATTTGAAACTATAAGACTGAGTTAATTTATAGAGCCTGATATTCATGTTTCTTCCTTGAGTCATGACATTGGCAAGAAGAATTGAGTGCTTTGCCTTACAAAACTTAAAGAACATGTACCTATAATAGAATAATAGGCAAGTTAAAAATTTATTACTGTCTGATATTTGTAGGTAAAAGTGGTAAGAACTGAGATTGATAAATGACATAATATGAGTTTGGTTGACATATGAATAGTATTCTTGGGACTCACAAACTTACAGGACATTCAGTCACTGAACATTCTATAGCTGTGTATTTATTTCAAATTATTTTAGAACTTTTATTAACACTATGGAAGTGATTTTGTTTTATTCAAATGAAGTCTTTTCTTTGAAGTTATTCAAGAAGGATAAAACTCATTTTCATTAGTCTAAATTAAAGGGAGAAGTAGTATAGTTGCAGTCAGTATACTGTATACCATTAAATGTTGTGTAACCAATAAAAACACATTTGAATCGTTTAATGAGGAAGTTATTAAATGAGGTGTATCACATTATAAAGCAATCTACTCTTACACACCACGTTTTAATTCAGGGATATGTAAATGGCTTTGTGATTAATCCAGTTCAGGTAAAGTAAAATTGTTAAGTGTAAAGAGAATTAAACATTATTTTTTCTCTCATATTTAACCTGTTTTTGGACCTTTGGAGGAGGAAAATACTCAGCAAATTTAAAAAGAAAATGAATGAAAACATTGAGAATGTGGAAATTTGGGGACTCTTGTATCACAGTGGAAGTATAAGTTGATGTCAGTGATTCTAAAGGACAAGCTGGCAGAATGTTTCAAATATACATCCCATTTAACCCTAACATTCTACTTCTGTGATTCCTCTATGAAGTAATTGATAATATGCCTTAAGTTTTACACATCAAGTATATTCATCCAAGAATACTAAAAATGAAAAGTTTTAAATATATTAAATGAAAGAAAATAGGTAATTCTGGTGTATAAGCTGAATAGAGTCCTATGAAAAATTTTAAAATGGTATATATCATTTAAACCTGATAACAGGATAGGATTAATTTGATCAGTCATTCAAAAAATATGTACCGAGAGCCTCTTACATATTAAGCACTGTTCCAGGGACTTGTGATAGAGCAGTGAACAAGATGTAAACATTGTTTCATGGAGCAAAACTTTAGGAGCGAGACATTTAATAAATAAATGAATAAATAGATCAATAGGTTGATAAATGAGGGAAGGAAAAGAAAGAATACAAGATGGTTATACATGCTATGGAGAAAAATGAGAAAAAAGGAAGAACGGGAGTTCATTGTGGGTTCTGCATCAGTTTAAAAAGTGTTATCAGTGAAGAGCTTACTTGGAAAATAATATGTGATTAAACAACCTTAGGCTCATGAAAGATCTTGTTTTGCTTTTCAATTTTTGCTTTCTCTATATGAACATACACTGTTCTATAGTAAGTAAAAATGATTTAAAAATTTTAATAAAACAAATGAAATTTAAAGCATAATTTTAATTAAAATCAATGTTTAAGTGAATAATAGATTAAACAATACATAGTATAAATATAACACTTGTAGGCTGAACATAACAGGTACTGAGACTGTTTTTATATAGAAAGCGTAGATCATTTCTAATGAAAACAGCGTGATTTATGTATCACATTCCCATGGGAAATTATTTTAGGAAACAAATATAATTCATCTTTGAAGTTAATTGAACACATCCCATGAAGATGTTTTTGTTCACTTTTTTAATAAATATAAGTGGTACCTTTGATATAAAAATCAGCATAGTGTGAAAACTAATTATTCTATTTTCTCAGTGGTTTGTAATATTATAGCTTCAGAAATACTAAAGAGTTTGTCAAAATGCAGTTCATCCCACTTGCTGAGTGCTGGTGCAATAAACATGTAATTTTTGGCTTGTTTTTCTATAGCTTCCACAAATGCTTTTGGGCTCTGAAAATGCAGTATAATTCTCAATATAGGCAAAAATTGATCAGATCAGTATTGGAAACTTGCTGATTTTATATCATTGTTAAAAATAGTGAAATTTTATTACTGAAAGTAAGATAACTTTATTCGATTTGCTTTCAAATTGTTTTGTTTCTTTGGGTACTTCATATATCAGGTAAATTCTTATTTATATACAATTTGAGAAAGATCAATTTATTTACTAGGTGTATCTTAAAGGTAAAATTACCCTGCATGTAGTATACAGAATGAATTTTCTGAGTCATTCACTTTTTGTATACTAAAGAATCTTTGAAGAGAATGGAAAAAGCTTCCTTTGAGGAGAAATTAACTATGTTGGGGGAGGGGAAGAAAGGACTGATGCAAAATATTTTAGAACACAAAGGTTAACAGAATCAAAATCTGAAATAGAATGGTAGCCTTAAAGCAGAAAATGGACTTTGTTTATTTAGGTGCAAGGTAAGGTATAAAGAATAACTGAAAATATATAGATTTTATATATAGAGATAATACAGGTATAACTCTTTTTGTACTTTGCATTACTGCATTTTACTGATACAGCTTTTTAAAAAAAAAATAAACTGGTGCTCTGTGGCCACCCTGTTGAGCAAGTCTATCCACACCATTTTTCCAACAGCATTTCTCACTTCCTGTCTCTGTGTCACGTTTTGGTAATTCTCACAATATTTCAAGATTTGAATTATTATTATATTTGTTACAGTGACTTGTAGTCTGTGATCTTTGATGTTACTGTTTTAATTGCTTGAGGACATCATGAACTACACCCATATAAGATGGCAAACTTAGCTGGTAAATGTCATGTGTGTTCTGACTGCTCCATCAACTTGCAATTCCCTCTCTCGCTCTTTCAGGCCTCCCTATTCTTTGATATGTAACAATATGGAAATCAGGCCAATTAATAACCCTAAAATAGCCTATAAGAGTTCAAGTGAAAGGAAATATTACATCCCTCACTTTAAATCAAAAGCTAGAAATGATCAGGTTTAGTGAGAAAGACATGTTTGAAAGCTGAGATAGGCTGATATGATATAATATTGTTGCATATAATCACTGTGCTATGCCTTAAATCTCTATGACTTATTAGTTTTAAGTTGCGTACCCTTAAATAACCCTTAAATAAATAAGAGGAGAGATGTTAATCTCTCCTCTTATCCCATTCCCAGTCCCTAGTCACCACCATTTTACTCTTTTTTTTTGGAGTTTGACTTTAGATTTCCACATGTAAGTGATATCAATACAGTATTTTTCTTTCTCTCTCTGACTTATCTTAGTATAATGTCATTGAAGTCCATCTATGTTATTATTACAAGTGGCAAGATTTCCTTCTTTCTTGTAGTTGAACAATATTCCATTGTTTGTGTGTGGCATGGGCCACATCGCCTATATCTTTACCTTTTCATGAGCACTTAAGGTTGTATTCCTATTTTGGCTAATGTGAATAGTACTGCAATAAATATGGGAGTGCTTGTATCTCTTCAATAGTGGAGCAGCTCTTTATACAGATTTCTTAAACACAGAATGTGACATTACAAAGCATTCAACATGTACAATATATAATAGCAAGCTTGGAAAGTACATAGTGGCAAATCCTCATGGAATCTAAAATAAGTATAATAAATCATGAATTTATAATTGCATATATATCTTTGTAGTAGATCAAAGCACTATGTGTTCAAAAATTTTTCACATTTCATCTGTAACAACAAAATATTTTGCTTATTAAATGATATGGTGACTTCAAGGAAAAAACAACTGTTTTACAAATTTATATAATCCTCAGTAATAATTCATGAAGATGTTTAGCTTCAGTGAGTGAACTGAAAGTTGCTCAATCGTATCCAACTGTTTGTGACCCCATGGACTATAGCCCACCAGGCTCTTCTGTCCATGAAATTCTCTAGGCCAGAATACTGGAGTGGATAGCCTTTCCTTTCTACAGAGGATCTTCCCAGCATAGGGATCGAATCGGGGTCTCCTGAATCACAGGCGGGTTCTTTACCAACTGAGCTCTCAGGGAAGCCCTTGGACCTTCAAATCTGAATGAAGCTAATCAAATTAAATCTTAACAAAAATGTGTGAAAATTTTAGGCAAATATAATACAACTTTAAGTGGTCAGCCTTGCCTTCTAATGGAAGAAGTTGTCTCAGTAGTTAGGAAGCTTCTTATTACTGGAGGTCTCTATTCATGAACTGAATGACTTAACTTTCAGGAATGCTTTGGGATAGATTTCTGCAGAGTGGGAAGTTGGATTTGAGAAACTTTAAGCCCCCCACCCCTTTGCGCTGTGTCCAAGTATAACAATTCTCTAGATTATGAGCAGGCAGCTAGTATAAGGGCTTCCCAGGTGGTGCAGTGGTAAACAATCCACCTGCCGACGCAAGAGACACAAGAGATGCAGCTTCAACCCTTGGGTTGAGAAGATCCCCTGGAATAGGAAATGGCAACCCACTCCAGTATTCTTGCCTAGAAAATCCCATGGAAGAGGAGTCCAGTGGGCTACAGTCCATGGGGTCACAAAGAGTTAGACATGGCTGAGCACGTGCATGCATGTGGCTAGTATACAAGAATGTAAATTATACAAGAATGTAAATTATAATGTGATTGTAATACAAGAATATAAATATTATATAAATTATATAAGATTATAAATTATAATGTGATTATAATGAGATTATTTATGAAGGAAATTTAAATTTATAGAGAATAAGGGTAAATAATACCATCTCTAATCTGTATTCAAAATTTTAGGACTTTTTTCCTAAAGACATCATATTAAATATTTCATTTTCACCTATATAATATAGGTCTAATTCCATTTTTGTCACTAATGTCATTGATAATAATAGGTCTTGAATAGGAATCACTTTTAGCAAGAACAGTAATTTATCAACACTTCATAGTGTCAACAGACACTTTTCAAAATACTTTTTATATATTAACTAGTTTAATTTTCACAACAATCCTATAGTTACCACACTCTACAGAAAAAGTAACCAAATCTTAGTTTATGTTACTTGCCTAAACTCGTACATTTTGAAGCTAGCAGGCATTCAAATATACGATGTTGGCCCATGGACCTGTGCTTTTAACTGCTGTTTTCTAAGTATAGTTTTAATTAATAAATTGACATTAAATTTATAAATTCTTTTGTTATGAGCCTGATTAGAATGAATTCTTTCTCATTCCTTGGGGTTTTTATATGCCTGTATATATACATATATAAATGATCAAATAGAACATATAAAGGTGAGTCAGTTGTAAGATAGAGACTCTATGAATAGTATGAGGTAGGTCAGTCCCTAGGCAATAATTTAACTTGACTTTATAAACAGAGTTTCTGAGGATGACATGCAGCCCCCTGATACAGTTTGAAGTGTAGACATCATCTTCATTTCCTGGTACCTTTTGCATTCCTTTGTATATAAGGGAAATGTATTTATAACTGAAGGATGAAGGAAGATCTCAGGGGAGAAGAGGATTAGAAGAAAAGCAGAAGAAAATGAAATGTATGATAATGCATCTGTTCTCAATATGCTTCTTGGACCAGGTTTTAGTTCCATGGCAAGAGGAGTAAGAACTAGAAATGAGATTTTCATGAAAGATAGGTAAGATCTGGAATAAAGGCATTTCTAGAAAGATTTAAAAAGCAACATGAGACTCTAGGTCCAAGCAGTATTGCTTTAGGGACCAAAATGTGATAAAATGTCG